>NC_090921.1:260623744-263123744 GCF_040938575.1 Ambystoma mexicanum | reverse complement strand
TGCCATGTACCCTGGCAACATGGAGTTCCGCAATACCATTGAGTCATGTGTGGACACCGGGAAACATGCACAGCAATGCGTGATGAGTTGTTGTGCTTCACAGACAGTATGCACGTTGAGTGAGTGAAATTGCTTCCGATTGCGATACACCGCCTCAAATGCATGTTTGACAGTCAATGCCACATGCGTACAATCTAATGCGCCAATGACATTGGGCATGCCGGTAAGGGCATAGAAGGAAACTTTGGTTGTATTAGCCTGTGCAGGGGTTCGGGGTAGGGTAATGTGTTGTGACACATGGTGCAGCTGCGTGCCCAGTGCCTGGAAGAGTATCCTTGAAAAACAGCGGTGTGACAGCCCATGCAGCTCCCCAACAGTGTCTGATAGCTTCCAGTGGCAAGAAAGTGCAGTACGGAGACTACCGTCAGCAGGGGTGGAATAGCAGTATGGATGTTCATGATGCTGCTGATGTCTTCTTCGATGAGGGTGACAAATTATAATATTGTGGCCCTGTCAAACCAGTATAATGTATGTATTTGACTTGGGGTCAGGTTCCAGGGTGAAACCCTGATGCAGGGTATTGGTGGCTGCCTGCGGGGTGGTACCTGCTGTACATTGATGTTTAGGATGGCCAACGGGTTCTTGGCTCCTGCGCCTACACCACCTCCTCCACTGCCTCAGTGCTGCTTCTAACTCCACTGCTGCTTGCAGGTTCCTCATCCCAATTTCTGCTAGGCCGACTTCTAGCATGGTTGTGTTGGAAGGTGGGTTGGGTGTGGGTGTGGGTGTGGTCCTTTTGCAGGTTCTCAGTGGCCTTTGGTGTGCAGATGGTCTAATTGTACACATCTGGGGCTTGTTTCAGCTCACCTGGCACTGTTTAACAGCTAGTCCGCGGTGCCAATCTTACAGGCGTGGTGTTGACATGCTACCGCCAATTTTATGGCAGTGTTTCTGTTTACATGGTACTCGTAATGTACCCGGTATTACGCTGTGCCGGTAATTCGGGGAGCTCTGCCAAGTCATCCCGCTGTTTGCGGTCAGGGTGCTACCGGGTGCAGTAGTACCCTGGGGGGTCACTTTGCTGTGATGGTGTTTACGCGATCGCGAGTTATAATTGTGAGAGTCCAGAAAACCATGCAGGTAAGGTTCTACCGGCAACGTTGATTCTGGACCGGCAGACTTGTAATGAAGGCCAATGTCTCTTACCACCAGGCCAAGCGAATGCATTAGGATTCCCCTCAGATGGCATTCTTCCCAGACCCCTGACGCATCAATATATATGTGTAGCTCCTTGAGCCATCTGGCCCAGCTGGGCGTCAAGCGGCTAGTGTCCATAATGTCGAAATGTTGCATGGCCTGAAGTTGTAAGGAGTCAATAGCACCCTCTTCCCGGAGCACAAGATTGTGGGGAGTGGAGATGGAAGGAGGGCTTTGGGAACTGCTATCTGCCTCATTTCCTGACATTTTGGCGGTGTCCCAATGACTATCAAGCACTCACCTTGTGCTGTGAAAACAATGTGTCTCAGGAGGTTTCCTTGTTCTGGGCCCGTGCAGTGCATAGGTCACTTTGCGTTGGTGCTACTGTGAAGATGCACTGGTTGTGGCTTGTGCGGCCTGGCGAGGTTGCTTGTCATGTAACAGGAGGTTTACGCCCTTGAAATGTGGTGTTGAGCGTCTGAGGGACTGTGTAGATGGTAGTCCTTTGAACTACTTGTTTAGCATCACTTGCGTGCGTTTGCACGTTTGAAATGCTTCATGAGCGTATCTCCGTTGTTGTCGGATGGTTATGTGGTTTCCTCCGTGGCAGTGCAAATCTCTCGTATCATACGCGCCAAGTGTCTTTAAATATGTTTTTGGCGCTGAGCGCGTGAGGCAGCAAAATATACCTTTCCTATTCGGTTTCCTCCGTGGCGGTGTGTTGGTCCAGATGTGGCCCAGCTGCTCCGCCATCTGTGAGGTGAGGCGCACTGTGGCTCTCATACGTGGGCCGGCGTGAGACGTGAGGGAGCGCTGCTCTGCATGCAGCGGTTCGGGCGTCTGGACGTTTCACTTTCTCCAGAAGTGAAAATGCAGCATTCGAACGACTCCAGTCATTTATAGAATCCTTGTCATCAGTGTTATGCTTCAACGGTATTTTTATGCAGGTCAATTATAACACAGTAATAAAGCGGGAAACAATGAAGAGCAATCTCTAACTCAAACTGTTCAACGGGCGGAAACCCCACCCACATCAACACGTGGGCTGCAACCCACAACCATGACATGTCTCCTTCACAAATGGAAGTAATTGTGTGTGCAGAAGTGCCACGTTTGTGGGCCCCTCTGTACTATTAGCAAGGACCTTGAAAATGAGGCTCTCATCTGCATCTTCCTGTAAGCTAAAAGAGTAAATGCGTAGTACAAATATGCAAAAACGTGCTCTAAATTGTCCCATGTTGTCCAAATTACATGTTTCAATCCTCACTGCATGACAGGCTAGTTTCTCATATTGTTCCTTGTGCAGCCCGGTATATAGCTGAGGTTCCTGTTACACCATATGTTTTCTGTGACTCTGCTGCAGGCCCATTTCTAGGGGCGGGCAAACTGGGCAACGGCCTGGGGCACTGGCGAAGCAGGCTACCTGTTGATCTCCCTCCTGGGAGAGCAGGGAGCCTTCCCATTTTTACAGAACTGCACAGACCCGGGACATGGATGGTGGAATCGGACAAAAGGCCGGCCTACCCATATCCATCAACCTGCCTTTATGCATCCAATGGCTTAATACTCTGTTCTGAGTTTTTTTAAGAAGGATCTCACCGCCTAAATTACCATCTCTTTGTGAAACTAAACATGCATAAAAGTTGGGCATTTGGGTGGGCTGAGATGGCTGCTTTTTAAAGTTTTTTTAATGGCTTAGTCAAAAGGGCCATAGATAGATTGCAGGAGTAGGTGGTTATAGGGGCGGGAGTTGCGGACAAAAGTAATTGACCAAAGTCATTTTCTTTTTTGAGGTATGTTTTACCCCAATCAAATGAGTGACTCCACGTCAACTAAATACCACTGGTGTTTCGTTGCATTCTGCTATGCTAATCCAGTTAAAACAAAAGACTACAATGCCCAGAATGCACTGGTCTGTTAAACAAAAGCCTAGGACTGGAAACACGTTCTTAGGTAACATGAAGTCACCTTGTCAAACTATGCTCTGTACTGGAATGCTAAAATAGTTAGAAGCAGCTTGTTGCTGTCCTTTAAATTTTAGCAAAGTGGTCAAGATTTGGAAAAATGAAGGATTGAAGGTTGATTGGAGTGCATTTAAGGGGATTACCACCTTTGTTTGGTGATGTGTGTGTGTGTGTTTTTGTTTTTTCACTGTGAAAAAAATGTATGAACAAAGGTAGAAAATTTCTGTAGCAACAATAATGACATAGCCAACAATTTTCTCAAGTGTCTAGTGTAAAGGTTTTCTTTCTTGTTACTGTAGGTATTGAGGTCGCATGCCCGTGTGCATTCACGATTTGCCTAGCATAACAATTGGTTGTCCAAGTTGCCATCATTTTATAGGTTTGCCAGAATATGTTAATATAAACCATATTACATGTATTGTCCTCATACAATAAGGAATTTACATCATTTCCAGGTATTCACACTAATGAGCAGCTTTAGCAATCGGACAACTGTACCTAGCACAATGTACTATGCATTTCAATATGTTGGCATTGTACTTGCCTCATATAATCTGGGATTTTTTATAGAGCTTCACGTAGATACACCACTTCTAAGCTCTGTATTTATCAGTGTTTTTATTAGCCACTGATGGTACACGATTCATTGCTCTCAGAATGAAGAAGTGCTTCTGTGCCTTCAGGGCTCAAACTTGTCACATGGCATTGTCCATTCCCAAAATCAGCACGTTGCACATGAGCTATCCATTCGGAGTGCAACTTTTTGTCAGAAGTTTACATTATATGCCAATAAACACACCCCTTTAGGGAGCTGTTGCCATCACATGCCTAAGTACTCATGCCATTTTGTAGATCTTGCCATCCTGTACTTCGTAAAGCCTGGTGTCTGGTGAAGAGTACATATTAAATGCTCAAGCACACGCAACATTTGGCAAGCATTGTTATATTTTGTCTACATATGCATATCATATGGCAACATGGCTGCTTCACATCATAACCTTTCTACTTCTCTTGTTTTACCCTATAGCTCTTTGAAGTAGTTTCAAGACATTCTTTATAATCTAACCTTACTGAATATAGTTGGGGACCGCCTTCTTTTTCCCCACCGCCAAACTATTTTCCTTTATTTGAGAACTATTGGCTCTTGCTACAGTTTCAATTGAGAACAGAATTGTTGTTCTTAGAGAGGCACAGCTCCATCTCACTGATGAGGCCCGACTAGGCCAAAACACATGTCTGGGGTTGCTGTTGGTACTCTTGTTCAGAGGAGAACTGCCTAGCATTGCGGTGCTGGACTGCCCCTGGGCAAGACAAAGACTGATATGCAGGGATATTTCTCCTCTGTGAAAGGGACAGTAAGCTAAAGACTTGGTTGAGACTCTCCCAGGGGCCATCCATCCAAGAACAGGTCAATGGGCCATGTTCGTGCTGGTACAGAGACTCCCAGACCCCCCTTTGTTTTGTTGAAAAAAAAGATGACAATAGCAGCAATAGATGCTTTAGTGGAAGCATCGTCTAGGGGGGTACCCTTCATATAAACAACGACAAATACATAAGATAGAACATGAATTCCTGTTTAAAATATTGTTGTATGCATTGTCTAAAAGTCAATAAAAAATAATGAAAGTGCAACGATGTAATGTTTTGGAGAGAGACTGCAGTATGGAGTAGCAGTAGAGGGGCAATGTATGGGGCACATTCTGATGATTCGCCCCCTGTGCGCAAGATTGTCTAGAAACTGCCCTCTTCTGCTGCTCCCTGGAGGCAAATCTGCACCATGTAAAATACTTAGCATAAGATAATAAAATACTTTTCCTACTTTCTTTCATCATGTGTAAGTGTAAGCGTGCACAACTATCGCTCTGAGACTGCCCACCACTAAGCTAACAGTATTCACATTGCTCCCCAATTGTATTAAAAAGGTTGTGGATTTCTCAGGAAACAGTCAGTGAAAACACTTGTGAACCTTTCCCCATAAGGTCCCTCTGCCCTTTCTCAGGATTGGCTCCATAGTGTTGTTTCCAGTTTGAGAATAGCCCAACCGAAGACATATAATCGTAGAATCAAAATTATTCTAATATTCAAATTTCAAACACCTAAATATTTTTAATGGAGTCTGGTGCTACAGAATGAATACTAACTCTACTAGGTTTCAGCAAGGGTGAGTGCAATGTAAATGTACCAATAACTGTGAATCTCAAATTCTCTTATTACATTCTCAACACTGAAAGAACTAAGGAACAAGAGCTGTAACTTTTGATGAGTTCCAATAATATAAAGCATGTTTTGTGTTAAAACAAACTTTATCTCCTGAATTGTAATCTGTGCTGTTTTTCGCTTGTTCATCATATTGATTTTAGGTTTCTTGGGCTGTCAATACATTTTCTTCTGTTGTGCAGTGATTTTGTCATAACTGTCACGTTACGTATTGAGATGGCATGACACCACTTAAGTAACTATCATAGGAAGTCATTGTTGAAGGTGATCTTGCACACATGGTGAAACTACACATAAAGAAGTGTAATGAATCCTACAGACTCCTCACTAAGCCCCGGCCTAAGGTCTCTTAGGTGGCCAGGGAAAGGCAGACGGTTTCTGATCCTGACTTGGGGGGGGGGGGGTTCTGCGGGAGGATCACTTGGCAGGAGAAAGGGCCCAGGGGAATGAGAAGACTCTATGGGGTGAGACGCAGTATTTGTCTTCTTCTAGGCAGGACATCTCCTCAATACCAAAGTATGTAATGGCTTGTTGTCATAACAATGCACACTCTAAAGAACTTTATTCCTCTATACAATCAAGTGGTGTGATTGATCTTTAAAGAATATTAAGGGGAACAGAAATGTGTTTGAGACCGTAAATCAAGTTAGAAAAACTAACTTTTTCGTTAGGGACTTCAAGTTCCATAATTCCTGAAGTACTGGGATGAAGAAGAGGGCTAAATCGTAACACAACTGTAGACGTGGTAATCTTGTTAGTGGAAATGACCTACGCCTGAGGGAGATTGGGAGGCTTAAAAGCCCCCCTCAGATGCAGGCCATTAGTGGGCAGTGTGAGCAGAAGAAGCACAACTTGGAGGAGGGAGAAGACGCCAGGACCACTGTTGAGCAAAGAACAGTAGCCGTTCCTGAGAGGGTCTTTGCCTCCACAACCCTTAATTGCAGAGGTCACACAGTGGGAAGTGTGAAAGGGGGAAGCTTACCCTCTGCAGACCTGTTTTCTAGAGGCTGCACAGTGGGAAGTGAAAGCCTGGAAAGCTTTCTTCCCCACGAGGCTGTCTCCGGGGGCCGGCAAGCAACAGAGAGCCTCTAGAGCAAAGGAAGCTCCTTGTAAAAGTGACGCGGCGGCAAACCAAAAACAGCAATTTTTGGGGGTGCGAGGAGCCACTGAAGCAGAGTACCTGTGTGGAGGGAATTGGACCCAGACGCCTTACCCAGTGAGTTCACCAGCTGATCGTTACCTCATGGTGCTCCGATAACACTTGCATGCTCGATACAGGCGTTTTACAGAGTAGAAAACACTTGCGTGAGAGTGAAAGTAAAGTCGAAGGTAATTTCGAATACCGAACTATCGGAATATAGAGAAAACAGTATTTTCGAAAGCCAAATGGCTGTGTGATTAAGCATGCAAGTTTATTGAGAATCCGTAAACAAGATGGGGCAATACTTTTAAAGCCTAATGCAGACAACCTTTACCCTAGCCAAAATAAAGCAAAAACATGGCAATTTAAAATCAACAGATATTGTGAAAGGCAGGAAGGGAAAAATCGAAGTTTCAAGGGTTGTAAAGCATATTGCCCGCATTTGAAGAAGCATATAACGAAAGCTGGTGTAAACTTACATTGCCAAAGACAAGGAAGAAGCAGAATGAAACCATATCCTTGTCAGTGCTTGTTAACACAGTGGGGAAAAGAGAGTGGCAAGAAGGCTGCCCTTCTGGAAAAGGTTATTCAGAAGGACAGGAGCATAACTTGCAGAGATTGTAGAAAGTGCAAGCCTGATGTAAAGTAATGAATGCTGCAAAGCTGCTGTAAGCTCTTCTTACCCACAGAGTCACTTGTTTGTGAAACTTTGAAGTATGCGGCCTGGCATGAGAGTAAACGTGCTGTGAAGTGGTGTTAACTGGATAACAAGTTATTCTGACAGACTTTCATTGCTGAAGAAAGAACTGTATAGAACTGCTCCAGAAGTGTTACACATCCTTAGAAATAATAAGTCGTGGCAAAGCATCCTGCCAAAGATAATGTTTGCTGCTACTGAATAAGGAAATATTCTTTCACGTGAAGAAGATAATTCTGAAGTTTACTATTGCAAGAGGAAGAGAAATAACCTTTTTTTGGTTGAACTACTGGAGTGTTGGAACTTTCTGTTGTCAATTTGGAGTCAGAAAGAACTGTTTTGGAACTTTTGTTACAACCCAGAATTTTCCAGTTTCTTTTTGGAGCAGATTCCTGGCTGAATATGGGGAAGGGGAATTCCCCCAAATTATAAGAGATTGTGGTCATATTGTGAATTTAACTGTTATAATTTTGTCGCCTTTGAACTGCCATGCATTACCTTATTGGGTTACTGCATGTGTAAGTGTTAGGGACAGATATCCGTTGTTAGAGTGTTTCCTTTAGTTTATTGTTGGAAGGGAAATCCTCATCAGGGTAGGGATAGTGAGGCTTTTATCCAACCTTTTAATTTAATAAAATTGGATCTTTTGACAAACTTTCACAAAGTTGTCTGCCTCACATTCCTGACCCCACACTGAATATACTTCATTATTATACAAAGGCTCTGCCATAGAAACCATTGCTATCCATGCCAGGCCTATCTAGATGCCTATTTAGAAAAGATCCCAAGTATTCTTCCAAAGTCTTACTAGCTCTTTACATCTGCCTATCAGACTGTCGGTGAAATGCAGAATACAAATTGTCCAGATTCTACATGTTAACCATCTACTCGGAAGGGCTTACATTTAGGTTAATTACTTTGTTCAAAAGTACTTGTGGCAGATTCATTGTTTGAGATGTCTCGTAATACAATAAAGTGAATCATCTTAGGAAACAGATCCAGTGCCACCAAAATGGTTGTGTTGGAAAAACTCAAAGTTTTGTGATAGAATTCAAGAATATTGCATGCCATGGTAATTTAGGTGATGGCAATAACAATTCTTGTGTGCTTCTTGTAATATATTTTAGTTTCACACAAAATCAAATGACTTTACATATAACTCTACTCATGCAGGCAGCTAAGGCCAGAGAAATGTTGCGTTAATAGTTTTAGGTTTGACAGGATGATATGCGATTAGACCATAAAGTCCACACTTAAAAACTTGTTTTTGCATATGCTTAGTTAGGGCGTACAGACAAATAGTTCTCAGTACAAGATTTCATTCAGTCTGAATTTATTCTGTATCTCTATCTGTTGGAATATCTATCATCGTAATGGACCATCTTTGATTATTTCCCACTAATACTTCACTCCAACTGACATCCTCCATAGGAATTATTTTTTTTTTATTTTATTTATACATTTGTATGAGCGCACTAAGCCTGTGGGCATCAAGGTGCTAGTTGCAAGGTTCATTCTGGTCTGACCAGAGCAGGGTGTTGTGACTTGAGTGTCGTGTAGGCAGAAGAGGCCTCCGTCCCCAAATGCCGCACAGAGAGAACCTAAAGCCACTCTCTGTGCAGCTGTTGAGGCCACAGGTGAAGATGCTCAAGTCCGGGACCGCGAACCTCTGGGACCCCACGCTGCTGCAAGAAAATGCGGATTAAGTACCAAGCAAGAAACAGTAACCACAGTGTTTAGGAAAAACGGAAAGGTCTTACCAATCAGGGTCAAGGAAGAGGTAGTGAACCTAGAGGAGAGGTCCGGGACCCACGTGGACTGAAGTACCCCAAGAGGAGTAGTCCTCAGTTGTTCGCCTGTTAGCAGGAGCTGTGGAGCTATGAGGCAAGAAGTCCAAAGAGCCAAGGTGCAAAAGGGTGATCCAGGAGGCAGTCCAATAACAGTCCGTGGTCAAGAGCCGTATATCACTGTGCAAACAAATCCAAAGGGGTAAATCCAAGAAGAGTCCAGTAGAGCAAGCCAGGTCGATTCCGTGAGCGATCCAAAGGTGATCCAAAGGTACGTAACGCCAAACAGGATGCAGAGCACAGCTGTGAAGCAACGAGTACCTGGGTTTCCGGGTTTAAGTACTCGCGCTTCTGGTCATGTGATGCGCGGCTGGGTCACGTGATCGGGCAAGAGCGTCACGTGACCTTACAGTCCCGCGACGCAGAAGCTCAGTGCTAGCCCTTCGCGATCCTAGGCGCCAAGGTAATTGCCAATGAAGAAATGGCCGTAGCCTGACAGCCGTCCTGTTGCGGACCGGGCACAGGTGCGCTCGCAAGGCATGTGAGAGTCCACGTGAGTCCTGGAGAAGGGGGGAAGAGAGGGAAGGGCGAGAAGGGGGATGGGGGAGTGCCTTGGGGACCACATGATGAGGGATCGTGACACAGGGTAAAGTCAGGAGCTTAGACAGGGGCAGGCCTTGAGAGAAGAGCAGTGTCTTGAGGTTTCTGCAGAACGTACAATAAGATTGCTCCAACCTTAATTTAAGGGGTAGCAAGTTCCATGACTTGCTGGCGATGACAGGGAATCTAAACCCTTCCGCTCTGCAATGTCTAAATTTCACGGTGACAAGTTGGTGATAGAGCGTGGACCAGGTGGGTCTCATAGATTGGGCTTTTTTGAAATTTTCAGACAGGTAGACGGGGACCGCATTGGAGAGGCATTTGTGAGTGATGGCCAGGGTTTTGAACAAAATGCGTTCTCGAATTCGTAGCCAGTGAGCCTACAAAATGTGTTCTCGTCTTAGGATGTTGAAGGCAGCTCTGAGTGCATTGTTTTGAATGAGCTGTAGTTTCTTAATATTGAGAGCAGAGGTGCCTGCAAAGAGGGCGTTACAGTAGTCCAACCTTGATCTGATGAGTGCTCTGGCTATGGTGAGGCAGCTGTCTGTGTAGAGAAAGAGTCTGCAGGCATTGATTAGCTTTGTGGTGTGTGCCGCGGACGAGGCAAAGGCATTGACTTGCCTGGTCAGGGATAGGGTGGCGTGAAGGTACACATCTAAAGGTTTTACAGAGCTAGATACTGGGATGGGAATGCCACCGACGACGAAGGAGCTATAGGCCAAGTCTAGTTTGTTGAGGAGTGCTTGAGTGCCGATAATCAAAATCTCTGTTTTCTCAGCATTAAGACAAAGGAGGTGTGCAGCCATCCAGGCCTAGATGAAGTAGGATACTGTGTGCAGAGTGGCTGAGTCATTGGTATAGTTTACAGATAGAGGCAGTAGAATCTATGTATCATCAGCATAGTTAGTGTAGGAAATTCCTAGAATATCCATGAGGTTGGATAAGGGTTTTGTAAAAATGTTGTAGAGAGTTGGGGAGACAGGTACTCCATAAGTGACGGGCGAGGGGGGTGCTGAGGCGTTATCCACAAACACTCTTGTGGATCTGTCTGCCAAGAAAGATGCAATCCAAGAGATGGCTTCCTGTGAGAAGTGTGCAGTCGAGGCAATGTGCTGACATAGGATTTGGTGATCAACAAGGTCAAATGTGTTAGATGGGTCTAGCAATAGTAGGAGGGCTGGTTTGGCTGCATCTTTGATTTCATCTAGTTGGTTTTTAACGTTCAATAACCAGGGCGGAAGCCAGATTAACCCAGGCCTAGGATATTGTTGGATTCCAGGAAAGGTTGGATCTGCAGATAGGCTGCCCGCTCCATGATTTTGAGGAGGAATGGTATGATAGTGATAAGATGGTAGTTTGTTGATATGGAGGGGTCAAGAGTAGGTTTTTTTAGTAATGGGAGGACCCAGGCTCCCTTCAGATTGATTGGGACAGAGCAGGAGGTGAATGAGGCATTAATGAGAGAGATGATTAAGGGGGCGAGAGCGTCAGTGCAGTCTTTGATGTCAGAGGCAGGGAATTTACATTTCCATTTTTTTCAGTCAGGTTAAAAGAGAATACACAAACTAACATAGAATTGAATAGTGCATTAGTATTCATCCAAATGAACATTGATGATTTCTTTTTTTATGCATCTTAAAATACAAATAATTTAGACAAATAGTAACTATTTCAAAAGTACATTTTATATTGCCCAGAAACTGCCATCAGTGATTACATGCTTCATTTGCTGCCAGACGTCTCATTAATAGTATATGTACTAGCTGGATTACAAGTATGATACTGTAAGGACTCTTTTTATGGAATATTTTTACTTTTCTACTACTTGAATTATTACAGAGAAATACTCCTGATGTAATCCTCTACCATAACAATTGCACTCCACAAACTGGGACACACAATAGGCTGTTTTTACCCTGAACATTCTCTTTTATTTAAAATAATTAACAGAGAAATTAAAGGTGGTCCCCGAACTATCAATTCTGGGGAAGCTCACTGCAATATCTCACATATATATATATATTTTTAATTTTTTTAAATTTTATTCAGCAGGTCATTTGATTTACAAATCAAAATCCTTTAACCCTTCCCACCGTTTAGCAGTACTCTCATCGAGATCAACCCTCGTCGATAACCAATTTTAGTCTTTTTGCGGCTTGTTTGTTTGTTTTATTCATTTATTGTGCGCGCCAGACCCAGGGGTAGCAGGGCGCAATGGCAAGAGAGTGTGAAACTTACAAGGTTACATCATAGCACAGTGTACATTAGAAAATACAATAAGGTCACACAAATCATTACAGAATATACAAGTTCGAATATACAGGTTCGAGTAGGTCAATCAGAGTTACAGCTGTATAGAGTGAGGGTCTAGTGCAGGGGTCTGCAACCTTTGGCTCTTCAGATGTTTTGGACTACAGCTCCCAGCAGCCCTAGCCTGCATAGTCAATGAGAGGGATCATGGGAGTCGTAGTCCAAAACATCTGGTGACTCACAGGTTCCAGACCCCTGGTCTAGTGGTTAATACCAGTAGGAGGTAGGTAACACCGGTCAACTGAGGTCAGTCGAGGTAAGGAATTGAATGACTTTTTTCCTGAAACAAAGGTAGGGCAGGTCAGCTCTAAGGTCTTGTGGTAGTGAGTTCCAGGTTTTAGCAGCCTTTACCGTGAAGCTATTTCCTCCAATAGTAGTGAGTCTAAAGTTCGGTATTGTCAAGCAATTAGAATTGATAACTCTGGTTGGTCTAAGAGATGTTCTCCTGTGGAATTTGTTAGTCAGGTAACTAAGGGCAGAGTTATTAAGGGCTTTATGGGTCAGGGATAGCATCTTGAGTTTTATTTTGTTCTCCGTGGTCAACCAGTTGTAATGGCTTCTGGCGGAAGAGATATGGGATCTTTTATTAATGCCTAGTGCTGCTCTCAAGGTATTATTTTGTAATGTTTGTAGTTTTTGGGTTATTTTCTTATTGGCTCCAGAGTATAGAGCATTACAATAATCAATTCTGGAGAGAATTAAGGCTCTGGCCAGGATTAGCCAACTCTTATTGGAAAGGAATGGTTTACCGGCTCTTAGCAGTTTGCATGTGTAGGCCGTGGAAGAGGCAAGGGATTTTAGCTGTTTGTCAAGTGATAGTGTAGAAAGTGATTACATGCTTCATTTGCTGCCAGACGTCTCATAAATAGTATATGTACTAGCTGGATTACAAGTATGATACTGTAAGGACTCTTTTTATGGAATATTTTTACTTTTCTACTACTTGAATTATTATAGAGAAATACTCCTGATTTAATCCTACATCAGGAGTATTTTTCAATCATTATTATCCTAGTCTCTGCTCCTCTTCTACGATCCTTCTAAATCCGATGCCTCCAATTTCTTAAAAATTATGATTACCAGCTTTACCAGGGCTATGTTGATTTTGGTTTTTCTCTCCTTCATTCAAAATTTTCCACCAGTCACTTAGACTTCTGGTTGAATAGCTTCTAAGAATGTCTCCTAAACACTGCTCATGTTCATTCCTTAAATCCCGACAACTTAGGGTAAGATGTTTCAAAGACTCTATTTCGCCCGGGAGTTTACCCAATCTACACCCTGTTCCTCTGGGCATGATGTTTCTTCTTTGGAGTATTTCTCCAGTTGGGAGAACATTAAGTCTATATCTCATCAGGACTGACCTAAAGTACCAGTTTTGGAACAATGTCAGGTATCCGGGTAGCTTGTTCAACTTCCGCGGCTGTGCCCAGAATTCCTCATAGTTCTTGTATTTCCCGTTATGGTCTTGATTTTCCATCCAGTCCCTTATATCCAACTTTTTTTTTGTTTTATCTGGGTTTTTTAGTAAGTCTTCCTCTGTTTCGTTCAAGTTTTTTAGCATTACTTGACAGCTTTCTTGCCATTCCGCTAACACTATGTTTGTTTGTTCGTTCAAAGCCTTTTTCAGAACGCTAAATCCTCCAGATACGTTCTCTTCCAAACATGTACGGTAGAACAACATTTTCTTCCAGTCAAATATGGCTTTCAGCGATGTTAGTGCCATCTCTCTCCATATTAGCTGAATTGGGACTGATTTGGGGAGTTGGAGTACTTTCCGCCAGAACAGACCCTCCAGGGTCGACCATATTTATGCTGGGAAAGAAGTTGACTTTTCTGCTCCATAGGTTAGTATTGGTACAGCCTTCATCGTGTAAAATCTTACCAAAGGTATTGTGGTAAACCTGCAGTATCTTTTAAGTAAGATTTTCACCTGTGCCGCTAAATTTATTGCTTTCCGTCCATCGATTCTTGAGGCTTCGCTATTGATGTTATTGATGCAGACTCCCAGATATATAAATGAGTTTACTTCCAGAATTTCCTTTCCTTTTAGGGTCCATTCTGTCTTTTTGTTTTTGCAGTTCTTCCTTCTTTGGGGGAACCTCATTATCCTCAATTTTTCTGGGTTAATTATCAAATTGTTGTCATCCACATAGGACTGCAATGTTGTTAGTTGTCGTTGCAGCCCTACTGGCATCTGATCTATCAAAACGATGTCGTCTGCATATAGCAGTCTCCTTATTAGTGACACTGCTACTTTTGGCGGAAAGCTGCGCGTAAGGATGAAAGCGTCTCCAATGTCTGAGGTGAATAGCTTGTAAAGTTCTGGCACCAGGGGACAACCTTGTTTCAACCCCCTGTTGATAGAGATTTGATCAGTTAATATTCCTGTTTTGTCCAGCCGTACACTGATACTTGTTTCCAGATAAAGATCTTTGATATTTTCCACCAGGACCTGCGGGCACTCCCACCTCTCAAGTTTGTCCCACAGTTTCTCTCTTTTTATCATATCAAAGGCCTTTGACAGGTCAACAAAGGTGATATAAACTTTCTGGTTTTTATTTCTGGTCGCTCTTTCTTTCAACAAATTAATCAGAAATATATTTAAGGTGGTTCCTCTTCCTTTAACGAACCCAGTCTGCCAGGGATCTCTCCTTCCATACTGCCTACACCATTCTGATAGAGCCTTCAGTAATACTGACGCAAATACCTTCCCTGCGGAGTCCAGGAGGGCAATTGGTCTATAGTTGTCGGGAGATGTTCTCAACCCTTTTTTAAAAATAGGGACAACCACCACTGTTTTCCAGGACTCCGGGATTTTTTCAGTTTGAAGCACATATTTAAAAAGCTGGTGCAGGAACCATGCCCATTCCGTTGTGTTACTTTTTAGTATAGCGTTTGTCATTGCATTTGCAATTTAACCCTTTAAGGTTCTCCCATCTTATGTTAAGTTTTATTCCTCTTCCTGATGTCAATATGTCATGCTTATAAGTGACAATCTTATTGTTGCTGATGTTTCTGCAAGTTAGTTTCATCAGGTTATGGTCACTGGCGATGGTTACGATCACTTCCAGCTTTAAGATTTCCATCGACAAATTACTCAATGTACATATGTAATCCAATACTTCGTTTCTTTGGGTCCCCTTCCATGTGGCTTGAGCCGGGACATCTCCTTGGATCATTCCATTTAGTATTATACAGTCCCTTGATTGTATAATTTCTCTCCACCTTACTCCTCTTTTTCCTTTTGCTGTTAATGACGCCAAGTCGTGTAATATGGGCAAATTATCTTTATCTATGCATGTACAATTTAGATCTCCCACCATTATGCAGAGTGGATCTATCCACTTTTCTCGCTGTTCATCCGATAGGCCTGCTATTTGTTCTGGGAAATTCTCATTGAGTTGGCTTGAAGGATTCCAATACAGGTTCAACAGGATCAGAACTCTTGGTTTGGCCGCTTTTATCTTATCCAGATGAATAACCACCATCTGAACGAAGGGGGATGGGTGCCTGATCTCCACCACCCTCCAATTTAAGTCATTTTTTATTGCGACCAAGAGGCCTGACAACGGACGACCTCTAATTCCTTTTGTCGCTGGATCTAGTATCACTAAATATCCTTCGAGCATTGGAGGTTGTTGTAACCAAGTTTCTTGTAAACATAAGAGTATATACATATACATATCTCACATAAATACAGGCAACCAGTCCACAGAAAAGAAGACACAACCTGCCTGCTGTTGACTCACACATGTTTGCATTCACAATAATAATAATAATAATTAGGCATTTATATAGCGCCACGAACCCTCAGGTATCTGAGCGCTGCTTATTATTACCCAAGGTGTGTGGTGCTCATTTATCGACCTCGGAAGGATGAAAGGCTGAGTTTGGCCCCGCCGGGATTTGAACCTGCGTTAACAGGCTCTGCACGGGTGGCAAAGCGAGTGCTCTACTCGCTGTGCCACTTGACCGGCTATTATGAAATGTATTTTTCATAATACCAATAACATACACACATATATTTATATCTTACGTTAAGACAATGGGCCTCATTACGGGTATGGAGGTAGCCATGCCACTGAAAACAGCATAGCTACCTCCATACCGTGTACCAGGTCCGGGTCCCGCAAAAGGGGACATACCAGGCCATTCCGACCTTGGAGGGCCCGGTAAATCCCTTTCGCGGGACCCGGACCCGGTACATCCCCATTCCCATTGAGCCCCTATAGGGGTCAATGAGAATGGGGATGATGATAATAACGGGCCCGTTAATGACGGGCCCGTTGTTGACATCCTGGACTGCTTGCGGGACCCGCTAAGGACGCCTGGTCTGACCAGGCATTCCTTAGCAGGTCCTGTAGAAGTCCTCATAATAGGGCAGCCCGTAATGAACGGTGCTGGTCCCGTACCGGTACCGTTCATTACGGGACCGCCAGGGTCCTAATGAGGACTAACGTTTCTATGGCTTTTCAGAAAATGACTTTTCTTAATAACTTGTGAACTATTACATGAACAATTCTGACAATATTCCAGAGTCAAATGTTTACTTTGATAGCGTTTTGAACAGCTTTTAACATAGGGTTATCCAATCTAAAAAACAATTGGGGCCCAAATATCTCAAAATTGGCTGCTTCGGTTTTACTAATGTTTTGCAGGTGCCTAGATTTTAGCGATGTTAATGATTGAAAAAGTATCTATAAATGATGCATTCACATAATGAATGCGCATATTTCATACAAACTGTACACAGAGGGTATGCATTTTAAAGTTCATACATAACACATTTAACAGTTTGTACAGCACATAATTAACATTTAAAAACTCACATCAAAGGCAAGTCTCAGTTGACTTAGATGTCAGTTTTAAGGTGATGGTAACATGCAAACAGTACACAGGGCGTATGTGTTTTACATTTCATACATTATACAATACACATAAAAACTCATATCAAAGACAAGTGATCGCTGACTTTGATTTCAGTGTTAGAGTGACACTCAATATGAAAATGTACACTTTGCGAAAATTTAATTTTGGCGGCATACAATGAAAGAGAAGAATGGAGGTCCAATTTATATTAAAACCCTACATGTACATTTGTTATATTAACTGTGAGAAACCTGTGGGTGTTCTCACTCCTATTCCCCATGGGTCCTCTGCGCAGGTGCCCAGGGAAAGACCATCACTTTTGGATCCTGACCCTAGGGTAGGACAAGCAAGGGAGGATCACCTGGGTGGGGGGTCTGTGGGGGCTGTGAGTGGGATACTCTTGGGAGAGATGTGGTATCCCCCTTTTCCTACTGATGACCAACCCAACCCTTTCCCCACCTTCATGGGGTATTTTGAGTCAACTCGCATGACTTCCCCATATATGACTACTAACAGTACTGGGACGAGGAAGAGGCAACCGAGAGTAATGAAGACAAGGTGCTTCTACCACTCTGGTATTGGGACGTGGAAGAGGCCTGATGAGAGTAGTAGAGGACAGGCATTGACCCCTACTCTTTAAGGTCCCCTTAATGATGGTCAGGCAGGGCTCATTGTACATTCACACCTGCAGCTTTTTAAAGGGCTGCAGGTGTATACAAGGCCCAATTCAATGATACCAAAGGAAGAAGCAGTGGTGAGAGACGCAGTAGCGTTGATGGAGGAGCAGCAGCAGAGAAGCCAAGAGAAGCGGCAGGGAATTGTATGTGCGGGACACGCCAGAGGTTCAAATGTGTACAGCCTGGGAGCTGGGGCTCCGTGGAACCGAGTGAACATTGAAAGGGGAGCCGTGCCTGGAGGCTGCCCTTTTTCTTGGTGTTCGCAGCGCTTGTTCTCCTGTAGTCAGAAGCTGACCCAGGAGTGCCTGATGGGCAGAAGATGGAGCCCTGAGACAGCGGACCAAAGGCTGAGAGATCTGCGCTGCAGGACGCTGAAAGAAGCAACCAATGACTTTCTATGAGAAAGGAAACCTGGTATGCGAGTGTTTGAAGTTTCGCGGAGGATTGCTTTGTATAGGAGTGGTTGCATGCATGATAAACCATGTTTTCAAAGTTCTCCGATGGTAATCCTCATTAACCTTTGAATACATGAGAAAACATTGTAGTGGAGTGGTTGCGTGTACATGAAAACACATTTTTTCGAAAGTCTCCGAGTGCTGGGCACCTTACAAAGGCAATTTAAAAAGACTTATAACAAGGAAATAAAATGAATTAAACCTTTTTCAATTGATACGAAAGTCTCTGTGTGCTGGGCACGTTCTTCTACATTCTACAATGATATATAACCTTGAGGTGAATTGAATGAAGTTCTTTAACACTTATTGAATTCCAAACAAAATGAAAAGCGTACCAAACATATCTCCATACATATTAAATACCCTACTGACAGAAAACTGTTATCTATGAAGATCATAAATGAAGTTTCACAATTGAAATGAATCCACTTTGTAATAAGCTCCAAACTGAATGCATTTTTAAATACAAGTAAAATGTATATATATATATTGAATCTACAAGTAAACAAATGAACAGAACTTCAGCAATACAAGTGAACTAAATCTGTATTGGACTCCAGGGTAAATGGAACTTTGGAGATCAACTTTAACAAATGAATAAACTCCAATTTTCAGTCAAGATATTCTTGCACAAAGACCAACCATATCCAGAGGGTACGTATTTGGCGCAGACCTTTAAGAAACCTGAAAAATGTTCTTATACATTAAAAGTGAATCTTGGGGAAGGGAACCCTGAGGTCTAACCTGCTTATTGACTTGAGGAAGGAGCCTCAATATATTTTGTGTTTGGAACTATGTTTTAAAACTTGGGGAAGGGAACCCTGAGTGTTGTTATCTCTATATCATTCTGAACTTAAGGCGATCCTGAGACTTTTATTAGAACTGCTTTATACTTGGGGAAGGGAGCTGAAAGAAAGCTGAGAGTTGGACAGAGCTCGGAACCTTTTATTGAACACTGTTTTATTGGTTTCTGACATCCCTACACATTAATGGGCCACATTACGAGCTTGCCGGTCTGGATACAACGGTACCGGTAAGCTTGCCAGCTCTATAGGGCTCAAATGGAGAAGAATTTTTTCCGGCGCCCAGGAATGGGCAAATACTGGGTCCGGCAAGGCCGTAATAACCCGGTAATTGGCCATTCCTGGGTGCTGGAAAAAATGCAACTCCGGCGGCAGCTGTGCCTATATTACAGGCGCGGCTACCGCCAGGGTCGTAATGAGTCCCATGGCATAGATTAGTTGTGAGGGCAAGAATAGGTTTTGGACACAGATTCCTAAGTTGAACTCTTGGACTTTCCTTAGTTTTGGTTTGGTAGGGAAATCCCATGTTAATAAAGCTGTATTGTTAATTCAGAATCTGTTGACTGTTTATTACTCCACAATGCCTTCACATAATATTGTGTATATAAACACTACTTATGTGCTCCTATGGCACGTGCACATAAAACACACATGCTTACTACACATAACACGTAGATGTATGATTAGTGCTCTCACATGCACCTAGAACACATGCACCTATGACACATGCACCTTTGACGTGCACCTATGACAGATGCACCTATGACAGATGCACCTACAACATGTGCACCTACGACATCTGCACCTGTGACACATGATCCTACGAATCATGCTCTTACGACACATGCTCGTACCACAGACACTCTTACGACAGATGTTTACAGTGCATTCTTACGACACATGCTGTAATGACACATAGTCCTACGGCACATGCTCCTACTATGACACTTGCTCCTACACACATGCTGCAATAAGATGCGCTCCTACATCACACACTCCTATATTACATGTTTCAATGAAAAACACACCTACTGCACACACGCCTACTAAACATAACATGTGGATGTACAACATATGCTCTTTCAACACATGTTCCAACCACACACTCTTACGGTGCACACTTACCACACACTCTTATGAAATGCACTCTTATAACACGTGCTCCTACAACACATGCTCCTACAGCATGCGCTATACTGAAATGCACTCCTCCGACACACATGCTTACAATCAGAAGTGTGAGGGGTCAGAAATGTGAGTCGGACAACTTTTGGATGATTTCTCAAAATGTGCCATTTTATTAAATCAAAAGTTTCATCAAACGCCTCACTATCCCTATACTGACAAGGATTTCCCTGCCTTTCCAAACTAAAGGAAAACACTCTAACATATCTGCCCCTCACACTTAGACATAAAATACACAAAGAAAATATATGGTAATTCACAATAGCATCAATAATGATATTCTCTGTCTTTCCTGATAACCTGGGTGAATTCTTCCCCAGGTTTCAACTTCAATGTTGAACAAGAAAAGAAAGGAATAAGGAAATCTGAGTTTGTAGCACAGTCTAATCCGGCTGTAACACTGCCTTAAATTAGTTCTTGACTCTGTGAGAAACCTAGGAGTATTCTCCCAGTTAGACCCAGAGAATCCTCTATTCGGGTTGTCGGGGCACAGCCATTGCCTTTGGATCCAGACCCTGGGGGTGGACCGATGCAGGAGGATCACCCGGGCTCATTCACATGAGAATACCCTAGGCGAGACATGGTATCGTCCTCTCACCCATTATCCACAACCATACAACCCCTCTGTCTTTTGGGGGTATTTTCAACCACACAATCTCCTCCCACCCATTTTCGCATAATACTGCGAAGAAGAGGAGGCAACCTGGAGAGGTGAGGATTACCAGTGAAAGCCCCACTAAGACACAGAAGACAGACTACAAGCAGGCTGTCCCCTTAATGAAGTCAGGCAAGGTCAGGCATAGCCAACCCTAACCACACCTTCTACCCATTAACCTCACACCAGTGTATAAATGGAGGCTGCTGAGAGAGTAAGGTCAGATGCAGTTGGGAGAGCAAGAGGGAGGCTGCAAGGCTGAGACCGTGCAGAGGAGCCCTCTTCAAATCCCAAACACCAAAAGAAAGCTGGGAAGATTGTCTGGAGCTGAGAATCCAGGAGAATGGGAGCTGTCAGGTGAATCCAGAGAACAGTGTGCAGTGACGCTGACCCAATGAGAAGGAAGGGTTGCAGCGTGTCACAGGAGCCGTGGCTCCTACGTGTTGATTTCAGGCAGCCAGAACCTTGCTTTTGAGTTCCGGACAATTGCTTGTTCCCTCGGGGCCAGTGCCAACCGCAAGGATGTAGAGGGGCAGGTGGTGAGACCCTGACCTCATCCCCATGGCAACGGACGGAACCTCTGACCTTGCAATGCTGCCTGGTGAGTCTAATCAAACGTGAGAGTGAGAGAGACTCGGGCAAGTAGGTGGGAAGTGGATCGCATAAGGGAAGGCACTAAGTAAAGCGGGCAAGTAGCCTGAACCCAAAAAGGAAGGTGAAAGTGATACCTGAAGGACCTGAGCCCGGATGAGGGCGACCCAAGTTGAAAGTGATACCTGAAAGATAATAAGAGCCAAAGTAACAGAGTGACCCTGTGTGAGTTAACACAATATTGGAGTCTCTGTAAAATGAAAGTGAAGACCCTGAAGTGAAGGGAAGTGATGAGAACATTGAAACGCAAGCAAAGCTAAAAGCCAAAACAGGGAAATCACTAAGTGGAGGAAAAGTGAACAGAATCCCCAAGAAGGCTTGATTGAAACTGAACTGAATATAAAGAAATACAAATACCAGAATGCAGTTGTGTCAGATTGGTCATGTATGGGATTAAAGCAAAGCCATATAGTTTTGCAAGTCTCCGACAGTAAAAAAAAAAGTGAATCTGAAAGTAAGAAGGCTGGGGAAGGATACTCCGGTTAAATTGTGTTAAAACAGCTGAGGCGGATCCGGGGTGAACAGAGACACCTGGAATTAAACATTGTGTTAAAGAGTTAGTCTGAGCCTGACAGAGGGAGATCAGCTGAGAGCTTTATGGTAAAAGCTAATTTGAGTAAAAAAGTTAATTGGTCCGAGTCCAGTGGAGGGAGACTAATTGAACAGTGTGTTAAAGTGGATCTAAGCCTGGCAGAGGGGAATCCGAGGTGAATAGTGAATTGCCTGAGAAATTGAGTACTTGTGAAGTCCTCAGAAGAAAAGAACGTATTGTTTGTTTGTCGCATCAAGCCCTCTGAAGAAAGAAACTTTGAGAGGCAAAGAGACTTGGGCACAGAAGGCCCCGATGCCAATGATTGAACTGTATCCTAGTGCTAGAAAAACCAGAGACTGTGCTAAGCTTGAGTGTACTGCCTTGTCCCATGCTGAAAATGTGGAGACGGGAGGCCAACGGCCTGAGCATCCTGACATATAATTTTCTTGAACACTTCTTTCTTCTCGTATAACTGTTCCCCACACTATTTGCATTTAGAGGTAAGGCTTGGCAATGGGCTTATTAGCGTAGGCCCTTGTATTTTGACAAGACACCACTAGGACTGCGTTATTATTTTTTGATGGTCGTAGCTTAGCTTGCTTCCATCTATAGATTTAGGATTAGATAGGTATTTTTCCAACCCTTTTTGAAGTTCAATGAACACCCTTGAACTGTGGTCACTCGTGTCTGTCTTCCTGTTTATACCATGCCTTCCTTACAGCTCCTTCAATGTACGAAGGTAAAGTTCTCTTAACAAAAGTTCAAACATCTGAAAAACCTTTGCTGGAATAAAGACTTTCCACTTCAATGTTATTTCCAGCCAGGATGCTTTATCACAACTTCCAGTTATTCAAGAAGAAATACCACAGGTCTTTGTTAAGTTAACATGAGCACATCCTCTGATAATGTTAATGTACCACAGTCCTTTAGTAGTACTTCTTAAGTTTGTCTTCATAATTTACAATCTGTATCTGTGGATGACTTCACAGCACTAATACTTTCTTTTTAGCAACTCTCAGCTTCAAGTAACTTCTGCAAGATCTTACCGTGAGGGTCTACTCCTCTGCCTCACAGTATTCCACGTTCACTTATGCTACTGAAGTACCAGATCTACTGATAACCACATACACCACCACAGCTTCAGTAGCGTGTGAAACACATACAGCTTCAGTACTTTTTAACACTGATACAGCTTTGGTATTTAATAACTTAAGTTGGCAAGACACTCTTCCTCTGAATATTACCTTTTCAGAGGGTTAGCCTCTTTGCCACTCTTATCTGTCTGCAACAAGGAGAATCCCAAATTGTCTTTAGGATACACATCTCTCTTATTCCTATTGGATTTGGCAATACAGGATGTGTCTGCTTCAAAGAACAAGTTCAAGAAGCTTTGTTGCCACTCTCTTGGCTTCAAGCATTGTTTGAACACACTTAGCTTGGGCAATTCTGGTGTTCTATTTGGCTCACAGTAATATTTAAACCATTCTTTGGCTCTGGGAAAGGTTGCTTTCAGTCTTAATTGGGGAAGCGTTTTGTTTACTCTTGGCTTGGGCAATGCTTGCTCTTTCCAACTTGTAATAACAACTTTCACACACTTAGCGCCTATTATAACAATGGTTTGACTGCTTCAGTAAGGATTCAGAAGTTACTCTTTCTTCCAAAATCGTAATTAGGCACACGCAACCACTTCTTTATATGTTTTTATAAGATTAAAGTTCAACAATAGATTTCACTGCGTTTCTGGCTTACGCAAATGAAAGAAAGAATGTCTTTCTATACACCGGTGCTACAATTCTCAAGTTCCATTGTTAAACCATTAGCGATCGGTTAAACATCACTTTGCTCAGATGTGAGTGAGTGTTTTACTGGATACTGTTGCCGGCCGTGCTTGCACAAGGAATCAGAACACTCGGTTAAACTGACCGGCTTCTGTGTTCCTTTCTTCAAGTGCTGCAGCACTTCTACAACTTCTGGCTTCACTTTCCTCGAATGTTGCACATCTTCTATGACTTCTGGCTTCACTTGGGACCCACACCCTTCCTTGATGTAGGGGTCACTAGTCCGGTCATTGAATTGAGGAGCCTCTCTCGCTCCTGAGATTCACGGCTTCACAGCGACTTCTGGCCACTGTCTCCTGCAAAATGCCTGCTGCGCAATCTCTGCAATTAGGTTCACCTGGTGAAAAGCAGTCACATTTTTACGCTTTCCATTGCATAAACTCTGCAAAACAGAGTTTAGGGGAACACAGCTTTCACAGGACAGGCAGCTGGAATCTGCTTGGTCAAAGCTGTGACATCCCTTCGGTTCTCCCTCTTCTGTCTGGACTGCCAACACTGTGCCACCTTCTTTCTGCTTCTGCTACTACTGCAAGCACGTCAGTCAAAGTTCCAGTGCCTTTTAATTGCCTGCACCTGAGGGGGCCTTTTAAGCCTCTTAGCCGCCCTCAGGTGTGGGTTGATAGGCTTGATTGCCTGACCTCTACTGTTGCATTGCTCTTCGGCCCTCTTCCTCGTCCCAGTACTTCTGGGATTATGGAACTTGTAGTCCCCAACAACAGTAGGGCTTGTTGGCAACTTCTTATTTGTAAGGGTATTTTTATTTCCGTTAAAAGCATTTAGGAATACATTATCAGATTGCACTGGTAAAGAGTAAGGCAGTTTATTTAAGCTAATGTTTATATATTCCTTTTCACTGCACATTTGGGATTAAGGGAGATTTTTATCATTAGGGATTTCAAATGGCTTTTCCTGTCTTGGGCCCAACAATACCATGTCTCATCCCTCGGGATCTTCTCACCAGCCTGGCCCTTGTCTCCTCCTAAGTGATCCCCCCGCAGTACACCACCCCCAAGGTCAGGATCAGGAAGCCTCCGCCTTTCCATGGCCGCCTGGGAGGAGATTCTTGGCTGGGTTTTAGTGAGGTATCCACAGGATTCATCACAGAAGACACAAGGAGGGTGAGGACATTCATGCACTAGAGAGACTGCTCTGTTGTCAGAGATATAGATCACCTCCAGTGCAGGAGGAACAGAGTGAGGGATTGGTGGAAGTGAATGCAGGTGGTCAAGATGATTGAAATACACCCAGTTAAACCCAGTTTTCCCTCACTGGATTGACTGTGAAAGCTGAGTGCAAGCACTATACCTCTAACAACTTTTGTAGATCTTCAGACTTTGTGGTTTTGGTTTCTGATTTTATAATTAATCCTTAGTCTTCATATTGCAGGCTTTCCATGAAGTGCCATGGAATGATGAATGAGTCAATGAAAAAACACCTGCAGTCTCTCGCCGTCTCCCATGGGGTGGTATTCTTCTTCGGCATGGGTAAGAGGTGTTTCCACCTGTCTGTCGTCACTTCAGCAGTAGTCCCAGGGAAGTCACTGGAGAATTGAGTGACAATGTTAAACCGTGGCTGGGGGCTGTGCCCAGAGTCATATCTAAATAGACCCTCTGAGGCTACTACTTATGTAATATAAAATAATAATTGAATGAGAAGAGGATCCATTTTCGCAGGTCACACTTCCAAGGCCAGTCCGTTGACCTAGCTCCATATCCATTTAATTTCCCTAGTAGGTACTCCCATGTGCAACCCATTGTAATAGGACATGCCACCATGTAAAATGCCTTGCCATGAATGATGGCTTCATATCAAGCCATTGTATGGACCTTTTTCCCCATGTACATCTTTTCATACCTCCATGTCCATAGTCACAGGCCATGCATTCATATCAATCTTTTTTGATGGGACTCTCCTTCCTGGTGCTACTACCATTGTCATTGGCCATACCCACAGTCCAATCACTTGTCATAACATTTGCCCTAAAGTCCAATACATTTTGGTTGGGCCTGCTTCCATTCAGATGACACCACTGTCGTAGGCTGTCAGTAAGACTCCATGGCCAATTCATTGAAGTCGTGCCTCAAAAGAAACCTTTTCTCAAAGGCTACACCCTGATGGAAATAGTTTTGTCAAAGACTGTGCTTCATGTGCATTCCATCGTGCCTTTCTACGCCCCAGGTCCAACCCTTATTATAAGTCCCATTTCCATGCTGAATCCATTGTCTGAGACTACAGCTCAATGTCCGTTCCATCATCACAAGGCACTCCTTTGTGTCTAATCTGTTGCACAGGCCACAACTCCTTGTTCTGTTCATATGCTACCATGTTGTAGTCATAAAATCCCCTAAACTCCTGTGTTATGCTTATGGTCTCAGAGAGAGTGGATGGCTGTAGTAGGAGACCTGTATCCGGCATGACTCTTTAAGGCAAAAGGACTCCTGCATTTGAGCTCTGCCACATTTTCTGCTGCCATGTTCTAGGGCCAGATTATAAACCTATTTTTTGACTAAGAGAGATAGTGATTGGTTGTTTCAGTGTCAGTTGAAAACACAGATTATTTTATCAATTGGAAATATAAGCCACAATCTTCTGATATCAGCTGACATGTGTCCATGCGTAGGTGGGCACATTCTGCCTTATGAGAAGTCCCCTCATTGTTTATAATTTTGTTGTTGCCCCACTATAACTGCTATAGAATATTCTGGTGCTGTCCCCTCCAGCACGCAACCCTCTGATTGGTTGAACAGGGATGGGATGATAAACTGTTGCGGTTCTCTCCACAGGGATCGTCTTTGCGGTGGTGTTCTTCTACCTCTTGTTCACCTCTCTGTGGCTGATCCCGGTCCTGTACTACCTGTGGGTGCTGATTGACAGAGACACGCCAGAGCGAGGTGAGGCAAGCACAGGATTGCTTCATGCAGGATGCAAATTGGGGGCTCAGAACCCCATCACCAGAGCCACCCCAACCTTAAAAAAAATTGTTTTTAAAGCGAAAATGTATCTCGCTCTACGACATTATGGTACGATTGCCAATCATGGAGTAATGATAGCTGTTTATAGTTTATCAGGGAAAATGTCTGCTTTAGGAGACGAGTCTGTAATGTGAAATGATATGTTCAATGCATTTGCAGATCGTTCTTTAACCATGCTTGTTAGTTTTAGATCATGGGCATAACATGTTGTTTTTAACCTTTTTATCACATTGCAAAATGATTCCGATGTTGGGAGAAGAACATATTCCCAGGTTAAATTTGGATATTTTCTGTCAACACGATCGGAATCCTAAATGATCCTGATGTTGTGTTGCCAAGGAATTCCACTGGAGGTTCCATGATATGATCTGATGTGGCATTTATAATAGTCCTATACACAAGTGCTTCAAGGCGCGACGAGGCAAGGGAGGGGGGACAGAGGGAAGACCCACAAAGATCCTACTAGGGCAGGTGACATTGAGATCGTACAAGTGCAGGGGAGGGGGGAAGGGGACAAGTGCGGGGGTGAAGGGGCAGTGCTTTACATAGGATAGCAGTAAAATAAATATAGACAATGAATAAAAGGGCGGCCAAGTGGTGGCAAGTGCAAGGGTAAGTGCAGACATCAGGTGTCAAGTGCTAATAGGGGCAGAAGGATACTGAAAAACAGTGCCCAAGTGCCAGGGTTGCCAGGGGGGCAGTGCAGGTGTGCAACTGGCGGGGAGGGGACATGGGCACGAGATCCGAGGGTAACCAGGTAACCAGTGCAGTTTCAGATTCAGCCAGGAGATCAGCAGGGGAGAGGAGAAGCGAATGCAGAAGCAAAGAGGAAGGTCTTGAGGTGCTTCCAGAACCAGAGATGGATCGCCTCAAGTTTCAGAGAGGCAGGGAGGCTGTTCCAGAGGGAGGCCCACACAGAAGAAAGACAGGGGACAGAATGGGCCTTCGCAAAACTCTGCAGGTTACAGAATGGCGTAGGGATCAGTAGGGGCTATCTGCATGAATTTCTCTCTGTTGGCGAGGCAAGAGCTGAACCACTGCATGACTGATCTGTCCAAGCCCATGAACGTTGTGAGAATATTGAGGATGGCCACATGGTCAACGGTAGCGAAGGCGGCAGAGAAGTACAGTGGGACGACAAACGGCAGTCCCGTTTGTCCTAGATGTATAGATCGTCAACAATAACTTAGATGATGGCGCTGCCTGCGTTGTATTGTGGTCATAAACCCGATGTTTGGTCCTGTAGGATGTTGTGATGAGTGATCCTTTTGTTCAACTGGTTTAGCAACAGTCTTCTCAATCACTTTAACATGTAGTGGTAGATGCATAATGGGGCTATAGTTGGCCAGTGGATACATCTAAAAAGCAAGAAAGTGAGGTCCAACTTCACATTTCTAATTATAACAGCTTATATTATATGTGCAAAGCATTTGGTGATCACATGAATCAGTGCTGCAAAAAACAGATAACAAATGTATATGTAACTGCGGGAAGACATCCACCAGTACATACCGTTCCACGTGAAGATTGTAGACATTTCTCTAAAAGTCATTATATCTACTTTTTGCACCATAACTGGGTGCTGCTTTACACTGAAAGACCAGTTTCATGAGCTTTGCTACTTCAAACTTTGTATGTATCATGTGGGATACAGGTTTGAGTTTACAATGGTATGTGAACGTATAGTCAATTTAGGATTTGATCACTGTTGGTATCTTTGTGGAAAAGGGTTTGAAATATGAATTATTATACAATTACTCTCTTTGTATGAATTAGGAATTTTCCATGATTCCTGGCTCCACTTCATGTCACATATGTTTATTTCTCTCCCAACGTATTTCTTGACATGCATGTGAAAAAAGTATGCACGCAGGGTTGATTAATATTATGCATTTTTGTGTTGTTAGTTTCTAGATATTGCCTTGACCTGTGTGTCAGAAATTAATTTGCCATTATATCTGCATGTCAGTGAAAAAGAAACCATACTAAACTGAATTGTGTTTTGCTCAAAACCATCAAGGTCCTTTATTGAAACTCTGCAGTAGTCATCACTAACAGGGTGTAACCAGGACTGGTGGAGGTCTTCCCATAGTTCTATATGCTCTAATACCCAAGGTCATCCGGTTGAAATGTGGGTTTCTTCAGCAGTGGTCTCTCCCATTTTCAAAGCATCTGGAAGGTGCATTGTGTGAGAGATGCATTAGTGGTGTTAAGAAGTAGTTGCTGGGTAGATTGACTCCTGGGCAGGTCGTGGTCTACTATGGAGATGTTAGTTGTGTTGTTGATGGATGCTTTTGTGATGAAATCTATGATTTTGTTGGGAAATGCCTTGTTGAATTTGAGTGGTGGGTAGATCAGTTGGAAGATTGCTGTCTGAGATTTGGTGGGTGAGAAATGGTGGGTGGGGAGTTCCATGGATCCCGGTCTCATGTGCACCTGGAGGGTACCTGTCCATGAGATGTTGTGGATAATATTGAGCCTTGCACCAGTTTTCCCAATGTAGTTCTAGTGTTGGATGGGGTAGTCTGTGGGTAAGGACATCCAGTATGTGTGTGTAGGTGGAGGGGTGCCATATGTCTGGTATAGAGTAGTTCTGGGTTATAAATAATGAAGAGTTCAGCACTATCTGTGTGACAAATTGGATTCTGCCTCACAGGAGTACAAGGAAGAGTAGGGGTAAAATGGCCCACTCAGCCCTCACACGTCTACAAACCAAAACACAATGGAGGTCATTACAACCTTGGTGCTAAGTACACCAACTTTACCACCATGGTGTAAACTATGTTTACACCATGGTGGATGGCGGATTTACCGCCCCATTCCAAGGTGAGTGGGGCGGTAAATCCCCATTTCCCATTTTCCCTTCCCCATTCCCATTTTTGCCCCATAGGGCATAATGGGAGTGGGGAAGGCGCTAATTACGCCACCGTAAATTACGGTGGCGTAATTAGCATCATGGCGGATTAGCGCCATGGATTTTAACGCCTGCTAAAAGCAGGCGTTAAAATCAGAATCAGGCATTAAGGGTTAACGGTGGCGTTAACCCTTAACGCCTGAGTTGTAATGAGGGCCAATGCAATCATAAAATTAACGCAGGTCCAATCAAGAGATATACCTCCTTTGCCTTTCGTGGTAATGCGGGCTGAGGCCAGGCTATACTCTTAAGAGGGGTACGAAGGTGAACTAGTTGTGACACAAAAAACATAGTATCACAGTTCAAAATAAAGTCCAATCAGGTTTATATA
The DNA here is from genome assembly GCF_040938575.1 of Ambystoma mexicanum. Lineage (NCBI taxonomy): Eukaryota > Metazoa > Chordata > Amphibia > Caudata > Ambystomatidae > Ambystoma > Ambystoma mexicanum. The sequence goes on along the minus strand of NC_090921.1, from coordinate 263,093,949 downwards.
AAAATATATAAAAACTTTAATAAAACACACCATCTCCAAGTAGAAGGATTACTGTACAGAATCCCACCAAAAAAGAAAGAACAGAGAAGATGCAACAGACTGGAGAAAGTAGCACTTTGAGTGTAGTTTCAGGGCTGGTAGGTAAAACGGATATTGGGTCGAAAACAGGCACAATCGGGACCTAAACAGTTAGGTTAGTTACGTGCAACACCTTTCCTACCCCCAAAATCCATCCAGGTTCTAAACCTTTCCTACCCCCAGAATACAGCTAATTTCAACACATTTTCTATCCCCAAAATACAGTTAAGTTCAACACATTTCCTGCCCCCAAGAATACAGCTCAGTTCAACACATTTTCCACTCCCAATGCTTGAAAAAACCTAGATTCAAAAGGTGTGCAGGGCCTAAAATGCAGCCACAGTCACAATGTGAACAATGTGAATGCACCTAAATTCAGATCTTACACTGGCTACTTTAGTGGAAGGATGAACCCAATTCACACATTCAACGCAGTGGAAGTGCCTCTAGATTCAAAACACACAGTAGTGGGGAAAATGCACTCAGACTCCAATACACAGCAGTGGGAAAAATGCACCCAGATTCAAGACTCACAGCAGTGTGAAAAATGCACCCAGTTTCAAAACTCACAGCAGTGGGGAAAATTCACCTAGATTCAAAATACTCAGCATTGGGGAAAAAACACCCAGATTCAAAACTCACAGCATCCGGGGAAATGCACCCAGATTCAAAATACACAATAGTGGGAAAAATGCACCTAGATTCAAGACCCACCGCAGTGGGGAAAATGCTCCTAGATTCGACTCACAGTAGTGGGGATAATGCACCTAGATTCAGAACAAACAGTGAGCCAATGGGCAGAATGTAAACCAGTACAGTGGTGTAAATGCAATGTAAGAGTGGTAGGGTTTTAATTGGGCACAGCAATGGCTCTGTTTACCGCCTGTACCAACCTTACCTTAGTTGGCACTGTAGGTTGGTCCTTCAGTTGTCCTAGGGTGAACAAGGAGATGAGCTGCCCAGAAAGGAGCTGCCTTTTTCCTCTGGCCCTTAGCCTGCTGCCCGGGCAAAGTGGCACTGAGAGGCCCTCTAAAATGCAGCTGTACCGGTCAGGTGTGGGATCATTGACTAATGAGAACAAAATGGGTGGGTACGGGTAGTGGGGAGGGAGGGTCAGAGAATGGATGAAGGTGGATGGGAGGGGCAGAGGAAAGCAGGTAGAGATGGCCCCCAGGACAAAGCCAAAGAGACACCTGACTATCTAAGCCAATTGCTAAGGGGTTGGATGGGGAAAGGAAAGAAGGTGAAACAAACAAAGGACTACAGCACAAAGGTAGAGCACTCTAGATGCAGACCAGCTCTAAAAGCGGAGTGGCAGTCAAAGGAAAACTCAAACTAAACTTCACAGAAAAACACTAATCAGGCCCAAAAATGGATTGCAAAATACACACGTCTCTCCAAAGGCACCAAAAACCAAGCCAAAAAACGGATTGCAATCAAAGTAAAACACTTCACAAAGCACCAGCCAAGCTCTAAGACTGCTTACCAATTGGTTCTCACGCAGGATGGCTACAGGGTATGCTTCTTCGATACCTGTGCCCACAACAGCTGCCTGCTGTGTGTCTGTCTCTAGGAGAGGCGGTTACTGGTCCTCAGAAAGAGAATTATTTGTGATATAATTTTCCATTGTAGCCAAATATATTTGCTTTACTCAAGTTCAACAAGGTGATGCGTATCCACAAATAAAAATGAGAGCATGGTCCAGATAATCGGGAGAAATGTTTTCACCCACAAATCGAAACGTATTGATTTGATTTAATGTTTATATAGCGCTACATCGCCCATAGGCCTCAAAGCACTTGAGACAGACAAATAATAAGGCAACAAATAATCATACCAACAGAGGAAGAAGGAACCAAGGAGAAGTCAGGAGGAAACAGAGCACATGGAGGACCCTGTACCAAAGATAGTCAAGTTTTTTATTAAACAAAAGAGTCTCAAAGCCCTGCTTCAGCTAGAGAAGTTACTTGCCGAAGCTCAGGTGTTAGTTTTTTTCCACAATAATGGTGCCTGACAATGAAACATGGAACCACAAAAGGTTTTTAATTTAAATCTTGGCTGAACCAATTTCGACGGATCACAAGATCTTAGACAGCGACCTGGGACGAGAGTGGCGAGATGATTTTCCAAATACTAAAGCGCTTCTCCATTACGACATTTAAAGGTGACGGAGACTGCTTTATGTGATCTGGTGTTTAAATGGAACCAGTGTAGACCTCGTCTGGCCACTGCGACATGTTCCCTTCTAGCTAGACCACAGCTAGCTCCCACTGCCCCAGTTTGGACAACTTGTAGAGGCTGAACATTAGTGTTAGATGTACCCAATAGCAAGCTATTACAGTATTCCAGCCTTGAATTTATCGAGGCTGAAGCCAAGAGAGAGCTGTTTTTTTGGGAATATAGGGATGGATCTGATAAAGAAGTTCATGAATATATCCGCAGGATGTGTAAACCTGAGCCACATGCCGTTTCATAGACAGCTCAGCGTTCAGGATGATGCCCTTCGTTGATACATTGATCATGTTCCTCGCTATGAGGAGGCTTTCATAGTCTAGTGGCATGTTGCTAATCTTTTACCCTGGTGCTAAGATCAGCAACTCTGTCTTTTCTGCATTTAGCGCCAGATAATTGATACACATCCACAGCTGAATCGCCTCATGTACCATATTAATGGCCATTACATCTTCAGTATAACAGCCTGTAAGTTAAAAAACGACTTGGGTGTCGTCTGCATATTTCTTACCAGACACCCAGGTCATCCAACAGAGCAAGAATAGGCATGATGTAAAGATTGAAGAGCAACAGCAAAATTTAAGATCCCTAAGGGACTCCACAGGTAATGGATGAAACAGAAGAATTGGTGTTTTCCACAGCCACTCTAGCATTCCTTGGTCCCAAGAAAGAGGCAATCCACTGGGAGGTCTTATTGGAACAATGCGTCTGGGCACTCAACCTAGAGATCAATAATGAGTGATCTACCAGGTCGAACGTAGCCGACAAGTCTAACAGTATAAGTAGTGCTGGCTTACTTTGGTCCACAATGCCAGCAATGTTGGACCTAAGGTCTAACAGTGCCATTGCTGTCCCATATCCAGCTCTAAAACTCAATTGTCTTGGGTTGAGAAGGTGTTATTCTCTATAAAATCCCTCAAATCGACATAGGCAACATGATCCAAAATGTTCAATAAAAACGGCACTTTAGTAATTGGCCGATAGTGTTTCGCATTATTTGCGAATGAGGTTGTTTTTCTTTAAGAGAGGAGTAATCCATGCTTCCTTCAGCCTCATAGGAACAGCGGCTTCTGTAAATGACAAATGTACTAGTTTTGTCACCCAGGGAGAAAGACTTGCCACAAATATGACGGGGCAGCTATCCCCCCAAACAGGAGGTGGGCCTCATCCCGGACACAATTTGTACAATTTGCACCTCCAAGCAGGGTCTGAATTAAAAAACCAGACCTGCCTGCTCCTCCCTCACTCCAGGTTTTAACAGGTCTACAGTGATGTGGGGATTAGTCTTTCTATTTTGGCAAAGACTTTTTTGTTTGATCTTAATTGCATGTTGATGCCCAATAACTTTATGGTTAAACTTGTCATGTATCATCTGGCAACAACCGGTGTCGCTGTTACATGATGCATTGGAGGGAGAATTACCCTCAAACTCTGTTATAATCTGGAAGAGATCACGTGAGTTGGAGCTGGCTGATGCAACTCTATTGTTAAAACATTCAGATTTAGCATCCATAATAGTCTGTTTTAGATCAAGTACTGCTTGCGTATAGGTGGCTAATGATGGAGGTGAAGGGGACTTCCGCCAATCCCTCTATGCTTTACGTTTAAGACGCTGAGAGGCAGCAATAGTTTTGCCAAACCAGTCACTCTTAGTAGCTTTGACTTTTACGAATTAATGCTTTTTTGGGGCAAGAAAATCCACACATTCTGGTTCCGCCCAATCTGCAAAACCAGCCTTACTTTCCTGCCGCCACTGAAATTTCGCCCGGTTTGCACAAGTCTTTTCTTTTCAACCCATGCAACACGAGAAACTTGGCACAGTTTTTCGATTTGTGATCGGTTTGCGCAGCAACACGAGAAACTTCATGCAGATCTTTGATCGATCCATGCTAGGTTCGGGCCATGAGAAACTTTGTGCAGGTCTTTCGATCCGTACTAGTTTCGTGCAGCTTCACAACACATTTTGGGCAGGTCTTTTTCGATCGGTGGTAGTTTCGTGCAGTGGCACAGGAAACCTTTTGGCACGTGCTTGGTTGCAAAAGCGTGATAATAGGCCATTATTGCAGTGCTTAGAAGTGGGATTAATCCAACATGAAGCACTTTGTAAAATATCAGTTTCATTATTCCTCTCGTATTTAAAGGGATTTATGTATTATTATAGTTCAGCAGACATGGATTTTTGTACAAGGAAATTATAAAAGACATAATATATCATTACAAAAGTTATCAATTAGCAACTTATAACGCCATAATGTCCAAAACTTGCGTGATGGAACACCATATCTTAGTCATATGGTAAATGAGCACTACATAATTCCCAGCATAATAACTTTCCCAAAGCCTTTCATATTTACCTTTCACCGGAACAGTCTTACCTTGGGCCAATAAAATCCCTCAACAGACCAGAATTAAATTTTCACATGCTATCAGAAGCTGCTTAGTAGATTCAGTTAAACTATTCCACACAACCTACTAAAGGCCTGATTCATGGAAATGTTTACACTGTGAAATTGACTTTTCACTGGTGTAAAGCCACTTTGCACTACGAAGGTACACTTTCCACTGCTCCACCCTGATTCATGGAACTGTGTAGAGTGTATTTTTGCAGTGCAAATTCACTTTGCACTGCAAAAATCCACTTTTCACGGCTCCCCCCCATTCATGGAACTGTGCAGTGTACAGCCCAACTCGTGATGAGACCCCTTAAATTTAACATGGTCAACACCCTTTAGGTTATGGGACCAAGAAGAGGATATTGTAAATATAGCGACCTAAGGGCCTGATTCAAGGCATTCTTTGCACTGTGCAAAGTGACTTTTCACTGCCAACACACACCCTGAATTATGGGACTGAGCAAAGTGTACTTTTATTTTAAAAAAAATACAATCTGCACAGTTCCATGAATCAGGGGGGAGGAGTGAAAAGTGTATTTTTGCAGTGCAAAGTTACTTTGCACTGCAAAATTACACTTTTCATTGCTCCCCCCTGATTCAATACACTTTCCACTGTTCCACCCTGATTTATGGAACTGTGCAGAGTGTATTTCTTTTTAATAAAAGTACACTTTGCTCAGTCCCATAATTCAAACACCAACAAAGGATCCTAAATCATATATACTAGCCATACACAAATACAAGAACTGGATTAGAGCCCACAAAGCATTTATGTTTCAAAAAGATGCCAAACTCATAATGCAAAAGATGGGAAACAAAAATTCCTCTGACTTTTGGAAAATAATAAACAATGAGGACGCACCACTAACAGCACTTATGGCAAACATGGTATCCGAAACAGCATGGATAACGCATTACATGGAACTGTATAGTAAAAAAGGAAATTGGAAAGACCCTGTACTGCCAAATCTTGAGTTTTGGAATCTAAAGCTTGGCAGAGATGATATCTTGCAGATAATCAAAAAGGTTAGTGCTTCAAGGGCACCTGGCACAGATGGCCTCTCCAACTATACCCCAAAGAAAATTCCAGAGAAATGGGCCGATGTATGTAATGAGTTGTTTAGCAGAATTTCCATCAAGTGCGCAACCCCAAAAACTTGAAAAAGTGCCATTACTGTTCTTATATTTAAGAGAGGGAACTGAGCAAATCCAAAGGACTAATGTCTGATAGCCCTTTTGGATGTTTTGGGGAACGTTTACGCAACGATGCTTCAACACAATCTATTGAATTGGATCACTGAAAGTGGTCACGCGGATCCCAGACAGTCTGGATTCGTGAGGGGAGTTGGCTGGGCCTTGAACCTCCTACTAATAAACCATTTCAAAATGGAGGCAATAAGAATGGGGAGAAAGGTGTATTTAGCACTTATATTTTCTCATATTTAGCACTTATTGACTTTTCGCATGCTTTTGATAGCATCGATCGTGAACTACTCTGGACTAAGATGAAGAACAGGGGTTGTCCTCCAAGTTTGCTAGCTGCAATTAAAGAACTGCATACTGACACCAACATCAAAATTCGGCTAGACCTTGGGGGCACTCTAACGGCCAAAATTAAAACTTTTTGCGATGTGAAGCAAGGCGGCCCCTGTCCTCTATCAAATGTAACCTCTTTTTTAGCATAGCAATTGAAGGTACCCGATCCTTCTCTCCAAAAATATACAGGTCCCTTGTAAGTTGGATGTTGTATGCCGATGACTTGATCCTGTTGTGTGCTACCCCAATTGGGTTGCAGCGCAAAATGGACGCAGTAAAAAATTATGTGTAAAACAATGGCCTGCAAATAAAGAATGCAAAGAGCAAGATACTAACGCTGCAAAATCTGAAAGCCTGCAAAAAAGGTAAAAATAAAAATGTTGAATGGCAGCTGGGAAAGGAGATATTAAGTCCCGTCACTAATACCAGATATTTGGGTATGCAGATTAGCGCAAACATAAACGATGTCCCGTGGGCAGAGATTGCAAAATCAAAGTGTCAGCAATTTGCATGCTAGGCAATGATTTTGAACATAAAGTACAGGAAATTATCCTTAAAACCTTGGATAAACTTTTACAAGCAAAAAGTGGTTCCACCGCTAATATTTGGAGCCAGAAATGCATTTGGCTGTTCAGATGAACTATGGTTCACCTTAGAAAATATATTCTGGGTAGAAGTACTCCAGCTACCTAAAGACACACCAACGGCCTGTGTACGATACGAGCTAAGTCTAATCTCCATCAATGCTTGCATCTGCTGGAACACCTTAACATTGTTTCGGAAATCCCCAATGAAAGATGTAGTTCCTCAATTTAAAATCTTGCACAATCCTGGCAGCGGCTACCCTGAGCGTTTACTGTCACTATGGAATAAGTGATGTGAGGCCATTCTGGAGCTCCATGAAATAGATGTGAAAACTCTGCATGAAAATCCACATTTGGTAGAGATGAAAATATGGAAATTGAACTGGATTCGAACTGGTGACAAAAGAAGGAACACCAAACTTATGAAAGATGCACCCAGCGAAGCCAGAGCATATAACATATTCCAAAGATATGTGGCAAGATTTCCCGACAATAAGAGAAGAGCGTTATATATGCGCTTTCGTCTTAATGTTTCCAAAACTAAAGACAGGATAAGCAACTGGGCCCGTATGGGCAACATGAATGTAAATTGCAGGTTTTGTGTGAAGAATGAAGAAACTCTAAAACATCTCACACTCTTCTGTACTACATTAGGAATACAAATGACAAAATATCTGGGTCCTATTTTGACAAAACAGTTGACTCTGAATGCAGATAATTGGAGGCAGATGATGTTTGATGGGGAGGACAAAACAGTGATCTTTGCGTTAACTTTTTTCTTGGAAGAAATAGAAAAGCTCTTAGCTATCACAAATGCTGAAGGAATCAACTGAGGAAACTCTTCGCCTTCTTATCGTGATGAAGCACATAGCATTTGGACAGTGGACCAAATAAGGCATGATTATGGTGGACATTTTCTTATCTGTTTTAGGACGTTGTGAATAGATCTTATGTGTTTTGTATGTAATTTGTGTCTTTTTATTTTTTAAAAGGTTTGAATAAGCCAATTTAAAAAGAAAATGCATATTTTGCTTTTGATTGCTTTCTTAAAAATGTGTAGTGAGGTGAGGGTAGGGTTGATGCTGTGGCACCGTTTGCTGGCTTTTGAGACAGTCATCATTATAGTAGACTCCCCAAACCCACTGATAATGAAATGGGTAACGTAAAAAATAAAGGGCACACAAGTGTTGCCAGCGCTAGTCACCAATTTCCAATAGAGAGTAGTCCGTCGTGACATGAGTTGACTAACAATGCTGGCGAGTCTAAACTCAGCATAGAGATATTCTATAGTTAAGTATCTCAGACTATCAGTAAGGGTTTTAAGGCACCACCCTTCCAACTTGTTAATATAGGCGACATATTTGTGGCCTCATACTTCTGCACCATACAAGATGATGGGGGGATCTTTGCCGTCTATACTTTGAGAAGATAATCAAGGGAGTAGCCACAGTGTCCTTTGGCAAAGCTTTTGATTGCACACATTTGCTGATACACTTTTAGCTCCAATTTGCAATTGTATTTGTATTTATTTGTTATTTATATTTCACTTTACGCCAAGGCGCTCTACATATGCCAATTTACAGTACAATAATTATGATATATAGTGATACAAGACACAGCAGATAAACAAATTCAGTAACAAAGTTAGTTAAAGTACACAATTAAGGTTGAAGTAGAAACCTTTTCAGACCAGCACGAAAAACAGAGCAAGAATGAATAGATCGAAGAGAAAGGGCAAGCACATGAAGAGATTTAAATACAATACAAAGAAAGTTAAATTTAAGTCGAGAGTAGAAGTAGTGATGGAATTGCGAGATTAAAAGGGAGTACAAAAGACGAATAGAAGATTTTAAAACAGACTTTAAAGGAGCTAGACGAAAAGCAGGAAGACCAAAGACTAATGCAAAACAGTAAAATAGCAATGAACAGATGAACGATGCTATCAGAGTCTAACTGAGGGCGTCATGTCAGTTTATCATGTATAGTTACTCCGAGATATTTCTGTTGTGATACGGTTTCAAGATCATGAGAACCAATGTTCCCAGTATATGTTGGAGTGGTTCGTGTTGGTCCTACCTTAAAAATCATACTTTTTGATGTGTTTATACTTAATGGTGAGCCCGTTTCTGATAGTATACAGACTCTGCTTGTTTCAATTGTTGCTGAAAACCTTTCTCAGTGTAATCCCATAATACTAAGTCATCAGCATAGCCAAGCCATTGTATATGGGTAGTTCCCAGTCAGGGGGAACAACTATCACCAGAGGTCAACTTGCACCCTAAACCAGCAAGGTAGAGATTAAAAACTACAGGGGCCAATATAGAACCCTGCTTAAGACCCACAAAAGTTGGCATTGGATTAGTTGCCAGAGGAAGAACAACCGACTGTAACACTAGTATTAACTGAGTGAGAGAATCATTTTAATAACCCCATAGTGAATCCCCACTGTATCCACTTATGCCAAAGTACTTCACACTGTACAATGTCGAACGTGGAACGGAAATCAATACATAGGCGACATAGACGGTTTGTGTTAGTATCGGCCAAGCTTATTCAACTGTAAATGTTAAAGCCAACAAATTAACAGGTGTGTCCATACCTTTCTGAAATCCCATCTAAAAGGGAATTTTCTCGACGAGGGAAATCCAACCATTCAACCCTGCCAATAAAATGAGTGCAGATATTTTTGGAGAGATATCCGGCCAGGATTCAGTAGTTTTTCGGATTACTACGTACCCCCGTTTTTTGCATACAGGTATGATAATAGTATTGTGCCAGTAAAATAGAAAAAATCACACTTGTTTATTGCACTGAAGAAGATGTGTAACACTTGAGCCCACAAGAATGGGTTCATCTTAATTAAGTCTTAACAAACCCCATCAAGACATGGAGCCTGAGAATGGTTTAAGAACTTGATAATAGATATAATACAAGCAAGTTGACCCATATAAATCCACTGAACTATGATATCAGATGCACCAAGCCTTTGGGAGACTGGTTGCTCAATGGTTTCCCCAATGTATTTTTCCCAATATCCCTAGAAGGCACGCCCCATAACAGCCAAAACCGTATGTGCAGGTTTAACAACTTTCCAAAGCGCCTTAATGTCATTGCTTTTATAGACCATAAACAGGGTCTGGCATTGTTTCAAAATGTTCAGCTTGTGATGTGTTCTCAACCATGTATTATAAATGGTCTTCCTATACTTAACTTCCATACTGAGTTTAGGACCAAAAGTAAGTGTATTAACAAGAAGGCACACAACATGACTTACCTGGTTGTAAGCATGCTTACGATTACCCCTATTATATAAGGCAGCCTTGTTTATTTGTCCCTTCCTGTCATCCGTGATGCAGTCAGATAAAATGTGCATGGCTGTGTCCAAACTGATTTGAGCATATTTGATCAAGGGGTTTAAAGCCAATAGCACAGCAGCGTCTATGTCATTGGTTTTAGAATAGCTCACGCCAGATGAAATATGGTGTGCAAAATCAGTGCAAGGAAAGTGTTGGCAGCTAGGGTATTTTAGTAGGAAATAAGTAATGTGTGGTAAGTAGGCATTTCCTTCCCTCACATTTCTGTGATTCCAGCGAATCCTATTTAGTTCACAGTTGAGTGTTACTTGGCTTACATTATCGCATAAGGAACCAGGTTCCAAGAAAGCGATCAGAGGAAAGTGATCACTCTCTTCTCGAGATAATGTTCAAATTGGTGATGCCATGGTAAAAAAATGTATAATCAATAATTGAGCCACAGTTAGCTGACACCCTGGTCAATCTACCAGGGCAATCCCACTGATATCGACCATTTAACATAGTAAGGCTTCATGAATGGGTGGATCAACGGGGATCATTGAATAGAAATCTCCCAAATATAGAATTTGATGACTGATGTAATATCTCTCTAATAGTTCTTTCACCAGTTGTATAAGAGATAAGCTAGGCTGGCGCCCCAGAGGATTGCAGACATTTATGATCAATATGGCGTGGAGCTTACTATCTGACGTAGACCAGTGCCAGTGAGAGTTAAGCCTGATGGCACATCTAACTTTACAAGATTGAGGAAGGGTTTAGCACTAACTAATAGCCCACTCTTATGGCAGACTATTTGTATTGTACATCTTGCATTTATTTCTCAGTCTTCAGTTTTCCAGGTTTCCTGAAATGCCACAATACTGTAATAGTTACCTGCCGAGAGAAGACCTTCTTGGTAGTCTAAATGCGAGAATTACAGAATACTAGGCTAACCTGATTAATTATGGTCGTATGGATCTGTTGATCGCTAGAAAAGAAAATAACCAACACCATCTGCAATCATCAGGGTCACTGCTAGTGTTAGTAATACTTTCAACGTGAACCACTTTGGTCGCATGCCTATTGGAAGTGATCTCGACATTATTTGAACATTTCTGAAGGTATTTCCCACCCGTGACATCTCTCTCTGTAATATTAGCAGAGCCATCTAACTACTGTGGGAACATGGACCAAATTACATATGGAATCAGAGCCATCATTAGTAACGCGCCTAGGTCGAGGTAACTTGGCATGTTCAAGAGTGCAAGCAAATCCATGTTGCTCAAATTCCGCTTAATATGAGAGAACAAAATTAAACACATTGCCCAAGTAATAGTGGACACGAGAAGTAGCATACTGTTTTTCCTCTAGAAGATCTGCGACTTCAATGTCCGCAGAGGTAAAGGAGCACAATGGTAGTATTACTAAAAAGAGGTGCAATACAGCAGAACAAATCATTATACACATGCTACTATGACAAAAAAGACTCGCTTGATAACCGGATTCTCCAATCGAGAATCATAAATCAATGCCCCTGAAGTTGGGTTGCCAAGATCTACTTACTTGCATCCTTGGGATCCATTGAACAGGCATAGCTGGATTTCATTGGAGGTATGTACTGTACATGAACATTCAGCCATGGTGAGTACTAAATCACTCCTTATTTATCTCGACGGCAGGACTTAAAATAATTGTTTTAGCAGTCCCAGCCTCTTGCATCTTCTACCAGCTCTAATTTCCAAACCAGATTCCATTGCATTTATTTATTTATTGATTATGCATTTGTAAGACACTTATACAGCAAGTAAATTGTGTTGCAAACCACCTATAGGGCAGCAGGGAGGGAAAATGGGAATGAAAACAAGTAAACAATGGCAGACAGAGGTGGACCTACTAGGCCTTGTGAGCATTCAGAACATTCCAGTTTAGAGCAAGAGAAGGAAGTGTTAGGTGCACAGGAGGAAGCACTAGGGAGTGAGCAGCTGGTAAGTGGTGAGCTGCCAATTAATAAGTAAGTGCAGTCCTGTTGTGGGATAGGCCAGTGGGTGTCGAGGCAAGGGCTGGGAGCGGGTGGAGGGTGGAGGCTGAAGGCGAATAGGTGTGGGAGGCCAAGACCCCGGAGGACACATAAGGGCCCTAGTAACCAATCTCAGCAACTGTGGGGGTTTAGCACAGGAGGGGGAAAAGGAAGGAAGATGTGAAAAGGAAGGTCTTGAGGAGCTTTCAGAATTTGAGGAGATCTGGCTCAAAATTAAGAGGAAGAGGAGGCTGTTCCATAGGAGGGAGCCTGCCGAGGAAAGATCGCCCCAGCTCGATCTTTAGCAAAGCACTTGACATGCAGAGAGTTGGTGCCAGAGGAGCGTAAAGATGTGGAGGGAGAGTATTTAGTAAGGGCTAGTTGTAGACAATATGAATAAAGAACTATATGCATTAAAAAAGCTTGCAAAACACTCTACATGAAAGTGGTTTATCTATTTTATCTTTTCATATATAAAAGTAGGCATGGAATCTAAAGCTGCAGATCTTAAGGGTATTAAGTTCTTGTTCTAGTCCATTTCCTATGACTTTCTAATATTTTTACTGGATTCTCCAAGGTAAGCAATGTCAAAATGACCGTGGTCGTCGGTAAAGCGCTGTGTATTAAATGTTCTCAAGTTCTGTTCTAGTGCCACTTTATTTGTGGATTTAGCTAGTCAACGCCTCTTTTGTTTCTTTTTTTGCTTGCCTGATGACTTTCTAGTGCCAGTATTAATGCCACACCTGTGGCTTTTCAAAGCAGCATCCTGGGGCCTGGTAATGGCCTCGGTTCTCCAGTAATGTACTCGTCCGACTGGAGAGGCAAGATCTCACATGCATCAGTAATAATGATGATGATGAGGTCATCAGACATAGAATCGAGATTAGCTGTCACAGTATATAATCTGTAGTGGATTACAACTGTTGCTGGCCATTATTTGTGCTTGAGAGAGAAGGAGAATCAGAAAGATTCCTAGAAACGTCACATAAGCCACGTTGCTCAAAGGTCTATAAAGCCTTGTTTAATCTATAATGGTATTTAACAGGAGCGTATGCTCAGTTGAGGTGTTTGCTACACTTGCATGTTGGTCTGTAATCGTTATAGACATTTAATTGGAAGAGATTTGTTTTAGCTATACCGCTTTAATACAACGCATGATGTGACTGTTATAGTTTAATAAATATTTCTTCCCTTAGCACACACATATTAAGCTTCAAGCCGGATGTGGTGGAGGGCTCAGTGTATTTTTGTTTAATGAAAATCAGATTTACTCTGAAGGAAGAACAATGTATTCACATTTTTGACTTTTCAGATCAATGTATATTTTTGAACCCATAGGCCCTTTTAGATGAGGTAACAGTATCTGAGATGGATGGGGATGCAGATCTTACTCTACCATCAATAATCCGACCGACTCAGGAAGTTGGCAACAACATAACTGTTTTAATTGCAATTGTCTAAAACAGGGAGCACAGCAGGCATCAGCAGATGCCGGACAGCATGATCCCTTAAAGCCTTCCATAAAAAAACACAACTATATACTAAAAATGTGTCATCACTGACGTTATACTATGTGGAAAAATAAGAAAACCTAAACTGGATTGTGGTAGGTTTAAAGGAAACCTCTAAGAATACTTTCTATGGGGTATGGGATCGCGATTGGGTCTCCAGGGTAAGGTGGACAGCTATGCCCACCCCTAGTGCACGTCATCTTCCGCGTCATGAAAATACACGTTTTATTGGCTTTCAACCTATAGGCCTCTTTGATAAGTGGCCATCTACAATTGGTTGGCACACTTGTACCCTTCTGGAATATTCCACTTGCTAGCAGCACGCAAGCTGGTACCCCAGGGGCTGGAGGGGTTGGCCTGACCAAGCCACCCAACCCAATTAGCCCAACATTCATCATCAATCCTACAGTCTGCTATTCAATTAGTCCTTTGAAATCAGCCTTGCAAAGGATTGCTGTGCCTGGGAATAAAAGGGAGTGAGAGCACGGCCTTATCTTCTGGTCTCAGTGTAGCTCTCCCCAAAATCTATTTTCACCTGACCACGTGACAGGAGACCGTGTGTTGAGCTCCTTCTTCGCATTTACAATATTAAATTGATAAAACCTGGCACTTAGTGTTTTTCCATTACTCCTCAACAGGAGCAAGTCTTGCTTCTTACCTTCATTGTACCTCCTCGAATAGATAACCAGGTTCCTGGCAGCCACAACTCTTGACACTGGGCCAGGCAAGCCTTTTGGAATCTTCCTCCAGCATCAGCTGTTTTATTCAACTGCGCCACACTTTCAGTTCTTATGTTCACGGGGTCCTAGTTTGCTAAAATGCATTGTGGAACATCCAGATTCTTTACACAAACACACACATATATATTGGCAGCACCGCATGCAGTCTATTAACTACGTATAGCCAGCCTCATGATTTCTTGGTCTACTTGCATTACTGCATCTGTACAATAAAAAACGGCTTTGCATTTTCTTCAGTGCTTCTCCGCACATGCATTCTTCATTTTGCTCAATTATTTACTTCGGCATCAGGTTCTATAAGGTCTATTCATCTTCTTCATTGGCATCTCTTCTGAGTGCATAATTTCTGTCTGCTTCATGTGACGTCACCAGTCTTCTCTTTCATTCATCTTCACACTTCTTCTGGAACTTACTTCAGAAGACCGTAATTTCTCCGGTTGTACATCATGTAGGGTTTTCTCAATGGATAGCTTGTTTCAAGGACTCTTTGAGGTATAGGCACCATCACTGATGTTGCGCATGTCGTAATTCCGGCTGCCAACATATAGGCAGAATAGGGGCGGGACTTCTGGTAGAGGCACTTGGCTCCTCCTCTATATTTGTAAAGATTATGTTTCACAAGATATGGCTTTCAATAGATTAGAAAATCATATTTTAATGTATCCATGTATCAAAATCACGAG
This sequence comes from Ambystoma mexicanum, assembly GCF_040938575.1. Taxonomy (NCBI): domain Eukaryota; kingdom Metazoa; phylum Chordata; class Amphibia; order Caudata; family Ambystomatidae; genus Ambystoma; species Ambystoma mexicanum. The sequence goes on along the minus strand of NC_090921.1, from coordinate 263,078,882 downwards.
ACACGGCATGTGAGGCTCGTCGTGGTTTTTTTCAAGGCACGCTGCCATTTTCGAAACTAATGTAAACTTCATTTGTTAAGCAATGTTCTGCTACTGGAATGTAAACCACTCATCCTTGCCGTTCACATGATCTGCATGTTCCCTGGCAAATCTGAAAAAGAAGAGGTTATGCTAGGGGTTTTGGGGAGAGAGGGAAAGTGCAAGATAGCTTTGCTGCTGTGTTGATGAGTGCATTTCAAAAGTACCGGGGTACGCTATGCGCATCCGTTTCCAGGTAGTCTGTGTCTAGGGCATAGAGGCATTTGTATCCAGAGGAAAGTCTCATGGGCTAGTGGTGCTAGGGTGCATTGGTCACGGCAGTGTTATGTAAGGTCGTTTTAGAGATGTACAATTCAGTTGTTTGATTTTAAAGGGTTGGATACGTTTTGGCCATGGCACAATTGTTTGCGGCCGAATTGAGCGTGGTAAATTCAGCTGTGAAACCAATTTTGCTGCAGCCAAATCTGCCCTAATTAAAACCCCCCACTCCCCATCCACCTCCTAACTACCTTTTTGCTGCCCATGCGGGTCGGATCTGATGCCGCAGGATCCACTTTTCTTTTTTTTGTATTTTTTTTCGCCTCCTGTCTCCAGACCCCCAGAAGCATGGGAAACCCCCTCTTCTCCCAAAGGCAATCACTACCAAACATGTGGAGAAAGGGACACCCCCCGCTAACCTCGCTCCCCACGTTTGGTAGTGATTACCCCCATTGGTCGTTTCCAAACGACCAAATGGAACTGGCCAAATTCGGCCAGATGTACCATACGGTCAATTAGAAGCTACCAATTTGGATAATACCTTTTAAAGTGATGTACGTGAGTGGCATGGTTGGTCTGTGTATGGTGTGTTTGGGAGTGAAGAAGAGAATACTGGTGTTGGGGAAAATAATTCATAGTATAGCAAACAATCAGTTCAGGATGCTACAGGAGTAAAATGCAATGGAGCAACAATTTAACTAGGTCAAACAATTCAACTGGAGCAAACATTTCATAAAGTGATAAGGAACAAAATACAGTGGAGCAGCAATTAAACTAGGGCAAACAATTCAGTGTTCAACAGTTAATCGAGGGTGCTAAGGCGAGATTGTGCAAATGTGAGTGTGCAAATATGTGAGTGTGTTCAAATGTGCGAGTGTGCATGTATGAGCTTGCAAATCTGCATCCGTACAAATGTGTGCAGTTGTTTTATTTACTAGTGTATTCTTGTGTGTTTATGGTTTGCTCCACCTGATGCACGCTTAATAGTCAGAGAATTTACAGGCACATACTCACAGAGTGTTTTGGAATCAGCAAGAACTTTTAGCTGTCAGGGTGGGCACTTTCTTTTAATGAATACACTGGGCCTCATTCCGCGATTGGTGGTAGTCATGGCGCTATTTACGCCATGACTGCCACCAATAACGGGTCCGGCACCGGTGTTGTGCAATGGGGACTTACCGGTGTAGTCCGACCCTGGCGGGACCGGTAAGTCCCCATTGCACAAACCATTCCCCATTCCCATTGAGCCCCCATAGGGCTCAATGGGAATGGGGAGGGAGCTAATAACGGGCTCGCGACTTGCAAGACCGTTATTAGCGCCCTGGTCCCTTAGCAGGACCCGTAAGGGACGTGTGGTCGGACCACACGTTCCTTATGGTCCCTGACAAGGGACCTTGGAATAGGGCGGTAAGGGATTACCGGCACCGGTCTCCTTACCGGTGCCTGGTATCCCTTACCGCCCACCTTGTAATGACCCCCACTGTCTTTCTTATCATGTATCTATTTCTGATGATTTATGTGTGAAGGATTCTGCATATGGCAGGCAGGCCAGTTTTCACAGATTCTTCACCTGGGATCCCACTCTGGCTTGGGAAGGCAAACCATTTTAAGATAAGCTGCATATTCCTGAAGGGATTCCGAAGTAAACCTTTACTTTAGATCCACAACCACTGACAAAAGGAGCTGTTTTATTAATGATCCTTTATAAAAGTGAAGGCAGGTGAACCTGGTATGAAGTTCTTATAACATTATGAACACTTTGAGACAATGGATATGGCGGCCGGAAATGTCAAATGTTGAGGTACAAAAACACATTTTGCGGCACAAAATTGCATTTATTGCAGCATTTGTGCTGCACATTTAATGACTGGAAAGTGTGAGATTGGCACTTTGCAAGAAAGAAAAAACTGTGCATTCTCCCGCCAAAAATGATTCTGGAGAACAAACACATCTTTGCCCCCTTGCTCACTGAGATAGAGCAGTACCGACAAGCATTACAACAGTAACCATCACTCCCCTGGTTAGAAACCAGAGATAGATCAAAAGGAGCCGGGAAACTTGAGAACCATAACAAATTGTAATTTCCTACTCAAAGTGATGGATTAGATTGACCCAGCTCAACTGCAATCCTATGTTGAAGCAAATGATATCTTGCATAATCGACAGTCGGGTTTCCGGGCACGGAAACAACAATGCTGGATTTGCAAACACACATGTTCAGGCTTATATACACATTCAATCTTCTGGACCACGAACAGCTCCAATGGGCACTGGAGAAGGTGGCTAGCAAAGAAGCCACTAGCTGGTCGGCTTCTTTCCTAACAGATAAGAAATATAACGTCCACTGGAGTGACACATTTTCACAGGAGACCTCCAACTTTTGTGTCATCATGTAGGGTGCCAGTTTATCACCGCTCCTATTCAACCTCTACCTCAGATTTCTATGCGTAGTTTTAGATAACATCGGAGCGCATTTCACCAACTACGCAGATGATACCCAGTTGGTGGTAGAATTGAGCGGTAGCTACCCAATAGATAGCGCCAACATGTTGGCTCTATATAACACAATCGAAGCTTGGATGGATTAGAACTGGATGTGCCTCAATGGCAGTCAACAGAGCTGATGGTCTTCGGCTCCCACCAAGTTCGTGCCAAGCTTGGTCCACAATATGAGTCATTTCACATCAATTACTCCCCCATACAGGTAGTAGGCAAAGTGAAAACACTGTGGATGTTCTTGGAAGCCTCTATGAGTACCGAAGCACAGGTTACGTACCTGAACAAGAACTGTTCGTACTACCTCTGCTCCTAAGAGCCATCCAACCCTATATGAGTGAGGAAAACTGTGCGACTATCTCCAGAGCCACCATACTGTCTCGGCTGGACTATGGCAATGCACTATTATTGGGTGCTAATAAGTGGTGCATAGCTAAATGTCAAGTGATTCTGAACAATGCAATTAGAATTGTGCAAAGTACACATTAGCAACGACAGAGTAGCCCTGCACTGGCTGCGTGCGGAAGACAGGATTCTGTTCAAAACTATGACCCTAGTCTACAGATGACTGTATGGCAAAGCCCCAGCATAACTCAAGGAAAAGATCACCCGCTAGGTACCGGGGCGAGCTTTGAGATCGAAGGCTTTGGGCCAGATCACTGTTGTGCCCTATAGGTGATCCAATGGCATGGGTAAAGCTTCCCCAGTAATGGCAGCAACCGAATGGAATAACTTACCCCTACCACTAAGACTTGAGTCGAAATACACTGTCTTCAAAAGAAAACTAAAAACTCACCTTTTTAAGTGAAACTAATCCTGATAGTAAAGGTTACGTTAGGTTGTGGTCATTTCATGTTCTTCTCACGTGTCCTGTCTTACCGTTAGTTTACCGTCCATGTCTCAGTGTTGGCCCCCAGATGCCTGCGGGCTAGTACAAGTTAATAAATAAAATAAAATAAATAAGGCAAAACTTTGTTTCCTGCTGCAATATCCTCAATCAGATGTCAAAAGAGAAGGAAATGTACAGTAATTATGGTTATGATCATGTCAGTAAGGATGGGATCATAGCTATTATTTATTATTGTTATTATCATATTCTTGTTCAGATATCAGGGCTTTAGCACAAAGAACAAGCAGATGCAGTCTAAAACTGTAAGCATTTTCTTTTCACTAAACATTTACAGGACAGAACCTACTTTGGTCCCACAAGGTCATTCCAATGGGATAAAGGTGCTATATAAATGAGAAACTACTACTTCTACTACAATACAGGGCAATTTATTATGGCAATTACTCATGAGATGTTTTAACCAACCCAGCAGTCATATCTGTAGTCCATTCGTAAGCACTAAAGTCAGTAAAATAAAGATACTTGGCTCCAGCAACAGATGTGTCTTTCTATGTCTCACAACCAGGCCTTTGCTGAATCTGACTGACAGCATAACCAAGCTCTTGCCATATCCTGTTGGGATGCGGGTCACTACTACATGCATAGCATGAGTGTTGAGAGTATGGGGGTATAGGAAAAACAATGGCATAGATATATCCATTAGAGAATGTAATAAAGCCCCCTTCTTACTCATAAAACCGGCAGGCTGCCCCCAAACTTGCGAATTATTCCGGCCCCTGGGAATGAGGAAATACAGGGCCATTACAACCTTGGCGGACCCTATATTTCCCCATTGCCAGGGGCTGAAAAATATTCTTCCCCATTCCCATTCGAGCACCATAGAGCTCAATGGGAATGGGGAAGCCGGATGCACCTGCACCATTCGGGAATGGTGCCGGTGCATGCGGCATGCTCTGCTTGCGGGTGCCGGTACAGCTGCCATGCCAGACCTGGCAGCCGCAAAGGCACCCACGAGCAGAACTCGTAGTTTTCTGGTCCGGTAGTAACAGCGCCGGTAGTTTAACGGCACCATTACTACCAGACTGGCAAACTCATAATGAGGCCCAGTGTGTTGCTTTGTGACATCTATGTATGCATTGTTATTTTTAAAGCACCAGCTGTGAACCCAGAAGTTGCTCCATTGAAACCTATGAGACTAAATGTAAAGACTGGAGGGGGTTATCTGTACTTCTGCCCCCTATACGGTAGGGTAAAGGCACAGAACTACCCCAACAAGGCTCTCAATTTGGTATAACTTGGCGGGCAGCCAGGCTTAAGCTTTCGGGAGGTGATGCAGGCAGTTTCTAAAGTACAGTGTTTCCCCAAAGCCCCCACAAAGGAATGTCCACACACTATTTTAGGTGATAACACATCTTCTTTATAAAAATAAGGTTGCTACCTCTACCAACAGTATATACATAAAATAAAAACTCTTTGTACATGGAATACTTATTCAGAGAATGGCAAATATATACACTCTGTGGTACCACACACTCCTTAAATTCAGTAAAAAACTGCACTAACTGCAGAAAGTTATAAATGGCAGATAAATTCTTAAATAAGTTGTAACCAGCATAAAATAGGTTAAAAGGCAGGTTAGTTATGAACAGTGGCAGAAGGCTTTCTTTAGACTAGACAAAGAATTCTGAGTGAGGATCCCCCCACCTGGGCAACCTGCAATAGAAAATGTAGGGAGTAACTTATGTTGTCTTTTACAGCCCAGTCCAATATTGTTCACCAACCTTTTGCTTTCTTTTAAAAGGTTCTATCCCCCAAAGTACCCGAGAGGCCACTGGAGAACAGGATCCAAGATGAATCTGGGACCCCTGGACAACTCTTGAGGCTAGAAGATGCTCTTCTTCGTCACAGTACCTTTGGTGCCTTGGCAGGTGAAATGGATGAGTTTTTCGGCTTTACTCAATGATTCCCTTTGAGGATGGACCGCCTTTGGAAGAAGGAGCCACTGGAATGCTGAGTCCAAGAAAAAAAGGAACCAAAGTTTTTCGGTTTGGCTCTTTGCAATGCTCTTCTTTGGTCAACGATTTATCTGACTGTAGAAGTCCTGTGAAGAAAAAACTTGCTGTGGTCTCCTGAAAGGCTTGCTAGATGAAGATAAGACCCTGGGTATCCTTCGATGACTTCTGGCGGCGACGGGTGCATAGGTCACTTTTGGTGTCAGAATATCACGGTTTTCTGACTTTTTGTTCTTCGTTGCTGCAGCCGCAGCATGGACCTCTGGACGTTTGTGGTGACCTGGACTTGACCACTGGAGTGGACTTCAGACTTCACCAAGTCTGGACCCTCAGGACGACTTCGAAAGCTAATGGTGCGGGAAACCTACCGGCGGACCCTCGACGGCACCCAATGACTCTGGCTCTCTCCGGTGGGAAAAGGTGGTGAGTGGTGACTGCAAGGATGTCCTTTAAAATGTTCTTAGGCAGTTTGGTACTTTTGCAGCTCTGGGTGTCCAGCAGCACAATGCCATGGTACCCCCTCTTCTGGGCGGTAGACAGCAACGGCTTCCAGCAGTCACGAAACGCACCTCCGGATCTCTGGGCGACACCAATAGACTTATTTGGCACAAGATGTCCGACACTTCTCCTCTGGACTTCAAAGACCCCTTCTCCAGACGGCAGGCAAAAAAGATTGCCTTCCAGGATACTTCGATGAAGAGTAGCAATTTTGCACAATGGTCCTTCATAGCTTGGGGATAGGTCTCCTTTGCACGTCCTCTCTGGATCAGTCCTTGGGAGACACGACAGCTTTCGGGTTGTTGAAAAAACGCAGCAGCAGACTTCCCATCCAGCTGGGCTTCAAGGAGCAGCTTCTTCTTGCTAAGTTTCGACTTTGGCTACTGAACAAATTGGTAAGTGAGATGTTCCTAGATATTCACATCTGTCCCTCATTCAGTCTGGTTGAGCCTCCCAGACACCCATAACAAAAGATGTAGATTGGGGCAAGTATCCAGCCTTTCAGCACACTACACTGCATTCATGTCAGTTTCAGGCAGGGCTGTCTCATTCATTGTGTCACACACACAGAAACCAGACACCCACAAAAGAGAATGTGAGTTCACTTCATACTCCATTCACGCAGGTCTCACCCCTAGGGTGTACCCACAACACACAGCACCTGGGAAGGCTCCAGTTAGTCTGACAGGAGGTAGCCCCAGAGCCCCAGGGCCATCAATTTGGCTTCAGAGCTGCCAGAAGCACGGAAACTGCTCTCCTGAACATCCGTGAGGACCTGCTCTTGAACCTCGACTCCAACACTCCGTGTGTTCTCATTCTGCTCGATCTCTCTTCTGCCTTTGACACTGTCAACCATGCCATCCTGCTCAACCGTCTCCGTGTCAACCTGGGTATCACTGGTCAGGCTCTGGCGTGCCTGACCTCTTTCCTTTCCAATCGACCCTCCCAGGTCCAACTGGGGTCCTTCCTCTCTGACATCTTTTTCTCCACCTGTGGTGTCCCCCAGGGATCTAAACTCTATCCCTGGCTGTTCAACCAGTATCTGGCACTCCTTGCCCACCTCATCGCCGCTCTCTGCCCCAACTTTCAGTGCTATGCGGACGATACCCAGCTCATTTTCAGGCTACCCTCAGCCTTCTCCTCTCCTTCCCTCATCTCTGACTGTCTGTCTGCTATCCAGGAATGGTGTGCCGCCAATGACCTCTGCCTTAATGCCAGTAAGACTGAGATTCTACTCATCGGCTCACCCACTCCTTCCTTCCCTGCAGCTCTCTGGCCAGCCTCTCTTGGCCCTCTTCCTGCTCCTACCTGCAGGGCAAAAAACCTCGGGGTCATCTTCGGCTCCACACTCTCCTTCTCTCCTCATATATTGGACGTCTCTAAGAAGTCACACTACCAGCTGCACCTCCTCAGAGGTATTCTTCCCTTCCTCTCCTTCCCCCAGAAGCTCACTGTCTCCCGAGCCCTGGTTCTCTCGAAGCTGGACTACTGTAACAGCCTCTATCTTAATCTGCCTGCCTCCACTCTCCGCCCTCTGCAACTCATCCAGAACAGAACTGCGAGACTTGTCCTTGGCCTCAAGCCCAGGGACTGTATCTCTCCAGGACTGAAATCTCTACACTGGCTCCCAGTGGCTGCGAGGATTAAGTTCAAAACCCTCTGCATTGTCCACAAGGCCTTCTGGGGCCTAAATACCTTCAACTCTCTCTTCCTAAATATCTTCCTCCCGAGCCCTTCGCTCATCCGTCTCCAACTCCCTCAGGGTCAGCCGCTTCTCGAAGCAACGAGCTGGGGGTAGAACAGCCTTCCTGCCTCCCTGAAACTTGAGGAGAATCATCTCCGGTTCCGGAAGCACCTCAAAACCTTCCTCTTTGCTTTTGCTTTCTCTCTCCCTCTCCCCTGCTAAATTATTCACTGAAACTGCACTGAATCTGCAACTGGGCCACTCTCACCAACCTCGGTCCTGGGCCCAGCCACTCTCCACTTGCACTGCCTCCCTGGCAACCCCTGCACTGCGGGACTGTCTCTGTATCCCTACAGCCCCCCCTTCCCAGCACTTGCCTGCACTTACCTTGCACTTGCCACCAGCTTGCCCTATATATTATTTTATTCTACTTACCTTGTACTGCACTTCCTCCCTCCCCTTCCCCTTGCACTTTTTCCCTTCCCCTACCCCTGCACTTGCGCGATCTAAATGACACCTGGCCTAGTAGGATCGTTGTCTGTCTTCCCCTTGTTCCCCCGTCCCTGCCTCGTCGCGCCTTGAAACACTTGTGTATAGGCGCGTTACAAATGCCATATCATATGATATGATATCATATCACATATGGTGTTTCCACCCAGCAGCCATTCAGGAAGAAGGGGCAGAGTCAGGGCTTCCCAGGACTTTGGGAAACAAGGTAAAAGGCAATAGACACCAAGAGGCCACATGGGCCATCTTGCCTTCTGTCAGGAATCCACATATTCCTATGGCAGGGCCTGGTATCCCAAAATGGAGGTTACACAGAGCCACTGTCAAGTCTGCATGTAGTTGTCACCAGCCCATGCCCTACTCTGTGGGAAATCCACAGGTGCCTCAAAAACACACATACAAGGGTGTACTTCCACCCATGGGTGCCAAAAGGGTATCCCATGGGTGATGTTCACCAAAAAATAAGAATGAAGAGCTGTACTGCCAGAGGTCCAGGCGGGACCTTGGTGGCAGAAAACCTAGAGAAAACACACACAGAGAAGTGGTAGGACAAGGACAAGAGGCCCTGCCACTCCATAAGGCATTTCCCGCATAACATGTGTGATCCCCCCCCCAGACTGAGGTTAGGGCAACTAATCTCCCATGAGATTCTTACCCTCTCCAGACGGTTAACATACCTTCTGGAAAGGTCATCTGCATTATCACGACTCTTCCCTGGCCTATGCTCAGTGGTGAAGTCTAGCCCTTGCAGGCCAATGGACCACCTAAGCAGTCTGGGGTGTTCACCCTTCATATGCATAAGCCATTTTAAGGGTGTACGGTCAGTTTGGACCTTAAAGGCAGACCATGTAAAGTAAGGTCTAAAATGCCCAAGTGCCTAAATTATGCCAAAACACTCCTTTTCAACTATGGCCCACCTAAGTTCCCTACCCTTAAGTCACCTACTGATGAAAATGATGGGGTGCTCTCTCCCTTTGTCGTCTAACTGAGGAGACAAGACAGCTCCAAGTCCGGTGTCACAGGCATTAGTTTGTACAATAAAGAGTTTCCGGTAGCCACGGGCACACAAGGCAGGTGGCCTGTGCAGACTTTGCTTCAATCCATCAAAGGCCCTTTGACAGTCTTCACTCCAATGAACCTTCCTCAGCTGTTTGGGTGATGTCCGAGCTGTTATAGGTGCAGCTATGTTGCCATAGTCTTCCATGAGGTTTCGGTAGTACCGATTGAGTCCCAAAAAAGCTCTCACCTGGAGTTGAGTAGAGGTAGTCTCCCAGTCATGCACAGCTTGTACTTTGCAAGGGAGAGGTTGGATTTGACCCCCTCCTACTTCATGGCCAAGGTAGGTAACCTTCCCCTCTGCTATCTAGTACTTGGTTGCCTTGATAGTGAGGTTGACCCTTTTCAGGGCCTGCAACACCTTACCTAAATGTGTCAAATGCTCTTCCCAGATGGCACTGTAGACAGCAATGTCATATAGGAAGGCCACATGAATGGCCTCCAGCCCCCTGAGAGCATGATTGACTAACCTTTGGAAGGTGGCAGGGGCATTCTTCAACCTAAACGGCATAACCAGTTACCATAAACTGGTAGAGCCCTTCTGGTTGGTCATAGCTATTTGCCAATAGCCTGATGTGACTTCAAAGGTGCTCACAAACTTGGCAGCACCTATTTTGTCCACAAGCTCATCAGTCCTGGGCAATGGGTGTGCATCAGTCTTAGTGATTGCATTGACTCCTCTGTAGTCCACACAGAACCTCCAATCCTTAGGACCTGTCTGGGAACTTGCCTTGGGGACAAAGACCACAGGGCTGGACAAGGGGCTGGTTGAGGGCTCAATGACACCAATGCCCAACTTCTTGGTGACCTCTGCCTGGATGAGGTTTTTTACAGTGTTTGACATCCTGTAGCATCTGTTTTTGACAGGTACACTTTCACCATTGTCAATACCGTGCCTACACCATAGCGTGAGGCCTGATGTTCGTGAGAACAGAGGGGCATTCTGCTGGTGCAAAGCCCTGCAGGTCCTCTGCTGCTCAAGTATCAGATCTGGAGAGAGTTGCACTCCCTCCACTGAGCCATCTTTAGGCTTGCTATGCATCAAATCAGGCAGCGGCTCACTCTCATTCTTGCGCTGAAGCTAGTAATAGGCATGAGACTTCTCCTCTCCTGTAGAAAGGCTTGAACCTGTTGATATGGAATACTTGAGCGGCTACCCCAGGGATACCCATGCCCACCCGATAATTGACTTCCCCCATCTTGGAGATCATCCTGAAGGGTCCAGTCCATTTGTCTGCCAAATATCAAGGCTTGGTAGGTGTTGCATCACAAGGATCTCCTGACCAGGAGTCCATTCCACTTGTGAGGCTTTAAGGTAATGCCAGTACTTGTTCAATTCCTGGCCTTAAGATTGGATGATGCTTGGCCCATCATCTGTGCTATCCCCCTCCTGAGGCCTAAAACATAGTCCCCCACTTGCTTGGCAGGACCTGGAGGGGTGGCTTCTAAACCTTCTCGTACTAAGGCAAGAGGCCCGCACACTGGATGTCCAAAGAGAAGCTCAATGGGGCTGAAATCAAAACCCTCTTGATGCACCTCTCTGTAAGCAAACAGCAGGCATGTTAGAAAGAGATTATTTATAATGGTTAATGATTGGTTCTCTAATACTGAGATGCTCCAAAACATGCAACACTGACCTGCTCAGCTTCAGGTAGTCGGAAGACAGAGAAGTCTCCCCCTTTGTTCCTGCCAGTCCCCCACCGAGAAACGAAAGGAGGACTGCAGGAACCCTAGGAAAACCCTCTGGGGAAAAAAAAACCTTTACTGATGTTCATAGTTGTAGAAGAGAGCGCTGCGCTGAATGCTGATGTTGATAGTTGATTGTTACTGCTTGAGAGCGCTGCACAGAACAGTGAGGCGCTCTGGGCTTCTACGGTATAATAAGAAAGTGATACTGAGAGCAGGCAGAACAAGGGGAGAGATAACAAAGATAAAGGGAGATTTCTTTTCCATTCTGATGGTTAGTACGGACCACAATAGAATTCTGAGACTCCAATTGAAGTTGGCGCCATTCTTGGAACGCTCTCTTAATCGCTAACAGTTCCTTCTTGAGTACTGTATAATTTAGTTCTGAGGGGGAAGGCATTTTGGACATGTATTGGATATTCGGAATCCGAAGAAGTAGGCTGTTTGAGGACTGCTCCTAAGTCGCGGTGAGAGGCATCAGTCTCCAGAATTAACTGTTTTGATTGGTTTGGGGTTTGAAGAATGGGTGCCAATGAGAACAGATGCTTTAGGTGGCTTGTTGAGCCTGATCGGACCACTTGTACACTAATTCTTTTTTGAGCAATGAAGTCAGGGGAAGCAAAGTCTGTGAAAAGTTCTGTATAAACCTCCGATAGAAGTTGGTGAAGCCAATAAATCTCTGTAGTTCTTTGACCGACTGAGACGGTTTCTATGTCAGTACAGTGGACGCTTTGTTGGGATCCATGAAGATTCCTTGAGCAGATAAAGCATACCCAAGATAGGTGAACTGAGGTTGGTGAAACTCGCACTTTTCATGTTTACAGAACAATTGGTTTTCCTGTAGGTGGTGGAGTACTTGAAGGATATGTTGTTTATGCTCGACCTGGCTACTGGAAAATACCAGAATATCCTCTAGATAGATGATTACAAAATGTAGTAACATGTCCTCAAATACATGGTCCATGAATCTTTGGAAGTCCGCCGGGGCGTTAGAAAGCCCGAATGGCATTACTCAGTATTCAAAATGACCAAAAGGGATACTAAAATCGGTCTTCCATTTGTCGCCAGATTTAATACGGATCAGATGGTATGCGCACCTAAGGTCTAGTTTTGTGTATACTGATGCCCCTTTGACTACCTCCAGGATAGCCTGAATCAAGGGCATAGGATATCAATCCAGAACTGTGATCTTATTCAAACCTCTGTAATTGATGCATGGGTGCAGCTTGTCCGTGTTCTTCTTGGAAATAAAAACAATGAGGCCCCGACTGGAGATGAAGATTCCATTATTAGACCATTCTCTAGATTTTTGGTTAGGTATTGCTTAAACACAACCTTTTCCTGTTCTGTGAGGATATACATTCTCCCAAAAGAGATGGGGTGTTCTGGTAACAAAGGAATCACGCAATCCTCCCTGCGATGTGGTGGAAGAACAGCGGATGAGGTTTTGAGAAAACATCCAAAAACGTCTGGTATTCACAAAGTAGGGTCATGATGTGTTCCACGGATTTAGAGGAAGAAGTGGATGGAGAGAGAGCATCTGTGAGAAGAACCTGAGTATCTCTGGATAAACAGTGAGTTACACAATGTTCAAATCCTAAGAACAAAGTTCCAGCCATTCAGTTGATATAGGGTTTATGTATCCGTAACCAGGGTAGTCCCAGTATGACTGGGTAGTGTGCGGCCTTGATTATATTGAATACTATTTCCTCAGAATGTGATGCAATGGCCATATGTATGGGGTTAGTGTGTTCCCTTATAGGACCAGAACTCAAGGGACTTCTGTCTTCTCCTTAAACCAGAATGACCACAGTCTTGGATACTCTTGGTATGACTTGTTCTCTGGCCCACTGGTCGTCAATAAAGATGCTGGAAGCTCCACTGTCAATCAAGACAGGGGCATCTCGTAACTTGTGATCTTTCCATCTGAAAGAGATTTTCAGAATGATCATGGAAGGTGTCCAGGATGTGGTGGTGTGAATGTGGGAACTTTGAATGTCATCCCTTACTGCGGTTCCCCCTACAGCTGGGATGAGGCGTTTCTTGACTTTACCATTCTTCTGGGAGTCGCAATAGGGCAATCGCGAACCTGATGTATCGTGGAGGCACAATACATACACAGGCCTGAGCTTCAATGATGTCTGTGCCATGGTCAGTTTACTTAATCGCCACAACTCCTAAGGTCCGGGATGGAGCCTCTGCGTGGGATATAAGGAAAGCGTGTTAAGTAATCGTATTCCCGTGGTGTCCTTGCTAAATTGTAAATACAACTGGAGCTTACCGTCTTGCAGAGGCTTGAGAGCGTGTTAAGTAATCGTATTCCCGTGGTGTCCTTGCTAAGTTGTAAATACAACTGGAGCTTACCGTCTTGCAGAGGCTTGAGAGCGAGAGAGAAATGGGGATGGTCAGAGGTGAGGCGCTGTGGGCTTCTCTAGAATAATAAAAAAGGGATAGTCAGAGCAGGCAGAACAAGAGGAGAGATAACAAAGATACAAGGAGTTTTAGTAGAGTAAGCATCTAAGCAGAGTAGCGATGCACCATCATCTTGGCAACCAGGATACTTCAGCATACTCGGACCGAAAATGGACATGGAGTATAGCTCGCAGAGAAAGATGCGTGTACCGTCACACAGCACAACGACTGCCATCTTGAGAAGGGACAGAACCAAAGGAAACCTGTGTTTCCAGAGGTGCCACATCGAGTGGCGCTGGAAGTGAGACATGACAGAGATCCCATTTCCTCCTTGGCTCTCTTCCAAAGCACCTAACTTGTCTTTGAGAGTTTTATTAAATCTCTCAACCAGACCATTGGTCTGAAGATGGTAGGAGGTGGAGAATTTATAGGTTACACCACATTCCTTCCACATAGCTTGCATCTAACTAGACATTAAGTTGGTTCCTCTGTGAGAGATCACCTCTTTAGGAAATCCAACTTTGGTAAAGAAGGCTCGGAGAGCCCTGGCAGCCACCTTGGTTGTTATGGTCCAAAGGTGTATAGCCTCAGGGTACCTGATGGCATGTCCTACCAGGATGAACTGGTGTCCACCTGATGTGGGAGGGTCAAGGGGACCAACATGTTGATGCCCACCCTCTCAAACAGTATGGCAACCACTGGCAAAGGCTGCAGTGGGGAAATTACACCGCCCCAGTCTTGCCAGACAACTGACAAGTGGGTGAGGTCTTGCAGTGAGCCTCCACATCTACTCCCATTCTGGGCCAATAAAAGTGGACTGGGAGCCTTTGCTTAGTCTTTTTGGTCCCAAGGTGACCAGCTAAGGGTACCTTATGTGCCAACTGCAAAAGGAAGGCCCTGCATACCTGGGGTACAACCAACCTCTTGATTGTACCAACTTCAGACCGAGTGGACTCACCCTCCGAACAAATCTTAAAAGTCCTAGGCACTTCTCCTTGTGCCTGGGCTTTGGCCAATTGTCTTAGACCCTCAAGAGTGTGGCACTCTCTTTGGCCCTTACGAAAATCCCCCCTAGAGGGCCCACCTTCAGCCAGTAGGCATTGAAGATCAACGTGATCCTCAGGGTTGAGCACCTCTCCCTGAGGACGGTGCTCTGGCTCTTCTCCCTCTGGAGTTGAGTCAAGGGTCACCACTGGGCCTAGTCCTTCAGGAGCTGGGGACACAGTGGGTGCTGTAGAAACATCAGGAAGTTAAGGAACCCCCTCCACAGAGGTGGTCTGCTTACTCTTCCTCTTAGCCTTGGGTTTCCCCTTCGGCTTGGATAAATGACTATCAGTCATAACCTGTTCTACCTGTGACCTAGTGACTACAGCTGCAGTCGGGGTTATCCCATCTGAGATTAACCCCATCTCAAGCAAGTCATTTCCCAACAGAATGTTGGCAGGCACATTGTCCTGAACCAGGACAAGAAACTGTTCTGTCTTGTCATCAATCTGAATGGTGACTAGGGCTACAGGAGACAATTCAGGAAGCCCACCAGCTAACCTAGTGGTTCTCAGAGGAGCACCTACATATTCCTCTGGCCTTAGCAGGGTCCTGCCCACGACGTGTCTCTCAAAACGGTGGAAAGCTGGCCATTTATGATGACACTTCTCAAAACTCTTCTAGTGTCTGTGGGATAGTAGCCAGTACTTCTGAGTACTGGTCCCAGGACCCAAGTGACACTAAGGATATCTCTACAGGAGCACCAGAGGTGATCCATGGACAGGAGGGGAGTGCAGTGGTTTCCACCTCAGGCATGGAATAAGGGTAGGCCAGACTGACAGCCTGGACTCCAAGTGCCTTTACAATTGGAATCCCCCTTTCTGTGGTCCAAGGCCCCACAGTCCCAACAGGTGCCAGGAATTTGAGGGACCGAACTGGATCCACTAAGTGTCTGCTCTACAGCAGGATCACCACTACTCCCACCTGCATGAGACTTATCCCCACTAGATTTTTGAACCTTAGAGGGAGAATGTTTAGCTTCATTTGGATTTGGCTGCTTCTTGGACTCCTCAGCCTTCTGATAGGTCCCTTTCTCTTTGTCCTTGTCCTTCCTACTTGGATCCTTAGCGGTCACCGTGTGGGAGACCCACTTATCAGCCAACTTGGCCAACTTAAAGGGATCCACAATATTCGGGTCAGAAATGTACTGACGCAGCTCTGGTGAACAAGCCTCAGAAAAATGCTAAAAAAACAAGAGGTGTGACAGTTCAACAAAAGACTTCACTTTGTAACCATCAATCCAGCCCATCATACTAATATGTGCAGCGGTCGCCCAATAAACCCAAGGCATATTCTCTCTCTTCTTATAATCCCTGAACCTTTTAAGGTGCTGGGCAGGTGTCTTTTGCCAAACTCGGCAACCAAAGCAGTTTTCATGAACCCATACTGACTCCTTACTTCCACACTCAGTTTCAGAATACAGTCATAACCAGTCTGAGGTACTCTACTTAACATGCACTTAGCCCAATCTCTTTGGTCAACATCATGGATACCATAAGCCATTTCAAAAGCTTCTATGCATTAGAACCCTCCACATACACACCAACCAAATCTTTCATAAACTTAGTTGCTGGGGACTTTATACTCTCAACTGTTTTTTCTGAAGCTGAATTCTCTGATATTGAGTTTCACTGTCTTTGAGTACAAGATTCCTATCTTTGAGTATCCCTTGTTGTGCCAACTCCTCCTTCTTCAACTCAGCTTCAGTCTCTAAATTTTTGCATTCAAATGCCAATTTCATCCTTAATAACTCAAGTTCCAAGGCATCCCCTGGAGAAACAAAGCTAGGTTTGGAATAGAAGTGGCAGCAGAGGTGGCAATCCCAGCGGCAACATATGTGACTGTACCAGGGGTAAAACCCCCATCAGAACCCCAACCCCTCTCCCCCCATTTTCATCATGAGTGTCACAATGTGCTGAGAAATCCACAAGGGCAGCTATAAACTCTGCCCTAGACGCATCTTGTGTCTTTAAATCTACTTATTGATAAGCACTCTGCAGAGCCTCTAAGCTCACCCTAATCAATTTACCATTTGCAATAGTTTCCATTGTTTGTAGTGTAGCTATCAGTACCCTCTAATAGAACTCTACATCAGTAAGGAAGTGTACATATTTTGTAGTAGCTTGGTTAAAGACTGAGTCTTAAAACCACAATCCTAACTCTGCCACCAATGGAAAGACTGGAGGGAGTATCTGTACTTCTGCCCCCTCTATGGTAGGGTAATGGCACAGAACAACCCCAACAAGGCCCTCGAGTTGGTATATTGTGGCTATCAGCCAGGCTTAAGCTTTCAGGAGGTGATGGGAGCAGGTTTTTAAGTACAGTGTTTCCCCAAAGCCCCCACAAAGGAATGTCCACACACTATGTTAGGTGATGAGCTTCTTTATATAATTAAGGTTGCTTCCTCTACCAACATATATACACGCTATGTGGTACCACACACTACTTAAATTCTGTAATAACTGCACAAACTGCATACAGTTTTAAATGGCTGGTGAATTCTTAAATAAGGTGTACCCAGCATAGAATAGGAAAGAAAGTCAGGTTACTTATGAACAGTGGCAGAATGCTTTCTTTAGACTAGACAAGTCATTCTGAGTGATGATCCCCCACCTGGGCAACCTGAAATAGAAATGTTAGGGAGTAACTTATGTTATCTTTTACAGCCCAGTCCATTATTGTTCAACAACATTGTGCTTTCATTTACAATGTTCTACCCCTCCTAAGTACCTGAGAGGCCACAGGAGAACAGGTTCCAAGATGAATCTGGGACCCCTGGACTACTCCTGAGGCTAGAAGATGCTGTTCCTCGCCACAGTACCTTTGGTGCCTTGACAAGGCGAAATGGCAGAGTTTCTCGGCTTTACTCTATGATTCCCTTCAAGGATGGACCCCTTTTGAAGGAGGAGCCACTGGGATGCTGAGTCCAAGAATAAAAAGCAACCAAAGTCTTTCGGAAAGGCAGCAGTTTGGCTCTTCACAGGCTCTCTTTTGGTCGATGATTTCTCTGACTGTATTAGTCCTGCGAAGCAGAAACTTGCTTTGGTCTCCTTAAAGGCTTGATGGATGACTATAAGACCCCTGGCACCCTTCGATTACTTCTGGCAGCGACGGGTGCATAGGTCACTTTTGGTGTCGGTTTTCGGAATATCACAGTTTTCCTACTTTTGGTTCTTTAGTGCTGCAGCCACAGCATGGACTCCTGGATCACTTCTGGCAACCTGGACTCGACCACTGATGTGGACCTCGGATCTTCAGCAACCTGGATCCTCGGGATGACTGCCATAGCTTCTGGAGGCAGGAATCCCACCAGCGGATCATCCATAGCACCCAATAACTCTGGGCTCTCTCTCGTGGGAAAAAGTGGTCAGTGGTGACTGCAAGGATGTCCTTTTAAATGTTCTTAGGCAGTATGGAACTTTCACAGCTCTGGATGTCCAGCAGCACTATGCCAGGGTACCCCCTCTTCTGGGCGGTAGACAGCAACGGCTTCCAGAGGTATCAAAACGCACCTCTGGACCCTGGGTGACACCAATGGACTTCTCTGCCTCAAGATGTCCGGCAATCCTCCTGTGGACTTCGCAGACCCCTTCACCGGATGATGAAGAGTAGCGGTTTTTCACAATGGTCCCTCATAGCTCGGGCGAGGTCTCCTTTGCTGGTCCTCTGTGGATCAGTCCTTGGGAGACACAACAGCTTTCTGGTTGTTGAAAAAATACAGCAGCAGACTTCCCATCCAGCTGGGTTTCAAGGAGCAGCTTTTTCTTACTAAGCTTTGAGTTTAGCTACTGAACAAGTTGGTAAGTGAGAGGACCCCTGATATGCACATCTGTCCCTCATTCACTCTGGCTGACCCAGGCTCAGTCAGCCAATCACACAGTAGGACATCTATGCAGGCAGGCAACCAGTCAATCAAGGTCACAGGCATTCAGGCCATTCACTCCACCCAGACGCCCATAACAAAAGATGTGGATTGGGGGCAAGTAGCCAGCCTTTCAGCACACTACACTGCATTCATGTCAGTTTCAGGCAGGGATGTCTCATTTGTTGTATCACACACACAGAAACCATACACATACAACAGGGAATGTGAGTTCACTTCAGACTCCATTCACACAGGTCCCATCCTTAGCATTCACCCACAACACACAACACCTGGGAAGGCTCCAGTCAGTCTGACAGGAGGCAGCCCCAGAGCCATATATGGTATTTCCACCCAACAGCCAGTCAGGGGGAAAGGGAACAACAGAGACATATATTGTGTTTCCCGCCCAACAGCCAATCAGGAGGAAGAGATAGAGTCAGGGCTTCCCAGGACTTTGGAAAACAAGGTAAAAGGCAATAGAAACCAAGAGGCCACAGGGGCCATCTTGCCTTCTGTCAGGAATCCACTGATTCCTATGACAGGGCCTTAGTATCCCAAAATGGAGGATACTCAGAGCCACTGTCAAGTCAGAATGTAGCTGCCACCAGCCCAACAGATAAGAATAAGGAGCTGCACTGCAAGAGGTCGTGGCGGGGCCTCAGTGACAGAGAACATAGAGAAAACTCACAAAGAGAAGTGATAGGATAAGCATCACAGTAACCCTAGAAAAAAGTACCAACTTATCCTGCACATTTTTCCATCGAGGTGAAAATCACCCATTAAAGATGGGATGAAAGTGGCATGAGCGGGAAAAGAGCAATATGCAACGGCATAGTCCTCTAGATGGAATCTTCAAAGCTTTAACAACACTTCATATGTGACCTCTAAAAATGGCAGAAGACTAATTCTCTCACTTGTAGATATGGATACAAATCTCCCCATGCAACCTCTAGAACTGTACACAAACATGTCAGGGGACAGATTACACACATTGCACTGATGCCAGCTAGTTTGCACTTATTAACCAGTGTGTGAGTGCTGACGAGGCCTAATTGCCCAGCATTGATGGACAACTGCCTGTTTCCAGTGCAATTTATGTGTCCTAGTCCCAGATGATTTATATGAGGCCTCCAGTGCTAGATAGAAAACTCTGCATGACGGTTCCAGACCATGATACCTGCTCCAGGTGTCACCTCCAGAACTGCACACAGTTGACATGTGAGTCTCCAGGTTCGAAACACAAAACATGATTGGGGGCCTCCAGAATTGGAAGCAACCCTCCAGAAGTGGCCTCCAGAAGTGTACTGATGGTGAGGTCAGCAGGATCTTCTCTAAGGGAAGGAGCTCCATGGGGTTTTTGCAATCAAACCCCATCCGCTCCCCGGTTGGTTCTAAGAGAGGAAGATATCCCTTAGGATGCCTCTCTGGTACCCGAGCCTATAGCGCAGTTTTAAATACACGCCTTGTACAAGAGGAGTCTCTAATATTATTTGTGTTCATTTTTCTGCATTTTACTCTTCATGCTTAACTATGGAAGAATGCTTACAGTTTATAGCTGGGCTTTTTCTCACCTCGTTATCCATCTCCTCTGTTCTCATCCACAGGCGGTCGTCGGTCGGACTGGTTGCGGAGATGGACACTCTGGAGATATTTTAAGGATTACTTTCCTATCAAGGTACCGGAAGATGTGTTTATAATGCACATGGCATTATTTCCTGCGATTGCTAAGCGGCTGCTTGCTAGAACTGCCAAAGAAGTAAAGGTTTGAGAGAAATAGAGCAGAGAAAGACCACCCAAGCAGGACACCTATGAGAGACTGATTTCATTTCTACAGAAAGTGACACCTACAGACTCTGTGCTCTACAGGAAGTGACAGATGTATGCAGTGTGTTCTTCAGGATGTGTAAGGTGCACGCAGAGGTGCTTGCAGGAAGTTAATGAAACCTGCTGCATTACAGGAAAGTACTGACCTATCTGACCCCCACATATGATGCATACAGAGAGGGATTCAAACAAAATATGTGAGATCTATTGGAGATGAGTGGCACCGTCGAGACATACAAAAGGTGAGACAGAGACACATGAGAGCTACACAGACAGTGATAGGAAATGAGGGCTTGAGGGAAACACATGTATGAACCAGAGTTGAACATTACAAAGAGAGAGGTACCGGAAAGCTATGAATGAAGTGACAGAAACACATGAGCTGCTAAATAATAGAGAGAAAAACAAGCTATACAGTATAAGAGCCAAAAAAGAGACATATGGTAAATAATGCACACAAGCCCTAAACAAAGGGATGCCCGAGAGCTATACTCGCAGTGACACACACATAAGAACCAAACAGGAAGTCGAAGAAAGGCAATACCTAAAAGTGAAGGGAACAGAACGCAGGCAGTATTGCCAGGTCGGAAGGAAAAAATAAGCTGAATGCCTTTAAAAAACAAGCTGACTCCCATCCAAATAAGCAGAAAAAACAAAGGCACACCTAAAAGGCTGTGGATAGGTCTCAAAAGTAAGACACGTAACACAATTGAAATAAGGTAGCTTCTGTACACTTCAGTAGCTTCTTCACATGAGCTTTACTCTTAAGTTACAGTAAGCTGTTAGAATGCAGGAACTCACTGGGTCCCATCACCCAGGCTGTCTCAGCTTCCACTGGCACTGGGCGGAACCTTAACATACACTCACACACTAACATTCCACATTAGCACTCCAACATTCTCTCATCTCGTGCATCACTGACAAGCACTGTACAACAAAAATATCATAAACATACAGAGAGAGAACACAGACATATTGTGTTTGAACACAAATATTTTACTATAATTACATTTTTCCGACATTTAGTATCTCTTGCTTCCATTTCGTGTATAGTGGAACATGAAATCTACTAAAAAACTGTCAAGGTTCAAGCCTATTTGACTTGCAAATATCTTGTAGTACATATTTCAAGCCCCTACCTTTCCTCTTACAAATGCGCGGCCCCTTTCTTCTCGTTCATATTTACTCATCAGGTGTGATGGGAGTGATTCAAGGACTGTGACGAGGAATAATAAGAACCAGGCATTAGTATGTATTAATTATATCTCTTGGTCAGTCTTGTTCACCACCGTCCTTATTCATAAACCAGTAACTCATTAGACAATAAGCCCTGAGCCGGGGGGCCATTCCTGCATCAGGTAATGCCCCCGGGGGAACGCGTTGGCCTTAACGAAGGCCTGGGGGCATTACCTGATGCGGTAATGGCCCCACAGCGAGGGGCTTATTGCCTCTAGTACCCCATTAGACGGGGGTACTAATGGTGTTTTTTTCAGTTGAGAAATGCGACGCACCTCGCAACCGAAACAAATAAAATAATTGCCGCTGTGGATTGAGAAACGTATTCCGTGGCGGCTCTAGTAAACAAACAAAAGGGCCTCCGTGGAATGGGAGAAGGGACTCCTGATAGTCCCTTTTCCCTTTCCATTGCAGCCATTAAAGTAAATGATTAAAAAGGTAAACAACAAAAATGGCTGCCATGGCAGAGGGAGAAGCAGATCTGGCAACACTGTCCACAGGAGCTTTACAGGAAGTGAGAGACATATTGTAGTGACGTGTGTAGCATGCCACGTCTTGATGCAATGACACTGAACACAATGGACTGGAAAGGGTGAGGCAGGGCAGCACACCAAAAAGGAAAGGGAGGAGCAATTGACCCGAGCGCCTGAAATGCGCAATTGCCTGACCACTAACTTACGTAAATAATTTGTGTATATAAATGAAACAACTTGCAAGACCTACATCATGTCATGTTAATTTGTGAAGTATGAAAACTCCACTATGGTGATGGATTGAATAGACGATTAAAAAGACATCACAAAGACAGAGAAGCACAAAACCAGAGGGATAAAAAGCAGTGGAACACAAATCACGGTAAACAACATACCATCTGCAAAAGGAGAAAGGAAGAACAGAGAGGAGAAAATCTCCACCAGCCTTTCTACAAAACCCAGGTAGGCCAATAATACCCTGGCAATAGTGTCTGCAGAATTGTAATGTTTAAATAGATAGACATACGCTTTTATTTTGGTTTTAACCTTTTACATCAAATAAGATACTGTGCAATTCAGAATACAAAAAAAGTTACCATTACCTCGAAAGAATATAATATAGTTCAGAGTGCAAAAAGAAGCATGTTAAAATGTACAATAAAAATGTGTTAAAAACTAAACATTTTCTGACCATACGTTTGAAAGCCTTGGTAATATACTTGGATAAATTGTTGATGAAACGAGCATTGACACAGAACAGACCAAAATTCATAGCATTCGTGACATGCCTAATATTATTGACACAAAAATGTCTCCACAGCCATCGGCGTTTCAAAACTAAGAAATGTTGACACGTAAATAGAAAGTAAATTAGATCCTCATCCGCCCCACTTCCATACATACAAAGCTTTGTACGTCACCCAGACCCTCAGTGGTAAGACATTCAAACGCACCATTGCAGTGATAAGTCTTTGCACCGGAAAGCGAATAGCCTTAAGTGAGAAATGCTCCCAATAAATGCGACGAGCCCTCAGCAAGTGGCCAAGTGAGCATATATGTTCATGCTATTTATCACCAAGTCAAATTCTCAGCTTCTGGTTTTCATAGACAACAGCCGTTTTGTAAGCCGCCCACCCCTTAGCTCATCAAAGACAATACCCCATTTTTTCCACAAGATGGAACACTTCTTACATACCTCAGGTAGATAACATGCGTTGCCGCATTTTCTCATTCTTCCCTCACATTCCCAATAGCAGGGTTCAACACGGGACAGAATGTAGTTTACAAAAATACTCTGAGAGCCTACATTCAGCATGAACACCAATATTTGGTACCCCGGACTCCAATGTCAGGGCAGATCCTGGCGTGCTGGACGACACGCCCAGCAGCTTTCTCATGCAAATATGTAAGATACGATCCAAGGAAGTGTGACTCACACTCTCCCAGATCTCACTGCTGTATAATATCGTAGCCTCCAACACCTGAACACATTTATCAACCTGGAACCTACCGAGTTTTTGATAGAATCGCCTAATCCCTCCAAGACTAAGTAGCAGTATGACTGGGCCACATTTAGATTCACCTTATCTACACACCAGTTATAATTGTTTTCTTTTTTTGAGCCAAAAGCAACAATCTTAGTTTTCTTCAGATTACATTTTAGACCATTGTCTTTAAAATCTGATGCATATTTAAGACTACTAGCAAGTCCCTTTGGGGTCAGATCTAATAGTATAGCATCATCTGTGTTAAGAAAAGTAGGGTAGATTAACCCATTCATTGAAGGAGGAAAAGGCCTCTCAGATGTGAGGCAGACATAACATTTGAAAGAAAAATAATAAACAAAAGCGGAGCCAGTGGACAACCCTGGTGCACACCTTTATCAGTGGAAAACACGCTTGTATGACCTCCCATAGGATTATCTCTTACAGAGGCACTGGTGACAGAGTACAAATGGACAATCAGTTGAAATAGAGAGACAGGAACTCCCAATCCCTGGAGTTTATTTCAGAGAAGAGAGCGATCAATAGAATCAAATGCTTTAGCTAGATCCAAGAAACCTGCATAAAATAAGCCCCTTCTGATCTTCACATATTCATCTAGGATGGTTTAGTGTACAAAAACAAGGTCAGATGTCGGTAATCCCTTTCTAAATCTGCCCTGATAAATGGGAAGTATATTATTTTCCTTAGCCCAGGTCTCTAACCTGGCCTACAGACAGTTAATATAGATTTTTGAAATGCTATTTAGGAGTGATATGGGGCAGTAGCAGTGAGAATCCAGCCTCAATCCCATTTTGAAAATAGGTTTAATTAGACTCAGAGGCCAAGAATGGGCGATAGTCATTGACGCAGTGATTGAGTTAGGACCGGTGACCACCATTCTGGGAACCACTTATATACTTTGGGTCTAATGCCAACCGGGCCTGGTGCCTTGCCGGTCTTAGTTCCAGTAATAGCATGCTCCATTTTTTCAAGTGAGAAAATAAGACCTATATCCACATTTGCCGGCAGAGTAGATATTATACCGTCTTCGAACATGATGGCCCTTATATGCTGGATACATTCACAGTCTGATATAGGACAAACCGCATCCTGGATATCATCCCAAAATCCATGAGACACCACTTTCCAAAAGCCCTTTATATCTCTATCTAGTATCGATGCCTCCAGTCTTTCCCACTGAGCTAGCTAAACAGTTTTCCCTTGAATCTCAGGAGTTTTTTTATAATCCCACTTAACCATGTGCCTGGTCCCAACTGTGCTATTTTTTGTTCTAGATGATCTCCATCCACAAGGTTAACCACAAGGTTAAGTTAGCTCTACGACAGTCTGCATCAAACCATGGAGCATCATTACGTGACCCTAGCTGCCTCCCTGAGTAATCAAGTAGCATGGAGGTGCCGGAGTGCCTGTACCTTTCGGAGATAAAAGTCACCAGTTTCTTACTTGCTATACATTAGTCACAGGATCCTATGCAGGTGCCTGTGACAAAAAAATGGCCTCTTCTGAACTGTGCAGTATCCATAATTTCCACCAGCTTTTCTTTACAATTTTCTAGAATAGTGGTCTGAGGGCAGATTGTCACCTATAGAGATGGAAGTGCTGACTTCATATCCCACCCAAGAATTCTTTCTGAGCGGGGACAAACCTCAAAATGTACCTAAAAAAAAAAAGTAACAATCGACCAGACAATAATCGATTAGAGAATTACTGCTGGCACAACAAAAAGTAAAATTAGGGGGTCATCGGTTGCAGACCTCCTGTTAAATCTGACCAAAGCAGAAGCGTTTAGAAAGGAGTCTAATAAAATGCCAAGTGGATCACCAAGCGTCAGATTTTTATGCATCCTGAGGATGCCTCAAGCAGCTTATAAAAGCAGCCTCTCAGTAGGCATCCCAAGATCTGACAGTTTGGCATTAAAGTCGCCCATCAGGCCCATGCTTCACATAGTAAAAAATATGCCAACCATCCGTTAGGAGATAGAATATTTTTTTAATCCTCCATCGGGTGGAGCTACATATTCCCAATGTTTACATGGAATCATCGGACCTTCAAGAAGTAAGTGAAAAAATAAAGGCTTCAATGTTAACAGAGCCACAGGGGATAAAAAGTTCCCAACATTCCAAACATTTCCATTAGAGAAAGAAAATGCTGGGTCTAACATAGAAAGTCCCTATGAGGAAGCACTTGAAAGACCAAAGAAAAGATTTGAAAGCAAAGGAAATTATCTGAAATATAGTCTGCACTATTATGAAAGGAAGCAAAGAGCAAATGAGCCAGTGGATGATTACCTCACAGCAATAAAAGAATAGGCTTTAATTTTGGAAATACGTTAGACACCATACTGAGGGATGCATTGGTAGTAGGACGTAAGAGCATGATAATACACGAAAACCTGCTAGAGTCCAAAACTAAGACTAGACGAGATCAGTGTAGAAGGAGGTATGCACAGACAGAACGAAAACTAACTGAAGACAAGGAAGTAATCGTGGATGTGAAGGGCAATGGAAAACCAACAAGGCGAAAAGAATAGAAGATAAAGCAAATCAAGAATACCACCGGAATGATGAGCCTCGATTCCAGAAGCAGTGTTATAGGTGTGGTAAGTGTAGAGGTGCACAACACGACAGTGATTGCCCTGCCCGAGAGGGATAGTAGGCCATTTCACAAGAGTGTGCAAAGCAAAACAGTAAAGCAAATAGAAATTGAGGACAGTGAAGCTGAAGAGTCTGAAGAAGAAACCAAACCAAGACCCAGAAGGATCCTAAGCATTAATCCTCGCAAAAGAGAAGGCAAACAGCAGTGCAAATTGGGGGCACACTTATACAAATGATGGCTGGCTCTGGTTAAGACCTCACAATAATATTAAAATAGCAGAATGAAAGGAAGAAGAAAGGAAATTAAGCAAAACCAGAACCAATCCAGGAGTTTACGATGGCAAAGAGATCAAAATAATAGGATGCTTCAAGGCTGAAATACATTTCAAGGACAGATGAACTAAAGGGAAGGTGTATGTCATGGACATAGGAGATGCACCGCATCAAGCTGGACTCGAAATCCAATTAGACCCTTATGCCAAGGAACGCGTCATGGAAGTATCAAGCCAAGGAAGTCAAGACCCGTTGGAAAAGTATGCCTAAGTATTTGAAGACAATTGGCTCTTTAACTCTTTCACTATTTGAAACAGCACCCGTCCTCACACCTTTGTATTATGGGCCGCTGTTAGAGACATAGCCATTCTCTACCTACCAGCTATCTGTTTATAAGCGCAAACACGCATTTGACCACTCCTTCATTACTTTCAACACCGCCTACGGTCTTCAGAAGGGTGTTCAGCCTCACAGCGCTTCAAGGCCGGACCAATGGCAGCAGGCGCTAAACAAATAGTACCTCACATAACATAACATAATAAGGACATCAAATGGTATATGCACAAAATTAAACTATGCGAAGGCACCAAATCAATGAAATAAAAGGTAAGACCAGTACCAGTTACAGCCAGAAAAGAACTACAAACACTGAATTGACTCATGAAAGAAAATATAATAGAGACAGTAGAAGCAATGGAATGGTTATGCCCTGTAGTAATTGGGATGGGTCTGACAAACTGAGTCTATGTGCATTGGACTCAGCACGCTGAATCAACAGGTGAGCGCCAATTTTCCTTTACTAAATATAACAGAGATGATGCAATCACTACAAGGAGCAGAAACCTAGAGATAACAAGTGTGCACCACCATGTCAAATTGCACCCAAAATCAACAGACTTGAGGGCATCTGTGACACCCTATGGTGCGCATCAATGAACACGCATGCCATTCGGTGTAGGCTCTGCAGAATCAGTATTTCAAAGAATCATGAATGAAACTCTCCAGAAAAGAAAGATAATGCAAAATTCTTTCAAGACAACGGGCCTCATTACGACCCAGGCGGTAAGGGGTTTACGGCAGCGTTAACAGCGCCGACCCTTACCGCCTGAGTACGAGGTCCCTTAGCGCCATGGCGCTTTTAACACCTGCTTTTAGCAGGTGTTAAAATCCATGGCGCTAAGGGACCATGGAGTTAATTACGCCACCGTAATTTACGGTGGCGTAATTAACGCCTTCCCCACTCCCATTATGCCCTATGGGGCAAAAATGGGAATGGGGAAGGGTAAATGGGGATTGGGGACTTACCGCCCCGCCAAGGTCGGAATGGGGCGGTAAGTCCGCCAACCACCATGGCGTAAACGTAGTTTACGCCATGGTGGTAAAGTCACGGCCCAGGCGGTAACTTACCGCCTGGGTCGTAATGAGGCCCAACATGTTGATACAAGGAACCACTACAGATGAGTATGACACTGCCCTAGAAAGGGTGCTTGAAAGATTGAAGGAAAGAGGATTCAGATTGAACAGTCCCTGGGGTACTCAGTCTCAGCAGCAGGGATGGAACCTACACAGGGAGCATTAGCACCAGAGCCACAGAACAAAGAATAACTGGAATACTTCAGGGTTATGGCACAGTAATATACCAAGTTTGTGAGAGACTTTTCCAAAAAATCCAGAATGTTTGAGGAGATTGCTGGGAAAGAGAAAAAAAAATGAATGGGCAGACCAATGCAAAGAAGCCTTCTAGTAGATAGAAAAGGACAACAGAACCTCCCAGTCTAAAATCATTCAAAACAATGAATGAGAGCATATTAGCAGTAGATACCAGTGCATATGGCATAGGAGCAGCACTACTGCAACAGGCAGAGAAGGAACAATGATGGTGTCATTTGCTTCAAAGACATTGACAGCCTCTGAACAAACACTACTCAGTGATAGAAAAAGAGATGCTGGCATGTACATGGGCAGTAAACCACTCCCGGGTGCATCTATGTGGAAGAAAATCCAGGCTATGGACAAGCCCCCAGTAAATATATTAGGGCACAGAAACACAGGAAATCAGATTACACAGGCGGCAAGATTAGCTTCCGAAATGCAAGAGCAAAAGGTCAGAATGGAACATATACCCGGATGAAAGAATCAATAAACTGACAGTCTTTCAAGATTACCTGAAGCCAAGGTCAATATTGTAACGAATTTCAAAGAAGAGTGCATAGTGGCAGCAGTAGCAGAAATTACAGAAAACCTTAACCAAGCCATAACACTTGAGGAATGGCATTACAAGCTAAGCAAAGACACAGCATTGCAGAAAACAATGGAATGCACAAAGAAAGGATGGTCCGGGAGTGAGACTGATGGCACCATAATTGCAGAGCTGTTGCAAAGTACAGTCTGAATTACGCTAGAATGATAGAATCCATGCTAAATTTGGTAGACGTGGGTTCAACAGTGTGGATTTTGTATAGCCGGACAAACAAACACACATACATACATTCAGCTTTACATATAGAGATTAGGCACATGAGTACCATAACTGAAGTTGGAGAAGAATTGTTCATAAATCAAAGGGAGACATTGAGATGGGTGTGTTACAAGGATATCAAACAGTAGGTATGTTTTGACCAAATGTGCATTTCCCTTTTACACACCATAACATGTTTACATTTTTCTTTGTTTCCTGTGCTCACTTGTACTCAAACTGTTCTTCCCTATAACAGGAATGGTCTGCTACAGTTGTGCTATTACTGCCTGACGAAGAGACCCATGTGGTTTTCAAAGCTAGCAGGCAAAATATGCAGCCAGCCTGAAAAAGTTATTAGTGCCCTGATGTTTGTTTAAAAAAGCAACCTGCATTATTGGTAGAGAAGGTGAGAGACAGGCTGTACCTTAAGTGATAACCCTGTGCTATTGAAGCAGGAAGAGAAACGGGGCACTGCAACTCACATGAAGTGGTATACCATCAGAATCCATACAGGAACCAAGCAGGGATGTCATTTCACCAAAATGCCTGGGGTAGCAGAAGTGACATCACACGACCCTTGACCCCCTCATGACATCACAGGAAGTGATGTTATTTGACCCCACCCCCAGTGACATCACAGGAAGTGATTGCAACCGACTTTCAGATTTGTTAGATGCATCTAGCAACCGTGTTTCCAGGTGCTCTCCTTCAGCCAAACATAAGAATCGAGGCATGATTTATCCACAATTACACATTTGGGGAATGCCATTTTACAGATTCGACGTGGGGTCTATATGTAAAACATACATAATGCAGTATTTCTAACAGGGTAACCAACATCTGTAACCCAGGCTACAGCTAGTATATGAAACATCTACAGATCATTGGACACAGAAGTATGTGTTATCTGTGGTGTTGCTGTGTTAAACAAGCCAAAAAAGCACTGACCTGGGAGGCGTGCGCTGCTGTTTAACCTGGAGAAAAATGCTGCACGAGTAAAGCCTGAAAATTAATATCATTGACCAGGATTTAGTATCAACAAAATTCCCTGGTTATAAATGTATATATGATTCAGCTACCACTACGATAGAAGAAACATATTAGACTGGTCTGCGTGCACAGAAGGGAGCGCAGCTGATAATGTTACCTTTGCTGGTGTATAATACCTGTGAAAGGTTCTTTCGATATACCCAAGACACCCCCCCCATAGTTTTTATTATCTAAGCGTGATACTGGGTGCCAGAGGACTTTAAAAAAAACACCATTTAATGTAATATCATTGCTGCACACATAAATTCATAGCACCACACGGTTATTTAAAATTGAAAACACCTACAAGTTGCTTATCACCCGGGGACTCACCGGTAGACTTCAAGGCGTGCACTGCACACTACCCCTTTGTCAGACCCAGTGGTGCTCAATGGCGTAACACAAAATTTGGCAAATCCCCTATGAGCCATGATTTGGGGGGCCCTCCCAAGCTCCTTAATAAAGCACAGGGCATGCCACATCCCGGGCCATATAATAATAATGGGTTAAAATGGTGCATTACATAGCACACTTTCGGGAAAAATGTGGGTAAAAGGCCAACAATGTGGGTAAATGGCCAACAATCGGTTTTGTAGGGTGTAGTGTATATCTGAAAAAATGTACAATATGTGCAAGTTACCAAAAGTGCAGAGTGCATTTCCCAATGCATGATCATGCCTGTCCCTGCAATATATGCCAGTATAACAAATATTTTTATGCTGGCTGTGCCCATACATTCCATGCTGGCTCCACCAACGTATGCTAATATTCCCATATACGACCATACTTATGTTCACTTTAAGGCGTTTTTCCATAGTATCATTACTTCCACTATGCACAAAACTGGCTCTGCCAATATATGTCCGTACACCTATGTAAGTACCTAATCCTGTTAGTTTGTCCATTAAAAATGACATGTCACAATAGGAAAACCTGTCCAAACTAGTTCCAATGTAAGCCAGTCTAGACACACAAGAACACTTTTCTTGCTTGATTTATCATAGATGCTCAGTTAATAAATAGTCATGCTATAGTGAAGAATTCGCAGGCTGCTACGCCAAAGCATCAGTTTATCGAGGTAACACTACTTATCATGCTTGCTTTTTTAAAGATGCAGGTAATAAATGTCATGCCACAGTAAGCAATGGCTAAACCGACTGCACCAAAATGCCAGTCTACCCAGGGAATGGCACACATGAACTTGCCTTTGCCCAAAAATACCACTAAAACACGCAAAGTCAATAAAGGATGTGGCAATAATGCGCCAGTGATCCTCAGTCTCCCAGCCCTTTACACACATATGCATCGCCTTTCACCCAACGGTCACTCACCCATACATCTCCTCTCGCACTCGCTCAAACTGGATTCACCACACAAACACACACCTAACCCCACCCATAACATTCAAACACACACTGCCACATGTATGCTACCTCACCCATCAGTCACTCACGCCTTCTCTTACATGCACTCATTGCATTCTCTACAAAGGCACACACCCACCCACCCAGAGCATTAAAAAACACGTCATCACATTCATACTCATTCACCCACCAGCCACTCAATCATACACCTTTTCTTACCTCCACCCATTGAATTTTCTACACAGATGCCGCGCACACACACGTACAACCACCCACCCACCCAGAACATTCAAAAAGACAACAACACCTTCATACTCATTCACCCACCAGTCACTCACACACACATTCGCTTACATCCACTCATTTCATTCTCTACACAGGCCCACACCCATCGCATTCTCTACACAGGCACACAGATTATTCACAAACACACATCACATCACGTCTCACTCACCCACCAGTCACTCACACCTTCTATTACATCCACTCATTGCATTCTCCACACAGGCACACACCCACTCACATAGAACATTCACAAACACACATCACATCACTTCTCATTCGCCCACCAGTCACTCACAGTTTCTTTTGCATCCACCCATTGCATTCTCTATACAGGCCCACACCCATCCACTCATTGCATTCTCTACACAGGCACACACCCACTCACATAGAACATTCACAAACACACATTACATCACTTCTCATTCGCCCACCAGTCACTCACAGTTTCTTTTGTATCCACTCATTGCATTCTCTACACAGGCCCACACCCATCCACTCATTGCATTCTCTACACAGGCACACGCCCACCCACCCAGAACATTCAAAAACACACCATCACATTTATACTCATTCACCCACCAGTTACTCAATAATACACCTTTTCTTACCTCCACCCATTGCATTTTCTACACAGGTGCCACACACACCCATCCACCCAGAACATTCAAAAACACACCATCATATTCATTCTCATTCACCCACCAGTCACTCACGCACAAATTCTCTTACATTGACTCATTGCATTCTCTACACAGGCGCACACCCAACCACTCATTGCATTTTCTACACAGGCACACAGTCACTCACACAGAATATTCACAAATACACATCACATCACTTCTCATGCACCCACCAGTCACTCACAGATTCTCTTGCATCCACTCATTACATTCTCTACACAGGCACACACCCAGATCATTCAAAAATACACATTACATCACTTCTCATTCACCCACCACTCACTCACATGTTCTCCTCCATCCACTCACTGCATTCTCTACACAGGCACACACCCACCCACCCAGAACATTCAAAAACATGCAATCACATTCATACTCATTCATCCACCAGTCACTCAATCATACACCTTTTCTTACCTCCACCCATTGAATTTTCTACACAGATGCCGCGCAAACACACGTACTTCCCCCCACCCACCAAGAACATTCAGAAACACACCATCACATTCAAACGTATTCATCCATCAGTCACTCACACACACATCCTCTTACATCCACTCATTGCATTCTCTACACAGACACACACCCACACACCCAGAACATTCACAAACACAAAACACACATCACATCATGTCTCATTCACCCACCAGTCACTCACACTTCTATTACATCCACTCATTGCATTCTCTACACAGGCACACCCCACTGACCCAGAACATTCACAAACACATATCACATTACTGCTCATTCACCCACCAGTCGCTCACACCTTCTCTTCCATCCACCCATTGCATTCTCTACACAGGCACACAGCTACCCAGAACATTCAAAATCAAACATCACATCACGTATCATTCATCCACTAGTCACTCACACCTTCTCTTACATTCACTCATTGCATGCTTTACACAAGCACACAATCACCTACCCACAAAGAACATTCACGAACACACATGACATCACTTCTCATTCACCTACCAGTCACTCACACCTTCTCTTACATCAACTCATTGCATTCTCTACACAGGCACACAAGCACCCACCCACCCAGGACACTCAAAAACGCACATCACATCACTTCTCATTCACCCACCCACCAGTCACTCACACCTTCTCTTACATCCACGCATTACATTCTCTACACAGGCACACACCCACCCACCCAGAACATTCAAAAAGACACATCTCATCACTTCTCATTCACCCAACAGTCACTCACACCTTCTCTTACACCCACTCATTACATTGACTACACAGGCCCACACCCACCAACTCAGAACATTCAAAAACACACATTACATCACTTCTGATTCACCTACCAGTCACTCACGCTTTCCTTTACATCCACTCATTGCATTCTCTAAACAGGCACACACCCACCCACCCACCCAGAAGATTCAAAAACACACATTACATCACTTCTCATTCACCCACCATTCACATACATACATCTGACACACACTTCAGACATGCAAAACACACATCTTATTACAAAAAAGCCTTCTTACCTTTTTCTTGCAGCTTCATTCCCTTCTTCCAGGCCCCCTCGGGTCCTCCGTGCTGCTCACAAACAGGAACCAGGAAGCTGCTGCGAGAGCTTCCTGGTTCCTGTATGTGAGCTGCAAGGAAGCCGAGGGAGAAGGGGTTGGAGCTGAACGTGACATGTGATATATGCCACGGTCATCTCCACCCCCTACTGAGTGCCTCCCCGGCCCAGCCGTCACACTGAAAGAAATCTTTTTTTACATTTTCCTTTTCTTTTTTAAAGTTGTGGGCGCATGGGAGTCCCTGGGTTTGCAACTGTGGCCACCAGGGGTCGCAGTTGTAACCCCTGCTAGCCCCCAAATGACGTCCTTGGAACCAAGGAGGATCCCTGTGGTATTCACAGGAATTAAGAAGCTCAACTTGTAATGCGTGCAGAAATTGACAGGCTCGCCCCATAACTTATAGAAAGGGACAGACACACCACATATCATTGTTTACACAGGAGGTGGCAGAATTGCCATAAATGTACAACAGGAGCGAATGGTCCACCCCATAATCTATAAGAAGGGACAGACACCCTCTACAATGTACACAGGAAGTGACATGTTCACGAAGTAACACATGAAGTATTAGACTCAACAGATAATCTAAATGTAGATATAAAAAGTGACTCATCAACAATTCTGTTTTACATGGAAAATGATATGTTTGATGACTCATTCTCAACCCCGGCAGAGACCCTGACAGGGGATCTATGCATTAGAAAAGGATGTTTTTACTTACTGGCTATGCAGCCATGACTCAAAGTGATGTCCGCTTTTACCGGTAACCATTAGCTATTCATAGTTACCAACTTGATCCATTCCAATCTGTAGGTTCTTATCTAGTTCTGGTTTTCCTTTGCATTCTGGGAATGGATAATGTTGGCAACTGTGGAAGGGGGTCCTGTGCCAGCACCCATAGCCTTCAATGCACCCAGACCTTCTTGCTGGGTACCATGTTTCTCTTTTATCCCCTTTGCATGCCTCTATTTTAGTTTGGACTGATTGGAGGCACAGACACTGTTGGCATGTGCATGCCAAATAGTCTGTGCTGTTGGTATCCATACACATTCCAAGTAGTTTGTGGAGAAAAGGATGCACAGATCAGAGCATGCTGCGGTGTGCATGCATCAGCAACTGCATTAGCAACTGTGGAGACCTCCAGGTTTAGCTCAGCCCAATCCCTGGAAATGGTGAGAGCACCGTGAATGTGATGGAAATCTTTGGCTTAGAAGTGAGCTATAACTGCTTATATATTCTATTAAATGCGTATAGTCTCTATTGAGAGCTGCAGCCGTAATCCCCTTTTAAGGAGCCTGCCCCACCTCCCCGGAACCTTTGCGCCCCATTAGGGGCGTCAGCCCCACAGTTTTAAGACGACTGAAGGTGTGGATGCTTTGGCTTGTGATAGCAATAGCAGGTATATGATAGCTGTAGCTGGTGTCCAATGTAAGTACCAGACAAATGAATGGCACTACAGTGGCATACAATCTGAATAGATGGCAAATGTTACAAGCCTGGCAAATATTTGTAAATAAAAGGCAAAAACTATTGCCAAAGCTTGTTTCTTCATCTTGTGTTTCAGATGATTAAGACTGCAGAGCTCAGCCCGGATAGGAACTACATCTTCGGCTGCCACCCTCATGGCATAATCTGCGCCGGAGCATTCAGCTCCTTTGGCACTAATGCCAATGACTTTTCTCAGGTCTTCCCGGGGATCCGACCACATCTTGCAATCCTGGCCGGACTTTTCCGTTTTCCTCTCATCCGAGAATATATGATGTATTCAGGTGAGTCTTACGGGTGCCCTCTAGAATGTTCACAGAGACTGCAACTAGCTCTCCATAAACTGTTTGTGTAACAGAGAGGAGATATGGTCCAGTGACTAGGTTGCTGGCGCTGGCATATGGGGACATGAGTTCCATTCATGGCTTTGGCACTTAATTATATCATTTCCTGATTCATGGAAAATCCCCATTGGCCTTAAATTGTAATAATGTGCCGGACCCATAAATAATTACTGTCATTTGACTTCCTGGTGCCACCAGGCTATTCCAAGTCTGGCGGCCGGGAAGTCAGGCGCTGGTAATTCTGTTAATCCCCATTCTCATAGAGTCCTATTGGACTCTATTGGAGTGGGGACACGGGAGCACCGGCACCGTTAACAAGTCTAACTACCATGGCCGCTGTTCCCCGCAGGGTCAGACCAGTCGGGCACAGCGGCTCCGGCAGGCAGACTTGTAGTCTGCCAGTCCGGGAACAATGCTGCTGGTAGGCTTACCGGCACCATTGATTCCGGAACGGCAAACTTGTAATGAGGCCCAATGGGCCTCATTACAGGTGTGGCAGTAAGGAAATAAGGGTTTCGATACCACTGTACCGGCACCCTTTCCGGACCGCCACACTACAACTCTGCCTTCCTGGGCCGTTGCGCCTGGCAGGTCTGTCTATGTCAAATATACTGCGACAAAAAAAAAGCCAACCTGCACACTGGGGCGCAACCGGGTAAAGGTTTACATTTATTGTTAAAACAGTTGGCATCAGCAACAGAATGAAATTCTGGCATACCAGGCACTCAATTCACTTCCACACACAATACAATGATACTTTATTGACATGAGTAGATATTTATTTATTTATTTATTTATTTATTTACTTACTTACTTATTTATTTAGTATAGCTCAAACGTAGATCACTAGATCAAGAGCAGCAGAGCAGCTTTACAACAGGATTGTGCCAGAATTGGGCTTGTCATTTTATACAGTAATGCAGTACTGTTGGTGGAGGTTGAGAGAGATTTCTATGTGTCTGGCAGGTATATTTGAAAGAGCCACATTTGTTATGTTTTGAGGAACAGAAGGATGGTAGGGGCATTGCGAGCCTCTACTGGGATTGAGTGTGATGTGGTCAGGGAGTGGCAGTAGAAGGACTGCTTGCAAGTCTTCTCTTTGTGGGATAGCTTTGACTCCAAGCTTTTGATCGTTTTGCTATCTGAGGTGCGAGAGCCTCCAGGGGTGTAGTTAAGCAGCCAAGTATGTTGGTGTTCTGTTTGAGACTGCTTCATAGGGGATACATTCAGTTTTGAATATGATCCTGACGGGATGGGGGAGCCAGTAAATCATGCACAGTGTTGGAAACATTTGGTCTAATTTGTGGGCACCTGTAATGAGGCGGGATGCAGTATGGTGTTCAAGATTTCAATCAGGCGACACACACCTTGATCTCGGCCTAGTATGCAGCGCACAACTGAAATGCTTGCCTCTTTATATAGATTCAATATAGATTGGTGCACCACTCATATCACACCTCCTTTTCAAATACCCCGGGTCACAATGGACCATGAACCAGGCTGGTTGGTAAAGTACAATATTTATTTATTTATTTTAAAATTCAAAAGAAATCATACACCTTTTAATGTGGGGCAGCAATCACCAATGGGGTGATAATTACAATGAGAATGTGAGCAATGCACTCGGTTTAACCTGCTAATGGAACATAGACAGAGCACAGTAGAATGGGAGCTGTTTTTGGTTTAGGAAAGATAGCACCCAAGTTAGAATTTGCCCTGCAATGTTCCCTCAACCCACAAATAATCAATTCTGAGTGGATAAACAGAAGCAGCAGGTAGCAGGTAATAAGGAATAAGAAACAGGAAACAGAATTCAAATCGCACCTTCCCTCCCCCAATATAATTCCTCACTAAAGCAACAATGCAAAGACACTAACAATCACAAAGAATGGATTACCAAAAGCATTCAGTTCAAAAAGAGTGGAAAGTTTAAAACAGATTGCAGCAAATGACACGTTGGAAACTGCAATTTTTCTAATTCTCGCCTGAAATGACCCAAACCGTTTTTAATAAAAACAGGTGAAATACACTGATTTGGAGTGTGGCTTTTGTTGGAGTATAGAGGCATATCACAGGAACAATATGGACATGAAATTAAGTCTCTAGCTGGTCAATTGGATGAGTTATGCAAGATATAAAAAGGTGCGCTTTGAGTAAAATGGAGCTATGAAATAGGAAGGGAAATCATTTGCGACAAGTACAGTTTTACTTTACACTAGAGTATTCAGGCTAGGCCACCAAAGATGGACACAGTGAGAGCCAGGGTTGATTCGCGCCTTCAACCTCGTCACCCCAGCGCCCAACCCTGGCGAAAACCAGTCCAATCACTCGAAATAGGACTAATGGCTTAGGATTACACAAGACAAAATTACTAAAGAGATGGTGCTAGCACTAGAAATCGAGGGCAGGGTTGCAAGAATGATTGTGACAGTTTTAACAAGCTAGCAGGGTAAGAATAGGATGACTTAGAGAGTGAGATATGGACAAAGACAAGATATATTAAGGGTTTCTATGGGGTGGCGATTATACTCACAGTCCACTTTTTAGTTTTGGGATTTTGGACAGTCAACGGTTCTGGTGACTACACGGCAGCGCACCTGGAAAACAGCTGGGCAGTTCTGGTCACCGGGTGGCACTTCTGGACTGGCAATTCTGGTCACTGGATACTAAAGGTCAGCTGGATGGCAGGATGGCAGCGAGCATGCAGTTAGGGGTATCAGGATGCTTCCCAAAAACACTACAGCTTTCCCCTTTGGTTATTTGGGAATTTTAGTGGTATTTCAGAGTTGAGGCCTTGCTGGGAATAGGATCAGCACTGCTTGGGTTTTGCAATGGGCCCTGGAGTAGGGTCAGCAATGCTTTGGCGGCCTTGTAGTTGGGATCTGGAATCTGGATGGATGGAACAGGCACGCCGCGCAGGAACGTCAGGAAGAGTGTGTGTCTAGAGTCTTGTCAGGGACTCTTATTTATAATGCAAAGTGACATCATAGACTATATTGCTGGGCCGGCTTAGCTAAGCCCGCCTCTAAACAACTGGATTGGACAATCAATGTTGGTTGCCTCCCCTGGGATGTGACTCAGTTCAAGAGGTTGCATTTTATGATGTAAAAAGACTTCCCACAGACCTTTTTGCCAAAAATCTGTCATACCAGAATTTACACATGTGTACAGTTGTGGCACCTTAATAAATAACATAATCAGGTTACATATTTGGTGTACAGCACAGCTGTCCAATCCTGCAATCTGTGAGACATTGTTTTGTCCGTTTATACTTTTTGTTGGTCATTTTCAGTGTGAAATATTCAGCCTAAAATTCTATGACTTTATACATGGGTTTTGATGATCATGAGGGAGGTATGTACAAAACTTTGCATTTGCAACATGGATGCTTTTCTTGTAATCCGCAATACTTTGCCATTTCGGTTCCCCATGCAGCAATGAAGTCTATGACGTCTTAACTGAAAGCCCATAAAATCACTTTAAAACTGCACATTTTTTTTATATTTTTACAAAGTCCTGCTGCAGAGATAAAAGTCTTTAAGGTTTATTTATAAAATAGTCTTTGGAAGCAAATGGCAGTCCTTTGTCTTGCACTGGACTATTTTCTTTCTTTTTCAGCTAGCACCCAATGTCACTTCAGCCCAGTTTGATGGCCCCCTTCACTTTGCAGGTTAGTGTCCCAGGACTTTTATTGTCCCAGCCTGGAGCACAGACGAATGTCCGACGAGCGTGTGAACTTTCTTTGTCCTGGTCCATTCAAAGTTTTTCAAGCTAGCAATTATCACTTTCATGTCCTGGAAGTTTATGGTGTGGCTCCCTTCCTAGGGTGAAGCTTTAACTCTGCCAACCGGAATAACCTGTTTTTGACAGCTTGCAAATTCAGCCAAAGCAGTTTAAAACCTTTATTTTCTGATATTTGGTCCTGAATTAAAACAAACCTGTGCAATAAAATAACCCCTGTATGTATTTTCACCAGCCCCAAACCCCTTTCACAATGCTAATGGCAGGCTTTCCTTCAACAGTTTACTTCCCAAAATTGCCTCACAGCCATAGTTATTTTCTTCTAGGCAGTAGTGTATCTGAAGCACAGATGCATTGAAACTGACATTGCTCAGATAGCTGGAGTCTCTTTTGAACTACTGAGCTTGGATACATTTGTAAAGAAATGAACGTGTTTTCCCGTGCGAGTAGAAGTGCAGTTCCTTGTTGATTTCTCTCAGAGTTGGTTTGACAGGGGCTGTCATTCAAAAAGCATGGTTTTGCTGAGGCACAATAAGATACTGGGCATGGCAGGGCCTTATTAATCACAGTGATTTAAGGAAGAACAGATGTAAATAGCATCAGCAGCATTATTTTAAAGGTGACAAGTTTCCTTTATAATGGAAATCTTGGGCTTTCAGCATAGCAGTGCTGCCTTTTCACTCCATTTATTTTGTACAGGTAAGAACACACTGGCACGCTCCCTTAGTGTGTCTCCTTGTTCCATCCTGCCCCTGTGTGCTTGGCAAGAAGGTGCAGCCATCTTTTTGGTGCTGCAAAAACAGAGTTTTGAGGCCATTGCGCTCGCAGGAGCCAGCACAGCCATTTTGCTGTTTCTGCGCACATGCATCTTGGTGATGTGGGGAAATACTGTTGAGTGGGTCAATATATCCCACATAACCCCCCCAACTTCATCTGCGATTCCAAGTCGAGCGAGAATCGGGCAAGTGGGATTTCTCCATGGGACAAAGCAGAATCAGTCAGGTATGAGTCCTTCTTCCATCAGAGAGCAGTGCGTCGCGCTGTCCCTGGTTGGAACGTGGAACGACACTCCAAGCTTCCTCTTGGATCTTCCTTTATGGTGTTGAGCGAAAACCCCAAACTTCCTGGGTTTCTACTTTCCAGGTCCCCAAGGAGGTCCTCCTTGGTATGAAGGTGTAACCAGTACAAATCAATGAAAGAGAACACAAACCAGTTACTACCATTTCCCACTAACTGCCCTCCAATCGGGTTGACAGCAGTGGGATACGCAGATATTCAATGATGACAATTGATAATGAAGAAAAATACTCCCTGTTACATAATTATACCAAAAACTCTTATCTGTTCCCTTCTGGTTCTTCCTTTGTCGTATTCTCATGTTTCAAATGTCTCCTCTATTTGATTCTCTCTGGGCTCCTCAATTTGTTGCAAAGTGTGCCTAGGGTGACAAACTCTTTAGCCGATTAATATGGACCCATTTCTCTTGTGTCAATTTACCTTTGGGGATGCGGATTCTGTAGGCGACAGGTGACATTTTATCTACAATTTCAAAAGGTTCTCACCAGCTGGTTAAAAATGTACGCTTTTTGGTCTGGTTCCTTTGGAAATTGTACAAGTAGACCCTGTCTCCTACTTGGTACTCCTTTTTGGTCATTTTTAGATCATACCGAGTCTTCATGCCCTCTGCAGATCTTTCTAGATTCCGCTGAGCGTACGCAAAAGCATGTTGAAGGTGTTTTCTTAGATTGTCAACATACTCATGAGTTGTGGAGGCGTTGATCAGTGTCTGGTCTTGTATTCTATAGAGCAGATGCTGAGGTAGCACCATCCTTCGTCCAGTCATCAGCTCAAATGGAGACATCTTTGTTGCAGAAGAAGGTGTAGATCTGATGGCCATCAGGACAAGCGGTAATCGGATGTCCCAACTTGAGCCAGAATCTGCCACAAACGTTTTTAGAATGCTCATAATGGTTTTATTGTACCTCCCAACTTCACCACTAGAGGATGAACGGTATGCAATATGAAGTTTTCTTTTTACCCCAAGTATCTCCCACATCTTTGTCATCACTTCGCTGGTGAAGTGACTACCTCGATCTGACTCAATCCTTTGGGGTAGGCCAAAACGCAAGAAGATGTGGTTGATCATCAGGGCAGCTGCTGTTTCTGCCTTGCGATTTGGGGCCAGGAGACATTTCACCCATTTGGTAAACAAGCATGTTACGGTTAACATGTACTTGTTCCCCCTAGAGTAGCAAATCAGGGGCCCGATGAAATCTACTTGTAAATCTGACCAAGGCAGTGTCATCCCCATCTTGTCATGCGGAGCTCGGTGTGTGAGTGATGTTGGCTGAAATTGTGCACACACAAGACACACCTTGGTTGAGGTCCTGCCCCATGTGTGGCCAGTATGCAACCTCTCGCAAGATTTCTAAAGTAGTGGGAAACCCCTGATGACCGGATGTGGCCGCATCATGGGCGTGACTTAGAATCAGGCTTCGGAATGAGGTAGAGACCACCCACTGGTCACAGTCAGTTATGGATCTCCTCACCAACAAACCGTCTTGGATTCTGAACATTTTTGGACATTTCATAAACACCCTGAGGTCCTCTTTCCCAATGTAATCGGTGTCCATCAGGGGACAGTTTTAAGGTTCCTCAATGTGTTGATAAAATTTACCAATGATTGTATCCCCTTTTAGTGCCATGATTAAATTAGCATCTGGGGTCTCCTTACTCCATTGGGCAGTTGAGAGTTCATTGTGAGCATTTGTCTGGGACCTAGTGATAGCAGTGACCTGGATCTGCCCCAACAGGGACTCGGTCTCAAGGAGATCCCCCTGGATGGCTCCGGTTTTGGGCAACTTATCCTCTAGGTTGTTTCCAGTTTTTCTGGCCCCTCTATCATGGAATGACCCTTGATCTTCTTCCAATAGACGGTCATCCCACTAGAGGTGACCAGATCATCTATATTTTGGATGAGCTTGCCATATATAAGCGGTTTATTATTAGCACATAGCATGCGTCTGGTTTTCCAATTAACCAGGTGCTCCACGAACCCGTTCCGGACATAATCTGAATCAGTGATTATGACCAGTTCGTGGAATTGGTGTTGGACGGCAGTGAGGATGGCTTGATGAACTGCCATCAACTCTGCCACCTGTCTACTACGGGACAGATTTTGTACCCAGCGGAGGGCTCGGGGGCATCATTCACCCAGGCATTCCCAACGCCGGCCACAAGTTCTTTTTCCCCGTTGTTGTCAACATGGTAGGAGCACCTGTCCACATAAACTCTGGGCATTCCCTAGCACTTGTCTTCTTCATAGACTTTGTGTGGGGAATTCAGGTACGCCTCCATGTTGTCCTGGATTTTAAGACTTTCATCCTCAAGACAGTTTTCTCTGGCACAATCATGCTAGTCAGCCAGACCTTGCGCAAGGGGACTCTTCTTGGTTTGGCCATATCTGACCTCCACAGGAAAGCAATGCGTTGACGGAATCCAGGGAGTAATTCTGGAATTACTCACATTTCCGGCCCGGATTCTGTTGCTTTGGAGGTATTGCAAAGGCTGGTGTGGAGTCTTCACTATGATGTGTTCCCCCTGGATGAACGGGCGGTAATTCTTCAATGCCCACACCGT
This sequence comes from Ambystoma mexicanum, assembly GCF_040938575.1. NCBI lineage: Eukaryota > Metazoa > Chordata > Amphibia > Caudata > Ambystomatidae > Ambystoma > Ambystoma mexicanum. Next base: position 263,035,998 of record NC_090921.1, on the reverse strand, counting down.
TGCCAAGAGTGCCTTCCCACAGAGGATAAAGTCTTGCTTGCATAGGAGATGACTTTATTGACCTTGTCATGCTTTTGATATAATACTGCTGTCAAGCATGTATTTGAGAACCCTGTCTCCAAGAAGAACTCCTTGTTTTTGACAGGGTAAGCTAAACAAGGCGCCTGTGAGAGGTTTCTTTTGAGTTGCTTTACTCCCGCTGCTTGTTCTGGACCCCACTCCCACTTGACCCCCCCTTCAACAGATGGATCAGGGGTCTTGCGATCTCTCCGTAATCCTCAATGAATTTCTTACTGTAATTAGTCAGTCCAAGGAGGCTTCTTAGCTCCCGCAGAGTTGTGTGGTCTTTTAGTTTTAGGAGTGCTTCTACTTTCTTTTCCTGGGGACAGAGACCCTCAGGAGTTAACACATGCCCCAAGAAGTTGACAGGGTTTCTGCACCACTGTGCCTTTTGAAAGGACAGTATTGCTCCGGCAACCCTCAACTGTGTCAGAACATAACCGATTTCCGCTATATGTTCCTCCACAGTTGAGCTCTTTATCAGGACATTATCCACATCAGCCAGGTTACCCCTTTCACCCAAGCAGGGCATGTCCTTATGTAGGAAGATGTTGAATTCGTTGCCGGTTTTGATGTATCTGAAGGGAGTCCGGCTCCAAGTGTACTGCTGCCCCCCGGAGGTAAAGGCCAGCTTGTATTGGTCCTCCCTACTGACAGGCACGGTCCAGTACCCATTGGTCAGGTCAAAGGCAGTGTATACCTTTGACCCCTGGATCTGGGCTAGCCCCTGGTCATTGTAGGGGAGAGGCCATCGGGACATGTGGACCCACTTATTTAGCTCCCTAAGGTCGGCACAGAGTCTCCACTGGCCATTCGGTTTTAAAATCCCCAGCACTGGATTATTATAGGTGCTGTGGACTGGACAAATTATCCCACGGGACTCAAGGTTTTTGATGATTTCCATCAGGGACTCCATGGATGCGAGAGGCAAGCAGGATTGCTTCACAAACACTGGAGTAATTCCAGGGTCCGTGGAAAGTGTTGTTGTATGGATTTTGGTGCGACCACAGTCATATGAATCCACCGCAAAGAGATCTTGAAAATCTAAGAAAACCTGTTTCAACTTTTGCTTTTACTCCAGGGTGTCACAGGCATCAGCTAGGTTCACTCACTCTTCAACCAGTTGCCTGAAGCCTGGAAAGACTTCCGGTTTTGCTATCTCAGCGGCATCCTCCAGCTGGGTGGAGAGGTCCCTGGTTAGAGTATTCACCTGGTCCGAGGGGTTCCAGTAGGAGATGCAGTCATTGTGGACCTGGAAGACCACCTCATCCTGCCTGATATCACAGGTCACCTCTTCCTCACCGTAAGGGCAGGAAGAGTACACCAGGAAATTCCCCCCTTGCCAGGTGAACATCCTGTCTGGTGGTAAGTCATTGTCACTATCACTGTCAAAGCAGTCAATCGGGATTGGTCCTATCAGTTCATTACCTAAATTCATGGAAAAATGTTGGTCATCAACCGCCATTCCAATAATGATGCCTGCGCCCAGAGTGATACTCCTAAGGCCGCTGTTATCCATCAAAATTGGAATGGTGTTGTGGTCTGCATTGACTAATGATGTTGGGTTTAACCCCAACCCCTGCTGTTGGAGATGGGCATTGAGGTGTACATATGTGTCAGGATTTTGCCGTTTCTGTCCTCTTTTAATTTTTAATTCAAGTGGGAATAGTCGGGTCCATCCTGAGATGGTGACTTCCTCTCCAGTTTGAACTTCAACTGCATACAGCAGCAATTGGGCTGACCGAAATGCTTTTTCTGAATCATCAAAGTCCATGGGATTACCCCCTACTCGGGACCAGGCGTTATAATCTATCAGATCCCAATTAATGACAAAACGATTGAGAATGTCATTGCCTACATAGAATGCAGCAGGGACATCTCGCATGACCCAACAATTATGTACTATGCTTTTGTTTCCTATAGAGATTTTGAGCTTCCTGAACGTGGCTTCGCTGATGAAGCTCTTACCGTTGTTCACACACACTCGGGCGAGAGCATATTCCTTCCCCTCATTTAACTGAATAGGGATGAACAACTGTTCTCTAATTTTCTGAATGTCAGCTAAACTCTGAGCTGGTTTCTCATCACTTTTGGCTATGGAATTGGGATTTTCAGATTATGAATTGGTATAAAATTTCAAAGTATTTCCTTCCATTGTGGAATGCCACTTGAGACTGGAAGGAAGGTTGATTTTCAGGAATGGAGAGGAGTTCCCATCAGCAGTTTGTTGTCCTACAGCAATTACTGTCACGTCAGGTGTTTGATTGTTCTGGAAATGAAACTCAAAATGATCCGGTTTTTGTTTAACCATGTGGCATGTGCCGTTTAAACTAAGATGGTTGACACTCTGTTTCAATCTTATTGGCCTGTTAGTCGGAGCCCAGAGGACCTTGTTCACACAGTCTCTTAGGAGGGACAACCTGCGCAGGATTTCATTCTCCAGTGCACAGGATGTGCCCTCTGGAGTGACGACTATGACCGGGTGTTTCAATTTGTTTCGCCCAATTTTTATTTCCAAATCTGCAGTCCCCTCAACAGGAATTCCATTCCTATCGAAGTTCTGGAGTTGTCCAGGAAGAAGGGTGAGAGGGATTTGGTACCCCCCCTTCCTGAATTTAGCTGCTCAAAGGCCCTTTTGGACAGAAGAGTGGCTTGGGATCCAGTGCCCACCAGCGGCAAAAATGTACACTGCCCTTGCACTTGGACCGGGGCATAAAATCTACCCTCCTTCTCCTCAAGGGGGCAAAGATAATGTGCATTTTGGGCAAGCTGGTGGTCAATTTCCTTATTTTTGACTCCGACACAGGGGTATTTTGGGCATAATTCTGTGTGGGCGTTTGGGCATCTGAAAGAAAAATTTTACATTTGGATATTTGGGGAGTTTTGGGCTCCCCTTTTGCAGATTCTGGGCTGCACCCCCCTTTTTTGAGGCAGTCACCAGAACTGGTTTGTGAGGTTTGGGATCCCTCTGTTACTGTTGGGTATCCTGGGTGCTCATTCTGGGGTTCAAGGATGGGCGATTCTGACTTAGTCCCCACATCCACCCAGTCTTCAATTAAATCCCTTGGGACCCATTTTTCTTTGGGAAGAGTCCCCCCGTCCCTGAAGGAGATCTTTTTCCCAGAATCCTCTGAGGATTCTTCCCCTTCAAATTGGAGGACACTAACTTCCTCCACAAAATGGGTCTTTTTGAGTTCTTTATTTCTCCTACCCACCCTCTGTTCCTTGGGTTGCAGATTTTCAGGGGCAAGAGAAGTTTGTTCCGGTTCCTGGGTTTCCAGGGGCTTTTCACGATTAAGGAAGGAAGCTTCCTCTAGAGCTTTACACCCACCTTGCCCACGTACCTCCTCTGGAACCGGTGGTGAGTTGTCAGGGTTCTCGCCCCGTCATTGTTCTGTGGTACCAGACCCTTGGTTTGCAGGGTTCTGAGCAGCCATGTTTATCTGAGGGTTCTATTGAGCCCTCAACATGCGACCCAGATCCTGGGTAAGGTTTTGGACCTGGGGCTCCAGTTGGGACACCCGTTCCAGCTGGTACGGGGGTCTCTGGTCAACTCTAGGTGTATCACGGGAAGGGTAACTGTCCCTTCTCCCGTAGTACCCTGGATATGGTGAATTTTGGTAACCCTCCACCCTTGGCCTCATCTCTCCCAGATTGGGTTGTCTGGGTTCCTGAAATCGGGGAATGAAAGGAGGGTTGTCCTGCAGGTTGGGGTTTTGTGGGTACTGGGGAAAGAAACTTAAACCAGCATTTGGGGAATTCCGGCCCTCCTGGGGGAAGTCAGGAGGGAGGTTTCCTGGGGCGGTACTTACCTGATTGGAACCCCCCCTGGAGCTGGGGGAGTCTATACATACACCAAGATTGCTTGGATGCCCTTGTATCGGGGACTGATGTAATCAGGGGATTTAGGGGTCCTATTAGTGGGATTACCTCCCTGACTGCCACCTGTTTGTAACTGGCCTGAAGGCCTTCTGGGTCTCTGATTTTGCTGATTTTGTGTAGGTACATTTTTGGGCTCCCCCATCTCTAGATCTAAAATGGGGGCAACCTTCTCCTCTGCCACCTTAGCAGCAGCATGGGTGTTGGCTTGTTTGGGGTTCTTGGCCACATTTTTATTTTCTGCAGGTTTTTGGAGCTCATAAATGTGGGTCGCCTGCTCTATGACCCAGTCCAGAGATCTTTTGTCATGGAAATCCCTCACCAGCTGGGTCATGATATACTTGGGGAGTGCATGAAAGAAGGTGGTTATGTACTCCCTGCTATCCGTGCGTACCCTCCTAGTGGTTTGTGCAAAGGCGCATTTGAGCTCCTGCACAAATTCTCGTGGGGCCTGATCTTCCCCACACTGCAGATTGTAGGCCGCTTTGCGAGCCTCCTGGGGGTTTCTGTGGTTGGAAAAGTGTTTCAAGATGGCTGCCCGGTAGATGGAACATCTTGAATGGCTTTCGTCCTCCAGTCCAGCAAAGAAACTGGAGTACTCAAGGGAGAAGGTCCATTTTACATACTCTATGCAGTTCGGGTTGTCTTTCAGATGAAAATTGTCCATCATTTGCTCATAGAGTTCCAAGTGTTTCCAAAGAGAATATTTTGAATGTTTATGGTAGGGGGTTATGACACTCCTAAGGGCCCTAATCTGCCTAATGGGGTCTTTTGTCATAACTCTCTTGAGTTTATTTGCCTTCTTTGGCTTAGTCACCCGAGCCCACTCACCCTCAGACTCAGAGGCGCTACTACTTGAGGTCCCCTCATGATCATCTAGGCACTCCCTGATTCTGTGAGCTTGAGAGGGGCTCGCATAATGGAGGGGCCTAGTTTCTCTATTCCTATGGTGCTCAGGAGAGTAGTCTTCTGACTCTTCCCTGCTCCCAGGGTTGGCAGAGTATCCCTCCCACTGCCCTAATTGGGTAGAGGTCTTCAGGATGCTCTTTTTGGGCCTCATTTCATTCGGTTTTTCATCAAATTGAACCAACAGGTCCCTTGGAAGGTAGTATTTTTGTGGGTCTAAATCCCTGACCCTCCTCTCATAGGAGTCTTCCTTGTCAGAGACATCAGCCTTAATGTTTGAATATCTATACAGGGACACCCATCCATCCATTTTTGGGGGGCGCTGATCCGTCAGTTCTATCATGCTAAACCTATTGAATTCTGCCGGACTCATGGTTTCCGGCTCATGTGAACCGGTAGACATGAAGTTGCCAGTGTTCACAGTATTAAATGGGTTTGAGTCCCTTAGTACAGAGGTCCTTCTACTATGATCAGGAGTTACCCTGCCCCTCTCTACCTGTTCGTGGTCACTCCAGTTAGGATTAACTCTAGCAGCCTCTTTCTCTAACCTCGCTAGTTTCTCCTCCTCAGCCCTTACTTCTTGATAATAAGCAAAGATTTTAGCCTTTTGCTCAGCTATCAAGGCTTTACTGGCCTCTATGACCCGCTCTTGCGCTGCCCCTTGTTTGTAAAGCCCATCATTCTTTTCACAGAGGGCCTCATTGTCTCTCTGTGCTTCCTGCATGATTTGGGAATAATGAGACAATTTCTGTTGCAGGAGACTCACCTCCTGAGTTTTTGCATCTTTGGTCTAGGTGTTCTCTTCCAGAGCACCTTCTACCCGTATGGCGTGCTCCAGTAGATTCCCATACTCTGTTTTGAGGTCATTACGTGTCTGGAGGGCTAACTCACTTCCCTGTAACTTTTTAATTTGCTTACTTCCTGGCCTAGGGCGTCTTTTGCCTGATTTAGGGTTTCCCTCTGTTCAGCCAGTTCATCCCTTTGTTTCTTGATGGTATTGGATTTCAGGCGCTCTTGATCAAATTCTGCTTGAGAGTGGAGGTCTCTCATAATTAATTTATTATTTTCCTCTTTCAATTCCTCTATCTGATATTGTAGGTTAACTATCTGCTCTGTGCAGGTTCTATTATAATTTATTTGTTGATTTACCTTCTGTTGACTCTCTTGGAGAGAGTCAACATTTTCCCTACACTCCTCTTTCAATGCCTCTAATCGGGTCGCTTGATCTTCATTATTTCGCTGTTGGAGAGCCAAATCTTCTTTTAATTGTATGATGTAGTTTGCAGATTCTACCTCCAACTCTTGGCTCTTTTGTAATGTTTGTTCTGCTAAATTTAAATCAATCTGGATTTTATTTAATAGTTCAAATTGATTCTGCGCCAGAGTCGTGTTTTCCTCATGCCTTTCCCACATCACTCCCATGTGGAGATACATGTAGGCCGTGATTCTGGCAATTTTGATTTGCTCCTCTTTAATTTTTGGGGTCATATATAATTCACTCAAAGCTTGGTGTAATATGCGACCGTCCTGCCACATCTACCATATACCACCGTCATGGCGGTGACCTGTTGTGTTATTTCTTGTAGCCAGACTTTTTCATTAGGTTCTGGCCACTCACCTCTGGCAAATAGCTTGTGCAGAAGGTGCTCCCAAGCCATGTTGATTTCTACTACAGTCATTTTGGAAATGTTCTTTCTTTATTAATGTATTTCTTCATGTAAGGGTAACCTGTATTCTATTGCTTTTCTGTCTATATTGGGGTTGATTTTAGTTTTACTTTTTGACACAGGCCTGTTACTTAGAGTATTTGTTTTGGGGTGGCACTTGTACAGTGTAACCCAGTATTCCCACCTCACAAAATATCTCTACCTTGCAGGTTAGTGTGCTGTGTTAGACTGTCACGGGTGGTAACCAAACTCAATCCCAGACTCAAGCCCCCAAATTTGTTAAGGATTTCAATCAGGCGACACACACCTTGGTCTTGGCCTAGCATGCAGCGCATGACTGAAATGCTTATCTCTTTATATAGATTCAATATTGAGATGGTACACAACTCATATCACACCCCCTTTTCAAATACCCCGGGTCACAATTGACCATGAACCAGGCTGGTTGGTAAAATACAATATTTATTTATTTATTTATTTTAAAATTCAAAAGAAATCATACACCTTTTAATATGGGGCAGCAATCACCAATGGGGTGATAATTACAATGAGAATGTGAGCAATGCACTGGGTTTAACCTGCTAATGGACCATAGACACAGAACAGCGGAATAGGTGCACTTTTTGGTTTAGGAAAGATAGCACCCAATTTAGAATTTCCCCCTGCAATGTTCCCTCAACCACAAATAATACATTCTGAGTGGGTAAACAGAAGCAGCAGGTAATCAGAAATAAGAAACAGGAAACGGAATTCAAATCTGACCTTCCCTCCCCAAATAAGAGAGAAAAACAGATTTTAAACCCCTTGCAATGTTATGAAGTGACACTTGGAAATGAACAAATAAATAATGAATGTGTGTTACAAACCTTGAAGAAAATATAATTCCTCACTAAAGCAACAATGCAAAGACACTAAAAATCACAAAGAATGGATTGCCAAAAGCATACAGTTCGAAAATGAGTGGAAAGTTTAAAACGAATTTCAGCAAAATGACACATTGGAAACTTTGCAATTTTTCTAATTCCCACCTGAAATTACCCAAACGGTTTTTAATAAAAACCGGTGAAATACACTGCTTTGAGTGGGGTTGTTTGGTTTGGGTATAGAGGTATATCACAGGAACAATATGGAAGTGAAATTAAGTCTCTAGCTGGTAAATTGGATGAGTTATGCAAGATATAAAAAGGTGCGCTTTGAGTAAAATGGAGCTGTGAAATAGGAAGGGAGATCAGTTATGACAACAGCAGTTTTACTTTACACTAGAATATTCAGACTAGGCCACCAAAGATTAACACAGTAAGAGCCAGGGTTGGTTCGCAACTTCAACCCCGTCACCCCAGCGCCCAACCCTGGCGGAAACCAGTCTGATCACTCGAAATAGGACAAATGGCTTAGGATTACACAAGACAAATTTACTAAAGAGATGGTGCTAGCACTACAAATCGGGGGCAGGGTTGCAAGAATGATTCTGACAGTTTTAACAAGTTAGTAGGGTAACAATAGGATGACTTTGAGAGTGAGATAAGGACAAAGACAAGATGTGCTAAGGGTTTCTATGGGATGGCGATTATACTCACAGTGCACTTTTAATTTTTGGGATTTCGGACCGTCCACAGCTTTCCCCTCTGGTTATTTGGGCATTTTAGTGGGATTTCAGAGTTGAGGCCTTGCTGGGAATAGGATCAGCACTGCTTGGGTTTTGCAGTGGGCCCTGGAGCAGCGTCAGCAATGCTTTGGCCTTGTATTTTGGATCTGGAATCTGGATGGATGGAACAGGAACGCAGCTCAGGAACTTCAGGAAGAGTGTGTGTCTAGAGTCTTGTCAGGGACTCGTATTTATAATGCATAGTGACATCATTGACTATATTTCTGGGCCGGCCTAGCTAAGCCCACCTTTAAACAACTGGATTGGACAATCAATGGTGGTTGCCTCTCCTGTGATGTGACTCAGTTCAGGAGGTTGCATTTTATGATACAAAAAGACTTCCCACAGACATTTTTCCAAAAATCTGTCATACCACAATTTACATATTTGTACAGTTGTGGCACCTTAATAACTGCTATAATCAGGTTACATATTTTGTGTAGAGCACAGCCGTCCAATCCTGCAATCTCTGAGACATTTTTTTGTCCTTTTAAACTTTTTTGGGACATTTTCAGTGTGAAAAATTCCATAATTGTATACATGGGTGTGGATGATATTAAGGGAGGTATGTACAAAACTTCGCATTTGCAACATGGATGCTTTTCTTGTAATCCGCAATACTTTTCCCAATGCAGCAATGAAGTCTATGTCTTAATTGAAAGCCCATAAAATCACTTTAAAACTGCGAATTCTTTTATATTTTTACAAAGTCCTGCTACAGAGATAAAAGTCTTTAAAGTTCATTTATAAAATAGTCTTTGGAAGCAAATGGCAGTCCTTTGTCTTGCACTGGACTATTTTTTTTTTCTTTTTCAGCTGCCACCCACTGTCACTTCAGCCCTGTGTGGGATGGGAGTTCCCAGTTTCATTGAAGGTTTTATGGCCCCCTTTACTTCACAGGATAGTGTCCCAGGATTTCTATTGTCCCAGCCTGGTGCACAGACGAATGTCTGACAAGCATGTGAACTTTCTTCGTCCTGGTCTATTAAAAGTTTTTCAAGCTAGCAATTATCACTTTCATGTCCTGGAAGTTTATGGTGTGGCTCCCTTCCTAGGGGGAAGCTTTAACTCTGCCAACCTGAATAACCTGTTTTTGACAGCTTGCAAATCAAGCCAAGGCAGTTTAAAACCTTTATTTTCTGATATTTGGTCCTGAATTACAACAAACCTGTGGAATAAAATAGCCCCTGTATGTATTTTCACCATCCCCAAACCCCTTCTCATTGCTAGGTAAAGGCAGGCTTTCCTTCAACAGTTAACTTTTCAAACAGGCATTTTTTGCTCCTTTAGTTGTGCAAAAGCCCATTTTTACGCATGTGTTGAAAACTGCTGGCATTTCCTTTCAAATTCGATTTTGCCATTTGACTTCCCAATATTGCCTCGCAGCCATAGTTATTTTCTTAAAACTACTGATCTGAAGCACAGATGCATTGAAACTGACATGGCTCAGATAGCTGGAGTCTCTTTTGAGCTACTGAGCTTTGATACATTTGTGAAGAAATTAATGTGTTTTCCGTGCGAGTAGAAATGCAGTTCCTTGTTGATTTCTCTCAGAGTTGGTTTGACAGGGGCTGTCATTCAGAAATCCTGCCTAGTTTTGCTGAGGCACAATAAGATATTGGGCATAGCAGGGCCTTATTAATCACAGTATTTTAAGAAAGAACAGATGGAAATAGCGTCAGCAGCATTATTTTAAAGGTGAAAAGTTTCCTTTTTAAAGGAGATCTTGGCCTTTCAGCTAAGCAGTGCAGCCTTTTCACTCCATTTCTTTTGTACATGTATGAACACACTGGCATGTGGAAATGGTGGACACACAATGACGCGGTCACGCATAATGTGCGTGGCTGTGTCATCATGTCACTATTTAACACAGCCATTTTTTATTTCCCGCGGCAATCGAACCGCGAGGAAATCAGCTTTTCTGGTAAAATGCTAGAATTTAAGGTAAAAAACAATTTGAAATGAGATAGATCTCACAGCTTTTCTTTTCAGTTTCTGTTTTAAAAACAAAAAGCTTCTTCCAGTTATAGAACTTTATATTGATATTCATACACTACACCATTTTTCATATAATGCAGGAGGAAACTCTAACGCCCAGCAAAGAAAATCAATTAAGTGAACAGAATGAGAGGGATCAGACTTGACACAACCCTTTAAAAGTGTAAGAACTACCATTTAGAGTGAATAAAACCAATTTGTTTCAACATTCGATTCAAGTTAACCCTGAAAATACCATGTATCAAGACATACTTACAGAAGGACTTTAGCATTTGTTCTCTTCTAGGTTATTTACACTAGGATTCAATTTTTAACCCTCCTGATGAACCATCTGACTATAAGATGGAGAAATGCGTGTCAAGGGGATTCAATAAGCAATATTAGTACAATCATTGGAACATTCAAGTCAAGAAACATAGAGACACTATACATCAAAGTATCAAACAATTTACAGAATTGAGACATTTGTTAAAATGTACAACTTGTAATATTGATGAACTCATGAACATAATCAAGAAATAAATTAATTGATTTGTTGCAACAAAATGGATCCTTCATTCTCTGCTTTCTAACAGTATACTAGGTACCGGTCAGCCTCAGCACCATTAGGATCTGACATTGCTGCCGAACCAAATAACTAAAATACAAATTTTACAGAATTTCAACAATGTTTTGTGAATGGGATTCGCCAACAGCTGTTTAAGGCTGAGCACACCTATCAACCACCATACCGAATTTGTTCGGGGAAACAAAGGGTTTGATTTTGTGGAGTGTGTGGTTTGTGCCTTTTTGTCTATGTGCTTTTGGAAGGGAAGGTTACATCAACAACGCAGTGCAGGGGTGTGGCTGTGTTTAACAGCTGAGGAGCGAAGCCTTCCAGGCACATCATCCTACCTTTGTTGCAGGAGTTGTTGTTTGGTGGGGGGACTGATGAAGACAAATTCGGTTTTGATTGGGTTCAGTTTCAGGCTAGCATTGACATCCATGTATGGATAGTATCCAGGCATTCGTGGAGGCGAACAATGTCCTGGGGCCACTGATCTTAACTGGGTGCCATCAGTGTACTTGTGGGTGATTATGTTGGCGTCATTTTGGAGAGCGCCCAAGGGGTGTATATATAGATTTAGATTGAAGATGTGTGGGGGGTGAATGGAACCTTGAAGGACCCCACTCATCACTGGGACTTGGTTGGATCTGACTTTGCCCATCTGTATGACTTGCTGCAGACTAGATAAGTACGATGCATAGTATTTTAGGACAATTTCAAGGAGAAGCCCATTGTGTCAGCAAAGAGGGAGGGGAGTAGTTGGTGATCAACCATGTCAAAGACAGCTGAGATGTCTAATAGGGCTAGTAGACACAAGTCCCCAGTGTCAGTGATTCTGAGCACATCACCCACCCTTGGATGGTTGGAGCCTCAGTTCTTCATTTGGCTCAGAAGCCAGACAGATAATCATGGAAGAGGTTAAGTTGGTCGATTTTGGCAATTAGTTGGTTCGCAACTACTTTCTCGATATGCTTCTCGATGAATGGGAGGCTCTTGATGGGACTATAGTTGGCTAGGCCCTTTGGATCAAGCAAGATTTTTTTAAGAAGCGATCGCATGAGACCTGTCTTCAACATGTCTGTGAATGTGCCTTCACTGATGGAGGCATTCAAAATACTGAGGAGTGTGTTAAGTGCTGGGCCAGTGAGTTGTTTAATGAGGGAGGCGGAGGAAGTTGTCCATGTAAGTAATGGGTTTGAGTGAAGCTAGTGTGTCTGAGAGATCCTTAGGAGGGAGGAGGGTGAAGTCTGTCTCGGCAGTGCCTGGGTGAGGAGGTGGATAGCAGGGCTCTGTCTGGTTTTGAGGCATTGATGTGACCTCTGATTTTTTGTTAATGAAGAAGGTGTTTATTCCACTACATTTCTCTTGTGAAGCCAGCACCTCAGGGACAGGTTTGGGCTTGGAGCAGTGCTTGGCTACTTTGAAGATGGCTTCCGAAACTCCCTGTGCTTAGTCTCCTAGGAGAACTGAATGCACACTGGCGTGATTGGCCCACTGGCTGTCTGGCAAGGACAGCCACCCTGCTGTGAACTGCCAGGAACAACTGCCTCAGCTACTCTTCTTCAATACAAAAGTACTGTGCAAACACGGTCCGGAAATCTTTTCGGCCATCACGAAAGTTCTTGGAGACTTTCTCAACTTCGAAAGGCTTTTTCTTTCCTAAATATTCGTCAAACATTTCACCTAGCCAAATTCTTCTAAACTCTGTGGCAAAGACTTAACTGTTATCTACCAGCACTGTGCTATCCTATACAAAGACTCTGAACCATTGACTTTGGCCCAGGCCTATTGAGAAGAATTGCTGGTTGTAGCTAACTGAAACCCTTTGCCCTGCCTATGAATGTATTTTGGCTGTCTATTCTTATAACCTTGTCTTTTTGCCCCTTTATTAAGTATCTGAAGTTCCATTTTGCTCCCACTTCAGGGGAGCTAAACTTGTTCATTTACTTACCAGTTGTGTATTTGTGGTTTATTAGTGTGGGATATTGAGCTGCTCTTGTTAGTGTGATGTTTTCTAACTGACTGAGTAAATAAATGGATATTCTTTTACCAAGAAACCTTGAGTAAGTGTTTGTTTGAATCACTGTATTAGTTGGTCCTTTGTGTAACTTGTTCTACTGCTCACTTAAACTGTTCAGATAAGTCTGGCTGCTCAGCCATCGCTACCACTTTACTGTGTAGTACAGGCTTGTACCAAAGGTGAAATTGTGCTTACACTTATAGTCTTAATTGCATGTAGTGTTCCCAAAGGGTACTGCATGTGATTCTACCTAACAAGGGGCCTGGCCATCCTCTTGTTTTTTTTTCTTCAAGGTGATTAATTGTATCTTGAATGGCTGAGGCATTTCCAGTGGTGGCGAATGTTGTGAGCATTGTACCTAGTGTGTCCAGCAGGACATTCTTGAAGGATAGACACTCAATACTGCAGCGTTTGGCCTGACCTTTGTGGGGAAGCCGTGCGTGTCATATGAAAAGGGCGGCTGCGGCGTGGTCGGTCCAGTCGAGGGGGAGTGAGTTTACGCATGATTGGGCATGAGATGAAGACTAGGTTGTGTGTAAGCTTTGACATGCGTGGAACAAGAGTATGATCTGTTTAAAGTCCATGGAGTTGGTCAGAGAGAATAGGGAGTCACGTAGGTGTTTTGCTGGTTGGGACCCGGGATGTTGAAATCTCTGAAGAGAATATTATTAGAGCAGGAAACTGTTGCAGAGACGATAAAGATAGAAAGATCATCGAGGAAGTTACCACTCCGTTGAGGTGGCCTGTTAATAAGGTGGAATGTAACAGTCATTGAGCCTCATTCCAAGTTGGGCGGTAAGGGTTAACGGTCACCGGTAAGGAGACCGGTGCCGTTAAACCCTTACTGCCCAATTCCGAGGTCCCTTAGCGGGAGCCGCAAAGAACATGTGGTCAGACCACACGTCCTTTACCGGTCCTGCTAAGGGACCAGGGCGCTAATAATGGGCCTGCTATTCGCGGGCCCGTTATTAGTGCCTTCCCCATTCCTATTGAGCCCTATGGGGGCTCAAATGGGAATGGGGAATGGTTGGTTGAATGGGGACTTACCAGGTCATTTCGACCCTGGAGGACCCAGTAAGTCCCCATACAACCAGACTGGACCCGGGCCCGGACCCGGTTTGGGAGGCAGCCATGGTGCTAATAGCTAATAGCACCATGGCTACCGGCCAACTCGGAATGACCCTCATTGTTTGAGATGGAGAACAAGCATAACAAGGATTCAAAGGAGCTGTGTGCGAGGGTTGTATGGGATAAAGTACCCTCTGCTACACATGATGCATATATTACAAGCCACCAATGAGTTCCTTAACTAAATGGAGTAGTAAGGCTGAAGGCCTGAATTCTAATAACATTTTGACATATAGTAGGGGTATTTCATTCTTATTTTTTTTTAAACATATTTTATTGAAATTTCGCATACAATTGCAGTTAAACTCTGTTTGGGTTACATGAGAGTTGATAATGCCACTTTTTTCTTTTTCTTTAAATTGCTCAACAGATAACGATTAACAAACAAGTAACTAAACAAACAGTCAACAAGGACAGTCATCTGCTCTTCATTCTTATAGTATGTGGTCACACAACCTTGCACTAATTCAAGATACCTTACAATTCTTCATGTGTAGAACAAATGTGTAATATGTTAAGGATGACAAAGAAAACCCATCAACATGCTGTTTATAATTTGCTGCAAGTAAATAGTGTAAACAAATGTATTAAAACACATTCTAACATTATTTCTGTGATTTAAAATAAGTGGCAACTTGCAAATAGTTGACAGCTTGCAGTATTTAGTGCCCAATTTAAATATACTACATACATTTCTCTCTGTAATGTGTAAGAAACTCATGGAGGCAACATTAAAGACGAACACAAGTGATCACAATTCAAGGGTGTTTCTTGAACCTTATAATGGGTGAAATCAATGCCTAATCTAAACCTACATCTAAGGTGGGAGCAAGCTACACCCATCAAATAATAATAAGGCAGTCCTAGTGGCGTCTTATCAAATAAAAAGGGCCTATACTAAAAAAAGGAACTATTGCGAATCCTTACTACTAGTTGCAAAAAAGAGAGTGGGATAATGTTCACCAGAGGAGAAAGAAGTGTTCAGAAAATCTTAAGTCAGGATGGTATGGCTGGGTCTCCCTTCCCCACGTTAGAGGCACGGTTCAAGGCGGGACTGTCAAGCACAGCTCACTCGTGGGATTCGACAGCACAAGGTTCACAGTTTAGTTACACAATATCAAAACCCCTGCAGATGCTAAGTCTCTTTCCTGCATAAGTCTCTTGCATTATAAGGTTTACTGATTGGCCTGGATTTCACAATGACAAACAAACAAAAGTTCGTTTAGCGATTGCTCTTCGCCCCTGGGGTCTACCTCTGCTGGGCTCTGATCCTCCTTACAAAAATGGGCTTCCCTCCCCGGGTTCACTATGGCCACTTGGATAATGCTAATTATGAATGTCCGGTTAGACAAACAACAAGGGGATACTCTCGTTGATACTGTTCTCGGGTGTATTATTCTCCACCCCTTTTCCCTATAATGAAAAAACAAATTAACAAACAAACATTCTTTGGGTGATTGCTCTTCGCCCCTGGGATCTCCCTCTGCCTGGCTTGGATCCTCCTTACTAAAACGAGCTTCTCTCCGTCAGGTTCACTACGGCCTCTCGATACTGCTCTTAATTAATGTCCGGTTAGACAAATAACAACGGGACACTCTCGTAGACACACTGTTCTCGGGTGTATTATTCTCCACCTCTTGTCCGTATAGTGAAAAAACAAATTAACAAACAAAAGTTCTTTGAGCAATGGTTCTTTGCCCGTGGGATCTCCCTCTGCCAGGCCTGGATCCTTTTTGTACAAACTCGCTCTTGAGATATGCCTCCGTTGGGCTCGGATTCTTCTTGTACAAATGGGCCTCCCTCTGTCGGGTTCACTACAGCCCTTCAACACAGTTCATGTATTCCTATTACAGTTAATGTAGTGCTCAGTTTTGTCAGAAACCAGGGTTTCTTTTCCTTTAGCTTTCTTTCGGCATCCCTCTGTCTGGTTCACACTTGCCAATTATCGGAGTTCACAATCGTAGTGGAAAGTGGGGTTCCTTTCCCCTAGCGTTTTGACGTGACCCTTATAGGACCAATCTGATACCTCACACCTCTCTTTCCTAGGGCCATTCGGTTGTTGTAGTTTCACAAACTGGTCCCGGTCAGAGCCTTTCGAATGAGCGCCCACATGTCGCTGGACACCTCTGCACCTGGACCTCAACTGGTCTTTCTTTAAAGTTCAAACATACACACAAGTCCTTTTTTCTTGCATTCAAAATGTTTCTCCTCACAACCTTGGTCTTAACACAGTTCGATTTGATATTAGCATCCTCTGACTCACCAGCTATGCTGAACCCGTTGGCTTCTTTGTTCTCTGGAGTCAAGGATAGCACCACGGTAGCCAGCTTGCCTCTCTGCCTGCATTATCAAAGCGGGAGGTCCCTGTGTACCCTTGACCTCTGTTGCTCTGCATGCCAGCTGTAACTCCCAGACTTACGTTTTCCCTTCTGGAAACTTTGCGGGTCTGATCTGAAAAGGGCAAGGGCAATTCCCCCTGCACCATCCTTCCTGGTCTGACCGCTTTTCTTCTTCCTTTGTATTGCCGATTTGGTGTAGCTGTCTCCTCGCTCATTCGGCCTTGCTCGAAGTGTGCTTTCGTGCTCCCTCCTTTATCTATGTGGGGAAGGTAAATGGCCATCAGGTGTGCATGGTTATTGTCCATTGCCTGACTCTGCCTGACCCAAGTGTTGGGACATTTCAGGTAAACGGCTCTGGTGTTAGTCCACTGTCTGTTACCATGTAAGAAAGTGTTTGTGTAAAGAAAAAAAATGGGGGGTTAGAGCTTCTAAATATGGGGAAAAGGTGTTACAGAAAAGCATAGCCTTCATACTAGGGGTTTTGGGAAACTCAGAATGGTGAGTTTGGCAGGGTTTGTGAAACCAATGGTGATGACCGGGATTATTATCGTGAAATGAATAGGAAGGATTGGTGTCTTGTCAGAGCAAAGTGGGAAGTTGGAAAATAAGAAGAAAAGGAACAGGAAGAAAAATAACTAGGAGTGTTCGGGTAGGATACAGGAAAAGGGGGGTGTTGGGAGATATGGGTTCTAAATGCAACAGGGTATGGGCTCCTAGGGGATTTATCAGATATGGAAGGTTTGTTAGATTTGAATAAGGGAAATTCTTTGGATGGAAGAGAGGTAGACGCAGAACAACCTACAAAGGTCTTATGGACTACGTCCCTGGTATAGGAACGCGTCTCATCTGTGGCACTTCATCGAGCACAGCCCCGGGTATCCCCATCCAGGTGATCCTGACTCGCTCGTACGCCCCAAGAGTTGGGATCTGAGAGCGTCCACCGTTCCCTGGCCACCTGAATAAGGGACTCTTGAGGGCTGCTCGGGTGAATACCTTCAGGTTTCTCACAATTGGATCAGGCAGCAGGCATTGTGACCTCATTATCCAACTGTAAATGGTTATTGCAGATGCACATTGATGTCATTTTCTTATTGCAGGTAAGTAGTAGTGTCTCAGCTAGACTGTAATAAGATAATTTCTTTTTTATACAGATATAGGCTTTCCTTTAGTATACAAGTATTACAATGCCTCATTTTCTGCAGTGATTATTTTATAAATCACGGAAGGGGAGTACCTGGAATTATCGTGTCAGGACCATATACATTATCAATGTATTTCACCTTGACTGGTGGCGATCCACATATCTCATTGTCATTGGGTCTCTTATCCGCACCTGTGCTGGCATGCACCTGCAGCTCTTATTGACGTGTTGACGATTTCAAGTACCAGGATTGGTTATCTTTAGTACTTCACTTAGCTTTGTAAGGTGAACTTACAGTCTGGTGGCAGGTATGACACACATTTTATGAAAGTGTGTGGCATTATTCCAGTCAGGTATTGCAAGTCCAGGTTCGTGGGTGGCAGGGACAACTCATCAATAATAGGTGATGGGATGACCACCCGCCACCCATCAGGGATGAGCCAAGC
Source organism: Ambystoma mexicanum (assembly GCF_040938575.1). Taxonomy (NCBI): domain Eukaryota; kingdom Metazoa; phylum Chordata; class Amphibia; order Caudata; family Ambystomatidae; genus Ambystoma; species Ambystoma mexicanum. The sequence goes on along the minus strand of NC_090921.1, from coordinate 263,018,222 downwards.
CAGCCTAGTGAAATCACTGAAAGCTCTCGCATCAGAAACAGGTCTGGCTTTATCTCCCTTTATCTCCCTTTTACAGTTTTCATAACTTCTGCATGCATGCCCAATGGGCCATGCAAGTCTAGGGGCCTTTTGCTTCACCAGCTTTGAATTGCCCATTGGGATTCAGGTTGGTGTACCGCAGGGCCAAATGTGCATAGGGGAACTCCTGCACCTCCCCGCACATTCAGAGACCCAAGGACAGTGTTATGGGGGTGCTTTATCTTCACTGCACAGCACAAGCTCTAGCTCCACCTAGGTACTGTGAAATGCTGGGATCCTGAGGGCCTTCTTTGAAGCTTGCAGAATAAACAGAGCCGTCTATAGTCAAGAACGGGTCTGCACGTAAGTTAATGTAAAAAAAAGAATGTGTGTGTATATATGGGTATGCGTGTATGCATGGATTTGAGCAATTGCGTTTGTAATTGTGAATGTATATTTGGGTTAACATGTGAATGAGAGAGTATATGTTGTAAGGGATGGCAGGTGAATGAGAGAGTTCAAATCTGTTGGCGCCTGCTTGTTTTGACAATCTTTTTCTTCCTACTTATGCAGCCTCCCAGTATCTTTTCTTTTGCAGTTGGACTGCTGGTGAAAATGTATCTATGTCATGCGACCTCTGACCCACTCACCTGCCTGTTACTGTTAATCTTCTGGGGCCTTCTTGCTATGCTGATCTGTAGTGCCCAACTTAAGCAGCCTTCCAGCTTCTTTTTTTTGAAGTTGGTCAGCTGGTGCATGACGTGTTTATAGGCCATGTGACAACTGCTCCATCCCAATGTCCCTTTCTTAACTGTTAGATCATGGATGTCTAAAAAAGAAAAGCAGTTCCAGTTTGGACCTGTCCTGACCGGTAGAGCTCACAACCAGAAAGCCTGCTCCCGAAACATCAGTTAAGCTCCCTAAAGTATATATTTCACCCCACTCTCACAGTCCATCCCCACCATCACCACTCATCCCAAACAAGCCACCCAACAGATGAATCATGGGCTATAGATCGCAACAACTGCCCCCAGATCACCATAGACCCCATGAGCACTCCATCATCCGCCACTACATAAATACTAGCCATCGTCGACACAGCAATCAACTACGAAGCAGAATTGCCATCTTTATCACCACGACTTTGATGCCATCTTCCTCCCTGAAACATGGGTGACATCCAAGTCCACCCACTTCCTAGACGTTCTCATCTTCAATAGCTACAGTATTTCACAAAGAGGCCTCCCAAACAAAATGGATAGAGGCCTCAGCATCAATCACATGACATAATGGACATGCAGCCTATGATGCCGCCACCATCGGCTCTTTTAAAAAACCCTCCTGCCACTTCCCACTTTCCCTAATAGACACACTTCATCTACAGACCGCCCAACATCTCCTTAAACTGAGACATAACAGACTTGGTCACCACCATGTCTCTCATGAAAGACAGCAACCTTTTCCTGTAAGTATTCAACATCCCTGTCAACCCAGCAACAAAGACCATGAAGGAAGATATCCACTACCTTCTCGACCCTCTGAACACTCAGGAAATCCTTAACCTCATCATCACCTCCCTGCGGTCCCTCTAGCACAGCTCTCCAATCCTGCTTGACTGGTGGGACTGTCAGGCAATTCCCTTTGACAATAATTCACATCACCTCAGCCAAGCACACCTATTGGAAACCCATAAAACAAGCCTTTAGAACATTCAAGAACCTTCCAGTGAAAGCTCTCATGGAAGACCTTGTCAACCTCCATCTCATGTGGGCCAATCTACCTCAGATAAACCAGAACTGCCATTCACTTCTACAAGAACTGAACACCATCCTCTTAACTGTCATCAACCGCAGTGCCCCACTAGAACAATGCCCCCTCAAGCCTAAAGGTTCTACACTCTTGTACACTCAAGGAACAGTTTGTGAAAGAAAGCGCAAATGAAAGGGGTGACGAGAATGTGCCCATTTCATTTGCGCTATTTGGAGAAATGCTGGACAGCCTTATTGCATCCATTAAATGTATGACAGGCTCCCAGGAACCACATGATTTCTGGGAGCGCATTTCATCCATCCCGATTTGGGGGAGGGAAATGCTAGAGAGACAACCCTGGTTTAACCACCGGCTGTCACACTTCAAAAACAAATCACAACAGGGTCAGAAATGACCCTGCCATGGTTCTAACTCCCCCGGCACCTGTTTTAAAATGCGCAGAGGGAAGACTGTCATTTCTGCCCATTATAAAGTGCATCCTGTTTGATAATTCGGGATGTGCTTTAAAATGCTCAGTAACGCCCCCTTCTCTGCACAAATGTGCGAAGGGTTTTGGTGCAAAGGAGAAGATAGCCTGGATATGCAGCGCTTACCTAAAGGTCAATTAAATGCTAACCTGCAACACAGAACACCCTGTGATCCAGACCTGGCTCTGCCGCTATGAAACTTAAGGGCTCCACCTCTAACCAACTGCACCAAGTCCCTTGGGTTCCACATAGAATGACACCTCTCCTTCATAAAGCAAATAGCAAGGAAGACACAAACGGCTGAGTACCACCTCCCCCTCCTGCAGCAAATCAAGTCCTTCATCACAGCAAACAATTTCAGATCTCATGTCCAACCTTGCTCCTCCCCCACATACATGGTGGAAATGCCTGCTGGGAAGTCCTGACCACCATGGTGTGTCCTACATGCTGCAGCATGACACATGAAAGGACTCCATGAATTCAGCTACATCATCCCGACCATCATTGAACTGCACTGGCTCTCATTGCAAGCACATATCACCTTCAAATTCGGCTGCATCATCTACAAGGCTGTTGCCCTCAAGTCCCCAAGAAACCTCGCTTAGGAACCCAGCATCTCTGGAAGCCTATGATTCAACAAAAGCCAGAGCATTTGAAAAATTGAACTCCAACAGTGCATGAATGAAAGAATCACAGGACTGGCCTTCTCTGTATACTTCCCCAGACTCTGGAACCTGCTCCCTGTCATTCTGATACTCGCACCTTTTCTTCTACATTTCAGGAAGGAGCCCATTGCCTCCTCTTCAACGATTGGTTCCTCCCTAACACCTAAATCCACATGCCATTCACTCCCTAGCTAACCTGACAACTTCCTTCCTGTTCCCGTGATCTGATTCCCTCACTGTGTATTTGTACCTATGACTTATTGATTCCTTGAACTAGGTCCACACTTAATACCCGAAATAATCATTAGAATAATAGTAATAATAATAATAATAATTATACAAATAATAATAATAATGTATGAATGTTGTATGTCTGCATGGATGAATAAATTAGCGGATGCATGATTTTATTACTTTATGAATGCATGTATGCTGGGCAGAAGAGCAGGCCCTTGATTTGGGGTGGGGGGATATTTGTGAAGCACAAGAAGTTTGGACATATTTTTTAACTATGGCATTACATTTTTAATTTGGGCATCGAGGGTAACGCCAGCAGTGTGAGTGTTCTTACATGGCCGTACTAGCCTAGATTTGGTCTGCACACATTTTCTTACTGTGGCATGGGATTCTTTTACTGTCATGAAGGGTAAAACCTGCAAGGTGAGTGTTCTTTTGTGCCCTTACTGGCCCACAACTGTGGCACATTTTCTTGCTGTGGCAGAGAACATTTAATTGGGAATCAAAGGTAAAGCCAACATGAGTGCTCTTATGAGGACATACTGGCCTACATTGGTGGAACCAGTCTAGACATATATTCTTACTGTGGAATGGTATTTCTACTGGTATCAAAAGTGTAGCCAACATGATGAGTGTTCTTATAGAGCCATACTGGCATGCATTGCTAGGGTAAGTGCAGACATTTTTTCTTACTGTGGCATGGCATTTTTTACTGGCAAAGCCAACATCTGTTTGTTCTTACATGGGAATACTGGCATATATTGGCAGAGACAGCATGGCCTTGTTTTCCTATAGTATCATTACTGGCATTATTGTTAAAAAAACATGAGTTTTGTATATGAGAATAGTTGCATGTATTGGTGCAAACAGCATGGAAATGTATTGGCACTGCCCGCATGAACATGTTTTTATACTGCCTTATTGTGTATAAACCCATCATGAAAATGCATATGACGATGCACCTGTGGGCTGTAGCTAACTTACATCTATTGGATCTTTTTCATGTGCTATGTGCCCTACAAAACTGATTGCAAACTGTGTGGTTTTTTCCACAGAAAGAGTGCTGTATAATGCAAGCTTTTGACAATGTATTTTGTTGTTGAACTTTTCTCAGGGGATTGAGAATCCCCCCAAACCTGTTCAGTTGGTTTGACCCCCTTGCTCTGCTAGATTGCTTTCGCATATCCATGGAAAGAATTGGCGCCCTTCCATTTCATACATTTAACATCCACCACTAGCAGGAAGGAGGACAGAGAGAAAAAGGAACCAGATGACCTGATATCCTTCACTCAGGAAGGAGTAATTAAACTAACTTCCAAACATAGAGTCCTAGGATTGAAAGCCCACAACAACTTTCCACATGTGACATATCCAGCAATTTAACCACAGCATGAGGGACAGCACAGAGCACAGCTCCCTTCATTTACCAGTGGAGACCGGTGGGCGCATGGAGTTGAAACAAAGAGGGTACCCGCAGAGGATCACACATGAAAGAAAGGTGCCACACATGAGATGGTAGACGACCGGCAAACAGGGGCACAGTGACACCCTAGGACATGCCACATATAGAGCGGGCGACAAACACAGAGTGGGAAATGGCATACCCTCCATGGAAATGTCAGCAAGCGGTCACAATACGGTAGGATGGTGATACATATGTTGGAGGCGAGTAAACAAATCTATGGGGTAACACCGGATGATGGGGATGTCCAAGGATGGATAGTGCTCTCAAAAGGTATGGGGAGGTCGGGGGCAAAAAATTGGGTGAGGCACCCTTAGGAATTTTTGCACTCGGCCAGCGGCTGTGCCGCACCAAACAAGAGACGCGAGAAATGTCCCCTTGAGTTTATATTTGGAGAAACCCAAATATGGTTTATTGTTATGACATCAAATGAACCGCAGTAGAGTGAACCCCTGCGAAGCACGAGGTCTGGGGCTGTTTGCCCCACCTGCGCTCTGCTTGTGGCTGCCCTGCGGATGGTGAAGGGCAACCACAAGACAGTTGCAGAGCAACTGTTCCCTCCACAGAGAAACACAGCCATGTATGCAGATGATAGTGCATAGCAGGAATCTGACAACAGTGAAATTAAAACAGAGGAGACATCTTAGAGAACCAAAACAATGCAATGTCAGTGAAATTACACAATTGACATCTTTGGGGTCAAGGAAAATGCAACATTGTACAATGCTGTTTGCTTCGCCTATGACCTTTTAAGCGCTCTGTTGCTTCCTGAAGCTAGGTCCGCCCTCAAAATGTACCCTAATATTAATTATATTAACGCTAATACAGATCATCTAAAGAAATCAGAACTGGTGCAAAACAGAAGAAGCTGGTAGGGACCAGACTCTTGGGGCTGCACTTGGGGTGCACTAGTAGTGTCCAGACATTATTTGAGTAGGCAACAGACGGCTGCTTCGAGGAAAACTGGTGGCACTCAGTCAATCTCTTGCCACAGGGATATGAAGGGCACGCTCATCTCGCTGGTCTGGGGCTGGGGAGTCCATAGTAGGTTGGGAAGTGAACATCTGCAAAAGAGGGAACTGGTGGGGACAAGGCCCTAATTGGCATGAAGGCGCAATTTACATGGGAAACCAGACCACAATTAGTAGGATTATGCATCAGTGGAGGTGTGCATGGACCATGTAGGTACTTTGAGTGATGTATGTCTGTATGCAGATATGTGAGCAAATGAGTATGTAATGCACACAGAAATGAGGCATGTGTGCATGCTGATGTGTGCCTCAGAAAGCATGTGGGGGCCCTGCGGGAGGAGAGCGGTGCCCTGTAAGATGCAGGAATGTGATAGGACAAGAGGGAGAACATGATTGTGCCTCTTGAGTAGAAGTTGCCTGAATGGAATATGAAAACGCAGCAATACGGTTTTGACTCAAACATCCAGAATGGTGGAGCTAGCGGTAAGGTTTCTAGGGTAAGGTTCCAGGTACAGCAACATGAGCTGTTGTAAGCAGCACAGGGGCGTAGGAGACACATAAAATCTGGGGGGAACAGGGGACACCGTGGGGACTTATTATGCAGACCTAAATCACCAATACTGGCACGGGGCAGCATGCTAGTGATCCGTCATCCCCTCAGCCTGAGCTTCGATTTACCCCCACCACCTCCGTAGATGCATGGACTCGACACTGCCATTAGCAGCCATATGGGCTGAGAGGATAGCTGAGGCGCAACACAGCTGTTTTGGAAGCAAGATAACGCAGAGCAACACAGGTTTGGAACCCGGGACCCCGCTTAGAGACTGGTCTCCGGTATTGAGTATTTATTTATTTATGTATTGGATATTTATAAGGCGCGTATACAACAAAAACAGTGTTTCAAAGCGCCACAAGGCAAAAGGGAAGGGAGCAAGGAAACAAATAAACAATGGAAAGGCACCGAATACATAATAAACCAAACAGCGGTCCTACTAGGCTTTGGGATATTCGGAACGTGCAAGTGCAGTGACAAAGAAGAGGGGGGGCAGAGGGTTAAGTACTACAGGGTCCCCCAGCATGTAATAAAAGATGAATTAATAAATCTCAGCTAAGGCCTGGGTAATTACTGTTCTGGGCTCAGAGGGGGATGAGCAGCTACCACTTTGTTTGGCTGGACTTTATTGATACCAGAGACATCCCTCCAAGCCCTGAAAGCACACATTCTGTACTCAATTAGTTGAGCCACTTGTCTATCACCGGAAATGCATCGTGATCCAACAGCACCGGGGACATGATTTAGTTTAGTTTCTGGGCCATCCACATTTATCATGCACTTTCCGTGTCCCCACACGGCCTTTGCCAGGCACACTTGAGAAACACTACACACCAATTTGCAGACAATGCCCATAAAGTTCAAAGACAGCCAAGGCCCACAATGTCTGCATGGGTCCCAGCCAAGGACAAATGCACCCCGAGTTCACTCCAGAATGCCCCGTTTTCCTCTAATGTCTGTATTGGTCCACATCTTCCTTTCTGCTGGGACTGCTCCAAGTAGGTGTCACTCTTTCAGAAGATAAGTATGTTCTCACGCCACTCAATGCTAATCAAGAAACCTATATTAGTGCTCAACATCTCTTTCGCATCCCCTTCTGAGTTACATGTTCCATGTGCTTGGAATTTCGAATACTGTGGTAGGACTGATCCAGCCATTCATGCTCTCAAGGTTGATACATTGAGTAGCATTAAATTATTGGGTACTAATACCTACTAGTACAGGTGCTTAGAAGCAAGAGGCATCCACATGAATAGCTATATAACAACACCAATTATTAATATTAGCGACCTATCCTGTGCTCGCAGTGTTACAACATGGTTTGACTTAAGCAGTTGTTCCAAGTGTTGCAATAGCCTAAATCTTCATTACCCCAGGGTTTATTGTAAGTGCTTGCACCTATATGCCCAATGATGGACCTATAGAGGAACATGTCGTTCTTTGAGCACCCAAAGCTGTTGGGTACAAAGGAGCAGTGCCCAGAGGCACTTGCAGGCGGTGGAGTCGTGTTGCAAGCATTGATACTCCATTTACATGTCTAGTTTTGTATTTATTTATTTTTAGAGCGCTCACTGCTTAGCTTAATTGGTTCATGGTGCTTTGGCAGATTCAAGAAATGGTTACTCCTGGGTGTCTTGTTAGAATAGAAGGGTCTTGACTTTTGCACTGAAAGAAAGCAGGTTTCGGGGCACGTCATATCTTCTTTAATGTTATTCCAGAGCTGTGAAGCGGTTGAGACCAATCGTTTGGACCCTTGGCCTTGGGTCTTTCATGGCTTTTTGGGGATTAGCATGCAGTTGGCCTGTACAGAAATTGGGGCTTCATTGGGCGGAGAAGCATGCAAGTCCATATAGTATTGCCACCTCGGGTGAACTTGCATGGCAAGAGGCCACAGGCATCTACACAAATTACCAACTATAGGCCCTGCTGTGATTAGAAATGCTGGTTTTTAAGTTGTAAATGCATGCCTAAACACTGCCTGCATGAAAGGCATGACTTAAACCTCTAGGCTGAGTGCCACATAGCTGACATTCCATGCTGTGCGTCTCCTTAAGCATGATATGTAGCCCAGTGCTATATGATATTCGCAGCATGGGCTGCTGCACATGTATGATCGCTGTACCCAGGCTCCAGAGTTGTGGCGCCACAATGTAATATTCTGGTTCAATTTCAATATAACTCAGATTTTAATTACAATAATAACATTACAGCGTGCACACATGACACGGGTGTGATGGCTGGGGGGACCCTATGTAACTCTGACATCACAGTGAGACGGGAGGACAAAGAGTGAGGTCACACACTTTACGAGTGGGTCCCTGAGCACTACCATGAACAACACATTTAATAAAGGGTAGGGGGTTATAAATGGTAGTGGAGGGCATGGGTCAGAGGAAGCAAATGGTGATTGCAGCCTGTAAACTAACATTAAGAAAATGATAAACGAAGGTCTATACTGCACATTTAACAATTCTTGACGGCTCGGCTGGCGCCAGGGTCGCTGACGAGTTAAAAGCAGGAAAATATGCGGTGTTACTTACCTTCTTAGCTGTTTGTGGCAGAGACACAGTGAACTGTTCACAATTACATATTCTGGGGGGGGAATAAATGCCATTATATCCACCCACTTCAAATTGTGGGGTGGATTTGTCCCCCCCCTTGAGCCCCCATGTCCTACGCCCATGTAGCAGCGTGTCTCTGTGGTGCAAGAACACCTGAGGCTGGAGGCTCTGGAGCAGCCATGACTTACTTCCTAACAGTGTGGCCTGCACAAGGGGTCTTCACAACCAAAGAAGGTTTTTTTGGCATGCTCATATGGACAAGATTAATCTTTGAATTCTTCTAGGCAATTTTACACTTTATCTAAATAGCTCATAAAACACAATTCATCCAGCTGCCCTATTACGTTGATTCGGAATTTGATGTGATCGAAATAACTACACTCCTTAAACATGTACTGAAAGAGAGCTCTCAAGAACATAAAAGCTAGAACTGGTTTATTACTGCAGGCCTGAAATAAACAACGTGAGATCTCTGAAAACGAATCTGTGGTTGCACTACTTTAAGATTTACACAACCAGATGAGCCTGTGATAATTACCTACTTGCAGGCCTTGTTTGATACATGCATGGGTATATGGGCGCATTACAGTTACATGTTACTTAGGCATTTTGCATGTTACAAGGTTACTTAGCATTTTACACAATTTACACATAGATCATAATTTTACACATAGATCAGAGTATATACAGTTATATACATGGATCAGAATAAATACAGTCTAGGCAGTTGTGAAGGCTAGATTAATTAATACTATAGACAGAGTGGTACCGGCAAGCCGGCTGCAGTAAGGTTAGTAGCAGTCAGAGATAAGAATAATATGTCGTGCTAGGGAGCCCCTTTTCTTAGCAATCCAATGAGAATAACCATTTTTTTGTTTCTTTGCTGAAGTTGTAATGTGAAGGCTCAGATCTTAGGGCTACAGGCAAAGAGTTCCAAAGATGTGCAGCCAGTACTGGGAAGATACTTCCCCCTGCTTTCTTTAGTTTGAAGTTAGGTACCTTGAGGTAGTTAGTGTGAATAGATCAGATAGGACGTTAGGAGGTGTGCTTGATGAATTTGTCAACCAAGTATTTTGGGGCCTGGTTGGATAGGCATGAGAACGTTAAGTTGAGGGCTTTGAGATTGACTATTTCTAATGGCCAGCCATTTAGTAGGGCGTCTGGCATTGGAAATGTTCTGCATTCTAGGGAAGCTTATCGCAGTTCTAAGGGCGTTATTTTGTAACGTTTGCAGCTTGTTGATGTTCTGTTTGCTAGAACCCAGGTACAGTGATTTACAATAGTCAAGCTTAGACAGAATAAGAAGTCTGGCTAGTGTAATGCAGCTGTCGGTAGAAAGAAATGGTTTACATGTGTTGATCAGTTTGCAGGTGTGGCTAGTAGCTGAGGCGGTAGCGTTCACTTGTCTTTTCATGTTCAGTGCCGAGTCTAGGTAAAAGCCTAGAGTTTTTACCTCTTTGGATACATTAATGTTTAAGCCACCAATCTTGAATGTCGTGAATAGGTTATTCAGTTTGGTAAGTTTGGTTAGTGAGGCAATGAGCAGAAGCTCCGTCTCCTCGTCATTAAGGCAAATCCCATGAGTAGCCATCCATGCTTGTATTGCTAGGTACATTTTGTTGATCCTAGCTACATCTGTCTTGTAGTCCCCGATGATTGGAATGATAATCTGGATGTCATCCGCATAATTAGTGTAGGAGACACCCAGATTGTCGAGATCGTCAAACAGAGACTTTGTGAAGATGGGTTAGATGGTAGGTGAGACGCACGAACCCTGCGGCACTGCAAAGGTTACAGGGACTGGGTCTGCTGAGTCTGTAGTGGAAAAGACACTCATAGAGCGGTTGTCTAAGAAGGAACTAGTCTATGAGGCACATAACAGTTGCAAATCCACAATTAAAGACATTAAAAGCCATTTTACCAAACAGCCAGTTAAAGCCTCCTGCTCTGGGTTGAGCTCAGCATATTCACAGTTATTAATGGCCTATATTTTTAACAGATTCTTTTTGCATGGTCTACCTGGATTTTCCTTAACACCAAAGAGCTCCGTGTGTGAATATGTTTTTAATACGGATGTGTAGCTCCTGTGCCTGCTTGTCAGTCAGAGAAGGGAAATACTGCCCGAAGAGATGTGTCTTTAATTCTATTCCTCGGCTCCATTTCCATACATGGAAGTTACAGGAGTAGGTGTGAGCATTCGGCCTTACTCTGAGTGCAGTGGTAAAAATTGCAGTAATTCTTCCATATGAAATTACCATTTACACCTTCAACCTCCCTGGCAACAAGGCCACCAAACCGATGAAGGAAGCTCTCCTAAGCCTTCTCGACACTCTCAGCCTCACACAGCATATGAAAGACCCAATGCACGAGAAAGGTAACATCCTCGACCTAATCATCACCGCACTGCAACTCTCCTCTCCTACTTGACTGGTCTGACCACCAGGCCATGCCTTTCAACATCCTGCACACTACCACAGTCAAGCACTCCCAGCAGTAACCCATCAGACAAAACTTCAGGTCCTTCAAGAACTTCCCGGTGGAAGCCCTCACGGGAGACCTTGCCAACCTCCACCTCACATGGACCGAACAGCCCCACCCTAACTGCGACTCTCCCCACCATCTCATCCTCCATCGACCGACACGTGCTAACGACGTAATCATATATGGTACAATTCTGCAATCCTAACTGGACAAGCTCTATACATATAGGGCCTGCTCCATATGGGATGCCAAGCCATTGGTCCATCTTCATCTGTTCATCTTCGTCCACATGGGTGCTGCTGGGCTTGTCATCTGAGGTGTAGTTGGCCTGACAATTAATTGGCTGGTAACACAAACAATGTTATTTTATCATTGTAAGAAGCACCTGGAAGATACAGGGATGGGCTCAGTGAAAGAGCCATGGTCACACTAATGCCTCACTCGCTTCCAGACATATCAGCAACTCCCAAGGTCCTCCACCTTACTCTCTTCTTCCTCCGCTATTTGTCATGTTTTTCTTTTCCAGGAACGATGTGGAACTCTGGTGCTGGCAACATGTTTTTTGTTTCTTCTTCAGGGTATGGAAAGGTGGTGGGGTAAAAGTCTCCCTTTGCCCCCCCTTGCAAATGTACTTCTGGGATGACAAGTAGGGCTGAGTGCTGCGTGGCCAGTGAACAATAGCCCCTTCAACCCTCCCTCGCCCCCAGACTGTTCGCCAACTCTGAAGGTCCTCCACCTTAGTCTTAGGCTATAATTTTGATGCTACCGTGCACCTCGCTGCACAAATCATGTGACCCATTCCTGAAGGCGGGATAGCCTTGCCTTCTGATCTTAGTGATCGATCGAGGGATGTAAATGTTTTATGGTTGGTGGTCTGGGTTTGGCCAGCGGGGTTAATGGGATGAAAGCATGGCAAATCTGCATTTCTCGTGTGAGGATCGTTGGGGGGAGGAGGGCATTGCTATCTGTCCTGTGAGATGGTAATGCCAAGAGGCGCTCTGCTCCCTTCTCATGACCTTGCAGAGCGCATTCTTTCCGGAGCGCGAGGGCCTGTAACTTTCTGAACAATGGAAAAGGTTGTGGATCTGTGAAACATTGTCAGGGTGGGAGTGGTGTTCACGCTCATGCAAGGGGTCTGATACTAAAACACAAAATGCTACTCGCCGGGCTTGGGCCTAACTTCTAAGATGGCTGCTGTTTGCCAAGATGGCGTATGCACCTGCACCTCCCATATAGCTTGTAATGCATGCACAAAGGTGATCGCGCACCCTCATCTATGTGCACCTCGCACCCCCTGCTCCCTGGATGTGCTTTCTTAGCATTTATTTCTCATTCGGTATTGCCTAGTGGAGTGGGAAGACCCTCTCTCCTTCCCAACATTCCCCCTTTTCTTGATCCTAAAGTAACTAACTCTTCCGCAGTGTCAGTGACAGCTAAGTTCCAATATATATTCTCCCCCTCCCCACTGCACGCTCTCTAACCTTTCAGCTTCCAGGAATGGTGGAGACCCATCCTTTGGAACCCATGCTCTGCAAACATCTTGCAAGCTTGACCCAGACTGGGAATTATATTCTGGGTTACATGTCATGTAAATACAATTCCCATCCCCAGCTAAGTCGACCCAGTGCTCTGTGTAATTCTCTGGGTCCGGTGGGGGTGCAGTGATTGTGCCCTGGGATTGTAAGGGGTGATAAAGCTCTACCATACAGGGTTTGTTTGGGTCATCTGTTTGGGTATTGCTCTCTGTAGTACCACAAAGTGCTTTGGGTGCTGCCCCAATTGAGACCATAATCATTGCTCTATTGGCCACTGCTTTGGCACAACATCGGAGTCCCATCTGGCACATGCAAAAAGAGACCAAAAAAAAGACGATGACGGGTACCAGCATCTTCACAATTGTCCCCAGCCAGGATGGGGCCTAAGAAAAAGTCAGATAAAACCAGTCTTCATTTTGTATTCCAGCTTCTTTTTTCATGCGCACACCCAGATTATGCACTGCTTCAATTATGTGTGACAGAGAGCCATTCTCTGCATCCTCAGGAGGCACGAATGTACAGAAGGCATCCCTGATTTTCTTGCACACGCCTCCTTCCATTGCAGTAAGCATATCTATGACATAGCGATTTTGCATCGTCATCAGCCTTAGAGCGCAGAGTTCCAGCTTTATGACATTGAACCCTTGTTCGGTGTCATTAGCCAGTTGAATCAGTTCCCAGTGGACATCCTGCTGCCATTTAGCATTGGCCGCAGCTTTCACACCAGGGAACAGCAATGAGGCAAAGAAAGTTGCTGCTTTGCTGAAGAGTATGTACTCGTCCGGTATTTCATCAAGCAAGTTTGATGATTTTTTGTACAGATATTTCGCTCTCTTCTTCCTCCGCAATTTGTCATATTTTTCTTTCCCAGGAAGGGTGTGGAACACTGGTGCTGGCAACTTGTTTTTTGTTTCTTCCTCAGGGGATGGAAAGGTGGTGGGGTAAAAGTCTCTGTTGGCCGCCCCTTGTAAATGTACTTCTGGGATTACATGTAGTGCTGAGTGCAACGTTGCCAGCGAACAATAGCCCCTTCACGCTTTACTCGCTCCTAGACAGATCAGCAACTCTGAAGGTCCTCCACTTTAGTCTTAGGCTATAATTGTAACGCTACCCTTTACCTAGCTGCACAAATCACGTGGCCCATACCTGAAGGCGCGATAGCCTTGCCTTCTGATCTTAGTGATCGATCGAGGGGTGTAAACGTATTATGGTTGGTGATCTGGGTTTGGACAGGGCCATGGCATAGAGGGATCATGGGATGGAAGCCTGGCAAAGCTGTATTTCCCATGTGGGGATCATTGGGGGTAGGAAGGCCTTGCTATCTGTCCCGTGGGATTGTACTGCCAATTGCCACTCTGCTCCCTTCTCATGACCTTGCAGAACACATTATTTCCAGGGTGCGAGGGCCTGTAACTTTCTGAACTAGGCAGAAGGTTGTGGATCAGTGAAACATGGCCAGGTCGGCGGTGGTGTTTGCGCTCATGCAAGGTGCTCTAATACTAATATACAAAATACTGTTTGCCACACTTGGGCCTAACTTCTAAGATGGCTGCTGTTTGCCAAGATGGCGTATGCACCTGCACCTCCCATATAGCTTGTAATGCATGCACAAAGGTGATCGCGCACCCTCATCTGTGTGCACCTTGCACCCCCTGCTCCCTGGATGTGCTTTCTTAGCATTTATTTCTCATTCGGTATTGCCTAGTGGAGTGGGAAGACCCTCTCTCCTTCCCAACATTCCCCCTTTTCTTGATCCTAAAGTAACTAACTCTTCCGCAGTGTCAGTGGCAGCTAAGTTCCAATATATATTCTCCCGCCCCCCCCTCTGTACGCTCTCTAACCTTTCAGCTTCCAGGAATGGTGGAGACCCATCCTTTGGAACCCATGCTCTGCAAACATCTTGCAAGCTTGACCCAGACTGGGAATTATATTCTGGGTTACATGTCATGTAAATACAATTCCCATCCCCAGCTAAGTCGACCCAGTGCTCTGTGTAATTCTCTGGGTCCGGTGGGGGTGCATTGATTGTGCCCTGGGATTGTAAGGGGTGATAAAGCTCTACCATACAGGGTTTGTTTGGGTCATCTGTTTGGGTATTGCTCTCTGTAGTACCACAAAGTGCTTTGGGTGCTGCCCCAATTGAGACCATAATCATTGCTCTATTGGCCACTGCTTTGGCACAACATCGGAGTCCCATCTGGCACATGCAAAAAGAGACCAAAAAAAAGACGATGACGGGTACCAGCATCTTCACAATCGTCCCCAGCCAGGATGGGGCCTAAGAAAAAGTCAGATAAAACCAGTCTTCATTTTGTATTCCAGCTTCTTTTTTCATGCGCACACCCAGATTATGCACTGCTTCAATTATGTGTGACAGAGAGCCATTCTCTGCATCCTCAGGAGGCACGAATGTACAGAAGGCATCCCTGATTTTCTTGCACACGCCTACTTCCATTGCAGTAAGCATATCTATGACATAGCGATTTTGCATCGTCATCAGCCTTAGAGCGCAGAGTTCCAGCTTTATGACATTGAACCCTTGTTCGGTGTCATTAGCCAGTTGAATCAGTTCCCAGTGGACATCCTGCTGCCATTTAGCATTGGCCGCAGCTTGCACACCAGGGAACAGCAATGAGGCAAAGAAAGTTGCTGCTTTGCTGAAGAGTATGTACTCGTCCGGTATTTCATCAAGCAAGTTTGATGATTTTTTGTACAGATATTTCGCTCTCTTCTTCCTCCGCAATTTGTCATATTTTTCTTTCCCAGGAAGGGTGTGGAACACTGGTGCTGGCAACTTGTTTTTTGTTTCTTCCTCAGGGGATGGAAAGGTGGTGGGGTAAAAGTCTCTGTTGGCCGCCCCTTGTAAATGTACTTCTGGGATTACATGTAGTGCTGAGTGCAACGTTGCCAGCGAACAATAGCCCCTTCACGCTTTACTCACTGCTAGACAGATCAGCAACTCTGAAGGTCCTCCACTTTAGTCTTAGGCTATAATTGTAACGCTACCCTGCACCTAGCTGCACAAATCATGTGGCCCATACCTGAAGGCGCGATAGCCTTGCCTTCTGATCTTAGTGATCGATCGAGGGGTGTAAACGTATTATGGTTGGTGATCTGGGTTTGGACAGGGCCATGGCATACAGGGATCATGGGATGGAAGCATGGCAAAGCTGTATTTCCCATGTGGGGATCATTGGGGGTAGGAAGGCCTTGCTATCTGTCCCGTGGGATTGTACTGCCAATTGCCACTCTGCTCCCTTCTCATGACCTTGCAGAACACATTATTTCCAGGGCGCGAGGGCCTGTAACTTTCTGGACTAGGCAGAAGGTTGTGGATCAGTGAAACATGGCCAGGTTGGCGGTGGTGCTTGCGCTCATGCAAGGTGCTCTAATACTAATATACAAAATACTGTTTGCCACACTTGGGCCTAACTTCTAAGATGGCTGCTGTTTGCCAAAATGGCATTTACACCTGCATCTGCCATATAGCTTGTAATGCATGCAGTAAGGTGATTGCGCACCCTCCTTTATGTGTACCCCTATCCCCCATGCTCCCTGGATGTGCTCTCCTATGATTTATTTCTCATTCCGTATCGCCTAGGGGGGTGGAAAGACCCACTTTCCTTCCCAACACCGCCCTCAAAGCTACATCGTATACAGACAACATCCTCCGAGCATATACCCTCAAGAACCTGGAGATCATCACCAGCTCCCTAACTCAAGACAACTTCCCATCAACCCTAAAGACAGGACAAATCCTCCCTCTACTAAAGAAACCTACTCTGGATCCCGACATACTAGGTAACTATCACCCCATCACCTACCTTCCCTCCTAGGTAAGCTCATCGAGAAAGCTGTAGCCACGCAACTGCAGCAATACATCGACACCAACAATCTCTTCCAAACCTACCAATCTGGGATAAGATCCAAATGCAGCACGCAGAAGGCAACCATACAGGTGGTCGATGACAACCTCACATGGTCGACCCCTCCCTTCTTCCCTGCCATACAAATGACTCAGCATTTGCGCCGGCATGGATTTTCATCCCGGCACAATGCTGGAGATCCATTGTGCTTGCCATGCGAGCATGGCAGACTGCGTGTATAATTACAATTAAACCGAGCATTCATGGAAAGCAGTGTTCACAATTGAAATTAGACCCTGCTCAACATGTCAGCATGTGAGGCAGGGTTTCATTGTAATTGTGAGCGCAGCTTGCCATGCAGAGTATACACATGTATAGCTACCCTTTGCCCAGCACTTTTGACTTCTGTCATGCAAATGATGAACCTTTGGTGGCAGAGAGCTGTATAAGTTGCTGTGCTGATGTAACAGCACCCACTGTTAAATTAAAAGTTCAAGGAACATGTGCTCCTGAGAGTTTCACCAGCACAGGATAGTTTAAAGGCTTACCTATCAATAATCCATCATGGTGTCTCTTAATGGTGTAACCATGGAAAATAGAAATACAACTATATATTGCAAAAAAGACTCAACATGGCTTATTTCAGTCCCCAAAATATTGAAACAGTCAAATAGAATAGAATTTGGAAAAATTGGCAATGTGTCAAGTTTTAGCCCATGAGAAGATTTACTATCTCAGGGCAAAGGCATCTGAAAATATTTTGCTTCTTCTAAATGGAGAAGATCAACTCTGCAATTTAGTTTGGCCTCCAAATTATTCAGCAAGTGTTATAAATTAGAATTTAAAGAAATTGTCCAAGTGACATCTCTAGGTCCATAGAAATAACTACTGTCATCGGCCATTCATTGAATTAGCTGCTTACATTCTCTTACCCAGGCAGTCCAGCTTGTGAATCTTCCTGGCTTCCAACTCTGCCCTATTCTGTCCTTTTCAAGATCATGGTCTCCAGCTGCCTCTGCAGTCTATGTGTGACTGACCCCTGTGCAGCTAGTTCTACAGGGTATAAGCCTTACCCCTGAGGCTCCACTGAACTACCCTTATTTTCTGGCCAGCCAATCTTCACTAGTGGTGGTTTTCTCTTTCCTATGGGTTTTATTTGTTGATCACCAGATTTAATTAGTTGTTCTCTCCAGCAGCTGGTGTTTTTCATAGGATAACATGGGTTGTTGCAAAATGTACTTATAATTCAACATACTTTGTAACGCCCGTCCATGAGTGTCCTCCCAATGAAGTACTCTATTAGCTCATCTGGAATATCTGCTCTGATCAGCCAGGTCTGTTTCTTATTGAATAACAAGGATTTTCACAAATGTCCAGGTTCAGATAAAGCTCATATGCCCTAATCATTACAGTAGCAGCCAAATAGCCCGTGTGCCACATGACTGAGCACTTTATCTTTCATGCCGTCAGATTTTTTAAATAAGCTATTGCCAGATTTGTTGTTAATATGAATTTGACAAATTGGGAAATATTCTATTCAATTTAACTTCCCATTCACAAAGTTGTGTTTTGTAGAGAATGTAAACTTGGCTTTCTAAAGTCACAGGATGCATTCAAGCCTTTCAATTAACCCAGTATATTTACCAATTAGCATTCCTATGTTCCTGAATCCGCTCATGTTTGTTTTTCCAAAAGAATGAGCAGTGCATTCATTTTGTCTTGAAACACAAGTAAAGTTTTCACAGTTGCTGAGTATTACTGTGGATTTAAATATACATGTTACTAAGGTACATACTCTTATTTAACACTTCCTATTGCACAATCCTATCCTTAAAAAATGGGACAAGAAATAGGCTGTATTTGAATGTATGCTCTACTTTATTTTGATGAAAGATAGAAGACATGGTTGGTCCCCAAACTTTATGTTGGGTAAGTCACCATATTATAATTTACAAATATAGACAGCTTGTTTAAAGATGAAAATCAACCTGCCTACAAAGTTCTCACTGATTTTATAACACATGCAATCATTTGCACAATTCAATTTTATATATATATATATATCGTTAAGCAATGAAGGAAAAAAACCCGCACCTCAAGCGTGAGGTATAATGAAACCCAGTAGTAAAATGACAAACTCAGATCTAAATAAACAGATCGAGTTTAATATGTGGTAAAAAAGAAAAGGCACAACACACACAGCAAACAAGGCAGGACACCAGGGCAGTGTCCTGAACATCGCGTTTCGCGCTTCCCCGCGCGCTTGATCATGTTAGGGAGCCGTGAGAACAAACACAATGGATATTACAAACTAGTCCCTCTACCATCGTGCCTAATTCCTCAAGTTGACAGCAATGCCTAGAAGCCATGGCGGCCATCTTTCAGTGTAGCAGTATCATGCATAAGCCATTGGGCAATAAATGAAGTATAACATTACAGTATATTACACATTAGAATATTTCAGAAAACATGTAATTAGTTAACACCGATGATTAAAAGGGATGCATAATAAAATTGGTGTAAACGGACCCCATTGTCAAAGAACCCTGAACAGTCCAAAACTGCAACATAAGGTGCAAGTGCATTCCTATGTAGGCATATGAACATGGTAACCTGAAAAACATAGCTCATGGCTGTATTATAAAATGCAAGTGCATATCTTGTAGAGCAAGGCAACATCGCAGCAATGTACAATAGGGTAAAACCAAGTAAAGAATAATAATATCAAACATGGAATCTCAGTTAATCGTTACAGGCAATCATTAAAAACAACCCTTAGAAAAAAAACATCTTTCAGATAAGAACCATAAAGTGCAAATGGCAGGTCTTCATAAACACAAAGGCTCAAGGCCACAGTGTAAAGTGCATGTGCATTCAACTGTAAACATGTCAACATAGCAGCAATAGGCAATCAAATAGATCGGTAGTCATAAAGTGCAAGTGCAAAAAATACCGATGTCATCCTGTCATGTGGAACCATATTTAGATATTAAAGGATATACATTCGGGTGCAAATAAATGCCTAGTGCACCTAAAGGTCTAAACAACCGAAATTGGTTAATGGTTCAAGTGCCCATAAATGAGGGAGCAACAATATGGAGGCATATCAGGACAATATTGAAAATATATATGCATTTTCTTTTTTTTTTCTTTTTTCTAAATATACAATTTTAATAATAAAATGCAACTTCTGAGCAGCACATTATAATGCCATCCCTGCATCCCACTTATCAACTACGATCAATTCTTCACAACTCGTTATTTTTTACAAGATCAATAACAAGTATCGGTATGTGGACATAGAAAAATGCACGGCACATTACTTGTATTTGTTAGACATTTCCCATTAGCAAAGTGTTCCCCTGTGCAATACGTTGTTGTTGGTTAATAGCATATGCATGCAAATGAAATATAAGCGATGATAGGCTGCATCAAAATCTACCACCTTGAGTGTAGGGAAATTGTGATATCAATTCCGAACACACAGAACATTGATTCATCTACACTGTTTACCAACCCTAAATTATGCGTTTTTGAAAGGACACCAACTATCCCCCAATTCCCTTGGATGATTTGGGTGTATCTATTTCAGGGGCATCTTATTTCAACACCATGTCATCTGCGAGAGTTGACTGTACATTCAAAAATTGCCTAATTCTCTATGGGAATGGAAGAGATGATTCAGTTGAGCTCCATTTCATCCCCATAACTATTTTTAAATTACTAGGCCTTAATGATTAAAATTATAAGTGTTCTTTTATTATGTACTTAATACCTGAGATCAGTTTCTAAGTGCGAGACCAGGATTCAAACCTGTGTTGTCCTGTGCTTCCAAGACAAACACGTTGTTCCTGAGCGGCTCTATGTGATCACTGCGACGGCCGAAAATGACGACTTTTCTGCTTAACCCTTTACACCACATACATATGCGGGGGAGACCCCCTGCAGCCCCCCCCATATTAATATTATACACTTAACCCCCTCACATATAAATATATATGGTGCAAGGGAGTGGTTAAAAAGAAAAAATAAAGTCGGCATTTTCGGCCGTCGCAGTTCCCAGGTGGACATGTTTGTACGATTCCTCCTGAGCTATTCGCCCGGCCATGGGTCGGAATTGATATATTATCTGTTAATTATTATGTGTTAAGCCACCAGTCCACAGCCTCAATTATTTCCTTAACATGTGAAAACACAGAGAGTTCAATTTACTTGGATTTGGTTGCATGACACTGCATGGCCTCTGCAGAAAAGCTATTGGAATCCAGTTTAAATTAAACTTCCCTGGTCTTTGAAAATGCTCAGAAAGCAGTATACATTTCACACTAACATGCTATAACATTCTACCCGCATTACATGGTTATAGCTTAGCAGACACTGGGCATCTATTCATAAGAAAATGCTTTTTGGTCGGCACTCAATCAGATTACACTTGGGTTTTAATATTATGCAAAAGCAAGTTGCAGCTCACATTACAATGATAAAGCATTGTATTTGGAATCAGCCCCTCTGAATTGCTTCCCCTCCTAGTTCCATTGAACTCAGGGACCTGGCATATAATTGTTTCTGGAGGGCATATATCTAATTGCATTGAGGCATTTTTTACTAACATTTGGATAATTCTTCTACAGGTAATCTGCCCAGTTTGCTATGCTTCCTATGTTTCTGAATCCACTCATGCTTGTTTTTTCAAAAAAATGAGCAGTGCATTCATTTTGTCTTTAAACACAAGTAAAGTTTTCACAGTTGCTGAGTATTACTGTGGATTTAAATCTGCCCAGTTTGCTATGCTTATCTGCTGTCTGATTTTTCGCTTCAGGGAAATCGGGTTCCACTCCAGGTAACATCTGCTTCAGGCTTCCTCTTGAACAAGGCCCATGGCCTCTTTCATCCCATCTAAGGGCTCATCCTGTTCGACACAGGTTCGCCTTTCTGTAGCCTTCAAAATCCAAGGTTTCTATTTAAATACTCTATACTTTCCCATAGTAATTTCTGGAAAAGCAATTTGTAAAATCCTCCCATTGGTAAGCTTAGCAAGTTGATTCTCCCATACAATTGGCCCCTTAATTTCAGAGGTTGATCATATTTTGTACCTGTAACATGGGCGTATTCTGAACAATTTGGACTCATAATCATATTTTCTTTCCTATCTTCTGGTGGGAGTTTTCCCCATTAACGATATATGGACTTTTAGATTCTCATGATCAGCCATGTTCATACATATGAGGCATACATCTATTCGATTAAATTTGACTGAATTATTAATCTTCATATGATTAGTTAATTATCAATAACTTCATATATCTTGTTTAGCCTCATTTTGTGGGGGAAGACTCAGCACACTTGTTTCTTTTTGTTCTATTCCTCAGTGTTGGAATGTTTAGATTTTTAATGCACAAAATTATATAATTTAAATGGTCACCTTTATTTCTGTTTAACTTTACACATGAAAACCTGTGTTAGCATAATGAATCATGTGGACAGCAGAGTCGCCTTGGTTTGATTTTCCATACCTAGCTCCAGACATAGATGGTTTTTATGGAATGCTAATGTCAAAGTTGAAACTTTATCTTCCTTTGAAGTGCCAGTTAAAAATTCCATAGTTGCCTACCATGTGACTAACCCAGATTTGTATCGGCTCCGATGACCACATTTATGTATTCGTAATGCCATAGCTAGAACCTCTACTTGGCCATGCAGATTAAATAATAATGTATTCCCTGTATATACTCTAACAGTCTAACAAGTAATTATGAGGAGTTGATGCATTTAAAATATGCTTTTCTCTATTTATAGTTGCATCACAAAGACTGTTTTGACACATATTCTTAAAAATAATAGTACATTGGGTACATATTTGGAGAAGAAGCTCTTTTTACATGTGATATTATAATACGTGCTTTCAATGAAATGCATTGCAAAACAAACACCAACATTTGAAATTCTCAAACATGCATTGATCCTTGTAGCAAAAAAGATTCAGCAGAAGAGTCATTCTCTTAAAGTATAACGAACCTGTCCTGCATTCGAAAACACATTTCATGTTGGTTTATTAAGTTACAGATGACATACTTTGCCTGTATGGATTTTAAAATAGATATTCCAGTGGCACAAGCTGAGTTCTCTTTATAAAGCTGGCAGCATTTCTCAGCATAATGAATCTACAGGCACTTCTTAGTCAGTCTTCATGTCTATGAATTATTATATTTTAGTAACTCGGCGAGAGCGAAGCAGAATGCAACAAGCATTCTGATTGGCTCTCGCCAGGTCCCTACCCGGCCGGGAATCCCTCCGTCGGGATTCCACAGCCTTTGTCCCCGGCGGGGGGTGTGGCAGCCCCTCAGCCAATGAGGAGGCTCGAAGCGGGGCCATCCCCGCTCCGAGCCTCCCTGCGGCTGAGAGGCTGCCTCCGTCCCCCGCCGGGGACTCGGGTAAGTCTTTACTGTTTTTTTTTTTAATCCCTTTCCTCCCTCCCACCCGCCCCCCAAACTTACCTTCTTGGTCCTATGTCCCCGGCGGGGGACGAGGGAAGCCTCCAGCCGTGTGGAGACTCGGAACAGGGCCATCCCCGCTTCGCGCCTCCACACAGCTGGAGGCTTCCCTCGTCCCCCGCCGGGGACGCAGGTACTTTTTTTTTGTTTTTTTTTTCGTCCCACTCCCGCCCGCCCAACCCCACTTACCTTCTTTTTGAACCTTTTTCCGGGAGCGGACGCGCTGGGATCACTTGTGTTCCCAGCGCGTCCGCTCCCGATGGCTGCCATGGAAAGGGAAAACGGAGTCCGTTTTCCCTTTCCATGGCGGCGGCCATTTTCTTTTTTTTTTCTCCCGAAACGCTGCAGCTCGGGTCCTTAACTATGGGCCCCGGGGCATTACCAGAGTCGGTAATGCCCCCGACGCTCGGATTCTATTGCTTAAGTATCTCTACCTCCAGGATCGATGTTTGAGGCACAAGGACATTGATGCAGGGTTGTAGTCATAGTATCTTTCAGGGGAAAGATGCTTTTATTTGAACCTTAAATAATAATTTGTTCCAAGAAAAGTACCATCCTTCACATCGTCCACTCACTCGGCCTCAACTTGCACCTCGGATTGTCAACAATGCTCCACCTCTTCTTTTCTTGCGAGGAGTTATTTAACCAGGAGAGAGGGATAGAAAGTCTTGTTTAGTATAATATATTAACACATTGATTATAGAAATGTATATATTTATCCTACTCTATTTCCAAATTTCTGTGGATTTAAATTTAACCATGGCAGACAATATATAATTTTATTTTTAAGAATAATGCTTAAGTATTTATCCTTTCATCCAAACGTCCTTCTCTTTTCGACGCAGATGCCTTTTTATTTAGAGGTGATCTGACCCGCAGGCCATACCGATTCATTAATCCATCTAAGGGTCGGGAGGAGACAGGTCTTCACCTGGTTCACATGAAGCAATGTTCCCTTTCTCTTCCCTCTTTTTGAATTTGTATTCGGCTACCATACCATACTACCTACTTGAGCACATTGAACAGTCGGCAAGATGAGGAATTTGCATGGGGTCAGCTTGGTTGTAAAGGCACACTCACAAACAGAACAAACTGTTGAATAGTTTTTTGAGGCAAGCAAACACAACTGTTGCGTTCACAACTTTTATGGCACCTGCAAAATTTTCTCTTGCCCCAAAAAACAATTCAACTGCTTGTTCTGTGTGTAAGTAACTAGTATGTTGCATCACACAGCCGATCAACCTGTCACTAATTGCCCACCACATCCCACAATATTTCGAGCACCCCCTAAAATGTTCTCTAACCCCAAAACAATTCAACTGCTTTTTGTGTGAGTGCACCTGTTCAAGCAAGCTGGCCCAGGGCAAATTCCTACTGTGGCCTACTGGCCAGTATCCTCATGCATGTGGTGAGTTTTGCCTGCGATCACCACCTCAATCAAATGTTACATCGCCTCCCACATTATTTTCTGTTCCCCCTTATTTGTGTCAAATAATTTCTATTGAACGTCTTTAGTCTGTGCACCTGTTCAATTAATCATTTCCAGTGCGTACATGCAAAGTAAATTGTTGAGTTGACTGCCAGAGAAAGTAAAATCTCTGAAATAACAAACTAAAGGTTAGCCTGACTTTCTGTGAAATGCAGATTGCTCTTAAGTGGTGTTTGCAAAATTAAAAAATAGAAATTGTTTTCTGGTAAGCACTGCCTAAAATCACTATACTCAAGTTCTCTCCTATAATATTAATTATACACCATACATAGGCAGGCAAATCCACCTGTCCAAACTCCTTTTCTGAATCTTTTAAACTTCAGGAAGTTCGGCAGATCCCAAATATGGTACAATTCAGGTGATTTGTGATTCTCACAAAGACATTGGTCCAACCTTGTTCAACACTGCATCTCAATTTCCAGATTGGCACTTCAATGCATAATCTTTACCAATAGACTTCAGGGTATTATCTGGGAGGAACTGGGCAGACACTCTGGTTTCTCGCAAACGTTCGAAAGAAGGAACCTGGTTGGACCGATATTTCATGGAACTGTATCAAATATGAAATTCCCTCCCAAGGATCATGGCCCTCAATAAGCGTTGTTAGCAGAACCAGCAAACAAATGTCCTTTTTATGTTCTAAACATGTTTAATTTCAAATGCCTTAAAAGTGTAGCATTCTCCCGAGTATATGCTGGAGAGAACACAACATTTTTTAATGCATTTGTTGTATTAGAACATGCATTTATTCAATAAAAAAAGCTATACATTTGCTATAACATTAACCACGGGTATTTAGAGGTCATGAAGTCGGCAGAGGAATTTTGTGGGGTTTCTAATTTTCTGGTGTTCAGTCTGAAAATGATGACCTTTGTCTTGGAAGCAATCAACTGCACACAGGTCACACCGATACACATTACATTCAAATCTGGCGGGCCAGGCTGCGGAGCACTAATACATTGATGACACATAGAAGACGAGACATCCGAGAATTGGGTTGCCATTTCCATACGTGGCTTTATAATTGCCAAATAAAGATGGACTCAGGTGAAGATACTTGCAAGGTTAGCGAGTTTACAGTTAATTTTAGTGCCATCTGCATTGAATCTTAAAAGCATTAATATTACATATTGGGCATCTGAATCTCTTTGCATGTTTGAAAGATTGTCTGAATTGCAAAATGAGCATAATTTACCATGATTTGCATTTCGGAGAAGTTGTTGAAATGGAATTGCATTACAGTTTGGTAATTGATACATACGCAAATCGTTCATTAGGCACATGCTCTTTAGAAATATAGTTGCATATACTGCATGTATGTTTCCAGGTGTGTGAAATGTGTAGGACTTCATTTATAGGGATGTGTTCTGTCTCTAGTACTTCTAGTAAGTACATTAGGAGTTCTTCTGGATCCTCATGTGCTATGGTGAATTTAACAATTCTTGCACAGTGTTCCAATTCTTCTCTTATCCCTGAGACACTGTAGTGTCAGGGTTGGTAGTGGCATTTCCGTGCAGGGTGAGTGTTTGTAAACATGGCTGTTCGGAGTCATGTAAGTAAATGTTGTTCACTATTTGTGACAACTGAAATAGAAGATTGATTGCTAAATTTGCATAGCAATTTACTCTAGTTGTGTTGCTGAATTTACCTTCTTTTGCATATATTGAGGTACTTGGGGTCTCACCCTAAGTTACCAGGGTAATCCAGGCATGGACCTCTGACTCACTGTGCTCATAGAGGCACAGCTCCACCTCACAGATGAGCCCCGACTAGGCCAAAACACGTGTCTGAGGTTGCTGTTGGCACTCTTGTTCAGAGGAGATTTGCCTAGCATTTTGGTGCTGGACTGCCGTTGGGTGGGACAAAAACTGATACGCATATGGACATTTCTCATCTGTGAAAGGTGCAGTAAGCTAAAGCATAGTTGAGACTCTCCCGGGGGACATCCACCCAAGAACAGGTCAATGGGCTTTGTTTGTGCCATTAGAGGGACTTCCAGACCTTGTTTTGCATATTCTGAGGTACTTGGGGTCTCACCCTATGTTACCAGGGTAATCCAGACATGGAACCATTGCTCACTGTGATCAGAGATGCACAGCTCCATCTCACCGACTAGGCCGAAACACGGGTCTGGGGTTGCTGTTGGTACACTTGTTCACAGGAGATTTGTGTAGCATTTCGGTGCTGCTCTGCCTTTGGGTGGGACAAAGACTGATATGCATATGGACATTTCTCCTCTGTGAAAATATATTTTAACAATAATGGATTTCTTGTAATTAGCTGGTGTTCCCATTGGTTGTAGGCTACACCATTTACTCTGCCTTCTGTGCGGTGAACCAGGAAGCCATCTCACTTTGAATTTTGAATATGCCACTGTTGGATTTGGGTCCGGCGTCATGAGTGAAGTAGTCAATTGTGACCTCAGCAATTAAAGACGTTCTTGTACTTATTAGATGGAAAATGACTCAGGGTCAGCAATGTATGGCTGTCCAGATGTTTTGGACTACAACTCCCATGATTCTTCATAATTGGCTATTCTGTCCACGGCTAATGGGAGTTTGTAAAAAGAACATCTGGAGAGACGAAGGTTGGTGACCCCTCACACGGACAAAGTAGCAGTGCCATCACCACAGGCTCCTCATCCATGACTCTGGTGGAACAACCTGAGGTTCCAGTGGTCTGAGAGATTAACTCAAACTGGAATCAAGGCACAGATCAGTCTATGGCAGAGGGGGCGACTTGCCAATGACAAGGTCTGACTGGGATAAAATATGGTAACCAGCACTAAAGAATGTGGCCCCTGTTCATGAATTACAATTTGTGGCATTTGCACAACAAACTATTTTAGCGGTATCTAGGAAGAACCCCTTTATCCATACATGCCAACATTTTGCCGCACCTGGGAGGGATATTTTGTAACAAATTGCGGGAGATTTAAATTTGACATGTTCCAATTGGGTTGGATTGGTGTTAGATTTATTCTAGGAGGGAGAAGGTAAAGAACAGCAACAATTTTGATTAATAAATCGGGAGAGTCCCCTCTAAATCTGGATGGTCGGCATGTACGGTTTATCAGACCCCCAAGATTTTGTGGCATTTGTTCCCAAATTTTGTTGCAACAAAACAGGAATATTGCTGTCCAAATACAGACATTTTGAAGAATGTTTGATTGCATAACACATTTAGGTAGCTAATAAAGTTACAGAATTGTACTTCTATTGTCCTTATTGTGCCTCTGGATTGGGAACAATCGCTCACAACGGGAGTTCCTTTTTATAAATTATATGTGCGGTTTAGGATTTCTGTTGGGAATCTGAAACTGACATGGATTTATTTATCTATTTTATTTATTGAGCATTTGTTAGGCGCCTTTACAACAAAATGGTGTGTCCAGGTGCCAATAAGCTGTTGATAAGACTAATTACAATAAGTGGGATGTGGGTGAAATACTATAGGCTTTTTAGTGGCAGTTCACAAACGACTCAGCACATTTAAAAATGGCAGATGTTCTTTTTTGTGAGGACGAAATCGGTGAAAGCTAGATGTTCTCTTTTATGTCCAAATGTATGGAACAAGTTACATTGGCTCGATTCCATTGTTTAAATTGACCAGCTGTACAGTGAACTAAGTCATTGAAGTGGTCCATATTGACCCCAAAAATGAGCCCACATTGGTCTGTCATGCCGACCCTTCGGGCATTGCCCAATTGCCCTATGGGTTAGTCTGAGCCTTTGGACTAATACTCAGTGAAAAAGGTCAAGACAACAGCGCAGCCATGACAGCGTACAGGGACAATGACTTCATGAGAGAACCACAACCTTGTAGAGAGCTCACCATGTCAGCAGCGGGTTTGTTGGGAGGGCAGACTGCCCAAAGGTTAGACTCTCCTTGGTTCACCACCAAGCTAAAGGAGTAAGAGATTGCTGATCGATAAGCACAAATGGTGTTGGCATATGAGGAGAGACAGCTTGTAGGTGTTGTTTGACTCATGCTAATCCCTTTAGCCATTCCCACCCACTTCCTGCCCCGCCCAAAACACCTCCTGATTATTGAGCTTGCTTTAAGCAAACCTTACAATCAAACTTTGCACTCGAAGTGCCTGCAAATGTTTTGTCAAAGCAGTCTTCTGAGAATGAATGACTTAATTGGAAGTGTAAACCTGATGCTGGTGTAATACAAATGTCTTATCCAGGTCTGCCTTCAGCCACTCGATTTATAAGCAATATGATTATCCTGCATTGAAGTACTGTTAAAACAAGCATTGGCAAAGCCAACAGTTTTGGCTTGTGCATAAGTATTAGGCATTTGCCAGGCCCCGGTATTAGATTCCCAGACACTCTTGCAACTTTGCACCTGCTACCATCAATTGCCAGTTAATACCACTACGGCAGTGCCTGGTAAGTGCTTTGCCCATGCTTACACAAACGCCCAAACTGTTGGCATTGCTTGTTTTAGAACTGGAGATTAAGGAATACAAGACTGTGCTAAAAAGCCCTAAGCAGACACAGGTGTGTGCAAGCAGATGAACAGTCAAAGAAAGATATGTTTCTTGGGCACTTCTGGTGGCCAGCAAGAGGATGACATGCGGTTGCCTAGTTGTTATTTTATTTTTTAAAGCGTGGACCTTGCTCGAGAGCAGCGGCGCTCCATACAGGGCGCTGTAGCTAGCAGTTGGTCTTAAATGTGCTTCCCTTGCAGAACCATAAAAACACTCTTTGCACAGTGGAGGGTATTTTGCAAACATTCCCACAGATTTGCACTTGTTTGTGCCATCAGTTTACTGTGTCTGGTTTGCTCGATCACCACCTGACTTACAATTCACATCAGGATGATGTGTATCCCCAAAGATTCTCGGGGACTATTCCAAAGGTCATTATAAACCCTTTCCTGCTCTATTTTATTGGTGATGTGTTCAGCATATACATGCAAAGCAACTCATTGGGGAGCTATTTGAATCATATGGAACAGATGGAATGGATGGAACAGATGGAGTAGATGGAACGAATAGAGCGGATGGAACAGATTGAGTGGATGGAACGGATGGAGTGGATGGAACGGATGGAGTGAATGGAAAGGATGGAGTGGATGGAACGGATGGAGTGGATGGAACGGATGGAGTGGATGGATCGGATGGAGGGGATGGAGTGTATGGATCTGATGGATCGGATGGAGTGGATGGATTGGATGGAGTGGATGGAATGGATGGAATGGATCAGATGGAGTGATGGATCGGATGGAGTGTATGGAACAGATGGAGTGGATGGAACGGATAGAGTGAATAGGACAGATCAAGTGGATGGAACGGATGGAGTGGATGGAATGGACAGAATTGATGGAACGGCCTTACTGAAAACAACCATATCACACTACCACGCTTACTCTCTCCTATGCATCACCACTCAACTAGAACACAGCGATACTATGACACATTCGGTATAGCTGTTCTCATACTAACACCTTCCTCTTACTCCTCAACATCCTAATTGATCACAGCTAGCTGAGCACACACTGCTAGCCTAAGCGTCTTCTCAGGCCTAACTAAGCCAGAAATCACTCTGGGTGTCGACCCTCCAGAATGAACACATATTCCTGACCTCCCAAACACCACACCTCCTGCTAAGAAGCAGCTATCATGCAAGTGCCACACCAGCTGCACACATATCCGGTGCACCCACGCATCTTATGACTCTCTCTCTCTCTCAACTGACTTGTACTATGGTTCCTGAAAGCGTTCAACCTACCAGCGCTTTGAGATCATACCAGTGATACATAAGGCGCTATATAAATGCAAAGTAACATAACATAACATAACATAGACTATAGGGGCGTAGAAACAACAATGTATAAAGTTGCTTCACTGCCTGCTTTAGTGTTGAGCTAATTAAAATTATATTCCTTATTGATTTTCTGTTTTTAGAAAAGGGATACACCTTAGGCCAGCTCCTTCTTTTAAAGCTTAAACGTTCTGGTGAGTTCAAAGGAGAGCGGCGGGACTGAAAGTTCCCATCTGTGCTGCCGAGAACTTACAGATTGTAAATGCATAATTGTGTGTGTTTCCTCAGTGTGTGCATTAAGTCAGTGAGGCAGGCATCAGGGACGGGGTTCTGTAAACTGCAGCACGCAAAATAATTTGAACTAGGATGGCTATGACCCCTCACCATTAACTATAATAACTCTGGCTGATGAGAGCTGTGATCCAGAATATCTGGCAAGCCAATGGTTGCAGATCCCTGAAGTAGAGATGAAGGGCAGCTGTCCTTCACATACCTCTGCATGGTGCCAACTGGTTTTGGTCTGTTGATGCCGAACTAGATCAGCAATGACCCTTTCCTCTGTTCATGAGATGCCTGAAGGGACTGCTACGTAGGGGTGGGTGGCATAGCCCTTAGTTACTATGGTCTAGTGTTGTTGCCTCTCTGAAGCACTCTTATCTGTGTTCCTCTTACAGGTATGGTTGCTGTCAGTAAGGCAAGCCTGAATTATCTCCTCTCCAAGAATGGAAAAGGGAATGCAGTGGTTATTGTCATTGGAGGAGCAGCAGAATCCCTCAACTGTCTTCCTGGGGAGGAAAGGGTCATCCTGAGAAGTCGGAAGGGCTTTGTACGCCTGGCTTTGGAACATGGGTGGGTATCTCAACATACAAGAGAAAACAGCAAGGTCTGAAATCCAACCCAGAGTAATATGTAATGAATGACTGAATAGATGACTGACCGATGGCTTGGCTAGGATTTGAGGCCCACCAAAAGTTACCAACATAGTCCACAGTCCACCATTAGGGCTCAGGGGATCAAAGGCCAGCGATTGGCAGTGTCGCAAACTCATGTAATGCCATAAGCAATGCTGGGTATCATCAGAGAGATTAGAAGGTTAGAAATCCAACCTAGCATCATACTCAGACTAAGGGATTCACCCAGAATCCTCAAGAGAAAGGGAGAACCACTCTGAGCCCTCAACAGTGAGTGATGTCCTGCAAGGAAAAGTATGTAGGTTCAAGCTAAATACAAATACAAATACATGCAATACGGTATGATCCATCTACACAAATCTTTCATAAAGGCCTTGGGTTTAGCTAGATTCATGTTCCGTGGGGTATGTGATCCACTGAGATCCATTAACAAGGCTGGAATGTTAACCTAAATCTGTATGAAGGGTGAGAGATCCAAAATGTGTTTTCAACAGTGGGAAATATACAGCCGGGTCAATATAAGCCATGCTTATATTCAATGTAATGACTTCCTTGACAGCGGTCAGATGAACCATCATGGACACACAATCTCAACTATTTTACACTGCACCAATTACCAACTAATCAGAGGTGATGGTTATTGTTGGTCCCTGATGGGCAGTTCATAAGAAGGGTCAGACAGCTAATCCTACAAAAAAAAGGGTATACATTGTTTATATCAAATCTTTTATATAGAATGAACATATATCAAATATTTTATATTGAAAACTGTTATAGTGAATGCATTTAGGATGGGGAAAAGGGTTAAATGTTATTGGGAAATGGTTGGGATAGGTGTTTACGGTGGGACCCCCAACCCAAAATAAAAAAATAAAAGTGAATTCTCTATAAAAATGTTCGTTATACAATATTCAATATATGTTCATTCTTTATCAATTACTTCGGTACAAAGACATTTAACCGAAAACAGGCATCACATGAGCAGGGACTGAGGGATTGCACATGCTCAGGGAGAGGAGCAGAGACATATATATATATATTTTTATTGTGAATTAGTTTAATTACAAACACATTCCATCCTTCATTAACATCTTGTCATGGGGCAGACACATGTCTCTGAGACACTGAAAGTGTTACAGTGAGATAATTGGAGATGGCCTTTCCCAGCATCCCTCGTGATTACGGCCCGTATGAGTCATGACCATCCTCTGTGTTGTTGGTATTTATTGCCCCTTCCATTATTATATCTAGAAAGTTGATTCCTGCACATATCTGTGCCTTCTTCTTCCCACCAAGGAAGATTAGGCACCATTCGTCTGCAGACAGTGAACTTGCCTCTTCAACGTATTTTACCAAGAACAATGATCTTACGTCGGATATGGCTGGGCATTTTGTTAATATATGCTTGACTGTTTCCTGGTTTCCTTGCTTATTGCAAAACCTGCAAATTCCACCCTTAGGCCCTCTTTTCCTGGTTGATTGTAGGTATTCATTTGTCAGGTAAACGTTCAACCTTATACGCAGGAGTTGATCTCTGTGATACCTACTTGGGAATTGTTGGAGGTATTCAGGGATGGTATTCCTCATTCTGTAGTCTTGGGCTGCATTCTGCAAGGGCTTTTTGATCTAGAGTATTAATCCAGTCAGCTCTTCTCAGCTTCTCCTTAACTACTCCTGGATTTGAGATCAGAGGTTCCAGAGATGAGTCCATGTTTTCCAGATGTTTCTTAAATTTTTCTTTCCAGTTAGTTAGCATTGCTGAGCCTTTCCCTATGCCCTCTGGTCCTAGAAAACTTTAGACAATCACAGGTTTGTCGACCGAGAGGTTTCTTAACTGTCCCAAAGGTTTCCATAATAATATCGACTGTAATGATTGCAGGCCTAGTTTGGCTCTAATCGCTGCCATTGGAAGAGATTTTAGAAGATTCAGAGTGGATTTCCAAAATGTGCCTTGAAGTCCGGGCCATGTTTTCCGCAACAAAGTCAATACAGCCTCTCCTCCATATGTAAGGATGGGTACAACTTTTTGCAAGTAAAAAGTATGCAGCAGGGATATCGAGAATTTCCCATATCGTGATCGTATTATAGACCCATGTGCCGCCAAAGTTGTTACCTTATGCTCCGGCTCCACTTGCCAGCACTTTTCCACAAATTAAGTGGTAAACAGAATTCCCAAGTATCTTATTGAATCCACTGTTTTTAGTTCCTCTTGGCCGATTCTCTATTTAAATGATTTACACTTCGTTTTCAGTCTGTTCCCAATATTCATCATTTTCGATTTTTCGATATTTATGACTAGATTGTTTTATTCCATGTAATCTTGAAGGTTGTTAAGGGAATGTTGAAGCCCAATACGAGTTTGGTCTATTACAACCAAGTCATCAGCATAGACCACAGCTGATATTTTACAATTATTTAACTTCGGCGGCATGTGCTTGGGGTTTTTTATTGCTTCAGGAAAGTTGGCTAGGTATAATTTAAACAAGTGGCTGCAAGTGGACAGCCCTGCTTGACTACTTGTTCTGTTTCAATTGGTGCACATAGAGCTCCCTCGTTGTTTAATCATACTCTCATAGCCGTGTTCCTGTGGAGTGCCTCAATTACTCCTAATAAGTCTTCAGGGCATTTCCATTTACATAGTTTTGCCCACAGTTTCTGCCTGTTCACCCATAAAATGCTTGTTTCAAGTCGATGAAAGCTAGAAACAGTTTGCCCTTAGATCATATGGCATCTAGTTTCAATAACGACAGGATGAATAGGTTCAGTTCGGTCCCTGTGCCTTCGGTAAACCCAGTTTGTCTTGGGTCGATTATGTTTGCCCTTTCTGCCCATTGTGTGAGTCTTATTTGTAGGCTAGAAGCTAGAATTTTCACTGAAACGTCCAAGTGGGCTATCGGCCTATAGTTGGCTGGATCTTCCCTCTAACCTTTTTTAAAAATTGCAAGCTTATTGTAGAGTCACTCTTGATATTCTGCGCCTTCCCACTATAAATTAAATTTGGCTATGCAATAATGGTCTTTAATTCATGCTTCGTTGTGATTCATAGATATTTTTATTATCATGGATATCAGCCTTGTTTGATGTTACTTCACATCAAAAAAATTGGCTTAAGAAAATATTTGGTTCCAAGATAACCCTCGACACGTGTTTCACCAATGACAATCATTTGGTTCCGCAGGAGGGTAAATCTAACATTTGGACATTATAGTATAGTTCTGCAAACAAAAGGTGACAAGTGCTGCAAACAAAAGGTGACAAGTATGATTGAACAAATGTTTAAACCCTCTAGCATTTCGAAGAGATAAGAGTACATGCTGAGTTTTCTCTGGTGTTTACTTGCTATTCCTTCCTTGGCTTTGAAAGGACGTGTGCTAGCCTGGTTTTGTCAACCGCATAGTCTTTGTCTCCCTGCCTTAAATTCCTAAGGAAGGCACGTGATCCATTTGATTTGGGCATACATCTAGTTTCATATTTTTTGTCTTTTTTCATTTTTGCTTCTTCTCTTGTATATTTTTGTTTAAGTTATTTTCCTTTAATGAGCCATGTTCCAAGTCCGTTGTGAGGTCTTCTACGTCAGGTATAGAATTTTTGTGAAATAATGGGTATACGGCTTCACTTTGATTGTTGTTTCCTTGAGTTACTGCTGTTTGTGCAGTCATGTTATCTTGCACAATGATGCACTGCCTTTGTTCTTGGCTTGAACGTGAAGTCTCTTTGGCTCTTTGTCTTCACAGAGATTGAAACTTGGGATTGGTTTCTCCTCCTATATATACTAGTGTTGGATTAGTCGTACTCCGCAGTTGAGATTTGTCTGTGAGTACTCCAGATTGTAAGTTGTAGCCCTCGTCTGACTGCGCCTCTGATGACTACTCCTTATGGCAATTACCAGAACTTCCTGGCACTATGCGTGCCCTCGCCGTTTGTTCTTTACTGATTTTCACAAGTTCTCTCTCTCGCTCATTTACCAGGTTTATCATATACTTTGTTGTTTCCATTAGAGCTGACATCATTGTTGCTTTTTCCCCTTGTTCTCCACATGCTCAGTCACACAGACGCCTTTGCCACGTCGCAGAACTCTCAGCTTTATAATTCAGTCTCTCCTGTACTTTCGTAATAAATGCTTCCAAGTATATTAGTTTCAAATGCACCATTGCGAGTAGGGTTGCGTTGTCCTTTCTACTTTCATTCATTGCCTCATGCAGCTTGGTAAATGGGGCCATAGTTATGGTCATTGCTGCCATTGCATTGGTATGGGTTTGTATACCTGCTGCTATTGAGAGGTGGTTGTGGTCACTTTTTTGACTGATTTTCTTGTCTCCGTCTCTGCTCACTTGTTTTGCTGAGTTGTTCACATCCTCCTCAGACTCAAGCTACCTGCTTGGCTTCCTACTTGCCTATACGTATCATCTTCCTCGTATTGCCCATTGTAGTCCATATTGTCGTCTACAGGACAATCATGTATACCTGTACTGTTGAGCCATTCGTTTGCAAAGCCGCCTACCGGCTCTTGCAGATCTTGATTAGCATGTTAAGACATCTGAGTTTCCTCACCTGGTTTTCAAATTTGCCTTTCCCCTTTTCAGAGGGCTCTTTATCTTCTGTGTGGTCAATTACCTTGTTGCTTGTTGCTGTTAGCCCCATACCGGTTTCAATCAATTTGGAGCAAAGCTCGTACTCCTTCAGTTCGTCTGCCAGCGATAGCTCGCTTTGCTTTTGTCGCTGCCCCCTATGGTTTAGATGCAGGGCTGGCATTTACATTTGCCTCACCGTCAGGTTTGTCGTTAAATCACATATAGAAGTCCTCCTCATATGCAAGTACTCTGGCTCGTAGTCGTTTCACATTGCGTCAGCATTAAAGTCAGCAATCCTCTGTATTTTGGAAGCTGCGTGCTCACAGTCTTTGTCAGCTTCATTTCTGTTCCAGCTGAGGTCTCTCTGCTACTATTGTCTATTGTCTATCTCGACTTCTGCCACAGCTGCTGACTTTTCCGTATGCAGGCGGGACCAGCAGCGTCTCTGCCTCGAGCATTCAGCGTCTGTTAGGTCTAAATTCATAGTATGTCGAGCGCGCACACCTACTTGCTGTTTGCAGTTAATGTCATTAGTTTTTGCATGTAT
The DNA here is from genome assembly GCF_040938575.1 of Ambystoma mexicanum. Taxonomy (NCBI): domain Eukaryota; kingdom Metazoa; phylum Chordata; class Amphibia; order Caudata; family Ambystomatidae; genus Ambystoma; species Ambystoma mexicanum. Next base: position 262,981,853 of record NC_090921.1, on the reverse strand, counting down.
CGCATTTGTTTGTTTGTTTGTTTGTTCACTTGTTATGCGCACCAGACCCGTAAGTAAAAGGGCGCAGGAGTATGAAGATGCAAGGTTTACATAGTTACAAAATATACACCAGATACAGAGCTCACATAATTACAAAATGTACAAAATATACATATATATATATACAGATATAAAATGGCCTATATAATTACAAAAATAAACAATAAACAATGTACAAAAATACAAATTACAGAGTGATGCTCTCTGTATATCACTAAGGATCACAAGTAAGCTAGATTACGCATAAGCTTTAAGTGATAGCACAACATTGAATGAGAATATAGGGTGAGTAGGAAACGGACACTCCAGCTACGGCCATATCCTAAAGGGTAGGAGGCTAAGGGTCAGTAGAGATAATGTGTTTTATGACATGTTTTCTGAAATGTAAGTAGGGTTGGTCAGCTCTCAAGTCTTGTGGCAGTGAATTCCAAGATTTAGCAGCCTTTACAGGGAAGCTAACACCACCAATAGTGGTGAGCTTGTATTTAGGTATGGTCAGGCAGTTAATATTACCAGCTCTGGTTGGTCTAAGAGATTTGCATTAATGAAGTCATTGCACACTGCAATGGTTCCACTCACCATAAAAGGCCTTGCATACGTTGAGGGCGTTAACAGGGTTGAAGGCAGCAGGGGAGCGGTGGGTGCATTATGTGTCATGAAGCGCTCGTCCGTTGTGCCTCCTTCCAATAGCCGCTGCTTCAGGCGGGTATTCGGACGTAAATGAGCGCTGCTGGGATCACTGAGAGCTGCCATCTCTTCACCCAGTCGGTCGCGACCCGGGAGAGACTGGGACTCTCTCTTGGGACTCACGTGCGGCGCTACACGCCAGGAGCCAGTATTTAAGGTAGTGCCTTGTTGTTAAAGACACAATATCACTGTACTTCCACTGCTCAGATCAGCTCACTGCAGCCACCAACACGCTGTCTGGGGAGAGACTGGGACTCTCTCTCGGTAGCAGAGATATGGCCTGGGAGAGGACGGGAAAGCGGGTGTGGTTGATGTGGGGAAAAGGATGGGCTATCTCCTAGATCAGAAGTGAGCAGACATGGCTGCTTATGAGGGCGAGGGTGGAGAGAAGGTCAGTGGTGGAGGGGAAATTCACCACAGTGTTTAGTCGGGTTCCTGGGTGTCTTCTGGTAAGGCAGCGCAATGGAGGGAATCGAGGGGCACCCAATAGAAACCTGAAAGTGGGAAAAAAGTGCAGGATAGTATATTTTATGTCACTACACAGTGACATATCCACAGAAAAACATTGAGCAAAGTTCTTGAAGGACCTTATGATCAGGCTCAAAGTCAGAGCCATGATCATGCTCATGTTTAGAATAAGGGTTAACTTTAAGATTATGATTTGAAATAAAGATAAGATTAGGGTTAAGTGGGAATGTTGTAGCCTTATATATCACTTTATTTTGACCATGAGCATAATGTTTTGCACTATTCTACTTGTATTCAAATGTCTCCTGTTCCTCTTCCAGCTAACTTCCACAGTCCACTCCCTCCTTTTTACTAAACAATCCCATGGCATGGAAAGTGAACAAGAATTATTGAAAACATCAAATGGAATGTGCAGATAGAAGGCACACTTAATGGTGAGAATCCCAGTCCAGAGGTTTAACATAGGGTCGCAGCCATAGCAGAGCACAACGTTGTGCTTCTGACCTAAAATGCAAATATGAAAGAGTGCCAAATACTAGGTTCAACAGAAACCCCTACCCTCACTGATATGTAGCCACCAACCTCAACATAGTTTTAGCCACCAGCCCTAACCCTACACTCAACCTAATTTCTAAACGTATACAACAACAGAAACCCTATCCACCAACTTTGACCTAAAGCAAAACCACCAATGTCATTCCCAGGGCTCATCCTAACTCTAACCCTACACCCTACCTAACACTAAACCTGGGCAGTAACTTTTACCCTAACTGTATCAACAAGCTCATACAGTAATTCATCGACAAGCCATACCTACAAACCTATCCCAAACGTATCATTAACCCTGAACCTAAAGGAAATTAGCTCAAACCCTGCACACTAATCATTCTCCTAACCAGTAACTGTAATTCAACCCAAACCCTCAAACAGAACATTGACCCACTTTTCAAAAGTAGCCGTGTTCATAGCTCTACCTCTTACCAAGATCTGTAACCCCCCCCTTTAGATCTAAATTTGATTAGATCATTATAGGCCAAAGTAGATTAGAAGTGGCAATACTACTGTGGGGTAAGAAACAATGGAGAAATCCGATTAGGATAGCCACATCCCCTGCACACTATCTAACAGGCCAAATGGCCTAATGGAGATAGAAATCCGAAGATTACTTAGTTAGTTATGAATCCTTTTGAATTACAAATGTAGACAACATAGTAGAAAATAAGTTCAATAGACAATTTTTTGGTTATTAACAACAAATTTTGCTTTTAATTTGTATCTTGATAAGCCCAACACGTTTCGAGTCATGAGAACTCTTCATCAGGGGCAGCATGTTCATCAAACAATTTCTACAGAAAGGAAAATTGCATACAGTATATTAGCATTTTTATCCTCAAAAAAATGTCAATCAAGTCATATGGTAACTTCCATATTTAAAGTGAAATTTATAAAACTCCTTTGTAGTATATTAAACCATACATTCTATTGAAGAAGTGGACAGCAGTGTCTCAATCTTAACTCATTCACCGAAGGAGTACTGATGTGTAAAGCGTTATAAGTTGTGAGTGTTTAGCCAATAATAAAATAATTAATAATTAAAGCCATGGTGCCAGTCATAAATCTGTGGACATGCCCAAAGTGTGTGGTTAGTGTAACGAAAGTGATGTTAGAATTAGAGTCATTCTGGTGGATGGATAAAATCTTACCAAAAACAATGTTTGAAAAAAGCCTGAGTGGTCAGTCAATGAGCCTCAGTTGGGCGAACACTACGGTTCTTAATGCACGTTCCCTGGTAGTCAAAATTCCCTCCAGTCTAAGAAGAAAAATGTGGTATAAGTCTAAAAAAAGGGGTACTAAATAAGCAATGAACAGCTATTCCCAAGTAAAATACTCACTCGATTGTATTCCGGCAGTCCAGGAGGCGTCCAGGCGCGGCGGGAGCCCACAGCTGTGTGAGCTTCCCTTCCCTTCTACCTCTTTCTTTGAAGAAGAAATCAACCTTTTTAAACTGATAAGGAAGATGGAACTAAAAGTTTTTTTCAATAACATAGAGGACAACATGCAAATCAGAACCAAGTCAAAATATCTAGAAATGAAAAATAAAAGTAACTTTTACCCTCAGGTAAATCACCCGTTGATTAACCTATTTAAACAAAAAAACATCAAAGACCTTAAAAGGCTGAAATACTCTTTGCCCAAAAAACAAAACATCTGCAAACATCAACTGAAACTGATTAAACAATTGGCAGAAGATAATAGCCTGACTCTAAAACAAGCTGATAAAGGCGGTGCCCTGGTGTTAATGGACACCACCCTCTACGATCTAGGTTGTTCTAAACTTTTGGAAGATACCAGGACTTATATACCACTAGATAGTGATCCACTACTTGGGATAACCAACATCAACAACTGTAGACAAAGCACTCGAGATGGACTGGATAACAGAAAACACAGCAGACTTTTTGATACAGAAATATCCCATAACTCCGGTGTTCTATGGCTTGCCTAAAATACATAAAAATCTCCAGGATCCACCATTTCGCCCGATTGTTGCCGGGACAGAAAGCATATTTCAACCTCTTGCAATCTATTTGGATACAGCTCTTCAGCCTCTGGTACAAGCGACTACAACCTATCTCAAAGATACAACCCACTTCTTGAAAATCTTACAAACATTGCAGCTAGCAGAAGACAACTTGATACTGTTCACCATGGATGTGAACTGTTTGTATACTTCCATCCCACACTCTGAAGGTATTGAGGCTCTAGAATAGTTCTTACTATCCAAAAGAAATGTAAATATACATAAGGTTTTGGCACTGGAGTTAATCAACATCATAATTTACAATAACTATTTTAGACATAACGACCAATTCTACCTACAAATTTCGGGCACTTCCATGGGGTCCTCGGTGGCCCCGTCCTACGCTAATATCTTCATGTATCATTATGAAAAGCAACATGTATTGGACAATAGAATCTGGAAGAACCATATTAAATGCTGGCAGAGATACATTGATGACATCTTTGGCATATGGAAAGGTACAGAGACAGAACTACTCAACTTTTGGAACTTTCTCAACACCTGCAATCCACGAATTGGATTAACTATGGAAATCGGCAAACCACATGTACATTTTCTGGATGTTACAGTAGAACTAATAGGCACCACGTTAAAAACAAAAATATACAGAAAACCAACAGATGTCAATAGCTGTCGTCATCACACGAGCCACCATCCTAAACATCTGAAGGATAATCTACCATACAGTCAGCTATTACGGCTCAAGAGAATTACTTCAGAAGCAGACACACTCCATGGAGAATACAACATAATGAAGCAAAGGTTCCTCGATCGAGGTTTCCCATCGGAAGTGGTAGAAAGAGCGATTATACATACAGAAACCCAGGAAAGAAATACACAACTGGAAAACCGACCTAAGAAAAAGGATAAGGGACTCATCCATACATTAAAATACTCAAGCCAAAGTTTCCAGATCAAAAGAATAATCTACAAAAACTGGGATCTTATCAAATCTGACAGTACGCTTACTCGGCTATTTCCGGATACGCCTATGATGGCTTATAAAAGGGGCAAAAACTTGAGAGATCAACTGATCAAGGCAGAAAAACCAAAACCATCACCTCAGACAACCCTCAGCAAACAAAAACCTGGCACCTTTGCATGTTTACACTGCCAACATTGTAACAATGTAATAAAAGGTGATCATATCAGACACACATACAGTGGTAAAAAGATCTCGCTAAAACATTTTGCAACATGCGATACGAAGAATGTAATCTACGCTATTCGCTGCCCATGTGGCATATATTACGTGGGCAAAACTAACAGAAAAGTCAAAGACCGGTGGACAGAACATAAATCCTGTATCAGGACTAAGAATAGCAAATGCCCGGTATATAGACACTTTGAGGAGAAGAAACACAATGTTTCACAAATGAGATTTTTGGTACTTGAGGTCCTTCGACCATTAAGTAGGGGTGGGAATCTTCCAAAAATACTTGCACAAAGAGAACTTTTTTGGATTAATAAATTGGACGCTATGACCTCCCTCGGAATTAATGAAGACTATTACCTAGGGCCATTTTTCATAAACAATACCCTTATTGAGGTAGCCGTACACTACTCAACATGTCTAACAGGTTAAATACATCCTTATGAGTGTTCACTTGTACATATTCAACAATCTTTCCTGAGCCTCATCTGTGGTTTTCTTATACTTGCATTTCTATGTCTATGTTGGCCATTTGTTGGCATTTAGAATGTACACCCATGTTCTCCTAACGGGTTAGTAACCAGATTACTTACAAATGTCTCTTTTTTTATTATGATTTTTTTCGTTCTTGCCAAGAATTGTAAATAACAGCTATAACATGGAGAAAACAATGTTATATATCTAATTTATGATTTTGGATGACAGTACTGTTGATGCCATAAAAGCTTGTGTTTTAACCCAATAATATAAATCAGGTTGTGATGAGTTAAATATAATTAACTCTGCCCACATCTAGTCACTAACACTGATCACCCTATCAACACACTCTGAAGCATTGTTAGAGGACATGCCCCGCTCCACATACGCTCCTCATTAGAGTACATAGACGCACCACGAGTGACGTCATGTTGCATTTATCAATAGAGGTTTCCTTCTCCATACTTTAACTCACGCCGTTGCGGCGACTTGTTTACATTAGCTCGCGCTTGCGTGAGTGACGTCATGCTCCCCGCATGGCGCCGCTGACGCATCCGCGAGTGACGTCACATACATAAACAGTATAAATCACGGCCACCGCGAGGGAAGCTGACACAGCTGTGGGCTCCCGCCGCGCCTGGACGCCTCCTGGACTGCCGGAATAGAATCGAGTGAGTATTTTACTTGGGGAATAGCTGTTCATTGCTTATTTAGTACCCCTTTTTTTAGACTTATACCACATTTTTCTTTATTCTTCTTAGACTGGAGGGAATTTCGACCAGGGAACGTGCATTAAGAACCGTAGTGTTCGCCCAACTGAGGCTCATTGACTGACCGGTCAGGCTTTTTTCAAACCTTGTTTTTGGTAGGATTTTATCCATCCACCAGAATGACTCTAATTCTAACATCACTTTCGTTACACTAACCACACACTTTGGGCATGTCCACAGATTTATGACTGGCACCATGGCTTTAATTAATAATTCTTTTATTATTGGCTAAACACTCACAACTTATAACGCTTTACACATCAGTACTCCTAATGTAAATGAGTTAAGATTGAGACACTGCTGTCCACTTCTTCAATAGAATGTATGGTTTAATATACTACAAAGGAGTTTTATAAATTTCACTTTAAATATGGAAGTTACCATATGACTTGATTGACATTTTTTTGAGGATAAAAATGCTAATATACTGTATGCAATTTTCCTTTCTGTAGAAATTGTTTGATGAACATGCTGCCCCTGATGAAGAGTTCTCATTACTCGAAACGCGTTGGGTTTATCAAGATACAAATTAAAAGCAAAATGTGTTGTTAATAACCAAAAAATTGTCTATTGAACTTATTTTCTACTATGTTGTCTACATTTGTAATTCAAAAGGATTCATAACTAACTAAGTAATCTTCGGATTTCCATCTCCATTAGGCCATTTGGCCTGTTAGATAGTGTGCAGGGGACGTGGCTATCCTAATCGGATTTCTCCATTGTTTCTTGTTTGAATCCAGCCTAGATACCAAGGCTGAGACTCTTCTCCCGTGCACCTTGAATTTTGTAAATATAACATTCTATAATTCTTCACTTAACCACTAAAACTGCAATTATCTTGGTGTGCAAGTGTATTTATCCGGCTTTTAATACTACTGTGGGGTTCCAAACCCTTGGCATCTGTGCCTGTACCTAACTATCATTGTAAATAAATCTGAGTGTTTACAAATCAGGGGCCGATCTTTTTAAGAGTGTTAAGAGGGCCACAGGGGCAATGTCATGTGGGGACCCTGAAGCTTTAACCTTTGCTGAAACTAGATTTATATCCTGAATGCTGATCCCTGAAAGGTGATAATCTTTCTAGCCCCCATCGAATATATCCACCTCTTTCAGATGCAAAAGCAGAGCTAGGTCATCACATATATTCTGGGAGTTTATTTGTGTTGATATGTCAGCAAGTGCTATTTCTATCTGGTGCAGTTATGATCTAGTAAGAGCAATGAACCCTGTTGATGTTGAAGACACCTTTGTTATACTTATGATGCAGCTGCTTTAGCAGGAGTATTTCGAAAGATAAATAGCTATTACCTCCTGTTTCACATTGTTTGCTAATGTAATGTAATTCTGTTCCAATGGACTTGTGTCCGGAGTCTGGCCAGAGAGCTGAGGGCAAATGATATACATTGGAGATAAGGGGAGATTCAGGAGGTAACACATACGATATAACAGAAATGGGGTACATACCAGAGTGAGGCACATGAACTGAAGGAGCTGGCTCTAAGCAAAGAAACACAAAGAGAAAGCAAAGGCAAGCAAATCTACTGGATAACACAGATTGATCAGAAGAAAGAATGTACTGGAATATGATAAGGGGTCTTCAGTGATTAGGGAAAGCCCTTGGGATTGGTGCCAGCAGATTACTCTTGACAACTGTTATAGAGCAGCACCATGACTTTGGTCTACTGATGGGAATGTTGTGCTCAGTGCAAGGGTAACACTAAAGACCATATACTGAGACAGGTAGGGATCCAACAGACTATTTGAAGGCAACAGATGTTTTTCTCTTATCTGTTCTTAATGGAGATCAACCCAGGTGTAACACTATACGGATACAGAGCACAGGCATAACAGTGGACCAATCTGTAATATAGGTGAATGCAGCGTGGAATGAAAAAAACCTGGCAAAGGATAGGCAAAGGTATTCCAAAATGGCTGCCGAGGGGCGAGCTGCGTGTTAAGAGCGCTCTGATCAATAAAGAAATTGCAATAGCGCTATCTGGCCCCCGATTCCAGGAGCAGTGGAGGTGGGCAGGAGAAGGCAAGAACGCAGGAGTTTAGTAGCACCTGCCGAGTCGGGTCCATGACAAGTGCATAGCTGTGAGGCTGTATCACTGATTCGGCAGCTAGCGCTGGTTGGGCTCCACAACACGCCCGCCCGGAGTGGCAGGTACAGATGTGCCTTGAAGGAGAGCTGAGTAGGCCCGCAGAGGGCAGGCAAGGGGTCAGCCAAAGTGGGTCAGCCTCTGGTGAACAGCCTGGTGAGTGGCGAGGGCTGGGGGTGCTGTTGGACTGCCGCAGGGAGTGAGTCTTGGCACAATGGAGCCCGAGAGGAGGAGGAAGTGGGTCCTGCGCCCCGCGTAAGCAGGGGGCCCATGGCGCTGCAGGGCTCTTGAGGGACTTGACAGAGGCCTCATCGGGCAAGCAGTATCTGGAGCAGCAGGCTGGTGGTGCAAGGCCCCTTCCAGGAGCACCTAACATAGAGAAGGAGAGGGACTCTGCCCCTGGGACAGAGAGAGAGCTCACAGAACACTAGGAGGTCAATGGAGCCTTACACCAACGTGAGGAGCAGAGGACAGGAGCACAGTCCCCCATCCAAATCCCCCAGAGGGAAGACCAATGGGAGGCAAGGACAGTCAAAGCCCATTAGAAGAAGGAATTGGCTGGTGTATCGGGGGCAGGCTACCCTAGGCTAAGAAACCCTGTGCTGAGTTCAAAGCAGAGAGGATGAGCACCGACCATGGCAGACGATGGGGACAAGGAGTGGGGGGTGACCCAGCCCCACTGGTCATTTGGATCCCCGCAAGAAACAGAGCAGGGGCCCAGAAAGTCCATCAGGCTTGCATGGAGTGCCGCAGAACTGGTAGGCACCCTCCCCCCCTCGTACCAGGACGGCTTGACTACATGGGTGGTGATCAGGAGGAGCAACATCTGGGGGCCTGAGGGATGTTGCTCCTCCAGTTGGACCACCAGCAAGGAGGCATTGGGGAACACCAGAACTTGGCTCCCGGCAGACGGTGGGCCCTTAGAGAGGTGGAGTGTCTATGGCCCTGGGGCAGTTGCCAGGTGAGACCCAGGTGAGCAACATGGTGCTGCTCAGGTGGGGGGAGCGGCCTGGACCCCCCTCTATTCGACCTTGCCCCACACACACACACACACACGTCCAAAAACAAGGGGAAGACTTGCAGGCGTGCACCAAGTAGGTGAAAAAACATCACAGGAGGTCAACTTGCAAAGACTCTGGTTCAAGGAAGGTGAGATCCCATGGGAGGAGGGGCAGGGACATCTGGACAGGAGGAGCCAGGTGAAATGGCAGGACCCACGAAGGAGCAAGTGGTTACCTAGAAGGTCCTCCGCCAGTGCTTTCAGGACTTTGGGGACAAAATTTCGTAAACCAATCTCAGCTAAGCCTGATGCATGGAGAACTCTCCCAGTCTCTGCAGGAAGTGAAAGGGGACCTAACGAAACTGGAGGAGTGAGTAAACGCAGCAGAGAAAGCCATACAGGACGTTGCAGAGGACCTCAGGAAGATTGATGAGCTGATAGATCAGCTGGCAAGGGTGGCTCAGAACCAGGATCTCCAGAGTGAGGACCTAGAGAACTGATTGAGAAGATCCAATATTAGAATCAAAGGTTTATCAGAGGCAGTGGTGGACAATGACTTGTGAGAAATGGCATAGCATGTGTTTGCGGACCTGCTGGAGGTGGAAGTTTGGTCGGGAATAGAGCTGGGCCGCATACATAGAGTGGGTCCTAAGCGAGGAGAGCCCGGGGCCAGACCCAGGGACTCAGTGTTTGCCCTGCACCAGTACAGGCAGACGGAGAAGGTGACAGAAGAGCTAAAGCAATCAACTACAATGGCTTTGATCTTCGACTATTCCAGGACTTAGCCCAAGCCACCCTGGTGAAACATAGGCAGATGGGGCCGGTGGTGCGCACAAAGCACAAGCGGATGTACATTATAAATGGAGCTTTCCCTTTGGCTTATTGTTTGAGCGGGAGGGGTCACAACACTCCTTCACCACATGTAAGGAAGTTGAGGTTCCTGAAGATGGAGGAGAAGTGTTCTCCATGACATGAACGAAGACCGGGGAGAGACCTGCTCAAGAGGAAAATTTGGGAGGGGACAAAGGTTCTGATGAAAGTTTCCAAAAAACAGGGCCTGAGCAGTCCAGTCAAACTCCCTGATGAGGGAGAAGGTGCGGAGAGTCCCCACCCAGGAACTCACAAGGATCCACCAGGCTTAAGAAAAATGGGGGTGACGTGAAAGTTTGTATTAACCCGCCTGAGGGCGGGTGACAGGTGGTAGGGACTGGGGGGTGGGAGCCAAAGCTATCTTGGTTGGTACCCTGGCTCACTCTGGGATAATCTCACTCTGGGATAATACAAGGGTTCAGCACCCGGAAAGTAGGATTGTGGGAGGTAGAGGCTGGCTGAGCCCGACGAGAGTGGGGGGGTAAAGAGGGAGGGAGGGATGAAACAGGGTGGAAGGGAGGGGATAGGGGGAAATGTGGGAGGGGGAAGAGAGGGGCAGCTGAATAGAAGTGGGGGACCGAAGCCTGAAATCTCACAGCCGGAATGCCTAACTTTAAGTTGATCACTCTCAATGTCAGGGGTCTTAACTCCCTGGTAAAATTAAGGAAAGGGGTGCAATTTTTGGGAAGGGAGAGGTCAGACTGGGTGGCGCTGTAAGAGACACACATCCAAAAATCTGACAGACATAAACTTAAGTTGAAAGGATATCCCCAGTTGATTCAGGCCAATGCTAAGTGTAAACGTGGCAGAGTGCTCCTAGCCTTTTGCGCACTCAGCCAGGGCTGCTTGTTACAGACACTATGTGAGACCCTGAGGGCAGATTCATTATGGCAAATGGCAAATGGGATGGAGAGGGATAGTTTAGTTTAGTTTAGTTTATTTTATTATGTAGCGCACCTAACCCGAGGGTATCTAGGCACTTTTGCTTATACAGACTTTTGCTTATACAGACAAGAAGTACTCACCCTGGCGGCAATATACACCCCCAACACCGGGCAGGACGGGTTCCTGAGGATCGTCATATCTAACATGAACTATTTGCGAAGGGTAGGGTAGTGCTCACAGGGCACTTTAATTTAGCACATGACCCAGACAAACATAGGAGCGCGAGGATCTTCCACATCCAGGTGGCCCTGACCAAGAAGTTTAAGGAGGGCAATGGAAGGTTGGCTTAGTGGACTCATGGAGAGAATTAAAGGGGGGGGTGGAGGGTATACCTTCTACTCCCAGGTCCTTCTTGAGGATCAACTATGTGTGGGTATCCCGTACTTTTTTAAGGCAGGTGAGAGACGTTGATCTGGGGGTGATAGCAATATAAGATCACGCCCATTAGAGTTAGAGGCTTCCAGAACACCTTGTGATGACTGATGACCTGAGGGGGTGGATCAAAGGTTTCTTTGTAAATAACAGTTCACATGGGACGGAAGGGCCCATTGTAATGGACATGTTTAAGGCCACCATGAGGAGGGAGCTGATCTCTAGAAAAGCCCAGAGGGATAGGCAAAGGGACCAGATGCAGAGAGAGCTTGAGGACCAGCTTAAGCAGGTAATGGGCAAAATGAAGAAGAACAAAGGTAATGCAATCAGGAAAGAATATAGGCTGATCAGCGGCCAACTTGAGGTTCTCAAATCTAGGAATGCTGAGCAATCCCTCCTATACCTGCAGCAAAAATACTATATTAAAGCCAATAAGGCCGATAGGCTTTTGGGTAGACAGGTGAGGAAGGAGGCCACTAGGACCATACTAAGGATTAGAGCAGGGCATGGAGGGCAGAGCTCCTCAAATGTGGGAATCATAGATGCCTGTACGGAATTATATTTGAGTCTCTACACATCCGACTCGCCAGAACAGAGGGCCCAGAAAGAATATTCTGCAGAAGATTACACCAGGGGAAAGGGAAGAACTGGACAGGGAGATCACCCCAGAGGAAGTGAGGGCTGTGATCTTGGCATTGCCGACTGGTAAGGCCCCAGGGCTGGATTGTAGCTTTTGTAAAACATTCAGGGAAGTTCTGATCACGATTTTGGTGCCCCTGTTAAACTCCTTTGGGAGTACCGTCCATGGAGGAGGCCAAAGTGGTTCTGCTCCCTAAACCCGATAAAGATCCTACACTGTGCGGGTCATTCCGGCCCATAACCCTAATTAACAGGGATGTGAAACTATATACCAAGATCCTGGCATCCTGCCTGGACAGGTTGCTCTCCATACTGATCGGACCGGACCAATACAGGTTTATCAGACATACGCAGATTTCCGATAACACAAGCAGGGTGTGACTTGTCATAGACAGGGGCCGCTTTGACCAGCACCCAAGCAGCGATTCTGGCCTAGCAAGGAAAATGTCTTAGACCTCATGGAATGGTATTTTCTTTTTCACACCATGGAGGCCATGGGCATGGGGGAAGGTTCATGCATATGGTGAGGGCCAATTAGCGGGACCCGATCCTTCGCCTTGCTATCAATGGCCAGATTTCTCAGGGGATAAAGGTGTCTCGGGGTACGAAACAGGGCTGCCTGCTCTCTCCACTTCTGTGCGCAATTCACCTGGAACTCTTACTCCACCGTATCAGAACCGGATGTGAGGGTATTAGTTTTGGGGGGAAGAATCATAAATGGATCTCTTTTGCAGATGACATGTTACTGGCAATCACGACTCCGGAGACATTTAAAAAAAAAAAATGTATGTGCAGTTATTTTAATTCGTTAAAACTTTAAGCACATTTCATATAAAAATACATATCAAAATAATACACTTCATTGAAGTGTTTCCTTCACATTTAACATTTGACTACTTCACATCAAAAGGATCACTCTAGGAACATGATCTCTCAGGTGAGCAATTTAAGAATTTGTTCTTTTTTTGCTGAATTTCCTTCCATATATCATATACTGTTGTACATGCTATCGCTGATGTTGCTCCGTAGATAACATTCCTGGGGATTGGAAGGGAGTTGGAGGAATTTGGCAGGGTGGCGGGCCTGAAGATCAATGGCCACAAATCGGAGCTGCTCAACTTGACCGTGCCTTGGCAAAGGGTGAGGGATCTGAAGGAGAAATGCCCTTATGTGTGGGCTGCTGGTAGTTTTCATTACCTGAGTCGACAGGTACAATTATCTGCCTCTCCTGGAGAGGGTCAAGCAGCTCTTGAGGGAATGGGGCCCCTATTGATATCATGGCTGGGTAGAATAAACACCCTGAAGATGATGATCCTCCCTAAGATCCTGTACTACTTTCAGGCTCTCCCCGTGAATGTCCCAAAGCATTTTTTTCAGAGCTTCAGAGACATACGAGTAGATTTATTTTTAACTACAAAAAACCACTAGTGTCTATGAGGGTACTAATGACACCTACTCACAAGGAAGGTCTGGGGGTTCCAAACTTTTACCTTTACTACTTGGCGGCCCAGATTCGGGTGGTACGGCAATGGTTCATTGGTGACCGGGACAAGATATCGAGGACTATGGTCAGGGTGGTGGTGGGGAGGCCCCTAGATGAAGTACTATGGTGCCCCAAAGTGCACACACCTAACAATATGTATATGAGTAAGATTACAACTTTGGTGGGGCAGGTGTGGGACTCTGTGGTTGGATGGTGGGTCAGACAATCTTCCCAGCCCCATTGACCCCAATATTTAGGAACCCACAATTTACCCCAGGCCGGGTGGCAGGAGCCTTTGGACAGTGGGGGAAGGCGGGGTGCCAGGTGCTGCGGGACATGGTAGACGCACAGGAGGTTAAAACATATGAACAGTGTAAACAACACTTTAACCTGGGAGATGGAGAGAGGTTCAGATACTTTCGAATTCGGCATTGGATAAAAAATCCTGAGGTCTTAGGCGCTGCGACCAGAGATTTCACCTTCTTTGAGAAATATGTAACAAGTAGTACTGGCGGGGCGCATATGGTAGCTGACCTCTACAAGATATTTTCCACATATCGACCGATCATTGTCATATGTTCAACCTGGCTAACATCTGAAATCTAGAATGATTGAAAAGTACTTGGCAGCTCAAACAGAGGCTAGGATTTCCTCTTTAATGTTTGTAGTTGAAAGCTGAATCAGTTCATTGTGTATATCTTTCTTCTTGGTCTGTTATTTTACAAATATGCTCATCCATGAGTGGGTAAAATAAAGCTAGATATTCAACACATTGCAGGAAGTTTCCATTACCAAATGTATGCAGTTTTTCATGCATTCTACAAAAGGCCAGATGTTGCTTACCGAGAACTCTTACTAAAGCAATCAGTCATTCTAGGATTTGCTGCCAATACTTCTCTTCCTGCTTATTGAGGTGCATATTTTCTTTATCAATTGTGTTCATCTTTTTCATTTGCAGTGAAAGTTGCTTCCACTTTTTTAAATATTTTCTAAATGCTCCCTGCTTCTTTCATGCTCTGCTAGAATTGCAAACATGTTTTTCCAGTGCGTTGACCTTATATCAGCAAGATATAACTGGTACTGGTCATATTACTGCTAAATAGCTTACAACCGAAGCAAAACACAGTGGGCCTCATTACGACCCTGGCGGAAATCGAAAAACGATGGCGGAAATGCAATACCGCCATCGAATAGCGCTCGGTGCGATCATGACCCGTCACCGCAAATTACGATGCCATTAGCGACACCGTAGTGAACGCCAACGCTAACTGCACCAAGCACGCGCGCGCGCGCCATGCCAAACCGTAATTAACACCATGGCGCAACGGTACGCGAATTCCGACCCTAGCGGACATGCACCTAACGCCATCAAGCACGGCGGAAAGTACCATTCCGCCATGGTGAGAAGTACGGCATCGCGAATCAACCGTAAACGGCCCTACTGAGTGCCTGTACACCGCTCCCTGGCCACATTGTACAACCCCCCGTAGGTGCAATGAAGTCACACAATGCAACCAGTGAAATGTACAAGTCATCCATGCCTGCCAACGAACAAATGAATCTCAAGAGTGCCCAATGGGAGCTGCAGGGCACAGATGGCACGAATACAGAAGCTATACAAATGGACATGACCTCAGTCTCCCACCAAGAAACGCACGCAAACACAGGCACCTGTGACCAGCAATATTCCGATAATCACATCATTCCACCAATCCAACTGGCTGACCGGCATCTGTTACACAAAAGCTAATCCCCCGCCCCTGAGCATGACATCATCAAAACAGTCATAATGGCAGCCCTTATCCCTGACCTCACTGGGCTCCGTAGGCAAACGCGCCCAGCACAGTACCACGCAACTATACTCCGAAGCTGGAACCCAATGCAGATCTCCTCACAATACATCGCTCCCCAAATAGGAATATGCCACATCACTCGCAAAGAAGAACGCTACACGGTTCATATCAGAATAGAAATTTAATGCACAACAAATTCACCAAGCCCATACAGCCATTAGGCCATGAACTCCAAAATATATTTCATTATCGTGGGCTGCATCCGCAATAAATGACCAGCTACTTCTTGTGTGACGCCCTGTTCCTTCATGGTACACAGGGGCTACATTCCCGTACGAAAAGGCAACATGGAAGCGCCTAGAACCGCAGGGCCGTCCCAATAGGGAGGCACTAGTCCAGCTGAAAGGCCGAAATGTTGCTCCTAGCCACTAGTACTGCATAAGGGCATGTGGCCCATTGGCGATCGTCCCATAAGATCGTAATGCTGCTCCACTGATTAACACGAAGCAGCAGGTGTCGGGAGTAAAATCCATCTGCAGGAGTGGCATACAGATGGCAGTGGCAAAAGGGGAGGAGATACCTGTCAACCAAATGAAATGAAAAAGAATAGTATGGCCATCAGAACTACATTTGAATTACTCACTTCAATGATCACACCAAATCCACAGCCATATGCATGCTAGCCCACTCCAAAGGATCATCACCACCCAAAAACCACTTGCGAATCATAACTATCTATATCGAGGTGAAAACACTATCACAAACGAGTGTACCTGTGCATGCGTCTGTTAAAACAGAATCCATCAGATGGGATTGGTAACGTGCATAGACACAAGTGTCTGAAGGCGCGTCGAGACAGGGAGGGCTCAACAAGGCCAGATAGACGATGGCCCCACTATGGCAGCCCTGCATCACATAGCGCAGGGGAGGCGGATAGATTCCAAGAAGCCCTGTACATGGCAAACTCTGTATCAAATCATCTGTCCATGCATCCATACATCATACCCTCATCCCGTAATGAAAACGCCTGTTTCCATACTCACATAACATGTGAAATTTCCATTGAGTCTGTGCGTTATGCAGCCTGCAAAATCCACTGTGCCCCAGCCCGTAATTCCAGTGTTGTGAAGTAACATGTATTTGGGAACGTCCGGCCTCATCGCCCACGTCGCTATTGCGCATCCCATACTATTCATATCAATCATTGCATCCTCGCCATGGCCCCTGTCCCAAGGACATTGAACAATAGAACGTTATATTTGCAGTCAGACCTGTGGGCATCTCCTCGCCGCTAGCTGAAAACCGAAAGCGCCGCCCTTCGAATTCCTCATTTGCAACATCACGTCGAAAAGGCATCTGTGGCCGCTTGAAACCACAAATTAATCCATCTAGTGCGGCTGTGTGTGAAAATGGCAACTGCCTTCACTCACAAATGGAACGCCCCGCCCGTCGGTGAAACTCGGTACAGTGTTGCATGAGGGTCCACCGTTACTCGAGTACTACGTTCCACTGACCCTTCACAAGTCTGTTCGCGACTGCAAAGATTGTATGTGAAACAATGGGACCATAGCCGAATGAACATATCAACCAATGTTACACTGCCATCGGGTACAAATACATGATTGCAATAGCAAGATGCCATTCGTCGAATTGCAGCGTTGTGTGCGGGACGTGCTCACCCAAAGTGGAGTGCAGCTTGCACAGGTGGAATGAATCACCACAGGTGGAGGCCATACAGCCTGAAAACACATAAATTGCACACCCAGTCTCCTCCCACAACCACACCCACTCCGAAATGCTACCGGCAGGACTAGCCATGTTGGCCCTAGGGGACCTGATAGCACTGCAAGTACTCCAACTTCAGGAAGAAGACGAACACCAACTACTACCGGCCGCACGGCGGAGACGCAGGAGGAGGAGGAGGGCAAGGCAGGGCCAGCAAGGGCCGCCAGCACAGCCACTACCACCACGCAGGCAGCCCGCAATCCCACGCCTCCGAGCACATCCGTTCAACCTCACTGATGAGCAGATCCACACCCTCTACCGTTTGGACCGGGACACCATAACCGCCATTGTGGACATGACACAGGCTGACCTTGTCAGCATGATAGATAGCCCAACCGCCATCCCACCCCTACTGAAGGTGGTGTCTGTACTCCACTTCCTGGCCACAGGCACCTACCAGCACACAGTCGGACAGTTGCATGGCATATCACAGCCACTGTTCTCACGGACACTATTGCAAGTGCTCGATGCCCTCCTGAAGCAAGCAGACGACTACATCTCTCTACCACGCTCGGAGCAGGAAATTACCAACACAAAAGTGGGATTCCATGCACTTGCCGGCATACCGGGTTGCATTGGTGCCATCGACTGCACCCATGTGGAATTGGTCGTCCCATATGCCATGGAGGCCCAGTACCGCAACCGAAAACAATTTCATTCCCTGAATGTACAAATGGTGTGTGACTCCAACAGGATCATTACACATTGTTGTGCCAGATTCCCTGGATCAACCCATGATTCTATGGTCTTGAGGAACTCTACTATACCACGCTACATGGAGCGACATGCAGGGAACAGATCCTGGCTACTCAGTGAGTCTCATTTCATGCATGATGATGTGGGGTATGTGATGCGGCAATGACCTGGCAGGAAGGGGGGGGGGGTGCGTACGTAGCAATGGCATTCCTCAATATTCCTTTCCTGTCCACATACAGGTGATGCCGGGTATCCACTGAAGAGATGGCTCCTCACACCAGTCCGGAACCCACGGGACCAGCATGAGGAGGACTACAACCATGCCCACTCACGTACCCGTGTAGTCATAGAACAGGCATTCGGCCTACTGAAGACTCGTTTCCGCTGCCTCAGCAGGTCTGGCGGGGCACTCCTGTACCGCCATGTGAAGGTTGCAAAGATCGTCATGGCATGTGTCATGCTCCACAACATGTGCGTACGTAGAAATGTGCCCATGCCCCCTGACGCAGAACTGCAAGCACCTGATGATGGTCATGATGAGGGTGGGGATGTGGCAGCACCTCAAGGAGTCTGCGAGGCACAGGAGGGCCGTGACATTCGTCAGCATCTCATAGATGCATGCTTCTAGCACTCACGCCTGGTGGCTGATACATGGACACGGGACTCGTGGCACTGTGTGTGTCTGGGACATGCACAATATGGACTGTACGCCTATAATGGCCTCGTACACAAAGATCAATGTCCACACATCTCATTGCATGATCGTGCATTGTTTATGGCATATGTGATATCATGTTAAACACCCTATCGACCCGCCACCCAAGTGAGCCCAACACACCCCCTCCACCCTCCTACCTCCCCCCCGAACACCAGTGTCCAAAGATGCTCATTGTCAGTGGGCTGTCGCTATTGCAAGCCCCCTCTGCGGGTATCAGGGGCACCCCTGCCTGTGGAGCGCAGGTTCCTCCCAGATCTACGTTGGGGGCTGCCCTGGACGGAACTTGCAACGGATGATGTCTCTGCCTGCTCACGTCCATGCATGTCCCTAAGGGTTTGTGAGAGCTCAGTGAGCACACGGCGCACTGCGGCAAGTTCGGCACATACGTCTTTGGACGTCGCATGCAGTTCCCCCCTCAGGCTCTCGGTGCTTCTCTCCATTTGTACTCTCAGGCTCTCGGTGCTACTCTCCATTTGTACTCTCAGGCTCTCGGTGCTACTCTCCATTTGTACTCTCAGGCTCTCGGTGCTACTCTCCATTTGTGCCCTTAGTGTCTCTGTACTTCTCTCCATTTCTGCCCTCAGTGTCTCAGTTGATGTTTCTATGTCTGCCTTAGTGCCCCCACATTCATCGGCATGGTCCTTGAGGAGCGTGGCCAGTTGCTGCTGTTGCACGATTAACTGGTCGAGGGACTGTTGCCTCTGCTGGGCCATGGCCATTTGCGGTGGTGTCACAGAGGGGCTGATCACCTCATGTTGCCTTGCCACAGGGCTTGTGGGGGATGGCCAGTCGTCGTCTTGTGGGTGCCCCTGCGTGGTATCCTCATGGTGTACGGGATGGAAAAGACAGGGGGATTGAGACAGGTCATGGATGGATCTAACTTCGACATCCCCGTTTTCTGTGTCGGAGCATGCTGCCATTAATGCAGTATCACCTATGGTGCTGCTGCCACCAGAAGCAGTGCCTACTGTGGCATCCATTGGGGGGACCTGTGGTGGTGGTGTTGTGGGCATGCTGGCTGCTGGGGTGCCTGTTGGAGTTCCCTCCTGTGTGCTGTCACTTGATTTGTGCTGCTGCCGTGTCTTGATCCGTGCAGCTGAGGTGGAGGGTCTTTGGCCGTTGGTCTTGGCCCTCTTTGCAGGTGTGCTGGTAGGGGTGTCCTGGAGCTCGTCGTTTGGATCGGACCCTGTGTTGGAGTAAAGGAGGGCGAGCGTTATTAATGGGTCTGTGGGAATTGGAATGGCAATGTATCACATGCATTGGGGTGGTACCTGAGGGTGATTTGGGTCGGGGCCTTGGAGGTGGTTTCATTTGTGTGTGGAGTGAGGGTGCAGTTGTTTGGCAGCCTGCAGTTAGGGTGTGCCTGCTGCACGTGTAGAGGGTGTTTTTAGGATTTTTAATTATTTATGTATTTGATGTGAGTTTTAAAGTGTGCTATCAGGCCTATGTATGTGGACGTTCTCCTGGACATGTGTTCCTGTTGCACTATGTGGGCACGTGGTACTTCACATGATTGGACATTGTGGTTTTGGCATTGTTTTATTTGGGACACCTACCTGAATCTTCGGATGTCTGCACTCCTTTCTCCATCCCTCCGACTCCCTCTATGCTCTCCATTCCAATGGTGGAGGCACAGATTTCTTCCCAGGGGGTCAACTTGATGGGTGATTCCGATCCTCCCCCGGTAGCTGTGGCAATGTTGCGGTTGGCAGAAAGTATGCTACGGACGCGTATCCGCAGGTCGTCCCATCGCTTTCTGCATTGCTGTGGGTTGCGGGGTGCGGTCCCCACCGCACTTCCACGCTGTGCCACCAGGGCCCATATGGCCTTCTTGTTCGCAAGTGCCGTCCTGGTCATTTGCGTGGAGAAGACGACGGCAGCATTCTCCTGGAGGGTCTCCGTGAGCACCGTGAGTTCCTCACGGGAGAAGTGGACCTGCCGCTTGCGGTCGCACGCTTTCTTCGCTACTTTTCCCATTTTTCTTGGTTTCACTAGGGTGGATGACGGGTTGGGATGTGTCTCAGGGTAGTATTTTTTATGGTTGTGTGGAATTTGTGGTTTTATAGGTGTACGGCGTGATGTTTCCCGTTCCGGGACCATGCTTTTACTTCCGTTTCCGTATATTTACGGTCACCGTACTTTCCGGTTGGCGCTCACTGCAGTGTCCGCTAAGATGGGTGGCGGTATTGCACCTAGGGCGCCGTACGGCGGCGGTGTGGGCCGTTTTGGGGTCATTTCCGCCATCGCGGACTTTGCACTTCCGCCATGGCGTGGTGCTCGTGCCCGATGGGTCGGAATGAGCCGCACTTTGCTCCATCGTGCAATGGCGGAAAAGCTATTTACGCTATGGCGGTCCGGTCGGTTGATTTCCGCAAGGGTCGTAATGAGGGTCTTATGTGGAATACTGTAGCCACTGACGGTGCACATTATCTCCGTTGGGAAGCCTCTTTTTGTAAATATTTGAGGAAAACCTTCCTTCTTTTGTTTCTATCTTTAAGGAAAAGAGACTGCATGACCTATCCTTACAGGATTTGTCAGACATGGTCACTGCTTTTGGAGGTAACATTGACCCAGGTGGCAGGATCACTATAGCTCATACTGATGGAGACAGCAGCACTTTCACATCTTCTCAAATCTGCAACCTGCAAATTGTTCATTTGGTTCACTTTCTTCATTGAGAATTTGCACATCCAATTCTTCTTCCACTTGTGATTCAGTAGCTATATCTGCCATCTCACCTTCTGTGTCAGGTGGATCCTTTGAGCAATCTTCATCACGATCTTGCAGTGGACCACCTCGAAAATACTTAAGAAAACACTCTTCTTGTTTTGCTTTTTCCCTTTTTTTCTGATTCTACTATACTGTGACCCAGACAGTTTTTTCCATTTGACATGATGAACGCAGGCTGAAAAAGATAAACCCAATGGATTACTCAAGCTTCCATTAAATAAAAGTTAACAATCCAGTGTTCTGCCCAGGTTTCTAGGAAAACATACACACATAGCCATTGCTTACTGTGGCATGACATGTATAAAACGTGCACACCACAGAGAGCCCTATCTTCTCATATCTGCACTCATTAGCATTGCTCCAAAGCAACCTTTCCCACTCCCAGAGTTAGCCCCATAACACACCTCCTGCAGAAACGCCAGAACTTACATTGCTGTAGTGATGTTGTAAACTCATTATGCTAAGGGAGGATAGCTCAGCGGCAGCGTGCGCGTCTTGGAAGAAAGACGACACGAAGCAACAACAGGTTCGATCCCTGGGTCCGCGCTTAGAAACCTCTGAGTGTTTACGCGCGTTATAAATACGTAACTAAGACAAAAAAAACACAATTATGCAACGAAGAAAAACAAACAATTCCTGTAACAGCGCCTCAATGCCTGCGGGCTGTGTGAGCGCTTAATAAATGTTAAATAAATAAATAAAATTATATAAAGGGAAGTTTCACCTTTTAAGACAAATCCCCAATATAACCGCATTCAATCAATAAAGTCATTAAAAAGAAATATCTCTACATTGTGGGCGGGTGGGATGGAGCACAAGGGTGGTTGGGAGAGAATTGCAATGCATTATCAAGTTGTTGACAACTTTGCAGCTTTCCCTCTACCGTCCCCTGGAGTGTCTTTCTAAAATAGCATTTGGTCAGTCTAACATCCTTGCGTTAAGAATATGCAAAATTTTGGGGGCAGCATTATTGGTACAGCACCTCCTACTCCATCATATACTTGCGCATGAGGGCATGGTTCAATGTAACAGTGCCACAAAGTCCTCTTCCATCCAATGCGATAAACTGTAGAAAAAACAGATTTGTGGCAGCTATCTACCAATTTTATGAATACGTTTAAAAATTACCTAGGCTATTGAAATTCTCCTCCCCCAAACCCCATAGTTTCATCCTGAAGGCTGTTGGGTAATAGTTTTTTGGGAACGGGATTGGATAATCATCTAGAGAGCCTCCTAGAAATGCAACTAAAACATATACGTAATCCTGAAAGGCTTGAACGCTCGCTGCTGTGATCGATGTGGGATCTGCGTGGGATCTGCAGGTGCATGTTGGAATCTCAGCATGGTGAACTCAGCATTTCATCCTTCTGAGGTCAATAAATGAGTACCAGCTTTGGTTGGGTGATAATTGTATCTAAATATGTTCAATGTAGAGCAAAATCGCTATATGAATAACAAATTATCAGAGGAAAGGCAGTCAAAGCATAGGAGTTCCAGGGCTGGAACGAGGTACGCAGTGGAGAGGGCCTAGTCTAAAGGATCTATTGTCCTAAGTCCGAAATCCCTAGTTTTATTCAAAGTTCCTGAGGCGGGGCCGCACAAGGGCCAGCACAAGATGTCTGGCTTATTCTGAAGCTCCACAGGCCTTATGAAGGCTGCGGTGCAGATGAGCATTCAGTGCGCTTAAAGACCTAATTTCACCTGGGGTTAATGACTACAAACGACCTGTGCTCCTGCTGATCTACTTTTGGGCCCACTTTGAAGCGCCACTGTGACGGTTTTGGTGCCGTTAGACAAGTCCCTGGAAGAACATTCTTAAGGACCCGCCGCATCCTGAGAGGTCACCATCGCATTTGGGCAAGGTTTAAATGCAGGTGGGTGTTACCCCCAGAGGGCAACAGCCCCAATTTGAACTGCTTATATTGCACACTCGCGGGGGCACCACAAACAAACCTCTCACCTGCTGATTCTGTAGTTCAAATAAGTATTGATCTATAACTTAATACCACCATCATAGCTGAACACTTTTACCCAATTGAAGAACCCAGACCAAATGCCCTGCTGGCATGAAAGGGGACTGGAGCCGAGAAATACCATGGGAGTCTGTACTGTGTGCAGTGTGAAGTGGAGGGAAGGCATACAGAGAATGAGGCAAAGGTGGAGAGTGGGAGAGGAAAGAGCAGGGGAAAAGAGCAGAGGAGGAACAGGAGTGGAGGTGAGAATGTAGTTCAGGGATGGAAAGGTTAAGTGTGAATATGCGTGGTGGTGAAGAAAGGAGCGACCAGAGGAGGGACAAGAAAACAGGAAGCAGTGAATTGAGGGTTCAAGAAGGGAACGTGTAAGATACAAGGCAAATGAAATTAAGAAGAACAATGGGGAGGAGAGAGAGATTTGGAGACGGTAGTAGAGAAATGTGGCCCAGAACAGAATGGAAAGGTGGAGTGTTCAAGAAGGAACTAGCTTCATGGAGCAATCGCTAGGATGGCAGAGACTTGGGGGGAGGGAAGGATCAAAGAAAGCTGTATTGAGAGAAAGACAGAAAGGGAGAAGAGGGATAAGGTGGAAAGGAACTAAGAGGAGAAGAGTGTGGAAAAGCCTCCACAAGCTTGTCCCTTAAGCAGAATCATACAGTGATGGAGACAGGCCAGTTGGCAGCTGAAGGCTTAGAAGAAAAAAACAGCTGACCAGGACCAACAACACGGCACTGGGATGAAAAGTTTGCTAAGCCTGGCGTCCGACCAGTGAAACAGTGGTGCCTAGCAACAGTCTTGCTGGCCCACGGTACCAAGGGTGTTGGTGCCAGGTATTTCTGGTTCATAGTCTTTACATCGAAAGTTTAGCACCGAAAATGAAATCCACCTAAATATTATCAACGAAAAAGTGTTTATGCACCAAAACCCGTTCATAGATTTCGTTATATAAACGTTTCCATTTTTTGGCATGGAAATTCGATGAAATATGCAGTCCGTTTTAACGTTACAGGGAGCTGTCCAGTGCTGAAAACTATATTTTCAACACTGAGCAGCTCCCTGTAACGTGGGGTATTTATTGTTTATTGTGGGGAACCCCCCAAACCCCAGGGGTTCCCCTACAGACAACCCCGTCCCCAACCCCCATTTTCAATTGTTAACCCCTGTCCAGTGATGAAATCTATAATGCATTTCAGCACTGCACAGCTCCCTCTAACTTGTGGTGATGTTTGTGGGATCACACCCACAAACCCCCATCAACCTCCAGGGGACCCCACCCAAATTCTACCATCTATGCTAATTGATCACAATCCCCTGTTGTGTTGCATCAATTGAAGGTGAACTAATACCTTGGCTTCAAATCGTCTGTTGATCTCCTGCAATGACATCTGACACTGTGCTGGGGGCCAGTAGGGAACATGCATGCGCCAGTCACAGAAGGAACAAAAACACAATGGGGCATGTGACTAAATCCCTGCCTGTTTCCGGGAATTATCAGGGCAGGGATTTTGAGTGCCAGGTCGAACCCTGAGCCTCTGGATGTGGAACCTGAGGGGGGCATGGAGAGGATCCCCTCGCCTCATTGCCACTTCGCTGGGTGGTCTCGGGGGCCCAGGACCTTTCCACCCCATTGGCCCATCTGCTCATACGAGCCCTAGAGGCTTAGACCGTGGCCTTAACCCTTGTAATACCCTGAAGGCCAGTCCGATAGCTTTCTTTTTCAATTTGAGGAAGCCTAAAGCTCTCTTTATCCAGGCACAAATCCCTCCAATACGGAAAGAAGAGTTTTTACCTACAAGGGAGACCCATCCTATGTGACAGACTGTAGAGAAAGAGAGCACATAGTTCTACTGCTGCTGGTTCACCCGACACTGTCACAGGTGATGTGTGGGGAGATCAGCAGAGCCCGTGTCGAGCACTGTGGTTCTGGAGACATCGATGTGTGGCAGGTCTGAAAAACGACGTTTGGGAAATTGTTAGTTTTATTCGTATGCAAATCTTTACAGGTGCAGTTCGTTATCAAAACATATATTTCTGTGCCAGTCCACGCTTCTCATTCCAAACTACAATTGTTCAAGAAGAGAGAGCAGAAGCTGCGAAATGTTCATCCTTGCAAAGCGCTACCAGTTTAAACCAGCATTGGCAAAGCCAATAGTGGGGGGCTTTTGTGTGGGCATGGGATAGGCTGGAAGTGGCATCATTACAACACAGTGAGAGTCATACACTGGCGAAGCAGTGGCAGGCTCCCTGGTTGTGCAATATGGCCAGTGGATATGAAAATCTGGATAGCTATTTAGTCAGTTAATTGCGCGCAGGAAATACCACAGCTCTCAACCCAGTACAGAGATACTTGCAGAGGGCCTGCAACCACTGCCAGCCAGGCAAAACATTATCTGATCAGCATAACATTTAATTGCATAAGAGTGTTGGGGGGCCAGGGCTTGCACCATAGTTTCAGCAGTAGTCCGCGCAGGCAGGACACGTGCTGCATTCCAGACTCATCATCATTTCAACAAGCAAAACCTCACAGCTTTGAGGGTGCGATAAGAGGAGAGGCAGCCGGGAGGAAAGAATGCAAACGTGACGAAAGTAGTTAAGTTCCAGTCAGGAATGAATTCAAATTGTATTCCAGCGCACAGCACCTCACCTGCGTCGGACAATGTGTCACTCTCAGCACAGCAGGGCTGCTCTCAGAACAGGGGCCGCCGCCAGGATGGGTGCTGGTGCACCGCACAGCAGAGGGCTGATGCAGCCGGCCTGCAGCTAGTGCAAGGCTGTAACAGGTCACTGGTGACAGCCGGCAGACGCAGGCCACCACTTTGGACGGATGGTCGGTGGACCAAAGAAGATGACGTTAACAGCAGCATTCACTGATGCAGTCGCAAAAGACTCATGTCAGGAATGGAGCATGTGCCGCGACGGTGCTGCGTTCGTGCTTATGCGCAGGTGCCAGCGCTGTCACGCCCATGTCCACACTCGTGACCCTGATCCCGGCCCCAAACTTCTCGGCACCTGGTGCCATGCTGCCTGGCCAGCTTCTGCCTGCAGGCGGCAGACAGTGTGGACGTGGCCGGTGCTATCACTACAGGCAGTGCACAATTAAACGTAGTGGAGGTTAAATGCCTTAAGCAACATGTTGGCGCTCTAACATTTGCACTTATAGGAAAGCGCCTAACCTTGCTTAGTGATAGCATTGGCCCTGCGTACCACCCAGCAGCAATTTTCATATTTAAAAGGACAGATTCTGTGATCTGGATGGTAATGTTATCTACCACTGTCGGCCATACACCTTTGGTCTGTTACTATCCTCAGCAGCTTATCTCGACTCCTACATGTCAAGGAAGTAATCGTCCATATCTCGTTAGAGTGTGTTCTCTGTTTCATTCTGTAAGAATGATTCCCCTATCTTCTGATTAATTCCTTGATCGCTTGTCAGTTCATTACAACAAGATTTTAATAGCACCAATGGATATTACTGTATGGTCGTTATAGAAATGGTTGTTGGATTGCTTGGTGTCAGGTAATATTATCCCCACCAATAATATCGCCATATATATGGTCGTCGTTAACGTCCATAGGTGATATTATTAGTGGGGATACTTTTTGGGGTAAATGGGAGCACAGGTTGTGGCGGTACAATGGGTTAATATCGCTGCAAAAATACGCCACTATTCTTGTATGGCGATATTCTTGCGGGGATATTAACACATGGAACCGATGCTTGTGCTTCTCACTTTTGGCCAGAGTTGAAAACATACATCACTTATTAGTAAACTACAAACTAAGCAGGTCATTCAGAGTTTGGCGTATTTTTTTATGAAATAACTCTGGAGAAAGTTACCACCTCTCCCATTGCTAGAATATCCCTGGAGATATTTCAGAAATAGCACCTACACGATTGGTAATATAAAAAGGTGTTTTTTAAACATTGTTTTCTGCCTTTTCCACCTTAACCTTGAATATGCAGGCACAGTCATAGCTCATACCACTACTGTGCAATTATTGATGCAGAATAAGGGTTCATTCTGACCATGGGTACATTGCATGGGTAATGTGGTGAGGGTTGGTTGGTGGGATATCAGAGACGCCCCCTACCCCTTGACAATGGCACTTGGTAAAATCTTATCTCCCTGTATTGAAGGGAAGTTTCTGTGCTTACCTGAAAACACAAATAAAAATAATGGGCAACTCTTACTCCTGCTCCACTACCAGATTCCAGGCTGGCACCCCTCGAAGTCCACTCTACTTCCATGAATTGAAATATGCACCCAACCTTCCAAAAAAAAGCATTTTTATGATCACAAGAAAGCCAAGTCCACTCGGCATCTTTTGTTTTGCATTGTCCAAGTGCAGACCACATAGCTACAATTGCTAGCAAGCCCATTACCACAGCTTCTTGTCATGTCTGGCAGAGGTTGACTAGCAAATAAAGATGGCCTACCATCTATCTGCACGTGAGCCAGGGCAATGGAAGGTGGTGAGTGACGAGGAATTGGTGACCGAACAACATGGGCAAAAGGGAGGGGGTGAGATGGGTTAGGGAAGGGAATCGAGTTGGGGCTAAGGGATGGTGCAAAAGGGGAACAGAGGACTGGAAATTAATGTTAAGGAAAGGCATGAAGGGACACCAAGGATGTGGTACATGGGAAGAACATTGAGGGTGATGTATAAGGAAATAGGGTAAATGAGACAGAGGTTCTGATCTAGAAAGATAGGTCTGCAGATTAAGTGATTGTTATTCAAATCTGTGCCTGACCTAAGTGCCACTGAACTCATTTGCGAGACTGGCTTAAACCTTTTCTTGTTTAAATAAAGTGATGCATACTTGCTTTATGAACATATGTTTCAATTACAACTTCTCTTATATTTTGTCAGGTTGATTTTTCATGTGACTTGGTGCTTTGAAAGACAGATTTTTTGAGACATGTACTAGTTGAGCCCATCAATAATAACTTTGCAGAAAGTGTTTTGTTGGTTCTAATATGGAAAATGTAATAGGAAAAGAGAATTAATTTGGAACCAGTGGAACCAGGAGGCCAGGCCTCTAATCACAGTGTTCCCCAATTCAGACTTTAAGTGATCCTGGGCAAATCACTTTTGATCACTGTGTGTTATTTTCCTTAATTATCTGTATGGAACGTTTCACTCATATGTCTTACTCCATAAATAATTATAATATTAGCCATTTATGTAATGTGTATTGGTGGGGAGGCAGGATGCCTAATGAGGGTGTTATTTCGTGAGCGGTGTTGGTGTGGAGACAGAGTGCCAGGTCTGGTGTTTGGGTTGTGTGTAGGCATGAATCCACTCATGGGTCTTTTGCCGTGCCAGCTCATGCTTGTATCTTAGAGTAAAGGCAGACCCCCTGCCTCAGCAATGGCTTGGCTCTACCACTGAAATCTTTAGCTTCCCCACCTCTCAGCATTGTATTAAAAATAAAGATTGGATGGGATGGGGTAAGATGTAGCCTGCTGTCAAATTGCAAACTGGAACACAAGGAAACCTTTGCTCAAAAGCCAGCTTTCCATTTCACTAATCTTTTATTATCCTGGTGAAATCATTTTTACTGCATTTGGTATGTAGCAGAGGTTCCTTGCAGCCTCGCAATCCCTGCAGCCCATAATGCCGAACTAGGGGAACGGGGGATACCCCCGCAACCCCTGCTCCCCTTGTTCAGCAATATGGGCTACCTTTTTTTAACCGGGCCAAATGCGCACTAAATGTTCATTCGGCTTTTTATTTACAAGCTTTTGGTGCAATACCGTTTCTGTGGCCTATTATTTTGTGCATGCCAAAATATTGAACATTTCGATGTCACTGTAGCCTAGGTTTTCCTCTACCTAGCTAGATTTCATGCTTGTAACAGGTGGTAGCACTACCAAATTTAACGATACTCAATTTATCCACTGCGGAAGGATGAAGTGATGAGTCAGCACTGCTGGTTTTCTGAACTAGGAAAGTGCAGGCTGGCATGTCAAAGGGGAGTGATTAACTTGCATGGATAGCCAACTACAGTATGTCGTTTGATCCACTGTGCCCTTAAAAAGAAACATTTCTCATGATATAAACTCTGGTCCTTTTAAATACAAAATACCATTGAATAAATATCATCACGTTTTTAGGAAGTGTTCTTTGATTCCTTCTTCTCAGCACTGTAATAATAAGTGTTAATAGGAAAAGCAACCTTCAGAGCCAAGGGATTGCAAATGTTGTGGGTCTGTACATTTGTAAGGCAAATGTCTACCAGTGAGCATTGATAATTCCAAGCAAAGGTTCAGAATAATGTCATAGTCTTACATCAGAGGCGTGTCATGAATGCTTGGCTTATCCAGTGGCAAAGCTTCCACGCGTCTTAATGCAGTCTCCTTTTCCACGGTTTTCCCCTCCAGTGCTGACCTGGTCCCGGTTTACTCCTTCGGCGAGAACAACACCTTCGAGCAGGTGGTCTTTGAAGAAGGCAGCTGGGGCAGGAGCCTACAACTCAAGATCCAGAAGCACGTGGGCTTTGCACCCTGCCTCCTCAAGGGTAGAGGGGTGTTTTTCCCAAACAGCTGGGGCCTGAACCCTTTTGCCAGGCCCATCACCACTGTGTGTGAGTACAGATTGTATTGGGAGCACTGGGGTGTGAGCGCAATAGAGATGTTGTGTGTGTGGCAGGGTCTACAGGGACAGGATTGAGGTAGAGGGGTAGACTACTGAGATGGGTTGCTACTGAGAGAGTACTTCTCTCTTGGGGTAGGTGTAGGGGTAGGAGAGGAGGAAGGTACATCCAGGGCATTAGATGCCAAGTGAGGGAATGTGGCAGTATAGACCACAGGGTGGGGAAGTGAAGTATGCCCGGGAGACTGAATACATGTAAATAATGATGGTTTATTTACTTAAATGGACCTGGCGCCCTGCACTGCTGCTCACACTCTCTTCAAGCTGTCCCTCTCTACCCCCTCGCTTAGAATCCCCTTCAAACCTAAACATTCTTAATCTCGCGGGCAGGCAGGGACACCATCACTAGGAGACAATAATAACAATACAGTGATTGACATAGAATACATAGAATACTACATCAACCCCCCTTTCAATTAACACAAATATAGTAATACACCAATTATTAACTGACTAGAAGTATACATATAGAACATGTGTATAGGAAGAACAACAAATAATACAACCTTGAAACCAACTTGTAGTTGGAAAGAAATCCAAAAGAAACAAATGGTTTATAAAAGGAATAAGAGAAACAAATGGTTTATAACTTTACTTCCCCATGTTACAGTCTCTGGACCAAAACGGTAACTTCTTTTCTCTTGACTTGCGCAATATGTTATCACTAGACAAAACATAAATCCCAATTTCTTGGTGACTGTCAACAACACTCCTGCTTCCAGCAACAGTACCAGAGTGATTTCTCTGATGTATCACACCTTCCCCTGGATCTCTTTCTTGATGATTGTTGCCAAAATCTTGGCCACCAGTTTCAGCATTAAAATTTCCTCTTGAATATACACCTTCCACCACATCTTGGGATCCAACACCAAACTCTACGTTCACATCCTCTACATTACCCCTCTGAACACTTACATCATCTCTGATCCATTCACCAAATCTTCTATCCTGTCTCACATGACCACCACTACCATGCTTTACCTTCCAATTCCACTTGCTTACCCTGTCAACGTTCCATACCGATCCACCACTAACTCTAACTGCCCTACTGAACACTTGCAAAACCCAAACCGGTTTGCTGTATTTGGAATCACCCTTCGTAACACTGCGCCCTAGTTTTATCCTCACAAAATCACCTGGTGAAATTTCAATCCTGTGCTTATCTCCTAATGACAGCTTGGTTTTACCATCCTGGCGTTTACAATTTCTCAATTCTTTGGATTCTAGTGTTCTTCTGTAATTGAC
This sequence comes from Ambystoma mexicanum, assembly GCF_040938575.1. Classification (NCBI taxonomy): domain Eukaryota; kingdom Metazoa; phylum Chordata; class Amphibia; order Caudata; family Ambystomatidae; genus Ambystoma; species Ambystoma mexicanum. The sequence continues at coordinate 262,950,670 of NC_090921.1, read as the reverse complement.
CTATTCTGGACTAAGCAGCGTGTTGGGAGCTCTCCCCCTCATCAATTCAAAAGGAGACAACTCCAATCCTCTTTTAACTGACATCCTTACACTCCACAGGTTCTCCATTAGTGCTTCATCCACTGGCATGTTGTTTCTCAAAGCCAATTCCACTGTCTCCACTACCATCCTGTTACATCTCTCAACTAATCCGTTAGTTTGTGGATGATATAATGCAGAATACTTCCAATTAATCCCTGGTGTTGTGGCAAACTCTCTAACTTCCCTGCTTCTAAATTGAACGCCATTATCACTAATAATGGTTTTGGGAAAACCCTCTGTCTTGAAAATTTCCTTAAGAAATTTGATTATCTCTCACGAATCAACCTTCTTGACAGCTTTCAATTCCACCCAACTTGAGTAATAGTCAATCATAACTATCAAAAACCTTTTTTCCCCTATTACTCTTGCATACAGTCCCACAATATCAATACCTAACTTCATCCAGGGAGCTTCTCCTTTATCCATGACAACATGTTCTGACTTGAAACTTTTACAACTCTTATCACTGTTTTGACATGGCCAACAATTTCTAACAAATCTTTCAATTAATAGATCCATTCCTGGCCACCAGTATACAGACCGCACATTACTCTTAGTCCCCGTAATGCCTGAATGGCCTTGGTGTGCTTTCTCTATGAGTTCCTCATACAACACTTTTGGAGGTATCAATTTACTCCCCCTCAGTAAAAATCCATCTTCCATGGATATTTCATCTTTTACTTCCCAAAACTTCAAACATTCTTCATCAACCGATCTCTTTTCTGGCCAACCCAAAATTGTAAAGTATCCAATTTTTTGCAAAGTCACATCTTTAGCATTCTCATCCAACCACTTTTCCTCAGAGGTCACCTCAAGAACAACCGCCACCGTTTCTTCATTATTTTCTGACTCCATTTCCACACTCTTCAACGGTAACCGTGACAAATAGTCAGCAAGCACATTCCTCTTCCCTGGTACATACCTTGTCGTGAAATGATAGTCCTGTAATTTGATACTTAATCTAGCCAACCTAGGTAAGGCTCTACACATACCCTTCACAGTAAGAACCTCTATGAGAGGCTTGTGGTCAGTTTGTATGATAAACCTGCAACCCCACAGGTACTTTCTAAAATAGTTCACAGCCCATGAGCACGCTAGTAATTCCTTTTCGATTACAGAATACCTGCTTTCTGTGGCTGAAATCACTCTAGAGGCATAGCTGATTGTTCTCTCCCTGCCAGTCTCATCAATTTGGGACAACACTGCCCCTAGTCCATTTCCACTGGCATCTACTGTAACTTTGGTCAACCTTTTGGGCAGGGTCTGTGTGTACATGTTTCTTGGATGGGCGAATCAGTGACTGCTGCTTCCTGGGGGAGGGATGGCATTGGGTGCCAATGGGTGAATAGAGTCCTTAGTGCAGATGCTTAGGGAATTAGGCAGTGAGCGCAGGGCTCAGTGAAGGGAGATTTCTGCTGAGTGGGATTCAGCAGAGGTATTTGAGAGTGGTGGGTGCATTGTCTGCCATATTGTGATGCTGAGAAACAACTTACCGTATCCACATGCCCAGATCGCATGCCCCACCAGAGCCCGGTCTATCCCTATCCCACCTCAGCCCAAGCAGCCCAGCGACAGCCATGCCAGCTACACCATCCTACCATCTTTTCATGTGGTCACCTCTGCCTGTACATCTCCACCTGGGCTTCAACCCTGCCCAGAAACCAGTCCTTGAGCCCAACCCGAGCCAGAGCACAACAATGCCAAGAAGCACACTCTGTACACAGGCCAGGCATGCCCACAGCCCAGTCTTATTCTGCACACTAAACCCAGACTTGCCCAGCCCGCACCCACAGAAAATTCAAAACATCCCAAAAAATCAATGAAACCATCAAAATATTTAAGAGGGCGCGGACATGTGGTTGTAGGGGGGAATGCCAGCTCATTTAACTATTAAAAGAAACTCTTCGAAGAAAGGCTGGAAGAACGAACACATTATTTTAGGCAAATGAGGAAATGGAGGGTCCCCCGTTATAATGTCACATTAAGTAAGATGCATGTGTACAGGTTGGGCAGCCTGAATTAATAGTATAGAGGAAGTGCCGGATGTCAGGAGGGAAGCAGAAGAAAAACACAACAGAAATAATAAAATACAGCAAAGAAATACATTTTCACGAATATATTTTCGCTTGCTTCAGCAATATGTGTGTGATCTGCAGGTCACAGGTTCGATACCGCCCAGGGCAACTCAGCCTTTCCTTCTGCCCAGATCGATCAATAGATGCCAACTTTGGATGGGTGATAATTGTATGTAAAATGTTCTATGTACAGTGCTTTGGAGAAAGTGCATCATAAATAACAAATCATAATTCAGCATCATTGATTATGCAGCAAAAATGTAGTCCCTAGAGGCCTTTTTGAAAGCTGCGACACTGCTCTGGAGCTCAATCTCTCAGGCTCTTTGGGATTTAGATCATCTTTACAATTTATACAAGACATTGATATCTCGTCCAAGCCACTGACTAAATACATCAAAGGCAATGCTTACAATTGTAACAATGTAATGACAAACCACTGAGAGCGACATTGACCACAACTCGGCTGTAAATGCTAAATTGGGACAGAAGTGGGTACTGAGAGCCCATATATTGTATTTAATATCAAGTCCAATCCTGACACCCTCCTCTTGTAAATCACTCTGCTGCTCTTGAGCTAGGTCAACATTATAAGCAATAAAATAAATGGAAAAATAAAATAAAATAAATGTAATTTATATAAAACAGTGCATATTCAAATTTAAATTTTCGAGATTTCAGATTCAAACTTTGGTATTTCAAACTTTTCAGATTAAAGGCCTATAATGGAACTCTTTTCAGGCCCAGATAGAGACCAACAGGACTCAGCATAGACCCCAACCCAGCACTGCCAGCACTGCCAGTGGTTCGGCGCTTCATAAAATTGAACGCGTGACACTTTTCCAGGACTTGCATGGATTTTACGCTGGCCCGGCACGTCTTTGCGAATGGAAGAACGCCTTTCACAGGACTCCAAGCAGAGTGTGGGCTGCACCTACGCAGTGACCAAAATAGGGGGCCGAACATGCAGAATGAGGAATAACATGTGTAAATGTCGGTGTGTTGAGAAACGGTCCACAGTCAAAAATTCACACACCCATACCAGCGCAAATAAACACGTATTTGTGGATTCAAACTCTGAAAGTCGGGTCGCAAAAAAGTTAATGCAAATCCTGGTACACTCCCGCCACCTGATAGCAGATAAAGCATGCTATACACCCCAAATGAAACGTATCCAACCACTATCAATCCAGCATTTATCAGAACGATCGTGCACGGACACCGCAGGAGGAGGAGGATGGCCAGGGCCCGGATCTTCAACCCACGTACCACTCTCTTTGGGGTACCGGATGACCAGGTCTATGGCAGGTACAGATCCCAACTCTCCACACCCCCCATATCATCCTAGACCTCGTCAGGGAGTGGGAAGATGGGCTAACATCACCCACCATGTATTCCCAGGCCGTTAGCCCCTTACAAAAAGTGCTCACTGCCTTACATTCCATGGCAACTGGAACCTTTCAGCGGACCACTGCCACAGTAGGTGGTATCTCCTAGGCCACACAGTCACACTGTCTACACCAGGTGCTGGCATGCATAACTACACAACCTTCTATGCACCACATCTATATGCCACGAACACCGGCAGAAAGGCAAATAGTAATGCAGGACTACTATGCTGTGGCACACTTCCAACAAGTGCTGCTTGGTGCAATAGATGTCACCCATGTTGCTCTACATTCCCCCAGTTTGACAGAGCACATATACCACAACTGCAAACATTGGCACTCAATCAATTTTCAGGTTGTGTGTGATGCCAAGGGCATCATAATTGAAGTGTATGCAAACTATCCAGGAAGCACACATGACAGTTATATATTCTGGATTTCACCACTACCCCGGAACCTGGTAGCTGGCAAGCAAGGGAACGCATGGCTCATTGGTGAGTATGAAAAGATACGCATATGCATGCACGTTGCACACTTACCAATAGACACTAACAACAAATGTTAATACCAACCATGTACATATTTACAGAGGACAGTGCCTACCCGCTGAGCACATTCATGATGAAGCCCATATGGAATCCCACCACACCAGCTGAGGTAAGGTACAATACTACCCATGCAGCGACTAGGGGCATAGTGGAGCACACATTTGGAGTGCTTAAGTACTGTTTCAGCTTTCTTGACCACTCTGCTGGTGTGCTGCTATATGCACCACCAGTTGTGTGCAGGATCATGCGTCCTGCACAATGTGGCCACATGGCATGGCGTCCCAGTGGACATGCTACCCACAGGCTTGACCCTTGTGCATGGCTGACCAAAGGGCACGTGGAGAGGTTGCACGTACCCAGCTGGTGCAATCCCACTTTACCTAAAATTGTGCCCATGTGGAGTGCACACGATCAAGACACATCCCAGGTGCCATTCAATGATATTCCGTACCCACAAAAACATCCTGAGATTGTTTCCCTGGGAGGGCAAAATTGTGTGTATCCATTAGACATAAAACACCATACACAAAGTGTGGCCAAATGAAAGACATGTAAGTGGGACTATGCCACCAGCACCACGGTAAACATGGAGTGAAACCACTCCTAAAGCACAAAAACATCACTAATGTCCCAAAGAAATATCATCCAAAATATGTGTTGCCACAGATAAATACATCAATGTGCCAAACATCAATTATGAGAAGCTAGGCATTCATGGGCTCCAAAAGTATCATTTCCACCAATCCCCATAAGCCCAATGAAATAGGGTTGCACACCTGTGTGAGAATGTGCATGACAGGCACACATGCATTCTTGTTTCTGTGAGCACAAAAGCAGTGGTGAGAGGATCCATATGTGACATACATACAGCCAATATGGAGACAATGCATCCCATATCAAAACACGCACTGGACAGGAAACAATTGACAAATGAGGCAAAGTGATTGACACACCCAATTGGACAAAGTCAGATATGCAGCAAGTAACGTAGCCATTCAATAGCAAAAACAATGAGTTGTGACCATAAGCAGTATGGCACTGCACCATTCACCAACACAGTCACAGCAATTGCAAATAACAGTGTACATGTACGTGTAGTACACCAAAAACAACACCTGACAATAAATAAACTCCCTGACGACTGTCACATGGACAAGTGTACTGCATGTAGACACCAAACCACACACATGAGACCACAAGTAGAAAGGCGAAGTACTATCTTGAAGCCAATTAGCCCTGCAAGGAAATCCCTGGTCCCACAATGTGTGTTAAACAACAGAAAACATGTACACAGGCCAATCCATTCCCTGGCCACAATAATGCACACAATACTCAGTGACATCAAAGCAAGAAATGCACATCTGACCTGTTTCCTTTGCTAGCAGACACCTGCAGGTATTCCCTCAATCCCATCACCCATCACATCATGACAAATGGATCTGCACAGAAAGACAAATCAATGTGAGTGCAGCAACCACATCTATGCACCCGAAATACAGCACTATGTGTGCCCCCCCCGAGTGACATGCAAAAAATGCAAACAACAACTCACATGCCTTTCCTCAAAATGTGTCTTGGCACACAGGCAGCCGGATCTGCACACTCCATGCAAAGCCAACACACACACTGGCAAACACCCAACCAAAACCCACACACTGCCTTAATCCCAGAGTGCCATGCAATGAATGGCCATGTCACACCTACCCCATTATCAAGCTGATGGCACATACCCAACACACGCATCTGGCAACAGTCAGCATGAAAATGATCGGTCCCACAAAATGTATATCACTGAGACGAATAAAAGGCTGGATCACCCTGGCAATGTTTCCTATGTCATGACATGGCATGCCATCATCAGCGTAGCACTGGGACAGTGCTGTGATTACTGGCAGGGGAGCCAATGATGCGAAGCCCAAGGACATCTGAACCCAAATATTTACCAATTGCAATGAAGACAGGATCTTGCAGAAGCCAGCACTTCACAGAGGCAGATGTCAGACCGGAAGGCTGGGCACCGAGGTAACTGGCATGAAACTCACAAGCAGACATGACAAAGCAATGAGAAACAGAGACAAAAGACAAATGCACACAAAAAGGAGCAGACAACTCGAAAGTGCAAGGTAATGCAGACTTCACTGCTACTCGATTGCATTGGGTCAAATGTGAATTGAATGGAAGGTAACATTGACATGCACCCATCAGCTGTCAATATGCCACTGTAATCCCAATGGTGCACCATGCATGGGCACGGACAAAATGTATCTTCTTTTCCAAACTTTCTCTACTTCATCAAAATGAAGACTTTCAACTGTGAGCAGGATTTTACTTGATCAGACACAGGACCAATTCAATTCACAATTACACATTTTCTTCTTGATAGAATCTTTTCCTCACTTTTGCCACTTTTCAGATGGATACCTTACAGAAACTTGAGCACCACGCGGTGCTGGACCACTCTGTCAAAGGTATTTTATCTTGCTTTTAAAGATCAATCACTCATCAGCTGTTCAATTTTACTTGCCTCTCTTATCACACGTTTTAACAATGCTTGTTCCAGTGCTCACCATACAATGTTGCTGCTTGCAACCTTGGCTCCAACACAGACCGGTCTTGTATCGGTCTCCCCAACTCACTGGCTGTGTTGATTTTACTGACACTGCTTTATTCTTGGAGCCAAGGTCGGTACCACAGTGGCTGCTGCTTCTCCCCGCCTTGATTATTGACACGTGTGTGCCTCAGGTATCTCCGACACACAATTCAGGATTCTTCAGCCTGGTTTCCTGGTCTTATACTTTCTATTCTTGAGGTTTCTGGAAAGTAACAGTTCCTTGTCGAAAAGGTCAAGGGAACTTCTTTCTTTGCAATCCCCTTCTGTTTTGCCATTTTTCTTCTCAAGTTCAGCTGCTGTTTCGAAACTGCTGTTTCCTCATGTGCTTTGCCTCACTCAGAGTGTGCTCTCTTGCATCCCTTTTATCCGTGTGGGGATGCTTAATGGAAGTCAGGTGTGTGTGATGGTCAGTAATTTCCTCACCTGACCATTGCATTGGGACACGTCAGCTATGCTGCTCGGGTGTTAGTCTGTTTTCTGTCATGGCTGGCTGTCTGTGTGAAAGTGTTTGTGTTGTTCTAGGGGAGGTCGGGTAGAGTTGCTAAATGTCCTACCGGGTAGGATGGGGTAAAGGTGTTACAGGGAAGGGGATACCGCGTCTCACCATCTGGTGTCCCACTCCAACTCCCAAAGACATCTCAGCCAGGTGATCGTCCCGCACTGATCCACCCCCAGGCACTGGATCCAAAAGCGAAGGCCGTGTCCTGGCCACCTGAATGACAGATCCCCGGGGACTAGTTGGGGAGGCACCTTCTGGTATCTCACAGTGGATTATTCTTTGGACCGCACAACAAGAATGGTGAACCCTGACCAATAAAGGCTAAATAGTGTCTTCCGTGTACATGAATCAATATTAGTGAATCATTGTATGGGATGGGATGCCATGTATCAGGCAATACACATGTGAAAAGTACAATGAAGCACACACCTCCACAACCATCAACATGTGTCACAGCCCACAACCAGCTGGCCCTGCCACCCTCATGACAACTCAACAAGAAATGCCTTACAGAGATCACCCACCCATGACTACAATCCTACAACCTTTGGCACTATGATAAGAGTGCGAAAACAGCATGCACAGACACATGACCATAAGAACACCATGTGACACAAGCACTTGTGGGAGGATAGCTCAGGTACAGCATGCTCGCCTTGGAAGCAAGACGACACAGAGCAACACAGGTTCAATCACCGGGTCCGCGCTTAGAAACCTCTGGGTATTAAGCACTTTATTAATAACCTATCATAGCATATCACCCATAAACTTGGACCCATGCCCCACAAAACAAGTTAAATCAAAGTGAATGCACAAAGTGCCAGACTCCCCGCTGAACACCTCATCACAAGTGACACCCTGAGTGCCCTTCACATACCTGCTCAGGGTACCCACCTGGCCTGCATACACTGCATCCCACTGGAAAACATATCCTGAAATTGTAAAGACATGCATTGCAACAACTTAAAATCCATGACAACTGTTTAGGGAATCAGAAAACAGGCATAGACCACCCAGTGCAGAAGGACAAAGGGTGCAAGAGGGAGACACGAGACAAAACGAGAATTGCCTAGGAGTGGAGAGTAGCACAACAGAGAGCGAGAGAGAGAGAGAGAAAGAGAGAGAGAGAGGGAGGGACAAGTGAAAACCATAGCAAGGAGTACACTGTCTGAAGTAGAGACCAGGATGGGCATGCCCAACATCACCTTACGAGAGGTCACATAGAAGTCGGCCTAAGGAGGATGATAGTGATATCAATACCTCCGGAAGTAACATCATGGTATGAGATCACTGAATGCACATTGAAGGAAAATATCCACATGTAGGCCATGAAGGACAAAAGTGGTGCGGTGAAGGACAGATTGGCAAATAATAGGCACATGTGTCGGGTCAATCAGTAGCCCTATCACACACATACCGAGGCAAAAACCCACCATGGCATGCATTACACAACAAGACACATGTACCCCACTTCCACTAAATGAAGACACTAAAAACATACACCCCTACCCTACATCAGTCAACATATACCCCTGTTGGACAACACAGCAAATGGACATGCAGCTGTACATTCACCCCCCAACTCACCACAATCCCTGAGTGAGACTGCCCCAATAAGTGTGCATGGATTCCAGGGCTCACTTGAACCTGACACAGGGACACCAGATAAATGCAAGCGATGGGAACTGGAGGATGTCAGAGATACATTCAACTACATTGTGTCCATGCAATGTACACCCACAGACTGTGGCAGTAGACTTGAAGCAGAATAAAACCAAAAAACATGTAATACACTCCCGTGATGATAATCAACAGTACAAAAGCATGTACAAAAAATCACAATACTGGGTAACACAGAAGCAGTCAGTCAGGGGTAGATATGTGCATATCTGTCAAAACCAACATACATCAAGTGCGACAAACTTGTCCTGTGGTGTCAATGCACACAAATGTCCACAACGGAGTAACCAGAGCCCATGTCATGAAGAGTACTGTGCACAGGGAGAACACCTGCAGGGCACGGTATGCAACATAGGGACTGAGGGAGTATAGAAGGGAGGAAGTAAGGAGACATTGCCACAGTCAGTGTGCCAAGTGTTGGAGAACAATGCATGTGGCCAAGCAGTACGTGCATCTGCACTGAACAAAACACTGACAATGAGGAATGTGACAAAAGTGCTGCTCAATCACTTCCAAACATGCTGTCAACATAATGAGCGCATCCACAGAAACAATGTACTGCCATAGAAGTGCAAATGCACATGCACACACATGCATGCATACAGACACACATCAGCACAGACTTTCACTGTGACACAAGGTGAACACCAACAGCTGCTCTAGATGTGTACTGCATGCAGAAAGCATGGGGAACAATTGAACATGCAGAACATGCAAGATGGTGCATGTGCGTACCTGCTCAATGAGCCAGCATGATGGGATTCCAGCATCACCTCCAAATACGTGACAGGAAGTCCAGTGCCTGGCAGAGGGCATGGGGATTTGGGACGTCAAAGGGTGCAGGGTGTCTCCACCACGGATGCAGTCATTGCCTCATTCCAGAGAACTGTAACAACATGGCACACAGCATTATAACAGCCATGGTACAGTACCATATACACTGCACATGTGTCAATATTCACTCAACCCAATGTTACCTGCACATGTCCCCTCGTCCACCACGATGCAACCATGGAAGCGGATGTCACTGTGCATGGCTGCATGTGAAAGACTTGAGGGCAACTACACAACACAAGGGAAATGGTAAAAATCCAAAAAGAAAACAGAAAAAGATTCCACCCTGTAAAGGGATGAACAAAAACACATGCCAACATCTGGGTCAGGAGTCTTGAAATCAAAGAAGAAAGTGTTTATGGCAAAGCAACGGACACAAAAAAAGAAAAAAAGGCCATTGCCATAAAAAATATAAGACATATTGTCCATCATGGATGGGGTGGAGTCCACCCTGGAGTGGGGAGGGGTAGGGTGCATGGCAATGTCCTAAAAATTGTCTATGAAAAAAAAAACTCCATGGGCTCATGGACCTCATGACAACAGTGAACCAGGAGGCGTGTCTGTGCTGGGACCCCCATATGGGATTGGTCTGCAGGTGGGCATGGTGCTGGAGGCAGACCAGGCAGTGCCAAGTTCTGGTCTTCAGAGGCGAAGACCATGTGTGACACTGATGAATGCACCAGCACAGTTAGGCCAGTGATGTCTGTATGTGTTGCATCACGGAAGGCAACAGAGTCTGCATAGGCAGATGCCTGTGATGCACAGAGTTCCTCCGAGAGTAACTGCCTGAAGGCACCCACCTCATCATGGATCAGTCTCCTTCCCGACTTACGAGGAAACTCTTGCTTTTTCGCAGGGATGCTGCCTTGCCATACGAGGGAGCCTGTACAATTTCATTGGGGGTGTACCCTCAACTTACGAGGAAGCTCTTGCGTTCTCACAGGGGTGCCCTCTTAGCTTATGGGGGAGTCTGTGCATTTTCGTTGGCAGTGCAGCTTTGACTTACGAGGGATCTCGCCCTTTTTGTTGGGGGTGCTGCCTTAGCTTATGAGGGAGCATGTGCATTTTCTTTGGGAGTACAGCCTCGACTTGCGAGGAAGCTCTCGTGTTTTCGCAGGGGTGCCGCCTTAGCTTATGGGGGAGCCTGCGTGTTTTCGTTGGGGGGTGCAGCCTTGACTTACGAGGAAGCTCTTGTTTTTTCACTGGGTTTCGGCCTGCTTATGAGGGGGCCCGCGCGTTTTCGCACTGTTGCTGGATGGTGGCTCACAGGTGGACACAGAGTTTTGTGCTTAGGTTGGGGTATGGCTTTGGTTTTGGTTTGTGTGGGCGCGTGGTGAGGGCATTTCTTGCGCAGCTCGATTCTCTTTGCATGTTGACTGGAAATGCTTGTTTGAATTCATGAATACGCAGAGAGTGCAGATTGACTTAATCGCGCAGGCTCGCGCAGTGTCGTTTTTGACGTGTGGCCCCTGCAGGGTCAATGCACTGTTTTCCATTATTCAGGCCCACAGTGTTTGCCTGGAGCCCGCCTCAGTGCATCCAGGACCCCAACCTGGAGCCCACACCACATGCCATCTTAACCTAGAGCCCGGTCAGATCCCGGCCCAGAGTCATGTTCACGCCAGAGCCCACCCAACTCTGGATGCCCAGAACTCAACTGGCCCGAGGTCATCTCACTCACATAGGTAATTAAGGTAAGATCCCAGTCTGCCCTGATCTCACCCCAGTCCACAGTCCAACTGCAGTCCAAATCCGAAATGATTTCTTGATGCCCAGCATGATGGCATGAGATATGAACAGTATGCAGTACACTTCAGTCATAAAAATCATTGCATCAATTAGAGTTGATGTTTTCTTTTTTTTGTCACAAGTGCTAGCTACTAAGTAATTGGGAGCACTAAGACAAGTTTGAATTTGAGCTGCTCCGTCGCTGAGCATCTCTAACCAGAGCAAAGGAGCCGAGCGAAGTAACTTGGCTAAATACAGCTTCAGGAGAGAGTGCAGGCCGAGCAGTGCCACAGAGAGAAGGGGCAATGCAGGGTGACCAAAGGTCCCAGAATTAGGCCGTCACTTTGTACTCTGTCCCCTTAGGTATTTTTCATTGAAAAAACCCATCCTGGTTTTACAATGCTCGTTTACCAACAATACAGTTACAAACCGAATGTTTAATTACCATCCAAGCCACATTTGCAATCCTTGGGTGGGTTTGAACCATTCAGTTAACAGCTGCATGCATTACCAACTGATTGTGCCACCGAGACTCCTCTGGAAACGTTTTCATAGCCAGGCCTGGAATAACAATCTAAGCACGAGCTCCTTGCTCTTTAACATGCTTTGCAGTCTCAGTCCAATGTGCACAGGTGATATCCAGGACAATACCAGGAATCCCCGCCCTCCCCCCTTTTCCCTCCACTGAAGTGCAGTCCTGGCAGCCACTGTCGAACTGTAGTCCTACCTTTATGTCGGTGGCTTGTCCCGGGTTTTCATTTTGAAAATCAGATTACCCCAGGCAATGCATAGATCCATATTGCCAAGTACATTGGGGCAGAGGGTCCAGTTGCCCTCATTCTTGAACCACGTGGGCAGGAATGTCTTTTTGCCCTCTTTGAGATTCTGTAAGTATTTGCGGGGGGCGATGTTAAACAAAATAAATATAGTTGCATGCCAGGCTCATCAAAATCAATGAGCGCAGCAGGAGTTCTGGCTCCTCTCCTGCTGGACGCAGGCCTGGTGAAGTGTTAGCATGCGTGCTGCTAAATTAGCAACTGCTGGTCACTTCAAAGTGAGAAGGCCGTCTCATCCAGTCTCATCCACGGACCACTTGTGCCTTGTTTGGAGAGGTGGGGCGACAGGTCAAAAGAAAGCTCAGCAGGTTAGGTGACTGTTGCTGAGATGTTATATGTTTCCCCCTTCCTGTAAATGCTATGGGCGAGATTCTCAAAGCTTTCTGGGGCGCAAATGATGAAGTACGACAGCGATTTCATCACTTGCACCAAAAAAAGAGGTGCATTTGCAATTCACTAACCGCATCTGAACGTGCGCAGCTTAGATGCGCACATTCAGACGCCCCATTTCGTCCCTTTGCGTCAATCAGGGGGAGTTTCTGTGCATTTAAAAGCACATCCCCAATGACCCTTCACACCCACAACCATATATACATCTCTCCTGTATATATCTGTCTTCGCTTTTCTATAACCCCTACCTACCTGACTTCCTAGCCATTCTATGTTTCATCTGTAATGTGTATGTATAAATTGCATAATCCGCATAACTGACTCTCCCTGCCATTCTATTGCTTAATCTGTATTGTGTATGCATAAATTGTATAAACTGCATAAACTGTATAACTGCATCATGTAACCATTACCTTAACCCATGCGCCCAGGTACCCCTGGGTCAGGCGCGCTCTATAAATAAAACAAACAAACAAACAAACCCTGTCCTGCATGTTTCTTGAAGCGTGACGGCTGCGGTTTACACCATGGCTGTCACACTTGCATGTCCACCTCCCAGAAAGGATGGACATGCTATTTTGTTCTGGCTTACATGTCACAGTGAAGGGCCGTTTACACATAAAATAAGCCAGGTGCGTGCGGGGGGGGCGTTTAATGAGAATGTGGACTGGGAAAAGCACAGACGGGCAGTATGCAGTATGTACAATATATAAAGATAATCAAATAAAGATATGCAGTTTGATAATTGGTTACACAATATGAACAATGGGGCAGTGGAGTTGATGAAGTGGGGGGGTAGGGTGGCAATGTCCTAAGTTATTTTGATTTGATTTTGAATCATTTCTTACGCGCACCAAGCAAGCAATTGCATTCGGGCGCAGATGTTAACTATATGTTATATGTTTAGCTGTGGAGTCTTAGGGTCACCATGGTTACTTAAGTTCATTTAAGGCATGGTCCCCTCCCAGGGAGGGGGCATGGGGTTTAAGGGCAGATGTCAAAGCAGGAGTAGCAGTGGTATTTGTGAGTGAGTCCCAGTGGAGAGGCTCAAAGCGAGAAAAGGTGCAGCTGCGTGAGGCCATGTGGGCGAGGGTGGTGAACAATAGAGAGACTGAGTCGGGCGCTGGAGCAAAGGGCAAGAGATGCGGCTTAGCGGGTCAGAGAATTAGCTGCCACAGCTTGGCCCCAAAACTCACTCTCAATTCTGTCCTTGTGGACCTCAGTGCCCTGACCAGTTCTTCCCCATGTAGCTGTCGCTCCCTGAACTGTGCCCATATGTCTTCCTCTCGCTGCCCATGTTTTAACCCAAGACGCTCTCAATATTCAGGTTTTGCACCATGTGGCTCTGAGTGTCCAGATCTTACCAGTACCACTTCCGTTGCCCAGTCTTGCCTCACTGTCCCTCTCTGTGCCCAAATTTTGTCCCATGTGTCCTTCCCCCTATGACTTGTAAAGAGCTTGGTTGCTTCCCAAAGTGAGGTCCACTCTCAATAATGCCCTAATATGTGGTTCTCACTTTTTGCCCCACTGTCGCTCTCTGTGCCCAGGTTGTGCCACGATGAAGCTCTCTAGGTGCCAAGTTCTTCCCCTCAGGGGCTCTCAGTACCCACTTCCGTCCCCCTTAGAATTCACGGCACAATTGCGGTCAATGTCGCTCTTTGTGGTTCGTCATTACATTGTCACAATTGTAAGCATTGCCTTCGATGTATATTAGTCAGTGGCTTGGACGAGGTATCAATGCCTTGTGGAAATTCTAAAATGATCTAAATCCCAAAGAGCCTGAGAGATTGAGTTCCAGAGCAGTGCAGCCTGAAAGCAGAAAGAGCATTGTCCCCACTTCGAGTGTCTAGCAGAGGGTACAACAGCAAGCCCGTGGGCTGAGGATCACAGCTTTCAAAAAGGCCTATAGGGACTACATTCTTGCTGGATAATCAATGATGCTGTATTATGATTTGGTAATTATTATGCACTTTCTCCAAAGCACTGTACATAGAACATTTTACATACAATTATCACCCATCTGAAGTTGGCATCTATTTATGATCTTAGAAGAAGGAAAGGCTGAGTTGCCCTTGCCAGCATCGAACCTGTGACTTGCAGATTACACGCAGATTACAGAAGCAAGCGCTCAAACCACTGAGCTATCTTACCGGCTATTATATGGTACCTTTAAGGTCACACATAGGGCCTGGTAGTTTATTCTGTCAGCCACAGGCAACCAGCACAGCATTCTCAGCGTACATGTTCTGTGTGTTCTGCGTTGTAGTCATAGCCGGGTTCCGGCTGCAGTCTTCTGAATCTCCTTCAGTTGTTATATAGATTTCTTGAGAAGCCCCAGTTAGGCTGAGTTACAGAAGTATATGCGAGTCGATACAAATAGCTACACAATGTGAAAAGAAAAAAAAAGGGAGATATTCTTTGAATGGTCTCGTCTACAGAAAACTGGTTTAGACCCCTTGCTCACTGTGCTTAGAGAGGCAAAGCTTCACCTCACTGATGAGGCCCAACTAGGCCGAAACGCGTGTCTGGAGTTGAGGGGGTTGCTGTTAGTACTCTTGTTCAGAGGAGAATTGCCTAGCAATTGGGTGCTGGACTGCTAAGTTGGTGGGAACAGACTGATATGCAAATGGATATATATGTCTCCTTCGTGAAAAGTACATTGAGCTAAAACGTGGTTGTGTACCCTCCCGAGTGGGCACCTTCCCATAGAAAAGGTTATTTGGCCGTGTTGGTTCTCGGTAGCTAGGCTCCAGACCCTTTCTTTGAAGATATTTGATTAGTTTGTGTTTGTAAGGGTAGGTTCTTATGTAGCCAGCCTCCAAGGTTGCATGATTCCAAGGCTGCTTTGATGGTGGTGTGTGGGCAGGCTTCTCGCCACCCAGAGAGTTGACAATTACTCTGGGGCTCATGTTCGATGAGCATGTAATTCAAATGAATGATGTACAATCCTTGCATTAGGCTTTCACGTCATTCATCAACGTTACAGCTCCTATTCAGGTATTTGTATGGCGGAGAGAAGGGACGTTTCAGCCACCTCCTTCCTCTCCGCCATACAAATGTTCCAGCATCTACACTGGCGCAAATGCTGGAGATCCCTATGGGGTCCGCCTGCTTTCTGCAGCCACTTAAAGCAGGCGGACCCCATAGGGATCCATTGTACATGCTCTCTGTGGCAGGAAGTGTGTACAATTATAATTAAACCCTCCATGAGAAGTGTGTATGTTGGGGAGCATGTACTTGTAATTGGAAACACTGCTTACCATCCGCGCATGGTAAGCAGTGTTCCTAATTCAAATGAAAACCTCCCTGACACCCGAGCATGTTGGGGAGGGTATAATTGTAATTGTGAGCGGTGCTTTCCATGCAATCATGGCAAGCGGCACTCACAATTAAAAGTAAGCGCAGCCTGATATGCGAGTATTCCAGGCAGCATATACTCACTGTGCACATTGGAGTGCAAAACTGCAGAGCAAAAGGCGACGCACACATATGTATGCTCCCTTTTGCCCTGCACTTTTGCACCTCGCTGTGGAAATGATGAAAATTTGGTGGCGAGGAGCCATTTAGGTTGCAGTGCAAATGTAACAGCTGTCATCAAATTATCCTTTTAACCAACATGAGCCTGTCTGAGTTGAAAACGAAAAGGAACTTCAGTTTTTAATACACTTTAAGTCCATTGCAGAAATCCAAGGACATACATCTGGCCATGCACCTGGAAAAATTAATTTGCAAATGTCTAATTATCCTTATCCAGTCAGAGCAGGATTGTTTTCCCATCACATTTGTATACGATTGCATTGTGTGATTGTGAAGTAAATTAGTTAAGGGTTATAAGTATGAACCAAACAGGTGCACTTCATTGCTAGAGTTGTAGATGTTCTGGCAAATAGTCATCACCTGTGAGAGTCCAGTGAGATAAGATGTGATCCAAGGTGGTGCCAGGCCGCTCGGCCCAGAAGGACGGTGGCGTTGATGGTTTATACGGCTGCCAAAAGATCTAACAAAAGCAAGTCTTCAACGCTGCTGCCATCTGTCATAAATCTTATAACTGTCCAGCATAGAAACTGTTACAGTCCCCATCCCCGGTCAAAAACTGGCCTGAAATGGGGCCAAGAATGATGAACTTTCCACATAGTCATGCCGATGAAGTCCATGCCGACTGTGGTTTCAAGAGGTTTACTGAAGAAAGGCAGGCAGGATATTAGACTTAAATCCACCGGATCAGTAGGGTCAAGTGACTTCTCCAGAAGGGGGTGATTTACAGCATGTTTCTTTTGCTGGGGGCACTTTGCCAGCTGGTGGATCATTATTTATCAGTTTCCTTTCTTGATTCCTTATGGCAGAGTAGATCCTTTTTGCAATATGTGCTGGAATTGAATGTCTCCAGGATCTCAATGTTTCTGTGTTTTTAATGAAAGAATTACATTCGGGCCCTGGTAGGGGAAGAGCATGTGTGCTGATTGGTGGCGCAATGCATGTGTCCATCAAGAAAGTCAGCATCCTGATCAGGGAAAGGTGTATTTGTGATTGGGTCTAGCTTGATACCAATCGGAGAGGGAGCAATTAATTGGCACGTGCTGAAGGCAAGAACCTGAAGAACTATGCACAGTTCATTTGAGATATTACCAAATAGCGTAACTCTATCCGTTAGTTGTTATTTTGTTACATCTGGTAATATTTCATTCATTCCATTTCATAGTGCCTTATGGCTGTTTTAAACCTTAACAGCATCCTCCAATCTGCTGAACGTTTCATCTCTCCGTTGATAGATCTTGCTCTTATCAGTGTGTGGTTTATGCAATTTTGATTGGCTCTCAATTGACCTATGGGATGCCACCTTCTCGAAAAGATGGTAATGAGTGGAAAGGTAGCAAAGTCTAGGCGTTTTCCTGACTATCAGCATCCCCGTTCTCATCATTTGTCTAGCGCCTTTGCTGTAGGTTGAGCGCCATCGGGACCGGAGTCCAGGTATGCCAGATTCGTCACAGAGGTATAGAAGGCGTGTGTGCATTTTAGCCAATGCGAAGGTATGTGGGGTGACCAAGTCCCTGCTAGATGCCCATGTCGAGCTGGCATGTGGGTGGGTGCTGAGAGGTCGCTAGGAGAGCATGCAAGAGCAGGATAGTCATTATGTGTGCAGCTAGACTGCATTTTATCGTGGGTATAGCTGCATTTTTACAGCAGGAGTGTTGTGCACGTAGTGGAAGGGTGCTGGGAGGTAGTCTGGAGAGTTTGTGAGTCTAGGGGAGATATTAAATCTTTAAATTGTGCCCATGTTCTGCCCCATATGGGCCTCACTGCCACGGGTATACCCCATTGTTGCTCTGTTAGTGATTGTGTACTGCCCCAACACCCTCCGTGCATAGGTTAAGCCCCATGTAGCGGTGCGTGTCTATTTCTTGCCCAATGTTGCTCTCAGTGCCCAGTTCGTGCTCAATGTTTCTCTCAGTGCGCTGAACACCCCTTGCTCGCTCTCTCGCAGCTCTCTGTCACGCATGCGCACACCTTTTTTCAATGGTTACTTTTTTTTGTCTATTCCCTTATCTCGGCTCCTCTGCAACTCTAGTACTTGGCCCCAAGTGTGGCAACAGGCAGAGGCGTTGGTAGGAGGGCCTGGAAGAGGGTGTGGGGGAGGGGCGGCTTTAGTTGTAGTCACCATAGAAGCTCTGGGGCTACAACCAAATGGCTTCCTAGCCCCGAGTCTCGATCTTCCAGACATTAGTGTAGTCCCAGATCTTTTCCAGACCTAGCGACACCCTGGCACCAGGAATCAGGGAGTAAAATGACAAACAACCTAAATCAGGGAGTAAAATGACAAACAACCTACTTCCGTTTATCCCACTCTGCATAGCGCATAGTAGGCCCTGAAAGTGTCAACATAGACACTGCTTGGCCTTCTATGGATTGTAGCTCTGAAACCTAAAGGGAAAGTGGCCCTGCAGGCGTCCATGTGGGCTGGCGCACCATATCCTATAGGTGCCTTCAGGGCTTCTGTCCATACGTGCAGAATGTTGCACTGTTATACAGAAACTGACAAGGCCCCACCCCTCCATAATGGGAGGGCTCCGGCCCGTTGCTCATTACGAACGCGTTGCCGCTGGTTCTAAGTCTGCTTATTGCCACCGAATTTCACAAGCTCTTCACCTCCTTGTCTCAGACTCAAAAGGGCTGTAGAGTTGGGCACTTGATGCAGGAGTGGACTGCGTTCGAAAAGAGGCCCTGCAAATACTGTTCAAAGTGGCCCCATTTTACATATTTTCAGCAAGCCCAAGACTTTTCCTATGAGAAAATGTGGAAATAAAATAGGTTACCACACACAAGAGGCCCAGGGTGCCGAGGCCTAGTGGGAAAACTCCAGAGTTCCTTATAGACCAGTCCACCCCTGACTTGATGTAGGATACAGGATAACTGAAGTCAGAAACAATTCACCTCTTTCCTCGCTCCTACTCCCTTTTCCACTCTTGCACACACTAAATCCAGATGCCCCCTGGTGGTGGAAACCTGTGCTGCACTTCAGACAAGCCTCAGTGCTGTGACAGCACAATGGAGGTGACTGCTAGTTTCAATTCTGTAACATAAACAAGACATAGAACAGGGCTACCATGAGCTATTTACGAAAAGGCATTGTGCTTCTTGTCTGATGCCTCCTGCTTCTAAGCGCTATACTAATTGGTGGCATTATTACCCGATTTAATAGTACTTAATATATCAGCCTTTGTAGGCTAAAGGGCTGATTTCTTTTTTTTTGCTCTCCTGTTTCTGACGGCAGGCCCTCTCGTTCCGCTTTAAGGTGTACGTTAATTAGCTGCAGTGTGCAGCCCTGTTGTTCTGCCTACAATAGTCTGACGGAATTAGCTGCAACCCTCTCAGACCTTGGAAGGTCTGCGGAATCTCATTGTACACATAATGCAGCCCGCGATTATGGGGCCCCTACAGATATACGCAGTGTACACAGCGTAAGACTTCGGCCTAGTACCCACCCTGGTACTGAGTGCCAAGGTGTCGGCTGCGGTGGGGGGCACTGGGAGAGCAGGCGTGGCAGCATGAGCAGAGCGGCTGGAACGTGAACAGGAAGCGGTGGTACGGGTAATTCGGCGAGCAGGCTCGCCAAGGACTGGAAGAGCGTACCAGCAGTTAGGTAAGGGAGGCTTGGACGCAGAGATAACGGGGGCACAACGTCATTCCTCTCCAGTCATACTCCCAACTGAACCAGAATAGAACATAGAACCCTGGCTTGCGCGGTAGTGGTTTGGAGGATGGGGGAAGGAGTGCAACACAAGATGGATGAACCAGTGAGCTCCTTACCCAGGCGGTTTTCAGCAGCATAGAACCTCCATTGCCTCACGTAGGACACAGTCATGCCCACAGCTAATTTAGGTAATGTAGATATGTATGGACCAATACATCTTCCCCTCAGGCTGCAAAGTAGGCATTCATACGCTCGTACTACAAAGTATGACATATTGGCGAAGGACCTGCATGCATAAGATTGCTGGTGCAGTGGCCAAGTGTCGGCAACTATTACACATACGTGCATTCTTATATTTCTAGCTGTCAAAGGATAGGCTCATCACGAGTTGGGCAGTAGCCCTTAAATGCAGCGGTAACGCTATAAACGATTGCATTTAAGGGTCCGCCCAAACATGGGTCTGGCGTGTTTACCCCCAGCCCAGAGCTGGGGGTAAACGTGGTGGAAAAATTACCATTTTGCGGAGCAATGAGCGCCGCAATATTAGCACGCGCTAATTGCGCCGAAAATTCCCCATTGGGTTCAATGGACCCATTGGGGAATGGGGATTTACAGTTACTGCCCAACCCTTGATCCAGCGCTAATAGCCCCGGACCAGTTAGCAGTAACGCTATTAGCACGGGTGGTAACCCGGCGGTAATATTGCCGTGATACCGCCCAACTCGTGATGCGGCCCAAAGGCATGCAAAGAAGATTGAAATATAAATGGGCCCATGTAATATAAACTACCAGTTGGTTTTACATAAACACATAAAAGATGTGGTGCAGTTCCTAGATTCCCGTAACACATGGTAAGAATTAAGTCAATCTATGGTTAGCACCCGAGCGAATAATATGCATTCAACTTGGAAGGCTGTGCAGTAGTAAACACAATAAGTCCCTAAAAAAAGGGGCATTTAAATTTATGCACATAATCTAAAAAGCTATGCTACAAATAAAATAGCAAGATGACCCCCTATTAACCCCTGCCTGTTCAATCATGAAAAGGTGGTGCATCTTTAAGGGCAGGTCCAACACAAGATTGAACAACGCCATAGCCTGCTCCCCAACTCCACTTTCTCCTTTTCTTTTACTGTGTGAAAAAAAGATGGTGCCACCCGGGGAAGGGCATGAAGTGGCTGGAAACAGCAGGTGGAGTCTGTGGGCCTCATTCCAAGTTGGGCAGTAAGGGATACCGGGCACCGGTAAGGAGACCGGTGCCGGTATCCCTTACCACCCTACTCCAAGGTCCCTTAGCGGGTCCCTCGTTTAGCGCTTGGTCTGACATGGTATTATGGACGGGACCCGTTAAGGGACCAGGGCGCAAATAACGGGCTTGACATACACCAGCCCGTTATTTGCGCCCTCCTCATTCCCATTGAGCCCTATGGGGCTCAAATGGGAATAGGGGATATGGCATTTTCAATGGGGACTTACCGGTCCTGCAAAGGTCGGACTACACCGGTAAGTCCCCATTGAACTAGACATGTGCTGGAACCGTTATTGGTGGCAGTCATGGTGCAAATAGTGGCATGACTGCCACCAATCTCCGAATGAGGCCCTGTGTATTTTCGCCCGCTGTTCCAGTCACCTGATTGGCTGAGCGCCCTCCTCCAGCTGCGAATAACCCATTGCATTACGCTTTCCCCATAACAATGGGGACGCCTCCCGAATCCAAAATGCCACCCGGGTTGCGGCGGTGACATCGGGTGGACCCAAGCCAATGCGGCCCACCCAGTGTAATTAAAAGATGCCACAGGGCACGGTGGTCCACCCAGAATACTATTTATACTGTAGGTGCGGCGGTGAAGTGTGGGTGGTCCCTGCTCCTGCCCAAGATGCCAGTAAGAGCACGGGCTGCTGGTGAGTGCAGATGGTCTCATGTGGGGATGGACCCACCCTGAAGATAGAAGATAAGGCCAAGCCCCATCCAGAGGAGCCAAGTTCCTTCTCCTCATCCGGCATCATCGGGGGACAGGCCACCCAGCCTGCAACCTGCACTTCGCAGCCCTGCACCCTCACCCAGAGCCAGCACCCCATGTACAGAGGTAAAGGCATTGTGCAGGGATCACTGACTGCAGCAGTCACCCCATTGTGACATAGCATTTTATGTTGTATATATGTTGTGAGTTTTTGTGTATATGTAAGTATAGTTATATGTGTATCTTTTAAGCATTGTTATTTAGGGTACATGTTAAGTAGGGAAGTATAGAGTTAGGGTAAGTAACCGGGGGTATGTTAAGTAGGTTAACAAGTTAAGTATGAGTAGAATGTAAAGATGGACATTATTTGAAATAGGGGGTAGAAGGGAGGTACTCTGGCGTGAGGTAGTGGGATAGGTTGGTGGCCTGCCGATGCCGCCTAGGAAGATCAGATCAACCACAGAGGTCATTCTCTGGCTTCACACTACATATGAGTGGTACTTGAGGTTAGGAAGGGGAACGGTTGTGCAAGGCTTATCCTAAGGGGACCTGAGACCCCTCCAAAGACGGGTGAACTGACGTAGCAGGTCCCCGCTTAGATGGAGCTCACGCCAGGGAACTATTAGGGGAAATGTTTTAAGATGAAGAGTGTTTAATAAAGTGGGGTCCTCATTGGGATCCCTGGGACATTCATTCTGGTGTCTGTGTCATTTAGTCATTTAAAGGCATGGTCTAGTAAAAAATGTTTTTGTCCCTACGGGTCGGCCATGTTTTTTTAAGCCTAAGTGGCTCGATTTTAGAAAACTTTCCTATGGACCTTACCCGAGTTTTCGTCCATTAAACGCACGCGAAAACAAGCACCAGGGAGCCGCCATTTTCTGATAATCCTATCTTTTCCCCGATCGCCCTGGCTGACCTGCTTTTGCGGCACTAAATCAATTCCCCCGCCCCTGAGCCTGACATTATCAAAACATTCATATTGCCCGCCTCTCCCCGTGACGTTACTGTGCTGTGTAGGCAAACGCGCCCAGTCGTCTTCTACGCGACTCCACACAGAACCCGGAAACCAACACAGATCAACTCACAACACAGCGTGCCACAATTCGGAATATGAAACTGTACTTTAAAATGAAACAGCAACACGGTACATTTGGTAAAGCACATTTATTTGACATTAAATGTTTAGAGAATATTCAGCAATTGACATATGAACTAAGGAAACAATTTATTTTCTTTTATCTGTATACGCAATAACTGTTCCGTTTCATCTCGAGTCACGTACTGTTCCTTTATGGTACACAGGGTGTTCATTTTCGTAAAAATCATCACTTTGGAAGCAAGGCTATTCCATCAACCAGGCAGTAGTCCAGCCAAAAGGTTGATATGTTGCTTCTAGCCACTAGTACAGCGTAAGGGCATGTGGGCCCTTGGCGATCGTCCCATAATATAGTGATCGTGCTCCAGTTGTTGACACGAAGCTGCAGGTGTCTGCTGAAGAATCCATCCGCCGGTGTCTCAAACAGATGGCAGTGGCAGAAAGGGATCAAATACCTGTTATGAAAACAAAAAAATGATAATTAGTCTCGCTAGCCGAACTTCATTAATATTAATCATTTTATTTATTACGGCCGATCAGAAACTATTTGCTTGCAAGGATAGTTCAATGGAGTATGTTCGTCTCTAAAATCAATGCGAAAAGTAACGAGAGAAATCGAGGCCAACACACAATGATAAACGACAGTCTACATGCGTGAGGAATGATATGATATATGATATGGCATGTGTAACGCGCCTATACTCAAGTGTTTCTAGGCGTGACGAGGCAGGTGGGGAACAAGGGCAGACAGACAACGATCCTACTAGGCCAGGTGTCTTTCTGATCGTGCATGGGGAAGGGCTGTACATGGTTAGTTGAATACAAATTAAATAATAGGGCCAGCTGGTGGCAAGTGCAAGGTAAATGCCGGGAGAAGGGGCTGAAGGATACAGAGACAGTCCCGTAATGCAGGTAGGCAGTGCAGGGAAAAGTGGCTGGGCCAAGGACCGAGATCAGTGAGACCAGTGGACCTGCATGCCCATGTGCCCACTACGAACAGTTTTACTTGCTTTTCCTAGCTCTTCATTCATTCATTTATTCATGCATCCATTCATTAAATCTTCATTCCGGTATAAAAGCGTGTAAAGATTTACTTACATTATATTTGAAATTTCCATTGTGTCTCTTCGTAATGCAGTCTGTAAAATGGACCGTGCTCTTGACAACGATTTTTCGTATACTGACCTAAAATGAAACTCGGTCTAGTTTCTGAATTTTCTGCCTTATCGTCTCTCACGTTATTGCGCACTCCCTTCAAATGTAGTTCTTTCGGCATGGTCCCTGTCTCAAGGTCAAAAAACAATAGACCCTTATACTTCCAGTGCGACTTGTGGGCCTCATCTGGGCGCTGTCCTTCGCATTCTTTATTTGCAACATCACGTAGTATAGGCATCTGTGAGAACTTGAAGTTTAGAATCCGTCTATGTAGTGCGCCTCAATGTGCAAATGCGAACTGGCTTCTCCCCCAAATGCCACAGCCCGCTTGGCTGGCGCGTTCTAAGTGCCCCAATTTTGTCCCCGTTGTCTGCAAGCTTTGCAGCCCAAATTGAGACATTTAATTTTTGGCAGAAGGTCAGGGAAAGTATAAAGTACCACAGGAGTTGAGTTAAAAGTGAGATTTATTGTTTGTTTGTTTGTTTTATTATTTGCAATACGCAAGCCTCCCCTCCGTTAACAGTGCGCAGCATTTACATTTACATGAGATGAGACATGAGAAAAATATATACATACACATATGTGAGGTGAATAGAGAGAATTCAAAGATGACACCCAGCTTGTTCGCCACCCATGATGGTGAAGGTAGGGGTTAGGTTTACAGGTATACTGTACAATAACATTTATTTACAAAAAGACAATCTTATTGCAATTATTTAAACCGGGATTTGTACTTCACAATCAGCTGTGCTTCGGGTGGGCATGGCACAGTCGCAATGTTCGGTGGCAATGGATCACTGCTCTGCACAGAAACGTCCAAAATTCCATATCACAGCAACAATAAGGCCTTTCACAAAGTCGAACTGCATTTCATCATACACTGGTTTGATCACCCATTGCTTACTTCGTTTTGAAAACACCTTAGTGTAGCGAGGCATCCTTACTTTACCCCTAGTCCTAGATTGTTCACGTCCGACATTGCTGTTATGGGCCAAGACCTCTAGTAGAGTGCGATGTTTCATGCCCGAAAGCTAAAATGCAAGCGCTTTGGCCTGTACTTTAGGCACATATTGTGGAACACCTCCAAATCTCCTGTGTGACAGAATCCTGTCAGTCCTCTCAAATCTCTTGATAGAGTTTTGTCGAAAACAATCTTCTCAATGGCTTTGTGTGTCGGTGAAGATGGAATCAACCACTTCTTCTTCC
The DNA here is from genome assembly GCF_040938575.1 of Ambystoma mexicanum. Classification (NCBI taxonomy): domain Eukaryota; kingdom Metazoa; phylum Chordata; class Amphibia; order Caudata; family Ambystomatidae; genus Ambystoma; species Ambystoma mexicanum. The sequence goes on along the minus strand of NC_090921.1, from coordinate 262,925,396 downwards.
GTGCCTCCTCTGGGGACAAAGGGCCATGTTCACATTGGTGGAAATGTTCATTTGCTGTCCAGCCGTGAACGTTGGTACAGTGGTGCATCAGTGACCGCCATTTTTCAAGTAGTATTTCCACTGACCCCTCACAAGTTTTTGAGCTCCACCAAAGATGGTTGGTGATAGAATGTGCCCACTGCAAAATACTTTCAAAACCTTTTTTTTCCCCTGCAGCCGAGATTTTCTTATTGATTGATTTAGCAAGATGCCATACGTCAAACTGATGTTTAATATGTGGGAACTGCTCTCATTGTCTTGGCAATTGAAACGTGTCTATCCGTGGCTATGAGGTCGATGTGCATTCCCCTCGATTGTAGATATTCCACTGATTTTATAAAACCTAGTTTCTCCATGGCCACAGAGGATGTACATTGTGTTACCTGCACGACCACCGAACTCACAATTTTCTTACTATCCATGTCCTGAAAGTGGTAGGTGCAGTACTTGGAAGAAAATCCAGGGCTGTCGCACTGTCCATCGCCGGCTAGCCTGAAACCTTTGCCTTCGAATGTACTTGCTAGAGACAATTGTTCAATTTTCCAAGCATCACTAATGGCCGGAAACAGATAATCACGTTGGTATGTGTAGTACAGTGCTTTAGAAATGAAATGGAGTCCCACAAACTGAAAGAAAGCCTCTAACTTTCTAAAACTGGAGCCACTAAAAAGTGATGCAGCTGCACACAGTAGATTGCCTGCTGGCAGTTTCCCCAGCATCGGTTGTGCAGACCATGAGAACCTATGATTTAATCTACAGGCGGCATTTATTTTGACGTTACTGCCTTTTATTTGACGAGTCACATTAATCAATGGCTTCCCACATACTTTCCCTCTAATGGAATGCACACATTTCAGCATACTTATAATTTCCATCAAACAACTGTCGAATACAATGTATTTGCTCTCTTTCATTAGACTGTCATCCTGCGTCAACGTTGTTTCGGCCTTTGACGTTGTGGAGATTTCAACACATTGGAAAGTAATATTGCTGATATGAAGTTTTGATGCGTCTAAGGATGCTGCGGCTGGTTCATTCTCTGTCATTTCAACATCTATTCCTTCAACATTGATGGGAGAACACAACAATGTCGACAGGTTTTTTGGTGGCAAATATTTGGTGGGTGTAGATTGTGTAAATTGATTTGCAACTACTTCAGAGCTATCTTCAATACATTCAATAACATCTTCTTGTGGTGGTGCGGTCGCACTGTAGCTATGGTCCAATGCAACTTTGCTGTAGTCTCCAAACACAATTAATTCATGTTCTGGCCATTGGACATGAGCATCTCGAGCCTGAACACGCCTCGTCTCAATTAATAGTTCCTCCATAGTGTACACGGTCTGGCAAGCCACATCTCTCATTCGCTTCACTGTCTGTGTGTGTATAGTTCTGACACCCACGGGTAACTGGAGGAGAGATTGGAAAAGGGATGTTCAGTTTAAACACAAGATGGAGTGTAGTAGAATTGACTGGAAAAAAAACATAAAATAGTCCCCAGCACAAACATTTTTTTAAAGTTATGAACTGTTTGTAACTAACCTTTTTTTGTTTTTTTTTCTTTGCAACTTTTTTGACTCGACCTTCAACATCTGCACGCTGTAGCTCCGATTCGTTTCCGCATGTCCTCCCTTCCTCTTGCGCTGCAACGACTATATTTTCTGTATCCGCATAGACAGCACGGAATGAGGCTCCATCGTCTCCCTGAAACATAGTACTTTCATTACTATGTATCAAAATATTGTTAGCATAAAACACGTGAAGACGAACACACAGGTACATCTCAATAGCCAAATACGATTTAAACATTGTGTGCAACAATCAAACGACAAGTATTCGACCAGTGATGATCTATTTCGATGGAACTGTCAGTATCCATACCTCTGTCTCTGCATGGACTGCCATGAATGGTTGAATTGGAGAGGAGGCATCCGCATCTCCCTGAAACACAGTACTTGCATTAGTATGCTTTTCAATATTGGAAGCACAACACACACTTGGGGTCGACGGCACATGTACATATAAAGAGATAACCGCAAATGATGCATTGTCCAAAAGAATCAAGGAAAATCCAAATATGATCACATTTCATCGACTTATTTCAACGATTCCTTTACATCTGCATCATCTAAATGAGATGTTGTGATTGTGGTGGAAGCGCCGTCGTCTCCCTGAAACACAGTACTTGGATTAGTATGGTTTTCAATATTGGAAACATAACACACACTTGGGGTCGAACGCACAGGTACATATAAAGTGATAACCGCAAAAGATGCATTGTCCAAAAGAATCAAGGAAAATCCAAATATGATCACATTTCATCTACTTATTTCAACGATTCCTTTACATCTGCATCATCTAAATGAGATGTTGTGATTGTGGTGGAAGCTTCGTCGTCTCCCTGAAACACAGGACTTGCGTTAATAGGGAAGAAAGTATAGCAAATGGAATCACGTTATATGATCACGCATGATGGAGCTGTCATTATCCATACCTCGTGCTGCTGAAGAATATCTATGGATGTTGCAAATGTAGTGCGCACTTCCGAAAGCTGTTGCGCCGATTCGTATACTTGAATGTCAGGCTCTGCATCAAGTGCAGGGGTTGACGCTCCATCAACTGCCTGAAACATAGTACTTGCATTAGTGAGGATTACAATTGTGAAAACATAACACACACCTGGGGTCGACAGCACAGGTACATATCACGGCTAACCATGAATGAAACATTGTGTAGAACAATCAAACAACAAGAATTCCAGCTCTGATGATGATGCTCGATGGAGCTGTCAGTATCGATACCTCCTGATGTTGAAAAACATCTAGAAATGTTGTAGATGTGGCGGACGCTTCAGCATCTCCCTGAAAGACAGTACTTGCATTAGTATGGATAACACTAATTATAACTGAAAACAAACACCAGTGGACGATAACTAAGGTGTATATCAATTGGAAAGCAGTAACCAAACATTCGGTAAAATAATGACACGATAGAATAAAACTATTACTTGACATGCATAAAACAAGTATGTAGCGCATTAGTCTAGTAAGATTACCTCATACGCGCTAGAAGTGGTTGATAACTGCGACCACGTCAAGGATGTAGAATGTTCTTGCTTCAGATTCAAGGGATAGTCAAGAAGTTGTAAAGGTCAATTAATGATTGATAATGAAATGCCAATATTAAAAATAGCCATGTAAGCCGACAGAATACTTGAAAAATGCTCAATACAGCACAGTTCCCTGTCCCCATATATATATACATTGCGTTTGTGGGTTATGAAATCGAAAAAGAATATATTGATAAATGTCATTATTCAAAAAACTATACACTCATATCAATATCGAAATTATTACAAGGGATAGAACACCTACAATACCAATTAATCAATTCGGCTACACACTACCGCAAGGCCGAAAGCTAAATCCGGACACTTGACTCACCGGTGGCGGAATGTGGACGAATAGAGTGGGAATAGCGTTTTCGCGCAATTTCCGTGTCGTTCGCCGTTTATTCTTTTTTGTTACCCAAGAAGTTGTGTACATGTCCAAGGAAAAGTGCCGGCTGCAGATGCGGTATCGATCACCCCTCTTTTCCTCTAAGACTTGTTGGACTCTACTTTCCAGCTCATCCAGTGGATATCCGCAATGTCTGACCCATTCTCTTATTCGATCAACAGTTTTCGGGAATACATGCATTGTAGTTCCTTCAGATTTCGCATGGGTCTTCGAAGGGCAACCGCTAATCGAACAGGCAGGCATTGTTGATAAATCTGAAAAGTAAAAATCGACATTATTATACAATCTTCAACAGTAAAGATTTGATACAAAAGTAAATGAACCATACAATGATCAATGCAAGGTTTGTTTTGGTCGCAGGAACTATACCAGTTCATTATGTGCTGCTTAGTATTTGCATAAATTGCAGAAATGTATAATTGATGTGACTGAAATCTGAACATGTGACTCATCCCTTGGATGTTCTGTCTTGCACGAGAAGGAAACATGCTTACATTATAGACTGGACCCCCAAAGGATGCAATTCAATGACAATAGACACAGATGAAAATAAATAGATCTATTGATAGCATAGCAATGGAAACTCAAGTCAATACCAATGAGACCAATGAACATAGCACTATTGTGTACTCTACTGGAAAATAGATAGAAATTTAAAAATCTGCGAAATATGACCAGGAAACATGGCCTTACCTTGACCAACAAACAGTTGGATTCAGCAAGCAGAGCAGTATGTTGCGGGAGAATAGGTGGATGGCCACAGGTAGCGCACTGATGGGTATGCTTGAAGCGGTCACAGAAGTTCACGGATAGCACGACGACGAGCAGATTAGCATAGATCTCAGTGGTTCCCAGGTAGCACGTTCAGGAGTTGACTTGCAAAGCACAAAGATGTTCTCATGAGACATATTGAGTGGTTTTTAAAGTATTAGAAACTGGGGTGTGTTTGTGAATGAATGACGTGTGTATGTCGTGGTATTAGGGGGACGGCCTGCTTGAAGGGGAGGCCTGCCTGGAGACACGGGGTCTGAGGAGGCCATGTGACCGATGGCCCCTTGGCGTGGGACACCTTTTGAAGTGTACATGCAGTTTGGCACCTTGGCCTTTCGCGCCCCTGACAGCCCCCCATGCCAGCGCTCATCCCCGAGGGTGTGAACCGCCTTTGATAGAGGGGGGTGGGATGGATGGGCCTGGGGCATGCAGATAAGGCACAGGAAGACTGCTGAATGGAGACACACTTATGTGTATTGCAGGGGGGCGGCCTGCCTCAGCGGAGGCCTGCCTGGAGACACGGGGTCTGAGGAGACCATGTGACCGATGGCCCCTTGGCGTGGAAAACCTTTTGAAGTGTACATGCAGTTTGGCACCTTGGCCGTTTGCGCCCGTCACAGCCCCCCATGCCAGCGCGCATCCACCGGCGCGAACCGCCTTTGATACAGGGGGGTGGGATGGATGGCCCTGGGGCGTGCAGATAAGGCACAGGAAGACTGCTGAATGGAGACACACTTATGTGGATAGCAGGGGGGGCGGCCTGCTTCAAGGGGAGGCCTGGCTGGAGACACGGGGTCTGAGGAGGCCATGTGACCGATGGCCCCTTGGCGTGGGACACCTTTTGAAGTGTACATGTAGTTTGGCACCCTGGCCTTTTGCGCCCCTGACAGCCTCCCATGCCAGCGCGCATCCACCGGCGCGAACCGCCTTTATATCAATATACAGTATATCGCCTTTATATCAATAATAGTATATCGTTGCTTATCAATAACAAATGCCACATACCGGAGATTCTTGTGAGCACAGACCCACACTTCAACCAGTGTATTATAGTGGTCAAGACTGTATAATCCAATGGTAAATGTTAGTATAGATATATGTGTGACTTTTATAGAGACATAACCTACTGAAAGACTTTGAACAAGTGTGTTTTAGTGCATGCATTATCGAGAATATGTTATGTTAGCTTAGATAGATAGTGACCACCCTGCTTCACAGCAACCAGACCTTCACCCATTCGGAGCACAGATGTCTGACGTCCATCCTTGAATGGAGAGACACTTGATTCATTTGAAAAATCGAGACAACCGTTGTTAAAATATATGTGGTGTTTTATTTTGTATCTTATTTTCATGACACAAAAATACAAGACTTTAAAGATTATACAGGTCAGGTTGCAGCACAGCGAGAGAAAATCCCCTGTACTGACCGCTGTCACTCGGGAACGTTTCTCTAATGGCACGAACGGCACAGGCGGGTATCACTCTTCGAACACGGTGTCCAAGCCTCCCGTGAAGCCACCATGTAAAGGAACGATAGGCCACCAGCCTGTACCACCTGTGAAAAGGAATGAAACAAACTGTTTTTAAATTACCAAGATAAGTTTAATAAACGTTTGTTGTCAATGACAATTCTTGTAGCTAATGGCATTTTACACGGACAAATGCTATCTAGACAATGCACACTATTCAACGACTTACATGCGTTACAATGATATGTAGATGTAATTTTGGATATAGTAGAAGACCATGAAATAGGAGTGGCATGACAAGCAGAGTATACTTACTCGTTATTCGGATTACGAGGACGAACAGTTGCTCGAAGTTCGTGCATAAGCACCATCATTATTCTCAACACGGCCCGTGTGAGGCAGGCTGCCCTGAAGTCTGGCAGCTCGGTGATGCATTGCGGTCGTGGCTCGCCTTCCGAAATGTAGGCCAGGCATCCCGAGTTTTCTCGGCAGCAGCAGTTCTCGTCCTCAGTTGGCATTAGCTCGCACCGATTGCATGTGCACCAGGTGGAGACGCCGTCCATTCGACTAGGCTCAGGCTCTTCATCTGTTGATTCGTCCTGCCAACTGCCGTCCGAATCCCCATCGTTTTCGTGTGCTTCCCTTTCCAGTAGTTCCTCCTCGGTATACTCGGGCTCGTACATGTAGGGCATTATTGTAGCCATTGTTTGTTAAACAAACTAAAATAATTTATAGCGGTGGTACTGGTATCTGTTCACACGGGCTACAAGCGGCAAAGGTAGCTGACCAGAGCACTGAAACGAGTCACAGAATACTCAAAGTAACACAGAGAGAGGAATGGAATCGAAAATCGGCTGCTGTGTGTTGTGAAACGGTCTGTTTATACTTATTGAGGAGAGAGGCGTCTTGCCATTTCCATGGCAACGCGTCATTAGCTGAAGCGCAGCGAATGTTGACACGAGACGTGCTTTGGCGTTGGGAAATGGGCGGTACGAGTCTGCTGATGACAGGCTCAGGGGCGGGGGAATTGATTTAGTGCCGCAAAAGCAGGTCAGCCAGGGCGATCGGGGAAAAGATAGGATTATCAGAAAATGGTGGCTCCCTGGTGCTTGTTTTCGCGTGCGTTTAATGGACTAAAACTCGGGTAAGTTCCATAGGAAAGTTTTCTAAAATCGAGCCACTTAGGCTTAAAAAAACATGGCCGACCCGTAGGGACAATACAATTTTTTACTAGACCATGCCTTTAAGAAATCAGGATGTAGCCCATATCCTGTTAACAGCGGTGGTCTGGAGAAGTGGTGGTATTCATGGGAACTGTCCCTGCTCCAGGGAAGGGGATTGTACACTCTTGCATGGCCAGGGCCAGGAAACAGGAGCATCTCTAATACCCAGAGTGAGACGCATCAGGTCTTCCACGTCAACAGGCTAAAACCCCATTACAGCCGGGATGACTTAGTGATGGCTCTGATCACATATGACGAGTTCAGGGAAGAGACTGGTCCTCTTCCCAACTTGTTACATGCCAAGCCCACTGACGGGTCTCTAGAACCTTACTGAACAGCAATTGCAGAACTGCCAACAGGTGCTGGTTCGGTATTAATATAATTGACCTAAACATTTGACCTAAAACATTTGATTGAATTTTTGTTGACCTTTTTTCAGTCCATTTTAATTAAATGTATATATATGGGGTGGGGAAGGGTATAGATTAGGTCGAGGGGAAGTGGGAGATTGCGAGGGGTCTACTCCACCTTTTAGACCGAAAAAAGGTCAAATAAATGGTGATCAAATGTGATTCGGTCAAATGTTTTAGGTCAAATAGACCCAAACCGCTGGATCAGTTTGCAGGACGATTTGCGCAGACTTCCGGGAAGATTGATTGGTGCGTCAATGATATAGACACTACAGAAAGTAGGCTGGTGAAAAGTAGGATTCACCGGATGTCCAACAAGGTCAAAACACCATCAAGGAGGAAGTCTCAAAGATGTTGGCCTTGGGGGTTATTGAGCCTTCTTGCAGCCCCTGGGCTAGCCTGGTGGTACTCGTCCCTAAAACGTCAAGTAGTGAAAAAACAGAGGTCTACTTTTGTGGTGATTACCAGGGGCTCAACTATGTCACAAAGACAGATGCACACCCCATCTCTCAGGCAGACAAACTGATTGACCAGTCAGGCACTGACAATTTCATGAGTACCTTTGACCTCATTGCAGGGTTCTGGCAGGTCAGTCTGTCTGATCAAGCAAACGAGAGGTCAATATTCTCCACCCCAGAGCATGATCACTTCACTGCTATACCGTTTGGACTTAAGATTGCCCATGCCACCTTTCAGAGGATGTGAATCAGGTACTAACAAGGCTGGAAGACTTCCGCGTTGCCTACCTAGACGACATTGCGGTATTCAGCAACACCTGGAAAGACCATCTGTGCCATTTGGAACAGGTGCTTCATGTCATGCGGAAGGCTGGCTTGATTATGTTATGTTTTGAGAACTTGTAAAGAGCGACGTTCTCCCAAAGGCATCTCGGTGCTAACAACAAACAAGTACAGTGGCGAATTCCAAAGTTTGGTGGCCACTACAGAAAATGCTTGACCGCCAATGCAATAATATTTAAATCAGGGAATCGGGACCAAACAGGCCTTGGCCGAGTGCAAAGCCCTGGCCGGAATATAAGGGCTGAATTCCACTTTTCTGCCCTTATATGTGTGGCAAAGTCGGTAACACGTGACATCATTTACAACCATAGAACAGGTCCCGAATTGTGTGAATTCGAAAACATGCTCTCCCTAATACTAAAAGTAAGCTAGAGCAGAGTTAATGTATTTATGGCTTGCCTCTATAGTGCCTTCACCCGAGGGCTTTACCAAATTATTTCAAATTGATCATTGGTGGAGATATGATGAGCAAATCAACCCAGTAGAAGAAAACAAGCCCAATAAAGGAACAGATAAAACAGATAAAACATAAAATGAAAATTCAGTTAATCAGTGATTATAAAATGCAAAATGTGAGGATTTAGCATACAGTCATGCCACAAATTAGGGCGAGACACCCCAGCAGGTGGACTACTAATGTAATAATACCAAAACAAGCGAGATAGGAAAGGAATTAATTTGTACCCAGCAGTGTTAAAAAAAAGAATAATAGCTGAAGATATAGTTAAAAATTTTCCCATGATCATTTGACACAGGGACATCTTCGACTTGGGGCAGGAGACATCCTTCATCACTTACAATTTAAGATTCACTCCTAGTTTGCATTGCACGCCTATGGAAAATTGTCCACCAGCCTTTCAAAAAGGGAAAGTCCGCACATTGGCCCCAGAGGGCGCAACCATTGAACTCCATCGGGCCAGGGGTACTGACCGGAGGCTGCAGGTCCAGGTACGTCTGTGTTGTGCAGAGGGAGATGTAATATAAACCCAATTTGGGCGGAAAAGTGAACCAAAGATTCTGAGTGCTGGCTGAGGTCAAAGTTCAGCTGACGCCTGTGACAGAGGTGGTCATGGTCGTTCTAGCCGGGACAGGAGGCAAATACATTTGGGAGCTAACACATCTGGAAGACACTGCTGCAGTTCCCAAACTAAGTTTGCAACAGTAATGGGCCGGGGGTTTGGGGGAGGGAGGTCGAGTCGAGATGCTAATTTCTCTGACCGCCAAGGGGCAAGGCCTCCCTTAGGGCCTGATTCACAGACGCATTTTATAATGGACCATTCCAATTGGGAAACGCTCTGCTACTCGGGCCCTTAGTCCTCAAGTGCACTGTGTAGACAGCCACATTCCGCATGCTGGCATGCAAAGCAATCTGAATGAATGCAAATCTGGGGCCAGATTACAGAAACCTCGCACTGGTGGTGCAAGCTCAATGTTGCACAGTATTAGTGCAAGAAAACGTTTGCCCTAGGTAAAAAAAAAATGCTTTCAGTGCATTTTTGCACCAGGGCAAAGTCTGACCTAGGGCAAAACCCAATTTTTACAATGCATGGTTGCTGGTTTTGCACTAGTGAAAACCTTGCCTGACTGTTAGCATCGTGCAATATTGCACGTTCAGTGGCGCATCTTTCTGTAATCTGGCCCCAGTAGGTTCCATTTAGTACTGAAGAGTTTATTTCAATGATGACAAAGCTATACGTATCCAAAAATAAGCTTACTTCCTAATTACCGACAAACTTCTGAGAGTGGCGTCCCTAGGAGGGGCCCTAGGCACCCCACTGAAATCCTGGGCCCCCTCTTGTGCCCCTCCTACCTAAGGCGTAGAGTGACCGTGTTCCCTGTTCCTGGTGTTATTTGTGGCACTCACTAAGGCAAACGTATGCATATCACAAGGAAAATACTCTCCTTTTGTCTCAAAGCTAGCAGTGATCTTGGTATGGCTTCTGGCATCGGTATGAACCTGAGCATGAGCCACTTCTCAGGTGGTCCTACCCGGCTTCTGCACAGCGACCTCCATAGTGTGCACAAAACTGCTAATGATGGGCCATTAGTCACTGATTTCGTGCCTGCATTCTGATGGGAGGGGAGGTCCAGTGGGGTGTGGGTAGTTGCTGTGCACAAAAGCCTCTCTGCAGGAGTGCTTGTGTCGTCACGCATGACCTTTCATAGGCAGCCCCCCACCCCCACTTTTGTCTGTGGCCTCTCCTAGTTTTGTCGTTGGCCCCCTCTGTGCCCCTCCTAAATTTGATTCCTGGCGATGCCACTGATCTGATACATGTAACATCTGGACTGCGTCACAGTCCTGAAGGGGATACAAAGATACCCCCAGCCGAGACCTTCTAGGAGCATGCTGACTCAGCACATTAGAGACCTGAACCCGCAAATCAGATACATGCAAGGGGGGGGTGTGGCTTGGCACCGATGAGTATGCCCACCTGAGCATCATTCTCCTGCTCCTTTGCCCTATTAACTGACCTTGCAACACGCATATTTATCATTTTGGGGCTTCTATGCCACCACTTACCTTGCTTCCACAGTTTTGGCTGCTGCTCCGGTCTTTCAGCCTCTTCAATGCCGGTACGGTGCTCTGCGGTAGCTTCCCCTGCTGCAGTGGTTTGTTCGCTTGACGATGGTCGATTCACGTGAGAATAGGGGCTGTGAGATTCTGCACACAACGTCGCTCAAGATTCAGGGCCTTTCACCGGCTGCATTAGGCAACGCCATCTAGTGACTTTTGGATTTATTTTTAATTTCACAATCTTTATGACTCTGTGGCTTCATATTATGTATCTTCTTGTTTGTTGGCCTTTTAAGCATTTCTTCACAGCACCTTCAATACTACAGGTGACAAACTCTGTCTTTTTCTCAGAACTCAGGGATATTTGAAGTGTATCATCTGGTATTTTACACACAGTAACGTTTTTGCCCAAACCTTTTTACTTTGGTACTGGTAATAATGGCCCCTGGAAAGGGTAACCACAAGGTGCCTGTGATTAAAGATGTTCAAGCTGAGTCACCCTCTTCTATGCACAAAAGGCCAAAGAGTGAATCCCCTCCCTCTGTGCTCATTCCGGATCCCAGCTTGGATGTGCTATTGTAGGAAATATGCTCACTCAAACCCTTTATGGAGGCTACAAACCAAAAGCTCCAACATTTGGATGACAGATGGTGCATTTTTGAGAAGATAATAGGTGAGATTGAAAGCAGAAGAAGTACAGTGGCAGACATACCACTGAAAGTGATACACCTTGAAAAAACTATCAAAGAGCTGCAAGAACAACACAATGAGGATTTGGAGAACAGGGTGAGGACGCAATAACCTTTGTATTTCTGGTCTGCCTGAGGATGCGGAATGCTGCCTTCATATTTCTTTCGGAAACGCTTTCCGCTATTGCTATTCCACCAAAAATTGTTGTTTTTAACATACAGCATGCGCACCGGATTGGCCCCGCTGTGGGCTCCCAGGCTACACTGTCGAAGCCACGTACATTGATCTTTTTTTTTTTTTATTTGATTTTATTAGTTTCAAACAAAGGAAATTCACATTACATAATACGTAATTACAAGCTCTTGGTTACATGAAAAGAACAGGATTTTCTATTCTTTTTATACATTAATACAACTCTTATTTGCGTCACCATTCTTTGGTTGTAACAATTAACAAAACATGTCCCTCACCCACCCCCCTCCCTCCCGTTGGTTGAGCAAACATCTTAAAGGCATGTATTTTATGTGTGGGCCAAATAAGTCATAGTTCTACCATTGTGGGGCTTTCATGAATGCGGGGTCTGGGTTGTCTCACCAGGTCATCATGTGAGTTTTGGCTTACATTAGGTCCTTGAAGGTTCCTCAAGTTGGGAGTCTGTAATCGTTTGAAGGTGTTCATTTTTGACGTCCGACCATAGGGCCTCACATTGTGATGCTTTGTTGTGTATAGAGGCTGTGATCATTTCCATGGTGTGGATGTTGGTTGCCACGTTTATCCATTCTTTTTTTCTTGGGACCGTTTTGGATTTCCATTTCATTACCAGTAGGGCTCGGGCTGCTAACAGTAGCTGTGGGACCAATCCTCTGATTCTGATCCACTCATCTTCATCTTTCTCTAGACCAAACAGAATTAAGTGGGGATCGGTGTCTCTCTGTATGCCATCTATTTCTTTAATCCACCCTAGGACCTCATCCCAAAATACCTTATCCACCACATGTGCCAATAGTCGGCTACCTCGCCACATTCGCTCCAGCATCTGGGGCGTGTTGTCTGGAACATTTTGGAGAGTCTGAGTAGGTCATATTGCCACCTATGTAGCAGCTTAATGGCATGTAATTTACATTAGCAGGATATGGATGTTCTGGATGCCGCTTTGCACATTGTTTCCCATTGGTCGGGGCTAATCTCATCTCCTATGTCTCTTTCCCATCTGCTTTTGAGTGCTTCCGTGGACCCGTCTCCTGCTTCAATTAGCTCTTTATACATTGCGGATATCAGGCCTTTCATTTCAGATCTAGAGTCTAGGAGCTTTTTGAACGGGGTGAGATCCCTCTTCAGCTTCTCCCTCCACTTAGATTTTGTTAGGACACCTTTTATCTGATGTATTGGAAGGTGGATAACGGGCCTATTCCTAAGGCTTCAGTTAGTTCTGGAAGTGGGATGAAAGTGTCTTTTTTCTGCAGTTGTCCACTCTCTCCAGTCCTACTTCGTACAGGATTGGAATTTACCTACATTGGGTATGTGATCATTTATGCCGGGAGACCATAGGTGGCTGAGCGGGGATGGCCAAGTGGTGATCCTGTACATCTCTTTACCTGGTTGCCATACGCTCCAAATGGTGCTCAATATCGGGTGGCCTTTGATTCTGCGTTGCAGCCTTTTGTGTGGGGTCCATAGCCATTCTGATACTGTGGCTGGTGAGAAGTAGTGTTTGTCCATGTGAACCCATTGAAGGTGTTTGTGATCGCGTAAGTGAGGGATGAGCATGCGCAGTTGGGTAGCTTTATAGTATGTTTTTAGGTCCGGGTGACCAACTCCTCCTTATTCTTTGGAGAGTGTTAGACTGTTATATGCGATCCTCGCTCGCTTCCCCTGCCGTAAGAACCTGACTATGCTTTTTTTGACTTCTTGGAAAAACCTATTTGGAATCTCAACTGGTAGCATCTGGAAGGGGTAGAGGAACCTAGAGAGACATACCATTTTAATGGCGTTAACTCGTCCTATCCACGAAATCGTAAGCTTGTCCCATCTTTTTAGATTGGCTGAAAAACACTGGAGAAGGGGAGGGAAATTAGCTTCATATAGATCTGCAAGAGTTTTGATCTGTATACCTAGGTATTTCAGTGTGGAGTGCTCAATCTTGAGGCCTAGAGGGGGGAATTTAGTTTCATTTTCTTCTTTCGTTCCTTGTAAGGGAAATAGTATCGATTTGGTCCTATTCACTTTGAACCCAGAGAGTTGGCCATATTCTTCTAGTAGATGGAGGGCACGGGGGACAGATACCAAAGGATTAGTTATGTGTATCAGTATGTCATCTGCGTAAAGTGTTACTTTGTATTCTAATGTTCCTAGCCGCATACCTTCTACCCTGGGGTCAGATCTCATGTTTTGTGTCAGGGGTTCTAGGGAGAGCGCAAAGAAGATTGCAGAGAGGGGCATCCCTGTCGGGTTCCGCGTTCTAGTTCGAACCATCTGGAGTATTTTCCATTTACGAAGATTGATGCCTTGGGGGATGTGTATACCGCTTGGACTGCTTTTCTAAATTTCGGCCCTATTCCCACTTTTTGCAGGACCGCCCTCAGAAATTCCCACTCCACTCTGTCGAAGGCCTTCTCTGCGTCTTTCGACAGTAGGGCAGGGTCACCGGGTAGGGTGTGTGATGTGTGGATTAAGTGAAGCGTTTTACGCATACTGTCCGGCCCCTGCCTGCCCAGTATAAATCCAACCTGATCATTGTGTATAAAATGAGGCATCAGTACCTCCAGTCTTGCAGCTAATACCCTGGTATAGATTTTAGCATCTAGGTTGAGTAGGGAGATGGGGCGGTATGATCCACAATATTTAGGGTTTCTCCCTTCCTTGGGGGTCACCGTTATCAATGCCCTCATAAAATCCAGCGGTGTAGCCAGCTTCCCCAGGGGATTTACCTATGGTTAGCCTTTTTATTGCATCTTGGACCTCTAGTTCGGATATTGGGGCATCTAAAAGTTTGGATTCTAGGTATGATATTTTGGGCATGTCGATTGAAGATAGGTAATGTTTTGTATTCAATTAGCTGGCACTGTCTTCCGAAGTGTATAGCATTTCAAAGAAGTTGGCGAAACTCTCAGGGATGGTGTGGGAAGTATGTGCTGTGGAGGAGTTTTCTTCAATTAACTCTTTTACTTTTCGCTCTGCCCTTTGCTCTCTGAGTCTGGCGGCTAGTAGCGCGTCGGCTTTGTCCTCTTTTTCATAAAATTTCTGTTTGAGGAATTGGAGCTTGCACACTACTTGTTCTTGTCCAAGAGTCGTATTTCCTCCCTTTTGCACTGCACTGCTTTTATTTTATCCTGATCTATGCCTGGGCTTCTTCTGATATCACCCTCGAGATGGGATATTTCAGTTCTGAGTTTAGGTTCTATAATCTTTCACCCCCTCTTCTTAGAGGACCCTTCACATATTAGGATACCCCTCCAGGTGGCTTTACCTGCTTCCCACACTGTTTGTTTGGGTACCTCATCATTATTGTTCAGTTTGAGGTATTCATTGATTTCAGTCTCCATCTCTGTCCTGAACGCTGCATCCTTCCATAGACTCTCGTTACACCTCCATTTCCCTCCCGGGACAGGTAGGTCTACCCAATTCACGTCGACTAGGACCATGTAATGGTCCGTCCATGTTATCGGGACAATTTCCGAGCATGTTGTGGTTTCAAGGATATCTTTTGTAAGGTATATGTAGTCAATTTGGGTAAATGTTTTATGCGGGTTAGAATAAAAAGTGTAGCCTCTATCATTGGGGTGCATGATTCTCCACACATCTTTGAGATCGTACGTGTCCATTATGTTGGATAGTTCACTGCGGTCACCTCTATTCTGGTTTGTCGTTTCAGGATTACCTGGTTTCCAGTGTTTGGTTGGGTCAGCCCATTGGTTGAAGTCCCAACCCAGTATAATATGGCCTGAGGCTTCCAACATTATTTTGGGAATTGTTTTCTCTAGGAATTTGACCTGTCCGGTGTTGGGGGAATATATCACCGCAATTGTTACTTTTATCTTTGCGATTTTCCCAGTTATCAAAAGGGCTTGTCCACTTACATCGGACCATGTCTTATCTACTTCGAAGTTGATCCCCTTCTTAATCAGGATACCAACGCCTCCTCTCCTGAGTGGGCCAGAACCCCAAAACTCCATTCCCCCTAGCTTCCCAATAATGCATCGCTCTTCGCCTTCGGCAAACTTTGTCTCCTGCAGGAGAAGAATATCAATTTGCGATCTTCAAAATTCCATAGCCACTAATGACCTCTTGGTAGGCGAGTTTAGGCCGTTCACATTGAGCGTTCCCATCCTAAGGGACTCTGTTCCCTTCTGTTCTTCATTTGGTGCCATTATTAGTGCTTGTTAGGTAGGTGTTTGTGACCTGTGCCCAGTAGATTGTTTGTTTGTTGAGTCCCACATTGTCCTGAATGTTCTGAATTATTACCGATGTTCCTACAACCTTTGCACATTTCTTGCTAGCCCATTCCCCTGCCCCCTCCGTTCCCAAGTTGCTGGCGTTCGACTGCACCCAGGTGAGAACACTAGTACTGCATCGAACCACCTGAAGGGACCGTGACTTCACGTCCCTTTGGTCAATGTAACATCTCAATTTTGATTGAGCCCCATTTCACCTCCCCCTTCATGTCCATTTCCTGACTTTATTGTAAGCCTGTATGTCTTTCTCCATTCAAGTCAGATCGTGTGTAATGGAATAAATGTCATCTTACCATAGCTGTGGGTCGTTAGTTGTCTCCTCCGTAGGAGTGTTACCTCTTCGATATTTCCTCGAGCCTTTTACTCGTTTTCTCCTGGGGCCTTGTATCCGCCATCCTCTGTCCTCTCTCCCTGGTCCTTCTCGGTCGTTTTCTTCAGTGCGAGGTCCGAGCAGGTCTGAGATGCAGGCTTTGTTTCTTTTTCCGAGCTTAGCTTGATTTTACTGCCCTCGTACTCGAAGGAAAGGGAGAAGGGGAAGCCCCACCTGTATCTTATATTCTTTTCCTTCAGGTGTCTGGTTAGGGGTTGGCACATCCGCCGGAGCGCCAGCGTCATGGATGACAGATCTTGATATATTGAGATTTGGGCACCCCCCAGAGTGATCGAGTCAATGCCCCTTTCTCTTTCGAGGATCCTGGTCTTGTCCTGAAAACAATGGAATCGTGCGAGTACAGATCTTGGTCCACCCGGGGGGCCTCCGGCTCTGTGTATCCTCTCTGTTTTGGGTTTGTCGATTTCATCACCAGCAACTATAAGTTTGATGATGTCGTGGAGAGTATTCCTCATGTCGCTCTCCATCTTCCCTTCTCATTCCGGGATACAAAAATTCTCAGGTTGTTTCGTCTTTCCCGGTTTTCCAAATCGTCAAGCTTGAGTTTGAAGTTTTCTTCACGCTGTTCCAGCTCTGTTATCCGTAGGTCGAACTGTGCCTCCAGGGTGTCTATGGAAGCTTGGTTATTCTCTACACGTGCCAGTCTTTCTTCCATGCTGTCCAAGCGGTGTGTAATTTTGTCTATTTTGCAGCCAATGCTGGCGCCCGTGTTTTTTATTTCACCCAACAAGGCGGCAATGTCCCCTTTGGTGGTCACTGCCTGGCTTGCCGCGTTGTCTTTGTTTGCCATGTTGAGGTTGCTGTTCTCCAGGGGTGGTGAGGTGTAGGCAACTGTGGCTAGTTTTTCTTTTATGTTCATAGGGTCTCTGATGCCTCTGAAGTAGCGTTGATATTGTCCGGCAACAAGGTGGGGATTGGGGCAGAGGAGGCACACGCCCCTGAGTAGGGGGCCCAACCCTCTGTGTTGCGGTGTTCACAAACGACTTCAATTTGATTCCTATTAGAGGATGTAGACCAGGGACTTGTATATCTTGATAGTGCATTACTTCCTAGAGTTTAGAGGTGACTGGGTCTTCAGGGCGTACACTCCTCTCCATACGTGGGCCGTCGGCCCAGTGTAATCGGGATCGCCCGCGTCTCACATGGCATTTGATGGGGGAGGGTAGCTGTGGCGCTTCGCCGGCCCTCTGCGAGAAAGGGTGCTGCGAGCTGTGCAGTGGTGCGGGGAGAACACTTGTTAAGCGTGGTCCTGCAGGCAGCGGGAGGGGGGCGTTCGCCTACCTTTCTCCGGTGGCCCGCATAGTTCGTGCTTCAGTCCGACGCGGGATCCAGCGTGGGTGCGGATGATGTAGGGCTGGCCACTGTCTCGGTAGGTGCGGCGAGGTTCTGGGGGGAATGAGGGTGTCCTCACTGTGGGCACAATATTTTCGGCTTTGCTTTGTTCCGCATGCCTGGGGGTCCTCCTCTAACTTTCACACGGGCTTCGCCGGATATGGAAGGGCCGCGGAGCCGCCGCACGCGAGGTCTCTTTGAGAGGCAGGTTTCTCAGGTTTCCAGTGTCCGATTGACGCTATTGTGTTGGATGCCGAGAAGGCCCTTGCTAGAATAGAATGGAGCTATCTTTTCCATGCACTTCAATGGCACGGATGTGGTGAGGGCTTTATCTTCCTTGTTAAACTCCTCTATTCGGACACCAGAACTTCTATCTTTATCAATGGACAATCTGCGTCATTTTTCTCTGTGGAGAGAGGGGAACTAGACAAGCATGCCTCTTATCCTCTATCTTATATATCCTCTCTCTTGAGCCCATACTAGAACGTACGAGAAAGGATATACATATTCCTGGTATCAAAAGTGGCAAACATGAAACCAAGATCGTGGCATATGCCAATTATATACTTATACTAGGGGTGGGAGAATACCGAATAGTTGGCCTAAGTAATCGGCCGGAGCCAAACAGTGAGCCGAACAGTAGTTCACTACTAGAAATTTGTCAATGTATGAATAGAAATGTTCCTTTTGGAATATAAACTGTAAGCGGATTCAATTCAACACTACAGCTAAATCAATGCCTAGTCTGGGATGCTGATGGAAACCCTTATTGATATATTTGTATGTCCAGTTCATGTACTCTGGATGACAACCCTTATATCACACCCCTCTCTCAGAATCCCCCCGACCCCGCTGAGCCAAGAAGTAGGTTTGTTTTGCAAATTTAAAAGGTTTATTTGAAAATTAAACAATATATATCTATCACACTTTTATAGTAGATTAATATTTGATAGCACACTTGTGAGGATGATAGTGATCAACAATGGATAATGTTACAGTGGTAGACTCTTTTTGATGGCTTAGAAGTGATATAGAGAGGATAAAATAGCTGAGAATGCTTTTATGGCTTCAAGGACAATGCAATGATGAATGAAAATGCAGTACAGAAAATAAACTTGATATGACATCAACAAAAGACAATGTAATCCCTTTTCTTTGACAATTCACCCCCCCCTTTATGCAAGGTAAGGAGATGAAAAAGGAGAGCATACAGTCCTCAGGAAGGCAATCAAATATAATTCAGTTCAGTTCCCCCCCAGCAAGCTTAGAGCAAAACAGGTAGAAGTTTGAAACACAGGCCCAAAATGCTTTGAATGTGATGACGATGAAGTGAGAAATGTGCTAGAAATGCTTTTAATTCCCTCTAGAGGTTCAGGGTGGGTGATATCTAGTTGATATTAGTTCAGGCTCACTTTAGCAATGCACTATGAGTAACTAGCAGGTTAAAACGAATTTTAGCAAAGGAAAGCAAGAAGCTGCTGACTTTTACACGTGGCTGAAATTGTGCAAAATGTCAAATCACGGCAAATTTAATCGCGCGTGTCGAGCGTAATTACGGAGGCCCTATAAGGAGTAGCAAGTCGGTTCTAGGTTCGTTGGAAAGCCTAGAATCTTAGCTTTAAGAAGAAAAAAATCGCTCCTAGCACAAACCGTTCCAGAAATACGAACGATTTTGTGAAGGTAGTTTTTCGGATTTGAAATTTGAAAGTTCAAAATGGCAGATGACAGTTTTCAGTTTTAAAGATGACAGAATGACACGATTCTAGGAGGCAGTTCTAATAGGCTAAAATAGTTTGGATTAGATTATTGTAAACTAAGAAATTGGTTTTGCACAGTGAGTACTCACACTATAATTTTGAAATAAGCCGTCAAGGTCTGGTCAGGTTGGACGGGACTTCCGGCGGGTGGTTCTGAACAGCGGTCTGGTCTCTGGTTCTGCTCTCAGCACTGCACAGTTCTGGTCTCTCTGGATCTCTGGTCTCTCTGGATCTCTGGTCTCTGGAGGTTGATGGATTTGAAGTCTGGAGTCTCCCGGCAAAGCGTCCCGCAAGAAAGTGGAAAGTGAATGTCCCTACCTGTCCTGCACTGTCTGCTTTTATGTGTTTAGAAAGTGGGTGTGTGCGTGGCATAACTGAGCCTGCCCCTCTCTACTTGTCATTGGCCCAATCCTCCCCTCTCCCATGATTGGGGGAAGGAAATGGATTGCCATCATGGTGAGGCCTGTTTATGGGTCAGAGGATCCTCCCCTTGTCAAATTGCACACAAATCTATTTCTGACTCAAATACATATTTCCCAGATACACAAGTGGTTGACATTACATGTACATATTACAGATGAATTAAGACAGGTCTCTGTTCAAGCCCCATGTTCCTGCGAGCTGGGATTCAGAAATGACAACATTTTGCGCTTTTTGGTCAGTTTACCAATATCGGACATTTACCAAAAATTACACAAATGTGCACAAGGAGTATGGACATTAATTGATGAAGTGTCAGATTTTTAACATGCAGACATTCGGAGTAAGACCCTATTTTCCGCTAGCAACCCCCCAGAATACACCACAGGGTCCTAACACCTCTTAAAATGTGCACAGAAAAATCCCAAGAATAATTATATTATTTATATCATTTTGACCAGTCCACATTATGAGTTATCTATCTTTTTGAATTATGCCCTGGTCAAAAAGGGGTGTGGCTTCCCACATCACATGGTGAAATAACTGGTTTATCCACTTCCCCCAAGCTCAGCTTGCTAGCAGAGGCACTTCCCCTCCCAGTTTCCCCCAAGAGGAAGCCATTTTACGACCCCCCCCAGTATAACATTTGCCTGAGCCCAGGACAGGGCTTTGTTCAACCTCCTGCAGTCTGTAGGTACCCCTCCCTTAATTCAATCAGAGAGGTGTCATCTCCTTTTGGCAGGGGCAGCAGGATGCAGCTAGGCCTGGGAAGAGTGGCTGAGCAGGTTTCTCCTGTCGGGGGTAGTTGTCAGGCAGAATTCAGCTAAAATGTCACTTTAGTTCTCAGTTTAAATCAAACTTACAATTTTTACATATACATTAAATAATTAGTTCCTTCAAGTAATTTCAGAATATAGTTTTACATTGTATCCACCTCTTAGCAAGTCTTTCCTTGGCCTGGTTTGGGTTCATCTGTTCAGTTTTACACAAAAGTCTGCTGGTTTTAAAACGCCGGCTTTCTGATAGTGGTGAGTAGCGGTATTGCATCCATTTTTGACATTAAGAAAATGAATTCCCCACAGTTCTGGGTTGCTTTTGGCAATCAGCATTGCCATTGCCAATGGTTTCAGGCTACTGTGTGTGTAGCCCAATGGTGGTTTTAGGCAGTGTCCTCCTGTGCTCACAACATAGGCAGAAATGGGTGGCAGCCTATTCTTCATGTTTTCCCTGTGCACTCTCTGGGGCATTCTGGCCATCATGATATTTTCAATGCTAGTAACGCACAGTTTTATGGTAGGGCTTGGATGCATGGGTAAAAACATCCCACAAGCCCCCCCTCTTGCGATGGCCATTCTGATCTTTCACTGATGGAACTCGCAAGATCTGGGATGTTCGCCTCATCTTCTTCCAATTCCGTAGATGGCACAGTTCAGCATCTTTTCCTCCCTCCAGTCGATCAATCAGCTCTCCTTGCTGGTCCTGATGGGAGGATTGGGCGGTACCCCGGGCCCCTCAGATCTTCGCTCCCGGTCCCCGGTCGTCCTCCTTGGCCAGTCTCCAGGTTTTTTTTCTCCTAGGACGACAAAGCAAAAGCAGCAATACCTATTCATAGACATTTTTACACCACTATTGATGTAGTGGGGCGACATATACATTTTATCAATCACGAAAATAGATCATAGCATTCTTACTTTGAAAAACAAGATAGCATCATGAAACATTTTTTTTTTCCAATCATAATATTTTAGAGACTATATGTGGGATATTTTAGGATGGGAACTGAATTAATCTGGAGCGGTCCCCTCTGGTATTGCAGAGGACTCCTCCAGTTGCTGAAGAGTATGCCTGGGATGGCAACACTTTAGCTGATTTATATGTACCCACTTGTCTTCCCCTTCCACCAGACTACCTTTGGGGATGCGGATCTTATACACACCAGGGGAGATCTTGTCTATAATTTCAAACGGTCCCTTCCATGTAGGCAAAAATATTCGCTGTTTGGCCTGGTTCCTTTGGAAATTGTATAGATAGACCCGGTCCCCCACCTCGTATTCTTTCCTGGTGGTTTTCAGGTCATAGTGGGTTTTCATGCTATCAGCTGATCTTTCTAGATTCCGCTGAGCATAGGCAAAAGTATGTTGAAGGTGTTTCCTTAAATTCTCCACATACTCATGAGTTGTGGAGGCATTTATCAGTGTCTGCTCTTGGGTCCTGTAGAGCAAATGCTGAGGAAGCACCATCTTGCGTCCGGTCATCAACTCAAATGGTGACATTTTAGTTGCAGATGAAGGGGTAGATCTGATGGTCATTAGGACCAGAGGTAGTCGGATATCCCAACTTGGCCCAGAATCTGCCACAAACTTTTTTAAGATGCTCACAATGGTTCGGTTGTATCTCTCTACTGCTCCAGAGGAAGCTGGCCTGTAAGCAATGTGTAGCTTCCTTTTAACCCCCAGTATCTCCCACATCTTTGTCATGACTTCACTGGTGAAGTGGCTACCTCTGTCTGACTCAATCCTTTGAGGTAGACCAAAACGGGAAAAGATGTGGTTAATCATCAGGGCAGCTGCTGTTTCTGCCTTGCAGTTTGGGGCCGGGAGACATTCCACCCACTTGGTAAACAAGTATGTAACGGTCAACATGTACTTGTTTCCTCTAGACGAGCGAATTACAGGGCCTACAAAGTCGATTTGCAAATCTGACCATGACAGTGTCATCCCCCTCTTTTGGAGAGGTGCACGGTGCGTGAGGCATGATGGCTGAAATTGTGCACACACAAGACACCCCTTCAAGTATTGGTCGAGGTCCTGCCCCATGTGTGGCCAGTATGCAACCTCTCTTAAGATTTCCAGTGTTGTCTGAAACCCCCTATGACCGGCGGTGGCCGCATCATGGGCGTGACTTAACATCAGGCTTCAGAATGAGGTAGGGACCACCCACTGATCATGGCCAGCTTGGGATTTCCTTACCAACAAACCGTCTTGGATCCGGAACCTTTTGGGACATTTCATCAACACTCTTAGGTCCTCTTTCCCAATGTAATCGGTATCCGTCAGGGGAAAGTTCTCAGGGTCCTCATTGTGTTGGTAAAACTTACCAATTATTGGATCCCCCTTCTGAGCTGTAATCAAATTGTCATGATGCCTGCCCCCGGGAAATCAGATCAGGCCCAGCAACCCCGAAAGCAGGCATCATGCCATTTTGAGCGCGCCCAAAGACCCCAGCTAGGGGCTATTTGGGTGCAGTCCTGGCGCCTATTGCACCAGGCTCATAAACATAGAGTCAGTCCTGGCGCCATGGGCGCCAGGCTCATAGTAGAAAAACCCACCTGATGCAGACCATGCTGCATACTTACCTGATGCAGACCATGCTGCATACTTACCTGGTGCAGACCATGCTGCAAAAGGCCTCAAGCCAAATGAGGTTTAGGAGGGACTATTTTGCCTGAGGGGCTACTTTTTACTCGGGTGGGGCTATGGAAGGATACATACCTGGGACTTCTTCCAAGGCTATTTAAACCACGCCCAAACAGCAGCACACGCTTCGCGTTATTCTGCATCCAGCAGCGTAACGCTCACCGTGCCTGCAGCAGCTTCCAGTCTTCTGCCACGCCCGCTTCAAGCCCGGGGCTCCTAGAAATAAGAAGAAAGAAGGAGAAGAGGTTAGAACAGGAGCATCACAGTAATCCTTACCTGAATCCTTGATCCATCATGCATTCGAGCTGGAAGCAAGAAGTCACACGTGCGTCGCCTCGCATCTCGCGGTGCTGCGCTGAACTCACCGGCCTTCGCTGCATCTCTGCATTCCATCGCGATCTTCAGCATCTCCCGGCTGCTCGCCGACACCTAGGGAGACAAGAACAACAAGGTGAGCTAAGGGAAAACAAAAGGACAAGTAAGCAAGCTACCCCCCAAAGACTTACTTGATTACCACAGGGGGTGCTTAGCTCATCTCGGGTCGGCGCAGCTTACACAGCATCTTCGACATACCCCGACCCCTAAGGGGAAACAAAAGGACAATAAGGCAAGCTACTCCCCCAAGACTTACCTGATTTACCACAGGGGGGTAATTAGCTCATCTCGGGTCGGCGCAGCTTACACTGCATCTTTGCCGTACCCCGGCCCCTAAGGGGAAAACAAAGGACACAATAGACTTACCTAAATCTTACTGGTTGCCACGTGGAAGTCTTCGTGACGGCAAACCGGCAACCTGCAAGGAATCGGACAGAGTGAAGATCAGACATTTTGAACTCTTTCTACCTACCGTCTCACGGCGCCTTGCCTGGATTCTTAGAGTCAATACCGCTCTGGAACTCGCCAATTCCTCCACACCAGTGAAGTAACTGGTCATCTACGCGCCCCTGCGTTCGATGCAGGATGGAGAGCTCATCCTTCCAAACCATCAGGTGAGACTAAAGAGGGGATATCAAGAGTGATCTGTGGGAAGACAACAGGGGCTGGGGAAGGTGGGTTAACGCTCAATTCCACGGGTGGTTAATCCCCTTTCTCCTTTGCAGAAGGATATTCCTGCAAGCCAGACAAACTAGGCTGAGTGGGCCAGTCCAGTCAGTAATCTCAGCGCTACGCGTCATGCTGGTGGAAACAACAACGGCCCAGTTCAGATCGAAGCCCTCGTGGGAGCCAGGTGAGAGTAACACAAATCAGCATCAGGGGTCTCCTTACTCCATTGTGCAGTTGAAAGATCATTGTGAGCATTTGTCTGGGACCTAGTGATAGCAGTGACCTGGATTTCCCCCAACAGGGACTCTATTTCTATTAGATCCCCTTGGATGGCCCCGGTTTTGGCCAGCTGATCAGCTAAGTCATTTCCAGTTTTGTCTGGTCCCTCTACTTTGGAATGACCCTTGATCTTTTTCCAGTAGATGGTCATCCCATTCGAGTTGACCAGATCATCAATGTTTTGGATTAACTTCCCATGTTTCAAGGGTTTGTTATTAGCACATAACCTCTGGTTTTCCAATTGACCAGGTGCTCCACGAACCCGTTACGTACATAATCCGAATCTTTGATTATGACCAGTTCGTGGAGTTGATGTTGGACAGCAGTGAGGATGGCCTGATGCACAGCCATCAATTCTTCCACCTGACTACTTCGGGGACCAATTTTGTATCCAGCGGAGGGTTCTGGAAACTCCTTCACCCATGCATTCCCTACGCCGGCCACCAGTTCTTTCTCCCCGTTGTTGTCAACATGGTAAGAGCATCCATCCACATAGACAGTGGGCATTCCCTCACACTTGTCTTCTTCAAAGACTTTGTGTGGGGAATTAAGGTATGCCTCCATGTTGTCCTTGATTTGTAGACTTTCGTCCTCGAGACAGTTTTCTCTGGCACAATCATGCAAGTCAGCCAGCCCTTGCGCTAGGGGACTCTTCTTGTTTTGGCCATATCTGACCTCCACAGGAAAGCCTTGCATTGACAGAATCCAGGAAGTAATTCGGGAATTACTCACATTTCCGGCCCGGATTCTGTCACTTTGGAGATATTGCAGAGGCTGGTGTGGAGTCTCCACTATGATGTGTTCCCCTTGGATAAACGGGCGGTAATTCTTCAATGCCCACACCGTTGCCTGGAGTGCCTTCTCACAATCGTTGAATTTTTCCTCCACAGAGGATAAAGTTTTGCTCGCATAGGAGATTACTTTATTGACCTTATCATGCTTTTGGTATAATACTGCCGTCAAGCACGTATTAGAGAACCCTGTCTCCAGGAAGAACTCCTTGTTTCTGACAGGGTAAGCTAGGCAAGGCGCTTGTGAGAGGCTTCTCTTGAGTTGTCTTACTGCCTCGGATTGTTCTGGACCCCATTCCCACTTAACCCTCCCTTCAAGAGATGAATCAGGGGTCTAGTGATCTCTGCGTAGCCCTCAATGAACTTTCTACTGTAATTAGTCAGTCCAAGGAGGCTCCTTAGTTCCTGCAGAGTTGTGGGATCCTTCCGTTTCTGGAGTGCTTCCACTTTCTTTTCCTGGGGACAGAGACCCTGAGGAGTAATCTCATGCCCCAAGAAATTAACACGGGTTCTACACCACTGTGCTTTCTGAAAGGAAAGTTTTGCTCCGGCGGCCTTCAACTGTGTCAGAACATAACAGATCTCTGCTATGTGTTCCTCCACAGATGAACCTTTGATGAGGACATCATCTACATAAGCCAGGTTACCCCTCGCACCCAGGTCGGGCATGGCCTTATGTAGGAAAATGTTGAATTCATTGCCGGAGTTGAGGTATCCGAAGGGAGTCCGGGTCCATGTGTACTGCTGGCCCCCAAAGGTAAAAGCCAGTTTGTATTGGTCCTCCATACTGACAGGCACGGTCCAGTATCCATTGGTCAGGTCTATTGCTGTGAATACCTGTGACCCCTGAATCTGGGCCAGCCCTTGGTCAATGTAGGGCAGAGGCCATCGGGAAGTATGGACCCGTTTTTTGAGCTCCCTAAGGTCGGCGCAGAGTCTCCACTGGCCGTTTGGCTTCAATATTCCCAGCACCGGATTATTGAAAGTGCTGTGGACTGGACGGATTATTCCCCGGGACTCAAGGTTCTTAATTATTTCAGTAAGGGACTCCATGGAGCGAGAGGCAAGCAATATTGCTTCACAAACACTGGAGTCATGCCAGGGTCCGTGGGAATTGTTGTCGTGTGGATGTCGGTGCGACCACAGTCATATGAGTCTACCGCAAAGAGATCTTGGAAATCCAAGAAAACTTGTTTCAACTCTTGCTTCTGTTCCAGAGTCACACAGGCATCAGCTAGGTTGACTCTCTCTTCCACCATCTGCCTGAAGCCTGGAAAGACTTCTGGTTTGGCTATCTCAGCGGCCTGCTCCAGCTGGGTGGAGAAGTCCCTGGTCAGAGTGCTGATTTGGACTGGAGGCTTCAGGTGGGAAAGGCAGCCCTCATGGACCTGGAAAATCACCTCATCCCCTCTGAAGTCACAAGTCACATCTTCCTTATCATAAGGACAAGAAGTGTACACCAGGAAGTTCCCCCCATGCCGGGTGAAAATCCTGTCTGGTGTTGTATTGTCCTCACTGTCACTGTCAAAACAGTCCTTGGGGATCGGTCCTAACAGTTCATTTCCTAAATCAATGGAGAAATGTCGGTCATCAACCGCCATTCCAATGATGGTGCCTGCGGCTAGAGTAATACTCTGTAAGTCGCTGTTATCCACCTCTATTGGAATGGTGTCATGTTCTATGTTGACTAATGGTGTTGGGTTTACCCCTAACCCTTGCTGTTGGAGAGAAGCATTTAGATGAATATAAGCATCAGGGTTTTTCAATTTTTGTCCTCTTTTAACTTTCACTTCCAGGGAGAATTGTCGGGTCCTTTCCGGGATGGTGACTTCCTCTTTAATCTGAATTTCAACTGCATAAGGTAGCAATTGAGCTGACCTAAATGCTTTTTCTGGATCATCAAAGCCCATGGGATTATCCGCTAATCGGGACCAAGCTTTGAAGTTTCTTAGGTCCAAACTAATGGCAAAGCGATTGAGAATGTCACTGCCTAAGTAAAAGGCGGCAGTGACATCTCGCACGACCCAACAATTATGGACTATGCTCTTGTTGCCAATGGAGATTTTGAGCATACACCTTCTTGGCAGGAGATGTTTGGAATTGGGTGTTTCCAGATCCATTTCCCATTTGTCTATCAGTTTGAATGTGGGAATGGCTGGATCTTTTGGGAGTTGGCGGAACATGGCTTCGCTGATGAAGCTCTTACCGTTGTTCACACACACTCGAGCGAGAACAGAGTCCTTCCCATCATTTAACTGAATAGGGATGAACAACTGCTCTCCAATTTGCTGAATATCAGCCAGGCTCTGAGCTGATTTCACATCTTTCTGGACTATAGGAGTGGAAGTGTCTGAATGTGGATTGGTAAAGAATTTCAGAGTGTTTCCTTCCAGTGTGGAATACCACCTTAAACTGGAAGGAAGATTGATT
Organism: Ambystoma mexicanum; assembly: GCF_040938575.1. Taxonomy (NCBI): domain Eukaryota; kingdom Metazoa; phylum Chordata; class Amphibia; order Caudata; family Ambystomatidae; genus Ambystoma; species Ambystoma mexicanum. The sequence continues at coordinate 262,897,648 of NC_090921.1, read as the reverse complement.
TTCAGAAATAGAGAGGACCCCCCATCACCAGTCTGTTGTCCTACTGCTATTACTGTCACGTCTGGAATTTGGTTGTTCTGGAAGTGAAATTCTACTTGGTCAGATTTTTGTTCAACCATGTGGCAGGTGCCATTTAAACTAACATGGTTGACACTCTGTTTTAATTTTATTGGTTGGCTAGTCTGGGTCCAGAGGACCTTGTTTATGCAATCTATTAGGGGTGACAACCTTCTCAGGAGGTCGTTCCCTAGTAAACGAGGAGTGCCCTCTGGAGTCACTACTATGACCGGGTGTTTCACCTTGTGTCGCCCAATTTTGATGTCCAAATCTGCAGTCCCCTCGACAGGAATTTCCTTCCCGTCAAAGTTCTGCAGTTGTCCAGGAAGAGAGGTGAGAGGGATATGGTAATTCTACCCCCTTCCTGCATTTAGTTAATCAAAGGCCCTTTTGGACAGAAGGGTAGCTTGGGATCCAGTGTCCACCAGTGCCAAAATTGTACCCTGCCCCTGTACTTGTACCGGGGCATAATATCTTCCCTCCTTCTCCTCAAGGGGGCACAGATAATGCACATTTTTGGACAACTGGTGGGCTAATTTTCTGGTTTTGGACATGGCGAGAGAAGAGATTTGGGCAGAATTCTGTGAAGAGCCTGGGGAATCTGAAAGAAAAAGTTGGCAACTGGAAATGGTTTCGGGTTTCTGGGCTGCCCCCCCCCCCCTGTTTTGGAGGCAGTCATCAGGATGGGTTTGACACATGGGATTTTGGTATTGTCCGTTCTGGGATGAGATGATGGGCGGCGGTAGCTCAATCCCCAGATCTACCCAGTCTGTTGATTCGGTTTTTGGTTCCCCCGGTTCCGGTTCTGGGCCGCCCCTGCCTTTTTGGAGGCAGTCATCAGGATGGGTTTGACCCATGGGATTTTGGTATTGTTGGTTCTGGGATAGAATGATGGGCAGCGACAGCTCAATCCCCACATCTACCCAGTCTGTTGATTCGGTTTTAGGTTCCCCTGGTTCCGGTTCTGGGCCGCCCCTGCATTTTGGGAGGCATTCACCAGGATGGGTTTGAACCAGGGGTTTTTGGTTTTGTTGGTTCTGGGGTAGGATGATGGGCGGCGACAGCTCAATCCCCACATCTACCCAGTCTTGATTGGATCTCTTGGCACCCATTCCCCATCCCTCTCCCTCAAATTGGAAGACCTGCACCTCCTCCACAAAGTGGGTCTGTTTGGGTCTTTTGTTTCTCCTACCTCCTCTCTGCTCCTTGGGTGGCAGACTTTCAGGGGTAGGAGATTTTGTTTCCGGTTCTTGGTTTTCCAGGGGCTGTTCACAAGTTGGGAAGGAAGCTTCCTCCAAGGCTTTACACCCCCCTTCCCCTTGTGCCTCCTCCCTGGGAACCGGTGGGTTATCGGGGTGCTGGCCCCGTCATTGTTCTGGAGCACCAGGCCCAGAGTTTGGGGCATTCTGCGGTGCATGTTCATCGGAGGGTTCTGTTGAGCCCTCAGTATGTGACCCAGATCCCGTGCCATATTTTGGACCTGGCGCTCAAGTTGTGAAACCCGCTCAGGCTGATACGGGGCTCTATTTTCTCCCCTGGGCTGAGCCCGGGAAGGGTAGCTATCCCTTCTCTGGTAATACCCCGGATTGGGAAGATTTGGGTACCCCTCCACCCTTGGCCTCCCCTCTCCCGGATTAGCTTGTCTGGGCTCAGCGAATTGGAGAAAGAAGGATGGATGATTTTGGGGCTGGAAATTGGGTGGATACCTGGGAAAAAAGTTCTGCCCAGGATTTGGTGAATTTCTGCCTTCCTGGGGGAAGTTAGGAGGGAAGTTCCCTGGGTCAGGTGCTTGGCTGGACCCACCCCCCTTGGGCTGGAGGAGTCCACACATAACCCAGGATGGGTCGGTTTCCCTTGTAACGGGGACTTACATAATCAGGGGAGCAGGGGACCCCATTTGTGGGACTACCTCCTCGACTCCCTGTCTGTGACTGGCCCGAGGGCCTTCTGGGCTGTGAATTATTTGGTGCAGGCAGGTTTTTAGGCCCCCCCATCTCCAAATCTAAAACGGGGGAAACCTTTACCTCTGCCACCTTGGCAGCAGCAGGGGTGCTGTTGGTTTTGGGGTTTTTCTGCGCATTACTTTTATTTTCTACGGGCTTCTGCACCTCATAGATCCGGGTAGCCTGTTCAATGACCCAGTCTAGTGACCTCTTCTCGTGAAAATCTCTTACTAGCTGGGTCATGATGTATTTGGGCAAGGCATGGAAAAAAGTATTGACAAATTCTCTGCTGTCCGTGCGCACCCTTCTGGTGGTCTGCGCAAAGGCACGCTTCAATTCTTGCACGAATTCTTGTGGGGCCTGATCCTCCTCACATTGCAAATTGTAGGCTGCCTTGCGAGCCTCTTGAGGATTTCTATGAACAGAAAAATGTTTCATGATGGCCGCCCTATATGCGGACCATCTTGAATGGTTTTGGTCCTCCAGCCCTGCAAAGAAACTGGAGTATCCTGGGGAGAATGTCCACTTGACGTACTGGATGCAGCTAATGGAAAGTCTCCATCATTTGCTCATAGAGCTCCATGTGTTCCCAAACAGAATACTTGGCGTTCTTATGATAAGGCGTGATAACACTCCTTATTGCCTTTATTTGTTTCAATGGGTCCTTAAGCAAGGCCCTTTTTGCCGTATTGGCCTTTTTGGTTCAGGTAACCCTGGTCCATTCATCCTCTGACTCCGAAGCACTGCTCCCAGAGGTGCCCGTCTGATCTTCCAGGTTTTCCCGGATTCTGCGAGCCTGGGAATGGCTGGCAGAATGTGGGGACCTGGTCTCCTGTGTCCTGTAACGCTCAGAGGAGTCTTCAGATCCCTCCTTGCTGCTAGGATTTGATGGGTACCCCCCCACTGACCTAACTGGGCAGAGGTTTTCAGGATGCCCTTAATGGGCCTACTCTCCTGGGGTTCCCCACTAAATTGCACTGTGCTTCGGTGCCCATACCCGGATGCCCACCCCTCCATTCCTGGGTGGTACTGGCCTATGAGCCCCATACTGTTGGCTGGATAGTAATCTGCCATTCCTGTGGCCCTGTGCACATGTGCGCCAGGGGACATGGGGGTGGAAGAGTCCAGGGACTGGGAGAGATGAAGGCCTCTGGTACTAGGGCTCCTGAGGTTATGCTCAGGTGTTTCCCTTTCCCAGCAAACTTCATCTCTATCAGCCCCTGCTCCCTTTTGCAATGCAAGAACCTGGGCTTTCAGCTCCTCAACCAAGGCCTTACTCGACTCTATCAATCTCTCCTGCATGGCTACCTGTTGCTGGAGCCTATCATTGTGCTGTCAGAGAGCCTCATTCTCTCTCTGTGCCTCCTGATTGGTCCTGGAGTACTGGGACAGTCTTTGCTGCAGGAGGGTTACCTCCTGCGTCCCATCCCTACTGGCCTGCTCCTTTCTTGCCAAAGCCTCTTCCACCCTCCTGGTGTGCTCTAACAGATTCTGATGCTCTTTTTGGAGGTCACCCAGCCCCTGGAGGGCCAAGTGATTTTCTTCAGTTTTTCTTTTTAAATGGCAGACTTCCTGGCCTAAAGTGTCCCTTTCCTGACTAAGAGTCTGCATCTGTGCCGCCAGGTCGTCCCTTTGCCTTTGAAGGGCACCAGCTTTCTGGCGCTCCTGATCAAACTCTGCCTGGGAATCCAGGTCTTTCAGGATCAGTTTATTGCTCTCTGCCTTTTCCGTATCTAGGTGGCTTTGCAGGGTGACTACCTGCTCAGCACATGCCCTAATGAAATCTAATTGTTGCTCTGGCTTTTTCTGGCTCTGCAGTAGGGAGTCCAAACCTTCTTGGTACTCCTTCTGCAAGGCCAGAAATCTGGTATCCTGGTCAGACTTTTCCTGTTGCAGGATGCACATGTCCTCTTTGATTTTAATGAGATACTGTCTGCTCTCATTTTCTGACTCCTGGCTTCTGTGCATCCTCTGCTCAGAAGAGACCAGGTCAGATTGGGCCTTCTCTAACGCGATCTGTTGCCTATTTGCCAGATCTTGGCCTTCAGCACATTTGTCCTGCATGGCTCCCATATATAGATACAAACATGCCGCTATCCGAATAATCTTATTGTGTTCATCTTTTGCTTTAGGGGCCATATATAATTCACTCAGGGCCACATGTAATGGACCCTGATCTCTCCATATATCTGACCCTGTTTCAGTGACCTATTGTGCGATTGCCTGCAACCAGACCGTTTGGTCCTGATGAGTCCACTCACCTCTCACAAATAGCTTATGTAAGAAGTGCTCTCTGGCTATTTTGATGTCTACCAGTGTCGTCATTCTGGATATTTGAGTTCCTTCCTGACTTACCGAAGTTTGTATTTTATTTTGCAAAACAGACCTTCTCCTTAGAGCGTTCATTTGAGGAGTGCTTTACAGCGTACCACAGCGTGGTGATCCGACCGGATGTATGTATCCCGTCAGTTAGCACACTGTATTAAGCTGCACAAGTGGTAAATCTAACCCAGAAGCTCCCGGCTACGAGCCCCCACTTTGTAAGCGGATTCAATTCAACACTACAGCTAAGTCAATGCCTAGTCTGGGATGCTGATGGAAACCCTTATTGATATATTTTTATGTCCAGTTCATGTACTCTGGATGACAACCCTTATATCACACCCCTCTCTCAGAATCCCCCCGACCCCGCTGAGCCAAGAAGTAGGTTCGTTGTTCAAATTTAAAAGGTTTATTTGAAAATTAAACAATATATATCCATCACACTTTTAAAGTAGATTAATATTTGATAGCACACTTGTGAGGATGATAGTGATCAACAATGGATAATGTTACAGTGGTACACTCTTTTTGATGGCTTAGAAGTGATATAGAGAGGATAAAATAGCTGAGAATGCTTTTATGGCTTCAAGGACAATGCAATGATGAATGAAAATGCAGTACAGAAAATAAATTTGAAATGACTTCATCAAAAGACAATGTAATCAATTTTCTTTGACAATTCACCCCCCCCCTTTATGCAAAGTAAGGAGATGAAAAAGGAGAGCATACAGTCCTCAGGAATGCAAACAAATATAATTCAGTTCAGTTCCCGCCAGCAAGCTTAGAGGAAAGCAGGTAGAAGTTTGAAACACAGGCCCAAAATGCTTTGAATTTGATGACAATGAAGTGAGAAATGTGCTAAAAATGCTTTTAATTCCCTCTAGAGGTTCAGGGTGGGTGATATCTAGTTGATATTAGTGCAGGCTCACTTTAGCAATGCTCTATGAGTAACTAGCAGGTTAAAACGAATTTTAGCAAAGGAAAGCAAGAAGCTGCTGACTTTTACAAGTGGCTGAAATTGTGCAAAATGTCAAATCGCGGCAAATTTAATTGTGCGCGTTGATCGTAATTACGGAGGCCCTATAAGGAGTAGCAAGTTGGTTCTAGGTTCGGATTAGATTATTTTAAACTAAGAAATTGGTTTTGCACACTGAGTACTCACACTATATTTTTGAAATAAGCCGTCAAGTTCTGGTCAGGTTGGACGGGACTTCCGGCGGGTGGTTCTGAACAGCGGACTGGTCTCTGGTTCTGCTCTTAGCACTGCACAGTTCTGGTCTCTCTGGATCTCTCGTCTCTCTGGATCTCTGGTCTCTGGAGGTTGATGGATTTGAAGTCTGGAGTCTCCCGGCAAAGCGTCCCGCAAGAAAGTTGAAAGTGAATGTCCCTACCTGTCCTGCACTGTCTGCTTTTATGTGTTTAGAAAGGGGGTGTGTGCGTGGCATAACTGAGCCTGCCCCTCTCTACTTGTCATTGGCCCAATCCTCCCCTCTCCCATGATTGGGGGAAGGAAATGGATTGTCATCATGATGAGGTCTGTTTATGGGTCAGAGGATCCTCCCCTTGTCAAATTGCACACAAATCTATTTCTGACTCAAATACATATTTCCCAGATACACAAGTGGTTGGCATTACATGTACATATTACAGATGAATTAAGACAGGTCTCTGTTCAAGCCCCATGTTCCTGCGAGCTGGGATTCAGAAATGACAACATTTTGCGCTTTTTGGTCGGTTTACCAATATCAGACATTTACCAAAAATTACACAAATGTGCGCAAGGAGTATGGACATTAATTGATGAAGTGTCAGATTTTTAACATGCAGACATTCGGAGTTAGACCCTATTTTCCGCTAGCAACCCCCCAGAATACACCACAGGGTCCTAACACCTCTTAAAATGTGCACGGAAAAATCCAAGAATAATGATATTATTTATATAATTTTGACCAGTCCGCACTATGAGTTATCTATCTTTTTAAAATTATGCCCTGGTCAAAAAGGGGTGTGGCTTCCCACATCACATGGTGGAATAACTGGTTTATCCACTTCCCCCAAGCTCAGCTTGCTAGCAGAGGCACTGCCCCTCCCATTTTCCCCCAAGAGGAAGCCATTTTACGACCCCCCCAATATAACATTTGCCTGAGCCCAGGACAGGGCTTTGTTCAACCTCCTGCAGTCTGCAGGTACCCCTCCTTTAATTCAATCAGAGAGGTGTCATCTCCTTTTGGCAGGGGAGCAGGATGCAGCTAGGCCTGGGAAGAGTGGCTGAGCAGGTTTCTCCTGTCGGGGGTAGTTGTCAGGCAGAAGTCAGCTAAATGTCACTTTAGTTCCCAGTTTAAATCAAACTTACAATTTTTACATATACATTAAATAATTACTTCCTTCAAGTCATTTCAGAATATAGTTTTACATTGTATCCACCTCTTAGCAAGTCTTTCCTTGGCCTGGTTTGGGTTCATCTGTTCAGTTTTACACAAAAGTCTGGTGGTTTTAAAACACCGGCTTTCTGATAGTGGTGAGTAGCGGTATTGCATCCATTTTTGACATTAAGAAAATGAATTCCCCACAGTTCTGGGTTGCTTTTGGCAATCAGCATTGCCATTCCCAATGGTTTCAGTCTACTGTGTGTGTAGCCCAATGGTGGTTTTAGGCAGTGCCCTCCTGTGCTCACAACATAGGCAAAAATGGGTGGCAGCCTATTCTTCATGTTTTCCCTGTGCACTCTCTGGGGAGTTCTGGCCATCATGATGTTTTCAATGCCAGTAACGCACAGTTTTATGGTAGGGCTTGGATGCATGGGTAAAAACATCCCACAAAACATAGGGAAATTGAATACTCAAAAAGCATAGTAGGTTTGTACTTCCCCTCCCCCACTGTATTTAATTTTTGTATGTATTTTAATTGTTTCTCACCCTTTGTTCCCTCCCTATTGCCCTGTATTTACTTCCTGTATAAGCACCTAAAAAGTGAACAATAAGTAAATAAATAAATAAATAAATTGGTCCTGGGAAATAAAACAGATGGATGAAACGCAATATAGTTAAACTATATATAATAAAAAAAATCACCCATCAATGAGCTATGGAAGTCCCGTCCAATCATTTCAACATATATAAACAGCATTACATAAGTGTTTAGGAAGATGCACACTGCCGATAGAAGTAACAACAAACATACATTGCCAATGCCAACAGTTTTGGCTTTTGTGTAGGCATGGGAAAGGCACTTGCCAGGCACTGCCCTAGTGGTATTACATGGCTACTGATGGTTGGAGGTGAAAAACAGTGACTGTTGGCCTAACAGTGGAAATGAGGAGAGACGGAAGAGATCAAGTGGACAAGAGGGGCAAGTTAGATGTTGAAGAGCCAGAGCCCTGAGGGACGCCGCAGGTATAGAGTGAGGTGGGGGAGAGGAAAGGGCTCAGTTGCACCAGGAAAGGACGTTTGGAAAAGAAGGAGGTAAGCCAGTTCAGAGCCCGGTCCATGATGCCATGGGTATCACAGAGCCATTTTATGAGGATGAAATGATTGACTGTGTCAAAGGCAGAGGAATGTTCAAGGAGAATGAGGACGGCAGGAGAGTTGGAATCAAGGTTAGAGAGCTGATCTTCACGGGTGTGCAGGAGAGCAGTGTCCAAGCCTCTGGATGCTCTAAAGCCAGATTATTTGTAAAGCACCCAAACCCTGGGGCACCAGGGCGCTGTTGCAACCAGTACATGAATCAAAGCTTGATTAAGGCAATACATAGAATGATGAGGACATCTAATAACTACAGAAGAGATTTGAATACAGAACAAGAGTCAGTTTTTCCTGCAAACTTTCCAGTATGACCTTTAAGCTCTTAAGGCTGTGTGAAGGGCATTCCAGTGGTTAACTTCTGCCGAGGGGAAGCTTGCCCCACCTCCTTTAGCTCTTTTGAATTTGGGTATGGTGAGTCTGTGTGCGTAGATGGGCCTAATTGGTCTGTTGGGTTTAGTTATCTCCATTTTGTGAGCCAGATAAAGCGAGGCAGTGTTGCTCAGGCATTTATGAGTAATAGATAACGTTTTGAAAATTATCCTTTCCCTGACTGGGAGCCAGTGCGCCTTTTTTCTTGAGGCTGAGATGTGGTCTCTCCTCGGGTTGTTTAATGTGGATCTGAGGGCATTATTTTGAATTAACTGGAGCTTGTAAATGGGTTTTTTGGAGGTCCCAGTGAACCACACATTGCAGTAATCCATTTTCGTGCCCCTGTTGGCTCTTGCTATGGTCAGGCAGCTCTCTGGTGTCAGGAAGTGTCTCGCTGCAGTGATGAGTTTTGCTTTGTATGATGCTGAAGAGGTAACAACGCTGACTTGTGAGGGATAATGCAAAGTCCAAGTAGATGCTGAGGAGTTTTACCTTAGCAGAAACAGGGATCTGGAACCCATCTATCCTGAAGGATGAGTATTGTGGGATGAGTTTCTGAATCAGAGAGGGTGGGCCTGCCAAAAACATCTGTGTCTTTTCGTGATTAAGACATAGGAAGTTGGTGGCCATCCAAATTTGAATAGTCGAGTAGATGTGATTGAGGGAGTCTTTTTCATAGGAGCCTGATAGGGGGAGAAGGATTTGGATGTCATCGCCATAGTTAGTGTACGATATGCTGATGCCATCCAGGATGTCGAAGAGAGGTTTGGTGATTGTATTCTAGATGGAGGGAGATAAGCACGAGCCTTTGGAGACACCACAGGGAATGGGGATAGTGGTGGCACTGGCAGTATCGGAGAAGACTCTCATGGTTCTACCTTCTAGGAAGGAGTCTATCCAAGAGGTGGTATTGGTGGAGAAATTCACTGATGTGGTGAGGTGGTCAAAAATATCAAATGCAGCCGATAGGTCTGGTGGCAGGTGGCAGGTTTGCCATTGTCACTGATGGTGTCTCGTTAGAATGTTTAAGTCCAGCCAGCAAGGCCGATTCTGTGCCATGGCCTGGCCAGAAGCCTGATTGGTGCATGCCTAGGATTTGGTTAGATTCAAGATGGGATTAGATCTGATTGTAAGCTGTCCTATCCAAACTTTTGAGCAAGAATGGAACTGTGGTGATAGGGGTAGTTATTAGGGTCTGCACGGTTGAGTAAGGTTTTTTTTAGGAGGGGGCGGACCCACGATTCCTTGAGACTGGCTGCGACAAGGTTAGTGGAGAAGGAGGCATTCATGAATTTGGTGATGAAGGGGATGAGTGAATCTGCGCAGTCTTTGATTTACCGATGCTGGACAAGAAACTCCCTTGCAGTTTGAAGGTTTGAGATTGTTAATAATATTGGTGTTTTCTAGGTCTGATATTTGCCTGAAGTGGAAGGCTGGTGTCTGATGTTCTCTGGTGAGAGTTGGTGTGGTGGTGGGGGTAGATTTGGCTTGTTTGAGCTTGATTTTTTCCTCTAGCTGACATATTTTCTTACGCATGGCATTCTAGATGTTTGTGCACCAGGTTTCGTCTTTTTCAATGGAAATTGGGGCTGTGGTGGGTGTCTCGAGTTCCCTGAGGATTTTGAAAAGTTCCTTGGAATTAGAGTTCGCAATTTTAATTCTTGTGTTGTAGTTTTGTGCTTTCGCTGCTTTGATAGCTAGTTTGTATTATCTTTATAATTAATTATATGCAGTTTTAGGAAGATTGGTGGGGTCCTTCTTCCAGAGGGCTTCTGCCTGACGCTTCTTAGTGCACAGATCTTCATAATCTTAGCTGAACCAAGGGTTGAGGTGGCACGTTGGCTTAGCCTTTCTAGGTAGGAGGGGCCACTATGTTGACTGCATTGGTAAGTGTGTTGGCCTAAAGGTCTGCTAGGCTTTGGGGGTCTGTTACATCAATTGTTTTCAATCTGAGGGGTTGGAGGGAGGAGGAGATGGATTCTTTGGTGATTCTGTGGCTACTGCAGGCTAGGGTAGGTGGTAGAATGGGTAGAGGTGCTTTGGGTTGTTTGTGAGTGGGGATGAGAATGTAATGATGTGGTGGTCCGACCAGGGGCCGGGGGTGTTTGAAGGGTTATTCACAAAGCTTTTCAGGTCAGCTATCCAATCGAGAATCCAAGCTTTTTTGTGTATAGGGGAAGAGACGCAGTGTTTAAAGCCAAGGACAGTGAGAGTTTTGGCTGTGCTGGCAGCTGCTGAGTCTGTTGGGTCATAGAGGCCAAGATTGAGGTCACCCAGTAGTATGGCTCTTGAGGTGTGTTTGATGTTTCCTAGCGTGAGGGTAAGATTTTCCTCAAAAAGAGTGAAAAGTATGTGTAAGGTAATGGCGTCTGTGGGGGCCGTAGTGAGTTTCACAGTAAGGTACTCACAGTGGTCATCGGTGGAGAGATGGGTGGGTCTGATTGGCAGGTCTTCTTTGTAGAAAAGGACCACGAGTCCACCTTGAGAGTTGGGTCTGTCGCACCTGAGGATGGTAAAGCCCTTGGGAAGGGCTAGCGATAGTGCGGGGACGGAAGCCTGGTTGAGCCAAGTTTCTGTGATTGCCAGTATGTCTAGTTATTGTTGGGGGATCAGGTCATTGATATGTAGAGCGTGGGCAGGGAGTATCCTAGCGTTGATGAGTGCCCCATAAATAAGTGGGGGGTCAACAAGGGTTAGGTTAAGGTTGGATTGGCTGTTGTCTAGTGGAGAGGGTGCTGCAAGGTTGCCATCAGGGACAGCTTTGGAACAGTTGGTAAATGTTGGCTGGGTTGGACAGCCACGATTGGAGGTGGGAAGGATGGAGGGCGGTGGCTGTTTGTGGTGAGATGATGAGTGACATGGGATAACATCAGAATGCTTAGCAATGGCGGGTGGTTTGGGATCTTGAGTTGAGGTGTTAGTTTCTGAAAATGGTGGATGCTGGAAGGTGTGTGGGAGGGTTACTGGAGGGTAGTGGAGGTACGTAAGCCAAGTCTGGTGTTTCTTGCAGCAGTGCTCAGTAGATGTGGTGTGTTTGTGTTGATGGATGGCCATCTTGATGTGTGGGTGGGCTTGTCATAGGTGGGTATGACACTCCATTTGTGCAAGTTCGGTGTGGTGGAGCAATTGGGAGATGACCAATTTCTCCAAGAGTTTGCCCAGGAAGGGAGCGGGGGTTGGAGATAAGGCTATAGTTGGCAGGTTATCAGGGGTCAGCCGACAATTTTTTTAGGAGAGGGTGCACAGGGTAGTGCTTGAGGCATAGAGGAAAGAGCTAGTGGCAAGGAGTGGTTACAGAAATCAGCTAAGGCAGGATAGAGAGAGGAGATGTTGTCATTGATAGTTCTGGAGGAGCAGGGGAGCACCTGTTTCGAGGAGACATTCATAGAGCAGACAACTTTAGATATCTCATCTGGTGCTATAGACGAGAAGGAGGAGACTGTGGCAGATGGAGAGAGAGGGGCCAAGGGAGGCCTTGGGGCATTGGGGGTGGTGGGAGAGGAGAGTGCAGACAGGATGGTTTTGTTATGAAATGGGAGGCCAATGCACTACAGATGGCCTGGGATGGAAGAGGAGAGGTGGAAATGTCAATAGGATTGGCGAGTTCCTTGCAGATTTTTAGCAATTCACCCATGTTGTTGGTGGCTCCAGTGATGCAGGATTGAATGTGGGCCCTCTTCTTGGAGCAAATGGAGAAACAGTATTGCCTTTGGAGCACTTTGTCCGCGGATGTGCCTGAGGTCTGCCCCATCCGTTCAGCAGCTCTGCACTTGGTCTGAGTCATACCAGCTGTTGCACTTGGAGGCAGGTTTAATGCGGGTCCTCGTGAAAGGGGAAAGGGTGTCAAGGGTGTTGGTGATGGAGAAGTGAAGGTTAGTGAGGGCTATGCCAGTGGGAGAGTCAATAGTAGGAGTAAGAGGGGGATGAAAGTGGCAGCGAAAGCAGTGACTGACACTCGCTTCATCGGTCGAATGACGGCGAAGGAGACTGACAGTGCGGGCAGCGGCTTGATATATTATGAAAATCAGTTGCAACTACAGCGCCAACGTGAAAAATGCATTTGGTTTGCATAATATTTTGAAGGATGGGGGGACTGGTCATTCTATATTAACAATGAGCAGCAACTTATACATGGGTGGTAAATCTTTCCCCAAGAGAAAAGGTCTATTGGTTGGCAGCTGCTGCACCCTACCTCTTGCAAAGAAGCCATTTGCATGCACGCAGCTCGTGCTCCTGGGCACGCACAGGAGGGAAATTCACACATTGTTTACTAGCTGTTACCAGGTAACAGTGATGAGACCCAATTGAAAAGTAACTTCTTTTACGTGGCTTTAAGGTGCGTTGTATAGCTTTGTGTTAATTTCATTTAGGCTTATTAAAAAAAGTTAGCTTTCTAATTATGCTCCTTAAACTCCTAGAGCTTTAATGTTAGGTTTGACACGATATGATCTGATAGTTTTATTATATGGCACCTATACACAATCTGTTTCAAAGCGCTTCACGGCAAGGGAGGGAACAAGGGAAAAATACAATGGGCCTCATTAGGACCCTGGCGGTCTCATAATCAACAGTGCCGGTACGGGACCGGCACCGTTCATTACGGGCTGCCCTATTACGAGGACTGCTGCGGACCCGCTAAGGAACACCTGGTCAGACCAGGCGTCCTTAGCGGGTCCCGGTAGCAGTCCAGGATGCTAACAAGGGACCCGTCATTAACGGGCCCGTTGTTAGCATCCTCCCCATTCCAATTGAGCCCTATGGGGCTCGAATGGGAATGGGGAATGTTTTTTTCCGGAGCCCAGAAGAGGTATGACCCGGTTATTGCCCTTTTCTGGGCCAAGCAAAAAAATTATTACCAGCGGCAGCCGTGCCCTTAATAAGGGCAAGGCTGCCTCCAGGGTCCTAACGAGTCTCAATGACATTTTTGCAGGCCATGAACAACAAGAATGGGAAAGAATGTTTGCTCGAAACGCTGTTATCCGGAGGGAAAAATGGAAATCAGGAGGCACTCATTCCTTCCCTCCCCCTCTCTGCTGAGGGCTATGACAACTTTAGGTTTCAGAGGTGACGTTAGGGAAGTAAGGGGGATGGGAAAGGCAAGACAGTAACTGTGGGACACAGCACTAGTCTGCGAGTGACAAAGGGAAAGCTGGGCTTAAGCTGAATGGGATTCTAATACAGCCACACCCTTGGATGTCTAACCTTTCCCACCCCCCTCCTTCCTGAGCGTCACCTCTGAAACCTAAAGCTACCAAATTTAGCGCAGTCTTGTTCCGGCACATCTCCTACCTCGAGTGCAGGACCTTGGGGGAGGGATCAGTGAGTGCAAACCCATGGAACGGGAAGGTGAGGGGCCTGTGAGATAACATGTGCTGTCCATGAGTGCTAGCCTATGAGGTTATAGGTAGGGGAGCCCAGTGTGTACATGCTAATCTGGTAGGTGGAGCAATCAATGATTAGGGGAGGGCTGGAAGGAAATCACTTATTCACTCCAATGAGAGGGAGGACATTGGTCAGTGTCTGTATGAATTGTAACCCACTGGAATTGAAGGCGTTGCAGAGTGCAAAGCCATTGGATGGGAGCCAGTAAATGCAGACCGATCAGGTGAAATATGGGGGCAGTTAAGACTGGAGAGGTGGCGCCGGCGGTGTGTGTTGGCATGTGCCAGGACAACAGGTGTATGGAGACTTCAGCCCTGGTGGATTGGAGGTGGGGTCAGCGAGTTCAAGTGTGTGCCAGTAAGTGGGTGTGACAGTCATTTAGTGTACAACGGTACAATATGGCGTGGGTGGGGTGTCAGTACTGTGTGGTAAGTGGGAGAGTAACAGCGAGTGCAGCCAGTAACACAGAAGCATCGGGTCTGAGTGAAGGGCGAGAGGGGGTCAAATGTTCCAAACCCATGTGGTTGGGAGTGTGCCAGCGAGTGCAGGCCTGTGGGGTCAGAAAGAGGTTCCTCATGGCTGCAGACTCTTAAGAGGATGATGAGCACACACCCTTGATGTGTGACGTAGGGCGGGATAGAACCAGAGTAGGTGGCAATGAGTGCAGGTCCCTGGAGTGGGAGCGAGGGGCTTCATTGGGGATGGAAATTGTGTGTTCCTACAGTACAGTCAGTGAGTGCACCCACATGTCATCGCCAATGCACTCAGCACTTGTTACCCAAGGGGTGGTGTCGGAGAGTTCAACACAGCTGGCATGGACTTTTCAATACAGGAAACTCCTAACCCACTCTAATTGCCTTTTTCTCTTGTTGGCAGTGGGAAAGCCGATCCGGGTGCCACACATTGGGAAGCCCACCAGCCAGGAGGTGGACCTCTACCACGGTCTCTACATGGATGGACTCAAGGAACTCTTCGACGAGCACAAGGTCCAGTGTGGCCTAGCGCCCAACCAACAACTGCACATTCTCTGATCCTGGGCACAGTACACAGGGGATTAGGGGAAGTATGACCCTCACACAACACGCAATGTGAGAGAGTCCTTCTGCACTCCGCAGAGCCCCCAGCATGCGGCACATGGGTGTGCAGCTTCCATTGGCCTCACTGAGCACCCTACTCTTTGTATACCTTCTACTTTAAAACTGGGACCACTGACATTTTGCGTGGCATCCATTTTAAGGAGTTCTTGTACTAGATGCTAAAAACATAAAGGCATGGAAGGATCGGTGCTCTGCTCAACTACAGTGTTTTGGTAATTATTAGTTCATCAACTTCCATGATTCATCAGCAATACTCCAAATAGTTGAGAAGATCCCAATGCCTGAAATGTCTCACATTCCTCAAAAGGGTGGCCATGCCTGCTGCATCACAGCTTTTTAGCATTCAGCTTAAATGTGACTGTGCCTGCTCAGTCACAGCTTGCTCAGCATTCATGCAATTCTTTCAAGGGGATATCACAATAAATGTGAACATATGGAGAATGAAGTCCAATGAATTACATCTGGGGCTATCATCAGTGAATGAGGACTCTATGGAGGTAGAGTAATGAGGGTCATTCAGTCACCAACATTCATATGGATAGAGACTTCCAAGCTCAGGAATCGTCTCCGGGGTGCAAAATGCCCGAGGTAGCTGCTCTCAGATGGACATGCACTCTACACCTGTGATGAGGAAGAGTTGGCTATCCTGTTGGGAATCTTAATGAGCCCCCTCTGTCACTGTTCAGCATGGTGAGGCGTCCCGAGGGGGCACCCACCACTCAGGCCCATTGCTAAAGGCAGGCACATAGGCAACATCCCAGGGCACAGGTGGGCGAGGAGGGGGTGATGGGCACAGCAGGGCCAGTCTGTTAAATCTCCCACGCAGGAGAGAAGAAATTCATTCCCTAGCAGGCGGCAGCACTAGGTGAACAGAGGCAGGGGACAACAGCCTGCCCTGCCCAGATGCATCTGCCCCCCCCTCATGATGCAGCCATGAGGGGGGGCAGATGGAGACCCATGCCATCTGACCCATGCCATCTGAACACATGTTCACCATTCTTGGGCTTTCATGTAATAGATATATGGATTCTGGGAGTTGCAGTCTTTTTTTTGTTTCAACTGATTAACATGCCACAAACCAATGATTTTCAAAAGAAACCATGTTATTGTTCAGATTACATGGAGTCACTCATTTGAATACTCTGAAATATCCCACAAACAAGAAAAGTATCTTATTCAGGTGCTACAAGAACATTTATGAATGCCAATTCCTCCCTTCCTCATATATTGGGACTTCCTTTTGCCATTTACTGATGTTCTACCCACATACCACCACCCCCAACCTCCTACTCCTACAGGAACTTATCTGGACCTTTGCAGTAAGCCACCCAGCCAAACAAACACCCTTTAGGCCACCATAAGCCCCAACACTCCATTCTGGCATGCCAATGAAGATATTGTCACACTTGCAAGGTTGTAGGGGCAGTTCAAGGATGCAAAGTTTCACAAAGAGATGCTTATTTAGGTGGTGGGAGCTTTCTTAAAATAACTGTGAGGTACATATTGAACCATTGGCTGCATCATGAGGGTGGGCAGAGGCATCTGGGCAGGGCAGGCTGTTGTCCCCTGCCTCTGTTCACCTAGTGCTGCCGCCTGCTAGGGAATGAATTTCTTCTCTCCTGCGTGTGAGATTTAACAGACTGGCCCTGCTGTGCCCATCATCCCTCCTCCCCCACCTGTGCCCTGGGATGTTGCCTATGTGCCTGCCTTTAGCAGTGGGCCTGAGTGGTGGGTGCCCCCTCGGGACGCCTCACCATGCTGAACAGTGACAGAGGGGGCTCCCCTCGCAGGATCCTTTAATTGGACTCCAGGATGAACAGTGGCAGAGGTGGCTGCACTGACATGGATGTTTATTTTCCCTTCCCAGGTTGATACCATGGCCAGGAATCCTTTATCTCTCACCATGCTGCACAGTTGTTGTGGAAGGAGATAGTGGCAACCGTGGCTACCTTCACAGTAACCTTGTAGCCCCCTTCCTGCAGCACAGCCCTCACACCTCCTTTCCCCTGTCCATGTCCACAGCATTCACAGGTTCCCTTCACTATTCGTTGTTGGTCCTCCGAGTTCCCTCTGATGTCCGCGAGCTGACGCGCGATGCCCTGTGCGCCAGCCACAAGCAGCCCTCTTTTGTGCATCGCAGGGCTCAAGTCGAGGGTCCACGCGGGTGGACCGAGTCCACCCACTTTTTTCAGAGGGTTTAATCAGTCCGCCCAGCTAAAATGAGAAACATAGAATGTCCTCTCTGAATTTATTAAATAAAACCAACCTCAGAGATCGAACCGCAATTGCTTCAGGTGTGCAGGACGGACACTTCACCACTGCGCTATATAACCTGATGAAAAATATCGAACAACTAAAAGTGAAATGTCCCATTTCGGTACTGCAAGTTCCAGGGAAAATATTTGTATTGGTTTTTGGAGTTTGAAACCGGCACACCTTTTAACGTTTTCAAAAACACTGTTAGAAGAAAATATCCTTTCTTGGTTTTGTGTGTGGTGTGTTGATTTTATGAAAGGCAAATGCCATTCGTCCTGTGGAATTTGGGTGATTATGCATAACCAATTTAATCAAATGAGCATATTTCAACTTAATATGCACATTTCTGATGACATCACATTCCATTGCATTTGTTGATGAGTCCCCCCACTTTAACTTTTAGGACTTGACCCCTGGTGCATCGTAATTCAGTCCCACAATATACAGGGCCTGATCACGACTCGGCCGTTACCGCCGGCGGTAAAACCGCCGGCGGCAATAGCCCTACCTCTGAACTCCCCGGCACTAATAGCGCCAGATCACGAGTTCGGCGGTAAAGTAATTCCCCATTCCCCATTGAGCCCATTCGGGAAAGCCCCATTCCCCATTGGGCTCAATGGGGAATTTTCGCGCTCTTACCGCCGGCGGTAATAGCGCGAATTTTCAGCGGATTTCACCCCGGGGCTCATAGCTGGGGCGAAATCCGCCAAAGCCCTGATTCGGTGGACCCTTAAATCCGGCAGTATTAGTGCTTCCGCCGGATTTAAGGGTTACCGCCAAAGTCGTGATCAGGCCCACAGACTGGAATCGAAGAAAAACAAAACACGTATCGCTCTGTAAGATATATTCTGGTCAATATGGGAATACTATGCCAGGTGGGAACCTTGATCTAATACCCCTTAATTATACAGACCTACCCCAGAGTTCTGGGCAAGAAACAGGCGATTTAATCAAAACTCGAATTCATTTAAATAGAGAAATTAATGGTTAAATCAAGGCAAAGGAGGTCTCCAGCTTTATGCAGGGGAAGTCATCACAATAGTACGCAATCACAGGCAGCTGGTATACAAACACGAAATTGACCTGCCTGCATTTATCTCACAATATTTCTCACTCACAAGCATTCAATTCCATAATCAATTCTGTATACCGATTAAGGCTTCAATAACTAAAATACTCTAATTGTAACTCTACCCCTTACCAGCCATTTGGTTGAGATCTGGCATATAGGTATCAAGATGGCAGAAGGTTCGTAATAATGACAAGATTCTTCAAAACATTTGACTTTCTCTAATATGTGAACATCTTTAAATTGCAGATAAAGTACACTTGCACATGATATAAAGGAATTCTGCTTTCCCCAACATTACTAACAAATGATGTTATCAGGGAGCTGTTGCGTGCCCCCCTTTTCCACATGAATGTGGTGTTGAGGTTTGCTATGTGTGTGCAGTTCAAAATATTCTTATTATAACTTGCATTATAATTCCGTAGGTTTTGGGTGAAAAAGGTAAATGTTTTCAATTTAAAATGCACAGTTTATTGTGATTCACCCACTCAATTTGCACTATTTCTAGGGGGATAGAGATGACACAATTAAACCTGCTCGCCTTTCCCATTTCTTAATAAATAACAATGATCTTCACATAATGCATATTATCACTCATATTTTCATTAGGCCATGCTATAGGGTCCTTAAATCATGGTCTAATGTTGGCTATTTATGCAATAGCGCTTAGGGTACTCTTTAAATATCACTTATTAATGTTACACTGCGCTCGGACACATCCCCGATTTTACAATGCACTAACAACACAGAGAAATCAGCTTTATATTTATTTGAATATAGTCTCCCACAGCCTTAAATACAATGTAATCAGGATGTAAATCACCCTAGCAAAACACAATATCCTATTATCTTTCTAAGAATAACAATTGGCCAACCCCTTATTCTATGTACAGGAATGCAATGTTTTCTATACACAATCAGGTCCCACTGGGCCTTCATAAAATGAAAGGCACAGTGGTTAGTGCCACTTTTATACTACATTATTCACTTTGGATAGCTCACCCCCTAGTGACGTAAACCACCCCAGTACCCTTGCACTATTAGGATCTAGGGCAATTATTATAGGGGTTTATCTAATTTGAGTTTGCATACTTCAATTGAATTGACCTTTAATGGTATGGAGCCAGAAGAGACTCCTTCAGATTGGAAACCCCCCAGTCAGAAGGCCCCATGTGGCCACTTTCTTCCTTTTTCTGAAAAAAGCATGTCTGCCTCAGGTTAATTTGGTTCAGGATCCTGTAGATAATGTGTAGATGCAGCATGCATACACTAGGGATAGGTGTTTTTCTTTCCTGTAGCATTTACAGAGTATAAATCCTATGCCCTCTCGGTGAGAGCTTTTAAAGTCTCCGAAATTCCCATGGTTGTGTCATAATTGTATCACAGTACATGATTGGCACAATCTTTCAATTGGCCTACTTTATAGTTAGACACAACTATTGAATACACCCCCTCAATCTTTAGTGGATCATTTATATATGTGTTGTCAGAGAAGGCAGGGGACAAACTGCTCCTTAATATTTCACATGCCAATTTGTGAACCCAATCAAACCATGATTATAGGAATCTGTGCTTGCAGAGACACCCTGGAATAGGTGATCTGACTATTTGGAATATTGCTTTATAAGCTTATGCATTTCTCACATTTAAAACATTTCTGATTAATTTATACAATTCAAATTTGGTGTCTAATTAACAATGAGACACTGATCTTCCAAACACACTGGGCCTCATGACGTCTTTGTAGGCAGCCAAGCCCTTAATAAGGGCATGGCTGCCACCAAAATCGTGTCCGGGTCCAGGTTCCCTGAATTGGGAAATACCGGGCCATTCCGACTTTGGAGGGCCTGGTATTTCCTCCTTCAGGGAACCCAGACCCGGTCCTTCCCCATTCCCATTCGAACCCCCATAGGGCTCAATGGCAATGGGGAGGGAGCTAACAACGGGCCCGTTAATAACAGGCCCGTTGTCAGCGCCCTGGTCCCCTCGCGGGACCCGCTCTGGACGTCTGGTAGAACCAGACGTCCAGAGCGGGTCCCGCGAGGGAACCTCGTAATAGGGCGGAATGGGATTAACGGTGCCGGCACCATTACCGGCGCCATTAATCCCATTCCACCCATCTCTTAATGAGGCCCACTCAGTCTCATATTTGTAACTGGTAGAGTCTGAAGCCAAAATGTATAATGTAGTAATATGTGATATCATGCTGTTGATTAGTCCACCCAATTTCTGAGAGAGCAGGGTCAAAAGGTGTCATTTAATGTATACATTTGTATTTGAGGCGGGCTCATAAAATAGGCCTTTTTTGACTCTAGATGTTAATTTCATGTGAACACCACCAATTCAATTTTCTTTGTGCGTCATTTTATTGTTAAAAATAAATATCCCCTGGTAGACTACCAAAGGTGGGAGGGGCAGCTTGAAACCTGGAAGTCAGCACACTATCAGGCTAACATGAATACAAGTGTTATTAATCCAACATAGATCCATTGCTTTTTCAGCATATTTGAAGGGTCTCATTACAAGTTTGGTGGTATTTTGGTAGTAAATACACTGAAATATCACTGAAATACCACCAAATGGATTTACCATTACCGCCATTTGGTCTGGCAGATTTACCACCAGATTACAAGTGTTAGTCCCCATTTATTGGAGTCCATAGTGCTCTATGGGGATTTTGGCAGTATTACCGCTGGCAAGAATTCTGCCAATGTTTCTGGGTTTTTGGTGGTAAAGCAGCACAATTACCACTAGCTTTTTGCTGGAGGAAAATCTTTCACTTCAACAAAATTGTAGTACAGTGGTGCAGTGGTAACGGATGTATGAATCCGTTACCACCATTTTTTTACTGCACCGCCATAGTTGTAATGAGGCCCTTGGATTTTAAAATATTATTTAAAATTCAGCAGATTATTAGAAGCTTTGTGCAATAGTCCGACAGTTTTGGGAAGAATAAATGCACTTTACTTTGGAATAGTATTCACACATTGAGGCTTTAAATACAAAGAGTTTGTTTTGGGTTTCGTTTTTCCTTGTACAGTAGAGAATCTGCATGCGTGCACCAATCAGAACACTTGACAATATCCTACCACTGAGCTTCAATCATTTTAAAAGCTCTGTGACACAGTCCATATTCTCTGGTTAACAGGATTATACTTTTGACACATTCAGGCCTCTTTGCACTTTTAGAAATAAAAGTCAATTTCAGACTGCTGCTTTCTGTGTCTTTTATTATCATTATTATTATGTTACATTTTGAGCGCTGAACTAACTTCAAAAAGCAATGGAGCGCTTTACAGGTGTATACAACAATACAGATACATAACAGAGCGCTTTTCAGAGGTAACACCAGACCAGATATACAGCGGGGGGTTGGATACAGAGGGGCACAGAGGAGGGGTGCATCTTCTCTTTTCACTTAAAATTGGTTATCAAAGTCTATAGATGGAATGTACCCAAAGGCCCAATATTGTTAATGGGATGGTTTACTTTGTGGGATATGCCCATGTGTTGAGTGCTATCTCTCAGGTGCGCAGAAATTGGCTACTAGTGTAAAAGAGGACAAGATATCCACTGACGGGCCCTTAGGTCAGTGCTCACCCTGTAGTACTTGTAAGACAAGATAGCTGCACCACGTGAGGGATGGGGTGCAGGATTCACTTACTCCAACACGACTCAATGAGGACTCAGTAGTTTGGCAAAGGTAAGTCCGTTTAATGACAAGTGCATCAAACAGGGAAGCAGTTAGGAATCAGCATTGTTGCGCCACCCGTCTCGCTCCGACTTCCTCGAACTTCAGTTAAACAGCAATTCTTATAGGCAATATTCGTCATCATTGACGTCTAATTCTACAAAACACGACATGCAATATAATTGGTTAGGAAAGGTAACTTAAGTATAGGTGCTACATCTGTATGTGATAATAGAGCATGCGGATTGGATAATTCTTATCGGGTGGGCGTCTACACCCCTCCCTCTACATCACACGTGATAGACGTCACTACAAGTACGACGTCTCATTGGTTCTATGATATATAGGACCCTAGATAACTTGGTCCATTGTGATTGGGCAGGTTACACCCCTAGACATACATTTCCACTTTTAATTAGCATCATGCAGAATGGGCACCCAGGTGCCTGGTGTCCCAAGTTTCACCCTGCCTCCCTTCCATCAATCAGTATCTTGGGTCTATGTGTCAATTAGTTGGCTGGGCGTGGTCTCGAAACTGCAGCCTCTTATCTGGAGAAGTTATGGCACCCTTGGATCTGGGTGACATCAGACGTTAGTAATTCTTTGCGCCTGTCTTGGTCACATGTCCGTTCACTGTGAATCTGCTTCAGTTTCCAGCTTTTAGTGTATTTATTTCTGTTTTCGGCCTCGCCACCTGCATGGGCCTCCCTTATCTTGACCTTCACAGGGCAGGCTGGTATGCTCTGAAGTTTGAGTCTTGTTAGCTGGCGCTCTCCTCCCTTTCTCTGGATGACCTCGATTTCCTAGGCATGGGCCGCTCTTTGTTGAGTTTCGATTCCGCTCCTTCTCTTGACTCTGACTGGGCTTATGAAACTTGGCCTGTTAGGCCTCTGGCAGCCTGGGTACATTTCTGCTTTCCAAAATGGAGTTGCACTTGTATAGCGTGCCTTATTGAGGTTGATATAGTTGGCGCTTGCCGCTCTATTCTTCTACTAAGCATTGCAAGCAGTATCGTTTTCTTTAGCTTCTTGCGTTCCAAGCCTATTTATACACGTTTAACTGGTCGGTTGCTTCCATCTTGTCTCATAGCAACGTTTCCTCACATTTTAACATCGTCTCTTCTCTGTGTCCATTACATTTATTTTTGTAGCTACTCGCACTGGCATGCTATCTTCGATGGCTGTTTTCGGTCATTCGCGAGTCTGTCCAGGCCCTTGTGTCATTTCCACTGGCCTTCCATTAAGGCTCTTTGGGTCTCTTCATGGACTGTCTGTAGGTACTCTTCATTTCGTATCAGCGGCTGGTACGGCTGTCTGATACGGTGCCTTGCTGCTCAGGGTTGTCTGGTTATGGGAGCTTCAACAGGTATGGATCTTCTGGTATACACTGGGCAGCTCTTTGTTGGTTCATTTGTTCCTCATATGTCATACCTTGGCAAGTCCGTTCCTGGTACCTCAAAATGAGGGGCAGGGGTGCAGGCCATGTCTGGGACCTCCTCTACACTCCCTCCTCTGGTCGGTTCATCGACCACTTCTGCAATCTCTTTTGCATTTATTCCCTTTGATTCTTCGGTGTCATGTTCATCGTCTTCAGGGTTTGTACATGATGGTGTGAATGTGTGAGACTTTGGAGTCCATATTTTTATCACCACCTTCAAACTCCCTGCTGTTTTCACATGTTCATCTTTGTTCCATGTCATTAGCTGACATTGTCCGTTTGGTCTGCAGTAGATCCATTTTCCTTCATACCTTCTTCGTTTCTTAGGATATGTGAACTTTGTTCCTTCTGGCGCAAATTCACTGGCCTTCACAAAGCCTCTTATTTCTTCATTAGTCAAATCTCTGGCCTTCCATCCTGGTTCGACATTGACCATGATTTTCATCCCAATGGCTTTCTTCGCAGTTTTCTGGCACTGTGTGATGATTATCTTGATAACACAGCATCCTAGCAGTACCATTGCTAGTAAGGCTCCCAGAAACTTAAATATATCCGCCATCCATTGTGGGACCCATGAGAATAGGGCTCCAAACCAGCTGTCGTCGTCCACCTCATCACTTTCATCAGTCATCTGTTTTTTTAAGTTTGTCAACATACTTATGGCCTCTGTTTTCTTCATTGTGCGATGGTACAAATGTGCAACATGATTCTCCGATTTTTGCACAAACCCCTCCATCCATCGCTGTGATCATGTCAAGCACATATCTGTTCTGGAGGGTCATCAGTCTGATTGCTCTCAGTTTTTCTTTGATTGCGTTAAATCCTTTTATAGTGGTATTGATGGTCTGCAATAACTCCCATCTGGTTATCTGTACCCATTTCGTATTTACCCCAACTTGGACGTGGGGCAGGAGTAGTGTTGTGAATACTGTTGAGGTGAGGCTAAATAGTCTGTGCTCATAAGGGATTGCATGGAATGCTTCTTCTGATTTGGTAGAAAAGTAATTCTCTCTCTTTATCCTGGATACCAGTTCCGGAGATCTCCTTTTTCTTAGATGAGCATCTGTCCTCAGGAAACTGTCAATACCCAGGTCATTCTTAGGGATCACTAGCGCAGGAACATGGACGTTCACCAGTGTGCATATGCCTCCCCAGTTTTTCGGCAGCCTTATGTATGCCTTGGATCCACACGCCCAGTAATGGTCCATAATAACTGCGGTTCCTTGTGTCATTCCTGGGGCTTCAAAGATTCGCCCGCAGTTTACATTCTCTCCCATCTTCCTTGTGAAATTACTTCTGAAGCATAGTTTTGGGCTTTCCCGTGGTACTATCTGCAGGGATCCTCCTCTGTCTTTGAGCCAGGTTAGCAGCTTTACCAGTTTTGGCTGTAGAGGTTTGCACAACCTCTGAGAATTCTCTATTGCTTCTCGGCAGGCTCCAAAGACCATCCAAGCTCGACCGATTACTACTCCTTCTTCCCATCCATCTGGGGAAACCACTGTCCCCCAAATCTGCATTTGGCCTCTGTTCTTCCAGATTTGAGCCTCTTCTGCAGTTTTTCCTTGAACGTTCAATCTTGGGTTTATTACCCAACGTGTTCCTGATCCTTTGACGTCAGGATTCTCGTATATGTTCACGTGATTCCTTGTGTGCGCCCTGTTTCTGGTCTTAATGTCCTGGATGTAGCCATCTTCATCCGGGTAATCCTTTTCGTTAGCCCATACCAACGAGGCGTCTCTTCCCATAAATTGTCCTCTGGTGTTGCACATTGCTACATGTGATATACAGTGTGCTGTGGGTACATCAATTTCTACATCCACAAAGATCTTGGATTTTCCCATGCTATATGGTAGGAGTGCACATATGAAGCATTCTCCTTCTGACTGTCTTCGTCCTACTTCCTTCATGTGCTGATACCATATATTGTTTCCGAGGTGGGCTGTGCTGGCCAGGTAATCATTGAGTTCACTGTTGTCTTCATCGTCCTACTTCCTTCATGTGCTGATACCATATGTTGTTTCCGAGGTGGGCTGTGCTGGCCAGGTAATCATTGAGTTCACTGTTGTCTTCATGTGGGTTTCTCTTAATCCTCAATGTCCTTTTGTAGTTAGCTATTAGCACATCTCTAAATGCGTCTATATGACTCTTTTGTTGGAGGATTCTTGGGCATGCTTGTTAGCGGAGCGGGTTTCATTACCTGTATTGCGTTTCTTTTCCTTTCCTTTTGTAATTTTTCGTCAATGTTCTCTAACCGCCGTTGGCTCACCAAATCCCCAATGCTTGGCTGTGTCGTACGTCTGGTGCTTGTTCCTTGCGTCTGAGCCGGCGCGCTTACTGTTCTAGTCTCTGAATTTCTATTTTTTAGCTCCTCGTGCAGTTTCCTTGCTTTGACTATGAATGGGAACAAATAGTCTATCAGTCTTTGTGTTTTCTCCGTGAGTTCCTTTGTGGCTACTTCTGCTCTTTTGAGGGAATTTTCTATGCCCTCTTTCATTGGTTTCTCACTTGGTTCTCCTCGGTCGCTTCCGCTATTTTCTGGAACTGATTGTTTGGCAGGCAGTCTCCCCTTCTCTGCTGCCTTTGTTGGAGGCTCTGTAGCCATAGAAACTTGCCCTTGTCTGTGTGCATTCTGTGTGTGGGTGCGTGCAGTGGTCAGTTCTGCGTTTTCATTCATTCCGTGCTGACCCTGTCTCCAGCTGTTCTCTTCATTCGTTACCACAAGTGTGTCTGAATCACTGCTAATTATATTTAATTTCAGTTTGTTGACTTTACCATCAGGTTTTCTTGGAACTGGGATAACTATACAGGGTCTGGGTGCTTTCGTAGGCCCAAGACGTTCATAATCTGGTGGGTGCACTGAGATCGGGATACTTCGCGCACCAATAAAGAAAGCATTTCTGATAGTCAACGATAGAAAGACAATGATAATTACTACGCATATACACATATTAGACTTATAGGACATCTGGCAGCATTTCCTTCCAGGGAAGCGGGGGCGCCCCTGTGCTGGTGGTAAAACCAGGTTACTGTTCTATGCCCCCATTTCAAAAAAGTCCATAGTCAGTTATTTATTCTTCTTTTTGCTCTGATCTCGTAGCTCAAGTGTTTATTACTACTAAAGTGACAAGTGCTTTTTGTGTGCTCCCCCCTCTTGCGGGTGCTGTTGGTAATCTCTGGGTATGTAGTGCAGTTCCTGTACTAGACTATGGAAAAGGATTAGACTAGCAACTTTGATACCTCACATTCATAATGCATATTTACTGTAGTTTAAGACCCAGTGTATTCCTTGAATTTGGCTTGGTCCTGAGGACATACTGGAACCTGTTCAATGCAAAGGAATGAAAAGATGGAACTGCTAAAAAATCACACAAAAATAAAACGTAGTAAAAATAAAAATAAAAATAACAGTGAACATGAAAAACTTTTTAAAAAAATAAGGAAAAATAGAGGAAAATGCAAAACAAAAAGATAAGATGGTGTAGTTCTTGTCTCTACTCTCCTCAATCTGTCCTGTGGCGGAAAATTGAAGATTTGTGTCTCTGTCCTCGATTTGTTCTACGACGAAAAGATAAAGCACTGTCTCTCTGTCTCCACGATCTGTTCCACAATGAAAGATAAAGCACTGTCTTTCTGTCTCCATGAACTGTTCCACGGTGAAAGATAAAGCACTGTCTTTCTGTCTCAACGGCCTGTCCCACGGCGGAAAGTCTCACTGAAACCTCCTAAGGTATTCTCTCTGGAAGTTACATAGCTCCACCTGGAGCATTATGCCGTGGAGGAGTGTGCCCATATGTGGGGCGTTGGCTGGATCTCTAAGGAAGATGACGGCTTCAACATCTGCAGGCCTCCCACCATTTCCAGATAGTTTGTGACTAGTCTGAGCAGGACGTTTTGCGCCAGCCGGGTGTCCTCGGGTAATAGGGACATTTGTCCTGTTTGGCTGGGTCCTTGTCATGAGCTTTTCTTTTGATTTGCACAGTCTCTGCACCTTCCTGTTGCATGGACTACCATGAGGTGATTTAGCTTAGTCCACAGTTGGTTCAACTGAGTTAGGTTTCTTGGGTCTCTGATGAAAGTCCGTGTGTCAGTTGTTCTCCCGATGAGTCCTGGGCATTTCTCGATTATTTGAAAGAACAAAGTAAATGTGAGTTTGTCAATGTCTACTGGTGGTGGAAGCATTTGTGTCTTTTTCACTGTGCTCAGGCAGTTCGGCGAAGGCTTCCGCAATGACAGTCAGTAGTTGCCAGATTATTTTCTTGATTGCAGGATCTTGAATAAAGTCTGTGACACTGGTTTCTCTACCTATGACTGACGGGTATGATATGACCACCAGTTGAAAGTAGGTTAAGATATCCCACTTGAGGTTTCTGCTGGGAGATACCATAAATTCTGTGAACAAAGTCTCGACACTGGTTGCTTTAAGGACGCTGTGTTATGCTCTCAAGAAATGTCTTTCCTTTTTTTTCTTCCAGTCTATCAGAGTCTTGATTCTTTATATTACTTGAGCATGATGTTATTTCAAAAGTTTGTTTTGTCAGCCTTGGTGTGGCTTTGTGTATGCATTTCTCTTCTTTATCCTGCAACTGTGGTGCACAGTGTGTCAGTATTATTGTTCCTTATCACCTTTCTCTGGTTTGGGGAAATGTTCTTATTTAAAGGTCACAAATTGAAACAGAGTTCTTTTGTCATTGTTTTGCTGCTCATGCGTCCCTCTTCCTCACCATGGATCTTGTCTGCACGTGCTGAGGTTCTTCCCCGTTGTCTGTGGTTTCTTTGTGTTTGGATGCAGCTGGAGGACTTTCTCCTATATAAGGTTTAATGTCATTCAGTAAGATCCATGCCCTTCTGCCCTGGACTTTGACGGCTGAAGGAGTGCAGTCCTCCACAATGAAAGGGCCATTGAATCATGGCTCATCCCACTTCTTCCTTGTAAACTTCCTTATGAGAACAGTGTCACTAGGGAAGACGGGTGGCGCACATAGACCTTGCGCAGAGTCTGTTCCAGCACTTCCTGTTGTGTTTTGTGGTGTGCTGCACCCTTTTCTTTGTCGCTGCAACTGGCCTGAAATGACAGAGACGCTGGATGTCATACAATTCAAGTACTCCTGAATCTCTGTCCCCAGGACCTCACTGGTTGGCTGGGCATCACATCTAGCTCTATCTCGGGGGGTAAGAGGGGTCCTCATCCTTCTGCCTGTGACTATCTCATGCGGCGTGAGATGATGGTCGGAGCCTGGTTGGTTCCAAAGTGCATACAATGCCAGTGGTAGACAGTGCAACCATCCCTTTTTTAATGTGAGTTTCAGCTAGGCTATCCTCTCCTTTAACAAGCTGTTGAGCCGTTTACATATGCCATTCCCCTCCAGATGATACACTGACGAGAACTTGTGCTTTATACCAAGCAACAAGCTGATCTGCTCAAACACTGCATTAACAAAGTGAGCCCCGTTGTCTGATCTCATTACCTCGCACACCCCCCATCTAGGGAACACTTCCCTCACTAGAAATTTGGCAGCACAGGTAGAGTCTGGGTGTGCACAGGGACCTGCTTCTGTCCATCTAGAGAATGGACACACCACCACAATTAAATACCTGTACCCGTTGCACACTTGAATCATGTCGACGTTGTCGATATGCAAGTGCTGGAATGGCCCATTTGGCCAGGGGATAACTCCTCTTACAACTTTTAGTGTGTGCCCAGCTGTGAATTGCTGGCAGATTGTGCAGTTCACCATGAAGAATGCAACATGCTCTGATAAATTCGGTGTAAACCAGTCTTCTGCGAGCGTTGCAGCGAGATTTTCTTTTGACATGTGTATAGGGTAGTGTAATTGCTCCAATGCTACTTTCAGTAGGGCGACAGGCATTACTGGTTTACCAGTGCTGTCTTGCCTCCACAACCCATCAGAGGGGTTTAAGGAACACACTCAACGCTTCCACAAATTTTTCTCCTCCTGAGGTACCTCCCCTTGTATTTCCATTAGCTGAGTCTGCCCCATGTTGTTATAGGCTTCGGGTGTGGCTCGCGCTACCATCATACGCTCATGGGTACGCGCCACCTCCACGTCCATGATTGTTTCACTCTTGGATGCCATGCGATTGGCTTCCATGTCCGCTTCATGATTTCCACGTGACACGAAATCTGTCCCTTTGGTGTGGGCGGCGCATTTCACGACCGCTATGCCCACTGGGAGTTGTAGTGCTTTTATCAACCTGTCCAATAAGACTGCATGTTGCACTGGCGTGCCGTCCACTCGGAGGTAGCCCCTCCTTTTCCAACGCGCTAAGCCTGCGTGCATGGTAGATGCCACATAGGCAGAGTCACTGTACACCATCCTTCATGGTCTGCATGATTCTCAATGGCGAGTATCAGTGCCAATAGTTCTGCAGCTTGTGCAGAATAGTGAGATGGTACTTGTGCACTGACGAATGCCTGGAATTCTACATTCGCTAGGTGTTTTATCACGGCCACGCCTGTGTATCTTTGTCCATCTTCTTGGTCGATTCTTGATGAGCCGTCAATAAACACAATCTCACCACGTGCCAGGGCATTTTCCTTTACCCTGGGGATTTCATCATAGAATTCCTCATAATTTGCAGAGTCATGTACGGGTTCTCCCTCTGTGACCGGCTCAGCTATGAACGTGGCTGGATTCACAGTTTTACATCGCACTATTTTGATCGATGGGTTAGAGATAATTACTTCATATGCGGATACTCTCTGAGAGGTTAGCGTGCCCTTAGGCTTCTCTAGTATGGCGAAAAGCAAGTGCTCGACATACAATATCATGGAGCATCCCATCAAAATGGATGACGTCTTTTCAATGGTGAACGCAGCAGCAGCTAGATTTTGTTCGCATGGGAAGTGGCCCTTCATGACTGGGTCCAGACTCCCGCTGTAATATACTAGGGGCTTGTACCCCAGTGAGGTTTGCTGCGCGAGCACTGCCGTCATAAAATTACCATCAGTGTGTGAGAATAGGTAGAATTCCTCTGCATAATTAGGAAGCACGAGAACTGGGGCCTTACAAATCGCCCCCTTGAGTTCTGCAAGCCCCCTTTCCATTGCCTCAGACCATCTGATTTTTTCCCTTGTCTGCTGGGCCTTCTTTAGGGCCTGAAGCAAGGGCTTGGTATACGAGCTGTAGTCGAAGACCCATGCTCTGACATAATTGCACAGGCCTAGGAAGCTATGCATTTGTTTTATCGTGAGCAGTTTAGCAGTGTTCATGATAGCTTCAGCCCTTTCTGGGGTTACCTTTTTCCCTTCATTTGAGATTAGCTGTGCTATGTACAGCACCTCTTGTTGACATTATTGTAGCTTTTCCTTGTCAACTTTATATCCTTTCTCAGCCAGGATAGTCAATAGCTGGACAGAGTTGCTCCTGCATTGTTCCTCAGTGGCGCTGCAGATCAGAATGTCATCCACATACTGCAAAACAACACTGTCTACTGCAACATTGCTTAGGTCCATCTGCAGGACTCTGTTGAAAATGGATGGAGACTCAGAGTATCCCTGTGGCAGCCTCAGGCTTTTCAGGCACATTTTCCTGAAAGTGAATGACGTCAGGTCTTGTGAGTCACAGTGCAACGGGATTGAGAAAAACACATTTTTCAAGTCTATCACCGTGAAATATTTTGCCTCAGTGGGTATGTTGCATAGAATTGTGGATGGATTCGGTACTAGAGGGAACTCGGCTTCAACTATATTGTTTAATGCTCTTAAATCTTGGATTAAACTTCAAGACCCTCCTTTTGATTTCTTGACAGGGTAAATCACTGTTTTGCAAGGTGATGCTGACGTCACTAGGATGCCCTGCTCCATCATGGCAGAAATTGTCTTCACGATCCCTTCATCTGCCTCTCTGGACATAGGATATTGTCGTGCTCTTGGTAAAATTGCTCCTGGTTTCAGTTTAATTTTCACTTCACCTGCCCCCTTCAGGGGGCCTACGTCATAGGGCCCTGTAGTCCATACTGTGACAGGCACTTGGGCCGTGTCATCTTTGAAGTATTCTGGACGTATCATTGCCAGAATCATTCTCTGGGGCACCTCCTGTTTGATAATTTTGACCCAAAATATGAGACTCACTTCCACCCTTGTCTCTTCTAGGTCAGGGTGTTCTTCGAACAAATCGTCATCGGTGACGTCTTCACTGGATACCCTTCTTCGATGGCGATGATCGCACACCATTGTCTGCCTTCGTCGTCATATCCTTCGACAAACACCACTTTCCCTCGCACTGCGGAAGATTGTATCATTAAGGGAAATACTTGTCCCTCTTCTTCATGCATAGGTATTCTTGGTCTGAATAGGAACTCATCAGGTGTCCTCATAGTTCTATCAGCGAGGCCTGGCAATCCCACCATGAGCACCCGCATGCCATATGCGAAGACTTCTTGTTCTAATGGTATAGCTCTCATGGCTATACGTCCGGAGTATGCTCTGATCATTTTGCACACATTCGAATAATGCATTCCTGGAGTGAAGCACACTATACCATTCTTGGTAAACAAGATTGTCATATTCAACTTAGTCATTAAGTCCCGACCCAGGATGTTTACTGGGGTCTGACGTGAATATAATAAGGGTACATTCATTACGCACTCTGCCACGGAGACTGTGACCGCGTCCGTAAAGGGATCTCTACTGTGAGCTCCCATGAAACTCTGAGTATCTATGGCTTTGTCGGACAAGTAAAACCTGCCTTCTCGTATGCACGAGCGCGTTGCACCCGTGTCAACTAAGAAGGAATATTCTTTACCCCCTATGATGACATTCACCCTAGTTTCCCTATTAGGGTCTGGTGTCACTGATAGGATAGAACACATCAGAGTCTCCCGTGAGCTGTCCTATTTTATATATAAGTTTAGCCCGCTGTATACTTGCTAATTTCCCCCATTTCCAGGGTTGACTCCCCATCCGGAGCTTGTGCCCTGCAACATTTTCGGTGGTGCCTGCTGGGATTGTCCTTGCGGTACGTTCCCCGTGTGTGAGGGTTGAACGACTTGCTACGCACCTTGCTGTGAGCCTGACACCTCCTGCTGCACTGTGTGATTTCAGGAACTGCCCTGGTATGGGATGGCAGGCTGATTCACCATGCCTGTTCCCACTCCTTGGCCGTTTTGCCACATGCCTTGGCTTCCACACATGCGCGCCACATGTCCTGTCATTCCACACAGCCAACACAATGGCGGTGGTCGGGCCATCTGTCCATCTGGCATAGCTGGACTGCCCATCTGTGCGTTCTGAAAGCAACCTTGACTATTCTGAAAGCCTCCTTGGTTACCTCGAAACCCACCCCGATTACACTGCCATCCTCTTCCTCCAAAACCCCTTCCCCTCGGGTAAAATCCCACGCTACCCTGATTATTCAGCGATGGGTTAGTCGCTTGCTGTGCGTGCAGTTCAGCTGGGCTTGTCTGCATGGCTCCTCACTCTTACGAGTTGCCTCCCTTTTCCGATTCTTTTCTTGCAACAATCTACAGTAATGTGCAATTGTCAACTGTATTTCAGCCCATGGTTTGGCTTCTATTCCTACCAATTTCTTAAGTTGTTTTTGCACTGGCTCGGGCAACCCCTGACATAATATATGGTACAATACAGGGATAGATTTTGTCCAAGACTCATGTGTTTCGAGCACCCACGCGTCTTGAAAATTCTGAATATAAATCAATGGATCCTCTGACTCTTTCATTTTCCGAGTCATTATAGCCCCCATATCAGAAGTGTCTGGATATAGTGTTCGCAGCGCTTTCCACACTGCTGCTCTACAATTATTAAATAGCGCTGAGTCATGGGAGGTGTAAATTAGGGTTACCCTGGGCCTGCCTGTTTCCATACATCGTCCGCTCTTTCACCAAATATGGCAATTAGGAGGCCCTTAATGTCCCCTATAGCTAAGGTGACACCCCCCGTCATTTTCTCATGTATCCATTTCCCGGCTCCCGATGTCAGCATCGGAAGTTTATTTTTTAGGTTCTCTCGGTTCATGTGTGGCCAGGGAATATATTGTGGTCTTGCTCCCCCTTTTTCTAGCAGCGTGAATTGGAATGTGCAGTCTTCCTTTTCCTTCCCCAGAGCTCTCCTGTCTACCACTGGGGTGGCATTTCCGTCTTGCCGTCTCCCTAGCGGTGCCCTTAATCTGTCTGCATAAGCTGGTACTGACGCCCCCCTCTGACCGTGGGGTGTTCCTTCATGTCGGCCGGACTGGGCGGCAGACTTCGGTATCCTACTTGCGGACTCGTTAGCGTCTGACCATCGTATCCCTCGGTCCCCTGGGATCCGTTTTTCGCACCGTCTCCCATCCTCATGTGCCTCATAGTCCGTTTCCCCAACGGAGTCAGATTCTGAATACTCCCAGTTCACACAACTCCTCGCATCTTCTTCGTCCTGCCCAATCTCCAGTCTGTCTAGGGACAGTCCCCTGTTCCCACTACTTCGGGGGACATCCGCTGTGTCATATAGCTGAGTGCTCTCCAGGCGCTCATCTTCCCTTCCCCCATGGGATCTCTGTTCTAGCCCCATCTCATAGTATATCTTATCAATCGTTTCCCCGATGCTTCTGGTGTCGAAGTCATACTCAATATTTGTCCCACTCGTACCTGGTACCGAGTCATTTGCAGGAAAGAATTCTTCTATGTCCTCCCACTCTACAACAGGATTGGGTTTTTTGACTTCCCGCTCCAAATATTCCAGATCCTGTGCCCTCTGTCTGCGCTTACATTCTGCTTCCTCATTTATTTCTTTGCGCTTCTTCGCTTCTTTTGTAGCCTTATCTATTTCCCTCATCCTTTCGTCTCTACGTTCCTTTGCCCTTTTTATTTCCTCATTTTCTCTTCTCTTCACTTTCTTCTCACGTACCCTTTGCTCTTCTTCCAACCTTTGCTTATTCTGTCTGCACTGGTCGTATGCTGCCTTCTGTTTGCGATCAAGCTGTTTCTCTTGCTCTACGCGATATAGTTGTTCTCGCTTCAGCCTATCCTTCCTCTTGTCCTTTAATCATCACTTCCTTTTCCATCTAGTTTCAGCAATATCTGCCCTCCCATCCATTTGTCTTTTGTGAATGTTACCTCATCAGTTCTACCTTCATTTTCCTTTCGTGTCCTTCCCTCTCTCTCTCTAAAGAGAGATGCACAACCCTGTGCCTGATCCTTTCCTTCATCATTGTGTCTCTCCTTGTCCCTCGGGAATGCAGAAGCAATATTAGTTTCCTGGTCCTTTTGTTTATTGTCGTTACGTAGGCGACTCATATGCGGGGTTGCTATACCCCATGGCTGCCTTTAGTTCTCTTAGTGGGTAGAGGCCCTCTATCTTACTACCCTCGAGGGCTGGCTTAGGCGGGGCCGGTGGCGCGGTAGGCGTCTCACCCCCTCCGTGCATACGTTTAATATCCAGTCTGCAGGAGGCTCTTCCTCCTTCATCTGCTCAAACATCTTCCATAGTTCTAGAAAAGCAAGACGATTCTCTAGCTTCTTGCCTGTGTATGTGGCATGTAGATAAGTCGTCATATGCTGTAAAACGGCTTTTGATAGGGACCCATTCTGTGGCCAAGGCATAAACATCTTGTGGGCGGTACCCTTAACCCACTCTGTGCTATACTTTTTTAATTTAGGTGCATGCTTAGGTAGTTGCTTGCATAGATGCGCAAGTGGGGTGACCTCCTCCATTTCAATTCCGTTACCAATAATGTTTATACAGTTTGTTATCCTTCTACTAGTATGAGCGAGCACCAGATACGCAAGCTCAAATCCAATCTTTTCCCGCCAAAATGTATACTATCAATTAATTCAAAACCATCAATTCATTGGCGATTCCCTCTTCTTCACAGAATTGCGTAAAATCAAATTTCATCTCACACAATCAACAATACAGTTCTCTTACATTCAGCATACAACAGAACACATAGGACAGACACTTGACAGACTAGACAGACACCAACTGGTCATACATATACCTGCCTTCTAATCAATACCCCGTCATGGAGTTTAAACAAACTCCTTTAATGCGTCTTTAAACGTCATCGTAGTCTAATTGTCCCTTATTATATGGGCTCTGAGTTCACGTTTCTTCTGACCGCTGTATTAAAGCGCAGGAACAAGGCAAATCCTTACGTTTTTCTCTCGGGTGCCCACCCGGTAACCTTATTTTTTTCTCTCGGCTGCCCCTTTCCCCCCCGGTATCTTTACGCTTTTCTCACGGGTGCCCCCCCGTATCTTTAAATTTTTCTCTCGGGTGCCCTCCAGGTATCTTTACATTTTTCTCTCGGGTGCCCCCCCGGTATCTTTACGTTTTTCTCTCTCATGCCCCCCTGGTATCTTTACGTTTTTCTCTCTTATACTCGAGTTAATAACCCTTTATATATATACAGTCTTCTCTATTTCTAACTATTTTATTTTTTTCCTCCGCCACCCTCCGTTACCTTTCCCTTGCTTGTTCTAATGCCTACAAGACATTTGCCAAAGTAACGAGTTTGTTGTTTTACTCACCGATCGCATCATTTCCTCTCTGGAGCTTCGGGATCACCGCCCCTTCCTCTTCAGCCTCTTGCGGTTTTCCGTCCGATTGGCTGCCCGTGGGAATGAGAAGGGTTATGTTTGGAAAGGTGGGTTCCTTCAGACCCACTGCAGATTTTTATGGACTTACTCTATCATTGTCCACGGGAAGCTTCTCAGCCTACTCAGCCGGAATGGCGAAAGGACTTGTGATATTGCCGAAGGCCTAGAGTTACTTCGTGCCATCGGTCTATAGGTGTATTATAACTATATTAATCAATTATCCATGATCGATGGCCGAAACCATCCTCACGCTACCAAGTGTAAAAGAGGACAAGATATCCACTGATGGGCCCATAGGTCAGTGCTCACCCTCTAGTACTTGTAAGACAAGATAGCTGCACCACTTGAGGGATGGGGGTGCAGAATTCACTTACTCCAACACGACTCAATAATGAGGACTCAGTAGTTTGGCAAAGGGAAGTCAGTTTAATGACAAGTACATCAAACAGGGAAGCAGTTAGGAATCAGCATTGTTGTGACCACCCGTCTCGCTCCGACTTCCTCGAACTTCAGTTGAACAGCAATTCTTATAGGCAATATTCGTCATCATTGACGTCTAATTCTACAAAACTCACATGCAATGTATTTGGTTAGGAAAGTAACTTAAGTATAGGTGCTATATCTGTATGTGATAATAGAGCATGCGGATTGGATAATTCTTATCGGGTGGGCGTTGTCATGATGCCTACCCCCGGAGCACCAGGACAGGCCCAGCACCCCCGGGAGCAGGCATCATGCCCTCGGGTAAAAGCCCAGCGGCCCCTAATAGGGGCTCTTTGGACTTTGTCCTGGCGCCTTTGGCGCCAGGCTCATGTTGGATATCAGTCCTGGCACCATAGGCGCCAGGCTCATAAAAGAGGGTGTTTGGTGCACTTACCTGACGCAGACCATGCTGCATGAAGCCTCAAGCCAAATGAGGCTTAGGAGGGACTATTTTCTCAAAGGAACTATTTTACTTGGGTGGGGACCGTGGAAGAATACTTACCTGGAACTTCTTCCAAGGCTATTTAAATCACGCCCGGACTGCCACACGTGCTTTGCGTTGCTCTGCATCTAGCAGCTGAATGCTCACCGTGCCTGCTCCTGCATCTTGCCTCCAGCCACGCCCGCCTCGATCTTGGGATACCTGAAAGGAAGGAAGGGAAGAGAAAAGGTGAAAACCAAGAACTTAATCTAATTTCTTACCTGTCTCCGGAATCATCACGCCAGCGATCCTGAAAAGCATTGCGCTACTTGTAGCAGCGCCGCTCATCACTCACCTGCCTCGTGGGCTCTTCACTATCCACCGCGACCTTCTGGGCATTCTGCCACATCTCTGCACCTGCAGGGGAGAAGAAGAGACAAAAGGTGAGCAGGAGGAACAAATGAGGAAAGCCTGATTTTCCGTCACAAGACTTACCTGGCCATATTTGACGGAACCACTCCTCATTTCGGGTCGGCGCCACTTCTTGGCCTGGTACCGCACCCCGGCCCCTAAGGGGAAAAAAGAAAGACATTACTAGAGGGATTCAAAGACATTTAAAGGGATCATTTTATCACAAACTCACCTGAGTTTATCTCCGGCAATATCCCTCGAAGCATCACTTCCACTCTGCACCTGAAAATAAGGACAGATCGCAGGTTAAGAAAAGCAAACAAAGAGAAGACTCTACTCTGGAACTTTTTAAACTGCATACTTACGGCATTTCGCCTTCCGAAACCAGTGAAGTAACTGGTCAAATACGCACCCCTGCAACAAAAGCAGGATGGAGAGCTCATCCATTCAAACATTAAGGTGAGCCTTGATTGGGGATTTCGGAGGTGGTCAGAGAAGAGCAAAGGGGAGGTGGGAAGCAATCACAATACTCTGCAGTCAGTTAATCCCCTTTCTCCACCTACAGAAAGATTTTTCTACGGGCCAGACAAGCCAGATTTGGGGGTCCAGTTCAGTCGGTGTTTCGAATCCTGCGCATCATGCTTGAAGAGGTCACAGCAATCCAGACCAGGTCAGCACCTCCGTGGGAGCCAGGTGAGCGTTACAAAACGCGAAGCCTTCCTACAAATTCCCACCCAGGCGCTATGGAAACTTCTGAGACTGATATGTTGGCCCAATTACTGGGGAATTACGGGCCGAAGTACATGCCGCTCGTCAAGAGACTAATGCCCTCAGGAGGGAACTAATCGTATCTAAGGAACGAACTGATGACCTGGCTAGGCAGGTATTGCAAGGTCAAGCTGGGCAAACCCCTCTACCTGGTTCTGGGGGGAATTCTGTTCCTGTGGCTTCAAGTAACCCTGTGCAAATCAATCTACCTGGAAAATGCCGCTGGCCCCACCTGAACGCTTTGCTGGGGACCCCAAACGGTTCGCCGTATTCATGAATCAATGTCGTTTGCATTTCCTATGCAGACCTGGGGCCTTCCCTAATGACCAGACCAAGGTAGCTTTTGTGTTGTCATACCTTAGCGGCTGTGCTGCCGATTGGTCAGTACCACTGGTTACTCAAGATGACCCAATCCTCCGGGATTTCCAAGGATTTCAAGCAAGCATGGAGAGATTATTTGCTCGACATTCTCAGGGACAAGCTTTGGATGATGAACTTCTATCCCTGCGACAGGGCAACCAAGACCTCCTCTCCTACATAGCAACCTTTAACAGACTAATCGTGGAAACTGGATGGCCAGAGGATAAAAGAATCACATTATTCTATCTTGGTCTACGCGGAGAACTTAAAGATGTCTTGGCCCAAGTCGTAAATCCGCCCCAAGAATGCACAGAATATATAGACTTAGTGGTCCAATTGGATCACAGGCTCCAAAACCGAAAAGCGGATCGGTCCAAGTTTGAAACCCGGGTGTTGGTCAAGGCCCACGTCACTACCAAGGGTGCCGATGTCTCCGAGCCTATGCAAATTGGAGGGGTTAGAGGACCTTTAACCCAAAAGGAACGTGAAAGGAGGCGGCAGTTAAAATTATGTCTTTATTGTGGGAACTCTGGACACTTTCTACGAGATTGCCCGGCAAAACCGCCCAAGAAGGTGGTAGGAACTGCTGATAAAAACCATGAAGACTCTGCTTCGGGAAACGACTCCGCCCGACAAGCGTAGGGGTCCACTTGCCGAGCTTGAAAACTAACTCTCAGACCTCGCATTTCATTGTGCCAATGGTTCTCGTAGATCCGGAACAGCCTAAGCGGTTGCATGCAATAAAGGCATACATCGATAGTGGGGCTATAGGAAACTATGTGGATCGTGAATTGGTCTCTAGGATTAACCTCCCTCTGCGT
Source organism: Ambystoma mexicanum (assembly GCF_040938575.1). NCBI lineage: Eukaryota > Metazoa > Chordata > Amphibia > Caudata > Ambystomatidae > Ambystoma > Ambystoma mexicanum. The sequence continues at coordinate 262,858,682 of NC_090921.1, read as the reverse complement.
CCAAAAACCAGCAAAGATGTTATCACCACAGTCGATGGAACTGAAATTGCCTCAGGACCGGTAACACATTCCACTACTGAGGTGACTCTTATTGGTCCGGACGGCCATCGGGAGGCAGTTGTGTTTGACGTAATCAAGGCTCCACAGTTTCAGGTTATTCTTGGAATTCCTTGGTTAGAGACACATAATCCTAGAATTGATTGGCGAGCAAAGAGAAAACCTTCCCGGATTGTGCACAAACCTGCTACCCAGAAAATCTGAAGATTAGTCTAGCATCTGTAACCTCTGTCTCCATGCAACTACCTCCGGAATACCAAGACTTTCAGGACGTCTTCCAAAAGGAGCAGGCCAACACGTTACCCCCCCACAGATCGTACGATTGCCAAATCGATCTGGTGCCCGGTGCACAACCCCCTTGTAGCAGGATTTATGCCCTTACTGAACCTGAGAACCGGCATTTGAGACAATATTCAGATCAATACCTAGCCAATGGTTTCATTCGCCCGTCAAAGTCCCCGGCATCCTCGGCTTTGTTCTTCGTGCCCAAAAAAGAAGGCGACCTTAGAACTTGTATCGACTACCGCGCATTGAACCAGATAACGGTTAAAAACCGTTACCCTCTGCCTTTGATCCCTGAACTCCTTGACCAGGTGAAGGACGCTTGATATACACCAAGTTAGATCCCCGGGGGGCTTATCATCTTGTGCGAGTAAAAGAAGGCGACGAATGGAAAACGGCCTTTCGTACAAAATATGGTTTATTCGAATACCAAGTGATGCCTTTTGGGTTGTGCAACGCGCCTGCTGCCTTCCAATTCTTCATGAACGATGTCCTTCGGGAACTTATCGATGTTTGTGTTGTCGTATATATCGATGACATTCTTGTGTACTCCTCTTCGGAATCTGATCACAGAAAGCATGTCCGGGCCGTCCTTGAGAAATTGCGCCAGCACACACTGTTTGCTAAGCTGGAAAAGTGTGTTTTCCATACCACCGAGGTGGAGTTTCTTGGATTCATCCTGACAGCTAATGGGGTCCGAATGGACTCACGGAAAGTGGAGGCCATCCTCAAATGGCCATCTCCTAGCTTGGTAAAAGGGGTCCAAAGCATGCTTGGTTTTGCCAATTTTTATCGCAGATTTATTCCGGAATTTTCATGTGTAGTACAACCCATCACTGCACTTTTGCGGAAAAATAAACGTTTCGAATGGACCAAGGAAGCCGAACAGGCCTTTCTGGAATTGAAAGCTAAATTCACGTCTGCACCTATTTTGAAGCACCCAGGTCCTGATCTCCCATACATAGTCGAAACTGACGCGTCCAGTTTAGCCATGGGAGCTGTCCTGTCTCAGAGAGACCCTGAAACCAACCAACTGCATCCTGTAGCATTTTGGTCCAGAAAGTTCTCACCCCCTGAGGTAAATTATGCAATTACCGATAAAGAATTATTAGCCATTAAGTCCGCCTTTAAGGCTTGGCGGCATTATATTCTTGGCGCCAGGCACACCATCACTGTGATCACTGAAATGTACAATATTTAAAGACTGCCAAGGCTCAATCATCACGCCAGCTCCGATGGGCTTTGTTCTTTGCTGAGTTTGATTTCGTAATCACTTAACGTCCCGGCTGCAAGAATGGCAAAGCAGACGCACTATCTAGAATAGGAATGGGAGAAATAGACACTAATTCAGAACCTGTGCCGATCATTCCCGAACAAAGAATTTTTGGATTAACCTCCTTACAAACCTTTGAAGACATTCAAGCACGAGTAAAACAACTCCTGGACTCTACCGCCTTGCAGGATTGGATCCAAAGGGGGTCTTACTTTTCGGTCAACGATGGCCTACCTTACTTCCAAGGACGCTTATTTCTGCCAGAAAAGGAATTACAAGAACTGGTTATTTCCCATCATCATGATACCCTGATGGAAGGACATCCTGGCATTGCCAAAACTGAGGAAAAAATTAAACGACAATTCTGGTGGCCTTCCTGGCGAAAGGATATTAAATCTTTCATGATGTCCTGTGGAGTTTGCGCCCAAAACAAAGGCCAAAAGACAAAACCCGCCAGCCTTCCACAGCCTTTAGACATTCCACCAGCGCCTTGGCACACCTTGTCACTAGATTTTATCACGGACCTGCCCCCTTGTAATGGATACAATACTATTCTGGTTGTGGTGGATCTATTTTCTAAAATGGCTCATTTTATTCCGTTGAAAGGATTACCTTCAGCTTCTGTCCTTGCTAAGGAATTCCTTCAAAATATCATCCGCTTGCATGGATTCCCGTCCATATTAGTCTCCGACCGGGGAAGCCAGTTTATTTCACATTTTTGGAAAAGGTGTTGTCAACTGGCACAAATCGACGTAAGACTCTCAACCAGCCATCACCCACAGACCGATGGTCAGACGGAGAGAACGAACCAGACCCTTGAACAATACCTACGGTGTATGTTGCACCAATTGGAGGGTAATTGGAAAGATTTGTTATGGGTGGCCGAATATGCATACAATAACTCGGTGCACTCTGGAACTGGACAAAGCCCCTTTTACACCCTATATGGACATCACCCTCGTACTTCAGACCTGGACTCTCCTCTGAGCCTTGAAATGCCCGCAGTAGACCATTTTCATTCCACTATAACTCAAGCATTCAAGAATGCAACTGCCCATTTGCAACAAGCGAAAGAAAAATACAAGAAAAATGCAGATCTGCATCGGAAGGAGGCACCTTCATACCAAATAGGAGACCAAGTATGGTTGGCTACCAAACATTTATTACTCAAGGGACCTCGAACTTTTAATCCAAGGTATTTGGGTCCTTATTTGATCAAAGCTATCATTAATCCAGTGGCAGTCAAGCTCGATCTGCCAGCTAACATGCTGATTCATCCCGTTTTTCATGTGTCACTTTTGAAACCAGTGCAACCAGGAACCAGATTAATAAAGCCACCAGAACCAATTCAGATAGATGGGGAGCCTCAATTCGAGGTGAAGAACATTTTGGATTCTAAAATTTCAAAATCAACACTTTTCTATCTAATTGATTGGAAAGGGTACGGACCTCAGGAAAGGTCTTGGGAACCCAGCGACCACGTACATGCACCTCGGCTGGTAAAAAAGTTCCATCGGGATTTCCCAAACAAACCGAAACCTCCAGAGGGAAGGACCTTGGGAGGGGCCTTGGGGGGGAGTGCTGTCATGATGCCTACCCCCGGAGCACCAGGACAGGCACAGCACACCTGGGAGCAGGCATCATACCCTCGGGTAAAAGCCCAGCGGCCCCTAATAGGGGCTCTTTGGACTTTGTCCTGGCGCCTTTGGCGCCAGGCTCATGTTGGACATCAGTCTTGGCGCCATAGGCGCCAGGCTCATAAAAGAGGGTGTTTGGTGCACTTACCTGACGCAGACCATGCTGCATGAAGCCTCAAGCCAAATGAGGCTTAGGAGGGACTATTTTCTCAAAGGAACTATTTTACTTGGGTGGGGACCGTGGAAGAATACTTACCTGGAACTTCTTCCAAGGCTATTTAAACCACGCCCGGACTGCCATACGTGCTTCGCGTTGCTCTGCATCTAGCAGCTGAATGCTCACCGTGCCTGCTCCTGCATCTTGCCTCCAGCCACGCCCGCCTCGGTCTTGGGATACCTGAAAGGAAGGAAGGGAAGAGAAAACGTGAAAACCAAGAACTTAATATAATTTCTTACCTGTCTCCGGAATCATCACGCCAGCGATCCTGAAGATAGACATTCTTTAAAAGCATCGCGCTACTTGTAGCAGCGCCGCGCATCACTCACCTGCCTCGTGGACTCTTCACTATCCACCGCGACCTTCTGGGCATTCCGCCATATCTCTGCACCTGCATGGGAGAAGAAGAGACAAAAGGTGAGCAGGAGGAACAAATGAGGAAAGCCTGATTTTCCATCACAAGACTTACCTGGCCATATTTGACGGAACCACTCCTCATTTCGGGTCGGCGCCACTTCTTGGCCTGGTACCGCACCCCAGCCCCTAAGGGGAAAAAAGAAAGACATTACTGGAGGGATTCAAAGACATTTAAACGGATCATTTTATCAAGAACTCACCTGAGTTCATCTCCGGCAATATCCCTCGAAGCATCACTTCCACTCTGCACCTGAAAATAAGGACAGATCGCAGGTTAAGAAAAGCAAACAAAGAGAAGACTCTACTCTGGAACTTTTTAAACTGCATACTTACGGCATTTCGCCTTCCGAAACCAGTGAATTAACTGGTCAAATACACGCCCCTGCACCAGAAGCAGGATGGAGAGCTCATCCATTCAAACATTAAGGTGAGCCTTGATTGGGGATTTCGGGGTGGTCAGAGAAGAGCAAAGGGGAGGTGGGAAGCAATCACAATACTCTGCAGTCAGTTAATCCCCTTTCTCCACCTACAGAAAGATTTTTCTACGGGCCAGACAAGCCAGATTTGGGGGTCCAGTTCAGTCGGTGTTTCGAATCCTGCGCATCACGCTTGAAGAGGTCACAGCAATCCAGACCAGGTCAGCGCCTCCGTGGGAGCCAGGTGAGCGTTACAGGCGTCTACACCCCTCCATCTACATCACACGTGATAGTCGTCACTACAAGTTCGACGTCTCATTGGTTCTACGATATATAGGACCCTAGATAACTTGGTCCATTGTGATTGGGCAGGTTACATCCCTAGACATACATTTCCACTTTTAATTAGCAGCATGCAGAATGGACAGCCAGGTGCCTGGTGTCCCAAGTTTCACCCTGCCTCCCTTCCATCAATCAGTATCTTGGGGCTATGTGCCAATTAGTTGGCTGGGCATGGTCTCGAAACTGCAGCCTCTTATCTGGAGAAGTTTTGGCACCCTTGGATCTGGGTGACATCAGACGTTGGTAATTCTTTGCGCCTGTCTTGGTCACATGTCCGTCCACCGTGAATCTGCTTCAGTTTCCAGCTTTTAGTGTATTTAATTATGTTTTCGGCCTCGCCACCTGCATGGGCCTCCCTTATCTTGACCTTCACAGGGCAGGCTGGTATGCTCTGAAGTTTGAGTCTTGTTAGCTGACGCTCTCCTCCCTTTCTCTGGATGACCTCAATTTCCTAGGCATGAGCCGCTCTTTGTTGAGTTTTGATTCCGCTCCTTCTCTTGATTCTGGCTGGGTGTATGAAACTTGCCCTGTTAGGCCTCTGGCAGCCTGGGTACATTTCTGCTTTCCAAAATGGAGTCGCACTTGTATGGCGTGCCTTATTGAGGTAGATATAGTTGGCGCTTGCCGCTCTATTCTTCTACTAAGCATTGCAAGCAGTAACGTTTTCTTTAGCTTCTTGCGTTCCAAGCCTATTTACACACGTTTAACTGGTCGGTTGCTTCCATCTTGTCTCGTAGCAACGTTTCCTCACGTTTTAACATCGTCTCTTCTCTGTGTCCATTACATTTATTTCTGTAGCTGCTCGCACTGGCGTGCTATCTTCGATGGCTGTTTTCATTCATTCGCGAGTCTGTCCAGGCCCTTGTGTCATTTCTACTGACCTTCCATTAAGGCTCTTTGGGTCTCTTCTGAGACGCCTGTAGGAACTCTTTGTTTCATATCAGCGGCTGGTACGGCTGTCTGATAGGGTACCGTGCTGCCCAGGGTTGTCTGGCTATGGGCGCTTCAACAGGTTGTATCTTCTGATGTACACTGGGCAGAGCCCAGTGCAGCTCTTTGTTGGTTCATTTGTTCCTCATACGTCACACACCTTGGCGAGTCCGTTCCTGGTACCTCGAAATGAGGGGCAGTGGTGCAGGCCATGTCTGGGACCTCCTCTACACTAGGCCGAGCAAAATTGTTACATTCTGTTATGCCAGCCACAAAACAACATCTTTCAGATTAAAAAGAGCAATGTTTTATCCATTACAAAGCCTAATAAAAATTGCTAAACATTCTTCATCTTTGTACACCTCCAGTCCTGAGCAGAGTCAGAGACGACTAGCCTCTTCTTCATCTTTATAACCCCTCATTAGTACCCGGTGAGAGTCAAGCAGAATGCAACACGTATTCTGATTGGCTCTCGCCGGTTCGTTACCTGGCCGAGAATCTCTTGATTCTCGGCTGGGATTCCAGCCTTCTTGTCCACGGCGGGGGACGTGGCCGCCCCTCAGCCAATGAGCGTAGCCATCCCCGCTCCGAGCCTCCCCACGGCTGAGAGGCTGCCTTCGCCCTGCGCCGGGGACTTAGGTAGGGTTTTTTTTCCCTCCCCTTTCCTCCCTCCTCCCTCCCCTGCCCACCCCACTTACATTCTTGCTCCTTTGTCCCCGGTGGGGGACGATGGCAGCCTCCATACTCGAAGCGGGGCCATCCCCGCTCCGCGCCTCCACACAGCTGGAGACTTCCATCGTCCCCCAGCGGGGACGCAGGCAGGTTTTTGTTTCCTTTCTTCTCCTTTTTTTTTGGGAGCAGACGCGCTGGAAACACTTCTGTTCCCAGCGCGTCCGTTCCCAATGGCTGCCATCCGGACTCTGTTTTCCTTTTCCCGGCGGCCATTTTCCTGGTCGTTTATTTATTTATTTCTGTCCTGAAACGCCCTGGTCACGCAGATCTTGCGGGCTAGGGTACTAAAAGCAATATGACTTACGTTAACTATGGGCCCCCGGGGCAATACCTGAGTCAGTAATACCCCCTCACCTTGGGTCATATTTCTTAAATGTTGAACAGTTGCAGATGTATCTAGCCTCTTTTTCATTTTCATACACCTCCAATGCTAATCAGTTGCTAAGGTGGTTATCCACTTTGTCAGTTTAAGCACCTTTATGCTGATCTGTGGTAGATGTGGCACATTCTTCTTCATCTTTATAAACCTCCATGCTGAATAGTGGAAGATGTGGCTCCCCTCGTATTCCTCTTTGTGCACACCCAGTGCTGAACAGTTGCAGAGGTGACTACATTCTTCTACATTTTTATATATACAGCTCCAGTGCTGAACAGTTGCAGAAGTAGCTATCTCTTCTTCATGTTTATATCTTTCCAATGCTGAACAGTGGTAGAGTAGCTACCCACTTCTACATCTATATACCATGTGAAGAGCGCTTTGTTAGTAAGCATGAGGCCTCTTGTGCGCACACTATGACACCACTCTAAGCTATGCTTTGGACATTGGTATTCCTATTATTTTAGTGTCCGTTGCATGGTCAGGCTTGCAAAAGGCAATCTTTGAGTAAGGCACTCTTTGACATTGACATATTTTGATTAAGCAGCCATTACGGTGCCAGGCGCTCCAAGGAATGGAGTGATTATTAAAAAACAAGTATGTTCTTCCCCTCTTTTCTGTTTTGAAAAAATGCCACACTTCCCGCTCCTGAAGAGCCCCTGATGCGATGGGACACCTGGAAAGAGTACTTTGAAGATTATGTTCTCGCCATTCATAGTCCTTCATTTAGTGCAGAGAGGAAATGTGCACTTTTGATGCACAGCCTAGGTTTTAAAGTATGCAGGATCTTGAAAATCCTGCCAGAGCCATGTAGTGTCCCTGTTAGCAGGGATTGTGAAGGACAAGCCAGTGGAGAAAACATAAACCCATAAAAGTAATTTTATGCAAGTTGGATATTCACTTTGTGAAAAAGTCCAGTATCATTTTAGAAAGGTACTATTTTGGCATCTGAAGTATGAGGCATCCTACCTCTAGGATTAACTTCAGTACAAGACTTGAAGTAAGTCTAATACAAGCCCATCAGCACAGCATCCATGATCCTTCACTTCCCCAAATATCTCCTCGCTCCCAACCTTCGACTCCACAGACTCACTCACACACACAGACACACACACGTACTAACACAGCAAGCCCAACACACACACACACCCCCACACACACCATCATCACTCCATGACATAGTCGGAAAATCTCCCTGGAACCTTTCCTAATGGACTTCCTGAATACTCAAATGTCTCCTCTTGTCCTCATCTCTCTCTCTACCACAGAGCTCCTCTGTCTTGCACTCATGCTCTGCTCACTCACCACCTCAGAGCTGCAATGTCCTTCCACCTTCACCACTCTGCCCATGAACCACGTCCTTCCGTCCTCCGTCTTGACGGCATTATGAAAGACCTTTACCACCCGACAGGATTTGGACCACTTCAAAGGACCACCTCTCAACAGCGCAGTCAACTTGACCCTTACCGCATCTTCAGTCCTCACACAACTCTCTGTGACACTTTTCCTCCTATCATAGTTTCTTTTTTTCACCACTTGTCTCTCTTCAATCTTCTTCCTTGCTTCCAAGACACTGTCCCATGCCCATCTCGCTCTTTTCATCCAGGGAGGACATAGCTTGCAATTCTCCCATCTACCTCTACTCAACTCAAAGGGCGACACACCAGTAGAGCAATGTGGAGAGAAACAATGTGCCTTAATACATGCTCCCAATCCTCACCATTCACCCATGCCCACCTGACGCGATCCTTGGTGATTTTATTGAAACTTTCGGCAACACCATTGCTTTGAGGGTGATAGATAGACGTACATTTTTGGGCAATCCCAATCTCTTCCAGATACTCTGATATCTCCTTGGATTTGAATTGTAGCCCATTGTCTGTGGCAATCAAACTGGGATAACCCTCTCTCTCCTGAAGACCTGCTCCATAAAGTCAACTACCTCTTTGGACACCATTGAATTTGTGATTTTTATCTCTATCCACTTAGACAGCAAGTCTATGAGCACTACAACGTATTTCTGCACTCCCTTACTCCAGATCGGTTCTTCAATGTCCATGACAACATTCTCTCAGGACATCTTGGGTATTGCTATCAATGTCATGTGACTTTCCCTTGTTACTAATAAATACTTCTCACACAAAGAACATGGCACACAATTCCACACTACTCGCTCCACATGCAGATCACACCGTGGCCATCAATACTCGGTCCTCCCTCTTAGTTTAATCTTCGTGATACCTTGATGCCCGCCATGGACATTCTCCACAATCCGTTTCTTACTCCATTCTGTGTAATAATGTGATTCCCCTCTCATCACAAACTCCTCGCTCACAAGCAATTCCTCACTTACCATCCAGATACTTTACAAATCCGACCCCATCACTGACTTCTTGGTTATCATATCTTTGTCCATAATCTCAACTTTCACTTTCTTCAAACATTCATCATTCTCCATACTCTCCTCCCACTCATAATTTACAATTGTCTTTTGTTCGACAAGAAGCACACAATCCGGTTCTTCTACCTTCTCTTCTTCATGGGCCATGAGCCTCGAAAGACAGTCGGGGGGGGGATCCATCTTCCCTGAAAGATACAGCACACTAAAACGATATTCCTGGAGGGCCAACAACCATCTCCTTATCCTCGAGGAAACACCATCCAAACCTTTCTTCTCCAAAGTCTCTTGCAAAGGTTAGTGATCTGTTCTGATGATGAACAATGAGCCCCAAAGGAATGTCCTGAACTTTTCGACCACCCATTTTATGTCTTAAAGTTCTTTCTTAATCGTTGAGTAGTTCAAATCCGCCCTTTTAAGTAGGCACAATGCAAATGCGATCACACTTACTTTTTTGTCATGTATTTGTGTGAACTCTTCTCCCAGCCATGTATTGCTTGCATCAGTATAAATTATAGTTTTTCTTCATAAATTTGACATTTTCTAATGAAGGTGTGTCCTCCAGAGCTAGCTTAATGCCTTCAAACTCTGCAGCACATTGAGAGGACCATACAAAAGATTATTTATTCTTTAGTAGGGATTTCATGTTTATAGTTCTATCGGCAAAAATACAGATACATTTTGCGTAGAATTCAGCCATACCCAGGAAAGATCTTAATTACTCTTTAGTAGTCAGCTCTGCTATAATTTTCATATTGTCTAACAGTTCTTTTCTTGACATTCACCCCTTCTGCTTATATTGTATATCCCAAGTACTGAATTCTTTCTTTGTTAAGTTTACATATCTCTTGACTCAACGAGCGACCCCTATCGATTAGTTTTTCCCTTCACTCTTCTTAATCTGTCGTCATGAGTCTCCTGGTCTTGACCAAACACGAGCACACCATCTTGAAAGCATATGACGGCTTCATCGTCTTAAAAAATGTGATGCATCAACCTCTGGAAAACGGATGCCGCTGAGACCAAGCCAAAGGACATCCTGAAAAATTGTAAGAGACCTTGTGGAGTGATGAAGGCTGTCAGTTGTTTTGAACTATCATGTAACTTTATCTGGTGATATGCAGACATGAGATCTAGGGATGAAAATACACTTGCTCCTTCTAATAGTTGTTAGGCAGAGGATGACGAACCGGTATCACACACCTGTTTAGGGATCTTTAGTAAACACATAGGGCCTCATTATGACCCTGGCGGAATGGGTTAAGGGGTGCCACTAATGGTGGCGGACCCGTTAAACCCATTCCGCCTCATTACGAGGTTCCCTCGCGGGACCAGATGTGGACATCTGGTTTTACCAGGAAGGGGACCAGGAAGCTAACAACGGGCCGGTCGTAATCGGTCCGTTGTTAGCTCCCTGCACCCATTCCCATTGAGCCTTATGGGGGCTCAAATGGGAATGGGGAAGGTCTGGGCCCGGGTTCCCTGTAGGGGGAATTATTGGGCCCTCCAAACTCGGAATGGCCCGGTAATTCCCCATTCAGGGAACCCAGACCCGGTTTTGGTGGCAGCCATGCCCTTATTAAGGGCATGGCTACCGCCAAAGCCATAATGAGGCCCCTAATCTTAATTTTTTATTGGGTTTGGCTACCACCACTAATGGTGACACCCACTCCGATGACTCCACCTTCTCAATTATGCCTTCTTGTTCCATGTTCTTTAAGTCGCTCTCCACTTGTTCACGTAGAGAAATCGGTATAGACCTCACTTTGTGCACTACCGGTTTTGCTCCTTGAATTAGCCTAATTTTGTGCACAAAACTTTTCATTCATCTTATTTCCTCACTAAAGAGCCCTTGTTTCAGAGGTTCAGCATCACAAAGTAAGACACAGGGCCTCATTACACCGGTGACCATTAACCCTTACTGCCTTACTACGAGGTCCCTTTACGGGTAGGTACTTTAAAGCCCGCAAAGGGACCAGGGTGCTAATTACGGTACCGCAATTTGCGGTACCATAATTAGCACCTTCCCCATTCCCATTAAGCCCTATGGGGCAAAAATGGGAATGGGGAAGGGCAATGGGGGAAGGGGGAATTACCGCCCCGCCAACCTTGGAATAGGGCGGTAATTCCCCTTTCCACCAAGGCAGTGCCGGTATTTTACCGGCATGGACCAAGGTGCTAACTGCACCTTGGTCCTACGCCTACCGTGTAATGAGGCCCACAGTCTTCTTCATTTGGGCCTAACCTTATGCTTCATCTTTTTGTTGCAACCAACTCATCAACGGAATACTCCACCTTCCAGTGACATACACCTTACTGCATGCCTTCCTCCCCTTAAATTGGAATTGCGTCATGAAGCAACTGAGCACCTTAATGTTAACACATCCATAGGCATGAGGTTTTATGTTAACCTCTCTTAAAGTGTAATTTGGAAATTCCTTCCAGATGTTCTTTGGCATGAGAGTGTTCTTAGCTCCAGAGTCTATCATCATGCGTACAAGCCGCCTATCAATATACACCATGTCTTTAGGAGCTTCCAGATCTTCGTCATCTTCTTCCTCCACCGTCAAAGCGACCTCCTCTGCATGGTCGTACCAGTCCTCAATCATGCTGATGGAAAGAGATCTGCAACATTTAGGCAGGTGACCTTTACCTTTGCATCTTGTGCGTTTTGCTGGTCTGGCTGGACATGAGGTGATGCTGGCCAGGTGTAGCGGTACCTTTGGGAGGGTCCCTTTGATTGTTTGGGGACAAGCGATGCACCCTTCTGCTTTACTACAACAGCTTTTTTGGCACTGACAGCTGCAACGTCTTCCTTGGTTACGCCTCTTGTATTAGCAGCTTGGGCCTTCTTTGCCAAGGCCTTTGCACATTTGGAGGTGTGTTCCCCTTCCATGGCCACTCTGAGAACGTCATCCAGAGAATGCCCACAGTTTCTCCCTTATTTTACTGTCCCAACACTCCAGCATGAACTGGTCTCTTAGTCTTTCATCAGATTGCTGGCCAAAGTTGCATGTTCTGGCTAATCCTCTGTGGTGATGTATGTTTCTACTGTCTCTTCTTCCTTCTGAGACCTTTTCATAAACTTATATCGTTCAACTATTATGCTTATTATAGCTTCATAAGGTTTGTTGAGTGTTAAATGCATTTTTCATATTCATTCTTCTGTTTGCAAATCAGGTAAATTATAAATGGCCTGCAGTCCTCAAGCAATGCATCAATAGTATTTCTTTTCTTTCAGCATTGAGGTTTGTCCCACATACGGCTGCAGCATAGTGCTCAAAACATTTGTTCCACCTTTTCCATGAAGTTAGGGGATCCCTTCCCTTGGGTTTGGAAGGAAAAGGAGCGGAGGAGCAATGTTTAGTATGTTTAGCATGGTAGTTACCCTTCCGTGATTACCTTCCTCAATTCTGGTGGTGGTGAGATGGTTCACTGCAGAGGAAAGATTGGTCTTTTTTTATTTTTTTATTTTTGTAAGCAAAGAGTCTTAAAGGGTAAAACTGAAGGCCAGGAAAACATTTCTTTTTTCCTCAGGCCACATGGGCACCGGCACATGATCTGCTTGAGGCGCTTGCCTGTCAGTTACTAATGTGCCGCTTTGCTTGTGTAGGGTGCTCCTTTAACAAAGATGGCGGCATGCCGGTAAGTACTTGCGTTGCTTTGTTTATTTTTGTTGCTCGAGCAACAAAGATGGTGGCACACAAAGAGGCACACAGAGGTCCCTTCCTCGGAGGGGCAGGAATGCAAAGTAAAGAAGGTGGGGCACAAGTTATGCATGTGCAGTGTTGGCCCATCGCAAGCTCGCTCTTGTGGATGGTAAAGCCTTCAAAGGAGTCGGGCTGAAACAGCTGTTTGACGTGTTAACCGGCAGTTGCGCTGTTTCCACATGGGTTCCTGCCAACGGGCTCCTTCCTTGTCGTCAAGGGAAGTATGAGACATCAGACTTCTTGGATTAACTTCAATTCAAGACTTTATTGAAGTAATTCTAATACAAGCCTGTCAGCACAGCAGCCATCCTCCTTCACCTCCCCAACTATTCTGCCCCGCAGGCTGAACCTTCTCGGGCTTTCTGTGATGATCTGGCTGCCTTCTTTACTGATAAAGTCAATGTAATACGTGATAAGATCCACTCATCTGCCTTCCCTGCCCCTGAGCAACAAACCTTGTTGCGGGCCCTGAACCACACTTGGTCGACTTTTTCTACCTTCTCAGTTGAGGAGGTAGAGCGTGCAATCATGAAACTTAAATCGGCTTCCCCCTCCAATGCCATTCCTTTGAGGATTTTGAAAGATTTCGCTCCTCATATATCTTCTTGGCTGACAGAGGTGGTTAGCGACTCCTGCCAATCCGGCTCGATTGCGCCAGAGCTTAAGCAGGCAATCGTTATTCCACTTCTAAAGAAGGCCTCTTTACACCCCACCTCTCCGGCGAATTTCAGACCTATTTCTTTACTACCATTCTGTGTGAAACTGATGGAATCCCTTGCATCTCCTCTACTTATATCTTTTCTGGAGTCTTGGTCTTTTCTCAATTCTTTTCAGTCAGGGTTCCGTCCGGGTCGGGGGACAGAGAGTGTTCTGATCTCTGTGTATGATGACGTCTGTCGATTGGATGATGAGGGTGGATCAGGCGCTCTTATTTTGTTAGATTTATCAGCTGCTTTCGATGCCATAGACCACCAGGTGCTACTGGATCGTCTGGCTGTGGCCGGACTGTCCGGTCAGGTTTTGACGTGGTTTGCCTCTTTTTTGGCTGACCGCAGTCAAATACTGACTCTTGCTTCCTTCTTTTCAGCAGCTACGATGCTGCTTTGTGAGGTCCCCCAAGGATTGGCCTTGTCCCCAACCTTGTTCAACATCTATATTCAGCCTCTTGTTCTACTGATCTGCTCCTTTGGCTTCAGTTGTTACTCATATTCTGATGATACCCAGATCATCATCCGGTTGGATTCTTCCCGCCGGACCTCGCATCTCAGTTTAGGAGTTGCCTGGTGACCGTAAGTGGGTGGATGGGCAGCAATTGGCTGAAACTGAACGGGGAAAAGACTGAGGTCCTGGTGGCGCACCCCCCGTGCGGCCCTCGGCGCGTGGTCTCTGAGCCCGTTCTGTCCTGCTCGTCAGCCCTTTGGCCCAATGAGCTGGGAACATGCCCCCTTCTGGTTTTGGAGGTAAAGAACTTAGCAGTCATTTTTTTCTGCATCATTATCGATGAATTCCCAAGTTGGGGCTATTTGCAAGGCAGGCTTTTTTCAACTCTGTGTCCTTCGTAGGGTGTTACCACTTCTTCCAGCTCGATTTAGGCCCTTAGTTACTGCCTCATTAGTATTGAGTGGACTAGACTACTGCAACACGCTATTGTTGGCGCAACCTTTATACTTGCTGCATTGCTTACAATTACTAACTATTACTAATTACTAATTACAGAACTATGTGGCAAGGATTTGTATGGGTTCTCCATACAGTGTTTACATTTCTCCTGTTCTCAGATCACTTCACTGGCTGCCTGTTCAGCAGCGGGTGCAGTTCAATTCACTGGTGATAGTACATCGGGGCTTCTATCGGCCAGGTGCAGAATATCTCCAGGAAAAGTTTTTTTCCCTATGTGCCTTCCGGTGATCTATATTCGAAAGAATCTTGTCTCCTTGCTGTTCCCCATTATCGGTTTGAGCAAGTTGGAGGACGATCCTTGTCGATGGCAGCAGCCAAGCTGTGCAACACTCTGCCTTCTCCACTGAGATCCGCAATTAACATAACATACATAACATAACATAACTATATCCTCTCGCTCCCAACCTTCCACTTCAGAGCCCCCCAGCACTCCACACTCCACGAACTCACGCAAACACACGTACCAACACAGCAAGCCCACTACAGCATCCGTGAGCAAGGAGCGATATCCAATGAATGACTCATAGACCAGTTGATGCTGAAGGTGCAGGAGAATAAAATTAGAGGAGAAATATGGACGAAAGGAGATCTTAGTCTGTAGGAAGTGCTTGACTTGTCCAAGAATGTGGAACATATGAATGATGGCATTTGTGAAAGAATTGGAAAAAAGAGGGGACCTGGATCAGAGAAAGTGTGTGAAGTGTCTCACAATGACTAAGCTGGGTGGTTTGCAATAGAGTGAATCCTCAAGAAAAGTAGGCCCCTGCCCCAAAGGGAAAGGCTGCCATGAGCAAAGGATGCTTCCAGTGGGGCAGTAGGCTTCATTTTGTCAATTCTGAAAAGTGCCCTGCATTTTAAACAGAATGCCACAAGTCTGGGAAGAAGGAACATTTCGCCTGATGTTGTGAGCACTTCTCTTGTGGGATGGTGAGAGAGATTGGGGGTCTTCCTGAAGAGGACCAACAGGAAGATGGTGAAAATACATTTGTGGAAGGAGTTTGCTGGTTGGTTTGTCATTCAAGTGGGTTCCAAATGGAAGAAAGGCGACAATCCGCATTGCCTCCAATGCTTAAACAGTTGCAGAAGTAGTTACCCTCTTTTCATCATTATGCACCTCCAATGCTGAACAGTTCCAAAACTAGCTGCCATCTTAATCATCTCTGTACACCTCCAGTACTAAATAGTTGCAGGCTTGACGACCTCTTCTTCTTCTTTATGCACATACACGCTAAACAGTGGTGGGTGGCTACTCAGGTCTTCATCTTAATGTACCTCTATGCTGAACAGTGGTAGATGCAGCAAGCCTCTACTTCATCTTTATGCACCTCTAATGCTGAACAGTTGCAAACGTAGCGTCCCTCTTCTTAACCGTATACACCTCCTGTGCTAAACAGCTGCAGGGGTGGCGACTCTCTTCTTCATTTTTATACACCTCCATGCGGAGCAGTGGTGGATGTGTCTACACCCGTGCTCATCTTTATACACCTCCATGCTGAACAGTGCTAGATGTGGCCACCCTATTCTTCATCTTTATACACCTCCATGCTGAACAGTTCTAGATGTGGCCACCCTATTCTTCATCTATATACACCTCCATGCTGAACAGTTCTAGATGTGGCCACCCTATTCTTCATCTTTATACACCTGCATGCTGAACAGTTCTAGATGTGGCCACCCTATTCTTCATCTTTATACACCTCCATGCTGAACAGTTCTAGATGTGGCCACCCTATTCTTCATCTTTATACACCTCCATGCTGAACAGTGGTAGATGTGGCTACCCTCTTATTATCTGTGTGCACCCCCAAAGCATAAATATGACTTGGTGTATATTTATACACCTCTATGCTGAAAAACGTCAGATGTGGCTACCCACTGCTTCATATTTATAAACCTCAATGCTGAACAGTGTTAGATGTGGCCCCCCTCTTCTTCATCGTTATACTCCTCTATGCTGAACAGTGGTAGATGCGGATACCCTCTTATTCATCTTATATACCTCCAATGCTGAGCAGTTGCAGAGTTGGCTACCCTCTTATTTATCTTTATACACCTCTATCCTGAACCATGGTAGATGTGGCTACCCTCTTCTTCGTCTTTATTAACCCACTTGCTGTACTGTGGAAGATGTGGCTCTGCTCTTATTCATCTTTATGCACATTCTAGTGTGGTGTTCATTACTTCCTCGTCTCAGTACTGTCAAGTATCACATGTGGCAAAATGAGGGGAGCTGGCTTACAGTATCCCATAAATCTCAGGGGAGGGTTAGGTTGATCATCAATAGGAAAAGGGGAATACCATGTTTTGGCGGAGGGCACCCCACTTCCGATCCTCAGCGACCTTCCACCCAGGTGATCCTCCTAACTTCCCCACCCCAGGGTCAGGATCCAAGAGTGATGGCCTTGCCCTGGCCACCTGCGCAGATTATTCAAGGGAGGAGTGAGAATACCCTCAGGTTTGTCACACTACCCTCTTCCTGATCTTTATACAGCTCCAATGCTGAACAGTTGCATACGTAGCTATCCCTTCTTCATCTATACACATCTCCAATGCTGAGCATTGCTAGATGTGGCTTTCCTCTGCTTCATCTTAATACACCTCAATGCTGAACAGTGGTGGCTGCCACTACCCTCTTAATTATCTTTATACACCTCCAGCGCTGAGCAGTTGCAGAATTGGCGTACCCTCTACTTTCTCTTTATACACGTCCATGCTGAACCATGTTAGATGTGGCTACCCTCTTCTTTATCTTTTTTAGCATCCTTGCGGAACAGTGGAAGATGTGGCTCTGCTCGTATTCTTTTTTATGCAGCCCACAGTGCTGAACAGTTGCAGAGGGGGACTAACGGTTTCTCAATTTGTATACACTTCCAATGCTGCGCAGTTGCAGAACTAGCTATCTCTTCTTCATATTTATAAAAAGCTCCATGCTGAACAGTGGTCAATGTGGCTACACGATTATTCACCTTTCTACAACTTCTACACATCTTTATGCATCGCCAGTGCTGATCAGTTGCAGAAGTGGCACCCCTCTTCTTCATCTTTATGCACTTCCAGCGATAAACTGTTGCAGACATAGCTTCCCTTATCATTACCATTATACACTTCCAAGCAGAATAGCAGTAGATATGACACTCTCTTCTTCATCTTCATACACTTTCAGTGCCGAACCTTGGAATTGCAGAGGTGACTACTGCGAAGGCATGATGAAGTAAGACACAGACAACATACTTAAAGTGCCAAGCAAAATACTTTATTACATCAAATGTCTGGATTGTAGAAAGATTAACTTGCTCTATGGTAAGGTGGGATTTCCCTACCTGAACTACACTAAGTAAAGTCTGAGTCAAAGGGGGTCATTACGACCCGGGCGCAAAGGGATACCGGGGTCAATAACGGTACCGTAGTTTACGGTACCGTTATTGCCGGTGGCTCAATGGGAAGGGGGAATGGCATTTCAAATGGGGACTTACCGGTCCCGCAAAGGGCGGAATAGACCGATAAGTCCCCATACCGCCACATCGGTGGCGGTACCGATATTAGTGCTAGTCATGGCGCTAACCAAGCGCCAAGCTCAGAATGAGGGCCAAAGAGTTCATCTTAAAAGTCTGTCTGCATCCAAAACCTATGCGTGCCCTCACAACTTAAGCTCACCAATGTGTAGGGATGTCAAAACCAACAAAAATAGTGATCAACTCAAAGTTCTGAGCCTCTTCCAGCTCACGGCTTTCTCTCAGCTCCCCTTCCCAAAGTATAAAAAAGTTCCACAAAAAAGTCTCAAGGTGACCTTTATCCAGTTCACAGTAGCATAGTTCAATATATTTCCCTTCCCCTAGTTTCAAACACCACTGTCCACAGAAAACAAAAGAGCGTTAGTGTTTGTTACCAAGATCAAGCAATGTAGCACCTCAAGTCTCAGGGTTCTCTTCCCCAAGACGTTATCTTCGTTATTACAATGTCTCTGAGTTTTCATTCTGTTGGGTTCACTGGATTAGGTGCAGTTGACAGTGCGTCAATCACATGTAACGCAACCAGGCGCCATGACTATCGACCTCTTGTCTTTGATGTGATGGTTTTCAATCTTCTGGATTGGTCTTATCAGCCTCTTGGTTCTGCCACTTCTTGATACACATCCTTTCAGACTTTTAGGCCTTGCCGCTCTGCATTTATTCATAAAAGTTCAGTTGAGGGGGTTTTCCTCACACCCACCTTCTTTTGTCTCTTTGACACCCTTGTGCTCTCTGCTGTAACTACTTTTCACTTGGGTGTTTGGGTTATTCACTTTATTTGCTTGGAGTTATCCCATTTCACTCTCGGAATGCTTAATTTCAGTTCATTCCATTTAGTGTTCAATAAGCATTCATGCCGCTAAATTATAAAGTTCTCTTTTGTGGGATTTGCAATATGCAATGGTTTCACTGTATTTTAAAGTTCCATTCACTTCGGTAATCCATAAGCATTATTTTCATTTTGTTTTTAAAGTTCAATTTAGGTCGGTAGTCAACAAGCTATGTTTTGCTTAATTTGTCAAAGTTCAATTTAGTCCGGCATTCAATAACATTTGTAGGAGCGCCCCAGTATTATACATCTTCTTACAATCACCGGCTTTGTGGCGTGTCTATTCGCCGCTCTGCTTGCCTGCTGCATGTCTTCCTCTACACGCCATTCCCAGAGTGGCCCTTTCTGGATGCGGACAGCGCCCATCCTTCTTGGTGCTTGCCTGCAGCTCCTGCTGGCGAGGGCGGCTCACCGAGACACCCAGGCTGCAAACACTTACACAGCACCGTGGCTACAGGCTGTGTAAGCCTCCTGGGAAGGTTGCTGGCCTCCTGACTCCTCGTCCGGTCCCACCACGGCTGCCTCCCATGAAGCAGGGTCCCCTGCTGGTTTCTCCCTCAAGGCCTCCCAGCTGCTCCTCTCTCTGCTGCACTGGTCTCTTTTCATACAGCTGAAGCCCCCTGACAGGCTGCAGGTGTGGATCTCTAATGGGACTTGCCTGACCACAATTAAAGGGACATGCCTGACAATGGTAACTCTCTATAGGCATCTTCCTTGTCCCAGTACTAAAGTGGTGAAAGGGTGTGGTGTCCATTACCCTCAGTCTCCTCTTCCTCATCTCTGTACTGTCAAGTGTAACATGTGGGAAAATGAGGGGAGCTGGCTTACAATATCCCATAAAGGTTGGGAGGAGGATTAGTTTGATCATCAATAGGAAAAGGGGGATACCATGTTTTGCCGGAGGGCACCCCACTTCCGATCCTCAAGGACCCTCCACCCAGGTGATCCTCCCTCGCTTCTCCACCCCCAGGGTCAGGATCTAAGAGTAATGACCTTTCCCTGGCCACCTGCACAGAGGATTTAAGGGGGGAGGAGTCAGAATACCCTCAGGTTTCTCACACTACCCTCTTCCTGATCTTTATACAGCTCCAATGCTGAAGAGTTGCATAAGTAGCTAACCCTTCTTCATCTATACACATGTCCAATGCTGAAGAGTTCTAGATGGGGCTACCCTCTTCTTCATCTTTATAGACATCCATGATGAACAGTGATAGATGTGATAACCCCCTTCTTCATCTTGATACACCCCCAATGCCGAAAAGCTGCAGAAGTCTCTACACTCTATCTCATTTTTATACACTTCCAATGCTAAACAGTTACATGGTGGCAACAAGTAAGACAGACACAATTGATCACGGTTCAAGGGTGTTTATTGAACAATGAATGCTATATGCAGGTTGTAACAATGCCTAATCTAAACCTATATCTAAAATGGGAGCAAGCGTCAACCATCAAATGAAAAATAAGGCAGTCCTAGTGGCGCTGTGTCAAATAAAAGGGCCTATACTAAGAAACCTATTGCCAAACCTTACAACTAATACGAAAAGGGTTGTGGGATAGTTCTCTAGAAAAGAAAGAGTTGTTCTCAAATAATATGTCAGGATGCGGTAGCCTGGGTCTCTCTTCCCCACGTTTTGAGCACAGGGCAAAGTGGGATCGTGGAGCAGTTTGTGGATCAAAGTCTTTCAATTGTACAGGGATTTTGTTTGACCCTCAGTATGACCACTTTTAACTATTTCAGTGGCACTCTACGGCCTTCTGGTATTTGTATTTTTGATCAGATGGGGATCGACCAGAGTCTTTGGAGTTAGCACCCATGTGGTGCCGGTTTCCCTCTGCTGCTGGTCTCCCCTTTAACACTTTTTACAGTTCTTTCACAGTTCATTGAACTTGGTTCAAACTTGCCACTTTGCGATTCTCACTCAACACAGCCTGGTTCATATTGTTTCCCCTTCGACTCACCGGCTGTGATGAACCGCTTGGCTTTTCTTCTTCATTAGAGTCAAGGCCGGTACCACGGTTGCGGGAGCTTCTCTCGCTCCTGCTTATTGGTGTAGGCTTGCCCCGTATACCGTTGACATCTGCTTCAAGACACGTGTTCTATTGTTCACGGTTGTAGGCTTTCTTCATCAAAGGTTCCGCGACTCAGGGACAAAAAGGGCAAGGTCCCTTCTCTCCTCTCCTGCCGCCTTTCTCTTTCTATTGAACTGCTGCACCTGATTACTCGTCTTGTCGTGCTGCCTGCCGTGCTCGTACTGTGCTCCCAGGCTCTACCTTTTATCCCTATGGGGAAGGAAAAGGTCCATCAGGTGTATGTGATTCTGATTAATTGCTTGACTTTGACTGACCCTTATATTGGGACATATCAGGTGAACTTCTCTGGTGTTAGTCCATTGTCCTTTGTGTTGTGCGAAAGTGTTTGTGTTGGAACAAGGGGTGGGGGGCAGTGGTTTTGAATGTCCTATGGGAGAGGATGGGGAAAAGGTGTCAAAAGAAGGGGGATACAGCTTCTCACCCGTCACTAACCCACTCTCACTCCCTAAGGACCCCCCCATCCATGTGATCCTCACTCACTGGTCCACCCCCAGAAACTGGATCCAATAGTGATGGCCATGTCCTGGCCACCTGGACAACAGATCCCTGAACAGTTGAAGAATTAGTGATCTCTTCTCCATGTTTATACACCACCAGTGCTGAACAGCTGTAGATGTAGCTATCGTCTTCTTCATCTTTATATTCTTCAATGCTGAAAAGTGGGTGATCGGGCTATCCTCTTATTCATATTTCTAGAACTTCTTCATCTTTATTGTTAAGTGACCTCAATTCAGCACTCCAACTAAGCCAATGCCGAGTCTGGGATGCCCAAGGGAAGCCCTTAATTATATATTTTTATGACAAGTTCATAGATCTGAATGATAAACCCTTGTATAACGCCCCTCTCTTTGAATCCCCCTGACCTCACTGAGCCAAGAAGTAGGTTTGTTTTGCAAATTAAAAGATTTATTTGAAAAATTAAACAAGATATATATCACACTTTTATAAATAAATTAATATTTGATAGCACACTTATGAATATGACAGTGATCAACAATGGATAATATTACACTAGCGCACTTTTTTAATTTCTTATGAGTTGGTATAGAGAGGATAAGGTAGCTGAGAATACTTTATGGTTTCAAGGAAATGCAATGATGGAAAAGAATGCAGCACAGAAATAACTGAGATGGTTTCCACAAGAGATAATATGATCACTTTTTCTTTTGACAATTCACTCCCCCCCTATGCAATATAAGGAGATGGAAGGAGAACACACAATTTTCAGGAATACAATCAAATGCAATACCAATTAAGTTCCCCCCTAGCAAGCTTAGAGCAACAGGGATGATTTTAAAACACAGGCAAAAATACTTTAAATGTGATTTGCAAAGAAGTGAAATATGATAAAAATTGATTTTAATTCCCAATAGGAGATTCAGGGTAGGTGACAGCTACTTTGAATTAGTACAGGTCTACACTAGCAATGATTCATGAGCGATTATCAGGTTGAAAACAAATTTCAGCAATGCAAGCAAAAGACAGCGATTTTTGCAACGTGTGGTAAAACTGAGCCAAATTGCAATTCGCTGCACTTTTTCCGAGTGCGTCGAGCACGATTACGGACAAACTATAAGGAGTAGCTTAGATTCTTAGCTTTCAGATGACAGTTAAATCTCGTTCCTAGCACCTATGGTTCAAAAGATACGGACGATGTAGTGGAGGTAGATTCTCAGAAATAAAGTAAGATTCAAATGACAAATGACACTTTCACAGGTTTGAAATTACAGAATGGACACACGATTTCTATGCAGTTCTAAATAGGTGGAAATGGTTTGAATTAGATTATTTTAAACTAAGAGATTGGTTTTGCACAGCTCTGGCTGGATACTCACACTATAAATTTGAAATAGGCCGTCAAGATCTGGTCAGGTTTGGGCTTCACTCGCCACGGACGGTCTCTGGTACCGGTTCTGCTCACAGCGATCTGGTCTGGGTCTCTGGTCTGCGGTTCTGGATCTCTGGTTCTGGTCTCGGCACTGCACAGCGATCTGGTCTGGTCTGGTTTTGGCAAAAGTTCTTGGCACTGCACAGCGGTCTGGATACAGCTCTGCTTTCTGGGTTCTGGAACAGGGTTCTAGCCAGAATCACACAGCTCGGCCGGCTGTTGAATAGTTTGGTCAGGTGGCTGGATTCTGAGGCCTCTGGAAAGGATTCAGCTTGTGGACTAGGCCTTTCTGCTACAAAGTTCTGGAATCTGGAGTCTGGTTTTCTAAGTTCTGGTCTCTGAATATTGTCTGGATTTGAAGTCGTCCGGCAAAGTGCTTCGGAGGAAAGTGGAAAGAGCCCTCTACCTGGGTTTCAGTGGGTCTTTTTATGTCTTTTGAAAGTGGGTGGGAAGGCTGACTTTCTATGCCCAACCCTCTTAGGATCCTGATAGGCTATAGGATTCTCTGTCGCCTGACTGGGGAACAGAGTTGTGAGTCATCCGGCATCCTTTTTATGGCATACAGAAAGAACACTCCCCATGTCACTTTGCACACAAATCTATTTTTGACTTGAATGCATATTTATCTATATACAATTTTTCTAATATTATATGTCCAGTTAACATATTTTCTGTAGCAGCAAACCATCCGATCCCTGTCTTTGTAAGATGTTGTGTCCTTTTCTGACAGAATTCTGCCCTTTTCATCCAGAATACAACCTCTAAACTTTTCCAGAATTTACACAAATGTGTGCAAAGAATATGGGCATCAGATGATGAAGTGTCTGATTTTTAACATGCATACATTTGGAGTAATACCCTATTTTCCGCTACTACCCCCAGAACATACCACAGAGTCCTAACACCTCTTAAAATGTGCACAGAAAAATCACAGGAATCATGATATTATTGATATAATTTTGACAATTATGTACTATGAATTATCCATCTTTCAAAAATCATGCTCTGGCCCAGAGGGGTGTGGTTTAGGTTCCAAAGCACATGGGGGAATTTCTGTCTGTCCCCGCCTCCAAGCTCGGCTGGCTCACAGAGGCAGTGCCCCTCCCATTTCCTTCTGGGAGGAAGCCATTTACGACCCCGATTTAGCATTTGCATGAGCCAAGGAAAGTTAATTGTTCTGTTTCCTGCAGTCTCAGGTACCCCTCCCCTAATTCAATCAGAGAGGTGTAATCTCCTTTTGGTGGGGGTAGGAGAAGACAGGCCACGCCTGTGAATGCAGTTGCTGGGCAAGTTTCAACTCCTGTCGGGGGTGGTTGCTGGGCAGAATTCAATCTATTTAAGCCAGGCTTCAGCCAAATGTCACTTTTGGTCCCATTTTTCTTCATTCAAATCAAACTTACAATTTTGACACATGCAGCTAGAACGCTGATTCTAAGTTCAAAACTATGACATTTAAACAGTTGCAACCTATGTGACACTCCAAAGTAAATCACTCATTTATTTTAAACATTTTGATTTTAGTGGCTTTAAGTCCAATTTCACTTAAGCTGCTGACATCCACAGCTCAGCCAGTTTTGTTATGAACATTATTTTAGGCTCTTCATCTTTCCAGATTTTGTATGCACACAAGACTTAATTCTGCCAGATGTCTGCTGGTGTTCAGTAAGATTTTTGAATATCTTGCGATGTTTGAAATAGGCATTTTGAGCTTTCATTCAGAGAAACAAAGGTGATTTCAAAGCGCTTTTTGAGCTAACAGGCACTGCTGTTTTTCCTTTGGCACCACGTTTCACTCATGGCACTTCTGGCCCCTCACGCTCGCACTGGTGGGTTGCAGGTCAGGCAACCATTTTGGTGTGCGCAAAAACTGCGTGGTTTTCCTGGATTCTGGCGCAAATGTGGGCTTTTCGGCCATCTTGGATTTTCTAAGCCCACGGCACCAAATGTTGTAGCATAATGATTCAAACGTGGGTCAAGAAAGCTGACATTATGTACATCTAATACTAAACAGTTGCATAATTAGCTACTAGACTCTTCTACATCTTTATACATATCCAATGCTGAACAGGTTCAGAAGTAGAAACTCTCTTCTTTATCTGTTTACACTTCCCATGCTGAACAATAGATACCCTCTTCTTCGTCATTGTACACCTTCAATGCTAAACAGTTGCAAATGTAGCATCCCTTTCCTTCATCTTTATGCACTTCCAATTTACAGACATAGCTCCCATCTTCTTCATCTTTATACTCCTTCAGTGGTGGACAGATGCAGAAGTACATACCCTCTTCTTCATCATTCTACCCCTCAAAGGCTAAATAGTGGGAGAGGTGGCTACCTTCTTCTCCATCAATACGCACCTCCAAGATGAACAATGGCTGACGTAGCTACCCTCTTGTTCGTCTTTATACACCTCCAGTGGTAAACAGTTGCAGAGAAGACTACCCGCATCTTCATCTTCATTTGTAAACACCAACAATGCTGAACATTTGTATTGGTAGCTACCCTCTTCTTCATCTTTATAAACTTCCATGCAGAAAGGTGCTATAAGTAGCTTCTGTGAGGAGTCAGGAATGAAACACGGACAAAAGTTATCCATGTTTTTAGTTAAAGACTTTCATTGAAAATAAAAAGGTTGGGAAAAAGGCCTCCCTGACCCTGCTCTCAGAGGAATTTCCATACCTAAACCAAAACTAAGGATCTGTCTCTGTCAGGATGTCAAAAATCAAAACGGTCCTTCTGTCCAACAGTTCTATTCTGACCCTCACGCTATAAACTGAGCAAAAAGGTGAAAAGGAAAATGTCTTTGACCTGTGATGCCTTTTGAAAAAGTGTTTGTGATGAAAGAATAAGTAGCTCTAACTCCCTTTCACTGTATTTCTCTTTACCACAAACAGTTCTTAATACAACAGTTCCTTGTGCCTTGTTGTGCCCACTGTGTCACTGTTGCACACAATGTTTTATGATTCTATTCACTTCAGAGTTCTGTGACTAGGGTTTTGCTCGTGCGTGTTCGGCCAACAGAGTCCTAATATCCTTGCTTAGGACCACTTGTTTCTACACACATGAGATTGCCTGGTATACTTTCCTGCCAGTGCTTCTTGTACTTCACACAGTAGTAATTGCCTGGTATACTCTTTGCCAGGGCTTCTTAGAGTCATCTACTTCCACCATTGTACATTTACTTGGTTTGATAATATATCTTCTTGATATATATATATATTTTATGTGTTTCTATGTATTTACATTCCATGCATTCATATATTGTTAAGGGTGATGGTTTCAATTCACTTTCCCTTCTTACAATCAGCCTCTTTGCTTTCTCTTGTTCTTCAGTATGCTTACTATTATTTGTATTTGGCATGCCCGCCGATACGCCCCACAGTCCCCACTATCCTTGGGTTGACACACAGGCACTTGTTGGCGTTCTCAGGATCATTTGCGATCAGTCAGTGAAGGTGCTCGTCCTGCTTTTCCTTCATGACTGCTTTCTCTGCATCCTTCTCGTCGCCTGTGGCTTCCCTTCAGCACACGCGCTTCGCTTTGGGCTCTTGTAAGGTAATGGTCAGTTAACGCCAAGGAGTCTCTTCCTGTCTCCGGGCGTCTCTCCAGTGCGTCCCCTTTTCCTTTTTCACAGCGTTTCCCTTCTTTCTCTGCTCAGAGCTGAGGGGGACCGCCTCACCTATTCAGGACCTCAAGCTTTGCAGAGAGGCAAACCATTCTCTCGCCAACTGCAGCAGCCTTCGATACTGGGCTGCCGGCCTTTACATTTCCCAAACGTAAGTGTTTTCTGCCAACAGCTACAGTGCTTGCTGGCATTGAAGATTCTTTCCTCTACACTGTTATTCTCCTCTTCCTCATCCCAGTATGTAGGGGATTCTGGGAAAAGGAGTCCATTATTGATGTTTGATAAAAAGAGTTTCACTTTCAATATGCCTGGATGGTAAAGCTGTTCTGGATGATGAGTAGATGGAACTGATAAAGGCATTCATGTTACTTCCATATGGTAGACCAAAGTTGGCAGTTTGGTTTATATGCTTTGGTGAATAATTCATTCTATTCTTCTAAGGGGAAGGTGCAGAGGTATGGCAATAGGCCATGAGGGTATTGGGAGTATCTTCAAGGGCAAATGGAGGATACCATGTATTATCCAATGTAACCATGAAATTACCCCAGAGGTTGTCTACTCCCATGTGAACCACCCTCATATAGTCACCCCCAGGGTCAGGATTAGTTAGTGGCTGCATCCCCTGGTCACATGGGATGAGGTATTGGATTCATCACACTATCCTATTCTTCATCTTTACACACCTCCATGCTGAACAGTGCTAGATGTGGCTACCCTCTTCTTCATCTTCAAGTGCTGGGTAGTTGCAAAAGTGACTATCCTCTTTATCTTTATAACACATCCATGCTGAACAGTGCTGGATGTGGCGAACCTCTTCTCCATTGTAATACACCTCAATTATGTGCAAGAAGTTGCAACCACTGCTTCATCTTTATACTCCTCTATGCTGAACATTGGTAGATGTTACGCTCACCTGGTCTCTGCGAGGACGTTAGGGCACAGTTGCAGTCTTCCCTGAAAATGATCACCCTTGTCTGACTTCTTCCCCTGCACATATGCTGCGGGCTGAGATAATTGGTAACACTGCTCCTCCGTGGATATACGAGATTGTCAGAATGTGGTTATGTGACTGTTCTCTCTCTCAAACCCTCCTTCCCAAAGTGTGGTAAGCATGCTCCGACCCATAAAATCTCACCTTTTGATCAATGATGATGAGCTCTCTGTCCTGCTTCTCACTGCAGGGGCACTTCGTGACGGGCCGAGTTCCTTCACTGGCCCATTGTACGTGGCAGCCCAGACCAGCTGTGGATTAACCCCTTCTGATGGTAAGTGTCTTATGGCTTTTAGTATTGTGATGTTGGTTCCTGATTATTGTCCGTATCTTTTAATGATGTATTTCCTCTGCTCTCTCCAAACAGATGAAATGCGGCCTTCGGTAGCTGCGGTGGACAAAGCAAGTCTAAATTGGAAGAGAATGGAGTCTGCGATGCTCTGACAGAAGTGGAGTATTGATTTAAGTTTAAGCGCAAAGATTTGTCAAAAGCACGACCTTAAACATATGTTTTTGCGAACTCTAACCTTGTCTTTATCTTTTTTC
This sequence comes from Ambystoma mexicanum, assembly GCF_040938575.1. Lineage (NCBI taxonomy): Eukaryota > Metazoa > Chordata > Amphibia > Caudata > Ambystomatidae > Ambystoma > Ambystoma mexicanum. The sequence continues at coordinate 262,830,732 of NC_090921.1, read as the reverse complement.
TTTGCAGGCACCGTCTTCAGATGAATGGACCTCCGTACCACGATGTCGGAGTTGGAGCGCTGCTTTCCGGAGGTCTGAAGATGAATGAGGAATACCAGAGACAACGATGATGCGTGCCGAAGAAAGCAGATTCCAGGGTTAGATGCTGAGACTGGTAGCTGGAAACGAAGGTAAGATACTGAGGCTGGTAACCGGAACCGAAAGTAAAATGCTGAAGCTGGTAACTGGAAACAAGATAAGATGCGCTCAGGCGGCGGTGAGTGTTACGCTGCCATCAGTGCACAATAATGCGAAGTGCTGGTCTGCAGGTTGGGTGGGCTTAAATAGTCTAGGTCTGGCCACGCTCATAAGCCTTGACTCACCAGCTCCCTATCCAGCCACTCCTAAAGGATGCAGCATGTGTAATCCAGCTCTCTCCAGTGGCCACACCCAAATAAACACATGTGGAGGTTCTTTGTAAGGAAAATAAAGTACTTTGCACAAAATAAAGTGTGTGAGTTTTATATTTGTTCATGAGCCTGGCGTCAAAGGCCAAAGGCGCCAGGACTGAGTCCAGCTGGTCTTCCAATGCTGAATTGTCCCAAAGGGACATTTAAAAGTTGTGTCACCCCTTGCCCTCATCATGCGATGGTGCGGGGTCAGTGTTTCCGGGCCAGTGGCCATGACAGCACTCCCCCTCAAGGCCCCTCTCACAGTGTTCTTTCTCCTGGTCCAGGCTTGGTGGGATTGTCGTGATGGAATTGTTTGATCACTTGTGGGGCATGGACGAATCCACTGGGTTCCCAGGTACGATCTTGAGGTCGATAACCCTTACAGTCTATAAGGTAGTACAATTTAGATCGCACTATCTTGGAATCCAGAATAGCCTTGACCTCGTATTCCGGTTCCCCTTCTAAGATATCGGGCTCGGGTGGTGCTTCAATCCAAGTTCCTGGTTTCATTGGCTTCAGGAGTGAAACATGGAATACCAGATGGATTTGCATGTTAGGTGTTAGTTCCAATTTCATGGCAGCAAGGTTTATCATGGCTTTGATGGGATAAGGCCCTAGGTATCGGGGACGGAAGGCTTGTGGTCCTTTTAGAGGAATGTTTTTGGAGGCTAACTAAACCTTGTCTCCGACCTGATAATATGGGGCCTCCCTTTGGTGTCGGTCTGCAAAAACGTTCTGCTTTTCCTTAGCTATGGTCAAATGTTCAGCTGCTTCTTTAAGAATCCTAGCGATGGATTTATGTAAGGCTGTTACTGCTGGCATTTCCAATTCGTCAAGTGAATCAAAAGCAGATGTTCGAGGATGTCGACCATGCACCGTGTAGAATGGAGTCTGTCCGGTGCTAGTGTGAATAGAATTGTTGTAGGCATATTCGGTCAACCAAAGTATTTCTTTCCAGGATTCCTCATTTTGTTGCAACATACACCTTAGATATTGCTCCAGGGTCTGGTTGGTCGTTCGGTTTGGCCATCGGTTTGAGGATGGTGACTAGTAGATAACAGGAGGTCGATTTTGGCTATCTTCCAGCATCTCCTCCAGAGTGTCGAGACAAACTGGGTTCCTTGATCTGATCTTAGTACTGATGGGAACCCGTGTAATTTGACAATCTGTTCCAAAAACAAAGTCGCGAGGGCGGAAGCAGTGGGGGAGTCCTTTTAATGGGATAAAATGGGCCATTTTGGAGAACAAATCCACAACAACTAAGATGGTGTTATATCCATTGCATGGAGGAAAATATGTGATGAAGTCCATTGACAACGTATGCCACAGTGCTGACGGTACCATCAATGGACACAATAAACCGGCTGGGTTTAGTTTTTGAGATTTATGTTGTGTGCAGACACCACATGTCACGATGAATTGGGTAATGTCTTTTCTCCAAGTTGGCCACCAGTAACTCTTTCCTATTTAGCTTGAGTTTTGGCAATCCCTGGAGGTCCTTCCACCAATGAATCATGATAGTTTGCTATTGTTTGATCTTGTCGTTTTTTGTCCTGAATGTATAGTCTCCTTGAAAGTATGGTAGATCATTTTCAATGGTGTATTGGTCTCCTCTAGATAGCCATTCCTGTTGTGCTGCTTGATTCATCTGAGCTCGGAGATCGGTTTTCAAGTCGTCCAGACAAGTGGTTGCAGCGATATTGTTTTGGATTCGTTCCTCTGGAATGATGGCCACATGCTCAGGTGTGGTAAAAGCTTCTTTGCCCACACTCATGTGTGACAGAGCGTCAGCTTTCCCATTGTGTATTCCGGGTCTGTAGGTGATGATAAAATCATATTCCACAAAGAAAAGAGCCCAACGAAGTTGGTGTGAGGATTGGGCTTTGGCGGTCTTCAAGTATTGCAGATTGCTGGGATCTGTGATGACAGTGACTGTGTGTCTTGCTCCAAGAAGGTAGTGTCTCCATGCTTTGAAGGCTGCCTTAATTGCTAACAGTTCTTTGTCTGTGATTGCATAGTTCAACTCTGGTGCAGAAAACCTACGGGACCACAATGCTATGGGATGTAATTGTCCTGTTTCGGGGCTCCTTTGTGACAATACCGCCCCCATGGCTACGTTGGAGGCACCCTCGACGAGACCACGTATGGCAGGTCCGGTCGAGGGTGTCGAAGAACTGGTGCTGTAGTGAAAGCAAGTTTCAGCTCCTGGAAGGCTTTCTCTGCTTCTGGAGACCAAATGAGTTCTTGTTTTTTCTCAGCAGGGAGGTAATTGGATGTACTATCTGCGAAAACCTAGGAATAAACCGACAATAAAAATTGGCGAATCCGAGCACACTTTGTACTCCTTTAGTGGATGTCTGTGATGGCCATTGAAGGATAGTATCCACCTTGCGTGTGTCCATGTGAACTCCTCCTGGTGTGAGCATAAAGCCCAAAAATGCAACTTCTGTTACGGCGAAGAAACACCTTTCTAACTTGGAAAACAGCCGATGCTGTTGAAGCTTTTCCAATACTGCTCGTACATGGATGACATGGTCCTCCTTGAAAGCTGAGTAAATGAGAATGTCATCAATGCAGACATGTGCGCAAACGTCCAACAATTCACAAAGCACATCGTTCATAAAAAATTGGAACGCCTCCGTGGCATTACATAACCCGAAGGGCATAACCTGGTGTTCGTAAAGACCATACTTAGTACGGAACGCCGTCTTCCACTCATATCCCTTTTTAACTCTTACGAGATGATAGGCTCCCTGTATATCCAGTTTTGTGTAAACTGGGGCATTCTTTACCTGATCCAAAAGCTCCGGGATGAGTGGCAGTGGATATCTGTTTTTTACCGTGATCTGGTTAAGCGCTCTATAGTCAATACAAGTCCTTAAGTCGCCCTCTTTTTTAGGTATGAAAAAGAGAGCCGAGGAGGCAGAGGACTTGGACGGACGGATAAAGCTGTTAGCCAGATAAGTTTTTAGATGCTGGTTTTCACCAGGTAAGTTTTTAGATGCTGGTTTTCCTGCTCCGTTAGGGTGTAAATCCAACTACAAGGGATTTGGGCTCCGGGCACCAGATCTATTTGGCAATCATAAGGCCTGTGTGGTGGCAGGGTGTTTGCTTGCTCCTTCTGAAAAACATCCTGGTAATCCAGATATTCAGGTGGTAAGGAACTGGTGAGTCCTAAAATGGTTTTCGGCTTTGGTCTCAGGTTGCCCATATTTCTTTTGTAACTCTTGAGGAAAGGTCAGAACTAGTTTTTGCCAGTCGATCCTCGGGTTGTGGGTTTCCAGCCAAGGCATTCCTAGTATCATCTGATACTGAGGAGCACCGATGAGATCGAAGGTAATGTCTTCTTGATGAGCATCCTGACACATAAGCATTACTTTTTGGTATGCTGCTTCACTGGCCCAGACGCTAACTGAGAAACAACCACTGCTGTGATGTTTTATTCCGATTTCAGCTTTTGTCGGAGAGGAAGGCCTATTCGAGCAGCCATATCTTGATCAATATAATTTCCCACGGCTCCACTATCAATGTATGCCTCCAAGGCATGTATTTTTGACGGTTGTTTGTGTTTGACCAAAAGTACCGGGATGACTAGATGTGAGGTCTGTACAGATTCCTTCTTTTCGCTCGACAAGTGGACACCTATGCTTGGCGGGCGTTGGAGTTTTCCGAATCTTGTTCTTTTTCCTCATCGTCTTTGTCTGTTGCTCCAACCAATTTCTTGGGTGGTTTCACCGGGCATTCCAGGCGGAAGTGTCCTGCTCTCCCGCATTATAAGCAGAGCTGTGTTGCCTCCTTTTCTCTCTTTGTGCCTTGGAGATTGGACTCCGTAATGCACCAATCTGCATTGGTTCAGTGTGTTCGTGGGATTTGGCTTGATTGTCCCGGGGTCGCATTTAGACCGACCTTCCGTCTGCCCTTGTGTGGTCCATCTTTCGATTTTGCAATCTGTGATCAAGCTGCACAGTCAAGTTGATGCAATCCGCACATCCCTTGGGGGGATTCACCACTTGGGCTAGAACATCCTTGAGTTCCCCACGCAACCCTCAATAAAAGAGCGTATTCCTCTTTTCTTCTGGTCAGTTTGTCTGTGCTACGAAACGATTGAAGGTTGCGATGTAGGTCAATAAGTCTTGGATTCCCTGTCTAAGTGACAATAATTCATTGTCCAAAGCTTGTCCTTGAATAATCCTTGTGAACAATTTCTCCATCTCCCGCTGAAATTCCCCAAAGTCTCGAAGCAAGGGATCATCCTAGTTTACGAGTGGTATCGACCAGTCCACTGTGCTGCCTCCTAAATATGAGAGTACAAATGCAACTCTGGCTTGATCGTTGGAGAAAGCCCCAGGCCGGCACAAAAAATAAAGGAATATAGCGTACTTGTTAGGGTCGCCGGTAAAGCATTCGGGCGGGGCCAGTGGCACCACACCTGGTAGAACCACTTGAACTGGTGGTGATGGCTGCGCCATGGAAGACTGGGCAAGTCCAGGTAGTGGGAACTGACCCGCGTGGGCCTGAAGCATTTGCCTGGCCAAGTTGTTGTTTCGTTCTCGGGCTACAATAAGATTCCTCCTTAAAGCATTAGTTTCCTATCTGGAGGCATGGACTTCAGCCCGTAATTCCCCCAATAGTTGGGCCAACTGGTCTGTTTCCGAGGTTTCCATAATGCGCAGGCAGAGATTCGTAGAGGCTTCGCGTTCTGTTACGCTCACCTGGTCTCTACATTGGGGCATGGTTGCAGCCCTCCCTGGAAGTGGATCACCCTTGTTTGACGCCCCCCCCTGCACATATGCTGCTGGCTGCGATAATTGGTGACACTGCTCCTGCCTGGATATATGAGATTGTGAGAATGCGGCTATATGACTGTTCTATCTCTCAAACCCTTCTTCCCAAAGTGTGGTAAGCATGCGCCGACCAATATAGTCTCACCTGTTGATCAATGATGATGAGCTCTCCATCCTGCTTCTCACTGCAGGGCCGCTTCTTCATGGGCCGAGTTCCTTCACTGGCCCATTGTACGTTGGAGCCCAGACCAGCTGTGGCTTAACCCCTTCTGATGGTTAGTGTCTTAAGGCTTTAAAATATTGTGATGTTAGTTCCCGATCATTGTCCGTATCTTTTAATGATGTCTTTCCTCTGCTCTCTCCCAGCAGATGAAATGCGACCCTGCGGTAGCTGCGGTGTACAAAGAGAGTCTAAATTGGATGAGAATGGAGTCCGCGATGCTCCATCAGAAGGTGAGTGTTGATTTAAGGTTAAGCGCAAAGATTTGTCAAAAGCGGGACCTTAAGCGCTATGTCTTTGCAAACTCTAACCTTGTTTTTATCTTTTTCCCCGGCAGGCACTGTCTTCAGATGAAGGGCCCGCCGTACCACGATGTCGGAGTTGGAGCGCAGCCTTCCAGAGGTCTGGAGATGAATGAAGAATGCCAGAGACAACGATGATGTGTGCCGAAGAAAGAAGATTCCAAGGTAAGATGCTGAGGCTGGTAGCTGGAAACGAAGTTAAGATGCTGAGGCTGGTAACCGGAACTGAAAGTAAGATACTGAAGCTGGTAACTGGAAACAAGGTAAGATGCGCTCAGGTGGAGGTGAGCTTTACGCTGCAATCAGTGCAGAATAACACGAAGCGCTTGTCTGCAGGCTCGGTGGGCTTAAATAGTCTAGCTCTGGCCACGCCCATAAGCCTTGAGTCACCGGCCCCACCCAGCCACTCCTAAAGGATGCTGCATGTGAAATCCAGCTTTCTCCAGTGGCCGCACCCAAATAAATGCACATGGAGGTTCTTGTAAGGAAAATCAATTACTTTGCACAAAATAAAGTGTGTGAGTTTTATATTTGTTCATGAGCCTGGCGCAAAGGCTCCAGGACTGAGTCCAGCTGGGCTTCCAATGCTGAATTGTCCCAAAGGGCCAATTAAATGTTGTGTCACCCCTTTCCCTCGTCCTCCGATGGTGCGGGGTCAGTGTTTCAGAGCCGGTGTCCATGACAGTAGATTCATTTACCCTCTTATTTATCTTTATCCACTTCCATGCTAAACAGTGGTCGATGTGGCTACCCTCCTATTCATCATTATAGACCTTGAATGCTGAATAGTTGCAGAGGTAACTACCCTCTTCTTCATCCTTGTACAACTCCACTGCTGAATAGTTTCAGGGGTGACGCCCCTCTTCTACATCTTTATGTACCATTAATCCTAAACAGTTGCAGAAGTAGCTGCCCTCTAGCTAACCTCTTCTTCATCTGTATACACATCCAATGCTGAACAGTTTCAGAAGTAGATACTCTACTCTTTATCTTTGTATACATACTATGCTGAATACTTCCAGTAGTATTCTACTGGAACAAATCTTCATTGTTGTAAACTGTCAATGCTGAAGTGTTTCATAAGGGGCATCACTCTTCTTCATCTTTTTGCACTTCTTATTCTAAACATTTGCAGATGTTGCTACCCTCTTCATCTTCATACACCTTCAATGGTGAACGGATGCAGAAGTGCATACCCTGTACACCTCCACTGCTAAATAGTTGTAGCGGTGGCTAACGGCTTCTCCATCAATATGCACCTCCAAGCTGACCAGTGCTAAGTAGTACACAGGACCCCATTTTTAAAGCGATAACATTTTGACAGGTAGGAACGCCCCCTGCTTCCCGTATTAAACCCACCTTTTTAATATGGTTTGACATGGCGAAGTCTGATCTATGAAAGTCTTGTCAAAACAGGTTCTTCCCGGTTCTTCCAAAACCATCAAGGACACCATTGTCACCCTCACTCCTGCCCTGGCTGACTTCTGCAATCACTCCTTTGCCACTGCAGCCTTCCCTTCCCACCTGAAGCACTCTCTTGTACTCCCTCCTCTCAAGAAACCCTCAGCCGACCTCTCCTGCCCAGCTATCATCCGATCTCCATCAGTCCTTTCCTAGGCACACTCCTGAAAAAGCTTTCCATCTCCCAGCTTAATATTCACACTGAATCTGTTGGTGTCTTCATGACCATCAGTCTGGCTTCAGAGCAGCCAGAAGCATGGAAACTGCTCTCCTGAGCATCCGTGAAGACCTGCTCTCTAACCTTGATTCTAATCTCCCCTCTGTCCTAATCTTACTCGATCTCTCTTCTGCCTTTGACACGGTCAACCATGCCATTGTGCTCAAACGTCTCCTTGATAACCTTGGTATCACTGATCAGGTCCTGGCCTGGCTGACCTCGTTCCTCTGACCTGTTCACTGTGTTCTGATTTTTGTGGTAAACTAGGGCTGACGCTCTCTTCCTGTCCGCTTGCACTTGTCCTGTCCCCCCCCCCCCACTCCCTCCTATTCCATGATGCTCTCTATCTCACCGATCTTTTCTAACTGCTTCTCTATTGACTATCCTGCTCTCCTCACCAAATCTGGTAGGAAAAAGTTTAAAAAGGACATCCTGGTCTCCAACCCAGGCCTCCCTATCGCTGACACCTACACTAGTTCCTCCTCCAAGGAAACTCTCACTGACATCCTCTTTTTCGTGCCTTCACCTGAACTATGGACCCTTCATATGGTCTCTGTGCTCTCTCCTTTCTCCTCTTCTCCCATTAATGGTGGCACCCGTTGGGATGTCCTCTTGGCCTCCTTCCACTCCTCTAAGGCCATCATTAATGTCTACGCTAATGGGACCATCTTGGTCCAAGGCCCTCAGGCCAACCTTCACCTCTTCGATAGACGCTTCCCGCACCTCATCAACTTCTTTTGCTCTCCTGCTGTGCCCCCTCCTCTGTCCTCGACTGCCTTGCCTCTACCCTCCCTCCCCACCCCCTCTCGTGCTCGTTCTTCACCTGCGCAGGGCGTACCTCTGATCTATACTCCTCCCCGGAAGTTCTTCAAAGATGGCAACCTTCTCCACATTGCCACTCTTAACTCTCGCTCTGCCGTCAAACATTCCTCTGATATCTGCCGCCTTCTTGAGGAACTTGACCTTGACGTACTCGGTCTCACTGAGACATGGTTCATGGCCAGCTCTGTCACCAGCTTTGACACACTACTACCTGACAGTTACAAGATCCTCTCCGTGCCCAGGCCCAACCGTGCAGGGGGGGTTGTGGCCCTTATCTTCCCTGAGTGGATTCCTGCCACTGTTACTCCCACGAAGACCTACTCATCTTTCGATTTGTCTTGTCTGCCGACTCTCTCTCTCTCCTAGCCATTCCCTTACCGTGGCTACTATCTATCGGCCACCTGGTCAAATTTCCTCCTTCCTCTCCGAATGGGCGGACCTCTCCTCCTCACTCCTGTCCTGAACCACTCAACTCCTCTTTCTTGGAGACTTCAACATCCACCTGGATGCCTCCTGTCCCCCCTCTGGACTCCTTCGCGACCTCTGCGACTCGCTCTCACTCTCTATTGTCCCGTCTGGGCCGACTCAATCTGCAGGGCACACTATTGATGCCCTGATCTCCTCTGACTTTCCCCTCTCTTTCCCTCTCTCCACTCCTCTCTCCTGGAGTGATCACTTTCTCCTCTCCTCCCACCTCTCCCTCCCTACCCCACAGGCAAAGCCACCCCATCACTGCCACCTTCCTTCTCGGTCATCAGACCCATGAAGCGCGTGTCAGTTGAGGCTTTCGCTGCCACCTTCTCGCCCCCTCCTCCCCCTTCGGCTGACTCCCACCCTGACACAGCCCTCTCCACTCTCCACTCTGCTATATCTTATACTCTTGATATCCTTGCCCCTGTCATGAGAATCCGCCTGAAGTCCAAAGCCAAATGTAACTCCTGGTATGACTCTGATCTCGTCACCCTCAAACGCAAGTGCAGGGTGGCAGAGAGGAAATGGCGTGCTTCATGGTCATCCTCTGACAAACTGGCCTGTCACCTGCTCCAAAGGCAATACCGGCGCTCCGTTCTCACCAAGAAGAGAGCCCTTATCCAAGCCCACATCTCTGCGGCATCTAACAATTCGGCCAAACTCTTTAAAATCTGCAAGGAGCTGGCCAACCCTGCTGCAGTCTCTACCTCTCCTGTCCCCTCCCAGGCCCTCTGCACGGCACTGGCCTCTCACTTCATTTAAAAAACTCAGAAAAAACCTGTCCTCACTCTCCTCCTATCACCTCCCTCCCTCTATTCTCTGCCCTTCCGCTGGCCCTTCTGCAGCCACCCCTTCTCTCTCCTTCTCTGCCTTTCCCCTTTTTTCTGCTGACGAGGTTTCAAGACAAGTCCGATCTATGAAAGTCTCGTCAAAACAGGTCCACCCCTGTTCCTCCAAGACTATCAAGGACCACATTGACTCCTTGGCTCCTGCCCTTGCTGACTTCTGCAATCACTCCTTCGCCTCTGGAGTCTTCCCATCCCCTCTCAAGCACTCCCTTGTGCACCCCCTTCTTAAGAAACCCTCTTCCAACCCTTCCTGCCCAGCTAACTATCGCCCAATCTCTATCACTCCCTTCCTGGGCAAGCTCCTGGAGAAACTGGCCATCTCCCAGCTTAATCTCCATGCTGAATCTGTTGGTAGTCTTCATGACCATCAGTCTGGCTTCAGAGCTGCCAGAAGCATGGAAACTGCTCTCCTGAACATCCGTGAGGAAATACTCTCGAACCTTGACTCTAACATTCCATGTGTTCTCATTTTGCTTGATCTCTCTTCTGCCTTTGATACTGTCAACCATACCATCCTGCTCAACCGTCTCCGTGATAACCTGGGTATCACTGGTCAGGCTCTGGCGTGGCTGACCCCTTTCCTCTCCAATCGACCCTCCCAGGTCCAACTGGGGTCTTTCCTCTCTGACATCTTTTTCTCTATCTGTGGTGTCCCCCAGGGATCTAACCTCTCTCCCTGGCTGTTCAACCAGTATCAGGCACTTCTCGCCCACGGCACCGCCGCTCTCTGCCCCAACTTTCAGTGCTATGCCGATGATACCCAGCTCATTTTCTGGCTACCCTCGGCCTCCTCTTCTCCTTCCCTCATCTCTGACTGTCTTTCTGCTATCCAGGAATGGTGTGCCGCCAACGACCTCTGCCTTAATGCCAGTAAGACTGAGATTCTACTCATCGGCACAACCACTCCCTCCTTCCCTGCAGCTCTCTGGCCGACCTCTCTGGGCCCTCTACCTGCTCCTACCTGCAAGACTAAAAACCTTGGGGTCATCTTCGACTCCACACTCTCCTTCTCGCCTCATATATCCGACGTCTCTCAGAAGTCACACTACGAGCTACACCTCCTCAGAGGTATCCTTCCTTTCCTCTCCTTCCCCCAGAAGCTCACTGTCTCTAGAGCCCTGGTTCTCTCGAAGCTGGACTACTGTAACAGCCTCTATCTAAATCTGCTTGCCTCTACTCTCCGCCCTTTGCAACTCATCCAGAACAGGAAAGCGAGACTTGTCCTTGGCCTCAAGCCCAGGGACCGTTTCTCTCCAGGACTCAAATCACTGCACTGGCTCCCAGTGACTGCGAGGATCAAGATCAAAACCCTCTGCATTGTCCACAAGGCCATCTGGGGCGTTGGGCCAAAATACCTTCAACTCTCTCTTCCTAAATATCTTCCTTCTCGAGCTCTTCGCTCATCCGCCTCCAACTCCCTCAGGGTCAGCCGCTTCTCCAAACAACGAGTTGAGGGCAGATCTCTCTCTGCTGCAGGGGCCTCCCTCTGGAACAGCCTTCCTGCCTCCCTGAAACTTGAGGAGAACCATCTCCGGTTCCGGAAGCACCTCAAAACTTTCCTCTTTGCCTCCGCTTTCTCTCCCCCTCTCCCCTGCTAATACTACTGAAACTGCATTGAATCTGCAACTGGGCCACTCACCGTTCCACCTAAAATGTAGCACTCAGAGCTCTGGACAAATTACTGCTCAGTTTGCCGCACTTCAATAAGGGTGAAAGGGACAAATTAACAAACACCAGGCTGGAAGCTATTGACTAGCTGGTTCATCACCTGTAGTTGAAACATAAGCATATAAAAACACCTCAATTTCTCAGTGAGTCACTGACCTTAAAATACTATGGCCCTCATTACGACCCTGGCGGAAAGTAACTGACCTGACCGCCATAGCGTAAATAGCGTTTCCGCCATTGCACGATGGAGTAAAGTGCGGCTAATTCTGACCCATCGGGCACGAGCATTACGCCATGGCGGAAGTGCAAAGTCCGCGATGGCGGAAATGTCTCCAAAACGCCCCTCACCGCCGTCGTACGGCGCCCTAGGTGCAATTCCGCCACCCATCATAGCGGTCACCGTAATGAGCGATAATCGCAAAATACGGTGACCGCAAATATACGGAAACGGAAGTAAAAACATGGGGCCGGAACGGGAAACAGCACGCCGTACACCTATAAAATCAGAATCCCAACACAACCATTAAAAATCCGACCCTGAGACACATCCCAACCCGTTAGCCACCCTAGTTAAAACAATCAAAATGGGAAAAGTTGCTAAAAAAGCGTGCGACCGCAAGCGGCAGGTCCACTTCTCCCATGAGGAACTCACCGTGCTCACAGAGACCCTCCAGGAGAATGCTGCCGTCGTCTTCTCGACGCAAATGACCAGGACGGCACTTGCGAACAAGAAGGCCATATGGGCCCTGGTGGCACAGCGGGTAAGTGCGGTGGGGACCGCACCCCGCAACCCACAGCAATGCAGAAAGCGATGGGACGACTTGCGGATACGCGTACGGAGCATACTATCAGCCAACCGTAACATTGCCACAGCTACCGGGGGAGGATCGGAATCACCCATCAAGTTGACCCCCTGGGAAGAAATCTGTGCCTCCACCATTGGAATGGAGAGTATAGAGGGAGTCGGAGGGATGGAGAAAGGAGTGCAGACATCCGAAGAATCAGGTAGGTGGGCCAAATAAAACAATGCTAAATCCACAATGTCCAATCATGTGAAGTACCATGTGTCCACATAGTGCAACAGAAACACATGTCCAGGAGAACGTCCACATACATTGGCCTGATAGCGCACTTTAAAAGTCACATTAAATACATAAATAATTAAAAATCCTAAAAACACCCTCTACACGTGCAGCATGCACACCCTACCTGCAGGCTGCAAAACAACTGCATCCTCAATCCACACAAAAATGAAACCACCTCCAAGGCCCTGACCCAAATCACCCTCAGGTACCACCCCAATGCATGTGATACATTGCCATTCCAATTTCCACAGACCCATAAATAACGCTCGCCCTCCTTCACTCCACCACAGGGTCCGATTCAAACGACGAGCTTCAGGACACCCCTACCAGCACACCTGCAAAGAGGGCCAAGACCAACGGCCAAAGACCCTCCACCTCAGCTGCACGGATCAAGACACGGCAGCAGCACAAATTAAGTGGCAGCACACAGGAGGGGACTTCAACAGGCACCCCAGCAGCCAGCATGCCCACAACAGCAGCACCACAGGTCCCCCCAATGGATGCCACAGAAGGCACTGCTTCTGGTGGCAGCAGCACCATAGGTGACACTGCCTTAATGCCAGCATGCTTCGACACAGAAAACGGTGCTGTCGATGTAGGACCCATCCATGACCTGTCTCAATCCCCCTGTTTGTTTCATCCCGTACAACATGAGGATACCACGCAGGGGCACCCACAAGACGATGACTGGCCATCCCCCACAAGCCCTGTGGCAAGGCAACATGAGGTGATCAGCCCCTCTGTGACACCACCGCAAATGGCCATGGCCCAGCAGAGGCAACAGTCCCTCGACCAGGTGATCGTGCAACAGCAGCAACTGGCCACGCTCCTCAAGGAGCATGCTGATGAATGTGGGGGTTCTAAGGCAGCCATAGAAACATCTACTGAGACACTTAGGGCACAAATGGAGCAAAGTACAGAGACACTAAGGGTACAAATGGAGAGAAGTACAGAGACACTAAGGGTACAAATGGATAGAAGCACCGAGAGCCTGAGGGGGGAACTGCATGCGACGTCCAAAGACGTATGTGGTGAACTTGCCGCTGTGCGCCGTGTGCTCACTGAGCTCTCACAAACCCTTAGGGACATGCATGGACGTGAGCAGGCAGAGACATCATCCGTTGCAAGTTCCGTCCAGGGCAGCCCCCAACGTAGATCTGGGAGGAACCTGCGCTCCACAGGCAGGGGTGCCCCTGATACCCGGAGAGGGGGCTTGCAATAGCGTCTGCCCACTGACAATGAGCATCTTTGGACACTGGTGTTCGGGGGGGAGGTAGGAGGGTGGAGGAGGGGTGTTGGGCTTTCTTGGGTGGCGGGTCGATGGGGTGTGTAATATAATTTCACATATGCCATAAACATTTCATAATCATCCAATGAGATGTGTGGACGTTGATCTTAGTGTACGAGGCCTTTATAGGCGTACAGTCCACATTGTGCATGTTCCAGACACACACAGTGCCACAAGTCCCGTGTCCATGTATTAGCCACCAGGCGTGAGTGCTAGAAGCATGAATCTATGATATCCTGACGAATTTCACGGGCCTCCTGTGCCTCGCGGACTCCTTGAGGTGCTGCCACATCCCCACCCTCATCATGACCATCTTCAGCTGCTTGCAGTTCTGCGTCAGGGGGCATGGGCACATTTCTACGTACGCACATGTTGTGTAGCATGACACATGCCATGACCATCTTTGCAACCTTCTCATGGCGGTACAGGAGTGCCCCGCCAGACCTGCTGAGGCAGCGGAAACGAGCCTTCAGTAGGCCCAATGCCTGTTCTATGACTACACGGGTACGTGAGTGGGCATGGTTGTAGTCCTCCTCATGCTGGTTCTGTGGGTTCCGGAGTGGTGTAAGGAGCCATCTCTTCAGTGGATACCCGGCATCACCTGTATGTGGACAATAAAGGATGTTTGTGGAATGACATTGCTACGTACGCATCCCCCCCCCTTCCTGCCAGGTCATTGCCGCATCACATACCCCACATTATCATGTATGAAATGAGACTCACCGAGTAGCCAGGATCTGTTCCCTGCGTGTCGCTCCATGTAGCGTGGTATTGTAGAGTTCCTCAAGACCATAGAATCATGGGTTGATCCAGGAAATCGGGCACTACAATGTGTAAAGATCCTGTTGGAGTCACACACCATTTGTACATTAAGAGAATGATATTGTTTCCGGTTGCGGTACTGGACCTCCATGGCATGTGGGACAACCAATTCCACATGGGTGCAGTCGATGGCACCAATGCAACCCGGTATGCCGGCAAGTGCATGGAATCCCACTTTTGTGTTTGTAATCTCCTGCTCCGAGCGTGGTAAAGAGATGTAGTCGTCTGCGAGCACTTGCAATAGTGTCCGTGACAACAGTGGCTGTGAAATGCCATGCAACTGTCCGACTGTGTGCTGGTAGGTGCCTGTGGCCAGGAAGTGGAGTACAGACACCACCTTCAGTAGGGGTGGGATGGCGGTTGGGCTATCTAACATGCTGACAAGGTCAGCGTGTGTCATGTTCACAATGGCGGTTATGGTGTCCCGGTCCAAACGGTAGAGGGTGTGGATCTGCTCAGCAGTGAGGTTGAACGGATGAGCTCGGAGGCATGGGATTGCGGGCTGCCTGCGTGGTGGTAGTGGCTGTGCTGGTGGGCCTTGCTGGCCCTGCCTTGCCCTCCTCCTCCTCCTGCGTCTCCTCTGTGCGGCCGGTTGTTGTAGTAGTTGGTGTTCGTCTTCTTCTTGAAGTTGGAGTACTTGCAGTGCTATCAGGTCCCCCAGGGCCAACATCGCTAGTCCTGCCGGTAGCATTTTGGAGTGGGTGTGGTTGTGGGAGGGGGTTGGGTGTGCAATTTATGTGTTTTCAGGCTGTATAGCCTCCACCTGTGGTGATTCATTCCACCTGTGCCAGCTGCAATCCCCTTTGGGCGAGCACGTCCCGCACACAACGCTGCAATGTGACGCATGGCATCTTGCTATTACAATCATGTATTTAATCCCGATGGCAGTGAAATATTGGTTTATATGTTCATTCTGCTATGGTCCCATTGTTTCAAATACTATCTTTGCAGTCGCGAACAAACTTGTGAAGGGTCAGTGGAATGTAGTACTCGATTAACGGTGGACCCTCATGCAGCACTGTACCGAGGTTCACCGACGGGCGGGGCGTCCCATTTGTGAGTGAAGCCAGTTGCCATTTTCACACACTGCCGCACTACATGGATGAATTTGTGATTTCAAGCGGTCACAGATGCCTTTTCGACGTGATGTTGCAAATGAGGAATTCGAAGGACAGCGCTTTCGGTTTTCAGCTAGCGGCGAGGAGACGCCCACAGGTCTGACTGCAAATATAACGTTCTATTGTTTAATGTCCTTGGGACAGGGGCCTTGGCGAGAATGCAATGATTGATATGAATAGTATGGGATGCGCAATAGCGTAGTGGACGATATGGTAGGACGTTCCCAAATACATGTTACTTCACAACACTAGAATTCCGGGCTGGAGCACAGTGGATTTTGCAGACTGCATTACGCACAGACTCAATGGAAATTTCAAATGTTATGTGAGTGAATAATCAGGCGTTTTTATACCGGGATGAGGGAATGATGTATGGATGCATGGACAGATGATTTAATTGAGAGTTTGCCATGTACATGGCTTTTTGGAATCTATCCCCTTCCCCTGCGCTATGTGATGCAGAGCTGCCATAGTGGGACCATCGTCTATCTGCCCTTGTTGAACCCTCCCAGTCTCGACGCGCCTTCAAACACTTGTGTCTATGCACGTTACTAATCCCATCTAATGGATTCTGTTTTGACAGACGCATGCACACAAACACTCGTTTGTAATAGTGTTTTCACCTCGATTTATATAGTTATGATTCGCAAGTGATTTTTGGGTGGAAATAATCCTTTTGAGTGGGCTAGCATGCATATGGCTGTAGATTTAGTGTGATCATTGAAGTGAGTAATACAAATGTAGTTCTGATGCCCATACTATTCTTTTTCATTTCATTTGGGTGACAGGTATCTCCTCCCCTTTTGCCGCTGCCATCTGTATGCCACTCCTGCAGATGGCTTTTACTCCCGACACCTGCTGCTTCGAGTTAATCAGTGGAGCACCATTACGATCTTATGGGACGATCGCCAATGGGCCACATGCCCTTACGCAGTACTAGTGGCTAGGAGCAACATATCAACCTTTCAGCTGGACTAGTGCCTACCTGATGGGACGGCCCTGCGGTTCTAGGCGCTTCCATGTTGCCTTTTTGAACGTGAATGTAGCCCCTGTGTACCATGAAGGAACAGGGCGTCACACAAGAAGAAGCTGGTCATTTATTGCGGATGCAGCCCACAGTAATGGAAAATATTTTGGAGTTTATGACCTAATAGCTGTATGGGCTTGGTGAATTTGATGTGCATTTAAATTTTATTCAGATATTAACCGTGTAGCGTTATTCTTTGCAAGTAATGTAGCATATTCCTATTTGTGGAGCGATGTATTGTGAGAAGATCTGCATTGGGTTCCGGCTTCTGAGTATAGTTGCGTGGTACTGTACTGGCCGCGTTTGCCTACGAAGCCCAGTAAGGTCAGGGATAGGGGCTGCCATTATGACTGTTTTAATGATGTCATGCTCAGGGGCGGGGGATTAGCTTTTGTGTAACAGATGCCGGTCAGCCAGGTGGATTGGTGGAATGATGTGATTATCAGGAAATGGCTGGTCACAGGTGCCTGTGTTTGCGTGCGTTTCTTGGAGGGAGACTGAGGTCATGTCCATTGGAATAGCTTCTGTATTCGTGCCATCTGTGCCCTGCAGCTCCCATTGGCCCCTCTTGAAATGAGCCTGGCTGCTCAGTCACTCTGCCAACTTGTGTGGTACATGCTTATGCTGATGGTTGGTTTGTTTACTGGCAAGAGTACAGGGCTGGTGCAGTCTCCCTCAGGATACTGCTTTGAATGTTGCCTTACACTGGTGTCAAGCGATGGGGGCCTGTTGTTGTTTTGTCTCATATTTCAGTTCATATTGCTGTACTTGAACCTTTACATGCCTGTGCTGCATCAGTACGGCAATGGTGACATGCCAAATATGGATGGCCACTCACAAGGCACTTGGAGCCCCTACATTCATTTGTTCGTTGGCATGCATGGGTGACTTGTACATTTCACTGGTTGCATTGTGTAACTTCATTGCACCTACGAGGAGTTGTGCAATGTGGGCAGGGAGTGGTGTACAGGCACTCAGTAGGGCCATTTACGGTTGGTTCACGATGCCGTAATTCTCACCATGGCGGAATGGTACTTTCCGCCATGCTTGATGGCGTTAAGTATATGTCCGCTAGGGTCAGAATTCGCGTACCGTTGCGCCATGGTGGTAATTACGGTTTTGCATGGCGCGCGTGCGCGTACTTGGTGCAGTTAGCGTTGGCGTTCACTACGGTGTCGCTAATGGCATCGTACTTTACGGTGACGGGTCATGATCGCACCGAGCGGTATTCGATGGCGGTATTACATTTCCGCCATCGTTTTTCGATTTCCGCCAGGGTCGTAATGAGGGCCTATATCCTTTACTAAAATGTTGTAAAGTTCATACCTGGTACTTCTCTTCAAAATGCCCAGAGAAGTGATTTAGTAGAATAGACTTCCTTACTAGTTGCCAAGAAACTCAATGATCATTCTGCCTTCTTTGTTAGGTCCTTGAATGCATTAGAAGTCTTTAAACAATGAAGAGCTTGAAACTTGCGATGAAAAATTCACGTGGCGAAATTCACGCACAAGCGCCAAAATCCAAGTCGCGAAAAAACATGCACACGTGCTATTAATCCAAGATGCGGAAAACACGCACACGTGCTAAAAACCCACGTAGAAAAAAGACGCACACGCGCTTTAGTTTCACGTAGCAATGTTCTTGCATGCGCGCAGTAGAATCCACGTAGCAATATACTCGCGCACGCGCGGTTAAATCACATAGCAATGTTCTCGCTCATGCGCGGAGGAATCCACGTAGCTATATACCCGCGCACACATGGTTAACTCACGTAGCAATGATCTCGCAGACGCGCGGAAGAATCCACGTAGCTATATTTTCGCGCACGCGCGGTTCAATCCACGTAGCTCAAAGTTCATGCTCGCGCTAACACACACACGCGCTGAAGCTTATTGACTGCTCGAACTCGCGTTAGCTTTGAAAAGTCACGTAGCTTATGAAAACATACGCTCGCGCTTCAGTGTATGCGTTTGTAAGAAAATCGTGTGCACGCTCTTGAACCTTTAAAAACTATTTAACCTTTTTTACAAAAAATAGTAGAAAGAGAGTTCAGAACTAAAGTAATCTTCCACTTTGAAATAATTTAAAGGCACTTATCTCTTGAAAGAGTCTTGAATAAGTTCTCCTCTCAGAAAAATTGAATTTTCGCACTCCTGTCCTGTGTCCCAATAAACTCCAAACTCAATTCCTGTTATTTTCTCAAAGAAGCCGCTCGACCGCTTGAAACCTGAAGCCCCTGATCAAGTTAAGCAGGAGCAGCTTAGCACACGTCCTCTCAGCTGGGCTACGACGATGAAAGGCAGTTTAGAATGTTCACTGTCCTCTCTATAAACAATCACCAGCCAATCAGAACTTAGGCTGAGAACTTCCATCTTGGCTTGGGGCATTTTCCATAGTCTGCAATTAAGGTTAAGGCCAAATTGTCTGTTTCAAAATAAAAACTCATCATAACTCACCCAAAACCTTCCATAATATATATGTGTCACACCTGACCCAATATATGTGAAAACATGTCAATGTATGTAATGTCAATGGGGGTCATTACGACCCTGGCGTTAAGGGTTTAACGGCACCGTAAAAGGTGTCGGTGCCGTCAAACCCTTAACGCCTGATTACGAGGTCCCTTTGCGGGACCCGACCTTAACAGCTGGTTTTACCAGCCGTTAAAGTAGGGTGCCGCAAAGAGACCTCGGTGCTAATTACGGTACTCTAATTTGCGTTACCGTACTTAGCACCTTCCCCAGTCCCATTGAGCCCTATGGGGCGAAAATGGGAATGGGGAAGGGCCATGGTGAAATGGGGAAATACCGTCGCGCCAACCTTGGAATGGGCCGGTATTTCCCCATTCCACCATGGCGGACTCGTTACAACACCGGCACAAACCCTGTTGCTAATAGCGCCATGGTTTAGCGCCGGGGTTGTAATGAGGGCCAATGTATGTAACACCTGACCAATGTATGTATGTAACACCTGACCCAGAGTATGTAAGGATATGTCAACCTCACAGTACCCCCCTCCTAAAGCCCAGTCCCTGGGCCACTTTTAAAAGGAAATTTCTTATGGAATCTTTCAACCAAACGAGGAGCATGCACATCACTTGCTTCTTCCCAAGTGCGCTCCTCCGGTCCAAAACCCTCCCAATCAATAAGATACTGCAACTTTCCTCTCACTCTTCTAGAATCCAAAATTCTCTGAACCAAAAATTCTTCTGAAGCATCTTCCTCAACCACAACTGCCGAAGGAGAAGGTGTTAATCTAGTTCCTTTAACTACAGGTTTTAACAAACTGACATGAAAGGTTGGATGAGTTTTCATATGTCTTGGTGACCTAAGACGAACTGCCACAGGATTTATCACCTTTTCAACAACAAACGGTCCTACAAAACGAGGGCAAAACTTATTTCTTCCTTTAATTCTCAAAAACTTGGTTGATAACCACACCAAATCTCCCTTACTATACTGAGGACTTGTCTTCCTTTTAAGATCAGTAAACCTTTTGTATTTTGCTTACTTTCCACCAACACCCCTTTAACCTTCTCCAAGTTTCTTTTCATTACTTCTAGTCTTTTTTCCACCTCAAGGTTTCCTGAATCACTATTTACCTCAATACTTAAGAAACGAGGATGAAAACCTCGCCCTAAATAAAAAGGGGACATAGACGTGGCATCTTTACTACAGTTGTTATATGCGAATTCTGAAACCCACAACAAATCTACCCACTCTTCACCTGCCTGCAGATAGCACCTCAAATACTTCTCCAACTCTTGATTTATCCTTTCCACCTGACCATTAGTTTCGGGATGGTAACCTGATGATAGACATACCTCAACTCCCAACCTCTTACAAAATGCCCTCCAAAATGTGGAAATAAATTGAGACCCTCTGTCCGAGATGACCTGACTGGGAATTCCATGTAGCCTAACAACGTCTTGCAAGAATCTGTGAGCGAAACTATCGGCGGTAACCTCTCACTCCATCGGAATAAAATGTGCTTCTTTAGTGAGCAAATCAACTACAACCAACACCGAAGTACACCCTTTATCTTGCGGAAGATCCGTGATGAAATCCAAGGACACTGAGTACCAAGGACGCAGTGGAACATGTAAAGGTTCCAATAACCCAGAAGGCTTTCCGACGAGGTTCTTTGATCTTGCACAAACCTCACAGGTCTTAACAAAATTAAGTGTATCTTGTCGAATCTTATCCCACCAAAAATTTCTTCTGACCAACTCCAAAGTCTTTCGATACCCAGGATGTCCTGCCAAAACAGATTCGTGACACTCCTTCAAAATCTTTTCTCTAAGTTCTACAGATGGTAAATAGAGTTTGTTATCAAGATAAGGCAAACTATCTTTAATCTTGCGAGCTGGATCCAAACGAGCCCAATTTTCAAGTTGCGTCTCAGTGAAGCATTCCCGTATCTTCTTGAAAACTTCACTCTCTTTTTCAATACCAACAAGAACAAAACGTTCTGGAGCGATTAACGGAATTGGCTCACTGACCGACTTCACTTCACTTTCTGGAAACTGCTGTGACAAAGCGTCTGCCTTTTTATTTTGATTTCCTGGCTTAAAAGTCACTACAAAATCATAATCTGCAAAAAATAATGACCACCTGAGTTGATGAGGCGTCAGAGTTCTTGCTGTCTTCAGAAAAAGTAAATTTCGATGGTCAGTTAATACCGTCACGGTGTGACATGCTCCTTTAAGGAAATGTCGCCATTCCTCAAACGCAGCTTTAATAGCAAGAATCTCTCAGTCTGAAATGGTGTAATTTTCCTCCGCTGGTGAAAACCTATTAGAAAAATAGGCCACCGGATGTAATTGCCCTGTCACATTATGTCTCTGTGACAACACTGCTCCCATTGCCACATTGGAAGCATCCGCCTCAACAAAAAATGGTTTGGAAGTATCTGGATGAATCAAGATCGGACTGGTAACAAATCTCTCCTTCAAAATCTGGAAAGCCTCATCAGCCTTAGCCTCCCAAATAAACGTAACTCCTTTCTTCAAAAGCCGAGTAACTGGAGCTACTAAACTGAAGAAGCCCTCAATGAATCTTCGGTAAAAATGTGCAAATCCCAAAAAACTCTGGATCTCCTTCACCTTAGTTGGAGTTGGCCAATCTCGAACCGCCTGAACCTTTTTGGGATTCATTTCCAAACCACTTGGGGTGATCACATAACCTAAAAATTCAACTGAATCAGTATGGAACTGACTCTTCTCCAATTTAGCATAAAGATTATTCTCTCTTAATTTCCTTAAGACCTGTCGAACATGAATTTTATGTTTCTCTAAATTCTGAGAAAAAATCAAAATATCGTCAATATAAACGATAACAAAGATATCAAGATATTCCCTAAGAACCTCATCGATAAAAAATTGAAAAGCCGCTGGGGCATTGCAGAGACCAAAAGGCATCACTTGGTACTCATATAGTCCAAATCTGGTCTTAAATGCCGTTTTCCACTCATCTCCCTCTTGGATTCGTACAAGATGGTAAGCTCCACATAAATCCAACTTCGAAAAAATGGTGGCACTTTGGATCTGATTTAACATTTCTGAGATGAGAGGGAGAGGATACCGATTTTTCACAGTCACTCTATTTACTGTCCTATAGTCTATACAAGTTCTAAGAGAACCATCTGATTTAGGCACAAAGAACAATGGCGAAGCTGCCGGCGATTGAGAGTGCCGGAAAAATCCCTTAGCCAAATTTTCCTTTAAATATTCTTTCAAATAATCATTCTCTTTTTCAGTAAAAGCATAAACCCTACTGCTAGGTAAAATAGCTCCAGGCTCCAAGTCAATCTTGCAATCAAAGGACCTATGAGGAGGCAACTCTCCAGCTTCCTTTTCATCGAATACATCCCAAAAATCCTGATAATAAGTAGGAAGTTCACCCAACACTGCTCCAATGTCAAAACCTATTGCCCCTCTTTCTGCAAGCAAAGATGAAACTGAATTCACAACTCTTTCTTCCTCTTCAGGACCTTTTCCTGAGAAACAATGTTCCTGACAAAAGGTTGATTCTAAGGCTACAATTCTTACACCCCAATCTATTCTAGGATTATGAAGATTAAGCCAGGGCATACCCAACATAATGTTCAAGATTGGAGCATCAATTAACTCAAAAGAGATATTTTCCTTATGACCTCCAGTCAACTCCATCACAAGTAACACTATAGTATGAGTGATCGGACCTGAAGAAAGATATGTCCCGTCAACTGCTCTGACCTGCTCCACTTCCTTCTTTGCCACCAAGGGTACACCTAGCGTCTTTGCCAATCCCCTGTCCATAAAATTTTCCGTACCCCCGAATCAATTATAATTGGACCAGAACCTAAAATTACTTTTTCAAACATCAAGGATACGTTCATAGTTATGTGAGGAACAGCTGTCTGTATAGTGTTAGCCACTTGTTGCATTCTGCCTGAAGAACTGAAGTTCTTCTTGGGAGTAAAAGGACAGTTTCCAAGAAAATGGCCACTCCTACCGCAGTATAGACATAAATTATTCTCCCTTCTTCTAGCCTTCTCTTCTTTGGACAATGGACCCCTCACCCGACTCAGCTGATCATTCCCTTTTGACTTCACTTCTCTGTTCACCATCTCAACCTTAGACCTCTCCATCCATCACTGAAACCTTACATCTCCCTGAGAGCGTCTATGCTCTAGACGTCTTTCAGTTAGACGAAAATATAACTGAACAACTAAATCAATTAGAGCATCTAAAGTAGTTGGATGATCCAAAACTCCAGCCAGAGCATCTTTTAATTCATCCTTTAAGCCTCTATAAAATAAAGAAGCCTTTTTTTCCTCTGGCCACCTACTCTCAAGAATTAGAGATCTAAATTGGGTGATATAAGAAATCAACTCCTTCCCTCTCTGACGAAGCTCCAGTAGTTCTCCATCAACCTCTAAAGATACCTGTCTCTTATCAAACATTTTCTTAAATTCGGCCAGGAAAAGAGAATAATTATTCAACGCCAAACTCTTTTGAGTCACCAAAAGACTTCCCTACGCAGAAGCTTCTCCAGATAAATAGGATAAAGTAAATGTTACCTTTGAAGCATCCGTGGAGAATAACTCAGGACGACTTAAGAAATGCAATGCACACTGTGTCTGGAATATTTCAAACTTTTTAGAATCTCCCAAAAAGCGCTAGGGGCGGCCAAAGGAACAGGCATAACTAAAGTTCCTAAACACCCCACCCCCTCCACTCTTCTTGGAAGTCTAGGTTCTTGTTCTTCCCCCACTCTCACCAACTCAGGAGGAGACCCAGCACCCCCCGAAACTTCAACTTCTCTTCTAACTTCTAAATCTTGCCTTTGAGTTACCTTTAAGTTTAACTCATCCATTCCTAGACTAAGATTTGAATATTCCTGATGAGCTACCCGTAACTCTTCACGTATTTCTCGAACCATTTCTCCCAACGCCTCCATGGTTGTCTCGTCTCGGTTCATAACAGCTCAGGCAGACTAATTTTATAGGCCTTTCATACTGTCAGGCTGAGATTCTGGTCTTGCATCTGCGGAAGCTGCTGAACTCCTGACAATCCACCTAAAATGTAGCACTCAGAGCTCTGGACAAATTACTGCTCAGTTTGCCACACTTCAAGGGGAAGGGGGAAAGGGACAAATTAACAAACACCAGGCTGGAAGCTATCGACTAGCTGGTTCATCACCTGTAGTTGAAACATAAGCATATAAAAACACCTCAATTTCTCAGTGAGTCACTGACCTTAAAATACTATATCCTTTACTAAAAAGTTGTAAAGATCATACCTGGTACTTCTCTTCAAAATGCCCAGAGAAGTGATTTAGTAGAATAGACTTCCTTACTAGTTGCCAAGAAACTCAATGATCATTCTGCCTTCTGTGTTAGGTCCTTGAATGCATTAGAAGTCTTTAAAAAATGAAGAGCTTGAAACTTGCGATGAAAAATTCACGTGGCGAAATTCATGCACAAGCGCCAAAATCCAAGTCGCGAAAAAACACGCACACGCGCTATTAATCCAAGATGCGGAAAACACGCACATGCGCTAAAGTCCCACGTAGAAAAAACACGCACATGCGTTTTAGTTTCACGTAGCAATGTTCTCGCACACGCGCAGTAGAATCCACGTAGCAATATACTCGCGCACACGCGGTTAGTTCACGTAGCAATGTTCTTGCACACGCGCAGTAGAATCCACGTAGCAAAATACTCGCGCACGCGCGATTAATTCACGTAGCAATGTTCTTGCACACGCACGGAAGAATCCACGTAGCAATATACTCGCGCATGCGCGGTTAAATCACGTAGCAATGTTCTCGCACACGCGCGGGAGAATCCACGTAGCAATATATCCGCGCAAACGCGGTTAACTCACGTAGCAATGATCTCGCACACGCGCGGAAGAATCCACGTAGCTATATTTTCGCGCACACGCGGTTGAATCCACGTAGCTCAAAGTTCACGCTCGCGCTAACACACACACACGCTGAAGCTTATTAATGGCTCGAACTCGCGCTAGCTTTGAAAAGTCATGTAGCTTATGAAAACATGCGCTTGCGCTTCAGCTTATGTGTTCGTAAGAAGATTGTGTGCGCGCTCTTGAACCTTTAAAAACAATTTAACCTTTTTTACAAAAAATAGTAGAAAGAGAGTTCAGAACTAAAGTAATCTTCCACTTTGAAATAATTTAAAGGCATTATCTCTTGAAAGAGTCTTGAATAAGTTCTCCTCTCAGAAAAATGGAATTTTCGCACTCCTGTCCTGTGTCCCAATAAACTCCAAACTCAATTCCTGTTATTTTCTCAAAGAAGCCGCTCGACCGCTTGAAACTTGAAGCCCCTGATCAAGTTAAGCAGGAGCAGCTTAGCACACATCCTCTCAGCTGGGCTACGACGATGAAAGGCAGTTTAGAATGTTCACTGTCCTCTCTATAAACAATCACCAGCCAATCAGAACTTAGGCTGAGAACTTCCATCTTGGCTTGGGGCATTTTCCATAGTCTGCAATTAAGGTTAAGGCCAAATTGTCTGTTTCAAAATAAAAACTCATCATAACTCACCCAAAACCTTCCATACTATATATGTGTCACACCTGACCCAATGTATGTGAAAATATGTCAATGTATGTAATGTCAATGTATATAACACCTGACCAATGTATGTATGTAACACCTGACCCAGAGTATGTAAGGATATGTCAACCTGACAACCGCTCATTGAATCTATAATATTTTATATCATAACATAGAGCAGGGTGCAACAACATTTTCTTTCCGCCACATCAAGATACTACAACTTTGATTAGGGGTCCATATTTGAACCTTGATTACAATCTTGTTTATGGGACCGCAGTACATCCATTACCTAGAGGGAGTATAGTCAACATAATATTAATTACTCATATTTGACATAACTTTGGACTCACTTTCATGGGTGCCATTCTCTTCATGGGCAGTTTACTAAACAAGAAAGAAAACGTCATGTTGAAATGATTATATTAATTGCCAGTTGAGCTGGTTTTTCGTGAATATTTGTCCAACTCGTTTCTCTCTGGAACATGTTTTTATGCACCAACATGCAACAGCATGTACGAGTGAGATGGATGTGAACCAGTCATTTACATGTGACATGAGTCTGATTGACATTCAATTCTCTATATGATCAGTTTTAACTTAGATCTATCAAAATCGATAAGGGTAAGTTGGTGCCTTAGAACAAGGAAAAGTATGCCCCTCATTGATTGACTCCATTCCAAGAACGGCGCTGTGGTCATCGTACACGTAGTGTCCATCGTCTTGAGGCTGACTACCTAAAGTCTACAATACTTATACAAGATGGCACAGTCTTTCAGTAAGCATCGGTAGCCATCACTGTGGTTACCAACACCGATACTGCAGTGGCTCAAGTGGGATACAGCGGTTCACCAGTCATTCAGGTAGGCTGCAGACCTCAACATTTATAGGATACACCGGGGACCCAATGAATGGATTATATAATAGGCTCTCTTATATGTTCATTTCAGTCTGAACACATATTGGGCTCGGTCCTGGCGCTACACCTAGAGTACGGAGTGTATTCATTACCGGCTCTGCTCTAGAAATCGTAAAGACAGCCATTGTTGATGCACAGTATAACATCCGTGAGGGCGAGTGATTTTTAGATTATGGCTTCATGACTTCTATGACATGAAGTGTACCATACGCAGGCGCAGGAAATTGACATACTACAGTTCTTCTATACAGTGACCCGTAATGTTTATTGACTACACACCTTTAATGGCGTGCTGCCCATAAATCAACCCAGGAGTATACTTAGAGCATTTACTGATTTTACAAGTTGATGGGGATACCACACCAGCGATGAGTGCACTTTTTATTTCGGATTCATATATGCTAGATATACTACCTTGAATTGAGATTTTTTTTTGAAAATTTGGAGTTAGATGACTGTACAGTGCCTCTCTCTTTTTAGATGGGGGCACTGGACGGCATCTATTGCTGAACCTTGATGAAAGATTAACATAGCAACTCATATCTCAACCATTAGAAGAGGAATTTTCTTTAATTTTCTCTCTTTTTATGTATGGTTCATTAACGTTTTATCAGCATACTTATGACAATATATAGTCTTCCCCATAATGTTTGGCTCTTCCATATTTTTCAACATCTCTTTAATCTCACTATTGCGAGCTGCGTATCCGCAAGGATACCCGTAGGATCAAGATATACTGGTCTGTTTCACACCCATCTGGCACTTGATTTAAATGGATTTGGGAATAATAATTTGATGTACATTATTTACCAGGAGGTTGCTAAGCTTATTAACTCGATATAATTAATTCTTGAATCTCTGTATTTGAAGTTAAGATATGGACCAAGACTCCCGATAATAGAGTGGGGGTTGGGAGGAGTGGGTACAGAGGGTGTGGGGACCTAGTGGATGTCTTTAAAAACCAGGCTTTGGAAGCCAGCCAGCATAGCACTTTGAGAACATGGAGGACTGTCCCTGTGTTCTGGAGAACTGGAATTCTGTTTTGGGGGAGAAGAGGCTTTATTATGATCAAAGACCATTAAGGTAAGCTGAATTACACATTTCAACTGAGGGGCAAAATGTTCTATGCATGTCTATGGCATGTTTCTATTTAAGGATGGGAGATGCTGGAGAAGATTGAGTATTTTTTTATGTATTCATTTTCTACAGTCTTGTGCTGGGGTGTGAAGTCATATTCAAATAAACAGCTGTTTTTTTCGGACCTGACAGCCTGTGATGAAAAGTGTGGAAATATTTATACAGTCTTTAAATCTAAAGAACAGTATTTTATAGTGCTGAGAAGCTAATTCAAGGCGTTAACATGTGTTTTCTGACTTTGCAGTTGTTGTGGAAAAGGTGTAACAATCTTTGTAAGGGTTTATACTTCAGTTATTTAATAGTGCATCATCTCAATATTGAACCCTTTATACTTGGAGGGTTACAAATTTTAAACTGCATATTTTGGATAGGTATACGCCTAGGCTCTTTGGGGCTTGTGTGTGAATAAAATATTGTTCTTTTTCATTATTTTATGCATGATGAAATTGAGTTTTTGATAAACAACACACACAATGTGTCAAATGCTGCATCAGCAGTTAATATAGAAGGGAATGAAATTGTGTATTTTAAACATGGTTTGAAAGCCGATTTATTTTAAAAGTTTGCTCTATAGTGTGCTGAAGTCATCTTGTATTTTTATTTAGCGTGAGCAAACTGAGACAATGTAAAACAAACTGTGTTTATTCTTGTGGACAGGCTGGATTAAGTGGCTGCCTGCACTTTCATACATAGGGAAGTTGACGTTTGCTTCAGCAGTGGTAGGGTTGAGTTAAGCTACATGAAAAACTACCTCTGGAACTTGACTGGTGTGATAAGAAAGGCTTAATCTATCATGATATTTGTTTTAGTGTTTGGGTATGTTTAGATCTTATCAGGCTCTGCTTAACAAGCTTTTCGCTATCCTGTCACAGGCAGGAAATTTTATGTGTAACCATTTTTTTCAATGTTGAGGCCGAGTTGTATCTGTGCACACTTCGCTTATCAGAAGATATAGGGACATTGTGCAATGACATACAGCCCGTTGGTTAATGTTAAACAGCTCATACCTCCACAGAGAAAGAATTTTATCTTGCACATAGCCAAAACGGAATCTATGTTACAAATGTATTTGTGGTTGGGCATGTATGAACGCAGTTCAGAAGAAAAAAGAGATTGGGCCTCATTACACGGAAGGCGGTAAGGGTTAACGGTCACCGGTAAGGGTACCGGTGACCGTTAACCCTTATCGCCTTATTACGATGTCCCTTTGCGGGTTGGTACTTTAACGCCTGCTTTTAGCAGGCGTTAAAAAACGAACCTGCAAAGGGACCAGGGTGCTAATTACGGTACTGCAATTTGCAGTACCGTAATTAGCACCTTCCCCATTACCATTATGCCCTATGGGGCAAAAATGGGAATGGGGAAGGGCAATGGAGGAAGGGGGAATTACCGCCCTGCCAACCTTGGAATATGGCGGTAATTCCCCTTTCCTCCATGGCGGTACCGGTAATTTACCGGCATGGACCAAGGTGCTAACAGCACCTTGGTTTACCGCCTTCCGTGTAATGAGGCCCATTGACAAATTGAATAGCCGTGTCCGTTATATAGGCATAGTGAGGTTTGCTTAAAGCAACCAAACATGCATGGAGAATGTTGATTTAAACTATGTTACAAATGTATTCGGAGTTGGGCATGTATGAACATATTTTAGAAGAAAAAGGCCATGACAAAGCTGCTAGCCCCAGCCTTTATATAAGTATAGTGAAGTTTCCTTAAAGCAACCACACATGCATGGAGAATGTTATAACATGGGCTTTTATTTTATAACAAATTGTTTTTGGTGAATAGGTCGCCCCATAGGAGCAATCTGAAATTGAATATAGGGGTGCAGAGGGATGATTGTTATAGACTGTACTAAAGACTCTGAGCCTAGGTGGAAAGCATTGCTTTTTTGTTCAGCACGTGTAAACCGACACACAGTGAAACACATTTTGCAACAAGGTGCTACATTTAACAGCAGGGTGCTTTCCTAAGCGTGTGCCATGAATTTAAAATAGGATTTTAAAATTTTTAGAAGAAAAAGGCCCTGACAAAGCGAAGAACAGTGTCCTTTATATAGGCATAGTGAGGCAGAAATGTATTTTGAAGTAATGTTTGAATAATTTAGTGTTTGTGTAGAACAATCTGCCACATGGTAGCGATCTGAGTTTGAATACAGGTTGTGCAGAAAATATATTTAATGCAAGCTCTCCAAATTTGTTGGAGAGCACAATTTATACAATGGGGCCATTGCTGCTTTAATGGTCCAGCTGTCGCCATGTGTCCGGTTTTTGGTATTTATGCAAAATGTAATTTCTTAATTATGTGGAAGTGGAGAGTTAAGGTGGGCACAACAAGAATAACCAAAATATTATAGATTAGTTAATAAAATTTCTTTCAGAGCTGCACGTGATGAGTATTGAAAAATACAGAGGAGCTGCCTGATAAAAAAGATCCAATGACACCAGGATACAAGACAAATAGACAGAGCAAAACTGGGTGGAACCACTTAGTTAGCCAGACACTCATATACTGCTCTTCTTAATTGGAGCTGCTAGTATAGTTCAGAGTGTATAGTTGCAAAAGTTTCACAAAGTGCAGTAATCGATGAGTAAGTTACTCTAGTTTTTGAGTTCCAAAAACGTTTTGCAACCAAAAAAGAAGTTTAATAGTGAAGAAGAAGAGGCAAATAAATTGTGTGTCACTATTTAAAAAAATATATTTGCAAATTATATAAAATAATGAGGATTCTGCCAATGTGTCAGAGATCACACTGGTGGATGAATTTATTTTAAGGAAGACAAGAATTAAGTGGTTATAGCAGACTTTTGGTGTAAATATTAATATTGAACTCTGTTGAATATATATATGTATATATATATATATATATATATATATATATATATATATATATATAGACATATTATAATGTACTGATTCTATATTCTATATTTTTGATATTTTTTGTAGAAAATCTTTCAACAATTGGATGGCACAGGCCGCGAATGGAAAACCAGCCTGCGGGGATGCCTATTTTGAGGACCCAAGAATGGTGTTTTGGGGCCTGGCAAGTCATCACAGGCACTGCGCTGTTCCAGCAGTGTGTGTGACATGTGGTCTTATGCAACCGCAGCCGCTGATGCCATGGATCCTGGATGTAGCGTGGATTGTACAATCTCACAAACACGAAGTCCCGGGGGAATGGATTTAGGGCTGTCCATGGATGTGTCTGATGGGTTCATGCAATCATCGAGGATGGATCTGCGTAGCAAGGATTTATCTAGTGTGCCATTTGCTGGTACTCAGACAACTTCAACCCACAAAGGCATGGGGTTGCCACAGACAATGGAGAATGGCTTTTGGGCTAGTATGATGAGCGCCAGCAACAAGGGTTATGGAAATGTCTCCAGAAAGAAGTAGGGTTTTTGGCCCCGGTCACTAACCGCAAGGACATGGTATAGAGAGAGTGATGGGGCCCACTGCTTTGTCATCACCAAGGGTTATACACCAAATGAGCTGCAGCTACCAAGATGTCAATCGCACAGTTTGAAAACCGGCACTACAGAATATGAAGCAATGTTTTGATTCATCTTGGTTGTTAATTGTAAGGGCCCAAGGAATGTCTGGAGGGGCCCAAAGAGTGGAGTTTTTCTTTGGATTCATCCAAAGGGGATTGAGGAATGTTAGAAGGCCCCAATCAATGGGCCGTTGGATTGCCTTAGGCCCCAAACGAGTAGAATTGTTCTGTTATTTTTGAAAACAGGTGTCATGGAATGGTTGACAAACGGTAACCCAATGTTTTTTTACAGGTGTGATGGGATGGGATGCTATTCGCGGAATGAAATATTCTAACCACTGAAGCTATGTTGTGTGTGATATATACTGCGTGTAATACATTTTTCAAAAGCTGTATCATGTTTTTCATTTACAGCTTCTAGCTGAGGTAAAGAATGACAATTCATTGCACGTTTCTACGTAGCACTTAAATGGAAATAGAAATGCATAGATACAGTAATGCTGGTTTTATCATCTTCTAGAAGATTAAAAGGCTAACCACCCGCTGTGATTTAACCTAACCCGAGAAGCTTGCACTTAGATAGCTGTACATAAAGTGTTAATGCTCAAGTATTTGTCATTATGGATATGCGGCTACAACACCCCTTTGTGTGTGTGCTGGCTGGCCCTTCTCACTGCCGCAAGAGTTATTTTGTCAAAAAACATTTAGAAAACACCCACACTGTAATATCACACATACCTGATAATATTATTTGGTTTTACAGTTGCTGGCAACCTCTATACAACACCTCGCAACAGCAGTTTAAACACCTGTGGTTTCTAGAGGGTATGCCCGAGAGTCTCAACGACGATGGTTTATTGCCACTGAGCATGGTGAATATAATCACTGTAGATGATTTGATGACCGAGGGGAGTCAGAATGCCGAACTAGAAAAAGCCTCTACTCAATATTCCTATCAACAAAATCTGAGCATTTGTTTTTATCATAGTGTTGTTATATCGTGCAGAACTAATTTAACAATTGGCAAGAGCAACAGAGCTATAACACTAAATGCTAGTTATATAGTGTTATTTAAACCCCCCCGGGATAAACAACAATTAGCTGTGATAGCCCGTCAAATGTATCCATCCAAAACGCATTTTTTCATGGTGGCTTTTGAAGATGCGCCCAGTAAGCCCTATGAATACCTCCTGCTTGATTTAAAAACAGCCATTCTAGAGAATTATAGATTGCACAACAATCTATTTTCACCGGGATTACCCACTGTTTATATCCCAAAAAAGATCTAAAAACAACATTAAGCGCAATATCGCATCAGTAGCCAGTCGCACTTTCACGATGTCGACATGCATATAAAGAAATATTGCACTGTTGAAAATGCTTGTATATGCCACCCCTCAACAACGCAAGGCCATTCTAGCCACTACCTCTGACAATTTGGTGGCCATTATTGCAGAGATTGTAGTGAACACTTTAAAGGAGACGCCCCCCTAACACACTATCAAATAAGTGTGTTGAAAAAGAAAAAGAAGGTCATCAAGAAACTGAGCAATAAGCATGTATCGCTAAAGGCTAAAAGAAAAGTGGTCTTACAGGCCGACGGGTTCATAGGATCGCTCATAGGCATAGCCCTACCGCTAATCACCAGCTTACTCATAAGACAATAATGGAGCACACCCATAACATTTATTTGGTGGACAAGCATCAGTTGGAAAGCCTGACAACTCCCACACACATGCTGGATTGGGATATATACAAACAATTACCATAGGATCGTTCATAGGCATAGCCCTACCGCTAATCACCAGCTTACTTGGAAGGCAATAATGGAGCACACCCATAACACTTATTTGGTGGACATGCGTCAGTTGGAAAGCCTTACAACTCCCACACACACGCTGGATTGGGATATATACAAAAAGTTACCATGCTCCTCGACTTGGAAATGAAGGATGTTCTAAACAGATCTGATGTAGTGGCGAATCACAAAGCGGCATTATATTTTAATATTCTGCATGAATACCTAAACCACGCCCAACACGGTGATGCTGAGAAAAACAAACTAACTTTTCACATGGCGTCTGAAGAATCTAGCGATATGAAGGCTTCACCAGCAGCAGATCCAGTTGTGGCTGATGTGGTAAACACTCTTAGCCAACGCTATAAATCTAACACAGAGCTATTGCTACATAAGTTGAAACTTGCAACGGATGTGGGCACGTGGACTGATAGGTGGGAGTTTATTTACAAAGGCAGGGTTTTAAGGGGTTTGAACCTGCACAATCTAGTACAGGGTGTTACAAACCGACACTCCACTGCTACATAAAGGCCCCCATCGGCTGGATCGAGTTTATGCAAGTGGTCACTGATTTAACTATTCCGACTTCGGTCGTGGGTAATGCCGCCCAACAAAGCCTTCTGGAGTGGCTATTTTATTGATACATGTATCACTGTATAAATGATAATCATTTACATTTTGAACACACTGTAGACACATTTGCAAGATCTATGCACATTATTTAATATCTTGTTAACAAACCTGGTTACAATTTGATCATTCTGCATGGGAGTGCTCGAATACATTTTCAAAACAGCCATTTAAATTCTGCCATTTGACTGATAAAGAATATACAGTGTTGACCACAGGTCATGGCATTCGAGTCTAGAACCGGTAGAATAATATAGCATAAATACTGTGCTATGCTTCTTACATAGTCTGTTAGAACTCCGGCGTATATGTGGTGCCGCAGGAAACATGTCATACTGTCAAACACTGTCAGCACATCTCCCTCCGGCCATAAAGCTAGCCAATGTGTTCCACCCCAGGCCTGCGGATCAGTGTTCACCAACAGGCTAATCAGGCGATTTCTGGGTAGGCGTCTGGGACATGTATCGCTGGCATACACACCGTTAAATGTTTTTCAAGCTTTTCTGTGCATGCGCAGAAATCCTTTTACCTGTAGAGTAGCCATCGTTTATCATAAAGTATGTTTCTTTGTGCACTGATCTCGAAAACACTATTGAAAATGCTCACACTAGCAGCGAATGTGTGGCGTTTAGGTTTCTTTCAAGCATTATCCCAGCATGTAGGTTTCCGGTCCTCATGAGGTTGAAATGCTGTGCTGATGTGTTATCTGGCCTTAGATCAAAGGCCAGTAGGGTATAGCCAAGAGCATACTTGTTGGGTGTGAATGAAACCGGCAAATTAGGCATGTGTTTTCCTGTAACAGCCACCACCCCATGTATTCTCTGATTATGTCCAAAATTGGGAGTAATCATAATACCGTCCTTATGCAGTGCCGCATAGTTCATGTTACAGTGTTTGAACTTGAATGGGTTTTATCATATGTCCCTCTGAGGTCTGTTGTTGCAACAATTCCCATGATGATTATTTTTTAGAGCTGCCCCAGAAACAGGTTGTCTTGACTGGTACCGTGGCTACCGGTATGAATGCTGAAGACTTTTAGAGCGACTCTCTCCACAGGATATTTTACGTTAGATATCTGCAGCACCTCTGCATTCTCCAGTCTAATAGTCGCGGAGACGCTTACATGCTTAACAAATAAACTGGCCAATATGATGACTAGTTTGTATTACTCCGCATCCCCGCTCATGAGGCAAAAAGCGTCCATGTTTTTGGATAATTTCAGATTCAGATCAAAGCCGTTGATCAGTAGTTTATCCTGAAAGAAAATGTCAGCGTGTAGGTGGCCTAGTAAATCAAATACACTACCGGTCCTGGCGTGATAGCTCTTCTCACAAATCCCTTGTTATAACCTTTCAGAGCTGTACTGTCAAAATGTCCCGTGTTATCTTGATAAAAGAGACCTGCCAAGAGTTGCTTATCCAGAACATTGTGGCCATAATTTAACAGGCTCTCTATGTAGGCTTTGTAGGCATACCTATTATCGCTCTGCATTATCATTCGATCGCCTAGCATCACTTCCACCTGGTTAAACATGGTGGCTATCAGGTAAGGGATTGTGCTCACTCACGCTGTGGCCGCAATGCTTGTCCTATCTGCCTTTGTTATTTTACAGGTTAGATGTAAAGTGTGTCCTTCAAATCCAGATACATGTCGGTCAAGCCCGATACACAACATTCTGTGGGGGCTAGCAGTGATCAAGTTGCCAGCGGCGAGTCCTCAATAAAGAAACTGTTGTGTCTTTTAGAAATAACACACTTCTTCTTCTTATTCTCCTGTGTGGATCAGGATTTTGATCTGCTTTTCCTTGTGGATTTTGGGGGACTATGCAGCAGATGCACTGACCTTGTCCTCTTAATGCTCCTACGTACTTTATAAATGAGGCCCGATCCGTCCTGACCCTCCTTTTTCAGTTCTACGAACCGCTCAGCAACTGCGGTTGCTCCCCATGACGTCTTTTGCAATATTGTTGGCTGCTGTTTTATGTGCGGTTTAGCTAATTCAAAGTTGCAATGTAAAAAGGGCATTCTGCATCTAAAAAGACTTTTAAACATATGGCTGAGGTCCACCCCATACATTACAGGGGTTCCACTGAAATATGGCTGATCACCATAACTGGCCTGGTTCATGTAATATTCCAGAAAAGTCCCTGGGTCTCCATAGTTCTTACCCACTGCCATTATAACGCTCCTTTTTTGTCCTTTAGCCCGAGCGGTCTGAAGTGCAACTGTACCCCGATTATTCTGTATTTACATGATACAAACTGCCCTTGATCATCTCTTATGTGTATGTTGATGATGTCAAAGTGGTTTTTGCACACAGGAACGTAATTGGGTTTGCTGTATTCAATGTTCACAATATCGTTGTTGTTATCTTTAATCTCGACGTTTCTAAGCAGCGGGGCATAACTATTCCCCATTCGTTGATATTCCACGATACTGCTATAAAACAACAAGCTATAAAAACCTCTGTTAATGTCAGTACATGTATTATCCCATGGTTATTTACTTCCAATGTGTTTCAGAGTTCCCAATTTGTTGTGCAGTCTCCCCGCTGTTGAAAATGTAATAGATGGGTCTGGACCCTGTATAAAAATGTACACTGGTGGGGGTTTAGTTGTAGCATTGTGTCCTCATATTCAGGTATATTTGGTACAGCCTTTTTGATTAATCTAACAAGTACCTGTATATTTGAATAATGCCCCTCAGGAAATCCACCCAACAGAGACTAGGAGGGTTTGTTCATTTTATGATAAACATAGTTTTCCCCAGGACTAGAGTATCCTACGATTGGACCTCAGTGAGCGTCACCGCCCATTGACCCTCCAGATTTACGGGTTTGGCCAGCTTCATGTTAAAGTTGGATATTTTGTTCCCTGGAAATGACACGGCTGAAGCGTTGATGGGAAGCATAATATAAAAAGATGCTGACTCAATTTCGAACCACCGCTACACACCCGTGGTCTCTAGGGATCCGGCGGACACCCAACTATTGAATTTATCAGTCCATGCCAGCCATTTCACTAGATTTATTTTTCTAGCTCCATGCCCTTTACTTTTTATGACTTTTTCGATTCTATAAATATGCTGCTGGTCTTGTACTGAATTTCTGGATCTCCTCCCTGTAAAAAACACCTTGAACATCCTCCCCTGAAAAATCAATTAATCTGTATATATAAAGACCCTCCCGATGAGTGACTCCATCTATAATAAAGATCTCATCGCTATAGTTCTGTTCATACCTGTTTATAAAGACAGCCTTGTGTTTTGAGATCCACGCATGATCCCCACTTTTAAGGAGTTTGAATTTTGTCTTTTTAAAAAGTCTTTCACTGTACAGTTTTTTCCAAACCTCCAGAGAATTTGGTGGTGTTACAGCAGCTGGGGTGATTTTAATAGATCTGTGATGAGTGTTATACACATTTATAAATGTTGGCACCACCTTCACATATCTATGAGTGTTCTAGCTGTACAGAATCACCAGAGCCGTGTTTTAAAGATAGAGGCTTTAACTTCAGAGTGTGTAACAAAGTGATGCACCCTGTGTTGATTTGGATGATTCTGCATTGTCTTATTTAAAATCTCCTTACCAGCATCCATTTGTAGTTTAGAGGGAACTCTGCCTTTGTTAAATATGCACTTAAAAGCCGTTGCCCGTCGCATTCTTTAAAGCCTTAACATAGGTGTATTTTGATAGAACGTCGATGACAGCTAGAATATAGCGAAAACCATTTTTATCTTTGTGATGCTGACTCAAATCCATAATATCTCCATGCCATTGTTGATCGATGTCACATACTACGGTCATTCACCATTTAAAATGTTCACAGGCCAGTTTATGCAGTGTATAAGCCTCCTCCCCTGCAAGTCACATCTTCACGCCTCCCTGTGACACCTTCTCACCATCACTTTGCACTTTACGACACAGGCTGTCAAGCCCTACTACCGGCACCTCCTTCAACACAATGGCCCTCATTAGGACCTTGGCGGAGGACTATGGCGCTATTAGCACCATGGTCCATGGCGCTAAGCTGCCAACTCCGCCATGGTGGTTGGCGGACTTACCGCCCCATTCCGACTTTGGCGGGGCGGTAAGTCCCCAATCCCCATTTACCCTTCCCCATTCCCATTTTTGGCCCCATAGGGCATAATGGGAGTGGGGAAGGCGTTAATTACGCCACCGTAAATAACGGTGGCGTAATTAACAACAAGGTCCCTTAGCGCCATGGATTTTAACGCCTGCTTAAAGCAGGCGTTAAAATCACCATGGCGCTAAGGGAACTCGTACTCAGGCGGTAAGGGGCGGCATGGTTTACGCCGGCGTAAACCCCTTACCGCCTGGGTCCTAATGAGGCCCAATATATTTTGGACAGCTTCTGGCCAGACATGTTTGCCCATAACAGCTCAACATGAAGACACACACAGTTTTTATAAACAACAGATTTTTATTCACATTTAAAACGACAGTTTTTATTCAGAATATATTCACATTAATACAATCAGTCCTGTTATAGATTTCGTAATACATGCGAATACCGTAACAAACACAGTGCATGCCGCTGCTTCGTTAAGCCTACATGGTACACTCTATTGGGCGCTCATTTATATATACTTTATCCCTGCCCATTTGTTTTTTCAATGATGTTTCCAACATCAATCGGACACAGGCGTCTAAACTGCTTCATTTTCAAAAGAGGGTTATTTGCCGCTTCTATAGCCCATAATGTATTAGCTAAGCATCGTTCAGTTCCTGCACCAATCCTTAGCTGTGTCAGTGATTGCGTTAGATGTATCATTTCTACAATGCGTTAAGGGCTCAAAACGAATATATTTTATGTAGCAAATTATCTGTGCAAGATATTTCCAAACATTCTGTAAAAGCTTCGTTTTAAACATGCCCTAGTGATGATGAAGAGGAGCCGTCGTGTCCATATCGGTCTCCATTAGCACAATACATTCCTTACACAGACGGTTTTTCCCCCAGGCTTCTCCTTGTCGTAAGTGTAGCTATTCACAATAGCTGTTTCCCGAATAGCCCATATAAAGCTCAAGAAGCGCTGTATTTTCCAGCTCCCTGCAAAAGCTTTATATCCGGCTTGTAAAACCCACCCTCGGTGTCATTGTAGCCTTAAGCTGGCCCTTTTATTCAGATGTATATCAACCATTCTTGAAATATTTGTCAGCTTTATATAAAATAATATAAAATATAAAGTTTATAGAAACATCATTCAAGTTTTTAACAGAATCTGTGCCAACTTTATATAAGAATAATCTAAAGTTTATATAACTTGACTACATTAGCCCACGCTACAAGGGAAATAGACCCATCCTGGGCTATGTGTGGACTCCTCCAGCCCAAAGGGGGGGGGGACCAACCAGACAGCAGGAAACCCAGGAACTTCCCTCCTCACTTTCCCAAGGAGGGCAGTAATCCCCCAAATGCCGGACCAAATTTCTTTCCCCGGTACCCGCCAAATTTCAACCCCCAAAACAACCCTTCTTTCTTTCCCCACTTTCCTGAGCCCAGACAGCCAAATCCAGGAGAGGGGAGGCCAAGTGTGGAGGGGTACCCAAACTTTCCTAACCAGGGGTATTATGCGAGACGGGATAGCTACCCTTCCCGGGATCAACCCAGGGTAGACCTGAGGACCCCGTTCCAGCCAGAGCGGGTGTCCCAACTAGAGCGCCATGTCCAGAACATGTCGCAGGATCTGGGTCGCATGCTGAGGGCTCAACAGAACCCTCAGATGAGCATGGCGGCTCAGAACTCGTCCAATCCAGGGTCTGGTGCTCCAGAACAATGACGGGGGAAGAACCCAGACAACCCACCGGTTCCCAGGGAGGAGGCACAAGAGGAAGGGGGGTGTAAAGCCTTAGAGGAAGCTTCCTTCCCCACTTGTGGAAAGCCCCTGGAAACCCAGGAACCGGAACCAAAATCTCCTGCCCCCGAAAGTCTGCAAACCAAGGAACAGAGGGTCGGTAGGAGAAATAAAGAGCCTAAAAAGGCCCATTTTGTGGAGGAGGTGCAAATCTTCCAGTTTGAAGGAGAGTGATCCTCAGAGGATCCTGGGAAAAAGATCTTCTCCTTCAGGGGTGGGGGAACTCCTCCCAAAGAAAAATGGGTCTCAAAGAATTCAAATCCAGACTGGGTAGATGTGGGATTGAGTTGAAACCGCCCATCATCAAACCCCAGAATGACCAGCACAAAAATCCCCTGGTTCAAACCCATCCTGGTGACTGCCTCCAAAAAGGGGGGCAGCCCAGAATCAGAACCAGGGGAGCCCAAAACATCCCCCATATCTAGCTGTCACCTTTTTCTTATAGGTTCCCAAGATCCCAAACAGAATCCGGCCCAAATCACCTCTATGTCAGTGTCCAAAGCAAAGCATAACCCACCAGTTGGCCAAACATGCGCATTATCTTTGCCCCCTTGAGGAAAAGGAGTGAAGATTTTATGCCCTGATCCAAATACAGGGGAAATGTACAATTTTGGCACTGGTGGACACTGGATCCCAAGCTATGCTTCTGTCAAAAAGGGCCTTTGATCAGCTGAATTCGGGAAGGTGGAGAAATACCAAATTCCTCTCACCCCTCTTCCTGGACAACTTCAGAATTTTGATGGGAAGGAAATTCCCGTCGAGGGGACTGCGGGTTTAGACATTAAAATTGGGCGACACAAGGTAAAGCACCCAGTCATAGTTGTGACTCCAGAGGGCACACCATGTTTACTAGGGAATGACATCCTGCGTAGATTGTCTCACCTCATAGATTGTGTAAACAAGGTCCTCTGGACCCAGACTAACCAACCAATAAAATTGAAACAGAGTGTCAACCATGTTAGTTTAAATGTCACATGCCACATGGTTGAACAAAAACCTGACCAAATTGAGTTCCACTTCCAGAATAATCAAATCCCAGACGTGACAGTAATTACAGTAGGACAACAAACTGGTGATGGAGAGTCCTCTCTATTTCTGAAAATCAGCCTTCCTTCCAGTCTAAGGTGGCATGCCACACTGGAAGGAAACTCTCTGAAATTCTATTCAAATTCACATCCAGAAAATCCTATTCCTATAGTCCTAAAAGATGAGAAATCAGCTCAAAGCCTGGCTGTCATTCAGAAAATTGGAGACCAGTTGTTCATCCCTATTCAGTTAAATGAGGGGAAGGACTCTGTTCTCGGCCGAGTATGTGTGATGTGGTAAGAGCTTCATCAGCGAGGCCATGTTCCACAAACTCCCAAAAGATCCAGCCATTCCCACATTTAAACTGGTAGACAAATGGGAAATGGACCTGGAAACACCCAATTCCAAACATCTCCTGCCTAGCAGGTGTATGCTAAATATTTCCATAGCCAACAAGAGCATAGTCCATAATTGTTGGGTTGTGCGAGATGTCCCTGCTGCATTTTATTTAGACAGTGACATTCTCAATCGCTTTGCCATTAGTTTGGACCTAATAAACTTCATAGCTTGGTCCCGATTAGCGGGTAATCCCATGGACTTTGATGACCCAGAGAAAGCATTTTGGTTAGCTCAACTGCTGCCATATGCAGTTGAAATTCAGATTGGAGAGGAAGTCACCATCCCAGAACGGACCCAAGAATTCTCACTGAAAGTAAAAATTAAAAGAGGGCAGAAACTGAAAAACCCTGATACCTATATCCACCTCAATGCTGATTTCCAACAGCAAGGGTTGGGAGTAAACCCAACACCACTAGTCAGCACAGAACACAACACCATTCCAATAGAGGTGGATAACAGCGACCTAAAGAGTATCACTCTGGGCGCAGGCACCTTTATTAGAATGGCGGTTGATGACCGACATTTTTCCATATATTTAGGTAATGAACTGTTAGGACCGATCCCGAAGGACTGTTTTGACAGTGATAGCGACGATGACACAACACCAGACAGGATCTTCACCCGGCATGGGGGAATTTCCTGGTGTACTCTTCCTGCCCTTATGGTAAGGAAGATGTGACCTGTGACTTCAGGCGGGATGAGGTGATCTGTCAAGTCCACAAGGACTGCCTTCCCCACCTGAAGCCATTAGTCCAAGTCAATACCCAGCTGGAGGAGGCCGCTGAGATAGCCAAACCAGAAGTCTTTCCGGGCTTCAGGCAGATGGTTGAAGAGAGAGTCAACCCAGCAGATGCCTGTGAGACTCTGGAGCAAAAGTAAAAATTGAAACAAGTTTTCTTAGATTTTCAAGATCTCTTTGCAGTGGACTCATATGACTGTGGTCGCACCGACATTCACACAACAACAATTCCCACGGACCCTGGCATGACTCCAATGTTTGTGAAGTAGTATCGCTTGCATCTCGCATCAATGGAGTCCCTTACTGAAATAATAAAGAACCTTGAGTCCTGTGGGATAATTCGTCCAGTCCACAGCACCTTCAATAATCTGGTGCTGGGGATTTCGAAACCAAACGGCCAGTGGAGACTCTGTGCTGACCTAAGGGAGCTCAACAAACAGGTCCATACTTCCCGTTGGCCTCTTCCCTACATTGACCAAGGGCTGGCCCAGATCCAGAGGTCACAGGTATTCGCTGCAATTGACCTGACCAATGGGTACTGGACTGTACCTGTCAGTAGGAAGGACCAATACAAGCTGGCCTTTACCTTTGGGGGACATCAGTACACTTGGACCCGGACTCCCTTCGGATACATCAACTCCGGCAATGAATTTAACATCTTTCTACATAAGGCCATGCCCGACCTGGGCGAAAGGGGTAACCTGGCCTATGTAGATGATGTTCTAGTCAAAAGCTTAACTGTGGAGGAACACATAGCGGAGATCCGTTGTATTCTGACACAGTTGAGGGCTGCCGGAGCAAAACTCTCCTTTCAAAAGGCACAGTGGTGCAGAACCCATGGCAATTTCTTGGGGCATGAAATAACTCCTCAGGGTCTCTGTCCCCAGGAAAAGAAAGTAGAAGCCCTCCAGAAAATAAAAGACCCCACAACTCTGTGGGAACTAAGGAGCTTCCTTGGACTAACTAATTACAGCAGAAAGTTCATTGATGATTACGCAGAGATCACCAGATCGCTGATCCATCTTTTGAAGGGGGGGGTCAATTGGGAGTGGGGTCCAGAACAAGCCGAGGCAGTAAGACAACTCAAAAGAAGCCTCGCACAAGCGCCTTGCCTAGCTTACCCTGCCAAAAACAAGGAGTTCTTTTTGGAGACAGGGTTCTCAAATACATGCTTGACTGCAGTATTATATCAAAAGCATGACAAGGTCAATAAAGTAATCTCCTACGCGAGTAAGACTTTATCACTTGTGGAGGAAAAATTCAACGATTGTGAGAAGGCACTCCTGGCAACGGTGTGGGCATTGAAGACTTACCACCCGTTTATCCAGGGGGAACACATCATAGTGGAGACTTCACACCAACCTTTGTAATATCTTCAAAGTGACAGAATCCGGGCCGGAAATGTAAGTAATTCCTGAATTACTTCCTGGATTCTGTCAATGCAAGGCTTTCCTGTAGAGGTCAGATATGGCCGAAACAAGAAGAGTCCCCTCACGCAAGGTCTGGCTGACTTGCATGATTGTGCCAGAGAAAACTGTCTCGAGGATGAAAGTCTTAAAATCAAGGACAACATGGAGGCATACCTTAATTCCCCACACAAAATCTATGAAGAAGACCAGTGTGAGGGAATGCCCACTGTCTATGTGGATGGGAGCTCCTACCATGTTGACAACAACGGGGAAAAGGAACTGGTGGCCGGCGTAGGGAATGCATGGGTGAATGATGCCCCAGAACCCTCCGCTGGGTACAAAATCGGTCCCCGAAGTAGTCAAGTAGTAGAGCTGATTGCTGTGCATCAAGCCATACTCACCACTGATTTCCAACACCAACTCCACAAACTGCCATAGTCACAGACTCAGATTATTTACAGACGGGTTCGTGGAGCACCAGGTTAACTGGAAAACCAGAGGCATGCTAT
Organism: Ambystoma mexicanum; assembly: GCF_040938575.1. Lineage (NCBI taxonomy): Eukaryota > Metazoa > Chordata > Amphibia > Caudata > Ambystomatidae > Ambystoma > Ambystoma mexicanum. Next base: position 262,787,164 of record NC_090921.1, on the reverse strand, counting down.
GTGCTAATAATAAAGCATTGAAACATGGAAAATTAATACAAAATATCGATGATCTGGTCACCTTGAATGGGATTACCATCTACTGGAAAAAGATCAAGGGTCATTGTAAAGTAGAGGGACCAGACAAAACTGGAAATGATCTAGCTGATCAGCTGCCCAGACAAATGCTCACAATGAACTCTCAATTGCACAATGGAGTAAGGAGACCCCAGATGCTGATTTGATTATGGCTCAAAAAGGGGATCCAATAATTGGTAAGTTTTATCAACACATTGAGGACCCTGAGAACTTTGCCCTGACAGATACCGATTACATTGGGAAAGAGGACCTCAGAGTGTTGATGAAATGTCCAAAAATGTTCCGAATCCAAGACCGTTTGTTGGTGAGGAGATCCATAGCTGGCCATGACCAGTGGGTGGTGTCCACCTCATTCCGAAGCCTGATGCTAAGTCACGTCCATTATGCGGCCACAGCCGGTCATAGGGGGTTTCATACAACACTAGAAATCTTGAGAGAGGTTGCATACTGGGCACATATGGGGCAGGACCTCGACCAATACTTAAAGGGGAGTCTTGTGTGTGCACAATTACAGCCAACATCACTCACACACTGTGCTCCCTGCCAAAGAGGGGGATGACACTGCCTTGGTCAGATTTACAAGTCGCTTTTATCGGGCCCATGATTCGGTCCTCTAGGGGGATCAAGTACATGTTGACCATAACATGCTTGCTCACTAAATGGGTGGAATGTCTCCCGGCCTCAAATTGGAAGGCAGAAACAGCAGCTGCCCTGATGATCAATCACATCTTCTCGTGTTTTGGACTACCCCAAAGGATTGAGTCAGACTGAGGTAGCCACTTCACTAGCGAAGTGATGACAAAGATGTGGGAGATACTTGGGGTCAAAAGGAAACTACACATTGCCTACCAGCTAGGCTCTAGTGGTGAAGTTGAGAGATACAAAAAGACTATTGTGAGCATATTAAAACAATTTGTGGCAGATTCTGGGCCAAGTTGGGACATTCGATTACCTCTTGTCCTGTCTCCATCAGATCTACCCCTTCTTCTGCAAAAACATGTCTCCATTTGAGCTGATGACTGGATGAAGGATGGTGCTACCCTGCTCTACAGAACCAAAGAGCAGACCTTGATAAATGCCTCCACAACTAATGAGTATGTTGAGAATCTGAGAAAACACCTTCAACATGCTTTTGCCTATGCTCAGCGGAATCTAGAAAGATCTGCAGACAGTATGAAGACCCATTACGACCCTAAGACAACGAAAAAAGAATATCAAGTAGGAGACCGGGTATACTTGTACAATTTCCAAAGGAACCAAGCCAGACAGCGCAAATTTCTCCCAAGTTGGCGGGGTCCTTTTGAAATTGTAGACAGAATCTTACCAGTCGCCTACAAAATCTGCATCCCTAAGGGCAGAAATTGTAGACAGAATCTCACCAGTCGCCTACAAAATCTGCATCCCCAAGAGCAGTTTGGCAAAAGGGGAAGACAAGTACATTCCGGCCCCCTAGAAAATTCCAACTGTTAAAACCATTTCACCTGTTAAAATCATTAGGAATTACAGGCAGGGAATATTATAAATTGTATTCAATGTATGCATCTGCCCCACTACATGAATAGTAGTGGAGAAATTTCCATAACCATGCTCTGTTCTGTCTCATAGCACTGGAACCAAGAATTTCTAAGTACCAAAGAGGACCACCCGAGGACCCGGGAGGAAAGACCCAAGGAGCCCGGAGTATCGTGCCACCCAGAACCGGCGAGGAGAACATGTCAATCCAGCACTGATGGGAGAAGCAGGCGACTTTCTCTACCTTGACCATTGAAAGAAAGAACATCCCAATCTCCTGACTTCCCCTTAACGGGCGGTCAAACTCAAATCATGAGGGGGGCTCTGTGGGATGTTTTGACCCACTTTTGCTCTGCCATGCGGCATCACTGTGTTCTGATTGTGCCAAAAATAGTAAAATGGCTGCAAAACCCTTTTGCATGCCAAAACCTCTGAAAATCGTGCTTTGCAACACACAAAAAGATGGCTGCCCAATCTGCCACCCATGTGTCAGTGGTGGAACAGAGATCTTAGTCCTGAAAGATGTCACTGGGATCCACAACATGCGAAAATGGAGTACAGAAGAAAAAAGCAATGCTTTGCTAAAGGAAACCCCAAAATCTTGCTTTAAATCACTTTTTCTTTGTTGCTGCAACTGCAGAATGCCGGTACAAAACACCCTGAAACATACAAAATTCTTGCTTGGTGCTACAATTCACTTCATATAAGAAATCTTTGTGAACTTGCAAGGTCCGGAAAAGCTGAAAGCATAAAGGGATTTCCACAGCAAATGCGGCCTGTCTGTGGATATGTCAAAATCTGGGTGCAGTACCCTGGGCCGCCTGAATGACAGCTGTCAGGGGTCTGCCTGATTAAACTTTAAACATGTATAAACTGAAATCAAATGTTTGCAATCTAAGAGGCCTGTTATTGAATAAGTGTTTAGCTGTGATTTGATCCCACAAGTTTGTTTTATGCTAAGGGAAAATTCAACAGAAGTAAAAATTAAACTAAGCTGGCTAAAGCTATCAAACTGGAATAACATCTTTCCTCACAAAGGCAGGGCCTCTCCCCCCACAAGGAAATCACATCAAAGCGATAATTATAGGGTTTGCAAAGAACCTGGTCTGCAGTGGGGAAGGAAACAATGATAAACTGCAAAGCAGGAAATGCAAAGTGAGAAGACAGTCGTAAATGGCCCTGCCAAGAGCAAACAGGGAGGAGATGCTCCTGAACTGAAAGGAGACAAAAAGAGGCGGACCCAAACAGCTATCTGTGGCTGCACATTCACAAAGAACATTTTGTTTAAAGACTTCTAACTCACCACTTAAAATTGTCAAAATAAAAAAGTAACAGATTTGTGAATCTAAATTTTGGCTACACATTTCAAGAGGTGGCAAAATCGTGTGACATGTTCTGGAAAGAAATGGCAGGAAATGTGATTTTACTCCAAATGTATTTCTGCTAGAAGTATGAAACTCTATACACGTATGCCCATGTTATACGCGCACACTTGCAGAAATTTGCTGATAAATTGGACATTGTGATCCTGATGAAAAGGGCAACATTCTGTTAAAAGCAGACACAATCTCCCACAGCGAAGGGGTTTTGAGGAGTAGCTGCTACACAAAATATGAAATCTGTATATGTGATTGTTATAGAGGTTAGACCTCTGTAAATATGGATTGTGCCAAAAGTAGATTCTGTGTTCAAGGGACTAGGGGTGGATTCTAAGCCTCATAAGCCCACACAATATAGGTGACACACTGTTTTTCTCCTCCTATCAAAGCAGAGAGGAGACCCTGACCAATCACCTGTCAAAAGGGTGAGCTTAGGCTAAACTAGCACACACATACCCTTTATCATAGCATAAATAGAGACAGCAGAGGGCAGATAAGGACAGACAGATTCACTCACTATCCTGATGCTGGCGGAGCACCCTGCTACTGAACTTTACATCTTCCTTGCTCCAGACTCCAGAAAATTGGCAAAGCAGAAAGGCCCATTGCATAGCTGAACCATTTTCAGCTAGGCCTCAAATTCCAGAACCAGAACTCCACAAACCTAAGGGGAACCAAAATACAGACGGGCTGTGCTGTACTGCTTGCCTGCTGAAAATAATTTTCTTCAAAACCAAGAATGGCAGATCCAATCTAATCCTGTGCCGTGCTGTGACCAGAGTGCCTTACAGATCCAATCCAGTCCGGTGCCGTGACCAGAGTGCCTTGACGCTGCCTGATCCGATGTGCCCAGCTGTCTGTCCCAGAACCAGATTCCCTTCCCTGACCAGAATCTTGATGGACCAGAATCCTGACGGTTACGTTTAAAAACATATCTAGTGAGTATCTATAGATAGAACTGTGTCGCTAGCCTATGTACCTTGCTTAGTTAATCCCTATCTTAAACCCATCCTATCTTGTCTTCAGAACCTGATATTGTTAGGAGTATTTTTGAATTGTCTGAACTCTCTATCCGATCCCTCCTATCTTCCTCTTGTACTAGAATTGCCAAAACTATCTCTGCACTGATCTTTTCTCATATTAAAAAGGTGGGACCTCTGCAGGCAGTCATTCTGATCAAGTGGCTGTGTTCCTGTGTGGTATTTGTTTATTCATAGTCATCCTCTAGTGTGAGAAATCCCATTTGTCATTTTAAAAGTGCATTCCTGTTTCCATTCTGGCACCTATCTCGAAAAAACGACCTCCACTAAAACGTCCATAACTTCCTAAATTTTTGTGCCAGAAACAAAATTTCAACTTCTGCTTGTTGCTAACATCCACAGCTTTAGATCGCATCCCAAATCTATACGGTTCTCCTGTTATTGCGATTACCGTGCAGTGAAAGGTTTTCCACTAATTTTCTTTTAGGGAAATTCTGACACGTGTAAAACAGCTTTTGATTGTTTCCGACTTGAACTTTAAGATTTCAAATTGTTTCTTGGCATTAAATCATTGCTTGTGTTTGTGTGCAAATATCCAAAGTGGCTCCCATAAGAATTCATAACAATTTCAGCAATTTAGAACATATTTAGTGTTTTTGCCCAATCCATTCTAAGATAACTTTAAAAACCATTCTGACAGCTTGCCAGTCAATTCTGTTTGAATTCTGCTATTCCTGAATATCTGCTCTCTCCTTCTATCTCTTTGCATTGTCTATTGTGGGTTGAGGGGTGTGCAGGGGAACTAGTAACCACAGTGGCATCTAATCTGAACACACACACAAAAGTATTATTTCTGTGCTGAATTGTTTTGCTCACTATTACTCCTTGTGTATTAAAGAGATTATTCTTTGTTACATCACCCCATTGGTGATTATTGTGTACCCATTAAAACATAGTGTGATTAAATTGTGAATACATAAATAAATATTTTAACTTTGCAAACCAGCCTGATTCCTGGTTCGTTGTGACCGGTAGGGGTTCCAGGAGAGGTGCGTGATATGAGTGGTATATCGTTCAGAATAATTTATTTTTAGACAAAAATAAATAAGGATTTCAGTTGTGCATTACATGCTAGGTGTTGACTTGGATGTGTGCCGGATTAAAATCACTTACAGTGCTGAACAGTGGCCGAGAAGTCTACTCGGCTACATTTCTATACACTCCAATGCTGAAGATTTGCATAACACGTTGCTATGCCACCCACTGACTCTTGTTCCCAAACATTCCCCATCTCTATTTATACTGTGGGGTCCCTCTATCCCACAGCTGCCGGTTGCTCCCTCCTGTGCAGCACCCAAATAACCCTGGGGGGAAATGCATATGCAAGCCCTCCAGACCCCCTGCTCCTTCTGACCAACCACACCTGCCCTACTGGTACTGTCTGGTTCCATAACAGGATTTGGTTTGGGACTGAAGCAGGATGGGTAAGGCAGGGTATTATACCCTACCTAATAAAGGCCCCGGGTGAAGAGTAAAAGAAAAGAGTTGAAAAGTTTGCTTGGCCATGGGGGCGGGAAGCCTCACAGAGTAAGCACTGTGACATGGAAGAACTGGATTAGGAGTGATGAAGATTACCCGTAAGTGTACTCACATGAAACAATAGCCATAATGAAAAGTGTGCATATGTATGCATGACTAGACTTTTTTGAGGACGTTGTCAGGGCTTGGGTTGAGCCAAGCGTGTTCTTATCGTGGGCATGGTGAGAGCATGCCTGGGTGTGTGTAAAACATGGAACGTGCCGGAACGGGCCAGAAAGGTACCCTAATATATAAAATGTCAGCAAAATTCACCTAAAAATGATGCAAACACACATGAGGAACATTTTGAAATGAGAAAGGTGCACCAATGTGCTGTCATTAATGCATTACTGCCCAAAATCTACATTTTATCACAAAAAAAGTACACAGAACGGGCCAGAACGCTACCTTAATATATAAAACGCCAGTGAAACTCACCTGAAAATGAGGCAAACACACATGAAGAACATTCTGAAATGAGAAAGGTGCACCATTATGCGGTCATTAACCTATTATTGGCCAAAATCTACATTTTATCACAAAAAAGTACCCAGAATGGGCTGGTGCGCTACCCTAATATATAAAATGGCCGCAAACATTTTCAGGTGAGTATTGCTGCCGTTTTATATATTATTCACGGCAGCAAAATTCACCTGAAAATGATGCAAACACACATGAAGAACATTTTGAAATGAGAAAGGTACACCAATATGCTGTCATTAACTCATTACTACCCAAAATCTACATTTTATCAAAAAAAGTACCCGACACAGGCCAGAATGCTACCCTAATATATAAAACAGCAGTGAAACTCACCTGAAAATGATGCAAACACGCATGAAGAACATTTTAAAAAGAGTAAGGTGCACCAATATGATGTCATTAACCCATTATTGCCCAAAATCTACATTTTATCACGAAAAAGTAGCCACAGGCCAGAACGCTACACTAATATATAAAACAGCAGCGAAACTCACCTGAAAATGATGCAAACACACATGAAGAACATTTTGAAATGAGAACGATACACCAATATGCTGTCATTAACCCATTACTGCCCAAAACCTACATTTTATCACGAAATAGTACACGGAACGGACCGTAACGCTAGCCTGACATATTAAACTTCAGCGAAACTCGCCTGAAAATGATAAAAACACATATGAAGAACCGTTTGAAATGAGAAAGGTGCACCAATATGCTGTCATTAACCCATTACTGCCAAAATCTACATTTTATCACGAAAAAGTACCGAGAACGGTTCGGAACGGTACCCTAATAAATAAACGGCAGTGAAACTCACCTGAAAATAAGGCAAAAACACATGAAGAACATCTTGAAAAGAGAAAGGTGCACCAATATGCTGTCATTAACCCATTACTGCCCAAAATCTTCGTTTTATCATGAGAAAGTACACAGAACGGGCCGGCACGCTACCCTAATATATAAAATGGCAGCAAATCTCACCTGAAAAGCATGCAAACACACGATGAACATTTTAAAATGAGAAAGGTGCACCAATATGCTGTCATTAACACATTACTGCCATAAATCTACATTTTATCACGAAAAGGTACCCGGAACGGGCCACAACGGTACCCTAATATATAAAACGGCAGCAAAACCCACCTGAAAATGATGCAAACGCACGTGAAGAACCTTTTGAAATGAGAAAGGTGCACCAATATGCTGTCATTAACCCATTACTGCCCAAAGTCTACATTTTATCATGAAAAAGTTCCCAGAAGGGGCCGGAACGCTACCCTAATATATAAAACGGCAGCAAAATTCACCTGAAAATGATGCAAACACACATGAAGAACATTTGGAAATGAGAAAGGTTTAACAATACCTGTCATTAACCGATTACTCACAAACATGGTCTATAATGATGTGTCTACCAGTACCTAGATATATGGAGTACAACTTGTCAGTTAAAGGTATGAGGGTAATCTGTATGGTAGAAGAGCACAGTCTAATCACAGAAGTGCATGAGCATATGGTGGAAGAAGCTGGGTATTTGATGCCAAACCTGGCAAATGATTTTAATGTTATGAGATCTTGTACCGCACACTGGTGCCACTGGTGTAGTCTCTTGGAACACTGGCAGATCTGCAATTTACGGAGTATTGGGGCGGGGGGTTGTTAGTGGGATTGAGAGAGAAAAGAGCAAGAGAGCTTTGATGTACTGTTGGCAGCTTCACTTCGGAGAAAAAGATCACTGAGCATTGGTGCATTTTCGGTTGGTAGCCATCATGTGGTGCTGCGGTATGATTGTGCATGTTTTGGTTTTATGCTGGGTTGGGTGTTGTGAAGTGCATGCAGGTTGTGGTGCGGTAGAGGTATGGTTGTGTCCAGTTCAGAGTTTGCAGGTGAGTATGCAGAATTTGATAGTTTTTAGTATGGTTAGTTAGAAGAAACACATGTCTAACTTACACATTTAGGCTAAATGCAAAATATGGAATGCAGGTAGATATATGATATTAGGTAATGAGTGGTGATGTTTTACTGGAGTACTGTAATGGCTGTACTCCCCGCCCACACCACTCTAACCTTGTCAGTCGCTGTAGATTGTCTACATCAGGCATCCATGGGCTAAGAGGGGCAAACAGGGAGTGGAGCTGCTCTGGAGGGCGCTTCCCTTTGCCTCTAGTCCATAGCCGATGGCTGTTCAGGCAAGGCTGCCCTGGAGCTCTTCAGGATGAGGGAGACGTGACTCTCTCACGGCCCAATCCAGGGGTTGCAGGCGGACCAGGGTGTGCAGGGGGAAGGTCAGAGAGGGACTGGGAAAGGTCCAAACAAGCGGAAAAAAACAAAGATGAAATGAAAGTGGAGTGAGGGGGTCCGGACGAGGAAACACAAGAGATGGGGCGCTCACCAGCAGTGTCTGGTAGGGCTGCGCAAGTGGAATCAAGTGAGTGAGGGATCACATGCAAAGGTAAAGACAACCTTCTCTTCGCTACCTGTTGGGACAAGTGCCTCGCTCAGGATAACTTGGCTAGTGCTGTGGATATGCCTATGTTTATATACATTCCACTGCACAAGTGGAAGGCACAGGCAGAGAAGTGCAACGTTGTGTGACAAGTTCATAAGATGGGACAAGAGATCTGAGTTTTCTGCATTTGGTATGACTGCAATGAATACCCACATTCAGCAATGGTACTAAGTACAATTCACCAGTGTCACTTACCGCCCCCAGTGTAATAAATCTGCAAATTCAAGAGACATTACTACTTGTATATCAGCATAGATTTTATAACATTTAACCAAATGTAAATAAATGAAATAACATTATAAATAAGATACTATAACATGATTTCCAGCTACCAATAAGACATTCATGGATGAGCTCTCTTTCACAATATATGCCATCCCTTTCTTAAAATTCTTGACCAAGCCACTTGAGATCCTTGGGAGATCATCTCACTTGTAGGATGTCAGTAAAACCTTTCTATTCCTGTTAATCTAGCACACGAGACATGCTGATTGTGTTGCCCGACCCAGCCGCATCTGGCAAATGTTCTGCTAACAAGCCACATAAAACGTAACATAAAATGTCTTTCAAAGGTTGTCCATAAACTTTGATGCAGTGTGAGTGTCATATTTCATTGGTCTTTAGGTAGAGATTTGTTTGTATTCGAAGAGATTTATTCTGTTTTTTGAAATACATACTGCTTCCCTAAATGCACTTCGGACATTTGTACAGACCACTATGGAAATGAGCTAGGTCAAGGCAAGACAAATGATACCAGTCCTGGCATAGACCCTTGCAGAGTATCATTTTTGATTTTGTTGGTTTTTTACAGAGTTTACCCATGAAACAGAGGAACCAAGTTGCTGTGTAATAGTCATCTATACATGATAAGAATTCAACAGTGGATTAAAATCTGGCTTAATATTCTGCTTAATCTCTTTCTTTGCTCTGCAATATTTTTGTTTCTTCAACTGTGATTTTGGGAGAAAGGATTTTCCACGAATTAATTCCATAGCTATCGACTGCCGCGCAGCAGCCATGTCGGCAGGGAATGGTACCAGTGACCCACTACACAATATAGGTGCAAATAAGCAGAGAAATAGTCTACAGCTGGATGAATTATGCTGAGCTGGTACATCATGAGGAGCATGGATTGTCCACTTAGACCAGTCAATGTTAGGTGCCATCTGCACGTCCATGAATGTTTGTAGAATGTTTATGTACTTTGTGGAGAGGGTTTGATTGGAGTCTAAATATAGAATAATCTTCCACTTCATGAACACCAGCATAAGTGCCCAGTGAGTATTTTGTACATTTGTGGGGATGATCCAGATGTCCTTTGCCATAATATCTGATTTGATGTCGAACTCGTGCACACTTGAAGAGTATTCCACGTAAGTCAATTGAATGATTTATGAATGCACTGAAAACCCTCACATGTACATGACATTCAGTGACATGTTTTAGAGACGCTCTAGTAAGTAAGACGCCTTCAATGACTGTGCCAACCAGCCAGTTATCACCTAAGAGAGACTTATTGTCTTCAACATTGATGTAAATATTTTGAACTAGGACACTCTGCATGCATGGATAACCTGGTATTAATTCCCGTTGAAGTGGCACCGTTTTCTTAGTTTAAGTAGGAGAGCTTGACTGCTGCGGTACACCCAGATCATACTCGTCTACCAGAAAAGAGGTCAAATGTTCTTTCTTGGGAACATTCTCAAATTGGTTCAATTGTTTGGTATGTTTATTTATTGCTTTAATGTCTTCCTGAGTGTCATCAAATTTAGTTTCACTCAGAATAGAATCCATTGCGGCTACAGTCTGCAGCTCATCTTTCTGTCAAATTTTGTTTCCTTCCAGATTTGCGTTTTCTGACATTCATCCTGAGACTATTCTTTTCTTACTTGAACTCTTACTAATTGACTTCTGTGCAGCCAGAATGTGGTAGCATGTTCGTGAATTTTTGCAAGAGCATGTTCCAACTGGGAATAACTTTACCACATACCTTTTTTCTTGTAATCCGTTAACTATGAAACATCCATACTGTGCCTGAAGAAATACTCGGTTTTGCTTAATTATCAAGTTTGCTAGGCCTTCCATTCTTTTTGATATGCGCTCATCACCTTTTGATATTGTTACAGGTTCTTCATCATAGTGATCCATCTTTATAAAGTCCACTATCTTTTCAACAGGTATGTAATCGAATGGGAATTCAGTATCACCAGAATTATGTTTTTTGCCAGCATGCCTGTTTGACAGATGATAATTCCTCATACCACACTGTCCTCTCAACACTTTCTTTAGATAAAATGTTTGCAAAAAGTAGATTGCCAATACCATTTCATCCATGTGAACCTCTTTGTGCTTAGTCAGTCTTTTCATCACTGCATTCATGCTGTCTGACACATTAGTTCTAACTCCACTGGTTTTCCTATAAATGCCAACTGTTTCCAAGACCCATCTGCCTATCTTTGAAAGATGTCTTTGCTCAGTTTTTCCTCAAAATATTTTACAAAAGAAGCACTCCATTTTGCCCTTAGTTTTTCCAACAATATTACAAAGTCTCCTTCACTTTTGCAGTCTAAGAGCTGTAGAACATTATTGGTGTACACTTTTCTATCTGCTTTTCCTCCTTCATGTCCTGAAACCCAGAATTCAACGTCTTTCAGTATGTGGTTCCAACAAACCACATGCTTGCATCTTGGAATAATATTCTCTACATATTTCCCAATAGCAGATTCTCTGTCTGTTACTATAGTAATGGAACTCTGGTCAATTTAAGGCATATGCTTTGCTACAAAAGAAAGAATGTTTCAAGAGCAATCGTTGTGCATTTATCATGAATCAGTACAAAGGCAGGGATTGCAGGATTTCCCTCAAACACTGAACATTGAAATATTAGTCGAGAGAGGTAAAAATCACCTAATTGAAATTTGGGTTCTTGAATTCACCTTCACCACTTCCTCAAAAATATTGATAATGTCTGGAAGAGCCAGAGTAACAATAAGTTTGGGAGCCAGAGTAATGGCATAGAAATCCTTCCAGTGCCTAGTGAAGCTCATAGATGTTATATAAATCATCATGACTGATAATACATTTCTGTTTCCCATAAAGTTTATTTTTTATTTGCTTTGTATTTTTCGGCACTGTAACTCTCATGTGGGTAGGGGAAGCATCGCATTCTGCTCTTTTTTTCTGGTACATTGAAGTTGGACCTAAATCTTTATTTTCAGCAATTTCTATCAGCAGAGATGGTATTGTGCAAACATGAGCTCTTAAGGGGTATTATCTCATATTTCCATGAGGCATGCATGGCTCAGGTGTTCTGACTTCACCTAGATAATGGACAATAACTTTTTCAACACTTCCATCAAGAACCTCATAGCCATATCTGTAAAATGTAACTTCCTCTCTACCAATTAATCTTTGGAAGTATGTCTTCCACACCAGAGGACAGGCCCTCGGCAGAGCATGCCTTCCTTTTTTAATCCATTTATATTGATCACATCTCCAATCATCTTTTCTATGCTTTGTCCTTCATAAATGTATAGGAAAACCTGCCCATTTTCTGGATTAGTTTCTGGAAGTGTGGAAATATTACCCTTTACTTGATGCCTTAAAATGTTGAATACTTCTAGTGGTGAAAGCGGCGTTTGTTTGTTAATATAAACTATGCTGCACATTCTGGGGGAAAAAGTAAAAATCTGAATTAAATTCAAAATGAACACTGTTTCCCTCACACCCTAAAATCATTACAAATACGCAGGCAGTGGGTTTGATACTCAAGAATGGACACAGTGATAAGGGTTGATGTCGGGTCATGGTGATAAAGGAAGCTTGTCTGGACTTAGTGGCCTATTCTGATGGAGGTTTAATTATGCTAGAGGTGTAATTCATGGGTGAATTCCCCATTCAGAATGTACACCTGTTTTTTTGCACGTGTTTCCTATCTTTATAATGGGGCCTAATCTGCTAGAGATATAATATACCCATGGGGTTGTTCCACCTCTAGCAGAATAGGGTGTATTATAAAGATAGAAAACTGGTGTAAAAATCAAATGTACATTACGAATGGGGAATTCATCCATGAATTACACCTCTAGCAGAATATGGCCCCAAGGTCCATGGGTGTGTTACACCTCTAGCAGAATTGGGCCCTAAGTTCCACACTATATAATAAAATGGGCCTCTATGTGATGATAACCAGTAACCAGTGTGTATCAATGGGGTAGACACCATGGGCCTCATTCCGATTTTGGCGGTAGCCATGCCGCTATTGGCGGCATGGCAGCCACCAAAATCGGGTCCGGGTTTCCAGAATGGGGAATTACCGGGACATTCCAAGTTCGGAGGGCCCGGTAATTCCTCCCTCCAGGAAGCCGGGCCCGGACCTTCCCCATTCCCATTTCAGCCCCCATAGGGCTGAATGGGAATGGGGAGGGAGCAAACAACGCGCTGATTACGAGCAGCCCGTTGTTTGCTCCCTCTTCCCCTCGCGGGACCCAGTAAGCACGCCTGGTTTGACCAGGCGTTACTTACCGAGTCCCGTGAGGGGAGCTTGTAATGAGGCGGAACGGGTTCAACGGGTCTGCCTCCTTTAGCGGGTCCCGTTAACCCGTTCCGCCTCACTTGTAATGAGGCCCCATATCTTCAGCAGCCTCACTAGAAGCCCTTGACACTGATTCCTCTAACTTTCCCTACTCTCACTGATTATCCTAGAAGGATGGCAGAATGGGAGGTCTTCTGATCAGTAAAGACACACCATCCCCCTCTCTCCCCAATGACTTAACCTAATTTTATTTTGAGTACGTTTGTATTCAGCTCCTTGCTCCACCTCCTCTTCTTAATCAAATCTCTGCCACTGAACTCCTGGCAATTCAACCTGCGGCACATGACTACGGCCACTGTCTACACCTTCACTCCTCATATTCAGACCATTTTCTGGTCACCCTCCATAATCAGCCGACTGAATTTTGCTGAAACTCACTGGACTAAATAGCTCCTCAGCTGAATAAAGTCAGGCCCTTCCTTTAGGTGCTCTTTCCATCTGTTACTAACTCCAGTGAGAAGGCCTTCCAAGATGTTAATGTTGAGTACCATTATTCCTCTTGCCTGTTTCATGAACCTTAGATTTCCCCAACCATCCAGCATCTCCGAACATATTGTGAGGGGTAAGAAATGTGAGGCGGACAACTTTGTAAAGAGTTTTCAACTTTAGCCATTTTATTAAATAAAAAGGTTGGATAAATGCCTCACTATACCAACCCTGACAAGGATTTCCCCATCTAAAATAAACTAAAGAAAACACTCTAACAAAAGGATATCTGTCCCTCACACTTGTCCATTCAATAAATCAATGAGGACATGTATGGCAGATCAATCCAACAATTATATATAACATAAAACCACATTCACAATATGGCCACTGCCTCTTCTCATAAACCTGGGGTAATTCCCTTTCCACAGGATTGAGCAAGGCTTTGCTTCACAGTTCATAAGAAATCAGGAAATTCTGTTTTGCCACAAAGTTCCAACACAGTTCTTGCGGATTCAAAACTTGATAATAAAAAGTTCAGTTGTATCAACAATGTAACAAAAGCAGCGATAGATTCCAACTCCTCCAGAAGTAAGAACAGTTTTTACATTTGTCTCCAAGTAAACAACAACTATCTTTGTCAGGATGATATGCCATTGTGTTGGGAGGATTGCTCTGGGGCAACGTGCTAGCCTTGGTAGCAAGACGATGCAGAGCAACACAAGTTCGATCCCCGGGGTCCGCGCTTAGAAACCTCTGCGTATTAAGCGCATTATAAATAACCAATCACAATTATGGGTGACATTAATCTTAAGGTCATTGAGGTGGAGAATTTTAAGGTTCAAAGCTTTATGTCCTCTATGAAAGAACTCTCCCTCCCCCAGCAGGTTCATGAACAGACCCATTCCTTAGGTAACACCTTGTACCTGATTTTCTCAGCAGATGCTGAGATCACTCTTTTTTCTGCCTTTCAAATCCTGTGGTCTGATCACTTTGTTGTTCCCTTCACCTGGGGCATTAAGGGCCCACTATCTGCTCCACCAGCCAAATTAGTCCAGCGGCATGGATGCCGCTCAGTATCTAAATCTGATATGACCTCTTTTGTACTTGCCCGACTTTCAGCGCTGTCCCCTGTGGACATGAATTCTTTAACTAATACTCTGACTGCAGTTGCAGACAGCCTTGCTCTGCTCAAGACATCTAGGCTATCGTCACGCCCCTCTCAGCAGTGGTTCATGGAAGGCTGCATGCCCTTTGCCTACAATGGAGGCAGATGGAGAGAAAGTTGAGGCGCTCTTATACCCCAAGGGACAAGCTTGCCTTGTCTCTGATCACCTCCCAGTATCACCTTGCCATTTCATGTGCCAAACGTGTCTACGTTGCATCTCGTATTGAAACTTCTGTGAATCACCAAGGAGTTGTTCCAAGTGGTTCGTAATCTCTCTACTAGCTTACCGGTGCCTGTTCCCTCCTCTCAGGCCCTCTGTTATTCCTCATCCACATGTTTTATGGATAAAACAATTTCTATTCAATCGAATATTGCTGTTACTCACCTTCCTTCTGTGGCTGATATTGATATGATATGATATTTTATTTGTATCGCGCCCATACACAAGTGTTTCAGAGCGTGACAAGGCAAGGGAAGGGAAACAAGGGAGGACAAAACAATGATCTTACTAGGCCCAGTGACATTGAGAATGTGCAAGTTCAGGGGAGAGGGAAGTGCTAGGGACAGGGGAGGAGTGGAAAGTTCTTAACCCGTGATAGAACAACAGGTAGTGCGGCCAGCAGGTGGTAAGTGCAAAAATAAGGTGTAGATAATGAGTGTATGATACGTGCTGGAAGGGCACTGTAGGGTAGCAGATACAGACCAAAGTGCAAGGGTTGCTAGGAGGCAGTGCGAGTGTGTGGCTGTGAGGGGAGCAATCTGGCACCGGGCACCTGGTCAGAGGGTAACCAGGTGCCCGGTGCCAAAGCAGACAGATTAGCAGGAAAGGAAGAGCGAAGGCAGAAGCAAAGACGAAGGTCTTGAGGTGCTTCCAGAACCGAAGATGGTTCTCCTCAAGTTTCAGAGAGGCAGGGAGGCTGTTCCAGATGGAGGCCCCAACCAACGAAAGGGATCTACCCCAACTCGTTTCTTGGAGAAGCGACTGACCCTGAGGGAGTTGGAGGTGAAGGAGCGAAGAGCTCAGGTAGTAAGGTATTTACGAAGGGAGAATTCAAAGTATTGTGGACCCAGGCCCCAGAAAGCCTTGTGGACAATGCAAAGGGTCTTGAATTTGATCATTGCAGCCATTGGGAGCCAATGTAGAGATTTCAGGGCTGGAGGCCAAGGACAAGTCTTGCATTCCTGTTCTGGATTAGCTGCAGAGGGCGTAGTGCGGTTGCAGGCAGATTTAGAAAGAGGCTGTTGCAATAGTTCAGACTAGATAGAACCAGAACTCTGATGACAGTGAGCTTCTGGGGGAGGGAGAGGAAAGGAAGAATACCTCTGAGGAGGTGCAATTGGTAGTTAGACTTTTTTGAGATGTCAGAGATGTGTGGAGAAAAGGAAAGCGTGGAGTCGAAGATGACCCAGAGGCTCTTAGACTCACAAGTGGGAGCAGGGAGAGGGCTAAGGGAGGCCGTCCAGAGAGTGACAGGAAAGGAAGATGTTGGTGTGCCGATGAGGAGGATCCCTGCTTTACTGGCATTAAAGCAGAGGTTGTTGGCCGTGCACCACACCTGGATTGCAGACCAACAGTCAGAGATGAGCGAGGGAGAAGAGGTGGCAGTGGGGAGCCTGAAAACATGGTGGGTGTCATCCGCATAGCACTGAAAGTTTGAGCAGAGAGCACCAATGCAGTGGGCGAGCGGTGCCAGGTATTGGTTGAAAAGCCAAGGAGAGAGGTTAGACCCCTGGGGAACACTACAGGTATAAAGTGAGAAAGAGAAAAGGAAGGACCCAAGTTGGACCTGGGAGGGTTGGTTGGAGAGGAAGGAGGTCAGCAAGGCCAGGGCCTGATCAGTGGTATCAAGGTTATCACAGAGGCGATTGATCAGGATGACATGGTTGACCGCCGTGTCAAAGGCAGAAGAAACTCGAGTAGGATGAGGACAGATGGGATATTAGAATCAAGGTTGGAGAGCAGATCTTCTCGGATGTTCAAGAGAGCACTTTACATGCTTCTGGCAGCTCTGAAGCCAGACTGATGGTAATGGAGAAAACCAACAGAATCAGTGTGAAGATTAAGCTCGGAGATGGCCAGCTTTTCTAGAGGTTTTCCCAGGAAAGGAGTGATAGAGATTGGGTGATAGTTAGCCGGGCAACATGGGTCGGCTATGGGTTTCTTGAGAAGAGGGTGCACAAGAGAATGTTTCAGAGGGGAGGAGAAGGCTCCAGAGGTGAATGAGTGGTTGCAGACGTCGGCTAGAGCAGGAGCAAGGGTGTCGATGTGGTCCTTGGTAGTTTTGACTTGACTTTCATATATTGGACTTTCTGGAAATATCGTCAGCGGAGAACACACGAAAGAATTAGAAAGAGGGAGGAGAGGCGGCTGCAGGGGGGCCAGAGGTAGCGGAGAGAGAAGCGGGAGGAGGAGGAGAGGACGAGAGGGTGGACAGGATGTCCTAGGTTTTTGAGATGAAATGAAAGCCGAGGAATGAAGACCAGGAGAAAAGGCCTCCCGTACTCTTTGCAGCTCAGCTGCGAGCACGTATGATCCCCTTCCAGCTGGATGCCAGATCAGCTGCTCCTTTGTGTTTCGGAGCCGACGTGTGCCCCGTGTTACTGCCTGCCGCGTGTCCCGTGGTCGAGGAAGCACCCAAAATGGCGGACCTTGTTGCCATGGAGACCACAACAACAAAACATGCCGCCAAAATCACCGCCAAAAGCCCAGGATCCGATTTGCTGCGCCCGCCTCCCTGCCCCTCCCATCCTGCATTAAATAGAGGGGGTGAGGACCGAGAGGCGCAGCCAAGGAGCGAAGGCCAGGAGAAAAGGCCTCCCGTACTCTTTGCAGCTCAGCTGCGAGCACGTATGATCCCCTTCCAGCTGGATGCCAGATCAGCTGCTCCTTTGTGTTTCGGAGCCGACGTGTGCCCCGTGTTACTGCCTGCCGCGTGTCCCGTGGTCGAGGAAGCACCCAAAATGGCGGACCTCATTGCCATGGAGACCACAACAACAAAACATGCCGCCAAAATCACCGCCACAAGCCCAGGATCCGATTTGCTGCGCCCGCCTGCCTGCCCCTCCCATCCTGCATTAAATAGAGGGGGTGAGGACCGAGAGGCGCAGCCGAGGAGCGAAGGCCAGGAGAAAAGGCCTCCCGTACTCTTTGCAGCTCAGCTGCTAGCACGTATGATCCCCTTCCAGCTGGATGCCAGATCAGCTGCTCCTTTGTGTTTCGGAGCCGACGTGTGCCCCGTGTTACTGCCTGCCGCGTGTCCCGTGGTCGAGGAAGCACCCAAAATGGCGGACCTCGTTGCCATGGAGACCACAACAACAAAACATGCCGCCAAAATCACCGCCACAAGCCCAGGATCCGATTTGCTGCGCCCGCCTGCCTGCCCCTCCCATCCTGCATTAAATAGAGGGGGTGAGGACCGAGAGGCGCAGCCGAGGAGCGAAGGCCAGGAGAAAAGGCCTCCCGTACTCTTTGCAGCTCAGCTGCGAGCACGTATGATCCCCTTCCAGCTGGATGCCAGATCAGCTGCTCCTTTGTGTTTCGGAGCCGACGTGTGCCCCGTGTTACTGCCTGCCACGTGTCCCGTGGTCGAGGAAGCACCCAAAATGGCGGACCTCGTTGCCATGGAGACCACAACAACAAAACATGCCGCCAAAATCACCGCCACAAGCCCAGGATCCGATTTGCTGCGCCCGCCTGCCTGCCCCTCCCATCCTGCATTAAATAGAGGGGGTGAGGACCGAGAGGCGCAGCCGAGGAGCGAAGGCCAGGAGAAAAGGCCTCCCGTACTCTTTGCAGCTCTTCGCTGCTCGTCGCCATCAGCCAGGAACGATCTGCTCTCACCGCCTAAAGGTAAGAGGATCCATGCATCCCCTCCCATCCAGCTCCTCATAACTCAACCTAGACATGATCGGCTACGCGCCCGCACCTTCTGTGCTCCACACAGATCTATTCCACAATCTACTAGCATGCAGAATACTCGTTTACCATTGATACCCATTGCAACCTCCACATCATCCACAACAGGTACGCTCCTGCGCACCAGACCCCTTTGTACCTCCCCACAGATGAACTCCCTCCATGGCCCCCACCCTTCATCCAGCACAGCCATCAGATCTGTATCGAGGGCAACAGACACAATAACTAGAGCTAAACTTCTTGCACCCCCTAAGGCCAAATCTGAGGTCTACAAAACCGCGACCTTAACGCCTATGACCCCTGAAAATGGGACCCCCACTATTACCAATTCTTCTACCTCACCAGTTGAATGTATTGATGTACCTGCCTTTGTTACCATGCCTATGACCCCTGAAAATGGGACCCCCACTATTGCCAATTCTTCTACCTCACCAGTTGAATGTATTGATGTACCTGCCTTTGTTACCATGCCTATGACCCCTGAAAATGGGACCCCCACTATTGCCAATTCTTCTACCTCACCAGTTGAATGTATTGATGTACCTGCCTTTGTTACCATGCCTATGACCCCTGAAAATGGGACCCCCACTATTGCCAATTCTTCTACCTCACCAGTTGAATGTATTGATGTACCTGCCTTTGTTACCATGCCTATGACCCCTGAAAATGGGACCCCCACTATTGCCAATTCTCCTACCTCACCAGTTGAATGTATTGATGTGCCTGCCACTGTTACCTTACATATGAGCCCGGACACTACTGACCCCCCACCAGTCTCCATCCCCCTCTCACCCCCCCATCTCAAATGTGCCCTGATCAACGCCCGATCCGTCAATGCCCATGCCTTAGACATCCATGACCTCATCACCTCAAACAACCTAGACATCCTCTTAGTCACCGAAACGTGGCTGCATGAAGCCTCGGGCCCTGCGCTCTCCCTTGCACTCCCACCTGGATACACTATCATCAGGCAAGACCGCCCCACCAAAGGCGGGGGAGTAGCAATCATAGCCAAAGACTCAATTAACATCAGAAAAAATGATAAAACCACGAACAACACCAGTGACTACCTCCAACTTAAACTCTCCACCTCCCACCACTGCACCATTACACTCCATCTGGTCTACAGGCCACCCGGCCCCATAGGAGACTTCCAATCCACTATCACCCACCTTCTGGCAGACAACCTAAAGAAATCTACCAAAGCGATCCTCCTCGGTTATGTCAACCTTGGTCTTAATGACCCCAAGGACCCTGCCTCCAAAGCACTCAACTCAGCCCTTGAAACTCTAGGCTTCTCCAACACTGTCACAGACCCCACCCACTCATTGGGCAGGACACTCGACTGGATTGCTCAGCACAACTGCCCTCTAACAATCACTGGCAACTCCCCCTCCCCATGGTTTGACCACCACATCATTACCTTCAACATCCCCACCTACGCCCCCCCACCCCAACCCCCCCATCCTCTACCACCCACCCTCACCAGAAGCGCTCGCCTCCTTTCGAAAGAAAGACTTCTACCATTCCTCCAGGGTCCTGCCTTCAGACCTCCCTTCTCCAATAACCCAGAAACCCTGGCGCAAAATTACAATAAGGCTATATCAGCAGCAATCAACTCCATTGCTCCTCTCAAACCTCGAAAGTCAAAACCAACAAGCCACTCCAACACCTGGTTCACCCCAGACCTACTTAAACTCCGGATGAACAAAAGCGCTGCCCTTAAGCGCTGGCAATCCTCCCAAGATGACAAAGACAAACTTGACTTCAAAACCCGCTCAAAGGAATACAAAAAAGCCATCATCCTAGCAAAAGCCAAATCATTTGAAACTAGAATCTCCGAAGCCAACTCCAACACCAAAGAAATGTTCTCCATATTCAGGGAACTTGAAACCCCTACCCCTACACCCCAGAACTTCACTAAAGACAAAGCCTGGTGTGACGGCATCCAAACTGCCATGCGCAACAAACTAGACCTCCTTCAAGCCAAAATCTTGAACTCCAGACTCTATCTTCCAACCCCCCCCACTCCCGCCCCCTCCCCCTCTCCAGAGGCCACCCCCACCTTCTCCTTCAAAACCATCCAAGAGAAAGACATCATCACCCTAATGAAAGGAATCAAACCCTCCAACTGCAAAGGAGACCCCTGCCCCGCCACCATTATCAAGGACTGTGCAGAGTCCCTCGCCCCATTTCTCACAGCTTTTGTAAACGCATCCTTCACCACAGGCATTGTACCCTCCTCTCTCAAGGAAGCCTGGGTCAGGCCCCTCATAAAAAAACCACACTTGACCCCACCTCACCCAACAACTACAGACCCATCACCACCGTCCCCTTCCTTCTTAAAATTCTGGACAAAGCAGCCTACCTGCAAGTCCAACACTTCATCGAAGAGAACCAACTCCTAGGCCTGAGACAATCTGGTTTCCGCCTAAAACACGGAACCGAGACCGCCTTACTGGATTTAAAAAACCAGATGGATGATGCCAGAGACCTTGGCAAACCTGTCCTGCTCCTCCTCCTCGATCTCTCTGCTGCGTTTGACCTCGTGGATCACGACGTCTTATGCCACCACCTAACCTCCACTGCAAACTTCTCAGCCCACGCTAGTGCCTGGATCACTTCTTTCCTACATGGAAGGACCATGCAGGTCTTCTCTGATCTAGCTACGGCATCCCCAACCATTATGCTGTGTGGTGTCCCTCAAGGCTCCTGCCTCTCTCCTACCCTCTACAACATATTCACTCGCCCTCTCTTCCTCATCCTTGACGCCATGGTGATCTCGTACACAAATTACGCGGACGACACGCAGATCCTTGTGACCCTGACAGGTGACTATGAGACTGATTCCAAGGCCCTTAACACCATCTATAACGCAATCCAAACTTGGATGGCCGCCAACAGCCTCTGTCTCAACTCTGACAAAACTGAACTCCTACTTGTAGGCTCCCCCGACACTCTTAAAAAACTTGACGCTCAGTTCTCCCACTTCACCATTGACTCTATCACCATTCCAGTATCTGAGTCAGTGAAAACCCTAGGCGTCTACCTGGACTCCAATTTGTCCATGACTAGACAGGTGAATGCCATTGCCTCCTCAGCTGCCTACCAGGCCAAACTCCTCAATGCAGTTAGACCCTACCTCTCCAGCGACACCTGCACAAACATAGCTAGGGCTATCACTGGATCTCGGCTGGACTACTGTAATGTCCTCTTCCTAGGGACCTCCACAAAAAACCTTGAGAAACTGCAAGTTACTCAAAACAACGCCTTACGCGCAGCACAAGGCATCTCCAAAAGAGAACATATATCTACTGCAAGAAGAGCCTCCCACTGGCTACCTATAAAAGAGAGGATCATCTTCAAAACCTTGACCCTCACCCACAAATGTATCCACTCTGCAGCCCCAGCCTACCTTACACAAAGGATCCACCCGGCCATATCCGCAAGACCAACCAGGACCCCCTATACCAACCTACACACGGTACCCATGATAAAAAAATCAAGAGCAGGGGGTTCTAGCTTCCCCTACCTTGCGGCTCTACACTGGAATGCCCTCCCCACTGCCCTGCGAGCTGAACCTTCCCTGACCACCTTCCTCAAAACCTTGAAAACCACCCTGTTTGCTTGATTCCCTACCGTTTATCACGTACACTCGCCACATGTATACCTGACCTTTGTACGCCTCCATGCATAATATCTGTTACACCTAGATTACAATGCCAAATGATGTAACCTATGCATAATGTAACTAAGCTTTCTGCAAGTAACAGCGCCAAAATGCCCCTGGGCTGCCTGCGCGCTATACAAATGTAAAAAATAAAATAAAATAAAATAAAATAAAGGCAAGGGCCATGCAGGTAGCCTGGGAGGTGATAGGAGAGGCAGAGACTGCAGCAGGGTTGGCCAGCTCCTTGCAGATTTTAAAGAGTTCGGCCGAGTTGTTAGATGCTGCAAAGACGAGTTCTTGGATATGGGCTATCTTCTTAGTGCGGACAAGGAACCGGTATTGCCTTTGGAGCAGGCAGCAGGCCAGTTTGTCAGAGGATGCACAAGAAGACCGCCATTTCCTCTCAGCCACCCTACACATGCGTTTAACGGTAAGAAGGTCAGAGTCATACCAAGAGTTGCACTTGGCTTTGGGCTTCAAGCAGATCTTCATGACAGGGGCAAGAACATCAAGAGTATCAGAGATAGAAGAGTAGAGCATGGAAAGGGCTGTGTCAGGATGTGAGTCAGCCAGAGGAGGAGGGGGAGAGAAAGTGGTAGCGAAAGCTTCAACTGACACAAAATTCATGGGTCGGATGACCGAGAAGGTAGGTGGCAGTGTTGGCTTGACCTGAGGGATAGAGAGGGAGAGATTGGAGGAAAGGAGTGATCACTCCAGGAGAGAGAAGTGGTCAGAGGGATAGAGAGGGGGAGGTATGAAGAGAGCAGAGTACCCAGAGTGTGCCCAGCACAGTGAATCAGGCCAGAGGGGAGAGTAGAAAGAGAGAGAGAGTCGCAGAGGTCGCGAAAAGAGTCCAGAGGAGGGACAGGAAGCATCCAGATGTATGTTGAAGTCTCCAAGAAGGAAGAGTTGAGTGATTGAGGCCACGAGGGGGCAGGTGGCCAATAGATAGTAGCCAGGGTAAGAGAGTGGCCAGGAGAGAGGGAAAGCCTGCAGACAAGTCATTTGAAAGAGGAGTAGGCCTCTATAGGAATGACTGAGGCAGGAATCCACTCTGGGAAGATCAAGACTACACCCCCTCCGGAACGGTTAGATTTGGGCACAAAGACAATCTTGTAGCCATCAGGGAGGAGAGTGTCAGAGCTTGTGACAGAGCTGGCCGTGAACCATGTCTCGGTGAGACCGTGGAGATCAAGTTCTTGGAGGAGGCGGCAGATAGCAGAGGACTGTTTGACAGCTGTGCGAGAGTTGAGAGTGGCAATATGGAGAAGGTGGCCATCCTTGAAGGACTTCCGGGAGGGATACAAATCAGAGGTACGCCCTGCAGAGGTGTAGAAGGAGCCCAAGAAGAGGAAGGAGGAGAGGGCAAGGTCGCCATGGAGGAGGCAGAGGGGGAGACAAGGAAGCTGAAGAAGGAAAGACAGGACAGCAGGAGAAGAAAGGAAATTGATGAGGCGTGGAAAGCGTCTATCAAAGAGGAGAAGTTTGGCCTGAGGCCTTGGACCATGACTGTGCCATTAAAGTAGACATTAATGATTACCTTGAAGGAGTGAAAGGGGCCCAGGTGTGCCTTCCACTAGGTACCACCATTAATGGGTGAGGAAGAGAAGGAAGAGAGCACAGAGATCATATGAGGAGTCCAAAGGTCTGGCGAAGGAACGACAAAGAGGATGTCGCTGAGGGTCTGTCTGGAGGAAGCCCTGGAGTAGGTGTCAGTGATGGGTAGACCAGGGTTAGAGGACAAGATATCCTTTTTGAACTTCTTCCTACCAGACCTAGTGAAAAGAGTAGGATAGTCAATGGAGAAACCGTTAGAAAAAATAGGAGAGACAGAGAGTACCATAGGTGTCGTGGAGAAGGGGGAAGAAAAGAGACAGTAGTGGAGGGTGTTTGGGGGGGGGCAGGATGGGGGAAAGGCAGGATGGGGTAGCACAGGGTAGTCACTGTGCGCAGCCCAGGTAACAAAAAGCAGCATATGGTACTAATAGCTAACTTTAAAATAGCAGCAAATGGTACTAACAGCTAACTTTGAAGTAGCAACAGATGGTACTAACAGCTAACTTTAAAATAGTAGAAAATGGTATAAACAGCTAACTTTAAAATAGCAGCAAATGATATTGGGCCATCTGAGCCTCCGTCGGCTGTTTCTTGGTCTGTGTTTCCTACTTTCTCTGTTCTGGAGGTGACCACTGCTGTTACTAAGCCCAGGTCATCATCCTCTCTTGATCCAATTCCTCTTCTTCTTATTAAGGATATCCTTCCTCACATTGCTCATTTGTTGACAGAAGCAGTTGTGTCTGTTTGTTTGTTTGTTTTATTATTTGTAATGCGCGATCATACACTCAGGTAACAGTGCGCAACATTTACATGAGATTGCAAAGCTTAGTTACAACAACAAAAATATATAGATACACACAGTGGAAGTAATATCAAGATTATGAACATATATAAAGATAGGCAGCAGTACGTACAGGCAATAGGCAATACAATAAGTATAGATGGCAGGAGTAAGAAGGATAATGCAACTGGAAGTGTTTGGGGCCTACGTTTTCAACCATAAAACAACCTTAGATCGGACGTTCTGATAGGGCAAGTCCATTCTGAGAGTTGGCGGTAGAGAGTTCCGCAGTTTAGCTGCTTTCAATGGGAAGTTTGAAGTTGGGGACAGAGAGGCAGTCTTTATAAGCTATTCTTGGGGGTCTCAAGGAAGTCTGTCTATGAAATCTGTCGATCAAATAAATATTAATACATCCCTCTCTCTGGGAGTAATCCCAGCCTCCCTTAAACTGGCCACTGTGATCTCACTGTTGAAGAAACCCTTTTTGGATCCACTGATCCCTTCTAACTTCCGTCCTATCTCTCTTTTACCTTTCCCAAAGAAACTTCTTGAATCCCCGGTCTGACCACTACTCTCCACTTTTCTTGAGGAATCCTCTTTCTTTCACCCCTCCCAATCGGGTTTCGCCCAGGATGTGGGACCGAGAATGTCCTGGTCTCTGCCATGGACGACTTTGGCCGGCTCATGACGGGGCCAGCGTCAGTGCTCTGATTCTATTGGGCCCTTCAGCCGCCTTTGACGCCATCGAACGTGGAGTCCTGCTAGGCCGTCCATCAGGTGCCGGCCTCTTGGGCACCGTCCTTGATTGGTTCTCTTCCTTCCTCTCTGACCATTGTCAAATTCTATCACTCCCTCCTTGTGGGGTTCATCAAGGGTCCGCCGTCTCCCTGGCCATATTTAACATCTACGTCCAGCCTTTGACCAAACTGATATCCTCTCACAGCATCCTCTGTTATTTCTACACCAACGACATGCTGATATTGGTTTGTCTGGATTTCTCCAGCCCTGAGTCAGCTGCCAGATTTCGTGTCTGTCTGGAGGCCGTGGGAGAATGGATGAATTCCAACTGACTTAAACTGAACGGTGATAAAACTGAGATTTTGGTGGCACCCTCTGCCCACCGCCGCTGCAGCTGCTACTCTTTGGACGCCAGCTTTCTGGCCGGCCTCCCTGGGCCCCTTTCCTCACCCAGTCTTAATGATCAAGGACCTTGGGGTTAAACTCACTGCGTCCTTGTCCATGTGCCAGCGGGGCCATTTTCAGCTGAGGCTCTTGTGTTGAGTCATTCCCTATATCCCAGAGCATCTCTGTGGGGGTCATTACGTGTTTGGAGGTAGCCATGGTGCTAACAGCACCATGGCTACCTCCAAACCCGTGTCCGGGTAGTCAGAATGGGGATTTACCGGGTCATTCTGACCTTGGAGGACCCGGTAGGTCCCCATTGTGAAAACCATTCCCCATTCCCCTTGAGCCCTTATAGGGCTCAAGGGGAATGGGGAAGGAGCTAATAACGGGCCCGCAAATAGTGGACCTGTTATTAGCTCCATGGTCCCTTAACGGGTCCCGCTAAGGATGGCTGGTCAGACCAGCCGGTACTGGTGGGACCCGCTAAGGGACCTCGGAATGTGGCGGTAGGGGGTTAACAGCACCGGCATCCTTACCAGTGCCGTTAACCCCTTACCGCCATACTCGGAATGACCCCCTGTGTCTTTGTCATTTCTGCTCTGGTTACGTCCTCATTGGACTATTGCAACTCTCTGCACTTTTGCCAACCTGCTTATCTACTTCATCGCCTGCAAGTCCTCCAGAATGCTGCTGCGCGATTGGTTAATTCTACTCCTCGTGGCTGTCACATCTCCCCTGTTTTCTGCAAACTCCATTGGCTGCCGGTGGCCAAACATATTCAATTCAAGGCCCTTTGCCTGGTCCACCCAGGGGGTGGAATACCTCATGGTGAACTTCTCGCCCTACATCCCGAGATTAGCTCTGTGGTCGGCTAACGCTTGCTTGCTGACTGTTCCATCTGTCAGGTGTAGCTGCATTGGTGGCCACGCTTTCTTAGTGGCTGTGCCTGTTCTCTGGAATTCTCTACCTCTTTCTCTCAGAGCTATCCTGATTCCTCTGGCTTTTTGCAAAGCTCTGAAAATGTTTCTTTTCTAGGCTATCTCTTTCACTGTTCTGTAAGGAGCACCAAGATGCCCTCAGGCAAATGTTGCGCTTTACAAAATCTATTCCATTACATCTATTCCATTCCATTCCATACCTTTGACTTTAAAAGAAATAGTGTGTTCCAACTACTCCCAGAGTAAGAACGGATTAAAAGAGTTCTTTGTTAGAACCACAGTTTAGCACTCTCATCAACTACTACTGGTTTTCACTCATGCTAGGCCTTCTACTTCATCAACTTGCCACGCGGGTTTACTCGCCTGCCCGTTTAATACTTCACAAAAGCTTCAGTGTTAACTTCCAACTAAGAACAACAACTTCACAAGGTTTATTTAGCATCAAACCTTAAACCATTTCCGGTGAAACAAGGATTCATTGGTGCTCTTTAGGATTCCTCTGTAACTATGCTTCTCCCCCTCTGGATAATCTTCTTCAGAAGGGCAGCCTGGTTGCCAACTTTCTTTCCTCTCTACACCAACAAACAAATAGTGACCAAAAAAGTTACACTATTTCTGTCTTGGCTTTGGCAATGTGTGTTTATATCATCTAGTGATATATATTTCACAATACATAAACAGAAATTCTTACAACTCTTGGGGTTCCCAATATTCCCCTCTTGCATTGATAGGTTATTTGATATGCTAGGTTATTTATAACGCGCTTAATACCCAGAGGTTTCTAAGCGCGGACCCGGGGATCGAACTCTTGGTGCTCCGTGTCGTCTTGCTTGCAAAGGGAGCACATTGACCCTCAGCAATCCTCCCGAGACCTTGAGCAATGTTTGTTGTATTGGTATTGCTGGGTTTTTTAATACTCTTGGCTTGGTAGTGTTTGTATGCTTTTGTTTGGACTAAAGCTTCCCCACAGGGTTTTTGGGCCTTCCACTAACTCACAGGCTTCCTTGCACAGTCACTTTTGTTTAATAAGTAAAACATTTGTTGGTTTCGTACAGTTCAGTATTCAGAATTGTAATCACTGCTTCTCTCACTCACACTCAAGTGAAACTGCCTGCTGTGGATAGCGTCAGAGCGCTGCAGAGTCACTTGCAAGCTGTGAACTCACCAGGTAAGTCGTTCGATATAGCTCCGCTTGGTGTTCAAACGTTTTCTGACATTGTGGCTCCTCGCGGTCAGGCGAAAAGCCTCGTCTGGTCAACCTCCGCTCATGCCACTCGAAATCCGAGCTGAGTTGTGCTACCGTTTTATATATTAGGGTACTGTTCTGCCCTGTTCCGGGTACTTTTTCGTGTTAAATTGAAGATTTTTGGCAGTGATGGGTTAATGACAGCACATTGTTCAACATTCCCCAATTCCAAAATGTTCTTCATGTGTGTTTGCATCATTTTAGGGGAGTTTTGCTGCCGTTTCTTATGTTAGGTTAGCCTTCTAGCCCGTTCCGGGTACTTTTTTGTGTGAAAATGTAGATTTTGGGCAGTAACGGGTTAATGACAGCACATTGTTCAACCTTCCCCATTTCCAAAATGTTTTTCATCTCTGTTTCAATCATTTTCAGTTGATTTCTTGCTGACATTTTATATATTAGGGTTCCGTTCCGGAATGTTCTTCATGTGTGTTTGCATCATTTTTAGGTGATTTTTGCTGACGTTTTATATATTAGGGTACCGTTCCGGCCCGTTCCGTGTACTTTTTCGCGTGAAAATGTAGATTTTGGGCAGTAATGGGTTAATGACAGCACATTGTTCAACATTCCCCATTTCCAAAATGTTCTTCATGTGTGTTTGCATCATTTTTAGGTGGTTTCTGCTGCCGTTGTATATATTAAGGTTCCTGCCAGCCCATTCCTGGTACTTTTTCATGTGAAAATATAGATTTGCGGCAGTAATAGGTTAATGACAGCACATTGTTCAAACTTCCCCATCTTGGAAATGTTCTACATGTGTGTTTGCATCATTTTCAGGTGATTTTTGCCTCCGTTTTATATATTACGGTAATGGGTTAATGACAGCACATAGTTCAACCTTCCCCATTTCCAAAATGTTCTTCATGTGTGTCTGCATCATTTTCAGGTGATTTCTGCTGCTGTGTTATATATAAGGGTACCCTTCCGGCCCGTTCCGTGTACTTTTTCGTGTGGAAATGTAGATTTTGGGCAGTAATGGGTTAATGACAGCACATTGTTCAACCTTCCCCATTTCCAAAATGTTCTTCATGTGTGTTTGCATCATTTTCAGGTGATTTTTGCTGCCGTTTTATATATTAGGGTACCGTTCCGGCCCGTTCCGTGTACTTTTTCGTGTGAAAATGTAGATTTTGGGCAGTAATGGGTTAATGACAGCACATTGTTCAACATTCCCCCTTTCCAAAATGTTCTTCATGTGTGTTTGCATCATTTTCAGGTGGTTTCTGCTGCCGTTGTATACATTAGGGTACGTGCCGGCCCGTTCCGGGTTCTTTTTCGTGTGAAAATATAGATTTGTGGCAGTAATAGGTTATTGACAGCACATTGTTCAAACTTCCCCTTCTTAGAAATGTTCTACATGTGTGTTTGCGTCATTTTCAGGTAATTTTTGCTTCCGTTTTATATATTACGGTATCGTTCCGGCCCGTTCCGGGTACTTTTTCGTGTGAAAATATAGATTTTGGGCATTATTGGTTTAATTACAGCGCATTGTTCAACCTTCCCCATTTCCAAAATGTTTTTCATGTGTGTTTGCATCATTTTCAGGTGGTTTCTGCTGCCTTTGTATATATTAGGGTACCATTCCGGCCCGTTCTGTGTACTTTTTCGTGTGAAAATATAGATTTTGGGCAGTAATGGGTTAATGACAGCACATTGTTCAACCTTTCCCACCTTGAAAAGGTTCTACATGTGTTTTTGCATCATTTTCAGGTGATTTTTGCTGCCGTTTTATATATTAGGGTATCGCACCGCTCCGTTCCGGGTACTTTTTCGTGTGAAAATGTAGACTGTGGGCATTAACGAGTTAATGTCAGCGCATTGTTCAACCTTCCCCATTTCCAAAATGTTCTTCATGTGTGTTTACATCGTTTTCAGGTGATTTTCTGCTGCCGTTGTATATATTAGGGTACCGTTCCGGCCCCTTCCGGGTACATTTTCATGTCAAAATGTAGATTTTGGGCAGTAATGGGTTAATGACAGCACATTGTTCAACCATCCCCATTTCCAAAATGTTCTTCATGTGTGTTCAAGTGATTTTTGTTGCTGTTTTATGAATTAGCATACAGTTCCTGCCCGTTCCGGGTACTTTTTTGTGTGCAATGTAGATTTTGGGCAGAAATGGGTTAATGACAGCACATTGTTCAACCTTCCCCATTTCCAAAAGGTTCTTCGTGTGTTTGAATCATTTTCAGGTGGTTTCTGCTGCCTTTGTATATATTAGGGTACCATTCTGGCCCGTTCCGTGTACTTTTTCGTGTGAAAATATAGATTTTGGGCAGTAATAGGTTAATGACAGCACATTGTTCACCTTTTCCCATTTCCAAAAGGTTCTTCATGTATGTTTGCATCCTTTTCTCAGCCGTTTTATATATTAGGGTATCGTTATGGCCCATTCCGGGTACTTTTTCGTGTGAAAATGTAGATTTTGGTCATTAACGAGTTCACAGCACATTGTTCAAACTTCCCCATTTCCAAAATGTTCTTCATGTGTGTTTGCATCATTTTCAGGGGAGTTTTGCTGCCGTTTTAAATATTAGGGAAGCATTCAGCCCGTTCTGAGTACTTTTTTGTCTGAAAATGTGGATTTTGGGCAGTAATGGGTTAATGACAGCACATAGTTCAACCATCCCCATTTCCAAAGGTTCTTCATGTGTGTCTGCATCATTTTCAGGTGATTTTTGCTGCTGTTTTATATATAAGGGTATCGTTCTGGCCCGTTCCGTGTACCTTGTACTTTTTCGTGTGAAAATGTAGGTTTTGGGCAGTAATGGGTTAATGACAGCACATTGTTCAACCTTCCCCATTTCCATAATGTTCTTCATGTGTGTTTGCATCATTTTCAGGTGATTTTTGCTGCCGTTTTATATATTAGGGTACCACTCCGGCCCGTTCCGTGTACTTTTTCGTGTGAAAATGTAGATTTTTGGCAGTAATGGGTTAATGACAGCACATTGTTCAACATTCCCCCTTTCCAAAATGTTCTTCATGTGTGTTTGCATCATTTTCAGGTGGTTTCTGCTGCCGTTGTATATATTAGGGTACCATGCCGGCCCGTTCCTGGTACTTTTTCATGTGAAAATATAGATTTGCGGCAGTAATAGGTTAATGACAGCACATTGTTCAAACTTCCCCATCTTGGAAATGTTCTACATGTGTGTTTGCATCATTTTCAGGTGATTTTTGCCTCCGTTTTATATATTACGGTAATGGGTTAATGACAGCACATAGTTCAACCTTCCCCATTTCCAAAATGTTCTTCATGTGTGTCTGCATCATTTTCAGGTGATTTCTGCTGCTGTGTTATATATAAGGGTACCCTTCCGGCCCGTTCTGTGTACTTTTTCGTGTGGAAATGTAGATTTTGGGCAGTAATGGGTTAATGACAGCACATTGTTCAACCTTTCCATTTCCAAAATGCTCTTCATGTGTGTTTGCATCATTTTCAGGTGATTTTTGCTGCCGTTTTATATATTAGGGTACCGTTCCGGCCCGTTCCGTGTACTTTTTCGTGTGAAAATGTAGATTTTGGGCAGTAATGGGTTAATGACAGCACATTGTTCAACATTCCCCCTTTCCAAAATGTTCTTCATGTGTGTTTGCATCATTTTCAGGTGGTTTCTGCTGCCGTTGTATACATTAGGGTACCGTGCCGGCCCGTTCCGGGTACTTTTTCGTGTGAAAATATAGATTTGTGGCAGTAATAGGTTAATGACAGCACATTGTTCAAACTTCCCCTTCTTAGAAATGTTCTACATGTGTGTTTGCGTCATTTTCAGGTGATTTTTGCTTCCGTTTTATATATTACGGTATCGTTCCGGCCCGTTCCGGGTACTTTTTCGTGTGAAAATATAGATTTTGGGCATTATTGGGTTAATTACAGCGCATTGTTCAACCTTCCCCATTTCCAAAATGTTCTTCATGTGTGTTTGCATCATTTTCAGGTAATTTTCGCTGCTGTTTTATATATTAGGGTAGCGTTTCAGCCCGTTCTGCGTACTTTTTTGTGTGACAGTGTACATTTTGGGCAGAAATGGGTTAATGACAGTACATTGTTCAACATTCCCACTTTCCAAAATGTTCTTCATGTGTGTTTGCATCATTTTCAGGTGGTTTCTGCTGCCTTTGTATATATTAGGGTACCATTCCGGCCCGTTCTGTGTACTTTTTCGTGTGAAAATATAGATTTTGGGCAGTAATGGGTTAATGACAGCACATTGTTCAACCTTTCCCACCTTGCAAAGGTTCTACATGTGTGTTTGCATCATTTTCAGGTGATTTTTGCTGCCGTTTTATATATTAGGGTATCGCACCGCTCCGTTCCGGGTACTTTTTCCTGTGAAAATGTAGACTGTGGGCATTAACGAGTTAATGTCAGCACATTGTTCAACCTTCCCCATTTCCAAAATGTTCTTCATGTGTGTTTACATCGTTTTCAGGTGATTTTCTGCTGCCGTTGTATATATTAGGGTACCGTTCCGGCCCCTTCCGGGTACATTTTCATGTCAAAATGTAGATTTTGGGCAGTAATGGGTTAATGACAGCACATTGTTCAACCATCCCCATTTCCAAAATGTTCTTCATGTGTGTTCAAGTGATTTTTGTTGCTGTTTTATGAATTAGCATACCGTTCCTGCCCGTTCCGGGTACTTTTTCGTGTGCAATGTAGATTTTGGGCAGAAATGGGTTAATGACAGCACATTGTTCAACCTTCCCCATTTCCAAAAGGTTCTTCGTGTGTTTGAATCATTTTCAGGTGATTTTTGCTGCCGTTTTATATATTAGGTTTCCGGCCCGTTCAGGTACTTTTTCGTGTGTAAATGTAGATTTTGGGCAGTAATAGGTTAATGACAGCACATTGTTCAACTTTTCCCATTTCCAAAAGGTTCTTCATGTATGTTTGTATCCTTTTCTCAGCCGTTTAATATATTAGGGTATCGTTTTGGCGCATTCCGGGTACTTTTTCGTGTGAAAATGTAGATTTTGGGCATTAACGAGTTCACAGCACATTGTTCAAACTTCCCCATTTCCAAAATGTTCTTCATGTGTGTTTGCATCATTTTCAGGGGAGTTTTGCTGCCGTTTTAAATATTAGGGAAGCATTCAGCCCCGTTCCGAGTACTTTTTTGTCTGAAATGTGGTTTTTGGGCAGTAATGGGTTAATGACAGCACATTGTTCAACCATCCCCATTTCCAAAATGTTCTTCATGTGTGTTCAAGTGATTTTCAAGTGATTTTTGTTGCTGTTTTATGAACTAGCATACCGTTCCTGCCCGTTCCGGGTACTTTTTCGTGTGCAATGTAGATTTTGGGCAGAAATGGGTTAATGTCAGCACATTGTTCAACCTTCCCCATTTCCAAAAGGTTCTTCGTGTGTTTAAATCATTTTCAGGTGATTTTTGCTGCCGTTTTATATATTAGGGTTTCGGCCCGTTCTGGTACTTTTTCGTGTGTAAATGTAGATTTTGGGCAGTAATAGGTTAATGACAGCACATTGTTCAACTTTTCCCATTTCCAAAAGGTTCTTCATGTATGTTTGCATCCTTTTCTCAGCCGTTTTATATATTAGGGTATCGTTTCGGCCCATTCGGGTACTTTTTCGTGTGTAAATGTAGATTTTGGGCATTAACGAGTTCACAGCACATTGTTCAAACTTCCCCATTTCCAAAATGTTCTTCAAGTGTGTTTGCATCATTTTCAGGGGAGTCTTGCTGCCGTTTTAAATATTAGGGAAGCATTCAGCCCCGTTCCGAGTACTTTTTTGTCTGAAAATGTGGATTTTGGGCAGTAATGGGTTAATGACAGCACATTGTTCAACCATCCCCATTTCCAAAATGTTCTTCATGTGTGTTCAAGTGATTTTCAAGTGATTTTTGTTGCTGTTTTATGAATTAGCATACCGTTCCTTCCCGTTCCGGGTACTTTTTCGTGTGCAATGTAGATTTTGGGCAGAAATGGGTTAATGACAGCACATTGTTCAACTTTTCCCATTTCCAAAAGGTTCTTCATGTGTGTTTGAATACTTTTCAGGTAATTTTTTCTGCTTTTATATATATTAGGGTACCGTCCTGGACCGTTCTGTGTACTTTATTGTGTGAAAATGTAGATTTTGGGCAGTAATCAGTTAATGACAGCTCATTGTTCAACCATCCCCATTTCCAAAATGTTCTTCATGTATGTTTGCATTCTTTTCTCAGCCGTTTTATATATTAGGGTATCGTTTTGGCCCATTCCGGGTACTTTTTCGTGTGAAAATGTAGATTCTGGTCATTAACGAGTTCACAGCACATTGTTGAAACTTCCCCATTTCCAAAATGTTCTTCATGTGTGTTTGCATCATTTTCAGGGGAGTTTTGCTGCCGTTTTAAATATTAGGGAAGCATTCAGCCCCGTTCCGAGTACTTTTTCGTCTGAAAATGTGGATTTTGGGCAGTAATGGGTTAATGACAGCATATAGTTCAACCTTCCCCACTTCCAAAATGTTCTTCATGTGTGTTTGCATCATTTTCAGGTGGTTTCTGCTGCCGTTGTATATATTAGGGTACCGTGCCGGCCCGTTCGGGTACTTTTTTGTGTGAAAATATAGATTTGCGGCAGTTATAGGTTAATGACAGCACATTGTTCAAACTTCCCCATTTTCAAAATGTTCTACATGTGTGTTTGCATCATTTTCAGGTGATTTTTGCTGCCGTTTTATATATTACGGTATCGTTCCGGCCCGTTCCGGGTACTTTTTCGTGTGAAAATGTAGATTTTGGGCATTATTGGGTTAATGACAGCGCATTGGTCAACCTTCCCCATTTCCAAAATGTTCTTCATGTGTGTTTGCATGATTTTCAGGTGATTTTCCCTGCTGTTTTATATATTAGCGTAGCGTTCCAGCCTGTTCTGCGTACTTTTTCGTGTGAAAATGTAGATTTTGGGCAGTAATGGGTTAATGACAGCACATTGTTCAACCATCCCCATTTCCAAAATGTTCTTCATGTGTGTTCAAGTGATTTTCAAGTGATTTTTGTTGCTGTTTTATAAATTAGCATACCGTTCCTGCCCGTTCCGGGTACTTTTTCGTGTGCAATGTAGATTTTGGGCAGAAATGGGTTAATGACAGCACATTGTTCAACCTTCCCCATTTCCAAAAGGTTCTTCATGTGTTTGAATCATTTTCAGGTGATTTTTGCAGCCGTTTTATATATTAGGGTTCCGGCCCGTTCAGGTACTTTTTCGTGTGTAAATGTAGATGTTGGGCAGTAATGGGTTAATGACAGCACATTGTTCAACTTTTCCCATTTCCAAAAGGTTCTCCATGTATGTTTGCATCCTTTTCTCAGCCGTTTTATATATTAGGGTATCGTTTCGGCGCATTCCGGGTACTTTTTCGTGTGAAAATGTAGATTTTGGGCATTAACGAGTTCACAGCACCTTGTTCAAACTTCCCCATTTCCAAAATGTTCTTCATGTGTGTTTGCATCATTTTCAGGGGAGTTTTGCTGCCGTTTGAAATATTAGGGAAGCATTCAGCCCCGTTATGAGTACTTTTTTGTCTGAAAATGTGGATTTTGGGCAGTAATGGGTTAATGACAGCACATTGTTCAACCTTCCCCATTTCCAAAAGGTTCTTCGTGTGTTTGAATCATTTTCAGGTGATTTTTGCTGCCGTTTTATATTTTAGGGTTCCGGCCCGTTCAGGTACTTTTTCGTGTGTAAATGTAGATGTTGGGCAGTAATAGGTTAATGACAGCACATTGTTCAACTTTTCCCATTTCCAAAAGGTTCTTCATGTATGTTTGCATCCTTTTCTCAGCCGTTTTATATATTAGGGTATCGTTTCGGCCCATTCCGGGTACTTTTTCGTGTGAAAATGTAGATTTTGGGCATTAACGAGTTCACAGCACATTGTTCAAACTTCCCCATTTCCAAAATGTTCTTCAAGTGTGTTTGCATCATTTTCAGGGGAGTTTTGCTGCCGTTCTAAATATTAGGGAAGCATTCAGCCCCGTTCCTAGTACTTTTTTGTCTGAAAATGTGGATTTTGGGCAGTAATGGGTTAATGACAGCACATTGTTCAACCATCCCCATTTCCAAAATGTTCTTCATGTGTGTTCAAGTGATTTTCAAGTGATTTTTGTTGCTGTTTTATGAATTAGCATACCGTTCCGGGTACTTTTTCGTGTGCAATGTAGATTTTGGGCAGAAATGGGTTAATGACAGCACATTGTTCAACTTTTCCCGTTTCCAAAAGGTTCTTCATGTGTGTTTGAATCCTTTTCAGGTCATTTTTGCTGCTTTTATATATATTAGGGTACCGTCCTGGACCGTTCTGTGTACTTTATTGTGTGAAAATGTAGATTTTGGGCAGTAATCAGTTAATGACAGCTCATTGTTCAACCATCCCCATTTCCAAAATGTTCTTCATGTATGTTTGTATCCTTTTCTCAGCCGTTTTATATATTAGGGTATCGTTTTATCCCATTACGGGTACTTTTTCGTGTTAAAATGTAGATTTTGGTCATTAACAAGTTCACAGCACATTGTTCAAACTTCCCCATTTCCAAAATGTTCTTCATGTGTGTTTGCATCATTTTCAGGGGAGTTTTGCTGCCGTTTTAAATATTAGGGAAGCATTCAGCCCCGTTCCGAGTACTTTTTTGTCTGAAAATGTGGATTTTGGGCAGTAATGGGTTAATGACAGCATATAGTTCAACCTTCCCCACTTCCAAAATGTTCTTCATGTGTGTTTGCATCATTTTCAGGTGGTTTCTGCTGCCGTTGTATATATTAGGGTACAGTGCCGGCCCGTTCCGGGTACTTTTTCGTGTGAAAATATAGATTTGCGGCAGTAATAGGTTAATGACAGCACATTGTTCAAACTTCCCCATCTTGGAAATGTTCTACATGTGTGTTTGCATCATTTTCAGGTGATTTTTGCTGCCGTTTTATATATTACGGTATCGTTCCGGCCCGTTCCGGGTACTTTTTCGTGTGAAAATGTAGATTTTGGGCATTATTGGGTTAATGACAGTACATTGTTCAACATTCCCACTTTCCAAAATGTTCTTCATGTGTGTTTGCATCATTTTCAGGTGGTTTCTGCTGCCTTTTTATATATTAGGGTACCATTCCGGCCCGTTCCGTGTACTTTTTCGTGTGAAAATATAGATTTTGGGCAGTAATGGGTTAATGACAGCATATTGTTCAACCTTTCCCACCTTGAAAAGGTTCTACATGTGTGTTTGCATCATTTTCAGGTTATTTTTGCTGCCGTTTTATATATTAGGGTATCGCACCGGCCCCTTCCGGGTACTTTTTCATGTCAAAATGTAGATTTTGGGCAGTAACGGGTTAATGACAGCACATTGTTCAACCATCCCCATTTCCAAAATGTTCTTCATGTGTGTTCAAGTGATTTTCAAGTGATTTTTGTTGCTGTTTTATGAATAAGCATACCGTTCCTGCCCGCTCCGGGTACTTTTTCGTGTGCAATGTAGATTTTGGGCAGAAATGGGTTAATGACAGCACATTGTTCAAACTTCCCCATCTTGGAAATGTTCTACATGTGTGTTTGCATCATTTTCAGGTGATTTTTGGTGCCGTTTTATATATTACGGTATCGTTCCGGCCCGTTCCGGGTACTTTTTCGCGTGAAAATGTAGATTTTGGGCAGAAATGGGTTAATGACAGTACATTGTTCAACATTCCCACTTTCCAAAATGTTCATGTGTGTTTGCATCATTTTCAGGTGGTTTCTGCTGCCTTTGTTTACATTACGGTACCATTCTGGCCCGTTCTGTGTACTTTTTCGTGTGAAAATATGGTGAGCAGTCATAATGTCGAAAAAAAAATGTCGACAGACAAAAATGTCGACAAAAAAATGTCGGAAAAAAAAATGTTGACTTTCTCTTTTTTTAATTATATATTTATTTTAGGGGTTTGGGAGCTAAAAAAAAGGGAAAAATTAAAAAAAAAATTAAAAAAGGGGGGTTGGGGGGAACCCCCCCATATAAAAAAAAAATGCATTGAAAAAAAAAGTCGACATTTTATTTTTCAACATTTTTTTTTCGACATTTTGACTGTCGACATTTTGACTGTCGACATTATGACTATAAACCGAAAATATAGATTTTGGGCAGTAATGGGTTAATGACAGCACATTGTTCAACCATCCCCATTTCCAAAATGTTCTTCACGTGTGTTCAAGTGATTTTCAAGTGATTTCTGTTGCTGTTTTATGAATTAGCATACCGTTTCTGCCCGTTACGGGTACTTTTTCGTATGAAATGTAGATTTTGGGCAGAAATGGGTTAATGACAGCACTTTGTTTAACCTTCCTCATTTCCAAAAGGTTCTTCGTGTGTTTGAATCATTTTCAGGTGATTTTTGCTGCCGTTTTATATATTAGGGTTCCGGCCCGTTCGGGTACTTTTTCGTGTGTAAATGTAGATTTTGGGCAGTAATAGGTTAATGACAGCACATTGTTCAACTTTTCCCATTTCCAAAAGGTTCTTCATGTATGTTTGTATCCTTTTCTCAGCTGTTTTATATATTAGGGTATCGTTTTGGCGCATTCCGGGTACTTTTTCGTGTGAAAATGTAGATTTTGGGCATTAACGAGTTCACAGCACATTGTTCAAACTTCCCCATTTCCAAAATGTTCTTCATGTGTGTTTGCATCATTTTCAGGGGAGTTTTGCTGCCGTTTTAAATATTAGGGAAGCATTCAGCCCCGTTCCGAGTACTTTTTTGTCTGAAATGTGGTTTTTGGGCAGTAATGGGTTAATGACAGCACATTGTTCAACCATCCCCATTTCCAAAATGTTCTTCATGTGTGTTCAAGTGATTTTCAAGTGATTTTTGTTGCTGTTTTATGAATTAGCATACCGTTCCTGCCCGTTCCGGGTACTTTTTCGTGTGCAATGTAGATTTTGGGCAGAAATGGGTTAATGTCAGCACATTGTTCAACCTTCCCCATTTCCAAAAGGTTCTTTGTGTGTTTGAATCATTTTCAGGTGATTTTTGCTGCCGTTTTATATATTAGGGTTTCGGCCCGTTCAGGTACTTTTTCGTGTGTAAATGTAGATTTTGGGCAGTAATAGGTTAATGACAGCACATTGTTCAACTTTTCCCATTTCCAAAAGGTTCTTCATGTATGTTTGCATCCTTTTCTCAGCCGTTTTATATATTAGGGTATCGTTTTGGCCCATTCGGGTACTTTTTCGTGTGAAAATGTAGATTTTGGGCATTAACGAGTTCACAGCACATTGTTCAAACTTCCCCATTTCCAAAATGTTCTTTTCGTGTGTTTGCATCATTTTCAGGGGAGTTTTGCTGCCGTTTTAAATATTAGGGAAGCATTCAGCCCCGTTCCGAGTACTTTTTTGTCTGAAAATGTGGATTTTGGGCAGTAATGGGTTAATTACAGCACATTGTTCAACCATCCCCATTTCCAAAATGTTCTTCATGTGTGTTCAAGTGATTTTCAAGTGATTTTTGTTGCTGTTTTATGAATTAGCATACCGTTCCTGCCCGTTCCGGGTACTTTTTCGTGTGCAATGTAGATTTTGGGCAGAAATGGGTTAATGACAGCACATTGTTCAACCTTCCCCATTTCTGTCACGACTCGCTCCCTTCGCTCCCGTTCCCACCACTTGGGGGCATGATTTGGGGTTTATTCCCTACTGGACCTTTCCTCCGAACCTTATGCTACAGTGCTATGATGAATTGGGAGCGCTAAATCCCTATTTTCCAAGCTACTTCCCTTCCGGATCCATTCCAGGTTTTTGGCAGCCAGCATGCTTCTTTAACCAAATGACTATGCTTCCCAGAATGCCTGGCCCACTGCTCCACCTCCACCCTTGCAGGACAAGGTTGGGTGGAGGATAGGTAACAGCTGTGGCTGCAGGTGCAGCAATCAGCACACCTGAGGCGTGTGCTCGTTAAGCAGCTTTAAAAGCCTCAGTCTTACTTCAGTCCAGCGCTGGTCATCGTTTGCAGTGTTCCTGTTGTGACTAGTCCCTTGTTCCTTGCCTTTGTACCTAGTTCCTAGTTCCTGTTTTCTTGTTCCTCCGCCCTGAATCTCGGATTCATGCGCTAATTGATTTCTGCTCCCTTGATTCCCTTTTTGTCTTCCTCTGTTTGCAGGCAGCATTTCTCAGTGCTTTCCCCTTTTAGATGCAGCCCAGTTTGTCTGTGTTCTATATTTCTTTGACTCTGTCCTTTGCTGCTGTAAACCCGTATGCCTTAGCCTTCCTCTTAGATTAGCTTCCTGTCTTTTCCTTGGAGGGGTAGGGAGAAGTTTGCATTGGTTATTTCGTTTTTTCCCTGCTCCTGATCCTTACTTTCTATTGGGATCCATTCCATGTTTTCCATTGCACTTCTGCATTTATTTCCCATTTGATTATTAGGTGTGGTGTGCGGTTGTAGCTAGCTCCTGTGTGAATGCTTATGTTTTCCTCACTAATTTGTAATCACTATTCCAATTTAGGTATTTAGTTTTCCTCCCATTGCTGTTCTAGCCTTTCTGGGTCCCAGTTTCATCAACAGGATTCGTGGGCTAGCTGACATTCAAGAGGTTTATCTCGTCCTCGTGAGTACAGTTCTTTAGTTCCCTTATTTAATACCATCAAGAGTGTTAGTTCACAGATCCTGTCATTGCTTGCCCTCCACGTGGGTTTAGCGCTGTCAGTACCTGTAACAGCAATTGGGGGTAAGGCGCTTGCCGACTTTCCTCGCGGTCAGGTGCTTACCCCACATCCCTTTTCATATATTGGTTTTGTTGTCACACTCTATTTGCACTCCTGGGTTCTAGCATACATGAGTCGTTGTTCCTGTGTGCACGTAGTTTAATTCGAAGCTATTCACTGTGTGATTTAGTGCACATTTCCCTTGCCATATTCGCTGCCTTTGTACTCGCCTGACTAATCCTGACAGAATGACCAGCCCAAAATTCCCATTGAATATGGCAAGTTTAAGAAAGAAAGGCAGCAAGGCCTCTAACAAGTTTGTACAGAAAGCTTCCCCTACATTTACCTGTGACAATCAAATCACTAGTC
Organism: Ambystoma mexicanum; assembly: GCF_040938575.1. NCBI lineage: Eukaryota > Metazoa > Chordata > Amphibia > Caudata > Ambystomatidae > Ambystoma > Ambystoma mexicanum. The sequence continues at coordinate 262,746,181 of NC_090921.1, read as the reverse complement.
CTGACTTAAATGAACTCCTTGTCACGAATGGGCATTTACGTGCAAAGTATTTTTCCCATAGGATGGCACATCCTACATTGCCTGATCCTAGTTCTATCTTTTGTTTTGATCCCGATTCTATGTCAGCGCAAGCCTTAGCCGCAGAAAACAACACACTGTTAGACTTATTATACAAGAGTACCTCTGTTGTTGAACCCCATGATTCCAGTTGTGCTTCACCTCAGATAGAACAGTTTCATGGTACAAACATAAAGAATGGAGGGGTTCCTTGCATAACTTCTGTTTTCTACCCTCAGTCTAAAGCATACTCCTTTGCACAGGTACATACTGTAGTCCCTAATGCCAAGAGGTCTAATGTCAATAGTTTGCTTAAGGGAAACACAGACCAAGTTGGTAAGAGAAACTATAAATCACAGAACCTGCAAGCAGTAGAGGATAGTGTACAATCGGTGCACATCCAGATTGCTAGTGCAGGATCCAGCCCTGATGCCACTATGCCTCCCCCTGTGCCTACTGATAGTGATGTACAGTTAATGCAGGGCATGCTAAGAGCTATGCTTGAGGAGTTAAGACAAGAATTCATTTCTTTACAAGAGGAGAATAAAACCTTGCACTCTTTACTGAATACACCTCAGACTTTATCTGTTGATGTTGAGGAAGTGAACACGGTTCAGCCCCTGAGTGCAGAGACTTTGGTAAACCATGATATTTGTCAATATGTTAGATCTATTGGGAGTGAAGGTCTTTCGTCTAGCACAGCGCTTAATCTGGGCACAGTTTCTAACAATTGTTCTGCTGTTTGTCAGGGATTGCAGTTAGCTGAAGTTTTACAAGCCACTCTTTACCTAAAATTTCCTGTGTAGCAGTTTGTCATAATTCTGAGCTAGCACACATACAAGCTTCTGATTTCCAAACACAATCCACAATGGTGGCATACACAGATTCAGTCACTACAGTAGGCTTAGGCCCTGCTCTTGATACAGCTGCTGAGACTGAAGTAGATGTTAAAGCTGAGGTGGAAAACAATGTTACCTCTGGGTTCACTCTTCCTTCTGCCAATTCTGATCAAGACGAACAGTCAGAGACAGTACAGATTTCATGTTCTGATGGACTCATTCCACAGTATACAGAACCAAAAAACCGGCAGGCGATTCCTGAACTGTTGATTGTTAATCTGCCTCTTTCAGAAGCTAAAACAGAGGAATGGACAATTGACGAAATCCTGATTAACAGAGACTTTACTATGGTGATTCCACTGGTTGATTTTGACTTCTACAAAGAAAGAGACTCTGTGTCACCCACTAAAGAAAGGGACTGCAAGGGTACAGCTCAGTCTTTGGTTACTGGTGCCAAGGAGTCTACTGCCCTAAAGGTGCCCTCCATTCCTGAGCCACCAATGTGTCTGTCAACTTCTGAGACTTCTGTCTGTCCTCCTACAACCATTGACTCTTCTATGATCCAATCCACAGCCCTGCAGTCATCTTTGGCACACGTGTCTTCAACCAATGAACCGCTGCCATGTCTGCCATTTACTCAAGAGCCAGTCTCAAAGACCTGGACATGTTTGTATCCAGCAACCGAGATTGCTTCAGCTTGCATGCCTTCAGCCTCAAGGTTTCCCCTGGCCTGCCTGTCTTCAGCTACAGTGACTCATCCTGCAGATCATCCTTCAGCTTTAGAGCCTCCGGTAGTCCATCAAAAGTGCATGTCTTCAGTCCCGGAGTATACTGAGTATTTGCCTTCAGTTCATGAGACGCCTGTATCCTGCTTAGCCTCGCTGCCAATATCAGAGGTATACCTGTCTACACCATCAGATCCTGCTGTTTTTTCTTCTGCTCCAGCGATTCCTCCTGAATCCCAACCATTTACTGTCGATGAACATCTAGCTTGCCTTTCTTTTGCTTCAGGAGGAGCACCAGAATGTCTGCCTTTTCCACAAGACGATTCTCCCAACTGCTTCACTTTAGCATCAGAGCCTCCCAAAAATGCAGCATCAGAGTTTGAGACTTTTGCCAGCTCCCGCTTCAGAGTCATCAAGCTGGACCAAGTGGTGAGTCAGAACCACTCACCTGGGTGTGCACAGGGGGTGGTGCAGACCGGCGTATTACCTACAGGACTTGTGCAACAGAATTCCGCCAAGAAGCACCAGTTGGGTGCTAGTAGCCAAAGGAAGGGAATGACTGCTGCAGTTCAAAATGTGTCTGTTATTGCTCCTTCTGCGAGTGTGCCTGAACTACCAAGCACTGCGTCTATCACTCCTATCAGTATGCCAAACGTCCCTGCTGTTGTATCCCACGTGCAACAAGGTGGTTACACGACTGTCGCCAGGAGTACCAGCCTTGTACAACCCATTGGACTTTCAGGTCTCCAAGGCGTAGAACATGTGCAGCCAAACCTTAGTCACTTTCAACCACAAGCCTTTTCCCAGATGGATGACAGAAGAAAATCTGAACCTCTACCTCAGCCGCCACCTTCTCTAATGGCTGAACATAAACCTTTCCTGAAGCCAGCAATTTCCTCACCTCCCGCATGTCCACTCTCGGCAGAAAGGCTAACAGGGCTTCTACCATTGTCTAAGGCATGTTGCACCAGCCTGCCTCCCTCCTCAAAGACTTATAAGGGTCCACTCCCAGTGACTGAGCTTCCTGGACATTCCAACTCTGCTTCAGGTCCTGCAAGTCCTTCATGCCTTTCTTCGAACCATGAGTCTCTTCCTCACCAGAAGCCACCGTTTCCATCAGTACCACCTCCAAAGACAAAGCACTCCTATCATGGAAGTCCATCCACCATTTCCATCAGTGCCACCTCCAAAGAAAAAGCACTCCCATCATGGAAAGAAGATGACTCGTGCGGGTGGCGGGCACCCGAAGACGGCCGTAGGAGGGGGTATACTGTCACGACTCGCTCCCTTCGCTCCCGTTCCCACCACTTGGGGGCATGATTTGGGGTTTATTCCCTACTGGACCTTTCCTCCGAACCTTATGCTACAGTGCTATGATGAATTGGGAGCGCTAAATCCCTATTTTCCAAGCTACTTCCCTTCCGGATCCATTCCAGGTTTTTGGCAGCCAGCATGCTTCTTTAACCAAATGACTATGCTTCCCAGAATGCCTGGCCCACTGCTCCACCTCCACCCTTGCAGGACAAGGTTGGGTGGAGGATAGGTAACAGCTGTGGCTGCAGGTGCAGCAATCAGCACACCTGAGGCGTGTGCTCGTTAAGCAGCTTTAAAAGCCTCAGTCTTACTTCAGTCCAGCGCTGGTCATCGTTTGCAGTGTTCCTGTTGTGACTAGTCCCTTGTTCCTTGCCTTTGTACCTAGTTCCTAGTTCCTGTTTTCTTGTTCCTCCGCCCTGAATCTCGGATTCATGCGCTAATTGATTTCTGCTCCCTTGATTCCCTTTTTGTCTTCCTCTGTTTGCAGGCAGCATTTCTCAGTGCTTTCCCCTTTTAGATGCAGCCCAGTTTGTCTGTGTTCTATATTTCTTTGACTCTGTCCTTTGCTGCTGTAAACCCGTATGCCTTAGCCTTCCTCTTAGATTAGCTTCCTGTCTTTTCCTTGGAGGGGTAGGGAGAAGTTTGCATTGGTTATTTCGTTTTTTCCCTGCTCCTGATCCTTACTTTCTATTGGGATCCATTCCATGTTTTCCATTGCACTTCTGCATTTATTTCCCATTTGATTATTAGGTGTGGTGTGCGGTTGTAGCTAGCTCCTGTGTGAATGCTTATGTTTTCCTCACTAATTTGTAATCACTATTCCAATTTAGGTATTTAGTTTTCCTCCCATTGCTGTTCTAGCCTTTCTGGGTCCCAGTTTCATCAACAGGATTCGTGGGCTAGCTGACATTCAAGAGGTTTATCTCGTCCTCGTGAGTACAGTTCTTTAGTTCCCTTATTTAATACCATCAAGAGTGTTAGTTCACAGATCCTGTCATTGCTTGCCCTCCACGTGGGTTTAGCGCTGTCAGTACCTGTAACAGCAATTGGGGGTAAGGCGCTTGCCGACTTTCCTCGCGGTCAGGTGCTTACCCCACATCCCTTTTCATATATTGGTTTTGTTGTCACACTCTATTTGCACTCCTGGGTTCTAGCATACATGAGTCGTTGTTCCTGTGTGCACGTAGTTTAATTCGAAGCTATTCACTGTGTGATTTAGTGCACATTTCCCTTGCCATATTCGCTGCCTTTGTACTCGCCTGACTAATCCTGACAGAATGACCAGCCCAAAATTCCCATTGAATATGGCAAGTTTAAGAAAGAAAGGCAGCAAGGCCTCTAACAAGTTTGTACAGAAAGCTTCCCCTACATTTACCTGTGACAATCAAATCACTAGTCCTGACTTAAATGAACTCCTTGTCACGAATGGGCATTTACGTGCAAAGTATTTTTCCCATAGGATGGCACATCCTACATTGCCTGATCCTAGTTCTATCTTTTGTTTTGATCCCGATTCTATGTCAGCGCAAGCCTTAGCCGCAGAAAACAACACACTGTTAGACTTATTATACAAGAGTACCTCTGTTGTTGAACCCCATGATTCCAGTTGTGCTTCACCTCAGATAGAACAGTTTCATGGTACAAACATAAAGAATGGAGGGGTTCCTTGCATAACTTCTGTTTTCTACCCTCAGTCTAAAGCATACTCCTTTGCACAGGTACATACTGTAGTCCCTAATGCCAAGAGGTCTAATGTCAATAGTTTGCTTAAGGGAAACACAGACCAAGTTGGTAAGAGAAACTATAAATCACAGAACCTGCAAGCAGTAGAGGATAGTGTACAATCGGTGCACATCCAGATTGCTAGTGCAGGATCCAGCCCTGATGCCACTATGCCTCCCCCTGTGCCTACTGATAGTGATGTACAGTTAATGCAGGGCATGCTAAGAGCTATGCTTGAGGAGTTAAGACAAGAATTCATTTCTTTACAAGAGGAGAATAAAACCTTGCACTCTTTACTGAATACACCTCAGACTTTATCTGTTGATGTTGAGGAAGTGAACACGGTTCAGCCCCTGAGTGCAGAGACTTTGGTAAACCATGATATTTGTCAATATGTTAGATCTATTGGGAGTGAAGGTCTTTCGTCTAGCACAGCGCTTAATCTGGGCACAGTTTCTAACAATTGTTCTGCTGTTTGTCAGGGATTGCAGTTAGCTGAAGTTTTACAAGCCACTCTTTACCTAAAATTTCCTGTGTAGCAGTTTGTCATAATTCTGAGCTAGCACACATACAAGCTTCTGATTTCCAAACACAATCCACAATGGTGGCATACACAGATTCAGTCACTACAGTAGGCTTAGGCCCTGCTCTTGATACAGCTGCTGAGACTGAAGTAGATGTTAAAGCTGATGTGGAAAACGATGTTACCTCTGGGTTCACTCTTCCTTCTGCCAATTCTGATCAAGACGAACAGTCAGAGACAGTACAGATTTCATGTTCTGATGGACTCATTCCACAGTATACAGAACCAAAAAACCGGCAGGCGATTCCTGAACTGTTGATTGTTAATCTGCCTCTTTCAGAAGCTAAAACAGAGGAATGGACAATTGACGAAATGCTGATTAACAGAGACTTTACTATGGTGATTCCACTGGTTGATTTTGACTTCTACAAAGAAAGAGACTCTGTGTCACCCACTAAAGAAAGGGACTGCAAGGGTACAGCTCAGTCTTTGGTTACTGGTGCCAAGGAGTCTACTGCCCTAAAGGTGCCCTCCATTCCTGAGCCACCAATGTGTCTGTCAACTTCTGAGACTTCTGTCTGTCCTCCTACAACCATTGACTCTTCTATGATCCAATCCACAGCCCTGCAGTCATCTTTGGCACACGTGTCTTCAACCAATGAACCGCTGCCATGTCTGCCATTTACTCAAGAGCCAGTCTCAAAGACCTGGACATGTTTGTATCCAGCAACCGAGATTGCTTCAGCTTGCATGCCTTCAGCCTCAAGGTTTCCCCTGGCCTGCCTGTCTTCAGCTACAGTGACTCATCCTGCAGATCATCCTTCAGCTTTAGAGCCTCCGGTAGTCCATCAAAAGTGCATGTCTTCAGTCCCGGAGTATACTGAGTATTTGCCTTCAGTTCATGAGACGCCTGTATCCTGCTTAGCCTCGCTGCCAATATCAGAGGTATACCTGTCTACACCATCAGATCCTGCTGTTTTTTCTTCTGCTCCAGCGATTCCTCCTGAATCCCAACCATTTACTGTCGATGAACATCTAGCTTGCCTTTCTTTTGCTTCAGGAGGAGCACCAGAATGTCTGCCTTTTCCACAAGACGATTCTCCCAACTGCTTCACTTTAGCATCAGAGCCTCCCAAAAATGCAGCATCAGAGTTTGAGACTTTTGCCAGCTCCCGCTTCAGAGTCATCAAGCTGGACCAAGTGGTGAGTCAGAACCACTCACCTGGGTGTGCACAGGGGGTGGTGCAGACCGGCGTATTACCTACAGGACTTGTGCAACAGAATTCCGCCAAGAAGCACCAGTTGGGTGCTAGTAGCCAAAGGAAGGGAATGACTGCTGCAGTTCAAAATGTGTCTGTTATTGCTCCTTCTGCGAGTGTGCCTGAACTACCAAGCACTGCGTCTATCACTCCTATCAGTATGCCAAACGTCCCTGCTGTTGTATCCCACGTGCAACAAGGTGGTTACACGACTGTCGCCAGGAGTACCAGCCTTGTACAACCCATTGGACTTTCAGGTCTCCAAGGCGTAGAACATGTGCAGCCAAACCTTAGTCACTTTCAACCACAAGCCTTTTCCCAGATGGATGACAGAAGAAAATCTGAACCTCTACCTCAGCCGCCACCTTCTCTAATGGCTGAACATAAACCTTTCCTGAAGCCAGCAATTTCCTCACCTCCCGCATGTCCACTCTCGGCAGAAAGGCTAACAGGGCTTCTACCATTGTCTAAGGCATGTTGCACCAGCCTGCCTCCCTCCTCAAAGACTTATAAGGGTCCACTCCCAGTGACTGAGCTTCCTGGACATTCCAACTCTGCTTCAGGTCCTGCAAGTCCTTCATGCCTTTCTTCGAACCATGAGTCTCTTCCTCACCAGAAGCCACCGTTTCCATCAGTACCACCTCCAAAGACAAAGCACTCCTATCATGGAAGTCCATCCACCATTTCCATCAGTGCCACCTCCAAAGAAAAAGCACTCCCATCATGGAAAGAAGATGACTCGTGCGGGTGGCGGGCACCCGAAGACGGCCGTAGGAGGGGGTATACTGTCACGACTCGCTCCCTTCGCTCCCGTTCCCACCACTTGGGGGCATGATTTGGGGTTTATTCCCTACTGGACCTTTCCTCCGAACCTTATGCTACAGTGCTATGATGAATTGGGAGCGCTAAATCCCTATTTTCCAAGCTACTTCCCTTCCGGATCCATTCCAGGTTTTTGGCAGCCAGCATGCTTCTTTAACCAAATGACTATGCTTCCCAGAATGCCTGGCCCACTGCTCCACCTCCACCCTTGCAGGACAAGGTTGGGTGGAGGATAGGTAACAGCTGTGGCTGCAGGTGCAGCAATCAGCACACCTGAGGCGTGTGCTCGTTAAGCAGCTTTAAAAGCCTCAGTCTTACTTCAGTCCAGCGCTGGTCATCGTTTGCAGTGTTCCTGTTGTGACTAGTCCCTTGTTCCTTGCCTTTGTACCTAGTTCCTAGTTCCTGTTTTCTTGTTCCTCCGCCCTGAATCTCGGATTCATGCGCTAATTGATTTCTGCTCCCTTGATTCCCTTTTTGTCTTCCTCTGTTTGCAGGCAGCATTTCTCAGTGCTTTCCCCTTTTAGATGCAGCCCAGTTTGTCTGTGTTCTATATTTCTTTGACTCTGTCCTTTGCTGCTGTAAACCCGTATGCCTTAGCCTTCCTCTTAGATTAGCTTCCTGTCTTTTCCTTGGAGGGGTAGGGAGAAGTTTGCATTGGTTATTTCGTTTTTTCCCTGCTCCTGATCCTTACTTTCTATTGGGATCCATTCCATGTTTTCCATTGCACTTCTGCATTTATTTCCCATTTAATTATTAGGTGTGGTGTGCGGTTGTAGCTAGCTCCTGTGTGAATGCTTATGTTTTCCTCACTAATTTGTAATCACTATTCCAATTTAGGTATTTAGTTTTCCTCCCATTGCTGTTCTAGCCTTTCTGGGTCCCAGTTTCATCAACAGGATTCGTGGGCTAGCTGACATTCAAGAGGTTTATCTCGTCCTCGTGAGTACAGTTCTTTAGTTCCCTTATTTAATACCATCAAGAGTGTTAGTTCACAGATCCTGTCATTGCTTGCCCTCCACGTGGGTTTAGCGCTGTCAGTACCTGTAACAGCAATTGGGGGTAAGGCGCTTGCCGACTTTCCTCGCGGTCAGGTGCTTACCCCACATCCCTTTTCATATATTGGTTTTGTTGTCACACTCTATTTGCACTCCTGGGTTCTAGCATACATGAGTCGTTGTTCCTGTGTGCACGTAGTTTAATTCGAAGCTATTCACTGTGTGATTTAGTGCACATTTCCCTTGCCATATTCGCTGCCTTTGTACTCGCCTGACTAATCCTGACAATTTCCAAAAGGTTCTTCGTGTGTTTAAATCATTTTCAGGTGATTTTTGCTGCCGTTTTATATATTAGGGTTCCGGCCCGTTCGGGTACTTTTTCGTGTGTAAATGTAGATTTTGGGCACTAATAGGTTAATGACAGCACATTGTTCAACTTTTCCCATTTCCAAAAGGTTCTTCATGTGTGTTTGAATCCTTTTCAGGTAATTTTTGCTGCTTTTATATATATTAGGGTGCCGTCCTGGACCGTTCTGTGTACTTCATTGTGTGAAAATGTAGATTTTGGGCAGTAATCAGTTAATGACAGCTCTTTGTTCAACCATCCCCATTTCCAAAATGTTCTTAATGTATGTTTGCATCCTTTTCTCAGCCGTTTTATATATTAGGGTATCGTTTTGGCCCATTCCGGGTACTTTTTCGTGTGAAAATGTAGATTTTGGTCATTAACGAGTTCACAGGACATTGTTCAAACTTCCCCATTTCCAAAATGTTCTTCATGTGTGTTTGCATCATTTTCAGGGGAGTTTTACTCCCGTTTTAAATATTGGGAAGCATTCATATTTAAATATTGGGAACCCTGTTCCGAGTACTTTTTTGTCTGAAAATGTGGATTTTGGGCAGTAATGGGTTAATGACAGTATATAGTTCAACCTTCCCCACTTCCAAAATGTTCCTCATGTGTGTTTACATCATTTTCAGGTGGTTTCTGCTGCCGTTGTATATATTAGGGTACCGTGCCGGCCCGTTCCGGGTACTTTTTTGTGTGAAAATATAGATTTGCGGCAGTAATAGGTTAATGACAGCACATTGTTCAAACTTACCCATCTTGGAAATGTTCTACATTTGTGTTTGCATCATTTTCAGGTGATTTTTGCTGCCGTTTTATATATTACGGTATCGTTCCGGCCCGTTCCGGGTACTTTTTCGTGTGAAAATGTAGATTTTGGGTATTATTGCGTTAATGACAGCGCATTGGTCAACCTTCCCCATTTCCAAAATGTTCTTCATGTGTGTTTGCATCATTTTCAGGTGATTTTCGCTGCTGTTTTATATATTAGGGTAGCGTTCCAGCCCGTTCTGCGTACTTTATTGTGTGACAGTGTAGATTTTGGGCAGAAATGGGTTAATGACAGTACATTGTTCAACATTCCCACTTTCCAAAATGTTCTTCATGTGTGTTTGCATCATTTTCAGGTGGTTTCTGCTGCCTTTGTATATATTAGGGTACCATTCCGGCCCGTTCCGTGTACTTTTTCGTGTGAAAATATAGATTTTGGGCAGTAATGGGTTAATGACAGCACATTGTTCAACCTTTCCCACCTTGAAAAGGTTCTACATGTGTGTTTGCATCATTTTCAGGTGATTTTTGCTGCCGTTTTATATATTAGGGTATCGCACCGGCCCCTTCCGGGTACTTTTTCATGTCAAAATGTAGATTTTGGGCAGTAATGGGTTAATGACAGCACATTGTTCAACCATCCCTATTTCCAAAATGTTCTTCATGTGTGTTCAAGTGATTTTCAAGTGATTTTTGTTGCTGTTTTATGAATTAGCATACCGTTCCTGCCCGTTCCGGGTACGTTTTCGTGTGCAATGTAGATTTTGGGCAGAAATGGGTTAATGACAGCACTTTGTTCAACCTTCCCCATTTCCAAAATGTTCTTAATGTATGTTTGCATCCTTTCTCAGCCGTTTTATATATTAGGGTATCGTTTTGGCCCATTCCGGGTTTTTTTTCGTGTGAAAATGTAGATTTTGGTCATTAACGAGTTCACAGCACATTGTTCAAACTTCCCCATTTCCAAAATGTTCTTCATGTGTGTTTGCATCATTTTCAGGGGAGTTTTGCTGCCGTTTTAAATATTGGGAAGCATTCAGCCCTGTTCCGAGTACTTTTTTGTCTGAAAATGTGGATTTTGGGCAGTAATGGGTTAATGACAGCATATAGTTCAACCTTCCCCACTTCCAAAATGTTCTTCATGTGTGTTTGCATCATTTTCAGGTGGTTTCTGCTGCCGTTGTATATATTAGGTTACCGTGCCGGCCCGTTCCGGGTACTTTTTTGTGTGAAAACATAGATTTGCGGCAGTAAAAGGTTAATGACAGCACATTGTTCAAACTTCCCCATCTTGGAAATGTTCTACATTTGTGTTTGCATCATTTTCAGGTGATTTTTGCTGCCGTTTTATATATTACGGTATCGTTCCGGCCCGTTCCGGGTACTTTTTCGTGTGAAAATGTAGATTTTGGGTATTATTGCGTTAATGACAGCACATTGGTCAACCTTCCCCATTTCCAAAATGTTCTTCATGTGTGTTTGCATCATTTTCAGGTGATTTTCGCTGCTGTTTTATATATTAGGGTAGCGTTCCAGCCCGTTCTGCGTACTTTATTGTGTGACAGTGTAGATTTTGGGCAGAAATGGGTTAATGACAGTACATTGTTCAACATTCCCACTTTCCACAATGTTCTTCATGTGTGTTTGCATCATTTTCAGGTGGTTTCTGCTGCCTTTGTATATATTAGGGTACCATTCCGGCCCGTTCCGTGTACTTTTTCGTGTGAAAATATAGATTTTGGGCAGTAATGGGTTAATGACAGCACATTGTTCAACCTTTCCCACCTTGAAAAGGTTCTACATGTGTGTTTGCATCATTTTCAGGTGATTTTTGCTGCCGTTTTATATATTAGGGTATCGCACCGGCCCCTTCCGGGTTCTTTTTCATGTCAAAATGTAGATTTTGGGCAGTAATGGGTTAATGACAGCACATTGTTCAACCATCCCTATTTCCAAAATGTTCTTCATGTGTGTTCAAGTGATTTTCAAGTGATTTTTGTTGCTGTTTTATGAATTAGCATACCGTTCCTGCCCGTTCCGGGTACGTTTTCGTGTGCAATGTAGATTTTGGGCAGAAATGGGTTAATGACAGCACTTTGTTCAACCTTCCCCATTTCCAAAAGGTTATTCGTGTGTTTGAATCATTTTCAGGTGATTTTTGCTGCCGTTTTATATATTAGGGTTCCGGCCCGTTCGGGTACTTTTTCGTGTGTAAATGTAGATTTTGGGCAGTAATAGGTTAATGACAGCACATTGTTCAACTTTTCCCATATCCAAAAGGTTCTTCATGTGTGTTTGAATCATTTTCAGGTCATTTTTGCTGCTTTTATATATATTAGGGTCCCGTCCTGGACCGTTCTGTGTACTTTATTGTGTGAAAATGTAGATTTTGGGCAGTAATGAGTTAATGACAGCACATTGTTCAACCATCCCCATTTCCAAAATGTTCTTCATGTATGTTTGCATCCTTTTCTCAGCTGTTTTATATATTAGGGTATCGTTTTGGCCCATTCTCGGTACTTTTTCGTGTGAAAATGTAGATTTTGGTCATTAACGAGTTCACAGCACATTGTTCAAACTTCCCCATTTCCAAAATGTACTTCATGTGTGTTTGCATCATTTTCAGGGGAGTTTTGCTGCCGTTTTAAATATTAGGGAAGCATTCAGCCCTGTTCCGAGTACTTTTTTGTCTGAAAATGTGGCTTTTGGGCAGTAATGGGTTAATGACAGCACATAGTTCAACCTTCCCCATTTCCAAAATGTTCTTCATGTGTGTTTGCATCATTTTCAGGTGGTTTCTGCTGCCTTTGTATATATTAGGGTACCATTCCGGCCCGTTCCGTGTACTTTTTCGTGTGAAAATATAGATTTTGGGCAGTAATGGGTTAATGACAGCACATTGTTCAACCATCCCCATTTCCAGAATGTTCTTCATGTGTGTTCAAGTGATTTTCAAGTGATTTTTGTTGCTGTTTTATGAATTAGCATACCGTTCCTGCCCGTTCCGGGTACTTTTTCGTGTGCAATGTAGATTTTGGGCAGAAATGGGTTAATGACAGCACATTGTTCAACCTTCCCCATTTCCAAAAGGTTCTTAGTGTGTTTGAATTATTTTCAGGTGATTTTTGCTGCCTTTTTATATATTAGGGTTCTGGCCCGTTCGGGTACTTTTTTGTGTGTAAATGTAGATTTTGGGCAGTAATAGGTTAATGACAGTACATTGTTCAACTTTTCCCATTTCCAAAAGGTTCTTCATGTGTGTTTGAATCCTTTTCAGGTGGTTTTTGCTGCTTTTACATATATTAGGGTACCGTCCTGGACCGTTCTGTGTACTTTATTGTGTGAAAATGTAGATTTTGGCCAGTAATGAGTTAATGACAGCACATTGTTCAACCATCCCCATTTCCAAAATGTTCTTCATGTATGTTTGCATCCTTTTCTCAGCCGTTTTATATATTAGGGTATCGTTTTGGCCCATTCCGGGTACTTTTTCGTGTGAAAATGTAGATTTTGGTCATTAACGAGTTCACAGCACATTGTTCAAACTTCCCCATTTCCAAAATGTTCTTCATGTGTGTTTGCATCATTTTCAGGGGAGTTTTGCTGCCGTTTTAAATATTAGGGAAGCATTCAGCCCCGTTCTGAGTACTTTTTTGTCTGAAAATGTGGATTTTGGGCAGTAATGGGTTAATGACAGCACCTAGTTCAACCATCCCCATTTCCAAAGGTTCTTCATGTGTGTCTGCATCATTTTCAGGTGATTTTTGCTGCTGTTTTATATATAAGGGTACCGTTCTGGCCGTTCCGTGTACTTTGTACTTTTTTGTGTGAAAATGTAGGTTTTGGGCAGTAATGGGTTAATGACAGCACATTGTTCAACCTTCCCCATTTCCAAAATGTTCTTGATGTGTGTTTGCATCATTTTCAGGTGATTTTTGCTGCCGTTTTATATATTAGGGTACCATTCCGGCCCGTTCCGTGTACTTTTTCGTGTGAAAATGTAGATTTTTGGCAGTAATGGGTTAATGACAGCACATTGTTCAACATTCCCCCTTTCCAAAATGTTCTTCATGTGTGTTTGCATCATTTTCAGGTGATTTTCGCTGCTGTTTTACATATTAGGGTAGCGTTCCAGGCTGTTCTGCGTACTTTTTTGTGTGACAGTGTAGATTTTGGGCAGAAATGGGTTAATGACAGTACATTGTTCAACATTCCCACTTTCCAAAATGTTCTTCATGTGTGTTTGCATCATTTTCAGGTGGTTTCTGCTGCCTTTGTATATATTAGGGTACCATTCCGGCTCGTTCCGTGTACTTTTTCGTGTAAATATAGATTTTGGGCAGTAATGGGTTAATGACAGCACATTGTTCAACCTTTCCCACCTTGAAAAGGTTCTACATGTGTGTTTGCATCATTTTCAGGTGATTTTTGCTGCCGTTTTAAATATTAGGGAAGCATTGCACCCTGTTCCGGGTACTTTTTTGTGTGAAAATGTTGATTTTGGGCAGTAATGTGTTAATGTCAGCACATAGTTCAACCTTCCCCATTTCCTAAATGTTCATGTGTGTTTGCATCATTTTCAGGTGATTTTTGCTGCCGTTTTCTATATTAGGGTACCCTTCCGGCCTGTGTACTTTTTCATGTGAAAATATAGATTTTGGGCAGTAATGGGTTAATGACAGCACATTGTTCAACCTTCCCCATTTCCAAAATGTTCTTCATGTGTGCTTGCATCATTTTCAGGTGATTTTTGCTGCTGTTTTATATATGATGGTACCATTCCGGGCCGTTTCAGTCTGTTCCTGGTTTTACATCATTCCAGCATGCCTGTCGGAGCCTCCCTCAGCTGTTATCGTTCACTATCTCTGCTGCCACCTGTTATCTTTCCATGATTCAACTGGACCTGTTCTCATCCGGTGCTTCCTTTGCACCTGTTATCATGCAGTGTTTCAGTTATTTCCTGCTATCATTTGGTGACTGAGCGCAGCGGGAGGAGTACTATTCCCAGCAGGGCTGTCACCACCACACCACGTCGGTGACTGGACCAAAGTGCAGAGTCCACCGGTGTTGAAGCGTGGAAAGGCCGGCTCGCCTGGGTACAAGGTAAGGCATAGCCTCCGGGATTCCAATCCTTCTGCTCTACCTTCACAGGTCCCATGTATCGAATACACCCCCCTCCCCTTTTTGATCCCCTGCCTCTGGGTGTCTTTTTAACATGCGACATACCCTGCCCTCGCCCTGACAGCCTTTTGGCGGCACCAACCTGCTGCGTTCTTCTGACTGCTCTTTTCTTTTGCAACATAACCCAACACAGACACTAACATGGGGCTCCTTTCCTCTGTATATATAGGCACCATCTCCTCTCTTACGCCTGCTCCTGGGAGCCTCCCAATACACTAATTAGCGTGCACTGCCTCGTGCCACCCACTAAGCCAGCTGTCTGAAATTTGCAGCTCTTGAGGTGTTTTGTACTACGACTCCCATGATCCTTCACCGTTGACTCTGCTGGCTACGGCTATTGGGAGCTGTGAATGAAAATATCGGGAGCGCCAAAGGTTGCAAACTCTACTTGAAGTCAAACAGTTGTGCTAGCCCTGTGTATATTGTTGCATGGACGCCCACATGCATCCTGAGCCAAGGTGATAAAACGTTAAAAAGAGAAGGCAATTACATTTCCTGACGCAACGCATATGGAGTACCTGCACTTGTGTGGCAAAGCGCACGTTATTTAGCACTGTGTTTTGTAATGCTGGGAGTATGCGAGCTTGTGTCTACTCCCTCAGTTTTCCCTCTGCGTGTTGCAATGGCCGGGGTAATTTCAATTGCCTACTGTATGTCAGGGAATTGCCTTCCGGTGGGGGCTACAGTTTCCCCCAAAGTAATGATCAGACGGTAGCAGGGATTCTGTGCTACATATATGGGTAATTAACATTGCGAAATGAATGTTATCAAAAGGAAAGTTCTACCAGAGAAGCAGAGTACTCCATAGTGCAGGAGCAATACTAATGAACAGATGTGGAAGCGTGGCAATCCACAGTTATTTTGTGGGATTTTGTGTCCCTCCCCCTCCCTTCTTTGTTGCAATGATAACACAAAGCTTGCCATGACGCCCTAGCAGAGGTCAACAAGCATTGGCAAAGCCGATAGTGTGGGCGTTTACTGCTGGTCTTTGCATTTTGCATTTACAGGCACCAGGAGGAGAGTGCAAGTGAATGAAAAGGGTAACAGAGCAATGGAGCAAGCCATTGATAGAGGGGGCCACTGATGAGCAAGATGAAATATGAGGTAGGGTGGCTGGCAGCGGTAGAGTGATGCAGGGTAGAGCGAGTGGGGGAAGTAGAGTGGGGTGTGCTGTCGGTGACAGGGGGTACAGAGAGCAGAGTGGGTAGTGTTAGAGAGAGCAGGGTGGGTTTGGTGGGGGTAGAGAAAATGGTGGTGGGTTGGGCGAGAGGCAGTAGAGAGAGTGTTTTGGGGTAGTTTTGGGGCTTGGGTGGGCGGTGGGGGTAGGCAGAGTGATGCTAGGATGGGTGGGGCTAGAGATAGTGGGGGCATGGTGGGTGGCTGGAGATAAAGAGAGAGAGAGGGGTTAGGGTGGGTGGGTGAGGTAGTGCGACTGTGGGTAAGGCGTGTGGGGTAGAGAGAGTGAGAGTGGTAGGGAGAGCGTGAGTAGGTTGGGTGTGGTAGAGAGAGTGGGGTTTTGATGGGTGTGTAGGCGGTAGAGAGAGGGTGGGTATGTAGAGATTGTGGGGTGGGTGGGAGTAGAGAGAGTGGTGTAAAAGAGGGTAGGTTAGAGTGAGTGGGGGTAGTCTGGGTGGGTGGTGGTAGTTGTTTGGGGGCAGAAAACATGAAGAACAAAGCAGTCTCGGGAGGACTCTTCAAAGTAGTCCAAAATAGTGCAAACAAAACCCAACCAGCCCATGTAATGGGTGTTCTTTAGGGTTAGAGAGATTGGTTGTGGGGTCAGTGGGGCCAAAGAAAGCAGGGTAGGTAGAGTGGTGGTGTATTGGGTGGGGAGAGTGGGGATGGTGGGGGAGGGTAGGGAGAGTGTGGTAGGGTGTGTGGGGAAGGAGTAGAGAGAGTGGGGTACGTTGGGTAGGTGGTGGCAGAATGAACAGTGGTAGGATTGGCGGGTGGGGGCAGGGAAAGGGGGTTCGGGTTGGTGGGTGGGTGTAGAGCGATTGGCGGTAGGGTGGGAGGATGGTGGTAGATATAACTGGGGTAGGAGGGTGTACAGGTAGAGAGAGTGGCTGCCAATGGGTGGTTGGTGGTAGTTGGTTGGGGGCAGAAGACATGAAGAACAAAGTAGTCTCGGAAGCACTCGTCAAAAGCAGCCTAAAATATCCCAGACAAAACCCAACCAGAATATGTAATGGGTGCTAGTGGGTGAGTAGGGGTAGTGCGAGTAGGACTGGGCGGGTGGGGGTAAAGTTAGTGAGGGTGGGGATAGAGAGGTAACCCCTTGGGAGGACTAAAAACAGAATAGCTGTTGAAAGTAGCCCAAAACCAGCCCAATTTTACACAAAACGAACCCAATATTGCATGTACGCAGGTGGAGTTTGGAAAAATAAACTTTAGTGATATGGCATTATCATGCTGTAGCATTGCCGGTTGCTCTGCAAAGCAAATATTCTCAATTCAGTATCCCCCTTCCTTCGCTGTCTTGTGTAACAATGGTTTGGCAACTTTGTGGTCCCCTCAAAATAATTCTCAGGACAGCTTTTAATCAGTGCTGGAATCAGGCTAATAAACATGCAACATTTCAAGGACAACACAAGCATGCTACGAACAGAGTACTTGTGTTCTAGCATGGCCACAGGAAAGGCAACTAGTGATATGAAAAAGGTACATGTACCCCAGCATAGACACAGAACCGAAATGAACAAGCGCATAGAATGTACAGTACTCAAGCATATATATATATATATATATATAGATGGAGCATACTAATTAGTCGTTACCATGAAAGTGCATGTATCCCAACCATAGGCCTGTGTAAAAGGGGGCAAAGGTGCACCTGCTCCTTACTACTGAGCAATGGGGGCAGGAACCACACTTAACCCCTATAGACATGTTTACGCTTTTCAGCTGCTGACTTTACTACCCTAATCAGGACACATGTATTGTCAATGCTGCAAGAATTAAGAATACGTGGCTTTTATGTGCATGAACTGACTTTGAGCAGTTTCAGAGATCTAACTGCAATATTGAATTCTTTAAAGTTGAGGGACTACCTCCAAACCACAAAGCTAGAAAGTGGCAAGGCAGGTTAGGTTGCTGTGGCTGAGACATTAGGTTTTTTTTTCACCAAATGCTTCTGTAATATGTGCTCTTAAATGCAGTGTATGCATCTGGGAAGGAGTCAAGATTAGTTGCTTGCTCTTGTTCACTTGTGGGACTGGTATTTTTTCCTTATAGTGAGAATCTCTTCGACCCCTTAAACTAATCCTGAATAGGACTGTAAGACTTATAGCCTCATTACACGGATGGCGGTAAGGATTTACCGGTACCGGTAAAATACCAGTACCGGTAAATCCTTACCGCCTTACTACAAGGTCCCTTTGCGGGTTGGGGGATTTAATGCCTGCTTTTTGCAGGCGTTAAAAACCAACCCGCAAAGGGACCCAGGGAGCTAATTACGGTACCGCAATTTGCGGTACCGTAATTAGCGCCTTCCCCATTCCCATTATGCCCTATGGGGCAAAAATGGGAATGGGGAAGGGCAATGGTGGAAGGGGGAATTACCGCCCCGCCAACCTTGGAATGGGGTAGTAATTCCCCTTTCCGCCAAGGCGGTGCCGGTATTTTACCGGCATGAACCATGGCGCTAATAGCGCCATGGTTCTCCGCCATCCGTGTAATGAAGCCCCTATACTTGCCCTCAAGCACAGGGACCGCATTTCTCCAGCGCTAAACTCTCCACTGGCACACGGTTGCTGTGAGGATCAAGTTAAAAACCCTCTTCATCATTCACAAAGTTTTCTGGGGCCTGGGACCCGGCTACACCCAACTCTCTCTCCCTAAATACCTCCCTGCTACAGCCCTTTGGTCTTCTATCTCCAACTCTTTGCAGATCAAAGGCTTTTCCAAGCAGAGAGAGGGGGTAGATCTCTCTCTGCAGTGAATGATGTGAATAATATTTGAAATTGTGTCAAATAAGCAGATCTGGAAATAAGCTTGCCTGAAGCCTGTGACATTAGGTTGGATGTCTCCTGTCTAAGACCCTTACCGCTCAAATGCCCTACATGAAAAGAAAGAACAAGCAATGTTATACAAACATTGGATAAACAGTGCCTCTAGAATGTGAGACTACATATTGTTTCATTAAAGAAAGCACAGTGCCATAGTAAAATAAGATGATCTGTCCAGGCTCACAGGATTGTTTGGTGGCAAAGCTGTGATTTGAGACTTGGCAATTCAGTTCAACCTCTCCCAACTATTATGTTCTGCTGTTCGTTGGGTCTGGTCACACAGCTTTTACAGCCCATATCTGATGCTCTAGTTCTGCACCATACTGATGCTATGTTAGTTTTTATAACTGGTGCTTTAGGTACATCTACATAGTTTTTGGAGTGCAGTAGATGTTAATATCATCAGAGTATATAAACACTCACATTTATCAACCAGAGAAAGAGGAAATGCTGAATCTGACTTACACAGATTGTGCATTGTGATCTGGCCTATGAAATATTGCCCTCCCATTAAGCATTCTCTGGTGGGACGGGTAAGAGATTGTCCATTTAGGCAGGAAAAAGAAAGGGGCTGCAGCAAGGAATATTGGGCATAGAACAAAAGTATACAAAATGAAACTGAAGTTGGAAGAGATAGGAGAGCCAGCATACAACACCCTTAGATCTGCAGTAGGATTAGACAGACGCAAGTTCTTCTTGTAGGCAGCAGGGCTCATCAGGGCTCTTGTGTGACTGGGAGGGGCATGAGAATTCTATATGTGTGTTCCTGTACCCAGATGGCTTTGCCAAGGGTCGGACTGGGGCTATCAGTCGTTCGGCCACTGGCCGAACAACCTTGAGGACCAGGGGGCCAGTTTTCCATCAAGCCACCCCAGGGCCATTTTTATTAGGTGTTTTTATGTGAAAATGATGTTTGTAACTTATGTTACTTTCTGGCTGCCTTCTGGCCGCGGCCGGAGCAGCTTGCCAGCAGCAGCGGATGTGAACATTCATCAAAGCAAGGTTACAAACACACGTTATTATCTTGCTTTGATGATTATTTTTATGATGCCTGCAGTATGGACGGTCCGCCATGTGGTGCCCGCTGGCCTGCCTCCTCAACCCAGCCTCAAGTGCAAATTTTATCACCTGTGTCACCTGGACTGGGCTCTCTGGGCTGCTGCAGCCTTCACGGTTGTGTGCATATGCAGCATACAACAAAACAGTGCACTCTCCATTTAAGTTGCTTTCAACTTTGCAGGTGCCAACAACAACAAATGAGTTGCACTTGCAAAGTTGAATGCACCTTCTGAGTCCCTGGGGCTGGGCCCGCCGTTGAACAGCACAGGCCAATGAAATACAGGACAGAGTGACAGACACAGACTCTGGCGCCGCCAGTTCCAGGCCTGGAGGTCAGGCCAATTCTGTGGTGACGTGACATCTCTTTGCCTCTGGACTCAGGATATTCGGACCCTGGACATTTTGGGCACATAGTCAGCTGCACACACAGAGACAGAAGCAGCAGTAGCAGGCAGTCTGCAGACCGAATATTGCCCGGCCCTCCCGCCACACCAAGTTCTTGCTTGGGCACCTCATTGTGGCTCAGGCCGCCCTCACAGCTGCAGCCAGTGTGCACAGCCGGCAGCAGCGGAGAGGAGGAGCCGTCGTCGGCGTCGTTGGACAGGAGGTAAGAGGTGAACATGCACATCATACTTTTCGATGTTGGAAGGAACATGGAGCCATTGTAGACCAACTGGCTAATAATTCTATTCACAGTGTGCAAAAGCGGAAATGACCATCCTGGCTCATTTCAAACAACGTGACCTTTGAATGTATATCCTTTTGCATCTCCTGACCTCAGAATGCTATCCTTGTAAACACACAGAAGATGCATATTTCTCACTGCCAAATACAGAGAGTCCAACCTTTGTGTGAATTACCCCTGCTCTCGAGGCTGATTTTGCATATGTTGCCCTTCTTTGCGCTGTGCATTTTTAATCGCATGTGTACCAATTTGCTTAGTTTGCATCACTTGCGCATTTTTACCAGGATTTTCAATCTTAGGTTCAGCATTTTCTTTGGGTTTTTTCAAGTTATACGGGCAAAGCCTTGAGTAAACATGATCATCAGAGCTACAAGAACAAAGCATTAGCAGCATTGGAGTTAAGCTGGATGTTGCAGCGCTAACAGTCCATTCACTGTTGGCACTAAAGTAATGATGAATATTGGGAAGTGAATTTGACTCCATTATACGTAATAAGTGTAAACACCTTATAGTCCTGAACATCCTCTAGAAGGGAAGGCACTGGCTCATACCTGCCCAGACCTATGGCACACACAGCTTGTACTCTTGGTCAGTTTCTGGAATGGGATCCATGGCATTTTGATGTAGTGAAGCCTTTGTCGCTGGTAGGGCAGAGGGCATATTTTCTCTCCCACATTTTTGACAAAGCAGAGACACATACTAGCACCGAAGGGAAGGGATTGCAACTCCCTTTCCGGAACTTTATCCATGACCAGACCCACTTTATCATAAGCTATCCGCAGAACTAAAAAACAGCTGGCCTGCTTTATCATAACTCTCTGCACACCTAACACATTGCCTGCTTGCCTTAACACTGTGTCACAGCGGCAGCAAGTAAGTGGGGGATGATTCAGGATTTTTCACACACACTGAGTCTACACAAGGGCAGGGGGTCTTGGGCCGGCCTGGACTGGCCTGGCTGGGCACACAATTGTCTCAGGCACCAAAGAAAAAATGTCTCAGTTGCAAAAATATAACATAACATGCAACAGACACATGAACTCTCCATAAGTAGCATTTTCGGTGAAGTCGTGAATTGATGCGATTTACGGATGATGGTTTGAGGGCCACTTTTTTGAGGTGAGGGCTGGGCCACTTTTTTTTGGGTGTCCAGCCTATTTCTTGTCCCAGTCCGACCCTGGCTTTGCCTTCAACCTTTCTTCATTCATAGTTGTATAGGTGAGTCACTCAGGTACTACTGGATCTAAGGCAGGGTTAGAAATCGAGGGGAGCTGGCAGCTATGTAGCATCGGTTTATAGCCCAGCAGATCCTGATTATCCTAAAACGAACAGTTACCAGGAGCTACTTTTGGCTCCCTAGGCCAATGATGCCGAATAAATACAACTGTGAATTTAACTTTGTGCGTTTAGGACAATTTATAAATAAATATTAGGACACACCAATTTTACATTTGAAGCATGAGGGGTCATGAATAATGGATACAATTATATGTTTGAATTGTATGTGGAAGTTAGATTTCTGTAACGCTATGTACTAGCTCCTCGTTCCCCAGTGGCAGCTCCTGGTGACTGGTTATTGCTGGATACCCAGGAGCTGCTTGTAGCTGTTGCTTATCCAATCTTAATTTCAAAGGTTTAGTACGGGGCTGTGCTTGGTGAGCAGCGTTTGTAGGTACTCAGGTTTAGATAGGTTGAAACGGGCCATTTTTTAAAAATGGGATGTGGTGGAGATCTTCTGGGTAGGGATTGCATGACTGTTTTCTTGGTCAGGGAAAGTTGACCCTAATTGGTGTCTGGGCCTATAAAGGGATTTATACTACCTTCAGCAAATACCTTTTGTAAGCAATTGGAAAATATTTACTTTCATGGGGACGGTCTGGAGTCCCAGGGCTGTTTCTTCTGGTGGGCGTCTAAAGGTGCCTTACTGTGGAATGGTGCCGCGGGAACCTTTAGATAGTGTTACTGGAGCGAATTCGGGACAGCACCGGTGCTTTCATAGGTACCCCCTGGCGGTTGCACGGGAGGGACAGGGGGGTCTTGCAGGGCGTCACAAGCTGATAGGTTGTGCATTTGGTGAAGGTCTCTAGATGTCATCTGAAGGAGAGATCCAAGTGGAATGTTATGTCCATACGCCTTCACTGATATTTCACAATATAACATGATACAACTACACACACACGCCCCCACCCAGCACCCTTCAAGTATATATATTCATACCCAGCATTGTCATGATACCTGCATTATCATTTCACAGTATGCTTGAATGCCTATACCTATATTTCACAGGGATATTTCCAACATCTGCACTTATGTCACGCAGGGTGTTCAAATGCCTCCGCTTACATCGAGCAGTAAACCAAAATGCTATGATGCCTAAGAATACGCAGATATCTGTACTTGTATTTCACAACCCATCCAAATAGCTTAACACGATGGTTATTTCGCCTCTTCCAGCCATCATCATTGGTAATGAAGCCACGCATCCTATGCAGGGCAGGGAAAAATGACACAGCACACAACAAATATACATGTATACAAAAAGAGAAAGAAGGAAAATAGCATCTTAGAACTGCTGACTACAACAAGCCCGGTGAACACCACAATCTATAACCAGCCTACACTGCACACAGGCCCTCTTCTTCACCAAGGGGGGCAGCGAACATAAGTGCCTCCCTCCCTAAATGCAAGGGGCGGGTAAGCTGTAAGTGTCTGACACTTGCCTGCCATCTTCCCAATCCTGATCCGGTCCTCCGTCTCACACACACACACACGCGCGCGCGCGCGCGACATGCAGTATTAGAGGGGCGAAGACAGAGCTCGTTCTCTAACGTCTTCATTCATGGCCCTCTGTTACATGTCTGCCCTTCGCCTTCCCCCCGCTTCCCTCCCCACACCCTGGTCCCAACCCAGTGGTCGAAGTGTACGAAAAAAAGTAGTGGAACTATGTTCTCTACTGGCCTGCACCGCTCCCCACAGACCCCATTGCCGCACCCTCCCCCCCATGCACAATAAAAACCCCAAAACACATGTGCCTGCTCTTCAAGGAAACGTCCTGTGCAGGGCACTGAAAGTGCACGTTTCAACCTCTTCCTACACTTTTATTTTTAAAAGAAACCGTTCCGGAACGGTTTCTTTTTAAAATAAAATTATAGGACGGTAAATCGTAATTAAAAGAAGTAGAGGAGCACCGCTCCCGACCGCTCCGCCCACTTCGACCACTGTCCCAACCCTGCCCTCCCGTACACTAAAGCACTCATTAGATCATTCTTATAGAGTACACTTTCAGCTTCCAGGGCAGGGGTGTTGCTAGGTCTGGAAAAGATCCGGGGCTACGCTAATGTTGGGGCTGTCAGGACTGGGGGCTAGCTAGCCTTTTTAGTTGTAAGCCCTGAGCTTCTATCCGGGGCTATAGCCCCCTCTGCCCTCCCCCCCCTAGCAACCCCTCTGTGCCGGCATATCGCGAGAACTTCAAGGACGAACCGCAATTCTTTCACTGCATCTGGTCCTGTGCAGGGTAGCCCACATGCCATTCTGCAGGTGTGGTCCTATTCAAAAAGCTTTACTGCAGGTTATCTATTTTCAAAGACTGAGCAGTGTTATCCAGAATCAACCGTCACAATTATAATGGCAAAGGGTTAGAAAAAAAAACATAAACGTGAAGGGCATGAGTAATGCAAAACGATTATTCCTGGCGTATGTATGCCAAGAGGAAACACATATATGTGTGCGAGTTGTGCACAGTGTCAACAAGGAGTCTAGCATCTAACCAGGCCAGTGCTGCGTTATTCTGGCCTGGCCTAAGTACTCCAGCAGCCTCCATATTGTCCGATTCTTAAACCAGCACTACACTCATTCATGTTATTTGAAATATTGTCCCCTTAAAACAGAAATGTACACACTGCATCCATGTGGGTGTGCGGTTATTATACAGAGACGTGGGGCTTCATTACGAGTTTGGAGGTAGCCATGGTGCTTTTAGCGTGTCCAGGTCTGGGTTCCTTGAATGAGGAATTACCGGGTCATTCCAACCTTGGAGGACCTGGTAATTCCTCATTCAAAAAACCCATCCCCATTCCCATTTGAGCCCCGATAGGGCTCCCTGGTCCCCTTGGGGGACCCGTAAAGGACATCTAGTCTGACCAGACGTTCTGAGCGGGTCCCGCAAGGGAACCTCGTAATAGGGCGGAAAGGGTTTACCAGCACCATTACCGGTACCGGTAAACCCATTCCGCCCACCTCGTAATGAGGCCTGTGGTGTTTTTAAAGCTTGAGCTGCCTATGCTGTATCTGGGCTGTATCCAGAACCCTACAGCGCACTGCCTCCTTGCACTTACCCAGAGCGTCACTGCCCGGGCTGCACTTACTCGGAGCACTGCTGCCCTGATTGCACTTCCCCTCCCCCGGGCACTTCCCTTCTCCCCCACACCTGCACTTTTGCGTATCGCACTTGCACGATCTGAATGACACAAGGCCTAGTAAGATGCTTTGTTTTGTCCTCCCTCTTTCTTCCTCCATGGTCTTTTCGCGCCTAGAAACACCTGTGTATAGGTGCGCTATAAATGACTTATATCATATTCATATCATATGCAGGGATTCTCCAATGGCAGCTTGCCCTCTGTGATATCCAGAGCTGGGATCTATCATTGCAATATACTGACAGTGTGCACACTAGGAGAGTACTGTGAATATCCAATCTGGGAGCTTATTAGGAATGTCCATCTGGCCGGGAATGCCAATGTGAGCATACTGTGAAGACCAATCCAACAGGCACATACCATGACAATGCACATGTTATAGTGCAGCAGGGAATAACATGCCATATCATGGCATGAGTGAAACATCATTGCATGCCACGACATGCCCTCATCCGTCACGTCATGATATGTCATTTCATGATGGCATGCCCAAACTGGGAATCTACCAGGGCAGTGCCACCTGTAACAAAGGTAGAGCCATCTCAACACCCAGATTGTTGCTGCTCTTAGCACTGGCACACTGACAGATCTGCATGAGTCTTAGGGTCAGAGCAATAACTACATTTGCATTAGACCAGCTGATTCTAACCAGAAATAGGCAACACAAAGCTCTTAAATTGCCTTACGGTTAGGATGTTTTGCACGTTCTGGCATTTTTGAATTCGTGTCGAGTGTTTGTAGGTTTATTTTCTCCCTACAAATAGAGGCCTATAAGTACCAGAAGCAATGTGATGTGAACCTAAAAGCCGGGACTGGCCTTGCATCTCACGCTTCACGTTGCCCCATTCTAGATGTGTTTATTGTACCTGTGTGATAACGTCACCTTCTCTTAGTCAACATTTGATTTTCATGCATCTGCTTCTTATGCACGATATGAATACAAGTTGTAGGCCCACAACAAAATAAAAAAGTGCAGCAGGTTATGGAAATTAACCGATGGTGTTCAAATTAAGCAAATGGTTTTTTAGTCTTGGGTGTATGTTTTTTCTTTTGAGACATTATAATACCAGGTTAGCAAGACACACTGGGCTTTTTTATTTATTTGAAGCCAAAAGCCGCACATGATCTTGCAACTTTTAAGGCGTCCGCTTACGTAAACAACACTGATTGTCATTTCCCATTGAGGTGTAAAAGGCACCGCCATCCCACTGATAAAGACTGGCTTTGTCAGGTTTGGGTCGAATACATTTGCCTAGAGCCAACAAAAAAAATACAGCGAGTCAAAGCAAGGTATTGCTGGCGCTCACAGTGTGCAACCCTTGCCATGCCAGCCATGGCTCTGAAGGAGCCCTGTCCCCCTCGATCTCTCTGGGCGATGCTAACACCTCCAAAACCCCTCTCTCTGGGGGATGCTAACACCTACAAACCCCCCTCCAGCGCCACTTCATATACTAAAGAGTGAGTGCACGACGGGCAGGAATGAGTGCAGGGAGGGATGAATGAACCCTCAGCATCACTGTTCTCTATTAGCAAAATAAACTGCCACCAAAATGGAAATCGTCGTGCTTTGGAGTAGCAATTTAATTCAATTATTTTAATTTAGTATATATATATAGCGCTACGAGCCTTCAGGTATCTGAGCGCTGCTTATTACCCACAGTGTGTGGTGCTCATTTATCGACCTCGGAAGGATGAAAGGCTGAGTTCGGCCCTGCCGGAATCAGGGTCGGACTGGGACAAGAAATATGACCGGACACCCAAAAAAAAGTGCCCACCCCTCGCCTCAAAAAAGTGGCCCACCCCTCACCTCACAACCCTTGACATCTGATGACATCACCGGAAGTGATGTCGTTTGACCCCACCTCAAAGTGACATCCCGGGAAGTGATAAAACATGACCTTTCACCCCTTGGCAAAACAGGAATTGGCATCAAATAGCATTGTTCCCAAGTACACTACGAATAATATGGTTATGATTTCACCAATGTGATATACATTTCATACAAGAATGGATCACCATATGTATCATTAATATCTGTGTGTATAGATCAACACTGTCAAATTACTGGATTGTAAGCAGACCTCCAAAGCCAAATGATAATGTATAGCACTTACGTTTAATCACTATTTTATAGAACAATTATGCATACAATATGAACCAGCCTGCATTGGTACTCATTAATCGACCTAAGAAGGTTGAAAGGCTGAGATGGCCTTGCTGGGATTCGAACCTGCAGATCACACGCACATCGCAGCAGCGAGCACTCTATCCACTGGGCTATCCTATCGCTATAGTAAAATGAGCAATTATTCTTTAGTGGATACCATTAAACTAGTAACTGAGATTTAACAGTAGACAAAATCTAGAATATAGATAGACAAAATTAAACCTGGTGCAAAATAAAGAGTTTGCGAATGATATCAGGAAGTTGCGTTATAATACATTTGCGGATAAAATTCAGATAAATGGCAACTGCCAGCGAAAAAGAACAAAAACATAAAATAAAATAAAACTTAAGCTAACTAGAAAAACTACCTTTCCAGGTCTTGATAAGTCATGAGATCTTGACGATCTTGACAGTCTTTCATTCTTCATCCAGAATGACAAAGCAAATTGACTGTATTGATTTGAAATCCAAGAGAGATTGGCTAGAAAGAAGGAGTGTTTCATGGGATGAGGTTGGAGGTGTAGCCAGTTGAGCTCCAAAGGAGGGCAATCGTCTCAAGTGCTCCAGCTCCTACTCCTCCAGTGGGGTCAAGATGTCTAACTGAGTGATGGATGCTGCCCCACATGGGAGCCTTCTATTGGTAAAACTTCTTGGACATGCATTGTTGGGAGGGATTCTGGGAGGACCCACAGTAAGAGTTCCATGTAATAATGTCCCCACAGAAA
This sequence comes from Ambystoma mexicanum, assembly GCF_040938575.1. NCBI lineage: Eukaryota > Metazoa > Chordata > Amphibia > Caudata > Ambystomatidae > Ambystoma > Ambystoma mexicanum. The sequence goes on along the minus strand of NC_090921.1, from coordinate 262,718,566 downwards.
TATCGCCTGCAGTTTTGTGAAGGGACATTATTCCATTGAAAATGCGGGGGAACCCCCACAACCCCAACCCCTTTTTTTTCAATGGGAGCGGAGGATAGCTCCACAACCCCCGCTTGCCTTCACCCCATATATATGTCACCACAACCTTTTCCTGGCAACATTATGTATGGCGACCATATGTAAGGGGATGATATTACCTGATACCACAGTAAGGCAGTCCGTCTGCCCTAAGTGCCGAACCTCAAAAAATATCAGACACTCCTACATAAATTTGAACACAGAAATATTAAAATGCAAAGGCAAAGTGAGAGGGCCCTATGATCGCTTAGTGCCACTATTCCTGAATGTTTCTTCAATGCAGCTGGGCATGGAGAGTGTTCATTTTCACGTGGCCCTTCTAATGCTTGAGAGACCCCTGGAGCGTTCTTCTCTTCTCTGCACCCATCCTGCATTTTCTTTCCAAGCTCAAATGAGTGGGGGGGAAATTAACCAGCCCCCCTCACTCCCACCCAAAATGCCACAGCTCCCCATCTCCCTTCCAAAATTCACCAGCTAGATCAGTCTGTTCCTTGCCTGCCTGCCGCTACTGAAACATCTGGGTACACGCTCCTGATTCCGCTGCGCTTGCCCCGAAAGCGAGGCATCATAAAAAACATGTTACAACTTGGCTTGGGTTGGCTGTCAAATATGAAACTTATCAGCCCGCTATTGTTAACGTTAGAGGGTCAAATTAATATTGTATTATATTGCGTCATTTGTATAGCCCCTTTCATCATCGGTATGGTCACAACGCGCCGACGTCCATGATTGGGAAAATTTGAGACGCGCTAGTATGTATGTGTGCATAACAGCCAATTCGAAGATAAGAAAGGGTGGCCAAGTCCCTGCTAGCCACCCATTTTGAGCCAGCATGTGGATGGGTGGTGAGAGCAGTCTACAGAGGGTATGTGAGAGCGGGATAGTCATTATGCATGCAGCTATCTATTGAGTTTACGTTGTGAACAGTAGTTGCATTCTTATGGCAGAGGTGTTGTGCGAAGTGTCTTTGAGTGTTGTATGATGGCAGAGGCATGCGGATCAGTGTCCGTGCCATCGGCTAATTTACATAAGCATGGAGTGTGAAAGGTTCAATACATTGGCTACATTCTAACAATTACCTAGATTAATGCAACAGCTGCAATTAACGCCCACCTAGATTCAATACAATGGCTACATTTTACATCCACCTATATCCCAAACCCAGGCTACATTCTGCCCTCACTTAGATTACAATGTGTGGCTACATCCTACAATAATCTAGATTCAATCAATAATATGATTTGGGTGTAATACGATGCCTACCCTCGAAGAATCATCTGAATGCAATACTTGGCTACCCTTACAATTCCTCTAAGTGCAATATATTGGCTAACCTTCCCAATTCTTCTAAGAGCACTACATTGACTAATCTTCACAGGTGTTCTAGGTGCAAAACATTGGCTAACCTTCACAATTCTTCTGAATGTAATAAGTGGGCTAACCTTCAAATTTCTTCTGGGAGCGGTGCATTGGCTAATCTTCACCATCTTCTAAGTGCTGTGCATAGGCCAACCTTGCTAGTTCTTATTAGTGCAATACATTGGCTAACCTTCAAATCTTCTAGGAGCAATTCAGTGGCTTGCTTTCTCAATATCTAAAGTGTAACACAATGGCTAACCTTCATAATTCTTCTAGGTGCAGTACATAGGCTATGTGAGAGGGCACCAAGATGGAGCTACATAAAGGATACCCTGGAGCTTATCCCATTTCTGGGATGAATCCTAGTACTTTCCTGTGTCCATCACCACAGCCTACCTCTGATTCATTTTTCAATATTTATCAATTGGCTCGGTTCACTCAACTGTTTCAATTGACCAATGTCAGTTTGTCTTTGCTCAACGGGCAGTTCCATCATGGTGAGGGGCACAATGAAAGGGTACAGACCTGGATAATAGTGTAACTTGATCAGTTTCCGGCACTCAATGTGACTGCCTATGGAAGTGGTTAAATAAGAGCCTACTGACTTTGGTTGGTGTCATCAGGTACATCAACTGCACCACTGCAGCTGCCAAGCAATTAACTTCTCTGGCTGGGCGGTTGCCCAACCAACTAGCCAGACAATCCTTGGTGCACTCCTCTAAGCATGTCATAACAACTGTATGCATTCATATACACACATTTTAAATAGTATTTTCTTATTGTATAAGTGCCTAATAAGCAAACAATAAATAAATATAAAATAAAAAGATATCTTATGGACAGAGCACAAAAAGCTTCTGAAGTGGGAGTCGGAACCATAAGGCTAACCACCCCCAACCCTCCCTCAAGTTCATGACAAGGCAGAGGGCCATAAAAGCCTGCAACCACCCATTCTATTTTGGATGAATCCCAAATGAAACAATGATTGATAAATACACTCAGTCAGCCATACAGACAAAGTGTGGTACAAATCCATCCGTGTGTGGGAGTAGAATCGGGGCCGTGGACAGAGAACCCTATATGGACAGCCTGGACTAGACACTAAGAAGCCATGTTACTGACGTCACTCGAGACACCACGACATAGCAGCGTTAGACATAAAGCACATGTGTGGTCTGCACTGTACCACACAAACACACACTCGAATACATGAAGAACATGATTGCACAGTTCTATAGGTAGAGGACAGCTACATATCCATACTGTCATTGCTTTTATTATTTTGTCATTAGCCAAATGCAGCAAGGCAGAAACCGCAAGGCACAAGAGATCCTGAGCGAGCTTGCTGATGCTTAAAGCTCATAGTCGCTTGAACACACAGGAGTGTATATGGAACCTGATCGAACCACGTATAGCTAACCCATAGGGGATGTAGCATAACATGGATGATGTAGAAACCACATTATAAGGTTTAGGAAATGTACAGCAGGCCTCAAATCAATGAGCAGGAGACGGGCTGAGCCGATTCAGACTGGGCAGAGAGCAAGACGCGTGAGATAGGGCACACAGCCAAGGTCAAGAGATATGGAGAGACATTCCAATCCCCAGATGACAAAGGGACCAGCTGCAGAGAAACTGAATAAATCCTCATAATTAGGAGCTGTAGAGCTCGATTTTGTGATCTCTAAACACGTGGTGCAGCCAAATGGAACAATGGACAGTCTTCCAGGGTGGGAAGAAAAAGCCAGTCCCAGCAGCCAGCCTCAGATCACTATAAGTGTTGCTACTGTGAGGAGAATATTCTCATAAGGCAAAGGTGGTGTACACAAGTTACAATACAGACACATAATGGTTCACATTACCTTGAAGAGTTACGCCATGAGCTGAGAACTCATTTGAGTCCCAGGCTTGGGGGATTCAGCTTTAGCCAATCACAGTTCAGCATTCCAGGGGTGGGTAGCAACGTACGGGAACCAATGGTAAGCCCACTACTCTGCAACAATGTAATAGATAGTGAATTGGGAATGGGATAGGCCAGCCACCTGACATGTGAGAGCCAGTAGAATAACAGTAAGCAAAATGGAAGCGGAGACGCTGCTTCAAGAATTAATTAAACTCAACAGAGTTTCCTGAACTTGCAACTGCAGAATTATAGTGGAGCCCATCCAAGTGTGGATACTTACCAGTAGAGCTTTACAACAACTATTGTACATCGCACAGCTCACCAAAGATTCTCAGCCTCAGAGGAAGAGCCCCAAAGCTCAAAACACGTGTCAGGCTGCCCTGCTCTTCATTAAATTGTTTAATATTTTACACTTATCTTGTTGTTTTGTGCACAGTCTGTTAGTAAACAACCCTTCAATTGTAACACATTGGTGGCCATTTAGGTTATTATATGCCCGAGAGCCAATCCCTCACACCAATAGGTTTTTGGAGAAAGGCCCAGGTAATGACTGAGTAGTTATGTAGTTTTAGAGTAAAACTGTCCTGCGAGCCAGGAGACATGGGGATGTACTGGAATCCACCTGTGTTCTTGAATCGATCCCTGTTGGTTTTATTTGCAATAAACCGCAGTTTGAACTTGCCGTTGACTGAGTCCTCAGTGTATACTGGGGAAGGGAGTTGGGCTCTCCAAGTCCGAAGACATCCAGCATCACTCTGGCATACTTGAGAGTCCGTCCCAACACCTCCCTTTCTCCCTTCCTCTTGCCACAGGGTGGCAATTTTAGTACTGCAGTCCTTTAAATACCCCATGTTAGCCCCATGTTAGCTATGAATTAACCCTCCCTCAGGAATTTGAAATCAAATTTGGACTGGAATATTTATTTTCCTTACAACTCCTTGTATGGAAATGTCACATTGATTAGACTCATATTTTTGAAAGAAAATTTAGAAAAAGCAGAGATCATTTAAATTCATGTCACTGCATGCACAATAGAGTTGTTAAAATGGGAATTAATGCATATCTCAGATATTTTAATATATCCAGCTTATGAATGTAATTCATGTTTTCCAACTGAATCTAAATATGTCTTTATATTTCAAATAATACAAACGATTTTGACGCCATAGCCAAAAATGTGAGGTCAATACAAATACATTTCTTGTGTTGCACATCTTAAAGCCGATGTGGTATTCTATCCGAAGTGCATTTGTTTGTTTGTTTGTTTGTTTGTTTATTATTTATACAGCGCGCTACACCCTCAGGTATCTGGGCGCTATGCAAGACATCTTAAAATATATAAATATATATGAAGAATATTAACACAGTAGAATGTAGACAGGTCATAGAAGCAATGTAACAGCATAATGTAATACATAATTACATGTGAAGGATATTAACACAGAGTAGAATGTAGGCAGTTAATAGAGGCAATGTAACAGCATAACAGTACAATACAGTGGCAACAGGCGCAGGAAACTAGGTGTGCCTAGCTACATAGGCCAAGAGAGGGGTTATGCAAACAGGCCCGAAAAGAGGCCTTTGCACACTAGTTTCTAAGCATCTGTTTTATCGCCTCATGCATTGTATGCGTTGCCCTTGGAGAATAACAATTTTTTGGTAGTAGACCTAAGGATGTGTAGGTTAGGATCAGTGCGTAGGTTACGTGGGAGGACGTTCCATGCAAGGGCTGCTTAAACTGGGAAGCTAGTGCCTCCAGCTCTTTTTAGGTTGAAACGTGGCGAGATAATGTGGTGGGCGTTAGCTGAACTCAAGGGTCTGGAAGACGTTTTTAGAGCAATTTTGTCTATAAGGTATTTGGGTGCAGCATTGTAAAGACATTTGTGGGAGATGTAGACAAGTTTAAAGTAGAATCTCTCCTGAATGGATAGACATTTGTGACTTCTTCTTGTTTCGGAGAGGTGGTCTTTTCTTGGGATACTCAGTGCAGTTCTTAGTGGTTACTAGACATTTCGTCGAAAAAAATGGTCGACGGGACATTTGGTCGAAACCATTTGGTCGAAAAACAAATGGTCGATTTTCTTTTTTTTTTCACTTTTTTTTTTTTTGGGGGGGTCCCGCCCCCACCCCCTTTTTTTTCTAAAAAACCCTTTTTTTGCCTAAACTAAAACCTAAAAAATATATATATAAATAAAAATAAAAATTCAACCATTTGGTTTTAGACCAAATTCCGTCGACCAAATGTCTTTTGACGAAATGTCCGGACACCGTTCTTAGTGCATTATTTTGCAAGGTTTGGAGTGTGTTTAGTACTTGTTTATTTGTGCCTGCATAGAGGGCATTGCAGTAATTGATTTTGGACAAGATTAGTGCTCGTGCTAAGATCATGCGGCTGTTGGTAGAGAGGTCATTTTTGCATGCATGAATGAGTTTGCAAACATAGGCCGTAGCTGTAGCAGTGGCGTTAACTTGTTTCTTCAGGTTTAGGGCCGAATCGAGATGGAAGCCTAAGGTTTCCTTAGCCGTGGTAATCAGGTTACCGTCAATATTGAATGAGGTGTATTTAGGGTTGAGTTTTTTTAGGTAGATGGGGGCACATAGTATGAGAATTTCAGTCTGGTCGTCATTCAGGCACAGGCTATGGGTAGCCATCCATGCCTGAATGATGAGATAGATTTTATTTAGTAGGTCATTCTCTGCGTCATAGTTGCCAGATTTGTGTAAGTTTCTGCTAATAAAAATGGTTGAACAATCTGATGAAAAACCAATATGACCATTTTAATAGGTTGCCCTAATGGAACAGATACTTTCTTAGTAAAGCATAAATGCTCTGCTAGGTTAAAGGACAGAGTTTGTGTAGACACCTGCACATTTGGAGTCACAATTACTGACTGACAATGCAGTAATCAATTTCTTATCAGTGTGGGCTTTCCGATAAGCTTATAAAAATTAGACCATGGACTTTGGGTTTGGGAGGCAAATACCTTGCATCTACCTGCATTTCTCTGATTTGGTAACAAGGGCTTTTGTCCTCGGTAGACACAGATGTACCCTTAACTCCTAAAATGATGCATAATGGATCTGTCCATTCCATGTTCGCCAAAGAGCTGACACTTGGACACACATATAGTTTGGGTTCACAGCTCAGGTTCACCAAATATTAAATCTATATTATATATATTTTGTCCCATGTAATTTAAATGTTCTATCTACATCATTTGCACTTCTAATTACGATCAAATTGTAGATCGCTTTTATTAGCAGATATTCTATTTATCATGTGATGTATAATGAATATTCTAAGGTGGTATTTTGTTGAACATTAATGTGAACATTTTACAACTCACAATGTTCCCCTTTCACGTGTCAACATAAATACAGAACTCCTTTGCAATTTCTTTGTTCAGTAAAACATTTGCTCTTGTTATATTTCACATTAATATTATTTATTTGCATATTTGTTAAGAGCACAAAACCCGAAGGCCTCAAGGCACTGTAACAACCAGGCACTTTCACTTGGGGAGGGGGGAACGGGTGGAGAAGACCAGAGTGGGTCTAGGATACAATGAGTCAGTGTTTTAGTCTCTTGGGTTTTAGTTGAATAGACACGTTTTGAGTGCTCTTCTGAAGATCAAGTATGATTGTTCTTCTCTCAGATGTGGTGGGAGCGCCTTCCACTAGTTGGCAGCTACGGCAGGGAAGCTAGCACCTCCACTTTTGGTACGCTTGGATTTAGGCATGACTAGTCTGCGGATGTAGGCTCTTTTGGTTGGTCTATAGGATTGTACTTTGCTGAGGTTACCAGTCAAATGGTCGAAAACATTTGGTCGACAGACAATTTGGTCGACACCATTTGGTCGAATGCCAAATGGTCGAACTTTTTTTTTTTTTTTTTTTTACCCATTTTTTGGTTTTTTTTGGGGGGGTCCCCCCCAACCCCCTTTTTTTTCTTTTTTCTTTTTTTTCCCCACACGAAAACCCACAAAACACATATATATATATAAAAAAAAAAAAGAATTCGACCATTTGGCATTCGACCAAATTCAGTCGACCAATTGTCTGTCGACCAAATCACTGTCGACCATTTGACTGGACACCCTTTGCTGAAGCTTTGAGAGAGGTAGGGGGGTGCTGAGTTAGATAGGCAGAGGTGAGTGATCGATTGAGTTTTGAAGATAACCCTTTTCTTGATGGGTAGCCATTGGGCCTTTCGTCTAGCCTCCGAGATGTGTTCTCTTTTTGGGATGTAGAGGGCTGCTCTGATGGCATTATTTTGGATTACCTGTCACTTGTGAATGAGCGTGGAAGTGCCAGAGAAGAGGGCATTGCAGTAATACAATTTTGCTACTATGATGGCTCTAGCAATGGTTAGGCAGTTGGCAGGGTGAGGAATGGTCTGGCAGTGTTGATGAGTTTCATTGTGTAAGCTGTTGATGTTGCTATGGTGTTTACTTGACGCGGGAGGGGGAGGGTGGAGTCGAGGTAGACGCCTAGGGTTTTTACTGATATGGACACTGGTATCAGGAGGTTATCAATCTTGAAATTGGCGTATTGGGTCTCTTAATCTTTTAATACCGATGGAGGTCCGACCAGTAGGAGTTCAGTCTTCTCATGATTTAAGCAGAGACTATTGCTGGCCATCCAGGCTTGGATGACTGAGTATATTGGGGTGAGGGAATGGGAGCCCGTGAGGGGGAGAAGGACATGTAATGGTGGTGGGGGGGGGGGGCGCATGCAACTTTTGAGAAAACCCTTATTGTTCTGTCAGCCAAGAAAGAGGCTATTCAATAAGGAGCTTCCTTTGAAAAATTGCCTGCTGAGTGCAATGTTGGAAGAGGATACTATGGTCCACTAGGTCAAATGCGGGGGACATATCTAGCAGCAATAGGAGTGCTGGCTTGCCTTTGCCTCTAATGGAGTCCAGTTGATTTTTACGGTCGAGCAGGGCTGATTCGGTTCCATGACTTAGTCTGAAATCTGATTGACGTAGGCCAAGGATTTTGTTGGATTCAAGGTGGCGCTGAATTTGCAGGTATGCCGCTCTGTCTAGGATTTTGAAGAAGAAAGAGGCTGTCGTTATGGGTTGGTAGTTAAATGGGAAAGCTGGGTCTAGGGAAGCTTTTTTAGGAAGGGGAGCACCCAGGCTTTCTTTAGTGAGATGGGAACTATGCCAGAGGAGAAGAAAACATTAATGAAATGTGTGATTAATGGAATGAGAGCATCCACACATTCCTTTGTGACAGGGGCAGGGTATGTGTCCCCTTTACATGTGGATGGTTTGAGATTTTTGATGATCGAGCTGATTTCTGTTTCAGAAACCTTATGGAAACGGAAGGGTATTTGGTCCCCGTGGAGAGGTTTAGGTGATACAGGGGAGGTGTTTTGATGTTGGATTGTTTGGATTGTTTGGCAGCAATCTCTTCTTGGAGGGCCGCAACTACATTTAAAAGGGCCTTCTGAATATTGGTACACCAAGTTACACCTTTAGTAATGGCTGAGGGTGTTGGTGTTGGAACTTCCAGTTCCTTGAGAATAGAGAAGAGCTCTTTTGTGCCAGAGTTGGCATTGGCAATCCTAGTGTTGTATGAAAAGGCTTTGCCCTTAATAATGGCTAGTTTGTAGTTTCTGGCTGATGATTGAAACAAGATTTTGTGGGTGTCTGTTTGATGTTTTTTTCCAGGCAGCTTCTGCCTGACGCTTCTTAGCTCTCAGGTGTTGGCGATCCTCTATGAACCAGGTGTTGGTATGAGAAAGCACTTTAGCTTTGCGTAGGGTGAGGTGGGCAACCATGTCTACTGCTGTCTCCAAGGTCTTGAGATAGAGTTCAGCTAGTTCCACATGGTGGTTGGCCCTGTAGATGAGGTGGTTGGGGTGTAGTTTAGCCAGCAGTGGTGAAATCGAATCTTTGTTAATTTTACCAGAACTTCTTGCCCAGGTATGGGACATGTGCATGCCTGCCTGTCTATTGTTCTGGGGGAGTGGGATATCAAAGTTGACGATGAAGTAATCAGACCAGGGGCATAGGTAGATGGGACTGTTAATACAGAGCATAATGCCTAGTACTTTCAGTGCCGTGCCTACAGATGATGCGCTGTGGTCTTTGGGCTCATTTAAGACCAAGTTCACATCTCCTAGGAGATCATTTTGGATGGGGTTTTGAGATTAGCATTGGGTGAGCTCATCATCAAAGGAGCCGATGGGACCTAGTGGCCTGTATACTAGGTTTTGTAGTATAGAGCTGGTGTGAGATGTGGAGAGTTTTACAAAGAGACAGTCACAATTGCTTAAAGGGTTGGTTGAACATTCTGTAATCTTTAGTGTTTCTCCATAGATTAGTGCAACCCACCTCCCCTGGCGCTTTGCCTATTTTCTCTTCGGATGTTGTCACCTAGGGGAGTGGCAAGTCAAAGTGCAGGGCCCGAGGCTGGATTGAGCCAAGACTCAGTGATCGCTATGAGGTCTAGGTTATGAGCTTCAATGAGATTGTGAATGTCCAAGGCATGAGCCGGTACCAATCTAGCATTAATAGGAGCACCTTTTAACGGCAAGGATGGGGGTCATTGGTGTTCATGGTTAATTGGTGCAAGGAGGTTATTGGGGCTTTTTGTTTGGGTTTGGTTTTGTCGATGGTTATAGTGAGATTGTGTTGTGAGGGTATGTGCTGAGGAATGGGTTGTACAGCAGAGTGGTGGCCATGCGTATTTGCGATCCGGGTAAGAGTACAGCATGACAGACGCAGGTTTCTAGTGATGGTGGACTGGGCATGTGTTCTTGGCCTCAGTGTTGCTCTGTATTGGAGTCTGTTGTCTCTAGTGGAAAAAGGGGGTGAGCGAGTGGCAGCTCTGTAAGAGAGATGGTTGGAGATTCTCTGGTAGGTGGTGGGCAGGGCACCAGGTCCTTTGGCTGTATTAAATGTGCATTTATGGTTGGGTAGGGGAAGCCTGTGGTCTATGGGCTGTGTGTGTGTAGGTTGGGCTTGGTTGCAAGGCAGTCATGGTAGCTCCTCATGCCTGGGCCTTTCAATAAGAGGCTCACTGAGAGTTGTTGTGAGTGGCTATGGAGGTATCCTCTCTAAATATGCATGGTTTGGGGAGTGGGTGAGTGCACTTGCGGTGGGATTTAGTAGAAATGTAGCAATGTAGCTTGTGGATTGGTGCTAGATGGAGCAGGGATGCTGGTAGACAGTGTGGATCGGATCACATAATTTACATATTGTCGAGAAGCAGCATTGCTTGGGGAGCAGGATGCACGCTTAGCTTGTGGATCACTGCCGCAGGGGGGGTCTTCCTCACAGAAGCTTCCAGATCTGGAGTTTTGGACGGCGGTATGCTTCCGTTGCAGGTCAAGTCTTTCTCGATTTCTGTGATGGTAGAAGGTGTGGTACAGGCGGGTTGCAGAGCGGAGCTTGCTCCCACCGGCGAGCAGCGGAAAGCTGCAGATAGTATCTCAGGCCTTAGAACATGGCCTTTGATATCAGATGCCTAATTATATATTTCGGTGTAAATCCTTTCTGAATTTACGTTATTTAATGATAAGCATTACGTTTAATGGAATAATACATGATGATGCACTGTTCTAGCACCATTTCTCTCTCTCTCTTTCTCTCTCTTTAGACATATATCTGTTCTCTTTCCCTATCTTGCTCTGATCTCAGTGCACAAACTGGTTAGAGAATGTTTGGGGATGATGGGTGGAAGGTAGCATCAGGAACACAACCTACACAATCCCCACAACATTTGTGTAAACCTGTGTGTGCTAAAGGAAAAATACGAGTCAGTGTATCCCTAGTTGATCTGCACAAGTACTCCATTTGCTACCTCCGCTGTTTGGGACCCCCTAAACATGGGGTGACCGGGTCTCCCTAACTTGGTGAGGTCTGCACGCACTTCCAGCTCTTATTTGCCCCAGGTCAGGCAACTGGGGCCTATCAGGTTTGTGGTGTCGCCAGTGTTTATGTGTTATGAGGACGAGTCCTCTGTCTATTACCATTACCCAGTGGGCTGCGACCCACGTGTAGGAAGGGGTGGGGCTACCGCCAGAAAGTCAGTTCGAGGCTAACGGTTATGAAGTAAAGAAGTGTTGCACCCCAGCTCCTGTGTCGGTGTATCCCTGTATGAATGAGGGTAGCTGACTAGCAGCATGAGGAGGTCCACTTGCGAGATACTACATTGGCGATGAAGCGGACACGTATCTTCCACTGTGCCCGCCACCTCGGGTCCAAAGTGCTCGTGGTGGACAGTGAGGCACCACTAGAGTCGCAGGACATCATCTGGTCGAGGGTTTCCCGGAGGCAGCGGGTTGAAGCGAGAAGGCTCCCTGCCGTCGAAACGAGCCCCAGTGCAAAGATCAACCAAGGCTCCAAAGCGCACATCCCACGCGGGTGGAGCAGCCATAGCGGCTCCCCACGCATCATCCGTCCGGGCGGGCGAGGAATGGAAGACCTTCCTGCCAACGTCAAGGATGCCGGTAGGCGCATCCAATCACCTGCAGGTGGAGCAGCGGCTCCCTGTTCACATCTCCGGGCGGCTAAGGAGTACTGACCCTCCCGCCAACGGCTACGGTGAAAAACAATACAGAGAAGAGCGGCAGGGACACGGCCTCCCGAGTTGGCTCCACAAAGAGAAGAAGGGTAAGATCAAAAACACCCCAACGCGCACAAGGCTCCAAAGCGCGCCACAAAACTAGGCCCCACAGGCCCGTCAACACGTGGCACAGAGCCCCTCTCCCCCTGGCATCCCCAGAACGGCTGCACACAGGTCAGCAGGCCTCGAGAGCCGCACAGCCAGTACGGCGTCGGAGGATCAGCCCATGAGTGGATCGGAAGGGGAGTCACTGACAATCCCAGTGACTCCAACCAGACCAGAACCCAGAAAGATGACAGACAGCCTTTTAGCCCAGCTGCCAGCAAATTTTTACCTCACTGACACCGGCACCCTTGGATCAAGATGGAAAAGGTGGTTGAGAGACTTCGAGGTATGCTTAAAAGCGGCCGGACCACTAGAGGATAAACAAAAACTGAACCTATTAATACATGCCAGGATCTAACGTGCGAGACATCCTTGACGAAATACCTGAAAACACCATAGACTCCTACACCAAACTAAAGACAACACTCATGGAATACTTCATGCCTCACACAAATGTGGAGTATGAATGGCATGTATTCCACACCGCCAAGCAAAACAGAGGAGAAATCATAGATGCATTCGTCATTAGGTTAAGAGCAAAAATGAAGCATTGTGATTTCAACAACTACTCAAACGAGGAGGCCCTCAGGCCGCAGATCATAGTGGGGTGTGAAAGCGCCGACTTTCGTAAATGACTACTTCAACAGCTGAGAAACCTAGAAGAAATCCTACGGCTGGCACGATCAGATGCTGCCCTCGCAGCGCAGTTAGAGGGCCTGGATGAAATAAAAATCACGCACGGTAAGAACGAAAGCCTCAATAAGCTAGAAGGAACAGCGAGAACCAACAGCGATCCGTTCTGCTACCGGTGTGGACACGAATACCCCCATGAAGGAACGTGCCCCACCATGGGCCAAACATGCTCTGCATGCGGTGGTGACAACCATTACAAGGATGTGTGTTTGATATTCCACAGCAAGATGAGAGGGGCAGGAAAAGGCAGGAAGCCCACAACAAAACTGGGGCAAAACCCGCCCCCGCAGCACCACCGGACAGCACACCAAAACCACAAACAAGGACGTCACAGACACTACGACGAACAACCAGAAAGGAGACAAGAAAGAAAAAACTGGAGGGAGAACAAAACCACCCAATCCAGAACAAGGAGAAGACCCAGGAGATATATACGGTGCCTCATAGAACAGTCGCAGTCGAACAGCGTGTCAAGTGTGTTATCGGAAGAGAGAGCCCGCCAACCGGAGAAACACCAAGAAGCACCATGGAAAAAGGGGTATCTATACGCCCTTGGAAACAACACAGCAAAGGAACACAGCCCAATACTATGAATACAAATCAATCAAACTGCTGCTGAATTTCTGATAGATACAGGGGCAACCGTGAACGTAATCAGTGAGGAAGTTTACGAAAGCATACCAAATGCCCCTCGCCTACAGCCAGCAAGAGCTCTCATTTTTCCATACGGCTCAAAAACACCCCTGGCATGCAAGGGATTCTTCATGTCATCGTGCAGATACAAGGAACACAAGAAAAGCATCCCCATGCATGTACTAGAGGCTGCCACCGAGAGCGGGTGCATACTAAGCTATCAAGCAGCCATAGAGATGGGACTCATCCACATACTATACCGCCTCATGGTGCATAGATACTTAGACCCGACAGCAAGCATTGACCAAGTTTTCCCATCATTATTCAAAGGCCTTGGAAAACTGAAAAACAGACAGATCGAACTCCACATCAACACCAGTGTCCCACCAGTGGCACAACACTACAGGGGCATCCCCATAAACATTCAAAAGCAAGTTGAGAATGAACTGGCAAAATTGCTTGAGGCAGATATCATTGATCCAGCAGAAGGCCCCACACCATGGTTCTCATCTATAGTAACGGTGCCCAAAAGAGACTCCCCTGACATCCGGATATGTGTAGACATGAGGAGACTAAAAAAAGCCATCCTGACGGAACGACATCAAGCCCCACGAATAACGGACATGGTGCACCTATTAAATGGAGCAACGGTATTCTCCAAATTGGACCTAAATAAAGGCTACCATCAGCTGGAACTCTGCAAGAGCTCCCGCTACATAACAATCTTTGCCACCCACTTAGGTTTATTCCGTTACAAACGGCTCAGCTTTGGGGTATCCTCCGCGGAAGAAATATTCCAAGCAGAAATACACAATGTCATCAAACACGTACGCAACTGCTTGAACTATAGCGACGACATCTTGGTCTTCGGCCAAACTCAAGAGCAACACGATGACACACTAATGAGAGTCTGCATGGCCCTAGAAGAAGCCCAGCTCACTTTAAACAAAGAAAAGTGCGAGTTTCGCAAAAGGACACTCCGATTCTTTGGGCACATATTCTCAGAAAAGGGCATGATGCCAGATCCGGAGAAAGTTAGCGCCCTCCGAGAAGCTGAACCACCCACCACCACCTCAGACCTCAGATCCTTCCTAGGACTTGCAAGCTATTGCACGAGGTACATACGAGACTTCGCGTACATCAGCGAACCACTCAGAGCCCTCACCAAGCTAAACACTGAGTTTGTCTGGTCACCAAAATGCCAAGAGGCCTTCCAAGTAATCAAGGACCGCATCTCCGATGCTTGATACACGGCATACTTTGACCCAAAGAAAACCACGGAACTCATCGTTGACGCCAGTCCCGTCGGCCTAGGTGCCATTCTCACGCAACTAGACGACAGAGAAGGAAGTGGGAAGCACATAGTATCCTACACCAGTCGAAGTATCTCCAAAACTGAGCAAGCCTACTCTCAGGCAGAGAAGGAAGGACTACCGGTCGTCTGGGCCTGCAAACATTTTCACCTCTTCCTGTATGGAAAGCCTTTTGTAGTAGTAACAGACCACCAGGCACTCATATTCATCTATGGCAACCCCCAGGCGAAGATGCCACCAAGAATATCCAGGTGGGCCTTGCGGTTACAAGACTATCAATTTACAATCACACACAGGCCGGGGAAAGGACAGAACCCTGCCGATTTTCTCTCCCGTCATCCAAGAGAAAAGTGCGGACCAGAACCGTCCATAGCTGATCAGTACATAAGGTACGTCATCCACAGCAGCACACCACAAGGGCTTGACATGGAGCAGATAGCACGCGAATCGAACACAGACCAAGGAATTCAAGTAATACTAAGATGCCTAGAAACAGGGCGGTGGAAGCATGCAAAGCAGATCCGTGAAACGATGAATGGTGACACGAGACAAGATGTCACATGCCTCCTAGCCGTAAAAGAAGAACTTGCGAAGTCGGAGAAAGGACTACTGTTAAAAGGAACCAAGCTCGTAATCCCGCTAAGCTTCTGGCAGAAAGTGCCAGAACTAGCACACGAAGGACACAGGGGCATTGTATCCACAAAAAGGATGCTGAGACAGTGACTATGGTTCCCCCATCTAGACGCCTCAGTAGAAAAACTACTGCAGAACTGCCCAACGTGTGCACTCGTGAAGCCACATTCATCACCTGAACCCCTAAGCATGACAGCGCTGCCAGAAGGTACATGGGAGGAAATAGCCATCGACCATTTTGGGCCCATGGAAGGGGGTGAATACATACTGGTAGCTGTGGACGAATATTCAAGATACCCCAACTTGCAAATAGTTCCATCCACCTCCGCACATCACACCATCCCAGCCCTTGATCGGATGTTTGCAACCTACGGAATACCCAAGATAGTCAAGTCTGACAACGGACCTCCATTCACGGGGCAAGATTTCCAAAGATTCGCCGAATATATCGGTTTTCGCCACAGAAAGGTGACACCATTATGGCCACAGGCAAACGGAACAGTAGAACGCTTCATGAGTAACATCAAACACACGACACAAAAAGCGCGCCTCACTGGAGAACCTGTCGAGAAGCTACTATACCAACTCATGCGAGACTACAGAAACACCCCACACAGCACCATCCGAGGTGATGTTTGGGCGAACCATCAGAACGCGGTTGCCACACGTGGCCGCTGAGGAAGATCGTTACGAGAACGACACTGAAATGAGAGACAAAGACACGCTCACGAAAGAGAACATGAAGAGAGCTGCCGATGCAACTCGCAGGGCCAAAAGAAGAGACCTAGCACCAGGGGACCTGGTAGTGGTCCGACAACCTCAACAGCGCAAAAACGTAGCTCCATTTAATGAAGAACCACTCACCGCAGAAGGAGACCGCAGGGTCATAACAAGGAACTCATCTCACTGCAGAAGGATGCCTGATACCACAGGTTCAGGCAACACCAACATGAATGACACGTCATCACAATGGGACGCTCCCTTTGAAGGCGACAGCGAAGCCTCTGAGGGCGACACAGCGCCAGAAACACAAACAGACCTATCAGCGAAAGTGGATTGTAGACCGCAGAGAACAAGAAAGAAACCACATTGCCTCATTGAAGAAATTAACTGAATGCACGACTAAGGGCCTCATTACGACCCAGGCGGTAATCTTCCATCATTACCGCCATGGCGTAATGAGCGTTTACGCCGTGGGCCGATGGCGTAAAGAGCGCCACATTACGACCCATCGCGCACGAGCATTACGCCATGGCGGTAATGCAATTAACGCCATGGCGGAAAAGGCCCCTATCGGCATCGTAAAGCGAGCAAGGTGCACTTCCGCCACCGTAAGTAGCGGCCACCGTAATTAGCGGCCACCGTAATTAGCGGCCACCGTAATTAGCGGCCACCGTAATTTGCGGTGGCCGTAAAAAGCAGGACCGGAAATAGCGTCATCGCGCCGGAACGGGAAACAGCACGTCGGCCATCTTTAAAAACACAATCCATTGCCATCCTACCGAACAACACCAGATCCAACCCTGACACCTGTCCCAACTAATCACCCACCCATCCAAGTACCCGAAAATGCCTAAAGTTGTAAAGAAGGCATGTGACCGCCAGCACCAGGAGAGATTCAGCCGGTTGGAACTCTGCATGCTTGCGGAGACCCTGCAAGACAACGCAGGTGTCGTTTTCTCCCCTGAAATGACCAGGACAGCGATAGCGAAGAAGGCCATCTGGGCCCTGGTGGCCGAGTGTGTCAGCGTGGTGGGGACCGTACCCCGCACCTCACAGCAGTGCAGGAAGCGCTGGGATGACCTACGCATACGGGTCAGAGCCGTCATCTCTGCAAACCGCAACCTTGCCTTGGGTACCGGTGGAGGGTCGGAATCCCCACTAAAACTCCAACCGTGGGAGATCTGTGCAACCACGATTGGCATGGAATCCATTGAAGGCGTCGGAGGGATGGAAAGGGGAGTTCCGACATCAGGCGATGAAGGTAGGTGCCTCAAACAAGATATGCCACAGTCACTGCAGTCCATTCATGTGTAGCACAAGGTTGCCCTACAGTGTAAATGCAACACATTTCAACACTGCCCATAGCCACATGCGAGCACCACCCTGTATACACTGCTGGCACCCGCATACCTGCATCCACATTCCACACTAAAAGGAGACAACCTGCATGGCCCTGCCTGAAATCTGCCTCATCTACTGACCAGAATAATGTCAATCATTGTCATTCCAAAGTCCGCAGACCCATCAATAACGCCCTCCCTCCTTTGCTCCACCACAGGCACAGATTCACACCCCGAGGACCAGGACACCCCTGTGACGAAGAGAGCCAAGAAGGCCATCAATACCATCCCCGCATCCTCAACCTCAGCTGCAGTGAGGCAGACCCCACAACAAGCAGGACCCACTGCGAGCATACCGGACGTCCACCGGCAAGCACCCCTGTAGGCAACAGGCCAGCAGCAGCTGCTCCACCTCTACCGACATTGCCTGCCACAGAAGGCACCGGGTCAGCGGCCAGCAGCAACATCGGTGAGACAGCTGCAATAGCTGCATGTTCAGACTCAGACATGGAGCACGAGGTCAGAAGCCCCACTGACCTACTACATTCCCCCTGTTTCTCAGACGCCAGCCCCCATGAGGATCACACACAGGGGCACACAGAGGTAGAGGAGTGGCCTTCCACCCCATGCCCAGTCCTCACTCCACAGGAGGGGAGCAGCCCCTCCATCACACCACCAGCACTGGCCATGGGCCAGCAGGGGCAGCAGTCCCTCGAGGACATCACAGAACGGCAGCAACAACTGTCCACGATGCTGACTGAGCATGCCGCAGAATGTGTGGGGGCTAGGGCAACCATTGAACAGGCCACGGAGACCCTAAGGGCCGAAGTAGCACAGAGCACTGCCACCCTGAGGGATGCCATGCAGGCCATGTCCAGGGACATCTGTGCAGAACTTGCCGGCTTGTGTCGTGCGCTCACTGAGCTCACCCACACCCTACAGGACGTGCATGCACGGGGGCAGGCAGGGACATCCTCCGCTGCCAGTTCTGCACAGAGCAGCCCCATGCGACGTTCCGGACGTAACCTGCGCTCCACAGCCAGGGGTGCCCCGGGGGCCGGGAGAGGGGGCTTGTAACAGCCTGTGGCCACTGTCACAGGCATCTGTTGACACCTACATGGGGCAGGGGGGAGGTGGGGGGGTGTGTTGGGGTGTGCATGGGGGAGGTGGGGGGGTGTGTTGGGGTGTGCAGGGGGGAGGTGGGGGGGTGTGTTGGGGTGTGCAGGGGAGAGGTGGGGAGGTGTGTTGGGGTGTGCAGGGGGGAGGTGGGGGGGTGTGTTGGGGTGTGCAGGGGGGAGGTGGGGGGGTGTGTTGGGGTGTGCAGGGGGGAGGTGGGGGGTGTGTTGGGGTGTGCAGGGGGGAAGGTGGGGGGGGTGTCACGACGTTTCATAGTTTGAATACACTTTTTTCTTTCCGGAAAAGAAATGTGTGGACATTTTCATTGCGTATGTGTGCTTTATTGGTGTACAGTCCACAGTGTGCATGTCCCAGAGTCACACAGTGCCCCAAGTGCAGTCACCATGTGATACACACCAGCCGTGTGTGCTATAAGCAGTGGTCGATGATACTTTGGCGCATTGCACGCCCCTCCTGTGCATCGCCTCCTCCATGGGGTGCCGCCCCATCTGCACCCTCCTCATCCTCATCGTCAAGTGGTTGCAGTTCTGCGTCAGGGGGCAGGGGCACATTCCGTCTGACGCACATATTGTGTAGCATGACACATGCCATGACGATCTTTGCCACCTTCTCATGGCCATACAGGAGTGCCCCACCAGACCTGCTGAGGCTTCGGAACCGTGCCTTCAATAGGCCGAATGTCTGCTCTATGACCACACGAGTACGTGTATGTGCACGGTTGAAGTCCTCCTCGTGCTGGATCTGCGGGTTCCGGACTGGTGTAAGGAGCCACCTCTTCAGGGGATAGCCTGCATCACCTGTATGTAGGCGAGAATGTATGTGTCAGTCATGTTGTCTGATCAAGAACATGATGTTCCACCATGGCTTGCATCCAACTGTTACTTTGGCTCACTTCTACATGCACTAATTGATTCACACAATGCAACCAGTATATGCTCATGGCTCCCATGGCCTGTTTTGCATGCCATCACCCAATGTATGCAGAGGGGTTGTGTGCATTGTGAGTGCCCATCCTCTGTCTCCGTTCTCTGTGTTACTCACAGCCAGGTGGCGTATGCATCCCCCCCCCTTTCAGCCAGGTGGAGTATGCATCCTCCCCCCCCCCTTTCAGCCAGGTGGAGTATGCATCCTCCCCCCCCTTTCAGCCAGGTGGAGTATGCATCACTCCCCCCCCTTTCAGCCAGGTGGAGTATGCATCATCCCCCCCCCCTTTCAGCCAGGTGGAGTATGCATCGGTACGTCATTCACCTGCCCACTTCCATGACATTGGACTCACCGAGTAGCCAGGATCTTGGCCCTGCATGTCGCTCCATGTAGCGTGGTATTGTGGAGTTCCTCAGGACCATAGAATCATGGGTTGATCCGGGGAATCGGGCACAACAATGTGTGATGATCTTGTTGGAGTCACAGATCATTTGCACGTTGATTGAGTGGAACTGTTTCCGGTTGCGGTACGGTATCTCCATGGCACGTGGAACCACCAATTCCACATGGGTGCAGTCGATGGCACCAATGCAACCGGGTATGCCGGCTAGTGCATGGAAACCCACTTTGGTGTTTGCAATCTCCTGGCCAGTCCGTGGTAATGAGATGTGGTCGTCTGTGTGCTTGAGGAGGGCATCGAGCACTTGGATGAGTGTTCGTGAGAATAATGGTTGTGAAATGCCATGCAGGTGCCCCACTGTGTGCTGGTAGGTGCCTGTGGCCAGGAAGTGGAGTACAGACACTACCTTCAGTAGGGGGGGGATGGCGGTTGGAGTTTCTATCATGCTGACGATGTCGTTGTGTGTCATGTCTACGATGGCGGTGATGGTGTCCCGGTCCAAACGGTACAGGGTGTGGATCTGCTCAGCAGTGCGGTTGGATGGATTGGCTCTGATGCGTGGGATTGGGGGCTGCTTGCGTGGTGGCACTGGCTGTGCTGGTGGGGCTTGCTGGGCCTGCCTTGCCCTCCTTCTCCTCCTGCGTCTCCTCTGTGCTGCCTGTTGTTGTTGTTGCTGTTGTAGCACATGCATTGCTATCAGGTCCTCCAGCCCCAACATTGATAGTCGTATTGGTATCATTGTGGAGTGTGACTGGGTGTGGGAAGGGGTGGGGTGTGCTCTTTTTGTACTTCCTGAGTCTGTATTGCCTTCACCTGTGCTGTTTCTGTGCACCTGTGGCAGCTGCATTCACTTAACATGGCCCTTTACGGTTGGTTCGCGATGGCGTTATTAGCACCATGGCGGTAAGGTACTTAACGGGCTGGGTGATGGCGTTAGGTGCATGTCCGCTTGGGTCGGCATTTGCGTACCTTTCCGCCATGGCGCTAAGTACGGTATGGACGGTCGCGTGCGTGCACCCTTAGCGCAGTTAGCGGCAGCGTTAACTACGATGCCGCTAATGGCATCGTAGTTAACGGTCACGGGTCATGATCGGACCTGGCGGAAAACGATGGCGGTAACCATTTACCGCCATCGTTTTTCACTTAGCGCCAGGGTCGTAATGAGGCCCTAAATGTTTAGTAAGGGGAGGGTGTGGTGTGGTGTCGCCAGTGTTTATGTGTTACGAGGACGAGTCCTCTGTCTATTACCATTACTCAGTGGGCTGCGACCCAGGTGTAGGAAGGGGCGGAGCTACCGCCAGAAAGTCAGTTCGAGGCTAACGGTTATGAAGTAAAGAAGTGTTGCACCCCAGCTCCTGTGTCGGTGTATCCTTGTATGAATGAGGGTAGCTGACTAGCAGCGTGAGGAGGTCCACATGCGAGATACTACAAGGTTCTTCGTTGATTCTTTGAATGTTTGCATGTGTAGATTTCTTTTCACATTATAAATTCAGGACTACAAGCCCAAGAATGCGAAGCATTGCCAGCTGCTGCATCAGCATGATGTGTGATTATTTTTTGCTTCAAAATAATAATGCCTACGCTACACACGTAGCAATATAAGATGACATTTTTGTCGACACTGGAAAAACACAGTTGTCAGTTATTTTTTTTAGGGATTTCTGACACACGGATTATGAAAATAAATTCAAAACCCTTGAAAAATACCACCAGCACTGGAAAAACAAACCCTGAAAACTGGAAACGCACCACTTAAATTGCTCATGGCCGGCAAAATCCTGAAGCTGCTGCATAGGTCGAGGTATTTTTAATAGTTGGTTTTAAAGTAGAGCACGAGGCTAATGTAGTGCAGGGTTTGGCAGAAGGCCTTTCTTGACCAAACATTTGAGGGCATTAAGGGCCTCATTCTGAGTTGAGTGGTAATGGTAAATAAGGCATTATATGGCAAATACCTCCGGATTTCTCATTTTCAAAATTCATGTATTCCAGGGGGAATTTCGGCTGAAATGGGGATGTAAAAATTCCAAAGTGGTGGCAGATATTAAACATGTTTGCAGACTGTGCCACTGTGAGAAGGTGGCCTGCTCTGATGCCCCCCTCTCACCACCTTACCCATGTCAGAATTGACCCTTTTGTGCTTTACAAATGTGCAGTGGTGGTATGAACCACCACATTGCGCTATTCCTTTCCACTTTTCTTGACCAAGGTGGAAAGGAAATGGGTAAAGAAAAAGAGCTTCAAAACTGTCTTCAGAGGTTACTGGTATGTAGTTGAAGCTTTAAGTTGCTATCAGGTTACAGAAGTTATTTATTTATGTGCTTTGTTGTCAACTTATAGTATCAATGCATTGTTATCATAGTATATCACAGGTGCCGTGCACAGTAGCCTAGTCAGGTGAGGAACCCATACATGCTACCTACAGAAGCAACATTCTATGTGAGGTTACAGAAGTTATTTATTTATATGCTTTGTTGTCAACTTATAGTATCAATGCATTGTTATCATAGTATATCACAGGTGCAGTGCACAGCAGCCTAGTCAGGTGAGGAACCCATACATGCTACCTACAGAAGCAACATTCTATGTGATTATGATGCACTTGTTTATGTTCATACAAGATTCTAAGTTTGTTCATTGCTGGAGTGAGAATTACATGGAAGCAGCTTCTTAGCTGGAGGTCCTTGTTATACGGTTATACTTAAATAAATACCCCGTGCCTTCTCCGTGTCGACTGAAGAGTGTTACTTATCAGTTACCACTGAACCCCCTCCTCCTCAAGTTTTCTAACTTGGGGGTATTTTCAGAAATACCACCAGTGTAGGTGGTAACTTTCACTGAAGGTATTTTGCAACAAAAAGCTGCCCATCTCTGAATGAGGCCCTTACAGCCTTACCTGGTGGCTATTAGCTTCTAACTCATGCGCAATCTGGGAATGGTATTCGATGGGGGCAAAGCTCCTAAACTATGTTGTAAACCATCTTGCCCCTGAAGTTTTTGACTTTGGTCCTGGCTGGATTTATCGGATGCCCATGTTTGGCTAGGTAGAATAGCAAATCAGGATATGCACTCTCAGTAGCCCAGGCATCTGTGAGTTGGAATTATTTTGCCTTGCTGACAGTCTCCTATCTCTTTGCAGGGTATAGTTGAGTTGTTCTGTGTTGCAGGTATCTCTCCATCCTTTTTTAATTCCAGCTGCCTCCATCAGCTTGTCATTGTTTCTCCATCTCCATACCACAGTGAGTAGAGTTGCTCACTTTGACATCTGTGCAGATTCGAATCCCGGCAAGGCCAAACTCAGCCTTTCATCCTTCTGAGGTCGATAAATGAAGCACCACACACCGTGGGTAATAATAAGCAGCGTTGAGGTGCCTGAGGGTTCGTAGCGCCATATAAAGGCTGAATTATTGTTATTATTATTATAGAGGACTGCTTTCAGATATACAAGAGCCTGTATTTGATTGAGGCGCTGGGCTGCCTGTTGCTGCCCAGGGCAGATACGGGACGTGTCTGTCCGTATTTGAGTTTCTCAGTGCAATCCCAATCCCTGAGCAGCTGCAAAGCCCTGCAAGAGATAATCTTTGACATTTGAAGTATGATATCCGGACCTGGTTGGGAATCATCCTATGTTTTTGAATGAATGCATCCCTCTGTTTAGGCTAGGATTCTCCTAGCTCATCCCTGATCCCCATAGGTACTGCATGCTTTGCACAAGTATTTTGAAGATGCCTCAGGAAGAACGCCTGACTTCCAAGAGGAGACAGCCTGTGGGCTGTTCCGATGGACGAGTGTTATCTGGGGTACATCCTGCAAAACAGAAAGCAAAATGCTACTATCTGGACCCAACAATAAATGTATATGGAACAAAGTGGTTATGTGCTATAAGGTCAAGCACCTTGATAAGGTCATGGAACATCCTGGGTACTTGCAACATCCTTAGAATGCATGGCAGGCTGATAAAACACGTGTAAAAGCATGTCAATAATTTCCTTATTAGAGGGTGGTTGCGACCTCACTACTTGCCTGTAATAAGGAAATTGCATCTCTATTGCTCTGTAATCAGTTATTACGCTTCGGTTGTGACATCCCAATGCCTGCCGGTTGAGCCAGTACAGAGCAGAATTCCAGCTGCCACGCAGCGCTTAGCTAAAGCTGTGGCAAGCGGTTTTGTATTTGTAATTTTTTGAAAAACAGGCATGTCAATTCCGAACAGAAATGACTTACAATAACACATTTACAGATTGCGGAGGCATTCCCTCAAAGGGTGCCTGTACAATAGAAGAAACATGAGAACAAGTGGAGAGCCAGGTTATAGGGGTGTAAATATGGGGGACATATACCTGGGACAAAGCAAACAGAAGACATGTCTATGCGAAAACAGGTGATTTACAAAGGTAACATTACCCTAAGACGGCAAGTACTTCAAACTATATAAATATACAAAATTACATTGTTAAACATCACTGGAGGCAGTGGTGAGGCAGGGAGGATGGGGATAGGTGAGGGGGAGTTCTCTGTTTAGCAAGAAAATGGAGTTTAAGCCAAGCTTTGAAGAGATTCATAGTTGTGCCGGCTTTGATTGGTATGGGCAGTGGATTCCAGTGGAGCGGGCGAGTAGGGAGAAAGAGCGGAATTGAAAGGAGGCACAGGGTACAAGCTGGTGAGTAAACTGAGATACAATCGTACTGAGGAACGAGACAATTGATAGCTGAGGGAGGGTGCACACCACAAGTTGAACAAAAGTGGTAAAATAAAAAAATGAAAATGATACGCTGGACATTTGAAGTGCACTGATTCAGGAAGGGGGTTTAAATTAAACTTTATTTATAATTAAGATACACTAAAAAGGGCATATGAACGGCGTAGCAAGTGAAGCTTGATCTTCCTCCTTCAACCGCCAACGACCATCTCCTCATTCCATTCCACTTCACATGTTCCTATTCTGGAATGACCCGCATGGCGCCAGCTACATGCGATACTACAACATAGGAATAAAAAGGATCATGAATCAGGAGTGGGGCGAGGTCCAGGGCAACTCCTTGACCAGAAAAAACAAGGAATAGGGAATTCTTTTTAACGCCTTGCCATACCACCGCAATTGTGCCCATAGTGTTAAATTATTTAGTCCTAAAACCATAGTGGACTTTAGCTGGGATACCCTGTTCATGTTGGCATCAGGTAGTGCTGGTTGCTGCTAAATCGGACTGTACAGACACTGAAAGTGCTGACTTTGGACATTCGGCCACTGGGTTACTAGGATAAGAACATCAGGCCAATGGATATCTCCAGTCAAAACAGGTTTGCACAGAGTTCAGCATGCGGCAGCAGAGATTTATCAAGTGACAAAGTGGAGTGAGACTGTTTTTAATCTGTCCCGAGATGGCTGGGAGGAAGGAGAGAAAGGTGAAAACAAATTCAGTTTCATTAGAGACAAGATACGTCTTCCTAGTACAGAGGCATAGTGAAGAGTAGAGGTCCAAGGACTGATCCTTGAGGAAGGCAGACAGGGAAAGGGATGGGATCAAAGGTTTGTGAGTTCTAGGAGATCTTAAAATATTGACCTTCCAGGTAATAGGCGATCTAGGCAAGACAGCATTTTGTGAAACCCAAGGTCCTGGAGAGCGAGAAGGAGAGATAGCAGTGAACAGCATGGAAAGTGGCAGAGAGGTCAAAAAAGATCCGCTGGTCAGATAGTACAACGAGCTGAGCACTCGTTTCTAACATCTGTTCTAGTCTGCGGACACAGGTTAGAATCCCGGAAGGGGCAACTGAGGCTTTCTTCCTTCCGAGGTCGATAAATAGTGTACCACATGGTTGGTAATGATATCAACTGGTAATACAGTACTTTGATGCCCTCGGGCAAGCTATTTATTTATTCATATTTGTAGAGCGTGCAACAGCCTAAAGGCATCAGCTATAAAAACTGGTGGTATTATTATTATTATTATAGACTAGAGTTTGGAGTGGTGGGCATCAAAGAGAGGATTTTAGGCATGCATGAGTGTAGTCTTACTAGAGTCTTTACTACGGAAGCCAGATTGATGTGGATCTCCAAGGCCATTTGTAGGCTAGAAGTAGGGTTGGGCTCGATAACGTGCAGCAGCATTGTAGGTCAAAGCCCAGGTTTGTTTTTAGGGCCTGAATTTCAGAGGTGAGGGTTGGGAAGGGAAGGTGTGAATGTTCAAGCAGGATAGTGTTGGTTAATTGGAGTCGCAAGTGCATAGTGAAAGTCACAGAAAACATGGCCAATAAAGGAAGCATGAATAGGGGACGGAGACGGAGGAGTGGTCCTCACATCAGTAAGTAAGGAGCAAGAGAGTTCTGCCTGAATTTCCTCTTAGTCATTGAAGAGTGGAAGGTGGAAGGACCAATATGTTCAAGTGCACAAAGGAGAAATCAGAGAGCGAGGTCAATGGAGAGATTAGAGGAGGGGAGTGAATTAGAGAAAAAGACAAGGTCAAGAGAGTTCCCACCAGAGTGGGTGGCCTGATTCTGGATGGGGAAGAGGGAGTGGACAGATAGGAGGGAGTTGAGTTCAAGGCAGGTGACAATAAAGAGCTTGGGAAGGTTTAAGTCCCACACCATGATAATGGGTCTGTCGGTAGGATGTGACGCAAGGAGGTGGTTTAGATCAGAGAAGAAGGAATACCAGAATGTCGATAAAGAGCAAGGACAATGAGAGGAGTAGGAGAGACGAGTTCAATAATGACATATTCAAAAGAGGAAGAGGCGATGTCAGTTTGGGTATGGGGGAGTGGTGAGGCCCTTCTTGATAATGAATCAGATAACACCACTCTTCCCAAAAGGTCAGGGAGAGTGGCAGTGTGTCACATGACCCTGCAGAAGTCAACCGCATTGCTCCAGATGTCTTCAGTCTTGCAGACAGGGCCCTGTTTGTAGTGGGCCTAGTGAGCTTTGTTTTGCAGGCAGGAACCGCAGATGGTGCACAGGGTCCTGTGGCAAAGCAGGACATGGCCAAGGGGAATAATTACCAATCATCAGTCACATGAACCTCTGTGAGCCAATCACAGTGCTCCAGCTGGTGTCCTGTACATTGCAGCCCTTTGAGATTTGTTTTGCAGGCAGGACGCTCATATGGTGTGCAGGGTCCTCTCGCTAAGCAGAGGTTCAAATGCCTTGGCTTTCTGTTGGACTTTACAGCTGTTAACTGACAAGATAGTATGATGCTAACTGTTAATGGTGCTATGTTTATTTTGTGTGTGGAGTTTGACTTTAACACATGAGATCAAGACTGTGCATGTTATGTATTTTAAAGCACAAAACTCAAGTGAATTTAGATACATTTTTATTAAACTTTTTATACTATTTTTATGACATATTTTAGAAGCTGCATACATGCTTTTGTTATCCAAAATATATTTTGCAGTGATTATATTTATCAGAAAATATAAGAACTCTTACATTACACTGAGCAAGAGGTCAGGTATTAAAGAGGATGTCGCTAAGAACTGCCATCTGGCAAAGGTATTCAAGCACTTGCCTTTTTGTTTTGTATTAATAAAATGATGCTGGTAATCCAATTCAGAATGGGTGTTCTGTCAAACAGACCCTCCTGTCATTAAACTCCATGCCAAGGTTGCCCTGCTGCATCAGTATTCTGACCTACAGTGCCTGCTCTCCAGTGGCACAAAGCAGACTCAGAGCTCATAGGAGCCCTGACTGACAGTTGCAGTGACAGCAAAGTCACTGCAGGGCAGCGGCTGCAATTTAAATCTGCACCTCTGCAGCAGAACTACATAATTATGATGATCTATCATCCTTGTGGCAGTTTAATTTTTAAACATATGTCAGAACTGAGTTTTTCGGTATGGTGGCTGGTAGGTCACATAATTATCAAATCCACATCTGATCTCCCTCATCCACATGTGAACACTGTAAGCCCAGGCCAGCCATGGCAGGCAGTGCATATTCTCCCTAGAATGAATGGCTCTGCTGCAACCAGTAGGACAATAGCCGGTGGGCTGCTTCTCTTCGATCCATTGTGAGGGTTAGGGAACACCTCTGCCCATCCTGGGAACCTCTCAACAGGTGCAGCCTGGGTAACAGGCTTCATAAGGCACACCCTAAACCAAAGGACTAGCATCACACAAGGGTGTTGGTTACCAAAGGTCCTTTAAGGCTATGGGTTTGATAAGGGACAGGGTTAGTGTTGCCTCAGGGAACTCAGCATAGTTGTGGAAGGCTTCCATCATCCTGAATTTCTCCACACCTTTCCTTCCTTCTTGTCTCCTACACTTCCTTTAGCACATAGCACGTTGGGTATGCTGCAATAAGGTAACGTGCACTTGTCGCAAGGACATGGATTGGATCCCTTAAAGCAGGCTTGCTTTTAGGTTTTTATTGATAAAAACAAGGAAAATGAATTCTCGGCCAATGAATAAGATGGTTAGTTTGATCATTATTGCTGTTATTAGAAAATTTGAACATGTAATACCAATACGTAAAAGCTTATAAGATGCTAGATGTGTATTCTTTTGCATAATATTCATGACTGATTCTATACTTTGAGTTTATCAATGTAATTTGATTCCGTTTTGGACCATTCAAGACTTAAGGAAGAATTAAGAAAAAAATTAATTTGGACCTCTTTTGGGAGAGTTGTTTTGTCCAAAGCGCTCAGCCATTGAGATGAAGGAGTGCTCAAAGGCAGAGGCAGGTTCGGCTCCCTACCTACTCACAGGGACATTGTGGGGGACTCTTGTTGAAGGTCAAGTATTGCCACTCTTGTAAAGGAGTAGATGTGTACAGCCGCAGGAGATCCTCCTTCCTTTGTATTGGAGACATGAGACCGCGCCTTGTCTGACACCAGCTATTGTATCAACACCGCAGCAAGTATTTGGAATGAGATATCCATTGAGACAACCGTATCAAATGTACCCACAAGGTAAAGACGGCCTACAGGAAGAGACCCCTTAAGAAATATGAGAACGAACTAAGAAGATGGACTGATGACATCACAAGAAAGTGTGCACGACATCTCAAGATACTGAATTAAGATGATGTATGGATCCTAGAGAAGAAAGGACGAAGTAAAGAATCAAGTAAACTCTCAAGTGTTAAAGAAGATTACACAGTAAAAAGCTCTGCAGAAATCAGAAGCATGAAGAATGTATATACACTGAAACGCAAGGTAGATCAAGTCATCATATAGGCTAGCTATAAGTAGTGAAGAAAATGCAGGCAAAGCCACCTTTGTATAGGAACTGGACATTGGTATCATGAAAGAAAATAAGCCAAAAACCATGAAAAGGGAATGAAAAGTTGTGTCGAAGTAGAATAACTGGTTGCTGAATCTGCGTGACGAGGATGTCTGGCCTGAAGTCAAGATCCAAGAAATCAGGGTCAGCTATCTAATCTGAAGAATGATGAGTGTGCAGAGGATGAATCCTCTCTCGTTAAGGTGCAAGAAAGAACACAAAGGATGCCAAGTTTTAATTCATTTAAAGCATTTAAAAGCTGCAGAATGAACCAAATAGTGGTCTATTGGCATTTGAGTTAAGGATGGAAATATAGTTTGTACTTGGAATTCCAGATACGATAGCGGGTACCCTCACTCTTGTTTATTCCCAGGACGAGAAAACGCTGAGGTTGCTTCATGTCCTATCTCCCTGCACCTGGGTCTTGGCTCACGTGCTGCTAATTGAACCGAATGTTCCAGCCATGGCACAAGCGTGCCAACCAATTGTATTAGTCCATGTAACAAAGGATCTTGTAGCTTGAGAAATCAATGAAACACAGTTTAACTGGTTTGTCTTAAAATGACACGTATGAAGAAGAGGTAGGCATACATTGTCCACCTGATATTGGACAGTCAATAATTTTAGCTCTTATATGATTGTATATCTAGATGTCTCCCATAACCAATCCCGACCCTTGATATAGTTTTTCACTATTGCCACGTGGCATGATGTCACTCTGATGCATAATGAAGTATATAAACTGTATTTTTTTGTGGAAATCATTGAGAGACTGAGCATACGTCAGTTGATGTTCGTTGTAACCTCCCTGTTTTAGATATTTGTTAGTAAAACAGTTACCTGCCATCTTCTTGAGTTTGTTCGGTTATTGGAACTCAGAATTATTCTGGTGTGATCTCATCCAGTGACAGATGCACGTTCCAAATGCCATAAGCTCATGTGGTAGCATTGTGGATGGTTCCAAATCTAAACTAGAGGTTCGGGCGATTGTGCATCCTCCGCCATTAGCTGGAAGATCGTGGAGTTTCCTGTGAAGGGCGGATGATAGAAATAAACTTGCAAGAACCGAGATGGTTGGCAGGTGTCTCTTTGCTCGGGTTCCACAGGCGCTCAGTGGACTAAAGGCAAAATGGTGGGATTGTGATATTTTTGGGTAACGGGACATTTTGAGTAGATAAAGGAACACCTACGTAATCCTATTTCAAGGGAGATAGAAGATGTCTCAAATTCCAGTCAGAGTATTAAGAGTACAAATACGCACAGTCAGGACCATGTAAGGTGGTGTCTTAAACTCTGTATGGGCTAATATAATTGAAGGCGAGGAATGCATACCTCTGACTATAAATGATTATAGTGAAAAGCGAAGGTGATCACAAGAGTTAAATAATGTGTATTGTGTTATTATTTTGAGTATTATTTGATGTATGAAGTTTCGAAAGGTAATAAGCTGTGAAGGTTGGAAGTGACGTTGTTTTGAATTAAGTGAAGTAAACGATTGACCCCAATCAGAAGACAGATAGGTTGTTGAATCAAAAGAGGATTGAGCAGCAATTAATGGGGGTTGCTCATATTTATTGTTATGAGATTAAAAGTGATCAGCAATATGTTTTGAGCTAGGTAGAGAGTTATTAACGACCAGGTAAGTATCGACAGTCAATTGCGACTAGTCATTATGGAGGACATTCCTCTTATGCACCTTCCTTTGTAAAACATTACCACGACATGCGTCCAAGCTTAAACAGTACAGTGCAGAATGGGAAAAGGGCACAGCTGATATGTTCATGCCATGGCCGCAAGCAGGATCTTAGTCAAAGGCGGTATTACAACACATGACCACATATGTGCACAGTGCCTACACAGGGAAGACATTTGAGAAAAGACTGGTAGTTTTAGAACTTTGCAAAATGTACCAAGAGGAGAAAGAGGGCCCATTATTGGAGGAGTGGATGACTCATCAGCATAAAGTGAAGGGCATTGAGCCCTTGGCTCCTCTTACTCCATCCGAGATTAAGAGTGTAGATGCAGAGGAGACAGGATTTTACCCTTTAAATAATAGCAGTGACGGGGTATAGTAACCCAACATATGAACCCCCCACTTATATAAGAATGACAGTCCAGAAGAGAGTAAAAGGAAGGAAGATGCCTGTAAATTCATATGAGATAAAGCAGGAAGAGGGGAGAGATCGTATATATCTACAGGTATAGACTGAGAAATTAAGAGATGGAAATGAGAAAAGGATTGTGCTGATGAGTTAAACGCTTGTACAGAACAAATGGATGGGAGGACAGATATTACTCAAGTTATATAGGAAGAGCATCGAGGAGGTGAGGCAAAGCGAAGACAAGGACGAGCAAGAAAAGGATAGGGAACAAGAAAAGCAGTTGAGGGAGGATGAGTAAGGCAGAAAAAGCAGCAAACGACAGGAACAGATATATAGAGAACAAGAAAAAGACAAAAAGTGGGCAGAGGAACAAAGGAACTACAACAGAAAGAAATAGAAAATGGGATAGGAGGGAAAGAAAGAGAGAAGAAAAAGAGGCACTGTGAGTGAAGGAAAAAAGAAGAACGAAGGAAAGAAATAAGAAGGGCAGCACAACATTAAAAAGTGGAGAAGACAAGATGAAGTGAGGGCAAGGAGACGCGAGAGAGTGAAAGAAGGTGGAAAATGGAATAACTCTTAAGGACCCGACCAGCTGCAGATTGAAGATTGCCCAAGATAGGAAAACCTACCAAAAGGAGCTAAAGAGAAGGAAAGGGGAGATAGAACAGGCAGCCTGGGAAGGTTTTTTGAATGCCGCATTGAAAGGGTACCAGAAGGCTTTTTGGGCATATGTAAAAAGTGGGCCGGTGGGGCATTGGCCCAATGTGGGGAGTGGCATCCATGTGGAAGAAGGGGCCTGGCTAACGCATTTTGGTAACCTGTTTGGGTCAGAACGACCAGATGCCGAGTTAGATTTTATAGGGCCTTGCCTAATGTTTGAGGTGGAGGAGACAGTAAAGGCAATCAAGGCCCAAGCGCATAATCGAGCCACTGGCCCGGACATGATACCCTCGGACTTATTCCAGGATCCAGTAGATTTGTGGGCTCCACTTTTGACTGTGGTGTTTAATGCATGTTTAAAAGTGAGGACATATCCGCCCTCGTAGAAGAGGGCGATAATTTTCCCAATCTTCAAAAAGGGAGACATATCTAGCCCTGGTGCATGTAGGCCAATTTCTTTATTGGACTCCTCGTTCAAAATATTTGGGAGAATATTGTTGACCCGAATCGAAACATGGATCGGGGAACAGTCAATTCTCTCTGACATTCAATTTGGGTTTTGGCCTGGAGTGGGCACAATAGAACAGAGCCTTAATTTATATTTGCTGGTGGCCAATTCCGTGTTTTGTCGGGGGGCGGTAGTCTATCTGGCTTTTATGGACCTAAGTACTGCGTTTGATAAAGTTGATAGAGGGAAGCTCTGGGCAGTGCCTGGGTCCTTAGGATGCCCAGTGGAAATATTGCGGGTACTGGTTGACCTCCATACGGATAATGAGGCATGTGTACGCAGCGGCCCAGGGGGGCACTGCACGGCCTGTTTTCAGGTGTGGTGTGAGGCAGGGTTGCGTATTGGCCCCCATTTGCTTCTGCCTCTACATTAATGGCCTCTCACAGGATCTGATTGGTGTATTGGCTGATTTTTTAGTCTTGGGGGAAAGGGGTTTCCCAGTATTGGCCTACGCGGACGATACAGTTCTTCTAGCAAGAACACCTAAGGCCTTACAGGCTTTGATTAATGCCTATTCAACGTTCATGGATAATTTGGGCCTAAAAATAAATACCAAGAAATCAGCAGTAATGGCGTGCGTTGGCAGAAAACGTCCTGTGCCCATGAAACCCATGCTTTGCGCAGGAGAAACCATTCCCAGAGTTAAGACCTTTGATTATCTTGGAATAAGTTTTTCGGAGGCCTTAAATGGAAAGGACCATGTGGCCAAACAATCTGTCAAGATGAGCCAACAGATAGGCGGAATCTTTAGATTTTTGTCAAAGTGTAGGGGCCAGCCTTTGGATGTGATTCTTAACATCTATGGCACTCAAACTGCGGCATCCACTTTGTATGGCGCAGCCATTTGGGCCTTCCAGAATGCGGCGGTAATCCAGTGTAAGGAGAGCAAATTTTTTAAAAACTTGCTTGGGCTCCCGACCAGTGTCTCTGGAATAGCCATCCACAGAGAGCTGGGTGTCGAGTTTTGGGAGGACCAGTGGGCGCTGGCCCCTCTTTTATTATGGGTTAGATTGTGGGCCAATGAGCATGCTTCGCTGTGTCATTTTATTATTCGCTCTGTGCTAGGTAAAGCTGGCTGGAACAAAATCCCCTGGCTAGTGTATGTCTCTTCAACCATGGGTGAAGTCAACTTAGGTGTCCTTTTTCCGCCTGACTCACTCATAACTAAGAGTGAGGGGATCGCTTACAAAGTATCGTTGGGTGTAATCACAGTAAGAAAAAGAACCCTATTAGAGTATGGCCATAAAAATGGCCAATTTCATACCAGCATTAGTAGCCTCACTGGAATACAACCTTACTTGTTATGGAGCCCGTTTAAAAAGGACAGGTGGCTGATTACGAGGGCACGGTGTGATTGCCTTCGGCTGCAAGGAAACACATATAAGTGGAAGGGTTTCCCCCAATTCAGCGGGTTGCCTGGTTAGTTGCCACTCTCGAGAGGATCTCTCTCATTTGCTGTTCTTCTGTTTAGGGTATGTTGGTATACGTAAAATGACCTTGATTCCCGCCCTAAAGAAGACAGAGATTCGCTCACATAGGGCTGCACTTGTGTTCCTCTTGAGTGCTGAAACAGTTTTTACAGCTTGGGCTCTTTTGACGTTCCTGAAAAGAGCGATGTACTTTAGAAATAATTTACTGAAATTTCAAGGGGGTGAGAGTCAGTGCTATAAAGTATAATATCATCCGTAATGGGACAAATGTCTGAGTACTGTTTTTTGTATGACTCAATTATATTCTTAATGCAATGACTGCTTAGGTAAGCATTTGATAGTTAATTTTATTTGTATGTCGCCTTTAGAAATGCTTATTGATTGAATTTTTATGGAAATGTAATTTTATGAAATTGTAACGTGCAATAATGTGTATTTATGTCATTTAATGGTTGTTTTTATACATCGGAATAAACTTGTTTGACCTGAATAAAACAGAATAGAAGGCAGCAAGGTATTGATGCCAGTCTCGTTCTTAAGGAATGAGTAAGACCAAACGATGAATTACAGGGATGATGGGACACAATAAGTGAAGTTCTCCCAATGATAGAAAAGAGTCAAGAAATAATGAAAGTAGCACAGCAAGAGGAAAGATATGAGAAAGAGAAAGTATTGAAGAGAGAATTGAATAACTATATCAGCAAATGAGACAGAACAGCAAGTATGGAACTCAAGGGAGTGATAAACGATCCCTTACACCAAAACCATGCGATGAGGATGAAAACATGTTCAGTGATGAACGCAGAACATTGTCTTTGAGTAGATTTAATTTAGATAGAGAAGAGGAGGATAATAGTCACACCAGTTGGGGTCTACCAATGTCATACGAGGAAAGAGAGTCAGGTTGTGAGATAGAAGGTGAGGGTACATGTGTCCCCCTGGTAATCCCCACCCTATGTGAGTAGGATAAGGTTGTTACCAGCACAAAGATAAATAGGGACGATAACACCTGCATTAGGAAACAAATACTGGAGTCCGATTATGGGATGGGATTCTCACAGTTCCCCTTGCTAGAAAAGGGAGTGGCAAGGCTGCAATATATTCCATGGCCTCAGATGGGTAAGGATAACTTTAAATGTAAGTTACCCAGTTTGACTTCGGGGGCCGGGAAGTGGATATACAAATTAGAGAATATTACAGGGGGAAATACGTTAGCCACATCCGACAAAAAAAGGTCTGCTAGCAGCTATTCATGGCAAGAGAGCGGGATATGCGAGTGTGACAGCACAAAACACAGCGCATGATGGAGCGCCATTTAATAATTGCAGGGCAGATGTTTGGAGGGCTCTCAGGGTACAGAATCTTGATACGTCCGATATGATCACCCTTATGACACGTAAAATGAAAGAAGATGAGGACCTTATTGCTTATATTCAGGATATTCAAGAGAGATGGCAGTTTGAGACGTGTGAGCCTTCGGAAAAACAGTGGTGCTATTCCATCACATTTTGTGTCAGAGGTTGCCAGAACACATACAGAGACAAATGAAAAAAACAAGTAGGAATGGAAGCAAAGCCATGGGCTGAGATACAATTAACTATCATGCAACAGTATTGGTTATTACAAGAGAAGAACAGAAAGAAAGATGAGAACAGGAAGATTGAGGAAGCTAAGTTAGTTCAGAAAAAAATGTCAAAATGTTGTGATAGAAGGGGCAGTATTGACAAGTAGAGAAGCAGTAGGGACTCAACGGGGGCTTCACAGGTGAATAATACACACCCAGCGGATCAAAGTGGATATGCATTTTGGCCATGAGGTAGAGGTGGAGAATTTAGAGGAAGAGGAGGTGGATTTCAGAACACCCAAGGTGGATTTCAGAACACCCAAGGTAGATTTCAAAATGCCCAGACTGGAAGTCAGAATGCTCAGGGAGGATATAATGGTGGGTTTGCCAGAGGGCCACCCCCAGTGTGTTGGAATTAAGGGGCTAACAGGGCATATTGCGTGTATATGTAGAAGCCAAGGAAACGGGCAACAAAATGGACAACCTTTAAGAGGGGGGCAGCTTATCCACCACCATACAGTACAGAAACACGAGAGGGCTTTGCCCAGAATTACACATCCTATCAGACACAGCCACTGCAAGCACAGAAGGCAAAGCAGCACAGCTCGGTGTGAATGCCCCCACCTCCAGGACAATCGCAACAAGCACCTATGCAAAGAAACAGAATGCAAATGCAGGGAAAATATTGACACCTAGAATTGGGGGTGTCACTGTGCTAGTAAGGAATCCTTTCATGGGGACACAGATGAATTTGTACCCTTAATAGGGCAGCTCACAGGGTGATTTCATGTTTTCAGTCCTATCAGTAACACCAGACCCCCAAGAGGAACCAAGGGAACAAAGGAGGCAAATCTTTTTCTTTTCTTGTAGACACTGGTGTGACTCGCTCTTGTATACAGAAGGGAAAATACCCAATGTGATGTATTGCCATGAATGCTCAAGGGTTCTCTGAAGCTATGAATTTAGTTTCTTTTACTGATAAACTGCCTGTTTCTACAGGGGAATGTGACATGCTGTACCCTTGTTATATTCACGACAAACACCAGTTAACATTTTGGGTAGAGATTTGATGATGAAACTTAACATGAGGATTTCATTCACTGATCAAGGAATAGTGTGTTCCACTCCAGGAATACACTATTTAAATGTAGGAGAGTTTATACTGGCATTTACATGGCAAGTGGCTCTACGTGGAGTCCCAGTAGATCCGGACGTCTTCATGTATGGAGTGAGCATTTTAACATGGCTGCCTGGAATAGATGGGAAGATTGTGAGGATACCTGATGAGTTCCTATTTAGACCACAAGTACCTATGGATGAGGGTACCTATGGATGAGGTAGAAGGGCAGACTATTACTATAGAAGCCAGCGGTAGGAAAGGGTGCAAGTGTTTTCACCCGAGGGATGTCTGTCCTCCGTTGCTGCTCTCCGAAGGCCCCGGCCCCTCCAAACTAAAAGATGCTGCATCCCCCCGCAAGGTTTAAGCCCGCTGGGGGAAAGGGTGCAGGTGTTTGCACCCAAGGAAAGTCTGTCCTCCGTTGCTGTTGCCGCTTTCCAGAGGCCCTGCCATCTCCAAACTAAAAGCTGCTGTATCCCCCTGCGAGGGTAAAACCCGCGGGGGAAAGGGTGCAGGTGTTTGCACCTTGGGGTGGGTTGAAGGCTGATTTCCGTGGAAAGCCATGGAGGGTCGCTAAGGCCCCCTAAAGAATTTGGATATGGCACTACATGATATCGGCGGACGTTAACCTCGCACAGTCGTGGAGTGTGAAGAAGAGCCAGACTCCAAGGGCCATACAATCAGCAGGTGAGGCCCACCCATCTAGTCCTTCATCAATGACACTGGGTGGACAGTGTGCATAACTGACATAATCGAGTGATACATGATTTAAACAGGAATCTTGGTGACCAAGTGATTAAGGGATAATACTAAAGCAATGCCATGAAAGCCATAATAGAGGAGTGGTCCCGTATTTTGTACACCCCTCCACCCTCCTCCCCCATTCCAAACAGAAGGCCCATTGTACCGAAAATGGACATGTTAACCCCTGACATCTCTGATGTGTGACCAATCCCTGCTAATTTGGCACCAGTGTTTGCATCTATGGTTAGATGCAAAATCATAACAGTTAAAAGGAAACTCCCAGCATCAGATGAATTGCCAACATCATGCACTAAAGAGCCAAGCACAACCAATGAGAAGAGACCTTTTGTTGAAGTCCATTCTTTAATCACCGATATTAATAATTTGTTGGGTTCGTTTGCCCCCCCCCCCAGCTTCCCTTCCAACGCCCAAGAAACCTACCCCTGATGAACCTCCCTACTCTGTAAAATTGCCTAAGATAGCCACTCATTGGTATGGATGTTCTAAAGGGCCAGCGGAGGCCAATGAAGCACTTCGGATAGGAGCAGAAATGAATTGTAGGTATGGGGCCACAGGTGAATCTAGTGGTGATCTGGTATCAGCCAAAATCGGTGTGTTTCTTCCCCTCCATGCGAGAGTCTGGTCAATAGTACACCTACCCATTTGGAGGAGAGGTGCCCAATGTCTAACATTTTCCAGTTTTGTATTGTTTTGGCTGATGTTTTCCAACTCTAGAAACTGGTTCTTTATCTGATCGCCCCTGTGGCAGAGGTACAAGCAAGGAGGGCCATTGACTGGCCAGGGGGCTGAAAAATGGATACAAAATTCTCAAGGGGAGGAGATTTTGCCTCTGTCTAACATTAGACCTGATAACACTGATACCAAGCACAGAGATGGAGGACTCTCAAACAAACCTAAAAGAAACATCCATTTCTCAACAGGCCCAGTGGAAGTGGAGACATTACTCAAGCTGGATCATAAAACCCAGGCCCACAATGGGACCAGACACTGCCCCCGCCAGTATTCACTGTCGTACCCTCCGGTCCCGAATATAGCCAGGGTCCCCGGGGCAATCAATAAACCAGGAAGGACAATGGGTCATGTTTCTGAAAGACTAATTGTCAACAACAGTAGGCCGTTGTTCCCATGGGCAGGGAAGTCACTATACCTCCATAAGGTTCCCAAGCTTGCTTTGAATCACCATGAGCCTAGAGATGCACTTTTAAATAAATGTCTGCACTGGATCCGGGTGGTGTGGGGATGTACATTTGTCAACCAGGATCACATTATGCATTGGACTAGGTCTGGTTCCCAGGCATCTAACATGCATGACTCCATCAGAATTGATTTCATGAACTCCGATCTAGTTGAGGGTATATTACACTTCAATGAACCATGTGGTCCCCCCCAAATCTGCAATAGTACTCAGTCACTTATCCTGTGACTTTATCCCCTATTGGTCTGTGCTCACAGGAGCAAATGCTGCCACTTTGGGGGATAGACCCTGAAGAGAGGACCGCCTGTTAAGTCCACCAAGGTTTGCGGCCAATTGACACTACCCAACATCTCTGCCTCAATGCAGATAGCGGGTTGGATCACAGCTCTCATGTCACTGCTAAGTGATTACAGGTCTACTTTTAATCTAACGCTGTCATTACCTTTCCTGTAATCCCATTGGTAAATTGTGTGTGATGTTTTTGTATTTGTATACTGCTGAATTACGTGCTGGTTAAACTTTTATGGCATCACAGCCAAAATGAAGTTGAATGATGATGATAGGATTGAAAGCAGCTATAGTATGGGGGAAATAGCAATGCTTGTAGGAGTAGATGACGAAGGCAGAGCATGAATGACAGTGATAGCTCTTGAGGAGGGATACAGATTGATTGACATAACAGATGAAGATATGTTCAGAGATGAACGTATAGATGATGAGGTAGTGTTTTTGGATATGAATTAAGAAAAGAGAAGTCGTCCAGTGAATGCCACTAATACGGCATGAACCAGCGTTCTTTCAGGAAGGTGCCAAGTGTCATTTGGACTACGGGCCCATATGATGTAGGCCTATTCAAGGGAACAAGGGAGGTTAAAATAAAACTCAAGACAGGAACTATTTTACCCTGATCAAAAAAGTACCATATGTTTCGAGAAGCTGATGAAGGCCTATTTAAAATTCTTTCAGCATTAATGAATCGGGGAATCCTAGTGCCATCGGAATCCCCTGCAGAGTATCCAATTAAAAAAAATCAAAAGGAAGGCGGTGGAGATTTATCCAGGACTTGCACCCTCTTAATCAGATTGTAGAAGCAGAATTTCCATTAGTTCTGAATCCTGTAGTAATATTCTGTAGCATCCCATTTGAAGCTAAGTATTTCACGGTGATCGATTTAAAGAATGCGTTTTTCACAATCCCGTTGCACAAAGACTCACAAGACCTTACTTCCTTTACGTTCAGACAAAAGAGACTAAAACATACTCATTTACCTCAAGAGTACTGTGAGTTCCCGTCAATTTTTAACAGGGTCCTACAGAAGGATTAAGCAAGATTGAAATCAAGAGTGCGGTAATTCAGTACGTAGATGACATATTAATCTGTAGTGAAACAGAGGATGAATGTAGACAAGACTCTGTCCAATTAATGACTATATTGGCAGACAAGGGATACAAGGTAGATGAGGAGAAATTACAGTATTGCCAGGAAGAGGTGTTGTACATAGGCCAGTAATTTCAAATAAAGGAAAGAAAGTGATACATGAAAGAGCTGAAGCTTATCATGAAAACACCAAAGCCACATACAGTGAGGCAAATGCAACAATTTATGGGCTTATGCAATTATTGCAGGGCCTGGGTGTTTGATTACAGCACATACACAAAACCGCTTTTGTGAGCATTTAAGAAAGCACAAGTTGGTAAGGAAAAGATAGAATGGACTGAAGAAATTCTGGAAGTATTTGAGAAATTAAAAGGAATGATCTGTATGGCTCCAGTTTTAGGAATTCCCAATTATAGTGAAGAATTCTATTTGTTTTCACAACCAATGGGTCAGTAATGACAGCAGTACTCACACAAAGAACAACCCTAAGGTAGACATATTACAGTGGGATTTTAGACTCAGTTATGAGAGGACATTTTCCATGCAAACAGTCTTTGGCTGCTGCCTCATTTGTAATTGAGAAGTTCACAAGTATTACCATGGGCTGTTCCATTATTCTATACATGGATCATACCTTATTTGCCATTTTAGAGAAACCCAAAGTTACATTGACATCGCAAAGAGCATCTGAATACGAGGTGATGATCTCCAGCAAGTAAAATAGTGAGGAATAAAATAGTGAACCCAGCCACTTTTGTAGCTGAACCTGTAGAAGAAGATGATCATCTGCCTGACTGCTCAAATTGTGTTGAATTTTATGATGATAAACCCTGGGTGAAAGGAAATGCTCTAGCGAGAGGGGAGATTCTCTTTATTGATGGTCCTTCGAAAATTGACCAAACTAGTGGGGCGAGGCATTCAGGATCTGCAGTTGTAAGACACAGATTAAATGGTGAATTTGAGGTAGTGGCGAGTGCAATACTACCATCTCAATTTAAAACACAAGGTGCAGAATTAGTAACGCTTCTTGTTACGCTCGAGAAACATGAAGTTCAGGAAGTGACAGTGAATAGTAACTCTGCCTATGTGACATCAACCGTACACGCAGGGCTATCACGCTGGAAAAGGAAGGGTTATCTCCACGCAGACGGCACTCCAGTGCAACATGCATCTTTATTGGACAGGCTCATTAAGGCACTACAACTTCCAGTAGCCAATAGCGGTCCTAAAATATGCAGCACATACTAAACGAACAGACTTTATTCTTACATAAATGAAGCTGAAGCTTTGGAAGACAAAAGGGTTGCATATTCTTCTGAAATGTTGAGTTTTGATACTGAGAATGTCAAAGAAGTAGAGAATAGAAGTATGCTAGCATGAGAGGGGTTTAATATGCTCTCAATTATGCAACTAATAGAGATTTAGGGTAGAGCCCACAAGAAGAGCAGGAGCTGTGGAAATGCAAGGGGGTGTTCTTTATCCCCCACAGAAGCATTATCAAGACATGATAGCACTGGAAAGCCAGTGATGCCAGCGGCATTGTTGAAAGTCGCACTCGAGCAGTTGCATTTCTCTGCGCATGTAACCTGAGAAAGTCTTGCTGCTACCATTGCAGAAGATTGATTTGTTCCCAATTTATTAGAACACGTTGCACAGTTCATTGTGAATTACATCATGTGTCAGAAGTTTACAGATGGGCACACATTAAGAACAATCAGAGGAGTAATACCCCATCCAAATGGCCCATTTCAGCATTTGCATATCGACTACGTTGATATGCTACAGACATGTAATGGATATCAGTATCTATTAGTGGTGGTGTATCCCTTTTCACGATGGATCGAGGCAGGTCCTTGTACATATCCTGATGCCACCTGCACAGCGAAGTTTCTAGTGCGCAAATTATTTCCAAAATTGGGTGTATGTGAAGTATTGAGGTCAGATAATGGGCTACATTTTGTGAATGAGCTATTTGAACAAATAGGACTTCTATTGTGCAGAAAACATATCTTTTCTTCTGCTTATCATCCACAAGCAAATGGGACATGTGAGAGACTCAACAGGCTCCTAAAAGAAAGAATAGCCAAGATCAGATTAACTTTGAAAAAGGGATAGCTATAGTGGCTACCCCTAGCCTTGTATGCCCTTTGAAAACAGCCAGGTTCAGACCATCATCTTACACCCCATGAGTTAGTAACCAGGCGCCGCATGAGGACACCTCTTACACTCCCACGTAGAGTCAGGAGTGATGCCCAGAATGCAGCACAGGCTCTAGATGATGAAATGCACGATTATTTGACATGTATGACTACCAGTGTTTCTTTTATTGCCGATCAAGTCAACCATCGGAGGGGGAGGGTTGAGGAACACGGAAGACGGTGGCCCAGTAACCGAACCAAGCAAATTATTGCTGCAACCAAAGTTCTATTTTGGAGACCAAGTGCTTATAAAGAATTGTACCCGTAGATGGCATGAACCCGAGATTTAATGGTCCTTTTTGTGTTGAGGAAGATTCCCCTATTGAAGTTCCGGTATCAGGAAGAAGAGCTTGGTTACATTTGGGTGATGTTAAGATCTACAAAGGCGAGACCCTCCCTCCAGAACCCATTAATTAAGAAGCAAGACAAGAAGAAGAATTGCTGCATGTGCAGAATTGGTTGTTGACCAAGAAAAAGGATGATAAGACAGTGTGTGGTTAGCAGACATTTCTTTTGATCTAGAATTCATTAGACACTCCTTAAAAAATTGTAGCAAGAAGTGCATGGACTTGCAGAGAATTCCTGAAGCTAACCGTACTTTCTAGAGATTCTTCAGAAAAATAAAAATGACATTGGTACTATGCCTAAACATCAGTTCCGGAATAGAAATTGGAAGAAAATTCAATATCCAGATTCATTTTTGGGACACTATTTTTAAAAATGGTATATGTTACCAACCGATAGCGATACACAAGATTATAGTTGTAATTTTCATGTTTATACTGCAGTCATACCCTACTCTCATTAGGAGAGATGTTAATATTCACACCTTTCTCCATGACCCAAAAAAAGGTTCAGTTATAAGAAGACTTCTGATTGCGATAATTGAGCAGATTGTGCAACTACAAATGTAAATTGAGCATGTGTATTGAAATGATTTGGGAAGAAGATAATGTGGTTAAAGATGGAGCGCAAGTTGGTATGGTACACCAAATGCTTTTCTAGACTTGTATGCCTTATATATATGC
The DNA here is from genome assembly GCF_040938575.1 of Ambystoma mexicanum. Taxonomy (NCBI): domain Eukaryota; kingdom Metazoa; phylum Chordata; class Amphibia; order Caudata; family Ambystomatidae; genus Ambystoma; species Ambystoma mexicanum. Next base: position 262,675,584 of record NC_090921.1, on the reverse strand, counting down.
CTGTGTATTTTCTTCTTCTTTCTGTACCTTACATTCAAAGTATTTATTATTCTAATGGTCCAATTGAAAATATGACACCTGTGATTTTTACTAGTATGAGTACAAATTATGATCATTTCTTTGACCTCTTTGGCCACGTCAAATGGCATAAGAGGAATACGGAAGATAATCAGGGAATAGATATCTATCTTGATTATTCGGCTCACTTGGGGACTAACATGTGGTATCACCATATGAGAAAGGTTGGGGAGAGAGCATCTTTCACTGTTCCTCGACAGTGGAGGTTGTGCCTTTCACATCCTAGCACTCCACATAACTTCCCGACTCCGTTCAAGACCTAGGACCTGAAAAATACAATAAAATGGCCGTGCCACATTGCTACACTTTGCCTGGACCTTCCCTGCCTGACTGGAGGCACCCTGCAGCCTGCCACATCCTGATTGCCTGAGAACCATACCAAATTGGAGGCCTGCTTGAAGCCGGCAGGCGAAGAGGTCCCTCGTCGCAAGACCCGCATTTCAAGGCACAGGGTGTGTCTTTTCCTGTATTCCGGGATACCGGTGCCGGTCCGGTCAGAGGTAAGATCCACGTCCTCATCCACTCTCCAAAAACCTTGCTATGGTCTAATCTTCTATCTCCATCACGATACCACTTGCTAGTAAACAGATATATGTTTTTTATATCCAATCCGATCTCATCTGCTTCAATGCCTACTGATTCTTACTGAGCTGCTCTCAGACACGAATGACAACCTTAGCTGGCCGTCTCCGCTTGTGTACCTTTCTGCACTCCCATGGACACGCTTGATGCTTCAAACTTTGCTGCGATCCCTCATCTAACATTTCTACATCGCTGCCATTATTTAACTTCACCTTATCTCGTTTCAAGCATTTGAAACATGTGCCTTACTCGAAGACATACCATTATGCGGTACATCTTCCCGTATAAACGTTTGCCTTTCATCATCTACATGGCACAGTAATCATCTCATCATCTATATCACACATTAATCATCTCAGACACAAATGTATGTGCACTAACTGCAACTCGACCAGCTACAAACTTTTTCTGCTTACCATCACAGGCCAAGACGCTGTTGCCTCATAACCTGAATCTAGAATCTCAAAGTTATGCAATCCTGTAATTAAATTAACTTATCCCACCTTCCACAAATTGCCTGCTTTGCTACTGTCGTTTCATAACAGGATGCCTGGCTCTCGAATGTATGTTGTTCTGTCAATATCAAACACCAGCTTGCCACTGTATTCAACTACCTGAAGGTAAGCTCTCCTGATTGTACTCACATGACCTATCATGTCTTATTATGCAATCTAGACTTAGCTCCACGCAACAAGATGTGAACTTTCCCTACTTGCATTCTACTCTATCTATTATGTCTTTTGTATGTAACATTGATGTAGCTCCCCGCAACAAGAGGTGAGCTTTCCCTACTTGCATTCCACTCTACTTATTATGATTTCTGCATGTAATCTAGACGTATCTCCCCGTAACAAGATGCAGTTTGTTTCTCAAACTGGATCTAGAGTGGACGCATGCCGTGATTGTAACTTGTGTATATTGTTATTTCAAGCACTCATCTGTAACCATGTTCTTAAGTTGAAAGCGCATAGATGCCTCTTGGCTTTGTGCGGTATACAAATGCAAAAAAAATAAATAAATAAAAATAAATGTTATGAGATCTGCTACGTGTGCTCTCTCATTCTCTATGCTATGAGTACAGTAAGTACCTGCATTTCAAAAGAGATATCGGTGCAAGATACGACGTGCCTCAGTCATCTAGCAGCATGTACTACTAGAAGACAGTTTCAAGGGAACTGGGCAACCTTGCGATGAAGATCCAAGACAGACATTTCCATACCAGGATGATTATATCAAGACAACAAAAATGGAAAAGGAGCCTGTCTCGACAAAGAGGATGCTTGTGTAGCCTTCTGCTGGACAAGATAAGGTGATTGTTGAAGAAATAAAGAGGATGAATTGCTCTGGCATGACGGAAAGGGCTGGAAAGCCTGGATACTGGGAGCATTCAGAGCTGCTAATCTATGGACGAGAGAGTACGAACAAAGGAAGGGAAGATGGAATGAGGTCCTGTGCCGCTCATCTGCTGAGGAAGGAAGCAGTGCACGAGGTGCAGAAGGGGAAAGATGAGTGTCTAAAGTCATGGGCCAAGTACTCTAAACTGCTGAAATGGGTGGAAGACGAATCAGGCCCAGTGGCTGTAGTCCCATTGGTTAATGCAACACTCTGCTTTTGGAGCAAGGGAAAAATTGAGTTGGACATAATTAAGGGTGCAAAAACATATCTGACATGCCAGGAATGAGGAGAGGGACATCTCTTTTAATGGATCGATATTGGGCCTGCGGAAGAAGAGAATGTATGAAACTGCCCAGGAATCGGGGTGGAATGTGTTACTTGGTATTGGTCCATGTTCCAGCATTGGTGATTCCTCAGAGTCATCTGACAATTGAAGGATTTCCAAAAGTGGACGAGCACCGGAGAAAAAGAAGGTTACTTGAACTCCAGCGGATGAAGAGAGAGAATTATTTCTCACCAAAATCACAGAAGGCTTATGAAGACATTCCTGATGAGCACAAGTTGTTCTGCAGAACTGCTATGATAATGACATCTATGTTCATGCCTGGAATTCAACCAACAGTGAATGCCAAATGGCTACAGATCACCAGATAGGAGCTGCTGCAAACAATCAATGCCACTATAAAAGGATTTAATGTCGTAAAAGAAGAGCGGAGGGCCATAAGGTTGATAACCCTCCAGAATAGGTATGTCCTCAACATTATTATGGAAATGTAAGGAGGTCGGTCCATTGTGTTGTACATTCATACATCTCACGACGGCAAGAACAGGACACTGACGAATGCTATATCAATGTTGACAGAACTACACATAAAAATGGAGTAGGAGACAGAGGCCATTGGCGATGACAGTTGGTTCTCACTCCTGTTTTCATGGATTCCTTATTGGATGGCAAATTTATTAAGTTCCATGGAGCAATATTGGAGCAATATTGGTCATAATAATGTTTTGATTCTGTATCATAAGGATAATAATTGAACAATGGCAGAAAACAGCAAAGAAAGCAGGGGGAATGAAGATCATGATTGACACAAAGGATGAACCAGAAGACAATGTGCTGACCGATAATGCCATTAGAGATCATATTAAAGCAAGTATTGTGGCACCTGAAGGAACACAATTCTGGTATCTGAAGGATCATAAGAATTATGTGGGGACGTTGGGTCTTCTGTACCCCTAGTGAAGAATGCAATTACGTGACCTGTAGTGTGTATGAACAAATAGAAAATGTGGGCACCCTGACGGGGGTGATGAACATATGGATACCCAAGAAACCCTTCTTCAAGAAAAGATACAAAGAAGCAGGAAAACTTGAGGAGGTGGTCGAAGACTCGACCAGAGGGGGGGAATGCAGATGACCAGATGTATACATCTGCAGGAGATCCTGCCCCCCTTCCTCCTTTGTATTGGAGACATGAGACAGTGCCTTGTCTGACACCAGCTATCGTACCAATACCACAACGAGTATTTGGAAGAAGCTATCCATTGAGGCAACAAATGTACCCACGAGGTAATGGTGGCCTGCAGGAAGAGATCCTTTAAGAAATATCAGAACGAACTAAGAAGATGGACTGATGACGTCACAAGAAAGTGTGCACGACGTCCCGAGATACTGAATGAAGATGATGTATGGATCCTAGAGGAGAAAAAACAAAGTAAAGAATCAAGTAAACTCACATGTGTAAAAGATGAAGATCACAAGGTGAAAAGCTCTGAATAAATCAAAAGCATGAAGAATGTACAGCCGCTGAAATGCAAGGTAGATCAAGTCATCGTATAGGCTAGCTATAAGTAGTGAATAGAATGCAGGCGAAGCCGCCATTGTATAGAAACTGGACATTGGTATCATTAAATAAATGAGCCAAAAACCATGAAAAGGGAATGAAAAGCTTTGTCGTAGTAGAATAACAGGTTGCTGAAGTTGCGTGGTGAGGCTGTCTGGCCTGAAGTCAAGATCCTAGAAATCGTGGTCGGCTAACTACTCTGAAGAAGAACAAGTGTGCAGAGGATGAATCCTCTCAAATTAAGGAGCAAGAAAGAACACAAATGATGCCAAGTTTTAATTCCTTTAAAGCATTTAAAAGCTGCAGAATGAACCAAATCATAGTCTCTTGACAGGTGAGTCAAGATTGAAAATAAAGTTTGAACTTAGTTCCAGTTACGATAGCGAGTGCCCTCACTCTTGTGCATTCCCAGGACGAGAATACTCTGCAAGGCCAAGGAATGGGTGATGAGAGATGTTGGGCTAATTGGGTGGAGAGGTAGCTTCATGTCCCAATTCCCTTCACCTGGGTGTTGTCTCACGTGATGCTAATTAAACTGAATGTTCCAGACATGGCACAAGCATGCCTACCAATAGTATTAGTCCATGTAACGAGAGACCTTACAGCTTGAGAAATCAATGAAACATGGTGTAACTGATTTGTCTTAAAATGACATGTTTGAAGAGGTAGGCTTAAGTTGTACACCTGCTATTGGACAGCTAATAACAATCCTAGCTCCTATATGATTGTATTTCTAGATGTCTCCCTTAACCAATTCCGACCCTTGATAGGTTTCTCACTATTGCCACGTGGCATGATGTCACTCTGACACATAATGAAGCATATACATTGTATTTTTTGTGCCAATCATTGAGAGACTGAACGTACATCCAGTGATGTTCGTTGTAACCTCCCTGTTTTAGATAATTGTTAAAAAACAGTAACTTGCCATCTTCTTGAGTTTGTCCAGTTATTTGGACTCAATTATTCTGATGTAGTCCCATCCAGTAACAGATGCACGTTCCAAGGGCCATATGCTCACTCTGCTTGCAAAGCTCTCTAGGCTGAGAGAACAGAGACTGAGAAGGATTCACCTTCTTCTACAGTTCCCTGCAGTGTGTCCGACAGTAGAGATACAGAACAGCCAGCTTCTATCTGTGGAAGACTTTGAACCACCGCCTCGTTGAACATCAAATTGGACTATCAAGATCCTAGCTTCAAACCACCATACCCCTACTCGAACCACTAGAGCATTGCATCACTTGTCGACTTGAACCAGTGGTTACCAACATCTCAAACCAAGTAGACCTTTGAACTGACCCTGGTGAGCCATCCGCACTGCATCAATCGAAGGTAGCATCTCACCCGCATCAAGACTCTGCTTTGAACCGACTTGATGCCAGCTTGGAGCTTGACCGAGTATGACTTGCCACGAGCAGACAATTAATTGGATTTTATTCTTGTGACACAGCAACATGCTTGTAATATGAGTATCGCACTCTGGGGTGAGGCGCCACCCACTCAGGAGGCAAGGAAAGTGGGCTGATGCTATCAATGACCACATTCTCTCCTGGCCACTGGTGCCTCTTCCCCATGTCTGTATTGTGTTTGTGATTTATTGCTCCACACTGACCACAGGAGCTCCCATATATTCCTCAAATCCACCCACCCCATTTAACTGCTCAACTATGGGCAGCATTCAGTCTCTTGTCTCGTCCAAAGTAAAAGTAACGAGACAACCTCCCTTTTGTAGTTCCATGTAGGATATCTTGTTTTGTCAGTTTGTTTTATGGAAATCGGGCACGTAGATTTTGTGTGGAGCACATTTCCCTCCAAAAGATATTTTAGGGTATTTATGTCCCGGATGGTACCCCGGGATGCAAATAGAGTTTGCTCTGCATTCAGGTGTGGACAAGGCTGGTAACATTGTGGATGCCGTGCCAAGGTCCTTGCTTTGCTTTGGCCTAACGTCTGCTCAGGCTATTGGGATGGTATGACCCTGTACACCCCTGAATGCAGTGTTATCGCTATATGATTAAGAGGCCTTCACAGGCCTATAAATAATGCCACAACTATCATTTAATATTTCATATCCTGAACTATCTGCCTGTCTTTACAGTTTTTTTGTAAAATATCTATTGTAATGTATTGTAGCTCAAAGTTATGTAATGTATGGGAAAGTCAGTCACACGTCAGTGATTCAATGTTGCACATAATGTTTTATATGCTTTTTGTAAAATGTTTAGTAACCATGTAACAGGCAATGTGCCCAGATACCTCAGGGTTTGGTGCGCTATATAAATAAATAAACAAATAGGAATATTATGCTAACAATAGTATGATATGCAGGTCATGCAGCACAAACAAAAATGAGAGCGTATCCTTTAATATGTCAGCAGTTGCCTTGTCCCTTTATGGAAGTACTGGTATCATATTGAAATCAAACAGTACTCAGTCAGAAATGTTATTCTTCTCCAAGGAAAGGGTCCAGAAAAGATCAGACTCACAAACATACTAACATGCCTCATTGGCAGTAACCCTTAAATGCAGTGGTAACGCTATTACCGCCACATTTAAGGGTTTGCCAAATCACAGCCTTGGCAGATTTCCCCTCAGATTTGAGCTCGGGGCAAATCTGCCCCAATTTTGCCAATTTTCAGCGCTAATACCGCCGGTGGGAAATCCGCCAGCGGTAATAGCGCAAAAATTCCCCATTGGGCCCAATGGGAAATGGGCACTAACCGTTCCACCAACCCCTTGACTCAGTGCTAATAGTGCCGGGGGGTTTGGCGGTAAGGCTAATAGCACTGGCGGTTATACCGCCAGCATTACCACCCAACTCATGATGAGGCCCAGAGTCTCCAATGACATGCCCTTCCTGTGTGCCAGGCAGATTATACAATACTTTTAACATATTTTTGTAGTTACAATTTTGATGTCATTCTTTTTCTAACATACAGCATGTGTTTCACACCCAATGGGTGCTTTTTCAAGGATGTGCATGCAAAAAAAGAGCACTATCATGATTGTTGATTTTATATCAAAGGGTGTTGCATAATTTGTATTACTCATCATTACTTCGAGCGACTTTGGTCACAAGGTGTTTCATTGTAAGGCATCTATAAATGTATCCAACAGAAGCAACATACATTCCACAATTCCTGATATTTACATATGTCCAATTTAAAATCCTTTCTGGTAATGAAACACCTGAGACACCCAGTGATATTACAAAAATCCGGATCTCACCTTGATGATACGAGTGAGCCTGGTCTATTCATAACTAGGTGGGGTACCAAGCGTTGCCCGTGTCCTGATTAAGTGGTGTCTCATGTGCCCTGGAGTATGTTGCTCTTGTCCTCTTGTGGGCAAGTCTTACTTCAGTTTGTTCTGGTGTCTCATGTGCCCTGGAGTATGTTGCTCTTGTCCTCTTGTGGGCAAGTCTTACTTCAGTTTGTTCTGGTGTCTAATGTGCCCTGGAGGATGTTGCCCTTGTCCTCATGTCAGCAAGCCTTGCTTCAGTTTGCTCTGGCATCTCATTTGCCCTGGAGAAAGTTGCTTTTGTCCTTTGGTCAGCAAGTCGTGCTGCTGTTTGTTATTGTGTTTCAGAAGCTTATGATATTGATTTTCGCTTTGCCTCAGATGGAGTTTTTCCAAGTGATGTTTGTTTTTTGTGCTGCATGTTTCAGTCACTCAATGGCTTCAGCACATTTGAGAAAGTGTCTAAAGAATTATTGATTGATTATGCTCTCTTCTTGGGAATGAATTTAAGTAATCTGTAAGCTTGCCATTTCCTATATTTGTAGTGTCGTGATAAAAAAATATATATATGTAATTCCCTTTAAAAATACTTTAATAAACCCTTTCGAATTGCATACATTAGCAATACACTTCTAAGGAATAACCAACACATCGAACATTTTGCTACACGTTTCCTAATTTTGCCTTCTTCTAGTACCTACTGTAGTGAATCAGGGTGTGCGACAGTACATGAGGGTGTCTACAGAGTGAATTTTTGTTGCGTCCATACATAGACTACAATCTTGCACCAGACAAATGACTAATTGCTGCAAAATTTGGTAGCAGTGGGTTCAACAGTGGGGATTTGTATAGCCGGACAAACATACACACGCACATCCAAATTCTTTGGAGGATATGTGATTTTTGCATCCAAACACAGAGTACATTCTTGCACCAGATAAAAGAGGAATCCATGCAATATTTGGTAGCAGTGGGTTCAACGGTGTGGCTTTGTATAGCTGGACAAACATACACACACAAACACACACATCCACATTTTTTGGCTGATCCAAACATAGAATACATTATTGACTCAGATAAAAGAGGAATCCATGCAAAAATTAGTAGACGTGGGTTCAACGGTGTGGATTTGTATAGCCGGACAAACATACACACACTCATACATAGATTCCGCTTTATATATAAAGATTATATAACATACTGTGCTCAGAACCTATAAGATGTGGAAAAACAAAATAACTTGCATGATGGACAGCGGCTACTTTGCTGATATACTCATGTGCATTTTCTCAGTTTATGACCAGTCAGACATGTACATATTTTCTTCAGTGATAGATATTCAAATTGTTCAATTTCTTTAATAAGACTTTGCGTCATGACTTCTTTAAACTGTTTAACTTATACCAGCCGTGAGTAGCAATCACCAAATGATGACTACATATATCTTTTTAAATTGCTTCTTGAATGTGAAGAGGTATTTGCTGCATATTTGTAACTTGATGCATTGAGGCATCTGTAATAATGAATCAATAAACCCAGCATGGGCAGGCATTTCCAGTGAAGTAATGGCCTGGGAACGAGTTACCTTATCGTGGTCTCTGACTTTGCTAGACCCGGTAATGGCTGCCCATATTAGGGTTTCCTGCTATTAGCAACACAACATGGTTTCTGTGGTGCTTATAGTTTCTTTAAGTTCAGAAGTGGCATTGTTGCTATTTCTGAACCTTAAAAAAACGAGAAAAGAAATCCGCCACCATGGACGTAACGAGAAGGTAACTGCATTTAGCCCCTTCTCCTTTTCCATGGCAGCTATTGCCGCTGAGCAGAAGGAGCGGGACAGCAAGCGTGGTTCTTGCCAGCAAAGGATGATGCTGCCATAGGTAATTGGGCCCAAGGGTGGGGGAGAGTAGCCAGGAGAGGTAGAAGTGAAGAGGGGGGGGCAGGGGCAGGCAAGGGCTTACCTGCCTGGGAGAGAAAATGGCATCCTCCTGCTTCTGAATGCAGGCAATACCAGGAGGTATAGGCGCCTTCTGAGCTTCCTGATTGTCTGGGAGGCCCCATGATAATCCCTCCTCAGTGCTAATGCTCATTATATATCCTTATAGACATTAAGTATTGGAATGATCATGAATTTAATATTTTACCTTGAATAAAGAGACCAATGACTTCGTTTGAACAGTATTTATACTTCTGCAAGGTCCCTTATTAACTAATTGTTACACCTAATATGGTTGTCGGTTCTATATCCCGACTCTCGTACGCTGCGCGAGCTGTTCCGGGTGTTTACGCAACAAGCTGTAATGCTCTAGCGTTCTTGCCGGATCTCAACCGATGGTTGGCCACGCCCCCAGACTTCTGCACAGTATATCTGGACATTCAACCTGTGGCAACGCGCGTTGCTTCTCTCTTTCTGAGTAGCTGTATGCTCCGTAAATTCGTGTTAGATTCCAATCTGATCCTACTACTTACTTTAATCACTTCTTTACGCTGTATCTCTAATAGCTGGTGACGTTCTTCAATTTCTTCTTAATGAAACCCACCAGGCTTCCAGCCAATGGTCTTTCCACCCTTACGGGTTCTGCTAGTCTCTTCAGAGACTCTATCAGGTGCGTTACTACGTACTTATTCTTACGGCCCTTTACTTTTGTCAATCATTCTCTGGAGATTCTTTATTATTGTTCTAATCCTATTTTCCCCGTAGCACTTCTGATTCTAGCCACTGCACCAGAAGAAGAAGGAGATCCTACCCGGAAGTACAGGAAAGGGATTTTCCTTCGGTTTATTGGCCCAGGCGGTAAGGGAAGCATTTTGTGTTTCAAGACAAAGCCACTTGCACAAACTTGAAGATTAATAACCTTATCCTTCTTTTAGCTCATTTAGATTAGGAGTGAGCCTCTTCCCGCCTTTTTTCTTACATTTAGAATTTACCGAATAACACCCAGGTAATCCTTGTTTGCACCCTATTCTCATTTCCTTATCCTTTCTCCTCTCAAATATTTACTAGTCTGTTACCTTTTGTATTACTACACCCAGTTTCCTTTTCCACTGACGATTACCAACTACCTTGTGGCTGAGGAACATCATCCCAGCTGTCCTCAGGATTCTGCGGACCCTAGCAGCCCAACACAGGGTTTTTCCCCCCATTGGGGGTTTTCCCTGGGGGCTCCTTTGCGTCCCGGCTCTTGGAGCGGGAGGTGAAGGGATCCCTAATAGGAACCTCATAGCCTTCAATAGAACAATTTCAAGCTCCAGGGAACAATCAAGTCTCGAGGTGGGTAATATCTTGTATGTTGACGCTTGTGTTTGTTGAATAGTGCAAAGATTTGAAGTTAGTCATTACACTAATAAGAATGCATGAGACAAATGTATTGATTTATGGTAAGACTTTCATGAGCAGCTTTGATTAGTTAAGACTAATACTGGAGCAGAGGCAGAATTGAACTTCAAGGTGATTGGTATTATGATCACGTGCTAGCAATATGTTTATGTTTTTGTTAAATGTAGAAATCTCCAAGATGACATCACATCGAATGGGAGGGAAACTGGATTTAAAAGTTACTCCTATTAGATTGCCCTCTTCATTAACATGCCTAATGAGTACAGAGGGGATATTTTGGTGTGGCTCACTTTTTGAGCACTGTCTAATTACATACGCTGCCCAGTTATAGTATATAAATTGTTTATACATTTGAGAAATTAATTAATATTTTAGAATTGTATGTACTTCTGAAATTATAGATTTCATAGAATAGGTACTGTGGTGTTGCTACTCCGAAATCTCCCGTCTCCTTGACTGTGTAAATATCAAGCACAAAATAAGTATTCTAGGAGTCAAAATGATATCTCACTGTGTGCATACCTAGAAAAATGTCATTTCAGTCATCCCATGGTTAGACCACCAAGCACAATCCTGTCATTAATGTTGCACTACTTATGACAAAAGTGAAGGGGTTATTAACTGCTTCCCACTTTCCCACCTTGCCCACTGAAAATGACAAATGCACACTTTTACACAGTAACAATAGAACACTGCTGTAGTGAATCTAGCAGACACACATTGTTATTTTACAAATTATTCACATGCAGGAATGTTAAGTAGCTTGTTTTTTATTGAGTTTTCTAGAATGCTGTGTGAAATTCAGACATGTCCAACGAGTGCTGGGGATGTTTATTTTTCAATTAATAAAATGTAGAGAGACTTAGCTAGTCTGGGATGTTTTGATTAAATTTAGTTTCTATAATTTAATGGGTTATTTATAACGCACGTAATGCCCAGAGGTTTCTAAGCGCAGACCCAGGGATCGAATCTGTGTTGCTCCGTACCGTCTTACTTCCAAGACGAGTGCGTAGCCCCTGAGCTATCCTCCTGAGACAATCCTAAAATGACAATTGTATCCTGAGCCATCATACACTGTTCAATGCATGGGGGATGAGTTCTCAGGATAAGTCAAATGTACACATGGTGACGCGTGCGCTTCAAATGTTCACTTTCAAGTTATTGCAGTTTTTTTAACCATTTAATTAACAGTGCATGCATAATTCTTCATCGCAGCCACCACTGACACTGGAATTTCATAGCTGCTATGTTTTATATTTAAAACAATTTACTTATGTCTATTTTATTAATAAATTGAACACCTGTGGGCATGGGAGGTATCCGGATATCTCTGATTTTTACACATAGAGGGGCGATCAACATGAGCTATGGTCGCTTCTTGGACGGATGTCCAGGCGGTCTTGCTGCTGGAGATATGTAAAGTGGCTTCCCGGGCTGGCCTAAATGCATTCATAAGTCATTAAGTTTGTATTAAATGGTGATGGGATGCAGCAGTGTCTCTTGGGTGTTAACAGGGTCCCTTCCACTACAGCTTTGGCATGCCTCAATCTTAAGTACTGGGACGAGGAAGAGCGATGGAAGTAATCTTCATTACTCATAGTCCTACCCTTTCTTATCACAGTAATGACGACCTTCCTCCCTCGCCCTAGGTGTGGAAGGTCCCATTGTAACACTAGATTGTGATTAAGTGAGAGGTTATATACCTCCAGAAGAAGGAAGAAAAAGTGGTTCCTGTAGGGAAGTGGGGCCACAAAGGTAAATACTTTAATGAGGAAGAGTATGAGTAATGAAGATTATGGTTGAGTAACCAGGCATTAACTGTCAATTACTGCCAGCTGTGATGAAATTGCCATTGCAGAAGGACAAAAAAATATAGTCAATCAGTAAACCCAATCTTTCAGCTTACCGTCTGCAGTAAATACTGCTGGGGTAATGACTGCTGGGGGTAATAATACAGCCAGCAGAATTGTGCTACAACTGGAAATTCTCATTAGGGAATAAAATACAGCCAGGATTTTTTTGTATTTACTGCCCAAACTATAAAATGTTGGCACTGATAAACTGTTGCTGTATTATGAGTAATGAGTCATGTCTGAAGAGCGCGTTTAAGCACATGATTATGCAGGAGTGGTTCGGGCAATAGGGGACACATGCCAGCCACGAATGTCATTTGGATGTCATTTGGAGGTCACCAGGGGTCGCAACAGTTGCTACTCCTGAGGTCGCCCTTCCTACTCCTTTGGTCTCCCTTGCAATCCCTGAAAAGTTTTATTAAAACATTTTACAATAAAAAAAGAAATTGAAGCTCCGGGGCTGTGGCCAACGCCATGTGGCTCTTTGTTTCTGAGGTGGCTGGCTTTCTTGTTCAGGCCTCTTAAAAACATTTTGAGTAGTGACCCTAAATAAGAAATAATAGGAATAACAAATAATTTGTCTTTCTTGTATTCTATACAATAATTAGGCTCAAAGGTTTATTTCAGGCACACTTCAGGAAATATACTAAGAGGTGAGAAATATAGGAGGTGAGTCACTGATTTAATCTGTTCTTAAACACTTCAAATTCACAATGCAGGCAAAAACTTCCAAAAAAGCATTTACAGTAGAATAAGCATCCATTTCAGACTATGATTTTTGCTTTTCACAAGTTCCAGTTATAGCATGCTTTTTTCCTGCCATTGTCTCTCTTGCGACCATTACAAGAAATTCCATCTCGTTGTCCTTGGCGACTTCACTAAATCCTTGTGCCTAAAAGCTTGTGTACAGTGTAGAAATGTTTGACCATAGCACCTAAAATGGCCCTTGATTTCATTGTGCCACAATCAATGCTTTGTTGTAATGTGTCTCCTATCTCCATTCCATGCAGTTCAGGATGTTTGTTTGCATGTATGAGGTAACAGGTGCCCAGAGTATGGGATGCCATTTGAGTGTGCTGCTTTCCGTGCACTGCTCTGAATTCTTTAATAGACAGTTATGAACCCTCCCAATGGTATATATTTTGCCAACCTCTGAAGCCTGAAAAGTAGATCTACGCAGGATTGACACGTGGCCAACTTTGCACCAGACCTGCAGATGAACTCGCCTGCTGTTAAATCTCAGTAACCAGCTTAATGGTATCCTCTACAGAGTGTAATTTGCTTTCTGACTTTGAGAACATTCAGACATGTAATTGCTCATTTTACTATAGGTGGTAAGACAGCTATAGGTGGTGAGATAGCTCAGTGGGTTGGGCACTTGCTGCTTAGATGTGTGTGTGATCTGTAGGGTACAGGTTCAAATCCCGGCAAGGCTAATTCAGCCTGTCATCTTTCTGAGGTTGATAAATGAGTACCAACACAGGTTGGGTGATATTGTATGTATAGTTCTATATAGATCGCTTCAGCATAAGTGCTTTATAATAACACATCATTAGTATTTGGCCTTGGATGTATTCACAGTAATTTTGTAATAGGGGCCTATACACACTGATATTAACTATACATATGGTGATCCATTCCTGTATGAAATGAATATCACATTGCAGTGATATTGTAACTATATTGTTCGCAGTGTACTTGGGAACAATGCTCTGTGATGCCACTTCCTGTTTTTTCAAGGGATGAAAGGTCGTGTTCCATCACTTCCCATGATGTCACTGAAGGATGGGGTCAAATGACATCACGTCTGGTGATGTCAACAGAGGTCAAGGGTTGTGCAATGTCACTTCCGCTACCCCTGGCATTTGGGTGAAATGGCGTCCCTGTTGCCAGCCCCTGAAATTGAATTATTTGTCCAACTTTATTTTTACTCGGAGCAGTAATTTCCCCACTGGTGTGTTGCTGATGGAAAATCATCACAATATATGTTGCACCGGCAGTATTGTTTTAATGCTGGCAGTGGTTAACCCCGCAGTTATGTCATACTGCCAGCGGTAGTACTAGTATGTCATTTGAATACTGCCGACTTTATTTCCCAGTGGCGTGGCGATGCCAGTAGAGCGATAATTTCGCTCTGGCAGTATATTTCATGGCCCTCGGTATGGTATCATGCGTGTTCTGATGCGAGCCATATTCCAGTTTCAGCTGGGCAGAATAAATGTGGAGTTAAAATATTTGGAAAAATCACCAATATATATATATATTTTTTAAATTATTTATAAATTTATATAGCGCCGATAAGCCCACGGGCATCGGGCGCTCACATACAGCCATAGACATTTACATATAAAACGGTACAGCCGCCTATCTTAAAGTTATTTCCTAGAGGAGCAATTCATCGGCATAAGCCTGTTTTTAATGTCTTATGGAACGCATAGTCGTTCTTCTGTCTCAATTGCACTGATAGCTTATTCCAGCTCTGTGCTGCTTTTACCCGAAATGCGCGTCCTAGTCCATTGATCTTCTTAAACTTGGGGCATCTAGCTTGTAATATGCAGCAAAGAAATATTTAATCAGATTAATACACCATGGGCATCATTATAAGTTTGTCGGTCCAGTAATAACGGTACCGGTAAGCTTGCCGGTACCGTTGTTACTGGACCAGCAAACTACGAGTTATGCTTAGGGGTGACTTCCCGCCCGCCATGACTGGCCTGGCGGACGTACCGGCACCCACGAGCAGAGCATGTCGTATGCACCGGCACCGCTCTGAATGGTGCCGGTGTATCTGACCTCCTCATTCCCATTGAGCCCGGGCTCAATGGGAATGGGGAGCATTTTTTTTTTAATGGCACCCACGAATGGGCAATTACCGGGTCAGGCAGGGCCGTAATGACCCAGAAAGTGCGAGTGTTTTTGCAAACCGAAGCGAGTTGTCTGCTGCCTGCTCTCACTAACAAACTCTTCGCAAGTGGTTTTGCTGCACCTGGATCGTAACGCTTTTGGAAGACTGAGCCTTAACTGAATTAAGTCAGTCAAGGATTCAGCCCATCTGAGTCCTTTGGTGTAGCTCTTCATTACGGTGGTTCGGTTCGGCTGTGCAGATACGGCTGTGGATTCAGGTGCAGATACCTTCCACACAAGCTACAGCAATGATTGCTAAAAAGAAGAAAACAACGGATTGCATTTCTGCAAATATCAGATTTATGGTTCTTTACTGCCATCTACTGGGCGAACCGTGACAACAGTCTGCTGGATTTTTTTTTTTTGTTGTAAAGATTCTGTTCTTATGAAACACTTCGGGTGACTGCGGAGGATTGAAGTAGAGGATTGAACCCTCTTTGAGCCACGTTGTGTTTTGCCTTGCAGTTCAGGATAGGAAAATCCAATCATATCACTGCATTTACTGATTGACCGAGTGCTTGGCCCCTTTGAGGAACGTTGTTGTGCCAGCACCCGGAGGAGGTCTTTCCTTGCTGGTCTTTTTTTCGCTGGACATTGAGGAGGCAGAGTCAAACTCGCCAAAACACTTGCCACAAGCGGAGCGTGTTCAGCCGGGGTGTGAGCTCCTGTGAGCTCCTGTGAGATCTCCTTACATCTTCGCATACTGTTTGGCTTCATCCCTATTGAGTGAGAAACCACAGACGTATACTATGGAACCCGCGAGCATTCTGCCAGTGGATGCAAGCAGCCCCACTAGATGCAACAACAAACATAAAGGTGAGTGATGCGCTAAAGAAAACTGCCCAGCCGCCTTGTCCTGTTAATGTTGAAGCAATAATTATTGCCACCACAATATCGCCAGACATGATGCCATATATTCCGGCCCACCAGCCGTGCAAATCATTAGAACTAGAACTAGGAAATTGCACAACTTCAACATCCGCTGATGTAACGACTTCGGAACCATTTGCCCCCCTCAAAGTATTGCCCGTTATAAATCATGCCGTACAGGAAGAAGTGCAGGGGGTGGCAATCGCACCTGAGCCAGGATGTGAAATGCAAACATGTGATAACAATGAACAGCATAAACTTGCGAGTTTTCTGAGAGAGAGCGACCTGCTAGACACACAGCAAAATGGAAAAGACAAAGTATGGAAACTCAGACTCCACAACCACTTAAGGGATTGATTCATGAAAGCCCATTAAATAATGAACTTGTGATAGCAAGCAAACAGAATTTTAACACAATACCTGATGCAACATCTAAGGTGGCAAACATCAAACAAGCAGATGCGACAGCTCATACTGCGAATTATGGCTTAACATCAACTTTATCTTTACCACTACATACACACACTTCTCTAAGTGTGCCCAGCTCATATCCCAAAGCCATCGCCAACCTGTCCAATGCCTTGAATGGTGATCTTAACATCATAGACAAAGATGAAGGAATAGCTGGATGCAAAATAAAATTCAGGCATAATATATCACAGAAACAACTTTCCATGCCATATTACTTACCTGAAAGGTCCCTTTGGAAGCCTGTGGGAGTAGAAGCCGAAAAGGTTCATTCCTATGAGCACCAACAATTCAACAGAAGTAGTTCTAATACTTCTCGAGGACATGCTATCCAGAATCATAGCAAACAGGGTAATGAGATACCTGATCAGCTGCTGCTTGAATTCACTCCTAGTTTGGAATTACAAGGAGCTAACATCTTGAAACCGTCAAGACAGCACAACCAACAAACAGAACAAAACACTAATGCGGAAGCCGTACGTCTGAAGCAGCTGCAAATAATGTCAACCAAGTCCAAAGATGTAGCAACTCAGACTACAATCCACAAACAGTCAAATGACATTCAAACTCAACTAGTCAGTGATCAAAATGTTCAAGTTGTATCTACACTGACTAATATCAGGGCTCCGTTCATGAAACTTCATGAGCAAATGGCCGAACAAATGAAAGACCAGACCACAGTCCTTGCAATGTTGACCTCCAAGATGATTTTTGTAGGAGGATTTTTCACCTCAATACAAAAATAAATGGATTTGAGTGAAGCAAAAATAACTACTCTGATTCACTCAATATTGGACCCAGTGATTAAAGACAGAGAGAATCGATGTCTGTCACGACAACTGGGCTCAGTTGATTTAGAATCCTTAACTGGAAAACATTCAACATCAATGAAGAATCCATTTGATTTAGAGGTATCAAAGACACAACGGCTTGATTTGACTTTAAACCCAACTAACAACCATGTGAACAATACTGGACCTCTAAAGACACCTACAGACTCTTCATCTAAATTGAATGTTGACCCCGAGATTGCTATTGCACCAGTGGCGGGCCCGAATACATCAGTTACAAATTCAAACGATGACATTGTTTTAGTGGATGATATTACATCAGTCACAAATTCAAATGATGATATTGTCTTAGCGGAACCGGAACCACACATCTCGACGCCACAGATATGTTCAATTTTCATAAAGGGTACAGTAGCCGAAAATCGAATCAACCAAAAATGTGGCCAAAATTCCAAAAAATTACGAAGACCAAAAAAGAGTCAGTTCCTGCAAAGACGAATCGTCTAAAGCTTCACCAGAGTGCAACAAAACAAGGAATCATCAAGAATGACGAGACCAAGATCACCAATACAATTTCTAAATAGCCTGAAAAAGACTTGCAACAAATTGAAACAGATGCAACTAAGTTACTTCCAAAAAGTCAACAAATCAAACTTGCAAACTTGAAGTCCCCATCCAAAACTTGCCAAAGCTTAATTGCAAGAAAACAAACGAGAAAATGAAATCTTGGAACTAATGGAGCTGTCCACATACTCTATTACGGAAGATAACGAAAGTGACAACAGTGAAGCTGAACCTGACGGCACACTCATAGTATCCTCTGAATATGACAAGGAGATTCAAGGAAAGGTCCAGTGGAGTCAATTGCCAAAGAAGTTGTCCAAACCTAGTGCTGAGGAGCCCTGTATGTGCAAAGATTGCATGAATAGCAATGAAGCGAAATCAACAACTGCAGCGACATTAGTTCAAACATCACAGTCAATCACTTCTGACATGACAGAAGATATCAAGAATGCAAAACATGAGCCGTCCAAGACAAAACCGAAAAAACGACTGGCACCTGAACTCGATTCTGCAGCCTTAATGTGTGAAGAAAACTTGACACCCATTCAGTTCACTGGAGCAGCTAATGATAAAACTTCAAGCACAGCTCCTACAGACCATTATCACATATCACCATTGAAATTATCTAAATGTCCCCAAGTCAAGCGACAAGACCCGACAATGAAACATCAATATTGTCCAGTTCAGTATGCAGATGGACTATTAATTGAAAGACTCTGCCCTGAAGGGGATGATCTCATCCAGAATCGTGCAAACATCATTCGACTTCTACATCCTGTTCCCTCGCTTAGGTCATTGACATCTAATGATATAGCAGGAGTCGAATTCATGGATGAAGAAAGATTGGACAGAGCACTTATCCATCCCACAACACCTCTAATAGCCCAATTATTGAAACAAGAAATGTCACAATTAAGAACATTGGGCTTTGACGTCATTGATCAGCCAATTATATCCAAGCCAACAAACTTACAGAGTAAGATTGCATTGAAGAAAGGAATGCATTCTCCAAGAAGAAATGTGTCAAAAGAACCAAAAACACATAACAACAAGGGCACTCACATGTACTCATGAGAAAGACGTGACCATTATCATCGCTTCATAAGGCATAGAACACCTGAACAAAGATCGGCCAATCACCATACACGGTCCAGCTACAGAGAGAGATCAAAATCTCCCTTAAATCGACATACAGAACGTCGAGGAATATCACCAGGAAAAAAGAGCCAACAAGGTCGATCTAGCCATAGCGAGAGATCAAAATCTCCTTTAGATCGAGACTCAAATCGTCAAGGAAGATCTTCAGGAAGAAAAGGCCACAGAAATCGATCTAGATCATATGTACCCAGGGTAAAGGACCATCAGGAAAGACCCCTCAGAAAGCCGGACCAAAGTGTACCTGCTAAAGGCACTGAGGATAACTGGAAATGGCTAATGAATTTAGTTGCGGACAAAATTCAAATGCCATAGGTCAGGCCGACAATCGCTAACAAACCCCTAACGATTGCATCATGGAACACTAGGGGTTTTTACATCATTTTACTCAGCAGAATGACAACATTGAAGAACATGATATATGTTGTCTACAAGAAACCTGGCTAATTGAATTACCAATTGTGGAAGGATATTCAACTTACCTGAATCCTGCACCCAAAGGCGTCAAAGGTCGCCCTATGTCAGGTCTCCTGATCCTAGTTAAGAACCATGTTCAATTTAAAATTGTGACAGAATTGAACCCAACCAGCCAAATCCAGATACTTGTTGGTACATTAATAAATATTAATAACAAGGGAGAGCAAACACTAGCCATATGTAACCTATATTGGAACCCAAATACATTAATTAGCGTGGATTTTCCTGGTCAAGAAGAAAGATGGACCGATCACTGCAAAAGAAATTGGCCGAACACAATGTTCATTTTGTGTGGGGATTTAAATTGCAAATGTTTGACCATCAATGATGAACCTATCAAGGACAATAACATACTGGCCACAGCGGATGAATGAAGAGGTTCCAGTGGACTATGACCATGGAAGACAAAAATATGTCAATTCTCAATGGTTCAACTATGGATGATTCCCCAGCACAAATAACGAGGGAAAGCTCCACAAACGGGCAGTTCCTAGACTATATATTCACCTCAGACCCTTTCATCTTTTCAAATAACAACATGAGAGTAATCCAAATGCGAGATAGCGATCATAACTTGCTATCTGTGACATTGTTCCCAATCTCTCGCAGAGATGATCATATGGATCCATTATGTCTTGAAGTAATGGGTAAAAACCGGCTGAGAATACCATAGTCAAAACTACTGAAGCTAACCGATGCTCTGATCACTTCAATTAATTCACCACAAGTCAAAGGGTCAGTTGACACACCTGAATACATAAACCTAGTTAAAACTTTGAAATTAATAAAAAAGGAACAAGAATTATGTATCGACATTGGACCCACAATTTTGATGCTCAAATTGCAACTAAAAAAGAGGCAGCAATCCAGAAACATAGAATTCGCCAACATCATCGTAACTGGACACGGCGATACAAATAGGTCCTTATCCAAAAAGATGCTGAAACCATGCTGTCCACATTAAAAAAATAAGAACACAGCTGAGATCTGGAAAATGATTAACAACTCAGAAATAGAACAAGATTCAATGATTATGACACCTATACTGCCGGAGAAATGGATTGCTCACTTCAATTCCTTCTTGGATAAAACTGAACATCCATGCCTCTTGGATATAACTGAACATCCATGCCTCGTGAACAAAAATGAATATCCATTCTCAGCACCACAATCAGTGGCAAAAAGGCATCTAATAGACACATCTAGTCAAACTATCATGGAAATCATTAACAAGTTATCGACCTCGCGAGCCTGTGGTCCAGACGGCCTCAGCAATGTAGCACTGAAAACAGATGCTGCCGAATGGGTGAATGTTTTCTCGATCTTGTTCACTCACATTGTTATTGTCAACCAAATTCCATCATCTTGGAAGAAATCCATTATAGTCCCTGTTCACAAAAAGGGTGATCAAGCTGAATCATCAAATTATCGTCCTATAGCACTACTTGATTCCCCTGGCAAGATCTTTGGCACTCTGATTCTTAAAGCACTATGCAATTGGGCAAAAAAATCGAACCATATAGACATATGGCAAGCAGGATTTGTTCGCGGGATAGGAACGGCCCTCAACATATTCATTATAAATCTACTGAAGACCAGAACTGAGCGAAATGCGAACTACAAAATCTACGTTGCGGTCATTGATTTAACGCAAGCATTCGACAGCATATCACGACCACGACTTTGGGCAAAATTACAACAATGGAGTTGTCCCCAATCCATACTAGCCCCAATTCAGGCATTTCATCAAGACACCACAATACACGTCAGACTCAATAAGACAGGATTGCTTACTAAATCCATACCAACTAACAAAGGACTGAAGCAGGGATGCCCTTTGGCATCCGAACTATTCAATCCTTTTACTTCAGATGCCGGTGATAGTTTTCAAGACGTTAGGCACTTTCCACCATCAATAGCCACCACAAAAATCAAAAGGCTTATGTACGCTGACGATGTGGTCCTCATAGACCAGACCCCAGTAGGCCTCCAACGACAACTGAATACTCTTAATAACTACCTACAAACTAATGGCCTCACGATCAACCCAAAGAAATCAGCCATCTTACCCATGGGCTTGCGACATCAGACAAAATCTAAAAATCTAAGCTGGTCATTGCTGGGAACTACTATTCCAGTAGTAAAGTTGTTTGTTTATCTGGAAGCCTGCTTGAATACTAGCAAAATATATGCACTGAGACAACAATCCTTGACCAAGAAAACAGAAAACTTGGCAAATTTGGCTAAAATGTTGCTAAAAACGTACTGCAACTACAGTCTCATACCACTAATTCAATTCTACAAAGCCAAAGTCATTCCGATTCTGACATATGGCGCTGAGACATCATTCAATTTTGAAATGAAAAACTGGGCCCTACTGGAAGGACGTTTTTGGAAAACCGTGTTGAGACTTCCAAAAGGAGCCCCAATACAATCAATAAGAATGGAATTGGGTCTGAGTTCTTTAGTAGTAATTGTGGAATGGAAGATGCTTGCATTTTACAGGAAATGCAAAGATGATCAACCAAAAGGAAGCATCCTACATTTACATAAAGCACTGATAACTAGATCTGAGCCAATATTGAAAGAAAGGGAAGAAAAGTGTCTAACCATCATACATTCCTTACAAGACACCAATTAAACCTTAATGAACAATCCTGATAAAATCAAAAAGAAACTTTATTCATTACATTGGTTCAATATCGAAGAGCAAAGACGCAGGTACAAAGGATATGGCAAACTATGGGGAATGATATGATATGATATGATATGGTATTTGTAACGCGCCTATACACAAGTGTTTCAAGGCGCGACGAGGCAGGGAGGGAGGGAAACAGGGGGAAGACAGACAAACGATCTTACTAGGCCAGGTGTCATTCAGATCGCGCAAGTGCAGAGGTAAGGGGAAAAGGAGAAAGTGCAGGGGGAGGAGGTGGGGGGGAAGTGCAGTACAAGGAAGTAGCGTAATAAAATAATAAATAATAAATAAAAAGGGCCAGCTGGTGGCAAGTGCGAGGTAAGTGCAGAGCAAGTGCTGAGAAGTGCTGGGAAGGGGGGCTGTAGGGATACAGTGACAGTCCCACAGTGCAGGGGGAGCCAGTGGAGAGTGGCTGGGCCCTGGACCGAGGTCGCTGAGAGTGGCCCAGATGCAGGTTTAGTGCAGAATTCAGTGGGGAGTTAAGCAGGTTTAGCAGGGGAGAGGGAGTGAGAAGGCAGAAGCGAAGAGGAAGGTTTTGAGGTACTTCCGGAACCGGAGATGGTTCTCCTCAAGTTTCAGGGAGGCAGGAAGGCTGTTCCAGAGGGAGGCCCCTGCTGCGGAGAGAGATCTACCCCCAGCTCGTTGCTTCGAGAAGCGGCTGACCATGAGGGAGTTGGAGACGGATGAGCGAAGGGCTCGTGAAGGAAGATATTTAGGAAGAGAGAGTTGAAGGTATTTAGGCCCCAGGCCCCAGAAGGCCTTGTGGACAATGCAGAGGGTTTTGAACTTAATCCTCGCATCCACTGGGAGCCAGTGAAGAGATTTCAGTCCTGGAGAGATACGGTCCCTGGGCTTGAGGCCAAGGACAAGTCTCGCAGTTCTGTTCTGGATAAGTTGCAGAGGGCGGAGAGTGGAGGCAGGCAGATTAAGATAGAGGCTGTTACAGTAGTCCAGCCTTGAGAGAACCAGGGCTCGGGAGACAGTGAGCTTCTGGGGGAAGGAGAGGAAGGGAAGAATACCTCTGAGGAGGTGCAGCTGGTAGTGTGACTTCTTAGAGACGTCAGATATATGAGGAGAGAAGGAGAGTGTGGAGTCGAAGATGACCCCGAGGTTTTTAGCCTTGCAGGTAGGGGCGGGAAGGGGGCCAAGGGAGGCCGGCCAGAGAGCTGCAGGGAAGGAGGGAGTGGGTGTGCCGATGAGTAGAATCTCAGTCTTACTGGCGTTAAGGCAGAGGTCATTGGCAGCACACCATTCCTGGATAGCAGACAGACAGTCGGAGATGAGGGAAGGAGAGGAGGAGGCCGAGGGTAGCCTGAAAATGAGCTGGGTATCGTCCGCATAGCACTGGAAGTGGGGGCAGAGAGCGGCGATGCGGTGGGCAAGGAGTGCCAGATACTGGTTGAAAAGCCAGGGAGAGAGGTTGGATCCCTGGGGGACACCACAGGTGGAGAAAAAGATGTCAGAGAGGAAGGAGCCCATTTGGACCTGGGAGGGTCGACCGGAAAGGAAAGAGGTCAGCCATGCCAGAGCCTGACCAGTGATACCCAGGTTATCACGGAGACGGTTGAGCAGGATGGCATGGTTGACAGTGTCAAAGGCAGAAGAGAGATCGAGCAGAATGAGAACACAGGGAGTGTTGGAATCGAGGTTAAGGAGCAGGTCCTCACGAATCATTCAGAAACCACATTCAATCCCGAACTATTTGAAGATATTCCCTCATTGGTTCTTCCGGGATCAATTTCTACGATTCAAGTTAAATCTGATTCAAACTAAAGAACTTACGTGGTCCAAAACCACACAATCAGGGACCCAAACTTGCCGTCTATGTAATGAAGGAAAATCAGTTGAAAATCTACAACATCTGATAATGGACTGTTCAACTTTTGAGAATCAAAGAACATTGATAATGTGTGATGTCATCAAAAAATATGGATACACACCAAAGGACATGTGGTGGAAAATGCTACTAGCCAATGAAAAACATCAATAACCTTAGCATTGATTAAACTGTTCATCATCATAAAGAATCACCTAGGTAAATTGGACTAGAGGAAACTGTTATAACCTACATTACATATATACAATGCTGAGGTCTCTGTATCCATCTTATTTTATCTTTTTTCGTTCTTTCTTTCTTTTTATTTTCTAAACATGAAGTTAAAACATGTGATCAAAGGTTGTCTAATGTATAACCGTAAAATCACGTTAAATAAATAAAAAAATATAAAAAAATAAATTGCCCATTCACGGGTGCCGGAAAGGCTACCGCTAAACTTGTAAAGAGGCCCCATGTCTTTAAAACATGTTGTTATGCTTCAATATATGTTTCTTGCTCTTCTGCTTAGCTCCGGCATTGCTCTAAATTGTCATATATCCCTACATCTCTCATCATGACCTCACCTCATTAAATCATAACTTCAGTGTCAGTGAAAGTTCTTTCGACATTGCCCCAAGGGCTCTGCCTTCCCATTACCTGCCAAGTCAAGTGTAATAAGCTATTAGAGACGATTCTTGAGGAGATTTCATTATTACAGGTTGGTAATGTTATGACTACTCCATATTAAGAGTAAAATGTGTATGACTCTATACATGTGCATTATAACTTAATACATTTTTTCAGCAATTATATATTGGCAAACCGGACTTAAAAACCTCTGCTTTTTTTCACTAGTCAACTAGCTTACCTGTGCAGTGATCTAATTCTCTGGGCACATCTGCGTAGCGCTGCCGCTCTTTGCGGGCACAACCACAGACTCCATAAATGCCATTATTGTCCATTCCATTTGGGAGATGCTAGTCCAGTCCTGGTTTTAACTTTGCGTTCTGATAGTTCTGGGTCCATAATGAGGAAATCCACGAGCACAAGTGCCAGAATGCAAAGTTAAAACCAGAACTGGATTAGCATATCCCAAAAGGAATGGGTAGTACTGGCATGTATTCAGACACACACACCACTCCTCAGCCATGTCTCTGCTTCACAACATGCTCATAGGGGGGACCACCAACCTCCCTCTTCACCAAAGTCTTCATCTCACACCCAAATGTTTTGAATAAAGATTGGAGCTTGTCATGCACCATGACCAGTTTCCAAACCTTATGGAAATATAGCTTGCTTGTCCCTTCTAGACTCCATAGTGTCATGTTATGTATGGCTTCATACTGGATTCCCCCTGCTTCTAAGCGCTGAAATAATAGTTTCTAATTCCACAATTAATGATACTTAATGTAGCCACATCATCTGAGGTGAGTCGAGTGCTTATCTCACTGAGATATCCTACTGTCGCAGTGGTACGCACCAAGCACAATTGGCAATGCCGCATGTCGCGGCTATACCACACACGCCTACACAGCACATACGGGGCATCTGGAATTAATGGAGTGATCGCCCAGTGGCTGTTGCCATAGCTTAGTTCAGTCACTGCACCCGCCTACCCCCTAACCATGGTCGAGCTTCACAGTGTCTATGCAAGTATAGTTCCTAAGAGGACAAAATTAGTCACTGAGGAAATGAAACTTAGTTTCCCAGTCACTCATACCATACACAATTTCAGGTTGCTTAGAGAATCTTCCACAACAAGTATGGCCACCTAACAAGGAACATCACAGGTAAGTAGTGCAGAATATGTTAAGTGGGATTGTATGTAATGTAGAATCTTCTTATATATCGCCTTTCTGCAAAAATGTTGGCTTTTCTCTGCATGGTTCTGTAAGAAAGGAGGGCACGGTGTGTTAGTCGGATAGCAGGAAGGCAGATGCAAAACCCTTTGGTGTTGATGGATGCATTACCTGTGTGCCGATATGAAAATATCTATTGTTTGTGGTTAGTACCAACCAGGCAGGTTAGCCATATGGGCAGCCCTCGAATCGTGGAGTGCAAAAATTGGTAGCATAGTTGTTGATAGGAGATGGATAGGGTCTGAATCTGTTAAGTACACTAGTGGTGTCTGAAGGATGGCGTCTGAAGGAGTGTGGGAGGTGTAAGGATGAAAGATTTGGGTAGTGAGGAGTTATTTGAGTGATGAAGGGGTGCAGAGAGAAGAGCATGGGGGCGTGGTTTGAGGGTGATGTTGTTTCCTGGCACTTGGTTGTAGATTTCACTGAGTTTAAGGTGCCAACCGTTGTCTCGTAGCAGATATATGTTTGTATGTGTAAACTGCAAGACTTGTCAGGGTCTCTAAGGTGCTGTGTTCTGCTCTAGATGCAACCTTCAAGTGAGACACAAGTAGCCAATGCATTGTGGGCATCCTAGATGCGATTCCGGGTTTTACCAGTGACACTGCAGACTGTTCCTCCATGGAAAGTTTCCAAGCATTCAAATGCACTATTGAACTTGTTGGAAAGGGGGCACGACCCTCCCACACCCCAAGCACTTCAGGATAAGGCAAAGACTGTGACAGGTAATGTAAGAGACCAGGGGCGAGGGGGTGCCCTCAAAGGCCTCTGCACAATTACATTATTGCATGCTTCATAGATTAAGTGCACATGCAGGAATTGCAGCCATTTTACATATTAGCAGCCATATTGGAACACAAAGCTTATATGCAGCGCAGAAGTCAGCATCCCAGGCCCAGGCAGCGAACATGAGCAAAGGAATAGGTTGTATCCCGGGCACTGCCGGGAAATTCCATTGCTACAAAGATCCATAAACCCTTCATTTGTCTAAAATGTTGCCATCCTTCGTGCCTAGCAAGAATGCGCCCTGCAATGCCATGGAAGCCCAAGAGAAGGAACCCCACCAGTCCCAATTCTAAGTTATAGCACCCAAGTGCCCTAAGTTTTAGGACATCTGATTTCCAAGGTATCAGTGAGCCCCAAACCACTGATCATAAACCTGTTGGACTTCCCGATCGATCAAAAAGATCAGAAGCAGGGCTTTCCTGCCTTCACTTCTTGGTCACACAATTTGTGCTGCGAGGTGAAGGGAGGGATGAAATTATAGCCCAGAACGAGGGTGGAAGATCTTGGAGAGGTGCAGCCCTGTCTGGGAGCCTGTGAAGTGTGTGAGTTAGTATAACCTCAACTTTCCCCCACCCCACTGGGCCCCTGTCTGCTAGTGCCAGGTGCACTGCTACATAGAGATGTGTTGTTTAGTTTGCAAATAATTACCAATTATCCGTCTTGTGGCCGATGACAAATGCAGCATCACCCACGTGGAAGAAGATGGACGGATGGGGCTGGGACCAATGGCCTGGCATCCCCTATGGAGCTGGTGGCCTATGTATAGGGTCTCACCAACCAGACGTGCAGTTTTCTACTGTATGTAATGATGCCACTGATGACAATGTGTAGCTTCTTAATGTGCTGCTCATGCATATATTGGCAGAACGTTGGACAGCAGCAGAGCTCTTTGCTGATGCACTCCTATTTTGTGGGAATAAAATACTTGCTATGCCTGCAAGAGGAGTCGTGGCCCTTTCCTCCCTACTGAGTTGTACATTTTATGGTGTGAGCATTTAGGGGCTTTCCTAGAAACTCAAGGAGCCATGGCACCGACCTCTGGGTTACCACGAATCTGGCAGGGTCCACAAACCACCTGGTGGATCTTTCTTTGCAAGAACAAGCAAATACATTGCATGCTAGTCATTCTGGCAGCAGGCAAATTGTACAGGTCACAACTGAACAAATCCAACCTCATGAAAGCCCCCCAGAGGTGCAATATGACATATGCAGAGCCCCTGGCCCTGTCCATGTGCAAATCCTCAATGAAACCAACTCCTTAAAATAAGTCTCTCTCGGTGGAGAGGTGTGGATCTGAGTATGGGCCAACTTTAAAATAATCTTTCTAAAACGAAAACATGCCTGGATGTCTGGAACTCATTGCTGGGAGGTTCTACAGTGTCCTCTCTGGTCACCCCAAGACTTGTGGGCCTTCCTAGCTTCTTGGAGTTCTTGAATAACCTTTCCAGTTCCTGTGCTTGTTCAAAAAGGGTTCCCTCAACCCCATTCAAGTCTCTTATCATTTCATTCTTTAGCTTTAGGTTTTCCTGAGCACTGCTTCAGTTGACTGATCAGTAGCAGGTATTCCGGGGTCATGTACCCCATACTGACTCTACCAATTATATACATGCTAGTAGACGGTTCAGCGGAAGCAGCTGGCAGGCAGAGTTGGAAAGGTATTCTTTTAGGCTTGTCTTGACTGGGGTCCCTTCTGATGCTTCACCCCTTTCACCCTGTCATATCCCCACATGGCCTCATGTTCCTTCTCCCGCCTTCTGCTTCATTACTATTTGCGGCATGGCTGCCTCCAAACTCAGGTCCGGGTTCCCTGAATTGGGAAATACTGGGCCATTTCGACCTAGGAGGACCTGGTATTTCCCCATTCAGGTAACCCGGACCATCCCCATTCCCATTTGAGCCCCCAGAGGGCTCAATGGGAATGGGGAGGGAGCTAACAACGGGCCTGGTAATAACGGGCCTGTTGTTAGCTCCCTTGTCCCCTCACGGGACCCGCAAAGGGCGTCTGGTCTGACTAGTCGTCCAGAGCGGGTTCCGCGAGGGAACCTCGTAATAGGGCGGAATGGGTTTAACGGCACCGGCAACATTACCAGTGCTGTTAAACCCATTCCGCCAGGGTCAAAATGAGGCCCTAGGTCTGCTTTTAAACTTTACTCGCTTGTTTATGGCGAATTTGCCACATTGTTTCCTTGGTGGTAGAAGACTGTGCTGAAAAAACAAGGAATTGTTAACTTTGAATGACCTGTGGAGACTTGCAACACTGTTTTAGGCATGAATCTCCAGATCCCACGCATGGCAAGCCCCACTACTGGGAAACCACTAGCTTGCATCAATGAATCAAGTGCAGGCCTTTGGCATTGGAGATGCACCATGCTGGCTCTTTGAAGTCCTTACCTAGAAGCCATGACCGTAGGAGTATTTGGACAACTGTTGCCACTGGTGTGGGAATGAACCTGATTAAGCATAAGCTTTTTTTTCTTTCAGGCTAACTTATTTTGGGAGAATAACTATAGAAACAGATATAGGCACTGTCTCCTGTCATGCTTCATGAGGCGTGGGAGTGACCAGGTGGTCCTCCCCACGCCACTCGCGGTCTCATCATCCGCTAGCTGTCGGAGGGAGCACCCAGCCCTCTGAAACCACCCCTTGGCATGCAGAGCCAGGGATGGTTTCATCTCAGTTGTCTTAAGCAAAAGGTACATTTAGGTTTTTGAAGGTCTACCTAATGTTGATAGTGGCCATACACTCAATGTTTACCCACAAGTTATCTGTGTAGGGAGATAAGTACACTTCCTCAACAGGTAACCTATGGGTGCATATTGCGTGTAGGACCATGATCACCGGTTGGGTCATAGATAAACTGAGTGAATACCTTAGACCCGATGGCCGCCAAAAGATCTGCCACTGCACTGCCATCGCAGACCTCAACCGTGTTTGCAGTCAAGATGCTCAACAGGAGGGTGAGGGCATTCAAACAGTGAAGAAACCGTATCCGCTGTCCGAGATATACGTTACCTCCAGAGCAGGACGAAGGGAGTCAGCGAATGGTGAGTGGAGGGGTGGCCCGGATGATTCTGAACACCCAATTAAACCCAGGTTGTCTTTACAGGCCTGACTGTGAAAGCTGAGTGTAGGACTTTAACCTCTAGCAACTCTTGCGGCTCTTCATACTTTGTTGTTTTGCCTTCTGATTTTAGATTGAGTCCTTGGTTCTGCTTCATTTCACAGGCTTTCCCTCAAGCTCCGCGTAATGATGAATGAGTCAATGAAAAGACACCTGAAATCCCTCTGCGTCTTCCAGTGGGTGCTGACCTACCTCGTCCTGGGTAAGAAGCAGGTGCCCCTGTCTGACCTCATCCCAGCCGTAGTCATATTGAAGGCCCTAGTAGTATTGAGTGAAAATGTTAAACGGGGGGAGGGGGTTTGGAGCCAAGAGGCATGCCTACGTAGACAATCTCCCAGCCTCGCTTCCAATGAACTATTCAAAAAATAATGAGCTTATTATTTTGGATGGAAAATGATCACTTAAAGCTGGGACCCTGCAATGAACGATTGTGGAAAGGATGAAGACATAAATAAACCTTGTTGGTGGCCATGTCCATTTTCATGAGCCAATCCTCTGCCATCAAATCTACCGTGACAGGCTAAGCCGCCATGTGCAGAACATTGCAATAAGCTGTGAATCCATTTCCAATTCACTGTTACAGGGCATGCCTCCATGAGCATCCATTTTCACAGGCCACACTTCCATGCCCAAACCTTTGTCCGAGGCCATGACTCCCCGCACATTTAATTTCCCTATGTCGTGCTCCCATGTGCAAGCCATTCTAATAGGCCACGTCTAAATGTACAATCCCGTGTCATGAATGATGGCTTTATATAAAAACATTGTCATTGACCGCTTTTCAATGTAGATATTGTCATACCGCCATGTCCTTTGTCACAGACAATGCATTCATATCAATCTGTTTCGATAGGACTCACCTTCGTGTAGCTACTACTGTTGTCATTGGCCATACCCCAATCCAATCACCGGGCAGAACATTGGCTTCAAGAGCAATTTATTTTGATGGGGCCTGCTTCCATTCAGATGACACCATTGTCATAGGCTGTACCACACTATCAGTTTCTCTGTCTTAGGCCAAGACTCCATGGCCAATCCATTTCCAAAGGTCATGCCTCAAAGGCAATCCTATTGTCAAAGCCTGCACCTTGATGGAAATAGTTTTATCAAACACTGTGCGTTATGCCCATTCTCTTATGCTGCTCAGTGGCCTCAGACCAACTATTATCCAAAGTCCCATTTGCCTGTCGAATCCATTGTCTGAGGTCACAGATCATTGGCCATTATATCATCACAAGTCAGCTACACGCAGACACAACTCCAGGTTCTTTTCATATGCCCCAATGTGGCAGTCCTAGGTCAGACCCCTTAAATTCATGTGGTATACTTATGGTCTCTGAGGAAGTGGGGAGCTGTAATAAGACACCTGTGTCTAGCATGACCCTACTCGGCAGAAGGAGGACTGCAATTGCGGCGTGTTCTATGTTCTGCTTCCCAACCCAGGGGGCAGATTATCATCCCATTTTCTGACTAAACAATCCAAATCCAGGAGATACAGGGATAGGTTCATTCGATGTCTGTTTGAAAACACAGATTCCAACTTAAGAGGCAAATTTATCAATGGGAAATGTTAGCCATAATCTGTTACTCTCTGTTGACGTGTGTCCCTAACTAGGCGGGTACATTCCACAGTATGATAAGACCGCCTCATTTTTCTTATTGTGTTGTTGCCCCACCCTGTCTGTTAGAATATTCTAGTGCTGTGCCCTCAACACACATCCCTCTGATTGGTTGAGCAGGGATGGGATGATAAACTGTTGCGCTTCTCTCCACAGGGATCTTCTGTGCGGCGGTGTTGTTCTACCTCATGTTCACCTCTCTGTGGCTGATCCCGGTCATGTACTACCTGTGGGTGCTGATTGACAGAGACACGCCAGAGCGAGGTAAGGCAAGCACAGGATTGCTTCATGCAGGATGCAAATTTGGGGCTCAGATCCCCGTCACAAGAGTTGAATTTCACACTGAGCAGCAGTAGCGGCTAGTGAAGTTTCTAATTGGAGAGACATCAACATTTTCCTATGAATATGCAGGAGTGGCGGAGTGTAGGTGGAAATGCTGAACCACGCAAGGCGCCACCAGCCCAGAGTAAATATTTTAAATAATGGGTTAAAATTGTGCATTTTACAGCCGATTTTCTGTGGAAAAATTGGCTAAGAAGCCACAATTTGCAATCTTTTTTATAAGTCACCAACAGCAGAAGAGCATTTTTTCGAATGCATTTTCATGATGCCTTTAACTACTGGATGTCCATATTGGGCCACTGTAAGAAAACTTTTTATGCAACAATATATGGCAGTATTTCCACATCAGAACATGCTCATGTTTGATTTTCCCACAATGCCAGTAATGATACTTCATGATACTATACGAAAACATGTCCCTGCTGGCTCTGCCACTAAAAAACAAAGCCATGCCACAGTAATAAAAGATGTCCTTGATGGCTCTGCTAAAATATGCTAGTATACCTGTGTAAGAATAAACTCCTGTTGGCTTTGCCTTTAATTCCGCTGGCTGTAATTCCGCTGAAATCCCCATGGAGTCATATGGACTCCCAAAATGGGGACTTACATTGCCCTACCAACAATTGTAATCCTGCGGTAAATCCGCAGTATCAAGTGGCGGTAGCGATAATTCGGTATGGCAGTATTTAAGCAGATTTACTGAGGCGATGATGGGCGTGAGCCCATTTGAGATGACGAGAGGAAGAAAAGGGAATACGAAGACATCACTTGCATAGCTGGCAAGGACAAGAGTTTCTGATTGTGTGGTTAAGGATGTCAGAAGGAGTGTGGGCCATAGAAAGGAAGGGTTGTTGAGGCATTTGAATGAAAGGAAAGGGTGTAAGACCACTGAGGGATGTGCTGGTGATTGGGTGAGGGTAAAGAAGGGTGTTGTGAGAAGAAAAGGTGATCCCCTGTACAGTGAACCTGTACTAGTTGATAAAGTGATAAGACATGCTGTGAGGTTAAGAGGTGGTCAAGTATGGATCTAGGAAGGTTTGCGAAGGTGTGAAGATTTAGGTATGTGAGGGAATGATGAGTGAGGAAGGAAGGGAGAAACGTTATATCTTGGGCTGACTGCTTGTGAGAGGTGTGGAGAGCTCATGGAATTTGGAATTTCAGGCACCTTCTGTGAGGTTGTAAGGATTTCAGAGAAAGCTGCTACATACTAGCTTCTTGCTAATAAAGACATTTGTCCTCACCTCTTTGCATCAAGCGTCTTCTTAACAATGGCAACAGGTTTTACTTTGGCATCAGCTCCCGGTGACGGCCTGTTCCCCACAGCTGTGCGGTGGTGAAGACCACGACCGTGCTTGTGTTGTGACAGATCATCCCCAGGTATTGTGGACCGCGCTTCGTGTGGCGCGTTGACTGGTGATTTCCGTACCCAGGTTCACCATTCACCGGAATTGAGGGCAACAAGGGCTCCGGTGGCTGTGTGCAGAGTTGCGCTCGCTGCCAAGCCGGTTGTTGACATATGATGTAGCATGTGGCTTCCTACGTGCGTATGGCTGACGCTGTTAACAGCAAAGTAGGACTCAAACCAAGGGCGCTATGGAAAAGTGAAGACACCATTGACGGCAAAGAGGGACTCCAGCCTACAGGCGCCTTAGCAAAGGAAGCACAATGTTCAAGAAGCAGTGAGAGAGTTTGCTGATCGAGTAGCACTGTGCAGCACCGGTGTGCTGAAGTGAGAAGGCGATTCGGTGCGGCATAGGGAGAGGAGTGCCAACGTGTGGGGAATGTTCTTTTGGTTGAGAGAGGATATTGTGAAGCACGAGGTGGTGTGTGCCAACGCACTAACAGAGGATTGTGTTAATTGACAATTGGTTTTCTGCTCAGGGTTTTACTCTGAGTACGGGAACGCCACATGGCCATGCAAAGAATGCCTGGGCCAGCCATTGTTATGGTGTTACCCAGCCCGACCAGAAACAAGCGAGCACAGTGGAAGAAAGGCTTGCTGAACTATGTTAGAGCTGCTGGTGGGAACGGTTTTGCCATTGACAGGAAGGCGTTATTCATGAAGAACTTTTTTGGAACATGAAGGTCTGCAAGTTTTTGAAACACTACAGGACTCATTGGACTCCGTAGACACTGACATATTGAATGAGCTGAACATAGCTATGTTAAAATTGGATGGGCATTTCAATCGAAAGACTAGCAGAATTTTAGAGTGGTATAATTTTGATATTCGTTCTCAGTAGAGTGGTGAGAGTGTGGAGGAATATATCACTGCCGTGCACCATTTGGCTTTGTCATTTAGGTTTGGAAATAAGCTGGATGAACACATTTGTGATCAGTTCATGATACATTATAGCAATAATAGAATTTGTGAAGAGCTATGGCCAAAACACAACCCCAGTCTGGAGGAAGTAATCAATATTTTGAAAAGGGTTGAACACTCAATGGTGTGTATGGAAAAGCTAACCAAATCTGCAAGCAAGGATGTGGTACTGTATGGGTCTGATGAGAAGGAAAAAATGAAAAGTAAGGGAAGCCAGTTTCGCCAGAAGTGACTAAGTGAGACAAAGGGTGATCACCCTGGTCCAAGGGGAGCTAAAGCGGAAGAGCGGTTATGTTTCGGGTGTGGGAGAAAGAATCATTTGGCAGGTGCACCAATATGTTTGGAAGAAAAGTAAGTTGCTCAAACGCAAGAGATGGGGACATTTTGCCGACTGCTGCAAAAACCTTCATGCAGGATCATTTGGAGACACTTTCCCCACCTGACATCCAACCAGGGGGGCATAATTTGGACACAATTGAGCTGTTATGTTATTTTATGGCTGATTTGGAGTTTAAAGGTAGGAAAGCAGTAGGAAAGCAGGTAGGAAAGCAGTGGGAAGGGTGTATTTAACTAAGAAGGGAGCAACATTATTGGGAGGTTGTGAAGAGAAAAAATTGTGTACACGTTTCAATGCAAACACGAGTGAACAGGTTCGTCATGTGGGGCAAAATTGTGCCAAGAGAGATGTGGAGAGTTATCGGAGTGTGTTTGGAGTGGCAAACATTAGGGGAATGAGGCATTAAATGGTTCTGAAAGAGGGTACTGTGCCTGCGGCAGCAAAGCCATGCCCCATTACAATGGTTTTGCAGAAAGGAGTAAAGGAAGAACTTAACAAATTGTGTAATATGGGAATAATAGAAAGGGCAGGTAGTGTTAAGTAGGTCTCGCCTTTGGTCATTGTCAAGAAACAGAGTGGACAGTTGGGTCTGTGTGTGGACCACATGCAATTTAACAAACGTGGTGTTGTTGAGAGGTATCCTTTGCCGAATATGTTCAAAATGCTGCCTATGATAGGGAAAGGGAAGGTTTTCACAAACTTAGATTTTAGCTTCAGCTCATCATCAGGTGGAGTTGGAACCACAGTCCCGAAAACTAACTGCTTTTGTCTCACATGAAGGCATATTCCAATTTCACAGGATGCCATTTGGTTTGGTTTCTGCGTCTTCGGTATTTCAGAAAGTTATAGTACCCTATGTGCGGAAACCCAGAAGGAAATAACAAACTTATCCTTTAATCTGTTCCATTGAGTGAAAATAACCCACTCAGGACAGGATGGGAGGGGGCTGTGTGGGGAAAGTGAAATATGAAGAGCCCCAGGCCTCTAGACAGAATCTCAAAAACTTGACCTATTACCCTATCTGCGGATTTTAAAATTGGACACACTATTCCTGCCCTCACTTATAGAAAAAACACACCTCTCCATGTAACCTCCAGAACTGGACACAATACATGGAGGGATAGATTACAGAAATTGCACTGATGCTTGGCAATTTCGCAATGAACATTCAACTGACAAACGAGCGCAAAGTTACATTTTGCAGCAGTGTGTGAGTGCAAATAAGGCATCATTCCCCATCATTATCAGAAAAGTGCCTGTTTCCAGTGTAACGTGTGTGTTCCAGTTGCAGATAAAAAGAACACGATAAAGCACTTTACATGAGGCCTCCAGCATTAGATATGAAACTCTGACTGTAATCTCCCGACCTTGGTACCTACTCCAGACAGTTCACATGTGCGCCTCCAGGTTGGGGCCTCCAGAATTGAATCCAACCCTCCTCTAGAAGTGTCCTCCAGAAGTGCACTGATGGTGAGGTCGGCAGAATCCTCCCTGAGAGAAGGACCTCCATGTGGTTTCTCAATAACCCTCAGGTTGGTTATAAGGGGAAGATAGTCCTTAGAATGTGCCTCTGGTACCTGAGCCTATGGGGCAGTATTAAGTACAAACCTTGTGCTAGAGGAGCATATCATGTTATTTGTGTACTTTTTCCTGCATTTTACAGTTTATCGCTGGGCTTTTTCTCACCTCGTTATCCATCACCTCTGTTCTCCTCCACAGGCGGTCGGCGGTCGGACTGGATGCGGAGATGGAGAATCTGGAGACAAGTGAAAGATTACTTTCCCATTAAGGTACAGGAACATTGTTTGTAATGCACATTTCTAGGGGCCTGCTTGCTAGAGCTGTAAAAGAAGTACAAGTCGAATAGAAAAAGAGTAGAAAAGGACCACCAAACCATGGCATCTATGAGAGACTACTTTAATTTCCACAAAGTGACGTGCACAGTCGGTGTTCTACAGGAAGTGACAGATGCATGCAGTGGGTTCTTTAGGCCGTGTAAGGTGCACACAGCGGCTTGCAGGAAGTCAGTGGAGCATGCTGCATTACAGGAAATGACTTACCTATCTGTCCTCCACCATACCTCTCAACTGCAAGCTTTTGGCTGGTGTCTCACGCCATGGAATTCGTTCTCTCACCCGCCAAGCTCCTCACACATCCATTCACTTCAATGGACTCTCACCCACCTGAAATAAGATGGTCTGTTTTCACCCATCCAAGGGACTAAAAAGCTTGAGAGGTATGCCTCCACATACGACGCACACAAAGAGTGATAAAAAGATAACATGTGATCCATATTGGATGTGAGAGTGACATCAGCGTGACATAAAAATGGTTAGGCAGTGACACAGACAGCGATAGCAAATGAGGGCTTTAGGGAATGGTAAACACACGAGAGGCATGTATGACTGACAGTTGAACATTTCAAGGAGAGAGCAACTGGAACCCTATAAAGAAAGTGCGAGAAACACACGAACTGCAAAATAGTTGAGAGAAAAAAGCCATATATTTTAAGAGGCAAAAAAGAGCCATGGGAAAGGACGAGCTCTCAAGCATCTCTGACAGGAAGTAAGGGATGCTTGGGGGCTATACCCAGAGTAACACGCAAACATAAGAACCAAGCAGGAAGTCGGGAGAAAGGGAATAGCTATAAGTGAAGGGAGCAGTACACGGGAGCTATACAGGAAGTGAGAGACATATGATACCCAAACAGAAAGCCATGGTTACATGAAGTGTATACAGTAGACGAGACTCACATAAGAGCCGTACATGAAGTGAGAAATGCCCGGGAGCTATACCGCAAATGCTCCTAGTGAACAAATTAAAAGGCCTGCCAGAGAAATGGATAGATGATGGATTGGGATTATATAATCGTTTTTTAATAGATGGGATTCTATGTCCCTCTACGAAGGAAGCAATCATCAGTTTAATACCTAAGTCAGGGTGGGACACTACCAAATGTATCAATTATCGTCCAATCTCGCTTCTCAATGTTGATGTGAAAATATTTACTAATATTTTAACTATTCGATTGGATAGACATATGGGTGAATTAATTGATCAATCGCAAGTGGTTTTTATGAGGATTAGACATGGGTATGATAACATTATAACGTTGATAGATGTTATGGGTCTGCCGGAAGCCGATGTTGGGAAAATTCTATTAATGTTCTTGGATGCTGAAAAGGCTTTTGATCGTGTGAATTGAACCTTTTTGAATTATAAGCTACTCGAAATGGGGTTTGGGCTATTATTTCTAAACGCTGTTGGTGCATTACAGTCTGGTATTATTGCTAGAATATTGGTTAATGATGAGTTGTCGTCATTTCAGCTATTTAGGTTGCCCGTTATCTCCCTTTATCTTTAATTTAGCATTGGAACCACTGTTAGCTTACATTAGGCATAAACCAGGCATCCGGGGTTTAAGTGTGGGAGATAGGGAGGTTAAAGTGCTTGCCTATGTAGATGATACAACCATAATTCTAGCCAATCCAGGAGAGGGAGGTACACTTTTGAAGCATATGATCGAGGGGGGTAGGATTACTTTCAGGGCATAAAATAAATTGGGAGAAAGCGGTTTCCCAGTTAAGGAAACCCCTCTATGTAATGAGCCAGCTGACTGGAATTGTCAGTGGGCAAGACAGACTCTGAGTGTGAAGTATTTGGGGATCCACTTTATTCATGACATGAAGAAAATTGTGAACTATAACCTCAGTAAATTGATAGAGGTGCTTCAAAGAAACATTCGTAAATGGGGGTGCATTACTTTGAATATTTGGGCAAAAGTGAATGCGATAGAAATTATGCTGTTACCTAAGGTTTTATTTTGTCACTACCCTTGTCATTTTCCAAAAATGAGCTTAAGCGTATTGATAGATTATTTCAGGAATTCTTATGGGGTACGGGGACGAGGCCAAAAAATCCATGTTATGTTATGATGTGTAATGTTTGGGAGGAAGATTTTGGTTACCCCATACTTGAGAAGTATCATAGAGGATTCTTGTTAAAAAAATCTGCCTATTATTTTAAAGAGGAAAGGGGATCGGAGCCATTGTGGTTATTGATAGAAAGGAACAGACTACTACCTTTGCATTTAGGTAGTCTGTATTCCTTTGGGAAAAGCCCCAAACTGTTGTAACTATTGTTACTACAAGGACTGCATTGACATCGTGGATTTTGGGGTGCAGACAAAATCTGTTTATGTATAATGAGGCATCTATCTGGTACAACCCGGGGTTACAGATAGACAACAGGATGTTGAATTGGCGCAGCTGGGCTAACAAAGGAATCTTGAAAATTGGGGATGTTTGGCGGGGTGGGAGAACGATAACCTTCAAAGGGCTATTGGTGAAATATGGTCTGGGCAAGAGGGAGCTTGGGAGGCACAGGAGTTTGGAGGAATTACTATCTGAAAGACAACAGATGCTAAATACATCAATGATGGAAAAGCCTAAGATCTGTGAACTATTTGATACACCGCCCGGCATGTGTCAACCTTTGTAAAAACAATGCCAGTGGAAGGCCCTTTTCTTGACTCCTGAGAGAAGTTAAGGCAAACCTGGATTGGTGAGGTTGGTAGGAATTTATCAGTGAAGGAGTGGGAGGGGCTCTGGAAGGTGGCTGTTAGAGCCAAGATGGATTTAAATTTGCGTTATACACTTCAAAGGGTCTTAGGTCGCCTCTATTGGACTCCTGCACGTATGAATGAGCTGGGTATGATAGATAATGATCTGGGGTGGGGCTGTCAATGAGAGAGAGGCTCATTACTGCACATGTCATGGAATTGCACTAGAGTGGTTGACTTTTGGAAAAATGTGCTTGATAGATGAAATACAATCTGGGTTGTTTCATTTCCACCAACCTCATCGGCAGTGATTCTGTTGTCACTTAAGGGTAGATGTGACCTTGTATGTGAGTTATCGTGCTGGATTGACAAAGATCTTCTTGTGGCAACCAAACAAATATTGAGAGTATGGAAAACAAGAAAGAAACCGCTTGTAGCAGGTTGGTTAACAGACAAAAACTCTTTCAAATTTTGAAAAATGTATGTTTCAAAGAAAAAATCAGGAAGAAAGTTATCTGGAATCATGGGGGCCCTTCAATGAAACGTATGGGTGAGTGTAGATTAGAGCATTTATATATTGAACATATATGTGTAAGTCTAGTTGAGGGGGGAGGTTTGTGGGGATGTATGGTGGTGTTTGTGATTCGTCCTTTTTCTGTGTGGTTTGTGTACTACATTTGTGTTGCCTTAAACTGATTGGGTTTTGGGATACTAATTGAATTTATAGTTCTGAATTGTTTCGTTTATTTGCATTATGAGATAAGTTAGATGTAATGTGCTCTGATTCACTTGAAACTGTAACAACACAAAACCTATGTATTGGTTGAAAAAGCAGTGTCTGTGAAAATGTAAATAAAGTGATGAAAAGAAAATGCCTGGCAAATACCTATACAAAAGGTAACAACTATTGCCAAAGCTTGTTTCTTCATCTTATGTTTCAGATGATTAAGACTGCAGAGCTCTGTCCGGAGAGAAACTACGTCTTTGGCTGCCACCCTCATGGCATAATCTGTGCCGGACCATTCAGCAGCTTTTGTAATGAATCCACTG
This sequence comes from Ambystoma mexicanum, assembly GCF_040938575.1. Lineage (NCBI taxonomy): Eukaryota > Metazoa > Chordata > Amphibia > Caudata > Ambystomatidae > Ambystoma > Ambystoma mexicanum. The sequence goes on along the minus strand of NC_090921.1, from coordinate 262,635,517 downwards.
ACTTTTCTCAGACCTTCCCGGGCATTCGACCTTATCTTGCTGTCCTGGCCGGCCTTTTTCGTTTGCCTGTATACAGAGATTACATGATGTCTTCAGGTAAGTCTCAAGTCCACACCAGGCCGCGCTAACAGAGACTGCACCTAACTCTCGATGAGCTCTTTGTGAAACAGGGGAGAGATTTGGTCTTGTGACTAGGTGGCTGGCCTTGGCACATGGGTACATGTTATGTTGATTTTATATTGACTTATACCGTGCACCGCTACCACCCTGTGGCAGTCTCCATGCACCTACGTGGCTCTGCAAGAAAGAGTACAGCGTTGATTAGTGAGGGTAGAGGCATAGGATAGATCCAGAACTAGGGGAAACTGGCATCTGTGTGTGTTGGTCTGCAGATCGGTTGTTTGTATCTGTAAGGGCGAGGCCCAATGCCTGGGATGTTTGTTGTAAGTGAATGTCTGTTATGTTGGGTGTGTGTTTGATGTGTACACTGGCTGGTATTTAAGGTTATGGCTGTGCGCACTGGCTTGTTGAGCCCTTAGGGATAAGGTCCAGTTGCATGCAAGTGTTAGTTATGTTGGATGTGTGTTTGTGTGTAGTTTGGCTAGCTGATGGGTGTGTACAATACAAGGGAGGTGTGTAGGAGAGGATCAGGAGAGGGGTGGTTAGTGCATTGGGTGCCCTAAAAGTTCTTCTAGTTGGTTAATATTCATGATTCCATCTGAATGTGATGCAAGGCGAGTTCAACTCAGCCTTTCATCCTTCCGAGGTCGAAATAATGAGTACCAATTTCGGTTGGATGATATTGTATGTAAATATGTGCCCTGTAAAGCGGTTTGGATAAAGGCGCTATATAAATAACACATAATTATCATTATTCATAAATCTATCTAAATGGGAGGCAAGGCTCATTTTAATATTTCTATCTAAATGTGATGGATGGCTAATTTTCACAACAGAGCTGAGCTCTGCTCGCTCATCGGACAAGAAATCTCAGGATCACAAATGGTGATTCACATGAAAGTAAACCCTTTTACTGACATCTAGTTGCAGCAATGAAGGGCAATTGTTACCCCACATGTGGTCTACACTTCCGGTAATTCAGAATTCATAGGAAAAGCTGTTAAGAAGATTTGAAAGATACCTACTAGGGTGTTCTTCACTACCAGGGTTTCTGCATTCACCATTCACTGGACGGTACCTTGTGTCCAAGATGTGCAAGTTACACAACACACTCCTCTATTAAATGTTCTGCTGCTATATTAAATAAACTGGGCTAAACAAAGAGCCACTGTCACAGTGGAACAGCCTGGTAAACGTCTTAAATAGTTGACACCAGCAATGGAATGAAACTCTGGCAGGCAGTTGTCAATACAATGATGCTTTATTGGCATGAGTACATCATTTGCAAGGGGTCCTTCACCCCCACTGTATGTGATAAGCACATTACAAGCAACCCAGGAGTTGCTTAACCAAACAGAGAAGCAGCGCTGAAGGCCTGAGACACAATAACATGTTTACATATGATCACACGAACATCCCCTTTCAATACCGGATCGCGAGCTCGCGCTGTTACAAGATGTTGTTCATGTGCAGAATACATATAGACTCTGTTAAGGATGTCAAAGAAACCCGTCAAAATACAGTTTGTAATTTGCTGGAAAAAAATAGTTCAAGCAAATCTATTCAAATGCATTTTAATGCTATTATTTTGGTTTAAATAAGTGACGACTTGCAGTTAGTTGAAAGCGCTCAGTATTTAGCTCTAGCAGTGCTATTAATACATATACTACCTCAATGTCTGTTTATCAGCTGTGAATTACAGAAGAGACGAATCTTAAATTTGGGGCACGCTTTTATTGAAATGCTCCAGTGGCAGCTGACATTCTGATTGGTACTGGCTCAGGCAACAGGAATGGTGTCAGAACTACGCAACTGTAATAGTTTATTGCTGTTGCATAGTCCTTTTCTCATTACAAGTGAGTAGCGATGACACAGCTATACACTAATGAGATCATTTTGTAGACAGCTATTTCCGGCTTTAATTTATGATCAGTGGTGGAAATGGAAAACAATTGGTGGGGGATCCCACGAGGGCCAGGGTAGGGGCGTAGTTTGGGTGTGAGGAGGCAGGGTTTGGTGGTGCGGAGCTGGCAGTTGACCTCCGATCAAAGTAAATGCCCAAAATAATAGTTTTAAATGGCGCTATTTCTTTCATGCTGCTTCTTTTCCAAACTACATATCAATTCCACTTTAAACCACTTTCATGGCACTGTTGATGAGTTAATTCACTATGAGGATAATAGTTTTGATGAGTGTTGCTGAGTAAATATTCTTTAAAATGCACAATTTGCATCTCATTTTATAAACAAAACTCCCCCTTGGGTACTATTCAAACAGGGTGATTTCTGTTCGCCATAAGCAACATTTTCTTTTACTTGAACCACACACGGCACAGCTCGTGTAGCTCCCCTTTGAATGCAGTTGGGTAACTGCATCGTGTGTGATAGTTTCAATGTTAGGGGTATTTATTTATTCATGCAATGTTTGTCGGATACCTGTATATTTAGTTATTTATGCAATGTTTGTTGGATACATGTATCCGACAAACATTGCATAAATACATAATCAGGGTCCATGTATCCGACAAACATTGCATAAATAAATAAACTGGGTTGTGGCTGAGGACTGTAACTTCCTCTTGTGACCCCTTGCACTGGGTCACCAGAGGAAGTTAGTTTGCTTGTGGGTGCTTTTTTTTTCTGCTGTGCTGCCTCTGGCCGAGTCCCGAGATCCGGCTACACATCTGGTGCCGGATCTCGGATCCATCGAGAGCCGGCCCAATAGCCAGAGTTGTTTATGGTGCAGCTTCAGGCCCATCCCTGGCACTAGCAATACCACAAAACTTCACTATACTAAGGTCAAACAGAGAAACTGCACGAGGTGGTGTCATTGCATTCATTACCAAGACCAAATTGGGTGTAAGGGTCCTCCCTTTCCCTACAGGCGAACTTATGACAGTGAAACTACCCGTAACATACTAACTATGCATCTCATATACAGACCTATGTGTACATTTGAGGAGGATATTACCTCACTTCTAACTATTAATACCAAACCGAGCTCACAAATCATCTTACTAGGTTACCTTAATCTAAGCCTTAACGACCCTAAAGATGAGAATGCCTCAGTACTTGCTAATACTATCTCTGAACTAGGTTTCACCCACTGTATCAACTCACCAACACATATTAAAGGCAGAACGCTAGACTGGCTAGCCGACCTTAACTGTGAACCTTGCACCTGGACCGACCACCATACTATTTCCTTCACCTTACAAAATAGCCTACAATCTAACTTATCCATCCCTTTGCCCCTTTCCCTCCAGTACGTACCAGGAAGACGAGAAATATAACAGTGGAGAACCTATTACCACTACTCCAATCCATCAGAAATCCTACTGTTACTAGCTCTGACCCTTCAGTACTAGTAGAACTTTACAATCATTCGATCAAACAAGCCATCAACACAATAGCACCTTCAGAAATGTGCTAAGGCAAACCTTGAGCACATGTAAACTCCTGGTTCACCCCTAGTTTAAAGCTCTGTGCAAGAAAAAAAGGAGTGTAGAAACTTCCTGGAAAAACAACCCTACAGAGCCTAACAAAGACAAATTTATCAAAATCGCTAATAAATACAAAGAAGAGATCCTTCAAACAAAAAAAAGACACTTATAACGATAGGATTGATGAAGCTAATTCCAATACCAGAGAACTTTTCATCATTTTAGTATAACTAGAGTCTCCCTTACCCCCCCAACGGAAACATGCATCAATGATTAGAACTGGTGCTCTAATATTCAAGCTGCACTATCCAATAACATTTCTCCCCTACAAGACAAAATCGAAACTAAAAAGTGAAATCTCTCAAAGGTCTCCCCCTTACAGGAACCCCAGATGACTCTGACGAACACAAATAACCTCTTTAAATTCACTGAAGTCTCTACTCATGAAGTTGAGAAAATAATCGCCTCGCTCAAACCATCTAGATGCCAGGGAGATGCTTGCCCGGCACCAATAATCAAAGAGGCAGCTAGTGAACTAGTGCCATTCATCAAGACTTTAGTAAACTCATCCTTTAACACATGCACCCTCCCCACAAATCTAAAAGACACATGGGTACTGCCGTTACTAAAAAAAAACAACCTCGACCCAAACATCCCAAACAATTACAGACCAATAACGACCGTTCCCTTTCTCGTGAAAATCTTAGAGCGGCGTACCTACAGATACAGGCTCACTTAGAATCTAACAACCTCCTTGACCCGAGACAATCAAGATTTAGGCCTAAACATGGCACAGAATCAGCATTAATAGACCTTAAAAACCAAATGGATGGCTTAAAGGACAAAGGAAAGCTCCTCCCCCTGCCCCCCACCCTATTACTATTAGACCTCTCGGCGGCATTCGACTTAATGCACCACAAAGTCCTTTGTAAACACCTTAAGTCAGCTGCCCACTTCTGTGAAGATGCCACTGCCTGGATATAATCCTTCCTGGACAATTGAACTATAAGGGTCTTCTCACCAAATGCATCAGCTGAGCCTGCACCTATCACTTGTGGAGTTCCACAGGGGTCGTGTGTCTCTCCTACGATGTACAATATTTCTTTACCAAGCCCCTCTTTGATGACCTCGATAATCTGGGCGTCACCTACACAAACAATGCAGATGACACTCAGATTCTCATCCCCATCACTGGTGATCATGACACTGACCTTACCTTACCTAACTTAACAAGATCTACCACATTATCCAAGCATGGATGGCCACTCATGGCCTTTGTGTTAAGGTTGAAAAGACAGAGCTCCTGCTTATTGGATCTACCGCTAAACTAAAGAATTTGAGTAACCAATTCAAATCATTCAATATCTATGGCAATAATATCAATGTATCCAAGGAGGTAGAAACCTTGGGCTTTTACCTCGACTCAGCGTTAAACCTAAACAGACAAGTCAACGCCACTGCCTCTGCTACGGCATATACATGCGAATTAATCAATGCGTGTAAACCATTTCTTTCAACATCCAGTTGCACTACCTTGGCTAGAGCCCTAATTCTGTCTAAACTACAATATTGTAACGCCTAATATTTAGGATCTAGTAAACATAATACTCAGCTGCCAGATGGAACACTAAATGGCTTTCAGTCAAGTATAGAATGAATTTCAAGTCATTAACCCTCACTCACAAATGTCTCCACAACTCAGCCCCTAAATATTTTGCAGACATTTTCTCTAAAAATACATCTAAACGACTTACCAGAACAAAACACACTCAGGCTTAAGAAAACAGGTGGAAGTAGCTTTCCTCTACTCGCAGCCAAACTGTGGAATTCCTTACCCATAGCCTTAAAATCAGGACCTTCTTACCACAGTTTCAGGAAAACATGGCTCATCTCACATGATGTATAATCGTATCCCTCTAGAACTTGTCTGGACACTTCTATTATGTAACTGTGTAAATATGTGTGCTATGTTCTTAAACTAATCATGTACCATGCCAATTGTTACCTTACTGTATTAATGTGTATTTGCTACCATTTCATATGTAACCATGCAACTGCACCCAGATACCTCAGGGTTTCGCCGTGCCATATAAATGAATAAACAAACAAGTATTACAATGTCTGATTGTCCGCAGTGCTACTTTCATATATTCAAGAGACTTTATATATTGCGTTAGGTAGTACCTGGTATTATTGTGTGCAGTCCATGTATTTTATCACTGTATTTTGCGCAGACCCGTGCTGGACAATCCACATATCTTATTCCCGCTGGGGTTCTTATGCACTTGTTTCCTGACATGTCTCGGGAGGATAGCTCAGTGGCAACGTGCTCGCCTTGGAAGCAAGATGACACAGAGCAACACAGGTTCGATCCCCGGGACCGCGCTTAGAAACCTCTGGGTAATAAGCGCGTTCTAAATAACCTATCACATCAAATCAAACAAGTAGATGCATCTCCTTCTGCATTCTTGAAGTTTTCAAGCAGTTGGATTGGTCATCTTGACTTCCTCCCTGACAGGGATGACACAAATGCAGCTGATGCAGGTGAGTGGTTTTATTCCAGAAAGGTACTGCAGTAGTCAGGGGTTGGTAGGTTAGCACAGGCAGCTCGTTTCTAATGGTTAATGGGGTGATCACCCACCACTCATTGGTTCGGATTCCCGTGCATCTCGATCGCTTCAGCATATTCGTGGGAAACATTGACGCCTCTCCATTTAATAAATTCACCAACCACCACTAGTGGGAAGGAAGCTAGAGACAAAATGGACCAGAGGACCGGGTTTCCCACCCTCGGGAATGTGTAACTGAACTAGCTACCAAATATAGAAGACTAGGATGGAGAACTCACACTAGCATTCTACATGCCACAGGAAGACAGACAGCATATAGCACACATTTGCTAGTGCGTGCATGGAGGTGAAATAAGGAAAGTGCACACATGAAAGAGAGGCATCACACATGAGCTGGTAGATATTGACAAGGGGGGGGGGGCATAGTGATGTCCTAAAACATGGAACACATGTTTCAGGGTGAGAAACACAGACTAGGACATCCTCTTATTGTTGTCTGTTATGCAGTAGTGACCCATGTGAAACGACCTCGGATCTGTAAAAAGAGGTTGTTATTGTTTACAATGTGCTTTCTAATCTTCCAGAAGAAGGCGAGATTAGTGCCATTCACGCCGGCGTGATGACGTAGATAAATAAAAGCAGCCATTGTACTATCGCGAACCTCGCGGCTGCAATTCCAAGACACAGGATACTTGGAACAGACGCTCCTAGGTAAGAAAGAACTTGGAAGCTAACATTATGGACACTTTTTTGGCACTTTTTTTGGCACTAATCCCGCTTCTTTTGGAAGATTAGAAAGCACGTTGTAAACAACAACGAACTCAATCTAAATCAGGCAAAAGTGCATACGGTTGCACAGGTAGATAACGAAAGTACGAACAATTTCAATTACAAACCTTTCATATTTGGCAATAAATCTCAGTGAGTGCAAAGGCCTACCAACCAATATGGACGTGCCCCCTTGATGGGGGTTTCTGTTCATAGTCTACTGGAAGCCTACTGCTCTACAGAGGACGACACTAAGGACACATCAGCTGAATGCCACAATGAGGAAGCAAGGATTAGTGTAATCGACCAAAGTGAGGGTGCTGGTATAGACCTGCATGCCGATCCCACTTCCTTTCTCACTGAGCAGCTTACATTTGACTTACTAGAGAAACCAAACATGCTGAAACAAGCTTCACTTCACAAAACTTTAAAGGAAATGGATAAGAAAGTTAAATTATCGTCCCCATCAATTTCAGTTTTGAACTTTTGTAAACCTATATTAGAATATAAAGGACTCAGTCTCCTCTACCATCGTTCAATCAGCCGAAATAAAGTTAGCTATTGAAATGAAGAACAAGGTATTAGGAAACCACTGCAACAACTATTTACTTTTGGAGGGCAAAATTGCCACATTGGTGCGAGATCTCATATTAAAGATTGATCACATATCATCCACATTGGGTGAACAGCTGTATTCCATCAGCCAAAGGATTGATCAACAGATGGCTAATGAAGCACATAAGCAGAACCAACAAGCGGCCCCTTCAGATAGCGTGCCCCAAATTGAGCAGAAATACACAAAGCTCTCCCGGAACATAACAAGCAGCAGAGATCAGCCACCCATGCCTGTCCCAAGCACCAAAGAACAGAGTATAAAGAGAGACCAGGCACACATTTTTGAAGAGTCGTCACAGAGGCCGGTTGACATTATTATGAAGCCTCATTTGAATCCCACCGAAACTAACGACAGTGGTAAGAGGCAACAAAATACGAAAAAGAAGCAAAAGCAAGGAAACCATATGAAGAGCTCGAGAAAATATCTGAGACATTTGGATCTTTCAGATGAATTGAGCCCTCCAAGGACAGGACCAAACAAAGAGAGAGAAGAAGAAAGAATGGGTCGGGGTGCGACCAATTGCTGAGTCAACAACTTAAGTGTTGAGGTTATTGACGCCAATGATGTGGAAAGCAATACTTCTGAATCATCTCAACAATTGCCCAAAGAGAACAAAAATATTCGAATTCAACAAACTAAGAGCAAGAAAGTTCCTAGAAAAGAGACCTCCACATCAATTTCATCTAAGAAGAAAACATTCGTAAATGCTGAAACACAAGTGAACCAGATCCCGGACGAGCGGAGCCTGGACTTGAGTGGCGGTGGTTCAAAAATGAATTCCACCCTGCCACGTGAACGTTGGGTGCCCATTTTCCAAATAGAGAAATACAAAAAACGTGAATCCCCTCTGCCTCATGATCAAACAGCCAATCCTCAAAAAGCCGGGAGGGGTACCTCCAAGTGAGGAAATGCATCTGGCACAATTTATCCCTAGGCCTGCTGCAGGCAACATCTTTCTTTGAATGCCCTCACCTATGGAATGCGCACGTAGGTGACAGCGGAGTGGAAACCATACTGAATCGATAGACCGCCCTAAAAATAGTGAAGGATATTTCAGAGCTGTATCTTTTTTCATTGTTGGACATAGAGTACATCCACTTCCCTTATGAAAGCACCACAGCAGGAGTAGAAGTGGGCTTGTAGTCTCGTCTTGGAGTGAATGCCCTTCTAGCAGTTGCCGATACTTTCCTCAGAAAAGGCTTTCAAATCTCCATCTCTCGGCTGAAAGAAAGATCTATGGCCATTAGGGGGAGAGAAGTGGACCAAAAGGATCACACAGTAGCTACATCTAACACTCAGAACAGTCAAGTGCAGGGAAATCACACATACACAATTGCTAATCGTAGAATCTGGGCAGTGCTACCAGGCATCTTGGCACAAGTCATTAAAAAATTGAACAATAATCAGTCACCGCTCTAGCATGCAAAACAATGGGTGTGATTAGTTGGAATACCCATGGTCATAGAGGTTTTGTGAATAACACTACATGCCGGAACATTTTAGATGACCACTATATTATTCCTACTGCAAGAAACCTGGTTGCTCACCGATATTGACATTGATGGCTTCAGCACTCTGTGTCAAGTTGCTAGTGTTAAGGGCATGGGGCGGCTCTCGGGTGGTTTGTTAATAGCTTCGAGAAATACTAAATTTGATACGGTCAAAGTAATCTCAAACTGTATGCATGGCATTCTGGCTGTGTTGATGACTTGTGGTTGATGTGATGGGATGAAGTACCTATTAGTGCTTAATATCTATCATAATCCTGCTTGTATTTCAGTTGACAATTTTTAGGAACAAATTGCCAAAATGATTCTATATTGTGTTAACAGTTTAGACAATCTCCATATTCTAATAGCAGGAGCCTTGAAAGCAAATTGTTTGTCCAAGCAGAATACAGACAGGGGCTTGAAGTGGGTTTGCTTCTGTTTGGATTGGGATCTATTAATTTGCAATGGAAATGTTCAGGGTGATTGTCCTCATAAATATACCTGGAAAGGGAAAAACTCAACCTTGATAATAGATTTCATAACTGTTTCTCAAAATCTGTTCCATATCTGTACAGAACTGAAGATAAGTAGAAAGCAACCATAACAGGCTATGCCTAAAGCTCTCTGCAGAGCCAATAGGAGAGGTTGGGATGTACCCACATAAAGTAGAAGTAACTGAGGGGAAAAAACACCTTTTGCGATATAACATGAATGGAAAAGGCCTCAATAAAAAACTAGAAGCATTAGTACAAAGCATACCATTAGAGGTATTACGCCATGATTGCGCTCGCACCAATTTTACCAATTTTCTAGCATGAATTGAGCAACCTCAACCAGCGGGTAATAAGAAGGGAAGAATCCACACCAGTCAGTTTGAGGAAATGTCACTGCAGCATAACAGAGAACTAAGAGAGAACTAAGAAGAAAAATTAGATCTCTAAGAAAGCAAAGCAGTGATTTAGATCCCTTCAGGAAAGAGAAAAAGTACTATTTATTGCTTTGCAGAGATGGAATAGAGCTAATAGATCTCTCAGATTCCAGCGACAAGGTGTAGATATGCTAGTGACTCTCATTTCTATGAACAGTCGCAATTACTGGTCACTAATGAATGGTGGGAAAACCTTGCAGTGCTCAAGGCAGAGTGTGTGTGTCATGGAGGAAGCTTGGTGTGCCCACTACAGAGATCTATTTTGCCAATCAACAGGAATAAAAGATAACCTATCCAAAGTCCTATGGATGAGATATGGCTGGCATGAAATAGTAAGATTTAATTGACAAAGCTTCTCGTTCCACAGCAGCTGGCCCAAATGGTATCTCCAACCACACACTGAAGGAGAACGTAGGAGTGTGGTCAACCGGGCTATATGAGTTGTTCATTAACTGTTTTGATACTGAACAGTGCCCTTCTAGCTGGAAGCCTGCAGTGGAAGTACCAATTTTCAAGAGAGGCGATCGGACGAATCCTAACAATTATCGTCCGATCGCCCTCTTAGATGCTGACGCCAAGATATTCACTGTCTTAAGGGAACTGGAGTACTGGGCAAATGAAAACAATATTCTAGATAAAGCGCAGAATGGTTTCAGGAGAGGTCTGTCCACAACTCTGAATAGCCTAATAGTAAACTCGCTCAGGGTCAATGCATGGAGAGTGGGCAGTACACCTTTTGTATGTGGCGCTAATAGATTTCACAAAGGCCTTTGACACAGTGAACAGGACCTTATTGTGGAGAAAGTTGAAAAACTGGGCAATCTTGGTTTATTTGCATGAGGACACGAACATAGTTGTCAGATTGGATGGCTCGGGCCATTTGACTAGAAAGATATCGGCTGGGTGGGGCGTGAGGCGAGGCTGCATTTTTGCCCCATTTCTTTTCAATATGTCCTTGCATATATTAAAGAACATCTGACCAGCACTGCCTTCGCTAGTCCTAAAGTTGGATCACAAAGGGTGTGTTGGCTAGCTTACACCAATGACATCCTGCTTGTGGATTTCCCCACTAGGGGAATCCAGCGTCTACCTGATGCTATAAGCAACTACGCTGGATCCAATAAACTGATATTCAACCCAGCTAAAACCAACATCCTTAAAATGGGAGTCGGGCAGAAAATGCCCAGATAAACTCCTGGAAGCTGGAGAAAACACTTATTAAGCCGGCCTTGGAAGTCAAATATTTAGGCTTTAGACTGTTATTCCATCCCACTGGTGCATTATTGAAAAAGCAAATGGGAGAGAAAATAGACCAGCTCACAGCCCAAATGAAAAACATCAGAACTACATTTTGCAAGTTCTTATTGAAAGCAATGCTTGCTTGCTATAGGGGCAAAATCATCCCCACTCTCTTGTTCGGATTGGATATAGAATCAAAAGCCTGGGACCTAGAGTGGGACTACTGGGAGGGCAGAGTATGGAAAAAGGCCTATAGACTCCCTCTGTCCACTCCAATAACTGCACTGCGATACAAGTTAGGCTTAAACTCTCTCAGCATGTTTGAAATTGAAACTATTGCAGCTATTTAGACTAATCCAATGCCAACAAAGAGAACACGCTATTCATGGATTTAGCACAGGAAGAAGCGAGGGGGTCAAACATTTTTATTGGAAAGTGAGGGTAAAGGTGGAATCCATTCATACACAATCACAAACACACATCACTGATTTGTGCTTAAACTGTAAGTGCTGTAAAAGGCCTTATTTAAAATGGATTGGATACTCGCAATCAATGCCACGAGACGTTTAAAATTCCATGGTAATCCTTCAATCTTGGATAGGAATCAGGGAATACTCCCTCGCTTTCTTGTGCAATTTCCAGACAGCCGCAAGAGAGATGCGATTTAAAGATTACATCTGAATCTGCTGCCCTCTGGTGACATTTTGGCTAGCAGGCAATAGATTAGGCAAATGAGAAGTGCCTGTGAGCTGTGCAATCTCTGTGTAAATCAATATCTGTGGAATCGTACCAAAATGTCATCCTCACAATTACGACGGCCGAAAATGACGACTTTTTTTTGTCCCCCCTAGACCACATGTATATGTGGGGGTATAGAATATAATATTAAGATGGGGTCGTGGGGGGTCTCCCCCGCATATATATGTGGTGTAAAAAAAAGTCTGCATTTTCGGCTGTCGCAAAAATCACATAGATCCAATATCTGTATCACATCTTGAAAGAGTGAGCAGGGACTAGAACATGAAGAATCCAAATGTTCTCTACATTTGTAGACCAACCGAGCTGGTTAGATTGTAGAGACTGTTGGCATTGCCTATCCTTGGGGCATGAAACATTCCTGTCTTTAGAACTTGTCTTGTGTTGTGTCCATGCTACAAACTCTCGTTTTGGAGCTCCATCATCGGCTTCCAACTACACCATTACCACCTCCCAGCGAGTTCCCTGAAAGGGAAGGCCTAGCTCCTCTTCCACCCTCGGGACCTCTTCCATGAGCTCCATTTTGCCATCAGTCATCATCACAGATACTGACACCGACACTGATGACTATCCATCAGATGTTTCCCCAGACACCAACCCCACAGACGAATTTGAAGACCTAGTGCCAGGTGATCGTGTGTAAGCAGACCTACTGCCTAGAGATTCACCCTCAGACAAGATGGGCTCATTAATGCCCTCATGTCACGGGCTGCAAAGCTCTTTGATCTTGTACCTGAAGAGCAGAAAAAGCAGGGTCTCCTATACCAGCGTTGTGAATCTTCCAGGAATTCTATGGTAGCCATTCCAGTACTGGAAACAGACGGGCTCCTTGTCATGAGTAACCCATTCTCAGCGCCTCCTAAGAGAAAGGCTCTGAGAAGAAACACAAGGTCCCCGAGTCAGCACTCAAATGTCTGCGCATAAAACCCTGCCCAGACTCGGTCATTTCTGCTGCAGCCCATAAGCGTTCTGCTAACATCTCCTCTCCCTGTAGGTGCCTCCTGACAAAGAGGGAAAACAGTTAGATGCTCTTGGCAAGAGAGTCATCCTGACAGCCACAACAACCATCAAGGCGGCAGACGCACTTGCTATTCTCTCCCGCTATGACTGTTATAAACTGGGATCAATACTTAAGGTCCTTCCGGATGACACGGAAAGAAGCATTTGCACAGTTACATGAAGGAGAAGCAACATCAGACCACGCCATCTCACTGGACATCAACATAGCAGATACAGGTGTCCACCAGATGGGAAATGGGGCAGTGTTACCCTGCCAAGGGTGGTTAAAAGCCACACATTTCCATCCTGAAGTGAAGTCGAAGGTGGTGGACATGCCTTTCAACGGCATAGACCTCTATTTGGTAAAAAGGTCAAGGAAACCCTTCAAGCCATTAAGGCAGAGACAGAAACAGCACGTTCACTTGGTACGTTACAACAGTGCCGGCAATCCTATCACTCTTGGAAAGCAAGGATTTGGATTGTCCACAAACATCCCACACTGGCACCACTTAAGAAGGTTATAAGGGACAATCTCAGCACTACAGAGGGAACCAGCAAAGACGCAAGGCCTTCTCCAGGAGTCAAGTACCGAAACAAGCCTGTCCAGGCCAACTCACCCACCCCCTGCTTCAACACCCCAGTGGGGGTGGCTTGCCAACTTCGCTGCACAGTGTAAACATCACCACCAGCAATTAGTGCTGTTCATCATCCAACCGGGCCATACCCTGAAATTGATGGGGAAATGTCCATCCACTCCCTCAGCCCCAATCTGAGAAAAACATCAAACCATACTCCTTCAATAAATATGGGCCTTCCTAAAAAAGGGAGCCATCAAGCCTGTACCACCACACCTCTAAGGCTCCGGAGTGTACTCCAGAAACTTTCTGGTAAGGAAAAAGCCAGGAGGATGGAGATCTATACCAGACCTTTGGATGTTAAACAAATTCCTCAAGCCTCTAATGTTCCCCATGGTGACCCTGCAACACATTCTGGAACAATTGGAAGAAGGGGATTTCCTTGCATCTCTAGACCTAGAGGACACATACTTTCACATCCCCATTCATGTGAGGCACAGTTATTCCTCTGCTTTCTAGTCCAGGGCAAGCCCTAGCAGCATTTTTGGGCTCAAATCTGCACCAAGAGTCTTTACAAGGTGCATGGCTCCAGTGGCAGCCCACCTCCGTCGTTCAAGCATTCATGCCATCGCTTGCTCTAGCGATGCAGCAGACAAAGGATACCACACTGTTTCTAACACACCTGGCGGTCTCATTGAACTTTGCAAAGTCATGCTTTCATCCTACTCAAGACTCGCTAATCTTGGGCTCACGTCTCAACACTCTTGTGTGTGTCACTATGCCTTCTAAGGACAGGGTGAAGACAATACTTAACAAGGCCTAGCAACTATCGAGGCTGCCGGTTGCATCAATTCACTCCCTAAAGTCCCTACTGGGGGTGATGTCATCGTGCATCCCATGGATCCGAGACTGAAGGCTCCAGATGAGACCGCTTAAAGATTTCCTAGATGCCTGTTGGTAAGAAATATCAGGTCTTGGGAGGACAGGCTTCGCCTCACAACATCTTTCCACTGAGGTCTCCAATGGGAGAGCCTTCGGCATAATTTCACTCAGGGAGCACCCGTTAGTCTACCGGCACATCCAGCCACAGTGACCACTAACACCTCCCTAGAGGGTTGGGGGTCCCATGCAGGAGTGTTCCACGCAAGAGTTCTTTGGCTTCTGGAGGTAAAAATCCTACACATCCACGAGTTAAGAGCAGTGTTCTGGGCCCTAAAATCCTTCAGGCCACAGCTGCACAACAAGGTGGTTTGCATCTTCATAGACAACACCACCACTATATTTTATATCTACAAGCAGGGTGGGACCCACTCTCTGGTTCTGTTGATGGAAGCACAGGTGCTGTGGGAATGGGCGCTCACACACAACATCCCTTCCTGAAATCCACCATAGCATTGTGGAGTCTCTCAGCAGGGAACTCATGTCCTGCCACGGATGGAAATGTTACAAGAGCCAAGTTAATTTCTCTTCTCCAAGTGGGAACGCTACAGTTACCAAAAGGAAATTCAAGCAGTTTGCCAGTCGGGTTCACCAGCAAGGGAGCAGAGGGGATGCATTCTCATTGCCATGGGAAGGATTGTTCATCTACGCTTCCCCACCAATTCCCCCTTCTACCTCGAGTTCTCATTACACTCAATTTAAGCAACTGTACCTTGGTCGTAGTGGCATCTCTGGGACTCTGACTTGCTTCATCTATCGTGGCTCCATTGGCCAGATTGGCCCTCTCCCAGACCTGCTCTTCATCGACGGCCGGTCAGTTATACACCACGACCCAGCATCCCTCAACTTGAGGGCCTGGCTCATGCAGCCTTAGAGTTTGGAGACATTTCACTACCCCTAGAATGCAAGAGGATCCTGGCCAGGGCAAGAGCAACATCAACGTTGTCCTGCTACAAAAGCAAGTGGAAACGCTTTCCCATTTGGTGTGCAACTCAGTAACTGAATCTGTTACATGTTCCGGCAGAACACGTCTTACCATACCTCCTGCCATTGGCAGATGCTCGGCTAGCACATCCTTCCAGCAAGGTGCATTTATCAGCTATCTCACGCTACACGCGTACCACAGGTACACCTTTCCTCTGATCTCAGAGGTTGGTTAAGGAATTCCTCAAGGGACTATTAGCACTTTTCCACTCGTTCGAGCCGCAGCGCCAGCTTGGGAACTCAATTTAGTTCTCCTAAAGTGTATGGGTCCTCCTTTTGAGTTTCTACACAGAGCCTCACTGAAACGTCTCTCCTGGAAAACAGCATTACTCATTGCCATTACTTCAGCTAGATGGGTAGGCGAGCTGCAAGTCCTCTCCTGCAGACATCCTTACTTGAGTTTTCACCAGTCTAAGGTGGTTCTGTGTATAAATCCTTCCTTCATGCAAAAGGTTCTAACTACATTACCCCCTATTGAAACTTTGATCTTACCAGTATTCTTTGCCTTTCCTTCATCTCCGGCAGAGCGATCCCTACACTCTCTAAATGTCGCCAGAGCCATCAAGTTATATGTGGCTCATACTAAGGAGTTCCGAAAGTCGTCACAACTGTGTGTTTTGCTTTCCGACCTGTTGGCAAGGGCTCTTTACTGTTAACGTTTTCCATTGGAAGGTGGCTGTCGGCGTGCATTTCCCACTGCCAGGCTCCTGCCAGGAAGGCCAAGAGCACACTCGACGAGAGCCTTGGCTTCTACGACGGCGTTCCTGCCCAGTGTTCCCCTGATCGGAATCTGCAGGGCGGCCATGTGGAGGTCTATCAATACCTTCACAAGGTTCTACTGCATTGATAGGGATTCCTGGGAGGAGTCTTGAGTTGGCCAGGCAGTTCTCCGAAACCTTTTCGCATGAGGTGAGTGTTACAGAGGTGAGTTGGTTACTTCTGTTGACCTATGCCTCTGCCCGTTTTAGTTGTGTATACGTACGTCTGTATAATCTTATTCATAAGCATGTGAATCCTTGTAAGAGCCAATGCTGGAGAAGGAATACGTTACTTACTTGTAACTCCTGTTCTCCAGCTTTGGTATCTTTCATCGATTCACATGCGACCCCCTCCTACTCCTCTCTGGCTCTTCGTGACTCATTCTGCCACATTACGTGGGCTGCCAAATCTGAATATGGCCACCAGGGGTGGAGCTCAGGGGTCATGTTTGATTGGATGGGCAGCATGGCCCAAAGTGACAGTAATAGAGCACTAAAGTGACAAACAGTTTAAAAATGTGAAAGTTAACTTCTATAATGTTACTGAGGATTCCCAGACTGAAAACAGGGAATACTTAAAAGCATGTAAATCCATGAAACATAACAATGCTGTAGATAAGGAGTTACAAGTAAGTAACTTGTTCCTTATTACATACATCACATACTATATTCTAATACGATAATAATGTTTAGTGCTAAATTTAGGAATTGCCATTTGCCCATTGTGAGTGCAGTGTGGTTCAGTACCCTGTTTGGGTAAGGGGCCTCTATTCCCTATAGCGTACACCTCAGCTGGTATGGCAGATAAGATGGTATGCTGCATATGTCTCATGGGTGTGGCAAGCACCTCACCAGTACTTTAGAAAATTGTTAGCTGTGACCTGCCTTGCAGCATGCCAAGAGTCTGTTGAAATGGGCCAGTCCCATAGAGGACTAGGACGTCCACCAGTGTCAGCACAGGAGGGATAGGTTCCCTTATGTTTATTCCACTCTTTGTCTGGTGGAAAGAGGGTCAGTAGTTCTGATGTGGTGTCACAGTTCAGGCGATAGAGTGATCACCTGCCCAGCATGAGTACCCAGTTGAATGTTCTGAATTGGGGAATGGAAGCTTTGTCGCCTCACTTTTCCTTTGTCTTCGCTATGCTGGGTTTCTTGGCAGCTGTTGCACTTCACAGCTCTCCAAGTCAATATATAGGAGATGATCAGCCCGTAGTCCACATGTCGTAGGGGCTGGCATGAACGCGGGCATGAAAGCGTGTTTGGGGAAGTTGTGAGCCGCAAGTGCCCTATAGTGCCCAATTGCAGGAACCACGTGCCTGCATTTGTGCCTTGATTTTCTGCACCTTGGTGCAAGAGGTAAATGCACTGGGTTCTTGGGGGAATGTCAGCCTGATTTTGGCATTAATTCAACTTGTAACACTGGAAATAGCATGTTCTGTACTCAGGCTAATTTTACTAGAGAAATTAGTGCTGGCGGAATTATTATTTTGATGGTAATTCCTCTGGCAGATTTAGTGACAAAGCAATTATCTTAGGAATTATGGTATTCACAATTTGGTGGAACCATTTATGTGGCAGTAATTCCGTTACCACCATTATTTCCTGTTACCACCTAACTCGTAATGCGGCCTATTGTATGTTATGTAATGGGGAAACTAGGCTCCAGACAGAATCCAGCGTCTAATGGCGCTCTATGTCTTTATGTTCCTCTTTCAATAGCTGCTGTTCCCTGTGAGATTGCGCATCACCCAGTGTGTTAGTATGAGCATTCTGTGAGAATTCTTACATTGGTGCATGAAAAGCAGGTGCTGCTTGTCAGGTCTGTTGCCCATTCTCAACTGGCGCAGATGCAGCACGGACACCTACCTCCCTGTTGGGTCTTGGCACCTGGATTCTGCAATAACCACCTCCGGGGAAAGAGGGTTAGGGTCCGTTGGTTGGATGGGTAGAGAGTTTCAGAGTAACCGGAAAGAGGTTTAGGAAGAGGTATTGGAAGGGAAGGGGTGTTCAGGATAATATGCACCTCGACTCCTGTTGCTGTTCTTTGGTGCGTTGAGGCTCACTACGCCTTTTCACACTTGCATGTTTCACTCACACCTATTTGCCCAGAAACCAATAGAGGCCTTTACCTGGAGCCTCATAACCAGATACACTGCAAAGGGGCTGCTGCCCATGAAATGCACAGTACTGCGTTGAGATTTTAATTGTAAGTCCAACCAGAACGTTTGAAGTCACCTTACAACCTGCATTAGCAATATACAGGCTTGCCTGGCACCCACACTGTGATAACAGACTTTTGTGCTTTCTTGCAACTTGAAACATGGACTACATTAACATGATTAGATTGAGGTAGGAGCCAGGCCTCCTAGCAAAGGGGTAACATGATTACATTGGCAGAAATAACTTTGAAATGCACTTAGCTGTGGATTTCTCTCTCGTGGCTTTCTCTGGGGCGAGTTTGTGCTGGGCTGGTAATGTTCGTTGTGTCCTCTTAGCACCGCTGGAAAATACCAATGGAATTGTGTGTGTGCGCAGCAGAAGCGAGTAGTAGTGTCACTCTCACAATATGAAATGCGCTCTGACAATCAGCGGTCACACGGCCATGAGTTCTGTGACCACTTTGCTCTGGGTTGCTTCACCAAGAGCCTACTGTTTATTGCGTTTTCAGTGCTTCGTTCGACGTGCTGCCAAAACCTTAGCATAAAGTGTGGGTTAAATGCGGTTTAGTTCAGCACCTGGGATGGTAGCCTGCGTGCTGCTAGCATGTGGAATATTTTAGAGGGGTACAAGGGTGCCAAACCAATCATAGTGGGCCGTGTAATGAAGAGCCCTATAGTTTAAAGAACCAATTAATTGTTGTGTATTTAGTGACACAATGATGACCAGTTACAGGGGAGGGTTTTGATGCCCACCTGACTTGTTCACTGAGAGCCAACCACAGGTACTCATAAGTTTTGTAGTTTGCCACGTAGTATGACATCAGCAGTGACGAATGTGTGTTATAAAAGAGCTGTTTTCTATGAAATGTATCGAGATCGAGCTGTGTGGTGTCGGTTGATGTCCGTTGTGCTCCCCGTTTTAGACAATTGATATTCAAACAGAAACAAACTTTGCTAAACTTGCTGAGTCCTTTTGATTATTGATGTTTGAGTACCTTCTGCATCCCCATCTGCCTCTTAGTATTGCTACCTCATCTTAAAGGGCTCTTAGGAGTAAGAGTTCAAGGTTTAAATGGTATTCTGTCTGGAATGTCTGGCAGGAAGGGGTTTTAGGGCTTTGTACCTTGAGGGGATTTGTATATTGACAACAGGCCATCAGGAATTTAGGAATTATAGGGTCTTCTCCATTTGGAAGGGAAGAATACCACGTCTCTGCTGATGGGCTCACCACATCTCCCCGACACCATCTCCTACCATGTGGTCCTCCCTCATAATACCACCCCTAGGGTCAGGATCATGTGGCGGCTGCTGTGCCCTGTCCACATGAGACAAGATCTCAGGCTGGGGATCAGTGATGACTCCATAGGATTCATCACAACATCTAATGCATTTCATGTTAAAATGTCTGCAACTTAACCACATTTGCAATTAAAATGTGTATCTAATGATGGAAAACGTATTTAAATACTATAAAATTAAACAAATTTAATAAATCACTTTGCATATTTTCTTTATTTAATATTAAAGCAAAGTTTATTTTTACTTCCCCACTAAAACTCCAAAACGCGTATTGCTACTACCATTGTGTGCTAATATCACAGGAGCGGTCACTATCACATGTGATAATGACCCTACCCTAATTTATGGCCTGAGGTGAAGCCACAATAATGACCTCTGCCTCAGTATAAAAAGGCTATATTATTATTACTCAATTTTATTTCCCTCACTGAATTGTTCTTGGAGAAATGAAGGGTGAGTCTGCCTTCCTGGGATTTGAACCTGTGATTGTAGGTTACACACAGATATCAGTAGTGAGTGCAAAAGTTGCTGTGCAATCTTGAAGCAAAATTCGAGGTGACTATTACAGATTTCAATTCGCTGAGGGTAATTTCGCCCACCCTGGATTGTGACATGTATCCTGAAAGAAGCGCTTTATTTTAGTAAAAGTTCACTCTCTGCTAGTTCTCGCGTTTCAAATATAGTTCATATAAGACCACAAGGTCCACTTTCTCCTCTAACTGCTGATCCATTCATGCATCTCCGGCCGCATTGAATTTTCATGTGGATGGCGATTCTGGAATCCTCCATGCATGAACTTGGTGGGCGGCATTTCCCACTGTTACCGTGTTGTGGAGTTAAAGACAAAGAAACCCTGGGCCCCCCGAATGTCCATGTCTTATTGTCTTCAGTGCACCGCTTCACAAAAGCAATCAATATAATCATTATGACCCCCCCAGTGCATTTGCGCAGTCTGTTTCTTTGCTACCCACATAGCAGGCCGTGCATCTATGGCCCACTATGGAGGAGGTTTGGATGTTGGCCTCATTATGAGGTCATCACTGTAGTAAAAAAGTGGCAGGTATTTCCCTTAACATCACTTTTTCTGGCAGTAACGGAACTACGAATGCTTTTACCCCAACACTAAATTCTGAGGTTCACCTTGTAGTGGAGTAAATCCTCCATGTAAGTCTAAAAATTGATGATACACTGTGCTCGTGGCAAATTCACCAAACATTCCCATGTAGACCTCTGGACTCCTAAAACTGGGATTTACACCACCATGCAACCACTCTTAATCCCATGGTAAACCCAAGGGGGCGACTGGCAGTAACAGTAAGTGATTTTGGCAGTAAATCGGTAGATTTACCTCTGATTTATTGCCAAACTCATAATGACACCTTAATCATGTTCTCTGTAAGGACAGCAGAGTGTGGTGTCATCACATGTGCATGTACTGTGTCTCAGTAACAACACAACCACACTGCGGCACAAGGGCAATACCCAGAGTCGTTTTTATGGGAGGGGAAAAAGGGGCACTTGCCCAGGGCCCCCAACTTGGAGGGGGCCCACAAGGCTTTCTGATCCAAAGAAGTAAGATTCCTTTGTTCACCAGACTTAAATAGCACACATCAGGATATTGTATTGCATGGTGCTGAAGCTCTAAACCTATTACCTCTCTGTTTTCGCAAGTACATTCTGCCTCGATCAATTCATCAAGTAATGCTTTCTGTGTTCACTGCAGTATATATAGTTGGTGTGTTCCTTGCGGCACAACTGCTGTAGCATTCTTTCCTTCCTGTGGGAATTATGTTGATCATGTGCAATAGCCAAATTTTAAATGCATATTGGTAAATTGAGTGCCACAATGGTTCAGAAGTTAGCTCAGTGTGTTAAGCACTCATTGCAGGGATATGTGTTCCTATGCAAGATTAGAATAGCACATTCCTGTAAGCCTGGCTGAGCGTTTCCTATGTCTGAAGTTTATAAACCTTCCTGCATATCTACTTGGTCTTGCAGCACAACAAGTGCTATTATCAGCAATATACCTGCACCAGATAGGGATTTCTATAAAAACGAACATGCCATCCTTATGGTGAAGACCTAGAAATAGGTTTGTTGCGATGGGATTTTTCAAAACCTAGGCAATCACCTCCAACGATGAGCATAAACTATTGGTCCAAGAGATGAAAAAGTATCCAAATTTGGAACCAAAGCATGCATGCTTGTATCCTGGCTTTGCCAGCCGACAATACAGTGATCTTGGGCAACCCATCTAATATCTCGTACATTAATGTACCGATGTCTGTGAAGTCTGCCTCCTCGCATGCTTGTTGCATCGTTTAGCCCATTACTTGATTTTTCTTCTTAGGTAGGCCATTTGAGTGGCAGGGGTGGTAGACAGAAGGGAGCGGACCAGATGGTGAAGGACTCGGGCAAGCATATTTTAAAGTCTGCTCGTTTGACACAAAAAAATCTTTGCATTTTTGTAAAAGTCAAAGGTTTTCCGCATGTTTTTTTTCAGTTAATCTTTTTATTTGATTTTAACAGTAAATTAAATAAACATCTCAGGCACCTCAATTCACATCTTGTGTCATTCGTTTAGAGATGAACATAACAAACAAAACATAATTAGGTGGGGACGGGGGTACACTGGGGGAAGGACAATCGGGGGTGCTGTAGTTCTTGGGGGTGTTGTTTTGGGCAGTTGTCTTTCGCCGTGAGGTCTAACTAGTCGATGTCTGCGGTGGGGCGCTTCTGGGGGTTCGCCTTTCCCTCCGCTGCTTTTCGTTCCGAGTTGGCCTCACTCGGGAAGGTGACTTCGGTGTTGGCTTTGGGGCTGGTTTTGAGTTGCGTTAGTTGTATTTGTCTAGCCAGCGGAGGGGTGGTGGTTTCCTTGCCATTCCAGGGAACTGGTCCGCGTAGTCTAGGAAGGGGGCCCAGGTGTCAAAGAACTTGTTTCTATTTCCCAGGCGGATGGCGGTTATTTTTTCCGCGACTGCGATGTCCCAGCATTTGGCCCACCACAGGCTCACTGCAGGACCCTCCGGATTTTTCCATAGTCTTGCCATGGCTATCTTTGCTGCTGTGAGAAGTTGTGTGCATAGGCTTGCCAGGTTGCCAGTCAGCGGAAATTGGCCATCCCCTGTGCTGCCCAGTAGGACAATTCCTGGGTCCCATGGAATCGTCAGGCCTGTGATCTGCTTGATAAGGTCCGGAATTTCCTTCCAGTATTTTGTGGACCTTGGGTATGTCCAGAGCATGTGATACAGCGTGCCTGTGTCTGCGCATCCTCTCCAACATTGCGGTGAGATCGCTGGGTTGCTCTTATTCAGGGTCTCTGGGGTTAGGTACCATCTGTAGCAGGTTTTGATCGCCCCTTCCTTGTTGGTGACGCATTTCGAGCTCTTCTGTGTTCTGGTCCAGATGTGCCCCCATTCTTCCATTTCGATTGTTCTGCCGATGTCCCGTTCCCATTTTTCCATATAGGCCTCCTTTTGGTTGGGATCTACTCTGTCCAGTAGTCCATATAAGGCCGATATTTTCCCTCTGGGGGGAGGCGCTGTGAGCGTTTGTTCCAGCACCGTTAGTTCTCTGCAGCCCTGGGATTTCATGGGATCGTGCGAGAGCCAGTGTCGGATCTGCGCATCTTCGAATGTTTGCGGGGATCCCTCCACGTAGAAGTCTCCCACATGTTTCAGGCCTCCTGTTTTCCAGTGATCGAAATTATTGGGCGTCTTTCCGGGTGTGAAGTCCGGGTTGTCCCAGATCGGGGATAGGGGCCTTATTGTGCTCCCACGGGTCCATCTCCTGGCTGCCCCCTCCAACTCTCCATTGTGTTCTTGGTTGCGGTTAGGGGTCCCTCTTTGGGATGGTCAATGGGTCTGACAATGTGTGGGAGCGCTTCTAGGGGGCTCCGGCACCAGTCCTCCTCTAGTTTCGCCCAGCGAGGTCTGTTGGTGGTTAGTAACCAGGTGAATGCCGGGGAGAGTTGGGCAGCCAGGCAGTAGTTTTTCTGCATGTTTATAAATGACAATTTCACAAGCCAGTTTTTTGGAAGTATGTAAAGCTTTAAAATACAAAAGACCAACCCAGATCAAATCTCTTAAATCACAGTGATTGGTATGCTGGTACTTATATAGTTCTCTTGATGATGGCGAGAATGAAGCTAGAATCATTCTGTATTACACCCTTCTATAATATTTTGTTTTTTAAAATGGTCATGTTTGGGAATGTGATGGGTGTACTTTCCAAGTCAGTTTCATACAATTAGATTATTTTAGTTCATGGTAAGAACTGGTAATGAAAGTATTCAAATGCAGAAATTGCAGAATTGACACAGATCCCAGATAAACCACTTAACCAGTGTGTGTAATGCTGGGGCATCTAATTTAACCTTGTATTGCCTAGCCTCTCGAAATTGCCAGTCCCTAAACCTTTCAAATTTATCAGCCCTTCAGAGAGATTTCTTTCTCAGGGTATGATCTTCAAAACAGCCTCACTCATGGTTTCACCGGCTATAGTGTTGCTTCCACTATAACAGTGAGCATTGATATATTGCACACCACAGGCACTTGTTCCTTTGATCTCTAATGGCAATTATTTGAAAACCATGTCCTCCTTGTAATCTCAGTCTGTCAGGACACCATCCTGTTAGCTTTCAATCTGCATCCACTATCCATGCCATGGCATGTGCAGCTTTCTCCTTCCTACCAATTGGTCTCCTCTATCCATGCTTGAGCACGTTTGCATTCTGTGAGGCAGCAAATGTGAGTTATCTGTCTGTTCTGGGTTACATGTACCTTTTACATACAGTCCTGCATTAATACTACAGGCTGCATACCTTCCTGGATTCTATTGATAAAAAGTCTCCTGTATCTATGATAGAACAGAAGTAACCTCTTCATAGACTGATAATGTTGGCCTTCAAATGGTACTTGTTTATCATTCTGATTAGAGCAAGAATGAAGAGGGTAAGGGGACTTAAAGGGAGTAAACATCCTGTTTTTAATGCTGTGAGGCAGCATATCAACCTAAGTGTTGTGATTGGCCGGGAGGCAGGGGGAGCTGACAGACATTCTTGATCACTTAGTTCCTTTGCTTGGTGGAGGGAGGCCCCAAAGATGTCCGTGCCCAGGGCCCCAAAATTGCTTAAGATGGCCCTGGCAATACCCTGCTGTTCCAGCAAACTTTTTGGACTAAGCTTCTTTCAAAAGCTACTTTTTTTTTGTTCACGGCTTTTCCTCCTTTGTGTCAGGGTTTGGACAGAGGGTGCTCCTAACTAGACTGTGCCCATATCCTTTTGTTGTTATTGAGTCGATTTTTGTGGCTGTTCATGCCCTCAAGTCCTGGCCCATCAGTATACAGTCCTTGGAAAATGAGAATTTACGATTGAACCATGTTGAATATCTCTTAATATGGTGTCAGGGTTTCAGCAGCTTAATTATATTGTGTACGCAGGCAAACACAGGCCTGGTGCTAGAGTGCTTCTCCAGACATACAAACCCACAGATGTCTGACCCATCTTTCCATCAGTGTTACATACTTCACACCTTGTTCATGTTGGCTTCTTTGATGATAGTTCTTAGTTAACAACTGAGTGTTTTGGGCAGCCATCTTTAGTTTTGGTATCCATTTTATAGTTGTTCCTGTTCCAATGTATGCCTTATAAGAAATAAGGTCACGATTGCATGTTTTAAAAATAAATGTTTACATTGGTGCTAGAGATGACCTTCATGGGCAGGCTTTGGCCGTAAGCGTCCAGCAGCCCGAGCATTTCAGCAAGGTGTTTGTGCTGTTACCGCCAAAACCCAGCCCCAAAGGAGGTCTTAGGACACTATTAGGATCCAGGGTCATCGACTTGGGGTGTTAGTAGTCCTTTTCGTTAATGGGAAATCGGGTTTTAGTGACTCATGCATGCTAATTTCCCCTAAAAACCAAGAAACGAAATTGCCAACTGGGACATTTTAAAGAGAAATGTCCATTTACTATTTCCATGGGGTGGGGAGTGAGCAGAAGGGAAGTGCAACTGCACCGAAACTGCAGAAAGTCCGCTAAGTGCCATAGGATGAGTGTTGGAGGGGGTAGAGTGACGATAGCTTGGGGTAGCGGATAGGGGAAAAAAAGCTCGGGCACTGGAGGGAAAAGAAGATGGCACCTCAGGAGCGTGACACTGGAGACTGGAGTGGATAGCAGTAATTCTACAAGGAAGGGAAACTCTGTCGGAAGCGGCTGATTCTGTGTTTTGCTTTCAGTGTGGCTTGACAGTGACGTAGTGGACGGTTCTTTCCTCTAATGGGAAGTCAGGTGAGATGAAGTCAGAGTCTGCTGCAGGCGAGTGTCTTTGTGGTCAGCGGTCTGTCGGTGGTCTGGAGGCTCAGGCTCAGGCCGTGGTCGGAGCTCGGAGCTTCGAGCTTGGAGCCAGGAGCGGAGCGTTTCGCATGATCCGGGTGGACTGAATCGGCAATCCTCATAGTGAATTGCGAGGGGTGTGGAGTGAACCGGAGTGAGCTTGGAGCCTAAGGGAGCCCAGGCAAAGTAAGAGCTGGTAAAAGCCGGTAAGTGTAGGTGAGTAAGGGTGGTCTGAGAAAATCAGAAGCTGACCTGCTGACCCGCTCATCCGCTCATCTATTGACCAGGCACTGATAAAAATCACTGTGCTGTGGGATTGTGAGCTGTGTGTTGTGTGCCGGGCGCCCGATTACAGTGGGAGACTGTGGAGACTGGGCCTCTTTGATCCCACTGACTGGTCAGTATATGTGTTGAGCTGCGTAGAGTTGCGGCTTTCTGCTGGCTTTGTGTATTCTGTCAGGTGCCTGAAAAAAGCCTGAAAAAAGTGGGTAAAAAGCAGGAAATTGAGGAGTCTTTGATCCCGTCTTTGATCCCGTTATTTAGGCTTGTTTTGCTCTAGAAGAGCTGTGAGCGGCTGTAAGCCGAGTGACCACTTAAATTAGGTGATCACGGAGTTGTGCTGGTTTGTGCTGGTTCAGTCTTCAGCAACTACGTTTGCCGGCACTATCCGTCAATTTCTTTAAATTTTGTGCAAAGCAAAAAGAAAGGAAAATAGTCGAAATATAAATAAAAGCAGATTGGTGCTTAAACTAGCAGCTGGGAACACTAACTACAATCTCAATTTAAGGAATGCGGGTAAGGGTGTTTGGCTAGAGGTCCAATTTTGCCTTTGCCCCACTCCATCTCCATAGCCCACCCTCTATTCCAGCTGCCAGCTATTCCCTTACATTGTATACCCCCTAAAACAGCAGCCAACCACTAGGTAGTGGGAAAGTTTGGAGTCAGGGTCTGCTGATTGGGGGTTGCTGAGTTCCTTGAGTTGTGACCAGCGTTACAGGTTTCATAAGTGACTACAATTGCAATTAAAATAAACTTCTAAAACACACACCATTCTGCATTATATAGCAAAGTGTGTAAGTAGACAATCTACGACAGTGATGAAACTCCGCAGTAATCCTTTGATGGATGATCTTAGAGCCCCGGAGCAGGATGGAATCATTCCAGTAACTGGTGCAATCAGCTCTGTAGCCTTAAACAGCGATTCTGAAAAGGGCCTGCTGGAAAATAGCGGTGGCTCAGTAGAACACCTCATGACTCATGTCATCCAGGCCCAAGTGCACTCTATGGCTCCTATTCAGGCTCGACTGGAGTTTCATACTCCGGGGTCAAGACCTGGCCAAATCGAAGGAAAGGAAAGTATTGTCCACGCATGGAAGCGTGGTTTGGAATACACACTAACAACTAAAAAAATTCAGAAAACAATTGATAGTCACTTTGGGAAAAAGTACAAGTGTTAATGATGTAGACATACTTGCAATCAACCAAGACCGTACATCGCAGCAAACTGTGAATGATAATGGAAAGGTGGTTGCACATGAGATTTCTTACACTATTGAATCTGCGTTTGAAGAAGATAGAGAGTCCGGCCAGGTTGACGAGGGATCTCAGAGCAAAGATGTAATATGCACTCTAGCATCCAGGGACAACTCTAGAAATGATTCAGAGGAGTGTTCAGTAGCTCCAGAGTCCTCATCACCACTGAATATTACACAAGTGAGAGACAATAATACATTTGCAGCCCTTAATTTTGTCCTCACTTCAATGGTTTCTGTCTTTGAACTTTTAAGGACGGAGGTCCAGGGACAAGCAGGGATTATCCTAGAATTGACAAGGGAGGTAGCAAATTTGGATTCAAACTTGGTAGGGTGCAATAACATCATCAATTCCTCCTTGGTACCGGTGGTAAAGGATATGAGGTTGGAATTGGTAAAACAAGAATTGGATATTTCTGCAATCCAACGTTCATTGGCGTCAAAAAAAGAGGAGGAAGGGAATATCACACTCTTGGTCAAAGATCTCTTGACAAAAATTAATCCAATTATGAGTAGGTTACGAGTGGTAACAAGTGAAGAACAAGAAGAGAGTAATTCCTCTTTACTCAATGATGCTCCCTACGGATCAAGCACCTAATCAGGAGGAAGATAGTATTCAAACAACCCAAGAGGGGAAAAACCAGCCCAGTAATGAGACAGGGCAGTGCTTTTCCAAAAATAAAAAGAGACAAAGGAAAAGAGTCCAGAAGGAAAAGGAGAAGTAAAGGGGCGGTGTGTATTCAGGCGGGAGGGAAGAAAACCAAAAACCTAGCAAGAGCGAAAATAATGAAAACAAAAACAATCTCCTTCCTGAAGTCACTTCCTAAATCAAAGGTAGTCCGTCCACCAGACGAGAGTGAAGTTGCTGATCCTGTTTTGGCTCCCAATAGAGCGGTCTTAAAGGTTAGTCACATGGAAGAGCCCCCTTCTCGCAAAGATACGAATTCCGACGAGTCGGTAGTCATCACCCAGGAAGAAGATATGGTGATCAATGTAATCGTGGGGTTACAAACGGACTGGAAGGAAGCGGTGGAGGAGCCACCGGGCCCTACGTTTTGTCGGGACAGAAATAAGAAGATAATCCCAGTGGCTCCCATCTTCTTATTAAATAAACAACGTGCAGCATCGGAAACGATTGATGTAAACATCAAAGCACAGGCAGTGGCTATCCCTGATGAAAGGACAGCTCCCATGCCACAGTTAGGTCAACCAAAAATATATAGCACTGGTAAGAATGTGATGATTGAAGTGAAAATGGGGCCAGGGAAACATTGCTCCCTGAATACGGTTCATAATGGAATAGGCAAAGCCTGAGAAGAGATCAAAAGAAGTGATGTTACAGAGGAGGCCTCAGAAGAGGATTCGCATCATCCTATGCAGGAGTCAGCCATTGAGGCAGAAACTTAATTTGTGATTCGAAAGCTCTGGCTTTCTCTGGTCTTGAATAAAAAAGCAACTAAGTCACAATGCAGAAGTATCATTGTGTTTTTCCTTAAGAAAGTGCAGAGTTTGTATTTAATACAATCTAAAGATATTGAATATGTTTGCTTTCCTGAAATCTGAAATGCATATTTGGTAGAAGTTGGACTGGCCTCAGGAGAATGTAAATATGCCATTAAAGGAGCAGCAAAGGAGCTAGAGGGTCTGGGAATACAAGTGCTAAATTTCTGCCCGACAGATTCGGAGAAGATAAAACAGAACCCGCCTAATTGGACCTCAAGAGCAACATAATGGTCTGGAGCACTACAAGAAGGCCATCCCACGGCCACAAGGGTCATGGCTAATGGTCTGAATAGAGACAATTTGCCTATATCATTACTTCCAGAAATTATGTCCCAGGTTCTCCTCAAGCTGGGGGTAGGGACCCAGCACCTTTAGTCAAAAGGAGTTTAAAGTTATCTGTTGGAATACGCGTAGTCCCAATACTTTTACATCACCAAAAATGAGGGAACTCCTATTCAACCTGGGGGATATCATAATGTTACAAGAAACCTGGTTAGTGAACCCCATTGAAATTGAAGGTTTCAGAGTGATCTCCCAGGGTGCAACCCAAAAAGTGAAAGTGAGACCATCGGGAGTGCAGCTGGTGGCAATCAGAAACAACTTATTGAAAGAACCTGTTTCAATCTTAAAAAAATGATGACGGGATCCAAATTTGTAAGGTTACACTGAAATGTCAGGTCATTTTGTTTGATATGATTTTTGTAAATGTGTATTGGAATCCTGCACGTTCAAGTCTAGATGTTTTCTTTAGGGAGCTGGCTGCTTCATTGGAGAAAATTAAGCTCCTTTATGGGGGTGCACAAATCATATTGGGGGGTGATTTAAATTCCCACTGCTTACGCCTGATAAAGGAGGGGGAGGTTTCAATAGGAAAGAAACCCACAGGGAGTGGTAGATCTTGGGTTGAGTTCCTGGATGGTTGGGGTTTGGAAATGGGGAATGGTTCTCTTCCTGGGGACATCACAGCCAATTCGACAAGATCACAAGGAAAAATCTGTTAAATTATTGACTATTTCTTTCTGTCTTTCAACCTTTTTTCTCAGAATGTCTTAATGATCGTAGGTTGGCTAGGTTGGCCCCGACTTTCTCAGAAACTGTTTTCGAAGAGCAATGTAGGCAGGGACAGTTGGTTGAATGTAGGAAAGGGAGAATACGTCTCCAAAAATATAAAAGGGATGGGGAGAGTCTGAATAAGTGCCTTAGTGAAACTCCTGATTTCATACTAAGGCGTAATTGCACCCCGGCTAGTTTCAATATATTCATCTGGTCCACCTGCCCACCGAGTGTGGGAGGAGGTGGGAAAACGCAAGTGCATCATCATGCTTTCGATGAAGCAACGATGCTCATGAAAAACGAGTGAATCAAGATATAAGGAGTCTAAAAAAGTCGAAATTGAGTTTGAATGAAAAGGGTAAAAAATCCAAAGCACTTCGTCAGTCGTACAAACATTGGTCGGTGGGAACCAAGGCCATGGTCGGTGGGAACCAAGGCCATGCGTCTCTAGCAGGACAGTGAATTAATGATAAGGTTGGTGGCAAAAAGGGACTCTGGTCACTTTTGGAAGATGATAAATTCATTGGAGGGTTGTTCAAAAAGTTCACTTTGTAACTTGGTCCCTGAAAAGGTGTGGGTGGATTTTCTAGCTCTCGCATTCAGAACATGCAAAAGCCCCACTTACGTAATTTCGGAGAGTGTGAAATGGGAACTCACGTTAGACACACAGAGTTTGGAGAAAATAATTAAGAAGAGCTTGTCCTCCAAAGCAGCTGGTCAAAATGGGCTCACTTATTTAGTGCTAAAAGAGAATCCAACAATATGGGCCAAATTGTTAGTCTGGTTACACGGGGAAATTCTGCTAAAGAAATCATTTCCTCCGACTTGGAAGTCGGCTATAATAATTCCACTTTTCAAAGGGGGGGATCGTATGTCAGCAATTAATTATCGCCCAATCGCCTTTTTAGATATAGAGGGAAAGCTTTTCATGAAAATCCTCTTAGGTGAGGTGGAGAAGTGGGTGAAAGGACATAAAAGCCTCTGCAAGTACCACATTGGTTTTCGTAAGGGCCTCTCAACAGCTGTAAATGGGGCTGCTCTCAATGTCATGTCTGAGAAGTCGGGTAAGCCTGGGGAAGGTCTGTTGTACGGGGCCTAGGTGGACTTCTCTAGAGCCTTCGATCAGGTGGACAGGTGTAGATTGTTGGCAAAGTTAAGAGCGTGGGGCATCCCTGAGGGGCTGCTTGACATGCTGATCGAGTTCCACAAAGACAATACCATAAGAATTCGACTTGATGAGGAAGGAAATCTGTCTGAGTCTATTAAAGTAGAAAAGGGGGTTCTTCGGCAGGGTTGTTTGGGTGCCCCATTGTTTTTCAATTTATATTTGTCAGACGCGGGGGACTGCTCGAAGCCATGTGCATTGGCCAGTCCAGTGATCGGTAGATCAAGGGTCCACTGGCTGGCATACGTGGATGAAGTGGTTATTCTAGACTGCTCTCCTGTTGGACTCCAGAGATTACTTCATGGTCTGGACAGATATGCTAGGGAAAATGGCTTAACCCTTAACCAAAAAAATGTGAAAATTATGGTGTTCAGACAAAGTCATAAATAAATGCCTTATGGTCATTGGGAGATAGGAGGTCAGCAAATCGAGAGTAGAAGAGCTGTTAGCTCGGGCTTCAAAATATAAGCGTCTCCTGCGATTTGCAAGGTGGAAAAGGATTTGCTAAATAAAACTGTTATTATTGGCCCAGATGATATACATTTCAGTAAAATATTGTAAATTATCTATACTGCCACTGATTCGATTCTACAAAGCAAAAGTCATACCAATTATACTTTATGGGCTTCAAACTAAACCCCTGCTGTGGCATACAGACTGACAGAAATGGGAGGGTATGGTGTGGAAGAAAGTTCTTAATCTTCCTATGTGTGTCTCAATGAGTCTCCTTCGATTCGAACTGGGGTTAAGTTCCTTAAAAGTCATTGCAGAATGAAAGCTGATGTCACTCTTTAGGCTCATTTCAGTTGCACAGGACAATTCACTTTACGGGGACATTAGAGAGCATTCTGCGAGGGGCGGTTCGCAGAGACTGAGAAAACTGGAAGAATGGGATATTGCGGAACTATTAAAGGCTAGTACAGATTTGGATACTTTGCTACATAATCCCTGCAAGGCCCAAAAAAAGTTGGCAGAAATGGATTGGATCACGAAAATTGACTTGATGCAAGCCAAAACAAGATCCAATCAATTCATAGTTGAAGAAAAGAATCTGGGCTTCGTTCCAAGCTATCTGGTCAAATTTCCGGACTGGAAAATAAGAAATAACTTCCTTAGAATCCGATTAAACGTTGCAATAACTGGTGAAGTCCTGGCACAAAGAGGCCAAGGGGCTCTGGCACTAAAGCTTTGTGAAAGCTGTTCGAATCAAAAAGCCCAAACTTTGAAACATCTTTTAATGGACTGCCAAGGAACCGGTGAAGTCAGATCTCGACTGTTCTCTAGATTTGGATTTTTGAGCGCTAACTTTATACCAGAAATGTTTTGGGAACGTTTAATATCTGGTGTCTAAAATCCTTTAACCATCGCTGTTGTCCAGGTGCTTGCCAGCTGCAATATCGTTGATTAACTCCTCTCTTAGTTTGCTTAAATGTTAGGTAGGTTTTTTTATTTTATTTTTTATCTCGTTTCTTAAAAAAAAAAAAAATAATGTTTTGTCCAGGTTTGTTGCCTGTAGAGTTAGAGTAACGTTATAGGGATCACAACAGTGTTCAGATTAAATGGAAATTTTATAGGAAAGGTTTTTCCTTTTTAAGTTTATTGCTGTTTAATTTTTAAATATTGTCTTATAACGAATGGTTTTATATGTGATAACTAGTGATGTGTAATGTGTTTGTTGGTGGTAATATGTTGTATTTTCTCTTGTCTTTTTTTGATATGTTGTTTTCTTAAATCGTTCTTTTATTTTCTTGTCTCTGCAAAGAAAGTATTTACTTTTGTTTGTTTTTGTAAAAGGTTGTTTCAACCAAACACAATAAAAAAAAAGTAATTCTACAAGCTTATGACTACAGTGGGGCAGGTGCTTCAGCAGTCCATGGGGAAAAAAGTCCCCTTCACCATGGACATGTGACGCAGCGGTCAGAGGATTGACGGCATGGGCGTCACAGGACCCTGCCCTGGTTGGTCTTTCCTTCCTCCAACAGTCAAAAGGGGTACCAGAGTCATTCAAGGGGGTGGAGGGAGTGTGCAGTTCGGCACTAGGCAGCATTGTGCATCGAAGGGTATCAGAGCAGAGGCCACACAGGTGTTGCTATCAGGGAAAAGGTGGAGGAGGGTTAAGCGCAGTAGCATTTGGGCTTTGTGGCAGCAGACAATGGCTCACATGTCCTTGATAGAAAAAACAATGTCTAGTGAAACATTCACTAGACCTGGAGACGCCTGGGCTGTAGTTAACGCTACTGGATACTAAAACGTATCATTAGTCGTTTTGAGACAAACACAATAAACACAAAGTGCTCACAAGTCTTTCCGTAGTGCTCTTCTCTTTAATTTTCATTTTTATGCGCGGAGGTCCATGCCGATGCATTTCTGACTGAGACGTCCATCTTCAGGGCAGGGTCTTCAAATACATAACATAGCACATATTCTTAGGGTTTGGCCTCTTGTGTACACTTCTCGTCAAGGAATATTACTACAAAGAAAGACTACTGTGACTACTTAATGTTTAGAAGCCTTATTATACCTGCTTATTAAAAGACTAGAGGGGGGCTGGCCTTCTTTGCTGCCTGAAAAGGTGGAGCATTTGTGTTGAGACTGCTCTGGAAATCAATTTTAGTGCTGATACTTTAAACCCCCTGTACAACAACAGTACATCACTAAAGGAAATGTCCACTTTTTTTTTAATCTTTATTTACACATCATCCATAACAAATCCCAATACAATCAGCGTATATCAAATAACACATGGGGAAAAAAACACAAGAAAAGCACAGCATTTTGCACAGCGAGATATACAATACCCTAAATCCCCAAAATCTCAAACACATCTCTCAATTACCCCCCCGAACCCAACAACTATAATGTCAAGTTAAAACAACTGCAAAAATCTACCCCATATATTCTCAAACAAAGCCAATTTACCAAGTCTCCTATACATCACTCTCTCCATATTTGCCAATTCATGCATCTCAGATAACCACGTCTCCACATTCAATGTCAAAGCATTCTTCCAGTTCCTCAATATAATTCTTTTACCAGTCATCGCCCCTCTGAACAACCACTTCTTCTCACTTTGAGTGAGATCATCCAAAGACTCATCACTCCCCAATATGATCACACTAAAATCCAAGACCGGGAGACCAACAATCACTTCATCACACACATGTCCAATCTCACCCCAAAACAGTCTCAACAGCCTACAATCCCATAGCAGATGTTCCAGCGTACCGATTTCAAACGAACATCTCCAACAATCTGCACATCCCTCTTTTACACATTCTCTCAGGCGTCCAATAAATTTGATTAAGAATTTTAATCTGTCTTGATCTTTCCGTGAGTCCCACCGAGCACAACTTCACATTCATACACATGTTTTGCCATAAGCCCTCTGTGATATCCAATCCGATTCTCCTGCCCCACTCCTCTCTTAAAGAATAATTCCCCTGATAACACGACACAAACGCTTTTTACAAGCGACTGGCCAGTCCCCCACCGAACCCACCAAATTCCTTGCAAACAGAGCCAATGCAATTTTCCTCTCCAAATCCATAACACCAATCGCACGTTTAAACTTCACAAAATCAGAGGGTCTAAAGTTTTCAATACCATATTGCTGCTGCATTTCTCTTGCATTCATCCAACGACCATTTCTAAACAGATCAGCAACCCACCTCACCCCACCCAGAAACCAATCTGCCCAAAAGACCACTTTGCCATCTATTTTGATAGCAGGATTTAGCCACACGGAGGCACCGGGCACCCTCAAAGCATCCACCTTCAAATAACGACACAAGCCCTTCCAGGCGCTCCTCACGTTATCCATCAGCAAATCATGTCCACAACTCTGTCTAGAGACCGAAGTCAACAAAGCTCTTGAAGTAAGAGGCCCATGGAAACTGGTTTCAGCCTCTACCCAAACATCCTGCAAGTCCTCCACAAATGGAACCAAAAATTCTGTAAAGAAAGCCAGGTGATATACCCTGAAATTTGGCGCCCCAAAACCACCCCGATGCAATGGCAATTGTAACTTCCATAACTTCAACCTCGGGGGCTTCCAATCCCACAAGAACTCCTGCAGCATCCTGTCCAACTCTCTCCAAAAAGTCTTAGCGAACATCAAAGGGACCATACTCAAAACATAAGTAATTCTCGGGTAGATATCATCTTTAAGGCATTCACCTTACCCCACAAAGAAAGATTCATAAGACTTCACCTCTCAAGGTCCGTCTAAAAAACACTACACATGACCCGCGCATTTTCTTTAACCATGTCCCCTGTCTCCGGAGTAAGCCAAACCCCCAAGTACAGCAATTTATCCGGACACCACCTGAAGCCCAAGTCCACCACAAACCTCCTATCAACAGAATGTGTCAAAGGCATAGGGGGTCATTCCGAGGTTGGAGGTAAGGGATTACCGGCGCCTGTAAGGGCACCGATGGCGGTAATCCCTTACCTCCGTATTCCGAGTTCCCTTTGCGGGTTCCTCTTTACCTCCTGCTTTTAGCAGGAGTAAATTACGGGACCCCCAAAGTGACCTTGGAGTAAATTACGGCACCGTAATTTACGGCGCCGTAATTACCTCCTTCCCCATTCCCATTGATCCCTATGGGGGCAGAAATGGGGATGTGGAAGGGCTATGGTGAATGGGGAATTACTGTTCCATCCAACCTTGGAATGGACCGGTAATTACTCCATTCACCATGCCGGTATTCCATGGAGTAAATAGCTCCATGGTTGCCAACCATGGAGCTATTTACTCCATGGTGTAGTCCTAACTCGGAATGAGGGCCATAATCTCTGATTTCATCCAATTAATTTTGTATCCAGAACAATGATGAAACTCCGCCATAAAATCCATCAACGCCGGTATAGATTTCTTAAGGTCACTAAGGATTAAGAGCATGTCATCCTCAAACAGCCAAATCTTCTGCGCTATCCCCCAGCATGAATGATCAACCACATCCTCCGCCCTCCTGATAAACTCGGCCAGTGGTTCCAAAGCCAACACAAACAGAAGAGGTGACAGAGGGCACCCCTGCCTCATACCTCTCTCCATTTTAATCCTTCCCGACCTCATACCATTGGTGACTACCTCCGCAGTCGACTCACTATATAGCAACCTGATCCATGAAATAAACCTCATACCAAAACCCATCCTGCCCAACACTGTGTATAGGATTTCCCAATTCACTCTATCAAACGCTTTCTCCGCATCCAATGACAAAACAGCACTATCCCCCTCCTGACCACTCGCTTTCGATACGATACTCAAAATCTTCCTAATGTTACTGGAGGTCTTCCTACCCTTCACAAAACCAGATTGATCCACATGTATCACGGACGGAAGCAGACGCTCCAACCTGCAAGCCAGCATTTTCGCCAGAATCTTATTATCAACATTAACAAGACTAATGGGCCTATAACTGGAAGGCAGAGTATCATCTCTCCCTCCTTTTAAGAAGACCGATATCAGAGCATGTCGAGTAGTCTCAGGAAGTAATCCGATGGTCAACGACTCCACATACATATCTAGCAACAATCGTAAAGACGAATCCGGCAGCATTTTATAAAACTCCGCCGGGAACCCATCCGGTCCCGGGGCCTTCCCAGCATTCAACTTACCAATCGCCATCCTAACCTCATCCAATGAAAAATCCTCCTCCAACAACGCCAAATCAACCACATTAATCCTAGACAGGCCCACCTTATCCAGAAATTCTGTACCCTCACCTGATACCTCTGACTCATTCCTGTGAAGTTCTTCATAAAAGTCTCTGAAAATATTGTTTATCTCGCCCGGATGATAACTTATACTGCCGTCATGCGTACGAATCGATGGAATAGACCGCTCCGCCTCCCGCTTCCTCAGCCTATAAGCCAACCACCTGTCGCATTTTTCACCCTTCTCATAATATGCACATTTTAAATAGAAGTTACTCCGATCATTACGTTCATCAATGAGTGAGTTCAATTCTCTCCTTACCCTTTTAAGTTCACCCATCACCTCCCCACAAACGGGACCCACCATCACCCTCCTTGACAATTCGGTAAGTTTAGTCTCCAACAATGCCTCCCTTTCAACGCTCTTTTTCCTTAGCCCACTCAATACCTCAATTAAATGGCCCCGTATCGTACATTTTAAAGCCTCCCAGACAACACTGGCACGCATCACTCCATTATGATTACACTCCACAAAACAGTCAATTTCCTTCCTCAATGTCTCCAACACATCATCCTTCTGCAGCAATGATACATTCATCCTCCAAAATGTATGCACAGTCAGTGCATATAATGTCCACTTAGTAGCACTCAGTAATGCAAAATGCTGTAGAAGTAGCATTTTCTCACACTACAGCAACACGTGTGCATACAGAGTTTTTTCTTCCCGAATGGCATTTAAACAGAGCATAATTCTGTCATTAGACTGGACTGTTCTGCCTAATGGGGTAATTGTGCTGAGCTGGGATACCTGGAATATAAGTGAGCTATTAAGCTCTGTGGGCGTTATGTTCTTGCTGAAAAAGATGTTGTGCTGATTGCTTAAATACATCCGCTTTTTTCTTAATTCAGTGAGGCTCGTGCTGTGTTAGATATCAGGGAATTGTTGAATGTGCGCTAAACAGAGGAACCACGAGCGTGTGGCATGCATTGAGCGGAATATAAACAGTACGGAATTAAGGTTTATTTAAACATGAATAATTCTGCCCTCTTTGAATAGCAATCCTAGCTTGTCTGTGCTGAAAGCACTGATACCATCGCGAGGATGTGTTTTACAACACTCACAAAATTCCCTGCGCTTCTGCCACACCATGGAGCCTCCCAGTTACCATGGAAACAAATGTGCGGCTGCATGGAGCGTAAATATAACGTGAGTCTGTTGCTACACGCCGCCTGTGAAAATAAATGTGTGATGTTCAGCAAGAAAAGCCTCACTGCATTATGGTTAACATAGTACATTTCATTTGTCAAACGATCTTAAAAAAACGTGTAAGCTGTAACGTGTGTCTACTGCAGCTGCAGAGTCTGTTATTGTTTTTGTAACAAACATTCTCTTTATTTAAGACATGTCCCGTGATTAGAGGAGGGCGTGGTCCTGTCGTATAACACATACCTCTAGTGTAATACCTAAGTGCATTATAAAACAGGTGCATTTTGGACCTTCTTTATAACAATATCATCAGTACTTGGCAATTCCACAAAGAGTTACTAAATGTGATTCAGTATGCAAAAAACATCTCGAGCATCCGCATCGTGATAGCTAGATATACATAGTGATGCCATACATATTCCCAGATGTATACTGTATATGTGCTACCCCTATGCACTTATGCATCAGACATGCTTGCAACAAAAAAAAAACAGAGACAGAATCTCATAGTGGCATTTTCATCACGATGAAGAAATAAAATACTCGAAGACGTCAATCTTGCATGGCATTAGTGTGTACAATCCTTTTGATTACATGTAGTAGTATAATAATTCTGCTGACCATGACAAAAATAAGTCCATTTGGGCATTCTTCTTGTTGACAAGCTCATCCAAACTGGAAAACAGCCAAGACTTACTGAATGGGGCTCAATATATGAAACCATCTCGAGCACTTGCATTGTGATTGCTAGAGGCACCAAGTAATATCATTCATGTTTTCATCCTGTTTACTAATAACATGGTGGTTCGACCCCCATGTACTTGGACATAGGAACTGCTGGCAAAAAAAGAAAAAAAACAGACAGGATCTCATAGTAGTATTTCCATTACAATGAAGAAATGAGGTACTAAAGGGCATCAATCTAACAGAGCATCAGTATGCACAGTGCTTTTGATGATATACAGTACTTAGAACTGCTGTAATTACATGTCATGCTGTGTTTAAAACATCATTGGTACCTATTTTGTATGCAAACATTGAACAGAGCAAAGAGGAACTTGTAACATGATCGTATGACCATTTCTGATCATTTATATGTTGTTTAGCTCCCTAAATGTGTAGACATAGACTTATAAAAGTATAAACATATCTGATACTGCATGTTATTTGTGCCTGCCCTCACCTGTTAGCATCAAGACATACCCCTACTGTCATA
Organism: Ambystoma mexicanum; assembly: GCF_040938575.1. NCBI lineage: Eukaryota > Metazoa > Chordata > Amphibia > Caudata > Ambystomatidae > Ambystoma > Ambystoma mexicanum. The sequence continues at coordinate 262,596,211 of NC_090921.1, read as the reverse complement.
GTCAGTACTGTGGTTCATGTCTCTCAGAACCCTGGCAGACATTAACTAGCTGTCTCATTTGGTACTTAGCAATATGTAACATCCTAGAGGGTCAGAAAATACATTTGTGATGATAAGGGCTACTGGCATTGTTCTCGACACCAATCTTGCAACACTGTTACCTCTTCTTATGTCTTTCTCAGAGAACAAGACTAGATATAACTCTTCAAAGGGAATATTTTCATAAATAGCAGTACAGGTCCAATTCCTCATTTAGGCCATTTGGAGCGACTGTGTGTAGCCTATCGATCCAGTAATCTTCACGTTGTTCAAGGTTTTTGCTGACACTGAATCTCTCAGGTTTGTAACACCCACAACCTCAAGGATTTGGAATCTTATTTGTGAGAGTTGGCGTTTAGGTTGTTGGAAATGTCTGGATACTGCAGACTGTTGGTTATTAGTTCTGATATTAGATGCAGGCTTGTTCCAGTGTATTCAAGCTTTGCGACTTGTCTGTCCTATATCCAATTGACCACGTGGACATTTTATGGAATCTACCACATTCTGTGTTACATGTCCTTGCTGCCTATGAATTGACAGGAGAATGCACATCCCCTGCTGTAACCATATTCTACACATGGTTGTCACATGTGTAATCATCAGTTGCCAGCCTGTCAAAGGAATGTTTGCTGTGGACCAGATTATCTCCCATTTTAGCTCGGCTTACCATGCCAAAGAACAACTATGCCAACTTCTAGTGCAACACAAATTATCACTGTATAACCTGAAGGCCTCGGTGGCTGGCCATTAAAACTCTACTTTGCCTATGTTAGACAGGCTAGCAAAGCCATCGCCGATTACTCTAACACTAGGTCTAGACGGGACATTTCTAACACAATGTCAGTGGCAGCTGCATTCTAATATCTGCTCTGATCTACCTTGTATGGAGGCAACCAAGCCTATTACCCATCACAATGCATTCCTTAATGAGGTTCTGTCTCTGGTCTACCTGCTTGACCTCAACTAGGCCAACATGAGAATGGCCCATTTCTTGTCAGGTAATATTGATGCACCACAGCTGGAAAGGGGCCTCTTTTCAGCCTTCCATGGTGATACACAAGCATTGGTTTCAAAGGGAACCTTGAGTACCTAATGGCTTCCTCTGTAGACACACATTTTAAGGAATAAAATGGCCACTTTTCAATTGCATTTTTCAGTGGACGAGATCTCCCAGCAAGCATCACAAGGATGAGACGCTGGATGAACGTGAAAGGGTACTGTGCTGCAGCGCTTGCAACATCATTTGGTTCAGGAAAAGACCACCAAGCAGCCCATATTTTTCCAAGTGACCCAAGAATGTCAAGGTCATGAATGACAGTTGCATCAGTGGGCAGCACATCGCCAACACCTGCTGAAAGTTTTGAGAGCAGTGCAGGATAAGCTGACTATCAGGAAAAGGTTATGTGGAACATCCTCCTCAGTGATTTGTACATCTTGAACACAGGCTGGTCTTCAGGAGCAGACAGGAGACTGTCAGACACACAGGTTCTTGGTGGCTATCTACTGGGCACTACAGCAATGGGAAAGTATGATGACACATTAGCAGCCTGGCTGGGGGAGCCAGCCAATCAGGTGGCTAGGAACGTGGGCTTGAACCGACGGTGTAAGCCTGCTTTCTAAGTCACCCAACGGCCGGCTCCCCAGCTGCCATCTTCCCCCACACTCCATCCCCGTTTTCTTTTCTTTACTAATCCCCGCCCCCACTTACCTTATTTCAGCTGGGGCGACCCTCGCCGCTGCATCATCCTTTCAGCTCTCACGGCCTCCATCGAAAGGGAAGAGGGCCTCCGTACGGAGCCCTGCCTTTTTTCCATGGTGGCCATCTTGGGAAAGGATTTTCCTTCCTTCAGCAGGATGCTGCGTGTGTCCCATTGCAGGAAGGAAAATCCTTCTTTTTTTTTTAGCACCCAAGGTTACCGCGTTGGTAACCCGGGCTGCTAATGGCCTTCAACCCTCGTTCCAGGGGCTGCAATGGGGGATAATGGCCTGGAGACCTCATTATCCACCCTCACTTCACTCAGCCCGATAACTTGGGCTGCTGGGCCGTTCTCCCCCATTCCAGCCCCTGGAATGGGGGATGAATGCCACATTACAGTATTGGTTCGGAAGCAGTCTGGTCTGCAGCACTTGTGTGAGTTGCTGTAGTGTCGCTAAGCTATCTCCCTGCAAGTGTGCAGACCAAGAGAGTGTATAGTGCGATTGGAGCTATTTTTTTAATCGCAGGGTAAGCCTTGCAGTACTGAATGTAGAACAACTGACATTTAAAAAAATCAATGAGTGCTTCATTCAGGAAAACTGCGGGACATTCACCAATAGAGATCACGCCCACTCGGCAGATGACAATGAAGATTTGATCCTTGCCAGTAGCACAAATCAGATGCTGCGGTGTGCGGTTGTTTTGTGTTGCATGTGGATGGAAAACAGAGAGCTGCAGTAGTGCGTGTGACTAAGTAGCCCTGGGTAACCAGTTGCTGCCTTACAAATACCATTGCATTGACCATACTGCAAGTACAATGGTTCTGAATTGTGGTTTCCATCTTGACAAAGCTTTTCATGTTCTACAGTACACAGCTATGCCTCAAGGTTCACTGCTTTGTCTCACATTGTACAGCGAGCCATTAAGTATGACAAGTTCCACCGCAGAGCATTTCTTCTAGTTCTCCAGCTCTCCCACAGACTGCTGCTCCTCTTGCGGATAGGTAAGTCCACCTTTGAGGCAGTACCTCCCCCATGACTGCCTTATTCCTTCCACTCTGCACAATGACCTCCAGCACAGAATGGTGGTGGAGAACCAAATTCCATCTCAGGTTGTCCACCACCACTGCATGATCCATCTCTGCAGCGTTCACCACCCGCAATAAAGGCAATAGGAGCCCTTTTGTGACAAAATGTCCTGAAGGGAATCCTTCCCAAAGATGTGCACTGTCTGTGGTTCACCACACCCAACCACTTGTGGGGGTGGCACTAGCAAAGGGAGCCTACCGCTGACCACAGCTTCCACCGTCCCTATTGACTGGGCAGGTTGGATGGGTGCAGGCAGTGATTGACTTCATGCCGGATGGTATGTCAGTGCTGCACCCCAGCCCTTGTGTGAACTATGAGACTGGCCTCCTCACCACCCCTGGAGGGGGTCATTGTGCTGATGGTGTCTAAGGGCATGTTTTTCCTCATTGCTGTGGTCCCTAGTGCATGGATCTCCCCTTTCCCCTGATGGCTTTCATTGGTGAAAGGGCAAAATTGTCCTACACTCAGAACCTTACAGGAAGTGTAAGGGGAGTTGAGGACTCAGCTCCCCGATTCTCCTCCTGGCTTTCCTGTCTCCCCCTTGAGGAAGAGGGTTCTCTGTTAGCACCTCTTCCTGTGACTGCTCCTCCTTCCCCACACCTCCCTCAGGGGGGTGCAACTCCTGCTTGTGTACAGGCACATTCAAAACGCTGCGTGCAGACTCCTGCTCAAACTACCACAAAGACAACACATTACATCGGCACTGAAAATTTTACACTAGCTACCAATAAAAAAGCGAATAAAGTTCAAATCAAAGTGCATAAATCACAGAGCAATCTGCGGCCAAGGAGAAGAGTTACTAAAAGAGAAAATAAATGTCTTCCTCCCAACAAGACCACTCAGATCAAGCAACGACTTCTGCCTAGAACCAAAACTATAAAACCAAAGAAAATTTGGAGGATCATATTTCTCTCACCTGCCACCAATAACCTGGAATGAGCTACCAAAAAACATAGATAACACAAGAGATTATCTTCAATTCAGAAAACTGCTCCAAACTCGGCTCTTTGCCCCTGAACCAGAAGCATCAACTAGAAAGCATATACACAGCGGGAGACAAGAATCCAAGAGAGGGAACCCTTCCTCTCTAACCTCCAAACCTATCATCCCTGAACAGAGGGTGGGAGGAGGATGCCATTACTGCATATGACCAAAGCATAAGGGAAACATAGATAGGTTAGGGTTCCACTCGGCAATGGACAAGGAGGGACCAGGAGAGCTGGGGGAGGATGCCATGCCCACATGCAGTTAGTCCGCAGAGGAAACATAGGCAGGTAAGGACCACCAACACAGAAATGGGCAGGAAAGGAGCTGCATCCTTTAAACTATACACAAACCACTAAAGTAGCACAGTGGAAAACTGCCATCCCATCATACCTGCCAACTAGACAGACAAACTACAATACCAAACTCCATAGATGTGGAACAAAGAAACACAAAGACTATAAGGTAAGGAAAGAAGACCCCAACAAATCTGATAACCAAAACTAGAAAAACTCAACTTTCCCCACACACTTCTCACATAGAAACCCATACAACCACTTCTCTGCACAACAATACGCGCGTACTTCACCTCACTACAACAACAAACAAACAAAACATAACCTGTATCAACAGCACATGGGAACTCTCACCGACCTGATAACCGCGCTCAAGCTCAGCACACAGTGAAAACTGAACTGAAGCTGCTAACAGGACATCACAACTCTCACTCTCCTACTCCCACTACACCCTACTAACCACCCCCACCCCTCCTCTTTCAGATCCACCAGAGCACCTGGGCTCCACTTCCGGGTGGTCACAGTGCAAATACCTTTAACATTAACATATCAGATCATATCGACCATGACCCCAACCCAAAAGGTGGTGTTATATAAACAAACTCTCCTCCTAGCAATAGACAAAGTTGCCCCACTAAATACCCGCAAACCAAAACCCAGAGCCCACCTAAAATCTTGGTATACACCAGACCTGAAAATCCTACTAGCCACCAAACACAATTCAGAGGCCACATGAAGACCACACCATCAAACGATAATAAATATAATTTCCTTAATGCAGCCAAAACTTACAAACAGGCCATCATCCAGGCCAAGAGCCTCACCTACATTGAGCGCATAGCCAAAGCCAAAACATGTTCAAAAGAAATGTTCTCCTTCCTGCACAAACTCTAATCCCCTGTGCCCCAACCAGAATGATGCCATAAGTATTCCTCTTGGCGCACCAACATCCAGAAGGCACTAATCGATAAGACCGCCCATACAACAAAATAAAATTGCTGACAAAAATGAAAAATGATCCCTACCAAACATACCAGCTAACTTCCACTGCCTTCCTATCCCTAACAAACCATTTGAATTCAGACATGTTACGATACAATAAGTCACAAAAATTATCAATAGCCTCAAACCGTTAAGATGCCAAGGTGACATCAGCCCAGCCCCCTTCATCAAAGAATGTGCTGCAGAACTAGCACCATTCATCACCGCACTGAACAATAACTCCTTCACACAAGGGATTGTTCCGAACTGCCTGAAAGATGCATAGGTACTCCCACGCCTAAAAAAACATCCCTGGACCCTAACATCCCTGGACCCTAACATCCCCACCAACTACTGCCCCATCACTGCTGTCCCTTTCCTCCTTAGAATTTGAGACAGAGAGGCCTACTTGCAAAAATAGGAACATCTAGAGTCCAACCATATCCTTGGACTACGCCAATCGGGCTTCCGCCCAGGACAAGGCACTGAGAAAGCCCTCCTAGATCTCAAAATTGAAATGGATGAGATTATAGACAATGGGAACCTAGCCATCCTGCTCCTAACCAACCTATCAGCAGCGTTTGACCTAGTAAATCACCAAATCCTCTGCCAACACCTCTCCTCCACAACCCAGTTCTCTGCCCAACCACAGCTTGGGATGACGACTCTTTGCTCTCCCTAACTAGACAAGTTAGTGCAAAGGCCTCGGCAGCTGCCTACACAGCTAAGCTCATTAACCTGTGTCGACACTTCCTAACACCAACAACTGCATCACATTAGCCAGAGCCCTAATTGTGTCCTAATTAGATTACTGCAATGTTATATTCATTGGATCCTTTACAAACAACACCAAAAAACTCCAAATCATACAGAATAATGCCCTAAGAGCAGCACTGAATATCCCAAGAAAAGAACATAGCTCCGCCGCTACACGCATCGGCCACTGGCTCCTGTCATAAACCGCATCCAATTTAAGACCCTCTCCATCACAAACAAGTGCATCACTAACACAGCCCCTAAATACCTCACCAACAAAACCAAATTCCACTCCAAGAGACCCACCAGACCCATCACCTCCCATCTCCTCACTACGTCCACATTCAAACGAGCTAAAGCAGGCGGCCGCAGATTTCCATTATCGGCAGCCTGTGGGATGTTTTAACCCACTAGTCCATGCCCTGCAACATTACTGTGCACTGCTTGCATCAGAAACCTCAGAATGGCCGCTGGAAAGCATTATGCGTGGTAAAATCACCCAGAGGTGCGCAAAAAACCCTGAAAAATAGCCCACCAATCCACTTTTGCCTATGTCCGTGGTAACTCAGGAGATCACTGCCAAAACCCATCATTTGGCTGCCCACAGAGGAAAATGGAACTATTTGAAAAAGCAGTCCTGAATTGCAAGAGAAACGCAGAGCTGTTTAAAAATCTGTTTTTCCTTGGCTGTGGAAAGTGCAAAAATCTTGGTTCTCAAACATCACAAAAGATCCAACATCCCTTTTGGGTGTTAAACATCACTGTATATAAAGAATTGACCTAAGCACAATGTCAGCAGAAACATATTTGATCAGAATAAAATCCATATTTAAAGATGCTTGCTTGGAAGAATATGTCAAAAATGGGCGCAGTACCGCTACTCGCCTGCGTTGAAGCTGGCGATTACTTAACCTGTCAATTTAAACTGATACATTGAAATCATAGTATGAAAAGGAAAGACTTGCTATCAGAAGCAATAGAGGTGGATACAATTCAAACCTATATTTTAAAAAGGCTGGAAGTAAGAGATTGGTGAATATATTTGTTAAAAATGTAATTTGTATTTTAAGATAAGACTATTTTAAACATTGTGTTAAAAGTTAAAGCCAACTACACTGGGCTTCAAAGACATTCCACGCCTTCTCCCAAACAAAGGAATCTTCCCCCCTGCTCTCTGCTAAGGAACTGGCAGGGAGGTGCAAAAGGAAAAGGGTGGAGCACTTTGGCCTGTTGGTCTGCTTGTAGACAAAAGACTCCCTTTTACTCAAAGGAAATGCTAATTCGGGTGTACTCTGAAACCAGATGCCAAAGTCAGAGAGGCCTGGGACTGCTCTCTAGCCCAGCCAAGACCTTGGAGGCGGAGACAAGCAGTTTTGTTTATTCAGAAAGCACAGACAATATCTTTTTGAAAACTGTGCCGAACTGGTAAAAATATCGAATTTAGAGGATATTAAAATGAAAATGTTGCTCACAAGTAGAACTACTCTGGAACTTGTGCGATATTCAGAGACAGAATTATCAAAATTTGGACTTTGTAGCAGTTGTGATAATGTTAAAAATATGAAAGTTTACAGGAAAATGCTCAGATGGTGCCTGTATGTGAAAAAATTGGTACAGAACTGACACTGAGTAACCGACCAAAAGCGCAAAAACTGTCATTTGTGAACTGAAGATCTCCAGAAGATGGGACTTTGACGGATGCGTGTCTGATTTAATTTGGGGTCTTAATATGTAGTATTGGTAAATTAGTGATATTATAAATACGCTTTTTGTAAAAAATAAGATATACTGTACAGATAGAAAGGGGGGGTTCTCGCTGGACCATAAACATGACACATCATGACACATCATGACACACTGTTGCTTCTCAAATCAGGGGAGAGGACATTCTCTGACCTATCGGCTTCTTAGAGGGTTGGGCATAGTATAATCAGCCTACCGACCCCCTTGAGAAATACATAAATAGGGACTGTTGAGGGCACAGAAAAAGACACACACGTTCACCCATCACTGATCTACTGGCGAAGCGCTCTGAAGGAGAATCCAGGTCCAGAACTATCCAGACTCCAGAACTATCCAGAATCCAGAACCCTGAAGCAAAAAGCCCAATACAAAAAGCTGAACCCTTCTCAGCTGGCCATTAAAATATTGCAACCTGATTTTAACCCCAAACTTCCAAGGGGCATCACAAATCCAACAGCCTGGCTATGCTGTTTTGGCTGCTTCTTGCCAAGAACCCTTCTTGAACCCAGAGATCCAAATCAGTTTTGCAGAGCTGTACCCAGAACCAACCCATCAGATCCAGTCCAGGAGGCCGTGCAGACCAGAGTGCCTTGCTGAGAGCAGAATCAAGCGCCTGAATCCTGTCTGGTGGCTAGCAGATTCCAGTCCAAAACCCTTGACCAGATCCTGACGGGCCTATTCCATTCCAAAGCCATAGTTGTGAGCATTTAGCATAGGACTGTCCATAACCAATCTTAGTCTTAAGTAATCCCATCCAACCCAGTCCAACATATCCAGATTGTATTGTAGAATCTCTTTTGTCTATCCCGAATCCTTCTCTCATCCACATAGTCCTGTGATAATTGTAGTGATAAATCATCTTTGTGCTAAATATATTTGCTGAAGAAGGACAAGTGTCTTGGCGGACAAAAGTCAGAGCGGAGGCGCCGCTGTTCTGGTCGCTGACCGTTGGGTATCTTGCATCTTCATAGCCCCTTAGTGTTAAGAAATCCTTGTTTGTAATCTTCAACACTGCATCTCTCTTTTGAAATCTTGACTCTTTTCTACAAAATCGACCTTTACTAAAACCTGTCATATTGAGGCTAACATCCACAGCTTTCGAACAAACTAAGAACCATACTCCCACTCCGAGTAGTAATATTTGCCGCGATTCTGCATTTGGCTCAATTTCATTCCATATAAAATTGCTATTTCTTGCATGCAATCTTTGAATTCAGCTTCCTATCTATTAGTCATTCCAACATCATTACGTTCTACCTGAACCTATCCGAAGCGACTCTCACTAGTTTTGAATCCCTTTTAGCGAATTAAAGTAATTTCAGCATTTTTCCCATTTTTCCCATTCAAAAGCATTTGACCTGTTTTAAAATCATTCCTGTTCCCTCTAAGCTTGCTGGGGAATTGGGATTGAACTACTTTGTTGATTGTATATTCCTGAAACCTGTGTGCCCCCATTCCATCTCTTCATTCTGCATATTAGGGGGGATTGAGTAGTAACAGGGGGAAAGAGTGATTACATTGTCTTTGATTGAATTCATATCAAGTTTTATTTCTGTGCTGGATTAATTTCATATCATTGCATTTCATTGAACCCAGACAAAGTTATTCTCTGCTACATTATTCTTATCACCCATACTCCTATTGATTAAAGAGATTGTTGATTGTTGTGATATCACCCATTTCTTATCAGTGTATAAGTATGAATAAGCGTGATATCTAGATATTGTTCATATTCATAAAAATGCGATATATATATATTGTTTAATTCATCAAATAAATCTTTTAACTTTGCAAAACAACCTACTTCTTGGTTCAGTGAGACCGGGGGGGGGGGAATTCAAAGAGAGGGGCGTTATATAAGGGTACACCATCCAGAAAAAAAAGAACTTTGACATAAAAAATATATAAATAAGGGTTCCAGCGGGGCATCTCACGCTAGGCATTGACTTAGGTGGAGTGCTGGGTTGAACCACTTACAGATTGGGGGCTCGTTGTGGGATTTCTGGATCAGACATACCACTTGTGACAGCTTAACACAGTGTGCTAACTAATAGGATACATAAATCCCGTTGGGCTACCACGCTGTGTTACACTGTAAAAGCACCCCTCAAAAGGGAACGCTCTAAGGAAACGGTCTGTTTTGCAAATAAACTTCTGTAAGTCAGGAAGGAAATAAATATTTCCAAAATGACGACATTGGTAGACATCAATATGGCTAGAGAACACCTTTTTCATAAGTTATTTGTGAGAGGTGAATGGACAGAGCAGGATCAGAATTTGTGGTTGCAGGCAATCACACAACAGATCACTGAACCAGGGCTAGATATATGAAAAGACCAGGGTCCCTTACATGTGGCCCTGAGCGAACTATATTGGCCCACAAGGCCAAGGATGAGCAAAATAAGATTGCCAAGATAGCGGCATATCTATATTTATCTATTGGAGCCATACAGGATAAATATGCTGAAGGCCAAGATCTGGCATGTAGGCAACTGATGGCATTAGAAAGGGCCCAAACTGGTCTGGACTCTTCTGAGCAGAGGCTGCAGAGGAGTCAGTAGTCAGAAAATGAAAGCAGGCAGTACATAGTCAAAATAAAAAAGAGGATCTGGGTATCCTGCAGCAGGAAAAGGCGGAACAGGATACCAGAATACTGGCCGTGCAGAAGGAGTACCAAGAAAGTTTGGACTCTACTGCCGAGCCAGAAAAAGCTGGCACTAAAAATAAACTTTAACTGGGCAAATGCGCAGAGCAGGTAGTCACCCTGCAAAGCCACCTAGATAAAGAGAAGGCAGAGAGCAACAAATTAATTCTGAAAGACCTGGATACCCAGGCAGAGTTTGATGAAGAGCGCCAGAAAGCTGGTCCGCTTCAAAAACAGAGGGACGACCTGGCGGCACAGAGGCAGGCTCTTGCTCAGGAAAGGGACACCTTAGGCCAGGAAGTCTGTCACTTAAAAGGGAAAGTAGAAGAAATGCACCTGGCCCTTCAGGGACTGGGTGACCTCCAAAAAGAGCATGAAAGATTGTTAGAGCACACCCGGAGGGTGGAAGATGCTCTGGCAAGGAAGGAACAGGCCAGTCTGGACAGGAGTCAAGAGGTAACCCTCCTGCAGCAAAGACTGGCCCAGTATTAAAAAACAACCCAGGAAGCACAGAGAGAAAATGAGACTCTCTGTGAGAACAATGACAGGCTCCACAGGCAGGTAGCCATGCAAGAGAGACTGATAGAGACTAGTAAGGCCTTGATTGAGGAATAGAAAGCTCAGGTTCATGCATGGCAACAGGGAGCAGGGGCTGAAAGAGATGAGGTTCGCTGGGAAAGGGAAACACCTGAGCATAACCTCAGGAACCCTAGTACTAGAGTCCTTCATCTCTCCCAATCCCTGAACTCTGCCAACCGCATGTCCACTGGCGCACATGAGCCCAGGGCCACGGGGATGGCAGATTTCAATCCAATCAGAAGTATGGGGCTCATAGACCAGCACCTCCCAGGAATGGATGGGCGGGCATCTGGGTATGGGTACCCAAGCACTGTGAAATTTAGTGGGGAACTCCAGGAGAGTAGGCCCACTAAGGGCATCCTAAAAACCTCTACCCAGCTAGGACAGTGGGGGGGGTACCCGTCAAATCCTGGGAGCAAGGAGGAATCAAAAGGACCGGGGTTACCCGAACCCAGAAGGCCAATAAGGCACAAAGGGCCTTGCTTAAGGACCCCTTAAAACAAATCAAGGCGATAAGGAGCATCATCACGCCTTATCATAAGAATGCTAAGTATTCTGTTTGGGAACACTTAGAGCTCTTTGAGCAGATGATGGAAACTTTCCATTTTAAAGACAGCAGTAGCTGCTTTCAGTATGCGAAATGGACCTTCTCACCAGAATACTCCAACTTCTTTGTGGGGCTGGAGGACCAAAATCATTCCAGATGGTCCACCTATAGGGCGGCCATCTTGAAGCATTTTTTTGTGCATAGAAATCCGCAGGAGGCTCACAAGGCAGCCTACAACTTGCAATGTGGGGAGGATTGGGCCCCCCACATTGGGGCCTGAATGAAAGCGGGCCTTTGCGCAGACCACCAAAAGGGTGCGCACGGACAGCAGAGAATTTGTCAATACTTTTTTCCACGCTCTACCAAAATACATCATGACCCAGCTAGTGAGAGATTTTCATGAGAAAAGATCACTAGACGGGGTCATTGAACAGGCTACATGGATCTATGAGGTGCAAAAGCCCATAGAAAACAAGAATAATCCTAAAAGCCCCAAAACAACCAACATCCCTGCTGCTGTGGAGATGGCAGAGGTGAAGGTTGCCCCCATTTTAGATTTGGAGATGGGGGGCCTAAAAACCCACCTGCACAGCAGAATAATCCCAAACCCAGAAGGCCCTCAGGCCAGTCACAGACAGGGAGCCAACGAGGTAGTCCCACAAATGGGATCCCTCACTCCTCTGACTGTATAAGTCACAGCTCAAGGGGAACAGACCAATCCTGGGTTATGTGTGGACTCCTCCAGCTCAAGGGGGGGATCCAACCAAACAGCACCTAACCTAGGGAACTTCTCTCCTTACTTCCCCCAGGAGGGCAGAAATTCCCCAAATCCTGGACAGAAGTTCTTCCCCAGGTACCCACAAAAAACTTTCAAACCCAGAACAATCCATCCTTCTTTTCCCACTTTCCTGAGCCCAGACAACCTAATCCAGGAGAGGGGAGGCCAAGGGTGGAGGGGTACCCACATTTTCCCAACCCAGGGTATTTCCAGAGAAGGGATAGCTACCCTTCCCGGGATCAGCCCAGGGGAGAAATGAGAACCCCGTATCAGCCTGAGCAGGTATCACGGCTAGAGCGCCAGGTCCAAAACATGGCACAGGATCTGGGTCACATGCTGAGGACTCAACAGAACCCTCCGATGAACATACCGGCACAGAATGCCTCCAACTCCGGTCCTGGTGCTCCAGAACAATGACGTGTGCAGAACTCCAACAACACACCGGTTCCCAGGAAGGAGGCACAAGGGAAGCCTTGGAGGAAGCTTCCTTCCCCACTTGTAAAAAGCCCCTGGATACCCAGGAACCAGAACCAACATCTCTTGCCCCTGAAAGTCTGCCACCCAAGGAGCAAAGGGGGGGTAGGAGAAACAAAGAACCCAAACAGACCCATTTTGTGGAGGAGGTACAATTATTCCAATTTGAAGGAGAGGGATCCTCAGAGGATCCTGGGAAAAGGATCTTCTCCTTCAGAGATGGGGGAACTCCTCCCAAAGAAAAATGGGTCCCAAAGGATTCAAATCCAGACTGGGTAGATGTGGGGACTGAGCTAGCGCTGCCCATCATCCAACCCCAGAACCAACAACATGAAAAACCTCTGGTTCAAACCCATTCTGATGACTGCCTCCAAAAAGGGGGGGCAGCCCAGCACCAGAACCAGGGGAACTCAAAACTTCTCCCATCTCTATTTGCCACCTTTTCTTTTCAGATTCCCTAGACTCCGAACAGAATTCTGCCCAAATCTCTTCTCTATCAGTGTCCAAAACTAGAAAACTAACCCACCAGTTGTCCAAAAATATTCACTATCTGTGCCCCCTTGTGGAGAAGGAGGGAAGATTCTATGCCCTGGTACAAATACAGGGGCAGGGTACAATTTTGGCACTGGTGGACACTGGATCCTAAGCTACCCTTCTGTCCAAAAAGGCGTTTGATAAACTGAATTCAGGAAGGGGGGGGAATTACCAAATTCCTCTCACCCTTCTTCCTGGACAACTTCAGAACTTTGACGGGAAGGAAATTCCTGTTGAGCGGACTGCGGATTTGGACATTAAAATTGGGCGACACAAGGTGAAGCACCCAGTCATATTTGTGACTCCAGAGGGCACCCCTTGTTTACTAGGTAATGACATTGTGCGAAGGTTGTCACCCTGAATAGTTTGTGTAAACAAGGTCCTCTGGACCCAGACTAGCAGACCAATCAAACTAAAACAGAGTGTCAACCATGTTAGTTTAAACGGCACCTGCCACATGGTTGAACAAAAATCAGACCAAGTAGAATTTCACTTCCAGAACAATCAAATTCCAGACGTGACAGTAATAGCAGTAGGACAACAAACTGTTGTTGAGGGGTCCTCGCTATTTCTGAAAATCAACCTTCCTTCCAGTCTAAGGTGGCATTCCACACTGGAAGGAAACACTCTGAAATTCTTTACCAATCCACAATCAGACATTCCCACTCCTATAGTCCAGAAAGATGTGAAATCAGCTCAGAGCCTGACTGATATTCAGCAAATTGGAGAACAGTTGTTCATCCCTGTTCAATTAAATGAAGGGAAGGACCTTGTTCTTGCCCGAGTGTGTGTGAATAACGGTAAGAGCTTCATCAGCGAAGCCATGTTCCGTCAACTCTCAAAAGATCCAGCCATTCCCACATTTAGACTGATAGGCAAATGGGAAATGGATCTGGAAAAACCCAATTCCAAACATCTCCTGCCAAGCAGGTGTATGCTCAAAATCTGCATAGACTACAAGAGCATAGTCCATAATTGTTGGGTTGTGCGAGACGTCACTGCCGCCTTTTACTTAGGCAGTGACATTCTTAATCGCTTTGCCATTCGTTTGGACCGATAAAAACATCAAAGCTTGGTCCCGATTAGCGGATAATCCCATGGGCTTTGATGACCCAGAGAAAGCATTTAGGTCAGCTCAACTGCTGCCTTATGCAGTTGAAATTCAGATTGGAGAGGAAGTCACCATCCCAGAAAGGACCCGACAATTCTCCCTGGAAGTGAAGGTTAAAAGAGGACAGAAATTGAAAAACCCGGATGCCTATATTCATCTAAATGCTTCTCTCCAACAGCAAGGGTTAGGGGGAAAACCAACACCACTAGTCAACATAGAACATGACACCATTCCAATAGAGGTGGATAACAGCGACTTAAAGACTATCACTCTAGCCGTATGCACCATTATTGGAATGGCGGTTGATGACCTACATTTTTCCGTATATTTAGGTCATGAGCTGTTAGGACAACTCCTGACACCACCGACATACACACAACAACAATTCCCACGGACCCTTGTATGACTCCAGTGTTTGTGAAGCAATATTGTCTGCCTCTCGCATCAATGGAGTCCCTTACTGAAATAATTAAGAATCTTGTGTCCCGTGGGATAAATCCGTCCAGTCCACAGCACCTTCAATAATCCGGTGCTGGTGAAGACTCTGCACCGACCTTAGGGAGCTCAACAAACAGGTCCATACTTCCCTTTGGCCTCTTTCCTACATTGACTAAGGGCTGGCCCAGATTCAGGGGTCACAGGTATTCACTGCCATAGACCTGACCAATGGATACTGGACTGTACCTGTCAGTAGGGAGGACCAATACAAGCTGGCCTTTACCTTTGGGGGCCAGCAATACACATGGACCCGGACTCCCTTCGAATACATCAACTCCGGCAATGAGTTCAACATTTTTCTACATAAGGCCATGCCCTACTTGGGTGAAAGGTTTAACCTGGCTTATGTAGATGATGTCCTCATCAAAAGCTCAACTGTGGAGGAACACATAGCGGCGATCCATTATGTTCTGACACAGTTGAGGGCCGCCAGAGCAAAACTTTCCTTTCAAAAGGCACAATGGTGTAGAACCCGTGTAAATTTCTTGGGACCTGAGATTACTCCTCAGGGTCTCTGTCCCCAGGAAAAGAACGTGGAAGCACTCCAGAAATTGAAAGACCCCACAACTCTGCAGGAACTAAGGAGCCTCCTTGGCCTAACTAATTACAGTAGAAAGTTCATTGAGGACTACGTAGAGATCACACGACCCCTGATCCATCTGTTGAAGGGGGGGTCAAGTGGGAGTGGGGTCCAGAACAAGCCGAGGTAGTAAGACAACTCAAAAGAAGCCTCTCACAAGCGCCTTGCCTAGCTTACCCTGTCAAAAACAAGGAGTTCTTCTTGGAGACAGGGTTCTCTAATACATGCTTGACTGCAGTATTATACCAAAAGCATGACAAGGTCAATAAAGTAATCTCCTATGCGAGTAAAACTTTATCCTCTGTGAAGGAAAAATTCAACGATTGTGAGAAGGTACTCCTGGCAACGGTGTGGGCATTGAAGAATTACTGCCGTTTATCCAGGGGGAACACATCATAGTGGAGGCTCCACACCAATCCTGACAGAATCTGGGCCGGAAAAGTGAGTAATTCCCGAATTACTTCCTGAATTCTGTCCATGCAAGGCTTTCCTGTGGAGGTCAGATATGGCCAAAATAGGAAGAGTCCCCTCACGCAAGGTCTGACTGACCTGCATGATTGTGGCAGAGAAAAATGTCTCGAGGACAAAAGTATAAAAATCAAGGACAACAATGAGGCATACCTCAATTCCCCAAACAAAGTCTTTCAAGAAGACAAGTGTGAGGGAATGCCCACTGTCTATGTGGATGGATGCTCTTACCATGTTGACAACGACGGGGAAAAATAACTTGTGGCCTGCGTAGGGAATGCATGGGTGAGTAAGACCCCAGAACCCTCCACTGGGTACAAGATTGGTCCCCGAAGTAGTCAAGTGGCAGAGTTGATGGCTCTGCATCAAGCCATCCTCACTGCTATCCAACATCAATTCCACGAACTGGTCATAATCACAGATTCGGTTTATGTACGGAACAGGTTTGTGGAACACCTGGTTAACTGGAAAACCAGAGGCATGTTATATGCTAATAATAAACCATTGAAACATGGGAAATTAATTCAAAACATTGATGATCTGGTCACCTCGAATGGGATGACCATCTATTGGAAAAAGATTAAGGGTCATTCCAAAGTAGAGGGACCAGACAAAACTGGAAATGAACTAGCTGATCAGCTGGCCAAAACCGGGGCCATCCAAGAGGATCTACTAGAGATTGAGTCTCTGTTGGGGGAAATCCAGGTCACTGCTATCACTAGGTCCCAGACAAATGCTCACAATGAACCCTCAACTGCACAATGGAGTAAGGAGACCCCAGATGTGGTTTGATTACAGCTCAGAAAGGGGATCCAAAAATTGGTAAATTTTATCAACACATTGAGGACCCTGAGAACTTTCCCCTGACGGATACCGATTACATTGCGACAGAGGACTTCAGAGTGTTGATGAAATGTCCAAAAATGTTCTGAATCCAAGATTGTTTGTTGGTCAGGAGATCCTAGCTGGCCATGCGGCCACAGCCGGTCATAGGGGGTTTCATACAAAACTTGAAATCTTGAGAGGTTGCATACTGGCCACACATGGGGCAGGACCTCGACCAATACTTGAAGGGGTGTCTTGTGTGTGCACAATTTCAGCCAACATCCCTCACACACCGTGCGCCTCTCCAAAAGAGGGGGATGACACTGCCATGGTCAGATTTACAAGTCGAGTTCATTGGGCCCGTGATTCGCTCCTCTAGGGGAAACAAGTACATGTTGAGCGTGACATGCTTGTTTACTGAAATGGGTGGAATGTCTCCCAGCCCCAAACTGCAAGGCAGAAACAGCAGCTGCCCTGATGATCAACCACATCTTTTCGCGTTTTGGACTACCCCAAAGGATCAAGTCAGACCGAGAGAGCCACTTCACCAGCGAAGTAATGACAAAGATCTGGGACATACTTGGGGTCAAAATGAAGCTACACATTGCTTACCAGCAGCATCTAGTGGGGCAGTAGAGAGATACAACAAAACAATTGTGAGTATATTAAAAAGGTTTGTGTCAGATTCTGGGCCAAGTTGGGATATTCGATTACCTCTCGTCCTAATGGCCATCAGATCTACCCCTTAATCTGCCACTAAAATGTCACCGTTTGAGCTGATGACTGGACGCAGGATGGTGCTTCCCCAGCATCTGCTCTACAGAACCCAAGAGCAGACATTGATCAATGTCTCCACAACTCATGAGCATTTTGAAAATCAGAAAACACCTTCAACATGCTTTTGCCTATGCTCAGCGAAATCTAGAGAGATCTGCAGACAGCATGAAGACCCACTATGACTTAAAGACTACAAGAGAATACAATTTAGGAGACCGGATCTACTTATACAATTTCCAAAGGAACTAGGACAAACAGCACCAATTTTTGCCTACCTGGAGGGGTCCTTTTGAAATTGTAGACAAAATCTCACCAGTCGCCTACAAAATCTGCATCCCCAAAGGCAGTTTGGCAGAGGGGGAAGATAAGTGGGTCCATATTAACCAACTAAAGTGTTGCCATCCTAGGCACACTCTGCAGCAACTGGAGGAGTCTTCTGGAACCCCAGAGGGGGTCACTCTAGCTCCTTAGAATTCCAACTATAAAATATTCCATATATAGTCCATAATTTACAAAAAAAGAAATGTGTCCTGATTTATAAAAATGTATTTGTCCGCCCCATAGATTAACAGTGGTGGGGAAATGTCTACAAATATGTTTTTGCTTGGTCATCCTAGGATTGGAAACCATGGAGAATCAAACCAAGGAGGACAACCCAGGGACCGGGAGCAAAGATCCAAGGGCCCCGGAGTATTGCTCATTAATCACATCAGGACTGGGCGAGGAGAAACCGTTGATCCACCCCTGATGGAGGAAAAGATCATGAACTTTGTCATTTTTGGAACCAAAAGAGATGAGACTGACATCCCAGTCTTGCGAATTCCCATTGATGGGCGATAAATGCCAAATCGCAAGAGGGGGGGCTTGTGGGATGTTTTGACCCACTAGTCCATGCCCTGCAACATTACTGTGCACTGCTTGCATCAGAAACCTCAGAATGGCCTCTGGAAAACATTTTGTGTGCTAAAATCACCCAGAAGTGCGCAGGAAAACCCCAAAAAAATAAGCCGCCAATCCACTTTTGTCTGTGTCCGTGGTAACACAGGAGACCACTTCCAAAACTCATAATTTGGCTGCCCACAGAGGAAATTGAAACTATTTGAAAAAGCAGTCCTGCATTGCAAGAGAAACACAGAGCCATTTAAAAAGCTGTTTTTCCTTGGCTGTGGAAAGTGCAAAAATCTTGGTTCTCAAACATCACAAAAGATCCAACATCCCTGTTGGGTATTAAACATCACTGTATATAAAGAATTCACCTAAGCACAATGTCAGCAGAAACATATTTGATCAGAAGAAAATCCACATTTAAAGATGCTTGCTTGGAAGAATATGTCAAAAATGGGCGCAGTACCGTTACTCGCCTGTGTCAGAAGCTGGAGATTACTTAACCTGTCAATTTAAAGGGATACATTGGAACCATAGTATGAAAAGGAAATACTTGCTATCAGAAGCAATAGAGGTGGATACAATTCAAAACTATGTTTTAAAAAGGCTGGAAGTAAGAGATTGGTGGATATAATTGTTAAAAATGTAATTTGTATTTTAGGATAAGACTATTTTAAACATTGTGTTAAAAGTTAAAGCCAGCTACACTGGGCTTCAAAGACATTCCACACCTTCTCCCAAACAAAGGAATCTTTTCCCCTGCTCTCTGCTAAGGAACTGGCAGGGAGGTGCGAAAAGAAAAGGGAGGAGCACTTTAGCCTGTTGCTCTGCTAGGAGACAAAAAACTCCCTTTGACTCAAAGGAAATGCTAATTCGAGTGTAGGCTGAAACCAGATGCCAAAGTCAGAGAGGCCTGGGACTGCGCTCTAGCCCAGCTAAGACCTTGGAGGCGGAGACAAGTAATTTTGTTTATTCAGAAAGCACAGACAATATCTTTTTGAAAAAGACTTATAGAAAATTGTGCCAAACTGGTAAAAATATGGAATTTAATGGTTATTAAAATGAAAATGTTGCTCACAAGTAGAAACTACTTTGGAACTTGTGCAATATTCAGAGACAGAATTATCAAAATGTGGACTTTGTAGCAGTTGTGATAATGTTAAAAATATGAAAGTTTACAGGAATATGCCCAGATGGTATGTGCATGCATGTGAAAAAATTGGTAAAGAACTGACACTGAGTAACCAACCAAAAGCGCGAAAAACTGTCATTTGTAAACCAAAGCTCTCCAGAAGATGGGACTTTGGCAGATGCGTGGCTGATTTAATTTGAGATGTAAATATGTAGTATAAGTAAATTGATGATATTATGAATATGCTTTTTGTGAAAAATTAGATATATGGTACAGAAACAAAGGGGAGGGTTTTTTCCCTGGACCATAAACATGACACATCATGACACATCATGACACACTGTTGCTTCTCAAATCAGGGGAGAGGAAATTCTCTGACCTATCGGCTTCTTAGAGGGTTGGGCATAGTATAATCAGCCTACCCACCCCTTGAGAAATACATAAATAGGGACTGTTGAGGGCACAGAAAAAGACACACACATTCACCCATCACGGATCTACTGGCAAAGCGCTGTGAAGGAGAATCCAGGTCCAGAACTATCCAGACTCCAGAACTATACAGACTCCAGAACCCTGAAGCAAAAGGCCCAATCCAAAAAGCTGAACCCTTCTCAGCTGGCCTTTAAAATCTTGCAACCTGATTTTAACCCCAAACTTCCAAGGGGCATCTCAAATACAACAGCCTGGCTGTGCTGTTTTGGCTGCTTCTTGCCAAGACCCCTTGCTAGAACCCAGAGATCCAAACCAGTAGAGCAGAGCTGTACCCAGAACCAACCCGTCAGATCCAGTCCAGGAGGCCGTGCAGACCAGAGTGCCTTGCTGAGAGCAGAACCAAGCGCCTGAATCCTGTCCGGTGGCTAGCAGATTCCAGTCCAAAACCCTTGACCAGATCCTGACGGGCCTATTCCATTCCAAAGCCATAGTTGTGAGTATTTAGCATAGAACTGTCCATAGACAATCTTAGTCTTAAATAATCCCATCCAACTCAGTCCAACCTATCCAGATTGTATTGCAGAGTCTCTTTTGTCTATCCTGAATCCTTCTCTCATCCACATAGATAAATATCAAAAAAAAAAATCAGGATGAGAGATCCTATAAGCGGCTGCGTGGTTCTGAACATATACA
Organism: Ambystoma mexicanum; assembly: GCF_040938575.1. Classification (NCBI taxonomy): domain Eukaryota; kingdom Metazoa; phylum Chordata; class Amphibia; order Caudata; family Ambystomatidae; genus Ambystoma; species Ambystoma mexicanum. The sequence goes on along the minus strand of NC_090921.1, from coordinate 262,575,671 downwards.
TTTATTTTAAAAAACACAGAATCTTTGGGTGAATTCTCAATTATTTTACAGAACTTTCGATAAGCACGAAAGTAAGTGACAATGGACAGGTGTAATTATATTCAGTGGAAATACAAGGTAAGTATCAACCTCTCTAATGTAGAGGTAAAGACTCCACAAAGCGGCACAATCACATATGATGGTAGGATAGGCCTACAGTTGAACGAGGTGCACCCGTGACGGAAATTAGTCCAGGACATGGTTAATACAGGGTGTACAAAACAATATCTACAGAACATACACAAAGGTTTTTTTCTACAATTGTGTCACAGGAGATCAACACAGGTGTGTTTCGGCCATGTGGGGCTTGATTGATGCCTGTCTGTGTGTTGGCCTTCATCAGGATAGACACCGGTTGCGGTGCTGTCCGTAATATCTGTGGGTGAGATAAAGGCTGTAAGGATCTTGGGAAATTGAGTGATTTAATGAATTAATAAAAAAAGGCTTAGTGGTGCCATGAGGATACATCACATGGTGTATCAATATACAGCTTACCTGCTGCTGCAAATATCAGAGGGGTGCTGTAGACAATCCTAAAGTGGTTACTGGACTGTGGGTGCGAAATGCACTTCGAGTTGGCCGTGGGTTCCTGATGGCTGGATTTCTCTCAGGGTCCCAGGGGCTGGAAAAAGGGCCTGTGTAGGTCCCAGATCTAAGAGGAAAGTATGGACCATAAGGCATCATTGAGGTCTGATACATTGGTAAAATCTTTGGTGATGGTTCCAGTTGTCGAATGGAAAATACCATAAGGAGTCATTTTACCCATTGGACAAGCGGACCCGGTGGCAGGTGCTCGTAATTGTAAATGGTGTAGTGACTCGACGTGGTGTATGTCATGGAGCGACATCTCAATGGGCTACAAGTGCCGGTTGAGGGTGTCTATAGAGGCACGGGATGTGAGATCACCCAACTGGGTGGTCTTGACTAAGCCGGTTGTGGGTGATTGTCATTGATGGAGCTTCATGCGGTGTGGTTGTCAGGAGAGAGGCCGGTGGTGCTGTGCCTAATACACTGTGATACGACTGGCAACAGAATGCTTTTTGCTCTGTGAAGTGGTTTACAGGGGGTGCACTAAGTGATGGAGTGTGGCTATAGATTGAACAAATGCCGTACGTGCCTACAAGTATGATACTGGTGGTGGCAGAGTGGCTAATTATACAACTGCCTGCCTCGAGGAGCTGAGTGGTGAATAATAAGCAATTCTGGAATGCGTGCTGCTGAGGATAAGCACTTGTGGGCAGAGGTCCACAGGAAAAAATGTACTGCAAGCTTTACTCCTCCCCCCATAACTCCCGGGAGAGTTCAACACTTTTGAAAAAACAGTCATGTAAAGAATCACCAGCGGTTTGGCACAAAAAAGCTTCTACCAAGACAATTTGAACAAGGAAGAATGGCTGTCCCTCGGAAATTTGACTCTTTTCTGAAAAATCGACCTTTACTAAAACCTCTGTAACTTCTGAACCGTACGTGCTAGGAAGACACTCCAACTCTGTATAGATTTTCTGTAATCGCATTTCTTGCACGCTGAAAAGTTTGCTGCGATTCTGCATTTGGCTCAATTTCATTCCATATAAAATTGCTATTTCTTGCATGCAATCTCTGAATTCAGCTTCCTATCTATTAGTCATTCCAACATCATTGCTAGTGTCTACCTGAACCTAACCAAAGTGACTCTCACTAGTTTTGAATCCCTTTTAGTGAATTAAAGTCATTTCAACATTTTTCCCATTAATTTCAAATCACATTCAAAAACATTATACCTGTTTTAAAATCATTCCTGTTCTCTCTAAGCTTGCTGGGGAATTGGGATTGAACTACATTGTTGATTGTATATTCCTGAAACCTGTGTGCCCTCATTCCATCTCTTCATATTGCATATTAGGGGGGATTGAGTAGTAACTCGGGGAAAGAGTGATTACATTGTCTTTGATCAAATTCATATCAAGTTTTTATTTCTGTGCTGCATTAATTTCATAACATTGCATTTCATGGAACCCAAACAAAGTTATTCTCTGCCACATTATTCTCATCACCCATACTCCTATTGATTAAAGAGATTGTTGTGATATCACCCATTGCTGATCAGTGTATAAGTATTAATAAGTGTGATATCTAGATATTGTTCATATTCATAAAAGTGTGATATATATATACATATTGTTTAATTCATCAAATAAATCTTTTAACTTTGCAAAACAACCTACTTCTTTGGTACATCATCCAGAAATAAAAGAACTTTTGACATAAAAATATATAAATAAGGGTTCCAGCTGGGCATCTCACGCTAGGCATTGACTTAGGTGGAGTGCTGGGTTGAAACCACTTACAGGCCAAACAATGGAATGCCTTACCCCTCTCACTCACATCTGACTCCTCGCTATACACCTTCCGCAAAAAAATGAAAACTTGGCTCTTCACACAAGACCCCGAGCTTCATTCCATCAAGCTGCATCATCTTTGTCATTGTTATGACGAACTATGCCTACTTATCCATATTATGCACTGTGACTATTCAATATATGTACTGTAACCATCTCCCAGATACCTCTGGGTTCGGCGCGCTCTACAAATGGAAATAAACAAATGAAATAAATAAATACCTCCATAAACTGGTCCTCTCCCTGAATCTCCCTCTGCCAGTCCTGCCAAACGTCTCCACCTCTGTACCGTAGCCTGTTGAGTTGAGACTACGTCCTTTTCTATGCCGCCACCCAATTAGGATGCAATCTAAACATCCCCTCTAGGCTGCTTTCTTTAGCCACGTCCTCCTCCCACATGACAGACAAGTCTATCTCAGTGGGGTTATCCACATAAGGCCTTCTCTCCCCTGCTTCCATGATTATCGCTACCAGGCATTCATCTTCCACTACTGAGGCCTCTCTCAATGCCTCCACCTCTCCAATCGACCTAGATGTTCATCGGTGTGTGGTGGCCCACCCCTGCCAACTGGCACCTACAGAGAACACAAGGATCCCCATTTCTCATTAATCATGAGGGAATACTTTTCCTTCTGCAAGGAGAAATGCAGTTCCTCCTCTCCCCCAGACTTCTTCCTCAAGTGGCCGCTGACACACCATTGAGGAAGCAACAAAGGCTGCGAAGTTTGTGATCTTGAGAATCCTGAAATGGGAAACCTGAGAATCATTGATACAACCACAAGTGGACTAACATGTCCACAACCATGAGGACAAATAAGGAAGAAAAATGGGAGAAAACAAAGTCAGCCTACATAAACTACTTACAAGTAATACCTACAACTACAACCTTCAACTACCACAATACAGTACAGGTCAATAGAACAGTATATGACTAATGCACAGGAGCTCATTTTCGAGTCTCCACATAATTTGGCATCAGGGACATGCACGCATGCCCCATGGAATGCACAGCTCCCGCTGCCAAATATTTGTCGTTTGCACGGTGGTGTTTAAAGGTGCATGGTAAAAGGCAGCGTTCAAGCTGCCTTTTACCCTGCACTTTTGCACTTTGCCGTGCAAAATGAGTAAACGCTGTCTGCCATGCACGTATGGCAAACAGTGTTTAATAGTGATTATAAATGCTGCCTGCCATACATGCGTGTCAGGCAGCATGTTCAATGGATCCCTAACAAACACACACGTTGAGCAAACACTAGGCAAAGAGGGACAGAACAATTGATACATACTAAATTAATAAATAGTACAAAAAGCACAAATAATTCTTCCAAAGAGTTCCAAAACGCTCAAAAAGTCTCCAAACACCCTTCATGTGTGAGTCTTGCCCGTGTCACTCCTTCTCTTTCAGCATAGGAAACCCACAAAGAAAGAGGAAGTGAGCAGGCTTCATAAAAGAGACAGACAACCTTCAGGAGATTTGTGGGCTCTAATTGGCTGAAAAAACCCAATAAATTAACTGAGAGGATCCTTATTGGCTAGACAAAACCGACAAAGACCCCTATTATTCTTCACGAGATCAGTCACTTCGATTAGATGATGAATAATCGCGTGAGACCAGGAAGCCCGCCCCCAATTTGCTAGGGATTGGTCCGTACCCCAAAATCCGTCATGGTAGGGATGAATCTTTTGCCAAAGGTGTGTACACTAGTGCAGTTGGGACACATCTTTCCCAAAAGGTTTGTTCATAACCACAGGCCAGAATTAGAGATGTTTCCACAGGTCTAGTGTTGAGTATTGTGGTCAGTATTTGCTACTGCATTGAAAACCCATACATTCCATTATTCAGTGGGTGGGAGCAGTCATACTCTTCTGTCTTTTTTAAAGTTTTACTGTTCATATTCTTTTTATTTTAAAAATCAACCATTCCGGAATGGCTTAGTTTTAAAATAAAAGTAGCAATTGAAGGTTGCACCCCAGGACACTGCACTGAACATTCCTGTAAAGAGCAGGTGTATTTGTTTGGGAGTTTGGATCGCGCATGGCAATGGGGGTTTGTGGGGAGTGGGTGCAGGCCAGCAAGGGACATAGTACCACTACCTCCTTGTGTACACTTTGACCACTGCCATTGTTTCTTTGAAAAACATCTTTACATCGTGAGAGGCAAGCTCTCCTCCCCTGCCAAGCACAGGGTGGCAGAGGGAGGTCTGGCGTCCACCATGGAAACCCGAGACACACTCACAATCTCAGGCACTCATTCCAAGTCTCCGTCTCTCTCTCTCTCTCTCCCTCTCTCTCTCTCTACAAATACACATGCTCACCCTCATCTAAATGTGCGCACACGCGCGCGCGCGCGCATGCGCACACAGATACACACACTCTTTTGCACACTTTTAAAAATATATACTTATCTGTGTTTGAGGGACAGTGGTGATCCTTTCTTTATTTCAGAACTCCCTCTAGGCTTCTGCAGCAGCATGCCGCAGGTCATAAGGTTCCCTTAACACGTCCATCTCCCTGTCCAGGAATTAGACGGGCCAAGGGCAGGGACAGTATTCTGACAGGGGGCGGGAGGGGTGAAAAGGCCTTCATTGTCTTTAATAGGTGGTATGTTTGCAACACCTATTCAAGACCATGAAGGCCCTTAGCACTTGCCTCCCCCTGCACTAGATGCCGCCACTCTGACCTGCAGTCCTTCCCACCCTAGCATTATCCCTCCCAGCCCTACCTGCACTTCTTGTTACTGCACTTGCGCGATCTGAATGTCACAAGGCCTAGTAGGACCGTTATTGTTGTTTTCTTCCCTCTTCCCTTTTTTGTCTTGTGGTGCCTTGAAAGACCGTTTGATGTATAGGCACTTTACAAATACCCAATAAATAAATAAATAAAGAAAATAAAAGGAAAAAGGCTGTATTATCAGGGCTTTTTCCCTAATGACTTTCGCGGGTTGTTCATGAGTCATTGCCCTGGGATCTGGCGTGGCCAGCCCTGGCCTGCGCACAAGGCGGCCAAGTATGGCAGTATTTGCAATTGCAAAAATCGAAATGTTTTAGATTCTTTGCAAATGCAATGACTACATTTTTGTGAGGGAGCGAGTAAAAGGCTTTCTTGTAGTCACAGTTCAGCACTACGAGGGTCCTGAACAATGGATGGGTATTGGAGCGCTGCCACTGATGCACAGCGCCAAAGACCACCCTCTGGAAACAGTACTTTAGAAAGCAGACCTACTTGAAGCATACACACAGATTGTAGCTCCATTGTGGAGACACACAGCCCCGCCTGCTGTGCTCAGCGAGGACAATGGAGCAATGGCCGCCGTGTGCCTGACAACCGGAAGTCTAAGGCCGGATTTCCAAAAACAACTATCTCACACAGGTCTCGACCCTATGGAATACATTTCCCATTCCCCTACACCCCGACACACACTTTAAGTTCCATTCTGCTGAAACTGCGGAGTACAAAATCATGATGCCTGCCTTCAGCTTGATATGCCACAAACACCAGCACATGGTTCCCTATTTCGGGTTTCAATCGAAAAGGGCTGCACTTGCATGGGTCACAGGCCTTCTGAAGGCCTCACAAGGCTACCTGACAGAAATCTTAATCATACCCCACAACCAGATGCCCAAAGTCATTCAAACAATCCTACATAGGCAGACTCACACCTTTGTGGACAGAGCTCTTCCCGGGCAGGCATGGGTCCATAAAACCGGTGTACCTGTATGTTTTACTAACTAAAATCAGGCCAATCCTTCCAACAAAGAGCAGAGAGTAACAGGTATGTATTGACAAGTGGGGTGGGCTGTGGGTTACTCAGAACGAAGCTCTGACGTGTTTCCGCTTGGTGTGGCGAAGGCATGTCGGATGAAATGCTCCTTTTTCTTTACTGGAATTGCTAGGTACAAGGAAAGCTTGGATTCCAAGAACAATATAGTATATTTTTACTTTACTAAAAATACACCAACCATGACTGAGAACGTTTTGTTTACTCCTTAACACATCCCCTTTTCTCCCTGTATGGGCAGAATGGAAGGAGCACACGGGAATCAGGCACAGAGTAACTCCTTTATTTTTCTTCTGTCCTTTCCTTCCTTCTCAGGCTGCCCTGCCACTTTCTCCTCCCCAACTTCCTTCTCTACTCCCCTTCTTCATCCGGCCTTGGTCTGTGCCCCCTCCTAATGTGTCCCTAGAGGAACACCAAATTCCCAACTTTGACTCTCACCCTCTATTTCACATCTTGTGCCCTGCATACAGCGCATTATCCTTCTGAGCTACTGTCCCTCTTAGCAAAGTCTATAGGGTTTTCTTAACTTCCACAGAGGACGTAAGCAGTGAACTCTCCAGAAATCAAATTTAGTGGGGCATAGACGAGGCCACAGGCAAAAGTAGAGGGGGGGGGGCTTTATAAACGGGATATTATTATGCTTTCGACAGATTGATGTAAGTCCTATACCTGGCATCCTTCCCCACACCATCCAGAACCCAGGCCCCATAACTGCTGTCTTGCCTCCTCTCCACCAGAGCCCAAGCCCCATACCTGGCATCCTGCCTCCCCAATAGCCAGAGGGCAGAGCACAAGCCACATACATGTCATCCTTCCTCCTCAACAGCCAGAGGCTAGAACGCAAGCCATCTACCTGGCATCTTGCCTTCCCACCACCATAGCCCAGGCACCATACATGCCATTCTGTCTCCCCACCACCAGAGCCCAAGCCCCATATGTGGCATCCTTTCACCCCAATACCCAGAACCCATCCCCCATACCAGGCAGAATACCTTCCCACCACTAGAGCCCCATAGCTGGCATTGTGCCTCCTCAACAGCCAGAGGCCAGAATGCAAGCCCCATACCTGTCACCATGCCTCCTCGACAGCCAGAAGCTAGAATGCACGCCCCATACCTGGCCTTGTGCCTACTCAACAGCCAGAGGCCAGAATGCAATTCTCATACCTGGCATCCAGCCTACCCGCCACCATAGGCCGGACACTAACACCTGGCATCCAGCCTCCCCACCACCACAGCCCAAGCCCCATACCTGCCATCCTTCAAATCTCCGCGAAACACCCATAACCCAAGCCCCATACCTAGCATCCTGCCTCCTCAACAGCCAGTGGCTAGAACGCAAGCCCCAAACCTGGCATGCTTCCCACCCAACACCCAAAACCAAAACCCCATACCAGGCATCCTACCTCCCAGCCACCAGGCAGGTCTTCACATGCCGCTTATGGAGAGTGTTACAAAAGAGGGCACAACATTTTGAAGGGTGGGCTGGTGCCCCCCTGGCCTTACCCTAGTAACGCCAGTCGACATAAGACACAACTCTAAGACTGGAGAGGGGTATCTGAATTTCTGCCCTCTATATGGTGGGGTAAAGGCACAGAATACCCCAACCAGGGCTCTAAATTTGGTAGCAATGGACGTGCAGCCAGGCTTAAGCTTTTAGGAGGTGATGCTGGCTGGTTCTTGAGTACAGTGAATCCCCAAAACCCCCACCAAGGAATGTCCACACACTATGTTAGGTGATAACACCGCTTCTTTATATAAAATAAAATTCAGGAATCTATATACATTTAAATAATAACACTTTGTTCTTGGAAATACTTATTCAAAGAATGGCAAATATATACACTCTATGTGGTACCACACAATACTTAAATTCTGTAATAGTTGCACTAACGGCAGACAGTTTTAAATAGGCATGTGCATTCTTAAGTGAGGAGTATCATAGAAAAAGGAATAAAGGCAGGTTAGTTGTGAACAATGGCAGACTGCTTTCTTTAGACCCCTTCTCCGAAAGGCAGGCACACAGGACTGGCTTCCAGGGTACTTCTGATGAAGAGTATCAGTTTGCACGATGGTCCCTCGTAGCTCAGGGAGAGGTCTCTTTTGCAGGTCCTCTCTGGATCAGTCCTTGGAAGAACACGGCAGATTTTGGATTACACAAAGAAATGCAGCAGCAGACTTCTCCTCCAGAGCCCTGGCCTTCAAGGCACAACTTCTTTTTGCTTCAGCTTCGACTTCAGCTTCTGAACAAATTGGTGAGAGGTCCCCATATATACACATCTGTTCACCATTCACTCTGGCAAAGCCAGGCTCAGTCAGCCAATCACGCAGAAGGGCATTCATACAGGCAGGCATCCAATCTGGCTCACAGGCATTCAGGCCATTCACTCCACCCAGACACCCATAACAAAGAATGTGAGTTCACTCCGGATGCCATTCATACAGGTCCACCCACAGGGTGTACCCACAACACACAGCCTCAGGGAAGGCTCCAGTCAGTCTGACAGGAGGCAGCCCCAGAGCCACATATGGTATTTCCACCCAACAGCCAGTCAGGAGGAAAGGAAACGGAGACATATATATATATGGTGTTTCCACCCTACAGCCACTCAGGAGGAAGGGAACAAAGACAGGACTTCCCAGGACTTTGGAAAACAAGGTCAACGGCAATAGAAACGAAGAGGCTACATGATCCAGCTTGCCTTCTATCGGGAATCCATTCGGCATGTAGCTGCCACTAGCCTATACCCTGCTCTGTGGGCAACACACAGATGCCCAACAACACAAATAAGGGGTGCAGGGGTGTACCCTCACCCATGGGAGCCATAAGGTATCCCATGGGTGTTGTTCACCAAAAGATAAAATGAAGAGCTGCACTGCCAGAGATCCAGGCGGGGCCTCAGTGGTAGAAAACATAGAGAAAACACACTCCGAGAAGTGGTAGGATAAGGAATAGAAGGCCCTGTCCCCCATAAGCCATTAACAGCATCACAGTGGGGTAGGGTGGGTTGGATGGGGGTAGAGATATGGGGATTTGTGGGGGTAGATAGAGTGGGGGTGGGGTGGGCAAAAGAGGTTAGAGAGAGTGGGGAATGGGTGGGTGTAGAAAGAGTGGGAGTAGGGTGGGCGGTGGTAGAGACAGGGGTATGTAGATAGCAGTAGAGAGAGAGTGGCAGTAGTGAGTGGGGGTAGGGTGAGTGGATTAGGGTTAGAGAGAGTTGATACACAGAGCATGGGCATTGGGTGGGTCGGTTTGAAGAGAGTGGGAGTATGCTGGGTGAGTGGGGGTTTGGGTGGGTGGGGGTAGAGAGAGTGGGGGTAGGTTAGGTGGGATATACAGAGTGGGGGTAGGTTGGGTTGGGGTAGAGAGAGTGGGGGGTGTTGGGTGGTGGTAGAGAGAGTGGGGGTAGGCTGGATGGGGTAGAGAGAGTAGGGGCACAGTGGGTGGGGGAGAGAGAGTGGGGTAGGGTGGCCAGGAGTAGAGAAAATGGGGGTCAGTTGGTATAGAGAGAGTTGGGGTATGGCGGGTGGGGGCAGAGAGAATGGGAATGGGTGGGTGGGGGTACAGAGAGTGGGGGGTAGGGTTGGTGGGGTTGGAGAGAGTGGGGGTAGCCTGGGTGTAAGGAGAGTGGGAGAAAGCTGGATACGGTAGAGACAGTGGGGCAAGTAGCTGGCAAGTGGTGGTAGTTGGATGGGGACAGGAATAATTGACAACCATGCACTGCAAATTGACCGCAAAAGGATAACTTGGAAGAAACACACCCAGCAACAGGAGGAGGAGGTGCGTGAAATGATCGGGACACAGAGTGGAGGGGAACAGATCCTGATACAGAATTATGTGTCCTCTGTCCAACAAGAGAACACGGTACAGAGGAAGAGAAACAGGAGAAGATAGCTTACAAGACAACAGCAGTGCAACATTTGCAAGGGAGGTAGGCTATAGACCAGAGCAACAGCCTCACAGACCTCAAGAAACGTTTGTGAGGGAAGCACATCTACCAGCAGGGATACTCGAGCACAAAATGATACAGAGTGAGCTGTCCCATTATGGCAATGAGCAAGACATTTTGTATAAATGGAAGCATAAACGTGGGGTTCAGACTATTCAGGGAGGTAGCATCAACACCCACAATGTACAAATACCCAGCATTCTGGGACCAATAGGGCCTCATTACAAGTATGCCAGTGATGTTAAAGTTGCGGTAATTCCGGTAATTCTGTATACCGGCACATTACCACACCGGCATACTACAGATTTGGTGGTGGGGTGGCTGGGTTTACCTGCAGCTCTGAGCTGCCAATGATTCTGGCACCCCATCACCAGAAAATGACAGTAATACCAGCCATTCCTGACATGGAGTCTTATGGGATTCCATGGAAGGGGAAACCCCGGCCGTCCAACCAATTGTAATCTGCTGGTAATTCCAGCGGACCAAGTGCCGGGAATGGTATAACCGTTTGGTGGTATCTCCCTGGATTTACAATCTTGATAAGACCCAGAATGCAAAAAGCAAAACAGGACTCAAGGAGCATCGGGACGCAGTAATAAGCATCAGCCTGTTCAGTCGAAGCACACCACATTGCAGTGATAAAATGCAACTTTATGGTGGTAAACACAGTGCACGACCGGAGGAGGACATAGTGGAGGGAAGTGGACCAGTCAACCCGGGTGGAGGCATAGAAAATCAAACCCAACATTCAGCAGAGAGACGCAATATGTAGCAGACACAATACACAGAGTTTTAGGGATGGCGTAGGTAAAAGCACAGCAAGTGGTACAGAAAGAAAAGGCAAGGAAGCGGCAGTGCACATGTGAAGGATACCACTGTGAGGAGTGCACCGTGCAACGGTCAGAGATGCCGTGCACAACCCGGAATCAATCGTTATCAAACAGTTTATACTGCATATGGAGGAAACCTGGACAGGCTTCGCCCATAGTCTACATGAACTGCAGCGATACATGATCGGAGTGCAGTAGGCAGGGCTGCAGCAAAGCATACACCCTACACCAGCATCCTGCAGATAGGGTGACTGCCAATGAGGGGCTAAGGGGAGAAGCATGGCACCCCATGGTGCTGCATACACTGAGTAAAGAAGGGGACGTTAGTTGGTGTTTAAATTCTTACTGCACATGCAGCAGGCCAGAGACTGGCGGAAGAAGTGCAGCATTTTGTTCATGTCGTAGAAAAAGTGCGGTCCCCGGTGGCCTCCGGAAATAGCTCATAATAAAGATTACCCCTGCTAGCTGCGCAGGGAGTATTAATTCTATTAAAGACTAAGGAGGCGAGCATTATGCTTCATCTTCATTTATTCTACTCTTCAGCAGTTCAACAAAACACATATAACAACTGTGAAAAGTGTTAGAAAAAACTTTTCTCTTTTTTAAAACTACAACCCCCATGAGTCTCTGTAGTCCATGCTCCTTCTACCAGTCACAACCCACTTCCTGTGCTTGGACTCCTCCTTCTCTTTTACTTGCTCTGACAGTGTCTCATAGTATTTAACTTGTCCTTGCCAACGTAACGAAGGTCCTCCTGAACTTTTAAACTCAACTGCCGGTGCACTCCCGGACTCCTGTCACTCTCGGCTACGATACTGCTTTCAGTTATTCTTCTGGTCTTCTCCTATGTGAAAAAATAACAATAGGAGATATTAGGGTGGTGTGTACGAACATACTTGTTCATATAATGCAATGACATTTTATACCAGTACAGAAACTTGGGGAATTTAATGCTCGCCTCCTTAGTCTTTAATAAAATTAATACTCTCTGCGCAGCTAGCAGGGGTAATCTTTATTCTATGACAAGACTGGAGGCGACCATTATGCTTGTTCAAAGCTTCCCCATCACCGTATTAGCTAAACTCTCAGCTGGCTTAAAATAAAATTCTTTAAACGTTTGCTCGCTTGACCAATCTGCTGCTAGCATTATCTCGCTCAAAGGCACTCCCGCTCTTGCGGCTGCCGAGGCCATTGCTCCTCTCACTGAATGAGCTCCATACATGTCCACATTCACACCTGCTGCCTGCATGATCTCCTTAACCCATCTTGCGATGGTGGCTGACGTAACTGCGTGAAAGGGCTTTCTGCGCGCTATTAATAACTGAGTGGTATTCGCTGCTCTGTTCTCAGCGGTTCTGTTCTCATACTCCTTAATGCATCGTGCTACGCACCATTTTGAGTTGTTCGGGAAATAAGGATAGTGCACTGTAGATGTTCCCGTTTTGGTCCTTCTGACTATAGAGAACGTAACACCCTCCGGCCCGAAGGACCGTCTATTAATCTTTAGTGCTCTTACGTCCGATACTCTTTTGCAAGAAACCAAACATAGTAACATAGCTAGCTTGCCTGATAACTGCTTTAGAGATAGGAACCTATCCGCCGGCCAACTTGATAGTAAATGTAATACTGTAGCTACCTCCCAGGTTGTCTTATACCTGGGCTCTGGAGGCAGTGCTTTAAGTGGGCCGGGGCCTGCCGGTGCCGGTCCCCGGCAGTCTTCGAAAAGTGCGGCTGAGCCGGGGCCCTGCCGGGGCCCCCCGGCCTCACCACGCCATGGCAGGACGCATTATCCCGCCACGGCCGCAGCCGCGACGGGAGATGCGCCCGCCACTTTAATGTCAGGCAAGCTGACAGAAGTGCCAGCCAGGCTCAGCGTTGCTATGACTGGCTGGCACTTCCGTCAGTCACTGTAACTTTCTCTGATGACCCCTCATCTGAGGGGCCATCAGAGGAAGCTAGAGTCCCTTAGTTTTCCCTTGCCAGGTCACTGACTGACCCTCAGTGAACCCGCGGGCTCCGTGATCTAATCTGCAGACTAGATCACGGAGCCCGCGGGTTCGCAGAGGGTGAAAGACACCTCGGGCTCTGTGATCTCTGCTCTAAGCAGAGATCACTGAGCCCGAGGCGCCTTTCTGCTTTGGCAGGGCTTTATAAAAGATGCCTTCAACTGTGTACGTTTAAGCCATCTTTTATAAACGTAGACATATTTCTATGTTTATAACAGACGGCTTGAATCGTACACAATTCAAGGCATCTTTTATATAGCTTTGTCGACTGACAAAGCCACCTTGGGTTTTGTCCGTCATCAACGCTTTATAAAAGATGGCTACGTTTCAAGCCGTCTTTTATAAACATAGACATATGTTACAAATGTCTATGTTTATAAAAGGCAGCTTGAAAAGTACACACACCATAGTAAGGTAAGCACACAAGTGTGAATAATTTACTATGGTTTGTGCACTTACAAGCCACCTTGTATAAACATAGAAATATGTAACATTGCTATGTATATAAAAGAAGGCTTGAAAAATCACAAACCATAGTAGTACACAAACAAATATATAAATGCTCAAATACATTTATATATTTGTTTGCGCACCTTACTATGATTTGTGCACTTTTAGGCCCCGCCCGCAATGGAAGCCACGCCCCAAACGAGGGCCCCCCTCAATTTTTTACCCCACTTAAAGCACTGTCTGGAGGTACTTTAAATCTTGCATCTCTGATGAGCCTCACCACCGCAGGATGTTCTCCTGCTGGGACGTTATCTTTTGGCATGTGACCGGCTGAAATTGACGATCTGTACACTCCTATCGTATGAAAAGCTTTCCCGTTCTGCAATAGGTTCGCTAGGAAGTTCAGAATTTCCACTACAGGTGCAGAAACGGGATGAGCACTTCTGTTCTTACATCAGCTTGTCCATTTCGCACAAGCTGCGTCATAGCTCCTCCTAGTGGATGGAGCCCAGGATTCCGCGATGAGCTGTGCAGCCTGATCCGAAATTCCCGGCAGCGCCCAATGCTTCCTGATATCCTGCACGCGACTAGCGGGAGTGTCCCTCTCACTCTCAGAGGATGACACGACCCAGCTGGTTCCGTGAGGAGTCCCTCTCCTTCGGGGAGAACTCTGGGGATGTCCGTCACTAGCTCCATTAGGGTGGGAAACCACACTTGAGACTTCCATAACGGCGCTATCAATACCAGCTTCGCACTCTCCCTCCCACATTTCGCTAGCACTCTGCTCAACATCACGAAGGGAGGAAAAGCGTAGTGCGGGCCTCCTGTCCACTCTTGAAGGAACACGTCGGTTCCTAGAGCTCCCGGATCTAACCTCCAACTGTAATAGCGGCTCTTCTGAGCATTGAGCCGGGAGGCGAAAAGGTCTATCTGTAACGGTCCCCATCTCGTGTTCAGCCTCTGAAACACCGCTGGAGCCAGTTTCCAATCGCTGGAGTCCGTCAGGTAGCAAGAGTTCCAATCCGCTACTGCGTTCAGTGACCCAGGCAGGTACTCTGCCGTCACCGACGTCCCTGATTGTAGGTAGAAATGCCACAGGTCTTTTGCTAGCTCCGCTAACATCTTGGACCTCGTCCCGCCTAAGTGGTTGATGTATCGCACTGCTGATATGTTGTCCATCTTCAGCAGGACACAAGATCTTACTCTTTCTTTTGTAAAAACTTTGATCGCGAACGATCCTGCCAGAAGCTCCAGACAGTTTATGTGCAGCCGAAGCTCCTCTTCGCTCCACTTGCCTCCGGTCTGTAGATGCCCACATCTGGCTACCCAGCCCTTCCGGCTGGCGTCTGATTCTTTAATCAGATCTGGCTTGTCCCTGAATATGGCGCGCCCATTCCAAGCATCCATATTCTTTAACCACCACTCTAGTTCTGTAATGGAATCTTGATCTAGAGGTACTTGCTGATGGTATGTCAGCCCTTGCTGCAGATGCTTTATTTTTAATCTCTGCAGCGCTCGGTAGTGCAAGGGGCCCGGAAATATGGCCTGGATAGAGGCTGCTAGAAGCCCTACTATCCTCGCTAATTTTCTGAGAGATACTTGTTGTTTCTCTAAACATACTCTGATCTCTCTCTTGATGTCTTTCATCTTCCGAGCTGGAAGTTCCAGTGTCGCCTTCCTGGTGTCCAGTACAAACCCCAGGAAGTCCAGCCTCTGCGCTGGTGTGGCATCCGACTTCTCTGTATTCACAAGGAAACCTAGAGAGGTCAGAAGGTCTTGCACCCATCTCGTTTGGTACACTAGTACCTCTCGATCCTCCGCCATAAGTAAGAGGTCGTCCAGATAAATAATCAGCCTGACGCCCTTCTCCCTGATTGCTGCTGCTACTGGCTTCATCAGCTTCGTAAATGCCCAGGGTGTGGAAGCAAACCCGAATGGCATTGTTTTGAATTGCCAAAATTGACTCCGCCAGCGAAAAGCTAGGAACGGTCTGAACTCCTCGAGAACAGGAACCGTAAGGTAGGCGTCTTTCAGATCTAGCCGTGTCAGCCAGTCTCCTTCTCTTAAGGAGTCTCTGAGTTGATGGACGCCCTCCATCTTGAAGTGTCGATATATAATCCAGCTGTTTAGTTCCTTGAGGTTTATCACCGGTCGAACTTTCTCTTTCCTGTGCACCAGGAACATATTGCTCACAAACTTTGGGGCTGTCTCGCATTTTTCTATCGCCTGCTTGTCCAGACACACTTGTTCTGCTTGTGCTAATTTCTGCCCTTGCAGCTTGCGCTGCTGTACCGGAGCCTCTATAAAATCTATCTGTAGGCCCTTGACGGTTTGCAACACCCAGGAATCGCTTGAAAGCTCGCGCCAATTCTCTAAAAATATGCGCGTCCTCCACCCTACTGGCGCATAGTGAATCGCTCTCACCTGGTGTGAATCCTTGATCTCGTCCTGAACCTCTGGACCGGCGGCCTCTCTGGAACCTCCCTCTGGATGGGAAGAAGGAGTCTTGACTTTTGTTCTCCCAGTATTGCGCTCTGGGGTTCTGGGGTCTTCTCCCTCCTTGACTGCAACCAGCTGCACGACCCCTGGAGCGGCTGGTCCCTCCAAAAACCCTACTAGGGAATATTTTTCGGATTGATGCTTGAGCATTTTCTAGGGAAGCGAAAGTGCCAACAAACCGGCCCCTCTCCTTTCCAAAGGTCTCTCCGAACAGTAGGCCTTGGGCTCCTTCTCCCGCTTCATACGATGATAAATCGCTAAGCTTCAAATCTATTTTGAGTAATAGGCCTTTACGTCTTTCCGACGCAATGGCACAGTTTGCGTTTCCGAGAAGACAGACAGCTCTCTGAGCCCTCCCTGCGAGGGCTTCTGGGTCAACTTCTTCTCCTGTGTCCTTTGCCCTTTCAGCGAGGTCCATAATCTTGGCGAGAGGTCCTGCTAAATCTAATACCTTTTCCTGACAGCTCTTCCAGAATCTATCGATGCCCTTGCAGGGGTCCTTGCTTGTTTTTGACACAAAAGTCAGCATTTTCGGGTCAAGTTCGGGGGCTTTCGCTACCTTCCCTGGCAGTTGTGGGCGCGGGCACTCCGCTCGTAGACTCTGCCTCACCTCTTTGTCTAGTGGCTTGCGTAGCCTTGCCGCCATATACTGAGTTACTCGGGGGGATGGTTGCCACTCGGTGGACCTTGGATTGTGGATGGTGTCTGGGTCGAACATATCATCCTGTGCTTCTAGGAGGTGCTTTTCCTTCTTTGCTCTCTTACCCCCACTGGGCTTAGCCCAGTCCTCCTCCTCAGCCTCCTCTTCCCCGAATGAGGCCTGATCCTCAGTTAGCTCCTCTTCCGAGCCAGGGTCCTCTCCGATGTTGTCATCCCCTGGAGCGGGGGTCGTGAGGTTCGGCACTGTCTGCCTTTGTAGATAAGCTTCTTTAAGCTTCGCGAAAGCATCAGGCACCTCTGAGGCCATATCTGTCGCCTCTTCCAATGAGCCCCGGGGGTCGTCAGAGGATTTCCTCTTGAGGGCCAGCTTACTCCCCTTATATCCCTCCTTCAAGGGTTCTGTGGGCGTGCGCTTATTGACTTTGGTGCTGGTATTCGGCTGTGAAAGCATAGCTTCCAATGTCTCCAGCCTCTCCTGCACGGGTCTCACCCCCTCTGCCACTGCATCAGTAAGAGAGCTACCCAGCACTTGCTTAAAGCTGGCAGCGAGGTCATGGGACTGCTCCTCCTCACTCCATTCAAATTCAGACATCTTCTCTGTGCTGTGTGCCTAAAATACCTTGATCAGGTGTCTCAAGCACACCCACTGCTCTCTTATGATGTTATTTTTAATTATTATTATTTTCTTCTTTTTTTTTTTTTTTTAATATATCCAGTGGCTGCACCTTCGTCTGTACTTTGGCTTCCGGCTCTTGTGAGGGACCTTGCACTCACTGCGTCAATCTACTGCTCCTCGGCAGTGTTAGGGTCTGCCGACCTGTGTCCTCCTTGAGTTCGAGGGGCTGCTGAACTGCAGGGACAGTGCTTTAACTAAGCACGACGCACACGACCATATGATCGCTGTAATCTTCTTAATGTTCGTTTTAAGATCACAATGTTTACTGCTCGACTCCTATGACCGCTTGTCAGCCGTGTGTAGAGGAGTCGCCGGCACTTTCTGTGACGGTAATACGCGACTCTTCGCGTTTAACTCCAACCACCCGCGGGTGGGGGCTATGCTGTGGGAGCGCAAAGCTCCGCGCTTTGCGCACTAGCTCCGCCCACCCGCGGGTGGGGGCTACGAGCTTGATGCTGTGAGCTCGGCACGCTGCGGACCTCATGGGCGCCGGCTCCTCCTCCCCAATGGAGGGGGCCGCTGGCCGTGAGCGCAGCTGCGGCTAGAGCTCTGCTGCTCGCGAGGCTGACTGAAACCCCAAAGGTGTCGGGCATACGACACGGGGCCGTCGGCCTCGTGGCTGAAATTATGTCTTATACTCGACTCTTTCCAAGAAAAAACTTTCTCTGAGATCCCGCGACTATCCCTCGCGGCTTGCGAATACTAAAATATCTAAAATCAATGCGCGAACGCGCGCCTGTGATAAATACTAATAAGACCACATTAAAGAAGTTTAAGTAATCTCTCTCACGTCCACACTAAAGTGCTTTCACTCTCAGCGCATTATTTCACTCTTTAAGCTAAAAACTCTCCCTCTCACTCAGTCACTTTGCACGGACATACGGAGAGGAAAGGAATAGTACTTATCTGCTTGATGAGCAGTAAAAGAAGAGGAAGAGTCCAAGCACAGGAAGTGGGTTGTGACTGGTAGAAGGAGCATGGACTACAGTGACTCATGAGGGTTGTAGTTTTAAAAAAAGAGAAAAGTTTTTTCTAACACTTTTCACAGTTTATATGTGTTTTGTTGAACTGCCGAAGAGTAGAATAAATGAAGATGAAGCATAATGCTCGCCTCCAGTCTTGTCATAGAATAGTCAAATTGTACATGAAATAGCATAAAATAGTCCAATAAGGGAAACCATTCTGCAGCTGGGAAATGGAAAGCCCGGCTGACTTGCTTCTTACAAAGCTGCTGATTGCAGCAAATGTTGTTAGGGAGCTCCTCATTTGGGTAGTACGGCTTAGAAGTTAGGAAAAATAAATCGGAGTGAGTTGGCCACTTCATGCTGTGGCATTGCTGGTTGCTATGCGGGCCAGATATTCTCAGTTCAGAACCCCATTTCCCTCTTGCTCGCGTTTGTAACAATGCTATCAGCAAATGTGTGTCTTGACTTGCACTGTAAAAGAATTTGCCCAAAACAAGGAAGCGTTTGGGGACTGTGATGTCGGAGCACTCAGGAGAGGGTAGGCTTTCTGTACAGAATCAGGAGAAAGAAACCATGTACAAAGAGTTAAGTGAAAAGACTCGAGTGCCTCCAAATCGGGCAGACCGAGCTGTGCCCACAGAGGTGGAGGAATGGGCTCTACGCAGAGTGCCGGAAGTAAATGGTCCTATTCAGAGGTAAACTGGGCTGTACGTGAAAAGCCAGGAGAAAGGCGCTTTATGCTCTGAGCCAGGACAAATAAACAGCCTACGCATAGTGAGGAGAAAAACACTTGGTTCGCACGGCCAGGCGGAAGGAGATGTGTACGTATAACCCAGGAAAAACAGCTGTGTGCAGAGTGATGGAAGAAAAGGTGACGTGTGCGGAGCCCTCAGCAAGAAGCTATGCAGAGCCACTGAGCCAGAAGAAAGCAACTCTCCACAGCACAGCAAGAATGCAGCTATGTGCGGAGAGCCAAGAAAAAAGCGTGGTGTGTGCACAGGTGGGTGAACGGAGCTGGGTGCATGCACAGAGCCAGGAGATAGTAACTGCGGATCTGGGAGAAGGCACCTTGCTGTTCTAGAGAGACAGGATAAAGGTGATGGCTGCACTGGGATGGAAGAAAGTACAATGTGCAGGAATGTAAACAAATCCAGCCCACTGCAGCCACTCAGAGCACAAAGAATAAAACCAGCATAGTCTTAGGCAGGATTCTGCCCTCCATCCATTGGTAGTCAGGATTGCACTGCGAGGTGGGCTTGCACGGTATGCTGAGGGACTAAGGCATTGGACCAATAAAAAAGGGAGACCTATTCGTCTTACCACAGTGTTCTTTTTTTAATATACTACCACAGACCCATCAGAACTTTAATGGCTTTATAGAAATTGCATTGTTAGTAACACATGGGGTCTGCAACCTGTGGTTCTCTAGTTTTTTAAACTACAACTCCCATCAGCCCCAGCTAGCATAGTCAGTGGTCAGGGATCATGGGAGTCATCATTCAAAACATCTGGAGAACCATCGGCTACAGACCTATATGAGGACTCATCTAAATGACTCATTTTATATCGACTGTGACCTTGAAAGAAAGAAGGAACCTTAACATAATTCAATAATAAGAATGCAGGCCCCATAAAGATCTCTGGAGATCTACATAAGTGAACCCGGCCCCAAGGGATCAACCCTGCCACATGGTTCCCCTTCGCAGCTCTCCCCAGTGTCTTCCGCCATACAGTCGCGCTGTTCTGTGTGCCATATAAATCCTACACTTTGATAGATTAATATATTATCATCTTCGCACAACAGTGATATGCATGCTATGGTAAGCCAGACAGAGCAGACAGACAAGAGGAAATGTTTGGAAACAGTACATTATTAGAGAACAAAAAGAAAACCTGCTCTAAACCCTACCTCTGTGATGGATTGATTCCCTGTGCAAGGTAATAACAAAAGGGCGACTGCACAAAATGAACTCCGTCCTATGCGAAACCTACAGTAATGGATCTCTGTCCTGCAACTCATGAAGGGAAACAGAAGAAAGTTAAGTTCTAGCTCGGCATACGGGTTACTCCTGCCTTTTGGAGTATCAGTTTGGCTGGTTATCTGACCCCCGCCCACAACGTTCTTGCAGTTTCTTTGAACTCCAGGCTTGCTCGGGTTGTCGTGAAAGAAAATCCAGAAAACAAAAGAAATGTCTTAGTTTCGAATACCACAATGTCCTTGTTAAGTAAACCAAAGAGGTTCCAGTTTATCTCTTCTACAGGGATGTGTTCTTGTTACCTGAGTAGATCGATATTCACAAGGGAAGCAACACAGTTGGTCTTGAGAATTGTCCAACTTCTATCCCCAGATGGGTTCTGGGCCTGCTCAGCCTTGAGGTATCCTTCCCTTCTGTTACCCCCTTCAGGGATATCTGTTTTCTCAGCCCTTGGTGGGCTATGGTTTGGCCAAATGCTATTTCATATGGTATCATTTCCCTGCCACAGCCTACACAGTTGGTTAGCCCTATTTAATGTGGCCGTTTCTCCCCTTGCAGGGTCTTCAACTTCTCTATCACAGGTGGGCTATGGGTTGGTTTAGGTTGAAATTACCGAGAAAAAAAATGGTCGCATTGACCAAAAGTTCTAAAAATGCTACCACCAAAGTTTCGAACACCAAAAGTTTGAACCTTTCGTGGTAGCATTGAAAAAAAAAACAGGGGCTGCTGGGGTGTGCCCGCATCGCACCGCTCACTATGCTTCATGGTATAGTGAGCGGGGCTTGCAGGGGACACCCCCGCAGCCTTCCGTTCCAAAAAAAAGAGACGGGGGCTGCGGGGGTGTCCCCTGCATCGCCCTGCTCACTATACTTTATGGTATAGTGAGCGGGGGCTGTGGGGGAAACTCCCGCAGCCTTCCGTTACAATAAAAAAAGAAACGAAAAGGACCCTGCAGCGCCGGTTCCCGATCACGGAAGTTAAAGGGAACTGGCGCTGCAGGAACCCAGCGTGAAGATGAAGGTAAGTGGGGTTTGTTTATGTTGGAGGTGTGGGTGGGGGTGTGCTGAGGGTGTAGGTGTGGGGGTGTTATAGGTGTGTTGTGTGTTGCGTGAGAATGTGTGTGTGTTCGCATGAGAAAGGTGCAAACGTTTGGTAGTTCGCACCTTTCTCATGCAAACGATTTGCCCCCGGTACTTTCGGCCGCGGGCAAATTAATTAGATTCTATGGGCTTGCTCCACCTGTATTACTACAGTTATCTCACCCCATGGCTGGGTCTTCACTTTCTCTACCCCAGGTGAGCTACAGTTATCTCACCCCATCGCTGGGTCTTCACTTTCTCTACCCCAGGTGAGCTACAGTTATCTCACCCCATCGCTGGGTCTTCACTTTCTCTACCCCAGGTGAGCTACAGTTATCTCACCCCATGGCTGGGTCTTCACTTTCTCTACCCCAGGTGAGCTACAGTTATCTCACCCCATCGCTGGGTCTTCACTTTCTCTACCCCAGGTGAGCTACAGTTATCTCACCCCATGGCTGGGTCTTCACTTTCTCTACCCCAGGTGAGCTACAGTTATCTCACCCCATGGCTGGGTCTTCACTTTCTCTACCCCAGGTGAGCTACAGTTATCTCACCCCATGGCTGGGTCTTCACTTTCTCTACCCCAGGCGAGCTACAGTTATCTCACCCCATGGCTGGGTCTTCACTTTCTCTACCCCAGGTGAGCTACAGTTATCTCACCCCATGGCTGGGTCTTCACTTTCTCTACCCCAGGTGAGCTACAGTTATCTCACCCCATCGCTGGGTCTTCACTTTCTCTACCCCAGGTGAGCTACAGTTATCTCACCCCATCGCTGGGTCTTCACTTTCTCTACCCCAGGTGAGCTACAGTTATCTCACCCCACCGCTGGGTCTTCACTTTCGCTACCCCAGTTGAGCTACAGTTATCTCACCCCACGGCTGGGTCTTCACTTTCTCTACCCCAGGTGAGCTACAGTTATCTCACCCCACGGCTGGGTCTTCACTTTCTCTACCCCAGGTGAGCTACAGTTATCTCACCCCACGGCTGGGTCTTCACTTTCTCTACCCCAGGTGAGCTACAGTTATCTCACCCCACCGTTGGGTCTTCATTTTCTCTACCCAGGTGAGCTACAGTTATCTCACCCCATCGCTGGGTCTTCACTTTCTCTACCCCAGTTGAGCTACAGTTATCTCACTCCATGGCTGGGTCTGGGTCTTCACTTTCTGTGTTTCGGGTGAGCTAGGGGCTCGCTCAGCCCCTTGCAGGATCTTTACTTTCTCAGCCCCCAGTGGGCTTTAGGCTTTGTTAGACCTATTCAATGCAGCTCTTTTACCTCTTTGCAGCATTTACACTTTCTCTGTCCCAGGCGGGCTTATGGGCTCACTTTGCCTGGAATACTACAGTTCTCTCCTCCCCCTGATGGGCATTCACTTTCCCAGCCCAGTTGGGCTATGTGCTTGGTCGCCCTTTTCAATGTAACACTTTTAACCCGTTGTGTGGTCTTCACTTTCTCTGCCCCATGTGGGCTATGGGCTCACTCTGTCCGGATTACTACATTTCTCTATACCCCTTGCAGGGTCCTCACTTTCTCTGCCCCATGTGGGCTATGGGCTCGCTCTGTCCGGATTACTACATTTCTCTATACCTCTTGCAGGGTCTTCACTTTTTCAGCCCTGTTGGGCTATGGGCTCGCTCTGTCCGGATTACTACATTTCTCTATCCCCCTTGCAGGGTCTTCACTTTCTCAGCCCTGTTGGACTATGGGCTTGCTCTGCCAGGATTACTACATTTCTCTATACCCCTTGCAGGGTCTTCACTTTCTCAGCCTTGTTGGGCTATGGGCTCGCTCAGCCACTTTTGGCGTTGGCCTCACTGCCCTAAATCCAGTTCCCTCTGTAAACATGAACCTTCCCTCTCACGGTGGGGCTCTACACTGGTGTCAGGTTCTCAGGCTCCTGCAGTCCTGCATCTTTGAGGCCTCTTCGGGCTACATGGTCAGCTCTGCGGCTCTTCTTACCCCCCATTTGGGACTTCAGGGTGTGGGCAATGGGACGCCCGTCCTTCTGGTTGCTTGGTGGTGTACTTCTTGCCTCAGCAGCCCCTTCCTGGTTAGGGTCTCCACCTTCATTGAAGTGGCTGGGTACCATGCAGAGTCTCAGCTCTCTGTTCACCATGTCCTCTGCATGGCTCTTTTTCTTTCATCGGAGGGATGGCCTCGCTCCAAACGTCTCGGCGTGGACTGACGTTCAGTGCTCTCTTTGGGATGCTCTCTCCCCTGGCTGGTTTCCCGCTGGTCCTAAATTACTCCTTGGAAGGAGGGGAACATCCCATTGGTCAGCAGCCTCTCCAGAAGGTGGAACCGAGTACAGGTCAGTAACCCAGCCATAAAAGTCCCATACAACCAAGAAATATTGAGGGTTTGATAAAGGGAGGCAGTGGGACAGAACCCTGACACAGGCATTCCTTGTCCCCAGAGGGGGGTCACCCCCAGCAGGAAACCTAGGATCGGGGTTGAAAGCCAGAGATCCAAATGTTCGAGGGAGAAAAGACCAAAGATTATTTTTTTGAAATAACCTTCAGTCCTTTCTCACCTGATCTTTTCCAACTTGGCCCACACGCCCACCACACCCCCACTCACATCCCCACCACACCCCCAACCCTCTACTTACCTTGCGGCCGCTGACTAGCAGTGTTCCTACGATGCCTGTTCCCTTTCACGGGAACATGCGCTGCAGGGTCCTTTCCTTTTTTTGGGGGGGTGGCTACGGGGACACCCCTGCAACCCCGGCTCACAATATAGTGAGCAATGGTGCGGGTGACACCCCTGCAACCTGCTTTTCTTTTTTTTTCTTTTTTGGGGGCTATTTTGGGATCGACTGTGGGGGACACCTCCGCAACCCCTGCTCACGATATAGTGAGAAAGGATGCGGGGGGCCACCCCTGCAGCCCCCAGCACCGAATGCGTGATCTGATTGAAATTTTCAGCCGTTCGGAATTTTCGAGCAGCCAAAATTCGCTGTTCTTCCCCCACCTACCAAATTCATGTGTGCTAAAACCTGTTTTTGGTGCAATCTCTCACTTGGACAATGTGTGTGTATCACACGGCTTCGTAATACTACCACACCTACAAGTTTCATGTGTGGCTAAGACTGCTTTGGCTGCCTCCACCGACAACCATCGCATGGAATTCGCACTGTATTGGCCTTATTCTAGTTTACAATGCTGCCCCTCCTCCACCCACAAATCATGTGACCATTGGCCTTCCCAAAATTCTAACACAAATCTAAAGACAGAGCTCCGTTGCATTGCTCCTGCCTATTCCAACGCTAACCATCATGGCCTCCTCCTTGAATTGCTGCTTCAAATAAGCTGCTCTCACTCACAACATCTGCTCGTAACCAGGAATTGGGTTTTAAACTTAGGCCAAAGGGAGTACACTCACTGACTTGTAAAGCCCAACAAAAAAAGCGACAAGCAACGCCAAGAAATGCATCTCCAGCATTTAATTGTCAGGACGATAGATCAGGGGGAACACTCTCCATGGAAGAAAGTTGACGCTGAGCCACACAGGTTCGATTCCTGGTCCGGTCAATGCTTAGAAACCTCTGGGTATTAAGCACATTACATATAACCAATTATAATAATTGTAATTGCATGTACATAGCATAAAACATTGGTAGAAGCAAGCCTTTGAAGGAAAGAAACCTGCAATGTTCTATCTAGGTGCAAATGTGGATATTCTGAGAGTTTGAGTTTTACACACATGTCCTGCCCGTGCTCTGATGGTACACGGGAAAAAAGCCTACATTCTACTTCATGTGGCCCTCTGAGGAATCCACACTTTAACTTTTATTCTTCCTGAGCCGTATCCTATAGACCGCCCCATGAAGAACGTTCTGCAGGGTTTCAGCAACGTTTCCAAAAATTAAGGCATGGACCTGCCTTAACCTGAGATGCAGGGGCAGATGCGGGTATGGAGTGGATTATGTGTGTGGTGTGAGAGATGTTTTAAGGTGTATTGGAGACACTGGGGTGGACTTCTTGGGGAAACAATAATGGCTATTAGTCCGTTCTCTGATCTCCTGGTGAATGCTTGACAAATGCTAGTCTGTGCACACTGGGCTTCACACTGATGGGCATAGGTTCCAGCAGGCAGCACTGAACACAGCACCTAAGCAAGCTAGAGTGAGGTTTGAGCTAGATCTCGAACATCCAACATACTAAGGAAGGGGTCTCCCCTAAGCCTTAGCACTTTGATTAGGGTAATGTGTGGAACCCCCTTGCCATCACCCCCCACCCCTGCCAATTCCTAGATACTTGTTGTACACAGTGTACAATTTTTCTATTCGAGAGAGACAGGGAAAAAGAGAGATTAAGAGGGAAAGGGAGAGAGAGAAGATGGAGTTATTGGAATTACGCCTTGAATAGTGTATGCCTTTAATTCCTTGTTATGCCCCCTTTGATGCCATGCTTTGCCATGCTATGCATTGCTTTGCGAGGCTTCTTGCTTGATTGTACCCCTCACTAGCCTGCTCACAATTCTGCTTGTTACCTTACTTTATAGTGCTCCAGGTGTCCCATTGGGATTCTTCTAGATGCCCCACACTCCTTGCTGCAATATGTCCTATTGTAATTTTACCCACGGAGCCCCACTGGGATTTATCTCCAAAAAGCAATTTAGTCGACTGGTCTCCCTATAGTGAGTTTCCCCTGAAGCAAATTCACTTTGCTGTTGACTTTGTCCCCTCCGACACCGGATCCCCTATGTCTTCCCCTTTTTTCTCTAATGTGCTTTAGGGCTGGGTGTGGCACGATGGCCACTGCTCAGACCACCAACACATTCCATGGTGCCGTAGACCTTCTCCTTATAATGATCATACCTGGGTAGGCCCTCTACCAGGATGTTGGCACAGCCATACCAGATGGATGTGTCAGAGGCCTATTGTGGTCTTCATTCGCTGCACCCAGCAATAAAACAACTCAAATTCCCCTGCACCCTATGCACACCAACTGAACTACTCACACACAGAAATTGTGCGCCCTCAAACGGAACGCTCGACAAAAAAGGGACATAACACACACATCTAATGCATCCTAGCATCCGGGGCAAGCAAGGCTCCCCACTGGACACACATGCCTCAATGCTCTTGACACTTACCTAGAAACAGACCTGCACGCAGAGCTCAGGGTGCCACCGGCCCCGCCTGGCTGCATCAACCCAAAAGCAGAGCGGTCGTGCGTTATCTCTCTCTCGCTACTAACCTAACCCACCCCCTCTTTGTGCGTTATCTCTCTCTCGCTACTAACCTAACCCACCCCCTCTTCGTGCGTTATCTCTCTCTCGCTACTAACCTAACCCACCCCCTCTTCATGCGTTATCTCTCTCTCGCTACTAACCTAACCCACCCCCTCTTTGTGCGTTATCTCTCTCTCGCTACTAACCTAACCCACCCCCTCTTCGTGCGTTATCTCTCTCTCGCTAAACTAACCTAACCCACCCCCTTTTCGTGCGTTATCTCTCTCTCGCTACTAACCTAACCCACCCCCTCTTCGTGCGTTATCTCTCTCTCTCTACTAACCTAACCCACCCCCTCTTCGTGCGTTATCTCTCTCTCGCTACTAACCTAACCCCCCCTCTTCGTGCGTTATCTCTCTCTCGGTACTAACCTAACCCACCCCCTCTTCGTGCGTTATCTCTCTCTCGCTACTAACCTAACCCACCCGCTCTTCGTGCGTTATCTCTCTCTCGCTACTAACCTAACCCACCCCCTCTTCGTGCGTTATCTCTCTCTCGCTACTAACCTAACCCACCCCCTCTTCGTGCGTTATCTCTCTCTCGCTACTAACCTAACCCACCCCCTCTTCGTGCGTTATCTCTCTCTCGCTACTAACCTAACCCACCCCCTCTTCGTGCGTTATCTCTCTCTCGCTACTAACCTAACCCACCCCCTCTTCGTGCGTTATCTCTCTCTCGCTACTAACCTAACCCACCCCCTCTTCGTGCGTTATCTCTCTCTCGCTACCAACCTAACCCACCCCCTCTTCGTGCGTTATCTCTCTCTCGCTACTAACCTAACCCACCCCCTCTTCGTGCGTTATCTCTCTCTCGCTACTAACCTAACCCACCCCCTCTTCGTCCGTTATCTCTCTCTCGCTACTAACCTAACCCACCCCCTCTTCGTGCGTTATCTCTCTCTCGCTACTAACCTAACCCACCCCCTCTTCGTGCGTTATCTCTCTCTCGCTACTAACCTAACCCACCCCCTCTTCGTGCGTTATCTCTCACTCGCTACTAACCTAACCCACCCCCTCTTTTCGAAATGTCAGAGCACCTGAAGACCAAGCAAATCTCAGACGTGCACGGTACAAAAGAAAGCCACATAACATAACCATTACCCTAACATACACGTACAATTGGACAATGCTTGTTATTGTAGATTTGACATTGATGTGAATCCATAGTTCGTCCCTTTCCTTTCGGCCAGTTTGCCCAGCTCCTGGTTTGCCAAGCTCCCTTATTTATTTAACTTTTAATTTATCTGGCCAGTACCAATCATTTGTGTTTTGGAAATTCATGGGGTCTCATTTGCACACAATTGATGTCCTTTTGTTTGGATTGGACTCTGCTGCTTTCTTCATGTAAATTGTATTTGTGTTCATTCATGATGGGTTATAAAGATTAGAGAGAGTTGAGTAGATGACAGTGGTGTGAGAATAGACATAGTCACCCCAACTTTGAAAGGTTTCAGAAATGGTACCAAACATACCAATTCATCCTATTTTTGTTATTTATTTTAGCATTGATAAAAGTGTGCATAGCCCATGGGCATCGAGGTGCTAGCTACAGTGTTACAGATGCTGTGTGAGTGGATGCTGGAGAGATGAGGGCAAAGACAGGTCACTAATTGAAGAGGTGGGTTTTGAGCTTTTTCCTGAACAGGCGGTTCCTCCCACAACGGAAGAGGGAGATTGTTCCAAAGGGTCACAGTGCAGACTTTGAAGCTAGAGCTCCCTGCCCTTTTGTGGTTGAATCTGAGTGCGATGAGGCAGTGCGAGTTATGAAGGTGGCTCATTCGACAGGCAATGGTGGGTGATGGAAAGGATCTTGAATTTAATTCTATTTTATTTGTTTATTTCTAAGGCGCCGAAGCCCGTGGGCATCGGGCGCTGTGAACCTAAACGCAAGGTCTAGAACAAACGGGATAAGGGACAAAAGACCATCTTTGACTAGGAACCACTGAGCATACCCTCTTGCATCAGATGTATAATCATGCTTACGCATGCCCAGTGCAGCCAGGAGGGCATTGTTCTGTGTTATTTGTAGTTTGTTCAGGTTTTTTTCAGAGGTGCCACACAATCATGCATTGCAGTTGTCTAGGTTGGAGCCGATGAGGGCTCGTGCAACTGCAAGCCGATTCTCGCAGGACAGTAATGGTTTACAAGCATTGATGAGCTTTGTAGCGTAACCTGATGATGAGACAATGTGGTTGACCTGCTGTGATATGTTAAGTGCTGAGTCTAGGCAAACAGCCCGCGTTTTTATGGATGTGGCAACAGGGATTTTGTGCCCATCGATGGTTAAGCATTTTATACCTGGTCCAAATTGGGGGCCATTTAGGAGGAGGCCTATTTTCTCATCGTTGAGACAGTGTAAGAGGCCATCCAAGATTGGTTAGATTCATAGATGATGTTCACTTTGAGCGTATCCTTTGTGTGTTTCCGGTAATGGGGGGATGAGAATTTGAGTGTCGTCAGGATAATTTGTATCCGAGATACCTAGCGAATCACTTTTGAAAATTCTTGTCTAATACAATACATTCCCAAGCACTATCACAGGTTTCTTTAATAACAGTAACACAGGCCACATCTCCCAAACCCCCAGAATCTTGGTTAAACTTAATGAAACCATTCCACTATCTTGCAAAGACACTATTCAGAGAGCAGAAGTATTCTATAATATGAAGCGGAGATTCATTCACAACAATGTGTCCTTTTTAAATGCTGCCGCTCAAAATTGTAACATACAAGAAATAATATGACACAGGGATCCTTTCACTATAATCAATAGATATTTGCCTCAACTCAGAGTGGTCAAACACAAGGAAAACACACACACTGAGTACAACATTAGCATGAAACTGGCACACCCACACACAAGAACACTAACTTTCCTATAATTCTAAGGTGGCCCCCGTAAAAACTTTGATTTAGTTAGATGAGATGACCCAATGCAGGTGTCTGCAATGTTATGTTATGTTATGTTATTTTGCATTTATATAGCGCCTTATATACCATTGGTATGGTCTGAAGGCGCTGGTAGGTTGAACGCCCTTGGGAACCGAAGTTCGGGTCAGTAGAGAGAGTAGGGGGGAGTCAAAAAGTGCGTGTGCGCACTATGTATGTGTGCAGCTGGTGCGAAGACAAGTGGTAGCTGCTTCTTAGCTGTAGGTGTGGTGGTTGAGAGATCAGGAGTATGTGTTCGCTCTGGTCGGCTTTATCCGGAACGAGTGTGGCTGCGTTAGGCCTGAGAAGAACGCCTGGCTGGGTGGTGAGAAACCAGCAATGTTTACTTAGAGTGATGTGGAGTAAGCGGGAGATGTAGATATGAGAACAGTTATACCGAATGGTGTCATAGTATCTCTGTGTTCTAGATGAGTGGTGGTGTAAGGGAGAGAGTAAGCGTGGGGTGTGGCGTGATGTATGTTTTCAAGAGTTTCCTTCATTCCAAGGCATGTTAAGTATCGTCCGTTGCATATAATCGCCCGTTCCTCATACTTGACCGCTCCACACATTCGTCCAGTCCGCACCCTACGTTTGGTTCGCACCCTCGTCCAGACCGCACACTTCGTCAGGTCTAGACACTTGTCGAGACTATATGCTCGTGTAGTTTATCCACTCGTCCAGTCTATATACTGGTCGAGGTAGGACACTCGTTCAGTCCATAATCAGTCGTGCGCTCCCCACACTCATGCGCTCCCCACACTCATGCGTTCCCCACACTCATCTACTCTCAAAATCATCCGCTCTCCACTCTCATCCGCTCTCACTCTCGTTCGCTCTCCACTGTCAAACCGCTCTCCGCACACTCACCCGATCTCCACTCTCACCCGGTCTCCGCTCTCACCCGATCTCCGCTCTCACCCGATCTCCGCTCTCACCCGATCTCCACTCTCACCCGATCTCCGCTCTCACCCGATCTCCATACTTATCTGCTCTCCATAGTCCTCTGCTCACCACAGTCCTACGCTCTCTAGAGTTCTCCGCTCTCCACCCGATCTCCGCTCTCCACAGTCCTCCGCTCTCCACAGTCCTCCGCTCTCCACAGTCCTTCGCTCTTTTCGGTTCCTCATACTAAGCCGCTCAATACACTCAACCGTTTTCCGCACTCAAGCGTACTCCGCGCTCAACCGCGCTCATCCGCTCCTCACAACTCGTCCGCTCACACACACTCATGCGCTCTCCACACTTATGCACTATCCGCACTCCCCACACTCATCCGCTCCCCACACTCATCCGCTCCCCACACTCATCCGCTCCCCAGACTCATCCGCTCCCCAGACTCATCTGCTCTCCACGCTCATCCTCTCTTCACACTCACCCGCTCAACCACACTCACCCACTCAACCACACTCACCACACTCGCCCGCTCTCTACACTCACCCGCTTTCCACACTCACCCACTCACCACACTCACCCGCTCACCACACTTACCACACTCACCACACTCGCCCGCTCTCTACACTCACCCGCTTTCCGCTCTCATTTGCACTACGCTCTCACTCTCATCTGCACTACGCTCTCGTTCTCATCTGCACTACGCTCTTGCTCTCATCAGCTCTCATCCGTTCTCCTCCGTTCTCATCCACTCTCCTCCGTTCTCATCCACTCTCCTCCGTTCTCATCCACTCTCCTCCGTTCTCATCCACTCTCCTGCGTTCTCATCCACTCTCCTCCGTTCTCATCCACTCTCTTCCGTTCTCATCCAGTCTCCTCCGTTCTCATCCACTCTCCTCCGTTCTCATCCACTCTCCTCCGTTCTCATCCACTCTCCTCCGTTCTCATCCACTCTCCTCAGTTCTCATACACTCTCCTCAGTTCTCATACACTCCCCTCCGTTCTCATCCACTCTCCTCCGTCCAGATGTGTTGGACTACTACAATTCCCATGATGCCACACTGTGGACTATGCTGGACAGGGCTAATGGGAGTGTAGTTAAAAAACATTTGGTGAGCCAAAGGTTTCAGCCCCCTGACCTAAGGACCTCTGCGCACCAGGTGGCAGATGATGGTTACGGTTTGGGAGCCTTATTACTATCTTCCACCACAATGCCATGCCCCACAAAAGTTGAACAAGCATCAATGTACAAAGCAGCACGGAAATAAAAGGCGCTGTTAAAAGCAATATTAAACAACCAAAGACCAATTTTGTAATAGCTTTTACAAAATGGCAGGCTCCATAAAACCTCTTTCCTTAGGTAATGGAAAATATACAAAGACGTATATCTTCTGTGAGGTTAGTTTGTCAACTCTTTAATAGCAGCACCGCATGTGAATACAGACAGGAATAACAGAGGTTCCCATGTAATTCCAGGCCAGTGATTCCCTTGCACCCTAAATCAACTCTCTTTTATGGACTATTACCATCTTCTCATCATGGGGTATTTCAATGCTTCCCAATTAACAGCATACCAGTCACATTGGATTCTGGCACATCCAGCCATCCAAGGTCATCACAGAGCTTCCACGAGACACACTTTGCAGCTTCAGTCAAGGCATTCAATTTAGCATTAAGATTCTACTAGCAGTGGTCATCTGAAAGCCACCTTGTTAGTGTGCTGTCATATAAAGACCTTTTTCTAAATAAGTGTACTGGTTCAGCAGATACAAAGGAGTGAGTAAATCCATTGTTAATTGCAAATCTATTTTAGATTTGGGCTGTTGGGTGTTGCTTGCGACACCTATACGCCAAAACCATTGCATTACGGTACAGATAGGGAGGAATGACATTTGAGGAGGGACACAGAGTCTGTAGGTGTTGTTTGGTTATCTACCCACCGATTCCCTATTCATGGCCATGCTAATCTCTATGGCTTTTCCCACCAGGTTCCTGCCCCTGCCTCCTCCTGGGAACTCTTTGAGCTTGCTTTATTCCAGTCTTACCATCAAACTTTTCACTAAAAATACCTGCCCGTATTTTTTCAAAGCCGTCTTCTGAGAATTAATGACTAAATTGGAGTTGCAAACCTGCTACTGGTGTAATAAAAATGTCTTACCAGGTCTGCCTTCAGCCACTCGATTTTTAAGCACTCTGTGTGTCCTTCATTGAAGTCCTGTGAAAACCAATCAAGGTTTTGGCTCGTATATAAATATTAGGTATTTTCCAGGCACTGCTATGAGATGCTCAGGTACTTTCACCATGCTGCACCTGTTAACATCAATGGCCCAATGATACCACTATGGCTGTGCCTGGCAAGTGCCGTTCCCATGCCTACACAAAAGCCAAACGGTTGACATTACAAATGCGTGTACTCAATTTCTGTCCGCATACACATTATTCAACAAGAATTCGCTTTCTTGGCTACATTTGGCCTAATGCTAAATGGAGGCCTAGTTCTCAAAGCAACACACTATTCATCATTGCATAGTTCTCCTTGCAGTTACCTTTCTCATGAACAAAAGCATATATTTGCATTTTTCCCTGACATCTGTGAGCATTCGTTCTGCATTATGAAGCAGCTGATTGACACCAGGACCCATCTACATATTGTTGTAGATCTCTGGCAGAGAAACACATTTTGGTATTGCATTTGATTGGGAACTAATTATCAAGTTGATCGATTAAGTCCCTTGTTGTGGTGGATAGTTTGGAATACGTTCTGCTCAAATGGCTCCCTCCTCCACTGAGTAGAACATTTGCTTCATCAAGATAGCCATTAATTAAGCTATAATGTGTACAATTAGGTATTAGTAAGTCTTTAAGTGCAAACCATGCAATAAGAACAGCGGTGCTACAACAATGGTACACTTGGAAATACGGCACACCAAATATGCATCTACACCAACCATCCAAGAGCACCAATTGTGTATATGACACAACTCTATATGGACACATTAGTGCAGATAGACTAACAGCAACTACACCAGCTGTGCCACAGCAGCAATTGAACAAGTAGGGCAACGGTTCAGCATACCCCCCATGCAACTGCATCCAAAGACCAACTACAGAAAAGTTGACACTAAACGGATCATGCAAAATACATCCTCCAACCAATTCACTAGGTCAACAGTACAACCACATTACACCATGCTAGTACGCAAATAGTGAAACTGCATTACACCATGCTGCTACACAAATACGGAAACTACAACAGCAGTTCAAGTACACCAACTGTTTCAAACAGAAACACTGTACCACTTCACCAAATGTGCAACCGCAACAATCGAACAATAATACAGACTGAGAAAATGCATCAACAATGCAATTTTTCCAAACACATATATACACCACCAGTTGAGCAACAGCCGTGGAACTGCAACACATGTGAAAATAAACTAAGTGCTTCATTACGAGTTTGCCGGTGACCAGCCTGTACTGCCGGTGGATTACTGGCAAACCCGCCTTACTGTTACCGGCGCCGGATATCCTGGTTTTACCAGGATATTACAGGTGCTGGCAACAACAGTAAGTTCCCATTCCATCGAGTTAGATGGTACTCCATGGGATGGGAACTACTGAATCACTGGCGCAGTTGTTAATGGTGCCGGTGATTCAGTCATTTTTCGACTGGTAGGGGCCTGAACTCCCAACAGGTCAGGCCTGCCGGTAGTTCATTGCCCATACCAGCTGTCTCGGAGTGAGCCGGTCCGGTAAAAGTGCTGGAGTGGGTAGTGTGATGCTGGAAATGCATCGGAGGGACATGGCCTCCGAATCCTTGTCCTTTACTGTTTTTATCATGTGTTCTGTCGTGTTTTCTGCACAGGAGTTCATGTGGGACTCCTGGCGGTGCAGCTCTCCCCTTTGGTTTGGTGTACAGGCCCATGGGATACCCTTATGGCACCCATGGGTGGGGGTACAACCCTGTGCCCCTAGTGTATGTTTTTGGGCACCTGTGTGTGGCCCACAGAGCAGGGTAGGGGCTGGTGGCAGCTCCATGCTGAATTTGACAGGTGCTCTCAGTACCCTCCATTTTGGGATACCCAGGCCCTGCGATTGGGATAGGTTGATTCCTCATAGGAAACAAGATGGCCCCTGTGGCCTCTTGCTTTCTATTGCCTGTTACCTTGTTTTCCCAAAGTCCTGGGAAGGCCTGTCTCTGTCCCTTCCCCCTGACTGGCTGTTGAGTGGAAGTTCCATATATGGTGTTGTTGTGAAGTCCAGGCCAGACTGGCTGGATGGAACCTTTCCAGTGACTGTATGTTGTGGGAACGCCCTGTGGGTGGAACCTGGGTGAATGGAGTGTGTGACCAATATGCACTTCTTGTAGTGGATGTCTGGTTTCTGGTGTTTGACACAATGACTGAGACAGCCCTGCCCGAAACTGGTATGAGTGCAGTGTGGAGTATTGAATGGCTGGGTACTTGTCCCAATACACATAACTTGTTGTGAGTGTCTGAAGAGAAGTGAATGGCCTGAATGACTATGCACCTGATTGACTGCCTGCCTGCATGAATTCCCTTCTGACCGATTGGTTGCCTGAGTGTGACCCAGCAGAATGAATGGGAGATCAACTAGTATATCTGGGGGCCTCTCACTGCTAGAATTTGTGTTCAGAAGCTGAAGTCCACTACGAAGAGTTACTGGAGTAAAACTGAAGCTTAACTTTGAAGCCCTGCTGGAAGAGAAGTCTTGATGTTGCGCTACTTCATCAATCTGAAAGCTGCTGTGTCTCCAAGGCCTGACCCAGTGAGGACCTGGTAAGGCGCCCTCTTCCCGAGCTACGAGGGACCATCGTGCACCAGTTGATGTTTGCCAAAGCTCCCTGGTAAACAGACCTACGAAAGGCTGGCGACCGGAGATGGGGACTGTCGCAGAATCCCAAAGGGATGCGCCCCGACTGTTGACCGCCACCGTCGACGACTGCTGTCGCCACCGGAGCCGCTGTGCCGCTGTGCTCCTGTTGCCTAAGAACTTCATTTGATCCAAGGGCGCTGACGCCTGCACCGCCGCCCCCCTTATCCCGCCGGAGAAGGCCAGGCCGTCGACGCACCGAGGAGCATCCGCCGGTGGGTTTCCCACTACCCAAAGACCACAGAGACGCCAACGACTCGACGCCCTTGCTGGGCCACAGTTCTTCAAACTCTTTGTGGTCCAGAACTATCGACATCGAGGTGCCCCGCACGCCTCTTCCTTGCAGGACGTTTACCCTTCCCCGTCGACGAGCACCGCTAGGAACGAAGCTGTCACTTCACTGCCGTAGTTCACCGTGTTCATCGCCGGACGTTCGACGACCCGTGGCTCCTGTCTTAAAGGGAGTGCACTCAAGAAGGGCCGTCGATTTCACAACGAGGAACTCTACAACACCAGGTACTTTGGGGTTGCTGAAATATTAGAAAGATTCTTGTGAATAATATATGGACTGGGCTTGTGATATATCTTTATTGTACAGGTTGGCCATGTGGGAGGATCTCCACACAGAACTGTGTCTAGTTAAATGGGGCCAGTATTCTGCCTATTGTTCTAACCAACTGCTTTCCTCTTCTATCTAGTGTTGGTTTCCTTTACGAACTGATTTGTGTGACATTTAACCATACAGTTGATGCACTTTATTGAGATCTAATAGTAAGACTGGTACCACGTAGAACTGTATATTTGCCATTATAGATAACCGAGTAAAAAGTGAGTTATCGTGATATTGCACATAACCTTGAATATTAATTATATAAAGACTATGTTTTAACTAATACAGTGTGAAGACATTCCTTTGTGTGTGCTTGGGGACTACACTGTACTTAAGAACCAGCCTGCATCACCTCCTGAGAAGCTAGGCCTTGATTGCTCGACCACGTACCAATAATAGAGAATCTTGTCTGGGGTTCTCTGTGCCTCTCCTCTGCCATACAGAGAGCAGAAGTACAGACCCCCCCCTCCGGTCTTCACAGGTAGCACCAGCATTTATTCCAGCATTTTTACTGAACTGGCGCTCCCACAATCAGGCTGTAAGAGAGTAAATGCAGAGATCAAGGAATTACAGCAACCAGACAACCATACTGAACATATAATTGAGGTAAAAGTACAATATTAAGCCCATGAAATAT
Source organism: Ambystoma mexicanum (assembly GCF_040938575.1). Lineage (NCBI taxonomy): Eukaryota > Metazoa > Chordata > Amphibia > Caudata > Ambystomatidae > Ambystoma > Ambystoma mexicanum. The sequence continues at coordinate 262,539,191 of NC_090921.1, read as the reverse complement.
CAACTGTGAAACTACCTAACAACCAGGGCAATTTACCTAATCTTCATTGATCTCAAGACCACTTTGATGGGATCCTGAGTTGTAAAATTTGGGATGCAAATCCAAGTTCCCTGCCCCCCAAAGCGATTTAGGTAGAGGAGAATGTATTAGGGGTATAAAGAAATGTAGAAGCGTGGCTGTAAGGGGAAGTGAGCAAATAGGGGACATACAGGTGGGGGGAGGGTTTAGAGAGTGAGGGTTTAGGGGTCTTGAGGAAACCCTTGAGAGGGGGGTGCACTTTAGGGGCGAGGGAATATAATATCTCATAGTGATGGAGGTTGTGAGAGCCAGCTGGGGTCTGCGGCAGAAAGCACTGAACCACTGTCATTTTAAGATTGAGGCCTAGAAAGGTAAGGCCCAGCATCAGCAATAGCATGTCCTGGCATTCAGCACCGATGCAGGTTCCTATCACTGTTCCCAGCTCAGGCAGCTGTGTAAAAGACCTTCACACCAAATAGATGTAACTATCCCATTGTCTAAAGCAGTAGGCCTATGCAACTAGAAAAGGAATGCAAATAGCTAAGCAAGAGACAGCTCTGAATGACTATTTCCCGGTAGCCAGGGCAGAGGTCCTGAGTTGCCAAAACAGCCCAGTTCAGGTTTAGGGCCATGATGCCCCCATGATACTGGTCTCTCTATTTTAACAACCAGATGCCCACCATTACAACTCTTAAACCACTCTCTGGTTGTCTGATTAGTGTGGTCCTGGCAGACCCAGGTGAAGGTCCAGGGAAAGAGCAGCTGCCAAGGGGGGAGCACTGAGCACAATGTCGGAGACATGGTGTGGGTGCCCGCGTGTCTGTGGTCCAAAGAAGCGCCTCGCATTTCAGAGGGCCAATTTGACCTCGAGAGTATCCAATGAGCTCATGTAAAACTACAAGGTGCAGTTGAAGTAAGTGGTTCACGGGGAGAGAAGCATTCTCACTTAGTGATCCAATCATATCTCTGGAAGCTAGAGTGACAAGGCCAAAGACCACGTGGAAGGAAACTGGCACTAGGAAACTGTAACCAATTGCTCAGCATCCCATAAGGAGCGGGTGGTATGTACATTGGGGACAACCAATGAGCAAGGGGAATTAGTACTGTATACTGCTTTCATCATTTGTGAGGACAAATTCATTTAAAACGTATTCAGGGTCATATACTCCAACGTCGAGCTGTACTCAGAAAATTAAATTCTCAAAACTCTTCTTCCAGCAAATGTTTTTATTCCGTATAGGTCCCCAACTGTTGACACAAGTTTCAGTCTCCTGGCCTTTCGCAAAACTCGGCTGAATGAGTTAGCAATTAATTCTTATAGATCATTCTTTCTAACAAAGAGATATATATATGTTATTCAAGCACATTTAACAAACCAAATTGAATTAGAGTTGCATGAAAATATCCGCAGTATTTATTTGACACATGAAAGACAGAAAGTGAGGATTAGTAGTGGGAAGGATTCCTTGGGAAAACACAAAGAGATATGAAATGCCATGTTTAGTAACAGTATCTTGGAATACATTTGACAATTCATTACTCCGAAAATCTCATCCAAGTCTTTAGTTTTACTTCTAAAAAATACAAATTATTGAGCTCCAGCGCTTTATTTTATATATCAATTGTATATTATCCATAATCATATCTAAACGTAATAGTAAAAAAATCAGTTCCATTGAACCCATTTCCAAACTTTATTTCCCCATCTAATAGGGTTGGCTTCCTACTCACCCTTTAATTCATTGTTATTCTCTTGATTCTTCCCTTTTAGTAATACCTCCTTATTAAACTGAGATAGTGCCCATGTTCCTGTAGGAAAAACCTATTCCTTAGCAATTAATATGGGCATTGCCCCAACACTTCTAATGACCCTCTTATGGACCCTTTTACTATAAGGATGCTCCTTCCACAGCTTTTGTTGTGTCCACATACGATCCGTGGTTGCTTATGTTTGCAACTTGTTTCCCCTACATCTCATTAACCAAACAGCCGTTAGCGTTAGTATTCACCTTTAATTAAAGTAATGATACTTATTTAGACAGGATTGCTATCCTCTCATAAATTACTTCAAGAGTAAATTATGCATAGGTTTAGTACCGTTAGATTAGTTATCCGCAGTGTTCTATGGTTCAGGATGTAACGACCGAATTTAAAAGTGCCAAATTCTTTCACAGGCTTTCGTCGGCGTGCTGCGTTCTGTTCCTATAGCCGCGGTCGCCTTTTCCGTAGTTTTAATTACTGGGTAGGAAAGATTAAATGCTTGTCACGTGATGAAACGCGGTATATCTTCACGTTGGCCGCCATACTTTGGGAATACTAGTTTCTCTATTGCATACTGCATACCTGGAAAGCCTTACATTTCGAATCTGCGCACAATATGACCTTACTGGATTAATAGAAAGGTTACCTCTCAGTCAGATGCTAATTATTACATCCTATATTACGTATGTTATTCAACTCACACTTGGTAGCTATATGATGTTCTATATTCACTGTATAACTTGCCTGATGTACCACATGACACTCCACGACGTCATCAGGACTGTAGGTACCATCTTTTGGGAACTGAAATCGTCATAGTTCATTGATTTTGAATTAGTATTAATATTAATACATTGAACTACTCTGGGGAGATCCTGGTGGGCTTCTGCGCCGTGGGTGTCTTTTGTGTGGAAACCCCGATGTCCTGCTCCTCTTGCCCAATCTCCTGTGCACCCTTAGCCACCCGCCTTCAATCTCCTCTGCCCCCTCTCGTCCCTGCACTTGCATGATCTGAATGACACAAGGCCTAGTAAGATCGTTATTTTGTCCTCCCTTTGTTTCCCCCTTCTTGTATGTCACGCCTAGAAACACTTGTGTACAGGCGCGTTATAAATGCCACATCATATCATATCATAGAACTACACCCCAACATTTAATAAAATGCAGAAAATCAACTGTGGCTGTCGCAGTCTGGTGATTCTGGCGGAACACATGTACTCTCCCGGAAAGGCCCCCCAATGCCACCGACAGACGTGATGTCTCTGCAGGTTTATGTAGACATCTTGATGTCGACTAAAATGATTTGACTTAAACATTATTGGATAGCCTTTAGAGGTGGGGAGCCAGAGAATTCATAGACATATTCCGAGCCAGAGTCGAGGCAAGGGGTCTATCTCACAGTCTGCCTTGGCTCTCAGAGGCTGAGGTGAGAGGCTGAGTCGCAAAACACGCATGCCTGGCCTCCTAAATTAGCACTTTTTATTTGTACAATGAAGTATATCATAACTGTAGAGAATCACTGCTGAAGATGATGTATGGCAAAAGGATAAAGGGGGGATGAGTGGCTGCTTGCATGCGGTTCTTTCATCCGTCACTTGGTGGCAGTGTTGTTTCAATGTACTCTACTGTGAACGATCCATGCAGAAATAGATTGCTGTGGCCTGAAGACTAATGCGGGTCTGGATGCGAGAAAGACAGAAGGTCGTATTGAGAAGGGTGGGCAGTGGGCATCATATAGAAGGCATTATTAGAAAGAAAACAAAGGGATTGCAACAGCCCTCCAGACTTGCGAGTATGAGATAAAACCGCGCCTGTGACTCACCTGCAGCTGACGGCCGCCCCCTCAACACTCTTTCCCGCCTTCAGCGTGCGAGGAGGCGACCAGGAGCCGTGGCAGTGGGCGGACATCTTCCTGCGATTACACTGCTTCTTCGATCTCGTGAGGGCCCCCGATCTTCACAAAGCTTGCAGGAAGCTTCCACCGCCCCTCCTCCCTGTACAACTGTAAACCTTCCCAGCATTGTCGTAGCCAGGATTGTCTAACAGGTGGGACCTGAAACTAATGTGCGTATAAGAATATTAAGAGAAAGCCCAGTAGAGAGGTGGCGTGTAGCAAGGTCAAGGGAATGCCCAGTAGAGAGGTGGCATGTAGCAAGGTCAAGAGTACGCCCAGTAGAGAGGTGGCGTGTAGCAAGGTCAAGAGAATGCCCAGTAGAGAGGTGGCGTGTAGCAAGGTCAAGAGAACGCCCAGTAGAGAGGTGGCATGTAGCAAGGTCACGCGAATGCCCAGTAGAGAGGTGGCATGTTGCGAGATCAAGAGAATGCCCACTAGAGGTGGCGTGTTGCGAGATCAAGAGAATGCCAAGTAGAGAGGTGGCGTGTTGCAAGATCAAGAGAATGCCCACTAGAGGTGGCATGTTGCGAGATCAAGAGAATGCCCAGTAGAGAGGTGGCGTGTTGCGAGATCAAGAGAATGCCCACGAGAGGTGGCGTTTAGCGAGATCGAGAACTCCCACTAGAGAGGTGGCATGTACAAAGATCAAGAGAAGACCCAGTAAATAGGTGGTGTGTAGCGAGATCGAGAAAGCCCAGTAGAGAGAGTGTGTGTCATGAGAATAAGACAAAATTCAGTAGAGAATTTGCTTATACAAAGATCATGAAAAAGCCCCGCAGAGAGGTGGCACGTACAAAGATGAAGAGAAAGCCCAGTAGAAAAAGTGTGTGTCATGAGAATAAGACAAAATTCAGTAGAGAGGTTGCATGTACAAAGATCATGACAAAGCCCTGTATAGAGGTGGCACGTACAAAGGTGAAAAGAAAGCACAGTAGAGAGGTGGCATGTAGCAAGGTCAAGAGAATGCTCAGTAGAGGTGGCGTTTAGCGAGATAGAGAACTCCGACTAGAGAGGTAGCATGTACAAAGATCAAGAGAAAGTACAGTAGAGAGGTGGCATGTAGCAATACCAAAATAACGCCTAGTAGAGAGGAGGTGTGTAGAGAGACCAAGAGAACACCCAGTCGAGAAGTGGCGTGTTGCAAGGTCAAGAGAATGCCCAGTAGCGGTGGCGTGTAGCGAGATCGAGAACTCCCACTAGAGAGGTGGCATGTACAAAGATCAAGAGAAGGCCCAGTAAATAGGTGGTGTGTAGCGAGATCGAGAAAGCCCAGTAGAGAGGGTGTGTGTCATGAGAATAAGACAACATTCAGTAGAGAGGTTGCATGTACAAAGATCATGACAAAGCCCTGTATAGAGGTGGCACGTACAAAGGTGAAGAGAAAGCACAGTAGAGAGGTGGCATGTAGCGAGACCAAGATAACGCCCAGTAGAGAGGTCTCATGTAGCGAGATCAAGCGAATGCCCAGTAAAGAGGTGGTGTGTTGCGAGATCAAGAGAATGCCCATGAGAGGTGGCGTGTAGCGAGATTGAGAACTCCCACTAGAGAGGTGTCATGTAGAAAGATCAAGCGAAAGCCCAGTAAATAGGTGGTGTGTAGCGAGATCGAGAAACGCCAGTAGAGAGGGTGTGTGTCATGAGATTAAGACACAATTCAGTAGAGAGGTGGCACGTACAAAGATGAAGAGAAAGCACAGTAGAGAGGTGGCATGTAGCAAGACCAAGATAATGGCCAGTATAGACGAGGTGTGTAGCGAGACCAAGAGAACACCCAGTGGAGAGATCTCGGGTAGCGAGATCAGGCAAATGCCCAGTAGAGAGGTGGCGTGTTGCGAGATCAGGCAAATGCCCAGTAGAGAGGTGGCGTGTTGCGAGATCAAGAAAATGTCCAGTAGAGAGGTGGCGTGTTGCGAGATCAAGAACTCCCACTAGAGAGGTGGCATGTACAAAGATCAAGAGAATGCCCAGTAAATAGGTGGTGTGCAGCGAGATTGAGAAAGCCCAGTAGAGAGAGTGTGTGTCATGAGATTAAGACAAAATTCAGTAGAGAAGTTGCATGTACAAAGATCATTACAGAGCCCCATAGAGAGGTGGCACGTACAAAGATGAAGAGAAAGCACAGTAGATAGGTGGCATGTAGCGAGACCAAGAGAACACACAGTAGAGAGGTCTCGTGTAGCGAGATCAAGCAAATGCCCAGTAGAGAGGTGGCGTTTTGTGAGATCAAGAGAATGCCCAGTAGAGAGGTGGCATGTAGCGAGACCAAGAGACCAAGAGAACGCCCAGTAGAGAGGAGGCATGTAGCAAGATCAAGAGAACACCCAGTAGAGAGGTGGCGTATAACGAGATCGAGAACGCCCAGTAGAGAGGGGGCATGTAGCAAGATCAAGAGAATGTCCAGTAGGGAGGTGGCTTGCAGCGAGATTAAGCGAAAGCAGAGTTGCGATAAGACTGAGGCGAGTGGCAGTACAGCTTGATGATCATGTTTCCATGTTTTTTTACCCTGTGCTGTTTTCACCCCCAAATGTTTCATTTTTATTTGTACACTTTTTTAATTTAGCGCAGCATCAAATGTGGGGGTAAACCCCCCACAAGCTGATCATCCTCATCTCAACCACACTCCCACCCAGGGGAGGAATGTCAACTTCTGGCCTGGAGGGCAAGCAAGTACAATTTTCTGGCCCACGGTGCCATGGCCCAACCCACAAATACAGCTGCCGAAACTTTCAGATTAACAAAACTCAATTCCTACGCCCCCACCCAGTTTTTCTTTAGTATGTTTAGTAGACATTTTTGATATTACTTCGGTTAAGAGGGATTTTCAGAATCGGGCCTCTGGATAGATTCTGAGAGGCCACCCTATTCTGATGACCGGCTGCAAACACTAATATCTAGCCAAACTCTATCTGGGTAGAGTGGCTGAACAGCAAGGTTTAGAATTTGAAGGGGCTTGAGAGTGGTCAAAGGACACTACAGACACTCTGTTCAGGACAGGCGTGGGCCGCACCTCTGTTACCCAGTAAATCTGCAAACCACTGAATAGTTGTTTCTGATTCTGCAGGGCAATTAAAACATTCAGCCCCACAAGAGGCGAATATTAGAAGACATGGCAGTAGTCTTTGTGGAATACGCTAAGTGCACCGAGGATTTCCAGTCCTGAAGAAGGCGGCGATTTGTTCAATACCACTGAAACCAGTCAAACCAAGAGAAGTTCAATTAAAGAAATGAAGATAAGGCACCAAGATGCAGGAAAGGGGATACAGCCCCACAAGAGGGGAACATTAGAAGACATGGCACAATAGCCTTGTGGAATCAGCTAAGTACCCAGAGGATTTCCATTCCTGAAGAAGATGCCGATTTGTTCAAAACAACCGATACCAGTCGACATAATGTTTTGACATGTGGAAATAACGCCCATAGCTATAGGACATTCTTGGAAGTGGCCTATTTTTTTAACTTTAGCAGAAGTATTACACAGCAAGCACTGACTGACAGCAGTAAATTGAATGAGTGTGTGTTTATTAAAGAGTCAGAGCACACATCCTGGCACCTTTTTTTCTTTTTCTTTTTAAACATAAAGGTTGCCTTGTCTTTGTAATAGTACTAGAAAGTGGATCAGGGACAGATTCTCTCATTTTCCTTTCCTTAGATAGGTGGCCCATCACTGCATACTAGGGGCAGGTGGCACTACAGAGGGACATTTGAGTTATTTTTTCGGATCGAGACAGTGACTTGTGTTCTAGCACGGAATTCATGAAACACATTCTTTTCTCTCTTTGTTGTGTTGTGGTTATAGTTCTGGGTTACCAGAGAGAATCGCCATACCCTATAGACCCATTGGAGGGGTCAGTTAAGCACACTCAGACCACTCTTAATAATACAATATAGTCAGTATCTGTAAAAATACATATATTGTATAGTACTGTAAGTTTAGCAAACCAAGTGAATAAAGAAATAGAACCAGGTAAGTTATCGATAATTTGAGAACTGATTGGTTTAGAATAAAGAATCAAGCAAACACTATGCAAAACCATACAAAACATTATAAATAAGTTATTAACCATAAAACGTCCTTCCCTAGCTAGAGATGCAGCGGCCGCGTGCTCTTAGAGTCACAGGTCCCAAAAAGTATTTTCAGGAGGATATGAGTCTTTTAGGAAGTTGCACAAGTGTTGGCATAAGCAGCAATTAGTTGGAAATGTTCTAAAAGTTATTAAAGTTTTAGGAAGGTCTAGTCTTTACCAGACCCTCTCCCGATCTAACCACCTTTTGGGGAAACCCAGAGGAGGACACCAGACCAGGACACCACCATTCAGAGCTAGGCAAGGGGGATGTAGGGCTAAGACTTTACACCCATAGAACCTCATGGAGACCAGTGGTGGTGGTCCAAAACAGGTATGTTTTCTCATCACTGCATGCCAATTCACTCACGGACCAGGGGTTGCAGGTGCAGAGATCACTTCAGGCATCATGTTGCAGATCCAGGCTCTGCTGGACATGTTCTGTACACTGGACAGCTGGATACTCAGGACACACCGACTTTGGAGACCATCATCACACTGTCAATGACATCAGAGCACTCCAGGATGCTATGCAGGTGGCAGACAGCAATGATCACTTGCCAACAATGGTGGAAGACCATCCTTGTGGTGGAAGCAAGCCCCTCTTCATGGTGGAGAGCTGAAACCTCAGGGAAATGCTTCTTGTTCCATACTCTGAGCATCTGTGTAGTCCCACTGCTCAACTTGGGACGGTGACTGTTTCAGCAAAGGAGGTCATAAGGACATCTTGATATCCCACAGTATGGTTCTGGGACTGTTCCAAGTGCTTCCAACAGCTGGATCTTTGAGCAGAGGTCGGGCCTGCTTGTTCCCACCCATTCAGTTGTCAGAACTTCTTGGGAAATTGAAGAAAGGGATGCTGGTGATTTTCCCATAACGAGTTCTGGGTCTTCAGCGGGCTGCTCTCTTTCATAGGAGTCTTGGATCTAAACATGATCTGAAGTGTGGCTGCAGGACCTCTCCATTTATTCAGAATTCAGTGTGGCTTTGCTCCTAGCCCCCAATCGTGGGCAGCCTCTGACCACTGCATCTGCCCAGTAACAGACACACCTGGGAGACTGACCCCACCCCAACATCTGGCCACACAGCAGATGTCACTTTGGGCAGAAAAGGGTTCACTATCTATGGAAAGTCCAGATACTCCAGGGCAGGAAGAAGGTCACACTACAAGATGGCCAAAGGGCAGGAGATAGTCTTGTGACGTGGCCATTTCAGAATATATCATACTCTATTTGGCATTAAGTTGTAAAATATAAAAGTGCACAAGACTATGAAAAAGAAAACACTGTAAATGTATCCGCTGCCACCAGCACATCCTGGACAAATCATGCAAGCAACCAAATAGTTGCTAAAAACAAATGTATAGGGACTGTGAGAAACATGGAGGTGTCTCACACACTAGTCTCAACCGCTAGTCCCCAGCGAAACACTTGTCTATAGGAGCATTATAAATGCCATATCATATCATATCTGTCATTCAGGTGGCCAGGACACAGCCATCGCTTTTGGATCCAGTTCCTGGGAGTGGACCAGTGCGGAAGGATCACCTGGATGGGAGGTCTTCCGGGAGTGGAAGTGGGGCACCGGAGGGTGAGACGCAGTATCCCCTTCCCTGTAACACCTTTTTGTCCATCTTACCAGGAAGGATACCTAGGTACTCAACCCCCCCCTTTCCTGACACAAACATTTTCCTATGGACAGTTCACGGTGAGTGACAATTGACTAACATCAGAGCCATATACCTGACATGTCCCAATACCATGGTCAGGCGAAGTCAGGCAATCACTGATCATTACACACACCTCATTCCATCACTCTTCCCCACATGGATAAAAGGCTGAGGGGGATCCAGGGTGAACTGTGAACTTTTGTGTACATCAGGCCCTCTGCATCACAAGACTTTGATGAGAAAAACAGACTTGGGCACAGAAGGCCCTGTTGCTGGAAATTGAACTGCATCCTCATGTCAAAGAAGCCAGAGTGTGTGCTTTGCTCGAGTAAACCGCCTTGCTCATGGTGAAAACGTGGGAAAGGGAGACCAAAAGCACAAACATCCTGGCATATCATCTTTTGAACACTTCCTTCTTTTTCATGAACATTACCCTATACTATTTGTAAATTAGCAGTGAGGATTGGCAATAGTTTTTTTAGCATAGGACCTTTTATTTTTACAAGACTCCACTAGGTTTGCATTATTATTATTTGATGGTGATAGCTTGCTCCCATCTGTAGATTTAGGTTTAGATAGGTGTTAATCACACCCTTGTAAAAGTTCAATAAACATTCTTGAACTGTGGTCACTTGTGTCCATTTTACTGTTGATACCATGCCTACCTTTCATGTGGTGTCAGGAGTGGGATGTGACTCAATTGAAACAAATTGGGGAACCCTACAATTCCAGAATCTTAGTCATAGAGCCTCCAACCCTTCTGTTTCCAGGAAAGAATCAATAGGCTTTGATATCTGTAGCAGTAGAGAAGATACTATCCCTCCTGGGAAAAGATGAATGATTCCCACAGAGTTAGTTTTAATACCTCCTCCTGGGTATTATATAAGATTGCCCCCAAAATCTGTCGTGGCTTGGAAGTTCGGTATAGACGTTCGCAGGCGTCATCGATCCCGACTTCCGGGGAGATATAAAGGTTCTCTTACAGAACCATGGTGAAATCCGGTTTGAAGTACACCTTGGGGACAAAATTGCCCAAGGGATTCTTGAAAAGGCTCTATTTCCTCATTTTAAAGAAAGTGAACCAGAAGAAACGGAGAGAATTATCTTAGGCCTTGGGGAAGCTGATGAACCATCTAACACCGAAGAAAAAAAGGGAGAAGGGCCTACCATCTATCCCGACCTGGCCTTCACCCAGTGAAATGCCCCAGCACTCGCTGAGCCTTTTTTTACAAGCTATTCCTGAAGGCGAAGGTCTAGAGAAGACAAGTCCTTTTTTACTTCTTAAAGCAAGGATTGCTATATAGAAAAGAAACATCCACTTATGGCTTAAGTAAAACCTAGTTATTCATCCACAAAACCCACGGAAGATCATACTAGAGATTGCGCATTCCCATCTGACTGTGGGACACTTAGGACAATCCAAAACCCAGGCACATATCAGTGGGAGGTTTTACTGGCCATGCTAATATAAAAACATATATTCAGACTTGTGAAATATGTCTGAAAACCAGTACTCACATCCCATTGCCTACCCCTCTGAATCCTTTACCAATCATAGAAGTCCCTTTTTCACGAAGTGGATGGATGTAGTTGGACCTTAGAAACATCTAGACTGGGCAACACATATGTCCTTGTGATTGTCGACTATGCGACCAGATACCCTGAGGCATTCCCTATGTGGAACAACACCACCCAGCACATTTGAAAGCACCTCCTACTGTATTTTTGCAGGGTTGGCTTTCTTAAGGAAATCCTGATGGATCAAGGTTAAAATGTTATGAGCAAGCTCATGGGTGAAATGAAGGAACTACTGCATATTACCACCTTAAGAACTTCAGTGTACATACGCAGACAGAGGTTGGTAGAGAGATTCAATAAAGCACTTCAAATTATCCTAAGAAAGTTGGTAGACAAAGACGGGAAGGACTGGGACTGCATGATCCCCTGTGCACTATTTGCAGTAAGAAAAACCCCTCAGGCATCTACTGGATTCTCTCCTATTGAGCTACTCTATGGCACAGAACCTAGAGATGTCCTTCACATGCTCCAGGAGACCTGGGAAGAACGAGAAAAGGCACCCTCTCCCCTTACACAAACTGCTACCAGATTGTGAGAGCATATCAAACTTGTTTGAAATCTAGTCTATACGGAAAAGGCCCAAATCCAACAAATGTCCACTTACGAAAAAAAGATAAGCTCAAGATAATTTTCCAGAGGACAAAAAGTATTAGTCCTCTTGCCAACCTCAGAAACAAAGCAAATCTCTACGTGGCATGGGCCATATGAAATACTGGATTGAACAGGAACCTGTAATTATAAGGTAGCTCAACCTGACAGGAAACAGATGGTCCATTTATATCATGTAAATCTCTTAAAAGAGTGGAAGGAAAACCCATATGCCACCAATGCTGCAATACTATCCTGTTTGGTACAGGATTTAAAAGATTTAATTACATCGTTTCCCGGTGTATTCTCTGAGAAACCAGGAATAGTGAACGGCACCTATGACTACATTAGAACACCTATGGGAAAAGTGGTTCATCTAAAACCATATAGACTCCTGGAAACACGTAAACAGATAGTGGTTGAGGAAGTGAATACAATTTTAAGAGGAAATATTATCAAACCCTCTTCAAGCCCATGGTCCTCCACTATCATATTGGTCCCCAAACCTGACCATTCCTGAAGGTTTCGCATAGATTTCCGCAAAGTTAATGTAATTTACGACTTTGATGCCTGACCCATGCCACGCATCGATGACCTAATTGATAAAATCTGAAACACCAATTCTCTATCAACCCTTGACTTAACAAAAGGGTACTGGCAGGTCCCAGTGTATGGGCCTGATAAGGAAAAGACGGCTTTCTCGACACCCTAGGACTGTTTCAGTTCAAAGTCCTCTTTTTTGGCTTACACAGGGCACCAGCCACTTTTCAATGACTTATGACCAAAATATTACATCCCTACTCTTATTTCTGTGAAGCTTATATTGATGATATCGTCATTTATAGTAAACCTTGGGATTACCACCTTTTCCATCTCTTTACTATTATGAGAGCCCCCAGAGAAGCTAGCCTGGCTGCCAAACCATGCAATTGCAGCCTGGCCCAATCAGTCATGAAATACCTCGCCTTCTTTGTAGGGAATTGTAGTGCACAACCTCAATGCGAGAAAGTGAAGGCTGTCCTAGATACCCCTACACCTAAAACTAAAAGAGATCTCAGAGAATTCCTAGGGTTAATTGGTTATTACTGTAGATTTATCGCAAACGTCTCGGACAGGACAGCTAGGCTGACAGACAAACTAAAGAACGTCGAACCCCAGACGCTTCATCTGACTGATGAGGATGATATATGTTAGAACAACCTAAAACAATCTCTGTGACAGAATCTGACCCTAAAGGTACTAGATTTCTCAAAGGAATTTGTTTTGCAAACAGACGCCTCCCTTACAGGGCTAGGAGCAGTCTTATCACAAATTTGCGACAGATTGGAACATCCTATCTTGTTTACAAGTCACAACAATTTCCCATGTGAAAGGAATTATTCCGTGTTGGAATTAGAGACCCGTGCCATTAAGTGGGCCGTTTTCCACATTACATACTACCTCTTAGGAAGAAAGTTCTCACTCATCATGGACCATTCTCCACTAGTTTGGACTAGCCAACGAAAAGACTCCAACCCTCGAGTCATTTGAGGGTTCTTTGACTTGCAACCCTACTGTTTCACTGTGAAGCACCGAAAAGGTATAGACCAAGGGAACGTGGATTTCCTCTCTTCGTTCCCCTGTGAAACAGATGTAGCTCCATCGTATAAGGGAAGAGTATGTGAGAAACCTGAAGGTATCTCAACTGCTAGTCCCCGGGGGATCTGTCATTCAGGTGGCCAGGGCATGGCCATCACTTTTGGATCCAGTTCTTGGGGGTGAACAAGTGTGGGAGGATCACCTGGATGAGGGGTCTTCAGGGAGTGGAAGTGGGGCACCGTGGCTCTTAACCCCCTCCGTCCCCCCTTTCCTGACACAAACATTTTCTCATGGACAGTTCACCGTAAGCGACAATGGACTAACACCAGAGGCAGATACCTGGCATGGTCAGGCAATCACTGATCATTACACACATCTGACTTCCACCACTTCCCCACATGGATAAAAGGCTGAGCACGAAAGCACACTCTGAGCGAGGAAAAGCACACAAGGAAACTGCAGTTCCAAGATGGCAGTTTTATACAAGGAGAAAGATGGTGAGACAAGAAAGGGTTGCAAGGAGGGAAGCACCCTTGACCTTTAAAGACTGTTACTTTCATGAACCTTGGAAAGTAAGCTTAAGACCAGGAACTAAAGCTGAACAAACCTACACTCTGCACCGAAGGTATCCGGGGCTCTCTCGCACCGATAACCAAGGCAGCGAGGAGCGATTGCCACCGTGGTACTGTCCTTGGCTCCTACAACAAAGCAGCACCAGTAAAGACAGCACAGCCGGTGAGTCGGAGAGACTGATAACAAACCAGCTTGTGTTTGAACCAAGGTTGCAATGGGCAACCTCGTATGAAGAAATCCAAAGAGGACAGTGTGTGAAAACATGTGATGAGTGACGCAAATATCATTGGAAACCAAAGGAGAGAATGAACTTTGGGAGGCCAAGTGAGATAACGTATACAGAGTGGTCCGGCACCACATGACTGCTCATTCGAATGTCTCTTTTAGGCATCCAACTGAATGGCAACTGTATTGTAAAATGGAAGTTCGTATCAAAGTGGTCCTGCAACCGGTCAAGCTAAATCCAGTGCACATTTGAAAGTCTTCAATAAACCAAGGTGAACTACAATTGGTCTGAGCCCAGCTGAGGGAGTCTATTTGAAAAGGGAAACGATATGAGCCCGGCTGAGGGGGATCCCTAGTAACAATCATAAAATAGCAGGGATCTGAGTCCGATTGATGGGGATTCAGGGTGGAGCATCCGAGTTAAATACTTGTAAGGAGAAAAAAACGGTCTATTTTATTTTTGTGTACATCAGGGCCTCTGAATCAAGAGACTTTGATGAGAAAAAGAGACTTTGGCACAGAAGGCCCTGTTTCTGGAAATCGAACTGTAGCCTCATGTCGAAGAAGCCAGAGTGTGTGCTTTGGTTGTGAGAACCGCCTTGCCCATGATGAAAACGTGGGGAAGAGAGGCCAATGGCCCATAAATCCTGACATATCATTTTGTGAACACTTCTTTCTTTTTCATGAACATTATTCTATACTATTTGTAAATTAGTGGTAAGGATTGGCAGTATTTTTCTTTTTAGTATGGGCCCTTTTATTTTGACAAGACTCCACTAGGACTGCATTATTATTATTTGATGGTCATAGCTTGCTCTCATCTGTAGATTTAGGTTTAGATAGGCGTTAATCACACCCTTGTGAAAGTTTAATAAACACCCTTGATCTGCGGTCACTTGTGTCTGTCTTTCTGTTGATACCATGCCTTCCGTACAGGACACAAAGTGCCCCTAACACACTTCACTGAGGGCAATGCATGCAGGGAAAATAAACAAAGAACTTTACAATGGAAAACAGAGTTCTCCTCTGCTGATAGCAATATGCTTATCAGTGCCCCTAAGACAGACAAGCTTTGCAAGGTCTGTGGAGCCGAAAGGCTTCACTTATCTCCACAAGTCAGAAAAGGTTCAGAATAATAGCAAAAAGAAGAGCGTCTCTGATGTGAAATGGCGGGACCGCAGAACTAATTAAAATGTTTCCTAACAACTTTCTTTTCATGCAACCTATCTTTCAGTTATGTTTTTGGTTCTTAGAGACCCGGACCCAGGCAACCTTCCCTGCATGCTAACGTAGGCAAAATGAGAACACTCTGATTTGAGCCCAGGTTTCCTTTTTCCAGTTTGCGATTAGACTGCAGGCTACATTTCCTCTCATACTACTCCATCGCATCCTATCCTACCCCATATTCTCTCTAAGAGCCAAATTTCATGGCAAAAGTCCCATACCTGCCTTACGCCCTCCTCACACTGTTAACTCATACTTGGCATCCTACCTCTCCACCAGTACACAATATATGTATAAACGTTTAATATTATAATTATTTATGGAGAAACACTATAGTTTATAAGTCCATGTCAGTGAGACTTTCCGTACCGATAGTGAAGGAAAATAAGGCACAATGATGAATAATGTGTGAAGCGTGAAAAAAAGGGATTTGAGCACTGGCCTCCTACTTCCACAGTTTCTAAATTAGACAGCAGAAGAGCCTTCATCTTCTCCTATTCTATCTTCAGTATTAAAACCACAACATGCCTTCTGCAAAGTTATTGTTCAAGGGCTAAACGAGTAAACTGTTAAATTAAATAACTATGACTTCAAAGCACAGTCACATGATAAAGCAACCTTAATGTGTTCATTAACTAAATATGCATCACGTCATCTAAAAAAAGAAAAAAGGTCAAGCAAGACCTCTGTTGAGTGCAGTGGCATGGAGATCAGGCACAGATCTCAGTAACAATCACTCGATCTGCTTACCTTCCTTCCCAGAATTGTACCTCTGACTCCTTTACCCTATTGTCCTTACCCATGGCCCTCTGGCATCCTTCCCTTGCACCACATCCTCAATGCCCCTTCATGCCCTTCCTTACAATAAGCTTTCAGACATCCATTCCCCTCTTGCTCCATCCCTTAACTCTGAACTCCGTCCCCTTACCCCTCACGCACCCCCTTCCCATGCCCACATTGCTCAGCCACCATTTCCTTGTCACTCACTCCCTACCATTGCCCTTACTGACATGTAGACCTAGACCCCCTATGCCAAACATGAAAAGAAGCAAGGGCTGTGGTCTTGTTTGCTCATTCTTGCTGTGAGGTCTGCACTTGGACACCACAGAGCGAATGTCGATGAGGGGACTTGTTTTTTATTGTGCTCTCAATTTTCACTTTCTTGGAAAGTCTGCTGCATGGAAGCAGAGGGAACTGTGAGGGGATTCGGCCCGGGATCAGGCGATGGAGAGGGAGTAAGTGCAGCATATTATGCGTATGTATGTGTGTGCGCATGCATGTGTGTGTTTCAGTTTGTGAGACTATGGTGATGCATATGTGACTGTGTGAAGTATCTGTGCCTATGTATCTTTACAGGTGAATATGTTGCTGATGTGTATGTGTGTCTGTGTTGGTCACATGAGTGTTCTGGGCAAGACAATGAAAAACATTCCCATTCAGATTTGGGCGGTAGCAGTATTTGGCGAATACTGCCGGTTTTACTGTCTGCCCAAATCATTGTTTAATTAAAAACCACCAACGGCGGTATTTCAGGTGAACTTTCTGAAAATAATCCATCTATCTGTAAGAAAACAAATCCGAATTGGCCCTAATTTTAAACAGAAGTCAAGCACAGAGTTTATAAAAGGCCATGGTATAGGGGTGAAAAGGTGCCATCCCTACTGCCCCCCTTCACCACCGTATCCATCCCCTGCACTTGCGCGTTCTCAATGTCACTGGGCCTAGTAAGATCATTGTTTTGTCCTCCCTTGTTCCCCTCCCTTGCCTCGCCGTGCTCTGAAACACTTGTTTATGAGCGCGATACAACTAAAATATCATATCATATAAAGCATAAAAGGGTCCGAATGGACTGTGTAGTGTATTGAGAAATGTACAGTGGGAAGGAGCATCACTGTGCATGATCCATTTCCACCTGCACATTGAAGTTTGAAATGCCTGACAAATTGCTTAAACATCTTTTTACAGAAAAAATACCTGCACCTGTGGCAATCTATGAATTAGACAGACTTTTAGAAATAGCATCCAGGATAATGGAATCTTTCATTTAAATGTGGACGTTGCCACTAGTTAGATCAAACATGCCACTCTGTCCTCGGCTCTTCTCCCTCTCACCCTCTCACTCCTCTTACTTATTCTGGAGCCCCAAGTGGGGCTAGGGGGGACAACTAGGCACATCTGTAAAATTGCTGAAATCAAGAGCACCTACATAAAAGCATTGCAAGCCTTGCAGCACTCCGTTCCTTCGAGTCAGGAGGTTTTTTTTTAATGAAAGATGTTCTCTTTTTCAAACTTTAAAAACAAATTTTGCATCTCTAGCCCATGGAGAAACATCCCTGCTAGCCTTGGGGGCATTGCCCCTGGCCCGTTACCAGCCCACCCATGTGTCTATCCTAATCATCCTATCCTAACCTGAAAACGCCTGTTTCATCTCCCACCTTTTGAACATTGGTAGGTGCTCTGAGACACTCTCGGCAAGGCCAACACTGAACAAAAAATCAAATAAAATAAAATAGTTGTTTGGCAGCTGCAATTAACCAATTAGTGAGGTCCTTACTAAGAGAGGCTTCAGTTACCTGAGGAACGTGGCAATCAGGATTAGAATTATTAAGATGCAAAGCCTCCAATGGGATAGAAACTTTATTCCATGGAAGGCAGGCTTTAGCTCTCATGGAGTGAGAAGTGGCGGTACATGACAGGGAAGGAATAGAAGAAACGGAAACCAGATGTGATCCGCCCAGATCATGGGGATGGTGGAAGTGATCATGGAGAAGAATTAAATCAAGTATGGGACCTCATGTTTGAATTGGTCAGCGAACTATATGCTGATAGTCAAGTGTGTCTAGATATCGAGACAGCAACTCTACACGGTGAAGATGGTCCAAGACCACTTAGAAATTTCCTGGACCTGATTATTCGTCGCTGATTAGGTTTATAACAGCCGTGCCTGGATCAGATTTGTTTCATCGAAGAGGCGCAGTACAAAAATCTAAATCAATTAATCAATCAGGGGAAGATAAGCGTACAACTGATGCCCACAACTGAATTAAGTTGCTTAGGATAATCGGCTAAATGATGGTAAGTACAAGGTCTGAAGCTGCACTGCTCATCAAAGCTTCAGCAAAAGAAGTGTTATGACCGGGGGTCGATTTACATCGGCAACTGGAAACGCTACATTCGATGAAAGAGATATTTCCAGAATAAGCCTTTCCATGTATGGTCAGGAAGTAAGGGGCGGCGTAGCACAATTAATCATATTCCATTGTTACTATAGCCACCACTTCTCCCAGTCTACTGATGCGGTTTACATGTATCATTTTTCATCCAGGAGGTTAGGCTGGGTCAATAGGAGGCCTGGCATGTAGGGTAAGCCCAATTTCTGGTACAGCTATCAAATCAGGTGACAAAGTTGAGAAGACTTATGTGTTGGTTATTTCTCACTAAAGAGGTCTTTTAACTAACAGTTCTGAAACATATTTATTTTTTTATTGAAACTTCAGCGCAGCAAACCTGTTAGCAAATAAAAAAGTAGCCAAGCTTTTGTTACAACATCATCATATATATCTTGTTATCCATTACAATTTAAAAAACAAACATCAATCCAGCATATAAAATTGTATCATATCATCATATTGATAACAATTTGAGAGTTCCATGCAACATCATTTTTCCGGTAAATATAGAGAGTCCAAGAAGTTCACAATTGCGCAGGTCAACTTAATGTTGTGTCCTGCAACCGCATAAGACCACCAATTTTGATTATCTGATTCAACAGGAGTAAAATATCCTAAGTGACATAGTCGACGTGAGGATAGTGCAGGGCATCCGGTAAGTAGGTGTTCAGTAGAGTCAATTTGAAGATTGGAGAATCTGCAAAGATTGCTGTTTGCTTCGTTAATATGTTGTAGGAATTGCATTTCCCTGGTGTTTAATGCATTCAAACGCAGCCTCAAAAATTGGTCACGATGATGTCACGAGGGGCAAGTTACCAAGTAGCGACAATAAGCATTGAGTTTGTGTTCGCCTATTCCCGATCTTAAGAATGTAGGCTTTGTTTTCAGCAGATCGTAATTCTGGATCCAACACCATCGGTCAAATTTCTTTTTTACACACTGAGGTTGGCTGAGCAAGTCAGCTATGTTCAAATAGGCATTGTTTAGAGTGTCTTCCAGTAATTGCTGCCAATCGCCAAGAAGGCCCGGTCGCCTAGACCCTGAGTGATTTTCAAAAAGTTGGTATGACGGAGGCAGTGGATGCAACTTCATCTATCGTAGCACCATTATTGATTTCCACATGACGCAGCTATGTATTGAATTTATTGATAATTCATATTGAAGGGACACCATTGAAATGTACGAGGGTAGATGCAGTACTCAACGCCAAAATAAGCCTTCAAGCTTCTGCCAGAATAGGGCATCAATGTTCCAGCCTGATTCAGATCCAAATGTAATGGCAGGTAGAACCTTTTGAATGTAAAAAATTTGTACCGGTTCAAGTGAAAATTTGTTATTTATTTTTGAAGCTTGAATACTGAATTGAGTCGTCCGATTTGTGAGGTCCAACTTCCAAGGATGTTCATTGATAGAAGTGTTGAAGGTTATTCCAAGGTATCGAATGGAATTTACCGAACTCAAAGAGATTCCAGTGATATTCCAGGGGAAGGACTTGTATTTTCTGGAACCACCAGCCCCAATGGTCATAATTTTTGTTTTGCCTGTATTTAATTCGAGATCATTCCTATTAAGATACTCATACAGACTTGTTAACAGGCGTTGGAGACCGATCTGTGTAAGATCTACTAGGACGAGATCATCCGCATAAGTTATGCACTGAATTTTGGTGTTGTTTATCTTTGGCGAGAAGCATCGACAGCTTCCAGGTGTTTCAGAAGGTCAGAAATAAACAATTTGAAAAGTTCAGCTGCCAGGGGACATCCCTGTCTCACCCCGTTGTTGGTAAAAATGTTCTTCAATAGGTCTCCTTGATTATTTAAAAGAATCTGAATGGAAGTATTAGAATGCAGCGCCTTAATTGGTTGTAACAGCTTTTGAGGACAATTCCAGTTAGACAATTTCTGCCAGAGCTTGACACGATTGACATTATCGAACGCTCCTCGCAGATCGATGAATGCCAGATGTAGTCTCCTTTTTGCTTTTAGGGTTTCTGATTTCAATATGTTTAAGATCAGTAAGTTAACCTCAACTCCAACTCCTTTAGTGAAGCCAGTTTGACGAACGTCATAAGTTTCTTCTCGCATGGACCACTGTGCAAGTCGTTGTCGTAGAAAAGAGGCAAATAGCTTGCCTATCGTATCTAGCAGTGCAATCGGGCGATAGTTGTCAGGATCCGCCCGATTGCCTTTCTTATATATAGGTACGATGATGGCTTCACGCCAGGATTCAGGAATGGTCCTTGAGGAGTATAATGACCAAAACAAGGCTTCTAAAAAAAGACTGACCATTGCGTTTCATTTTGTTTTAGCATCATGTTGGATATCATGTCCGGGCCAGCAGCGTGTGAATTCTTCAGAGCGCGTATTGCAATTTTGATGTCGTCTTGCAGGATTTCCAAATCCCATGGGATTACTTTATCAGATGAGTCAGGCGATCCTTCACTCGAAGGAGTACTAAGTATTTTCACAAAATGAGTCTCCCATGTGAGTGCATCAATTGCGTGTAGCACAGAAGATGAATGACGTGAATTTCTTGTATTCAAAATCCCCCAAATTTCACGTTAATGTTTAGTGAGCAACTGTTTCATCATTATTTCTGCTTTATCTTGTTCAATTATCATTTTTGCAGATTTTATCCAGTTCCGGTAAGTTTGGCGTCGTGCTCGAATTGCACTTTAAAAATTGTTGTCACAAAGACTAGTGACGGATGACTTTTTCATAGCTCTTATATCACAACGCATCTCCCTTTTTGTTGTAGTTTGTAGTGACGATGTGATATGCTTGTGGGAAATTCCCATCAATCTGTATGCAGATTTGACAGTGAGAAAATTGACTAAAAGTGGTGCATACTTAACCGACAATCCTTCCTTCTGGTTGAATAATTTCAGACTCAACTAATGGATTTGAGAGTCGTTCATCCGAAGACGGCTTCCCACAGCATTCACTGATAACGGGAGAACATACTGTTTTGCACATTGTGACCATTCCAATTTACAGGAGAAGCACAACAGGTTGTGATCACTGTCTGGCATCTCACGAACTTCGAGCTTCAATTCTTGGGCAAAAAAGGTTTCGGATACCCAGAAATAATCAATAATGGAACTTGATTTTTGGTTCCACCACGTTGCACTTGGTGGTTGGTCACCTTTCACGTTACCGTTAACCATTTGACAGTTTCTGTTTTGCAAAGCCAAGCTCGACTTTTGGCCTCTAACATTTACCTCATCGATCGGTAGTGGCAAAAAGTGTTTTGATTTGTGGTCGATTTTGAACCAGGTGCAATTTAGATCGCCACAACATATGATCGAGATATTCAAATACGAAGTTATGACTTCATCTATCATCCATGTGACCCAGTTTAGAAAGGCCTTAGTGCTGATTTTTTCCGGATTACAATATCCATTTATGATTAGCAGATGTTTCCTTGTAGATATGTTGATATCACCAGTCTGCATCAAAACCATCTGGACATAGGGATTTGGACAGCAAGAAGTCACAATTGACCACAAGGTATTGATTTTTACTAGCGTTAACAGACCAGATGACGGTCTCCCTTGTTCGTTTTTAATAGCTGGATTCATTACAATGACAAAGCTGTCTCTTGTAGGCACCTCGCTTAACCAGGTTTCCTGGAGACATATTACAAGCACATTTCCCAATGGAACATCAAACCTGTTAAAAAGATGGCTGAATCCCCTTGTATTCCACGACAGGAATTCACATGTTTGATCGCATGTGACTTGTCGTGGCTACTTGGTGGATACTTTATTCTTCCAGATGTCATTGGTTTGGGAAGTACCCTTTTGGGAAGTCGTATTTGATTGACCAAGATTAGCTGAAACTTTCATGGCTTTGCGTAGTTCACAGCGTCTATCAAGACGATTGTCATTAGATGCAGGACTCAGTCTCGAGTTGTTCATATTTGAGCAAGTATTAGATGGTTCGAGAGTTAGGTCGAATCCAAATACGAGTAGTTCATCCACAGCCATCAGAACGGTTTTTCGGGCGGAAGCAGATTCTATGTGAAGCAGCACTTGATCGTAACATTTCTCCGTCGCATATTTTACTATCTTGATGTCGTCTGAAGTAATTATACAGAGGGAAGGGATGTAACTGAACAGTTTTAACACGTTTCGTCGGTTCAGATTTAAGTCCTCGTCCTCCGACTGCAGGTTCAGTAGCCGCAGTTTACTGCTTGTTGAACCAGACCTTTCAGCATGGTGAACCCGTGAGATGTAATGCGCTGAATTGTTTTTCTGGACACTGGTTTGTTTTGGGTTCAACTTTGAGGTCACTGACACTTTATGCATCGGCGACAGTTTCAGACTTGCCGCTTGCTTATTTCCTTATCCAACCTGTTTGGTGTTTTTTGGTTCTGGTCAATTATCTTTTGCCACACAATTAATCGCCTGTTCATGACTCGTGGCAAGCTCAGATGGATTGTCGGAGTAAGTAGATAAATTGCAAAGTTCAGTGACAGATCCAATTGGTCCTTCTATGGATCCATCGGATTCAGAGTCAATTCTGCGTCGTTTGCTTGAAGGGGCAGGTTGCGGACGTCGTTCATGCGACGTAGGGACCTCAGGCACAATCACTATAGGAGCCATAGAGGACGACATTCCATTCTTATTGAGCAGCCCATTTTTGGTTTGAGGGCCCATGTTTCTGATAAATTGTCTTGGATTTGTAGATCTGTCTGCCCTTTTTGGAGCCAAAGTTCGTTTAGATGATGTTTGCTTCTGAGGGATTGTTTTTTGAACAGTTGGCTTATAGACAGGCAGCATGAGTGATGTGATTGATTTTGCAGCACCTTCAAAGATCCCGAAGGACACCTGTTGGGTGTCTGAGTTATTGGGCATATTTTTGCATGACTTCTCTTGTGAGGCTTTGCTAGTCTGGTCGGTAAATTTGCCTGTCGGAATATTGGCGTTCAAGGAAGTATTGCCTGCTGTATATTGCGCGGATACAGAGCTTTTTCGTATGTTGACCTGATTTTCCGACAGCTTTTATGAGACTTCCCTCAGCCACTGCTTCCATAGAGGTTGTTTGGATTCGAGTATTTGGCGTGACGCTTGACTGGTCGTTCTTCGTGAATTAGCCAAGTACATTTTGTTGATTATTTGAATTCTTTGTTCGTTTGGCCTCCACAGAGTGTGGGACCTAAGTTGTTATTTTTGTAGTTTTTTGAAGGGTCTCAGCAGATGAATGACACATCCATTGCACAGCCTCAAGCAGGCGTTCTGTCAGGGTATCATTCTGCCAATGATGTTGCGCTGCAAGGTCACTCAGCCTTTCTTGCCAACGAGTAGTTTGGTCTGCTTCAAGTAAGAGTTGACCCTGCAAGAAAAGGTTCATAGTTTCGAAGTTATCCATTTTTTCTTTCAGGTTAGAAATTAGTGAGGTCTGATCTTTTACAGCATCAAGCAGCAATTCATACATCTTTAGAAATGGTAACAACGCTGTTGACGATGCAGCAAGGACGTCGTTATAAATCTGCATAGCAGCAGCTGATGAAAGGCTGGGTTTGGCATTGGGGCCTGAGTTCTCAGTTACAGACGTATGCAGGCCTGTGCCTGCCTCAGAATGAGAGTCGCCTGTTATTGATGTATTTGTTGTAGGTATTGCACATTATGCACTCGTTTCAATCGCGTTGCTGATGATCGCTGAGTGCTAGAAGACGCCTTACTATGTCGCAATAATTTCGAATTGCGACAAATGTCCACTTTTAGGGTATCATCAGGCATATATATGCCTGATGCCTCTGCCATGATGTTACTTGATTCAAAAGCGAGGTCCTGCCTTGCATTTGGTTTAGAGATAGCGATATGCTGTTTATCCGGTCTTTGAAGATCATTATGCATATTAATAGGCAGGGCATGTTCAGGTTCCCGTGAGTTGGTTCTAACTGACTCACTCCCTTGCTCAGCAAAATGGACAGATTTAGGAGAGGAAAGAATTATCGGTTGCTCATCAGTTGACGGTGGCGTGCTTCCATTCTCATCAGACTTTTTATGTATTATATATTCACGACTTGAGCAGAAGTTATTTCCTCTCAGAATCAGCTTTTCCTTATTTCTTGATTCAACGTCGATGGTGAGAGAAGTTTTTGGTGGAAAGTTCAACATAGCAATTGATGTTTGTTTAGATTGGGCATGTTTAAGGGACTCAAGCATGATCGAGTCCTCTTCTTGAGAAACCTCCATTAACTCAGCGTCAGTGCATTCAAAAGGTGAGAAATAAACGTCGGCGGTTTCAGGAGTAGAGATCGACTTCTCTCTCTCACTTGGGATAATTAACGTGAGAGAGGGAGGAGGAAATCGGTCAGGAATCAGTGATGAATCGTTCAATGAAAGAGGTTTAAACTGTTTAAACTGTTGGTGCGTGTACTCCAGTTCCACCTCCTCTACAGCTTCCTCAATTACAGTAATTTCAAGATTGATTGCCTCGCTCAAGTGGGCACCGGCGCCAGACCCAGACAAAACAGATACATTCGCCGGAGTTCCCACTGGCTTACAGGAATTTTGCGAGACTGAACTCTCCTCGGAGTCCTGACTTCGAGGGCCCGGCTTTGCCTCGAGTGTCAATGCTGCATGATCTTTGGCTGCGTTGTTAGTAGGCATGACTGTAACAGTGACAGACTCAGTGGCAGGCTCAAGCTCAAGCAAAGGGAGAGAAATGCCATGCGTTGTTTGCTTTCGAGCGCTTACCTTCGATATTTTCATAGTTGTATCAGATTTCATGGCAGTCCATGGGTTCTGCATACGACGTTGCTGAAGCGTTTTTTTCCGTAATGCAGGACCCTCGCGGCCAGTATTTGTAGTCTTTGCAGTCATTGTGGTCTGCGGCAGACTGCTCTGCGCGTAAATGGACTTTTTAAACACCTTAGCAGTGAAGATAGAAACAGGACTTGCAGCCGTGCAGCTCCTCTAACTCCAACAGAACAGGGAGACAGGGAGACAGGGGCAACTGGGACTCTGTTCCTTGACTCCGCACCAATAGAAGAAAAGAAGCAGTGTTGTCAAGGTAGCTGTGTTGCAGATGTAGGTTCGTAGGGAGGCGCTAAGGCACAAGGGCACTCGGTCACCTCCACCCCACTGCTTTGTGCCTTTGTGCCTTTAGCACAACTAGTGAGGCTACACGAATAAGAGATTCCAAGATGGTTTTTCCTCCCAGTCACTGCCTAGCACTGCCTAGCAGTTTTAACAATGGGCAGAGAGAACACTCTGTGTGGCATGAGAGCTCAAAGACATATAGTCCACATATATTCCACAGTCACTCCCATGTGACACGTGTGTTTGCATCCTGCTGTTTTCTACTGTTTTCTACTCGTGATAAAGAAATGCACTGATAGAAAAATGCAGTATCACAGAGATCCAATTGTCCGAGTGCCACTTAAAGTCAAGTTCGCTCAGGGCATCAGTGAGCAAGGCAGCAAGTCAGCAAGTCTACAGCAAGCCTACAATGCTATACAATGCTAAACAATGTCTGCACAGCCCTTACCGCAGTTAAGTTGTAATCCTTTTTTTTTCCTTCTTTTTCTCTCCGCCGCTGCCGCCTATACGTTGTAACTATAACGGCAGTAGTTTTCAGGCCCGCGGCTCCTGCGCCTCCCTCTCCAACGGCCGCCGTGCTCCGTGGGTCTGCGGGTCGGTGGGTCTGTGGTGGGTGCAGGCGCGGGTGCGGATTCACAGGACACGTTGGACGCTCAACCTTGAAGATTTGAGGAAAGGACCTCAGTCGTACACAACTCGCTCCGCTCCGACTCAAGCCACACCTCGCAATTCGACGGAAACAGAAACAGAAACAGAAAGAGGCCGCTTCCGAGTCGAATGTATTGGCCTGGTGCTCAAATCCACCCTATTCCTGAAACATATGAGCAAGTTATTGTAGAGGAAGATGCTTTTGAGATATGAGGGACAATAACGATAACAATCTGGGGAGCTAATAGATTTGCTTTAGTAAGACAATGTCCTAAACTCTGAGTAATAGTGCAAGGTGAAGAGGAGATTCAAAAAGAAAGTCACAAGAATACTTTCCAGATGGCATGGCAAGAAAAGCTTTGGTGGTAGCCTGAATGATCAGAGATTGGCTTGATTCTGCCACAGCTCCATCACGCAGACGGTCCTCTAGCCGTGCCCACCCAAAGTACAGGTCAGAAGCTGTCCTAGAACCCAGGTGGTCACTCACAGCAGTCTAGATGCTTGAGAACTGCTGGCCATCTAAAAAGCCAAACCACAGAATACATGAAAACAGGTGAAAGCAGGGACTCCTAGGTGGGAGGGAGGGGTATGGGCCGAGCAGGACTAGAAAGGATCTGCTGCAAAAACACAAAACACGGTTCCCACTTATGCCCGAAGTGACCACTTCTGCCTGATGAAAAGGGACAAGCCATGCTGCTGGGACCCGACCAGGAAGAACATGGGCCATGTACTCTATGGAAGTTGGTGGAGAGGGCACCTAAAATCTTCACACTGTTACTTGCCACTTTCACATAGATAATATGTTGTTGGTAAGACCTCATATCCCTGTGGGCTGTCTGGGTGTGCTGTGCTGCAGAGATTTGACGAAGCGTAACAAAATATTACGCATCGCCTATTTTTGTTGGAAATGTGCTTCACTGCAACCATTTACTTAAAGTAAAGCAAGGCAAAGGAAGTTGAAAGTATGATATCTCCTTTGGATGCCTCGATAATATTTGGCAATAAAACACCATTGAATGAAGATACTGCTTCTACATACAGACTGCTTTACTGATGCCTGATAGAATAGTAAAGCTGTGCAGTGTGGTGCTCTAGCACTTTGGAACGTATTTCATGCACAGAATGGAATTACCATAATAAACAACCTCATACCCAAATTACCAGATAGACTCAGAGAATATGGCAAAGTACTACTTTATTGTCAGCTTGAGTAAAGTAGGGAAATCTGGTGATCTTACAAAATGCAGCTCGCTCACTCTCGTCGAGGATTTAATTACACAAAGGCTTTAGACTTCCATCTAGGTCAGCTATGATGTCATCCTTAGTGGCAAACAGTAAAACCTATTGAGGGAAGAGATTGGTTAAGGGAACATATATATCTATAGTATGTATAAGTGTTAATGACACCATTGGCTGTCCCATATCTGTTAGGCATGCCTCGGACTACCTCTAAATACGTATAATACGGACAATGAAAAATAATAACAGCAGATTGGCTATTGCAACATTGTATAGCATGCTGCTACATAGCCACTCATTATTGGTTGGCGTACTCTCCCAGGCTTGGACATGCAGGTCGTTAGAGGCAGGTGAACAGAACGAAACCCAAGTACAGAGAACATGGTCAGACCACTGCCCATATTGGTCAATTAGCCTACCATCTCTGATCAGTTAGAACATGAGTCAAAGCTTCTCATGTGTAGTTTCTTCTCTGCGATTTTTAAGGGAGAGAGGGTACACCGCTACCTTCATCTGAGGCTTAATGAATAGACCTCGTTTTCCAGTCATGCATCACTTGTCAGTAGACCACGAATGTGAACATTTCAACCTGCTATTTACTGCTATTTGGTTTAAGTATGCTGGGTGGTATTACTCCTCTTGGCCTCTAGAGACTGGTTGCTCCATCTTCCATGGGCTTTCTTCACCTTTAATTGTCCAATACATGGCACATGCAGATGTTTGCACTTCTGCTTAATCTAAGAGAAATGTGTGCTTCGTACATAGTTTATGCTAGTTAACTCCCTTTGTACTTTCCAATTATGTCTTGCTGTAGCATCGTTAGTCTCAGCAAAATAGATATTCTTTGTTTCTTGCATGAAGCTTTTTTTGCAGTGTTTATTATCTGCAGCCCTGGTTTGTATCTGAGGTAGTTTTGACACTATCCGATGTCCATCTTACCATCATGACTCTTTCCTCACATTATAGTGTTTACTGCAGCAAGCTTCTATGTAACTCATCTACCTTGCGTTTCTGCGTATATAGATTAACTACTTGGCTGATTACTTATCTTCTTTGTATAAATGATTTCTTCATCTCTGCATACATGTTTCTCTTGTTACTGTTCAGTTAAAATGTAATTCTTTAATGTTTCGCATATAGTTTTTGTACACCATTGTGTCTTCCCTTTATGACGTCACTTTACTCACATCTGTTCGCACTTACAGCTCTTCTATGTCCAGTGGTGTATGTTGACATCCCGGCACCACTTCAGTGTGAGGGTACATTTGATATGGTGTCTGAGTGCATACCGTCTCTTGTATCTTCGATACAGTATTGGAAGAATACTCATTGTCATACACAGATTCTTCTTGCTTTGCTTCCATCATGATGGCGGTGAGGTGGTGGGCACAAGAGAGGACATCAGCTGCTTCTCTACATTCCCCCCTCTGGTTGAGTCCTCGACCACCTCCTCAATCTTCTCCACCTTTTCTTCACACTGTGGCTTCTTTGGGATCCGTATCTTCGTCACCCTCCTCAGGTGAGATGCATTCTTTATAGGTACATGGCACTCCACATCATATAACAGCCCTCCCCGGATGGTGGACAGAATAAGCAATGTCTATATATTTCTTGTGATCCTTCATTCTTGGGGGTGCCAAGGAACTTTTCTTTAGAGTTTCATGGGTGGAGCTCTCATCTTGCATGTGTTCACCAGTTTCAGCATTTATATCGATCATTATCTTCATACCAACAGGCTTCTTTGCTGTCTTTTGACATTGTTCAATGATGGTTCTCACAACACAGAATCACCATCCAGATTACAATCCATAAAAACAGGGAGGAGAACCAGTCATCTCCCTCGTTCTTGTCTACTTCTTCTTCCATCTTCATGTGTAAGTTTGACAAAGGTGTTATGGACACTGTTAGGGTTCCATTTTCTCCATCCTGGGCAGGATTGTAAGTACAAGAATAAGGCCTGATCTTGGCATAAACGCCTCCTTCTATTGCTCTAATCAAGTCCAAAACATACCTGTTGTGAAGGGTCATTAGTTGAATGGCTCTTAAATCTTCTCGAATCACATTGAATCCTTTTATAGTTGTTTTGATTGTCTGTAGCAGCCCCCATCTGGAGATTTCTAACTACTCAGCATTCACTGCTGTCTGGAGTTCTGGCATACTTATAGATGTCATTATCATTGCTGTCTTGCCAAATAGTTTATGCCCATCTGGAATGCTGTCATAAACTTTTGTTGATTTTGCTGAGTACTAGTTCTCTCTTTTCAGCAGTGACATCTTCTTTCTCTGATGAGCATCCATTTCCGGAAAGCTTTCAATCTGGAGATCACTTTGGGGAATTACTAACGGAGGAACATGTATGATCACTATAGAGCATATTCCTCCAATTCTTAGATCCACAGGCCCAACAGTGGTCCATCAGCACAGCAGGTACTCCATTTATTCTTCGGACATTAATTATCTGCTGACAACTTTAATCAGTACTCCATTTCGGAAACATTTTGTGACATTATTCACTGGTAATCAGGTCCTGCTTCATCCTTGACCCATGTTAGTAGCTTAGAATACTTTGCCCATGACCTTAGGCATATATCGTTTACTATTTGCACTATGCTTACTGGTTCCTTCTTCAATAAGTGGGTGGTGCAAGATAACATTCCTTCTTCCCAACCTATACTGGCAGCAACTCATCCATATACCAAAATCTGTGGCCTCTCCCATCATCCTGGTACTCCTGGTTTTTCCTGTATATCTGAAAATCCCTGCCTCTTCATTTCAACAACCTTTACTTGTTCTCCAGTCAGGGATGAATATATAAGCATCTGGTTCATCAATCCTATCTCTTTTTCCATCTTCTTTGTTTTCACATAAGCATCTTCATATGGAAATTATCTCTTTGATCGCCATTGTAGGGTTGCCCATCTTCCTTCGAATTGTCCTCTGGTTGTGCAGGCTGCTAGATGGTTGAGACAATTTGCATCATGTAGAGGTATTTCTCTTGCTATAAATGTTCTGGCTGTGCTCATGGCTTAACGGATGAGAGAACACACATAGAAGCTTTCCTCTGACAGTCTCCTCCCCACCCCCTTCATGTGCTGATACCACATAGTCTTCTTTAAATGAGCAGAATTATCAAGATATGAGTTCATATCCACATTATCATCTGCAGTATCTCTCTTTGCTCGAACAGTTTGTTCAGAAACATAAGGGACAACATAGTCTGCACCTTTACTATGGATAACAATAGAAGCATCATCACCTAATATTTCATCAGTATTTTTAAAAATCAATTGTCAAAAAGCCCTAATGATGAGGAAGTAAAGGCAAATAATTGTACAGAAAAATATTATATACATATCAGTCCTCATGCACTTATTGTTCTACTCACTGGCATGGTACCTCTTGTACTATAAAAAATTATCATTCTCTTTTTCTTTCAATGTCTGTTTACGTCACTTTTATCAAGTGCTTCTCCTTTTTACAACAAATATTGCAAAATAATTGCAATGACAACTCTTAAAATAATAGGCCAATTTTTAGGTTCCCAAAAAATGTAACTGCATCCATTTTTTGTCTTACTAAGGCTGGGTAAGACTGAAGAATATAGGTGAAAAGAGTACAGTTACAGGTAACCTGAAGTGATATATGTATATACGTTGTTGCTTTGTTTCTGGCACATTGTTCTTTTTCCTAACTACAATTGTTCTATCATTACTGCAATGCATACTTCCCTTCAGACTTGGGAATGACAGAAAAGTTCAGAAATGTTCTTTATTCTGATAGATATTTAGTTTTGCCCTTGGTAGCCAATCCTGTTGTCATCCGTGAGTCCTCTTCTCTTGCTTCCCTGTCATTGGTTGCCGGAGGGTTAGGGGTCTCTCCTTTGCAGAGTGTTACTTCATTCAGATGCAAATCTGATTTTCAATTTAACAGCTGTGGGTGTGACCTCCTCTTCTAGGTATGGTCATTCAAAACCAAGCTTATTCTAAGTGTGCAAAAAACTCTGCACTAGCACCTGGTCCCCTGGGTACAAACTATGCTGTTTTAACAATTTGCTGGGATCACTGGTTTGGCTGTCTTCCTCAGTCTTCTTCGACCCTTCTCTCCACTGCTTGACCTGTTGAGAAATAAAAGAAGTACTAGCAGTCATATTTCTCAAATAATCGTGCATCTCATCACCTAAAGCCTTCGCTACACTGTGAGCATCAGCTTCTATTCTAGTGGGAGGAGCAAGGGGTACTCTCATGCAACACTTATGGAGAGTCAGATGGTGATGTCAACCAGGCTGGGTTCAAAGTGCAAACAAAGCAAGGGGCAGACAATGCAGACTCCCCTTTTTCAAAGTTATCTTCCATTTTGCAATCCTTTCTTTGAGAAGTTTGTTTAATCGATCACAGATACCATTAGCCTATGGGTGATAAGCAGATTAAAACATGTGTTTTATGCCTAATAGAAGTACTATCATCTCTAATAACTCATTTACAACTCCATTGTCAGACCGCAGGACTTCGCACACACCCCACTGCAGAAACACCTCATGCATGAGAAACTTGGCAGTGCATGTGACATCATGTGACATCAGGGTGTGTGCATGGACCTGCCTTGATCCATCCAGAAAAGGGACATACTACTACCAGCATGTACCTATATCCATTGCATATTTCCAACATATGAGACATAGGGCCTCATTACAAGTCAGCCGGTCCGGAAAGAACGGTGGTGGTAAATCCGCCACCACCGTTCTTTCGGGACCAGCTGATCTCGAGTTCTGCAGGTGGGAGGTGTCACTCCGGCCAGGTCTGACCTGGCGGCTTTAACACCACCCGCCTGCAGGCGGACGTGGAAACACCTGCACCCTTACAGCATGGTGCCGGTGTTTCCACTTCCCCATTCCCATGGAGTCCTATGGGATTCCATGGGAATGGGGATTTACCAAATTCTGCCTCCGGAATAACTGGGTCACCAGGGTTGTAATTAATGCCCCAGTGATTCCGGGAATCACGAAGGCAGAATGGTAATATGAGTCCGGCGGTAACCCACGTAATGAGGCCCATAATCTATATGTAGATGCTGAAAAGGACCATTAGGCCCTGGGATTGCTCATCTCACTGTTCTTAAAGTATGCCCTGCTGTGAACTTCTGTCATACAACACAGTTCACAATAAACTGTGCTACATGTTCCAATACATTTGGTGTGAACTAGTCTTCTGCAATTGTTGCAGCAAGACTCTCTCTTGTTTTGTACGCTGGGTAGTGAAGCTGCTCCAGTGACATCTTCAATAATGCTAGAGGCATAACTGGCTTTCCAGTGCTAGTCTGTCTCCATAAATCCTCAGTGGGGGATAAAGAACACCCATGCCTTTTCTACAAATCCTATTCTTCCTGTGGAACTTAACCTTGTAGCTCAATTAATTGTACAATGGATAACATATTAAACACTTCCATCATTACCAAGCACCGTTGACAATTGTTGAACACTCTCTACATCAAAATCAGAAATGTTTGGGAAATATGCTGCCCTTTTGGCTTTTATGTCTGCAGCTTCATTACCGTGAGGATTCAAATCTGCTCTTTTAGTATGGGCTGCGCCTTTCGCAACTGCGATGCCAATGAGAGCTTCAATACTTTAATAAGCTTATCCAATAATGGTCCACATTGCACTGATGAGCCGTCTGTCAGAGGAAATCCCTCCTTTTCCAACATGACAATCCTGTGTGTATGGTTGACATCACATAGGCAGAGTCAGAGTATACTGTCACTTCCTCTTCTTCAAATCTCTGAAGCGTGGCAATAAGCACCACTAGTTCTGCAGCCTGTGCTGAGCAATGCAAAGGCAATCTCACATTTGTGACTACCTCAAATTCACCATTCTTTTTTAACTTCACTATTGGTGTTCCAGTATGCCTTTTGTCGGTTGTTTTATCCATTTTTGTAGAACCATAAATAAAGAGAACCTCTCCCATCCATGGGTATTTTCTCTAATATAGGGAATATCATCATAGAATTGAGTATACGTGGTGCAATCATGTACATAATCCTCTTTCCCTACTATTGCTACTAGAAATGTCACTCGATTCACTGTTCTACATCTAACAATTTTGATCTCTGGGTTTGAAATAATCACCTCATATCCTGATGCTCTTTGTGTAGTCAATGTACTTTTTGGGTTTCTCTATCACAAAAGTGAGAGCAGCTAAAGCTTGTTCAGAAGGATAATGTCCTTTCATTACTGGGTCTAAAATCCCACTGTAGTAAGCTAATGTTTGTGTCCATGTCCTAAAGTCGTTTTTTGTGTGAGAACTGCTGTGATTACCTCTCCATCTGATTGTGAAAACAAATACAATTCTTCATTGTAATCTGGAATTCCAAACACGGGCTGTGTAAATTGCTCTTTTTAAATCTTCAAATCCCTCAGTCATTTCCTCTGTCCATGTCATTTTATTCTTGCCCACCTGTGCTTCCTTGAGTACCTTTGAAAGTGGTTGAATGTATGTGCTGTAATCAAAAGCCCACACCCTGGAGTCATTACATTGGCCTAAGAATTGTTGCATCTCCCTTACAATCTCTGGTTTGAATCACCTCTGCTCTTTCAGCTGTCACTTTCCTTCCATCTAGAGGGATCAGCTATTCTGTATACAGGACCTCTTACTTATTGTAGCTTCCTCATCTCTACTTTGTATCCTTTCTCTCGTAGTCTAGTCATGGGTTGAACTGAGTCTTCTCTGCACTTTTCCTATGTCTCGCTGCACACTAATATGTCATCTACATACTGAATTATTGCACTCTCACGTTTTACATTGCCTACATCCATCTTCCAAGTTTGTTTCAGGTGTGTATTTCTCTACGGAAATGAGCTCAAATCCTGTGAGTTTTCATGAAGGGGAATCGAGAAGAATGCATTTTTTAAATCTATAACTGTACAATATTTAGCTATGGCTGGAATATTGCACTTTATTGTAGCTTGATTTGGATCTGGAGGAAACTCTGCTTCGACAATATTATTGAGAGGGTGGAGATCCTGAATAAATCTCCATGACCCCCCGTTTCGATTTCTTCATGGGGTACACAGCCCTGTGGCATGAGGAATCTGTTTGTACCAACATCCCTTGCTGCATTAATGCGGAAATGGTTTAAAATATGCCTTCATCTGCTGCCATGGACATGTTGTATTGATTTTCTCATGGCAGGATAACTCTTGGCTTGAGCTTGATTTTAACTGCTCCTACTTCTTTTATTAGACCTACATCATAAGGACTACAAGTGCACAAAATTCTTGGCACCATCTTCACATCTTCCTGAAAAAATGATGGTTTCTTTATCCCTAATACTATTCCCTTTGGCATGTCTCTTCTTTATTTTAATCCAGTAAGTAAGACATATAAAGAATAGTAATTAATTGTCTGAATAGTCATTTCTAAACAACCCCTCATCTGTCAAATCTGTCAGTTTGCATCCTTCACCAAGGGCTATCACTGATCTCCATCCTCTTCCCTCATCATCTCTCCCATGGACAACCACCCTTTCCTCTCTGACTGCTGCTGCTTCTAACTCTATGGGGATCATCTGTCCATCTTCACCGTCCATAGGCATTTCTGGTTAAAAATAATATTTCAATAGGTATCCGCAACATTTTACCTACTAATCTGGGAATCCATGTTAACAAAGAATACATCCGGGTCTAAAGGAACCACTCGTAATACCTTCTGGCCTGCAAATGCCGATATTAACTCTCTTACATTCAGAATATATATTCCTGGAGTAGAACACACAATCCCTTTGTCAGTAAAAGATATCATCATGTTTAATTTTGTCATCAAATCACATCCTAGTATATTAACTGGTGTTTTTCGAGTGAACAAAAGTGGCATAGACATGTCATGTTCTCATATTGAAATTGAGAATTTGTCAGTAAAAGGAAATTAACTCGTCACCCCAGAGAATCCCTGAGCATTCATGGCAATGACAGATATTGGGTGTTTTCCTTCTCAAACACAGGAACGAGCCGGTCCAGTGTCTACTAGACAAGAAAATGTATTGCCTCCTATCATT
Organism: Ambystoma mexicanum; assembly: GCF_040938575.1. Taxonomy (NCBI): domain Eukaryota; kingdom Metazoa; phylum Chordata; class Amphibia; order Caudata; family Ambystomatidae; genus Ambystoma; species Ambystoma mexicanum. The sequence continues at coordinate 262,503,869 of NC_090921.1, read as the reverse complement.
ACCCTGACCCTTTGTTCCTCTTGGGGGTCTCGCATCGCTAATAGTACTGAACACATCAGGTCACTCTGTGGGCTGTCCTATTGTGGATATAAATTCATCTGTGTAACCATGAAATGATTTCCTCCTACCATGGTCACACTCCCTGTCCTAGGTGTGGATGTTTGTGGGGCCCCTGCATTGATATTTCATCATGGTGCCTCTGCTCGTTGTGTCAGTACTTGCTGTGTGTGTATAGGCTTTTGCTGTAGATGCCCTCGTGCCATATGCACTTGTGCTGGGCTTTGTGGTACCTGCTGTATTTGCGGTGTATGCGTTTGATTCTGTGTGTGATCTTGTGCATAATACTCCTGTGGTTCTGTATTATACTGCAGAGAATAGCCCATCCCTCTCTTGGAGCCTGCAAATTCTGCTGCATGCCCCCTCTACTCCTGCACGTTCATGCTATGTTTCCCATTCTCCCACAATTCCAACATTGCTGTGACTGTCTTCCATTAAAGCCTCCTCCTCCTTGGGGGTTGTGAAATCCACCTTGTCCACCTCTAGGCACATTCCCTGTGACTCATGGCCAAAAATGATATCCACATTGATCTGCAGGATACCCTCCATTGCTTGACTGCACTGGCTGTACTCCTTGTGTTACCACACCTTCACCAATTGTCAATACTGCTCCTTCTCTACTAACTTCGTCTCCTCTTGCTTTCTGCCTTTGGCTTTTTTTTTTGTTCTTCTCTTGTAACAATCAACTATGATGTACAATAGTCAACTGTATTTCTGGCCATGGCTTCACTTCCATCCTTACCTGTTTCTTCATCTGCCGTTGCCCTGGCTCAGGCAGTCCCTGCCACAAAATGTGGTAAAATAATGCCACAGTTTTATCCCACGGCTCTCTCGTCTCCAGCCTCCAGCTCTCTTGGATCTCTTGAATAAAGGCAACATGGTCTTCATCCTCCCCCCATTATCCCTGTCATAATCGCATCCATGTCTGATTTATTGGGCACTGTACTCTACGTAGTCTCCATTTGTCTGCTCTGCAATTATTAAATGGTGCTCCATCATGTGTCGTGTTTTGTGCTGTTACCCTGCTTGTCTCCAAATGTTGTCAGCTCTCTCTCCTAGTATGGCTTCTAGCAGGCCCTTTACTTCACCCACTGCTAACATCATTCACGCTGTCATCCTTTGTGACTCATGAATCCATTTTCTCGCACCCGCAGTCAAACTAAGCAGTTTACATTTCAAGTTATCTTTATCCATCAGTGGCCATAATATATACTGTGGTCGTCCTCCCCCTTTCTCTAATAATGGGAATTGTGTATACCCTCACCCATAATCATAGCCACCTACACTTCTCATTTTCCAGGTGGGGCTAGTTTCACTCATCTGTGTTTGTCATGGCAGTGACCTTAATCTGCTCACATATGGTAGAGATATATCCCCTGCACTCCTGGATTGTGCTGGTGGTCGTTCAGAATATGGTATTGGCTCTGGTGTTTTCTCTTTAGGGTCTTCTAAATCTGACCATTTTACCCCTTTTTCTATAATTGGATCAATTGAAAAACCACATGGACCCTCTCGCTGTTTATTCTCGTTTTGCTCCCTTTCTTCGTCTGACATCATTACACCCCAGCTTTTATGGCTATCATCCGTGTCCTCATCATTAAGGTCTAACTCACTTATGGACAGTACTCTATGTTCATCTGCCATTATGTCACCCAATCTACTTCCTGTTCCTTCTAACAAAGAACCCTCATTGTTCCCTTTAGTTTTATAGCCATCCTTGTCCCTCATTTGCCTATGTAGATCCCATTTATTTTCCCTATGCTTCTTCCTCTTGTTCGTCAGCCAATGTCTGTATTCTAGGTATTCCCTGCAGCTCTTTTTGGGGCTATTGTGATCCTCTCTCTTCTTCCCATATTTCTTGTACTTCAACTGGCACTATGCACCTGTTGTCAAGATAGTCTATTATGTCATCATTTTGTTCCCTGCTCCTTCTCATTTCTTCTTTCCGTCTACTGATCACCCTGTTCTCTTCTTCCTTTTGCCTTCTTTGCTACCCATGTTCTTTCATTCCCTGGGCTTCTATTTTGCTGTGTTTCTTCTTCTCTATTCTCTCTTTCTCTTTCTTTTGTTCCACTTACCTTCTCTGTTCTTCCTTTTATTTCCTCTCTTTCTCTTTCTGCTCTTTACCATTCTTCCGTTTCCACCTCTCTCTAACGTCATTGATACCTTTTCTGTCTAATTTGAGTAATATCTGATCTCCCATCCATTTGTTTTGTACTATAATTCCTTCCTTGGCTCTGTCCTTCTTCTCTTTGTGTCTCTTGGCTTACTCCTCTATTTCTATCTGTATCTGTCTTCTTCTTCATTCATCACGCTCTTTATATTCATCACATGTCGATATATTTTTTAGGTCCTTAACCTTACTTTCTTCCATGATGTCTTCACTGTTGTAAGCGAGAGGTGCGTATGTTGGATTAATATACCCCACCGCTGCCTTTATTTCCTTTGAAAGGATACATTCCCTGCTTATCTTCCATTCTGCTATCATTTTTGGAGGATTGAGAGGAGCTGAGGACATTGCATCCTCCTTTTTATGCTGATTAAGCATCCACTCCTTCTTAGGCAGGTTTCTTTCTCATTTTGGTACATCATCCACAATTCTAAAATAGTTAATCATTTTTGTAACTTCTACCCCATGTATGAAGCATACAAATACGTTGTCATATGTCACAAAACTGTTTTTGACAATGAACCTTCTTCAGGCCACGGCAGTGTTTTATCAATTGTGCCCTTCATCCATTCCGTGTGGTACTGCCTTATTTTAGTTGTGTGTCCTGGTAATGTCCTACATAGATGTAAAAGTGGGGTGTCCCCCATGATGACAAGTCAATTTTGACTACCAATACTTAACTGGTTCTTAAATCGCCCACAATACAAAAATCTATTTGGGCAAGCACTAACAATCACCTCCCTTTACAACAAAAGACCAATCCTTTTAACAATATTTTAACATTTCTTCGATATTGTTTCTCTTTATTTCTTCCTTTAGCCTCTTGCTGGCCTGTTGCTATTGCCAATGCAAGAACCTTTATTTTTCTGTTACTATGTTTCATCAACTTTTATCCTTTACTGATTGATGTCAATCGCTTAGTTTAAAGGCCTGATATTCACCTTATTTTATTACTATCGTTTTATATTTCTTAGTTTATAAACAATAAGGGGCCGATTCATAGAGCAAACGTGCGCTGAAAATCCCAGTGCAAGCTGGCGCAAGCGTGAGAAAGCAAGCACACGAGTACGCGTGCGATTCAAGGAAGGCGCTGCGCATGTGTTCCACTGGTTGTGCGCCAAATCTGTGCGTGGCGCACACGGGCGCACAAGTCATTGCAACAACCCGAACGCTGTGCTCGACGCGCACAGGGACAGCGCACAACATCCGTACACACACCAAAAAGGGGGCGGGACACGGAGCGTAATGCACGGAATGGGGAACAACGCGTGAAAAAGAAGGCGTAACTGGGGAAGTACTGCAGGGAAATACACGGAATGCCCACACGCACGCGAACAACTCGTATTCATGGATTTGAAAACGGGAAACAAGCACACGCTATAAGACACGCACAGGCGTCAACACGTCCGCCACAGGAAGGCAGGCGTAAGCGTCCCTGCGTACAGTATAAAAGCGCGCACAAACAACAAACACGTATATACCGCTACGATGAATGCCCCATTTGTCGCAGCACTGATTGTGGGACACCGCAGGAGGAGGAGAATAGCTAGGGCCCGCATTTTTTCCCCCGGACTAGCCTTTTTGGGATGCCTGATGACCAGGTCTACGGCAGGTATAGGTTTCCACCTCGTACCATCCTAGGCTTGGCCAGGGAGTGGGAAGATGACCTTACATCCCCCAACCTCTGCTCCCAAGCATTGAGCCCCTTGGAGAAGGTGCTCATTGTTCTGCATTTTTTGGCCACTGGATCATTTCAGGGGACTACTGCCATAGTTGGGGGGGGGGTCTCACAGGCCACGCAGTCACGCTGCCTACACCAGGTGTTGGCAATCATCACTGCGCGCTTCTCAGTCCGCAGGCACATGTACATGCCCAGAACACCCGCAGAAAGGCAGGTCGTTGTCCAGGACTTTTACAGGGTGGCACACTTCCCCAAAGTGCTTGGTGCCATAGATTGCACCCATGTGGCCCTACGTCCACCTAGGGCCACTGAGCACATCTACCGAAACCACAAGCACTGGCATTCCATCAATGGGTGGTATGCAATGCTAAGGGAATCATCACCTCCGTCTATGCAAACTACCCTGGCTCCACCCATGATAGTTTCATATACAGAATGTCCGCCCTGAGCCGGGCTCTGGAAGCTGGGCAGCATGGCGACACATGGCTCCTTGGTGAGTACAAATGCCCCTGCACATGCATGCATGTCACACACAGACAAATACACAAACCCCAATAATCGCAACCATTATCACCTCTCCAGAGGACAGTGCCTACCCTCTGAGCAACCACATGATGACGCCAATCCGGAACCCCACCACACCACCCCAGGTAAGATACAACGCTGCCCATATTGCAACCAGGGCCATAGTGGAGCTCACATTCGCAGTGCTCAAGTCACGCTTCCGCTCCCTTGACCGCTCTGGCGGGCAGCTACTTTATACACCCCCAGTAGTGTGCAGGATCATTGTGGCAGCATGTGTCCTGCACAATGTTGCAACACGGCAGGGCATACCGGTGGACATGGTGGTGCCTCCACATCCCCAACCACAGGCACAGGCACTGCCCATCGGAGGGGATAGGGCATGTGGTGAGGCAGCCCGGACCCAGCTTGTGGCCACATTTTTCACCTAAACTCCCACCCCTGCGGAGTGCACACAGGCCTGGCACATACCAGGTGACAATCGATGATGACAAAGAGACAGTCAACTGTCACAACCTTACCACCATGAGAATGTTGCCATGGAAGTGCCACATTGTGTGCATCCCGAGCTACTCAAACCTAACCAATCCTGTGTGACTGAAAGGTACACATGCAAGGTGTGTATCACACAGACCTGCAGAACAGGCCATGACAATCACTGGTATGTCACCCAAAGCCACCAAAACTCAACATGACATGGCAAGCAATAGCAAAACACCAACACAGTAACAATAATGTACACATTGACATGTGAAAAATGCAAAGTGGCGTCAGACAATGATGCCTGACATGGAATCAGATGAAATGACTGACCAACAACCTCCCACACAAAGCAAGTCACACCCAAATGCATACCAACAGTTGTAGCTTGAACATAACAATGAATGCCTGTTTACATTGTTAAAGACTCCAATCAAGCCTTCCCACTAGGTCAGTGCCTTGTCTGGGATTGCTCAAGGGAAGCCCTTATTTATATATTTTTATGACAAGTTATAATCTGGATGATGAAGCCTTGTATCACGCCCCTCTCTGAGAATCCCCCTGACCCCACTGAGCCAAGAAGTAGGTTTGTTTTGCAAATTGAAAAGGTTTATTTGAAAAATTAAACAATAGATATATATATCACACTTTTATAATAAATTAATATTTGATATCACACTTAGACATATGACAGTGAGTGATCAACAATGGATGATGTTATACTAGCACACTGGTTAATTACTTAGAGTAGTACAGAGGATAAGGTAGCTGAGAATGCTTTATATGGGTCAAGGAAATGCAAGGTGGAAAAGAAGCAACACAGGAATAAACTTGATATGATTTCAGCAAAAGGTAATAGAATCACTTTTACCCTTTTGGCAACTCACCCCCCGCCCCCTGTGCAATAGAAGATGGAAGGGAGAACACACAGTTCTCAGGAATACAATCACAGTACAATACGAATTCAGTTCCCCCCTAGCAAGCTTAAAGAAACAGGGATGATTTTAAACACAGGCAAAGTACTTTAAAGGTGGTATGCAAAGAAGGGAAAATATGCTAAAATGATTTTAATTCCCTCTAGAGGTTCAGGGTGAGTGAGAGATACTTTAAATCAGTTCAGGCCAGCCCTATCAATGATTCAGGGATGGTTACCAGGTTGAAAACGGAATTCCGTGATGAAAGCAAAAGACAAATGTTTTTACACGTGGATGGAATAAAGCAAAATGTCAAATCGTGGCAATTTAGTCGCGCGCGTTGAGCACAATTACGAAGGAACTATAAGGAGTGGCAAGTCGGTTTAAAGCTTGTTGGAAAGCTTAGAATCTCAACTTTAAAGTTAAATCCCGCTTCTATCACAAACGGTTCAAGAGATACGGACGATTTTGTGAAGGTAGATTTTCAGAAATGAAATTTTAAAGTTTCAAAATGACAGATGACAGTTTTGCAGCTTTAAATCAAAAGAAGGGACACGATTTCTATGATGCAGTTCTCAATAGGTTAAAATAGTTTGAATTAGATTATTTTAAACTAAGGGATTGGTTTAGCACAGTTCTGGCTGAGTACTCACACTATATTTTGGACAGGAATGCGACTTCCTCATGGATCGGGTAAGGATTGGCTGCGGTTCTCTCACCACTGGGTACTGGTTCTGCGCACAGCGATTTGGGTCAGCTCTCAGCGATCTGTTCTGGGTCTGGTCTCTCTGGATCTCTGGTCTCTCTGTATAATTCTGCCTTCTGGGTCAGCTACCGGTTCTGGCAAAAGTTTTTGTTAAAAATTCAAACAGCTCGCCCGGCTGTTGAATAGTTTGCAAATGATTTGGAGGCCTGCTGAAAAAGGATTCAGCTTGTGGATTCAGGCCTCTCTGCTACAAGTTCTGGAGTTAAGTTCTGGTCTCTGGAGATTGATGGATTTGAAGTCTGGAGTCTCCCGGCAAAGCGTCCCGCCAGATAGTGGAAAGTGAATCTCCCTGTCTGGCTTCCAGTGGCTCTTTCTATGTCTTTAGAAAGTGAATGTGTGTGCCTAGCATAATTGAGCCTGCCCCTCTCAACTTATCATTGGCCTAGTTCTCCTCTCTCCCTTAATTGGGGGAACTGAGTTGTGAGTCAGAGTGATGAGGTAGGTTTATGGTCAGAGGATCCTCCCCTTGTCAAATTGCACACAAATCTATTTCTGATCCAAATACATATTTCCCAGATACACAAGTGGTTGGCATTACATGTACATATTACTTATGGTACATTCTGTTCCAACTCTGATGTTTCTAAGAGCTTGCATTAAAAAATGACAACTTATTTTCGTTTTTAGTTCGTTTACCAATATCGGACGTTTACCAAAAATGGCACACATGTACACCGCCTTTATACACATATTCCAGTAACTTTTCATTTTTCTAGCGTGAACCCTGTGTCTGCAATCACCATAATTCATGGGGTTTTGCCTCAGAACATGGTATAGAGTTCTAACACCTCTTAAAATGTGCACAGAAAAATCACAAGAATGATGATGTTATGTATATAATTTTAAAAGTCCGCACTATGAATTATTTATCTTTTTAAAATTGTGCTCTGGCCCCGAGGGGTGTGGTTTTCCAAAGCACATGGTGGAATTTCTGGTTTATCCACTTCCCCCAAGCTCAGCTTGCTCACAGGCGCAGTGCCCCTGCCCGTTTCCTTCCAAGAGGAAGCCATTTACGACCCCCCTAATTTAACATTTGCCTGGGCCAAGGACAGTGCTTTGTTTAGTTTCCTGCAGTCCCCAGGTGCCACTCCCCTAATTCAATCAGAGAGGTGTCATCTACTTTTGGCAGGGGCAGCAGAATGCAGCCAGGCCTGGGAACACAGCTGCTGATCAAGTTTCAACTCCTGTCGGGGGTAGGTGTCAGGCAGAATTCAATCTATTTCAGCCGGGCTTCAGCTAAATGTCACTTTGGTTCCCAGTTTTCTACATTCAAACCAAACTTGCAATTTTTACACATGCAGCTACAACACTGATTCTAAGTTCAGAACTATGACATTTAACAGTTGCAAACTATGTGACACTCCACAGTAGGTCACTCATTTATTTTAAACATTTATATTTTAGCGTCTTTCAGTCCAATTTAACTTAGGCTGCTGACATCCACAGCTCAGCCAGTTCCATAATGAACATTATTTTAGGCTCTTTCTCTTTCCAGATTTTGTATGCTGCTGGTGTTCAGTGAGATTTTTGAATATCTTGCAATGTTTAAAATAGGCATTTTTAGCTTGCATTTCAGAGAAACAAAGGTGATTTCAAAGCGCTTTCTGATCTAACCGGCACTGCTGTTTTTCCTTTGGCACACATTTCCCCCATGGCACTCCTGGCCCATCACGCTCGCACTGGTGGGTGGCGGGTCAGGGGACCATTTTGTTGTGCGCAAAGACTGCGCGGTTCTCCCGGATTCTGGCGCAAATGTGGGCTTTTCCACCCTCTTGGATTTCCTAAACCCACAGCACCAAATGTTGCAGCATAATAGTCCAAACGTGGGTCAATACCCCTGACAACATGCACATTGTGCACGGCAAAATCAAAACTGCATAATACGTGTGCTGTGTCCATCTCCTACAACACACTGCGCAGCACACAGCTCAGTGACCAGCCATTGTGTGTGACACACACCCTGAGCATCACATGAAAATGACAAACTTGAACACGAGACAAGCTTGAAGGGACCAGCTGGAACAGACAGTGGATGCTTTCAAAAGCCACAAAGCACCACACCGTCACATGAAAGCACAATAGACAAGCAATTTTAAACTATATTAATGAATTAGACTAACTATGAAAAACCTACATTACCTAATTAAACTAACTATCAAATTGAAAGTTAACTAACTAAACTAAAAGAAAAATCAAAAATGGCAACATACGACCCTGGGGGGCGGGCACCCAGGAGGGAGGAGGTACAGGGTGCTGCTCAACACCCACATGCGATGATGTTGAGGAAAAAAAAAACCTCCATGGACTCAACGCATGCACAGCCCGACCTATGTGGGAGATACCTCGTCATCCGAGTTTGGCTCTCCCCGAAATGGACGACGTGGCACAGGAGCCTGACCACGCCTAGCCGCAGCTTGCCCCTTGTCGGCATCAAGTCTGCCGGACGGGTGAGCCTGGTTCTGTGCGGTGATGACACGTAGGTCTGCATGCAGAACCTCCCGTGATACGCGTGCTTCCTCTTGCAAGGTAACACGTGTAACACAGAGTTCTTCCTGCAAGGCCTGGCTGGACAACTGATGCACCTCCCGGCAAGCACTTAGCTCAGCCGAGATGGTACGCTCAAGCTGCTCAGATCTCTCCTCTGGCCGCTTCCTCTGGGACATCAAGAGGACACCCAGAGTGGATCTGAGGGACTCATACTCAGCCCTCAGGGCCTCCATGTGTGCATCTGCGTGAGCAGCAATTGCTTGATGCCGAGACAACATTTCAGCCTGGCATGCCCTGTCTGAGGCCGCCATGCCCAGCATGAGCAAGCGGGCCGTGGACCGTGCCGCCCGCTGCTGGAGAAGCACCTGCCTAGCAGGGGGAAGCACAGATTGGGCCACACGCTCCATGCTCACAGTGATGTTCTCCATTGCTGCCCCCTGGCGTTCAGAATTGGCAGTCATGTCTTGCTCCCACTCAGTATACCACAGTTGTGCGCGGCCACCACCTTGCTGGGCTTGACACCTGCAGGACCCAAGGACCGGGTGTCCTCGTTGCGTTGGCACCACCCGCGGCTGCACGACTACATGCCCCCATCAACGTGATGGGCCAGGCACATCAGCGACTGGTGTGGAGGGTGACCCTCCGTCCTGATCCACCACAGGCAGAGGTTCCACCACTGTCTGACCCCTCACTGCAGTTGTTGCAGACAGAGGAGTGTCCACATCAGAATCACTCACCCCTGACATATGGACCTGATGCACATCCGCCTCGACATGGACGTCAGAGTGGTCATCAGGGCTGGACTCATTGCCAGCCAAAGACAAGATGGTCTGTAGCACATGTGGGTTTTTGTGGCCTACCACCCCACGACCCCCACTTGTGCCGGGTTGCTGTAGTGATAACAAGCCTGTGCCTGGCATGACAACACCATCCTCTGGCTCCATTGCATCATCATCTGAAAAGTAGAGAGAAAAAAGGTCACTACACATGTTAGAAGCACACAACACGCACACACATAGACATCACACAGACACCAAACACATCAAGCAGACATGTCACACACAAAAGAGAACCTGCCATGCATGCTGGGTCAACTTGACATTGCTTCTGTGATTAGGCATGTAGAAGGGTGTTATACGGCTCAGAAGTGGGTCGATGCAGTGCAGCAAATTTGTACGTTACTCACTATCTACATGTACAAGTACTTCATGATGTGTATCAGAAAATGTGAAGGCAGTGCAAGCTCAACTTCAGCCATCACGTGCAATGGGCATGCAATGGGTAGCATGGCTACAAGCAAACCACCCCTCCCCCTAAGTGGAAATGCAGGGATGCCCTGCATGGTATCAAAAGGATTACCATAGACCTGTGTATTGACAGACAGTGTTGACTAGCATCATTTGCATCATGTGAGTCAAGTGACAACACAGCAGATGATGATGGGACAGTAAGCTGGACACATGATGAAACCTCAGGAGTACACCCACGTGTGAAGAAGACACTACACCAGTTGGACAAAGTCATTGGGCATGAAACAGGCTGAGGCCTGTGACCCACACAGACTGTCACACCCTAAACATGTGTGGGACGCAGGACTGAGGCACAGTGGCCATGGGAAGGCTGATGAAATGCCATGCAATGTTGGTCACCCTGGACACGTACTACAATGATCATCCAGTCAAGGACACATAGGAGCATGAATGGGCACTCATGTCCCTGAGGAGCATCTGACATCTGCACAGTCCAAGTGAGACACCCTGCATCAAGTACAAAGGATGTACCACACAGCATATGTCTGGCAGGCTGGCTGGTGGAAGTTAGCATGTACACAGGACGCATGAACAGGCAAGTACTTTACGGCAAAATTGATGCAGACCAGTCCAAAGGTGAAATTGGGGTGCAGAGGGGGGGTTGAGGGGCAAGGGAGCATGCCAACGTGGAGTACCCGCATGCAGGCAGAGGACACATGCACGTGAGTCATGCTATGACATAGTCCCTGGGTTGAGAGGAAGGTCACCCCAGGCTACATGCAGAATGGCCAGTGAGCTGGAACATGGACCGGAGGGGCATCCTGGTGGCCAGCATGTGAGTAGGGTGCAATAGTGGTGATGCGGACAGTCCCCGTCTGCTCTACATGTCCACCTTCCCATACATCAGTGAAGCATTGCATTACTTGCACATCAGAACCATGTACACATGACATGTAGTGGCAGTCAAGCACAACACATCACACAAGTAAAACACACATGTCCTCGACAAACATGCAGCAACACTCACTGGACTGGGCATCAAAGTCCGGCATCTCTCCCACTCCTTCGACCGCTTCAGGTGGTATGAACTCCGCAATGAGTGACTCGTGCGGAGTGAGGTCTTCCTCCTCAGGTGCCGGCCCACTGCCAGTCACCAGAGTCAAGTTGTAATTTGAGGCACGCTTAGCCTTAGGGCTGTGTTTGAGGTCATTCCAACGCTTTTTGCACTCTTGCGCCGTGCGCACCTCATGGCCGAATGCACTCACATGTTCCGCAACTTGCTTCCAGTGGGTATCACGGTGGGCAGCCGTAGTTTGCCAATTAGGCCCCACTAGCATGCCACGGCTCTGGTCCCGCACGTAGTCCATGAGGAAGTCCAGTTCCTGGTTGCAGAAAGGCTTCTTCCTCGACATGCAGGAGGTCGTGGCTGTGTGTGGGGTCCCAGCCTGTGCTGCAGGTGCAACCTTCCTCCTCTTGGGTTGTGGCGCAGACCCTGGCTGGCAAATGCCGCCCTGATCAGTATGGCCAGTGGCACCGGTGGATTGAGCCAAGGGAGTGGCAGGTGGAGGGACAACCAAAAGCCTGACTTGCGTCAGTGGCAGCTGGGTGCCCTCTAATGGACCCTGCACAGCAACATCCGCTGTGGCAGGGTCATTGACGCGACTGTCCTGGTTGGTAGACTCACAACCTGGGTGTTGTTGGCTGCATCTGCCCCTGCACTTGCCAACACCCGGCTGGTCGGGGCAGCAGATGACATTACTGCCCCAGGGACACGTGTCTCAGTCAGGGCAGCCCTGCGTGCACCTACGGTTTGCCTCCTGCCCTGTTGGAAATCTTCCATGGACTCTTCAAGTGCCAACGCAGCCTGCGCTGGCAGACCCTGAGCCTGGGTGGTGGTGTCCACAGCTGCACCTGCAGCTACCACTACCCTTGGGTCCGTGGCAGTCGATGAAAAGGACTGCCGGGTCACATGGGCACCAGTGTCAGATGCAGAAGCTGCATCTCCCGGAACCACAGGGGGCGGTGGCATGACTGCACCGACACATGGCACAGCATCATGCCCAAGTGGTGCACCCCTGCCTCTTCCGCCTCTGCGGCCACCCTGGACACCGTGGAGTCCCCCTACTCCCTGGTCACCCCGGCCACGTCCCTGACCACGCCTGCCACGAGGAGTACGCCCAGCTGAGGCGCCCCTCACCTTTGGTGGCCTCCCAACCATGGCACAGATGGAGTAGTGCCAGCACAGATGGAGAAGTGCCAATGGGAGGTGTACACCACAATTGTCCTGGGCAATTAGGGTGAAGGGGGTGGGATGCAAGATGTTAACAGCACCCCTGCACCTGCAAGGCTGTATGTGACCCCAGTGATGAAGTGGCGGGTCACGCAATGCTCAGGCACCCCAAAACTGCAGTAAAACATTGCACGCAACCCCTGCAGCCTACGTGCGAGGAATTAACCTCCCACAGTACGCGGTGGCACCCAGGAACACGAAAAACGCATACGCGTGGGACACGCAGGCTAATATGACCTTGAAAACGGGTACGTGATACACAGGGACACCCGCAGTGGGAAAAATAGCGTGTGCGACTCACCGTCAGACTAGCGCGATGATGAAAAACACATGTAGCCAATACCCCCGCCAAAAGAAGAGATAAGTCCTTGATCCGCTGTGAAGTTGTGATGGCGCGCGAAACAACACGAAGTAGCAACACACGAGTCGGTCTCCACGAAAGGCATGGGAACAGCGAACTGCTGGCCCCGCTCACCTTTAACCCGTGCTGAGGGAAACACCTGCACGCGTCGCGTCACTTACGCGCTTAGGCCCTTTCCTCGAATTACACGCATTCACACACGGACGTTTGGTTTTTTCACGTGCTGATCCACTATGCACCCATGTTGAGGTAAACCCCGTGCGTGTTACGTCACAGACGCGCTTACATGCTAAGGTCCTTTCCTCGAATTACACGCTGACGTGCATTTTTTTTACGTACCAAATATCACTCCGTATCAAGCTGGCCACGCGAAAACACACGGAAGACCACGCTCCTGCCCAAAAGGCAATTTTCCTGCCCCCAAGAACCCCGAGCACGCTCCCACCTGCCATCTGCTGCTGTCTGCCTGCTGGCCACATCCCCTGCTATTTGGTGCCTGCACGTCAGCTATCTGCAGGGGTCCAGTTGCTGTGTCCACCCCTGCTGGAACAGAAGACTCCCGACTGGGATACCATCGCTCCACAGCCCAGCCCCAGGACCCAGTTGCCCACCCACGCCTGCCTCGGGGGTCGCCATGTCGGGGTAAACACCATCCGAGACCACTGGCGACCCCCAGCCAGAGAGGCAGAGGGCCACCAGCTTCAGTGAGAAGGAAGTTGGTGTCCTGGTGGAGCATGTCCTGAGGCATTATGATGCCCTCTTCACACCATTGCGCGCCGACAAGGAAGGACAGGAGAGGATCTGGGAGGACGTTGTGGTTGCCATCAACGCAGAGGAGGTGGCAACCCGTGACAAAAAGCACCTCCGGAAGCGCTGGGAGGTCCTCAGGTTCAGAACCCTCAACAAGGCCCGGCGCCTCGTGAAGGCAGAGGATGCAGAGGGGTGCCGGGTCCACCTGAGCAACATCCAGATGGGGGTCCTGGAATGCCTAAGACCAGCGCTCCACGCCCAGATCCTTCGGAGGAAGACCCGTCTGGAGTTGAGCAGTAAGTGGCCATGCATTGCTGTGTGAAACAGGGCATGTTGCAGTGTGCTGGTAGTCAGCTACTTGCCTGTATGTATAACATAGGCCATGTATGGATGTGTGTGCCCCGGGACATCATTGTAATGCATGTGAGACCAGTAATGCGTGAACCACATGGATGGTGCATGTGTTCTAATGAGACATGGGGAGCTGCATGCGGAATGCACACATGAATGCATGCCAGTCCCTGTTCTTGGACATGGGTAAGGGGTGAAAGATGGGTGCTGCTCTCATGTACATGTATGGTGTGAATGTCTGTGTGTCTGAGAAGCATGTGTGTGACTTTGAAACCCCATGGATGCATGACACATATCCGTGACGATGTGTAGATTCACTCATGCAGTCTGGTCACCGTTGTATCCAATGTGTCTGTGGTGTACGAGCCATGATGCATGACCCTCCGGTGATGTGTGTGCATGGGATCAGTATGAGCCATGATGCATGTGAGTTTGAAGGCAACATTTATGTCCATGGAGGGCCTTGTACATGGATGCTGATGTTGATTGCATGCGCCGTGCCTGTTTCTGCATGTGTGTTGCGTGCATTGACCCATGTGTTCTGGAGGGACAGGATGGAAGTGACGTTTGACAGTGCCACTCATATGTTATTGCTTCCTGTCTAGGGGACTATTGTACAGTGCCCCGATGCTTGTGTTCTATGTCTCCCTCGACTCAGCGTTGAGTGAAGAAGAGGGCGGAGATGGCGCTGTGGAGCCAAGCGGCGGGATGCCTCCACCGGGTGGCGACGCAAGGTCCAGCCACCCTCCCAGGAATTGCCATCATCCGGGAGCGAGGGGACTGGTGCCGCGTCTGCCACTACGGCTGTAGCGGAAGGGCCGGGTGAGCCCCCACAGGGGCTTGCAATGGCGGAAGACGGTGCAGAGACATCCAGGTTGGTGGTCTCCTCAGAGGAGGAGGTGCCCGCTACTGAGCCCCACATGGGGCTTGGTGGGGGTAGAACCACTGGTGCAAGTGGTGCAGTCCAGGGTCAGGAGGCAGCACAGGTCACCACGGAGGGGCCTGTGCATGTCACTGTCCCTGACCCTGTGACTGCACCACCATGCACCAGCAGGGATGCCCTGTCCCAGGCCAGTCCGCAGTCCTGATTGGTGTCGCGTTGCGCACGTGTGACATTCGTGATGACGTGCGTGCTTCCTGGGGGAGCAGGCACACCACAGCAAAGAGCTGCGTGGCAACGTTGCACTGTTGGGAGGGGCCCTGGTCAGTGGGTTCCTACATGTGTCGCGCACTCTGGCCGACCTCTCCTCCTCTGTGGAGACTATGCGCCAGTCGTTCTCCCTGCCGTCTTCCGGCCCAGATTCCACAAGGGCCCCCTGTGGACCTGGCCCAACCAACACAGCCAGCTTGGTGGAGATCCCATCCCTGCCACAGTCGGGAGTCGGCGGTCCAGCAGGGGTGGACACCCCAACAACTGGAGACCAGCAGATGGAGGATGTGCAGGCATCATCTGACAGGGCACATGGACAGCAGCAGCAGCAGCAGGCTGTAGGTGGGAGCGATGATGGCTCGGGGCCATCAACATCAGAGGGGCAGGCATCGGCCAGAGGGCAGGAGAACCCTGGAATGGGAGTGTCTTCCATGTGGCTGCGGTTGGGCCAGCGTATAGAGGTGGAGCGGCAGAGCGGCGGAGCGGCGGTGCGGCGGCGGGCGGAAGAGGTGTGGCTCACCATGGTCAGGGCGGAGTTCTCCATGTGTCGGGCGTTGAGGCGGGCTGAGTCCCTCGAGGCAACTCGCAGGGAGTTGGAACAGGCCATGAGTGCATCCCTGCGACACCTCGGGGCCAGGACAGAGTCCCGCCTCCAGGGGATAGACATGGAGTTCGATGATGCCCTGGCCCGCAACATCACAGAGTGAGCCGCAGGACTTGCCCGCCGCCATTGTATATAGTTAGTTAGTGATAGGTTTCCTTTCTTTTTTTTATTATTTTCGGCCTCTTGGATAATGCCCCATGTGTTTGTATATAGTTGTAAATTAGGTAGGGTTTTGTATATAGGTTTCATTTCATTTGTTGGGCTCATGGACCCTTGTTGCAATATTTGTACATAGTTGGACAGTGGATTTATTTTCGAACATCATTTACCCTCACCATGGATCAATGGATTTTTGGGATTTTGGTTTCCTTTGGATTTACTTTGGTGGACAAGGATTTTTGACAAACTTTATTTAGGATTCATTTGGATTGTGTCATCAATATTGTTTTTTTTGATTTGGACATGCCTTTTTTTCTTGTTTATTATTATTTACATGCTTTGAATCATTTTTGTTATTTTTGTGCACAATACATTTTGATTGCTTAATTCTATGTGTGGTATTTGCTCTTTGTTTTACTGCATGTCACAATGTGGGTTTACACAATCACTCGCACCGAGTGTGTGTGTGTGACGGACATGTGTTGATGTGCATATTTGACTTTTGGTTAGTGACAAGTAATAGGCCTTTCAGTGTGGGGTGGATGGGAAACCTGATTGTGTCTAACGACTGGGGTGGCGTGCAGTGGGATTTTGGTGGACTAGAGGCCCATACATGTGCATCTTCATGACATGTTGGGTTGGGACCTGAGTCGGGGCCTGACCCTCAATGCTGGGTGGATGGGGGTCCTGGGGAACATGAGTCGGGGCCTGCTGGCAGGTGCCCATCAATGCTGGGTGGATGGGGGTGCTGGGGAACATGAGTCGGGCCTGCTGGCAGGTGCCCGTCAATGCTGGGTGGATGGGGGTGCTAGGGAACATGTGTCGGGGCCTGTTGGCAGGTGCCCGTCAATGCTGGGTGGATGGGGTGCTGGGAGAAATGAGTCGGGCCTGACCCTCAATGCTGGGTGGATGGGGTGCTGGGGACATGAGTCAGGGCCTGACCCTCAATGCTGGGTGGATGGGGGTGCTGGGAGACATGAGTCAGGGACTGACCCTCAATGCTGGGTGGATGGGGGTGCTGGGGAACATGAGTCGGGGCCTGCTGGCAGGTGCCCGTCAATGCTGGGTGGATGGGGGTGCTGGGAGACATGAGTCAGGGACTGACCCTCAATGCTGGGTGGATGGGGGTGCTGGGGAACATGAGTCGGGCCTGCTGGCAGGTGCCCGTCAATGCTGGGTGGATGGGGGTGCTGGGGAACATGAGTCGGGGCCTGCTGGCAGGTGCCCGTCAATGCTGGGTGGATGGGGTGCTGGGGGATATGAGTCGGGGCCGGACCCTCAATGCTGGGTGGATGGGGGTGCTGGGGGACATGAGTCAGGGCCTGACCCTCAATTCTGGGTGGATGGGGGTGCTGGGGAACATGAGTCGTGGCCTGCTGGCAGGTGCCCGTCAATGCTGGGTGGATGGGGGTGCTGGGAGACATGAGTCGGGGCCTGACCCTCAATGCTGGGTGGATGGGGTGCTGGGGGACATGAGTCAGGGCCTGACCCTCAATGCTGGGTGGATGGGGGTGCTGGGGGACATGAGTCAGGGCCTGATCCTCAATGCTGGGCGGATGGGCGTGCTGGGGAACATGTGTCGGGGCCTGCTGGCAGGTGCCCGTCAATGCTGGGTGGATGGGGGTGCTGGGAGACATGAGTCGGGGCCTGACCCTCAATGCTGGGTGGATGGGGTGCTGGGGGACATGAGTCGGGGCCTGACCCTCAATGCTGGGTGGATGGAGGTGCTGGGGGACATGAGTCGGGGCCTGACCCTCAATGCTGGGTGGATGGGGGTGCTGGGGGACATGAGTCAGGGCCTGACCCTCAATGCTGGGCGAATGGGGGTGCTGGGGAACATGTGTCGGGGCCTGCTGGCAGGTGCCCGTCAATGCTGGGTGGATGGGGGTGCTGGGAGACATGAGTCGGGGCCTGACCCTCAATGCTGGGTGGATGGGGTGCTGGGGGACATGAGTCGGGGCCTGACCCTCAATGCTGGGTGGATGGGGGTGCTGGGAGACATGAGTCAGGGACTGACCCTCAATGCTGGGTGGATGGGGGTGCTGGGGAACATGAGTCGGGGCCTGCTGGCAGGTGCCCGTCAATGCTGGGTGGATGGGGGTGCTGGGAGACATGAGTCAGGGACTGACCCTCAATGCTGGGTGGATGGGGGTGCTGGGGAACATGAGTCGGGCCTGCTGGCAGGTGCCCGTCAATGCTGGGTGGATGGGGGTGCTGGGGAACATGAGTCGGGGCCTGCTGGCAGGTGCCCGTCAATGCTGGGTGGATGGGGTGCTGGGGGATATGAGTCAGGGCCTGACCCTCAATTCTGGGTGGATGGGGGTGCTGGGGAACATGAGTCGTGGCCTGCTGGCAGGTGCCCGTCAATGTTGGGTGGATGGGGGTGCTGGGAGACATGAGTCGGGGCCTGACCCTCAATGCTGGGTGGATGGGGTGCTGGGGGACATGAGTCAGTGCCTGACCCTCAATGCTGGGTGGATGGGGGTGCTGGGGGACATGAGTCAGGGCCTGACCCTCAATGCTGGGCGGATGGGGGTGCTGGGGAACATGTGTCGGGGCCTGCTGGCAGGTGCCCGTCAATGCTGGGTGGATGGGGGTGCTTGGAGACATGAGTCGGGGCCTGACCCTCAATGCTGGGTGGATGGGGTGCTGGGGGACATGAGTCGGGGCCTGACCCTCAATGCTGGGTGGATGGAGGTGCTGGGGGACATGAGTCGGGGCCTGACCCTCAATGCTGGGTGGATGGGGATGCTGGGGGACACGTGTCGGTGCTCACTTGTACGTGGTGACATGTGGGCTGGCTGGGGGGCTTCACCAGGGTGGATGGGCTACCTGTGGGGCATGGCCAGGGGTGCAGTGTGTTCCCCTGTGTTGTGGTCTGCCTGCAGACCCTGGGGAGGGGGGAGAGGGCGCACCAGGGGGTCACACACCAACAATTTGTTGGGGCACCCCCGAAATACACATACCCCGCTCGCACAGGGCCAATCGCGTGTGATTCTCCCCAAGCACCCCCGAAATACACATACCTCGCTCGCACAGGGCCATTTGCGTGTGATTCTCCCCGCGCACCCCTGAAATACAAGTACCCCGCTCGCACAGGGGCAATCGCGTGTAATTCTCCCTGCGCACCATTGAAATACACGTACCCGCTCGCACAGGGCCAATCGCGTGTAAAACTCCCGCGCACCCCTGAAATACACGTACCCTGCTCGCACAGGGCCAATCGTGTGTGATTCTTCCCACGCACCCCCGAAATACACGTACCCCACTTGCACAGGGCCAATCGTGTGTGATTCTTCCCGCACACCCCGAAATACACGTACCCCACTCGCACAGGGCCAATCGCGTGTAAAACTTCCTGCGCACTCCCGAAATACAAGCACCCCGCTCGTACAGGGCCAATCGCGTGTAAAACTTCCCGCGTACCCCCGAAATACACATGCCCCGCTCGCACAGGGTCAATCGCGAGTGATTCTCCCCGCGCACCCCCGTAATACACGTACCCCGCTCGCACAAGGCCAATCGCGGGTAAAACTTCCTGTGCACCACCAAAATACACGTACCCTGCTCGCACAGGGCCAACCGCGGGTAAAATTTCCCGCGCACCCCTGAAATACACGTACCCCGCTCGCACAGGGTCAATCGCGTGTGATTCTCCCCACGCACCCCGAGATACACAAACCCCGCTCGCACAGGGCCAATCGCGTGTAAAACTTCCCGGGCACCCGTGAAATGCACGTACCCCGCTCGCACAGGGCCAATCGCGTGTGATCTTCCCCACGCACCACCGTAATACACGTACCCCGCCCGCACAGGGCCAATCGCGGGTAAAACTTCCCGCGCCCCCCAGAAATACACGTACCCCGCTCGCACAGGGCCAATCGCATGTAATTCTCCCTGCACACTCCCGAAATACACGCACCTCGCTCGCACAGGGCCAATCGTGTGTAAAACTTCCAGCGCACCCCCGAAATACACGTACCCCGCTCGCACAGGGCCAATCGCGTGTGATTCTCCCTGCGCACCCTCGCAATACACGTACCCCGCTCGCACAAGGCCAATCGCGGGTAAAACTTCCCGCTCACCCCGAAATACATGTACCCCGCTTGCACAGGGCCAATCGCGTGTGATTCCCCCGCGCACCCCCGTAATACACGTACCACGCTGCACAGGGCCAATCGCATGTGAGTCTCCCCGCGCATCAGGCTACGTGTATTCGGAGGGGTGCGCAGGGAGTTTTACAGGCGTATTCATGGTTGGGGGCTGTATGCTGGTCCACTGGCCTGTGCACCATGTACGGGATTTGTGCGCTGTTCATGGCACACAGGGAGGGGTCGGGGGCGTAACTGGCGCTGCTGCAGGGTCGCTGCGCCACTCTGCACCACGGCTGGTTATGGATGTTTGAATCCATGAATACGCTGTGCGTGGAAATGGATTTTGGCGCACGCGGCTGGTGCAGACTGCCGCACGCACACACTGTGCGCCAGCCGTGTGCGACACTTGTGCGCTGAATTCTATGGATTACCCCCTAAAATTTTACACTGAAGTATTTATAACCCCAAATAAATGTGAACTTTGTTTTGTGATCATCTTCCTTTACTTTTCCTTAGTAAATGTATCTCATCTCACTATTTACTGCATTTAGGAGTGTAATAGGCACTCTTCTTAATTGGCACTTACCTCAGCAATCCCTATCATATACTCTTCTTAGAGTTTAATGCATATTCTTTGGTCCTCTTGGAAGCCTTTAAATACACATCCTGTGACCATATATTTACACTTAGGCTATAGCCCCTCCCCTTTATTTAC
This sequence comes from Ambystoma mexicanum, assembly GCF_040938575.1. NCBI lineage: Eukaryota > Metazoa > Chordata > Amphibia > Caudata > Ambystomatidae > Ambystoma > Ambystoma mexicanum. Next base: position 262,483,068 of record NC_090921.1, on the reverse strand, counting down.
CACTTTCAATGCTTTACTTACGTCAGTGGCTCAGCTCGAGTCCCTCGGCATCGAGTCTTCCGAAATTGATTGGTTCACCTTCAGTCCGGGGGCACCTGCGGGGACCAGACAGGAATTTCATCAAAGGGGCACCTGTCGACCATTTCTTTCCACATGTGTATATTGCGTGCCCCTCTCCAGAAAAAGCTCCACGAATTTCTGGCTAATGGCGAAATACGTTGATCGTACGGGGGTCTAGGTCTGGGCCTAGGTATCTGGATCTTGAACCATCCACACCACTACCAAAATGTACTCCAGCACCCTGGAGTGTATTTCATGCGCAGAATGGACTTGCCATAATAAATGAACTCAGAATCAAATAATCAGACAAACTCAAAGAATATGGCAAATTATTACTTTATTGTCAGCTCGAATAAAGTAGGGAAATCTGGTGACCTTACAAAATGCAGCTCACTCATTCTCATTGAAGTTTTAAGTACGCAAAGGCTTTATGACATCATCCTACGTGGCAAACAGAAAAATCTATTGAGGGAACATATATACCATTAGTATGTATAAGTGTTGGCACCATTGGCTGCCCCTATCTGTTAGGGACGACTCAATCTACCTCCAAATACGTATTATACTGATTATGAAAAATAATAACGGTGGATTGGCTATTGCAAAATAGTATGCCACTACATAGCCATTCATGATTTGTTGGCATACTCTCCCAACCTTGGACATTCGGCTTTTTAGCAGCATGTGAACAGAATGAAACCCAGGTGCAGAGAACTACGTCAGACCACTGGCCACATTGGTCAATTAGTCTACCATTTCTCATCAGTTAAACCATGAGCCAAGGCTTCTCATTTGTAGTTGACCTTGCTGACTGTTTTCTTCTCTGGTATTTTCAAGGGAGTCAGGGTACACTGCTATCTTCGTCGGAGGCTTAATGAATTGACCTTGTTTTCGGGTCCTGCATCATGTGTCAGTAGACCACGAATTTGTCCTTTTTGACCTGCTATTTACTGCTATTTGATTTAATTGTGCTGGGTGCTATTACTCCTCTTGGCCTCTAGAGATTTGGTTGCTCTGTCTTTCATGTGCTTTCTTCACCTTTAATTGTCCAATACTTGGCACACGCAGATGTTTTCGCTTCTGCTTAATCTAAGAGAAATGTGCCCTTCGTTCATAGCTTATCCTGGTTAACTCCCTTTGTACTTTACAATTATGTCTTGCTGTGTCATCCTTAGTCTTAGCAAACCAGATATTATGTGTTTCTTGCATGAAGCTGTTTTCTGCAGTGTTTCTGATCTGCAGCCCAGGTTCGTCTCTGAGGTAGTTTTGACAAGATTCGAAGTCCATCTTTTCATCATGTCTGCTTTCCTCACGTTATAGTTTCTACTGCAGCAAGCTTCTATCTAATTTAGCTACTTTGTGTAACTGCATCTATACATTCACTACTTGTCTGATTACTTATCTTCTTTGCGTATATGATTTCTTCGTCTCTGCATACTTGTTTCTCTTGTTACTTCAGTTACATTATCATTCTTTAATCTTTCGCATATCGTTTTGTATGCCATTGTGTCTTCCCTTTATGATGTCACTTTACTCTCATCTGTTCACACTTACAGTTCTTCCATGTCCAATGGTGTATGTCGACATTCCTCCACCACTTCAGTGCAAGGGTGTATTCAATGCGGCTGTCTGAGTGCATACTTTCTTTCGTATCTTTGATAAGGTATTGGAATAAAACCCGGTGTCATACTGTGACAATGTGCATGTCTTATTGTAGTGTCTGTTTTTATTATATATATATAAACACGACTATAAGGCTTGGCTGACACTGAGATACTGGAGCAGGAAGTAAAACAGGTAGGACCTTTCCTCTAACACTGCGTTTTCGTTGCCTAGGAAACGGGGTCTGAAGAGGAGGAGATCGAGCCCAATGGTCTCAGCTGGGCGTATTAATGGATGCTGCCAGAAGTTGATCAGGATAAGTCCTGTAGCGCCGTTGCGCAAAGTTGAGTGTTTCAGCATTTAAAGTTAAAAGGTTGCTTCAACGTAGAAGCAGAGTAAGAGAGGAGAAGCTGTTTAACGAAATGCTGCCGCGTTTCATGATCTTTTGAAGAGCCGCGGAGCGAATGTATTACCTGGTATGCGGAGAGGGAGAGCGAGGGAGGAGAAGTTGTTTAACGAAACGCTGCCGCGTTTCATGATATTTTACAGAGCCGCCGAGTGAAGCTTTTCTGTGTATGCGGAGAGAGAGAAAGAGAGGAGAGTTCCGTATGCGCCGAACTGAAGAGCACAGCTGACTCCGGAGCCGAGCCGAGAGGTCAGATAAGGGGCGGAAAATTGGACGAGCCTTCTCTTGCCCTCGACAGCGGAGGAAAATATATTACTCAGGTAACGCTACGTTATAACAGGGAGGAGTCGAGAGACAGAAAATGCTATGAGCCAGGCAAAGCAGGAAAATGCTCTTTCAACCACTAATAGGGCATTGTACTGAAGGGGTAAAACATACAATCTACGAAAGGAAGACCGAAATAACAGGGTAGCCCTAACTACCAGTCAAAATATGCAAAGGTGAAGAGAAAGCGAAGGAGAATTTTACAGAGGGGCCGTCAGGATTGCATAAGAAACTGTCAAGCTAAAATATAAAGCCAACAGTAAGGTTGGGAGGTTATAAAAGCAACAGAGTCTCTGCAAAGCAAGAGAATATCTGAACTGTCGAGTGCTAAAGGTTGATTTTTGAAAATAAGAATAAAGACTTGAGAAGGACACTTCTAAAACAAATAGAGGAAAAGAGAGCAGACCATAATTATCTAAAAGAGAAGAAGATCTCCAACAGAAGGAGAGAATACCGCACAGAGAAAAGAAGGGAAAACAAGACAAAGAGAAAACAAGACACACGGCCCTCATTTGAGTACAACTTACTCATTTGGCCTTGCTGGCTGACTCTCTCTCTCCTTGAAGATCTACAGCAAGCTGAAAAGAAGTATCCTTTTTCTGGTGTTTCTAAAAGAAAAGAAAATTTGATTAATAAAGATTTGGGCTCTCTTTCAGTCCAAAGAAACTATTTGATGGCCGAAGACTCATAATTCTTTGGTTTCAAACAATATCATAAGTATATCATACATATGTTATCACAGTTGGTGTCAGACGTGGGATCCTGAGAGCGCCATGGAAGACCTGATTAAAACCCTAAGCGAGGGTCAGCAACTTTTACAGCAAGCCTTACAGATGCAATCACAACAAGCTCAAGCTGACAAGTTAGCCTTCCAACAAGCCTTACAAATACAGCAGGCTCAACTACTCCAAGTCACCAACGCACAAAACAACCCCCAGGTCCCTACCTCGGTCTTGCAAAAATATTCGGCAGGAGAAGACCCAGGACATTTCTTCGTGAATTTTGAAAGAGTAGCCCGAAATGCCCAGTGGCCCGTCGAGAGATGGTGTCATTACATCGCACCATTGATGACCGGTGAAATGCAGTGTGCATATCAAGCGGCAAACCCTGCCAGTGATACGAGCTATGGCGACATGAAAAAGGTGGTATTAGAAAGAATGGGACACGACGAGGAAACTTATCGAGTGAAGTTTAGAGAAGTCAAGTTGAAAGTGGAAGAAACCCCACGACAATTGTTTTACCGAGTAAAGGAGTTAGCAGAGAAATGGTTACAACCGGGTACTTCTACTTCAGCAAAAATGACAGAAAAAGTCATTTTGGAACAGTTCATCGAGGCCCTCCCGGGTCTGGTACAGAGGTGGGTCAAACAACATCCCAGGCTGTCGTTGACGGAGGCTGTGGAAGTAGCCTCAGCTTACCAAAAGGCTGGACAAGGGAGGGTGATGACCTATCCGACCAGCTATAAACCACCCCTTTTGTTGAACAAGTCTGCTACTGCACCAAGATGGCCACACTCAATGCTACGAAGATCAGAAGGTGACGGCGTACGCTCCTGACCTAGCAGTGAGGGTCCGGTGAATCATCGTCAAGCTACTCCTATATCTAGAGGCCCACAATGTTTCGACTGCGGGGACGGGGACATTTAGCAAGATTCTGCCCGAAAAAACCTAAAGCAGAACCAATGGAAGTTGGATTACTCGAATCACAAAAGGGAAATGAAGCTACAGAAATGATGAGTGCGAGACCGTCGCAGTATCTATATACCTGCGACGCAGAGGTGGATGGAAAACACACCACAGCATTAATTGACTCAGGGAGCCTACAGACAGCGGTAACATCAGAGCTGGTAGGTGAAGATTCTTATTCCTCAGAGAAAATCCCTATCCGATGTGTGCATGGTGATGTAAGGGTATACCCATCTAAGGAAATACGAATCAAAGTAGTCGGAGAAACGATGGGGGTAAAGGCAGCAGTATTACCTCATTTACCAAAACCCTTTTAATTGGCTCCGATATACCAAATTTCCCAGAGTTAGTTCATAAGATTGAGAAGAGCTGGTTGGAAACGGCCCCTTCCCATAGTGATGAAATACCTAGTCCAACTCCTAAAATGCAAAAAAGCAAAAAGCTCAGACGCTATCTGAAGAAAGAATGGAGAGTCAAAAATGTTTTACCGGTGGCAGTGGATTGGAGGATCGAGGAAGACGGAGACAGTTTTCGCTCTGCTCAAGAGCTAGATCCTTTGCTGCAATATGCTCGAGAAAGGGCTCTGGAGAGAGTAACGGGAGAAGGACCACGATTCATCAAAGAAAATGGGTTATATTATAGATTAACTAAGGCCAGGAATGGCGAGGACTTAAAACAACTGCTGATTCCCCATAAATTCTATCAGACTATTATGGAGGTGGCTCACATACAAATTGGTGAGGGCCACTTAGGAACGGAGAAGACAACCAAAAAAATATTGGATAGGTTTTATTGGCCGGGATTGTATCAACAGGTAGTTTGTTTCTGTCAATCATGCGAAGAGTGCCAGCGGAAGAACCGAGCCAATGTAAAAAGAGCACCACTTCAACCTATGCCACTAGTGATGGAACCATTCAGTAGGATCGGAATAGACATCGTTGGACCTTTGGAACCGACACGAAGAGGTCACAAATACATTCTTGTAGTGGTCGATTATGCAACTAGGTATCCCGAGGCATTCCCATTGAAAGCCACAAATACGCGACAGATTTGTGATGCCATCATACCTTTTATTGGACGAGTTGGGATACCCAGAGAGATTGTCACCGATCGGGGGTCGAATTTCATGTCTAAAGTATTAGAACAAGTTTGTGAGACGCTAAAAATAGAACACCTGAAAACTGCTGTGTATCACCCACAGACCGATGGGCTAGTAGAACGTTAGAATAACACCATTAAACAGATGCTGAAGAAAACGACTTCCCCAGATAATAAAGACTGGGATAGAGTACTTGCATGGATTCTAATGACACTCAGGAATACTCAGCAGTCCTCAAAGGGGTTTTCACCCTTTGAGTTATTATTCGGGAGACCCGTTCGTACTTTGTTAGACCTGTTAAAAGAAGCTTGGGAAGAACAACCAAAACATGAAATAACACTAACAGAATATGCTTCCCAACTACAAGAAAGAGTAGAAAAGCTACAAAGTGTTGCAAGAGATAACCTTCTCCAAGCACAGATAAGACAAGAAAGATACTACAATCAAAATACACAGTTCTACATCAGAGAACAAAATGCTAGCTACTTGGAAAGGTCCTTACGAGGTTCACAAAGTCTTAGGACCATTAACATGCAAGGTGAAACAGACAGACTGTGAATTTCCGTATCAAACCTATCATGTCAATTTACTTAAAAAATGGAGATCTCCCATCCCAACAATGGCCATGATATCCGTGAATGAAACTACAGAAGAACAATTTTTACAAATAAAGGAAAAAACTGGTTCGGAGGATCTGAATGTGAATCCAGAGTTGTCAGCTGTACAAAAAACAGAGTTGTCTAGGGTCATACAAAAGTTTACCCATGTATTCTCTTCCCTACCAGGGAGGACTAATTTAACAAATCATCAGATAGTCACTAAACCGGGAACTATCGTGAGACAAAGACCTTATCGAATTCCTGAATCAAAGATCAAAGCTTTCAACCAAGAAGTTCAAGAAATGCTAGATCTTGGGATCATTGAACCTTCTTACAGTGATTGGTGCTCTCCTGTAGTTCTTTTACCAAAGCCGGATGGGAGTGTAAGATTTTGCATGGATTTTCGAAAAGTAAACAACATTTCTAAATTTGATGCGTATCCAATCCATCGAATAGAAGATCTCCTGAACAATTTAGGGAAGGCAACATTTTTGACTACCATTGATCTAACCAAAGGTTACTGGCAAATTCCCCTACTTCCGGCTGATAAGGAAAAGACGGCGTTTGCCACACCCACAGGTTTATATCAATTTATTGTGCTACCCTTCGGGTTGCATGGAGCTCCGGCCACCTTTCAACGACTAATGAACCATATCATCAAGGGACATGAACAATATGTCGGTGCTTACCTTGATGATATCATAATCTACAGCAACACATGGGCAGAACACCTACAACATCTTGCTAGTATCCTTAAGACTCTAGAAACGACAGGATTACACGTAAATCCCAAAAAAACTCATGTTGCCATGTTTCATACAAAGTATCTAGGATATTATGTCGGTCAAGGGATCATCAAACCTCAAGAAGAAAAGATCAAGGCTATAAGGCAGTTGAAATTTCCAGCTACACCGAGAAAAGTACGGGCATTTCTAGGATTTGTGGGATACTACAGATGATTTATTCCACACTTTTCTACTCTCGCCGGCCCTCTGACAGATCTCTTAAAGAAGAACTCAATGACAAAGAAAACTTGGGAAACTCTAGAGACGTTACAAGCATTTAAGGCATTAAAGGAGGCCCTCACTGAGAGAGCTGTGTTGCACTGCCCAGATTTTAAAGCACCGTTTTATCTACAGACCGATGCCTCAGGTACCGGACTCGGTGCTGTGCTGTTTCAGGATCAAGGAGAGAAAGAAAGACCCATACTCTTCATTAGTCGGAAGCTATTGCCACATGAATTGAGTTACCCAACTATTGAGAAGGAATGTTTGGCCGTAAAGTGGGCTATTGACGCTCTCAGATATTATCTCTTAGGCCGAGAATTTACTTTAATAACGGATCATGCCCCATTGGTATGGCTTGCTCGGAACAAGGATTCGAATCAGAGAATACTTAGATGGTTCCTTTCCCTCCAGCCCTTCTCTTTCAGGACAGTTCATAAACCAGGAAAACTGTTAGCCCAAGCTGATTATCTATCCAGGGCTGAAACCCTTCCCGATCGTAAGGGTTTAGTAGAGGGGGTGTGACAATGTGCATGTCTTATTGTAGCGTCTGATTTATTATATATATATAAACACGACTATAAGGCTTGGCTGACACAGAGATACTGGAGCAGGAAGTAAAGCAGGTAGGACACTGTGTTTTCGTTGCATAGGAAACAGGGTCTGAAGAGGAGGAGATCGAGCCCAACGGTCTCAGCTGGGCGTATTAATGGATGCTGCCAGAAGTTGATCAGGATACGTCCTGTAGCGCCGTTGCGCAAAGTTGAGTGTTTTAGCATTTAAAGTTAAAAGGTTGCTTCGACGTAGAAGCGGAGTAAGAGAGGAGAAGCTGTTTAACGAAACGCCGTCGCGTTTCATGATGTTTTGAAGAGCTGCGGAGCGAACGTTTTACCTGGTATGCGGAGAGGGAGAGCGAGGGCGGAGAAGTTGTTTAACGAAACGCTGCCGCGTTTCATGATATTTTACGGAGCCGCCGAGTAAAGCTTTTCTGTGTATGCGGAGAGAGAGAAAGAGAGGAGAGTTCCGTATGCGCCGAACTGAAGAGCACAGCTGATTCCGGAGCCGAGCCGAGAGGTCAGATAAGGGGCGGAAAATAGGACGAGCCTTCTCTTGCCCTCGACAGCGGAGGAAAAGACATTACTCAGGTAACGCTACGTTATAACAGGGAGGAGTCGAGAGACAGAAAATGCTATGAGCCAGGCAAAGCAGGAAAACGATCTTTCAACCACTAATAGGGCATTGTACTGACGGGGTAAAACATACAATCTACGAAGGGAAGACCGAAATTACAGGGTAGCCCTAACTACCAGTCAAAACATGCAAAAGTGAAGAGAAAGCGAAGGAGAATTTTACAGAGGGGCCGTCAGGCTTGCATAAGAAACCGTCAAGCTAAAATATAAAGCCAACAGTAAGGTTGGGGAGGTTATAAAAGCAACGGAGTCTCCGGAAAGCTAGAGAATATCTGAACTGTCGAGTGCTAAAGGTTGATTTTTGAAAATAAGAATAAAGACTTGAGAAGGACACTTCTAAAACAAATAGAGGAAAAGAGAGCAGACCATAATTATCTAAAAGAGAAGAAGATCTCCAACAGAAGGAGAGAATACCGCACAGAGAAAAGAAGAGAACCCGAGACAGAAAACAAGACACACGGCCCTCATTTGAGTACAACTTACCCATTTTGCCTTGCCTGCTGACTCTCTCTCTCCTTGAAGATATACAGCAAGCTGAAAAGAAGTATCCTTTTTCTGGTGTTTCTAAAAGAAGTATATCATACATATATTATCACACATACAAAGAGTCTTCTTGCTTTACTTCCAGTATGACAGAGGTGAGTGGCCGGGCACTTGAGGTGATGTCAGCTGCTTCTCTACAGTGTGATGCGCATGTTTGCTTTTTGCTGCATGCTGTGAGGTGCTTATGTCAGTTGCAAGTGCTATGTGCGTGACTGGAGGGATCGTGAAAAGGCTGCATGGCACTGAGGATTAGGAACGTCCATACGGTCTCAGTGGTGACCTATAAGACATGAATTGCAGTATACATATATCTATTGATGTCGAAACTGAGTGTCACAGAATGAGGTATTTCAACATAATTTAAAAGAGTGGAAAGGCATCACAGGGTGAAAAACGAAGTACATTTACTAATAGATAATTCATCATCATAGGATGGTACGTGCACCAGAAGTCTTTAAGTTGGAAGATCGATATTGCAGGTTGATGCACTCCTGGCAAAGGGCGATGGGGAGTGGTAAATGAGTGGGTTCTGGATGAGGGTGGAGAGGAAGGAGAGGAGTGAGGCGGTAGAATGCGGGGATGTCCCAGGGTACAGATAATGGCGAGAAGAGTAGGAATGGGAGTTTTTGCAGCATAATTTTTCATCGAAGTAGATTTCATTGAGTTTCCATTAGCAGCATTCAGACTTTGATAATCGTTCGCTCTTTCTTTAGGTAAGAAATGGAAGGCAGGCGGATCCTTAACCAGCGAGCTAAAGGACATGTAAATCGCTCTGAGGCCTCCCGAGATTCTGGCATATGTGGGTTTGGAGTCGAACGGGCATGTGCTGGGAACTGAGCAGCCGAATGGATCACCTGATGGATATTGTATCTTCTTGATTTAGGTGTCGATTTTGGTAGACTAGGGCCTACCGATGGCATTACCACCCTGTCTTATTGTTGGCATGTTGACTATGGAAGGGAATGTAGCCCGACACAGAGATCTTGAGAAGGTGATGCTTAAGAGATGCCGTAGGCGGAAGACACAAAAGAATGCACTGATATCTCTGAGCAGGGGCGTTGCTAGGGGGGGCTAAGGGGGCTATAGCCCCTGATCTTTTGGTTGTAGCCCCGGATAGAATCTCAGGAGCTACAGCCAAAAGACTAGCTAACCCCCAGTACCAACATTTTCCGACATCAGCTTAGCCCCGGGTCTTTTCCAGACCTGGCAACTCCCCTGTCTCTGAGATTAAAAATGTGCCTTTTGCAGGGAGTTTGAGAAGTTTGTTTGTTTCTTTGTTTGTTTATTAATTTGTATTGCGCACCAGACCCAAGGGTATCAGGGCGCAGCAGTTACAAGCAGGTGCACAGTTTAGGTTACAAGTTTACATAGTATAAAGTTTAAAGTTGCAACTTTAAAGGTGTAGGAGGTGGGAGTCGCAAGTAAGACTATCTAAATAGGCCTTGTGACTGATGCCCTGACTGCAAAAACGTACATTTTCTGACAATAATAGCTTTCTCATACATGGCAAGTTTTCCCATAGGTAGGAGGTGGCCATGTAATCTGCATTTTGTACAGTGAACGAGGAAGAAGTCTCACTTTGAATATGGCACTGCTGAATTGGGTATACATATACTAATGTAGGGATTCACTCATCCTAGCCATAAAACATTGAATACTATCTCTTACATCAAATATATCTTGCAAATGCGTAAGGTGCATCTAGGAAACACTTGTCGGCAAAACAGGTACAAACCTAATACATTATCACCATTTCCCATATGTCCTTCTGTGGATCCCAAACGCACTCATATTGGTAATCAACCCTTCTATTCATTATAGATTCCTAAAATATAAACATAAACATTTATTTATTCAATGTGATGATTTAATAAACCCTGCATAATTTGTAAATAAATTCAATTTCATTCCAATATTTCTTCATACGTCATCTTAAACAATTATTTACATTCATTTTCACATGTTTTCTCCCCCATCTTATTCAGAGCGAATGAGAACTCAACTCAGTGGCTGAATATTCCTAAAAAATCGAGTGATTTATATTATCAATCGATACCCGACAGATCATAAGTAATGTTGTAGAGATGTTCTTCTTCCTCTGCTCCTATTGCGGCTACTATAGGGTCTACATGTTTCAGGTTATTTCAGCCCTTCTTCAGGAAGTCCTGATCAGTCTTCCTGCTGCTAATCAATAGCACATTGTATGTAAACTGCGGCTCTCATTTGAACTACAATGCCCATGATCCCTCACTATTGACTATGCTGGCTAGGGCTGATGGTAGCTGTGGTCCAAAAATATCTGGAGAGCCAATGGTTGGAGATCCGTGATGTAGATAATTACTGCAATGAAGGGCACATTTCCTTCACACTGACCGACATGGAGCCCACTCTCTAGGGTCTGGTTATGCCCTACCAGGCCAACCATAACCCTATTTCTATGTTAATGTAATGCCTGAAGAGACTGCTATGGAGGGGGCTGACGTAGCCTCTACTGATTATGGTCTTGTATTTTGTCCTCTCTGAAACACTTCTATCTCTGTTCCTCTTACAGGGATGGTTCCTGTCAGTAAGGTGAGCCTGGATTACCTCCTCTCCAAGAATGGACAAGGTAACGCAGTGGTTATTGTCATTGGAGGAGCAGCTGAATCCCTCAACTGTCTTCCTGGGGAGGAAAGGGTCATCCTGAGAAGTCGGAAGGGCTTTGTACGCCTGGCTCTGGAACATGGGTGGGTATCACAGCTTACAAGAGAAAACAGTAATGATTGAAATGCAACCCAGAGCTACCCGTGGAGTATAAATGACTGACCCAAAAGCTTGGCTTGGTTTAAGGTCCACCAAAACCTATCTACAAAGTATGGGATCCACCAATAGGAATCGGAGGATCAGAGATCAGCTATGTCTCAAACTCACTGGTTGCCATAGGCAAGGCCAGGGATCTCCAGAGAGATAATTACAAGGTTAGAAATCCTACCTAGCACTGTAGTCGGACTAAGGGATTCACCCAGAATCATCAGAGTTGTAGATCCGCTCAGAACTTCCCTGAACAGGGAGAAATGTCCCACAAGAACAATTATCTAGGTTTACATTATTTTAAACACAAATATAAATACAAATACATACAATACAGGAAGATCACTCCACACATGTGCTTCAACAAGGTCTTGAATTTAGCTAGATTCCTGTCCAGAGGAGTATGTTATCCACTTGGAGATATCATTTCAACCTAAATCTAAAAGCAGGGTAAGAGATCCACCCTGCATTATCACTAGTGTGAAATATACACCCAGAGCCCTTGGCAGGGGCACTGACTCTGAGCCATGCTTATGTTCTATGTATTGCCTCCCTTGACAGCTGTCAGATGAAACATTATAAATACACGCACAATCTCAACTATCTGACACAGCACAAATTACCAACTGATCAGAGGTGATGGTTATGATTGGCTCCCAGCGGGAAGTTCCTAAGAATGATCGCAAATCGCAAAAAGGCCTCACAGGAGCAGGGACTGGGCATGTTTGAGGGATCGTGCATGCATCGGGGTAAGGACAGAGATATGAGCTGGGAGGTGAGGGGGAAAGGTGGTGTGGGTGATATGGTGGGAATGGGTAAGGGCATTCTCAGGCTGTCCAACGGATAGGAAGTGAGCAGACAAGAGGACAGCCGATGAGGAGTGCATAGAGAAGGCCGGTGAGTGGAGGGGAAATGCACTGGGCTGTGTGGGAGGGTTCCGGGCTGTACTCTTGGATTAAAAGGGTAATGAAAGAAATTGAGGGACACTGCATGAAAAAGAAGAAGGTGCGGGATATCATATTTAAAAAAAAACTCTCAGTGCAGTGACATATTATTGTAGAGAAAACATTGTGTAAAGACAACAAGGACCTTATAGTCATGATCAAAGTCAGAGTCATGATCATGCTAAGGTTTAGAATAAAAGTTAACTTTAAGATTATGTTTTTCATTAAAGATAAGATTAGGGTTAAATGGGGATGCTGCAGCCTCATGTCCCACTTCATTTTGAACATGGAATAATGGTTTGGACTATTAGGTTTGTATTCAAATTTGAGCCATTCCTCTTCAATCTACCTTCTGTTTACCAGAAACTCCTACCTTTAACTTATACGTAGCCACAAACCCAGACCTAGCCTTTAGCCACTAGCCCTGATTCTACAGACATCCTCATCTCTAAACATATACAACAACAGAGCCTATACACCAACACTTACCATAAAGATAACCAGTAATGCTATTCCCAGGCCTCACCCTAACTTAACTCTAAATTCTACTTGACACTGAGCCTGTCCACTGTTTCCCAAACTGTATCAACTAACTCTTACTGTAATTCAACTGCAAGCCAAACCCATAAAGTTACCCCAAATGTATCAGTAATCTGAACCCTAAAGGAAATCTAATTCAAGACCTGAATCAGAATAATTGTCCTAATCAGTAACTCGAATACTGTAAACATCTGCAAACATAACATTGACCCTCTTTTTTAGATAACTATTATCATAGCTCGACCTCTCACCAAGATCTGTAAAACCTTCCTCTAGGTCTAAAATTAATTGTATTGTTGTGGGCCAAAGTTGATTTTTTCAGAAGGGGCCCTGCTACCGTGGGCTTCCACACCCTTTACATTTGTGCATGTACCTGAGTAGTATTAAAAATAAGTCTGTGTGTATGCAAAACATGGGATGATCTGTTGTGAGAGGGCCATCGGGGCAATGTAATGTGGGGACCCTGAGATTTTAGCCTTCGCTGGAACTAGATTAATATCCTGAATCCTGTTCCCGGAAAGGTGACAATCTTCATAGTTCCCGTCAAATATCATTCCATTTCTGATGGAAAAGCAGAGCTAGTTCATCACATAGTTGCTGGGAGTCTATTGACATTGATATTAAAGCAGATGCTGTGTATAGCTCATTGAGAGTGCCAAAGAGTTCTTTGGAAATATTTGGTACAGTCATGTCCTTGCAAGAGTAACCCACCTTTTTTGTGTTACAGATACTTTTTTATACCTATGATGTATCTGCTTTAGCAGGAGTATTTCAAAAACTGAATAGCAAATACCCTGCTTTCTGCCTTTTTTTCTAATGCAATTCTTTTCTTTTCTAAGGGCCTTATTATACAAGGGGTGAGACTTTAATTTTTCTTCTCCTTAAATATTTAAAATAGATCAATATATTCAAATGTGTGTTTATATTTTGAAGGATGTTAGAAAGTAACGTCAGACAATGTTCACTTTTTGTGAGAAAAACCTGATGGTGTCTCCCTAGCTAGTCCCTGGGGATCTGTCATCCAGGTGGCCAGGACGCGGCCATCGTTATTGGATCCTGTTCCTGGGGTTGGACCAGTGAGGGAGGATCACCTAGATGGGGGGTCCTTGGGGAGTGGGAAGGGACACTGATGGGTGAGACACACTAGTCCCCTTCTTTCAACACCTTTTCCCCATCCGACCACGTAGAATATTCCAAAACACTGCCCCCCTTTTCCAACTCAAACACTTTTGCACAACACGAAAGACAACAGACTAACACCCGAGCCATTTACCTGACATGTCCCCATACACGGGTCAGGCAAAGTCAGACAATGGCCCAGAATCACACACACCTGATGGCCCTTTCCCTTCCCCAGAGGGATAAAAGGTGGAGCACGAGAGCACAGGACAAGCGAGGCAGACCGCACACCGTGAGAACTAACTCAGCACATCAGTTCAAGAGGAGGAGAAAGACGGCGCAGACCAAGAGGGTGACAAGGCCTGTGAAACCTCCGCAGAAGGAATTATACGTGTGTGAACAATAGCCAGTGTGTGTTGCAGCAGATGTCGAGGGAAGAGCCGATAATAAACCGAACTGTATTGAATGATAAATAGCGAACGGCTAATTTGAATTTTTGAGAAGCTTAAAGATATAATTGACGAGAGAGGGGGAAAACTAGCAACAGAGGAGTCCGGCACCATGTGGGTTCTCAGACAGGAAACTCTGGGCAATTACTCGATGGTAGAAACTGCTGTAACTAGAATCCCTTGGGAAGAGGTGAAAAGAGGTCAAAGTGGTCATACATGGGGGCTTTTAAAATCCTCTGTACCGTCGAAAGTCTTTGACTGACAGATGATGGAGTAGCTTCTGTGCACCATCCCCAGACCGATGGCCTGGCAGAAAGATTCAATAAAACCCTGAAACTAATTCTCTGAAAGCTGGTAGACAAGGGCGGGAAAGACTGGGACCGAATGATCCCATGGGCACTATTTGCAGTGAGGAAAACTCCCCAAGCTTCCACAGGTTTCTCTCCCTTTGAGTTACTCTATGGGAGAGAGTCGAAAGATGTCCTGGGTGTTAGGCAGAATTATATGCAGTACCCTTTGGGAACACCACACACAATTAGGACTACAAGTGACAGTACAAATTCACCTTTGGTACAAGCCTGTACTACACAGTAAAGTGGTAGCGATGGCTGAGCAGCCAGACTTATCTCAAGAGTAAAGTGAGCAGTATCAATAGTTACACAAGGGACAGCAATTACTATGATTCAAACAAACACTGACTCAAGGTTTCTGAGTAAAAGAATATACATTTATTTACACATCAGTTATTAAACATTTCACTATTATTAAGCAGTTGAAAAATCACATTTCTAATACACTACACCACACCCAATGGATTCTGGACAAGTTAGGCTCAAAATGAAGTGTGAGCAAAATGGCACTCCAGTAATAAAAAGGGAGGGAAAGACAAAGTTAGACAGAAATTGAGCAGCACCAATAAGTAAGTAAGCAGGGCAATCTAGAAAAAGGAACTACAGTGAGGAAATCAAATCAAGAGACAAGGGCCAAAGTCAATGGACCAAAGTCTTTGCAGAGGATCACATAGTTTAGGGTAGTTTGCGGTTAAGTCTTTGCCAAGAGTTCCGAACGAAGTTGGTCGTACGAAAGGTTACTTTAAACAATAGAGAAGGACAAGCCCTCGGATTGGTGAAAGATTTCACACACTTTCACCGCGGCTGTAAGAAACAAACAACCGGGTTAGCACAGTACCTTTAGAGCAGAAGAATGCTGTAGCTGAAGCCGACGTTCCTGGCAGGTCCTGCAGGCTGACGGTTCCTGAAGCGACTGTCGGACTGACAAGAAGGAGGAAGACTGGAGGGTCCTGCACTGGCCAGGGAAGAAACCAGCAGTGGAGAAAAGCGACGAATAAAAGGTGCGCTCCTTAGAACGCAAGCAGGCTCCTTTTCTCCTGGCTATCCAGTTCACTGTAGCTGTGCACAGCAAATTCGACCAGAGGAGGGAGGCCTGGCTAGCAGTTTGGAGAACTGGTTGTTCCCACCAGCTCAAGGGGAGAAGATTCCTTGCAGATCTTCCCTGTCGTCGAAGTTTGGAGATTCGGACCCGCAGCAGGGAATCACCGGGAGGTTCAGTCGTGGTAGAGGTCCTCTTCTGTCAGATTCTCTTCGGTTCTATCGATCCAGTGGTGACTCTGCCTTCTCAGTCCCAGAGACCTGCTTTGTATGCAATTTTCCCCCATTCACCCAGCCTGGCTGTCAATCACACAGCAGGGTGGCTGTCCCGCCGGGACAGTCACCACAGCCAATCATACCAGAGTGCGATCTGGGTCTCCAAGGAGACCCTGTGCATGGAGTCTCAAACCCCTCCCTCTCATCCTGTCCCCCTCAGACATTCAGGCGCCTAAGGAGGGCTTCTGTGCAGAAGCCCGTGAAAGGTCAGTGAACAAAGGAACCAAACCTGGTTTGGCACGCAGAGTAAAACACGAGAAAGACTTTTACAAAAAGAAATGGCGAATAAAGCCAGCCGGAACCGTAAAAAAGTAAATATGGTCCAGCAGGTTTAAGTTCGAGGCTACCAAGATAGCCTAAAACAATACCAAGGCTTTTTAAAATAACCGCGGTAGGAAAAATAGGGTAGATACCACTGCCACCAGCCAAGTCTTAATGAAAAGGGAACGAAACAATGTTCCATGAGAAACAGACAAAAAGGTATAAATATTAACGCTTTCCAGAACTCTATGTAAGAAAGTTTGTACTGGGTCTGTGAGTTTAAAAAGACTAATAAAGTGAATGGCAACTTTACATGTTCTGAGAGACAGTAGTCAGTCCCAGAAAATGGAGTCTGAGTTGGAAAGTCTGAAAAAGACAACCCGGTGTTACTGCACTGAAGGTGCTGTGTAATGCACAGTAAAACGATGATGCCTATGGAGTAGATGAGGCTCCACAGTCTATGAACACAAACATGTTAAGCACACACACAGCAAAACACAGTTAAGAGTGGGAAATAAGGCTCACACTCTTACCAGGTGAAAAAAATAAATCCTAGAGATCCAGCAAAGCTGCTGAGGGACTCAGTAGGTAAGGGAAATTAGCCATTTTGGAAAATTCTCCCTAACACTGGACATGCTCCCAGAAACCTGGGTGGAACGTGAGGAGGCCCTATTCCCATCTCACAAACCACCACCCGAATGGGAGAACATATGAAGTTGGTCCGAGACTTAGTTTGTACTTATATGGAAAAAGCTCAGAGTCAACACAAGGCCATTATGACAAGAAAGTGAATTTAAGATCATTCTCCATAGGACAGTAAGTACTGGCCCTCTTACCAACCTCAGAGAACAAGCCAGTCTCCAAGTGGCACAGGCCTTATGGAGTAATAGAAAGAAACTGTACTTTATAGAGTAGCCCAACTGGATAGAAAACTCTTGAAAGAGTGGAAGGAGACATCGATAACTTTGATTTAATTCCGTCCATGTTATCTACTCAACACCAACAAGATTTGAAAGACGTAGTAATTTCATTTCCTGGTGTATTCTTTGAAAAACCAGGAAGCCGGCCCTGGTTAGTAGCCCTATTTTCTCTTGTCCCACCTGTCACCAGAGGGCCGGCTCTGGTCAGTAGCCCTACTTTCTCTCCTCTCACCTCTCATCCTAGGGCCAGCTCTGGTCAGTAGCCCTACTTTCTCTCCTCTCACCTCTCATCCTAGGGCCAGCTCTGGTCAGTAGCCCTACTTTCTCTCCTCTCACCTCTCATCCTAGGGCCAGCTCTGGTCAGTAGCCCTACTTTCTCTCCTCTCACCTCTCATCCGAGGGCCAGCCCTGGTCAGTAGCCCTACTTTCTTACCTCTCATGCTAGGGCCGGCCCTGGTCAGTAGCCCTACTTTCTCTGCTCTTACCTCTCATCCTAGGGCTGGCCCTTGTCAGTAGCCCTACTTTCTCACCTTTCATCCTAGGGCCGGCCCAGGTCAGAAGCCGTACTTTCTCTCCTCTGACCTCTTATCCTCGGGCTGGCCCTGTCAGTAGCCCTACTTTCTCTCCTCTCACCTCTAATCCTAGGGCCAGCCCTGGTCTGTAGCCTTACTTTCTCTCCTCTCACCTCTCATCCTAAGGCCAGCCCTCATCAGTAGCCCTACCTTCTCTCGTCTCACCTCTCATCCTAGGGTTGGCCCTGGTCAGAAGCCCTACTTTCTCCTCTCTCGCCTCTCATCCTAGACCTGGCCCTGGTCAGTAGCCCTACTTTCTCTCCTCTCACCTCTCATCCTAGGGTCGACCCTGGTCAGTAGGCCTACTTGCTCTCCTCTCACCTCTCATCCTAGGGCCAGCCCTGGTCATTAACCCTACTGTCTCTCCTCTCACCCTATGACCGGCCCTGGTCAGTAGCCCTACTTTCTCTCCTCTCATCCTAGGGCCGGCCCTGGTCAGTAGCCCTACTTTCTCTCCTCTTACCTCTCATGCTAGGGCCGGCCCTGGTCAGTAGCCCTACTTTCTCTCCTCTCACCTCTCATCCTAGGGACAGCCCTGGTCAGTAGCCCTACTTTCTCTCCTCTCACCTCTCATCCTAGGGACAGCCCTGGTCAGTAGCCCTACTTTCTCTCCTCTCACCTCTCATCCTAGGGACAGCCCTGGTCAGTAGCCCTACTTTCCCTCCTCTCACCTCTCATCCTAGGGACAGCCCTGGTCAGTAGCCCTACTTTCTCTCCTCTCACCTCTCATCCTAGGGCCGGCCCTGGTCAGTAGACCTACTTTCTCTCCTCTCACCTCTCATCCTAGGGCCAGCTCTGGTCAGTAGCCCTACTTTCTCTCCTCTCACCTCTCATCCTAGGGCCAGCTCTGGTCAGTAGCCCTACTTTCTCTCCTCTCACCTCTCATCCGAGGGCCAGCCCTGGTCAGTAGCCCTACTTTCTTACCTCTCATGCTAGGGCCGGCCCTGGTCAGTAGCCCTACTTTCTCTGCTCTTACCTCTCATCCTAGGGCTGGCCCTTGTCAGTAGCCCTACTTTCTCACCTTTCATCCTAGGGCCGGCCCTGGTCAGAACCCGTACTTTCTCTCCTCTGACCTCTTATCCTAGGGCTGGCCCTGTCAGTAGCCCTACTTTCTCTCCTCTCGCCTCTAATCCTAGGGCCAGCCCTGGTCTGTAGCCTTACTTTCTCTCCTCTCACCTCTCATCCTAAGGCCAGCCCTCATCAGTAGCCCTACCTTCTCTCGTCTCACCTCTCATCCTAGGGTTGGCCCTGGTCAGAAGCCCTACTTTCTCCCCTCTCGCCTCTCATCCTAGACCTGGCCCTGGTCAGTAGCCCTACTTTCTCTCCTCTCACCTCTCATCCTAGGGTCGACCCTGGTCAGTAGGCCTACTTGCTCTCCTCTCACCTCTCATCCTAGGGCCAGCCCTGGTCTGTAGCCTTACTTTCTCTCCTCTCACCTCTCATCCTAAGGCCAGCCCTCATCAGTAGCCCTACCTTCTCTCGTCTCACCTCTCATCCTAGGGTTGGCCCTGGTCAGAAGCCCTACTTTCTCCCCTCTCGCCTCTCATCCTAGACCTGGCCCTGGTCAGTAGCCCTACTTTCTCTCCTCTCACCTCTCATCCTAGGGACGGCCCTGGTCAGTAGCCCTACTTTCTCTCCTCTCACCTCTCATCCTAGGGACGGCCCTGGTCAGTAGCTCTACTTTCTCTCCTCTCACCTCTCATCCTGGGGCCGGCCCTGGTCAGTAGCCCTACTTTCTCTCCTCTCACCTCTCATCCTAGTGCTCGCCCTGGTCAGTAGCCCTACTTTCTCTCCTTTCACCTCTCATCCTAGGGCCGGCCCTGGTTAGTAGCCCTACTTTCTCTCCTCTGACCTCTCATCCTAGGGCCGGCCCTGGTCAGTAGCCATACTTTCTCTCCTCTCACCTCTCATCCTAGTGCTCGCCCTGGTCAGTAGCTCTACTTTCTCTCCTCTGACCTCTCATCCTAGGGCCGGCCCTGGTCAGTAGCCCTACTTTCTCTCCGCTCACCTCTCATCCTAGTGCTCGCCCTGGTCAGTAGCCCTACTTTCTCTCCTCTCACCTCTCATCCTAGTGCTCGCCCTGGTCAGTAGCCCTACTTTCCCTTGTCCCACCTGTCATCCTATGGCCGGCCCTGGTCAGTAGCCCTACTTTCTCTCCTATCACCTCTCATCCTAGGGCTGGCCCTGGTCAGTAGCCCTACTTTCTCTTGTCCCACCTGTCACCCTATGGCCGGCCCTGGTCAGTAGCCGTACTTTCTCTCCTCTCACCTCTCATCCTAGGGCCGGCCCTGGTCAGTAGCCCTACTTTCTCTCCTCTCACCTCTCATCCTAGGGCCGGCCCTGGTCAGTAGCCCTACTTTCTCTCCTCTCACCTGTCACCCTATGGCCGGCCCTGGTCAGTAGCCCTACTTTCTCTCCTATCACCTCTCATCCTAGGGCTGGCCCTGGTTAGTAGCCCTACTTTCTCTTGTCCCACCTGTCACCCTATGGCCGGCCCTGGTCAGTAGCCCTACTTTCTCTCCTATCACCTCTCATCCTAGGGCCGGCCCTGGTCAGTAGCCCTACTTTCTCTCCTCTCACCTGTCACCCTATGGCCGGCCCTGGTCAGTAGCCCTACTTTCTCTCCTTTCACCTCTCATCCTAGGGCCGGCCCTGGTCAGTAGCCATGCTTTCTCTCCGCTCACCTCTCATCCTAGTGCTCGCCCTGGTCAGTAGCTCTACTTTCTCTCCTCTGACCTCTCATCCTAGGGCCGGCCCTGGTCAGTAGCCCTACTTTCTCTCCTCTCACCTCTCATCCTAGTGCTCGCCCTGGTCAGTAGCCCTACTTTCTCTCCTCTCACCTCTCATCCTAGTGCTCGCCCTGGTCAGTAGCCCTACTTTCTCTTGTCCCACCTGTCACCCTATGGCCGGCCCTGGTCAGTAGCCCTACTTTCTCTCCTATCACCTCTCATCCTAGGGCTGGCCCTGGTCAGTAGCCCTACTTTCTCTTGTCCCACCTGTCACCCTATGGCCGGCCCTGGTCAGTAGCCGTACTTTCTCTCCTCTCACCTCTCATCCTAGGGCCGGCCCTGGTCAGTAGCCCTACTTTCTCTCCTCTCACCTCTCATCCTAGGGCTGGCCCTGGTCAGTAGCCCCTCTGGTCAGTTAGGCCAATTTTCTTTCTTCTCATCTCTCATCCTAGGGCCGGCCCTGGTCAGTAGCCCTACTTTCTCTCCTCTCACCTCTCATCCTAGGGCCGGCCCTGGTCAGTAGCCCTACTTTCTCTCCTCTCACCTCTCATCCTAGGGCTGGCCCTGGTCAGTAGCCCCTCTGGTCAGTTAGGCCAATTTTCTTTCTTCTCATCTCTCATCCTAGGGCCGGCCCTGGTCAGTAGCCCTACTTTCTCTCCTCTCACCTCTCATCCTAGGGCTGGCCCTGGCCAGTAGCCCCTCTGGTCAGTTAGGCCAATTTTCTTTCTTCTCATCTCTCATCCTAGGGCCGGCCCTGGTCAGTAGCCCTACTTTCTCTCCTCTCATCCTAGGGCCGGCCCTGGTCAGTAGCCCTACTTTCTCTCCTCTCACCTCTCATCCTAGGGCTGGCCCTGGTCAGTAGCCCCTCTGGTCAGTTAGGCCAATTTTATTTCTTCTCATCTCTCATCCTAGGGCTGGCCCTGGTCAGTAGCCCTACTTTCTCTCCTCTCACCTCTCATCCTAGGGCCGGCCCTGGTCAGTAGCCCTACTTTCTCTCCTCTCATCTCTCATCCTAGGGCCGGCCCAGTTCAGTAGCCCTACTTTCTCTCCTCTCACCTCTCATCCTAGGGCTGGCCCTGGTCAGTAGCCCTACTTTCTCTCCTCTCACCTCTCATCCTAGGGCTGGCCCTGGTCAGTAGCCCTACTTTCTCTTGTCCCACCTGTCACCCTATGGCCGGCCCTGGTCAGTAGCCATACTTTCTCTTGTCCCACCTGTCACCCTATGGCCGGCCCTGGTCAGTAGCCGTACTTTCTCTCCTCTCACCTCTCATCCTAGGGCCGGCCCTGGTCAGTAGCCCTACTTTCTCTCCTCTCACCTCTCATCCTAGGGCCGGCCCAGTTCAGTAGCCCTGGTCAGTAGCCCTACTTTCTCTCCTCTCACCTCTCATCCTAGTGCTCGCCCTGGTCAGTAGCCCTACTTTCTCTTGTCCCACCTGTCACCCTATGGCCGGCCCTGGTCAGTAGCCCTACTTTCTCTCCTATCACCTCTCATCCTAGGGCTGGCCCTGGTCAGTAGCCCTACTTTCTCTTGTCCCACCTGTCACCCTATGGCCGGCCCTGGTCAGTAGCCGTACTTTCTCTCCTCTCACCTCTCATCCTAGGGCCGGCCCTGGTCAGTAGCCCTACTTTCTCTCCTCTCACCTCTCATCCTAGGGCTGGCCCTGGTCAGTAGCCCCTCTGGTCAGTTAGGCCAATTTTCTTTCTTCTCATCTCTCATCCTAGGGCCGGCCCTGGTCAGTAGCCCTACTTTCTCTCCTCTCACCTCTCATCCTAGGGCCGGCCCTGGTCAGTAGCCCTACTTTCTCTCCTCTCACCTCTCATCCTAGGGCTGGCCCTGGTCAGTAGCCCCTCTGGTCAGTTAGGCCAATTTTCTTTCTTCTCATCTCTCATCCTAGGGCCGGCCCTGGTCAGTAGCCCTACTTTCTCTCCTCTCACCTCTCATCCTAGGGCTGGCCCTGGTCAGTAGCCCCTCTGGTCAGTTAGGCCAATTTTCTTTCTTCTCATCTCTCATCCTAGGGCCGGCCCTGGTCAGTAGCCCTACTTTCTCTCCTCTCACCTCTCATCCTAGGGCCGGCCCTGGTCAGTAGCCCTACTTTCTCTCCTCTCACCTCTCATCCTAGGGCTGGCCCTGGTCAGTAGCCCCTCTGGTCAGTTAGGCCAATTTTCTTTCTTCTCATCTCTCATCCTAGGGCCGGCCCTGGTCAGTAGCCCTACTTTCTCTCCTCTCACCTCTCATCCTAGGGCTGGCCCTGGTCAGTTGCCCCTCTGGTCAGTTAGGCCAATTTTCTTTCTTCTCATCTCTCATCCTAGGGCCGGCCCTGGTCAGTAGCCCTACTTTCTCTCCTCTCACCTCTCATCCTAGGGCCGGCCCTGGTCAGTAGCCCTACTTTCTCTCCTCTCATCTCTCATCCTAGGGCCGGCCCAGTTCAGTAGCCCTACTTTCTCTCCTCTCACCTCTCATCCTAGGGCTGGCCCTGGTCAGTAGCCCTACTTTCTCTCCTCTCACCTCTCATCCTAGGGCTGGCCCTGGTCAGTAGCCCTACTTTCTCTTGTCCCACCTGTCACCCTATGGCCGGCCCTGGTCAGTAGCCATACTTTCTCTTGTCCCACCTGTCACCCTATGGCCGGCCCTGGTCAGTAGCCGTACTTTCTCTCCTCTCACCTCTCATCCTAGGGCCGGCCCTGGTCAGTAGCCCTACTTTCTCTCCTCTCACCTCTCATCCTAGGGACGGCCCTGGTCAGTAGCCCTACTTTCTCTCCTCTCACCTCTCATCCTAGGGCTGACCCTGGTCAGTAGCCCCTCTGGTCAGTAGCCCCTCTGGTCAGTAGCCCTACTTTCTTCCCTTTCACCTCTCACCAACTAAGGGACTGTTCATAGCAGCACCCAAGGCTTCTAGAAAGAGGAAGAGCGGCCCATGCGTGCTGCACTGTGTGCCAGAAATAGCGCTGCATGAGTGCTGCATCATGGCACAGCAACAGTGCTGCATAGTCACAAGTGACTGCTGCATTTTAGCACAGCTATGCTACTTCATAGTCACGTGCACGCGCTGCTTAACTGTGCCACAGTGTTTCTGCAGAGGAAAAGGAGGGCTGGGAGAGTCCTGCATTGTAAGTTGTAATACAGCGGTAGTGCTGTGCCTGCTAGCAGTTTGTGGGTGGTGCATCACTGGTCAGTGTGTTAAAAAAAAAAGACCCGTGTTAGGGTATTCTGGCATTGGCTGGAAGAGCCTGTATGGGGAGAGCCATTAAAGAGCATTAGAAAATGTGTCATTGTCCTCTTGCGGAGAGATTTAATTGGCCAAACAGATTAATTAGTGCTGCTGTTCGCTCTGGGAGACTTACATGTAGCACATATATGGGCCTCATTACGAGGTGGGCACAAAGGGATACCGGGCACCGTTAAGGACATTGGTGCCGGTAATCCCTTTGCGCCCTATTCCGAGGTCCCTTATCGGGTCCCTTCCTTAACGCCTGGTTTTACCAGGCGTTATGGACGGGGCCCGTTAAGGGACTTCAAAGCTAATAACGGTACCGCAATTTGCGGTACCGTTATTAGCACCTTCCCCCTTTCCATTGAGCCCTATGGGGGCTGAAATGGGAATGGGGAATGGCTTTTTCAATGGGGACTTACCAGTCCCGCAAAGGTCGGAATAGACTGCTAAGTCCCCATTGAACGAGGGCGGACGCGGTACCGGTATTGGAGGTAGTCATGGCGCTAATAGCGTCATGACTACCTCCAACCTCGGAATGAGGTCCATAGACTCAAAAACCACAGACAAGGCTCGGTGCTGCATAGCCACACACGTGAGCTGCATCATGTCACAGCAGTGGCGCTGCACAGTCACACGCCAGTGCTGCGTTTTGACACAGCGTCAGTGTTGCGTAGTCACCAATGTGCGCTGCGCAATGCTCATGGAGTCCCGCATCATGACACAGCAGTGCCACAAAGGGGCCCAACAGCGCTGCACCGTGCCACATGACTGTTTCATAGTGATAAACCGAGATTGCAAAGTGAAATGCAAATGTCCATCTATTCAAATAGTGGGTCACACCTGCATTCTCTCCCAATTCTGACAGATATATGGTCTACGTTCAGGGGATGAGGTAATGTGCTGGGGTGAGAACTCGGGGCTCCTAGAATCAAAGATGTACAACAAGCACTAGGCCGTAACCCCCCCCTAGGAGCACTAGTAGAATGGGGCCCTGCACAGTGGCACGGATGTGGTCCGTAATGCTCCCGGGGTGCCGCACAGTGGTAAAGGTCTACCGTCTACTGCATAGGGAAGTGCTGGTGGAGAGTGGTGCAGAAGGGCAGCATAGCGGCAAAGGAATGCGTCTTGACTGCATACTGGCACATAAGTGATTTACTATGGCACAGGGGTGCTGGCCAGCGGTACAGGCCTGTGCTACACTGATGCAGAAATATTGCACTGTCATGCAGGCCAGCTCCATGGTGGTATCGGAATGCTGCATAGTGGCACGGAATGCTTAGTATCAGCATTTTCAGGATTGATAAAGTGCAGATAAAACTCAATCCTGAAAATGCGGATACTGAGTTTTATCTGCACCTTCTAGTTGCAGGCTAGAAAACAAGCGCATCATAGTAGCTTATGAGTTCTGCAGGGTAGTAAGGATGTGCTCTATAAGGGTCACTGCCCTTGGTTGAAGTGTATAATATGATATGATATGGCATTTATAACGCGCCTATACACAAGTGTTTCAAGGCGCGATGAGGCAAGGGAGGGTGAACATAGGGAAGACAGAGACAACGATCCTACTAGGTCAGGTGACATTGAGATCGCACATGTGCAGGAGAGGAGGAAGGGGGAAATGCGGAGGAAAGGGGAGGGGGCTGTGCAGTACATAGAATAACAGAAAAATAAATAAAGACAATAAATAAAAGTGCGGCCAGCTGGTTGCAAGTGCACGGGTAAGTGCAGACATCAGGTGTCAAGTGCTAGTAGGGGCTGGACTGCTAACCAGTGCAGACCCCCTCTGTCTGACGTTACTGGCTTCGCCGCTGCCTTTATGGCAATAGAATGATTCTTAGCCGAGAGTGGTGCAGTTGTTTGGAACGGCAGAGGAACGCAGCGGACTCATGCTGTCCGTACACTCCAGAGGGGATGGATGGAAACCAACCTGTGCTAGGCAACAATGCCAGCCTCAGAGGCTCCACCTCCCCCTTGGGGATAAATTAGGCGTCATGTATCCGAAGCAAAACACAGACCCATGAACACAAAGAGGATGCAGTGATAATCAACAATGGATAGGGGGAGCGCGTGCTGTGCGTGCCGTTCTCTCTATGAGGGAGGGAAGCTTGCACTGTTGCTGCCTGCAGCTGTGGGTGCAAGGGACAGTGGCCATGCTTCCGATTATGCTGCACTTGCGCTCTGTGTACAAGGGCACAATTCATTGTTATTCAGATTCTCCTCACCCAACAGCTGCTGTTGATCAGCCACACCAGTCCAAAGACTCCCTGCAGGGGTGTGTGGCGCCACAACAACTTAAAAACAAGGGAAGGGGCAGAACACAAAACAGCAATGATTGTGCCTTGCCCCTGGCGCCGCACCGGGCTCGCATCCCACCTCGATTAAAGAGGGCAGAAGCTTTTGTACTGTACTTCTGGTGGCGGGCGAGCTGTGCAAAGTCTCCTGCAAGGATTCAGGGAGTGAATGAAAAAAGCGAATCATTTTGGAAGCGAAGACTTTCCTAGAGACCAGGTGAACGCAGCTACCATCGTTTGTGATGTGGCTGGCAATGTACGAGTTACCCTGCCTGTTTGTAGGGCCTTAGGAGTGTGTCTGCTGTTGACCTTTTGAATCCAATACTGTTATTATTTTCTATCAACAGTTTAAGTCAGATTACTAGAGTGCTTTCTTTGACACTCATTGTTTGCACAATCAGTACCTTTTTTTAAATGTCTCTGGGTGGGAAACAGTTGGTACAGTACAGTGGTTGCAGGCGCGGGCATCAGATGCAAAGCATTCTCACTGCATGCTGTAGGAATCCTTATTCCCCAGTCCAGCACAGCGAGTCAACAGCCTCTCTCTTCCTTTGCAATTAACATATAATGCGCAACTTCTTTGACCTTTAGCGTTGCCTACATTTGACTCATAGAGGGCCTGACTGGGCCTTCGGATTGAGGCGGCGAGGCACATGCAGCGGCAGGGAGAGTGGCTGGGTTTTTCAGTTCTGTGTTCCTGGTCATGTGAGACACATGCAGCTGCAGGGAGAGTGGCTGGGTTTTTCAGTTCTGTGATCCTGGTCATGTGAGACGCATGCAGCTGCAGGGAGAGTGACTGGGTTTTTCAGTTCTGTGTTCCTGGTCACGTGAGACGCATGCAGCTGCAGGGAGAGTGGCTGAGTTTTTCAGTTCTGTGATCCTGGTCATCTGAGACACATGCAGCTGCAGGGAGAGTGGCTGGGTTTTTCAGTTCTGTGTTCTTGGTCACGTGAGACGCAAGCAGCTGCAGGGAGAGTGGCTGAGTTTTTCAGTTCTGTGATCCTGGTTATGTGAGACGCACGCATCTGCAGGGAGAGTGACTGGGAGATACACGCAGCTACAGGGGGAGTGGCTGGGTTTTTCAGTTCTGTATTCCTGGTCACGTGAGACGCATGCAGCTGCAGGGAGAGTGGCTGGGTTTTTCAGTTTTGTGTTCCTGGTTTTGTGAGACACACGCAGCTGCAGGGAGAGTGGCTGGGTTTTCAGTTTTGTGTTCCTGGTTTTGTGAGACACACGCAGCTGCAGGGAGAGTGACTGGGTTTTTCAGTTCTATGTTCCTGATTATGCGAGACACATGCATCTGCAGGGAGAGTGGCTGGGTTTTTCAGTTCTGTATTCCTGGTTATGTGAGACACATGCAGCTGCAGGGAGAGTGACTGGGTTTTTCAGTTCTGTATTCCTGGTTATGTGAGACACACGCAGCTGCAGGGAGAGTGACTGGGTTTTTCAGTTCTATGTTCCTGGTTATGTGAGCAACACGCAGCTGCAGGAAGAGTGGCTAGGTTTTTCCGTTCTTTGTTCCTGGTTATTTGAGACGTATGCAGCTGCAGGGAGAGTGGCTGGGATTTTCATTTCTGTGTTCCTGGTTATGTGAGACACATGCAGCTGCAGGGATAGTGACTGGGTTTTTCAGTTCTATGTTCCTGATTATGCGAGACACATGCATCTGCAGGGAGAGTGGCTGGGTTTTTCAGTTCTGTATTCCTGGTTATGTGAGACACATGCAGCTGGAGGGAGAGTGACTGGCAGCTGCAGGGAGAGTGACTGGGTTTTTCAGTTCTATGTTCCTGGTTATGTGAGACACACGCAGCTGCAGGGAGAGTGACTAGGTTTTTCAGTTCTATGTTCCTGGTTATGTGAGCCACACGCAGCTGCAGGGAGAGTGGCTAGGTTTTTCAGTTCTTTGTTCCTGGTTATGTGAGACGTATGCAGCCGCAGGGAGAGTGGCTGGGATTTTCATTTCTGTGTTCCTGGTTATGTGAGACACATGCAGCTGCAGGGAGAGTGACTGGGTTTTTCAGTTCTATGTTCCTGATTATGCGAGACACATGCATCTGCAGGGAGAGTGACTGGGTTTTTCAGTTCTGTATTCCTGGTTATGTGAGACACACGCAGCTGCAGGGAGAGTGGCTGAGTTTTTCAGTTCTGTGATCCTGGTCATCTGAGACACATGCAGCTGCAGGGAGAGTGGCTGGGTTTTTCAGTTCTGTGTTCTTGGTCACGTGAGACGCAAGCAGCTGCAGGGAGAGTGGCTGAGTTTTTCAGTTCTGTGATCCTGGTTATGTGAGACGCACGCATCTGCAGGGAGAGTGACTGGGAGATACACGCAGCTACAGGGGGAGTGGCTGGGTTTTTCAGTTCTGTATTCCTGGTCACGTGAGACGCATGCAGCTGCAGGGAGAGTGGCTGGGTTTTTCAGTTTTGTGTTCCTGGTTTTGTGAGACACACGCAGCTGCAGGGAGAGTGGCTGGGTTTTCAGTTTTGTGTTCCTGGTTTTGTGAGACACACGCAGCTGCAGGGAGAGTGACTGGGTTTTTCAGTTCTTTGTTCCTGGTTATGTGAGCAACACGCAGCTGCAGGAAGAGTGGCTAGGTTTTTCCATTCTTTGTTCCTGGTTATTTGAGACGTATGCAGCTGCAGGGAGAGTGGCTGGGATTTTCATTTCTATGTTCCTGGTTATGTGAGACACATGCAGCTGCAGGGAGAGTGACTGGGTTTTTTAGTTCTATGTTCCTGATTATGCGAGACACATGCATCTGCAGGGAGAGTGGCTGGGTTTTTCAGTTCTGTATTCCTGGTTATGTGAGACACATGCAGCTGCAGGGAGAGTGACTGGGTTTTTCAGTTCTGTATTCCTGGTTATGTGAGACACACGCAGCTGCAGGGAGAGTGACTGGGTTTTTCAGTTCTATGTTCCTGGTTATGTGAGCAACACGCAGCTGCAGGAAGAGTGGCTAGGTTTTTCCGTTCTTTGTTCCTGGTTATTTGAGACGTATGCAGCTGCAGGGAGAGTGGCTGGGATTTTCATTTCTGTGTTCCTGGTTATGTGAGACACATGCAGCTGCAGGGATAGTGACTGGGTTTTTCAGTTCTATGTTCCTGATTATGCGAGACACATGCATCTGCAGGGAGAGTGGCTGGGTTTTTCAGTTCTGTATTCCTGGTTATGTGAGACACATGCAGCTGGAGGGAGAGTGACTGGCAGCTGCAGGGAGAGTGACTGGGTTTTTCAGTTCTATGTTCCTGGTTATGTGAGACACACGCAGCTGCAGGGAGAGTGACTAGGTTTTTCAGTTCTATGTTCCTGGTTATGTGAGCCACACGCAGCTGCAGGGAGAGTGGCTAGGTTTTTCAGTTCTTTGTTCCTGGTTATGTGAGACGTATGCAGCCGCAGGGAGAGTGGCTGGGATTTTCATTTCTGTGTTCCTGGTTATGTGAGACACATGCAGCTGCAGGGAGAGTGACTGGGTTTTTCAGTTCTATGTTCCTGATTATGCGAGACACATGCATCTGCAGGGAGAGTGACTGGGTTTTTCAGTTCTGTATTCCTGGTTATGTGAGACACACGCAGCTGCAGGGAGATTGACTGGGTTTTTCAGTTCTATGTTCCTGGTTATGTGAGCCACACGCAGCTGCAGGGAGAGTGGCTAGATTTTTCAGTTCTTTGTTCCTGGTTATGTGAGACGTATGCAGCTGCAGGGAGAGTGGCTAGGTTTTTCAGTTCTTTGTTCATGATTATGTGAGACACATACAGCTGCAGGGAGAGTGACTGGGTTTTTCAGTTCTATGTTCCTGGTTATGCGAGACACATGCATCTGCAGGGAGAGTGGCTGGGCTTTTCAGTTCTGTGTTCCTGGTTATGTGAGACACATGCAGCTGCAGGGAGAGTGACTGGGTTTTTCAGTTCTATGTTCCTGATTATGCGAGACACATGCATCTGCAGGGATAGTGGCTGGGTTTTTCAGTTCTGTATTCCTGGTTATGTGAGACACATGCAGCTGCAGGGAGAGTGACTGGGTTTTTCAGTTCTGTATTCCTGGTTATGTGAGACACACGCAGCTGCAGGGAGAGTGACTGGTTTTTTCAGTTCTATGTTCCTGGTTATTTGTGAGCCACACGCAGCTGCAGGGAGAGTGGCTAGGTTTTTCAGTTCTTTGTTCCTGGTTATGTGAGACTTATGCAGCCGCAGGGAGAGTGGCTGGGATTTTCATTTCTGTGTTCCTGGTTATGTGAGACACATGCAGCTACAGGGAGAGTGACTGGGTTTTTCAGTTCTATGTTCCTGATTATGCGAGACACATGCATCTGCAGGGAGAGTGGTTGGGTTTTTCAGTTCTGTATTCCTGGTTATGTGAGACACATGCAGCTGCAGGGAGAGTGACTGGGTTTTTCAGTTCTGTATTCCTGGTTATGTGAGACACATGCAGCTGCAGGGAGAGTGACTGGGTTTTTCAGTTCTGTATTCCTGTTTATGTGAGACACATGCAGCTGCAGGGAGAGTGACTGGGTTTTTCAGTTCTGTATCCCTGCTTATGTGAGACACACGCAGCTGCAGGGAGAGTGACTGGGTTTTTCAGTTCTATGTTCCTGGTTATTTGTGAGCCACACGCAGCTGCAGGGAGAGTGGCTAGGTTTTTCAGTTCTTTGTTCCTGGTTATGTGAGACACATGCAGCCGCAGGGAGAGTGGCTGGGATTTTCATTTCTGTGTTCCTGGTTATGTGAGACAAATGCAGCTGCAGGGAGAGTGACTGGGTTTTTCAGTTCTATGTTCCTGATTATGCGAGACACATGCATCTGCAGGGAGAGTGGCTGGGTTTTTCAGTTCTGTATTCCTGGTTATGCGAGACACATGCATCTGCAGGGAGAGTGGCTGGGTTTTTCACTTCTGTATTCCTGGTTATGCGAGACACATGCATCTGCAGGGAGAGTGGCTGGGTTTTTCAGTTCTGTGTTCCTGGTTATGTGAGACATATGAAGCTGCAGGGAGAGTGACTGGGTTTTTCAGTTATATTTTCCTGGTTATGTTAATGTTATTTTAATGTTAAAGGACATTTGTACCGTGCACTATCACCACCGGAGTAGTCCCCTGGCGCTCTTTATGTGAGGCACATGCAGCTGCCGGGAGACTGACTGGGTTTTTCAGTTCTATGTTCCTGATTATGCGAGACACATGCATCTGCAGGGAGAGTGGCTGGGTTTTTCAGTTCTGTATTCCTGGTTATGCGAGACACATGCATCTGCAGGGAGAGTGGCTGGGTTTTTCAGTTCTGTATTCCTGGTTATGCGAGACACATGCATCTGCAGGGAGAGTGGCTGGGTTTTTCAGTTCTGTGTTCCTGGTTATGTGAGACATATGAAGCTGCAGGGAGAGTGACTGGGTTTTTCAGTTATATTTTCCTGGTTATGTTAATGTTATTTTAATGTTAAAGGACATTTGTACCGTGCACTATCACCACCGGAGTAGTCCCCTGGCGCTCTTTATGTGAGGCACATGCAGCTGCCGGGAGACTGACTGGGTTTTTAAGTTCTATGTTCATGGTTATGTGAGATACATGCACCTGGGGGGAAAAGGGCTGTGTTTTCAGTTCTATATTCCTGGTTAGGTTATATGAGACACATGCAGCTTCAGGGAGTGTGACTGAGTTTTTCAGTACTGTGTTCCTGGTTATGTGAGACATACACTGCCGCATGGAGAGTGACTGGGTTTTTCAGTTCGATACTCCTGGTTATGTGCAAACTGAATGTGAATTAAGTGGGCATTTTACAAGTGCAGTCTTCATTAGAGACATTATAAATGATTCAGCGCTGTGCCAATGGGAGAAGGCACACATTGCCAGTATATGTATTTTTTGCAGCCGATCATTGCATAAATTGCCTGCCACTCCCCTTTAAGCCATGCCCGCCACTTCTTGGCCCACAACACTTGTTAGAAACCCCTCTCGATTTCACACCCCACTTGAAGCACTGGTCACACTAGTAGCAGCCGGTGCTCGGAAAGATATGCCAGTGGCCAATTGAAAAACAAAGCAGTGAGCAAGCTAAGCGGTAGACAAACGTTATATTACATATCTGCTGAGTACTCTAGTTGCACTGCAGGTTCTTACACAGCCACGGTTCGGTGGTAATGGGAAGGGCTTGGGTGTACAGGGCCGCCAATGTTTTCAGGGAGATTCAACAGGATTTCCATCCGATTGTGAATATTTTTTCAAAGTATGAAATGATATTTTATTTGTATCGCCCCCATACACAAGTGTTTCAGAGCGTGACAAGGCAAGGGAGGGGAAACCATGGAGGACAAAACAATGATCTTACTATGCCCAGTGACATTGAGAATGTGCAAGTGCACGGGAGAGGGAAGGGGGGAGTGCTAGGGGCAGGGGAGGAGTGGAAAGTTCTTAACCCGTGATAGAACAACAACAGGTAGTGGGGCCACCAGGTGGTAAGTGTGAGAATAAGGTGTCGACAACGAGTGTCTGATAAGTGCAGGAAGAGCGAAGGCAGAAGCAAAGAAGAAGTTCTTGAGGTACTTACCACCAAAGATGGTTCTCCTCAAGTTTCAGTATGGCACCCTATAGCCCTGCTGATGTGGGTCAGTGTCCCAGCAGATCTGGAAAGAGTGAGAGGGGCATCTTCCCATTGTGGCCATACAGGACCTGCCAGGATGAGAAGTGGTGTCACTGCCACATTCTTGTCCCGCCTCCTTGGCCTTCCCTAGCTAGGCAGAGCATATTTGGGAGGCGGAGCAGTGTTCAGTGGCATTGACACACTCATAGAAGCTCTTCCGAGACGCTCATGTCATTGTATGCAACATTTAAGAAAGTGAGTCCAAACTGAAGGGGTAGCTAATATTAAGAAGTAGAGGAGCAGGCGCGTGAAGCAGGTATCGGGATAACGATATCTGACCGCCAAGCCTAGACAGACAATGTCAGCGATCAGCTCCACAATATCAAACCATTATAACCGCCTACTCTAGTGGGTGGGCAAGTGTGCCCCAGCCTCCAGAAGGGAGACTATGCAGCGTTCGAGGAGACTCAAAGGAGTCTGCTGAGTGCAGGTGTCAGGAATGAAAGCTGAGGTGTACACATCCTTGTGGCACTCGTCGCTAAGATACGGGAAGATGGAAAAGAAATGTGCAGCATCTTCCACGGTGTAAATGTGAGTGCAGTGAATTTAGAACTGTAATGAATTCCCTATAGGGTTATGTTATGTTTTTGGAATTTGTACCACGTACCGCTGCCATTTTTCATGGTCCCCAGGCGCTCTGGCAGATCTGAAAAGGAAGGGGGTTGGAAAGGTTAGCGGGGATGAGAGGGAAAGACGCAAGCGAGTTTTGTTGTGCTGTTGGTAGCTTCAGTTCAGAAAAACCAGTCACTGTGTGCTAGTATGATATTTGGTGGATTGGCATTTGTATGTTGTATGTAGGTGTTTTTGTTGTGTGTTGGGTGTTTAGGAGAGTGTTTGTAGTTTCAGTGTCTTGTGTCAGAGGTTTGTGTCAATTTTGTTATGCAATGGGTGGTGGACATGCTGGATGGTAGGAAATTAGAGAGCTATTAGTAAACAGTTCAACACATTGGCTCCCCTCAGCATCCTCCAAGTGCAACACATCGGCAATCTTCGTATTACATCTAAGTGTGGTGTGCTTGCTATCCTCCTAGATCAATTGTGTTCTACGCCTAAGCTAGCTTCACCATCTTCTAAGTGCAGTACCTGGCTACCCTGAAAATGTTTCTGCGTGCGAAGCAATGGCTCATCAGGAGGAGCAGAGGGCTGTCCTTCACAATTTATCTCAGCGCACTGTACAGGCTGACCTTCGCAATTTATATCAGGGCAGGGCACAGGCTGATCTTCACAGCTCTTCTAGATGAAGTACATATACTAACCTGCCCAATTCATCTAAGCACAATGCACAGGCTGATCTTCACAGTTCTTCTAGATGCAATACAATGGCAAAACACAGAGCACAGTGCAGGAAAACATACTGTCATGAGTAGATAGTACTAACGTGGGAGTGATAGGGTTTGACCGGTGCACAGTCATGGCTGTGCTCCCTGCCCATACCACCTTAACCTGTAGTTGTCAACGCAGGTAGCTGTGGCAGGCGTGCATGGGCGAACAGGGGCAAACAGGGAAATGGGAGCTACCCAGAAGGAAGCGGTCCTTGCCTTGTGGCCTTTCCCTGGCTACCATTTTTGTTTGTGGTGAAAGAGATTGGAAACATGCATGACCTTTGCAGTGTGCCTTTATGTAGCTGTGGTTTTCAAACTTTGGGGGTGGCCCCCTTGGCGGCCCAGAGGATGTCCGGGATGTGGAGGGTGGTAGGTGGGGTGGGAGGCTCTGTAAAAACGGAGTACAGCAACTGTTTTTTAAGGGTGTTATAAGCAATTGTGGTATTCGGTGGGCCCGGGTAACAACTTTTTTACTCAAAGGGGCCCAGCATGTTTGGGTACAATTGGTCTAAATTGGTATAAGGAAACATTTCTCATGATATAAATCCTCCACCCTCTGCTGTCCTTTCACGTCATTTGAAAATGTAAAATACCATGGTTAAGGTTTAGAAACCTAGCTCAAGGCCTGCACCAGGAGTTATGGGCTCTGAAACTGGGTTAATGTCCTGAGGTCTACGGCCCCATAACTTCAGGTATGGGCCGAGGGCGTGGTCTATAAAGCTATTATGTCCCACAGAAGCGGTGGGGA
Organism: Ambystoma mexicanum; assembly: GCF_040938575.1. Lineage (NCBI taxonomy): Eukaryota > Metazoa > Chordata > Amphibia > Caudata > Ambystomatidae > Ambystoma > Ambystoma mexicanum. The sequence continues at coordinate 262,448,370 of NC_090921.1, read as the reverse complement.
TAAAATAAAAATAAAAGGCAGTCTAGCTGGAGTGGTTGCTGGGAACATGTTACTTCCCAGCAGCCACAACGTGATGAGGAGGGAGCAGTGGGACTTGGAGCTGGGCTGCATCTGCTGGGTGCAGCCCAGCAAGGTGTTGGCGTGCCGGTGAAGAATATGTAAATGAGGCCGGGCCCCGTCTGCCATGTACGGCCTGGCAAAGCTTCTATCTAGCGAGGCGGACCCATACACTCCACCCCCACCTCATTCAGGTAAGGAGAGAGGATGGAGAGGGGACATTTCGGTGCCTAGTCTACATCTGCAACCTGCGGCCCTGGGGAGGAGTGCTGAGAGCCTTGAGGGGAGCAGCGGGGCTCTCATAACGGTGCTCCCATGATCAGAGGGAGCGCTGCGCCAATAGCCCTGAAGGGAGTGGCGCTGGCAGCAGTGCTCTCAGTACGGCGTTTCCATATTAAGAGGGAGTACTGGACTGAGAGCCCTGGTGGCAGCTCATTCACGCAGGGCCAATGACACCGCATCCAATGCATTGGCCAATTGTCAGGCAATACAGGACTTCAGAGCCGTACCGGCTTCTATAGTCCAGAAACTGGGCAATGGAGGAGTGCTAAACCACGCCCCCGGGATATAATATTAATCTCATCACGTTTTCATTAAGTGTTCCATTGCACCTGCTTCTCAAGTGTTAATAAGAAATTCAGCGTTCAGAGCAAGGAATTGCTAAAAGTTGTAGTTAGGCACATTTTTAAGGAAACATGTAAGAATGAATAATTCCAAGCAGAGGCTCAGAATAATGTCATATGGGCTCATTACAAGTCATTCCGGTGGGATACCGGGGGACTACCGTACTGTCTCTGCCGCCCGATATCCCGTTGTTACCAGGATATTATGTGTGGCGGAGACACCAGTAAATCCCCATTACCATGGAGTCCCATGGAACTCTATAGGATGGTGATGCCGCAATCAGTGGCACCGGTAGTAGCAGTGCCAGTGTTTGCAGCAGTTGTCTGCTGGTAGGAGATTGAACTACCAGCAGGTCAGGCCTGCTGGTAGATCACAGCCCGTACCGGCAGAATTGGAGTTTGCGGTACGGAAATGTGCCGTTACACGTTGTTACCAGCACTTTATTCCCGGCAAACTCATAATGAGCCCCATAGTCTTTGTTCTGAGGCTCATCCAATCTCTGTGGCAAAGCTTCCAAGCGTGTTAAAGCAGTCTTCTTTTCTACGTTTTTTCCCCTCCAGTGCTGACCTGGTCCCGGTTTACTCCTTCGGCGAGAACGACATATTCCAGCAGGTGATCTTTGAAGAGGGCAGCTGGGGCAGGAGCCTACAACTCAAGTTCCAGAAGCACGTGGGATTTGCACCCTGTCTCATCAAGGGGAGAGGGGTGTTCTCGCCAAACAGCTGGGGCCTGAACCCTTTTGCCAAGCCGATCACCACTGTGTGTGAGTATAGAACATAGGGAGAGCGCCTGAGAATAACGGGGTGGGATGTCTCAGCCAGGGATGGAGGTGCTGGGTGTGTGCGCGGGCTAAGGGAACTCGATTTATGCAGAGAGGCAGACCACTCAGATGGGCGATACCAAGAAAGCCCTCCCCCGGGCGTAGGGTAGGAGCGATGCAGGGTACATGCTGAAAAGTGAGTGAAGGTGGGAGGGTCACATTCTTTTAGTGAGTCAGTACAGTGTTGCTTTGGGTGGTGAGTGCAGACCCCAGGGTGGGAAAGTAAGTACATTCACATTTCTGGGCAGGGTCTGTGAATACTGCTTCTTTGTGGGGAAGGGCACTGAGTGCCAATAACTACACATAGGTGTGTAGGCAGTGAGAGCAGGGCTCAGTGAAGGCAGATATCTGCAAAAGGGACCCAATACAAACTGTGAGAAGAAGGGTCAGTTCACTCTCTGCCCTGCCATATTCCCATGCCCAAAGACCATGGCCTACCAGAGCCCAGTCTGTCCAAACCCCACCCCTTTTCACACTGCAGCCTTTTCTGAACACCAGCAATTTCAAAAGCCTCGCCCAGTTCAGCCCAGAGCCAAGCCCAGTGATCAGTCTAGACCCCAACCAACATCGAGCCTAACCCAATCCAGAGTCTAACCCAATCCAGAGTCTAACCCAATCCAGAGTCTAACCCTATCAGAGCCTTACCCACAGCACCACCATACGATCCACCTGGAGCCCAGTTGAGCCCGGAGCCAAACCCAGTGATCAGTCTAGACCCCAACCAAAATCGAGCCTAACCCAATCCAGAGTCTAACCCAATCCAGAGTCTAACCCAACCAGAGCCTTACCCGCAGCACCACCATACGCGCCACCTGGAGCCCAGTTCAGCCCGGAGCCAAGCCCAGTGATCAATCTAGACCCCAACCAACATCGACCCTAACCCGATCCAGAGTCTAACCCAATCCAGAGTCTACCCCGATCCAGAGTCTACCCCAATGCAGAGTCTAACCCAATCAGAGCCTTACCCGCAGCACCACCCTACGCTCCACCTGGAGCCCAGGCAGTCCAGAGCCAGTCTTGCCAGCTACACTCTCATACCATCTTTGGATGTAGTCACCCCGGCCAAGAGCTGAGCACTCTAGAGCTCTGGCCTGGGTCCAACCCTGCCCAGTGTCGGGTCCTAGATGCCAACCGGAACTAGAGCATAACATTGCCCAGAAGCGCAGGCTGTTCACAAGCCCCATCACCTTGCAGCCCAATGTTTCACTGCATACAATGCATGTCCTAAGCCCAGCCCTGCTCAAACCATCCTGCAGGAAGAATTGAAAACACTCAAGAAAAATCAGTTAACTATTAAAACATATTTATGAGGACGAGGGTGGGAAGAGGATGGATGCCAACCCATTTCAATATCAAATAAGCCCTTTAGGGACAGGCTGGAAGAACACATCGGTTTAGGCAAATGAGGCAGTGCCCTGCAGGGGAAAATGGAGCGTGCCCTGTTATAATGTCACCAGATGATGCATGACTGCAGGGTGGGTACCCTGAATTAATAGTATGGAGGAAGAGGCAGGGGCTGTCGGGAGGAAAGCAGAAGAATAAACACAACAGAAATAACCAAATACAAGAAAATACATTTTCATGCTTACGGCAGCCACAGATTGCCACATTCCAGAGAACCAAACCCTTCAACAGACTTCATCACTGCCACACAGTGTTCCAAGCACTCGTGATCTCACACATCGGGGGTGGGGGAGGAGAAACGCCATCCTTTGTGCGATAACAGTAGCAAACCTGGCCTCGCTTAGGGTAGCCCACCACACCGTAGCCCACCTTATTACAGGTGGCCGCAAATTCCAACACTGCACACGCTTCACCGGCTTCCCTTCTCACCAGGGTGATATTCAAAACTGCACACATCCCTGCACAGCAGTCTCGAATGGAACACCACCATGCTAGGCGGCTAAACTCCACAGCTCTGGAGGCTCTCGCACCCCACGCAGCAAAACTATAACAAGGTTGCATCCTAAACTAGCGTGGGAAGGGGAACCTCCCAAGCAGCCCTTCCCGTGATGCCCCAAACATCTGGAACTCAATCCCAGCAGAGGCTTCAAACGCCCCACCATCTTTGAGTTCTGCAAAACACTAATGTCGGTAGTGGAAAGTCACTTTGAACCGTGCAAATAAAACCATGAATCGGGCCCTAAAAGTTTACTGTGCCACTGTATAAAATGCCAAGGTCATTGCTGGCATCCTCCTGTTGTAACAAGCTCTTCTGATTTTGAACTAGGTTAATGCTTTAAGCACTGCACATAAATGAAAATATTAAATAAAAAAGCAGCGCAAAGTATAGTAAAAAGTGCATTTTCAAACAGTTTTTGACATTTCATTTTGAAATGTTGGTGTTTAAAACCTTAAATGTTCAGGTTAAGGATCTATTATGGAGCTCTTCTGATGCCCACATAGAACCCAGCACAGATCCCAGCCCTGTCCTGCACAGATCCCATTCCAGCCCTCACAGATCCCAGCTCAGCCCAGCCCTGCACAGAGCCCAGCCCAGCCATGCCCTGAACAGAATCCAGCCCACCCCTTCACAGATCCAGCCCAGCCCTGCCCTGCACAGAGCCCAGCCCTGCCCTGCACAGATCCCATCCCAGCCCTGCACAGATCCCATCCCAGCCCTGCCCTGCACAGATCCCAGCCCTGCCCAGAGCCCAGGCCTGCCCTGCACAGATCCAGCCCAGCCCAGCACAGATCCGAACCTAGCCCCGCCCTGCACAGATCACAGCCCAGTCCTGCACAGATCCCAGCCCAGTCCTGCCCTGCACAGAGCCCAGCCCGGCCCTGCACAGACCCCAGCCCTGCACAGATCCCCCCCTGCACAGATCCTAGCCCAGCACAGATCTCAACCCAGCCCTGCCATGCACAGATCCCAGTCCATCCCTGCCCTGCACAGAGCCCAGCACAGCCCCGCCCATCACAGATCCTGCCCAGCCCAGCCCTGAACAAATCCCAGCCCAGCCCTGTACAGATCCCAGCCCAGCCCTTCCTTGCCCAGATCCAGCCCCGCACGGATCCCAGCTCAGCCCCGCCCTGCACAGATCCCAGCCCAGTCCTGCCCTGCATAGAGCCCAGCCCGGCCCTGCACAGAGCCCAGCCCTGCACAGATCCCAGCCCAGCCCTGCCCTGCACAGATACTAGCCAAGCCCAGCCCTGAACAAATCCCAGCCCAGCCCTGCACAGTGCCCAGCCCAGCCCTGCCCTGCACAGATCCAGCCCAGCCCTGCCCTGCACAGATCCCAGCCCTGTCCTGCACAGAGCCCAGTCCATCCCCGCCCCGCCCATCACAGATCCAGCCCAGCCCAGCCCTTCCTTGCCCAGATCCAGCCGAGCACAGATCCCAGCCCAGCCCCGCACTGCACAGATCCCAGCCCAGTCCTGACCTGTCCTGCACAGATCCCAGCCCTGCTCTGCACAGATCCCAGCCCAGCCCCGCCCTGCAAAGATCCCAGCCCTGCCCTGCCCAGATCCCAGCCCTGCCCTACACAGATCCCAGCCCTGCCCTACACAGATCCCATCCCAGCCCTACACAGATCCCAGCCCAGCCCTGTACAGATCCCAGCCCAGTCCATAGTCCTTCTGGAAGTCCTGCCCCAACTAGAGTCCAACTCAGAAGTCATGTCTTGATGTCCTGCGTGGCGGCATTAGATATTAATGGTATGCAGAGCACTCGCATGATGTAAATCATTGCATTAAGTAGAGCCTGAGGTTTCTTTGTCACGAGTGCTGGCTGCTGCGTGATTGGGAGCACTAAGACAGGCCTATGGGACGGAATTGGAGCCACTCTGTCGCTGAGCATCTCTAAACAGAGTGAATACAGCCACAGAGAGATGGAGAAACGTTAGGGTGACCCCTCCTAGTGTTTGGAAAACCCCTCCTAGTGTTACAATGCTCGTTTACCAGCAATTTAACATAAAAGTTATAAACCAAATGCATGCAATATTTGTAATTTGAAATGAACATTTTCGCTGACTCTGACATCCTTGTCAAATGCCAACACTCACCCCTTTTCTCACCACTGAAGTTTAGGTGGCAGCCGCTGTCAAATTGTAGCCCTACTTTTATGTCGGTGGCTTGTGCTGTTTTTTTTTATTTGGGAAACGTGGCCACCCCAGACAATGCATAGATAATTACATAGTAAGAAATGGGTATGGCTAGCTAAAATAATACAAATGCACAAGTCCACAAACTTGCCTAAAAATCTACAGGCTATGGAACTATGCCTTCCCATTGCTATAGTTATGAATCTTTTGGAGGGAAAGCCAGTCTTTCTTCTCTTTTGCTTGCGATAGAGTTGAAGTGGTATGCTTATCTCCAAACAATCCCTGGTCTTTGATCTAGTGTAATCCCTCAGCAGCAGAGTAAAACACGGGGCATGGCAACCCAGAAGTGTATCTCACCGTAGAAGTCTAAGTATAATCAGCGTCAAGTTAACACAAAAGCACGATTTACAAAGTTAAAACAAAAGCACAGTTTTGACAACAAATGAAAATATGCACGTATCAAAGGACAGGCAGACAGTTATTTACTAATAATATATGATACAATAGTCTAGGAAGATATACATGACCTTGCTCCTTAGTACCTGTCTGATTGTATATCAGTTCCTTTTGTTCCTCCTCTGCACTCAACCACACCATCCCATACCCTCCCTGTGCCTCCTCTCGCTTCTGCTCTTTCCCCTTAATCGCCCCGCTCCACTGGAACCCACGGCCCATACCAATCATAGCCAGCCCAAGTGTAGATCTCTTCAAAGCTTGGCTTAATCTTCTCTTACCTGCTAAAGAGGGAGCTCCCACTGCCCTCTCCCCCATCCTCCCCATCTGACCCTACCACTGCCTCCAATGACGCTTAATAATGCAATTTTGTATATTTAAGTATTATTCCTCTCAGTGGCGGCTGGGGATTTTTTTAAGTGGAGGGGTGTAAATGTTTCTCTCAGATATTCCACAGCGTCCGAACGTTGCGATAACTAATGAAGGTAATGGTTTAAAATGGCGAATTTTACAGGACACGTTTTAAAGAAATTGGTTTTGTAGGATAACTCATGGAGATATCCAATAGATTCAAGCCACCAACAATGTACAGGAGCAATTCTCCAGCACAGTTCCATGATGCTTTTGCACACAGTATGTGCTATCATAAACATTTTCTCACTGGTTGTGCCCATACACTTACATGCTGACTGCACCATTACACCCTAGTATCCCCATATATGAACATACTCAGGGTTTCTCCGCGCATAATGCCAGTAATTATACTATAAGAAAACATGCCCATGTTTATTCTGCCAATACATGGTAGTATGCCCATGTATACTCCAGTTGGCTTTACCATTAAAAATAGGTTCCACAGTATGAAAACATGTCCAAACTGGCTGCACAAAAATGCCATTCTAACTACATAATAACAATTATCATGCTTGTTTTTATCAAAAATGCCCAATTTAAAATGTCATGCCATGGTAAGAAATGGCTAGAATGGTTGCATACAAATGACATTCTTGCTTTGCAATAACACATATCATGCAGGCTTTACCAAAGATATCCAACACAAAATATCATGCCACAGCAAGAAATGGCAAGACTGGGTGCATAAAAATGCCAGTCTAGCTACATAATAACACTTATCATGCTTGCGTTTTCAAAGCTGCCCCATACAATATGTCATACCACAACAAGAAATTGTTAGAGTGGCTGAATTAAAATGCTAGCCTAGCTACATAACAATTATCATGCTTCTTTTATCATCCATGCTGAGTAAAAAATGCCATACCTGCCCCCTGGTATGCCAGCACCTTGCACTCAGACCTACTTATGAATGTGATTATGTGTGATTGCGAAGCACTGGGGGGTCTAGGGAGCAGTTATGACATGTTTTACTGGGATCGGATTCCCAGAAATAACTACTATGCCTGTCCCCTGGAGCCACAGGTTCCTTGCAGGCACACAATCAATTGTGTGCATGCGAGATGCTGGGGGATCAGGCATGGTATTTTTTCCTGGGCATCTAAAATAAGCCTATTTATAAATGGCATTCCTTCCACCTGGGCCCTCCAGCGCCTCACATGCACAGATAATCAATTATGTGTGCATGCAAGGCACTGGAGGTATTAGGTTTCAGGCATGACGGTGCATGTGAGGCGCTAGGAATCACAGCAGAATGGGCTGGCATTCTTTACTGGGCCTACCCAGTCAAAAATGTCATGCCTGCCCTCTGGGCTTCAGTGTCTCACATGCACACAATGAATGTGATCATGTGTATGTGAGATGCTTTGGGCACAGGTGTCATGCATGTTATTTTTGACTGGCCATCTATCATGAATGCACTAAACAAAATGGCATGCCTGCCCCCTGGGGACACAGCTCCTCGCACACACACTCAATCAATGTGATTATGTGTGTATGCCAGACTCTGGGGGCCCAGGGAGCATGCGCGCTATTTTTTTTACTGGACATGTATCATAGATGTCCAGTAAATAAATATCACCCCTGCCACCTGGGCCCCACAGCGCCCCACACATGCACACATTCCTCATGATTATGTGTGTATGCGAGGTGCTGGGGGGCCCAGGGGACAGGCATTGCATTTTTTACTGGAGATCTATCATAGATATCCAGTAAATAAATATCACCCCTGCCACCTGGGCCCCACAGCGCCCCACACATGCACACATTCCTCATGATTATGTGTGTATGCGAGGTGCTGGGGGGCCCAGGGGACAGGCATTGCATTTTTTACTGGAGATCTATCATAGATATCCAGTAAATAAATATCACCCCTGCCACCTGGGCCCCACAGCGCCCCACACATGCACACATTCCTCATGATTATGTGTGTATGCGAGGTGCTGGGGGGCCCAGGGGACAGGCATTGCATTTTTTACTGGAGATCTATCATAGATATCCAGTAAATAAATACCATCCCTGGACCCTGGGCCCCACAGCGCCTAACAGGCTCACACAAAAAAAGTGATATGCGTGTTTGAAAGGCACTTGGGTGCCCATGGAGGAGGCATGGTATTTTTTTAATAGACATCTATCATAGATGACCAGTAAAAAAATACCATCCCTGTCCCCTGGGCCACACAGTGCCACAGAAAGACAGCTGATTTTGGCTGGTGTGGCGGGGGATTGTGCAACAAAAGCCATTTTTAATATGTCTTTGTTGTACCACCCCCCACTCGCCAAAATCAGCTCCACGGACCAGCACAAACACGCACCCATCATCTTACACTCACTAGTCATAACACAAGCATACACGCATCCATATACATTTTTAAATAATAAATTAACATAAACATACCTTCTGCTCCGGTCCTGAAGTTTCCTCCCCAGTGCTCAAGAACCTGCGTAGCATGAACAGGAATCAGGAAGCCAGAGCTTCCTGGTTCGGGCCTGGGCGTGGATGATGAAACACCCCTGGCCAGCCTGCTCTGTTTGCATGTGTGAGGAGGCACAGGAGCGCCCCTTCGCACATACAGACATGCAGTTCCCTAGCCAGCATTTCCAAAGAGCCATGCATTGCTGGGGAAGCAAAACGCCCACAGCCTTGCATGGCTCATTGAGCATACGTGGCTGGGGAACTGAACTGTCAGAGGGAATCTTTGTTTTCCTTTGAAAGTTCAGCTAGCCCAGGAGCGCTCCCTCGCCTGGAAAAAGCAAACGAGGGAGAGCTCAGTGCTTCAGAGCTGTGGGCTGTCTCCTCTGCTCCTCCATAAAGGGCAAAGGGGCCAGTCGGTCGACACCCCCTCGGTCATTATGGACGAGACACCCCCTGGCCTCTTTAGTTTGAAGCACTTGGAGTGGCCATTGGGTGTAAAAAAAGGGATTCTGTGAGTGCATTCGCAATTCGCATGGAGTCCAGAGAGGCAATTATTGAGTGCAGATCCATGAGTTGAAAGGCCAGTGTAGACCAGTGAGGTATGGGGGATCTATTTTAGTGCAAGCTCATGGGCAGTTGTGACTATGTGGATTTACTCTTGTCAACATTGCGTAGTATAGTGAGCCACAACCTGGCTCATGAGGTTGTCCCCTGTACAGTGGGGACCCAAACTGGCTTGTAGGCCCATGTCCCCTAAAAGCCACCTGTGAGAGCACCATGACAACCCCTCCGAGGCAGGAAGGAAGCAGCCTCAGAAGGTAGTGACATAGCACACTGAGGTGGAGGGAGGAGGAGGCACGGGCAACGATGAAATGGGGGATGGGGGGGTCCAAGAGTGGTGGAGTGTTACCTAGGGGAGCTGAGTGATGGGCACCATAGTGGGAAGCCAGATTATCGGAATGGAATGCCGCAGTAAAATGACTCAGAAAGGGGCTGGCAAGCAAGAGGATCTTTACATTTAGCGCCATGCGGTGAAGCAAAGGAATTCCAATTGTTCGTCCAAGGAAATATATCAAGAAAATTCTAAAGCTCCAATCTACAATCACATATCATCTACTCCTTAAACCCTCGACATTCTGCCTTCTATCGCTCGTATTGCCCTCTTCTGCCCAACGTCGCTCTAGCTGGCAAAGTGCTGTGGCATGTGGATCTCACTGCACCATTTTTACTCTCAGTGCACACTTCTGCCCCAATGTTCCACTGTCTGTGCATGAGTTAAGCCCCATGCGGCTGCCATTGCCTATTTCTTCCCAGTGTCGCTCTCAACATCCAGGCCTGCCTCAAGGGTGCTCTGAGTGCCCACAAAACAACACCTGTCTCCTTCTCTCTCAAACACACAGGCATACACACACGCACATGCATACATGCACTCACCCATCTTTCGTGTGCGTGTCAGTAACTTGTTGTGATGGTCATTGAGTGTACAACTACACAATATGGTTGGACTGGGTGTCAATGAGTTGAGGTTCCTGTGGTGGCAAGGATGGTTGGTCAGTGAATGCAGTCCTGTGTCGTGAATGGGAGAGTAACAGTGAGTGCAGCCTTCGGGAGTGGCATTTAGTGGGTCAGTAATTGCTGATGCATAGCTCTGGGGACTGTGATGCCGAGGCACTGTGTGGGAGGGCAGGGAATGGGGTCAAAGCATGCAAACTCGTGTGGTTGGCAGTGGGTCCGCGAGTGCAGGCCTGTAGTGTTAGGAAGAGGTGCCTAATGAGTGCTGACTTATGTGGTGAGGGGAAGATGAGCACAGACCCTTGGTGTGGGAGGCAGGGTGGGGAGAGGTTAGTGAGTGCATCCCAATGGATCTCGAGTCGTTGGCAATGAGTGCATGAACATGGAGTGGGAGGGGGGGCCTCATAGGGAAGGAAATTGGGTTTTCCCACCGCAAGGTCATCCGTGAGAGCACTCAGATGCCATCGCCCAAGCACTCAGCACTTGTTCATCAGGGGGTAGAGTCTGAGAGTTCAAGACAGCTGCCATGGGCTCTTCATGGTAGGATGGTCGGTACCCTGCTCCCCACCTAATGATCTTTTTCTCTTTTTGGCAGTGGGTAAGCCGATCCGGGTGCCACACATTGCGAAGCCCACCAGCCAGGAGGTGGATCTCTACCACGGTCTCTACATGGATGGACTGAAGGAACTCTTCAACGAGCACAAGGTCCAGTGTGGCCTAGCCCCCGACCACCAGCTGCACATCCTCTGACCCCGGGCACAGTGCACTGGGGATTAGGGGGAGTATGACCCTCACACAAAATGCAGTGGGTGGTATAATGGGGTGCAGACAGGGGTGTTGCTAGGTCTGGAAAAGACCTGGGGCTACACTGATGTAGGGACTGTCGGGACTCGGGGCTAGCTAGCCTTTTGGGTGTAGCTCCTGAGATTCTATCCGGGGTTACAACCAAAAGACCAGGGGCTATAGCCCCCTTAGCCTCCCTCTAGCAACGCCTCTGGGTGCAGACCCTGTTGGACTACTCAAAGCCCGCAGAACATGGAACCTCAGTGCCCGGCTTCCATTCGCCTCACTGAGAATCCTGCTCTGTTTATGCCTTTTACTTTAAATGGATGTCTTGTGAAATGCCAATGGCCCCAGTTTTAAAGACACACATGTCCTAGCTCATAGGTACGTATCGTTATAGAAGCCATAGTGCCCTGCTCAACAATACTGTTTTTGTCATTAATAATCACCTTCCGTGATCTATCAGCAATACTCAAAACAGATCAGAAGGTCCCAATGCCTGATAGGTATCGAATTTTTCAAAAAGGTGGCCATGCCTGCCCTATCACAGCTTTTCAGCATTCTACTTTTCCAAGGTGACTGTGCCTGTCACAGCTTGCTCAGCATGTATGCAGTTCTTTCAAGGGGATATCACATTAAACTTGAAACATGGAGAATCAGGGCCAACGATTTGCATCTGGGGCTATAAGCAGTGAATATGAACTCTGCGTGTAGTGCTGTGAGGGCAATCCAGTCATCAACAATTATATGGATAGAGAATTCTAGGCTTGGGCCACCCACTCAGGTTTTGGACCTGTTTTCATGGATGCACAATACATGACGTGGCTGCCCTCAAAGAGACATATAATCTACCGCTGCGAAGATCAAGAGTTGGCTACCCTCTTAGCAATCGCTAATACGTCTCCAAGATTCACAATTAGAGTTGGCTGCTACAGTGCTGTCCTCGCAGGATTCTGTGATCACCCTCTATACTGAATAGTTAGCGGCACGGGTGGCTACCCTCTCACGACATTGAATCTCCCCATGCTGAACAGTGACAGAGGTAGCTACCCTCAGAGGAACCTTTAATTGATCTCTAGGCTGAACAGTGGCAGAGAAGGAGACTCTTTCTGGAGCTTTCATCTCCCCTGTGCGCTACAGTGCAGAGGTGGAGACTCTCTTTGGAACTTTCCTCTCCCCTGTGCTCTACAGTGACAGAGGTGGAGACTCCCTCAGGAACTTTCACCTCCCCTGTGCTCTACAGTGGCAGAGGTGGAGACTCTCTCAGGAACTTTCATCTCCTCTGTGCTCTACAGAGGTGGATACTCTCTCAGGAACTTTCATATCCCCTGTGCTCTACAGTGGAAGTGGTGGAGACTCTCTCAGGAACTTTCATCTCCCCTGTGCTCTACAGTGGTGGAGACTCTCTCGGGAACTTTCACCTCCCCTGTGCTCTACAGTGGCAGAGGTGGAGACTCTCTCATGAACTTTCATCTCCCCTTAGCTCTACAGAGGTGGAGACTCTCTCAGGAACTTTCATCTCCCCTGTGCGCTACAGTGGCAGAGGTGGAGACTCTTTCAGGAACTTTCACCTCCCCTGTGCTCCACAGTGGCAAAGGTGGACACTCTCTCATGAACTTTCATCTCCCCTGAGCTCTACAGAGGTGGAGACTCTCTCAGGAACGTTCAATACCCCCTGTGCTCTACAGTAGTGGAGACTGTCTCAGGGACTTTCATCTCCCATGTGCTCTACAGTGGAAAAGATGGAGACTCTCTCAGGAACTTTCATCTCCCCTGTGCGCTACAATGGCAGAGGTGGAGACTCTCTCCGGAACTTTCTTCTCCCCTGTGCTCTACAGTGGCAGAGGTGGAGACTCGCTCAGGAACTTTCATCTCCCCTGTGCTCTACAGTGGCAAAGTTGGAGACTCTCCCAGGAACGTTATTCTCCCTTCTGCTCTACATTGGCAGAGGTGGCTTTACTCACAAGAATCCTTTATCACTGTCCATGCTGAACTGTTGTTTAATGGGATACCACCCAGAAACTTTAATATCTCACATGCTGAACAGTGGCAATGTTGTATACCCTCAAAGGAACCTTTTCCTCCCTTCCTGTGTGCCTCCTCATCTCCCTTCTTTCGCCGCTCTCCCCTAGCATTCACACATTTCCTTGACTTACCTTTTCCAGTCCATCTCTATTTCCGAGTATGGATTGCAGTCTGCAGGGCTGAGGCATGCCGCACTGTGTCGGCCTACGCACATTGCACTTTTGTGGGTCTCTCTTCAGTCTTAGGAAAAACCCTTCTATCACTATGCACGCTGTACAGTGGTAGAAAGTTGCTACCCACTCAGGAACCTTTATTCTCCCCCATTCTGAACAGTGATAAAGATAACTACCCTCACAGGAACCTTTAATCATCCTCCATGCTGAACAGAGGCAGGCATGGATACTATTTTAATCATCTTTATACACCTCCAAAGCTGAACAGTTGCAGAGTTGACTGCCCATTGCTCAATCTTGATACCCTTCCATTACTAACCAGTTGTATAGGGGACTGCCCCTTATTCATCTTCATACACCTACAGCGCTGAGCAGTTGCAGAAGTGATTACCCTCTTCTTGATAGTTATACATCCACATCTTGAATGGTGGTAGATGTGGCTACTCTCTTATTTAGGCAATATGACCCCAGGAGGCATGCATTACCGACTCGAGAAAAAGAAAAGCTAAATAAAATGGCCGCTGTGGTTCGTGAGAAGTTACTACACATAGTCCCTTCTCCCTTTCCATGGTGGTCATTGAACTTTATATTAAAAAAAAAAAACGAAATGATTGCCATGGAACACGTAGTCCCTTCTCTCTTTCCATGGTGGCCAGTGGACGAAGGAACCCGAGCTTTGGCGGTGATTCCGAGCCTTGTCATTCTGGTAAGGCCCGGGCGAGGGCCAATGAGCTTGCTTTTTTCAAGCTCAGTGTTCCTCGCCGGGTACTAATCATATTTATGCAACTCTAAGGCTGAACAGTTGCAGAGGTAGCTACCCTTTTATGAATCTTTAATTCCATCAGTTGCCGAGGTGGTTGTCCTCTTCCTTGTCTTTTGCCCCTGTTCTCAGAGCACCCGATAACCAGAGACCTTTTATTGTGCAGACAGATGCCTCTGACACTGGGATAGGTGCTGTCCTCTCTCAGTTAGATGACAAAGTCAGGGAACATCCTATCTGCTTTATTAGTTGCCAGATTAAAGACAGATTGCTCACGTGGGCGACTGTGGGGAAGGGGTGCTTATTTATGCTGGGTTCCACTCATTAGACACTTGACGTTTAGACATTTGGACACATTGCACATTACGTGCCAAATATTTGCTTGAAATGTAACTTCTCATCGAGGAGAACTGCCTCCCAGTGAGTGTTTCAGCATGGCCTGTTCCGTTAGATAAAGGGGCCATGAAAGACTGAATTCCTGGCATACTTATATCCTGCTGTCAATGGAGTTTAGGAGAATCGCTTGGCATTTTTTCCATGTAAAAGTGATGTGTGGGTTTTCTTTTGCTTGTGGCCACCATAGGATTAAGAGGTCTTCGAATACTACCATTTTAGCATAATATGTTGTTAGTCCAATAAAAGGTATCAAAACTTGGATGTTGCTTGACTTTCAAACTGGACCAACGCAGTGCCAGACCCATTCTTGCGCCTCCAATTCTAAACAGATGAGGAGGTGGCTACCGCCGTATACACCTTTAATTCCCTTGAATGCTGATCAGTGGCAGAGGTGGCCAACATTTTAGGAATATTTAATCACCTGCCAGTCTGAACACTGTTCCTGTACCCTCTGGGGATTCTGAAGGCGTCTTTCAGGGTTCAACTGTGACTTTTCCCCAACTGTCCAAAAGCAAAATGTACCGCAGGACACCAGAGAACAGGTTGGAGCCGCCGACCTTAATGCGATTGCCTTACACTGGCAGCGAGGACCAACCCAAGGAGATTGCTGATCTTCTGGTAGAACTGGGACCTTCCATTACTGTGCAGTGATATATGATAGACACATCCTAAAAAAATACTACCCGCTGGAGAGGGAGCATCGCAGAGAGATTAGCAACTTGTGAACACAATGAAACTGTGCAAAATGTTGAACAATTAAAGCTTTATTTATATGCATAGCTCAGGTGTGGCCTCTCATTCTGTGAGCACCTGTGGCCAGGGTGGGAAAACATCACCAACCATTTGCTGAAGATGACACACTACATACATCGTGTGTGGTGGCATACTTCAGTGAATGCCTACCTACTATACTCGGCAACACTTATTATAGGGGCACCTGTGCGCCAGATGGGGGAACCTCATGCAAACACGAACACCCCTAGGGGGCATCCGAGGTTGAGGGTGTGGGGAGTGTGTGTGTCTGTGTGTATGTTTGTGGGTGAAGGGGCACATCTGTGCAGCCCCTTCCTATGCGCAGCGTGAACCAGGTGAAGAGAGGACTCTTTGCAGAGGGGGTACTGTGTTATCATGTGTGAGAAATTGCCACCGGCCAAGGGCGTAGAAGCCTCTGCTTTTTGGATTTTCATCAATTAATAAAATTATGCAGGTAATTCTATTTCAGAAAAGGTAATCTGCTAATCAGATCCCCCTTTCATAGGCTCCATGCTAAAAGCATAGTGTGCACCCAGCACCTGCTCTCCAGTGGCACAGAGCCGCTCCAGCGGTCACCGGTGCCTTTTGACAGCTGCTAGGACAGCTTAGTCACTCCCGCACAGAGGCTGCATTTAACATCTTCGCCTTTGTCCCAAAATCGTGAGGAATGACTATTCTGATGGCAGTTTAATCTTGAAACATAAGGGCATACCTGAGTTTAGGGAACAGTGGGTAGTACATCAATAACCATAAGAAACCACATCAGATTGACATCATACATGTGTCAGCACTGTGAGCCTAGGCCAGGTGAGGGAGGCTTGATTACCTCACACCATGCACTCAGTTCTCTTTCTGAAATACCCCCTCTCTTCTCATGTACTGTACCCCTTTCTCCACTCTTCTCGCCCCTTCCTTTGCCCATCTCGCCTCCCGCTGTCGCCTTTTCCCTCCCCTGTCTATCTGCTTTCTCCCCTTTCACTCCACTCGGGCTTCATTGGAATGACTTGCTGGTCTTTAAGCAGAAACAACAACTTTCAAGTATCTCAAACATTCCCGAAAGCATCACAGGATCACAAGGTTTGACAGAATGTTACACATTTACCACCCTCGTAACCTAAGCTTTAAAGGTTGCCAAATATTTAAATCATTGCAAGAATTGCCAACACGTATATTTACAAATATTGACAAGGCATTCGATATGTTTAACCACTTACAACGTTGTACAGGTTTACAAGCATTGGAAAACCTTAACAAATTTACAGACATCCCCAAAGCTGTACAAATGTCTATTAAAAGCTTTACAAAAAATTATGGCTAGCATCATTTTTATAGATGCCTTTTTGAACCACGCTGACAAAGCATTGCAGATTACAAGCAATCTCAACAAGTTTAGAAGATTTGCCAGAGATGTTACAGATGTGTATGTATTTCCACTCCCCTTTTTTCGTTTTGGCTCTTAGAGGTGGTGCTAGTCAACTATACGTGAGCAAAATTATTGGTAATGAAAACATAAGAGGGCTTGGCACTTTTTTGGCATTTGTGAGAAGATACATTCATGGCAGTACCATAACCAGTAGCAAGTTCTCTGGGTTATCTAAATTCATTTCACATTATGGTGATTTCAAACAACATTTCTATCTGGCAAAACAGCAGTCTGAAATGTAATAGGGTTACCTGTAGCCATTTAGCTGCTCCTAATTGAGAATCCTGTAAAAATAAAGGTAAGTACTCCTGCAAAAGCATCTGCCAGAAAGGTAATGGGTTAATTCCAGGTATCAAGTAGCTTTTGGAGTAAATGTAAAATTCTCAATCGAGTATGCGTTCAGCCACCTGGCTACTAAGCAATACAGCATCCTAGCACACATCCCTGAAAGCAGTCAGGTCGCCTCACTTGTGTGGGCGTGCGGGGAAAAGGTAAAGAATACTACTAGCCCATTAGTCATGTTTTGCTTCATAAGGAAAAGGTAAATAGCTGTAGGAACAAGGTATTAATATGACTGCATTGATTTGTATGTAGACAATTGCAATATCAAGTTGCATTATGAATACATATTTCAATGGGAACAGTATCAACCTAAAGTCCCTAACGGATGACTTTGCCAATACGTGTTCATGTAGATGTTGACACAATGCCTTCCGTGTGTTTAGGTCCAGGCTGGCCCTAGGATTTGTGGGGCCCTGGGCAGCATAAGATGTACGGGCCCCCTTATTTGCATAAAGGGTGGAAATTATTTCACAGAATGAGTCTTTAATATACAAAATATCATTACATTAAAAACATATTGCCACATTGTAAGATAGAAGACAAATACAATGTGACGTCCAGCATGGGATTTGTCACTGTTAACATTTACCTCTGTGGCCTTATCAGGAGTGAGGCTTTATTTTGCAGTAGCAGATAAAATGAGAAGAGAGCCTCATCACTGTACCCGCTGAGCCTTCATTGGAGGGGTTGTGCAGGCCACAACTGTTTGGCGGGGTGCAGGAATTGAAAGGGAATCAGGGGATCCCATAGCAGAATGTTGCAATGGCAACTGAGCAGGTTAGGTGACTGTTGCTGAGATGTTATGTTTATATCTTCCTGTAAATCATATGGCATTTTGCCCATTCCTGCTGCAAAATGTACTATACAATGTGGTGTTTCGACTATGGGATGGGTACGGCTCCCTCGCATCACTGGGCATGGGAACCTATGAATATACACACAGTAAGCGTACATATCTTAAAGTGAAATATGCATGTTTGATTAGATTAACCTTTCCCCTTAGAGGAAAGTGCATTGGCATTTAAAAAAACATTGATCAACACCTGAAAAATGACCTGAGTGCAAGATTTTCCAATAACTAAACTGGCAAAGTGTAAAAGCTACCCACCTTTTCCTACCAACAATCTATAGTGAAATATTCCCAGGAAATCAAAATCCCAGTAAGAAACACGTGTTTTGATGACACTTTTATGTAATCTTGTGGCTAAGCATCTGCACTTGGACAAAACGGGTGAAATCCTTGTCGCCGAACACTTGAGCAAGTTTGCCGGACTCAAAGATAACAAAGCAGGATAATGGCCACCCTCTGCAAAAAGTGTTCCCAGCCACATGTATCCTCTACTTATGCCCTAAAATACAACACATGGCCGCAATGAGGGAAACTAAAATCTCCAGGATTGTAACCTATTACCAAATTCTGGGCATATTTACTTGGCTTGCTTGCCTGCTCATCGTTGGACCTTACCCCCTTTTTTGGCTACTCTGTTTTTTATAAATATGACTTAAAAAGTACACAAACGATAGCAAGGTATTGACACAAATATATGAATCCTTATAGAAACATGTTAGTCAAAAAGTGTTCAATTGTGGCATTATACCTCTCTTATTGAACGGGCAACTACAAATACCAGAATACAATTCAGCAGAATGCAAAAACATGGCCTTTGAGTTTTGAAAATGTACTTTCAACACTTAGACTATTCCGAGCAAAGCTAATCTGTTTGTGTCTCAATGTTTGACATATACAGGCTTTATATATGTTTTGTTGAAAATAATACATACCACCAAAAATGAACTATTTTTGGTGTGTTAAATATGAACATCTGAAAATAATGTATTTAGTTTAAAACTGCTGTGTGCTTTATATTTTAAGTGGCCTGGAGGAGGGTGTAAATGTAGGCAGCTAACTGGTGGTTTGTGTGTGCTTTTAGAATACAAATGACCCTTTGCATTTCTTAACACAGAAACAATGGGCTCTTAAATGAGCCATGACGTGCACATCACACCTGTTTTGAAAGCTAGGGTAGAGCACAGAAAGTGCTTAGCAGTGATTATGGGGCCTGCAGCGTATGATTGGCCTCTGGGAGGGGGTATTTGTCTTAAGAGCATCACAATGGCTTGGGAGGTGACACCGTGGCCTCTCTCAGAAAAAGTGCAAATCGTCCAAGGAAGCAGCACAGCCCCTCTTTAAAATAACGTGACTTGCGATAGGTGAGGCAGGCACTGATGCCTGCGGGCCCCCCCTGGCCCGGAGAGCGGCGCCCTGTACCACAGCACACACTGCACATGCCTCGGGTCGGCTCTGGTTTAAGTATTTCCAGAACTTTAAAATCGTACAGGCATTTTGAACCAGTTAGCGTTCACAAGTGTTTCCAAAGCCCTGCAGATGTGCATGTGTCTTGGAAGCTCTGAGTCTGCGCGTTGGCAAAGCTTCCCAGATGGGGCTCTGGTGGCTTGGACTTTCATTGGATGACATATGCAGCTGCCTTCTGGGCCGTCTCTGGTTTTTCCCTCTCTGACCCGCCCCGCACCGTCCCCAGCCCAGTACATGTTGGATGAATTGAATGTATATGGCCTTCATTTTCTGAATGAAAGCGAGAGTACATTTGCAGCGCAGCTCTTTGTACTGAATCGCCCCAAGCCCGATTCTTTGGTCTACATGATTGGGTGCACAGGCTGTTCAATATCCAATGTGATATGCCCGCCTTCCATTCCGCCTTGCCAGCCTCTTCTCTTCATAGCGTTTAATAAACAGTGCGAAGGGAGGTCTACTCACTATTCCAGCACTCAACATAGCACCAAAAAGCACAGCAGTAGAACACCGTATATATGTTTTGGACTACAACTCCCAGCAGTCCTAGTCTGCATAGTGAACAGTAAGGGATCATGGTATAGCCTGCATAATGAACAGTAAGGGATCATGAAATAAAATACCAAGACAAACCATGAAATCATGAAATAAAACACCTTAACAGAACATTAGTCACAAAGTTATACGATTTGACATGCAATGACTTTCCATCACATAACACATTTCACGCCATGACACACCATAGCAAACTAAGCTATAACACAATACATTTGCTGTGATTGCCAGTAGATTGTCTTACATACGTTAACCACTCCATCTCTACTCGAATCCCACTACCTCTATCTCCCACTGCAGTCTCTTTCCCTCTATTCCTCTCTACGCCCTCTGCCTTCTCTTGGTTTTCATCCATCTCTGTCACTTCCACCATGTTTGCCTTTTCCTTCACCCCAGTGTTCGTTGTCGGATTTATCAACTTGTTTTGAAGGGCATAAATCAGGCCCTGAATTGGCTCCCAAAAAATTCCAAGTTTTTTTTATAGATTAAAGAAGGGGTTGAAATCGTTCATTTTATACCACAGATTTTAGGCACTTGGTAAAAAAAGGGCATACAATGTACAATTTGATCAAAGTAGATAACACAGTAGCATTTTGCAAAATGGTTTAATGAAGGCTGTGCCAAAAGAAAAAACTCCAGCCTGTCTCAACAATATATAGCTGCATTGCCCTGTTAAATAAGTTTTGATGAAGCCCAACAATGCATGCAAGCATTGCTCTGTGAAACATTTGTAATACTCCCTGTGCCCAATATATGCCAATACTGCCGCCATAAAAACACATGTTCATGTTACCTGTGAAGTAATATTTAATGTACTCTGTGTTTTCCTTAGCAGTGCACATTGGTGGCGCAAGGTATGGTTGCTTAGCTTACCATAAGCATACTGGTGAATTTCTGGGGGGTTTTGGTTTTACTTGTAACGATAGCGTCCCTTTAAAAATGTTTTTCATTGAATTTCATGGGTTTTTATTAGTGCAACTGAACCATAACATATATATATACATATATATATATATACATATATATATATATATGGAAAGAACTTTAGGTGCAGTGCAGTTAAGGTGAGTAAACCTAATGCAACAAAACCCTTGAAATTCAGCCCATTGGGAAACTCTGGACCGGCTTAACTCAGTGTGTTCCCGTTGATCTCCCCCATAATGCGAATATCCCCAATAATGCCATTTTGTATGGCATTGTACATTCCTTCTCTTATAATATATATCTGCTCTTGGGCTTTGCAACTGGAAAGTGCTGAGTTAAGCCGGTCCTGAGTTTCCTCAATGGGATGAATTTCAAGGGGTTTGTTGCGTTAAGTTTACTCACGGTAACTGCACTTCAACTAACATTGTTTTACTTGAATTTCAAAGGTTTTGTTATACCATAGTTTCCTGCCCATTGTATAATTTTCAGCACCACTGTCCATGGCCTTCGGCGGTGGCCACGGTATATTTTTGATGCCACTGGCCTTGGCTGGAGGCCATTGCCAGTGGGCATGACCATCCACCGTGCCTAGTGTATATTTTTCTGCTCCACTGTCCATGGGCTGTGGACAGTGGCCACGGTCTTCGGTCATGCGCTCTGTATATTTTTTGACACCACTGGCCACAGCCTTCCGCTTGGCCTACAGTATGATTTTCCGCTGCACTGTCCATGGCCTTTATATTTGTAACTCATTGCGTTCCCGTAGCAAAGCCCAAGAGCACATATATATTATAAGAGAAGGGTTTAACAATGACATACCAATGGCATTATGGGGGACATCAACGGGAGCACGCTGAGTTAAGCCAGTCATGGCTTCCTGAATGCGCTGAATTTCAGGGGTTTTGTTGTGTGTGGTGTGTCAGCCTCAACTGATGTAACTGGAAGGCCAGGTTAGGCCTTGCTGCAAACTACCATGATCTAATGGCAAGGCACACAAAAGAGAAATGACAGGCCTTAAACTTTGGCACAGCAAAAGGGCCTGGTAAATGAACATGTGGGTCTTGCTGAAGATGACACAAAAAACAGTTTAATAAGAAAAGTGGGCGTCTTGCTGCAGTTAAAACACAAAGTAGGCTGGAGAGTAAAATCAGGTTGCAAATTGAAAAGACACATCACAGTGTTGGTTGGGAGACAAAAAGAAGCATATTTTCATTGAAACTGTCACAAATCGAAATGCTGTGTACACTGATAATTAAGGGAAACTGGGGCTCACATGTGAAAGTTAATTTTTTATTTATTTATTTGCATATTTAAAGCACTCACAAAGCCCATGGGCATCGAGGTGCTGTTACAGGAATATGTCTCTTAGTTGCGTATTTATAACGCTTTTAATACCCAGAGATTTCTAAGCGTGGACCCCGGGAAGCCAAGTAATATTGTTCATTTAAAGCGACTATGTCCCACTTTCCAACACAGAAGCTGACATTGTGTTAAATGGAAATGCACATTATGAATGACCAAAAAATCCCAAATCGTGTACAAAGAAAAAAAGTCCCCTGATTCAAAAGCGAATGGGACTGTGATAACTCAAATACATAGGTATTTCAAAAAAATAAAAGCTGTCAATGAGAAAGGAATAGGACCATTGAGGAGGCTATTTCTTTCAGATTCAACATGTAAATCACTTGTGGGCACAGAAAAAGACAACACTGGAAGTTTTGATTCTGCAGAAAAAGTCAGAGCTGGGTAGAGCAGCCAGGCAGGTATCAAAGAACTTTATGAGCTCTGGCCTTTGGTGGCAGCAGTAATAAAAGGACCATTAGTCATGTACAGATGAGGGCTAATGGATTGATTACAGACTGTTTCAATATTGTGCACGAAGACCAGCGCAGATACTCTGAATCATGTGGTTTCTAAGAAATAGAAACCAGCAGAGCTAAGGGAAACTGAACTGGAAACATGAAACTAAAGGTGTCACACATTAACGATATGGCTCTAGGCTTATATAGTAAATGTAATTTTACTAAATAACTTGTGAACTGAAACACATAGTTGAGACATCTGTCATTTGAAAACTAGTAACGAGCTGGTGATTTTGATGTAAATTGGATCCACATATGATTTTTGGAAATCATGTTATACCCTGAATTCTGTTTCTAGCTTCCCAGAAAATGATATTCGGAATGTGAAAGTTGGGGTGCTGATGGCTGGTTAAATTATGTATTAGGATATTACATTTCAGATTCATAACTGTTATACTTTTTGTGTAAAGGTCAAAAATGTATAGAGTGCTCGTACAACGTGGTCATTTCCTCAGGTCCGACACGATGAGAAGAACATAAAATAATATAGGGTTATTTGTAAAATGAAAATATTTCCCATGTAGGGACTTTTTAGGTGAAACTCTGTAAAGTAACATTTACAAAACAAAGTAACTCTAGACAGTAGATTTATCTCCTCCCTTCCTTTTTCCACAATTTAAATGTCACCACCACAGAATCCATCTGTAGACAGGGGCCGGACTGTGGGAGTGGGAAGAGAGGTAAATGACGAATCAGGTGCACACGATCATAAATTAGAAGCTCCTAATACAAATGCTCCATGGGAGGGGCCTAGAGAGTAAAAAGGACTTGTCATATGGGAAAGGGGACAGCTACCGAAAAATCACTAAAGGAGATCTGCTGAAAAATCGCGTGGGTGGAAATATTGGAAGAGGGCTGAAGATTCACATTGCTGGGGAGACTGGAAAACAGAGGTTGTGATACTTACCTGGAGCCATATAGGGATGATTGCTGTGGGACCCCATTGATTTGAAGTGCTGGCCAGAATCCTGTTTTTTTCTCAAAAGCGCACTCTACTCATTCTCCATGAGTGCCAAGCCCAGAGATTTCCAAACGTAAGTAGATTGTCCAAAACATTTCAGCATGGGGATATATTTAATAAACATATTCCCTTTCATTAATGGGCCATGGGCCTTTAAGTGAAAGGTAGTCTGAAAAACAAAATTAATAACCATCTCCATTTTATTGATCAAATTCCCCAACACCGACACTTAAGTGAAGGGGGGTCTGAAAAGCATATTTATAACTGTCCACATTCCTAACACGGGTCTTTAAGTGAAGGTGGTTCTGGAATACGAAATGCATAGCCATCCATATTGTACTGCCCAACTTAGCCAACATGGGCCCTTAAGTGAATGGGGTCAAAAAACATATTTATAACCGTCCATATTACCCAACACAGGCCTTTAAGTGAAGGGAGGTCTGATAAACAAAATGAATAACCATCCCTATTTTACTTTCCCAACACTGGCCTTTAAGTGAAGGCGGGGTAGAAAAACATATTTATAACTATCCACATTCCCCAACACAGGTCTTTAAGTGAAGAGGGGTCTGAAAAACGAAATTAATAACATCCCCATTTTACTGCCCAACTTCCGCAACAGAGGTTTTTAAGGGAAGGCATGGTCCAAAAAAACATATTTATAACTGTCCACATTCCCCAAAACAGGCCTGTAAGTGATAGGGGGCCTGAACAACAAAATTAATGACTGTCCCTATTTCCAACCATGGCATTTCATTAGTGGGGTACTGTAAGTAACATACTGTCTGGTTTTGTGGTTGGGGCAGAAAAGGTGTTTTCACAAGGTTATATTGAATAAAGCCTCTGATTAGAAAATAGTGCACTGTATACTACAATTTGGTTAAAATATGAACTGTGCAGCATTACGAGAGCCCAGAGGTAATCTAAATTCATTTTTACATGTGATCAAGTTGAACCAAACTGCTAGCCTTTTAAGCGCGCAGGAAAATCTAAAAAGGCACAGCACTGCATATGTGAATTGATTTTGCTCATTGACCAGTGTTGGTTATTATTCAAATTGTAATCCTCATAAAGTGAAGTATGCAGCTTGTTATGTTGCCAGGTTCGGATGGGTTACATGTTATCAAAAAGTGAATCCCAGACTAAGTGCTTTTGATGATACAGTTTGAGGGGTTAAAGGATTGTGATTTGTGTCCTCCAGACCCACCCATGTTGTCCATTTATGTAAAAAAATACGTTTAATTGTGTGCCACAGAGAAGCTGGTGTGTGTCACCGTTTAGTGCAAGATTTCTCAAACATATACTTTAAATAAATATACTTTTGTTCTGTACATCGGCCTGGTTATTGGGTCATTGCTGGCACAGAAGGAGGGATCCACAGGACTCTATATGAGTCTTAAGGGGGCGGATTTAAATCCACATTAATGGTGCATTGTGGTCCCGTTTAACTTGGGGGGTGTTTACGCCCTATGTTGATTGTGGTCTCCCAATATAGCGTTACTGGGGGCTCATGCTGGGATTTTGCTTACTGTCTTTTGACTCATGACAAGTGCTTAGTGACAGACTATTTTTTCTGGTGTGATCGCATTGAGAAGGATAGAAAGTTGTTTTTGCTATGTTAAAGTGCCACAACGACTTGACCCCTGAGTTCCAGGGAGGTGTATAGGTGAAAAGAGATTGATTGGAATTTATATTTAGCATTGTGTTTGGAAATCAATCAGGAACAGGGTGTTTTGCCCATGCTCAAAGAAGGTATTACAAAGGTGCAAAAAGCCATTTTAAAATGACTACCGTAGAGGTGTCTGAGGGCAGGAAACATTTCATGGCTAATCTTTCCACTTAACGAGAATGGAGTGAAGGCGTTGCATACTAAAATGGTACAAAACCCGACATCAGAAGGAAATATTTGGCAATATCATGGCATTTTGCATAAGCATTAACATAATTTGACGTGACCCAAAATATTTGGGATGAGCAGGTTCGAATGTATCAACTCAAAGCTCATTTATATTTTCATGTGCAATTGCTGGAAGCGTGAGTGCAAAATAGGGAGGCTTGTGTGCTGAGTCAGACTGAGAAATATGAACAGGTCCAGAAAGAAATCAGACAGTTGGAAGACAAAACACAACAGAGTCAGATTTCTGAAGTAAAACAATAAACCATCATTGAACAATTTCAAAATAAGGTAAAAGCACACACACAGGCCAGTGCAATGCAAGAAATAGAGTTTGCGGTACTGAAAGACTCATACGAAAAGAGTGCAGAAACTTTGAGCCACCTCCAATACAAATTGAATGACCAGACTGGTCATAATAGAGGGTTGTTAGATGACATTACGGCCTTCAAACAACAAATTAGGGGATTACAATGGGAAAACAGTCAGTTCATCACCAAAGAGATTCACTCACAACAGGAGCAGGACAAAATGCTTCAGGATTTAAATATTCTGAAGCAACTGAATTTATAACTAATTAAAGACCAAGATTCATCGAAATTGGAAAGGGATGCAGAGATGTGTCAGTCAGAGTGTCAGGAAATTACCAGAATGAGGCAAGAAAACTTGGAACGTGTGTGTGAGGCAGACAAAGCTGACCTACTACAGGCAGCAAATTGTAGGGGAGTATTAGAGAAAGAGATTAGTTTCATGAAAGACAAGCGCCAACAAGAGTATGCACACATAATACAGGACTCCCAGAAAGAAAATGAAGCATTTCAGGAGGAATCACAACAAATGAAGGGTCGATTGGTGGCTCAGAGTATGGTGTTACAGACTAGTCAGGCATTGGTGTACGAATTTAAAAGCCAGCTCTCTGAACACCACCGGTAGCCAGTCATAATGTCGAATGCAAAAAGTCGAATCCAAAAATGTCGAAAAAAAAAAATGTCGAAAAAAAATTTGAATGTGTTTTATTTTATGTGTATGTTTTTTTGGCTTTAGCTAGTAAAAGTAAACAGGGGGTTGGGTAGAACCCCTCCATTTTTTTTTTAAAACACATTTGAAAAAAAATAATTTACACATTTTTGCATTCAACTTTTTTGAATTCGACTTATTCACTACAAACAAACAACACCAGATAATAAGGACAGAGTGAAGCAGGTGTGAGTATCACAAAGGAAACTGAGAATTATAAACAGGCTTTGAGGCATACTGACCAATTACAATAGAGGACAAGACAAACTGAACAAGGTGAGTCAACCAGTACATTGGGGACTTTAGCCCAAATATCCTCCATTTCCCATGCACAAAAGAGAACTGACCTCATGCATGCCACCAATATAGAACAGGGGAACATGAGGCAGTTGGACTTACCCAGGTTTAGCCAAACTGACCCAGAAGACCAGTCCTTGTCTGATCCTGATGAGTATTCCTCTCTACCATACAGAAGGTAAGGGGGCCGGACCAGCGTGTCATGGGAGACTAAAAAGTATACTGTGAGTACTTCAGACCATGAAAACTCCTATGATGAGAAAGTCAGGGAATTAGATTGGCTGAAGATGAGACCACAAAGACACCACCTTGTCCGCTTCGCTGGAGGAGAATGTTCTCAGCCGAGAAAGGGCATACTCCTGGAGGATTCAGCAGCGCAATGCTTATCTTTCAGGAATGGAGGAATCCCTCCCAAAGAAAAATGTGTCCCAAAAGACCCTGAGTTGGACAGGGTAAGTATGGAGACCGACCCAGAACAAAAAATTCTTCAACCGCAAAAATGTGAGCCTTACAGATTCGAAATGGCAGAGGTATCCTCCACTCAAACTGGTTCTGAGAACTGCCTCCAGGTAAAGGGGGACAGCAAAGGATTGGCAGAGAAAGAGGATTCCCCAAATCCACCCATTGTCAGTTGTAAAATCTTTCTTACAGATTCCCGCTCACCGACACAAAAAATCACCCAAGATCAAACAGTGTCGGAGTTCAATATTTAGAAAAAGAGCACCTGGCTGGCAAATAACTCACACTTTCTTTGCACCATGGAGGGGAAAGAAGGCAGATTTTATGCGCCAGCATAGGTGCAGGGTATTTTGAATTATCATCTCTGGTGGACACTGGATCCCAAGCCACCCTCCTGACCAATGCGCCTTTGACCAAATGAACTCAGGACAGGGGTGGGTCACCAAATTCTTCTCAAACCACTTTGCATACAACTCCAACATTTTGACGGGAATAACATTTCTGTTGGAGGGACTACAGATCTGGAAATAGAAATTGGGCAACATCGATTAAAACATCCAGTGATAGTCGTGACTCCAGAGGGCACACCTTGTTTACTGGGGAACAATCTACTGAGGAGGTTATCACCTCTGATCAAGTGTGTCAACAAGGTCCTTTGGACCCAGACTAACGAGCCTCTTAAACTAAAAATGAGTAACAATTATGTCAACATGATTTTATTTATTTATTTATTTATTTATTTATTTACATTTATAAAGCACACAGCAGCCCTAAGGCATCATGGCGCTGTTGCAAAAGAGCATTACTGGTTACAGGAAAAAGCATATGTAGTTACATGACAGTGTGTTTCGAGATACATACTTTTGTTAATGCAGTATATAAAAACATGCAGAGTTCGGGTCAGGTGGGGGGAGAGTTAATTGAAGAATATTGTTTTGAGTCCTTTGCAAAAAGCTGTGAGGGATGTCTCAGCTCTGAGTGCATTGGGCAGGGCTTTCCAAAGTTTGGGTGCTAAGTGGGGAAAGCAGATGAATGGTACCTGCCATTTAATTGACCAACGCTCAGAGAAAGCAGAATTCCATTTCAAGAAGGCCCGAGGTCCCAGACATCACCATCATCTCTGTAGGAGAACAAACTGATGACGGGAACCCTTATCCATTCTTGAAATCAACCTTCCTTCCAGTATTAAGTAGCATTCCACTTTGGAAGGGAACGCTATGACATTGTGCAGCAGTCAAATGTCAGAAGAAACAATGAGTCCTGTGAAAAAAGACGATAATGAACAAGCACATAGTATGATGCACATTCAGAAAAAGGGCAAACAGTCATTCTTCCCCATTCAAATAAATGAGGGGGAGAGCCTGTGCTTGCCAGAGCATGCCCGAATAATGGAAGAAGCTTCATCAGAAAATAAATATTCAGGAAACTCCCAAATGTTCAGACCATCCCCACCTTTAAAACGATTGACAAATGGGAAGTAGGTCTGGAAATTCCAAATTACAAACATTTCCTGCCTAGCAGGTGTATGCTAAAATGTCCATTGGCAACAAAAGCATAGAACATAATTGTTGGGTTGTGTGCGATGTCCTGTCTGCCTTTTATTTAGGCAGTGACATTCTCAACCAATTCGCAATTGATTTGGACCTAACTAATAATACTGCCTTGTCTTGACTGGTTGGTAACCCCATGTGCTTTGACAACACTGAAAAAGCATTCTGGTCATCTCAATTGCTGCCTTATGCTGTTGAAGTTTAAGTGCGAGAAGAGGATACCATCCAGGACAGGTGTGACAATTCACAACCCCCCTTAAAAGTAAGCAAGGACATAACCTCAAACTTCAGGATGCCTATAAAAATCTGAACTCCCATCTCCAACAACAAGGTTTGTTTTTAAATCCAACACCAGTAGTAGACCTAGAACAGGACACCATTGGAATACTGGTGGATAACAGCGACCCTCAAAGTAACATTTTGGGTGCAGACATCTTTATTGGATTGGCGGTTGATTCCCAACCTTATTCTATTGATTAAGTAATGAAATCATTGAACCAATCCTGACACCAGTGACAGTATTCCTCCAGAACAGATTTTTACCAGGCATGTGGGGAATGTCTTGGTGTACTCTTCTTGCCATTAAGGGGTGGAAGAGGTGACCTGTGATATCAGGAGGGATGAGGTGCTACTCAGAGTCAAGCACCACTACCTCAAACCCCTGGAACCTTCTGTCCAGGTCAACACGATCAAAAATACCTCTCCACCCAACTGGAGGATACAACTGACATTAACACGCCCTGGGTCTTCCCAGGTTTCAAGCAGATGGTCGAAGAAAGGAGCAGTCTTGCTAATGCTTGTGAGACTGAGGTGCAACGACAAAATCTGAAACAGGATTCTTAGAATTCCAAGATATCTTTTCAGTGGACTCATATGACTGTGGACACAAAGCCATTAATTCAACCACCATACACACAGACCTGGAGATGGCTCCAGTACTTGGTTAACAATAACGGTTAGCTCTCCTATCCATGGAGTCACTCACAGAGATTAAGAATCTAGAATCCCGTGGGATAATTTGTCCGATCCACTGCACCTTCAACAACCCAGTACTAGTGATAGTCAAACTAACAAGCCAATGGAGACTACGGGCAGACCTGAGGGAGTTGAACAAACAAGTCCACATGTCAAGATGCCCACTTCCCTACATCGATAAAGGGCTGTCACAGATCCAAGGGTCAAAGGTATACACTGCCATTGATTTGAGCAACTGCTACTTGACAGTACCTGTAAGTAGGGAAGACCAGTAGAAGCTTGCCTTTACCTTCAGGGACAGCAATACACGTGGACCTGAACCATACATTTCAGCAATGAGTTCAACATCTTTCTACATAAGGCAGTGCCCGAATTGGGACAAAATGGGAGACCTGCCCTATGTAGATGATGTTCTGATCAAGAGCTCAACTGTGGAGGAACATATAGCAGAAATCCGCTATCTTCTGACCTAGTTGCAGAAAGCCAAAGCAAAACTGTGAACTTCTTAGGGCACAAGAACACCCTTGAGTGTCTTAATCCCCAGGCAAAGAGGGTGGAAGCATTATTGAAATTAAAAGATCCTACTACTCTGCGAGAATTAAGAAGCCTTCTTGGACTCACTAATTATAGTAGAAAGTTCATTGAAGACTACGCAGAGGTCACTCGACCCACGGTCCATTCATTAAATGCCAGAGTCAACTGGGAGTGGGATTTGGAACAATCTGAGGCAGTTAAACAACTGAAAAGAAGTCTTTCCCAAGCTCCTTGTTTGGCTTACCCCGTAAAGAACAAGGAGCTCTTCTTGGATATGGGGTTCTCAGATACCTACCTAAAAGCAATATTGTATCAAAAGCACAACAAAGTCAACAGAGTCATCTCGTATGTGAGCAAAACGTTGTCCTCTGTGGAGGAAAAATTCAATGACTGCGAGAAGGAAAACCTGGCAATGGTGTGGGCATTGAAAAATTACTGCCCACTCATCCAGGGGGAGCACATCATTGTCAAGACTCCTCACCAACACTTGCAATATTTACAAAGAATCTGGGAGGGAACGTCAGCAATTCCAGAATTACTTCCTGGATCCTGTCCATGCAAGGCTTTCCTGTGGAGGTCAGATATGGCCAAAACAAGAAGAGTCCCCTAGCGCAAGGGTTGGCAGACTTGCATGATTGTGCTAAAAAAATCCTGTCTCGAGGACGAAAGTCAAATGACCAACAACAATATGGAGACATACTTAACTTCCCAGCACAAGGTCTATGAGGAAGACACTTGTCAGTGGATACCCACAGTTTAAGTGGATGGGTGTTCCTACCATGTTGACAACAAAGGGGAAAAATAACTAGTGGCTGGCATTGGGAATGCCTCAGTGAAGGATACCCCAGAGCCCTCTGCTGGTTACAAAATAGGACCCTGAAGTAGTCAGGTGGTGGAGTGGATGGCCTTTTATCAAGCCATCCTCACTGCGGTGTGTTAAGATGGATTTCTGAACTCTGACCTGGTGGGGCAGAGGTTCAGAAGGCCAGCCTAGTTTCTTGGAACAGGGTAACCTCTGGACAAGCCAGACCAATCAGGGTAGTGATGGCGGCGGTGAAGACTAAGTCTCAAGAGGGGTGAGGGTGATGGAAAGACCTCAATGAGCACACAAAGCATGGACACTTACAAATTACTCCAGACAGGTGTTATATTAAAAATATAGACACATTTATTACAAGGCCTTTGTAACATCGACCATAGCAAAGAATCACAATAATACGAAAGTAAACCAACACATCACAATCAATACAATATATATACAAGACCGAGGGGTTTTAGGAGTTATGAGCACGTAATATGTAGACCACCTAGATGGGCAGGAACACAGGCAGTACAAGTAATCATTAGACCCAGTTCGACTTCAGAAACACAGACTACTCACCGGTCCCCGATGCAGGCAGACCCAGACTTCTCCAGTTCAGTTGACGTTGCTGGCAGGTTCAGCTGCGATGATCAGGACGTCTCAACACCATGTAGATTCTGTGTAGCAGGATGCAGGGTCGAGGGTGTCCCAAATGCAACGGATGTGCACAGGTTGTTACCACAGCAGGGCAACACGGCAACCGCGTTTACTCTGGTCTGGGTGCACTCGTCTCACTTCAGACCTGTGAATGTCAAGTGTACTAATTTCGGTGTGAGGGTGCCGTGGACGCAGAGCAAGCAGTAGACCAAGTTTCGAGGGCTTCCCCGAAACGGCAGCGGTGACAGAGCAAAGCGTCCTGCGTAAGCTGGTCAGCCCACTGGTTGGCCCAGGGATACTTCCGAAGAGGCTTACTTGCAGGGTTTGATGAAGGTGCCGGGAATAGTTGATCCCACTATTCCAATGGGTCAAAGTGCCTTCGCAGACCTTCTAGGACGATCAGATGCAGAGGGGTCTCGCAGGACGTCAGCAGTTCAGGGTGCCAAACCTTCAGCGGGTCACCAGCGGTTCCTCGACTCAGCTTCTTGTTGCAGGATACTTGGCTCCTTATCCCCTGGTCGGTGTGAACTCATAAGATCGACATGGTAGTGGTGTTTTCAGCCTCCTCTTAACCAAAGTTCCCTTTGCGCCAAAACGGAGAGGACCCAATGGAAGATCTGCTCACAAACACTCACATCATACGTGGACCTATCATGGACCACGGTGGTCCCAGGCATTCAGGACACTCCAGACTCTCTGGCACCCAGGATGTGTATTGGGAACAGACATCCCAGCCCACATCCTGGAGGCACACACAAGGCATGCAGAAGCCCGCAACCTCAGCCTGCTGATCAGAAGTCAGGTGAGGGGCCACTCGGACACCCTCTAAAGTACTGCTTTTAAACAGGTCAGGGAGAGGTTCAGACTCCTCTTCCTCAACATCTGAAGCCAATAGCAGTGCTGCGATTTCAACTCTTGGGATGAAAGCCTTCAGC
Source organism: Ambystoma mexicanum (assembly GCF_040938575.1). Taxonomy (NCBI): domain Eukaryota; kingdom Metazoa; phylum Chordata; class Amphibia; order Caudata; family Ambystomatidae; genus Ambystoma; species Ambystoma mexicanum. The sequence continues at coordinate 262,415,646 of NC_090921.1, read as the reverse complement.
CTATTTACATGCAACACTTTTGGAGCCTGTCCAGGCCTTCCAAGGTCCACTAAATAGTTGACCTCACCCAGGGGATCCACCACTGTGTAAGGGCCTGACCATTTATCCTGTAAAGCTCTAGGCCTTATGGGTGTGAAGTTGATGAGGGAAGCTTTCTGGTCATACCAATGTTTCACAAGGGCTTGTCCTGCCTTCAACTTATCACTAGCCAGACCCATCAGGAGTACCATCCTTTTTCTGAGCCCTAACACATAGTCTAGTACGTTGGTAGTAATAGGGGGAGTGGGCATCTCCCATCCCTCCTTGACTATGGCTAAGGGTCCCCGCACAGGGTGACCAAACAGAAGTTCGAAGGGGCGGAAGCCAACACCCTCCTGTGGTACCTCTCAGTAGGCAAACAGTAAGCATGGTAAAAGAAGATCCCATTTTCTTCTTTGAGGTTCTTCCAGAGCTCCAATCATACTTTTTAAGGTCCTGTTAAACCGTTCCACCAGACCATTGGTCTGGGGGTGGTATGCAGAAGAAAACTTGTAGGTGACCCCACATTATTTCCACATAACCTGCATATACTTCGACATGAGGTTGCTGCCTCTGTCAGACACAACTTCTTTGGGGAAGCCAACCCTAGTAAAAATGCCGATTAAAGCTTTTGCGACTTACTTGGCAGTCACCGTTTTCAATGGGATGGCCTCAGGATATCTGGTGGCATGGTCGACCAATACCAGGATAAACCTATTGCCTGAGGATGTTTGGGGGTCAAGGGGACCAACTATGTTGATCCCTACCTTCTCAAATGGTACTCCCACAACTGGGAGTGGTACCATTGGAGCTTGCATTGTTGAACCAATCTTAGCAGATAACTGGCAGGAGGCACAACTCCTGCAGTGACTTTCTACTTGCACCCCCATCTTGGGCCAGTAGAAGTGCATGGATAACCTTTGCTTGGTCCTCTTAATGCCAAGGTGACCAGAAAGGGGCACTTCATGCGCCATCTGCAGGAGGAATGGTTTTACAGCAAGGGGAACCACCACCCTCGTATGGTCTCCTTCTGTAGACTCTGTGGGCTCACTATACAGGAGTCCACCTTCCCAATAAATCCGATGCTTTCCAGGAGGTTCACCCTCAAGCTGGGAGCAGGCCTGTCTCCTTAGGCCTTCCATAGATGGGCACTCACGTTGGCCTTTACTGAATTCTTCCTTGTCAGGACCACCTTCTACTAACAAATCGTTTAGTTCAGGATGGTCATTGGGGTCAAATACTTCAGGCATCACCACCTCCTCGTCAGGTCCGGGTGATTGACCAACTACCTCCACCAAGTGGTAGGAGAGTTAGGGGGAATATTTTCTTTCCCTCTTTTTGGCTTTTTGATTCCTTTAGCCTTGGGCTTCCCCTTTGGCTGGGGCAGGGCATTGGTCTTGACCAATGCTGCCCTCGTTTGAGACCTTGTGCAGGGTCTGTCAGCTGTATCTCCCACAAGGCCTAATGCTCTGAGATCATTGCCCAACAATACATTTCCTGGGACACTCCTCTGAATGCTCACTGGAATCCTGACTGCTGTACCATTGATAGTAAGATTTACAGGTATTACTGGGAACATGAAAGGTGGGCCGTCAGCCAACTTAGTGGGCATCAGAGTAGCTCTGGCAACTTCCTCTGGGTCTACCAAGGTAGAATCCACTACAGTTCGACTGCACCCACTATCCCTAAGAGCTGGAGTTTCTAATCCATTGATCAGCACACTGTCTTTAAACTAGTGCTTGGTGTTATCTGGAATCCTAGCATAGGCCTCTGTGACTTTAGGCTCCCAGGAACCCAGGGAAACTAAAACTACCTCAGCTTCTATCCCACTGGGGAAAGAGTCTGAGGAGAAGGATGCTTCTGTAATCTCTTCTTCCTCGTAGGAGGAGAAGGCCAGATTAGCAGAGTGGACCCCCAAGGTTTTGACCTTACATCTGGGATCCCCCTTCACGTGGTCAGTTGCTCCACAAGCAAAACAAGATCCATTGGGTCTGTTTACATAGGGAGGCTTATTATAATCAGAGTTCTGTTTCGGAGGCTGACCTCCACTACCCTGTGAGTTCTCTTATGTCTTACCCTTATTTTTCTTTTTGTGGCCCTTTTGGGAAGAAGATTTATCAGGTTCCCCACCCTCCTTATCTTTGGACTTTTTCCCTTCCTCCTGCTTACCAGGATGAGTCTTGTCCTTATGGGACACTCGATGTGACACCCAGAAATCTGCTGCAATGGCAAGTTTCTTAGGATCTATCTCCTTTGAATCTGCCAAATGCTGCTTAATCTCAGGGGAAGAAGATGCAAAAATATGTTCCAGCATCACAATACTTATCATACCTTCAAAGGTAAAAACCTTATAACCTTCGACACAGCCAGTCAAGTTTTTTAAGGATTCAGTTACATAAGATACCCAAGTACCACCTTTTCTTTTCTTATACTCTCTGAATCTTTTTAAGTATTGGGCAGGAGTCTTTCCAAACTTTAAAATCATAGTTTGCTTCAACATTGCAAAATCTGCTCTCTCAGCCTTCGACATTTCCATAATGGCACTGCAGCCAGAATGGGGCAGTCTGCTAAATAACCAGGCAATTTTATCAGCATTGTCAACTTGTTGAACTTCACATGCATACTCAAATGTATTCAGCCAGTCCATAATGTCATTCTTTTCCTCATACACACTGAGTAGATATTTTGGAAACCTTGGATGAGAGGAGGCCCCAGACCCATGTCCAGGACCCTTCGATCCATTGGCAACTTGAAGCTTGGCCAGTTCCAACTGGTGATCCCTGTCTTTCTGTTTATCTGCATGTTCGATCTTTAGTTTGGCCATATTGAAATCAAGCTCCTTCTGCCTAAACAGCAGCTCTTGCTTCTTGAATTCAAGTATTGGCTCCCCATCAGCAAAGGCAGCAGAAACATTGGAAATTTCATCCTCCCTATCCTCATGGTCGCTGTGGATCAGTGCAGCGGCAGACCTGTCAGTTCTACCAGTGAGAGCAGCCCAACCTCCTTCTGCACTGTTCCCTGAAGCTATAGCGCAAAACTGAGCTTCTTGCCAGGCCATGATTCTTTGAATAATTTCCATTTTGGTGCCTTGAGAGGAGACACTTCTCTCAGCACACATCTTTTTCAATGTTTCGGATTTAGAAGCATTTAAAGTTAACAAGGTACTTGTTTCCATACTGTTAGATGGGACTATGGCCTTTAAAAAGTTATACTACGACAATTCACTATGTGTCCTGGTAGGAATAACTTGAAATACCTTTGCTCGTGCGCAACACTGAATACCTTCAGTCCTATCCCACCGCTGTACACCAAATTGTTAAGATGGATTTCTGAACTCTGACCTAGAGAGGCAGAGGTTCAGAAGGCCAGCCTAGTTTCTAGGAACAGGGTAACCTCTGGACAAGCCAGACCAATCAGGGTAGCGATGGCGGCGGTCAAGATTAAGTCTCAAGAGGGGTGAGGGTGACGGAAAGACCTCAATGAGCACACAAAGCAAGGACACTTACAAATTACTCCAGACAGGTATTATATTAAAAATATAGGCATATTTATTACAAGGCCTTTGTAACATCGACCATAGCAAAGAATCACAATAATACGAAAGTAGACCAACACATCACAATCAATACAATATATATACAAGACCGAGGGGTCTAAGGAGTTATGAGCACGTAATATGTAGACCACCTAGATGGGGAGGAAAACAGACAGTGCAAGTAATCATTAGACCCAGTTCAACATTAGAAACACACCTAACTAGGAGGAAGTCCGAGCCCTACGAAGAGAGGAGCCTTATGCTCAAAAGTACCTGAACGCGCTTGTGCCAATGGACAAAATAGGGTCTCTTCAAGGATCTCAGGCGGTTCAGGAAGGTGAATGAAGCGATGAAGAACAGGTCCCCACTACTCAAGCAAGGCCTCCACTTGTGGGCAGAGGCAGGGTGAGAGTGCGGGATAGAGTCGCTATTTCGCAACATCGGTAGAAAAGAAATGGGCTCCTGCGCGAGTGGCCACCGGTTGGGGTATGGACTACTCACCAGTCGCCGTCGCAGGCCGACCCAGACTTCTCCAGTTCAGTTCACGTTGCTGGCAGGTTCAGCTGCGATGATCAGGACATCTCGACACCGTGTAAATTCTGTGTAGCAGGATGCAGGGTCGCGGGTGTCCCAAATGCAGCGGACGTGCATAGGTTGTTACTGCAGCAGGGCAACACGGCAACCACGTTTACTCTGGTCCGGGCGCACTCGTCTCACCTCAGACCTGGGAATGCCAGTGTACGAAATTCGGTGTGAGGGTGCCGTGGACACAGAGCAAGCAGTAGACCAAGTTTCGAGGGCTTCCCCAAAACGGCGGCGGTGACAGAGCAAAGCATCATGCGTAAGCTGGTCAGCCCACTGGCACCTTCGCAGACCATGTAGGATGATCAGATGCAGAGGGGTCTCGCAGGACGACAGCAGTTCAGGGTGCCAAACCTTCAGCGGGTCACCAGCGTTTCCTTGACTCAGCTTCTTGTTGCAGGATACTTGGCTCCTTATCCCTTGTTCGGTGTGAACTCAGGAGATCGACATGGTAGTGGTGTTTTCAGCCTCCTCTTAACCAAAGTTCCCTTTGCGCCAAAACGGAGAGGACCCAATGGAAGATCTGCTCACAAACACTCACATCATACGTGGACCTATCACGGACCACGGTGGTCCCAGGCATTCAGGACACTCCAGACTCTCTGGCACCCAGGATGTGTATTGGGAACAGACATCCCAGCCCACATCCTGGAGGCACACACAAGGCATGCAGAAGCCCGCAACCTCAGCCTGCTGATCAGAAGTCAGGTGAGGGGCCACTCGGACACCCTCTAAAGTACTGCTTTTAAACAGGTCAGGGAGAGGTTCAGACTCCTCTTCCTCAACATCTGAAGCCAATAGCAGTGCTGCGATTTCAACTCTTGGGATGAAAGCCTTCAGCCTATTTACATGCAACACTTTTGGAGCCTGTCCAGGCCTTCCAAGGTCCACTAAATAGTTGACCTCACCCAGGGGCTCCACCACTGTGTAAGGGCCTGACCATTTATCCTGTAAAGCTCTAGGCCTTATGGGTGTGAAGTTGATGAGGGAAGCTTTCTGGTCATACCAATGTTTCACAAGGGCTTGTCCTGCCTTCAACTTATCACTAGCCAGACCCATCAGGAGTACCATCCTTTTTCTGAGCCCTAACACATAGTCTAGTACGTTGGTAGTAATAGGGGGAGTGGGCATCTCCCATCCCTCCTTGACTATGGCTAAGGGTCCCCGCACAGGGTGACCAAACAGAAGTTCGAAGGGGCGGAAGCCAACACCCTCCTGTGGTACCTCTCAGTAGGCAAACAGTAAGCATGGTAAAAGAAGATCCCATTTTCTTCTTTGAGGTTCTTCCAGAGCTCCAATCATACTTTTTAAGGTCCTGTTAAACCGTTCCACCAGACCATTGGTCTGGGGGTGGTATGCAGAAGAAAACTTGTAGGTGACCCCACATTATTTCCACATAACCTGCATATACTTCGACATGAGGTTGCTGCCTCTGTCAGACACAACTTCTTTGGGGAAGCCAACCCTAGTAAAAATGCCGATTAAAGCTTTTGCGACTTACTTGGCAGTCACCGTTTTCAATGGGATGGCCTCAGGATATCTGGTGGCATGGTCGACCAATACCAGGATAAACCTATTGCCTGAGGATGTTTGGGGGTCAAGGGGACCAACTATGTTGATCCCTACCTTCTCAAATGGTACTCCCACAACTGGGAGTGGTACCATTGGAGCTTGCATTGTTGAACCACTCTTAGCAGATAACTGGCAGGAGGCACAACTCCTGCAGTGACTTTCTACTTGCACCCCCATCTTGGGCCAGTAGAAGTGCATGGATAACCTTTGCTTGGTCCTCTTAATGCCAAGGTGACCAGAAAGGGGCACTTCATGCGCCATCTGCAGGAGGAATGGTTTTACAGCAAGGGGAACCACCACCCTCGTATGGTCTCCTTCTGTAGACTCTGTGGGCTCACTATACAGGAGTCCACCTTCCCAATAAATCCGATGCTTTCCAGGAGGTTCACCCTCAAGCTGGGAGCAGGCCTGTCTCCTTAGGCCTTCCATAGATGGGCACTCACGTTGGCCTTTACTGAATTCTTCCTTGTCAGGACCACCTTCTACTAACAAATCGTTTAGTTCAGGATGGTCATTGGGGTCAAATACTTCAGGCATCACCACCTCCTCGTCAGGTCCGGGTGATTGACCAACTACCTCCACCAAGTGGTAGGAGAGTTAGGGGGAATATTTTCTTTCCCTCTTTTTGGCTTTTTGATTCCTTTAGCCTTGGGCTTCCCCTTTGGCTGGGGCAGGGCATTGGTCTTGACCAATGCTGCCCTCGTTTGAGACCTTGTGCAGGGTCTGTCAGCTGTATCTCCCACAAGTCCTAATGCTCTGAGATCATTGCCCAACAATGCATTTCCTGGGACACTCCTCTGAATGCTCACTGGAATCCTGACTGCTGTACCATTGATAGTAAGATTTACAGGTATTACTGGGAACATGAAAGGTGGGCCGTCAGCCAACTTAGTGGGCATCAGAGTAGCTCTGGCAACTTCCTCTGGGTCTACCAAGGTAGAATCCACTACAGTTCGACTGCACCCACTATCCCTAAGAGCTGGAGTTTCTAATCCATTGATCAGCACACTGTCTTTAAACTAGTGCTTGGTGTTATCTGGAATCCTAGCATAGGCCTCTGTGACTTTAGGCTCCCAGGAACCCAGGGAAACTAAAACTACCTCAGCTTCTATCCCACTGGGGAAAGAGTCTGAGGAGAAGGATGCTTCTGTAATCTCTTCTTCCTCGTAGGAGGAGAAGGCCAGATTAGCAGAGTGGACCCCCAAGGTTTTGACCTTACATCTGGGATCCCCCTTCACGTGGTCAGTTGCTCCACAAGCAAAACAAGATCCATTGGGTCTGTTTACATAGGGAGGCTTATTATAATCAGAGTTCTGTTTCGGAGGCTGACCTCCACTACCCTGTGAGTTCTCTTATGTCTTACCCTTATTTTTCTTTTTGTGGCCCTTTTGGGAAGAAGATTTATCAGGTTCCCCACCCTCCTTATCTTTGGACTTTTTCCCTTCCTCCTGCTTACCAGGATGAGTCTTGTCCTTATGGGACACTCGATGTGACACCCAGAAATCTGCTGCAATGGCAAGTTTCTTAGGATCTATCTCCTTTGAATCTGCCAAATGCTGCTTAATCTCAGGGGAAGAAGATGCAAAAATATGTTCCAGCATCACAATACTTATCATACCTTCAAAGGTAAAAACCTTATAACCTTCGACACAGCCAGTCAAGTTTTTTAAGGATTCAGTTACATAAGATACCCAAGTACCACCTTTTCTTTTCTTATACTCTCTGAATCTTTTTAAGTATTGGGCAGGAGTCTTTCCAAACTTTAAAATCATAGTTTGCTTCAACATTGCAAAATCTGCTCTCTCAGCCTTCGACATTTCCATAATGGCACTGCAGCCAGAATGGGGCAGTCTGCTAAATAACCAGGCAATTTTATCAGCATTGTCAACTTGTTGAACTTCACATGCATACTCAAATGTATTCAGCCAGTCCATAATGTCATTCTTTTCCTCATACACACTGAGTAGATATTTTGGAAACCTTGGATGAGAGGAGGCCCCAGACCCATGTCCAGGACCCTTCGATCCATTGGCAACTTGAAGCTTGGCCAGTTCCAACTGGTGATCCCTGTCTTTCTGTTTTTCTGCATGTTCGATCTTTAGTTTGGCCATATTGAAATCAAGCTCCTTCTGCCTAAACAGCAGCTCTTGCTTCTTGAATTCAAGTATTGGCTCCCCATCAGCAAAGGCAGCAGAAACATTGGAAATTTCATCCTCCCTATCCTCATGGTCGCTGTGGATCAGTGCAGCGGCAGACCTGTCAGTTCTACCAGTGAGAGCAGCCCAACCTCCTTCTGCACTGTTCCCTGAAGCTATAGCGCAAAACTGAGCTTCTTGCCAGGCCATGATTCTTTGAATAATTTCCATTTTGGTGCCTTGAGAGGAGACACTTCTCTCAGCACACATCTTTTTCAATGTTTCGGATTTAGAAGCATTTAAAGTTAACAAGGTACTTGTTTCCATACTGTTAGATGGGACTATGGCCTTTAAAAAGTTATACTACGACAATTCACTATGTGTCCTGGCAGGAATAACTTGAAATACCTTTGCTCGTGCGCAACACTGAATACCTTCAGTCCTATCCCACCGCTGTACACCAAATTGTTAAGATGGATTTCTGAACTCTGACCTAGAGAGGCAGAGGTTCAGAAGGCCAGCCTAGTTTCTAGGAACAGGGTAACCTCTGGACAAGCCAGACCAATCAGGGTAGCGATGGCGGCGGTCAAGATTAAGTCTCAAGAGGGGTGAGGGTGACGGAAAGACCTCAATGAGCACACAAAGCAAGGACACTTACAAATTACTCCAGACAGGTATTATATTAAAAATATAGGCATATTTATTACAAGGCCTTTGTAACATCGACCATAGCAAAGAATCACAATAATACGAAAGTAGACCAACACATCACAATCAATACAATATATATACAAGACCGAGGGGTCTAAGGAGTTATGAGCACGTAATATGTAGACCACCTAGATGGGGAGGAAAACAGACAGTGCAAGTAATCATTAGACCCAGTTCAACATTAGAAACACACCTAACTAGGAGGAAGTCCGAGCCCTACGAAGAGAGGAGCCTTATGCTCAAAAGTACCTGAACGCGCTTGTGCCAATGGACAAAATAGGGTCTCTTCAAGGATCTCAGGCGGTTCAGGAAGGTGAATGAAGCGATGAAGAACAGGTCCCCACTACTCAAGCAGGGCCTCCACTTGTGGGCAGAGGCAGGGTGAGAGTGCGGGATAGAGTCGCTATTTCGCAACATCGGTAGAAAAGAAATGGGCTCCTGCGCGAGTGGCCACCGGTTGGGGTATGGACTACTCACCAGTCGCCGTCGCAGGCCGACCCAGACTTCTCCAGTTCAGTTCACGTTGCTGGCAGGTTCAGCTGCGATGATCAGGACATCTCGACACCGTGTAAATTCTGTGTAGCAGGATGCAGGGTCGCGGGTGTCCCAAATGCAGCGGACGTGCATAGGTTGTTACTGCAGCAGGGCAACACGGCAACCACGTTTACTCTGGTCCGGGCGCACTCGTCTCACCTCAGACCTGGGAATGCCAGTGTACGAAATTCGGTGTGAGGGTGCCGTGGACACAGAGCAAGCAGTAGACCAAGTTTCGAGGGCTTCCCCAAAACGGCGGCGGTGACAGAGCAAAGCATCATGCGTAAGCTGGTCAGCCCACTGGCACCTTCGCAGACCATGTAGGATGATCAGATGCAGAGGGGTCTCGCAGGACGACAGCAGTTCAGGGTGCCAAACCTTCAGCGGGTCACCAGCGTTTCCTTGACTCAGCTTCTTGTTGCAGGATACTTGGCTCCTTATCCCTTGTTCGGTGTGAACTCAGGAGATCGACATGGTAGTGGTGTTTTCAGCCCCCTCTTATCCAAAGTTCCCTTCGCGCCAAAACGGAGAGGACCCAATGGGAGATCTGCTTAAAAACACTCACACCATACTTGGACCTATCACGAACCATGGTGGTCCCAGGCATTCAGGACACTCCAGACTTTCTGGCACCCAGGATGTGTATTGGGAACAGACATCCAAGCCCACATCCTGGAGGCACACACAAGGCATGCAGAAGCCCGCGAAAGCGTTGGGTTTTGCGGGAAAGTGCATGACCAAATAAGGACGGACCTGGGTCGGCTCGACCTGGGAAGGTGAAGGGGCAAGACGGTCAGCGGACAGGACAAAGAACCTCGAGGCATGGCCATTTTGGGAGCCAGGCCACCTATTTGTGCCAAATGCGGGAAGCGCAGACACCATGGCAAAAAAAGGGTTCAAAACACAAGAGAAATGATAGCTGCCACCAGTCCTGTACGTGAGACACTTGCACAGTTCATAATAAGTCCAGTGAGAGTTTCTAGGGCCTTTCGAATGACTAGAGACCCAAGAGCGCAGTAAAGTAAGTTACAGTGCACTCTTGTTTCATGTTGCACAAAAGCTGCAACATGAGGAAAGGACTGAGGGAAACGAAGTCTCCCAGTACTGACTGTCTTAAGGGCATGTCAGTTTCCCTATAAGAATTGAGCGATAGCCCAGTGGAGTGCGGCAGAAGGCTGCGCTTCTCTGGCAAAATCTAGATCAGGGTGTAAACAACAGCAAAAAGTTTGGGGGTTGCCACATGGAGGGAAAATTACATACAATTATGAAATCTTTCCTAACACGGTGCACCACCAACTTCAAGAACTGGTCATAATTACTCACTCTGATTATGTCAGGAATGGGTTTGTGGAACACCTGATTAACTGGAAGAATCAAGGCATGTTTTGTGCCAACAACAAACCATTAAAGCATGCCAAACTGATCCAGTCAATTGATAATTTGGTGACCTCCAATGAGATGACCATCTATTGGAATAAGATAAGAGGTTATTCCAAAATAGAGGGTCTGACTAAGACTTGGAATGACCTGGTCGACCAGCTGGCCAAAATCTGAGCTCTGCAGCTAGATGTTATAGAAACGGAATCTATGCTGGGTGAAACCCAAGTTGCCATTGTCACAAGGTCACAAACATGTGCCACCAGTGAACTCTGGATGGGCAAGTGGAGTAAAGATACCCCAGATGCAGAGTTGATCACTGCACAGAAAGAGGACCTGAATACCCGGTAAAGATGATCTCCAAGTGTTGATGAGGTTTTCTAAGATTTTCCGAATCCAAGACAGTTTGTTGGTATGGAGAACCCTATCTGGATGTGGCCAGTGGGTGGTACCTACCTCATTCCGAAACCTGATGATGAACCAGCCTATGACGCAGCCACTGCCGGTCATGGGGGGTTTCATACGACATCAGAAAGCTTGTGCAAAGTTGCTTGCTGGGCACACATGGGCCAGGTCCTCGACCGTTATCTTAAGGGGTTTCTTGTGAGTGCTGAATTCCAACCCAGTTCAATCACTTACAGAGCTCCGCTACCAAAAGGGGGAATGACACTGCCAAGGTTAGATTTGCAAGTCAATTTCATCGGGCCAGTGATTCCCTCCTCTAGAGGAAACATGTACATGTTGACAGTAACATGCTTGTTCACAAAGTGGATAGAGTATCTTCCAGACCCAAATTGTAAAGCAGAGATAGCTTCCGCACTAATGATCAATCACATCTTCTCTTGTATCAGCCCCCCGCAAAGGATTGAGTCGGAGCAAGGAAGTCATTTTACCAATGAAGTAATGGGGAAGATGTGGGAGATCCTAGGGGTAAAAAGAAAACTGCCTATGGCCCAGTTTGGAGCGGAGGGGGGGGTGGAGACATACAACAACACAATTGTGAGCATCTTAAAGAGGTTTGTGGAACAGTCGGGACCAAGTTGGGACATTTGCTTACTACTTGTCCTGATGGCCATTAGGTCAACACCATTTTCTGCAACTAAAATGTCTGCATTTGAGCCTATGACCGGATGAAAAATGGTGTTACCTCAGCATCTGGTCTACAGAACCCAGGGCAAACACTGATCAATGCGTCCACCACTCATGAGTACATTGACAATGTAAGGAAGCACCTTCAGAATGCTTTTTCTTATGCTCATTGCACTTCATTTTAAAAAGCTTTAGGAAGTTAACCATATTATGATCTGAAGACCACTAAGAAGTAGAAGGAGATAGGTGACAAGGTTTACATGTATATTTTTCAAAGGAATCAGACCAAGTAGCAGACATTCCCTCCGTCTTGGAGTGGTACCTTTGAAATTGTAGATAAAATATCACCTGTTGCCTACAAGATTCGCATCCAAGAGGAGAACAGACTGCGGAGAAATGGGTCCACATCAATCAGTTGAAAGGCTGTCATTTCAGCCAAGCTGTATTACTGATTGAGGAGCCCAATGAAAGTCAAGCAGAGGGACGATCTGATGAGTGAAAGGAAAGGATGAAAACCCCATATGAAAACTTATAAGAGGTGAGTAGTTTAATTCATCTTCTTTGGGAATGTTAAGAAAATAATGTGTCATGTTTATGTTCTGAAATGTTATATCTATTTCTATGTAATGTTTTGTTTTCTTGAATCCTATGTCCTATCTTCCAGGGAAATATGTGGTGTAAAAGGTACCAAATCTCTCTTTTCTTCCTATTTCTTGATAACTAACTTCCTTTACTTCCAGCCTGGGGCAAGAGCAGTGTCCGAGGAGGTCCTCAGAGACACTGGGAAGTAGAAAGAATAGTTTTCCATCACATACCTCACGACCAAATACAGAAGTGGAGGCCGAATGCCCACTCCCTAAGGAAATAAAATTTGCCAGACTGGCTCCAACAAAGGAAACAGACTTCTGAGGAAAACCCCACTCTCCCCTACTCTTTCTTGTAAATAAGCAAGGAAAAGATCCAGGGTATTCTGTGGGGACACAAGTAACAGTGTACTAAGAAAAGAGTGTGTCTATCTGCAGTTAAAACATGAAGTAGGCTGGAGAGTAAAAACAGGTTGCAAATTGAAAAGACACATCACAGTGTTGGCTGAGAGACAAAAAGCAGTATTTTCATTGAAACTGCCACACATCGAAATGCTGTGTAAACCGGAAATCAGGAGAAACTGGGCTTCACATGTGAAAGATTAAGGCAAGTAATATTGTACACTTAAAGGGACTTTGGCCCACCTTCCAACATAGAAACTCCCATTGTAGTAAATGGAAATGCACATTATGAGTGACCAAAAGGCACTGCAACAGCCTTTCGCTTTTCAAAATGCCCCAGTGAAAATACCATACTGTGTACAAAGAAAAGGAAATCCCCTGATTCACATGTGAATGGAACCATGATAACTAAAATACATAGGTATTTCAAAGACTAAAAGCTGCCTATAAGAAATGAATAGGACCGTTGAGGAGGCTATTTCTTTCAAATTCAAAATTTAAATCTCTAGTGGGCCTTGAAAAAGACAACACTGAAAGTTTCAATTCTGCAGAAGGAGTTAGGTCTGGGCAGGGGAGCCAGGAAGGGATCAAAGAACCTTATGAGCTCCGGCCTCTGGTAGCGGTAATAAAAAGACCAATAGCTATGGACAGAGGAGAGCTAATGGATTAATTGCATACTGTATCAACATGATACCCAGAGACCAGAGCAGATACTCTGAATCACGTGGTTTTCAAGAAATAGAAACCAGCAGAGCAAAGGGAAACTGAACTGGAAGAATGCAACTAAAGGTGTCATGCATTAACAATATGGCTATAGGCTTATATTGGAAATGTCAATTTACTTAATAACTCTTAATACCATGAACCAGAATATTCAAAGAGTTGAGACATATGTGATTTTGATGTAAATTGGTTCCACATGAGATTGTTGGACATCATGTTATCACCTGAATTCTGTTTCTAGCATCCCAGAAAATATTCAGAATGTGAAAGTTGCGGGGCTAATGGCTGGTTAAATTAGGTATTTGGATATTAAATTTCATAATCATAACTGTTATACTTTTAGTATAAAGGGCACAAAATTATAGCGCACACGTACAACGTGGTGCGGAAATGGGAGTCATTTCCTAAAGTCCGGCATGATGAGAGGAACATAAATATATGTAAACATGAGGGTTATTTCTAAAATGAAAATATTTCCTATCTAGGGACTTTTTAGATGAAACTCTGTAAAGTAACATGTTTAAAAGAAATGTAACTCCAGACAGTGGATGTATCTCCTCCCTTCCTTTTTCCATAATTTAAATGTCACTACCCCCAGAACCTATCTGTAGACGGGAGCTGGGCTGTGGGAGTGGGGCAAGAAGTAAATGACCAATCAGTTGCACTAGATCATATGTTAGCCTCTCCTAATATTAATGTTACATGGGAGGGGCTTAGCAAGTAAAAAGGGCTTGCCTGGAGATTCACATTGCTGGGTAGACCAGAAAACAGAGGATTTGATACTTACCTGGAGCCATAGAGGGATGATTGCTGTGGGACTCCATTGACTGGAGTGCTATCTCGAATCCTGTTTTCCCCCAAAAGCAAAGCTCTGCTTAATCTCCATGAGTGCAAACCCGAGAGATTTCCAAAAGTAAGTAGATTGTCCAACAAAACATCAGTGTAGGGACCTATTTAATTCACAGTTTCCCTTTAATTAATGGGTTCCCTTTCTTTAGTGGGTGGAGGGGACAATTGTGTAGACCCTTACCATATTTGACTATCTAGTAATTTAATTGACTCCCAAATAGATTGACACAGGGAGGAGCTTAGACAAATTTGAAACTTTCAACCTCTCTCTTAACGTTAATAATGTTATAGCCACCTAAAGTAATTGGGGTACCATTGCCACCAAAAACGAAATACATAACTGTCCATATTCCCCGACATGGGCCCTTAGAAGAAGGGGCGTCTAAAAAAAACAAAATCAATAAGCATTCCCATTTTACTGCTCAACTTCCCCAACACCGACCCTTATGTGAAAGGGAGTCAGAAAAACATATTTATAACTGTCCACATTCCCCAACACGGGCCTTTAAGTGAAGGGGGGGTCTGAAAAATGAAATTATTAACCATCCCCATTTTACTGCCTAACTTCCCAAGCACAGCCCATTATAACTATAATTGTTCTTTCATAATGTGCTTAATACCAAAGATTGGTTTCTGAGCGCGGGATCGAGATTCAAACCTGTGTTGCGCTGAGTTGTCTTGATTCCAAGACAAATGTGTTGCCCCTCAGTTATCCCCCCTCACCAATGAAGGCATCTGAAAAACAAATTATATATATAATTGTCAACATTCCCCAACACGGGCCTTTAAGTGAAGGGGGGTCCTGAAAAATAAAATTATAAACTGTCCCTATTTTCATCCATGGCATTTCAGTAGAGGGGTGCTGTAAGTAACTGACTGCTTTTTCGAAAATGCACAGCACTGCATATGTGAATTGATTTTGCTCATTGACCAGTGTTGGTTATTATTCAAATTGTAATCTGCATAAAGTAAAACATGCAGCTTGTTGTGTTGTCAGGTTCTGATGGGCTACATATTATTAAAAAGTGAATCCCCGGCTGAGTGTTTTTTGGAGATGCAGGTGATTTGTGTCCTCCAAGCCAACCCAGGTTATCAATTTATGTAAAAAGAAGAAGTTTAATTGTGTGCCACAGAGAAGCTGGTGTGTTTTATTGTTTAGTGCAAGATTTATTGAACCTATACTTTAAATAAATATGCTTTTGTTCTGTACACCGGCCTGGTTCCTGGCTCAATGCTGGCACAGGAGGAGGGATCGACAGGACTTTATATAAGTCTCAAGAGGGGCGAATTTGAATCCAAATTATTGGTGCATTGTGGTCCTGTTTAACTGGGGAGGAAAGAACTCCTTATGTTGAGTGTGTTCTCCCAATATACCATTACAGTTACGATAAATATGGTCACCTTAAGTGCACTTTAATATATATGTGTATATATATATATATATATATATATATATATATATATATATATATAGAGAGAGAGAGAGAGAGAGAGAGAGAGAGAGAGAGAGAGAGCGAGAGAGAGAGAAGCGATTATGGAAATAGATGCATGTGTGTGACAAATAGTGAGATTCATGCAGGTTTTTGTAGACTTTGGCCCTCATTACGACCCTGGCGTTGGACCATGGTGCTAATAGCACCATGGTCCATGCCGGTAACTAACCGACTCCGCCATGGCGGAATGGGGAATTACCGCCCCATTCCGAAGTTGGCGGGGCGGTAATTCCCCATGTCGCCATGGCCCTTCCCCATTCCCATTTTTGCCCCATAGGGCTCAATGGAAATGGGGAAGGCGCTAAGTACGGTGCCGCAAATTGCAGCACCGTACTTAGCACCAAGGTCCCTTTGTGGGATGGTTTTTAACGCCTGCAAAAAGCAGGCGTTAAAGTCTCCAACCCGCAAAGGGACCTCGTAATCAGGCGTTAAGGGTTTAACGGCGCTGCCACCTTTTACGGCACCATTAACCCCTTAATGCCATGGTCGTAATGAGGGCCTATACGTCTGTTATGCTGTAATATTGAAGTGACTTCTGCATAAAGCCTGAGGACCACCCTTGATTCCTTTATTTAAATAAATCTGAGTTTTAAGCAAACTTTCTGCTTCTTGCCTAGAATTATGGGGTGGGACTGCATTTGAGGGGCTGTGAGATTGGATGTGCACCTAAAGAACAATCCAAATATTAACATATTAAGCAAGACATATCCACACTCACACACACACACATACACACACGTAAGCAAGAGTATTGTCAGGTGTGTTATCACTCCAAGATGGTACACATGAACACATAGATGTAGTTAAAATGAAATTATCTAATGAAGGGGTTCCATTTGTTTTGACTACGATTCCTGTGATTACTCACCATTGACTTTGCTGGATAGGGCTGATGGGAGTTGTAATCTAAAACATCTGGAGAGCCAACCTTGTCCTAATGAATGACATTCTATGCACCAGAAATCAGTTGGTGGTTATAGTTTTGGAGTATTTTTTTTTATCTTTAACCACTCTCTAATGCACCACAAAAGTTGAAAAAAACATCAGTGTTTCAAGTAGCATTGGAAAAAAGGTGCTCTTAGAAGCACCATTCAATAATTCTTTGCACAGTTACAATGGCTTCCACAAAATAGTTGACTCCCTAAGAGCTCCTTTTCGATGCTACGGAGAACAAATGCTTGAGTCGATCTCAGGGAAGGGTAGTTCATCAAATCTGTAATAGCAGCACTGCAGGTGAACACAGACAAGAAGGACATACAGCTAAACATGCAATTCTACACTGTTTTCCCACACCTTCTAGATTGACCCCCATTTATGCACATTTTGTTCCTTTGGTTTCAATGAAGAGAATGGAATGTTACCAAGATCTCAGTGATCAATTTTGCAACTTTGCTTAAAAAAGAGCTCTAACTAATATTCAAAGGACAGCAGATGCAATTCCTTACTCTTGTTATGCCTTAGCACAATATACGTTGTAAATATGAATTAAGCTGTACCCTCAAATATTAGACGTCAGTGAGCCATTAAACACCAACTATGTAACAATACCAGCTGCACAAATGCAACAATGGTACAATTGAAAATACAGCACACCAAGGACCCAATTAATGGAATAATCTGTACTGAAAAAACAGGATTTGCGCACAAATTTGATCGCAAGTCCCCATTCGTCGATTCATGCAACACAATGAGAGGGCCTTACCCGGGACTAGCGAGGAATCTGCGCTGGTCCAACAGTCACTGTGAGCTAAAAAAGGCCTTGTGTGAGACTCCAAGGGTAGGGCCGACTGGGCCAGCGCAGCCACCTAAAAAGGGGGTGGAACACGTGGAATGAGGAAGAACAAGAGAAAATGTTGGTTTTATGAGGGACGTTCCATCATCAAACAATCGCACCACCCATACACGAGCAAAACAACCATATTCATGGAATTGAACAGGGAACGATTGTTTGCGAAAAACCACACTAACCCAGAAAGACCTACACCACGCGAAAGCAGGCATAAACGTCAATGCTCACACTAACAAATGCATAAAAAGCATGTGCAATCAACAAACACATGTGTACAGCAATGATGAAAGCACCCTTTTGTTGCAGCAGTCATCCTGGGACACTGCAGGAGAAAGAGGATGTCCGGGGGCTGGATCGTCCACCTAACGACCAGCGTTTTTGTGATGCCTGATAACCAGGTCTATGGCAGCTATCAGTTCCCCCCATATAATTCTAGACCTGGTCACAGAGTGGGAAGATGACCTCACATCACCCACCACGTGCTCCCAAGCACTGAGCCCTTTGCAAAAAGTGCTCACTGTTCTGCATTTTTTGGCCACTGGTTCATTCCAGCGTACCACGCCATAGTCAGTGGCATCTCCCAGTCCACACAGTCATGCTGCTTACACTAGGTGTTGGCTATTATAACTTCATGTCCTTCTGTCCACCGGCATATGTATATGCTCAGAACACTGGCAGAAAGGCAAGCAGTGGTCCAGGACTTTTATGGGGTGGCGTAATTCCCAAAAGTGGTAGGTGCCATTGATTGCACACATGTTGTTCTATGTCTACCTAGAGCAACAAAGCACATCTACTGCAATCGGAAACATTGGCACTCCATCAATGATCAGGTTGTGTGTGATGCCAAGGGCATCATTACTGAAGTGTATGCCAACTATCCTGGTAGCACCCATGATAGTTACATCTTCAGGATGTCCCTGCTACACTGGGCCCTGGAAGCTGGGAAGCATGGCAACACATGGCTCATTGGTGAACATGAATGGACATGCACATGCATGCATGTTGCACACAGACCAATAGATACTGTCATAAAATGACAATAACAACCATTACGACCTCTACAGGGGACAGTGCCTACCCTCTGAGCACATACATGATGACGCCCAATACGCACCCCCAACACACCTGCCCAGGTAAGGTACAACACTGCCCATATTGCAATTCGGGCATAGTGAGGCGCACATTCAGTGTGCTGTAGTCACGTTTCTGCTCCCTTGACCACTCTGGTGTTGTGTTGCTATATGCACCACCAGTAGTCTGCAGGATCATTGTGGCAGCATGTGTCATGCACAATGTTGCAACACGGCGTGGCGCCTGGTGGACATGATGGTGGCACTCCATCCAAACCCACAGGACCACCGCTTGCGTATAGCTGGGAAAAGGGCCCATGGAGGAGCTGCATGTACCCAGCTTGTGCAATCTTATTTCACATAAATTCCTTCCCCTGTGGAGTGCACACAATCACACCGAATCCCAGGTTCCATTCATTCATGACAATGGGCTAATCCACTGTGCCCATAAAATCACCCTGAGAAAGTGCCCTTGGAAGTGCACATTTGTGTGCATCCCTTAGAACTAAAAAGACATTTATTTTAGTGTTTCCAAAAGAAACACATTGAAGAGTTATGACACCACTACCGTCATGCCAACCATTTAATTAAATCACCTCTTTGGCACCAAAACCATCCCATGTATAAAGTTAAAGGATATTGATACCATGCACTATTCCCACTGTAGTGGTCCCCTGGCGCTCTGGCGGATCGGACTAACATATCTGTCAAATGTGTAAGATAATTCCTGAAACATCATGTCTGAGCTACAAGCCATACATGTCCTCAAGAATTTACATGGATACAAAATTCAACAAACACAATTTCATATAGCTGCACACATGTCCTCCAATGTGCATGATGCACGCAAACAAGTCCCTATTGGGGGTTTAGAAAAGCAGTGCAGTATTGACACGCAATTTACTCAACATATTAACATGACTACAATAAACCACATCCACAAAATAAATATTAACAAGAGATAATAAATAATTGTGACAAAGAGTGCGACCCACCGGAATGACCACATCCAAAAGTAGCCATTCCATAATGATCAAGATAAATGCACTTCTTACCTGTCCCCTTGGCATGCAGTCACCGTTCACATTTCATCCCATGCGATAGCCACCATGGATGGAAGGATCTGCAGACAATGAACAAAATGAAACTGAGTGCAGCTAACACATTCATGCATCCAAAAAATTCCAGAGCCACTGGCCCCCTCAGTGACATACAACACATGCAAACAACAACTCAAAAGACAACCATCAACATGTGTCCCAGCACACATGCAGCAACACCTGCACACTGCATGCAAATAAAACACACAAAACACACACAGTGACAAACAGCAACATCCCCCACTCTGCCTGTCCCCCTCAATGACATGCAGCAATGTACATGTCACATATCCCGATTTACTAGCCGATGGTAGATACACAACGCACACATCAGTCAACATGCGGCATGAAAATGAGCAGATCTCACATATCACAACACCAAAAAAATACAAATCATTCAGAACAATGCCCTAAGAGCAGCACTGAATATCCCCCAAAATTAAAATATCTCTGACGCTAGACGCACTGCCCATTGGCTACCCTTCATAAACCGCATCCAAGTTAAGACCCTCTGCATCACACACAAGTGCATCACTAACACAGCCCTGAAATACCTCACAGTCAAAATGACCAAAACCCACTCTGAGAGGTAGACCCAAGCCATCAACTCTCACCTCCCACCTCCTCATCACACCTATATTCAAATGAGCAAAAGCAGATGGCTGCAGCTTCCCAATAGTGGCAGCCAAACAATGAAAGCCTTACCCCTCTCACTCAGATCTGACCATTAGTTATACTCCTTCCACAAAAAAACTGAAAACCTGCACACAAGACCTGTAGCTTCACTCCATCAAGCTGGGTCATCTCGGTCATTGTTATATTGAATTATGCCTTCTCATCCATATCATGCAATCTGCCAGTTGACTGTTTCACCCATGTACTGTAACAAGCACCCACATACCTCTGGGTTAGGCACACTCTACAAATGGAAATAAATCAAATAAAAAACAAATATGCAGATAATTGAGCAGATAAAAAAGCTGGGACACCCCTGGAAGACTATCAATGACATGACAAGGCATGCCATCACCTGTGTCGTATTGTGACAGTGCACTGACCATAGTCATGGGAGCACATTTATTTATTCATGTATGTATTGTTCATTTGTTAGGCGCTTATACAATTATCATAACTGTTTCAAAGCGCCTACAGGGCAACAGGGTGGGGACAGGGGAAGTTAGACAATGAATTACAACAGAGATAAATAATTGAATCAATAGTACAAACAAATCATGAGAATAACTGGGAGGGGAGATGAACATCCCATGCCTTGTTAGTGTTCAGAACGTGGAAGTGTAGAGTGGAGGGGGTAAGGGAAAGGTTTCTGAGGTGCACATGGAGAGGTTCACGGGGTGAAGTGCTAAGAAAAGAAATGAAAAACTTAAGTCCAACCTCCCGTGGTGAGGCTGAGCCTGAGCAAGGGCATTATATAGACAGTGGCTTGGATGAGAGATGTGGGGGTCAGGGCCCCCGAGGATACATAAAGCCCCTGCACATCAGTCACGCTACTGTATGATTAGCAAGGAAGAGGGGAGTAGAAGGGCGAGGAGAAGACAAAGGTCTTCAGGCTTTTTGGGAATTTAAGGAGGTCCTGCTCAAGATGCAGAGGGAGAGGGAGGCTATTACACAGAAGGTAGTCCTCCAAGGAAACAGATCGACCAGCAGCTCTCTGTTTAGCAAACCACTTCACAGGCAGGGAGTTGGTGCCAGAGCAAGCCAGGAGTCTAGAAGGGGAGCATTTGATCAGGAATCAGTGACGATAGAGTGGTCCCCAGCCACAGATAGCCTTGTGGATGATACAGATAAATTTGAATTTATTCCGTGCAGAGACCATGAGCCGGTATAGGATTTGTAAGGCAGGAGAGATGTGGTCCCGGGGCCTGAAGACAAGGATAAGTCTTGCTGCCCTATTTTGGGTAAGCTGGAGGTGTTGTAAGGTGGACAAAGGAAGATTAAGCAGGAGGCTGTTGCAGTACCCTAGCCTGGAGAGAACCAGAGAATGGGTAACATTGATTCTCTGGGGGAAGGTGTGGAAGGCTACAGTTACTTTGAGAAGGAAGAGCTGAAAGCGGGACTTAGTGGCAATGTCCTGAATATGAGGGATGAAGGAAAGCGTGGAGTCGAAGATGACTCCAAGAATCCTGGCTTCAGAGGAGGGGGCAGGGTGGGAGCTCATGGAGGAAGGCCAGAGTTAAGGGAAGACGTAGGGTGCAGGGCATCCAATGTGGAGACTCTAGGTTCTGTTGGCATAGAAGCAGAGGTCATTTGCAGTGCACCACATCTGGATGGCGGAGAGGCAGTCATGGATGAAGGAAGGCGCAAGGTAGTCAGTAGGAATTTTGAAGAAGAGTTGTGTGTTGTCAGCATAGCATTGGAATTTGGGGGAGAAGGAGGCAATGCCGCATTCTAGCAGGGAAATGTATATGTTAAAGCGGCAGGGCAAAAGAATGGAGCCCTGGTGTACGCCACAGATGGAGGTGGAAGTAGGAGAGGTGAAAGGGCCAAGAATGGTTTTGGAGAAATGTTCGGTTAGCAATGAGCTAACCCAGTGCAGTGCCCACTCTGTGATACAAAGTGTATTATGGAGACTTTTTAAGAGGATGGAATGGTTCACTGTGTCAAATGCAGAAGAGAGATCAAGGAGGATGAGGACAGCAGCAGTGGATTTTGAATTGAGGGATGCAAGCAGTTTGTCAAGGATATTCAGGAGAGCAGTGTCCGTGGATCAGGAAGCTTGGAATCCACACTGATGGTCATGTAGTCTGCCAACCAGTACAGTATGCGCGTTGAGTTGGGGGAGGTCCAACTTCTCAAGCAGTTTTCCCAGAAAGTGTGTGAAGGAAATGGGGCAGTAGTTGGCTGGAAGGGTCAGCAGATGGTTTTGTGGTGCACAGGGAGTGATTGAGGAAGGATGGAAAAGAACCAGTAGCAAAGGAGTGGTTGCAGAGATCAGCAAGAGCAGGGACCAAAGAGGAGATGTTTTCCTTGATTGTTCGTGATGAGAATGGGACAACCTGTTTGGAAGAGACCTTCAAGGAGTTGTCAACTCTGATGACTTCTTCAGGGTAGACAGGAGCGAAGGAGGAAGGAGGAGGGCGAGTGGTAGTGGGGGCACAAGGTGGAGGGTAGTGTTGGAAGAGTGTATGACAAGGATGTTCAGTATGTCCATTGTTTTTTAAAAGAAGTGAGAGGCAAGTGAGTTACAAAGGGACTATGAAGAAGTAGGGGCAGAAGATACAGCGGATACAGCAGATGGGTTTGCAAGTTCCCTTCACTTTTTATAGTGTTCAGACATGATGAAAAGCACAAGAATACTAGTACACAAATACTCACCTCTTGCACTCCTTGCAGGATCATGCTTGCTGCACTGATGTCAAAATGGAAGGCTGGCCAGAGAGGCAACTGTCATGGAAGACATAAGCAGACAACACAAGGCAATGTGATACAGCAAGCAAGGATAAATGCATGCCAAATGTAGGATGCAAACAAAAGTGCATGGTCCATGCTGACCTCATTGTGACAGCATACACTTGGTCAAACACTGCATTAAATTAAATGCAGCAGTTGCGGTCAACTTGAAGCTGCAAACACCATGGTGCAGCATGCATGGTACATTTTTTAGAATATGAAGGCAGTGGCCCCACCAATCCATAGAAATAACACCATGCCCAGACCTATCACCAGAACCACACCTTGTGAAACATGCACCCATTAAGAAGGACTAGTGACCCAGAAGATAAGTCAATCCCAAGTGATCACACACAGTGCAAGACTCCCAGACAAACACCACACAGGGTACCCACCTGCCTTGCATACGATGAACACCATTGGGAGACGCTTCCCCTTTATCCAATGACATGCATAGTAACAACAGAAAGAACATGCACATACATGACGACACATGATTTGATACTGGAAATATGCAGAGGCGACCCACTGAACAAGTACCACAGGGAGAAAGGGAGTGTCAGGACATAGATTGTGACCTGCCCATGACTGCAGAGTACCACAACTGTTAGAGAGGGCGAGAGAGTGACCCTGAAAGGGAAGACCAAGCAAATGCCACATCAATGAGTACGCTGCCTGGATTGGAGAGGGCCAATTACATGCACTAAACCACAGTAGGTGCAACCATAGATGAATTGACCAAGGTAGGTAACACTGTGACATGAGTACCACTTAAATAACCATACCGGCATGTTCGCATGCAAAGCAGATATAGGTTAAGTTACACATGCAGAAAACATGGTGACCAATGATCCATGCTCAACATGAAAGACAGTGCTAATGCTTACCCGCTGACTGCGTCAGCATGGCGTGAATCATGCAACGCCTTCACCTGGAAATGTGTCTCCAGATTAGGTAGAGGAGGGACAGTGCCTGGTGGAGGGCATGGGGAGCATGGACATCAAAGGGCGGGACAGCAGTCACAGCCATATCACGGATTACTGAAACAACATGGGAGAAGACATTACAACAGGCATAGTGAAGTACCATTCACACAGCACACATGTGCGATGGAACACTGAACACATAGTTACCTGCACATGTCATCTTGTGCACCACCATGCAAACATTCAAGTTGACCTCACTATTCATGTCCACCACTGCAAACGTCATGGCCTTGAGAGGTTAACATCACAACTCAAGGAAAAAAAATAAGTTAAATAATAATAAAACCTGGAAAGGGCAACTCAAAAATGAAATGCCAACATACGGGCCTGCGGTCAACTAAAGTATCAATAAAGACATTGAAAAAATCAAAAATGTCCATCATGGACCAGGGGGCGGGTGGGGAGTGGCAGGGTGCATGTCAACTTCCACTTTGGTGGAAGAAAAAATAAAATCCAAAATGATATCCCCTCCATGGGCTCATGGACGGCACAGCTATGGTGGACTAGGAGGCATGTCTCTGCTGGCACCACCATCCTGCATTGAATCAGAAGGTGGAAGTGGTGCTGGAGGCTCACCACGTAGTACCCTGTCTTGGTCCTCAGTGGCAGCGGCCATGCGTGACACTGATGAATGCACCAGCAGAATGAGGCCTTGGAGGTCCCCATGCACAACCTCATGGGTTGCACGGAGTTCCTCCACGATAGCCTGCCTCAATAATAGCATCTCCTGGCAGAATAGTCTTCTGATGGCTGCAGCTTCTTCATGGATTGGAGCTCTGTGGGCCAACAACTCATGCCTCAGGGCTTCCCTGTGTGCCTGACCCTCTGCAAGCAAGGATGCCTGCATAGACCTCAGATCTGCCTGTTGGCCCCTGACATTGGCCTCCATCCGCAGCCTGTGGGAGCGGCATGTGGAATGCATGACCTGCGGCTGTTGCTCCACCTCTGTTGCTGGGGGGGCTCATGGAACTGGCCACCCTATCCATGCCCTCAGCCCAACTCTCATAAGCAGCACCCTGTCGGTGTGCGGAAAGCAACATCTGCTGCTCCCACTTTGTCTGCCTAGACTGCACACATCCCCCATGTGTGCTGGTCCCACGCCTGCCTGGCCCAAGGGAGCATGGCCCTTGCTGTGATGCCACTGTCTCTGGCTGCTGGACTGCAAACCTCCCTTGGACATCTGCCCCAGGACCAGAAACCAATACATGGGATTGTGGCCTTGTAGTTGTAACCACGACAGACGGAGCGTGACATCACTGACTGGCCTTGTGAAGGCACCTGACCCCTTTCTGACTCACAGGCCCCAATCGCTCCACCCATTGGTGCACTCATCTCTGCCAGCATTGAGGACTGCACATGCGGTTCAGCATCAGAGCTACGGGTGTCCAAAGAGTCAGAATTGTCTGCAGCAAGGCTCAGGATGGTCTGTAGCACCAGTGGACTTTCACGGCCTGCCAAGTCACATCCTCCACTGGTGGTCTGAAGTACCACCGACTCTTCTTGCTCCTCTTCTTCCTCTTCTGGATCTGGTGCCACCTCATCTGCATATGGACAACAAAAGACATGTGGACTCATGTGCAACGTGTCTACAGTAAATATGTGCATCACATTGCTGTCATGCAACAGAATGCAGGGCATGTCACCATAAAAGAAACAGCATCCACACACTGTGTACAAGAAGCTATCAGATCACGGCATATGCAAACTAGCAACAACATTCCCTGCTCAGGTCCAGGATGCCAGTGGACACATTGCCAACAAACAGGGTCGTTAACAAGTACACTATGGCACAGCTAACTGTTTACTAATACCAGTGAAATGGGCTTGGTCATGTGGCTCTCTGACGTGCAATTACATGACATGTCAAAGGGCAGACACACATATCCACATCCAAGTCCACATCCATCACATGCCACACCAGCGTTGACCTGGCAAAGGGCCTATACACAATGGGAACATGCTGTAAGTATGGGAAAAGAGCAACCGTCCCAGTTGATTTAAGACTATGAGAGTACTACCTAGCCAAGGTCTGTGAAGTGGAGAGAATAAGTAAATGGATTTGGAGATAGAAACAAGGTACGGTGACCCACAAGAGGGGCAGGGCCAAGAACCCATGGAGTGTGTGCTGAGTGTGGGAGGGTAACCGGGATCTGGCCTCACAACAATTTGACTCAGGAGTCAAAGCCAAAGCGGCAGTGGGGATGTGCACAGTCTAGACATATGCACACTCACGTAGGGCACACCATAAGGCGTGTTGGTTGTCATCTTGGATGTTCTATGTACCATGGCTGCGCCTACGTACATGTGTGAATAGAAATGTAACTCATTTTCTGACAAAAGCACATGTCTAGCAGAGCAATCACTGACATCAAGGATGCAACTAACAAGAGGGCACGTTGTGGTATCATGTTGCAGATGTTGGGTGGGTATGCTAGTGGGGGATGAGTACTGTAACACGTCCATGTTCAACTGTTGTACAATCCATGGGTTGTATTCACTCTTGTGTACACAGTACAGCACGACATGGTTCACCCGGGGCAGTCCTTCAAATGCAACCAGATGTGCACCACAATCATACATCATGGTGATGCTTCACTACACGTATTCAGGATGCACAATTTTGGTCACTCACCGGACGTGTCCTCATAATTTTCGAGGCCTCCCGCACCATGCACCTGCTCCATTAGAATGAATTGGCTCATAGCCTCATCATGCTCAGTCAGCTCCTCCTGCTCTGGTGACCCCTTCCAGTACCCACGACGGGTGAGGTAATTCCAGTGCTTCACTACCTGAGCAGCAGTGCGCTTCTCAAACCCTAAGGTGTTGATCTCATCCGTGACATTCTGCCAATACACCATACGATGAGCAGATGTGTATGTGCTCCCCAGTTCCTGGCACACATCACAGTGGTGCATGGTCATGTAGTCCATGAGGATCTGGAGCTCTTCATCGTGGAAGTTCCTTTTCCTCAACGTGCCAGTGTATTGTGCCATTCCATGGGGTTGAGCCTGTTTCTGCTGTGTAGGCTTTGCCTTCTTGCCACGTGGTGTTGGTGTTGCCCGTGTGCGGCTAGTACCACTCTGGACTCCAGATGCTGCACCACTAGTGGCCTGGGGCATGGCATTGTCCCCTGGGGCTGGGGCAGCTGCTTCCACTGCACATCCCTTACATTTTCTGGCTGGGGCAGCTGCTTCCACTGCATGTTCCCTACCCTTCTGGGCTGGGACAGCTGCTTCAGCGGCACGTCCCTTACCCTTCTGAGCTGAGACAGCTGCTTCAAGTGGAAGTCACTGGACCCTTTGGGCTGGGACAGCTGCTTCCAAAGGAGGTCCTGGAACCTTGGGGTTGGGACAGCTGTTTTTGCAGAAGGTCCCAGACCCCGGCTACCTCTGATCCCTTTCCCTCTTATGGCCTTCCCACTCATGTTCCAGGTGTAAGTGAAAAATAGAAGGCACACCAAGCAATTGTCCTGGACAAATAGAACGAGGGGCAGTATACATGATGGAAGACGTGGTCCAGCAAGGCTCAAATGCACCCCAGGTGTCAAAGATACATTATGCGTAAAGCACAGCCATCCCAAAAAAAGAAGAAAATGCATACCCGAGACCAGCATAGCTCCTGTAAAAAGGAAAAAGCGATATGCGATATGCAGTGGCACTCAGCAACACATAAAATACGTAGGCGAATCCTGGAAAGCTACCCTAAAGGTAAGAATAGAGGTACACGATACAAAGGGGCATCCAGAGTTGGCAAAAATGTGTATGCGACCCACCGTTAGCCTCACAAAACACAGAAGTAGATGCGCGTAAGCGCAGATGTAAATCCCCCACCAAAATAAGAAGTTTGAAAGGTCCCTGACGTGAACAGATTGCTTGGCACCCCAAAATACATAGTACTCCACTCGTCCATCTCCTCCCCTTCGCATGCATGTTTGGAGTTACTTCTACATGTACTTATGTATCCCTGAATATGGCATGCTCAACGCCAGCGCGCAGCGCGTGTCACGTAAGTTACGCACTGAGGGCCTTTCCTCGGATTTCACGTGTCCATGCTCATTTTTTACGGGCAAAGTCCCATCACTCTGCTTTCGGCTGTCATCCGAGATATACATGGAAGACCCAAGTTCCTGCCTCTGTGCCTTTTTACCTGCTTCATACTGCCCTGTGCTGCCTCCTACTTAGCTATCTGCTGTTGCCTGTCCAGTGTGTGTGCCTGCTGCCCACCTGCACTGTGTTTGGAGTGCCTGCTGTCCAGCCATTGCCAAAGATCATGTCCTTGGCCTTATGACCACCTCAGCTGCTTCATCTGACTCCCACCATGCCATGCCACCACCATCACTAAATAGCCCTGCTCCAGGACCACGTTGCCCACCCACACCTGCCTCAGGGGATGCCTTGTCTGCACCATTATCTTCAGACCAGAGTGGCAACCCCATGGCAGCGAGGCAGAGGGCTGTCAACTTCACCGCCAGGGAAGTTGACATCCTGGTGGAGAAGGTCCTGGAGCATTATGATGCCCTCTACAACCCTGTATGCAACACGGCAAGGAAGGACGTCAGCAGATCTGGGACGGGATAATGGATGCCATCAACGCGGAGGGGGTGGCATCCTGCACCTTCACGACTGTGCACAAGCGCTGCGAGGACCGGAAAACCAGGACCAACAGAAAGGCCCTGTGCTACGTCCAGGCCGTTGCCACTGCAGAGATGCACCGTGTGCTCAGGTGCCGGATGTCAACTACCAACATGCAGGTCCTGGAGAAGTTCTACCCGGCGCTGCACACCCAGGTCTGCGAGTTACGTGAACGTATGGAGTCGACTAGTGAATATGTATATGATGCAATGCTGTATGGTGCATGTGTTCTCTGAATGTTGCAGCATTTTGGCAGTGAGTCCTTAGGCTTGCAGCAAGTATGCTTCTGCGATGGATGTCTGCATGCATGCCCCAGACATTGCTCTCCATGTGTGCATCCAGACGATATGTATTTTGAATGAGCTATCGCTTGCATTGTGCGTTGTAGTGCTGCCTTTCAGACACAAAATGGGAATGCGTGACTGGGCATTACTCATGCCTGGATGCAACACGTGCATTTGGATATCTTGCTCAGTCACGTAGAGGCATTACAGTTCACGGGACTGTGATGTGATTGGTCATCACACTGCTTAGGGCATCTCAGTTGATGTGTGTGCATCACATGTGTATGTGCTTGTTGCTGCGGCATGCTGACATGTGTATGTGCAAACGATGCATGTGTGCAGCATAGACAATTAATTGGTGGTGACAGTGGCAAGTAGCCTGATGTGAATGTGTGGAGTGATGGCCAGGCATGTGTCTGCATGGATGTGGATTGCATGTCCATGTGTGTGGGTGTGGAGGTTGATGGTTGTTCCCTTGACTAGTTCATGTGAATGTTGGTGTTGCCACACACAAATTGATGCAGTACACTGATGTTTCTGTTCTGTGTCTTCTTTTAACACAGTTGCATCTGATGAAGAGGGCAGAACCAGTGCTGTGGAGCATGGCAGCAGGGATGCCTCCACTAGGAAGAGGCACAGGGCTCAGGCACACTCCCATGAAAGCACGTCTTCAAGGAGCAATGTGGCTGTGGCAGCGCCAGTGACATTGCGCATGGCTGGCTGGGGGTACGTTCAAGAAGGTAAAGGTGGGAGTGGACTCCTCAGCAGCGGTGGGGACAGGTGATGCCACACAGGGGCCATCCATGGCAGAAGAGGACCCAGAGTTATCCAGGTTGGTGGAACGGAATGGGGAGGAGGTGGCTGTTGAAGCCCAGCCCATAGGGTCAGGTGGGGGTTTTGAGGTGGGCATGCCTACTGCAGTCCTGTCCAAGGGGCATGAGGCTGTGCAGGAGACTGTGGAGGTGTCAGTGCAAAATCTAGTCCCTGGGCTATTGGATGCAGCAGTAGGCACCTGCCGGGATGCCTCCACCCTGACCCACCACCGGTGTCGGCTGATATGTCCATCCAGATGGACACCCCCTTACCATCTGGTGTTGCCATCTGGGATTATTTGCTACTCCTGCAGGCAGGGTTGGTGAGGTGGACAGCTATTATTTGTGATGATGTGCAGGCTATTCGTAGTCTGCTTGCACATCATCACAGTGAGCTATCCCGCCTCATCAGCTGTCTTGCAACAAGCATGTTCTCTGCTCCATGGGATGTTCACTGCTGCAACCCCCTCCTTCTCTACCTCCTCTGTGCGCCAGTCGTCTTCCAGGGTGCCTTCCGGGCCATATACTACCAGTGCCCCCTGTGCACCAGTCCCATCCATGTTGCCCAGTCTGGTGGAGCCAATATCCCTGCCCGAGTTGGGAGTCCTAGGCAAATCAGCTGAGGTGGTCACTGTGATTACCCGGGCACCGACAGGGTCACCAGCAATGGAGGGACAGCAGGCACCCAGAAACAGTGCATGTGCCGTACGCCCCCACGTAGCGTCATCAGCTCGGATGGCGTACACACATAGCAGGCACAGGGCACTGTAGCAGCAGGTGGCAATAAGGAGGAGGCTATCTTTTTCAGGGCAGACCATCCAAAGGAGGCAGATGCGTGGTGTCGAGCGGAAGGCACATGTGGTCCTGAGGGACAGGATGTCTTCCGTGTTCAGAGGATATGGGCAGCACATCGGACGGGAGAGGCAGCGGGCTCGGGAAGCAAGGGTTACATTGGCAAGGGCTGAGATTGTGCTGTGTCGGGCGAGGAGGCTGGCTGCCATCCTGTAGGCCACTTGCAGGGAGGACGAGGTGATAGAGACACAAATGCTGGAGACCCTGCAAGCCCTGCAGGTAAGAACAGAGGCCAGCATGAGGAGTGAGGACGTGGCGCTGGACTCAGCCCTGGTGGAAAGTGTAAGTGAGATTGGAGAGGAGGAGTTGGACTAGCCTGCTGCCAGTGTACATTGTTCTTTAATTGTAGGTTTTCTCTCTTTATTATTTTACCCAGACATTAAAGACATCCCTTCACCTTTTTTGTATATAGGTGTTTAGGCATAAGTAGGCTTTCCTAATTTCAGTGAAATATGATAAACACTGGAAAAACACCCTCAGAAGAAAAAGTGTTGCCTAGGTTTAAACTGAAAAACACTGTTTTCCCTTTCCCAGTGGTGCTTTAGGAGGAGCAGGGATGAGATGAAGTTTGGAGTTGAAGGGATGGCTGGAGAGGAAGCTTAGCAGACAATAGGTAAAGGGCCCTACTCCACCCAGGTATGCTTGTTTGCTTCCTCCTATTGCTTCCCCTCATGTCCCCTGACCTTATTCAAAAACACTGTACATTCAATGTTACATCGTTTTCTTTGTAAAAAACAAAAAAGTATTCATTTGTGGTCAGAGCTATTTTGAGGAATTGTAGACAAATTGCAGCCATTTTTATAGTTCACGTCTTAAAATTGGCTAAAATTCCTCAAATAGCCCTTGACCACTGACAAATATTTATATTTACAAAAAATGCTTTAAAATAGATTCTTCAGTGTCTTGGTTTGTGGTCAGAGACACTAAGTGTATATGTATCTGTCTGGAGGAGAGCTGAAAAGTGTCAGTTGCCAGTCGGCTTTAAAAGGAAAGCCGTGTGAGGCTTCCATGTATGAGGCTGGTGTGAGGCCACGGTGGCACAGTACCTCCCAACCTCATGTGGCTCTCTTGATCACCCGCACCCAGCAGCCCATCAGAAGCTGCAGGCCCCTTAGTTGCTGCTTAGCACTTTCTTTATTCAAGGAGTGTTTTTATATTAGGAGCGATTTATAAATAATGGCTCATTTAAGGGATACATGTGGGTGGACAACCTAACTTGTAGGCGGACGTAACCCCTTGTTTTTTTTGAGGTTGGGAAGCTTGCTCACCTATTTGGCTACCAGGATTTTACCAAGGTTGTCATGTTCCCAGTGCAGACACTTACCCACAAGAAAATAAGCACTTGTCTTGAGTTGGGATTTTTTTTCTCATGGGAATATTTCACTACAGATTGCTGGGTTTAAAAGGTGAGCACCTTTGACCATTTTCCATCATTTATATTGGAACATTTGCTCTCTCAGGTTATTTTTCTGGAGTTCATTACTTTTTTTAAAAGTCCAATGCTCTTTTGTCTTGCACACTTTCTTCTAAGGGGACGGTCAATTGAACTACATTTGTATATTTCACTTTAAGATTTGCTCACTTACTGTGCGTATATTCATGGGTGGCAGCATTTGATTTTCACTAAGGGGACGAAGATTCCCACACAGAGTGAAGTGAGAGAGCCGTGCTCATTCCCAGTCAAAACAACACTTTTTACAGCACATGATGCAGCAGGAATAGGCAAAACTCCATATGATTTACAGGAAGGTATAAACATATAACATCTCAGCAACAATCACCTAACCTGCTGAGGTGCCTTTGAAAAATTCTGCTATAGGATCCCCTGATATTCCCACACCAAGCAAACAATTTTGGCCTTCTCACCCTCTCCAATCAAGCCTTAGGGGTTTCATTAATGAGACTCCCTTTTCATGTTGTAGTGAGCAGCACTTGATAAACAGTTATCTGCTTGGGGTTTATATATTTTGACAGTCAAAATAATCCTTATTTCCACCAAACTGAGTGCTCCCCAGCAAATCCTTTTATCATAATATGCCTTATCTGCTAAAATTAGAAGTCTGTACAATGGGGAAAGTTTGTTTTCACAAATCAAGGTCTTCATGGGAAGAAAAGAAAGGGAAAGATATACATTATATTACATATTTACCATGCACTACTTTGGGCTTCATTTCAAGTTTACTTTTGGACATATTTCTATCTGTTACATTCCACGCTTAGTGCAGTTCATTTGTGTGTCGGACGCTTTGATATTATTTTCAGACAATGCATCTCTCCATTGCAAGTCATGTGTCTTGTGGCATGCATGCTTGTGTGTTGTTGCTGGGATGGGTGAGGATGGCAGGATGCACATGTGCATGACATGTGGGGGTTGGTCCATCAGACGACTGGGTCTGCACTGTATTTTTTCATTAGCATTTACCTGTGCAGCATCACTGTGTGTTTGGCATCAGCGTGGTTTGGGTGGAGGGAGGTGGGCTCACTGTGGGAGTGTTCCATGGTCACCTTCATAGCACATGAGTTTGTAATTGCTGTGTAAACCCCATGCTGTGCATACACTTTCACCAGCATGTGCAGTCACACAATTCCTTCTCTCATGTATTGCTCAACCTCTACCAATGGAATGCAGTAGTGGCCCATGTTTACTCTTCCAGAGTGGCAGCTCAATTCTCCAGTCTCTGTGAGTCATGCTCTCTCTGACTGCCCTCTGACTGCCCTACCATCATCCATGCATGGCCCTGTCATGTGATTGTTCCCTCAAAGGTATTTAGCCACCCAGGTCACTCATGATCAGGCTGTGACATGCCTGGCCATTGTTTGTGGATCTTGCAACAACTTTTGGTAGGTTTTCTTCTGTCGTGGGAACACATTCTGTCACTGTGCTTTGATGCCCTGGCAATGTGCCATGGGCAACATGCATATGTTTTTGCATTCACTTGTCACATGTGTTTGGTGGGGGATGATTAAATGCCTGGAAGGGTGTGTGAGCAGATGCTCCACTCATGGATGGAACTCCAGCAATTCCAGTTGGTTGGATTTGCGGACTACATGTTGGTGTTGGACTTCATGGTGCTGTCAGACCACGGAAGTGTAGGCAAGCTGCAGACATGCATTGCACTGGTATTGTGTGAGACTGTCAGTGTGCTGCCTTGGGGGTGTCACAGGTGTGGGGGGCTGCGGGTGGTGTCCAGTGTGGAGGGGGCAGCCTGTTTGGGTTGTCATAGGTGAGGGAGGCTGGGGGTGGTGTCCAGTCTGGAGGGGGCTGCTTGTGGGGGGTGTCCAGTCTGGAGGGGGCTGTCTGTGGGTGGTGTCACAGGTAAGGGGGGCTGGGGGTGGTGTCCATTCTGTAGGGGCCTGCCTGTGGGTGGTGTCCAGTCTGGGGGGAGCTGCCTGTGGGGGTTGTCACAGATGAGGGGGGCTGGGGGTGGTGTCAAGTCTGGAGGAGGGCTGGGAGTTGTATCCAAACAGGAAGGGGGTTGGGAGTGATGTCCTGTCTGGAGGGAGGCTGGGGGTGGTATCCAGTCTGGAGGGGGTTGTCTGTGCGGGTTGTCACAAATGAGGGGGGCTCGGGGTGGTGTAAAGTCTGGAGGGGGCCTGGGTCGTGTCCAGTCTGGAGGGGGCTGCCTGTGGGAGGTGAAACAGGCGAGGGGGGCTGAGGGTGGTGTCTAGTCTGGAGGGGGGCTAGGGGTGGTGTCCAGTATGGAGGGGGTGGAGGGGTTGGAGGGGCTGTCCAGTCTGGAGGGGGCTGCCTGCAGGGGTTGTCCAGTCTGGAGGGGGCTGCCTGTGTGGGTTTGTTACAGGTGAGGGGGGCTGGGGTGGTGTCCAGTCTAGAGGGGGGCTGGGCATGGTGTCCAGTCTGGAGGGGGCTGCCTGTAGGGGGGTGTCAAGTCTGGAGAGGGCTGCCTGTGGGGTCTGTCCAGTCTGGAGGTAGGCTGGGAGTGGTGTCCAGTCTAAAGGGGGGCTGGGGGTGGTGTCCAGTCGGGAGGGGGTTGCCTGTAGGTGGTGTCCGGTCTGGAGGGGGCTGCCTGTGTGGGATGCCAGAGGTGAGGGAGCTGGGGGTGGTGTCCAGTCTGGAGGGGGTTTGGGGGTGGTGTCTAGTCTGGATGGGGCTGCCTGTGGGTGCTGTCCAGTCTGGAGGGGGCCGCTTGTGGGGGGGTCAGGTTAGGAGTGGGTTGCCTGTGGGGGTTGTCACATGTGTGGGGGGCTTGGGGTGGTGTCCTGTCTGGAGGTGGGCTTGGGGTGGTGTGCAGTTTGGAGGGGGCGGCCTGTGGGGGGTGTCACAGGTGAGGGGGGCTGCGGGTGGTGTCTGGTCTGGCAGGGGCTGCCTGTGGGTGGTGTCCAGTCTGGAGGGGGCTGCCTTTGGGGGTGTCACAGGTGAGAGGGGCTGGGGTGGTGTCCAGTTTGGAGGGGGCTGCCTGTGGGGGTTGTCACAGGTGAGGGGGGCTGGACTACAGTGGTTCATGTG
Source organism: Ambystoma mexicanum (assembly GCF_040938575.1). Taxonomy (NCBI): domain Eukaryota; kingdom Metazoa; phylum Chordata; class Amphibia; order Caudata; family Ambystomatidae; genus Ambystoma; species Ambystoma mexicanum. Next base: position 262,380,645 of record NC_090921.1, on the reverse strand, counting down.
CAGTAGGGCGGTATGTGGACAGGATGGGTGCCAAGGGTGTAGGGCGGACACACGTTTTTGTAAGGGGTGTAGCCTACACTTACGAGGAGGGCCCACCTTATTGTTGGCGTGCAGCCTGGGCTTGCAAGGGAGGGCATGCGTTTGCTCTGGGGTGTGGCCTGGGATTGCGAGGTGAGGCACGCGATTTTGCTGGGGTGCAGCCTGGGCTTGCGGGGGAGGGCATGCATTTTCTCTGGGGTGTGGCCTGGGATTGCGAGGTGAGGCACGCGATTTTGCTGGGGTGCAGCCTGGGCTTGTGACGGAAGGCATCCGTTTTCTCTGGGGTGCGGCCTGGGATTGCGAGGTGAGTCGTGCAATTTCGCTGGGGTGCGGCCTGGGCATGCGAGGTGAGGCACCCAATTTCGCTGGGGAACTGAATGCTGGGCCAAGGGTGGCGCGGAGGCTTGTGCCGTGTTAATCCTTTATCTTGCTTTTTGGTGTGCATGGGGGAGTGTTGTGGGCATTCCTACTGCAGCTTTTTGTTACTTGCGCGACAGCTATTAATGCATCTTGAAATCCATGAATACGTATGGTGCAGAATTTTTTTTCTGCTGCAAATGGGTCCTTCTCGGCGCGCGGGTCCCTTGCCCCATTTATGCGCAACTACACCAACCATCCAAGAGCGCCCTGAGCGTATGAAATATAACTACAATGTCAACATATTATTGCAGATAGACCAACAGCAGAACAACTGTGCAAATACACCAGCCGTACAACTAAAGCAATTGACAAAGAAGACAATGTTGCAGGAATACCACTAGTTCAACTACATCAATGTTAAAACTACAACGAAAGACCAACTACAGAAAAAGTGACACTACTCCAGTCATGCAAAATACATCCACTGTTCAACTGCATCAACCACTCCACGACATCAACAGTGCAAACACATTTCACGTGCTACTACACAAGTAGTGAAACTACATTACACAGTGCTGCTACACAAACAGGGAAACTTCAACCGCAGTACAAGCACCACCTGTTCCAACAAAAACATAGTACAACTTCAAAAACTGTGCAACCAATGCAATCCTGACACAGACTGAGAAAGTACATCAACAATGTATTGTAACTAACGGTACGTAACTACACCACAAGTTGAACAACAGCCGTGCAACTGCAACAAATGTGAAAATACACTAAGTGTGCAAATACAACAATCAGGCAACTACAACAATCACATAGCTGAGCTAAAACTGAAGTATTGCACTCATGAAACCATATCACTGCGAAACTACCCCAACCACGAAACTATAACTGCACAACTACGACAAGTGAGCACCCATAACAGTGTAAACAGACCAATAAAGCACGGACCGCGAAAGCATGTGAACCGTAGAACCATGGTAGTGGAACTACACTAGTCCATGGAGAGACTGTGTGCACTAAGGCTCACTAAAACTCCATCCATACCGTTTAGAACATGGAAATGACCTCTAATATGATGCCCCCTTCATCCTCCTTGAAATCCTCAATTCGGTTAGCCTCAGTGAAAGCTACTTCCTATGCACAGTCTACCAAACAGAAGATTGCTACATGGTGCGTCAAAGCACGCCTATGGCAGCGTGTAGCCTCCTAGCCGACTCCAGACACCTGCATAAACCATTGGAGCATTCACCTAGGCCATCCAAACCCTCCACTGCAACCCCAAGGAATAGTGGATTGAATTCAAGGTCCTTCGTAAGATTTGGCTTCCCATCGCCTTCTCCCAAGCACAACACCAACCACGTACTCAGACCATGTTCAGACAGGGCTGGTCATTGGGCCAACTTGCGCCGGATCCGAGATCCGGCACCTGATGTGTAGACGGCTCAAGGGATCCGGCTAGAGTCAGCTGCCGCAACCCCCAAAGCCATTCTCTGTGCTGGGATACTTCGAGAAGAAGAAAATTGGATAAGAAAACCACCGACGGCAAGGAGTAGGGGGCAGAGCAGCTCATTGCCGCCTTATGCGCTCTGCTGGCTCCACCCCCTACATGTACACAGCAGGACTTTGATACAGGTCACAGCTGTAGGACACTCAAACTGTAACTTCCTCAGGTGACCCCGTGCAAGGGTTCACCAGAGGAAGTTACAGTACTCAGCCATGACCCAGTTAATTTATTTATTTATGCAATGTTTGTCGGATACATGGACCTGGATTATTTATTTGTTTATGCAATGTTTGTCGATACCTGTATCCGACAAACATTGCATAAATAAATACATCTACAGGTATCCGACAAACATTGCATGAATACATAAATACCCCTATTAACATTGAAACTATCCCACACGATGCAGCCACTCAACTGCTCTCAGAAGGGAGCTGCAGGCGCTGTGCCGGGTGTGCTTCAAGTAAAATAAAACATTGCTTATGGCAAAAAGAAATCACCTCGTTTCAATAGTACCCAAGGGGGAGTTTTTTAATAAAATGGGATGCAAATTGTGTATTTTTTAAAGAATATTTACTCAGCAACACTGGTCAAAACTATTATCCGCATAGTGAAGTAACTCATCACCAGTGCCATGGAAGTGGTTTAAAGTGGAATTGATATATACTTTGGAAAAAAGCAGCATGAAAGAATTTGCGCTGTTTAAAACTATTATTTTGGACATTTCCTTTGATCGAAGGTCAACTGCCAGCTCCGCCCCCTCCCAAACCCCGCCTCCTCGGGCATCGCCCATTCCGCCCCTCCCAAACTACGCTTCCAGCCCGGACCTTGTGGGATCCCCCACCAAATTTTTTCCATTTCCACCACTGTCTTCAGACTTAGAACTACAATCCAACATCTAAAATTAAGAAAATCGGCCTTGGTGTCCTTGATTCTGGAAGCATTCCTCAGCAGCAAGGCCACGGAACACATCTACTCTTCCAGAAGCATCCCCAAAAGTCTCTACAGGTTTATGTAGACAGCCCTCTCCAAGGTCTGCATTACGTCAGCCATTGAGAATCGCTGCCGAAGATTATGAACTGGCATGCGTGCCATGATTCCATTGCCAAGTCTGACTGTAAACAAAGGATAATTGTGTTCGATTGCATGCAGTTCTTTGGCCTGTCACTTAGAGGCAGTGTTGCTTCAGTTTAAACCGGCTGTGAATGAAGGCGATCCTTGGCTCTGCTCGAGTTGGGCTCCATTTCACAAATGCTGTGAGCCAGAATTGCCGGGGCCTCTAATCTCCTTAGGCACTTGTTTCCCATTTTGTTGCCACTTCTTTTTTTTATTTGACCTGTATGTTTCATAAACCGTTACACCGCCTTTATTGCTTATCACTAAATCAGGAGCAGATCAGCATCCACAGTATCAATTTTCATATGTGACATGTAGAAGCATTGTTGCAAGTATTCCTGGATGTCTTTGCATTGGCAGCAATGTATTTTTCTATTTTTTAATAACAAAAGCAAACCGAATGAAAACAGAAAGGGGATGAAAAAAACAAATGAGGGAAGGAGGGGTGTACGAAGCAACGAACACGGATACAAACCATACATTACTTCCGGTGCAAAGTCCACCAGCATTGTGGGAAGGGATGCAATGACAAGGCTCGGGGGCTGTGTTCGCTGCAAAAGTGTGGCAGTTTTGCGGTGCTTTTCACACACCGTAAAAAATGTGGACTCGCCAACTAAAAGCCGTCCTATTTTGCGCCCTGGCATTTTTACCAGCTACACCAGTAACATAGCTTAGCAATGTAAAGCAACTAAAGCTAGGAAAAGTGGAGATTCAGCTGTGCCAATATAGGCCGGTGCAAGACCTGGGCAGCCTGGGCTTCTGCATAGAGCTTCTTGCTCAATGGGCTCTTGCCTGTGGTCGAAGTGTAGAGGATGAGCCAAGTACCCCCACCTCAACTGTTCCTCCCCTTTTACCTGTATCTTGGAAACCAGAGTATGTGACATACACAGAACGGTTGAACCAACAAAGAGCAGAGTATGGACTCTGTGCGGTACCAGTGAAAATGCCGACAGCAAAGAGACTCCTGGAGGCAAGGTTTCCATCGAGAAAACCATACCTGCATACAAGAAAATATGATGAACATTTGAATGAAATTCCAGAAGAAGCAGACCCGAAAAATGGCAAGGAAGAATGGTAACGTCACCAACCATCACCAGATGCAAAGACCAGAGAATGCAAATATTCTATAAGGCATCAAGAAAGTATCAAGGATAAATGCCATCTTGGGATCCAGGTGAAGAAGCTTATGCCACAGAAACACATAAGACATTGAGTCATTTTACATGTGTACAGATGCAAAAGAAATGCAAGCATGCAAAGTAATCTTGGGAGCTAGCCTTAAGCTTATAGTGAAGAGATTGCGGCAAGCGCCGACATATACCTATATACCTATGGACAAGTAAAGGATGGATGTTTCCACTACGCATTATAGCAGTGCTGACAGTAGCAAGAAGGCCTCATATCTCGTGTGTCACAGTTAAAAAGCTAATTGAATTACAAAGTGAATCTCAGCAGACGAGGCTGGATGAGCCAAAGAAGCCAAGGTCTTATCAAATTGGAGTGAGCAGACATTGGATACAAATCATGTGAAAGAACAATACTCCTGTTCAGAAGACATGAACTAAACAAGGAAGAAGTCAGAGGTCTTTAAAAAAATAGTATTAAATGCACCGAAAGGTCGATTCCATGGTCTCTAGTCTTATGGAAGCATGAAATTGAACAAACGGGATTGTCACAACTACGCACGAGTGCAGACTGTGCTCTCACTCCCTAATTTTCTCAGAGCTAAGAAGCAAACTCACGGCCGAGCTTCAAAGCCTAATTGACAGTAGACCACTGAGGAGATGATGGATTGATATGCTAATTGGTGGGAAGCAATGGTTAAGGCGAGCTCACCAGCATCTGGATGGCCAGCCTGCATGCTGCTAGACGTAGATGGAAAAGTACTGAGGGAGGTTAGAGTGCCAACCAATTGTAGAGGACCCTGTAATTAGGGGTCCTATAGTTGTGTAAACCAATGTGACATTGTGTATTTAGTGACGTTCATAGTGGTCATTTTTAGGGGAGTGTGTTGGGTACCCCGTGATGTCTCTAATATCTCCTGACCAGAAGCCTTCCTCTCATGTGTTTTGGATTTCCTACTGTGCTAAATTCATGAAGGTTCAGCTGGTGAATAGGATTTGCCAATCTAGGACAGGCAGGCTGGATGCCCCGGCCATTATCTAAAGTTACCCTGCTCTATGTCCTATCATTATGTGGATAATTAAAATGAGTACACGTGTTGATGTTTCTGTGACATGGATATTCTATATCCAGCAACATTTGTGGCTTTTATATAAAATGTATCTGTGTAGCATATCATGCCAGATTGCTCCGGCTTCTAGGCACTGTAAGAATCTGTGTTATTAGTAGCACATATAATGGTAGACAGTCGGCAACAGGCTGCACGAACATCATTTGTACTTGGCTTGCTGGTGAGATGCACCAGACTTAATTTTTCAAATGTTTACAAGTGCGGCTTGCTTACTTTTACTCTGCGATGAACACTTCGTGTATAGCGGTCTTCAAACGTCTCGTTTCATTTTATAACCAGTTTCTGCAGTGTCGATGGAGTGGACAGAGGGCTGACTTGCTCCGGTTTTGGAAACAAATACCGTTATTAGGCTGGCACAGCATTAGTGATCCCAGTAGGTTAGAGCTGCTCCCCTGGGTTCCCAGTATTGTCGTTGAGCTGCAGCGGGTTACTTTCATGTAAGAAAGCTGCCCCGTGCATGATACTGTCCAAAGCGCATTGGGGCAGATGCTGGCCGGGACCCGGCTTTTCTTATAAGACTCCCTTTACGGGTAAAGTGATATTATATAGCGCCACCGTTTTCATAGTTGTAATGACCATAATCACAATTGTTTAGATAAGACGATGCACACAGCGGCCCAATTCATGGAATTTTTTGCACTGCTGAAAGTGACTTTGCGACTGCCGACAGAAACCCTGATTCATGGAACTGTGCGAAGTGTATTTGTGCAGCGCAAAGTCTGTAAAAAGCCATTGCGCTTCCAATTTCATCATCCTCTCGGGGGGTGCCCTCAGCCCATTCCTTCTGAGGATCGAGCCGATATAACCTGCAGGCCTCCGCGCAGCCCGCCGAGCTTCCGTTACTTAGTTTGAGCAAGAGGAGGGCTCCTCCACGGCAGATAACAATAAACCTTCACTAATATGAATGCATATGGTGCCATTTCAGTACTCTACTATAAAGCATTGTTTATATCAACGCTCTAAGCTCTATGAATCCACTCACCTAGTCACTGTGCTTACTCGAGGCAGCTTTGGGCTGCAGGGGGCAGCAGCAAGAGCCCCGGAGCAGCCGTCGCAGCTTGTGATCAACCGGGCGCTCGTGGAGCAAGACACCTCATGTTAAACTCTTTATTGTTTCACTGTAAGCCTGTTAAAAAACAAGGCGGTATATGTAAACAATCACCAGACGATTGAGAAATGTGCGTATTTGCAGTAATTGTTTGTTTTCTTTGTTATGAATGTGTAAGGTTCACTATATGTTTTCACTGTATGTCTTATGTATGAACTTATTTGCATACATACAAAAAAAAACACATTCTGTGTTTGAACAAAAGACTACTGAATGGTCAGTGTTTTTTAATTGTGGTTCCGTCCGGGATCGCCCTGCCCAATTGTTTATATATATCTTGTAGAACCTGGAACGGTCAGGGAAAAGCCAGGTGCCCCCTTTTTTCTTATGCAAAACAAAACAGGCATGCCAGTAAGCAGACTCAGGGCCTGATTTCCTAAAGCGTTGTCAATTGGTAAACCCCATTGAAAAGCGCTTGTCCCCTTTGCCTCTCAGCCAAGAATCGGGGGATTCACAAAGCGAGCCGTCCACCGATGGTTCCGCCCGCAGAAGTCATCATACGCACCTGCAGCCAGCAACACAGGCAAGGAACGAAATCAACTTGTGCCCTTTGGGTACCGCCCAGGAACGGTGTCACTGAGAAAAAAAGGAAGGAACAATGCCTACTTTTGTTTTTAAAGTAGAGGAGCGTTGCACCCTGTAGTTCCTGCCTACTTCGACCTGTGGCTCTTGCAGCCTTTGCTCGTCACCAGGGCAGCAACAAGAGGGCCCCTTTGATAGACACAGTGCCCCGGGGGAACATCCAGTCTGCCTGTCCTAGATTTGAGATAATTAAAATGATTCACATACCCAGACACATTTTCAGCTGCCTCTCCTAATTTCAAGATGTGGGCTTATTTGACGTGCACAAACAATGTTTGCTTTTGGAATTTCAAATATTCTTTATATCAGATATGATAACAAGCAGCATGCCTCTGGCAAACAAGGACTTCAGGCTTCAAAGGATATTTGGAAAACCCTGGGGAAGCGATGCAGGCCCACATTACTTTGGATTCTGGTACTTCAAATTTTCAGTTCCAGATGGGATAGCTGAAGCGACTATAATAGACTTTTGTTCAACACATTTTGTTAAGGATTTATATAAATATGTCGTGTCGCTTTGTTAAAAATGGTGTACTATAAAATTGAGTATTCATTAAAGTCAAACATTAGCAACTAGTTCTACCAGCTATCTCTACCAGCTGGAAATTAGGAGATGTGTGATCACATTCTAAGTTGCAGGCTTATCTTAAATCCTGGCTTCACCACTTAACTAAAGTCTGTGATCCTAAGCAAACCATGTTATCCCACAGAGCTATAAAGTAAACTACTGAAGTTCTGATTTTGCACAGAACAGAGGAGTATGCCATAATTATGCAGAACGACAATGTGTGCCACTGTTTTTAATTATTAGCAAAACAGCTGTATTTACCTTTGCCCAAATGGAAATAAATATAAATTGCTGATATTAATTTGCAACCACTGCACTGTTTTTGGTGTGTATATACGTGTACCTATCAGAGTTTTTGGCTTTCAAAGGTAGGCCGTTGCTGGTTCTCTTCTGGTTTCCAAAACAAATCCGGCTTGCAAATCCCAGATGCCTGGAAATACACGAGGCAAATAAGGGCACGCCTCTCCCAGCAGACAAGGCTTCTCCTGGGTGCTCATTTGAACCAGAAGCAGCGCAGATACCTCCCGAGCAACGGGAGGGCGAAAGGACTGAGCAGAAGATATCTTGCTCAAGGACATCTGCATACCCACAGTCCTTTGCAAACTCTTTGTGAGAAACAAAGCAGGGGCACTTTAACTTGTACTCAAATGATAACCTTTAACGTGTTATCAATTTGCGTTTGTTTACCAGAACAGAGGCTTCATTACTTGTGTTGCTGTTGTGTTTAGAAAATAAATATGATACTTTCCCAGAATTACAGCACGTCCTAAAATATGTTGCCTCGCACAGTGGCGCTTTGCAGAGAAGGGTCCATATGCAATATTTAGCGAGAGGGAATTGGCCGCTCCAACACCTTCCCGCGGATCTCCAAAATTAATTCATTAAAAGCAACTAGACACAATCAGTGGTGTAGCACAAAATGTTAAAATGTGGTGCCCTCCACCCCCCCCCCCCCCGTGTGAGCCATGCTGAGGGGTCTTCCGTAGGCTGGGCAACAAAGCACGGGTCGCGCCACACTCTGGCTCTCCACGCATGCGCAATACACACGATGATCATGCTGCTGCAGGGGCAAGACGCGCACTGCACTATGAGAAAGATATAAATATGCGGTTTAATCAAACCTTAAATCTTTCACCTAGCTTACAAACAAGGGGTCTGTGTCTGGCTCTGGGCCCTGAAATGTACCAGCCAACTCTGTGCCTGGCCAGTAATATTATGCAAAATAATGAATCAATAAGAAAACATGTCCATGCTGACTCTGCCAATATCCCCATATACTACAATCTCTTGTTGGGTTTTCCCTTAATGCCAATAAAAATCTCCTCCAACAGGAAGAAAGCATGTTATTTCTGGCTACACAAATGCCTGCCCAACTCCTGCATCACCATGCAAGGTACTTTGCACTCAACGTCAGTAAAACATGCAATACTACAGTAAGAAAACATTTTCTTGTTTGGCTGCACAAATGCCGCCACCCACCATGTAAGAACAAACATCATATTGGTCTTGCCCCATATGTGAGTAAAAAATGCCACACAACAGAAAATGTACAGTGTGCCTGCCCCTTTGCGCTATAAATCCCAAACCAAAACCCCCATCCATGTAATAACATTCAAGTTTACTTTTCCCTAAAATGTCAGTAAAATATTTAAGAAAACATTCATATTCCAAGCTTGCATGCACACATTAATACCCATTCACCCACCAAGTGGTGGTGGGTGCATTTTTTTAATTGAAGGGGCATAATCATTTCCATAAATATACCACAGTGACTGAGCGTAGTGCAGGAGCCCAAACTATCCAGTGGGGGTCTCCATCCCACAAAATAACTATTTGAATAATGGGTTAATACGGTACACCCCGTTTTGGTGCCACCGGCTCGGCACGGGCCGATTCGCCGCGGCTAGTTCGGCACGGCCAGTTCGGCGCTGGGATGTTTTGGCGCTGGGAGGTTTTGGCGCGCCAGCCCCGAACCGGCTGTGCCAAATCGTCCTGCACCGAATCGGCCGCGCCAAAATCGTCCTGCTCCGGCTCCCGAGCCGATGGAGCCTCCCGCATTCTCTCTGCACAGTCACTCTTGAGAGCAGCAGAGACTGGATGGAGGGCGCCCCGCATTGTCCAGCTGTAGCAGGAAGCCCCCAGATTCATTTCCCAAATCCAGCTTTTGGTGGATTCATTACATTGTTTATTCTTTCGTCAGTATTGGATTATTCGGGGAAGACTGGACTTCTCAGAGCTGAATACACGGCGTGAGCAGCTCTGGTCATGGCTGGAATGGGAGCCCGTCCCGGAAGAGCTGTGCTGAGGGGGAGACGGCAAGTGCTGCTTTCTTTGTTGTGTTGCTGCCTCTGCGCTGCTGTTTCTGCACAGACACAATATTCAATTCCTGAAGAAATGAAGAGAGGATCCATTGTGGGAAACATTGGCAAGGATGTGTGGATAAGCACGAAGGATTTGGCTGACAGGAAACCCTGTGTTGTTTCTGCTGCTACGAATCATTATTTTACATTAAATGCCGACACCGGGACCCTGCACGTGAGGGACAGAATGCGGCCGGATCATTGGTCATTTCTGCTTGCGGGCTGTGCGTCCTGTGCATTGTGCGGCCAGTTTGGCGCAGGGACACTTCGGCGCAGGTTTTGTGCGGCCAGTTCGGCGTGGGCTGCCGCGCCGAACTGGCTCCCGCACCAAACCGGTCGCGCCAAATCGTCCCGCGCTGAATCGGCCGCGCCAAATCGTCCTGCTCCGGGGTTAATATGGTGCATTATACAGCACACTTTCTGAGAATAATCGGCTACAAAGTCAGAGCATTTGCAATTGTTTTTGTAGGGTAACACAAATCCAAAAATCCAATACATGCAATTCACCAACAGTGCACAGGAATATCAGTACTTTAATTAATGTAATGCTTTGCTATTAAAAATGCCATGCAACAAGAAAACATGCCTAAACTGACTGCACAATGTTGACCAGTGTAGACACGTAATAAACATGTTACAGTAAAAAATGCCATGCCATAGTAAGACACAGCTAGACTGATTTCACCAGAATGCTAGTCTAAACATAACACGTATCATTCTTATTTCATCATAGATGCCCACAAAAATATCACAGTAAGACAGGGATAGACTGGTGCACCCAAATGCCAGTCAAGCCAGGTAATTGCACTTAACAGGATTGCTTTTATCACAGATGCACAGTAGAAAAAGTCAAGCCAAAGTAAATGGCTAATTGACTGCACCAAAATGCTAGTCTGGCCACGAAATAACACTTATGATGCTTACGTGATTATAGATGCCCAGATAAATATGGCATTCCACATTAAGAAATTGCTATACTCACTGCACCCAAATGTCAGTTTAGAAAGGTAATAACACTTATCATGCTCACTTTATTATAGAAGCCGAGTAAAAAAAAGGTCATGTCACAGTAACCAATGACTAGACTGGCTGCATCAAAATGCCAGTCTAGCCATTAAACATCAATGATAAGACTGACTAAGGAAGTTGGCAAATAGCTGTTTTAACAACTATTATCTAAGACAGGGAGTACAACAGACACCAACGGACGTCTCACAGTATCACTCTCAAAGATTTACATAAAAACATACTTTTATATTAAAAACTTGTCATCACTGACATCATACTACATGGCAAAATAAGAAAACCTAAACGGGATTGTGGTAGGACAACGGGGAACATCTAGGTATACTCTCTATGGGGTATGGGATTGTGATTGGGTCTCTACAGTCAGGTGGACAACTAAGCCCACCCCTAGTGCAAGTCATTGTCAGTGTCACAAAATACACAACGTTTTATTGGGTCTCAAACTATAGGGCTCTTTGATACGTGGCCCTCTATAATTGATTGGCAAGCTTGTATTCCATTTTCTAGCAGCCTGCAAGCTAGTACCACAAGTGCTGGAGGGTTGGACTTGACCATACCTTCCACCAATTAGCCCATCATCCATCATCACTCAAGCTGTCTGCCATGAGACTAGTCTTTGAACTTGGCCTTGCAAGTATCACTGCTCCTGGGAATGGAAGGGAGTGTGAGCATGCTCTTATCTTCAAGTCTTGGCGTTTGAAGGATCTGGGTCGGTGAAGACATCTGGTTCGGTGAAGACACTTGAGCTTTGGGTGGATGACAAAGATGCTGATGGGTCAAGGTGCTGTTCTACATGTGGTGTTTCAAAGACATTAGAGTGGTGAGCTTCTTGTTCGAGTCAGAGCAAGCAATTCATTCAGCTGGCACATTGACAAGGCAAACTGATTAAAGGAGAGCAACACCGGTTTGAAAAAGTTTAAAGTAGTGCCAAAAGCAGCACTGCATATCCTGTAAGCTCGAATGCACTCGAACATGGTCAACATTGGTTTGTTAACGAATGTTTGACATGGTACAATGCAGGAATCCAGTTGCCTTTCTTCTTAAAGTGCTGTGAGTACATATCCAGCGGCTCAGGGACAAGATGAGTCCTTGTTCTCCAAACCCAGGGGAAGGCTGGCTCACAACTGGAGGAGTGCTTCACCTCCAGTGAAGTCCTGGTCAACAATGTAGCGTGCAAGGAGTCAGGTCTTGCTCTAATAGCAGTTCTCTTTGAACACATCTCATTGTTATAAGCTGCTGCCCATTTCAATGTGGCACTCTTTTGCATAAACTGCTATGATAAATCAGGACAGGTCATTGGGCCTCATTACGACCTTGGCGCTAATGGGTTAACAGCACCGTAAAAGGCTGCGGCGCCGTTAACCCATTAGCGCCTTACTACGAGGTCCCTTTGCGGGAACCGACATGAACGGCTGGTATAGACCAGCCGTTAAAGTAGGGACCCGCAAAGGGACCTTGGTGCTAAGTACGGTACCGCAATTTGCGGTACCGCACTTAGCGACTTCCCCAGTCCCATTGAGCCCTATGGGGCAAAAATGGGAATGGGGAAGGGCTAATGTTCAATGGGGAATTACCGCCCGCTAACCTTGGAATGGGGTGGTAATTCCCCATTGAACATTGGCGAACTTGTTACGATACCGGCACCAACCATGGTGCTAATAGCGCCATGGTTTAGCGCCAGTATCGTAATGAGGGCCATTGTCTGTGATAAGCCCTCCTAAGTGTGAACCATAGGAAATAAGAATTGGGTACACTGTTCCTCAAAGCCCGTCTCCACACACAGCTTTAGTTCGCTACTCAATCTGTGCCTTCTTTCAAGACACATGGGCCTCATCACGAGTTTGGCGGTAACCCTTAAATCCGGCGGTAGTGCTATTACCGCTGGATTTAAGGGTCTGCCAAATCAGGGCTTCGGCGGATTTCTCCCCAGCTCTAATAAAACAAATATACTTGCACTTTTTTTTTTTAAGTTCCTATGTAAAATTTTGAGCAATTCAAGCTCAAAAATTGGAAAAGCAAGCACATGGGCACATTCATTTTATGAAATGGATGCCCGCCTGTGCTGGATTTTGCTTTTGCGGCACTAATGAAGGAAAAGCCAGCCAGCTGTAGTAAACAAAAGCTACCACTGGGTGGCTTTTCCTTCATTGGTGCCGGGACTCAGAGGACGCGGACCGGAGACTACAGGCAGAAAAGCTGCAGCTGAATCTCGGTTAGTGCTATTTATATATATTTTTTTAAATAAGCACTAGCTGCATTTTGTTTTCTAAGTTTTCCGGGCTGGTTGCAGGCAATCGCACCCCAGATCACTGAAACAGGGTCAGATTTATGGAGAGATCAGGGTCCCTTACATGTGGCCCTGAGTGAACTATATATGGCCCCTAAGGCCAAGGATGAGCACAACAAGATTGCCAGGGTAGCGGCATATTTATATTTATATATGGGAGCCATACCGGACAAATGTGCTGAAGGCCAAGATCTGGCAAATAGGCAACTGATGGCATTAGAGAAGGCCCAATCTGACCTGGTCTCTTCTGAGCAGAGGCTGCAGAGGAGCCAGGAGTCAGAAAATGATAGTAGACAATACATTATTAAAATGAAGGAGGATATCCTGCAACAGGAAAAGTCTGACCAGGATAACAGATTTCTGGCCTTGCAAAAGGAGTACCAAGAAGGTTTGGACGCCCTACTGCAGAGCCAGAAAAAGCTGGAGCAACAGCTGGACTTCAATAGGGCATGCGCAGAGCAGGTAGTCACCCTGCATAGCCACCTAGATAGGGAGAAGACAGAGAGCAATAAACTGATTTTGAAAGACCTGGATACCCAGGCAGAGTTTGATCAAGAACGCCAGAAAGCTGGTGTCTTTCAAAGGCAGAGGGACGACCTGGCATCACAAATGCAGGCTCTTGTTCAGGAAAGGGATACCTTAGGCCAGGAAGTCTGCCAATTAAAAGAAAAAATTGAAGAAAATCACTTGACCCTCCAGGGACTGGGTGACCTCCAAAAAGAGCATCAGAACTTGTTAAAGCACACCAGGATGGTGGAAGATGCTCTGGCAAGAAAGGAACAGGCCAGTAGGGATGGGACTCAGGAGGTAACCCTCCTGCAGCAAAGACTGGCCCAGTATTCCAGGACCAACCAGGAAGCACAGAGAGAAAATGAGGCTCTCTGTCAGCACAATGATAGGCTCCAGCAACAGGTAGCCATGCAGGAGAGACTAATAGAGTCTAGTAAGGCCTTAACTGAGGAACTGAAAGCGTAGGCTCTTGTATTGCAACAGGGAGTAGGGGCTGACAGAGATGAAGTTTGCTGGGAAAGGGAAACACCTGAGCATAACCTCAGGAGCCCTAGTAGCAGAGGCCTTCATCTCTCCCAGTCCTTGGACTCTGCCACCCCCATGTTCCCTGGCGCACATGAGCACAGGGCCACAGGGAGGGCAGATTACTATCCAGACAAAAGTATGGGGTTCATGGGCCAGTGCCTCCCAGGAATGGATGGGTATGGGCACCCAAGCACAGTGCAATTTAGTGGGGAACCCCAGGAAAGTAGGCCCACTAAGGGCATCCTAAAAACCTCTGCCCAGTTAGGTCAGTGGGGGGGTACCCATCAAATCCTGGCAGCAAGGATGGATTTGAAGACTCCTCTGAGCAGCCCAGGACACAGGAGACTAGGTCCCCACATTCTGCCAGCCATTCACCTCTGGGAGCAGTGCCTCTGAGTCAGAGGATGAGTGGACCAGGGTTACCCGAACCAAAAAGGCCAATAAGGCAAAAAAGGGCCTTGCTTAAGGACCCCTTAAAGCAGATCAAGGCAATAAGGAGTGTCATCACCCCTTATCACAAGAACGCCAAGTTGTTTGGGAACACTTGGAGCTTTATGAGCAAATGATGGAGACTTTCCATTTGAAAGACAGCAGTAGCTGCATTCAGTATGTAAAATGGACTTTCTCCCCAGAATACTCCAGTTTCTTTGCGGGGCTGGAGGACCAAAATCATTCAAGATGGTCCACCTACAGGGTGGCCATCTTGAAACATTTTTCTGTTCACAGAAATCCCCAAGAGGCTCGCAAGGCAGCCTACAATTTGCAATGTGGGGAGGATCAGGCCCCACCAGAATTTGTGCAGGAGTTAAAGCGTGCTTTTGCGCAGACTACAAAAAGGGTACGCACGATCAGTAAAGAATTTGTTAATACGTTTTTCCATGCCTTACACAAATACATAATGACCCAGCTCGTGAGAGACTTTCACAAGAAAAGATCTTTAGACTGGGTCATTGAGCAAGCCACTCGCATCTATGAGGTGCAGAAACCAGTGGAAAATAAGAATCAGCCCAAAAACCCCAAAACCAACAGCCCCCGTTTTAGATTTGGAGATGGGGGGGCCTAAAAACCTGCCTGCACCGAATAATTCTAAGCCAGGAAGGCCCTCGGGCCTGTCACAGACAGGGAGTCAAGAGGGTAGTGCCACAAATGGGGTCCCTCGCTCCCCTGACTATGTATGTCCCCGCTATAAGGGAAACAGTCCAATCCTGGGTTATGTGTGGACTCCTCCGGCCCAAGGGGGGGGATCCAACCAAGCGCCCAACCCAGGGAACATCCCTCCGCACTTCCCCCAGGAGGGCAGAAATTCCCTGAGCCCAGACAACCGAATCTGGGAGAGGGGAGGCCAAGGGTGGAGGGGTACCCAAATCTTCCCAACCCAGGGTACTCCCAGAGAAGGGATAGCTACCCTTCCCGGGATCAGCCCAGGGGAGAAAACAGAACCCTGTGTCATCCTGAGCGGGTTTCCCAACTTGAGCGCCAGGTCCAAAATATGACACAGGAGCTGGGTCGCGTGCTAAGGGCTCAGCAGAACCCTCAGATGGGCATGCCGGCACAGAATGCACCGAACTCTGGGCCTGGTGCTCCAGAACAATGACGGGGGCAGCACCCCGATAACCCACTGGTTCCCAGGGAGGAGGCACAAGGAGAAGGGGGGTATAAAGCCTTGGAGGAAGCTTCCTTCCCCACTTGTAAACAGCCCCTGGAAACCCAGGAACCGGAAACAAAATCTCCTGCCCCTGAAAGACTGCCTCCCAAGGAGCAGAGGGGGGGTAGGAGAAACAAATGACCCAAACAGACCCATTATGTGGAGGAGGTACAGGTCTTCCAATTTGAGGGAGAGGGATCCTCAGAGGAACCTGGGAAAAGTATCTTCTCCTTCAGAGATGGGGAACTCCTCCCAAGGAAAAATGGGTCCCAAGGGATTCCAACCCAGACTGGGTAGAGGTGGGGATTGAGCTGTCGCCGCCCATAATTTTATCCCAGAACCAACAATACCGAAAACCCCTGGTTCAAACCCCTCCTGGTGACTGCCTCCAAAAAGGGGGGGGGGGCGGCCCAGAACCGGAACCAAGGGGAACCTAAAAACGAATCAATAGACTGGGTAGATGTTGGGATCGAGTTGTCGCCGCCCGTCATCCTATCCCAGAACCAACAATACCAAAAACCCCTGGTCCAAACCCATACTGGTGACTGCCTCCAAAAAGGGGGGGCGGCCCAGAACCGGAACCAGGGGAACCCAAAACCATATCCAGTTGCCAACTTTTTCTTTCAGATTCCCGAGACTCTCCACAGAATTTTGCCCAGATCTCTTCTCTCTCAATGTCCAAAACCAGAAAATTAGCCCACCAGTTGTCCAAAAATGTGCATTATCTGTGCCCCTTGAGGAGAAGGAGGGAAGATACTATGCCCCAGTACAAGTACAGGGGCAGGGTACAATTTTGGCACTGGTGGACACTGGATCCCAAGCTACTCTTCTGTCCAAAAGGGCCTTTGATGAACTAAATGCAGGAAGGTGGGAGAATTACCGTATTCCTCTCACCTCTCTTCCTGGACAACTCCAGAACTTTGACGGGAAGGAAATTCCCGTCGAGGGGACTGCAGATTTGGACATCAAAATTGGGCGACACAAGGTGAAACACCCGGTCATAGTAGTGACTCCAGAGGGCACCCCTTGTTTACTAGGGAATGCCCTCCTGAGAAGGTTGTCGCCCCTAATAGATTGCGTAAACAAGGTCCTCTGGACCCAGACTAGCCGACCAATAAAATTAAAGCAGAGTGTCAACCATGTTAGTTTAAACGGCACGTGCCACATGGTTGAACAAAAATCTGACCAAGTAGAATTTCACTTCCAGAACAACCAAATTCCAGATGTGACAGTAATAGCAGTAGGACAACAGACTGGTGATGGGGGGTCCTCTCTATTTCTGAAAATCAACCTTCCTTCCAGTTTAAGGTGGTATTCCACCCTGGAAGGAAACACTCTGAAATTCTTTATTAATCCACAATCAGACATTCCCACTCCGATAGTCCAGAAAGATGTGAAATCAGCTCAGAGCCTGGCTGATGTTCAGCAAATTGGAGAGCAGTTGTTCATCCCTGTCCAGTTAAATGATGGGAAGGACTCTGTTCTCGCTCGAGTGTGTGTGAACAACGGTAAGAGCTTCATCAGCGAAGCCATGTTCCGCCAACTCCCAAAAGATCCAGCCATTCCCAGATTCAAACTGATAGACAAATGAGAAATGGACCTGGAAGCACCCAATTCCAAACATCTCCTGCCAAGCAGGTGTATGCTCAAAAATCTCCATTGGCAACAAGAGCATAGTCCATAATTGTTGAGTCATGCGAGATGTCACTGCCGCCTTTTACTTAGGCAGTGACATTCTCAATCGCTTTGCCATTAGTTTGGACCTAATAAACTTCAAAGCTTGGTCCCGATTAGCGGATCATCCCATGGGCTTTGATGATCCAGAAAGAGCATTTAGGTCAGCTCAATTGCTACCTTATGCAGTTGAAATTCAGGTTAAAGAGCAAGTCACCATTCCAGTAAGGACCCGACAATTCTCCCTGGAAGTGAAAGTTAAAAGAGGACAAAAATTGAAAAACCCCTGATACTTATATTCATCTAAATGCTTCTCTCCAACAGCAAGGGTTGGGGGTAAACCCAACACCATTAGTCAAATAGAACATGACACCATTTCAATAGAGGTGGATAACAGCGACTTAAAGAGTATTACTCTAGCCGCAGGCACCATTCTTGGAATGGTGGTTGATGACCGACATTTCTCCATTGATTTAGGAAATTAACTGTTAGGACCAATCCCCAAGGACTGTTTTGACAGTGACAGTGATGACAATACAACACCAGACAGGATCTTTACCCGGCATGTGGGGAACTTCCTGGTGTACACTTCCTGCCCTTATGGTAAGGAAGATGTGACTTGTGATTTCAGGAGGGATGAGGTGATTTTCCAGGTCCATGAGGGCTGCCTTTCCCACCTGAAGCCTCCAGTCCAAATCAGCACTCTGACCAGGGACTTCTCCACCCAGCTGGAGGAGGCCGCTGAGATAGCAAAACCAGAAGTCTTCCCAGGCTTCAGGCAGATGGTGGAAGAGAGAGTCAACCTAGCTGATGCCTGTGTGACTCTGGAACAGAAGCAAAAGTTGAAAAGAGTTTTCTTGGATTTCCAAGATCTCTTTGCAGTAGACTCATATGACTGTGGTCGCACCGACATCCACACAACAACAATTCCCACGGACCCTGGCATGACTCCAGTGTTTGTGAGGCAATATCATTTGCCTCTCGCATCCATGGAGTCCCTTACTGAAATAATTAAGAACCTTGAGTCCCGGGGGATAATCCATCCAGTACACAGCACCTTCAATAATCCGGTGCTGGGTACATTGAAGCCAAACGGACCAGTGGAGACTCTGCACCCACCTTAGGGAGCTGAACAAACGGGTCCATACTTCCCGATGGCCTCTGCCCTACATTGACCAAGGGCTGCCCAGATTCAGGGGTCACAGGTATTCGCTGCAATAGACCTGACCAATGGATACTGGACCGTGCCTGTCAGTAGGGAGGACCAATACTAACTGGCTTTTACCTTTGGGGGCCAGCAGTACACATGGACCCGGACTCCCTTCGGATACCTCAACTCCGGCAATTAATTCAACATTTTCCTACATAAGGCCATGCCCGACCTGGGTGCAAGGGGTAACCTGGCTTATGTAGATGATGTCCTCATCAAAAGTTCATCTGTGGAGGAACACATAGCGGAGATCCGTTATGTTCTGACACAGTTGAGGGCCGCCGGAGCAAAACTTTCCTTTCAGAAAGCACAGTGGTGCAGAGCCTGTGTTAATTTCTTGGGGCATGAGATTACTCCTCAGGGTCTCTGTCCCAAGGAAAAGAAAGTGGAAGCACTTCAGAAACTGAAGGATCCCACAACTCTGCGGGAACTAAGGGGCCTCCTTGGACTGACTAATTACAGCAGAAAGTTCATTGAGGGCTATGCAAAGATCACCAGACCCCCGATTCATCTCTTGAAGGGGGGGGTCAAGTGGGAATGGGGTCCAGAACAATCCGAGGCAGTAAGACAGCTCAAAAGAAGCCTCTCACAAGCGCCCTGCCTAGCTTACCCTGTCAGAAACAAGGAGTTTTTCCTGGAGACAGGGTTCTAAAAAATACGTGCTTGACGGCAGTATTATACCAAAAGCATCACAAGGTCAATAAAGTGATCTCCTATGTGAGCAAAACTTTATCCTCTGTGGAAGAAAAATTCAATGATTGTGAGAAGGCACTCCTGGCAACGGTGTGGGCATTGAAGAATTACCGCCCGTTTTTCCAGGGGGAACACATCATAGTGGAGACTCCACACCAGCCTCTGCAATATCTCCAAAGTGACAGAATCCGGGCTGGAAATGTGAGTAATTCCCGAATTACTTCCTGGATTCTGTCAATGCAAGGCTTTCCTGTGGAGGTCAGATATGGCCAAAACAAGAAGAGCCCCCTCGAGCAAGGTCTGGCTGACTTGCATGATTGTGCCAGTGAAAACTGTCTTGAGGGCGAAAATTTAAAAATCAAGGACAACATGGAGGCATACCTTAATTCCCCACACAAAGTCTTTGAAGAAGACAAGTGTGAGGGAATGCCCACTGTCTATGTGGATGGATGCTCTTATCACGTTGACAACAACAGGGAAAAAGAACTGGTGGCCGGCGTAGGGAATGCATGGGTGACTGAGTCCCCAGAACCCTGCGCTGGATACAAAATTGGTCCCCGAAGTAGTCAGGTGGCAGAGTTGATGGCTGTGCATCAAGCCATCCTCACTGCTGTCCAACATCAGCTCCACGAACTGGTCATAATCACAGATTCAGATTATGTACAGAACAGGTTAGTGGAGCACCTGGTTAATTGGAAAACCAGAGGCATGTTATGTGTTAATAACAAACCCCTGAAACATGGGAAGTTAATCCAAAATATTGAGGATCTGGTCACATCGAATGGGATGACCATCTACCGCAAAAAGATCAAGGGTCATTCCAAAGTAGAGGGACCAGACAAGACTGGAAATGACTTAGCTGATCAGCGGGCCAAAACCGGGGCCATCCAAGGGGATCCAATAGAGATTGAGTCCCTGTTGGGGGAGATCCAGGTCACTGCTATCACTAGGTCCCAGGCAAATGCTCACAATGATCTTTCAACTGCACAATGGAGTAAGGAGACCCCAGATGCTGATTTGATCACGGCTCAGAAGGGGGATCCAATAATTGGTAAGTTTTACCAACACATTGAGGACCCTGAGAACTTTCCCCTGACGGATACCTATTACATTGGGAAAGAGGACCTTAGAGTGTTGATGAAATGTCCAAAAAATGTTCTGAATCCAAGACGGTTTGTTGGTAAGGAAATCCCAAGCTGGCCATGATCAGTGGGTGGTTCCTACCTCATTCCGAAGCCTGATGTTAAGTCACGCCCATGATGCGGCCACCGCCGGTCATAGGGGGTTTCATACAACACTTGAAATCTTAAGAGAGGTTGCATACTGGCCACACATGGGGCAGGACCTCAACCAATACTTGAAGGGGTGTCTTGTGTGTGCACAATTTCAGCCAACATCCCTCACACACTGGGCGCCTCTCCAAAAGAGGGGGATGACACTGCCATGGTCAGATTTGCAAATCGACTTCATAGGCCCCGTGATTCGCTCCTCTAGGGGAAATAAGTACATGTTGATGGTCACATGCTTGTTTACCAAATGGGTTGAATGTCTCCCGTCCCCAAACTGAAAGGCAGAAATAGCAGCTGCCCTGATGATCAACCACATCTTTTCGCATTTTGGTCTACCCCAAAGGATTGAGTCAGACAGAGGTAGCCATTTTACCAGCGAAGTAATGACTAAGATGTGGGAGATCTGGGGGTTAAAAGGAAGCTACATATTGCTTACCGGCCAGCCTATTCTGGTGCAGTAGAGATACAACAGAACCATTGTGAGCATATTAAAAATGTTTGTGGCAGATTCTGGGCTAAGTTGGGATATCCGATTACCTCTGGTCCTAATGTCTATCAGATCTACCATTTGAGCTGATGACTGGTCGCAAGATGGTGCTTCCCCAGCATTTGCTCTACAGGACCCAAGAGCAGACATTGATCAATTCCTCCACAACTCATGAGTATGTGGAGAATTTGAGGAAACACCTCCAACATGCTTTTGCCTATGCTCAGCGGAATCTAGAAAGATCAGCTGATAGCATGAAGACCCATTACGATTTGAAAACCACCATGAAAGAGTACAATGTAGGAGACCGGATTTATCTATACAATTTCCAAAGAAACCAGGCCAAACAGTGAAAATGTTTGCCTACATGATAGGGACCTTTTGAAATTATAGACAAGGTCCGCATCCCAAAGGTAGTTTGGCAGAAGGAGAAGGCAAGTGGGTCCATATAAATCAGTTAAAGTGGTGCCATCCCAGGCACACTCTGCAGCAACTCGAGGAGCCCTCTGCAATACCAGAGGGGGCTGCTCCAGAGTAATTCCGTTCCAACCCTAAATATCCCACATATAGTCTCTAAAATATTATGATTCCTGAATGAAAATGTCTTTTGATTATATCTTGTTTTTTTTTAAAATAAGAATGTAAATGTCTATTGATTTATAAAATGTATATGCCGTCCCACTATATCAATAGTGGGGGAGAAATGTCTACGAATAGGTATTGCCGCTTTGCTTTGTCATCCTAGGAGAAAGAAAACCTGGAGACTGACCACGGAAGACGACCTGGGCTCCGGGAGCAAAGATCCGAGGGGCCCGGGGTACCGCCCAATACTCCCATCAGGAACGACGAGGAGAACCAATCGATCCACCCTGATGTAGGAAAAGATGCTGAACTTTGTCATCTGCGGAATCGGAAGAAGATGATGCGGACATCCCAGCGCGTGGATCAAAACACCCTTTGCACCCGACTCCCCCTCGACTCGAAATCAAAGCGCAGTCGGGCGGGGGGGCTTGTTGGGTGTCTTGACCCACGTTTGAACTATTATGCAGCAACATTTGGTGCTGTGGGCTTAGGAAATCCAAGATGGCGGAAAAGCCCGCATTTGCGCCAGAATCCAGGAGAACCGTGCAGTTTTGCGCTAACCAAAATGGTCCCCTGACCTGCCACCCACCAGGGCAAAAAAGATGGTTCTGTTCAAAATCCGTTTGTATTAATGTCAAAAATTTCTAAGATCATGGGCCCGAAACCACCAAACAAAAATCCAACTATGGTTGAGTGTTTTATTTTACTCTACTGCAGATCCACATCAATGCCATGTCAAGCAAGGATCATATACTATCAAGTAAAATCCTTTCTTTTTGAAATGTATTAATTCAAGACAGCTGTCAAAAATAGGTGCAGTATCGGCATTGGACACTGACCGGCGCTGATACTCTATAAATCCTGACAGGAGAGCTGTCTTGCAGAACTATGCAGTGAACAGAAGGGTGTCTTATGTAATTAAAAGTTCAAAAGACTTGCTTTTCCTGAGAACCATTAACACCTCAGAGACACTCACAACAGCCCAGGATATCACATGGCCCTGTTGATTGAGAGGGAGGAGTTTCCCCTGCAGCCTGCAGCACACAACACAATAGACCCTGTCAATTGAATGGGGTATGCTGATTTAGGGTGTGGACTGTAAACAAGTCTTCTGGACGAAGGAGAGGCCTGTGATCTCTGACTCACCAAGCTTCTGGGGGCGGTCCAGACTGGATTGTGGATTCATATTGCAGCAAATATATGTTTAAGTTAAATTGCTTATAAAATCTTGTATTAAGCTCACAGAAATGTACAATTTGGGGGTCCTTAATATGGAAAATGCCCTCACGATCTGAGACCAAACTCCACTTTGTGCGGTGTTCTGGGACCGAACCCCGCTATTTATTAATATTGCAGACACTGTGTTTAGGATAGAGACATAGTAATTTCCAGTAATATGCTCAGGGAAGGGGTGCAGGTCTGTGTAAATTTTAAGGAAAAACCAATATGGCGAAAGTCACTAAAAATCACAAAATGTTGCCATTTTTGAACCCAGGCTCTGAGGGGGATCAGAGTTGGGCGAGAGTGTATCTTAAATTAATCTGTGATGTGTGTATGTAATTTCAATGACATGTGTATCTGGGAAACCTGTTAGTTATGAAAAATTCATTTTCTAAGTAAAAGCAAAGGGGCGTTTCTTCAATAGACTGTAAGACTCTGACTCACTCTGACACACTATCCCTTCTCAAATCAGGTCACAGAGAATCCTTGACCTATCAAATCATGAGAGGGTTGGGCATGCAGAATGAGCCGACCCACCCACTTTCAAAACACATAAAAAGGGACTGCTTTGGACAGGCAAGACATTCACTTTCCACTTTCTTGCGCAGCGTTTTGCCAGACCAGACAATATCCAGAAGGACCATCTCCAGAACTCAGAATCCAGACTTCAGAACTTGTAGCTGAGAGGCCTGAACCACCAGCTAAATCCTTTTTCAGCAGGCCTCAAAATATTTTGCAAATTATTCAAACAGCCGGGCTGAGCTGTTTGATCCTGGCTAGAACGCTGTGCCAGTACCCAGAAATCAGTGCTGAATCCAGAACCACAGACCAGACCAGATCGCTGTGAGCAGAACCAGAGATCCAGACCAGACCAGCAGAGCAGAGCTGACCAAGATAGCTGTGACTTCAGAACCAACCGCCCGGAGTCCAGTCCAAACCTGACCAGACCCTGACGGCCTATTTCAAATTTATAGTGTGAGTACTCAGCCAGAACTGTGTAAAACCAATCTCTTAGTTTAAAATAATCTAATTCAAACTATTTTAACCTATTAGAACTGGATCATAAGAAATCGTATGTCCATCCTGTTGATTCAAAACCTTCCACAGCGCATCTGTCATTCTGAAACTTTAATTTCATTTCTGAAAATCTATCTCCACAAAATCGTCTGTATCTTTGGAACCTTATGGGCTAGGAACGAGTTTTAACTTTCACTTTAAAGCTAAGATTCTAGGCTTTCCAACAAGACTCTATATTCATTATAGTTATTCTGTAATTGCGCTTGACGCATTCAGAAAAATTGCCGCGAATTGACATTTTGCTTCATTTTAACCACATGTAAAAATATCTGTCTTTTGCTTCCGTTATTGAATTCCGTTTTCAACCTGATAACCATCCCTGAATCATTGCCAGTGTGACTTGAACTAATCTTAAGTAGCTATCACCTACCCTGAATCTCCTATAGGGAATTAAAATCATTTTTAGCATATTTTCACTTCTTTGCAAACCACATTTAAAGTATTTTGCCTGTGTTTTAAAATCATCCCTGTGATCTAAGCTTGCTAGGGGGGAACTGAACTACATTTGATTGTATTCCTGAGAACTGTGTGCTCTCCTTTCCATCTTTTTATATTGCATAAGGAGGTGGGGGGTGGTGAATTGCCAAAAGGGGAAAAGTGATTACTTTGTCTTTTGTTGAAATCAAATAAAGGTTATTCCTGTGTTGCATTCTTTTCCATCATTGTTTTTCCTTGAAACCATAAAGGTCTCTGCTACTTTACCCTTTCTATACCAATTCCTAAGTGATTAAATAAGCATACAATTGTCATATTATCCATTGTTGATCACGGTCATATTCATAAGTGTGCGATCAAATATTAATTTATTTATAAAAGTGTAATATATATATATTGTTAAATTTTTCCAATAAATCTTTTAAATTGCAAAACACACCTACTTCTTGGCTCAGTGAGGTCAGGGGGATTCAAAGAGAGGGGCGTTATATAAGGGTTTATCATCCAGAGTATAACTTGTCATAAAAATATATAAATAAGGGCTTCGCTTGGGCGTCCCAGACGAGGCACTGATTTAGTGGGATTGCTGGATTGAAGTCACTTAACAGGTCCCAGGAGTTTTTTGATTTTATAAACCCTGTCCTGGTTTTCCAAGGATGGGTAGCTATGGTCCTGGTTTTTGCTGGGACCCGATTTGGAAATCCATAAATCCGGTCCCTGCGCACTCTTCCTGCGTGAATGGGGACGTGAAATGCGTTTCACACCCCCATTTCCTCCCCCTTCCCCTCCCAGGCACTCTCCCCCAATGAGAGCAGTGTGCCTGTGAGCACACCGCCTACCCACCCCCCCCTTTACCTCCCCCTGCAACATATCAGCAACATGGAAGTAGGACTGACATTTTACTTGTATTTACTTTCATCCTACTTCTATTTCCATGACCTGACCCTTTTTTATTTTTTTTTATCTGGTCACCCTAGAAAGAGGGTCAGCCTCTGTGAATCTCCAGTGCTGTAGTCAGTGGCGGATCCATCCGGCCATAAAGTGGCTGCATACCCTTCTCAGCCAGGCCTGGCTTCTTTCACAATGTAAACGCACATCAAAAGACGGCAAGATTTTCGATGTCATGTGTGTTTACGTTGTGAATGAAGGAAGCCATGACTGTCCAAGCACTTGGTCCCAATTCCAGTGCAGCTCAGGCTGATTGCCATTTTAATGCAAGGGCACACGCAGCGTCCTGAACTGGGCTGGCTGTGGCTTTTTAATGGCCTGCAACATGCCCCTTCCTCTTATCCAGCACACCCTTTATTTGGCACTGATGGGCTCATTACCTTAGCATGAAAGTGTTCACCTAAACTAAAGCTCCCCTTTTAAAGGTTTGCCATGATGTCTGACATGTAAAAAAGGGCTACTTGATATGGATAGGCAAATTCTCTTAACATCTTGCCAACAGCCTGCTGGAAGTTTGTGACAAAAGTCAACTTTGTCCAAGTAGCGGTCTTAAAAAAATGTTTTCAGGCTTGTAATATTTTGCATTGTTGGCCTTCTAGTTTTCCATTCAGGATGTGCAAAATAAAGCAACAGAAATACTAATTTGCTTTAACATGTTTGTCTATGGATTAACTTGTAATGTTGTTATCAGATGTGTGTATTTTATAAGTAAACTATCTGAGCTCTGAAGTTTTTCAGAGCCATGTGAGAGAAGGCTATGACATTCCTCCTTTTCCATTTGGATTCTGGGACCAGTCGTTTTTTTCGCTCTCATTTGAAATTTAGGAAAACTTAAAGTCTCAGAATGCCGGAGGGAAATAAAGACTGGATGGCATTCTCCTGCATAGCCTTGCCAGACTGGAAAGCTCTGCTCTACAAGATAGTAATGCAGGCCTTGTAATCCAAACTTGAAATATTTGTGCCACGTGGAACGTGGAAGGAATGTGTTCAAGTGGTTAAACTGTGCAGGGGTTGAAATCCCAGCTTCACTGTTTAAGCACAGTGTGCGATCCTGGGAAAATAAGGAACTTCCTTTTCGTATAGAGGACTGGCCTCAGCAGAGCCATCATTATCTTTGTTCTCATGTTGCTGCCAGTCACCAAAGTGGCATTGGCCATCCAGAGTACTGCCAACAGAGAATGACTGAAACCTTTTGCTATGCCCTGTTATGCTATGTTATTGAACCATGTATAGAACATAGTCTACCATACAAAAAGCATGTGTCTATGTGTGTGTTGGGGTAAAGGGGCAGGCAGATGACAAGAAAGTACCTTTCTACTCAGTGTGCCATAAATCAATATGCATGCAGCAATGATAGCCATTGGGTTAATGTGCCTACTGCAGAGATCTATGTTTAAACTGCTGCCCACGTGTTCCAATCCCCTCCAAGTTTCCTTCTTCCGAGTTCAGGTTGGAGGGATGTCACTTCTTGTGATGTCACTTGCTTTGATATCATATGCAAATAAAGGGGCCCGCAATTAATTTACCACACTTGGCCCACAAATCCTAGGGCGCCGCCTAGCAGAAAGTGCTGCATGTTAGCTGCTCGGTTCCGAATGAAAATGGCCGCATTGAGAAGGGTGGGCAAGGTATAAAAGACATTAGAAAGAAAACAAAGAGATTGCAACGGCCCACCCAGGCTTGAGAGTTTGAGATAAAACAGCGCCTGTGACTCACCTGCAGCTGGCGGCCGCCCCCTCGACACTCTCTTTCTCGCCGTCAGCGCGCGACGAGGCTCCCGGGAGATGTGGCAGTGGGCGGACATCTTGCTGCAATTACACTGCATCTTCGATCTCGTGAGGGCCCCCGATCTTCACGAGGCTTGCATGCAGCTCCCACCCCCCCTCCTCCCTGCACAAGTGTACATCTTTTCAGCAAGATTCTCTTTCTGATTCTCGCAGTGAGTTTTCATTGCATCTTTGTAAAAAGTGTGGGTGGCAACTTGTGATTTGCACTGCAGGAGCAGACATCACCCACACTGAGCTAAACGAGGGAGCCGTTCCCACCACCAGTTCAAAACAAGAGATTTTACAGCATGTTTTGCAGCAGGAATTGCAAAAATAAATTATCAGATCGGACCCCCTTCCTCTCCCACCCGATCCGACAAGCAAGTGTCTGGTGATCCATTGATGGGGCGGTCTTCCCACTTTGAAGTGAGCAGCACTTGATAAATTTGCTGGTACTTCCCCAGGCCTCAGTCCAGCATCACCCAGTGATTTAGAAAAAACTGGCACTCAAGCCGGATTTTTGTTTTTTGTCGCCCCCATACAATTACTTGCTGAATCTCCACTGGGGCAAAATGACACGTCTGCCCCAATTGTTCATGGAGAATGTGGACATCTGCCCCCATGTACTCGGCTATGGCTAAGCCTATGGCTCAGAGCATACACCGCCCCTAGCTTTTGGTGCACTCCTTGACTGTGCATGGAGATTGTGTTTTTTGGACCTCTGCACATGTGTTGAGAGAGGCGACTGCATGTAGGTCCTGGGTCAGAGCATTCTATTATACTAGTGCTTGGATGGAGATTGGGGCCACCCTGGAGAGGGCACACAATCAATCTAATCTGGAAATTGCCCAGTTGTCCACTAGCATCAACACCTGCATGACTGGTCCACTGGTGGGTTAGGGTAGCGTCACTGGGGTTATGATGTTCCAAGATGGCCGCCGCTGGCATCCAGCCTAATTGATTTGTGGCATCTAAGCCAGTCTCGCAATCTACATCATACCTCTCAACCCTTTGAATCGTCAGGCAGGTGAAATCAGAGGATTTTACTTTTAGCGGGTGTGAGCCCATTGAAATCTATGGCCAGATATGGGGCTTGCTGTGTATGGCCTGACTCCATGGCGTATGATCCCCCCACCCCCTGCCAAAGGCGTGCTGGTTGAAAGGGCCGTTCACGTTGAATAATGTGTCGACAATGTCACAAGCTGTGACACATTCAGAGATGTCCCACTCGGTATCCGTCTATAAAACAAAAAAAGGAAGAAGATGCCGAATACGGCATTAAAAAAAAAAATGAATCCCACAAATTTCGATCAAGGGGAGTGGAGGTTGTGGGGGTGTCTCCTGCTCCCCTTCATCGACATTCCAACACTTAGGGGGTTTCCCCCACTTCCATAAAAAGGAAAGCCTGTAATACTCGTGTACAAGTGCGATACAAATAAAATATCAATATCAATCAGCAGAGGACACTCAGAGTTAAAAAGAAAAAAGAAAAAATGAACGGACTCTGCAGCGCCGCTTCCCATCCAAGTTCTTGAAGGGAACCACCATCGCAGAAGGATGGCGGCACATTTCGCTGTGTACCACCAGAAGGTGAGTGAGGAGGTGGGGGGGAGCGGGTTGTTGGGAATGTCTGTGGTAGCTAAATTCTTTTCATTCAAATAACTTTCGTTTTTTTCTCCTTTGGACATTTCCGATTCGATTAATTCATGGACATACATCCCACTCAGCACCAGAAAGTGGAGTTGGGGGAGCATCGGGTGAATGAAATTAGGTGGGGTAAATGAAATAGAGTGTAGAGAGAGGAGACTCAATAGTACACTGGTGCAGCATTACAGCTTGCTGATGACAAGAGCATTCATTAGAGAGGAAACTCAACAGTAGTCTGGTGCATTATTACAGCTTGCTGATTACCAAAGCATTCATTAGAGAGGAGACTCAACAGTAGTCTGGTGCATCATTACAGCTTGCTGATGACCAGAGCATCCATTAGAGAGGAGACTCAAGAGTAGTCTGGTGCAGCATTACAGCTGGCTGATGACCAGAGCATTTATTAGAGAGGAGACTCAACAGTAGTCTGGTGCATCATTACAGCTTGCTGATGACCAGAGCATTTATTAGAGAGGAGACTCAAGAGTAGTCTGGTGCAGCATTACACCTTGCTGATGACGAGAGCATCCATTAGAGAGGAGACTCGAGAGTAGTCTAGTGCAGCATTACAGCTTGCTGATGACCAGAGCATTCATTAGAGAGGAGACTTGAGAGTAGTCTGGTGCAGCACTACAGCTTGCTGATGGCTAGAGTATTCATTAGAGAGGAGACTCGAGAGTAGTCAGGTGCAGCACTACAGCTTGCTAATGGCCAGAGTATTCATTAGTGCAAAGAGAGGCTTAGGTGAGGATCTTGTGGATTTCTAATAAGTAGTAGCAGACTTACTTTTAAAGGAAGGCATGCAATGCTTCTGTCCAAGTGGGTTTCAAAATGGTATGCTGGAGGGGAAGAGGCGGGAGAATGATGTACATTGCAAACGGTATGTTGAGGAAAAACGATTGTGAGAGCAGTGCTCGTTTGTTTTTGTTGGTTTGAATCCCTGGCATTTTAAGGCCATTATTCAAGTGAAGGGCTGAGGGTGGAAGAAGAGAAGAAGTATTGGGTGTCACCAGTGCAGGTGCTAGAAACCAAATGAGGGAATGATGTCTCCAAGGGAGGTGGTGTGAGGTGTGATTAAGAGAACTGCCAGTAGAAAGGCAGCATTTCTCAAGATCAAGAGAATGCCCATTAGAAAGGTGGCTTGTAGCAAGATCAAGAGAACACCCAGTAGAGAGGTGGCTTGTAGCCAGAACGAGAGAACGCCCAGTAGAGAGGTGGCATGTAGCAAGACCGAGAGAATTCCCAGTTGAGAGGTGGCAAGTAGCATGATCAAGAGAACACCCAGTAGAGAAGTGGTGTGTAGGAAGATCAAGAGAATTCCCAGTAGAGTGGTGGCGCTTATGAAGATCAAGAGAACACCCAATAAAGAGGTGGCATGTAGCAAGATCAAGAGAATGCCCAGAAGAGTGGTGGCATTTAGCAAGATCAAGAGAATGCCTAGTAGAGAGGTGGCATGTCGCAAGATTCATAGAAAGCTCAAAAGAGAGGGTGTGTGTCGCGAGATTAATACAGAGTCCAGTAGAGAAGTGGCATCTACAAAGATAAAGAGAACGCCCAGTAGAGAGGTGGCGTGTTGCATGATTAAGCGAAAGCACAGTAGAGAGATGGCATGTAGCAAGATCAAAATAACACCCAGTAGAGAGGTGGCTTGCAGCAAGATCGGGAGAACGCGCGTGTAGCAAGATCAAGAGAATGCCCGGTAGTGAGGTGGCATTTAGCAAGATCAAGAGAACATCCAGTAGAGTGGTGGTAAGTAGTGAGATCGAGAGAACGCCCAGTAGAGAGGTGGCATGTAGCAGGTTCAAGAAAATGCCCAGTAGAGAGGTGGCATTTAGAAAGAGCAAGAGAACACCCAGTAGAGACGTGGCATGTAGCAAGATCAAGAGAATGATAATATGATTGTAGAATATGATATAGCATTTATAACGCGCCTATACACAAGTGTTTCAAGGCGCGACGAGGCAAGGGAGGGGGAACAAAGGGAGGACAGACAATGATTCTACTAGGCTAGGTGTCATTCAGATCACGCAAGTGCATGGGATGGGGGAACGGGGAAAGTGCGGGGGGAGGGGTCACTGCAGTACATGGCATAGAAAAATAACAATAGGTAAGGTAACGGCCAGCATGTGGCAAGTGCAAAGTTAAGTGCAGACATCAGGTGTCTAGTGCTGGTAGCGGGACTGTAGGGATACAGAAACAGTCCCCAAGTGCGGGGGTTGCCAGGCAGGCAGTGCAGGTGTGTGTGACTGGTGGGGGAGGGACCTGGGCCCGAGAACAGAGGGTGGCAAGGTAACCAGTGCAGATTCAGTTTCAGCCAGGAGGTAAGCAGGGGAGAGGAGGAGAAAAGGCAGAAGCAAAGAGAAAGGTTTTTAGGTGCTTCCGGAACAGGAAATGCTTCTCCTAAGGTTCCAGGGAGGCAGGGAGGCTGTTCCAGATGGAAGCCCCAGCCAAAGAAAGAGATCTACCACCAACTTGTTGCTTGGAGAAGCAACTGACCCTAGGGGAGTTGGAGGTGTAGAGCGAAGAGCTCGAGAGGGAAGATATTTAGGAAAAGAGAGAGTTGAAGGTATTGAGGCCCCAGCCCCAGAAGGCCTTGTGGACGATGCAGAGGGTTTTGAACTTGATCCTCGCAGCCACTGTGAGCCAGTGCAGAGATTTCAGCCCTGGGGAGATACGATCCCTGGGATTGAGGCCAAGGACAAGTCTCACAGTCCTGTTCTGGGTGAGTTGCAGAGGGTCGGAGAGTAGAAGCAGGCAGATTTAGAAAGAGGCTGTTGCAGTAGTCCAGCCTAGAGAGAACCAGAGCTCTGGAGACAGTGAGCTTCTGGGGGAAGGAGAGGAAAGGTAGAATACCTCTGAGGAGGTGCAGCTGGTAGTGTGACTTCTTAGAGACATCTGAGATGTGAGGAGAGAAGGAGAGTGTGGACCCCGAGGTTTTTAGCCTCGCAGGTAGGAGCAGGAGGATGGCCAAGAGAGGGCAGCCAGAGAGCCACAGGAAAGGAGGGAGCGGGTGTGCTGATGAGGAGAATCTCAGTCTTACTAGCATTAAGGCAGAGATCATTGGCGGCACACCACTCCTGGATAGCAGACAGTCAGAGATGAGAGACGGAGAAGAGGTGACCGAAGGTAGCCTGAAAATGAGCTGAGTGTCGTCCGCACAGCACTGAAAGTTGTGGCAAAGAGCTGTAATACGGTGGGCAAGAAGTGCCAGGTATAGGCTGAACAGCCAGGGAGAGAGGTTAGACCCCTGAGGTACACCACAGGTAGAAAAAAATATAGCAGAGAGGAAGGACCCAAGTTGGACCTGCCCAGTAGAGAGGTGGCATTTAGCAAGATCAAGACAATGCCCAGTAGAGAGGTGGTGTGTAGCGAGATCGAGAAGTCCCAGTAGAGAGGTGGCATGTAGCAAGATTCAGAGAAAGTCCAGTAGAGAGGGGGCGTGTTGCGAGATTAATACACAGTCCAGTAGAGAAGTGGCATCTACAAAGATAAGGTCATCCAGTAGAGAGGTGGCATATAGCAAGATGAAGAGAAAGCCTAGTAGAGAGGTGGCATGTAGTGAGATTGCGAGACCACCCAGTAGAGAGGTGGCGTGTAGCAAGATTGAGAGTACTGTCACGATTTATTGAATGATAACTCTCGACCCAGGGAGTCCTCCTTCTCCCCAAGCCAGGTGGCATACAACAAAACACTTTACAGATTCTACTTTTGTGAGGCCTCCAACCCGTATAATACCGTTCAGTAAGTACCCTCTTGACCATCAACAAGCCAGGAACCAGGCCGGTGTATAGTAATAATATATATTTTTATATATGTTGTCACAAAGAATAGTAAAACAATCAAGAAGCATCAGCCACCAATGCTGTGGCACTACACAAGGACACCATTTCAAATCATTTGCGTTCAACTGGCTGACATATATTTCAAAGGAACGTTCAGTTGCTACAACACACAGGTAATATTAACATATTGGCAGTCACAACACACAGGATTTCCTTACACCTTAGCAGATAGACCACATGAATAACTCACAGTGGTGGCTTAATTTAGCACAATACTCTCCCAGCTACCCCTACCCTCCGAACATCAATTATATATGACCCTTTTGGTTGGAAAGCAATACAGGGAGTGGAGGACAATGATTGAAAAAAAATGAACTCAAGGTATGGGAAATGAACTCACTGGAAAAAAAAATGTTGGCTCTTCATTAGGAATACCGGGTTTGGGAAATGAACACAGGGGAAATTGTTTATTTAACACAAGAAATGGAAATGCAAGGCTTTGCAATTCTGGTTTCAGTATGAATGGGAAGAAGTGGGGAATTTCGTTTTGCACTGTTCATACAAAGGATGAGCAATGCTTTGGGATTCTTGTTTGCAATGAATAAATGGAAATTTGTTTTGACCCCTTACATTGACATGAAATGCAGGGTTCTAGGCTCTCTTGTTTTCGGGATTAAGGACACCCCTCCTTCTCTACAGAAGTCTGGGGTTTCAGCAAAATAGTCACCCACGTACTTTATTGTCTATACCGGCTCTAACACACGGAACATTCATTTTGTTGGTTTTAAACTCCAACAATCTCTCATTCTGAAAATGAATTGAATTAACTTTCCACACCCTTACCCACTATACGAGATGGAGATTAAGGTTGGCAGATTCCCGCCACACTTTTGTTGGCATTTGGATTAATCTACTTACATGGGAGGCCTTGGTTATGCGGCACCCAGGGAAAAAGCAGGGCTCCTCTGAGGACAGCGCAGATCTGATCAAAGGCTTCGGTCAAGGATAGTTCCCAGAACCCAATCCTCCTCTGCCTCCTCAAATGGCAGGCCCAGTTAGCTTCTAGATTTCCCAGTTCTGTCTCCTATGCAAGGTTGAATGCTTTTCCAGGTAAACAGCTTTCCTCCTCGCAAGGTTTACACTGATGTCCTTGGTAGAGCTCCTTGCCTCTCTTCCTCGCAAGAGTCCAGAAGTAGACTACATCCAGGAATAGAGTGGAAAAAGAGTCCCCCTCAGATTGAAAACTGATCTCTTATAGGGCTGATGACACTCACATATTATAAGTCCCACAATATGGATTGGCTACCTCTCTCCCTCCCCTCCCACCAATACACCCATTGCCTGACGATAGGACAAAGAGTTGGGAGGTGTGAATGATGGAGGCTGAGGGAGGAGAAAAATTCATCATCCCAAAATGATAGGCAGATTTACCTTTTCAGTGTTCTTAAAATCTCACAACATGGCAACTACCTTCATTTTTCAGATAACTGCAGGCACATATATATGTTTGAGTTCTATATTTTATGGAAAGTCGGAAAATGCTAATCCTATTTCGCCTTTCCTGGTAGTAGCTACTGTTTTTCATGATTTGCTACTGTGCTGCACTAGTGAAAAATATGACACTCCACAATTTACATCTTAATTTCACAATCTAACACTCTACCAATTTTCCAGTTCTTCGGAATTATGAGAATGCCAGAATCATAATTATTTTCATAACTCAAATTGTATACATCACACAGACTTCACATTTACATGGTACCGATGGGCTTCTTATCCCCTTTAATATGAGTCTGGGATGAGTTCAGTGGAACATGATATGCTCTTTTTATTAAGGAAAATGTAATCCTATGTTAATCAGCCACTGCTTCACTTGTGCCCCTCAGTTTCACAATAGAGTCACCTTTACTTAAGTTCCATTTCTCCATTGTCACATGACCAGGACATCTGCCTGGCTCAAGTTATGCTACCATCCCCTCCTTGGCTTCAGAATACCCTGTTTGAAGCAAATGGACAGTTAATGGGGTGGTTTGACCTAAAGGTCAATTCAGCTTGCTGTGTTATCTGTACAACTGCAATTCTCATCTCAAGCCCAACATTTCTTTGTATGTTTAACTGAAACTCCAGGCCTGTCCTGCTAATGTGTCCCAACAAAGGTCCTTGGGTCATAGTTTCAGCTCTGAGAGAAAAACAAGTTGCATCCACAGTACTGAAAGGCAAGCATTTTATATTAACAAAATGTGCGTACATGTAACTTTCAGTACTGCATCTGGGCCTGTTGTTCGCAATACAATCTTTCTTTACATACTGTTTGAACAGATATAAGTTAACTTTTGGTTGTATTCATACAGATAGGCCGTAGTTACATAAGAAACCAATGATCACTTTTACACAAATCAAAATAGGCCTTTCCCTTTAAAGGTTTTCATTTTATGTGATGAAATGAAGTCTCTTTATACCTGATAAAGGCAATATATCACTCAACTTTATTTCTTAAACATCAGGCACCATCACTACTTTTTTATCTTCCAAATGTGCAATATTTCAATGTACCTTTTCTTTCCACGTGCACTGCTGCAGTTTTAAATCTGACAAAGGTACCTTTTCTCAGTTTACACAAAGTCAGTATTGCAGCACCACAGTTCTATGGCACACTCTCCTTTAACTTGGTGCCTTTCCATTTGACTAAATTCGAGGGAGGCGCCTTTTTATATTTCAATAGACCTTATGTCAAAAATCAATGTTTTTAATTAGCCTGCATCTTGCAATGGTGAGCACCAGGAGCCAGTTTCACTCCTATAGTATGGCCTTGGATGGCCTCTCTATCTCTGGCATTCTGGGGCTATATTTTACCCCACAGCACACCTAGTGGAGAGTTGGCAAGTAGCAAGATCAAGAGAATTCCCAGTACAGAAGTGGCGTGTAGCACGATCAAGAGAATGCCCAGTAGAGACGTGGCATGTAGCAAGATCATGAGAATGCCCAGTAGAGAGGTGGCAGGTAGCGAGATCGAGAATGCCCAGTAGAAAGGAGGCATGTAGCAACATTCAGAGAGAGCACAGTAGAGAGGGACTGTGTCACGAGATTAAGACAAAGTCCAGTAGAGAGGTGGTATCTACAAAGATCAAGAGAAAGCCCAGTAGAGAGATGGCATATACAAAGATGAAGAGAAAGCACAGTAAAGACGTGGCATGTAGCCAGACCAAGAGAATGGCCAGTAGGCAGGTGGCATGTCGCAAGATCAAGAGAATGCCCAGTAAAGAGGTGGCATGTACAGAGATGAAGAGAAAGCCCAGTAAAGAGCTGGCGTGTAGCGAGCTCGTTAATACCCAATGGAGAGGTGATGTGTAACGAGATTTTAAAAAAAGCCCCGTAGATAGGTGCTATGTAGCAAGATTAAGAGAATTCCTAGTAGATGGGGGGCGTGCAGAGAGATCAAGAGAAACCCCAGTAGAAAGGTGGCATGTAATGAGATCGAGAACACCCAGTAGGGAGGTGACGTGTAACAAGATCAAGATAAAGCCCAGTAGAGAGGTGGCTTGTAAATAAATTAGGAGAAACCCCAGTAGAGAGGTGGCATGGAGTGAGAATAAGAAAAAGCCCAGTGGAGAGGTGGTGTTTAGAGATATTAAGAGAAAACCCTGTAGAGAGGTGGTGTGGAGAGAGATCAAAAGAGCACCTAGTAGAGATGTGGTGTGTAGTGAGATTAAGAGAAAGCCCAGTAGAGTACTGTCCAGTAGCAAGATTAAGAAGATGCCCAAGGTTTTGCTCTTGTGGGGAAACTGGCTAGTCCTAAAACTGTCAGTACTGAGAGACTATGGGCCTCATAACAATTTTGGCAGTATTTTTGTGGTAAATCTGCCACAATACCACCAAATGGATTTATCATTACCACCACTTTGTCTGGCGGATTTACCGCTGGATTACAAGTGCTGGTAGGTGGTGTAAGTATCAGCAGAATTACTGGTATTATGGTATGGTATTAATTCTGACGATTTTGCAACTTCTTGCTGATAAGGTGGAGTATTTAACACCAGCATTTTGCTTCAGGAAAATCCTCTCTCTTACCACCAAAGTTGAGCATAGTTGTGCAGTAATGTGACGGTAATGCAAGTTACCACTGAATTACCACCGTTTTTTCTCATACTCATAATGAGACACTCTTTATGAATTCTTACAGTGTAGTGCAGTTAGGATACTCCTTATGTATCCTTATAACTTTTTATTCCATGGCTTTTTTTTTACTGTTAACGTGTCCCTAAGCCAAGCTGGTGGCAGTAGTGATATTGCCATCATTTTCATGTTATTTTACTTGTGTACTTTTGCATTTATCGCAAATGGCTACTAAAGGTGACTGCCTCCCGGCGATGGCCATACTGCAAGACATTTTTCTTGTTCTTTGACCCTATTGTTTTGTGACCTTCTTTCTGCCTTCTCGGGTCAGTAAATCCCTTAAACAGACATGCCTTTTTCAAGGGAAAGCTGCTGCTTTCGCAGGAAAAGGGATTTTGTGTGTGTGAGCCAAATGAAGGGGCTCGAATTGTCCTCATCCTAACCCATAGCCTTTGGTACGTGAAAGTCTGTCTCAGGGCAGATGTGACCAGTGGCTGTCCATGATTGGACCACCCCTGGCCGTTTATATGGTAGAGATCCTACCAATTTGTGGGCTTACTGCCAGCCTGAATCTTGGGTTAAATGCAGACTTTTGCAACTGTTTAGCTCACCTTTGGAGCCAAGACTTCTACGAAGAAGAGCAACCTGCTGATGTCTTGATGTCGACCTCTGCAGCTGCCCAGCATCTAGTGCAGTGTTGTCCTGGTGCATCCCTGTTCCTCTGTCTGGTCACAAGAAGGCCTTTGTTGGTTGCGATGATCCCTGGACC
This sequence comes from Ambystoma mexicanum, assembly GCF_040938575.1. Classification (NCBI taxonomy): domain Eukaryota; kingdom Metazoa; phylum Chordata; class Amphibia; order Caudata; family Ambystomatidae; genus Ambystoma; species Ambystoma mexicanum. The sequence continues at coordinate 262,343,059 of NC_090921.1, read as the reverse complement.
AGTGGGAACAACCAGTCTCGACCGATACTCCAGGATTCATGCCTGCTGAGCCTTTGTAAGTATCCCTGGGCCAACTGGTGGACTAACCAGGGTATCCGGTCATTGCATCGACAGCCATACCATCTAAAAAAATGCATTAAAAAAAGTATCTAATGCATTTTCTTAGATGGTAAAGAGTTTAGTTTAATAAAAATGGGTTTTAAAGGTTAAAAAAGGGCGTATGGGCGGCCCATTAAAAAAGAACAAAAATGCATTAGATGATTTTTATTCGCTGCTTTTTTTTAGATGGTATGGCATTAGATGTAGTGGCTGTCGATGGAATGACTATAAACCCTAACCAGCTCTCTCCTGGGTATCTCGCTACAGCCATCTTCGTTCCAAGCAGAGCTGGATTGAGAAGAACTTCATTATATGTGATTAGTCTGAAAAGTTAAAAGTTTGAAATACTATAGTTTGAAAATGCGCCTTTTTATGTACTTATCACCATTTTATTTCATTTTGAAATGTATTTTATTGCTTATAGCGTTAACCGAGCTCAAGAGCAGAGGGGCACTTTACCACAGAAGGGTGACAGCATTGGCTTTGGCATTTTATAAAGCAGCGCAGTACTGTTGGTGAAGGGAGAGAGGGATTTGTATTCCTGCAACCAGTAAAGAGTCTTGTCTTCAGTGTTTTTCTGGAACTGGAGGCTGCTGGTGGCTGATTTAGAGCCTCTGCCAGGCTTGGGTCCCAGATGGTCGTGTCATGGTGGAGAAGGACTGGTTGTGAGTCTCCTCTTTACACTCTAGTTTAGCTTCCAGCCTTTTGATAGTTGTGCTGTGTGTGGTGCAGGAGCCTCCAGTGGTGCTGCTTTTAGCCTCACAGTATGTAGGCGTCCGACTCGAGACTGCTTTGTAGGTGATGCATGGAGTTGTGAATATTATCTTGTTGAGGGGGAGCTGGGCAAGGTAGTTCAGTGGTGGAGAGATAAGGACGAATTTGCAGTGGTGGTGTGGTGGACTGTCTTGTGCGATGCCAGGTGTGTGGCTGGAAGCGCACAAAGGAGGGTGTTCCCCCATCAATGTGTGAGATCACAAGCGCTTGGAGCCAGTGCAGGAGTGATGAAGGGTTTGATTTGTTGTAGTGTGGCAATCTGTAACCATGGCTATGACTTAGTTCGAAAATGGAAGTGTGAACATGCATTTTCTTGCTGTATTTTATTATTTCTGTGTTGTTTAGAGGGTTTTCCTTCTGCTTCCCTCCTGACACCTCCTGTCTGTTCCTCTATGCTATTGATTCAGGGGGCCCATCCTGTAGTCATGCATCTTCATGTGACATTTTAACGGGGGACCCTCTGTTTCCCTGTTGGAAGCACTCCCATCTTTGCCCATAATGGTGTGTCTTCCTATCCTTATCTCAAAGGGTTTCTTTTAATATTGAAATGAGCATTCACTCATCCCCTACAAATACACAACCGCCTCCTCATGAATATGTTTGCACGGTTTATTGATTTTATGGGAGAATGTTTAAGTTCTTCTAGGTGTGGCTTGAGCAGGGCTGGGTTTAGGATATGCAGGGCATGCAGAAACATTCAGGATTGTGGGCATGCTTGATCTGTGTACAGATGTCACGATCCCCAAGATCCCAGTACGCAGTATGGGCAGCATTTGGTCTAAGAAGGTGGCTGAGTCGCGCAGAAACAGATTTATGCCAGTGTTTTCCGGTAGTTGCCCCTTCCAAAATGGCCCCGGGACAGGTCATCCGGCAGGATCCAAAATGTCCTCCAGTAAGCCTGCAACACAGAATCCTTGGTGGTCTAGTGGTGCTGGGTGTGGGCCAGGGCTATATAAGCCCCGTCCTGGGCCACACCCAGCGCTTAGCGTTTTCTTCGGCTGGGAAGCAGCGTGACGTTTGCCTGTTCTGCTCCATATGAAACAGACCTGGCGATTCCTGCAAGGACCCAGTGCTTTCATCTATGCTAATATAGACTTACCTGATACTTACCTCGAACTCTCCAGGAATTGCTCCGCCTGCACCACAGGATCCAGCGTTTGATGTTGCTCCTCTGCTCCGCCTGCCCCACGGTATCCGGTGTTTAATGCCGCTCATCCGCACCCCAGGGATATATGTCCACAGCTCCTGCAAGATAAAGGACACAGGGGGTAAGCCAGAGACAATGGCCGTCATTACGTCTTTGGCGGTAGCCATGCCGCTATTGGCGGCATGGCTGCCGCCAAAATCGGGTCCGGCTCTGGGTTCCCAGAATGGGGAATTACCGGGCCATTCCGAGTTCGGAGGGCCTGGTAATTCCTCCCTTCAGGAACCCGGGCCCGGACCTTCCCCATTCCCATTTCAGCCCCCATAGGGCTGAATGGGAATGGGAGAGGGAGCAAACAACGGGCCGATTATGAGCGGCTTGTTGTTTGCTCCCTCTTCCCCTCGCGAGACCCGCTCTGCACGTCTGGTAAAACCAGACGTGCAGAGCGGGTCCCGCAAGGGGACCTCGTAATCAGGTGGTATGGGGTTGACGGCGCCGGCACCTTTACCGGCGCTGTTAACCCCTTACCGCCTGAGTTATAATGAGGCCCAATATATTACCTCCCACCCCCCCATCATTGTACTTACTTCACTCCACTCCTCCTAAGCAGCGGGGCTCCGCGGCTGTTGCTACGTGCCGCAACTGCAAGCATTCAGCAGACCTGAAGGAAGACAAGAAACAGGTCTGATGTTGGGCACAGGAATCAAACCGCAAGTAATAAACATTCATTTCTTCGGACAACAGCAGAAAGCGTGCCTCTGAATACAAGACGGCACGCAGGCACTACGTTCTGTTCAGTACCACCACAGGTGCTGTAGTGAGAATTACCAGCGCAGATCTAGCACTCACAAACAAGAGACTTTCCTCAAGGCAGACAGGTGTGCCGCAGCGGGCTTCGGCCACCGTAATGCAGTGAAGGAACTAGGTTAAGACTGCAGAGAAGCATTGATGGACTATGTTTACAATACATCAAGAGGTTCCCAAGAGATCCCGCAACACAGAGTGACCCGGAACCTTACTCATCAATCCAAACCACTCTCCACACTCTGTCCACTGCGTGATTAAGCCTGCAGTGAGCAGGGTGTAGGGAGTGTTTTGGGCAAGCCACAAAGGGCCAGTGTTCGCCAACAGCCGGACCAGTGTTCGTCGACAGACCGGACCAGGCACTCCTGCAGGGCCCCAGAGGTAAGCATTACAACAGACTGCACTTCTAGGCAATGATGTGCTCTGGTTCAGGACCTAGGACTGGACACTGGGCAATGTTGGACCTGGCAGTGGTGACTACATCCAAATATGTTTTGAGGGTGTAGCTGGTAAGGCTGGCTCTGGGCTGCCTGGGCTCCAGGTGGGGTTTATGATAGTGCTGCGGGTTAGTCTATGGATTGGGTTAGACTCTGGATTGGGTTAGACTCTGGATTGGGATAGGCTCTGGATAGGGTTAGGCTCTGCATTGGGTTAGACTTTGGATTGGGATAGGCTCTGGATTGGGTTAGACTCTGGATTGGGTTAGACTCTGCATTGGGTTAGACTCTGGATTGGAATAGGCTCTGGATTGGGTTAGGCTCTGGATTGGGTTAGGCTCTAGATTGGTTTAGACTCTGTATTGGGTTAGGCTCGATGTTGGTTGGGACTTAGACTAATCACTGGGCTTGCCAGTGAAAAAGGCAGTGCTGTGAAAAAGGGTGGGATATAGAGAGACTGGGCTAGGGCATGGGCTGTGGGCATGTGCTGTGGGCATGGGCGTACAGTAAATTGCTTCTCAGCATCACAGCAGGGCATAGAGTGCACTCACCACTCTTGTTCTCAGAGACCTGTGCTGAGTTTCTTTCACCAGAAATCTGCCTACACTGAGCCCTGCTCTCATGCCTACTTTCATAAAGCTCTGTGCTCATGACGCTACATATCTATGTGTAGTTATTGGCACTCAATGCCCTCCCCCCAAGGAAGCTGCAGTCACTGAATCTCCCAATCCATGGAAGCTTTATTCACAGACCCCGCCCAGAAAGGTGAACATACTTAGTTTCCCATCCTGGGGTCAGCACTCACCACCCCAAGCATCACTGCACTGAATCTCCTGCATATACCCGCCACCTCTTCTACTCCCCCCGCCCTACAACACAGATGGACTCTGTCAGCGGCCCATCTGAGTGGTCTACCTGAATCGTGTCCTCGTTGCCCCTGCCACGCACGCAGCACCTCCATCCCCGGCTGTGACCTCCCACGCTCTGGTGCTCACCCTAGGTTCTGTACTCGCACACAGTGGGGATGGGCCTGGCAAAAGGGTTCAGGCCCCAGCTGTTTGCCCTCTTCAAGACCTGCTGTAAGGTGTCGTTCTCGCCGAAGGAATAAACTGGGCCCATGTCACTACTGGAGGGGAAAAAAGTGGAAAAGGAAACTGCATTAAGCCGCGTGGAAGCTTTGCCACAGAGATTGGATGAGCCAAGCATTCATGACAGGCCCCTGAGGTAAGACTATGGCATTATTCTATATCTAAGCCTTTACTTGGAAATATTCATGCTAATCTGTCGGCTGCTGTCTGAGGGGACATCATTCTGCTTCCTGCGACACAGCTTGTCTCTTTTTGGTATTGAGGTGTCGCAATCGGGTTCCACGAAACAGAGACGCTTCTCAGACCGTTCTCAAACATCAAAATCAAACCCGACATTTCTTGGAAAGTGACTGCGCCGCCTATTTACTAATATGAATTGGAAAGAGCCTGTTTCTGCATTCTGAATACAAATGTTCAAACAATATTTCCGGTTCAAGGGGAAAATCTTGCATAGAACAATTATTGAATCTTTTAATTTAGAAATGTGGATGATAATTAACCAACATGTGTTTCAAGCAAAGCTCTTCTTCAGAACTGCTTGGCCATTCACCCCTGTCAGGGCTGGACTGGGAACTAAAAGAGGCCCTGGAAATAATTACTGGGGACCAAAAGAGGCCCTGGAAATAAAGTTCAAAGTGGCCCTATATGACACATTTTCAGCAAGCCCAATGCTTTTCCTATGAGAACATTTGGAAATACCACAGAAAAGAGGCCCAGGGTGCAGAGGCCCACCGGGAAATCTCCAGAGTTCCCTAAAGGCCAGTCCACCCCTGCCTGAATTAATGGTAATAGCAACTCCTATTATGCATCCATTAACTAATTTTGCAAAACCTCTGTGAGCAGATCTGGACAGCAGATCCTTGCCCTTAAACTAAGGTGAGCAGAAACCCTGCAAACAATTGCCCAATGAACCTAACATAAGCACTGAATATCTGCACACATATTCAAGTATTTATCCCACTTTAGAAATATGGAATTCAGTCCAAACACACCAATAATTCGGATTTCTTTCATACAACCCCTGTCAAATGTTGTTGGGGGCCCTAGACAGTAAGTAGAAGGGCTTTGCCAGCTGTGTTTTCTTGGCCATGGCTTCAACATGCCCAGGCTCACCATGCACTGAATGAACTCCAGGCATAACCCCGTGGCACAGCGAACACCACTTCTTCAGCTATCTCTACTTTTGGCGCTGCACCCCATAGAATACAGTTAAGTTAGGGTGACCAGACATCCCGGTTTTCCAGGGACAGTCCAGCGAAATCACCTTCCGTTCCCAGGGTTTTTTTTCAATTTAGAAACTCTGCACAGGGTTTGCATGACTGGGTGGCCACATTAATTAAAATCGTAATTATTTTTCATAACACTTACAGAAATTTGCAGTTGGAGGTTTGCCTAGAACCCCTAACCTTTCAGGTACATGTCACAACAGTTACTGACTGTGCCACAAAGACTGACATAGAAATCATTGTACGTCAAGCCATGTAGAATAAATCGGAGTTAACGCTTGTTTTGAATTAACATGCCAAGATTTATAGACAACACTGCACAAATGAGATCATGCACAGTTTATAGAAAGGAGAAGTGCTGGAATATTGGTTGGGTGGTGGTTGTGGGGGCGTGTTGGGGGAGGGGCGGTAATTGGTGGGCTGGGTTGGGGTAGTCCCTCTTTTATGTTGTTTGTCGTCCCGGTTTTTCGTTTGGAAATCTGGTCACCCTAAGTTAAGTCCCATGATAAATGCTGTCCCATAGACAGACAGTTCCCTTTTTATGCCTTTACTGCACAGCTATCCTTTGCCTTCATCTCAACTAATAACGCAAGTTTGTGTCTCCCTACCACTGCTGAATGTTCTCTCACACTCCCCCTTTGCCTCTGACAGGCAAAAGTGCGTTGATGCCTTCAACTTTGTCAGGAGGCACTGTAGAAATGCAAGATAACATAAAATAACAGACTTTCTATTGGAATTGGAGCAAGAATTTGGTTGAATTATGACCGAAACCAACTCCTAATTAGGGGTTAAGTGTATTTAAATGAGGGCACCACCAATATTCTACAGACACTGCTTTTTATGTGAATGTCGGGAAGCAGGGGTTGCCTCTGGGGTGCTGCACGTGGGGAAAGTATCCAGTGTAGGGGTGTTGGCCATTGGAGACCACCTGGCATACAGCCTGGCGTCCACCTGGAAATGTGGCAGGTATCAGTGAAGCGGGGTAAGCACATCCAACATTTCTGACACTTCTACTGCAATGTTACTATGTTGAACTAGACATTTCAATCCAAAAGGCGCTCATTGACCTGCCCCTTCCACTCACAATACCTTTGTTTTACGCATGCTTGGGTTTTATCACTAGACAGTAAAATATACCACTGAAATGACCCCGGACGGAGTCCTCCACGCTGGGGAGCGGGGCGTTGTGATGCACCTAACTGCCTGATCGCCCTGACCTACCCCTATGGGGCCAACGCACACGGCGGGTGGAATGACATGATAGTGTCATACCCACACACCAGGTCACTGCCTCACACAGCCAAGATCTTTTGGTGGTGTGTATGGTCACAACATTTTCTCTTCCCCTGTCCTCCCTTAGACGAAACTATTGTCCAGATGTGTGTTCTATTATCATAATCAGAGAGGGGGGAGGGGCGCTATCGGTTGAGGCCCCTGGTAACACCAACTTCTCTAGAGTTGGTAGCCACCTACCAGAGTAGGTGGTAAGATATGAGCTGCTGGTAGAGGTCAAGCAACTCTACTATCTATTGGTGCCACCTAGCCTGGCATGCCAAGCAACATAGGCCCGTAACCTCTTAACTTCGGACGCCTTTGGGTGTCCCTTTAGGTAGCCGTCGTCTTGGCAGCAGGGGCATGTAGTTGCCAACTTCTAATGATTTTCCACTATTCAGTTGTCCTTCCAACATTAACAATGGGCTGTTGTCAGCTAATTTTAAACCCAAGCCAAGTTCCAGTGCTTTCTTTGAACACCAGTCCTTTTTATTTCCCTGTCTAAGCTACTTTGTGGGCATATGCTAGAATATGTGAATGGGCTTGAAGGGGGCGGGGGGCCAGCTTGGCTGTGTGGCCTCCCCAATTCCCTCCGTACATGAACTTGCAGGCCTGAGGGAGAGGGGAATCTTGCTGGAATCGTGCAGGCACTGGCCGCCCAGTCGCCGCCCAATCAGGAGCGATTGTGTAAAAGGGTGCACAGACCATTCAGCTTATACTCATCCAGGTCTGTCACACACGCAGCAGTTTACCAAAGTGGGCTTCTTTTTGCCTGTTCCAGGCCAATCCTGCTAGCTCAGGGAAGGGAGGCCTGCTGAAACTGTAGAAATGCTCTGTCCAGTGGAGTAACATCATACGCCACCATGCACTCTTGGTTTGCAGTGTGCAGAGAGGGGCGGGGCAGAAGCAGTGGTCACCTGACGTGTCTGTGGGTTTATGCCTTCACATGGAAGAATCCCAACTGGCTGATGGACCAGCCACCGCACAGGGGCAATGCGGAGACCTCTGAGCTCTCCCACCACACACAAGTGCACTGTACAAACCCATGTGAACTTCCAAACTCTTCCACCACACGCAGGTACACTGTATAGACCCATGTGCATCTTATCAATCCCACCGCACACAGGTACACTGTAGAGGCACCTGTGTATTTCCGAGCAGTTGGAACACACACTGGTAGCTGCCGTGAAGAAACTCCTGTGCCTGCCAGCTCTCCACCACACACAGGTGCACCGTAGAGGCCCATGAATATTTCCAACCTCTTCCACCACACAGGTGCACTGTAGACGCAGATGTGTATTTCTAAACTCCTCAATCACACACATCTGAGTACACTGCAGAGACCCCTGTGCATCTGATCCCGCCCAACACACAGAGGTGCTCTGTAGAGGGCTCTGTATATCCAAGCTCTCCCACCACACACAGGTACACTGAAGAGACCCCTGTGCATCTCAGCAATACCACCAAACACAAGTACACTCTAGAGACCCATGTGCATCTCAGCAATACCACCAAACAGAGGTACACTCTAGAGACCCATGTGCATCTCAGCAATACCACCAAACACAGGTACACTCTAGAAACCCATGTGCATCTCAGCAATACCACCAAACACAGGTACACTCTAGAGACCCATGTGCATCTCAGCAATACCACCAAACACAGGTACACTGAAGAGACCCATGTGCATCTCAGCAATACCACCAAAAAAAGGTTCACTGTAGAGACCCATGTGCATCTCAGCAATATCAGCACACCCAGGTCCAGTGTCGAGACCCATGTGCATCTCAGCAATACCTCCACACACAGGTACACTGTAGAGACACGTGCGCATCTCAGCAATACTACCACACACAGTTTCACTGTGGAGACACGTGCGCATCTCAGCAATACTACCACACACAGGTTCACTGTAGAGACACGTGCGCATCTCAGCAATACCTTCACACACAGGTACACTGTAGAGACACGTGCGCATCTCATCTCAGCAATACTACCACACACAGGTACACTGTAGAGACACGTGCGCATCTCAGCAATACCTTCACACACAGGTACACTGTAGAGACACGTGCGCATCTCAGCAATACTACCACACACAGGTTCACTGTAGAGACACGTGCGCATCTCAGCAATACCACCAAACACAGGTACACTCTAGAGACCCCTGTGCATCTCAGCAATACCACCAAACACAAGTACACTCTAGAGACCCATGTGCATCTCAGCAATACCACCAAACACAGGTACACTCTAGAGACCCATGTGCATCTCAGCAATACCACCAAACACAGGTACACTCTAGAGACCCATGTGCATCTCAGCAATACCACCAAACACAGGTACACTGAAGAGACCCATGTGCATCTCAGCAATACCACCAAAAAAAGGTTCACTGTAGAGACCCATGTGCATCTCAGCAATATCAGCACACCCAGGTCCAGTGTCGAGACCCATGTGCATCCCAGCAATACCTCCACACACAGGTACACTGTAGAGACACGTGCGCATCACAGCAATACTACCACACACAGGTTCACTGTAGAGACACGTGCGCATCTCAGCAATATCAGCACACCCAGGTCCAGTGTCGAGACCCATGTGCATCTCAGCAATACCTCCACACACAGGTACACTGTAGAGACACGTGCGCATCTCAGCAATACCACCACACACAGGTACACTGTAGAGACACGTGCGCATCTCAGCAATACCACCACACACAGGTACACTGTAGAGACACGTGCGCATCTCAGCAATACCACCACACACAGGTTCAGTGTAGAGACACGTGCGCATCTCATCAATACCACCGCACCACAGATACACCATGTATTTATCCAAGCTCTTTAATCTAACACGGGTGTAGCAACCATGTGTATTTTTGCTCTCCACCACACACATGTTTACTGTAGGGGTCTCTTTGCATTTCCAAGCTCTTATAATACACACAGGTAGCTGTTACCCTACAAACATCCCTGTGTAACGCCTCTGTGCGTTTCCAGGCGTTTGTATCACACACAGGTACAGTGTACATTCACCTTTGCATTTCCAAATGCACGTAGTAGGTACGCTGTAGAGAGCCCAGTGATTCTCAGCTCTCCCTCCCAAGCAAGCACACTGTAGAGGCCTCTGTGTCTTTCAAAGCTCTCATGTTCTATGTGGATCTCAGCCCTCTCACCACACACAGGTGCACGGTAGAGATCTCTATGCAGCTAACCTCCCCCACCACACACAGGATCCTGTACATTTCCAAGCTCTTTCGCCAAACGCAGGTACAGTGTAAAGACCAATGTGCACCCCAGCTGTCCCACCGCACACATGCACATTGAAAAGGTACCAGTGCATTTCCAAGCTCCTAACTCACCCAAGGGTAGGTACAATGTGCATCGCGCCCCTCCCATCAGATACACGTGCACTGTGGACGCGCCTGCATATTTCAAAGCTCTTTAATTTATTTTTATTTTTTTATTTGTATATTGGTAATAACAAGTTACATCTTAACAATCATTAACAACACATCACAAAATTAACATCACATTATAGATTACTTGATGGAGACAGTCGAGTCTTTGCGTCCCTCTTATGAAGACATGTGTTGTAGTAGGCACAGTCCGCCAGGAGATTAAGTAAGTTGCAAACCGGATTTCGGAAGGGACACTCCACAAATATAAATGGTCCAGAGGTTAGAGCAATTCAAGAACAAGCCTGGGCAGACAAATCAAGTTGCAGTTACTCGGCCTCAATAGACCTGTTGGCAGCCTTTGATAGAGTGGATCTAGGTAGATTGTGGTCAAAACTAGCAGTCTGGGGGCTCTACATCTACTAAAAATGGTAATTGGTTTACATGAAGGGTCAATAATTAAGGTGCGGTTGAATAAAGATGAGGATTTGTCACGCAGTATTAATACTAAATCAGCCTCAGACAGTGCTGAGTTTTAGCTCTCAGTGTTATTAATTTATATTAGCACCTCAAGACCTTCCTCTTTGCTTCTGCCTTTGCCCCCCCTCTCCCCTGCTGATTCTACTCTCCCTCGGCACCATGCACCTGGCCACCCTCTTTCCTCTGGGCCCAGGTACCTGCTCCTCTTGCCACCCGCACGCACTGCCTCGGGGCCACCCATTGTACTGGGGTCTGTATCTGTACCCATACAGCTCCCCCCCTTTGTTTTGTTCTTCCTGCACTTATCAGACCTACCCAGCCTGCTGCCTTAAACCCAGCACTGCCACTTGCTGGCTGCGCTCCCTCTGTTTGTTGCCTTTTTATTTATTAATTTATTTATTATTATTTATGTTTTTTTCTCCTTGCTCCGCACTCTCCTTTTGTTCCCCCTTCCATGCACTTCTCCCTCTCTCCCTCTACCATGCACTTGTGTGTTCTCAATGTCACTGGGCCTAGTAAGATCGTTGTTTTTGTTTCTCCTCTATTCCCCTTCCCTTGCCTTGTCGCGCTCTGAAACACTTGTGTATGAGCGCGATAGAAATAAAATATCGATATCAATAGGTGTCCGATGTAGTTGTATTTTATTTTATATCTCTTAATCTGGGACTCTCTAGAATTCCCTGGATTCGCTAACGCTGATGACTTTTCAATCTGTGATAAAACTGAGATAGATCTTCAGCGCCTATTGTCGAATTTTAATGAATATTCGAAATTGAATGGTCTAGTGCTCAAACCAGGGAAAACGAGAATATTAGAATTCTCAAAGAGAAACAAATTGTGCTCACCTAAGTGGGTTATGAAAAATACTAGTTTGAGTTGTACTTCCAGCATAATCTAATTGGGTTTTCACATATCGGCCAAGCAGGGATTTGATAATATGCGTCTGGTCCTAAAACAGAAAACCTCTGCTTTGACCAACCAACTACTGAAAGTCGACAGAAAATGTGGTTGTGTTTCCATGAGACTGGCTATAGATTTTTATGAAGGTAAAATTATACCGAAGATGGTATATGGTCTGAAATTGTGGTGGAACTTATCTTTATCTTTACCAGAAAAAATGTGCTTGTATTTGGAGGCATACCTTGAGAGTGCCTAATGCTGTTCCACGTGCAGCGATTCATTATGAATCAGGCTTATTATCAATTGAGGTTTGCATCCAGTGTAGATTACTGGCTGTCCTCTACAGATTAATTACTGCATCTAAGGGTTTGTTATATTATGGTTTTAATTGTTCACATTAAGAGAGGTCAGTCAATAATATGCTACCAACTTGGTGAGTCTGTCTGGTTTTAGTTTGGTTTCAGTTGTCAGCACGGTAGATACTAATATTGCGACTGTCCAATATTCTATAAGATCCAAAATTGCTTTCTGGTATCTTTCTCAGTGCACCAGCTTTTTACATGGTGTGTTATTATAGGATGATATTCTGTTAGAGTTTTCCAAATATCCCAATTCCACTGTCATTTTTCTTTTTGTTCGTTTATTTTGATTGTTTTGTTTCACATGTTACCTTTTCTTTTAAACATTGTTCATCTTTCACTTTTACATTTGTTCTCAAATTGCATACACATTTCTCTTATCATTCTCTCTACATGTGTTTCTCCACTTTTCTATAGTGGATCATCAGAAGAGAATCTACAAAAATACTCAAGCAAACCAAGAGAAAATAAAAAAACATAATTGGAAGCATTTCTTTTTTTTTTTATTACTTGTGTATAATCAAAGGAAATGATTTTTACAAGGATGAGTCAACGCAGAACTCACCACGTATACTGCTACTATCTTGCAAGTAAGGTAGTTTGTGCAATCATTAACAGAGTGTTCGAAGTTGATTGCGTTTAAGTCGTACTGTTGAGGTCCACAGGGTCTAGGTGTGTGACTTGACATCTTTAGCCACCCTGGTGCGTTACATCTCGGATATTTCTTGCATAGTCGGTAGGGCCGAGATGTGATCCGCTGGATAAGCATGCTCTTTAGCATTTATTTTTGTAAAGGCCACTTCCAAGAGTTTGGAGGTAGCTACAGCCCAGCGTGTTTTTTCACCCGAGATGAGGCGGCACCACCATATGTCTTCTTCCACCAGAACAGAGTTGCCCCATAGGGGTTCCAAGTAAGCCAGGCGTTCAGCTTTGAGAATGTGACAGTTTAGTAGGAGATGACGAATTGACTCCGTAACACCCTCAACCTGACACAACCTGCACGTGGTTACCGCGGCCTGGTTTCTTAGCCTCAAGATTTCTCTTGTATGGAGCAGGTTCAGTCTTGCTCTTAGGAAGAAAGTTCGAAGCTTTTTGTTTGGAAATTTTTCACATTAGGCCAGAGGCGATTTGAGCCTGTTGTATGTCGGTGGCAGGTGATTTAAAAAATTTGATCGCTCTGGCTTGCTCACCTGTAGAGATCCAGTCTTGGTTTTTCAATTTTTGTGACACTCTTTGTGGGTTGTTTTTCAGGTCCTCTGTAGAGCAAGCCACTTCATGTAGATTTTTTTCTTGACAGGAGATCCACTTCTTGATCTCCGGGCATTTTGTCGATTCCAGCTCCTTATTGATAATATTGAAAATTGGGAGTCCGTTTTGAATGAGAGTCTTTCTGAAGATAGCCAGAGAGGCGACAGCGACCGTTGCTTCCAGCGAGAGTAATCCCAACTCTCTTCTGATGGCTGCGATAGGAATAGAGTTCGGGAGACCCAAAGTTGTTTTCCAAATGTAGCCCTTTAGCTTAGGCCAAATTGAGCTGGGCATGTTGATCGTGGCCTCCATACCATATGTGAGTGCCGGGACTACTTTCCCCTTATAGAAGTTGATTGTGGGATTCCAGGAAAATTTGCCGAACTTGTGATCGATCATCTTCATTTGCGAGGTTAGATTTTTCGCTTTCTCCCAAAGATGCAGTTGCATTTTAGTTTCCTTGGATGACCCATCGATGTAAGTTCCCAAGTATTTAAAATGGGGAACAACTTCAATACGGCAATTGTTCACTGACCAAGAATACAGTGTTTTTTTTGCTCTTGGATTCTTGGTAAAGATCATAATTTTTGTCCTAGCGTTGTTTATCGCGAGGTTGTTGACGGCCATGTAGACTGCCAAGTTGTCGAGTTGGCGTTGAAGGCCTATTTGCGTCTGGTCCAAGAGGATCATGTCGTCAGCGTAGAGGATCCGGGACAGCGCGGTGCTGCCCAGCTTTGGCGGAAAGCTGCGAACCGTTGTTTCGGATTCTTGGAAGTCTCCCAGAAAAGCTACGAAGAGTGCAGGTGCCAACGGGCAGCCCTGTTTCACTCCTCTTTCTGCAGGAATTTCGTTTGTAAGAGAGCCTTGTTTGTTCAAGCGGACACGTAGAGTGGTCTTAGAATGGAGAGCTATGATCGGTTGAAGGATGTTATCTGGGCAGCTCCATCCCTGTAGCTTTTTCCATAGACGCGTTCTGTCGACTCTGTCGAAAGCCTGCGACAGGTCTGTAAAGGCTACGTAGGTAGTTGGTGCCCCCGCTTTATCTTGGCCTTAAGAATGCTGAGCATGAGGATGTTCACTCCCGTCCCGCCGTTCTTCTTGAAGCCCGTCTGGAATCGGTCTTCACAAGGTGCGGATTTGGCCCAGCGCCGAAAGTGGTCGAGAAGAAGTGTAGCGAACAGTTTGCCCATGATATCTAGTAGGGCTATCGGCCTATAGTTGGCAGGATCTTCTCGGCTTCCCTTTTTGAAGATCAGGATCACAATGGCTTCCGTCCATGACGATGGTATCAGTCTGGTTGCTCTGCAATGCGCAAACAGGAGACTGATGAAATCTGTCCACTCAGCAGTATGTTTTTTTAAGTCCGTATTCGTAAGCCCATCAGGTCCCGAAGCTCTCGATGTTTTGAGCTTTTGAATACAGTCAAAGATGTTAGCTTTTTTCGAGACATCAACCCATGGGCTTTGGTTCGGTTCTGGGTCTGGGGTTGCAGTTGTAGGTGGAGTAGCGAAGAGCTTAGTGAAGAAATCAACCCAGGTGGCTGCCGGAACGGCATTGATCATGTTAGCTCTTGTGTCGCCTTGCGAGGTGTTGATCAGGGCCCAGAAGTCAGCAGATTTTTTCGACGCCAGCTTTCTCATCATGTTTTCTGCGTCGATTTGGTATAATGTGGCCCTCCGTAGTCTTATCCATAATTTATAGCTTTTCTTTTCTTTTGCCCACATTTCCCAGCCCAGAATGGTATTCTCGGCTTTGGCAGTACACTTCATTTTTCTCAGATCCTTCTTCTTTTCTGCTATGACTTTGTCATAGGAGTGGTTGAAGGTACCGTTAGGCTTCTGACCATTCTTCTGGCTAGACTTGTATTTAGTTAGAAGGGGGATGTAGTTGGGTCTCCGGAGTAGGTCGTCCAGTGTAATATCGTCCTCACTGGTGATATATTGTCGAGTCATCGCTCTGACACTGGCAGCCGTCAGGCGAAGGCGCATATGCTGGGGATTTGCTTCCACTGACAAGGTATAGGAGGGGTTTTCTTGAGAAATGGAGGACCAGGTAAGGGTGAGCATGTTATGGTCACTAGGGAACGTTTTAATCACCTCGAAGCTTTCGATCTCTGTGGACATAAGTTCGGAAATAAAGATATAGTCCAACGTAGCTGTTGAAGAACCTCTTTCCCAGGTTGGAATTTGCGGGAGCCAGTCTTTGATCCATGCCGCGTTATGTATGTTCCTGGCCGACATCAGTTTCATCCAGGCCTCTCCTCTCATTTCCGTTGATACAGCAGCTGCTGGTTTCGGCAAAGCTCCTTTTGGATGGGGACAATTGCCGTTCAAGTCTCCACAAATTATGAAATGGTCAATTTTCCACTCGATAACAATTGTGTCGATAGTTTCAACCATGGATTGGCAGAAGGCTGTAGCGACGTCCTTTGCGGGTTCCAGTATACAGTTACGATTGCCAAGTTGGTCACCGACCATTGGTTTGATGGTTCCATAAGGTGTGTCCATTCGATGACAGATGCCAGTAGCCTGTAGGATCTCACAATGGTACTGACAATCCTTAAATTGTGTATGGGAGTTGTGTTACTTTTACTAATATCATGCGCCCTTATCGTAAACGTTATAAGAAAAGATCAATCAATGTTTCTTATACTCCAAGTCAAGTTATTGATCTTTTATTTCTCCATTAGTTCTTAGAAAAATGCCCTATATGATTACACATGTTTCGACATTCTATGTCTTTTTCAAATCAGGGCTAATTTGTTTCTTTCAAAATTCATAAGTTGAATGCTTAACTTCAATAGTCATGGGTTAAATCCCTGCTCCTACACGTGTTTCGACATTCTATGACTTTTTCAAATCAGGGCTAGTCACACAATACATAACAAGAATAACATTTTTTTTAAAAATTCAAAAATGCACCCAATCAAAAATAAACATCATTGATGAATGGCCATTTTGAGGGAGGGGGTAGGGTGGGATTGTTAGGAATGAGAAAAAAAATTTTTTTCCAAAAAAACAGAAAAATATGACAAAACACAATGAGAGAAAAAGAAATTTTTTGTTAGATATTGATTAGTACAAGATAGCTTCGTGATTGTTTTATATGTACATCATTAATGTATTGCTCACTTTTGTTTCTTACCTAATTTGTTTCTTTCAAAATTCATAAGTTGAATGCTTAACTTCAATAGTCATGGGTTAAATCCCTAAAATATAAACATCATAAGACTCATTAGTAAGTTTGTCTACCCCGCGATTTGTCAAATCACTGCAGGTAATATATGGAACTATCCCTTCCGTTGGTTTATAAGTAGAGAACGTGAATATCCGTGCCATTATCCGTGTTGAGCTTTGTTAATCTTCGCATTGCCTCTTAGCATATCTCACGATTATAACTATGTCCAAAAGATATCACCACGTGTTCACCACGTGTAGTTGGACCATATAAACAAGACCCCCATGTTAGAGCTCCTTCAGCCCGCTTACCTGCTCCCAACGAGCGTATTCCATTTCTAAGAGTCCCCGTGTTTTCAGCATCTAGGTACTATTATTGTTGTGGGCTAAGTTAGTTTACGGCTTAGTCCTACTACTGTGTTTACTGGTTTCGTCCTAATTCTTACACAATACGATCAAAAAGTCATTTGATGTTTTAGATCAAGCTAAAATATTTCTTTTATTTATGCCAATTTTTAATTTGCTAATGCAAAACAGAATTTAAACCGAAAAAATATTGCTCGATAATTTACCAATATATTACATTTTCTGATAGTCCCTTGTCAAACACTGTTTTAGATTTATCACTAAGGTCAATTTGTCTATTAGATAAAAAATACACAACTAAGCTTCGATTGAAGAACTGTTTCAATGGAATCCATGACAGTCCCTTTTCTGTTTTTAAACTCGCGGCCATATTTTGGGAAGATTTCAATTTTAACTTATGGAGACCAAGTTCTCCTTAATTGTTACGCTTAATATTACGTTAATTTCTGTCCTTTGACATCGGTAGGCTTATTTAAAGTTTGTTGTATACAGTGAAGAGTTACATAAGTGTAATATTGTAAATGGCAAACTAATTCTGGAAAGCTAGGTTTTTAGACAGAGTTGTCCCAATTTCTTAACATGCCATTCCAGCATTGCCCTCTCGTTGTTAATTGAAGTTTCAGAAACTGGTGTACAAAATATTCTTTATGCTAAATCGGCCCTGTCCAAATGGTGTTATCCTGAAGGAAAAAATATAGATTGTTAGGTATACATAAACAGGTAGTAGATACAACTTTTTTTGATCACATTATGTTAAGCTTGGTTAACCATTATTTTCCATATTTAGAGAAATGAGGACATCTCATGTTCTGAATTCAAGCCTCTTTCTACTGAACGAAATTTACAAATTAATTTTGCTTCCTCTTGCCTCAATCTTATTTCAAGATTTCCTCCTCTTGGTCCCATAGTCACTCTTTTGAGTCCAATGAATTTTAAATGTTTCTTATCAATTAATTGATGTTTTTGTTGCCAATGTTGAGCTAAGGGTAAGTTAGTATCCTGGCTACCAATACTTGAGATGTGTTCCCTTATTCTTATCCTAAGTTCCCTAATAGTGCTCCCTATATAGATCTTTTCACATTGACAAACAATAGCGTAAACCACAAACTTACTTCTGCAATTAATTTGATCAACAATCTTATGTGATATACCATATTTGTCTTTGAAAATCACTGTGTTGTTTTGAGTATGTTTGCACATTGTGCATGTTCCACATTTTCGAAATCCTGTTGTTGGTGGCGGAAGTCACGTCAATGAGGTTTCTTTCTCGTCTGGAAGGAGTGAAGGGCTTAAAATGTTTTTGATAGTTTTGGCCCGTCTATACGTCAACGTAGGTGTGTCATTGATGTATTTCCGAACATTTTCATCAAGTTGCAGAAGATGCCAATTCTTCCTTAAGATCTTTCTCAATATTTTATTATTTGCACAGTAGTTTGTGATAAAACTTATCTCTTGTCTATCATCTTGAGTAATTTTTGTTGTCTTTAAGGTACTTGCTCTATCAATTTTGAAAGCCTTTTCTTTGGCTTGAGCTATGGTGTTGTTCCTGTATCCTCTTGATTGAAATCTCCTTGTGAGTAATTTACACTCTTCTTCAAAATTCTTCTGTTCAGAACAATTCCTCCTCGCCCTAATAAATTCACCCTTAGGTATATTTTTTATCACAGAGTTAGCATGACAACTGGTGGAGAATAAGGTGGAGTTTGCTTCAGTATTTTTCCTGAAAGTTTTGGTTTTCAGATGGTCGTCTTCTACATAAATGTTCAGGTCTAAAAAGTTGATTTCCTTAGTACTGTCAGTTCCTGTAAATTCTATCCCCATAGTGTTCTCATTCGCTCTTTTTCTGAAATCTTCCAGTGATCCCTCCTGCCCTTTCCAGATAATAAGTACATCATCTATGTACCGTGTCCAAAGTATAACATTTACTTCATATTCTTTGTCCGTGTAGATATGTTTATCTTCGGTCTTGTTTATACGGTCCAACTACACGTGGTGAACACGTGGTGATATCTTTTGGACATAGTTATAATCGTGAGATATGCTAAGAGGCAATGCGAAGATTAACAAAGCTCAACACGGATAATGGCACGGATATTCACGTTCTCTACTTATAAACCAACGGAAGGGATAGTTCCATATATTACCTGCAGTGATTTGACAAATCGCGGGGTAGACAAACTTACTAATGAGTCTTATGATGTTTATATTTTAGGGATTTAACCCATGACTATTGAAGTTAAGCATTCAACTTATGAATTTTGAAAGAGACAAATTAGGTAAGAAACAAAAGTGAGCAATACATTAATGATGTACATATAAAACAATCACGAAGCTATCTTGTACTAATCAATATCTAACAAAAAATTTCTTTTTCTCTCATTGTGTTTTGTCATATTTTTCTGTTTTTTTGGAAAAAAAATTTTTTTCTCATTCCTAACAATCCCACCCTACCCCCTCCCTCAAAATGGCCATTCATCAATGATGTTTATTTTTGATTGGGTGCATTTTTGAATTTTTTAAAAAAATGTTATTCTTGTTATGTATTGTGTGACTAGCCCTGATTTGAAAAAGACATAGAATGTCGAAACACGTGTAGGAGCAGGGATTTAACCCATGACTATTGAAGTTAAGCATTCAACTTATGAATTTTGAAAGAAACAAATTAGCCCTGATTTGAAAAAGACATAGAATGTCGAAACACGTGTAATCATATAGGGCATTTTTCTAAGAACTAATGGAGAAATAAAAGATCAATAACTTGACTTGGAGTATAAGAAACATTGATTGATCTTTTCTTATAACGTTTACGATAAGGGCGCATGATATTAGTAAAAGTAACACAACTCCCATACATAATTTTCGAACGGAGCTAGGGGGCCAGGAAGACTCCGTTGTTACCCAGGCATGCGACCGGAATTGGTGAACCATAAACTATTATCAAAAGGGCGCTGAGGTCCATTTGAGGAGGTACCCAATAAAAAAGGCTCCCCACATTTTCCAGAATCCTTAAATTGTGGCCTGTTTTCACGGCGATGAGTAGGCCTGCCGAGGGGCGCCCTAGGAGGCCCCTAACCGCCGGGGCAGTCTCAATCTCAAATCCATCCATGGATGGTTTCTCTAGGAGCCACGTCTCTTGCAGACATAGAATATCAAAGCGGCCCAAGTCCTCACTGTTGGGATCCGTTAAGTGGGCATGCCCTCTGGTGTTCCATGAGTCTAGTGACAACGACTTTTTGAGAGATGGAGGTCTGGCTCCGTTGGATGATTGATATTTACTCCTGCTCGTGGAAAGGGCTCCTTTTAGCCAGTGCCATGGGCCAGTTGAAGACGGGTCTTTGTTGAGATTAACCCGAGCACCCAGAGATCCGGTAGCTGGCAGTTGATTCATTCTATTTGTGTAGCTGTTAAGTCTTCTTCGTGGGTGGGAGTTGTCTCGTTTCCTTTCGCTTCTTTGCTGCCCGTAGTGTCTTGAGGTAGAGTGGACCGACGGGCTATACCTGGATCTATTATGAGGACTTCGCGGTAAAAAGACCTCTGGTTCGTCAGCCGAGTATTTGCAACGATCGTTCGTGTCTGATCTCCTCTTGTGGGACTGCGACTCCGTTTGGCTCGGTATTCTTCGTACTTCCTCACAACTTGCCCTTCCCCTGTCAGGACTCACCCTGAAATGGGCTTTTAGCTCCGCTCTGCGAGTGTATTGGTGATCTGGTGACGTTCGTTTATCTTTTTTTATAGTGCATGAGTGATCGCCCTCAGTGCCTTTATTTGTTGATGAAGCTGAGCTTTTTATCTCCGATAGGAGAAAACCGGCTGATTTTAGTTCGGATTCAGCTCTCTGAGTTAGGTGTTGGATTGCGTCTGGTTTAATGTGCAGATATGCTTTCGCCTTATTATCTTTATGATAAGGTTCGATTAGTTCAAAGTCATCTGTTCTCAAGGTCTTTAGCTCAGAGGTGGATGCTGTAATTTGTAGCACCGTTCTTCGATTGAGCACCATATATTTATCTCTATTTGAGATCTGTTCAATTTTGAATATTCGAGTGTTTTCCCCAATTCTGCCAAGAGCTTTTATTTTTCCTGGAGCTCAGGAGAGTGGCAGATATTGTGCCGGCCGGTTTCCATGGGCAGATTCAATTGGAGAAGTCGTTTGTCATTTGGGTGCTAGTGAAGATCTTGTTGGCGACGAAGAATCAACGTCCAGTGTGGGTTGCTGATGTGAGAGCCCTTCTCCTTTTCGAGTTTTTGCGAGATGTTGAGGTGCTGGCTTCTCCGGAGAAGTTATGTTCAGCCATGGTTCTGTGTTTGCGCTATCCTGCCTGTGCCTCAGATCCGTGTGGCTGACTCGATGCAAATGCTGAGGAGCGTTGCTATCGAGGCTAGGATCGTTTGTGCTTTTGGGGGAAAGGGTTAGATCTATCGGGTGGGCAGCAGACATGGACGCTGGGGCTGAAGTGGCAGTGTCCTTCCTTGAGGTAGTTTTCAGTGTGGACGGAGTGTCGTCTGCATTGCAGTAATGTCTATTTGAAGGATTTGGTCGCTCTTTTTCAGCTAGTTTAAGAGCTTTTTTCTCTGGCTCCGGCTTTTGTGAATGGCCAGCATTATTGGCGATCGTGGTAGTGCACTTCGTGCATGGTCTATTTAAGGTTGGTACAAGATTCATTTTGTTCTGGAAAATGGGAGCGAGCTCCTCATTCCCTTTTGCACTCGCTGTCTGTGTTGATTTGGATTCTTGCCGCCCCGATGGCACGGGGTCTGGGCTTGTGGCAGCCGTACCATAAGCTGGCTCGAGATTGGATCTGGATTTATGTGTTTCTGCAATATCGTATTTCAAGTCGATGGCCGTGATGAAACCTTCCAGATATGACAGCTTCGATTGAATAATTGCCAAAGTTGCTGTGTTATCTCTCGAGGCGTCGCCTATGGCCTCGTAGAGTTTGCTAAATGGGGCCATAGCAATTGTAATGGCTGACATTATCGTAGTCATGTCTCGCTTATGGTTCGGCGAGTCCTTTAGTGACGATTTTTTAAACACAGTTTGACTTCCCTTTTTTGTTGGAGAGTCTCTACTGTCTGATTGTAGGAAGCTTGAAATTGAATGCCGCCGTTCAGGTAGAGAGCACCCTGCCTCTGGGAGATTGAAGGTCCTTGGCGAAGAGTTCCATGGTTCGTGGCTTGTGACTGATTGTAGTACTGGAGCAGTTGGATAGAGTTGAAGGGAAGGCCGGGCGTTAGGTGTGGCCATGTGGGCTTTAGTCCAAGGTTGAGGGCTCAAACTTTTGTTGGCCGGGTATGCTTTGGGCTGTAGTAAGTCCAGAATATCCAGCATTCCCTGCTGGTGCGTTCGCGCTTCTGTTAGCGAAGAATCCCTTGTTGTTCTAGTTGCCAGAGCCTCTGGGTTTGACGATGTCAAAACTTGGGCTGTTTGGTGTTGACTACGAGTCTCATTGACTTGTGAGTTGGTCCCGCTCCCTTTAGGCTGTAATTGCTCCGCAGTGGTCATTATTGGAAGTTCAGGTTGAGCAGTGAAAAATATGTCGGTACATATTTCTTGTGATTGTTGGCCTTGCAAGTCGCCTATCTTGTCCGTTGGGCCAGATTGATTTCCAGGAAGTGCGGGTGTGCTGATTTCCTCAACAGGCTGCTGATAAGGGAGTTCTGGGGACATATTGGGTACAGATTGATTCTCAGGAAGTGAAGGTGTGGTGATTTCCTCAGCTGGCTGCCAGTGAGGGAGTTCTGGGGACATCGCATTCTTGTTTGGTGATTGAGACAGTAATGTTTTCCTGCATTTGGCCGAGGGTGGAGTCTCATCCAGTGCCTCTAGAATTTCAGCGTCTGAAAGTTCAGAATCGTTAGATAGTTTATGCTTTCCTTTTAATTTAAAGAAGTTCATGAGTGCGTTGGAGAGGTGCGGGTTGGGAAGCAGGCGTTTCCCAATAGACCGTTTTTTGAGAGGCGATAGTGAGGCCGAACCTTTGCCTAATTTGATTTCTTTTATTTTCGGCTCTTTTTTTTTTTTAACAGTGGTTTTATCCGCAGAACAATGGGCTGGGTGAAGTTTGGATTTGGACTTCCCTCTTTTGGAATATTGGGTTCTTTTCTTACAATTGCCTGTGTTCACTTTGATGTTCAGGGTAGATGCCTTAGGCTGATGATCGCCGTCATAGTCCGAGTTTGATGTGGAACTGACGTTGTGAATGTGGGCATCTCGATCTAGGTCCAGGTCCTCGGTCTCCTCTTGTACCGGATCCAGGGCCCGGGACACCGGTGCAGCAGACGGAGGTAAGTTTGGCTTAACAGATGTCTTCGATGGAATTGGAAGGGGAGTGGATAGAGCTAGAAACGCTACTTTGGCCACTTGAGCAGCCGCTCCCTCCTGCAAGTCGTTATGCACCAAAGCCAATGTGGTTTGTTGTGACATTGATCTCGTTTGGCCTTCCTGTAGTACGGTTGCGAAGGCGTGTTTGGGGCAGTTTTCCTTGTCCTGGTTACAGGTCTTGGTCGTCAGTGTGGAATCCACTTCTAACTGTGCCTGTGCATTCGCTTGAAGTAAGAGCCGGTTGGTGGAGGCGGACTGCAGGTGTAGTGTCACGCCGATGTGGCCCCCAGCTGTGCCGAGCAGTTCCGCTGGGGATATCAAGTCGGCGTCTTCTGCCACGAACCCCGCCCTCAAACATGCCGTGAGGGATCCTCCGATCCGCTCGACGGTATGGTCACTCGCCGAGGCGGTACCGGGGTGGGGGGCATTGGCAGGAGGCGCCAACTGGGCTGGTTGTGACGGTATGCGTCCCCCATCCTCCGAGTCATGCCGCCTGGGCGCCCGGGCAAGGGAGGAGAGAGCCCGGGAGTCTTCGGATGAGTTGAGGAGTTGACAGTTCAAAAAGGCATCAGGCGGACTCACTGGCGGATTCACTGTCCTAAGTGTGGGGCAAAGGCTCAGTGCAGAGGGAGAGTTGAGTGTGACCAGGGGATTTCTTTTCACATGGCTGCGTAGTTTGCGTGAGTCAAGATCGTCCTCCATAATAAACGCAAGTTATAGCGCTAGCGCCACCTCTCTCACCTCGTAATCAGGTTGCTCCCTGAATGGGACGGTGGCCAGCAGGTTGACAGCAAGTTGACGATGTTGAATCTCGTGGACCAGCGACCAGTGCGGACTGGTGCAGACTGGTACTCTGCACGGTACTCCGCGCGCACTCCGCGCTGAGGAAGAGTTTTTATAGCCAGCAGAGCCTGTTTTTCTTAAAGAAACAGGTAAAAAAAGCAGAAGCAGCAGCTCAGAGAAACACATCCTTCTCCTCCGGTGCAGACCGGTACTCTGCACAGTACTTCACCATTGTAAGCATTTACATCATTCATTTTGTTAATACATTATTCCACATTCCTGGTTAATTTCTCTGATGGTTACTCACCCTGTTATTTATGCTTATTCTTGTTGCGCAGGCTTTCAATGTATATTTGGAAACACAGCTTGTACAAAGAAAATGTTCAGGTTAGGGGTGCATTGTGTTAATGTGTTGAAAGAGATCAACCAAGACAGAGACACTTTACAAGGCAATCCAGAGAAAGTGAAAGTGGATCTGTATGAGAGGGACTGGGAGGCCACTATTGATCAGTTCCATAATTATTCCTCACTTTCCCATTTGGCCCACGATCATAAGATACAGGCTTTGCGGCTCAATATTTGCTTTTATTTCCAAATCGTTTTTATAGACAGCTTCTTTTGAAACTGAGATGGAACTTGTTGCCAACCTGTGAGGTTCAGTTAACAAAAGAAACTGATCAGAATCGGAGATGCCCGTTGTCGGTTTTATAAATATTAAAATAATATTGAAACAACTAAACATTTGTTTTTTGAATGCTTTGCATGGCCTCTTCAAAGATTTTTGAAACATGCTGTTATTAATTCAGTGGCCAGACATTGAGAATTTATGGAAAAACTGTCTATGCCCCAAGTCGACAGCGGTTGGAATTGCAGTAGCCAGATTCGTTAATTCATTGAAGTAGGTACATTCAAAGAACGTTGACGCAGTGACCATGTATTAACTGATTTTTTCATTTTTCTTTAAAAGAAATTGATTGTTTTCCTTGTTTTAAATAATCTTTGAGAGGTGATATGGGTGTTTCTTTTAAGAAGAAAGGAACTGTGGATCATTAATTTAGGTAAATCATTGTGATGTTGCTGGTTTTCAAGTGTGCTTGATCGTGTTACATATGCTTTTAACTTGGATTTTCTGTGGGCATCGTTTTTTTAAAATCTGTTTTCTAACTGTATTCACTGCAGATATGAATTATTGTTATTCAATCTGATGATGAATTCTATTTAACTTGATGAAGTGTAAAGGTTTTTTTAACCGTTCAAAATAAAAGAAATACATATAATTATTGATTAATTCTAAAATATTAAGAAAAAGAAAAAAGTGCCTAGTCATGATTAATTGATATTAAAAATAGTCGGTTTTCCCGCCAAGGTTTAAACAATTAATAAACCTTTTAACCTCCCAAACACACCTCCTCCAAACGCTTTCACTTTCTGTGTAGGTCGAATTATACAAAATGTCCTTAAAGTACGTTGCATGATTTAAAATCAGGTTCGGACAAGTGATTTCCAAATGCTTCAGAGTTTCCCTTGTTTGAGAGTCTTTACAGAATCACCAATTTGCACATTCACAAGCAATAAACCCATGTCTATACAAAATTTCATTGGTGGGATATAAGTTCCTACGAAAGTGCAGGAAATCCATTTGCGTGACGAACTAAAGAACATCTCAAATAGGAAGCAAGCTCACCCAGTCGTTGTGCTCATGTTTTAAGTGAGATAATGACACAGAGCTATGGAAGGAATCCACAGTACAGCACCAATCAAATTGATACAAAGCACCTTTCACCTTCACAGGATTTCTCAGAACATTATCTAAAGATCGATTGATATCAGACATAATATTCAGACAAAAGTTTTAAAAAAGTCCACCTCTTTTCCATTCCCATAGCTCGTTGCTTTTGCAAGGGTATGAGGTTTTTAATGAATTTAACAGCATGCTATGAAATTGTAAAGATTTCCACTTTGCACTTGCCGCCATAGAAGTAAGGTCAAGTGCATATCTAATGGCGATCGTTGCTACTGCATTGGGAATATGGCACACCTTCCATAGATGAAACTTCCAAGCTTAAGAAAAGTGTCAAAAACCCAAGGCTGAAAGCACTCAGTACCAGATGTTAATTTAGGTATAACCTTAGATTCGTATAAATTCAACAGTGGAATCAGAGAAAATGTACAATATTTATACTTAATTCAAGACATTTGGGCTGTTAGAGCAGCTGCTTACTAGGCAACAGATTAACAAAATGAAGCTTGCTAGGCTTGCAAGTTACAGGAAAACCCAAATATATCATGTTATCAACAAATGACATATGTTTTTGATTCTGTTTCCATTTTTTCTGTGTGTTGTCAATTCAAGCACTTTAGTTTTTCCACCATTAATGGTTAAATAATTAGCCACTGCATAAGCGGAGAAAGCATTAATGAGGCATAACCAGAGTCCGGTCAAATAACATAAAATCGTCCGCATACGCTAACAAACTAAACTAAAAGATCCCAACATGCTCAATTCACCCACATCAGATACATACAAATTAAAGAGGCACGGGGCCAAAATACACCCCTGCCTCAATCTTATCTTGGTGTCAGTTTTCCTATGTGTGTACATCTCGGCTATCGTGCCGCGGACAACTGCCCTGTTGTTCAGGAGGAGAGGAATTCACTGACGGGCCCATAGGTCAGCGCTCACCCTCCAGAACTTGTAAGACAAGATAGCTGCACCACGTGAGGACAGGGGGTGCAGGATTCACTTACTCCAACACGACTCAATAATGAGGACTCAGTAAGTTGGCAAAGGGAAGTCTGTTTAATGACAGTTACAACAAACAGAGAAACAAATGGAAATCAGCAGCATTGCGATCACCTGTCTCGTTCTGACTTCCTCGAACTTCAGTCGGACAGCACTTCTTATAGGCAAAAATCGTCATCACTGACGTCTAATTTCTATAAAAATCATCATGCAATATAATTGGTTAGGAAAGGTAACTTAAGTATAGGTGTTATATCTGTATATGATAATAGGGCATGCGGATTGGATAACTCTTATCGGGTGGGCGTCTACGCCCATCCCTCTACATCACGCGTGATAGACGTCACTACAACTACGACGTCCTATTGGTTACAATATCTATAGGACTCCAGATAACTTGGTCCATTGTGATTGGGTAGGTTACACCCCTAGACATAAATTTCCACTTTTAATTAGCAGCATGCAGAATGGACACTCCTGTGCCTGGTGTCCCAAGTTTCACCCTGCCTCCCTTCCAACAATCAGTGTTTTAGGGTGACGTGTCAATTAGTTGGCTAAGGATGGCCTCGAAATTGTAGTCTCTTATCGGGAAAAGTTATGGCATCCTTGGGTCCTGGATGACATCAGGCGATGGTACTTCTTCGCGCCTGGCTGGTCACGTGTTAGTTTACCATGAATCTGCTTCAGTTTCCAGGTTTTAGTGCATTTCATTCTGTGTCGGCCTAGCCACCTGCATGGGCCCCCCTTATCTTGACCTCCATGAGGTAGGCTGGTATGTTCTGAAGTTGGAGTCTTGTGAGCTGACGCTCTCCTCCCCTTCTCTGGTTGACCTTGATTTCCTAGGCAGGAGCAGCTCTTTGTTGAGTTTCGATTCCGCTCCTTCTCTTGCCTTTGGCTGGGTTTCGAAATTTGGCCTGTCAGGCCTCTGGCCACCTGGGTACCTTTCTGCTTTTACAAAATGGAGTCGCACTTGTATAATGTGCCTTATTGAGGTAGATACATGGTTGCCGCTTGCCGTTCTATCTTCTACTAAGCATTGCAAGCAATATTGATTTCTTAGCATCTTGCGTTTAGAGCCTATTTACACACGTTTAACAGGACGGTTGCTTCCATCTTGTCTCCTAGCACTGTTTCCTCATGTTGTAACATTGTCTCCTCTCTGTGTCTATTCCATTCATTTTCGTAGTTACTCGCACTGGCGTGTTATCTTCGACAGCTGTTTTTGTTCATTCACGGGTCTGTTTCAGGCCCTTGTGTCATTTCCACTGGCCTTCCATTAAGGCTTTTGGGGTCTCTTCATGGACCGTGTGTAGGTGCTCCTCATTTCGTATCAGCGGCTGGTATGGCTGTCTGATAGGGTACCGTGCTGCCCAACGGTTGTCTTGTTATGGGTGCTTCAACAGGCACAAATCTTCTAATGTACACTAGGCAGATTCCCAGAGCGGCTCTCTGCTGGTTCATTTTCTCTTCATACGTCACATACCTTGGCGAGTATGCTCCTGGTACCTCGAAATAAGAGGAAGGGGTGCAGGCCATGTCTGCGACCTCCTCTACACTGTTCAGGCTGCTTCGAGTCTCGAGTGGCCCTTCTGAAGGTCATTACTTACACTCCACTCCCCCAGTACAGTAGGTGGGTTAATATATGTGTGTTATTTTGTTGCCATGGTCATGATATCATCCACCTGAGGTTGGAGGTCAGATATCATCACCCTGAAACCTGCTCCACGCACCTGCTCCCCCACTTCTTAATGTTGTCAAACAAGGCAGTTTCTAGGGACTATTGCACCCAGGGCGAAACAAAAGAATACGCCACCTCCAGTGCACTCACTCTCCAAAAACATAAAACCATTGCAATTGAAAAGCCCTTTTATTGCATTGTACCTAAAATTAATAAGTAGACACTGTATACAACAATATTTTAAACAGGAATCTATTTCAGATCTAATGTTTCTGTTTGATGTCAAAATTAAGGGCACTCTCCCAGAAGTTGCTGCCTCAAAAGCAGCTATTGCGGCTAAGCAAAGCACTTGTTCAGAAATTTCGCTCTCAATTGAAGGTGTAGCCAGAGCCAGTAGCTCTCTTCAGCTGGTGAACACAGCGCTTAGAGGCCACCCCATATTCTCCAGCAGAAGAATGGAAGATGGGTGGTAAATATATGGCAAGAGTTAGGCAGTGAAGGAAAAGGAGAGAGCTCACAGCTATATCAAAGGGGACGTTTTATCATCTTAAAATATTGGCCATAATAAAAAATATATATTTACATGTTTTTTTTAACGGTTCAAATGTGCCTCCAAGTTCTGATTTGAATGCAGAAACACTGTCATGTGTTTCTTTAATTCTCTGCTCTCACGGCAGTAATCAAGCAGGAGACCTCTACGCACGTGTTCGCAGGGTAGGCAGTCCTGTGAATGCCAATTCTAAATACAGCAAAGAAACACTTTCCAGAAAAATCAGAAAAGCGTTTACTGTATTGGGATGGCATTCATAAGACTGCCGGCACTGGGAGCGCCTGAACAAGGCAAACAGGTCCTGTTTAACAGGAACTTGACTCCTTTGGTCACCACTGGACCAGGAGCAAGAGTCCATTCCCAAGAACAAGCTAAACACGCCATGTTAAACAGGGTGTGCATGCTTTTTCAGACGTTCACAGGAAAGGCAGTCTTACCGGCACAGAGAACGTCCACGGGCACAGACTGCACGCGCTCCCCCTATCGATTGCTGATAATCACAGCATCGTCTTTGTGTTTACGGGTCTGTGTTTTGCTTCGGATACATGAAGCCTAATTGGTCTCAAGGAGGGAAGATGGGGCCTCCCAGGCTGGAAATGTTGCCTAGCAGAGGTTGGTTTCCATCCATCCCCTCTGGAGCATATGGACAGCACGCGTCCGCTGAGTTCCTCTGCTTTTCCAAACAACTGCACCACACTGTGCTAAGAATCATCCTATTGCCGCCAAGGAAGACGTGAATCCAGGAACATAAGAAAGGGTCGGTCTCTATTAGATACAAGTAAATCTCGGGCAGGGAACCGTTAGTCATCTCTTTTTTTTTCGTTTTTAGCACGCTGACCAGTAACTGCACCATGACGCAGCACTCGTGAATGACTTTGTTGCACTGCGTCTGTACCATGATGCACCACACACATGCTGCTATCAGGTACAATGTGCACTGCGGTTGTGTTACAATATGCAATTCAGGACGGACGACTCTCACAGTGCTTCTCAGCACTCACGTACCGATGCAGAACCGCTGCTGTGCAATTATGTAGCACTTTTACGCAGCTATGAAGCAGCATTGCTGGGCCATGACGCAGCACCATTTCTGTTGCACACTGCCGTGCCCCTCTGCTTCTGTCTGGAACTATTGGGGGCTGCTTTAAACAATTCCTTAGTTGTTGAGAGGAGAGAAAGCAGTGTACTGTAGGAATGTGGGGGAATGGAGTGAGAGAGACACCCTTTATACATTTTGCAGGCACTGGGGATGAACGCTACCAATGTTTTTTTTGCACATTATAACAGGTGTTTTTGTATTTTTTTCTTTCCATTGCCCTCTCTTATACTTCCTCCCTTTCCTCCCATTCTCTCTTCTGCGTTACGTCCTCCTCTTCTTTGCTTCATCCTATTTTCTCTTCTTCTTGGTTATTATTCCCACTTTGGGCCACTCCTTAACCACATCCCTTTCTCTTTTCTTTATTATTTCACCCCCTTCATTTTTCGCATTTACCTCATCCAATTCTCTCTTTTTATTTCCGCCCCTTTGGTCCTCTGCCTTTGTTCATCCCATTCTCTCTTCCTCACTTCCTCCCTTTCAGTTCTCTTCTTCATCCATGTCTCTCTTCTTCGTTACTTCCTCTCTCTCCATTAGTCTTCTACTTTCCTTTGTCCCTTTTTCCCCTTCTTCATTGCTCCAGTTCGTTCTTTGTCTTTGTTTCATCCTTTCTTCCTCTTCTTTGCATTTATGTATGTGCTGGGGTTTAACTAGTGTGAAGCAACGCAGCACTGACGACAAGGAGATACAGTAATAGGGTCCAGAAATAGGTCTCCACCTAGAAGAATAGCCTATTGCAGGTACACTTAGAGGAAAATGAAGTTTCGCAGAGAGGGGCTATGGAGGTGTCCAGGCCTGGGATGCAGGCCGGGGACACAGGTCGGGATACAGGCCAGGGATGCAGGTTAGGGTGGAAAGGGCAGACCCAGACTTGATTTCTTTGCTGGTGGGCCTGAAGCTGCATTCCTGTGAGTTCACAGTGCATGAGTTCCAGCCCCTGCCTTCTGCTGTCTTTACTAATGGGGATACGTTTATGGTAAGGATTAGCAGAAGTGTTCACAATTCTGTGTTCGTGTTGGGGACTGGGGTCAGAGGTTAGGATAAGTAGACCCTCTGTAGTAAAGTTAGAATTGCCGTTCTGATAATGATCATGGGTGAAGGTTAGGTGTTAATGGTTCCAGTGGCAAATGGTTGTAATTAGGCTTTAGCAGTTGGATTATAGTTGGGAGTTTAGGGAAGTTTCGATGTCACAGTTAGGCGTGGGGGTAAGGCGGTTTCAGTGTGGCTTTTGGGTTTAATATTGAGCTTCAGGAAGGAAGTGTTAGGGAAATAGAAAGATTATAAACATACTTTCTTATAACAGGAAGACAGATTGACTCCTCTAATGAAATCTACGTAAGATTTTCCAGCAATAAAAGTGTTCAACAAATTACAACTTATGAAGGGACAAGCAATACCAAAACCAATAGATTATAAGGGTGCCTTTAAGGAGCTAGGACAGCCAAACTTAATTGGACACAGTCAAAAGTTCTGATGCACTTTTTGAATAAAAGTCTTTCACAAAGTCAGATAGTTCAAAAAGATCAATGATGGAACACAAGCTGTGCAAGGGGAGTTGAAATCACCTCAGAAAAGGTAAGCCAGTGCACCTCTCAAGTGTGAAAGAACGACTTATGACAATAAGGTAAGTACACCAAACTCGTACAGTACCTCTGGTTTAAAGAAAAGGTTCCAGCTGAATTACGTCTTGCTATAGCAAAGCAGACCCTTGCTCCTGAGCCACAGTCAGGAGCAAGGGTCTGGACAAGAGGGAGGATGTCTGGTGGGCTCCTGCAGCAGTACTCAGGAAAGGACTCTGTCAGCTACGGATCATCTTCGATTCAGCGGCTCTTTGTGGTTTCATAGCCTTTCAAACAACACTGATGCAGAACTAATATCCCCAGTTGGACTCTGGGTCAGGATATCCTGCTTTTGGATTGGCCTTAGGAGGCTCCTGGAGCTTTCAGCCAGATTCGTTCTGCGAAAGATGTTGCAATCGGTTATGGACACTCAGCCCCTGGCATTGGGCTTCTGCAGCATTGGAGAGGCACAGTAAGTTGGGGGTTGCGCCAAAGTGGAGTTTGTCACTGGGCTAATTGGTCCTACCAGCCCAAGGGGAGAAGTCGTTCCGTCCAGAGCTACTCTGTCAATTTGAACAAGGAGGTTATCACAGAAGCAGGGCTTCACCCGGCACTTTGTGGTTCTGGAGGTTGCAGTAGACTGCTCTTCATGATTTCTTCTTCGGATGTTACTTTCAGTGGTCGACTTTGCCTGTAGCCCCAAGAACCTTGCCTTTTGAAGCTTGTTCTCCTTCATTCACAGCCCTAGGCTGTCAATCACCCAGCATGGTGGCTGTCCTTCCCTGCAGGCCAGCCGGCCAATCAGGACTGGTTTCGATCAGGCACACCTAGAGACAAAGGGCAGGGGAGTATCCGGACCCTCCCGCACTTCCTGTTCTTTCAGACACACTGGAGCCAGGGGCAAAACAAAGGCAAAACACACAATGGGCTCAAACCTGTCTCCACATACAGAGTAAAAGCCAAGAAAGATCTCACAAACAGAAAATGGCAAAAAAAGAAGAAACAGGCCTTTTTGACAAAATGGTCACCCATGGGTGCTGTACTGCAGCTAAGGGTTTAGCCTGCGGTAAAAGTGCACACTGGTAGTAAAAGGTAAACCACTGCCACCAGACATGTAAATTAGTGAGGGTAACAACAGATGTTACATGAGAAAGTAGGATAAGGATCTACCTACGTAACCCCCCAGCACTCCACATAAAATGGTGCGTTCTGGACCTACAAACTAAAGAGGTAAGTACAATCAATTTCACCTTACTATTCTTGGGAACAGTAGCTCACCCAAGAAAAGGTATTTAAAACTTATGAGAAATGCAAAGGATTTCTCAGTGACAATGCACCGAGGGTGCTGTATGGCACTATACAAAAAGCAGATGCCTATGGAGTTTGTCAGACTCCAAAAACAGTGAAAACATAAAGTCCTGGTCAGGGAAAAACACATGAGGGAGTAAGAAAAAGGTCCCACTAACTCAGGAGTTAAAATTGAAAAGTCCTAAATCCAGTGTCAGTCATGTTCTCTTATTTTGCCATGGCATTTTTAATGCAAAGCCAACAGGAGTATGTTCTTCTTATGTGCAGGAGCTGTCATACATTGGCAAGGCCAGCCTGGACATGTTTTCTTCAATTTCCATTCAATACTGGCACTATCCACACAGCAACATGATATATTCCTTTGTGACAATATTGGCATGTATAGTTGCAGCCAGCATGGGAGTGTATGGGCAGTCACAGCCAGTGTGAAAATCTTTCTTATGCTGACATATATTGTAAGGAAAGGCATCACTAAAATGATTTTAGGGGGCTATTGTTTACTGCTGGTGACTTGCATCTATTGGATTCTTTCATGCTTTACCCCATAAAAATCGTTTACAAACTGTCTGGCTTTTGACCCAATTTTTCACAGAAACGTTGCTCTATAATGCACCATTTAACCCATTATTCAAAAAGATTTCTGAGGGTAAAACCCTTCTGAATCACCCTTACTTGGTTTGGACTCCTTTGCTACGTTTGGTTGCTCGTGCTTATTTGTGGCAAATAATTACGCCCCTCCAGCTAAAAAATGCACTAGCCACCACCGACCGATAGCTAACAATAGTGTTGAGGTTGAGGATGAATTGAGTATTAGTCAGCCCTCCAGATAAGGTGCGTACGAGGCCTTTTTACGCATGAAAATCTTGTAAATACGACAGCATTATTATTTTCCTGTGTACATTTACACACAAGTTTAGAGCAGAACGCAGTGCAAAGGTCAGGTTACTTGAAAGAAAACAGAAGGCTACTTTTGATTTTTATCTGCACTGATGTAATTGCAAGCCAGGGATAAATGCCTCTGAAAAGGAATGTATTTCTCTGAAGCTAGAGAAATAACGAAAGGTGTATTCTGCCACAATGCAGAAAGCTGCCGCATTGTAATGATTTCCATACAAGTTTTGCACACGCTGGCTGGATGTCAAATACATTTTACTCTCTTGCAAAGAGGAAATGTCATTTTTACTCTCTTAAAATCACATTTACTCTTAAAGTTTAAAAATAGGGAGTAAACTACTCCCACCTCAAAATCTTATCTGGAGCACTGGTATTAGTATATGGTAAGGTTTAGACAGGTTTAGGTTTGAGAGAGTGCTGCCTGTGCGTTATGACTCTGTTTCTAACATCTTTCATTTTGGGGACAACGAAACATCGTCTGATATTAATCCTCAACTTTTTAAGTTGGCCCAGAATATTGCAAAAGTGTTTAAAGACATTGATCTATTTCAAATATTTAAGAAGAAGGCCAATCAAAATCTCACCCTGGAATAACAAGGCCATTGGAAAAGAAAATAATTGAACTAGGAAACAAGACAGAATGTTTGTTAAAGACTGTTCGCCTTATGACACACCCCTGCTAAACCAGCTATATCATAATTATAAGAAAAATATCTTGAATAACAAAAGGCTCATTATCTAACAAGATCATCACTGCACTCTGGCTCTCTCAATGAGCTAAAAACAGCATCTGCTTAAATACCACCCCAGTAGTCTAGTCTCCCAGTCACTATGTGACAACCTTGCTCTGCTTTTCCATTAGAAAGAGATCGGTATTCGTAGGGAGCTACGAAGATTCCTTCATTACCGAGTGAGACAAACAGAACTATCCTCTAGCTCTAACTAAAAGTGATTAAATGAATTCTGAGGGTATTAATCTAGTTGAAGAGCAGCTAATGTTCAGGGTCCACACATGACACTGCCCCCAGGGCCCTCTCAGACCAGATCAGCCCATTCCATGGAAATACCCAGACTTATTCATAATAATACACATTTACAGGCACAGAGCCGAAGGGCATGGAAGTCCACGGTAGTAGTGCAACCACTGAAAAAAGCAATCTTGGACCATAAGGATACAGTCCATTTTAATTACAGCAACCATTACTTGGTGCAGTTAGGGTAACACTTAGTGGCCGGTTTGATGCCAGCCAAGTAGGGTGTAGGGTAAGGGACAGGATTAGGCCTAGGAAGGACATTGGTGCTTATGTTCACGGTAAGAGTTGAGTTGGTGGATAGGCTCTATGTTTATGTTTAAGTTTATTAATGAGGATGGATGTATGATTAGGGCTGGTGGCTAAATACTATATCAGGGTTGACGTCTGTGTATAAGTTAATGGTATGGGGGTAAAACATAGCCCCTGAATGTCAGAAGTAGAGAGGCCAGGTCAGTATTTAAGAGTGCAGCTGGCTGGTGCTACCCATTGGAAAATGTAGGCTAGTCCAAAACACTTCTTTTTCTGTCTTAAGGCCATGTGACATGGAAAGAGATTGTTCCTAGTTATACTCTACTAAAATGGACAAATGCGCAAGTGGAGAAAGACACTTACAGCTCACAAATGAACTGACATGTAAATATAAAGGACTACTTGGAGTATTGAAGGGAACATCGGTTTCCCATGGTAAATAATGGCCTATGCGTGGACAATACCGAAGAGATACTCATGTAATTTCAACTGTTACATTAAAGAAATACATTACACATGGACATATTTGAAAACTGCAGCAGTTCAAATGGGATGAAAAGAAATAGTTTTGTATTTGGAAGCTAAAAAGGAGGAATAGTACCTTTTAAATTTAGAATAATTTAGAATAAAGTCAAATGGCAGACTGCTTTTAAACAGTGATAAGATACTTGATTTCAACCTATTAAAATGACATTTGTAAGAGAAAGGACTATTTCGCTTTCATAAAGAAACACTGATTCCCTATGCTAACTATGGCCTATTTTGTATGCAGGAGATTGTTTCATTGACTCCTGTTCTAATATTGTATAAAGAAAAGATTATATTCATTAACAACCGGCCCTGGTGCCGCATTGAAAGTTGCAGGTACAAGGTGGTGAATTGTAATATGCTAGACTTTCAGAATGGTAAACTGCAACTTGTGGTTCTCTCTGAGCTGAAATCCCCCACTGAACTGTGAACTGAATAGTGTGTCTGGATCTTGACCTGGCAGCCCTTAGGTATGATGAATACCAGGCATGCAGGACTGGTTTCAAGTAAATGCTTATATATATACAGAGAAAGAGATCGGATTTGTGGGGAAATGCTGATAACATGACTGACAGAAGTGACCGCAAGGTTAAATATTCCCATAACAAGTACATTAGCTCTGAACAAAGACCCTCTGTAAATCTGAACTCAAGACATTTGGCTAAGGACCACAGGAGAAGAATGTCTGGTGGGCAAGTTAAATGCTAAGATATACAAAGAAGTAGATTGATAGTTATGGGAGTTGCTGATAAGATGTCCTGCAGAAGTGACCTCAAGATCAGGCCTCCCCATAAACAGTGCATTAAGCACCAAGCAAGGCTTTGAAGCTAAAGAGAGAAAAGGTTAAGGTAAAACAGATGGCTGGTCAAATGTCTTAAGAGAAATGGAAACTGGGGGCCATGGCATGCCCTGCCATTTATTAAACATTGAATACAGTTTTTCCTAAATAAAAGGAGCATTGTGTGACCTATCGAGCCCACACTGGGTTCAAATTAACAGGACCCTGTAAAACAAAATTTGTGTGATGTCTCAGTTATGGGAAAAATTATGATTCTGCCATTTTATACATCTGAGAACTCGGAAAGTTGTCAAAGGGATAGCTCATGAAAGCAAGGTTTAAATTGGAAATGTTCCCATGTTTAGTTATTTCTGCGCAGCAGCAAACCATGAAAAATGGTAGCTCTGCCAGGGAGGTTGTGCCAAAATAAAACTAGTATTGTCCGACACGCCATAAAATATAGAATTCAGAAATATCTATATTTATGTGTTTATCTTAAAGATTAAGGGAGTTGTCACATTCTGACATTTTTCAGAACACAAAATGTGAAACTCCCTGTCATTTTGAAATGATGTATCTTTTCTCCTCCCTCAGCCTACATCATACACTCCTCTCAATTCTTGGACCTATCAGCAGGAAGGGGGTGTGGTGTGGGGAGGCGAAGGGAGTGAGCGAACCAATCCTGATCATCGGAATTAAGACACTGTTGGAGCATCATCCGTGCTACAAGAGGGTATGTTTGCATCAGAACAGGGCTTTTTGTCTGCCTTTATTCCAGGAGATAGCCTGCTGCTGGACTCTTGCGAGGAACAACTAGCAGAGAGGTACCCAGACCATCAGGGTAAACCTGGCCTGGAAACGTGGAAGCCCTATCTGAGAGAGGCCTATCTGGAGGGATCTTGATGTGGGAAAGGCCTGGTTTGAGCTGCCTGCCAAAACAGGGCCCTAAACATTTGGCTGGCCTCCTGAGCAAAGACCAGAGAACTCCCATGTAAGTAGATATCACAGAGCCATCAATTGTGTGGGGAGCCACCTGCCTTTATCACTTTCCATTAGTGGGTAAACGGGTGTCGGGGGGAAACTGGGTAGGCTCTTTGCACAATGTAATAAATCTCATTCAAATTATTTCCCCATAGAAAACCACCATCTCTGCTGAAAGTGAATTGTGTTGGGTTCAGCCCGCCTTAATCCTTTTCATTAAATTGTGGGAAGGGGGAGACACAGTGTAGACCCTTAGCACATTTGATTAAAGTAAATCAATTAATTCCGATATAGAAAATCATGGGATGAGTTTTGTTAGAGTTCAAAATAACTAAGTTCATGCCTAGTGTGTAAGAGCCGGTATAGCCTATAAAGACTTGGTTGACTGTTTTCTGAAACCCTTGACTCCTGTACTGAAGGGGAGGGGGGTAATGTATCCCAAAAGAAGTAATCCATATAACACTGCCCTTCAAGTCAGTGTGGAGGGTGCAAAACGAAATTTCCCATTTATCCCCATTCATTTTAAATCAGAATTACAAAGCATTGCATCTCATCTGCATATGTGTTGCAAAACGGAATTTCCCATTCATCCTCATTCATTTTAAATCAGAATTACAAAGAATTGCTTCTCATTTTCATGTGTGTTGAAAAACGATTTTCCTTTGCGTTCCTTTTCCCAACTGTGCCTTTCAAATGACAGCCTAAAAACAAGTTTTCCCATTGATACCCTTGCCTCCCAAACCAGAATCCCAAAGCATTGCCTGTCCTTTGAATGTGTCTTGCAAAACTAGTTCACCTTGTATTGTGAATGTTTTGTATTGGTTAAGTTGAAATTAAATTTGTCGTACATTGTGGCTGCATGTTTCAAAATTGTACCTGGGTTGTTTTAATAACCAAGTTATTGTTATGATATTGGGTGTTGCCACAGTATTGGTGGCTGATATTGACTGCTAGTCTTCGTTGTCAAACCTTCAATAAATAAATAAACATATAGGGCCTCATTACGGGTTTGGCGGTAGCCATGCCACTATTGGCAGCATGGCTGCCTCCAAAACCGGTTCTGGGTACCCTGAATGGGGAATTACCAGGCCATTCCGAGTTTGGAGGGCCACGTAATTCCTCCCTCAGGGAACCCGGGCCGGGAAATTCCCCATTCCCATTCGAGCCCCCATAGGGCTCAATGGGAATGGGAGAGGGAGCTAACAACTGGCTGATACGACCAGACCGTTGTTAGCTCCCTGGTCCCCCCGCGGGACCCGGTAAGGACGCCTGGTTTTACCTGGTGTCCTTATCGGGTCCCGCGAGGGGACCTCGTAATCAGGCAGGATGGGAATAACGGGTCCGCATCAATTAGCAGACCCTGTTAACCCATTCCGCCTGACTTGTAATGAGGCCCATATTCTTACTATACACATGCCTGGTTCCTAGTCCATTGGTGACACAGGGTATTTTTTGGGGTTGGGTGCAAGACGGGTTGGAGGCCTCACCAAAGAGAACCTGAGATAAAAAGCGTTTTATTGTGCGCCACCTTGCTTGGCCTAGACGAGGAACTCCCTGAGTTGTGTGTGACCGCCTAATAAACTGCGACAGGTAGGAGTTTCTGTAATCTAGAACTTTAACGTAGCATCCTTTTATCTTTGCATTTTGTTAGGTCAACAGCACCACGTTGTGCTCTGTCATGGCTATGGATCTTATCTTAGACACCTGGACTGTGATGCTCACCATGAGTAGAGTACC
Organism: Ambystoma mexicanum; assembly: GCF_040938575.1. NCBI lineage: Eukaryota > Metazoa > Chordata > Amphibia > Caudata > Ambystomatidae > Ambystoma > Ambystoma mexicanum. The sequence continues at coordinate 262,304,046 of NC_090921.1, read as the reverse complement.
TTTTTGTCCGCAAATTCCATTGGATGTTTTCTTTCCTTCATGTTCGGTTTACATGTCTTGAGATTTTTTAGTAATAAGGAGAGATTAGACTGCGGGAGTTAAGTGGAAGAGGAACGGGTGACATTTGAATACAAGCGTAACAGTAAACATCATTATGCTCATGGTCAAAATGAAGCGGGACACAAGGCTGCAACATCTACAACTGTGACCTTACCTTTAATTCAAAATATACTCTTAAAGTTAACCTTAAACCTTAGCATGATCATTGAGTCTGACCATTAAGTCTGAGTTGTCCTTCATACATTTTTGTAGCGCATATGTTGCTGCACAGAGAGGTTTGTGAAATACGCTATTCCACAACTTCTGCCAGCACTCAGGCTTCCATGTGGTGCCCCTTATTTCCCTCCACTACCCGTCCTATCAAGCTATCAAGGGAGCACCCAGGAACCCTCCCGCTACACCCACTGAGTTACCCCTCCACTCATTGACCACATCCTCGTGCTTGCCCTTGTCAAATGTCCTCCTGTCTGCTCTCTTCTTATCTGGGGATAGCGCCAGAAGCCCCAGTCACACTGCCCCCACATCAGCGACACACACATTCTGACGCCTCTCCCAGCCCATATCTCTTCCCTCACCCCTAAGCAGGTACAATTCCTTAAACATGCACAGTCCCTGCTCTATTTTTTTTGTGAAGCTTTCCCTGTGCGATTTGTGTTACGAACTGCCCACTGATGACCAACCATAACCATCACCTCTGCTTAGTTGCAGATTGTTGCAGTGTTCGATTGCTCAGATTAAGTGTGTCTGAAGTTTCATGTGATAGCTGTCAAGGGAGGCAATAAAATAAAAATAAGCCTGGCTCAGAGACATTGACACTGCTAAGGGGTCTGGGTTTATATTACACACTGCTGATAATACCGGGTTGATCCCTTATCATGCTTACAGAGTTAGGTTGGACTTCCAGCCTTGTTAATGGCTCCCAGTGGATCACATACCACATTGGATGGGAATCTAGCTAAATCCAAGGCCTTGTAGAAGGACTTGTGTAGATTGATCGTCCAATTTTGTATATATTTGTGTTTGGGTTTTGTATAGGGTGAACCTAAATAATTGTTCTTGGAAGACATTACTCCCTGTCAAAGAGGGCTATGAGTGGATCTCTGATTTTTTTGAGGACTCTGGGTTAACCCCTTCGTCTGACTATGGTGCTAAATTGGATTTATTGTGGTTATCCCTCTGGAGATCTCTGGCCTTGCTTATGGCAGCCCGTGACTTTGAGACACTGCCAATGGCTGATTTCTGATCCTCTGTTTCCTATTGGTGGCTCCCAAACTTTGTTGGCAACTTTCAGTAGACCGCAAACCCTAGCTAAGCCATTGGGTCAGTCATTTATTTAGTCATTCATTACATATTACTCTGGGTTGAATTTCAGACCTCGCTAATTTCTCTTGTAAACTGGGATGTACCAAAACCAGGCATACAAAGCCCTTCCGACATCTAAGGATGACCCCTTCCTCCAAAGGAAGACAGCTGAAGGATTCCACTGCTCCTCCTTTCTGACGGGAACAAACCCTGCAAGAGGAACACAGATAGGAGTGTATCAGAGAGGCAACAACACTAGACCAAAATCACTAGAGGCTATGCCAGCCCGCGAAGAGCGGGTAGACCGGGAAATCCTGGACTCAAAAATGAAAGAATCAGAGTGAATGACAAAGGCCTGTTTTTATTAAACAATCGTAAAAACAGGGGAAGCAATTAAGCACACAATCTCAAAGCTCACTTACTTCATAAAGCAAAACAATGGGTTGAGGGGCAAAAATACATCACTTCTGATGTTGCAACTTTATGTGGATTAGTAAAACCTATGGGAAAGTGGTATTGGGTTAGAGGTATCGTATAAGTGTATAATCTTTATTGGTCGACATTCTGATTGGTCTTACTCTATTTGATGGTTCCGCCCGGGAGCACCTCTAGATTGATAAGGGTGAATACATGTCAACACTACACTAGTTGATTGGCTAATGCAATTTGTTAAAAAACAACATTATTTGAGAGCAAAGATTGGTTGGCATTGGCTTCATCAACCTTGATTCCCTGGCATGTGATAATCACAGGAGCAATATTTTATGGCAGGGGGAAGACATCCAGGTGCTGCTTTTCCAAATTATAACACACCATCTCTGATTTCCTAGGCCATGAGTCAGGGCTTTTAGTTGTGTACTGGGTTCTTTCTTGTATTTTTTATATCCTGCCCCTAGCTTGTAATAGTCGATTGTGCTTTTTCAGACTTTAATTAATTTGGGAGTATACTTCTTGCATCCTGGGAGTCCTTATCTGCAACGTTTAGACCCTCCCTATGTTCTTGGTAAGCTTGGCACACTGTGCAGCTACTGTCCAATTTGTTCCTTTCTGTGTTCTTTTAGCCAATTCAGCCGGTTTGCCTTTCCTGCAGCTTCAATGCGCCTTCAAGCTCTCCCATTCATTTGAGCATGGCAGCGCCATCCATTTTATCCAAAATGTCTGCCCTTGCTTCTCTACATTAAACAAGCATTATGTGCATTCTTACACATCTTGTGTTACAGTAGATATATTTAACTATATGTTTTTATAGTGTCTATTGAATGTTATGTAAGTTCCACATGTATAAATGCAGGTTGACCTGTTTGTGTAACTTTGCGATGGATGTATATCTTCTTGGTGTGTTGTGCATCTACAAGTATTAGAAGCAGGGTGACATCACTGGCTATCGTCATTCTTAGTTACAGAATGTCCATGGATGCCAAATTGTGTAGTGTCATCTCTTCTTCGATTGTTCCGAGGTAAGGCCGATAGGGTTGTCATAGTAAATAACGCCCTTCGTTTTGACAGTATGGCGGCAGTGGAGGAGCCGTTGGTCAGACTGGCACGCTTCTCTCATTTCAGTGATGTAGAGGCAGGGGAGGGGCCAGCGTCATAGATGATGCATTGATCTTAGGGCTGTACCGAACTTCGGCTTCGAGTCCCTATTCTGCCGAAGTTCGGCTGAAATACAGCTATCCGGCTTCGGCAGAATAGTTTCTGTTTAGGGACTCGAAGCCGAAGTCCACTTTCTATGATTAGCTGCCCTCTCCCTGTTTGGGAGATGACAGCCAATCATAGAATGTTTGACAGTGTTCAGGCTGCAGAAGCCAAACAAGCTGTTTGCCTATTGGCTTCTGCAGTCTGACCACAGAGGAACCAGCCTAACGTGTTGAAATAGGAAGCGAGGGAAGGGAACAGTTCTTCCCGTCCCTCACTTCCTATGCCAGCACCCGGACCCAATCACCAGGTAAGTGACGCCCCCCCCCATACCCCCTCATCACGGTGAGGCCGCGGGGCCTCAGGGAACCCCCGCGGCCTCACCACAATAATGTTTTGTTTGTCGGGCCACCGGTGCAAAGCCGGTGGCCCGACGTTTATTTTGCATTGGGGGGCCGCTCCTACAGGAGCGGCCCCCCCAGACTCATGAGGCCGCCGGGGCACTTTGCCGACCCCGGCGGCCTCGGTGCCCCCCATCCCCCTCACCACGGTGAGGCCGCGGGGCCTCAGGGAACCCCCGCGGCCTCACCGCAATAATGTTTTGTTTGTCGGGCCACCGGTGCAAAGCCGGTGGCCCGACGTTTATTTTGCATTGAGGGGCCGCTCCTACAGGAGCGGCCCCCCCAGACTCATGAGGCCGCCGGGGCACTTTGCCGACCCCGGCGGCCTCGGTGCCCCCCATCCCCCTCACCACGGTGAGGCCGCGGGGCTTCAGGGAACCCCCGCGGCCTCACCGCAATAATGTTCTGTTTGTCGGGCCACCGGTGCAAAGCCGGTGGCCCGACGTTTATTTTGCATTGGGGGCCGCTCCTACAAGAGCGGCCCCCCCAGACTCATGAGGCCGCCGGGGCACTTTGCCGACCCCGGCGGCCTCGGTGCCCCCCATCCCCCTCACCACGGTGAGGCCGCGGGGCCTCAGGGAACCCCCGCGGCCTCACCGCAATAATGTTTTGTTTGTCGGGCCACCGGTGCAAAGCCGGTGGCCCGATGTTTATTTTGCATTGGGGGGCCGCTCCTACAGGAGCGGCCCCCCCAGACTCATGAGGCCGCCGGGGCACTTTGCCGACCCCGGCGGCCTCGCTGTGAAATGTGCCTCACCCCTTGAGCACGGTGAGGCCGCGGGCCACAGGGAACCCCCGTGGCCTCACCGCAATAATGTTTTGTTTGTCGGGCCACCGGTGCAAAGCCGGTGGCCCGACGTTTATTTTGCATTGGGGGGCCGCTCCTACAAGAGCGGCCCCCCAGACTCATGAGGCTGCCGGGGCACTTTGCCGACCCCGGCGGCCTCGGTGCCCCCCATCCCCCTCACCACGGTGAGGCCGCGGGGCCTCAGGGAACCCCCGCGGCCTCACCGCAATAATGTTCTGTTTGTCGGGCCACCGGTGCAAAGCCGGTGGCCCGACGTTTATTTTGCATTGGGGGGCCGCTCCTACAAGAGCGGCCCCCCCAGACTCATGAGGCCGCCGGGGCACTTTGCCGACCCCGGCGGCCTCGGTGCCCCCCATCCCCCTCACCACGGTGAGGCCGCGGGGCCTCAGGGAACCCCCGCGGCCTCACCGCAATAATGTTTTGTTTGTCGGGCCACCGGTGCAAAGCCGGTGGCCCGATGTTTATTTTGCATTGGGGGGCCGCTCCTACAGGAGCGGCCCCCCCAGACTCATGAGGCCGCCGGGGCACTTTGCCGACCCCGGCGGCCTCGCTGTGAAATGTGCCTCACCCCTTGAGCACGGTGAGGCCGCGGGGCCACAGGGAACCCCCGCGGCCTCACCGCAATAATGTTGTGTTTGTCGGGCCACCGGGCCAAAGCCGGTGGCCCGAGATTGTATTGCATAGGGGGGCCTAAAAAAAAAAAAACTATTCGGCTCACTATTCGGCTCCGGCCGAATAGTTGACAAACTATTCGGTATCCGGCCGAATACTAAATATGCTATTCGGTACAGCCCTAATTGATCTGTCTCTCAACAGTAGAGAAAGAGTAATAGTTGGCCTAGCTGAGCATCCACAGACCCAAGGGAGTTGGCACCATGTACGGGTAAGTGAAGGAAAGGTGCCCTTCATTGCAGAAAGTTCACATATCTACAGGGATCTGCAACCATTGGCTCTCCAGCTAATTTGGACCACAGCACCTGTTAGCAATAGCCAGCATAGCCAAAGGTGAGGGATCATGGGAAGTGTAGTTCAAAACATCTTGAGAGCCACAGCTTACAGACCACAGGTCCGGATGCCGGTCTCCATGACTTTTATCGCATCAATTGAAGAAGCACACATTTATGCATTTACAAGCTGTAGGTGCTCAGGATCACAGATGGGAATTTTCAGCCCCCCCAAGCCCAGGCTCAACAGAACTACTCAGCTTTAAATTAGCAGCTGGCCTCGCATGTATGCCTTTTCTAAACCAGAAAAGAAAACAGAAAAGCTATAAGGAATGTCACACCACTATTGTAATTTACTGAGGACCCAACCAGTCAGCAACGTGCCTTAAATGTATTGCTTCTAAGTCTGCATGTATTTTCATACAAATATGGCCCCCCATGAGTTGCTTTGCATGTTTATGCTGAACAAACCCCCAATATAATAAATCAGAAAAAAGTAGATAAGGAAAAGAACCAGAGTCCCTTTGGACCAGCCACCAAGAATCTGTGTTGCTACAAAGCATCCTGTTGTGAATGACAAACCAGGGGGGACAAGCAAACTATCATGGATGCCCAGACATGGTAAACTGATGGCAAAAACAAATATATAACTATGGCACAGTTTTCAAAATGCACCCTTTCCCCCAGCCCCGCCAAATGGGTTGTATTGATGAATCTGCAAGAGGAGCAGGTTTTAGGCATTTTTTCCTCTTGCTGGACACCGTAGCTGCTCAAGACACTTACCTTTGATTGGGTGATCAATGCTCATCTGCTTGGCACAAAAAGTCTCCAATTCTTGAAAGAGGACCTGGGTGATTCTATGCTGCAGACGAGAAAGAAAAGATCCACCACTCAACACCCAACGCGCTTAATGGTACACGATCACTTGCTCCTGCGGCTTGGTCGGCAACCAAGGATTATCTAACTTCTGGGCAGACAGCCCCAGCCCGCCCAACAAACCCAACCCCTTGCAAGGTTGTGGATCTCGCATGGAATCACCGACCCTGCCTACTGTCATGGTGGCACACTTGCATTGACCTTTCCTATTGACTATTGGTTCAATGGCACAGATCGAGCCGTAGGGCAATTGGGCAATACCTGAAAGGCCAGCATGACAGCCAGGAGTGGGCAATTCTCTTGGGCCAACGCGGGCTACTTTGATTTATTTCATGCTTCAGCTAGTAATTTTTAACTATATAACTGTGGCCATGTGCCTTTAGATTCTCCCTTTTCCTTACATGTGCACATAAAATGCTCTCCTCAATACTGCTCGAAGAATTTGTGAAATGTCAAGAATTGCAATTCATGAACATGGGCCACTTTATTTTATGACTGGGCGCTATTTTGTGTCCCAGTTCGACCCTTTCATTCGCAAGTCGCCCCCTTTTCCCTGGCCTGAGCATTGTATTGATTCCAGTTCAGAAGACTGTATTCACAGGTCGTCCCACCCCAGTCATGGGTGACAAGACTGTGTGTGGCAGAGACAAAGCGACTCTGTCGTCGTCGTCCTACAGACCTTTCCCCGTCTGCCAAGCCTAAGGGTTCCTTTCATTCCTAAGGTCACGGATGACTACTTCACTCACGTCCTCTGACCCCTGACCCCAACTCAACAGTGCCATATTCAAAGTGAGACTGCTTCCTGCTTCACTGTGCAGAATGCAGATTAAATGGCCGCCTCTTACCAACGGGAAAACCTGCCAAGTTTAAGAAAGTCGATAAAGTCAGAAAATGTACTTTTTTTTGCAATTAGTTTATCAGTCACAAGGCCCTTTTAAGAGTGTTAGTTTGTGACTTCCGCCTCAGACACCTCTTAAATTACACCTTCTCACACTGCCTGCGATGAGCAAATGTTTTGTTTCGTTGCTGTTGACAGACCAAATTTAAAGGCAGCGTTTGAATTCAAGAAGTGTAATTGAACAACACATCACAATTTTCGTTATTGAAATACATCTACATATTGTTAATGTGATACACACTAAAAAAGTTTAACAGATTAAACTGCAAATAACATAACATTCAAAAAGGAAGACATTTTATATACTATAAATTGCTTCACAGGCATCAACACAAATAAAGTCACTCTGCCTCATAGGCCAACGAATTATATGCTTGGTCATTTTGAAAAGTTATGTTTTAATTTAAGTAAAAAACGAAAATAAGCATCCTCCACTATTTCCGGTTCCATCATTGATAGAATGCTAATTTTGCAAACATGCCGATGAGCTCGTTTTTATTACCCTAGACTTCACTGCATTCTTGTGTGTCTTCCTCCCAGGACGGTGCTTCAGTAACTACTTCTCAAGCTCTATGTGTCGAGCTACGTTCCCTTCCATAGGCAACATGCTGGTAAACCCTCGTCTCCCAAAATCGTCTCCTCCATCAAAAAGATCCAATCTCTATGGGATGATCCACCGGACCGTTCGGATGCATTGGGGGGTATAGAGGAGCATCATAGCTATTTGCAGGCTTTGCGGCTCCCTATGAAATCCTGCCTGAAGGATTTCATAGGTAGGAGGCGGCCATTTAATCTGCATTCTGCACGGTGTACCAGGAAGCAGTGTTGCCAACTTAGCGACTTTCTCGCTATATTTAGCGAGAAAATACGCCCCCTAGCGACTTTTTCATTGAAAAGCAGCTCGCGAGAAATCTAGCTACTTTTTTCAATTGGTTTGGAGACTTGCTCATTTATGCAAGTTTCCAAAACAATTGAAAAAAGTGTGGTCATTCGCCCGTTTTCTAACGGGAGTAATGCAAAAACACACTGATAACTTAAAAGGGAGGTGTTAAAAGGGGAGGAGCCATAAATCGCAGGGGGAAAGAGGAGGTAATTATGTAAATTAGGCAGTGACGTCATCTAGCTACTTCTGGCGACTTCTAGGGGAGCCAATAGCTACTTTCTTCACTGAGGAGTTGGCAACACTGCCAGGAAGCAGTCTCACTTTGAATATGGGGTCAGAGGTCGTGAGTGAAGTAGTCATCCGTGACCTCAGGAATGAAAGAAATCCTACCAAATCCTGGCTGAAGCTGAACTGGTTCAGAGTCCACGCGCTGCTTTTCCCCTATTTTTGCAAAACTAATGATACATATTTCATTCCAAAAAAGAAATGGTTCCCAGTGAATGAGCGAACGCTTCTGCAATGCTGCCAGTAGAGTTGGGAGTTATCGCTGTATAACCAAGTTGGTCGGCCAACGCCTATGCTCTGAGCCCCATGGAGCAACACCCTATCGCGCCTCTGCACACATACCCCCACTCACAAACATCCCTACATGTCTGGGCTCCCACTCACCGCTACTCCAGTCCCGCTTCGCTCCTACATTTCAGCTTTCGTTCCACTTGCCTCTCGTCCGTCGTTGATTTTTAAATCACTCGCTGCAACACGGGTCCCCCCTCCCACTCTGTTAATTAACACCTCTTTTCAGGACACCTCTGCCTTGCTAATTCTCCCACTTTAAGAACCCCACCCACCCTTGATCCCTTCTGTCCCAGTCAGTGGTCACCTTGTTTCTTTGCTCCCAGCAATAAGTGAGCTGTTGGAGCTTGTAAACACAACATTATGGTGAAACGTTCTGGAATAAACTCATGACCCATGCCTCTCCTCAGCTGTTGACAGTCTCTCTTTTTTTCAGTGGCTTCTGATACTGTCAATCATGCTATACTTTAGAATAGGTGAGCTGTGATTGGGATTGGGGCCACAGTACATTAAAGGTTTTGATCCTTCCTGACAGGGCACACCCAAGCGGTAACTCGTTCAGCTATTTGGGCCTCTGTGTTGCAGTGTTTTCAGGGATCGGCCCTCCCTCACCTGTTATTTAATCTTTACACCCAAGCCATGACTCAACTGCTCTTCGATCATGCAGTTCACTTCTATTCTGACGCCAATGACTCTCTGATCCTGCTCTTGCTTGAGTTGGTCATTGGTGGACGCCGATCATTGTTTGTGGGGTGGTCATTGACCGTTGGAAGGCTGAAAACTGCTTTAAGCTAAACACCAGTAGGACAGAAGTACTCATAACGGGGGTTGGAGTGCGCTAACCTCTGGGGCCCTGATTGCTGTCCAGCTGGATGGCCTTGATCCAACTCCTGATGCCTCGGTGCCTAGTCTAGGCTTTCCATTAGAGTCTGAGCTCTCTTTGACGCCTCAGGTCAACGCTGTTTCTAGCAGCTGCTTTTTGCCATCAAGACCTTCTCCCCTTTGACTATCGACCCACTTTAGAAATCTTCTTTTCGAATTGAGTGTAACATTACAGAGTAAAGATACTGTAAGGGATGCTTTGGCACATCAAAATAATATACCAAAGCAAAATGACCTGATAGTGTCTTAGGAAAATAAGGGTGGAAACCAGAGAAGAGTTAATGTCACAAAGAATGGACAATCAAACGAGGCAGATGAACGTGATTGGCCCTGGTTCGCTTGAGCCATTACACTTGCCAGAAAAGAGGAAGCTGGTAATTATCCTCTATAGCCATAAAGCATTGCTTCAGTTTGCTGTCTCCGAACTCGAGGGGTCATAGTGCACTATTTAAAAATCTTGACCTGATCTCTATTTTAAGAAAACACCAAATTGTATGTCTTCAGGAATAAATGCCCCAAATGTAGAAGGAGATAGTTATCTTTTTCAGGCGGCTGAGGGAAGACCAAAGGGAGGCTTATTACCTTGTTAAAATCAGGGTGTGGAATGACAGCAGCTAAGGAGGGGGCCTCAATTACTGGAAACTTGGTGATTGAATTTGGCCTGGGGGTCTCTGAAGTTACTGTTTAGATATTGCTGATCAATATGTATTGGCATGAGAATATATGTCCATTAGACACATTTTCAGCTAAAGTGAGATTTCTGGTTGATAAATGGAGGGTTAGTAGGATATCGGGGCACGTTATCATCTTAGGGGATTTGAATTGTACCTGTAGTTCCTTTGACTGTGACAATGTAATGGAATTGCTTGCCTTGCCCAGTGGTCATTCCAGGAAGAAGTTCTGTAATGGTGGGAAATGGGCTATTGTTATGCAAACACAGGGACTAATGCAAGTAAATGGTTTAATTAAAGGATATGATATGATATGATATGGCATTAATAAGCAGATGAAAGGGAAAAACATACATGGTTCAGGGGTTAATAAAGATCTACTTTGGATTATATTTTTATGGACAATTATGTGTTCAATAATTGCCTGTATCTTCATGCGACGAAAACCCCCTGAGTGACCATTGTTTAATGAGTTGCACATTACATTTTTCTGTTGTTTCCCAAATGAAGGTATGTGCACCTGAACTGGTAGTTAACATCGGGGCCAATAGGGTGACACAAGAGATCCATTGAAAAACGTAATGCTAAAATTGAGAGTATCATGGATACCACTGATTCACTGTATAAAATGGGGTTGTTTTAGATATAATGTTTGGAAGAAACAATTACTTCCAACTTGGATACCTATTGCTCTCAGCTCAACAGGAACAGATCACATTATAGACAGGGACAAGTGATCACTCATTCCTATGATGAACTGGTTGCACTCACAAGTCTAAAATGAGAGTAACAGTCAAATCAGTAAAGAATTTGGGTATTTCAGAGCTGGAGAAATATAAGATGATCACTAAAACTGTCCCAAAATACGAAGATTAGACCAAAGTACAGTCTCAAGACTCTATACAGATGTCGGATAGTCTTAAAAAGAATAAAGCAGGTCTCTTTTGGTCTCTAGTGAACTCGTTTAGGAATTTTAATAAGGCAGGCCAAATACAAGCTGTATCAGAAACGGATTGGGTAAATCATTTGGAATCCGTGTATGCTACTGATGGGACTGAGGGATGTACATTGGACTCTCTTAGTAGTGGTGAGAGTACACAGAGCAGCATTGATTTCTCACCACAGAGAATTCTGATAATTCTTAAAGGTGCAATTGAATCGAGGGCCCCCAGGCCCAACAAACTCTCAAATGAATTGTTTAAAGAGAACCCACTGTGTTGGGCATTTATTCTATCAGTTCTTTTTCTAGATGTTGAAAATAAAGGACTGTTATCTGACATACTGGAGGATCTCCCACATAATACCTGTGTATAAACACAGTCTCTTTTTGCAATCCAAAGAACTATGGGACAATTTCGTTATTAGATGCTGACAGTAAGATCTATGCTGTGGTGCTTCTAAAACACCTAGAGCAGTGGGCAAACAGCACGGGGTGCCTAAATCAGTGCACACAGGCTTTAGGAAGTTCCACAGAATGGAACTGAATGGGTTCATTCTTAAAATATGTCAAGATCTGGTTTAGTCTTCAACTTAGTTAGTCAAAAATTGCTTTAGGCAAAACTAAACAGGTGGGGGGATCCAACTCGGTTTATTAAATCTTATTATTAGGCTACATGAATCAACTGTGATCCCGGTAAGAATGAACAAAACATGAGATATGACCAAAGGGATCCCTGTGAATAATGGGTTAAGAGAGGGGTGCATACTTGTCCCCTGACTATTTCATCTTTATGAGTCAGATGGAACCTTGCTTTTTTATTGCACAGAAAGAAAGGTCAGATGCGAGCCAATACGAATGATTTCCTATTTATGCATTGCACAGTCGTTGGACTTCAGGAGATTGTTAACCGCATTTGAAAAGTTTGTTTCCACATTTTTTTGAAAATCTAAGTCCAAAATATTGAATTTCCCTGGAAGAGAAGCGACAGTTAAAGGGAAATGGTCTCTGGGTGGAGTTCAATTCAAAAAGGTAAATGCAATAGATTACCGCGTGATTTATATTTTAGGTTCCCAAAATAAGTGCAAAGTGATGAAATATTTCAGAAAAAAGATTGGTTTGTTTATCCCCCAGATGTTTTGCATAAAAAATAAGTATTGCCGATATTCTATTTTTTCCCTAGGAAAGTTTTATGGAGGTACCGTAATACCGAAATTAATCTATGGAATCGAAATGTATCCATACTGGGTTCTAGAATTTTTGGGTAAAAGGGAAAGTAGGCTTGGAGAAAGGTGAAGGGAATCCCAAATTCAGTCCCTACAGTGGTAATTTTGTACGACTTCGGTCTCTGTAGTATCTTGAGTGCGATAAGGTGGAAAAGGTTGTCATTTCAACACAAATTAGTGGCCCATGTTTGAAAACAATATATTCAGAATTAGGTAAAGGGTTGTACACGAGGGAAAATAAGACTTGAATGATTTTAGCATGTTGTGTGACCAAATGCTAAGTGGCCAGGGCCTGACAAGTGTATATCTGGGGCCAGATTACAGAATTTTTACAGCGGTGCAAGTGCAAAGTTGCACGGTATTAGCACTAGGGCAAAGTTTGCCCTATTTTTTAAAACACAAGGACACATTGGAAAACCATTGCACTGCAACATGTGCAGTTTGACATATTAAAAGCACTACGGCAAAAAGTGCCCTTGTGCAAAAAAGATGTGTTTCCACTGCATTTTTGCACCAAAGTTTGCCCTAGTGCTAATGCTATTAGCACTAGGGCAAACTATTCCCTGATGCAAAAATGCATCAAAAATGTATCTTTTTTTCATTTGGGCAATGTTTGCACTGTTGCTTTTAATATGCCAAACTGCACTTGTCGCAGTGCAATGGTTTTCTAATGGGTCCCAGTGTTTTAAAAAATAGGGCAATCTTTGCCCTAGTGCTAATACCGTGCAACTTTGCACTATCACTGCTGCAACGTTTCTGTAGTCTGGCCCCTGGTGGTTAACGCAAATAAGGAAAAGAAAGTTCGTAAATATTCTGACTGCTGGAGACTTACAGAGAAATTTAATCAGCGGAGAGGTCTTAGGTATTTGTCTCACGAACACAAGTAAATGGGGGAATTATTACATTATTGGAAAATCTTTCCATGTCAAAAGTTAATGTGAGAATTTACCAGGTTCTGCTGGAATTCACATACGACTAGAGAAATTCTTGTGAGACATGAATCCTACGGATTACAAAGGGACTTTGGAGCACCTTATTATGTATTGCCCGCAATTATCACTTAAACAAGACTTTTACTTTTTCAAATATAAGAACAAGACTCTGTTTTTTGCTCAATCAGTATTTTGGAAAAACGTTTTGATGGGGATACCAACTTCCTTAGCAATGCCACTGTGGGTTTTGGCATCTCCTTGTGTTTACAGGATGAAATTGAGTGAGGTGTAATGACATTTGGTTTTAATTCTGCTCACAATGAAATCATAAGGACTTTTTTTCTATGAAAACATGAATATTATTTGTTTTTAGGAATTGTTATTTTTGTATTGGAATTTTAACATGTACCAATTTATCTTTCGTATATTTAAATTGTTAAGGTTGAACTTTGTTTTAGCCAATAAACAATACAAAAAATGTTTTTTCAAGTATTTTTCTTTCTGTTTTTATTGTTTATGGTTTACAAAGAAACCTTTAAAAGAACCCATCAGTTAAAGCACATACAAGATGAGCAAATAAATGAGTGTCCACAATTTGATAATGCTACCACAGTAAATACAAATCAATAAAGATTAAAATGATATACAATACATTAGATCAATTTTTAAACAGTGTTTTCTCCAGTTTTTAAAAGGTGCCTATTGCCAAATTAAAATTAATTAATTAAATCATACTATATATAAAACAGCAGAATCTCAAACAACAGTTCATTATCCCAATATTTAAGAAAAAAGAGAAAAGAGTTAGTATACGTTGTTAATCGTATACAGACAAAAATGCAGCTAAATCTCAAATGGACATTTGTAATAATACTAATCTCAAACAACCATTCATTTTACTGGTACTTAAAATTCTCTGTCAATAGACATTCATAATAATACTAATATTACCTCCGTGAATTAACACCAGCATGGGATCCAGGTACTCATCGAGAGAATTCTCTATATGAAGGCCTATTAATCTACCATGCACAGAGAAAAGTAAAAATCTAAGATTCTGCAATCTGAAGCAAAGGCAGGTTTAGAGATTTGATGAAGGACGCTACTGCCAAACCTTCTAAAATATTCCGGATAGAAATACATCTGGACCAGATATAATTGTCATTACCCTTCATTCCCCACTTTGCAAACTTCTCCAGGTAGGTCACTTTCCTTGCCTGTAGCACTGGACCGTAAAGTAACAAGTGCTTCATTGTTTCTGTCTCCCTGTCTTCTCACAATATCAACACCAGGGGTTTACCAGACCTACAAGTTTCCTCCTGTAAAGGACCTCTCTTGATGACAAGATATTCCAGCGTAATTTGAGGAGTAGAGTGCAATAATACAGATTAGGGAATTGGGTGTGTAAAAATGAGGTGGACCCACGTCTTTTATGGTCCCACTGCAGATGGTTTAAGGATTGAGTGGAATGTCTCTGTTGTTACAGTCCAATCCCTTTCATATAGCAATCGTTTTACCTTCTTAGGGTTGGTAATCAGGGTCAGCCTATCTAAACCCAAGTCCAAGAATGACTTATCACAGATATCCCAAATAGTAGCCACATATTTGCTGGGGGGGGGGTTCCCAATTACACTCATGGGGATTAATTTACCCAGATCTACATGACAAGTGTTCTTTAAAGGAGCAATCATACTGCGAAAGAATGTCATCATACGCCATTCAACCCGAACCTGCAATGATGCTATACCAAGTTCAAACCAAATTGCCACCATTGGAATATTGTTGGGAACCCTTAAGGTCTCCACAACTTACCCTCCAGGGTATGCCAAAAAAATTAGCAATTCATTATAATGGAGCTCCATTGCATATATTATTTTGAGTACTATTTTCCTCTCGTAGAAGGAAATTGCAGGTTTCATAGAGAAACTGCCAAATGTATGATCAAGTTTCATTAACTGATTAGCTAATGGAAGTGCTTTCTGTTTAAGAAAGCCACGTATTCCACAGTTCGATGGTTGTGCTATCAATGGAAAACCCAGGTATAGGACCTTCGAGGCAATTTCTATTGGTACTCCACCCATACTCCATCCCATTGTTTTCCTTCTCATGCCTCTTGAAAACACCATAATACGTGTCTTCCTTGAGTTTATAATCAATCGATTAAAATGTGTATACTCTGCAAACCTATTAATCATTCTCTGTAGACCTACCCTAGTGCAATCAAGTAGGAGGAAATTGTCAGCATAAGCCAACCATGCAATACGTAAATTCCCCATATTTGGTGACACTAGGCCTGCCTCCTGTATACATTCCCCTATGTCTGACACATATAGGTTGAAAAGACAGGGGGATGAAGAGAATCCCTGTCTTAAACCTACATATGTCCCAATCCGCCGGTATAGATTACCCTCACAGATTCCCAAATTTTCATAGAGAGCCATAATCCAAATGAATAGGCCGGCCGTCTCGCATACCCCATTTAGATAGGTTAGCCCAAAGACATCCATGGATCACACAATCTAACGCTGTGGAAAAGTCTATTGATGCTACATATATCTCGCCTCCCGAGCTATCTCAAGCAGATTCTTGCAGAGCTCTCAATACCAACCCATTCAAATTAGTTGAATAACCTGTTCTAAATCCTGCCTGGAATTTGTTGAGACAATGAGAGCTAGCCAACCATTCATTCACATATTTCACCAGAATAGACGTGAACAATTTACAGTCCGCAACTATTAATGATATTGGTCGGTAATTTCTCACTTGGTCTCCCTCACCTTGTTAAAAATGGGCACTACATAAGCAGTTTGTCAACTGCTAGGAATAACACCATCTTTTACCATTACTCCTATAGAGAGCCATGGGTATCTGAGCCAAGCAGCGGGATTACCTTTAAAGGTATTATTAGTCAACCCATTTAGTCCTGCCAGCCAGGAAATCTTAGCAGTTTTTCTTAGTTTTAATACATCCTCATAATTAATAGTCGGCTGCCAAGGAACCATCACCTTCGCGTTCTAGTCTCTATATCTCTCTAATTCACCCATTGCCAAATCCCCATACAAGTCTGAGAAAAAGATGACCAATCGGGCTACTCAGACCGCATTCAACTGGCCAACTATGGCTGGCTCGTCGTGATGGTTAATGAGCTCCCAAAAAGCCCTAAGATCTCTTTTCACCAGAGTGCGGAGGATCAATTCTGCATCTCGTTGCATCATAATTGCCTTTCTATCATGGTAGTAATTTTTATATCTTTGGCCTTTTTGGATCTAACATTTTTCTCTTATTGATCATAGCCAGAACTACGTATTGATCTTAATGTCTGATTCAGATATCTTTTCTCTTTGGCAAAATTCTGGTCAAAGATATGTTTGTGCTTATTTACTGAAGTACCATACCTCATATTTGGAGAAGCCCTAATAAACAATTCACCAAGAAAATTATCAAATTCCATCGGAGTAAAGACATGTCATTTCCATTCCATATTAGTGACATTTATCATTTTCATAATTTCCCCATTAAGGGCCTCAATATTTCTTGGAGTCTATCTTATCCATTTGCTCTGACCTATGATTCTCAGTTTTTCAGATCCCCTTTTGATATCATATTAATAGGGAGAGGAAATTCTACCTTGAGTGTACTCTTTTCACTCCACGGATTCTGCATAATCGTTACCCCAGAATTAAGGTCAAAAAGAAAGGTATCCTGTTAGGGTTACTCCGGGGGCCGGCAGAGCCACACCTGGGGCCCGCAGACCTCTGGTGAACGGAAGGCCCTAATTCCTTTCTCTTGTCCCATAGAAGTCAAGGTCCACTCAAGGAGCAAGCCGCAATGCCGTTTATTACAGTAAATGAACAGGGATCAAATACTTGGCAATCCAGGCAAAATCACTCTTGCTCACAGGCCAGTTTTGTAGATAAATGATGTTATTATCTGCGTCACCCAGCAAGTTCCATCCCCAAACCTAACACCACACAGGATTGGCTCCCTAAGTAGTAGGTCCCTTATGGGAACGTATAGTGTGCAATATTAGTGGGGGCTGCTGGGTTAGGTGGTGTGCTCGGATCATCCCTAAAAATTGCTACTCTGAAACTGTTACATTGGCAAACCCTGTGATTGGTGGTAATTCCCACCACCTGTCCCTAGCCCCCAGAGTTCTGATTGATCAGGCCGCGGGCCCCTAAGCCTGGGACCAACTCTGGTCCCAGCCCGCAAAACACCTGTCCATGTATACTGTGTATCAACAATGTGTGACTATGTGATGGTGAGTAACAATGGTGTGTGCATACTACTGCCATGAGAGTGTTCCATTCCCACTGTATAATGTTGCTGATATGTTGTGATTTGTTGCAAGCTCGGTCTTAGATATGAGGCTGCTGTGCTATCCCAGCCTGTGGGCCACCGTGTGTGAGGCTGAATTACTTCGATTTGTTTTGTATTTTGCATGGACGGGTCCCTGCTGGGGCCAGTATCACCTTGGCTTGGTGTGTGTGGGATGCCGTTTGCAACATCGTGGCCTTGGCTGCAGTTGCGTATGCGATGGTGATTCTGCTTGCACAGCATCTCGCTGCTTGAGGTTTCTGTGAGATGATCTTGGCTTGCTGGATTTTCCTAAGGCCTACTCTGGCTCTGAATAGGTGTTCTGAAATATGTCCATAGATTAAAATGAGACATGGTCGGTCAAGTCCCTTGAGTGTTCCTGTCTTTCTATAGGGTTAATAGCAAGTAGCATCTGCAAGCATGTGCACGATCACTCCACGGATTTGGCATAATCGTTACCCCAGAATTAAGCTCAAAAAGAAAGGTATCCACATAATTGTAATCTATTGTCGATGAGCTGGCTCCTCAATGCCAAGTAGGATTAGTAGGGTTTACAGCATCGAGTTCTCCATTTAGGCACACCAGACCCATAGATTCTAGCGAAAGATTCCACATATTACCCCACTTTATCTTACCTCCTCCTCTCGACCCACATGGCATTACCTCACCCAGATCATAGTAGGAGCCATTGTGTGCTGTTCTACAATCTGAATGAACATCTCCTGCAAAAATCATTCTTCCATTCGGGGTGGCACAATGCCATTCCCGCTCCAATGTGGTAGTAATTTCCAGGAATACTTTCAGGTCAGCCATTCCATTATGCCAATACACATTAATAGGCAGGATTTCAACTAATCCTTCCAGAGAGGAAGCCTTAACTGCAAGGATCCCTAATGGGAGATTAGGAACTACTTTCGCTAATAGGCCGAGGGTACCCATAACTGCTATCATGAGTCCCACCGAGGGTCTATCTCCCTTATTTTGTTTGGCTAATTGGGAGAACACCTCATAGCCGTCTATAGACAGATTGTGAAGATGCCACGTCTCTTGTAAAAAAATGACATTATTTTCCTTCAGGATACTGGCAGTTGCTGGACTTGAGACTAAATGTAGGTTCCCCTAGAATTCCAAGACAGGAACTTCAAGTTAACATCCTCTTTATTTCTCAGTGCCGTAACCTTCGGATTTATTGGGATGCAATCATTTCCACAGGGCAGAGGTAATCTGAGCCCAATCTTGAATCTCTTTATTATAGCCTCTGGAATATTGCCTCCCTTGCCACGGATTACTCTTATCCGGGTGATGAACAACCTTTTAATTTTAATTTAATGTCATAATTCGAATCATTATTGGAGGCTTGCACTTCATCGCAGTATCTTAATTCC
Source organism: Ambystoma mexicanum (assembly GCF_040938575.1). Lineage (NCBI taxonomy): Eukaryota > Metazoa > Chordata > Amphibia > Caudata > Ambystomatidae > Ambystoma > Ambystoma mexicanum. Next base: position 262,285,316 of record NC_090921.1, on the reverse strand, counting down.
GCCTCCACCATTTTTATTTCGTACCCCAGCAGGCGCAAGGTTTCCACTTCGCCCAAGACTAGGTCCATAACCAACTCGGACCTGAGGTATATATTACAACTCTCCCAACAATCTCTGTCAGGGAATTGGATCCTATCTGAACCACATGTTGAGAGAAACCCCAAGCTCGGTATTTCTGAGAACATTTTCAAAACATTTCCCCGGTTTAGGCCTATTGGAATACTTTGTCCCCAAAGGCCCTTTATTTGTATAATTTTAAGGTTAGAACTATTGCTTCTTGGGTTTTTGGGGGATCTTTTAATGTCCCTCCAAGGCTATGATTATTCTACTTCCTAGGTTGGGTTTGATCTTTGAGTCCCTAAGCACCCCTCAGGATACTGTTAGAACCCAACTTGCCCAGGCTCATAGATCTTCTATCTTCAGTCATATATGAGTTTTTTTGATAAACATCAGAGCCCTGTGTTTGTATAGGTTTTTGGATGTACATTTCCCCAAGAAATTTTTCATGGGCGATAGGTTCACAAAGATCTTCTATACCCCTCTTAGCTGGGTCAACTACCTGTTAGTGCAGGTCTGGTTGTACATTTTCAAACAATCTCCTTGCTGTTTCAATATCAATCAGTGTCAGGATCATATCCATGAGAGTTAGTTTATTACTGGTACTGGCTTCTCTATTAGTGTAGCAGAAGTACCAGCTGGATCAACTCCATGTATAGGTATTTTTAAGTCTGATGTTAGGACCCCACATATTGGAATTCCCAAATTGACTGATTTATTGTGTCTATATATTATAATCTCCTCCAGATTAGCCACTATTCCAGTCTTTATAGTTTCATTAGGTGTCTTGTCTAATTTCTCCACATGGTCAGTCTGAATACCCGTATCTGCCCTACTGGAGCCTGACCTTCTCCCAATTACTTTTTTCTTCCCATACATAGAGTGCCCCGTCAGTTGTTCACCCATTGTCATCCGTATAGCTAATTTCATCAGAGAATTTATCTTCATTCAACACTAAATTCTCTACTCTATCTTCTTGGACCGATGTAATTCTTTTGATGGAGCATTTCCCCACATCTCCTTTTTCAACAAAGCCTCCAGAATAGTAAGATTCCAAAGATATTTTCTTGAAAGTAAGTTTAGTTTTTTCCCATTTCTTTCATTTTTCGGTTTCTTAGGCCAAGGTCCCTTTCTTTTAACCTTTGATTCTGCTCCTTTCTTGGCCATCTGCTCCTCTGTTAAATCTATAATAATACCACCCTGTCAGTTATCACTTGCTCTCGTGCTGGGTTACCCCTCCTTCTTTCTTGTACTGGTTCTTTATTAGGCGTCAGGTCTTTAGAGAGATCTATGATTATACACCACTACTTTGGTACGACTTTCTCTATTAATGGAATGCCCGTAGAAATTCTTGGATCAACCACACCACACTCCACTCGCAGGGCCATCATAGGGGTGTTCACTTCATGAACCACAGCAACCCCCACCTGATAGGGGGCTCCCCATAGACCCACTTGTGTCAAGTTTTCAGGGCTTAAATCTGATGGCTTCCTGGTGGCAGCAGAGGGCTTCTCTATGTCTTTACAATGCTTATGATGCAAACCCAACCCACAAGATTGTTCTGTTCCCTCAAGTTTATTATATATTTGGGCCAGGAGTTCCGAATGAGATCTGACTTCTACCCATATAGTGTCATAAAGATTTACAAAGGAGCTTAAAACCATATTCAAAGCAGAGACAGTAGTGTAAGTCTAATTCTAATGTCAACCTCTTTTAATGTACGATGCATGGGGGGTTCTTCTGACAATTATTCCAGAACCTCCGGCAAGAGGCCTCTTTCTCTTAACCAATTTTGCTATTCCGTGTATTTATCTATAAAATGTGTTAATTCGGGTAGGGGGGCCCAATGTGAGATGCATCACAGGGCTGCTGTAGCACGCTATTATAGACTGCCTCTGGATGATCCTTTAAATTATCTTGCATCGCAAGGTCTGCAAATTCAATGATACTTAAATCATTAGACACTCTGTGTCATTATCTCCCAACTTTCTGGCTGCCTCTGCCATTGCGGAATGATCAAATATCGCAATCCCTCTAAACGGTACAGTCGATTTTATTTCTGTGCTGGTACATGTATGTGTCTCAAAATAATTCTTAATTCACACCCCACAATGGGTAGGCACTGGGTGGCTTTGTTATGTCTTTGAACAGTTTTTTTTACTTAATAAACCTGCCCTTGGGTTAAAACAGAGTAATCCTTACCCGGAACACATCCTCCAGTTGGCCCAAAAAAAGCCCATTAAAAAGTATGGGCTGCTTCCCTTTTTTCTGGTGGTTATTCATCTTTATGGTAGTTAATCCCTCATTCCCTTCTAGTTGATTATCTACAATCACATCAGTATTAGTAGTAACTATTCCCTATAGGGGCATCATGCCCTTGGCCACATCATTGGGGTCGGACCCCATGGTGACCTCCTTTCGTATGGTCACTTCCACCTGTTTTGATACCTCCTCCCCCAGATGCTATTCAAGAACGGCCATCAATCTATCTTCCGGCAATACAATAGGGATTTCCCTCTCCACAAGACAGGAATCATAGTTGGTAGCAGGATCATTCACCTTAAAATTACCACTTTAGCTTGTTCATGTCACTCTCACCTGGTATCCACGGGGGCGTGCTTGTGTGCGAAGGATGATGTCTGCACTGGTGTTGTTCTGCTTAATGAGGGCCTGCTTGCGTCTTCCCTTCTGTCTTGCCTCAGGGGATGTTCGTCTGCAAGTTGAAACAAGATATTTGCCAACTGTGTGGAGCTGGTTTTGGGTTTCACCTCCTTCCCCGTTATCCTTCTCTTTCCCTGGCTCACCTTGACTATTATATGGGTGAGCTCTCCGTCCTGCACACTCTCTGGCAGGGGCGCGGTTACTCTGTAATTCCAGGATCGAGTTACTTCACTTATCCGATGGAGGTTGCTGAAGTGGATGGACCGGAGTAAGCAGGTAAGTCTCTATTTCAATAACTCCTTGAAATAGCTGCCTTAAGTCCTTGCATGCAAGATATCTAATGTTTGTTTTTTTTGTCTTTCAGGTGCGGCACAAAAGCGGTTTTCGGATGATGGATGACTCTCCTGACAATGATGTGCAGGATTCTTGCCGGTAAGTAGAGCGCTGTGTGAGATGCGCTAATAGTTTGCTTTATTTTAGCATTCTTGTTGTGTGCGACTAACCTGCTTTGTCTTTTCTGTTCGGCAGATGCGGCGCTTTTCCAGGAAGAAGATGGAAGGTCCGACTGACATGTCGAGATGCGGCGCGATGCAGAATGATGGAGACTGCTCTCTGGAGTTCCTGGAGGAGGCCGAGTCAGGTGCGTCGCTACCCGAGAGGATACCTTCTGTTCTGATCTTCTACAGATGCGGCGGCCCTTGGATAAGCATAAAGGCGAGGTCCGGATGTTCTGCAGGTAAGGCCTTCAATGCGTGAATAACTCTTGTTCTTCTATTTTCACAGGTGCCGATGGATAGAAGACTTTGGATGGGCGTGGCAGAAAGGAAGCAAGAACTGACACGGTGAGCGTTATGCTGCAGGAGTGCAGATTAACACGAAGCATGTTCAATTTGCAAGGCGCGGTTTAAATAGCCTTGCAAGTAGTTCCAGGAAAATAGTCCCCTTCATCGTATCCTGTCTCACTGGTAAAGTAGTCCCAAGCTACACCCTGTACTGAATGGCTCAGCATCTCAGAGCCAAATAAATGGACCATGTATTTAACACTTACCATGAGCCCGTGGCGCCAGGACTGAGCCCAGGTGAGCTAGCTGGGGCCTGGGAAGTCCCAAAGGAAGCCAGAATCTGGGCTGGGCTCGCAGGTTTCAGGGTTTTGGGGTCATGCACCATGACAGTTCAATTGAAACTTCCCCTAATAAGGGCAGCAGGGCGAGCTCAGCCATAAAATATCCATCTACATTATGGATTAAGGCTATAGCAGTATCGCCCCCTTGTTTGAGTAGACAGGCGATAACTTCAACCTGTATAGAAGTATTCTCAATAAGTTGGGGTTTAGCCTCAAGCGATGGAGCCTTAAATGCTAAAGCCCGATCTCCCACCTTTATCTTTCCCTGCAACATTATATCTTTTTCTGTTATACTTTTATCCGTGATATCCATAATATATTCACTTGAATCATCAGCTATTAATTGGCTTCTAAACCGTTTTCGTGGCTTTGTAGTACAATATGTATACAGAGAATAGAAGACAGAAGAGGGAAAGCCAAATGTCCCAACAGAGGAGGGCAAAATTTTAAAAAATGATAATCACTCAAGAGGGAGAATCACAGTCAAACCTTTTAGCAATAATGCCCCAGAACCAGGACTACCGAAAAACCCTCACACGTATGTATATTGTTCACACAATTAAAGATAAGGCACTCTAAAATAGGAGGGCACTATACGATGTTAGTGTATAAAATTTTAAATCTAACTACAAGCACTGATAAGAAGGAAAGACTGGAAAAGATCACACACACAGTTCTAAAATCCAGCCACCCGCTGTTTTCTAAAAGCTACAATTAATACGTATTTTATCATTCATATAAACTACTTTTTTTAATTTTCAAAAAAGAATAATGGAAATACTATGATCCTACTCAAAACAATCCAACTTCATTAAAAATTAATTTCAAAATTTTAAGTTCAAATAAAATCCACAGTAGTCCCAAAATTTCAAATTTCCCAGAGGTAGCAAGTGCACAAAAGTGCTAAAGTGCAGAGTCTGTTTGAACATCCAATAAGAAAAAATAGCAATTCACACCATTTGTATACAATTTAAAATATACACCCCTAACAAGGTGGGTAATTAAAGCAGGAGATTTAATGGAGCTCATGTGCCATCTTCTACGGCTATGGCATCCAAATCTTGGTTATATGTGGTGTTTTCCATTGTAAATATAACTTGGGAGAGCTCTAGAACGTGGCCCACAGTTACTCCACCATCTGGAAATCCAAGGTACAGTTAGTTAACAAACCGCCTAGAGAGAGAAGTAGGGGACCCACATAGGAATTTTCAAAATGGTTGAGTGTCAAAAAGCTCATAAGAACAAGTCGACAGTTACTCTCCTAGCTGCGTAGAGTATAGCACTAATTTATGGAGTCAGTGCCTGTGGAATCCAACAAATTATAAAGAGCAAAGCTCAGAGAGGCCAGATACAGAGAGCTCAAAGGCCCGAAGCCCGCAGTCACTTCCCCGATCCACCATCAGTGCAGATCAAGGCTCAGAGGCACCTGAAGCGGGAAGCTCAAAGGCCTGCAGCCCACAGTCACTTCCCAGCTCCAATCGGCTCCTCTAATAGATAGCCCTTAAACGTATGGCCAATATTAGCACACCCTTTTCCCACTTCCTCCACAGCGAGATTCCTGAAGCCTGGGATATCGACAATGTAAATAGGCTCCAGTTCCCAGAGTAGGTATAAGGAGGGTAGAGGTATGTCTCCAAACGCGATCAGTAATGTTAGAATGTTATGTTAGAATAATGGGTAAACAGTCGGGGCAGAACACTTACTCGCCACATGGACGAGACACAGCTTCTATCGGCGAGCAAGCAGCGGCAGCGGACACCAGACACACTGCTCCACACACTGCACTGCACTCCATACCTGTGTACAGAGGCATTGCTAGTGGGGAGGCCTGAGGGGGCTATAGCCCCGGATCCTTTGGTTGTAGCCCTGGATAGAAGCTCAGAAGCTACAAACAAAAGGCTAGCTAGCCCCGAGTCTCGACAGCCCTGACATTAGCCTAGCCCCGGATCTTTTCCAGACCTAGCAACACCCCTGCCTGTGTAGGTTTTCATGGGTCTGCCTACCTAAGGACCGCCTCGTAGCTACAGCAATCAGCAAAGACAGACTTCTGACTAAACCACCAAAAGCGCTGCCAGTAGTGCTTTAGATTAAGAGTTTTTCAGAGCAGATACTCCTCCACCAGTGACACCACACACACTGCTCCACACATTTCAAGTTATGTTCCTCCATTCTCTAATGTATTTTGCCTTTGCGAAACTTTAGCTCCTTTTTCGCTCATCTTTCTTAATAATTCTTCCCATTTTTCTTTTCTTTATGCATTATTCTCACTTACTGATTATTAATAAAACACTTGATTCAGTCAAGTTATTTTTGAAAAACTGAGTATTACTATGGGCCTTATTAAGCGAATGGAGGTAGCCATGGAGCTATTAGCTCCATGGTTGCCTCTGTTCCGGGCTCCATTACCGGGTTCCCGCAATGGGGACTTACCAGGTTACTCCGACATAGGAGGACCCAGTAATTCCTCCTTGCAGGAATCCATCCCCATTCCCATTTGAGCCCCCATAGGGCTCAATGGGAATGGGGAGGGAGGTAATAACAGGCAGATTACATCTGGCCCGTTATTGCCTCCCTCTTCCCCATCTGGCCTGTTATTGCCTCCCTCTTCCCCTTGCCCAGGCGTCCTTTCTGGGTCCCGCGATGGGAAGCTCGTAATCGGCGCTCCCGGAACGAAGGGGGCCGGTCCCCTACCGGCCCCCTTCATTACACGAGCGCCAGCCTTATAATGAGACCAAATGTATTTTAAGTATTAAAATGGATTTGAATTAAAATGTAATTGGGTATTTTATTAAGTGATTGTTAATCATTTATTGGATTCAGTCCGTTTTAGAATTGTATGGGCCTCATTACGACCCAATCGCTAAGTGGTTAACGGCGCCGTAAAAGGCTGCAGCGCCGTTAACCACTTAGCGCCTTACTACGAGGTCCCTTTGCGGGACCCGACCTTAACGGCTGGTCTGGACCAGCCGTTAAAGTAGGGACCCGCAAAGGGACCTCGCAGGCAATTACGGTACCGCAATTTGCGGTACCGTAATTGCCACCTTCCCCATTCCCATTGAGCCCTATGGGGCAAAAATGGGAATGGGGAAGGGCCAATGGTAAATGGGTAATTACCGCCCCGCCAACCTTGGAATGGGGCGGTATTTCCCCATTTACCATTGGCAGACTCGTTACAATACTGGCAGCAACCCTGGTGCTAATAGCGCCATTGGTTACCGCCGGTGTTGTAATGAGGGCCTATATGTGGCGGCTGCTTCTACGGTACATGGCTTGCTTGACTAACTCAATGCCAGCTACACTGCCCAACTGCGTCTTGGAACCCCCACTCCATGTGACTCAAAGTGCAGAAGTACAACTTTGCAGGCGTGATATGGTCAGAAGATAAGGAGCGTGTTGGCTTCAATGTTGCTTGATATTATATGATTTGATATGGCATTTATAACACGCCTATACACAAGTGTTTGAAGGCGCAACGAGGCAAGGTGTTTCAAGGCGCGACGAGGCAAGGGGGGGAACAGAGGGAAAACAGACAACTATCCTACTAGGCCAGGTGACATTCAGATCGTACAAGTACAGGGGAGGAGGGTAGAGGAAAGTGCGGGGGAGGGGAAGCGTAGGGACAGTGCAGTACATGGGATAATAGAATAAACAAAAAGTAAAAAGTACGGCCAGCAGGTGGCAAGTGCAAGGGTGAGTGCAGGCATCAGGTGACAAGTGCTGGTAGTGGGACTGTAGGGATACAGAGAACAGTCCCCCACGGGGGCTGAAATGGGAATGGGGAAGCTCCGGGCCCGGGTTCCTGGAGGGAGGAATTACCGGGCCCTCCAAACCTGGAATGGCCCGGTAATTCCCCATTCTTGGAACCCGGACGCGATTTTGGCAGCAGCCATGCCGCCCCAATCGGCTCCTCTAATAGATAGCCCTTAAACGTATGGCCAATATTAGCACACCCTTTTTCCACTTCCTCCACAGCGAGATTCCCGAAGCCTGGGATATCGACAATGTAAATAGGCTCCAGTTCCCAGAGTAGGTATAAGGAGGGTAGAGGTATGTCTCCAAACGCGATCAGTAATGTTAGAATGTTATGTTAGAATAATGGGTAAACAGTCGGGGCAGAACACTTACTCGCCACATGGACGAGACACAGCTTCTATCGGCGAGCAAGCAGCGGCAGCGGACACCAGACACACTGCTACACACACTGCACTGCGCTCCATACCTGTGTACAGAGGCATTGCTAGTGGGGGGGCCTGAGAGGGCTATAGCCCCGGATCCTTTGGTTGTAGCCCTGGATAGAAGCTCAGAAGCTACAAACAAAAGGCTAGCTAGCCCCGAGTCTCGACAGCCCCGACATTAGCCTAGCCCCGGATCTTTTCCAGACCTAGCAACACCCCTGCCTGTGTAGGTTTTCATGGGTCTGCCTACCTAAGGACCGCCTCGTAGCTACAGCAATCAGCAAAGACAGACTTCTGATTAAAGCACCAAAAGCGCTGCCAGTAGTGCTTTAGATTAAGAGTTTTTCAGAGCAGATACTCCTCCACCAGTGACACCACACACACTGCTCCACACATTTCAGGTTATGTTCCTCCATTCTCTAATGTATTTTGCCTTTGCGAAACTTTAACTCCTTTTTCGCTCATCTTTCTTAATAATTCTTTCCATTTTTCTTTTCTTTATGCATTATTCTCACTTACTGATTATTAATAAAACACTTGATTCAGTCAAGTTATTTTTGAAAAACTGAGTATTACTATGGGCCTCATTAAGCGAATGGAGGTAGCCATGGAGCTATTAGCTCCATGGTTGCCTCTGTTCCGGGCTCCATTACCGGGTTCCCGCAATGGGGACTTACCAGGTTACTCCGACATAGGAGGACCCAGTAATTCCTCCTTGCAGGAACCCATCCCCATTCCCATTTGAGCCCCCATAGGGCTCAATGGGAATGGGGAGGGAGGTAATAACAGGCAGATTACATCTGGCCCGTTATTGCCTCCCTCTTCCCCATCTGGCCTGTTATTGCCTCCCTCTTCCCCTTGCCCAGACGTCCTTTCCGGGTCCCGCGATGGGAAGCCCGTAATCGGCGCTCCCGGAACGAAGGGGGCCGTTCCCCTTCATTACACGAGCGCCAGCCTTATAATGAGACCAAATGTATTTTAAGTATTAAAATGGATTTGAATTAAAATGTAATTGGGTATTTTATTAAGTGATTGTTAATCATTTATTGGATTCAGTCCGTTTTAGAATTGTATGGGCCTCATTACGAACCAATCGCTAAGTGGTTAACGGCGCCGTAAAAGGCTGCGGCGCCGTTAACCACTTAGCGCCTTACTACGAGGTCCCTTTGCGGGACCCGACCTGAACGGCTGGTCTGGACCAGCCGTTAAAGTAGGGACCCGCAAAGGGACCTTGCAGGCAATTACGGTACCGCAATTTGCGGTAGCGTAATTGCCACCTTCCCCATTCCCATTGAGCCCTATGGGGCAAAAATGGGAATGGGGAAGGGCCAATGGTAAATGGGTAATTACCGCCCCACCAACCTTGGAATGGGGCGGTATTTCCCCATTTACCATTGGCAGACTCGTTACAATACCGGCAGCAACCATGGTGGTAATAGCGCCATTGGTTACCGCCGGTGTTGTAATGAGGGCCTATACGTGGCGGCTGCTTCTACGGTACATGGCTTGCTTGACTAACTCAATGCCAGCTACACTGCCCAACTGCGTCTTGGAACCCCCACTCCATGTGACTCAAAGTGCAGAAGTACAACTTTGCAGGCGTGATATGGTCAGAAGATAAGGAGCGTGTTGGCTTCAATGTTGCTTGATATGATATGATTTGATATGGCATTTATAACACGCCTATACACAAGTGTTTGAAGGCGCAACGAGGCAAGGTGTTTCAAGGCGCGACGAGGCAAGTGGGGGAACAGAGGGAAAACAGACAACTATCCTACTAGGCCAGGTGACATTCAGATCGTGCAAGTACAGGGGAGGAAGGTAGAGGAAAGTGCGGGGGGGGGAAGCGTAGGGACAGTGCAGTACATGGGATAATAGAATAAACAAAAAGTAAAAAGTACGGCCAGCAGGTGGCAAGTGCAAGGGTGAGTGCAGGCATCAGGTGACAAGTGCTGGTAGTGGGACTGTAGGGATACAGAGAACAGTCCCCCACGGGGGCTGAAATGGGAATGGGGAAGCTCCGGGCCCGGGTTCCTGGAGGGAGGAATTACCAGGCCCTCCAAACCTGGAATGGCCCGGTAATTCCCCATTCTGGGAACCCGGACGCGATTTTGGCAGCAGCCATGCCGCCAATAGCGGCATGGCTACCGCCGAGGTCGTAATGAGGCCCATTATCACAACTGTGCGGGCCCCTGACAAGGCCATTATCTCCACTGGCACAATTAGGATGCTAAGTTTGGTAGAAAAGAAAAAAAGGGAACCAGGCGGTTGGGCTGGGGCCTGCTAGAGACTGTGTGGGAAGGCTGTGTTCGGTAGACAGGGAAGGCAAAGGCTAGCCTAGGCATGCATGAGAAATAGTCCAATGAGAGCCAGGGGGACAAGGGGGCGCCTGGGCAGAAAGCGAGCGTGTCAATGAGGAAAGGAGATGGATAAAGCAGGACGAATGCGATGGACGAAGAGTATAGGAGAAAAGGCAGAGCAGGCACGGCACATAGGCAGAGGTGCGACATCACAGAGGTAAGGGATACAGGGAACATAAATAAAGATGGCGGCAGAGAAAAAAGAATGGTAGGTTGTTTCGGCAGATAATAACTGCGTTACCCACGCTCTGGTTTGCCAGTCCAAATTCTCAGGACGATAACCAGAAATATCTAAAGTGTCTTTGTGGTCATTCATTGTTGGGTCTTGCAGAAGATGGCCAGTTCCCTGGCACTGCTAAGTCAATTATTTATTTATTTGAATTTGTAAAACGCACAAACAGCCCGCAGACATCGAGGCGCTGAAACAGAGCTTAAGAATGAAGCCGCCCTAGAGAAAAACTTCTAGATTATGAGTGACTCATAAATGCTTTTAATCACTCGCCCTGCCGTGGGCTTTTGGAGAGGGATAGACAGTTGTCTTGGCAAACCCCTGTTCTTGCCTAGTAGGGAACAGAGTTAATGCGCTGATGACAAACAGGAAAAAATCAGAGCGAATTTCAACACACACCAAATCGTCAATCTCACATTTTACCTTTCGAGACTTTATGCGTCATGAAAATACCTCTGTAAAAAGCAGTGGTGGCAGCGGTCGCCTAGATCTTCGATTCCCCCTCCCCGTGGCATTATCCATGGATCCTGTTTCCTGCATCACATTGGTGTCAGTGTTACGCTTCTGACCCATCACCCATGTTTTGACTGACTTGTCACAGGAGGTGTGCAAAAGGTACATAAAGTGTGCATGTGTGCATCGTTGGAAAGGAACCAAATGTGTGGGCTTGTCTTGTTGCTGCATCCCAAAGAGGAGACTCTCCAGTGAGCATCAGTCCTCCCTTCACCTCATGCAGTCCACGTTCACAGGTCATCAGGCTATCCCTTGATGATGGGCTCTGGGGCAGGGTATCAATTCAGGATGTCTGGACCTTTGGCACCCAGCGCTTCAGGCGGAAATGTCACCACCTCATATCCTCAGGGAACCATCAAGACTAGAGGCGGTGTTGGCCACTCATGCCGTCCCCGGATCTCATCCAGAAGTAGGGTTGCCATTTGGACACCACTAAAAACTTGAACACATTGCACAGCCCCTCATCATTTCATTAAAGTAGGTTGATGGGTGTATTAGATGTTATTTAACCATCAATATTTCCAATAAATGCAGAATATTAATTGACAGAAATGCACCTGAATCTATGGTTTAAAAAAAGTACAGATAGTAAGTTAGGGAGAGGTTATTTTTTAGGGGTTGTGTGTGGCAGTGGTATGAAGAGAAACTAAGGGACATTTACCCCACATTTTGCTGCTGATGTGAATTTAAAAACAGTAATAATTCAAGAAACACTTGGGGGTTAAGACGGATATAGAAAGTTAGCCATGGTGGGAGGATTTTTCGAGGCCACCCTATTATGGAGAGGTTAGCCAAAACCCAATCAAGGTAAGGTAGTTCTGCAGTTGAGGAGTAGTCTCAGGAAAAGTGTGAAAGCACTCAAGGGATACAATGAGTCCACACACAGCAAGCCCAGAAAATCCACTTATATAGTACGTATATCAAAATACTATTATTTATTAAGCCTTTAGTACACACTAAGCATATACAAATCACAGGTAAATATTGTCACACAAACCCTTATAGAACCTATATACACATTCACCATCAGGAGAGATAGACTTGCCTGTGTATCAGTTACCAGTGCAATATAGGTACAAGTCAAATGAAAGGAAAATGGGCAGAACATTTTAGAATCAACACAGGAACAGTTTCCCTCAATCTTATAAAGTCCAACCCTAATATGGTTTGGGGCCTTGTGCCCAGTGGTCACCAGCTCCGAAGTGTAACTTCTTCAGGTAAGTTTATATAGAAAGAATGCTGTGGGCTGTGGTAGTCAACACTGATAAGTTCCAAAGTTATATAAAGGGTTCAGTAAAGTTCAGATAAGTACTCAACTCAATCCACACACCAGGATAGGCCTAGTAAAGGATTTGTATTGCAATTGCCACCACCAAGGGTCAGGTCAGAGTGAGTTAGGGCCAGGACGTTACACCCAATGTAACCCTATGGAGGGCAGGCAACGGACAAAACACACCTATGTTAACTTACTCCCCTGACTCCAATTCTTCCAGAGATCACTGCAGGCATTTTCCAGAATCTGTTTTCTGAGCTTGTTCCAGTCAAGGACTACTCAGGGTTGTGGGTGCAGAGGTCCCTTTCAGTGTCAGAATTTAGTTTTGGTCAGTCGGGGTGCACCGGAATCAGTTCCAGGTAGCTTCCAGTTGAAGACCCAGACAGTGGAGGATGATCACTTCTGCAGTGCAGACTCCCTCAGGACACCTCACAAGATTGAAAAAGGACTGTTGTAAGGGGAGACATCACTGTCAGGTGGCACCAGGCGAACATACAGCCGCAAACACAGAAACAGGTTCAGCACAGCTTCCCTCAGTGAGACGGCTGAACATGCAAGAACAGCCGACTTGTGGCACAAGCCAAAGATCTGCAAAGTTCCAAAGCTCTGCTTGGAACAAAGAAGAATCCTTGAGAAGGGGTCGAGAGTGGCTGTTCCTACTGGTCCAGGCAACATAGCACCAAGGAAGGCCTTCTTTTGGTCAGGCAGAGGAGCTGGGATGAACTGGGACACCACTGGAGTCGATACTGGTCAGCTGCAGAGGTCATCTTCAGGTTGTCAGGAGGTTGCTCTTCTTTGTTAAAAAAAGCTTTGGCTCCAACAGTGATCATAGGAATAGTTGCAGCAGTCTGCATTTAATCCAAGATTCAGGCTGGGATCAAGTCCAAGCCCACCAATGGTAAGGATCTGCATCATTCAAACAGCCAGGGGTTGTCCAATCATCGAAAACCACTGGTCATCACATCTTAACAGTGACAGACGACTTTCAGGCACCAGAGGATGCAGATTGGGATGAGACAGTCCAAGTCTCTTTCTTTGGCTAATACACACAAAACCCTGTTTGCCGGCAAAAGCAGCAGCTTTCCCCTGAGAAAGGGATTTCCATATAAGGCACTTACTGACCTGCAAAGGCAGGAAGAAGATCAAATAACAATAGGGTCAAAGAACAAGCAAAATATCTTGAGGCACAGCCATCTTAGTGTGCTATCCACTTTTAGTAGCCATTTGCGAGAAATGCAATGGTACACAAGTAAAATAACAAAAATAGTAAACATATCACTGCTGCCACCAGCTTGGCTCAGGCACATATTAAAATTAACCAAAAAGCCATTGTATTAAAAGTTACAAGGATAGACAGTATCCTAACTGCACCACACTGGGAGTTGTTGTGTGCAATTATAAAAATACAATAATTCATAAAGAGAGACATGGACCTCATAACAAGGTTGGTGGTAACCCACCAGTGCTACAAGTGTAAGGGCCTCATTACAACCCTGGCGTTGGACCATGGTGCTATTAGCACCATGGTCCATGCCGGATTCCGCCATGGTGGATGGCGGATTTACCGCCCCATTCCAAGGTTGGTGGGGCGGTAAATCCCCATTCACCATGGCCTCTTCCCCATTCCCATTTTTGGCCCATAGGGCTCAATGGGAATGGGGAAGGCGCTAATTACGGCACCGTAAATTACGGTGCCGTAATTAGCACCAAGGTCCCTTAGCGGGTTGGACTTTAACGCCTGCAAAAAGCAGGCGTTAAAGTGTGAATCTGGCGTTAAGGGTTAACCCCTTAACGCCAGGGTTGTAATGAGGCCCTAAGTCCCCATTCCCGTGTAGTCCTATACGACTCCACGGGAATGGAGACATGGAAGCACTGGCACCATTGGTAACGGTGATGTATGTGTTACTAGCAACTTACACTGCCACCCTACACAGTGTACTGAGGAGACCCCCGGCTGGCCCATAGAGTCGGGGTTGGCTCCAAAAGTACTTTCAGATGAGATAGCTGCACCTTGAGATGGATGGGGGGGGGTGCAGATGTATTACTCCAACACCAATCAATAAGGACAACTCAATGGTTTGGCAAAGGGAGTCCGTTTAATGACAAGTACAAAAATGGGGAGTCATGGAAATCAGCAGTGATGCAATAGTCCGTCTCGCTTCAACTCCACTGAACTTCACACAAAACACATCATTTATACTGAAATTTCGTCATAAGTGACGAGTAACACTCAAAAGTTAATAAGCATTTCTATTGGTTGGGAAAGGTAACTGTAATATAGGTGCTATATCTGTATATGGTAACGGAGTGAGGGATAGGGTAAAACACTATCAGGTGGGCGTCAAAGCCCTTCCTTCAAAATGACTACTGTGGACATCACCAAAAGTACGACATCCATTGGCTCTAATAACTATAGGACCGTAGCTTATTTGGTCCATTGTGATTGGGTTGGCACCACTTTATTTAGCAGCACGCAGAATGGACAGCCAGGTGCATGCTGCCCCCTCAGCTACCCAGCCATCCTCCAATTAATGTTACAATAAATCATCACTTCAGCAACAATATGTCAATTATGTTACTGTGGTTGGCCTCGAAACTGCATCTTCTGCCTGAGAAAGTTCTGCTATCTTCTCCTGGGTGAATGCCACGCGTAGGTGTGAACTCGTGCTTCTCCTCGCTTGGATGGTCAAGTGATGCAGACACTGTGAATTTGCCTAGTTTCTCTCGATTTGTGCATTTAATTCTTATTCGGCTTGCCACCTGCCTACGCTTCCTTATCTTGACCTTTCAGAGGCAGGATATTCTGTTCTTAAGTTTCGATTAGATGTAGCTACTGTTTGTTCCTTCTATTGGTATGACCTTGGCTCCTTTGGCAGGAGTTGCATCTGCTGAGTTTCGATTCAGCCATCTCTTCTCATTTTGCTAGAATATGAATCTTGTCTTGTTTGGCCTCTAGTAACCTAAATTGATTCTGCTTTTCCTGTACAGTGAACTCGCACTTATAATACTGTGCTTCGTTTTGAGGTAGATTATGTACAATGGTGTTTGCCACGCTGTTCTTCTACTAAGCATAGCAAGCCGTACTGTTTTCTTCGCTTTCTTGCATTTCAAGGATATGTAGAGGCGTAAACTGATTGACTGTAATCATTTTGCTTACAGCTCAACTCTCTTACATTTTGATAGCTTCCTATCACTATAAGCTCAGGATCTCTTTTCTCATGACATTTCATCTCCTTGTGTCATTCTTGGTTCATCATTTGTTCTATCTGTGAGTCCGTCCGGGCTCTCATGAAGTCACCATTTGCGTTCCATTAAGACCTTTTTGATTTCTTCTGGGACGGTACTTAGGCAATCTTCATTTTGTCTCATTTGTTGGTAGGGTTTTCTCAATGGATATCTAACTGCCCATGTTTGTCTGGTTATTGGTACTTCAATAGGTGTTGCTGTCCTGATGGGTACTGGGCAGAGCCCTACTGCGGCTCTCTGCTGGTTTATTTGCTCATCATACATCACATGTTTTGGTGTGAATGTTCCTGGTACTTCAAAATGGGCGATGGGAGTGCAGGCTTTATTTGGGATATCCTCTACACTCCCCCCTCTGGGCGATTCATCGACCACTTTCACCTCCTCCATTGGATGCAATTCACTCGATTCTTCTATATTTTTCTTCACTTCATCGCCTGGGTTCATTCCTTCTTCATCTTCTGGATCTATACATGATGGTTTGAAAAAGTGTCTCTTTGGAGTCCATATTTTTATGAGTCCTTCCAAGCTTCCTGCTGTCCTTACATGTTCGTCTTTATTCCATGTCATTAGTTGACATTGTCCATTTGGGATACAGTAAACCCATCTTCCCACATAGTTCCTGTGCTTCCTGGGATAGTGAAACTTTGCACCTTCTGGTGCGTGCCTGCTGGCCTTCACAAAGTCTCTTATTTCTTCATCAGTCATGTCTTTGGGCTTCCATTCTGGCTTGACATCAATCATGATCTTCATCCCTATGGCTTTCTTCGCAGGTTTCTGGCATTGCGAGATTATTATCTTGATAACAGAAAATCCTAGTAATATCATCACTAGCAGGGCTCCTAAAAATTTGAATATGTCTGCTATCCATTGTGGGATCCAAGAGAATAGTGATCTAAACCATCTGTCATCATCAACTTCGTCAGTTTTGTTGATCATCAGGTTCTGCAGCTTTGTCAGTATACCCATGGCTTCTGGTATGGTACCATTTTCCTCGTCTTGAGAGGGTGGAAATGTGCAACATGATTTTCCTATTTTTGTACAAACTCCTCCATCCATAGCTGTGATCATGTCAAGTACATATCTGTTCTGGAGAGTCATCAGTCGGATGGCTCTTAATTCTTCCTTAATTGCATTGAATCCTTTAATTGTCGTGTTTATAGTCTGTAGTAACTCCCATCGTGTTATCTGTAACCATTTAGTATTTGCTCCAACTTGGAATCTGGGCATGAAAATTGTTGCAAACAGTGATGAGGTGAGGCTGAATAGCCTGTGTTCGTATGGGATTGCATGAAAAGCTTCTTCTGATTTGGCAAAGAAGTAGTTCTCTCTCTTTATTAGAGTTAACAGTTCCACAAGTCTCTTCTTTCTTAGGTGAGCATCTGCTTTTGGGAAACTGTCAATATTCAGGTCAGTTTTTGGGATCACCAATGCTGGAACGTGGACGTTAACTATCGTTCATATGCCTCCCCAGTCTCTTGGCAGTCTGATGTATGCTTTGGATCCACACGCCAAATAATGGTCCATAATCACTGCAGTTCCATGTACGATTCCTGGAGCATCAAAAACTCGTCCACAGTTCTGATTCTCTCCCATCTTCCTTGTGCCGTTATTTCTGAAACAGAACTTTGAGCTTTTTAGTGGCACTTTCTGCAGGGGTCCTCCTCTGTCTTCAACCCATGTGAGTAGTTTTGCAATTTTTGGCCATAATGGCTTGCATCAGTTTCGTACTATGTTGATGGTTGGCTCGTAGTGACCGAAGACCATCCATGCTCGGCATATCACTACTCCTTTCTCCCATCCATCTGGTGAAAGCACTGTTCCCCAAATTTGCATTTGGCCTCTATTCTTCCATCTCTGCACTTCTTCTGGAGTTTTTCCTTGGACATTTAGCTTCTGATTTTCTTCTCTCCTAATCTCTGCTCCTTTAACTCCAGGCTTCTCATATCTTCTCACAATGTGTTCCGTCTTTCCATTGTTTATTGTCTTTGTGTCCTGGACATAATCATCTTCATTTGGATCAGTTGCTTCAGTTGCCCATTTCAGAGAGGCATCACTAAGCATGAACTAGCCTTCGGTCTTTCCCATTGCTACGTGTGACATACAGTGTGCTGTCTGGACATAAATTTCTACAGCCACAAAGATTTTGGACTTCCCCATGCTGTATGGTAGAAGTGCACAAACAAAGCATTCCCCTTCTGAACTTCGTCTTCCAACTTCTTTCATGTGCTGGTACCAAATGTTGTTTCCCAGATGTGCTGTGCTGTCCACGTAGTTGTTTAGTTCATTGTCATCTCCATGCATACTTCTCTTGATTCTTAGTGTTTTTCTGTAGTTGACTATGACTACATACATCCCTGAAGGCATCGGTATGGCTTTTTCTTGCTGGAGGATTCTCAGGTATCCTGTCCATGGTGCAGGCCTTCTCATCTGCGCCATTTGAGTGGACAAGAGTCTGGCGGCTCTTTCCCTCTCTTCATGCATCTTCCTCTGTCGGGTTATAAATGTTCGTATCAATTCTGGCATTGGTCTAGTATATGGTTGTACTGTTGAACTAGTACTTGTCCCTTGCGTTGGAATGAATATGCACGGTAATACAATCTCTGCGATTTTGTTCTTCAGTTCCTCTTGTAGTTCCCTATCTCGGGGTATGTGCGGAACTAATGAGTCTACTATCAGTTGGGTCTGTACAGAGAGTTTCTCAGTGTTGGCTCTTGTTTTCTTAAGAGTGTCTAATATAACTGCTCCTGTTGGTTTTTGCTTTAATTCTTGTTTTCTCACAACATCTACCGTGGAGTTTCTTGTGGCAGACAGTTGCTTCTTCTCTGCTGCTTTCGTGTGTGGTTCTGCAGTCATTGACACTAGGCCTGTTTTGTGTGCATTCAGTTTTTGCGTGCATGTAGTTGTCAGTAATGTTACTTCATTCATCCCTTGCCGACCCTGTCTCCAGTTTTCTTTTCGTTCGTTACCACAAGTGTGTGTGTATCGTTGTTAATTACATCCATTTCAAGTTCATTAATTCCACTGTCAGATGTTCTAGGGATGGAATGACTATATAAGGTCTGGGTGCCTGTGTGGGTTTTATGCGTGCATCATTACGTTGGTGTACTGAAATTGGGACACTTTGTGCACCAATAAAGAATGCAGTTCAGATCGTTAATGACAGTAAAACAATAATGAATACGATACATAGGTACATTATGCCCCCGTAGGTGAGGTGACAGCATTTTCCTCCAGACAAGTGGGGTTGCCTCTCTTCTTGTGGGAGGACCAGATTGGTATTCTGGACCCTCATCTCGATCCTTCAACAAATGTCAGTGTTTATTGTTTCTATGTTTTGAGAGTGTCCAGTACTTCACAAGTGTCCCCCCTCTCGTGAGTTTCAAATTGCCTCTTTTTATCAGGATACAGTTCCTTTGGTAGACTATGGGAAAAATCTGACGTAAAATATTATTTTAGTGAGTCCTTTTACTGTGCATGTTCAAAACAGGTAAGCTCCCAATCCACTCCCCTTATTTGCTTCAATCCTGAGGACATGGTGTATGCAGGTCAATACGAAGGATTAGGGACAAAAATAACAACAAATATGATATCTTTGCACCACTTCCTTGATCTGTCCCTCGGTGGAAGGTTCTTAGAATCTCCTCAGATAGATCCTCTGATGGTTAGAAAGTTCCACTTGGAGTATGATCCTGTTTGTTTGTTGTTTGTTTGTTTGTTTATTTAATATAGCGCAAAGCCAAACCCGCAGATAGCCGGGCGCAAACATTACAAGGATACTTGAGAACTTAGTTACAGTGACAAGCAAAATAGGCAGTAGGACAGTTCAGCAGCGTTACAGTCTGAATATACTTATACAGTTAATGCGAGGTGTCGGAAGCATGTGTAAGAGCATTCCCATTTGTGCAATATTAGCTGGGTCTCTGATGATGAAAGTGAGGACGTCAACATTGATTGGTCTCCCCACTAGCTCTGGACAATCAGTGACTAGGTGAAAGAGAACATTATGGGCTAACCTGGTGTCTTCTGGTGACAGGGACATCCGTCCTGCCCCGCTGAGGTTCAGGATGATATGTTTTCTCCCAAATGTGGACAATGTCTGCACTGTCCGTTCGCATGGAGTGCAACCAGAATTATTATCTTTTTTAAAAGATGGCTTAAATGTTCTGTATTTGCTGGATCTCGAAGAAAGGTGAGTTTGTCTGTTGTTCTTCCGAGAAAGGTTGGACAGTCTTCGATTATGCGAAAGAACAGTGTGTTGATGAGATCATCTATTTCCGCCTGTGTTGGGATCATTTGATTCTTTCTCACTGTTTTCATCAATGACAGTGATTAGTTGTCTTATTGTCTTTTCGTTTTCAGGATATTGTAGGAAGTCAGTGACACTGGTGAGCCTCCCTACCAATGACAGGTATGATTTTAGCACTAGATCAAGGTAAATTATTATGTCTTTTGTGATGTCTCTATTGTGGGACACCATAAGTGATTCTGAAGAGTGTCTCAGTATTAAACGAATTGGGATACTTTATTTGCTTCCAATGTAAGTGCCCTCAGTCAAAATCTGGCATACTCTTTTCTCAAGGCTTAAGTGTGCCTCAGTCCGAAGTTCAAAGTCATGCGACTGTGTTGTGGCTCGTGAGTGCAATTTTCTTCTTCACCCTGCAACTAGGATGCACAGATTGTATGTTTTTCATGTCCTTATCCCCTTTTTTGCTTAGAGGAAGTGTTCGATAAAATCCACAATTTGCAAACAGTTCTTTGTTTCTGTCTGGCTGGTCAGGCGTCCTTCGTCCGCGTCATGGATTTCGTCTGCACAAGCTGTAGTTCTTCCCCGCTGCTCGTCGATTCCTCTCATTGTGGTGCAGGCAGGGGGCCTCCTTCTATGTAGGGTTTTATATCGCAGAGAAAAATCCAAGCTCTCCTGCCTTGTAGTTTCACTGCGGACGGAGTGCAGTCCTCCACTGTAAAAGGACCGTTGAACCTTGGCTCGTCCCACTTTTTCCTTGTGTGATTCCTTACAAGGACGGCGTCAACAGGGAATATGGGTGGAACACGTAGACCTTGAACTTGTTGTACTGTCTCCTTCTGTGTTCTGTGCTGCACTGCACCCTTTTTGACATTGCTGCAGCTGGTCTGAAATTACAGTAAGGCAAGATGTCATGCAGTTCAGATAGTTTTGCATTTCAGACCCTAAAACCTCTCTTGTTGACTTGGCATCACATCTAGTTCTATATTGGGTGTCAGAGGAGTTCTCATTCTCCTTCCTGTGGCTATCCCGTGTGGCGTAAAATGATGGTCGGACCCAGGTTGGTTCGGAAGAGGATACAGTGCCAGTGGAAGGCAGTGCAACCATCCCTTTTTCAGAGTAAGCTTCAACTTGGCTATCCTTTCCTTTAACAAACCGTTGAGCTTCTCACAGATCTCATTACCTTGTGGATGATACGCCGATGAGAACCTGTGCTTTATATCAAGCAATAAGCCAATCTGCTCGAACACTGCATTGACAAAATGAGGACCATTATCTGACCTCATGACCTCGCACACCCCCCATAAAGGGAATACTTCTCTCACTAAGAATTTGGCCGCACAGGTAGAGTCTGGGTGTGTACATGGACCTGCCTCAATCCATCTAGAGAATGGAAACTCCACAACAATTAAGTATCTGTACCCGTTACATACTTGAATCATGTCGACGTAATCGACATGCAAGTGTTGAAAAGGCCCATTTGGCCTTGGGATGATTCCTCTCATTACTTTTAATGTGTGCCCCGCCGTAAATTGCTGGCAAATTATACAGTTCACTATAAAAAATGCAACATGCTCGATTAAATTTGGTATAAATCAGTCTTCTGCGAGTGTTGCAGCTAGGTTCTCTTTTGTCATGTACGCCGGGTAATGTAACTGCGCCAGTGCTATTTTTAATAGGGCTACAGGCATTACTGGTTTACCAGTGCTCTCTTGTCCCCACAAGCTGTCAGAGGGGTTTAAAGAACACCCTCGACTTTTCTACATATTCTTCTCTTCCTGCGGTGCCTCCCCTTGGAGTTCCATTAGCTGTGTTTGACCCAAATTACTGTAACTTTCAGGTGCAGTTCATCTAACCATCATTAGGTCGTTGGTATGGACAACTTCCACTTCCATGATCGCCTTACTTTTAGATGCCATACGCTTGGCTTCTGTGTCTGCTGCTTGATTTCCGCGCGCAATAAAATCTGTCCCTTTCGTGTGGGTGGCGCATTTTACGACCACTATGCCCACTGGGAGCTGTAGTGCCTTGATCAGCCTGTCCAATAAGGCTGCGTGCTGCACTGGCATGCTGTCTGCTCGGATGAAACCCCTCCTTTTCCAGCGCGCTAAGCCTGCGTGCACTGTTGACGTCACATAGGCGGAGTCACTGTACACCGTTACTTTCTGGTCTGTGTGATTCTCAATGGCGAGTATCAACGCCAATAATTCTGCAGCCTGTGCTGAATAATGAGATGGTATTCATGCACTAACAAGCACTCGAAACTCTCCATTTGTTGCGTGTTTCATCACAGCAACGCCTGTGTATCTTTGCCCATCATTTTGGTCGATCCTCAAAGACCCATCAATAAAAACAATCTCTCCTTCTGCCAAGGCATTTTCTTTCCCCCTGGGGATTTCATCATGGAATTCTTCATACAGTCATGTATGGGCTCTCCTTCAGTGACTGGCTCTGCCACAAACATAGCTGGGTTCACTATCTTACATCAGACTATTTTAATCGATGGATTTGATATGATCACTTCATAAGTAGAAGCTCTCTAAGATGTCAATGTTCCCTTCGGTTTCTCTAGAATGTCAAATAGCGAGTGCTCGACATACAACGTCATTCAGCATCCCATTACAATGGTTGTCGCCTTCTCTATGGTGAATGATGCAGCAGCAAAACTTTGTTCGCACAGGAAGTGTCCTCTCATCACTGGGTCCAGATTCCTGCTGTAACATGCCAGGGGCTTGTACCCCAATGAGGTTCTCTGAGCGAGCACTGCCGTCATAATGATTGCATTTGTGTGTGAAAACAGGTAAAATTCCTCTGCATAATGGCCGATCCCTAGAACTGGTGCTGTGCAAATAGATCTTTTGAGTTCAGCAAACCCTTTTTCCATGGTCTAAGACCATTTGATCTTTTCCTTTGTCACTTGGGCCTTCTTGAGGGCGTGAAGTAAAGGCTTGTTGTAAGAGCTGTAGCCAAAGACCCATGCCCTGACATAGTTGCATAGGCCTAAAAAGTTCTGCATCTGCTTTATCGTGTGGTTTAGTCGTGTTAAATATGGCTTCAGCTCTTTCTGGGGCCACCTTCTTTCCTTCATGTGAGATCAACTGGCCTATGTACAGCACTTCTTGTTGACAATATTGTAACTTTTCCTTGTCAACTTTGTATCCTTTCTTAGCCAGTATAGTCAATAGCTGAACAGAATTGTGCCTACATTGCTCTTCTGTGGTGCTGCAAATTAAGATGTCATCCACGTATTGCAGGATGACACTTTCTAGTGCAATATTGCTCAAGTCCATCTCAGGACTCTGTTAAAGATATAAGGAGACTCACAGTACCCTTGTGGCATCCTCGTGCTTTTCAGACGCATTTGTCTGAACGTGAATGATGTCAGATCTTGTGAGTCACGGGGCAACGGGATTGAGAAAAATGCATTTTTCAGGTCAATCATAGTGAAATATTTTGCCTCAACAGGTAAATGTCTTAAAAAGGGGTATTTCTCCCCAGGGACCAGCCCTTATTACCATAAATTACCCAATTTCACCCAC
The DNA here is from genome assembly GCF_040938575.1 of Ambystoma mexicanum. Taxonomy (NCBI): domain Eukaryota; kingdom Metazoa; phylum Chordata; class Amphibia; order Caudata; family Ambystomatidae; genus Ambystoma; species Ambystoma mexicanum. The sequence goes on along the minus strand of NC_090921.1, from coordinate 262,261,897 downwards.
CTACAGGTCCGCTTGTGCAAATCAATGAACTCATGCTAGAGAAATGATACCTTCCGTATAAATTTAGCATTTATTAGACATAAAGCATAACAGTAAATATAGCAGCAATTTGGGAAGTCAATACATTCAAGTTAGAGACATCACACACAATTAGAGAAACGCAGTTTTACGTCCCTTGGATGTTAATAAATGCGCTGAGAGAGCTGGGTCATCTAAAACAAACTGCTTGCTCAGCTAGCTCTGTAGATGACAGCGCCAAAAGGTGCCACCAGGGCTATCTCCGGGCACATGCTCCATAGCAGTCTGCGGATGAATCTCTCCCTGAGTCATGGGTGCATGTTGATTTTGTAATCTCGGGCTGTCAGTCAATGTGACACACTGTTCCAGCACTTTCTTAATGCAAAAAACATGTCCACTGATGGAAAATCCCAACTTGCGAATTCTCGAAGACGCTCCTTTCGTCTCTCCCTTGGAGCCCATCTGCGAAAGACCATGAATGTTTGTTATCAGTGACTACGCGGCAGTACCAATCCTTCCCATGCGAAAGAGGATTTGTTTATCAAGCCAAGCATAGCCACTGTGGTGAAGAGAGGAGCTGAAATAATATGCATTGCAATTAACCCCTAGTGAGCAAGCTTTACTGGCTAGTGTCATAGTGCCTTGACTACAAAGCCTGGCTAACCAAGCGCTATAATGCTTTCAGCACTCAAATACAGGTCTCTATTAGCTACTAAACTGGGGTCTCTGCCCTGCCTTTCTATGCACAATGCAACATTCCTTTCTTTTGAGGCCTGCACCTTCAATGTAGCTCTTCATACTACTCAGGAAGGCGCTACTATCACAACACATTACTAAATTCATCTATAAAGTTTCAGCATTTAGCACATACTTTGAACAAACTATTAGTCTTAGCTGTTAATGCAGCCCTCTAATGGACCTAATATGTGACATGTCACACTATCTATCTCACTACCTTCCTCCCCTTTTCAAAGTGTGGGTGCAATGCTGGCTTATACCTATCAACATTGTATGTAGTGCAGTGATAAGCGAGGTAACTAAAGATCTTGGGGCTTTCTAAGAGGTGTAAGCAAACTGTCTACTAGCTGTTAGTTAGCTCAGCATGCAAGTTTAATGAAAACCCTACCTAAACAAAAATGTATAAAAAGTGAACAGTGATATTTACCCTAGCCACAACCAGGCCTACACAAAATACCTACACATCATCTTTTAACTAATTATCAGTTAATAAGCAGCAAGTGGTGTGATAAATCTACTGGAGTAAGGCACGTAGTTAATATGCCAACTGGCTCTGTCAATACTAGGCTGAAAAGCTACTTGAAGGGTCAAATCTGAAGAACAGCCTTGGGAGGAGTGATTGACAGTATCCTTAACCAATCAGAGACTCTATGTCCTAAGTTGTGGTCCTTTCTTCTTTTTTCCCCATTTGCTTTTGTTGCTAGGAGACCGAGGGAGAGGAACTGAGCGGCAGTTATGAGTGGGCATATTAGGCTTATGTGAACGAAGAGTTATGAAGTTATAATTAGAAAAGAAACAAGTTGTGCCGTTGTGCTTTCTAAAGTTCTCCGCTCTGTTTTAAAGTGAATGTGTTGTCGCTGGGTGAGACGAAGCTGAACGTTGTCAGTTTCATGATTATACAAGAGACCTGCTTGCCTGATGTCGATGAGAGGGGGTGTGTTTCAGGCGAGCTGATCAAACGAAGAAGGCTTACGCAGCAGCCTCCGAGTCGCGGAATTCACTATCTGTCAACGTCAGATAGACGACGAGGAGGTGGAGCTCAGACGGCTCAGCCAAACTGTGAAAACAGCTGATCCTGCAAAGAAATGGAGACGCTGTACCCGATTGCAGTGTTTCAAGGAAGGGAAAAGAGTACAAGGTATTTGAGAGTAAGAGTGCCGAGGAAGGGAAAAAAAACAGTGAGTAAAGGAGATGAACATCACGGCAAGTATAGAAACTGTTTGACATCGAAAGGGAAAGGGTGAATGAGAACGTTGGAAACGGCAATTACGCTTGAAATATAGGCTGTGTAAAAGAAATTACCAAGTAGCCGTTAAAAGTATGAATAGCTTGACATTGAGGAAAGGTCTCATTAAATCCAGAATTCCAATGAGAACAGGAAAACAAAGACTGTTTAAAGATTGAAGGAAAGTTAAAAAAGAGAGAAGAGATACTATAAGACACAACTAAAACCTGGTGAAGACTGTGCATAGAAGGCTAGACAAGAGGAAAGGAAGAGAGTATATAAATATAAAAACGATGAATTATAGACACATGAAAGTAAATGGAAGAAAAGTGAACACCGAGAAAGACTTGCAGAGACTTACCTGAACCTTCCCCAAGAGTACTATACATCCAGAAGCCTGAAGAAACCTGATCCAACACTGTATCCTTTTTTTTACCTAAGAAAGAAAAGTTACAATAAATAAAAGTAGTTTCTGAAACAAATTAACAACTACTTTCTGTCTCAGAGTTTTATTTATTTTTTTATCTCCTGGGTGAGACCTTTTCACAATTTGGTGGCAGCGGAGGGATGCAACAGAACACCATGGAAGAACTGATTAAAACCCTAAGTGAAGGACAACACCTCCTTCAACAGGCTTCACAGTTACAAAGCCAGCAAGCACAAGTGGATAGACAAGTCTTTCAACAGGCTTTAGAAGTACAGCAAGCTCAATTAATTGATGCTCCAAATGTGCGCAGGCATTCTCAAGTACCAGCATCTGTCCTTCAAAAATATGCAGCTGGCGAAGACCCCGAACATTTTTTTGTGAACTTTGAGCGGGTTGCCAGGAATGCCCAATGGCCTAATGATAGGTGGTGCCATTACATCACACCCCTCATGACAGGTGAAATGCAGAGCACATACCAGGCAGCGAATCCTACGGGCGAAACAAATTATATAGATATGAAAAGAGTTGTGCTTTAACGCTTAGGACATGATGAAGAGTCGTATAGGATAATGTTTCGAGAGGTTAAGCTACAAGCAGAGGAAACACCACGTCAGCTTTTCTACAGGGTAAAAGAATTAGGAGATAAGTGGCTTCAAACTGCAACCACAACGACACAAGAAATGGCTGAGAGAATTGTACTGGAACAATTTATTGAAGCTCTTCCTCTACCTGTGCAATGGTGGGTCCATCAACATCACCGTCCCAGTCTTGTTGAAGCTGTAAACATTGCCTCTGCCAATCAAAAAGCTGGACAGGGATGCCTAATGATCTATGTGGCAAGCACCAAGCTGACCCTAAGTTTGTCCAACAAGTCTACAAGGCCCACAAATCCACAAAGATGCCAAACTCAATGCTCCGGAAAACTGATTGGGAACCCAATAGGTCACGACCAAATAGTGAAAACCCTGCTGGGGTTCGTCCCCCGAGTATTATTCCTAAAGCTTTTCAGTGTTTTGAGTGTGGAGAATGGGGGCACCTAGCAAGAATGTGTCCTAAAAGAGCTAAACCGGAACCAATCGAAGTAGGAAACATAGAAGTACCTAAAGAGGGAGACTGTAAAGAACTTACAACAGTACCAAGATCTTTATATACTTATATCTGTGAGGCTGAAGTGGACGGGAAACCAACAAGAGCCATGATCGATACAGGGAGCTTACAGACCGTCGTAAGTACAGATCTGGTAGGTAATATGGGGGACTCGAGTAAGAAGATTCCTATTAGATGTGTTCACAGTGATGTAAAGTCTTGTCCTACAAAGGAGATAAATGTAAAGCTGGCTGGTGAACAGATGGAGATCAGGGCAGCTGTGATGACAGTATTGCCAGAGCCTCTTCTTATTGGATCAGATATCCCTAATTTTTCATGCATAGTAAAAAAAAGTGGAAGAGGATTGGTTACAAAATGCCCCTTTTTACCATCAGGAAATTTCTTCCCCTTGTGCTCATAGAGAGGAAAAGCAGAGCTGCTATAAGGAAGTTGAAGAAGGACTGGGGGGAAAGAAATGTTTTTCCCATTGCGGTGGATTGGAGAATTGATGTGGGTGGTGACAGTTTCCGGATGGCACAAGAACTAGACCCAATATTGAAAAACCCTAGGTCAAGTTCTCAAGGGAATACCCGGGGAAAATAACCCTACTTTGTACAGGAAAGAGGGCTATACTATCGAGTGACCAAAGATGTAGCAGGAACTACTTTGAAAGAATTGCTTTTACCCAGTAAGTTTTACAAAACAGTAATGGAGGTAGCTCACTTACAAATATGTGAAGGACATTTGGGAACCGATAAAACCATTCAGAAATTATTGGCAAGATTCTATTGGCCAGGACTTTACGCTCAAGTAGCCCGATTCTGTTAGGCTTGCACTGAGTGTCAAAAGAAAAATAAAGCAAACGTTAAAAAAGCACCTTTACAACCCATGCCAATTGTTTTGGAACCTTTTAACCGGATAGGCTTGGATATTGTTGGACCACTTGATCCAACCTCCCGAGGTCATAAGTACATTCTTGTAATTGTGGATTACGCAACTAGATAGCCAGAGGCTTTCCCTCTTAAATCTACTAGTGCTCAGCACATCTGTGATGTATTAATCCCTTTAATAAGCAGAGTAGGTATACCGAGGGAAATTGTCACAGATCAGGGAACCAATTTTATGTCAGCGGTTATGGAACAAGTTTGTGAGATTTTACAAATAAAGCATTTGAAACCTGCTGTCTATCACCCACAAACCGATGGCCTTGTCAAGAGGCACAATCAGACGATTAAGCAGATGTTGTGTACATCTGTAGATCCGGGAGGAAGAAGCTGGGACAGAATTTTGCCTTGGATACTTCTCACCTTCCGAAACACACCACCGTCCTCGACAGGGTTTTCCCCATTTGAACTACTCTTTGGGAGACCTGTGAGAACTCTGCTAGACATTTTGAAAGAGAATTGGGAAGAACAACCAAGCCAGGAGATCTCCTTAACAGAATATGCATATCTACTTAGGGAAAGGATAGAGAAGTTACAGAACATTGTCCAAGAAAATTTGCCAAAAGCTCAAGGAAAGCAGGAACAGTATTACAATAGAAATTCTCAATTAAGAACCTTCAAAAAGGGAGATCAAGTGTTGGTTCTATTAATAACATCAGAAAATAAAATGTTGGCGGCTTGGAGGGGCCTGTATGTGATAGAGGAAGTCCTCGGACCATTAACATATAAGGTGAGACAAAACGACAGAAGAGTACCCTTGCAAACATATCATGTGAACTTGCTCAAGAAATGGGTGGATCCTGTGGCACGTATAGCCATGATCAACACTAATGATACACAGATGGGGCAGTTTCCACAGTTCCAAGAGGAACTTGGGATAAAAGCCTTAAATATAAATCAGAATTTAACTAATAGTCAAAAGATAGAACTGTCAAAAGTTCTTATGAGATATGCTAAAACATTCTCATCTTTTCCCACGAGGACAAAGTTAGCGATCCAGCACATAAAAACACAGCCTGGAGATGTGGTCAGACTAAGGCCTTATATAATACCTGAGGCAAAGTTACAGTCCATTAATCAAGAGATCAAGGAAATGTTAAAGCTCGGAGTGATAGGATCTAAGCTCGGATCTATGAGGGTCTTCTCTCCTACGGCATCAGCTGACCCCTCCCCCATTCCCTGTGGCGTTCCTCAAGGATCATGTGTATCCCCTACGTTGTATAACGTATTCACTAAGCCCCTCTTCGACGTGCTTGACTATCTGGGTGTCTCCTATACCAACTATGCGGACGACACCCAGATATTCATCCCTATCACGGGAGACTACACAGCTGACACCAAAGCCTTCAATGATGTCTACTCGGTCATTCAGGCTTGGATGGCACATCACAAACTCTGCCTCAACGATGATAAGACCGAGCTCCTACTTCTAGGTTCCAACCATCGGCTTAACATATTAGACCAGACCTACAAGTCATTCACCATTGACGGCAACAATATTAAGGTTTCCAAAGACACCAAGACCCTAGGCGTCTATCTTGACTCCACACTTTCTTTGAACAGACAAACAAATGCAGTTAGGTCAGCATCTGCCTATACTTGCAAACTCATCACCGCTTGTAGACCCTTCCTTAACTCGACCAACTGCATCACCCTCGCCAGAACTCTCGTCATGGCCAAAATTGACTACTGCAGTGCTCTTTACCTAGGGACCAGCCAGTCTAACCTCAATAAACTGCAAACTGTACAAAATAATGCCTTAAGGGCAGCCTTAAACATCCCGAGACGTTCCCATATCTCCTCTGTCAGATCGGACTTACGTTGGCTCTCGGTAAAACAAAGAATTGCCCTGAAAACGCTAGCCTTGACTCACAAATGTCTTAACAACAATGCCCCACCTTACCTGTCTGCCCGTCTCACACTACACACATCATCTCGCCAAATTAGAGCTGCCCAAACTCACAGCCTCACGTTGCCTAGATTTAAACTCCAAAAAGTGGGCGGGGTGAGCTTCCCTGTCCTAGCCTCCAAACTTTGGAACACGCTTCCCACTCCCATCAGAACTGAACCATCATTCCAATCCTTCAAGAACAACGCCAAAACATGGCTGTTCTCCCATGATCTATGAGACCCTCACTTTATCTAGTACTCTTGTGTGTTTTAGGTCATGCTTATTCACCTCACTGCACTTACACTACAATCTGCTATGGTACTCTTTCTGTATATTTCTGTATATTACCGTATATTGTGTGTAATTTCCTTGTAATTAATGAATTCTGTAATTAATGTACTTAATGTAATGTAATTATTTGCTGTAACATGTTCTCAAGAGTATGCGCCCGGTTGCCCCTGGGCCTGGTTCTTTGCGCTTTATAAATAAATAAAATACAAAATACAAATACAAATAGAACTGTCACGTAGTGAATGGTCGTTTCCAGTAGTGTTAGTTCCCAAACCAGATGGAACCTCTCGATTCTGCATGGATTTCAGAAAGCTAAATAAAATCTCAAAGTTTGATGCCTATCCCATGCCTAGGATAGAAGATCTGCTTGATAAACTAGGTAAAGCGAAATTCTAACAACCATAGATCTTACAAAAGGTTATTGGCAAATAACACTACATCCAGACGACAAGGAAAAAACAGCTTTTGCCACACCTTCCGGCTTATTTCAATTCACTGTACTGCCCTTTGGGTTACATGGTGCCCCTGAAACATTCCAGAGACTTATGAATTCAATTATTAAAGGTCATGGAAGTTATGTTGGGTCCTACCTGTTATGACACAAAAGTTCAGTATAGTAGTGGTGGCTTGACACGTCGTGATGCAATTTAGGTTTTCTGACAATATACCCCTCAAGAATACAAAAGGACAGATTGAGGTTAGTATTGCCCAGAAATATGGTACACCATGGTACTCCAACAGCTGGCTGCAAGAAAAATTAACCAGATATTAACATGTGGGTTAAGGCAATGGACTCTCCAGAGCAAGATACTGAACTGATACACACAAACAAGAAAATCAGACTGGGACTGAATAGTTCCAAGTTAGACTTGTGAGTACCTTGAAAACGAGGAAAATCACTGTTACCAAGAATACAGAAATAACAAGAAAGTAAGAAACGAATAGTCTTGTGCTTACCAAATGAGTGCCCTGGATAGGTGTTGCAGGAGAGTTGGAAATGGAGTGACATTCCGGGAAACACAATTTTTTGTTTTCCTATACCTGCCAGCACGAGGACACCTAAAGAGTTAATTGATCAGGGCGCCGTGGCACCGGTGTCCTTTGATCCTTGCGCTGATGCGCCGATGTCCTTTGGTCCTTGCGCCGATGCGCGACAGTCCTGAATGTTCCAAAACTGTCTTTGACAGTTCCCGAAAGAAGATATGACACAGGCGAGACTCACGAGATGAGATGTATGCAGTCTGTGGTTTTTCCGATTGTAACGACGAGCAGGTAAGACTTGTGAAATGAGATAACTGCAGTTCGTGGACGTTCCGGTTTTGGTATGAGCAGGTAAGACTTGAGGGATTAGACAAATGCAGTCCATGGACGTTCCGGGTCGGGTTTGAGCAGGTAAGACTTGAGAGCAAAGACAAGAAAGAAGCAAGGATGGTCACAAGGCGGGCCGGGGATTCAAGGAGCCAAGAAGACAAGGTACAAGGTACGTAGCTTTGAAAACAGACAAATTCAGAAGCGCTGCTATGCACGGGGGTGTGGCTTAAGTACTGGTCACCTGACCGTACGCACAGGACATCGCCATAGGCCTGAGTACCTACGCGAATACCATGGACGCCAGCGTTTCCATGGCAATCCATAGCGTTCTGTAAAAGGACGCGACAGAAACGATGCAACTTCCACACAAAATATTTAGGATATTTTGTAGGACAGGGAGTGATTAAACCTCAAGAGGAAAAACTGGAGGCTATTAAAAGATTACAGTTCCCTGCGAATGCCAAACAAGTCAGAGCCTTCCTTGGCTTCGTAGGGTATTATAGGAGGTTCATTCCACATTTCTCGACGTTGGCTACACCCTTAACTAATCTCGTGAAGGCCTCTGCTCCCTGAAAAGAGAGTGGCGTAATGCAGAGACAGAGAAAGCTTTCAATGACCTAAAGAATGCCCTCACAGCGAAAGCAGTTTTACATTGTCCAGATTTCTCAGCTCCATTCTTTTTACATACGGACGCATCTGTGACGGGACTCGGAGCAGTTTTATACCAGAATCAAGGAGAGTCTGAAAGACCTATTCTCTTCATAAGCAGAAAATTACTCCCTCATGAGTTGCATTATGCTACCATTGAGAAGGAATGTCTGGCCGTCAAGTAGGCCATTGAGGCATTGAGATATTATCTATTAGGGAGAGAATTCACACTAATGACGGCCCATGTGTGGTTGGCCCGAATTAAAGATACAAATCCTAGAGTGCTCCGATGGTTTCTTTCTCTACAGCCTTTCTCCTTCAAAACAGTGCATCATGCGGGAAGGTTGATGACACAGGCTGATTTTTTGTCACGTAACACTGCCCTTCCCGAGCGTAAGGGCCTAGAAGGGGGGGTGTGTGATAAATCTACTGGAGTAAGGCACGTAGTTAATGTGCCAACTGGTTCTGTCAAAACTAGGCTGAACAGCTACTTGAAGGGTTAAATCTGAAAAACAGCCTTGGGAGGAGTGATTGACGGTATCCTTAACCAATCAGAGACTATATGTCCTAAGTTGTGGTCCTTTCTTTTGATAACACCTGTTTTCTGCCGTTTGCTTTTGGTTCCTAGCAGACCGAGGGAGAGGAACTGAGCGGTGGTTATGAGTGGGCATATTAGGCTTATGTGAACGAAGAGTTATGAAGTTACAATTGGAAAAGAAACAAGTTGTGCCATTGCGCTTTCTAAAGTTCTCTGCTCTGTTTTAAAGTGAACGTGTTGTCGCTGGGAGAGACGAAGCTGAACGTTGTCAGTTTCATGATTATACTAGAGCCCCGCTTGGCCTGACGTCGATGAGAGGGGGGTGTGTTTCAGGCCAGCTGATCAAACGAAGAAGGCCTACACAGCAGCCTCCGAGTTGCGGAATTCACTATCTCTCAACGTCAGATAGACGATGAGGAGGTGGAGCTCAGACGGCGCAGCCGAACTGTGAAAACAGCAGATCCTGCGAAGAAACGGAGACGCAGTACCTGATTGCAGTGTTTCAAGGAAGGGAAAAGAGTAGAAGGTATTTGAGAGTAAGAGTGCCGACGAAGGGAAAAGAAACAGTGAGTAAAGGAGATGAACATCACGGCAAGTATAGAAACTGTCTGACATTAAAGGGAAAGGGTGAATGAGAAAGTTGGAAACGGCAATTACGCTTGAAATATAGGCTGTGGTAAAGGAATGACCAAGTAGCCGTTAAAAGTATGAATAGCTTGACATTGAGGAAAGGTCTCATTAAATTCAGAATTCCAATGAGAACAGGAAAACAAAGACTGTTTAAAGATTGAAGGAAAGTTAAAAAAGAGAGAAGAGATACTATAAGACACAACTAAAACCTGGTGAAGACTGTGCATAGAAGGCTAGAGAAAAGGAAAGGAAGAGTATATATATATATATATAATTGAATTATAGACACATGAAAGTAAAGGAAAGAAAAGTGAACACTGAGAAAGACATGCAGAGACTTACCTGAACCTTCTCCAAGAGTACTATACGTCCAGAAGCCTGAAGAAACCTGATCCAACACCGTATCCTTTTTTTTACCTAAGAAAAAAAGTTACAATAAATAAAAGTTGTTTCTGAAACAAAATAACAACTACTTTCTGTCTAAGAGTTTTTTTTTAATCTCCTGGGTGAGACCTTTTCACAATTTGGTGTCAGAAGTGGGATGCAACAGAACACCATGGAAGAACTGATAAAAAACCTAAGTGAAGGACAACACCTCCTTCAACAGGCTTTACAGTTAGAAAGCCAGCAAGCACAAGCGGATAGACAAGTCTTTCAACAGGCTTTACAAGTACAGCAAGCCCAATTAATTGAAGCTACAAATGTGCGCAGGCATTCTCAAGTACCAGCATCTGTCCTTCAAAAATACGCAGCTGGCGAAGACCCTGCACATTTTTTCGTGAACTTTGAGTGGGTTGCCAGGAATGCCCAATGATAGGTGGTGCCATTACATCGCACCCCTCATGACAGGTGAAATGTAGAGCGCATACCAGGCAGCGAATCCAACGGGCGAAACAAATTATATAACAAAAATGTATAAAAAGTGAACAATGACATTTACCCTAGCCACAACCAGGCCTACACAATACCTACAAACCATCTTTTAACTAATTATCAGTTAATAAGCAGCAAGTGGCTAACATAGCAAGGCAATCTGGTGTTGTTAATCTTATCACAAATGCACTATTGCATTTATGTATGGTCACTAGCTATAAACCTGGCATCCTTCCACTCCAAGGGCCTTCCCAAGCCCCTGTTCGCAGGACCTACAAGTGTGACTATGGGCTGTGTGATTAGACACTTCCCCCATGTTAGTGGAACCCAAACAAAAACCATCTAATTTCATGAGCAAGATTAACACATGGGCACCAGGTTTCTAAAAAAATGGTTGTACTAATTTGCATCAAAACTGAATATTGCACTAACAACAATAAAAAACCTAAATGGATGACTCTAAATGTCCACAATAAAATGGAACCTTTTGTATCAGTGAGCTGGAGACAGCCATCCCCAAAAACAAATGAAACTTGTTAGTTTAACAAAACCGTGTCATAACATGTGTATCAAGTCTGTCATGGTTTCATTTACCCGCCCTAAGACTGCAAAAATATCCTTGCAGCTAAAATTCTACCATCTCTAATTAGAGCTCATATTTTCTTTTTTATTTTCTTTTTTTTATTTGTATATGTTCAAACGAGAACTTTACAAAAGAAGTTGAAAGTTGAAAATCACAGTAACTACACAGGGTGGGACCCTCAGCCTGTTAGCCTAATCATGGTGTGTTGTAGTATTTTTGTGGTTGCTAGAAACCAGGTAGTTCGGTCTCCTCCGATCAGTCTTGGCCACCATGTTTCTTCATCCCACCCACGATCGTCCACGATTAGATGGTTTAGATGGGCCGATCTCAAGTCTGAAGTTTTCGAGCATGACAAGAGTAGATGTTTGATTGATTTGGTCTTGGACTTGCACAAGCGGAACGTTCTTGAGTCTGATAGGCTGATAGGCCTCTAATGTTGCGGATTTCGTTGGTCTCAAGCAAATTCAGCCTGATCCTTAGAAGAGAATTTCGCTTCCTCCTGCTCCCTGCTGCTCGGGAATTTTTGGAGGTACTTCATCGGCTCATTGAGCTTTCAGAATGATGGGGGCAGGTGAAGAAGAAGTTTGCTATTGGTTGCTGACTCTTGTGTTTATATCCAGTCTAAGTCTTTCAGTTTCTTATAGACTCTACACGGGTTTGTGCTGATGTCAGCTTCCGAGCACGTAACTGACTCAAGTAAGGCCCTGTTTTTTTCTTTCCAAGATGTTAACATTTTCACCTTGCCAGATTGAAGTTCTTTGTTTAGCAATCCGTAGATTTGATCGCTGTCGTCCATGATACATTTTCTGAATAGCCTGAGGGCATTGATGTTTGCAGTTGCCATTAATGACACTAGGCTCAGCTCACGACGGATTGCAGCAATGGATGTAGATTTTTGGAGAGAAAGAACTGCCTTCCAAAACGTGCTTTCTAGTTTCTGCCAAGTTTTGGCTGGCATCATTGGCATGGCCTCTGCTCCGTAGGTGATAGAGGGGACAACTTTTTTCCTGTAGAATTCTATCACGGGAACGCATGAGAATTTTCCAAATTTTGAGTCAATTGCCTTTCTTTGGGAGGCCAGCTTCTTGATTTTGTTTTGGAGGGCATTCTGCATGGAAGACTCGTGTTTTGAACTGTCTATCGAAACGCCCAAGTATTTGTAATCAGTGACCCTCTCGATCACGTTTTTCTCAAGGCACCATTTAAATTTGTCTGTGCTTTTCTTCTTCTTCTGGCCTGCTTCCAATATCATTATTTTGGTTTTCTCTTTGTTTATTTTTAAGTTGTTTTCTGCTGTGTAAGTAAGTAGATTGGATAACTGTCTCTGGAGGCCGATCTGAGTCTGATCCAGTAAGATGAGATTGTCTGCATACAACGGATGGCTTATTTTGACGGACGCGACTGACGGTGGGAAGGTGCGTGCCAGATCTTCTGAGGCCCCATAGTCGCCAATGTATGCAAGGAACAGCGCTGGAGCTAGTGGGCATCCTTGTTTCACCCCCCGCCCTGTCTGAATTTCGTCTGATAAAGTGCCTCTTTGTGACAAACAAACCCTAAGGGTGGTGTCCGAGTGTAGGGCTTTGATTGGCTGCAGAATCTCCTGGGGGCAACACTACCCCTCTAGTTTTTGCCACAGGCGAGACCTATCGACTAGGTCGAAAGACTGAGAGAGAGCGATGAAAGCGACGAAAATCCGAGATTTTCCCTCCCAAACCTTGCTTTTCAGGGTGCTGATGGTTAAAATGTTTGCCGCCGTGCCCATGTTTTTTTTTAAGCCCGTTTGGAACTTATCGTCGCACAGGGCCGACTCTGCCCAAGATTGGAATCGTTTCAGAAGCAGAATCCCAAAGACTTTACCAATGCAGTCCAAGAGGGCTATGGGACGGTAGTTTAGTGGGTCTGTGATGTCCCCCTTTTTGTAAATAGGGACAATGATGGATTTAGTCCATGAGTGCGGCAAAGATTTCTGGTCCGAGCATTTCTTAAAGATAGACGCGATCAGCGCAGCCCATTCTACTTGGTTTGCTTTCAGATCTATGTTGGAAATTCCATCCGGGCCCGCTGCTCTAGAAGTCTTCAGTTTTTTGTTGTGGTCTCTGATTTCTAGTTGGTCGCCCAGTTTTAGCCATCCTGCCTCCAGAGGTGTCATTCTGGATTGGACTTTTGGATCGGGGGCTTGAAAGACAGAGGTAAAATGGGTTATCCGTTTTTGCTCAGTCATGGCGTTGATAGTCAAATTATTGTGTGAGGGCACTGAAGATTTTAGCAGGGACCAAAACTCTTTAACTTTGTTTCCACATATGGCTTTTAGAATGGTTTCCGCATCATGTTGGTAATGTTAGTGTCGATGATCTTTCATCCAGTTTTTGTAGGTTGATATTGCCGACTTTAGTTGTTCTTTGTTTTGCGGCCGGTTTCCCAACTGCCTCTTCAGTCTGCGGAGTTCATGTCTTTTTGACACCAATGTGGAGTCAAAGGTGTGTCTAGGTGGAATAAATGTGGAGGATGACTGTTTTGATATCACCACGTGTTGGACCAGTAGAGGTACATAATCCAAGGATTTGTTTCCCTCGACACTCCCATCGCCAGCGTATTTTGCCAGCAGGGCTGTAACAGCTCGAGCTGTCAAGTTCAAACGGTTTCCACGAGAGTTAGATTCCACCTCCATGGCATACGGTGCAGGCTCTTCGAAGTGGTTAACCAGGGACATCGTGAGCTGGTTGTGATCGCCGGCTGTTGTCTTGCGGACTTCAAAATATTTTACCTTTCCCAGAAGGGGTCGGGATACGTAGATGTAGTCGATGGTGACATGGAGCGATCCTTGTTCCCAAGTTGAAAATTGATGATCGTTTGTGAAGACTGAGTTCAAATTCTCCAATTTTCTTGAGGACATTAGAGAGGACCATAGGCACCCTCTTTTCGCGGCTGCTGACGTGTTTGAGGTTGTGTCCGGCTTTGCAGATTCGTCGAGGCATTGGGCATTCAAGTCCCCACAAATTATAATTGAAAGGACCTGGTGCGAAGCTTGAATTTCATCCACCAGGTTTTCCATCATGGATAAGTAGGTCTGTTGGTTTATGGCTGCTGGGTTCCAGTAGGTGTTGACAATCGCTATTTGCGATGATCTGGAATGAGGTTTTTCGACCCAGTCGAATAATACTGCCAGGATTGAGAAGTTTGTTTGTAATATGTTCTTAAATTTCAAACTGATTCCCTGCCGGCAGGCCATGAGAAGGCCCGATGTCGGACGGCCCAGTAACCCTTTGTTGGCTGGGGCCAAGATGATGTCGTAGCCATCCATGGCTGGAGTTTGCCGCAGCAAAAACAAAGAGGTGATGGCTGCAACCAGGTCTCTTGAAGGCAGATAATATCGAATGAAGCTAAATTTGCATCGCCCATCGTTGTAAGGTGGAGATGACCATGAGTATTCCATGAACAGAGGTGTAGAGATGATGGGTAGTGGTCGACCTTCAGACGGTCCGAGGACCCAGCAAGCCGACCTGCGGGTTGCTATTTTTTCGTTTGTGACAGTGCCTTGGGAAGCCAAGCCCACAATATCTGTAGTTTGTCTCTTGGTTTTAGGTTCGGGCAGGTGCTCTCTTTAATTGCTTGAGGGGTTTCCCTGATTCTCTGCACAGTGTGCACAGTCGAGCCCGAGTTTGGCATTTCAAGATTAGTCCTTGGAGACTTTGCTGTCTTACATTCGTAAGCTCATATTCATGACAGCATTTCTTCAAAGCAAAAACCTTAACATACTCACAGATAGCTTTTGTGTGCACTCATTTTATCACACAATATATTACGCTCCTGCTCGCACAACCCTGATGCCCCAACAATTTATAAATCATTCTCCTGGCTACGTGCAACATAGTAATTTTGGAAAGGCAAAACATTTTGTTTTTCACAGATTCATCTCAAAATGCATTTCAACCATTTCACAGCATTTTGGCATTCAGGTGCTGTTTTACACAGCTGTTTGTGTCACATGATGTTATAGTCCACAACCCTATCTGGTTGCTTTCTCCAAAGTCCCTTTAAAAAAAACATAACATATCAAACCGTTTATTAAAACCACCCATTAAATCATTTGAGAATGTGCAGCATCAGGTGTCTGACAATATGCCAAGTCAGCACCGTGGCAGTCTGTAAATGTTACTAGTCTGAGGGCCACTTCTCGCAGGTTGTAGTACAAACGTCATCACTCACGTCAGTAGCATTGAGTGTGGTGCAGGAAATGTTCAATGTTCACAAGGCACCCCACAGTGATCCGTTTTTTTCTCTGAGAATGCGTCTGCTTGACTGATCTGAAGCACCTGAAAATTGCACACATCAAACCCCAATCATGGCACGCTACTTTCTTGGTTTTTGCCTAGGCAAAAAACAAACAAAAGTGTTAGAATTTCACAAAAGTACAATATCAGATTTATCCACCCCTTTCCTTAATACCTACCTCGCCTTTCGAAGTCTTATCAGGTAACTACACACTTTCATATCATTGCTACCTCAACCATTTTTTTCACCCTTCTGTGTGGTACTGGGGGCTTATTTGCCTTCAAATATATTGGGTGTAACAGCCTAATCACAAACTAATTTGTGCAATCCGATCATAGTTGGTCAACGGTACCTCAGATGGACCTGTGATTTTTGCAAAAGCAATACTATAAGTACCCAGATCACATTTCGCAATAGCTCAATGCTTTTCTTTTCATCAAAGCATTCACGAATGCCAGGTGCCAACTTGCTTCCAGTGTCCCATGATCTCGATTTGGTTTGCCCTGCTGGCATCACTCCATTTTCAAAGGTAAAGTATTTCTGTCCAATACTGCTTGCAGTTGCTTGCACAAGCAGCCTTGTTTTATTTCCAGTTCTCCATACAGTTAGTGTCTTTAAAGCCTCTGGTTTTTCACTTGTCAGGTTCCCAAAGGGCGTCTGCTGATTTCTTGGCCACCCCTGAGAGCGTTAGTCTGAGTCAGTTTCTTTACTTTCTTCAACAAATCATGCATTCTTGCACTAAGCCTTGAGGCTTCTGGATCATGGCAAATGTGCAGTGTTCATTTTATTCTCCAAAGCCCAATTCTGCATGTTGTGTCTTGCAAAATGGCTACCTTTGTCAGATTTGATTCCATCTGGAACGCCATAATGTCTCATCAGTTACTCCAGCCCTCGCAATGTAGCTCACACTCTGCTGGCTGTGTTTTTTCACTTCTCAAAGCGCCTTGATGTTTCTTTTCCTTGTGCATAGCGCTTTACTTCACTTCATATGGGGCACTGGGAGGCAGCTTGCATGGCAATGTCTCTGGAAATGGGCACATGTCATTTCTTAGCCCATTCACAGGTTCACAGTTTCCCAAACATTTCCAAATGCGTGCTGCACCCAGACTGCCATTTGCATGCAGCATTTCTTTTTCTTCCAGAGTTGTCACTGGGCGAATCCTTTGCCATGGGATCAGCTCCATTATTGAACAGTTCAGAAAGCATGCGTCCATCAGCATGCGCAAGGTAAATTGTGCTCTTTTTCACCTTCTCAATTACGGGAGATACTGCTTTCAGTTTCAGCATTCTGGCTTGCACCCCCACCCCCTTCTTCTCTCACTGACAGTGTTTTCTGGATGGGGATGGAATGCAACAGCTGGCCAGTGTTTATTCTTTCCTCGTGCATGGCAGCGTGGTACGCAAGGCAAGCCTGTTTCTTTGCTCTTCTGCCCATAACTCATAAACTGGTGCGACTTTAGAGGGGAGGCAGTGCTACAGGGGCACTCGTTTCACACAGTTCCTTCAGATTTACTGCTTTCAGCTCTTGCTCCAGCATGTCAGAAAACCCCCATACTGCCAGCCTCTGTTCGCTGTTGAAAACACCACTTTTACTGGACATGAGCAGCATTTTGCGCGTTTCTCACTTCTTCCTCCCTCAGCCAGTTTCACGCACCCAGCCCATGACAGGAATTTCTGTGGAATTTGTCTTCTCAAGCCGCAAGCTCCACACAGCAAAACATTGCCAACACAAACTTTCATTTTCAAAAGAGCCACTTTTTGTCATTAGATTCAACTCAATGTAATTCTGCAAAGCGTCTTTCAGCCTGTAGAAAGACAGTCTCTGGATCAATTTCCCATTTAAAAGCATATTTTTTCCTGGTAACTTCGTAGTTTAGCCTTACAATTAGACTCCGATGCAGTGTGTGATCTTTCCAAAGAACCCTCAACCCACTGAATCTTTGCACTTCCTTATCACACACAGATGTCGCAATCTGTGGTACCATTACCAGAATACAACCAATTATTTTCTGTACTGCGCCAAGCCACACTGCACATAAAAATGTCACTTTTTGTGCAGCTCCCTGCATGTTTTTTGCATGAATTGCCCACACTCTGTTCTGCTCGTGGGCTGTCAATTTGTCAACTTTTTCACCATATATCACAGCTAACATCTCACTATAATGTGTAAAACATTCATCACTAAATAGCAACTTTTCCTTGTCTTTAGCAACCAATCCATGTCATAGAGTGGGAACATTCAAATACTCTCTGGCCAATTTGGTAACTTTAAATGGTCTTTCCCCTCAAACCATCGCAAACTGATATTGCAATTCCACATCGATGCACAATTCGAAATTCAAATGCTATTCACCCACTTCTTTAGTGAATCTCTCACCCATTGTAAGCACGGCTGGTGCAGCTAAATACAATGAAGCCAATTTAGTGTGTCCGATTAAAACAGAATGTGCCACCAGCACATGAAATTTACAGTTGCCAAAAACAAAGCTTTTCAATACCGATGTTACTCTTTCTCCTAAATAACTCGACCATTCCCACATTTTATTCAGGAATGTCAACACTTAAAGCATCAGTTTCACAAGGCTAACCCTCGCCAGTCTACATTTCAGCCCCCCACATGCTAGTACACTGGGGCTGAATAACGCATTTGAATCACCATTCACAATTTATATGTCAAATACTTTTGCAACTTTTTCTGCCCTCATGCCAAAATAGAGCAAGAACGTTGTTTCACTTTGCAATCCAAATATAAACCTTTTAACAGGGAAACCGCATGAAAAATTCTTTCCTAAGCAAACAAAAAATCCTTCCTCACCGTTCCTCGGAGCGCATCGAACAGAGCCATCTCCCACCCTGATCCCAGCATTCTGCTCCCTGGATTCATTCCCAAGCAGTAAATCAGCCACGACTGATTCACTGAAGGGGAAAATCTTAACCACAGAAGCTATCGGTCGCGGCAAACTTACACACAAATACTGTCATTTTGTTGACTCAGAGCTGCATTGAGGCACAATGGAAATGTTACAGCCTACCCCTCAATCTGCACTGTGTTCTTTCACACAATTGTCATTTCTCCAGCATGGCATAGCCCTGCACGATCCCCAAGCTGCCATCAAATGTCTTGAAAAGGGGTATTTCTGCCCAGGGATCAGCCCTTATTAGCATAAATCACCCAATTTCACCCACCTAGAGGTCCGCTCGTGCCAAGCAACGAACTTATGCTGGAGAAATTACACCTTCAGTATAAATTTAGCATTTATTAGACATAAAGCATAACAGTAAATATAGCAGCAATTTGGGAAGTCAATACATTCAAGTTAGAGACATCACACACAATTAGAGAAACACTGTCTTATGTCCCTTTGATGTTATTAAATAGCGCTGAGAGATCCGGGTCATCTAAAACAAACTGCTTGCTCAGCTAGCTCTGTAGATGACAGCGCCACAAGGTGCCGCCGGGACTATCTCCGGGCACATGCTCCATAGCAGTCTGCAGATGAATCTCTCCATGAGTTATGGGTGCATGTGCATTTTGTAATCTCGTGCTGTCTGTCAACGTGACACACCGTTCCAGCGCTTTCTTAGTGCAAAAAACATGTCCACTGATGGAAAATCCCAACTTGCTAACTCTCCAAGACGCTCCTTTCCTCCCTCCCTTGGAGCCCATCTGCTAAAGCCCAGGAATGTTTGTTATCAGTGTGTACGCGGCAGTACCATTCCTTCCCATGCGAAAGAGGATTTGTTTATCAAGCCTGGTAGAGCCACTGTGGCGAAAAGAGGAGCTGAAATAATGTGCATTGCAATTAACCCCTAGTGAGCAAACTTTACTGGCTAGTGTGATAGTGCCTTGACTACAAAGCCTGGCTATCCAAGTGCTATAATGCTTTAAGCACTCAAATACAGGTCTCTATTAGCTACTAAACTGGGGCCTTTGCCCTACCTTTCTTTGCACAATGCAACCTTCCTTTCCTTTGAGGCCTGCACCTTCAATGTAGCTCTTCATACTACTCAGGAAGGCGCTACTATCACAACACATTACTAAATTCATCTATAAAGATCTGTTTCAGCATTTAGCACATACTTTGAATAAACTATTAGTCTTAGCTGTTAATGCAGCCCTCTAATGGACCTAATATGTGACATGTCGCACTTTCTATCTCACTACAGTATATTACATAGAATTGTAGCCGGGTTCGGGACTAGAGGGAACTCAGCCTCAACAATATTGTTGATTGGCCCAAGGTCTTGAATTAGCCTCCACGACCCCCCTTTACTTTTTTTCACAGGGTACACTGACATATTACATGACTACTCTGATGTCACTAAGATGCCTTGCTCTACCATGGCAGAAATTGTCTTAAAAATCCCCTCATCTGCCTCTCTGGACATGGGATATTGTCGTGCCTTGGGTAAAATTGCTCCTGGTTTCAGTTTAATCTTCATTTCTCCAGCCCCCTTCTAGAGGCCTACGTCATAGGTCCTGTAGTCCATACTGAGACAGGCACCTTGGCCATGTCGTCATCAAAATATTCAGGATGGGTTTTTGCCAATGTCATTCTCTGAGGTACTTCTCTTTTAATCATCTTAACCCAAAAGGTGAGACTCACTTCCACCATTGTCTCTCCCATATCTGTTTTTTCTTCAAACAGCTCATCATCAGTGATGTCAGTCAATCGATATTCTTCTCGATGGTGATTACTGCGCACCATTGTCGGCCCTCGTCGTCATAACCATCAATCAAGGCCACTCTCCCTTTCACTGCAGCTGTGTGTATAATCAAGGGAAATACTTGTCCCTCCTCCTCGTGCATGGGTATTCTTGGTCTGAATAGGAACTCATCAGGGGTTCTCATGATTCTGTCTGTAAGGCCTGGCAGCCCTACCAGAAGCACACGCATAACATATGCGAATATTTCTGGCTCTAGTGGTATAGCCTTCATGGCTGGGTGTCCTGCGTATGCTCTGATTATCTTGCATCCGTTTGAATAGTGCATTCCTGGGGATGAACATACTATGCCCTCCTCCGTGAATGAGATTGTCATGTTTAACTTCGTCATCAAGTCCCGACCCAAAATGTTTACTGGTGTCTGACGCGAGTATAATAAGGGCACATTCATTTTGCACTCTTCTATAGAAAATGGGAGTGCATTTGTAAAGGGAACACGACTCGTCGCTCCTGTGAAACTCTGAGTATTTATGGCCTCACCAGACAAGGAAAACTTGCCTTCACGTATGCACGAGCGTGTTGCACCCGTGTCAACTAAAAAGGAATATTCTTTATCCCCTATAATGACATCCACCCTAGGTTCTCTGTGAGGGTGTGGTGTCACTGATAGACTAGAACACATCAGGGTTCCCAGTGAGCTGTCCTAGTTTATATACAAATTTGGCCCACTGTGTGCTGGTGCATTTCCCCATTCCCACTGTTACCCCCATTCCAGGGTTCGTGGTCTGCCCTGTGCTCATCATCTGCGATAGTTGCAGCAGTGCCTGTTGGGATTGTCCTTGTGGAAAATTCTCCATGCTTTGTGTTTGCACACCTTGTTGCGCTCCTCGCACTTGTTCTGCACCATGTGATTCTGTGCACCACCTTGCTGTAAAACTACATGTGGATTTGTCATGCCTGTTCCTGTTCCTTGGCCGCTCTGCATCATGCCTTGATTTCTGCATGTGCACGCCAAATGCCATGTCATTCACAACAGCCAACATACTGGCAGTGGTCGGATCATTTGCCCATTTTACATATCTTGGTTACCATTTTGCATATTTTGAAAACCTCCTTGATTATTTTGGAAACCTCCCTGATTGCTCTACCATCCTTTTCCCCTAAATCCTCTTTTGCCGTAGACTAGCCACATGCTGGCTTTGCTAGTTATCATGGCTCCCTCAAGAGCATATTTTGACAATTTCTTTTGCACCAGTTTCACTTCCTCATCCTTTCGAGTTGCTTCCTTTTTGCATTTCTTTTCCTGAAGCAGTCTACAATAATGTACAATTGTCAACTGTATTTCAGCCCAAGGTTTGGCTTCAATTCCCACCAATTTCTTTAGTTGCTTCTTTATCGGCTCTGGCAACCATTGGCACAATATATGGTAAAATACAGGTATAGATTTTGTCCAAGATTCCTGAGTCTCGAGCAACCATGCTTCTTGAAAATTCTGCATGTAAATTAACGAATCTTCAGACTCCTTCATCTTTCGCGTCATTACAGCTCCCATATCAGAAGTGTCTGGGTATAGTACTTGCAGCGTTTTCCATGCTGCGGCTCTACAATTGTTAAATGGAGCTCTGTCATGTGTGGTATTAATTGTGGTTACGCCAGGGGAGCCTGCTCGGGCCCACACGTCGTCTGTTCTCTCACCAAGTATGGCGATTAAGAGACCTTTGATGTCCCCTATGGCTAACGTGTTTCCTCCTGTCATTTTTTCCATGTGTGGCCATGGTATATATTGTGGTCTTACTCTCCCCTTCTTGAGCAACAGAAATTGGAACGTGTAGCCCTCTCTCTCTTCTCTCATTGTTCTCCTGTCTATAGCAGGGGTAATATTCCCACATCGTTGTCTACCTTGTAATACCCTTAGTCCGTCCACATAGGACAGCGAAGACACCCCCCCCTCTGACCGGGAGATACTTCTTCATATCGGTCAGGCTGCGTGGTGGACTCTGATGCTCTTGGTGCAGATTCGCTATTGTCCGACCACCTTATTCCTTTTTCCCTAAGGAGTCGTCTTTTGCTCCTTTCCTCTTCTTCATTTTCTTCGCGCTCCTCCCTTTCGGAGTCGTACATTGTCTGTCCCCAACTAGCGTGACTTCTTGTGTCCTCTTTGTTCCTACTTATTTCTAATCTATCGAGGGATAATTCTCTATTCCCACTTCTTCGAGAGATATCCTCAGTTTCATACAGCTGAGTGCTCTCCAAGCACTCGTCTTCCGCCTCTCCTTGGGGTATTTGTTCTAGCCCCATTTCATCATATATTCGGTCGATCGTTTCTCCGATGCTTCTGGTGTCGAAGTCATCGTCAATATTTGTCCTAGACATGCCTGGTATTGAATCGTACTCAGGAAAGAATTCTTCGATGTCTTCCCAGTCTACAACTGGAGCGGGATTTTTAACCTCTTTCCCAAATATTCAAGATTGCGTGCTCTCTGTCTTTGCCTACGTTCTATGTCGTCATCAAATTCTTTGCGTTTCCTCACCTCTTCTCTGACCCTATATTCTTCCTTTCTCTTTTCATTTCTACGTTCATCTGCCCTTCTCATTTCCTCATCTCTTCGTCTTTTTATTATTTTCTCACGTATCCTTTGCTCTTCCTCTAACCTTTGCTGTTTCTGTCGGTCTTGATCATTGGCTGCTATTGGGTTGCGATTGAGCTGTCTCTCTTGCTCTTTGCGATATAGCTGTTCTCGCCTTCGTCTGTCTCTCTTTCTTATCCTCTCATCTCTTAACTCCTTCTCTTTCCCCTTTCTTCGTGTCTCATCTAACCTCTCCTTTTGTTTCGCGTCATCAATGCCTTTGCCATCGACTTTCAATAAAATGTGTCCTCCCATCCATTTGTCCTTTGCAAATGCTTTCTCATCAGTTCTATCTTCGCTTCCCTTCCATCTTTTCCCTTCTCTATCGTTGTCGAGCGATGCACTTGTCTGTGCCTGATCTCTTCTTTCATCATCACGTCTCTCCTTGTCCCTTGGGACTGCATAGGTAATATTCTTGTCCTTATCTTTCCCTTGATTTCGTCACTACTATGTGTAGGTGACTCGTATGCGGGGTTGCTATACCCCGTGACTGCTTTAAGCTCTCTTAGTGGGTATAATCCCTCGTCCTTACTTTCTTCAACTTTTATTTCGGGTGGGGCAGGTGGCGCGGTAGGCGTCTCACCCCCTCTGTGCATACGTTAAGTATCCTATCTGTTGGCGGCTCTTCCTCGTTTCCCTGTTCATGCATTTTCCATCACTCGAGAACAGCAAAGCATTTTTCTAACTTCTTGCTTGTATATGTGGCATACAAATACGTTGTCACATTTTGTAAGACGGCTTTAGATAAAGACCCATTTTGTGGCCATGGCATAAACATCTTGTGGGCAGTACCCTTAAACCAATCGGTACTATATTTCTTTAGCTTGGGTGCGTGTTTTGGCAATTGCTTGCATAAGTGTGCAATGGAGTTATGTCTTCCATGCTTAAATCTGTTCCCTTTTCTCTTATATAACACTTGTCAACGTTTCCGTGTGGCTTAAACAACTTCTAACAATAGGAGCGAGCGCCAAAAACTGCAAGCTCCTATCCAAATCTTCACCAAATTTTATACTTTCTGATTTATTTAAAAAACATCAATTCATATGCGATTTTATCTCAGCTATCCAATCGCATACAATTCAAATCTGTTTTCTTTAAAAAACATTTTTTTTTGTACATATGACGTCACAACAAAAACATGTAAGACAGACGCTTGACAGACTAGACAGACACCAGCTGGACATAGATATCTCTGCCTCTAATTATTACCCCTTCATGGGATGTAAACGTACCCCTTTCACAACGTCTTTAAACGTTGTGGTAGTCTATCTGTTCCCCATTATGTGGGACTCTGGGTGCATGTTTCTTCTAGCTGCTATATTAAAGCGTAGGTATAAGGCAAATCCTCTCACTTCTTGGGTGTCTGCCCCGGTATTCTCTCTCTTCTCGGGGGTCTGCCCTGGTAACCTTTCTCTTCTCGAGTGTCCTCCCTGGTAACCTTTTGTTTATTTTTATTACTCTCGAGTCATTATCCCTTTATATATATATGTATATATATATTCAGTGAAAAAACTTTGTTAAAGGGACGTTATGGTTCAAAGTAAAACCGAAAAACCCCTGAAATTCGGCAGTTATGGTAACATAAGCAACCATAACTCGCGCCACCGTGCACTGCTAACACTAACACCCAGGACATCAAAGATGACATCACAAATGTCATTGATAACGTCCCTTTAACGAAGTTTTTTCACTGAATTTCATAGGTTTTTAGTAGCACAACTTAACCATAATATCCCTGACTTCATATACATGTAACATAGAACATACTAACCCCCTCGTAGTGATGTTCATGTCCGTGGACTACCGCCATGTCCGCGGACACATCGAAAATCTGAGCGTGGTGAATGTAAATTTAAATAGTGTGCCCCATTTCCCCTTTGAAGTTGGCTCTGAAAAGAGCCGTTTTTTTTTACAGATGCTTGACAGACACCTGTTATTTTGTATTTTTTTTCTTGTTTTTTTTTCTTACTTTACTCCTAAAATCTTCACATAACCTTCTCCAAAGCAACCCTTACATTCCAAAATAGAAAGGCATTTCCCGTAAAAGATAAAGAAATGCCATCTTCTTTAAAATTAACAGCATTACTGGCATCAATATTCTCATTGTTACAGAAGAACATACCAGCTCTAAGCATGAAGGCACACATGCCTCGGTTGATGACACACCTAGCAATGTTTTGCTGAGGACAAAAAACTGAACTATTGTCCCATATTGTCCTAGGTAGTAATCCAGAAAAAATTACTTTCGCATTTGGAAGGATCTTCATTACGGCTTGAACCAAGCATTCCAAATCAGCCAACAAAGTAGGGGCACTGACATTGCCCAAATGGAAAGCACCATACTGCAAAACTACCACATGCGGACTGTTCATCGTGGCCATATCCTAACAAACTTGTACAATTCCCTGTACATTGCAATCAGGCACAGTGCTCCACACCACCTCCACTCCTTTCAGATCAAAGTTCTTTGCAACATGCCTGCATTCAGAGTACTGCTGTAAACCATGCACAAACATATCTCCGAGCACCAACACCCTGACTTTCTTCACTTCTGCCATCTTCACCACACACAGTCTCTTTCAACACAAATCCACAACCTCGACATCTGATTGGCTGATCCGTACAGTCTTCTTTCCATGTTGGATTTCCTGGAAAAATCCGGATGTAGCACGCCCTGTCCACGAACAGCCGCGGTGTCCGCGGACGGCGTCCACTTTACTCTCTGTGCCATTCCCTCATTGCATACAGCTAAGCAATCACACAATACGAATAACGTCCTCAGAACACCCCCATTTTGTGAATTTTCGAACATTTCATGACAATTATCATTTCATTTTTCAACATATTAACATTACAAATATTATACTTTCATCTTGTACTTGCACACAATGCTATGTTTCTCCATTAGTAGCTCAGTATACTAGATAGAATCCCATAATACAATGCTATTTATATCAATGCATCGTTCAAAGCACTAATAACGGTATGATATTTATTGCAATATCCTTGACACTTTTTTCGCAACATTATAATAAAAATCCCTAGTACACAAATTCCATGAAAAGTACATACACATGTGATGTCATCAGTGATTTCATCAATGACATTTGCGATGTCATTTTTGATGTCCTGGGTGTTAGTCTTAGCAGTGCACGGTGGTGGCGGGAGTTATTTTTCATAGCTTACCATAACTTGCGATTTTCAGGGGTCTTTCGGCTGTACTTAGAACCATAACGTCCCTTAAACAAACTTTTTTTAATATCACGCAAACAATATACAAACATGGCATGCAAAAACCAACTTCTACAGATGGCTTTACACAGAATGTTGCAAAGTAAGAATTTATGCTCGTTCACAGTGAAGGTCAGCTGCTTCCATTTTTTTCTCGGGCCCCGGAGAGGCTCACGAAGCGGACTATAAGGTTGTTTTGTGTTTTGACCTTGACAGACAGAGATTGTGATGAAAGACTTCTCTTGAAGGAGTGTTGCTAAAACGTAAGAGAAGATAAAGATGAAATTTCTGAAACGAAACCACTTTTATATATTATATCACTATGCGAAAGATCGTTGGCACACACGGAGTCGTATTTTGGGACTGCACCACTCGTAGACAATGGAAATTGCAATTGTACTGTAAGTAACCCTTTAGATTATTTTATACCAAATATAATTACAATAGCGTAGCATTAAAGACCGCTCAAGTTGAACTTGTTAGTTGAAAGTGGCATAATGTTTTCTACCGCGCACTATCACCGCCAAATTGATCCCCTGTCGTTTAGAGGGCTCTGGAAAAGGCAGACGACACAGGGTGGGTTAATAGAAATAATGTAACCGGTCTATAGGCGGTCAAGCGCTCTACTCGCTGTGCCACTTCACTGTAGCCTGTCAAGTGGCACAGCAAGTACAACGCTCGCTTTGACATCCGTGCACAGCTTGCTAACGCAAGTTCGAATCCCGGCAAGGCCAAACTCAGCCTTTCATCCTTCCGTGGTCGATAAATGAGCACCACACACCGTGGTTAATAATAAGCACCGCTTAGATACCTCACGGTTCTTAGCGCTATATGAATGGGAAAATGTTATTATTTTATTATTAACATACTGCGTTGCACTATCTTCAATAGCAAATAGTTTCACGCTCTAATAAATAAAATGATGATTTTTAATGAAGATCGGCTGGTGAGACTAATTTATGTTTTTTTAAAACAGGTATGTGGCCACATTTTGCCTATGTCACGATTTACAGACTCCAGCGGATGGGGTCTTCAACTGCCAGGTGCAGGTCCAAATATGCAACTTCATGACCCTCACCATTTTATGGGACTATCGCCAAGGACCAATATGCCCTTACGCAGTACTAGCGGCTACAAACAACATACCAACCAATAGGGTGGTCTAATGGCTCGTTGTTGGAGCAACCTTCCGATTATCAGAGCGACCATTTACTGCTTTTATCATAAACCAACAGCCTATCTACCGCAAAGGAACAACGTGTGGCTCCAAATAAACTTTTGCTGATCGACAGCAGAGACGATAGCAAATCGCTGAATATTCACTAAACATTTCATGTGAAATAAATGTACTTTACCAAATGTACAATCCTGCTGTTTACTTTGAAACCACAGTTTCATATTCCGAATTGTGGCGCACTGAGTTGTAAGCTGATCTAACACCCTCTGTACCGCAAAGGAACATCACGTGCCTCAACATGAACTTTTGCGGATCGACAACAAAGACAAATGCAAATTGCTGAATATTCTCTAAACATTTGATGTCAAATAAATGTACTGTACAAAATTTACAATCTTGCTGTTTGCTTTTAAATCACTGTTTCATATTCCGAATTGTGGCGCGCTGTGTTGTGACATAATATGTGTTGTCTTCCGGGTTCTGTGTAAAGTCAATTAGGACTGCAGAGAACTGGGCGCGCTTGATGATGCACCCTGTAACGTCACGGAGAGAGGCGGGGAATATGAATGCTTTGATAATATCAGGCTTAGGGGCGGGAGATATGATTTAGTTTCGCAAAAGCAAGTCAGCCAGGCCAATAGCGCCAGTCATAGGATTATCACATAATGTCGGTGCACACCAGCCGGATTTATCATTTCTTTAGTGGACAAAAAGTCGGTTGACGCCCATAGGAAATTGTACTATTAGCGGACAAAAGGAGTGGTCTTAAAACACTTTCACCCTGACAACGAACAATACAAACAACGTTCTCAGAACACCCCCATTTTGTGTAATTGCAACCATTTTGGGACACCGAAAGTGTTCTTAGAACACATTCAACTAGACAGATTACAATACGGACAGCGTCTTGAGGACACCCCCAGTTTGTGTATTTACGAACAATTAAGTACACCGCGAGTGTTCATAGCTCATTTTTACCTTCCTTGCGAACAAAAATGACACATACTCTGTCCTCTAAACACCCCACCATTTAGTTTATTTACAAAATGTCAGAACAGCCGTGTTCTCCGTGGACAAATCGAACGCAACAAAAACGTCTAGCACATAAAAAAACAAAACATTGAACCTATCTCATACTCCCCCACCCTCCCCAAACACTCTTACACACCAACACACGGCACTAAATACAATTTTTTATCCACGTTTCACCGCGCTGTACGCGGTCGACGGCGACTACAAGATGGCGGGTGCCACAGAAAATCTGAAGCACTCCACGCCCCTCGCCGTCCAATCAGCGATCACGTCGCATGTCCGCGGACATGACGCAAGGCCATGGGCCAATCGGGGTGCTGTCCGCGGAGCAAACAGGGAAGTCCGTCCACGAAGCGAACACAGATATCACTAATTTTTTTGCCTTACATTTTGGTCATTTTTAAAAAAACTACTGGATGGATTTACACTTAATTTGCAAAAGCACGCTTTCGGGACCAGGCCGCTGCTCCTGCCGCAAATTTGGTGTAAATCCGTCCAGCGGTTCGGGCTGTAGCCGTGCGCAAAGTTTTTTCCCATTCAATCTATGGGAAAAAAAAGTTTTGGACCCCCTCTATAACTTTCCCCCCCCTGGACGAATCCTCACCAAACTTTGCAAAAAAATTCAGAGTGGGCCATATACTTCTTTTGCAAAGTTTGGTGAGGATTCGTCCAGGGGGAGCGAAGTTATAAGCCGCCCAAAAAGTGCTCTTCCTATGGAAACAGCAACTTAACCATAACTACATGGCCACTACTGTGGCCATGTAATTCTTCTCTACTTCTAACTATATTTTGTTTTTTCCTGCCTCCCTCTGTTACCTTTTCCCGTTATTTGTTCTAAAGCATGCACTTTTGCCAGAATATTAGTCTTTTTCACTCACCGTTCACATTGTTTTTCTCAGGACCCTCGGGATCACCACCTTTGTTACCGCCTTCTTCGACTTTTCACCCGCTCAGCTGCCCACGTCTGCAGTATTTCTCTTTAATCTACCACTGTCTACGGGGAGCTTCACGGTCTACTCGGCCGAATGGCAAAGGACTTGTGATATTGCCGAAGACATAGAGTTACTTTATGTCGACGGTAAATAGGTGTCTTATTCACATCAATAATCGATAATCGATAACCATCCTCTGCTATCAAGAGTACTGAGGAGACCCCGTCCAGCCCATAGAGTCGGGGTTTGCTCCAAAAGTACTTTAAGACGAGATAGCTGCACCTTGAGATTGATGGGGGTGCAGATGTATTACTCCAACACAAATCAATAAGGACAACTCAATGGTTTGGCAAAGGGAGTCCGTTTAATGACAAGTACAAAAAACAGGGAGTCATGGCAATCAGCAGTGATGGGATAGTACTTCTCGCTTTAACTCCACTGAACTTCATACAAAATACATCGTTTATACTGAAAATTCATCATAAGTGATGTTTAACACTCAAAAGTAAATAAGCATTTCTATTGGTTAGGAAAAGGTAACTTTAATATAGGTCCTATATCTGTATATGGTAACGGAGTGAGGGATTGGGTAAAACACTGTCAGGTGGGCATCTTCGCCCTTCCTTCAAAATGACTACTGTGGACGTCACCAAAAGTATGACGTCCCATTGGCTCTACTAACTGTAGGACCCTAGATTATTTGGTCCATTGTGATTGGGTTGGCATCAACCCCATGCATACATTTCCACTTTATTTAGCAGCACGCAGAATGGACAGCCAGGTGCAGGCTGCCCCCTCAGCTACCCGGCCATCCTACAATTAAGGTTACAATCAATCATCACTTCAGCAACAATGTGTCAATTATGTTACTGTGGTTGGCCTCGAAACTGCATCTTCTGCCTGAGAAAGTTCCACTATCTTCTCCTGGGCGGATGCCACACGTAGGTGTGAACTCGTGCTTCTCCTTGCTTGGATGGTCATGTGATGCAGACACCGTGAATTTGCCTAGTTTTTCTCGATTTGTGCATTTAATTATTATTCGGCATGCCACCTGGCTACGCCTCCTTATCTTGACCTTTCAGAGGCAGGATATTCTGTTCTTAAGTTTCGATTAGATGTATCTACTGTTTGTTCCCTCTATTGGTATGACCTTGGCTCCTTTGGTATGGGTTGCACCTGCTGAATTTCGATGCAGCCGTCTCTTCTCATTTTGCTAGAATATAAATCTTGTCTTGTTTGACCTCTAGTAACCTAAGTTGATTCTGCTTTTCATGTACAGTGGACTCGCACTTATAATACTGTGCTTCGTTTTGAGGTAGATTATCTACAATAGCGATTGCCGCGCTATTCTTCTACTAAGCATAGCAAGCCGTACTGTTTTCTTAGCTTTCTTGTGTTTCAAGCATATGTAGAGGCGTAAACTGATCAACTGTAGTCATTTTGCTTACAGCTTAACTCTCTTACATTTTGATAGCTTCCTATCACCATAAGCTCAAAATCTCTTTTCTCATGGCATTTCATCTCCTTGTGTCATTCTTGGTTCGTCATTTGTTCTATCTGTGAGTCCGTCCGGGCTCTTGTGTCGTCACCATTCGTCTTCCATTAAGACCTTTTTGCATGGAGACCAGCCCCAACTGGAGTCCCACTCAGAAAGGATTTCTTGATGTATGCATGACGGCATGTATGCATAGAGCACACTATTATGTGTGTCACAAGTGAGAGCTGCTGCGTGATTCGCAGCACAGAAACCGCTATCAGGCCGTGGGGCTGAATTTGAGCCGCTCTGTCGCTGAGCATCTCTGAACAGAGCAAAGGAGCCGAGCAAAGTAATTTGGCTATAAAGACAACTTCAGGAGAGAGTGCAGGCCCAGCTGTACCACAGAGAGATGGGGCAATGCGAGGGTGGCCAAAGGTCCCCAAATTAGGCCTTCTGATTCTGAGAATCTGGCATCCATGCAATCCATAGATCGTGGCATGGTAAGCAGTGGATGTGGCAAGCAATACAAACACGAGTAAACAATTCGACAAAGGTGTCATCACATTGCTCCAGTAAAGATGTTTCTAGGAGGAAAGCAAGTATGTCTTCTCTTTTGCTTGTAATAGTCTGTTTATCCCCAAACAATCGCAGGGATTTTGCCTCTTGAAAATCCTTGAGCTTCAAAATAAAACACCATTCCTGGTAGCCCAGAATTGCATCTCACAGTCATGGGAGTTAAGTTCACTAAGTTAACACAAAAGGACCAATTTACAAAATTACAAGTAAAGCACAATTTTGAAAACTATAAAAAATAAGCATGTGTTAAAGATCAGGAAAACAGATATTTAGAATATGGTATATATCGTGAGTCCAAATATATGTGTTTGCTCTATTGCTGCATATTAATTAATGTTTCAATAAGTCTATAAAGTCAATGATAGTGAACATAAGATCTCAGAAAAAAAAACAGTTATTACTGCCATCTGAGCTAACCTCCATTCCTATATCCCATTTACAATGTATATCAAACAAACTAAAAGGGTAACTCAAAAGCATAATGCAGTAAACACTTCCCCAGAGTCGCATAACAAGTGCACACCTCTCAAACTAATGGCAAATTGGAGTGAAGCGAAGAGCTGTCAGTGGTTCTCTGGTGAATACACGTATCTGAACTATTACTAAATGACCAATTGAAGTGAACGGTGCACCCGTGACTGCTTTTGTTGACCACATTCCATGTGGCTATAGAAATTACCCAAACATGCACATTTTAAAGTGGTGACAAAGAGGGTGTGGGCTATGCACAAGTGACCCTCGAGACCCATGTGAAAAGGTGGTAGTGTTTGAACAGAAACGTTTGCGTCATATGCATGATTGAAAGCCAGAAAGCCAGGTTAGCAGGCGCAGCAAGCAAGAATGAGGCGAGCCAAGCAGCGATGGGCGGGCGAGGAGGTGGACTGAAGTCTCTCTCTCTCTCTCTCTCTCTCTCTCTCTCTCTCTCTCTCTCACACACACACGCACACACACACACTCTCTCTCTCTCTCTCTCTCTCTCTCTCTCTCTTTCTCTCTCTCTCTCTCTCTCCCCATCTCCCCAAGAGAACCCTGGCCTTTACAAAACAGCGTCTCTAGCGTTGCGTCCGTTGCCTTAGTAACACAACATCTCCACTGAGGCCGCAAGCTTCACCTCACATACTGGCTGGTTACCCCAGTGATGGCTTTGTGCTATATAAATGCACATTATCTAACATAGTACACTGTGCTCCATGCACGACAACAGGAGTTCACCTGAAAACTCCCCTACGTGCTCTGACCCAGTCCTGATATTCTTCCTCAGGGGTCTTCAAACTGTGGGGCTGACCACCTTCGGAATGGGGGGGGTGATGAGGATTCTGGGGGGCGTGAAGCTCTTCACAATGGGATTATGGTAACTGTTCTTAGTAGAAAATATAAGCATTTAATAGAAAATATAAGCATCTATGGATTGTGAGGGGGCCAAAACAGTATTTTTACTCAAGGGACTGTAACATAAAACGTTGGACAGCCACTGACCAATATACACCCTCCGAGGGGGGAGTCTGACTAGTTTACTAGGCGCTGTGGACCAATCAAATGTTATCCAAGGAGCTATCACATGCCCACTTCTGATGTCACACAGGGTGAGGGACCCGCCCAGCCTTTGCTATTCCCATGCCAGAGCCCGGGTGTTTAGAACAACCAGTTCACATTGTCTACTGGTGGCCTAGGAGAAGGAGGTCACTGAGTGGACTCAAAAAGGGTGTTAAACGAGGGGTTCTCTGAGTGCTACCTCATGGAGTGATGAGCGGCGATTAGTGAGTGCAGGAGCATGGGTTGAAAGAGGAGGCGTGTGCTTAGTGCAGACAAGTTGGGCATGAGTGATCTCGTTTCGTACAGACACATGGGCTGGTGGAAGCGGGTCACTTTACATCAGCCAACATTCCGCTTTAAAGTGAGACACGGCCGGGTATTGCAGAAAAAAATGACAGGGGTTGAGGGGGTGTTCCCTTTGCAGTGGGAACCCCCAACTGGCTCCCATGCCTGTGTCCCCCAAAAGCCAATTGTGAGAGTGCCACGACCGCTCATCGGAGGCAGAAGGGGCCAACAACTGTGGAGTGGTACCTAGTGGAGATGACTGAGGGTTGCCACAGTGGGAAAACAAACCCGCAGAATGGAATTCCCCTAGAAAGGTGATTCGCCAAAAGGTAACTCCGAATGGGGCTGGTAAGAGTTTCTGTGACTTAAGCGCCATGGGGTGAAGCAAAGAATTTCCAGTTGATCTCCAGTCCTCCTCACAAAAACTGTCCAAGGAAATACATACAAGGAAATCCCAAAGACAGTTGCTCCATTGCTACAAACACTTATCAACTACTCCTTTTACCCTGGTCATTTACCTAAAGAATTTAAAAAGCAATAGCCAGATTCCGATAAACCAGAGAGTTTTCAACTAATTTTGAACCTCGCCAACTCTACTAAATGATCGGGAATGTAACCCCCTGTCAACTCCTACACTTTACACAGGATAGCTGTCGTTCTGCCCGTTATAAGGCTAGTATGGAAGAGGCATGGAATTGGTGTTGACATCCTTGTGTGGTGAATTCCATCAGAGTGGTGCTACACACATGGTCTCAGTGATACAGCAATACTGCTCTTGGAGGTGTTTGCTACCATATTCTATATCTTCTTGGTTGATCACTTGACAGAATCTGGTCTTAGATGGAATGCCTTACAGTGGATCTCTTCTTAACTGGCTGATCACTCACCATGCACTGATGTCCTGCAATGCACATCAGAGAACCTATGGCATAATTGTGGAGTCCCTCAGGATTCTTTCCTGAGCCTCTGACCTTCTAACAGCAATGTGCAAGCTCTGGTGAAGTCACATTCTCTTCCTCGGTCTTCAATACTTTACTTGTGCAGATGTCTGTAGATTTGTTATGAGAATTAACAAACACCCCCTGCTCCCAGGACTGCAGCAATTTGGTGTAACTGCCAAACGCTGCAAGCCTACGAAAGCAGGTCATCTTCCTCCAGTTATGTATGAGACAAACTGAAGTTCCTATACATGGAGGATCCTGCCCCTTTCAGGTATCTACCAATACGAACTCAGAGTTTCAACTGAATATCTCGGGACTAGTCCCGGGAAGATAGCTCAGGGGCAACGTTCGCACCTTGGAAGCAAGAGGACACGGAGCAACACAGGTTCGATCCAGGGTCCACGCTTAGCAACCTCTGGGTATTTACTGCATTATAAATACCCAATCATATCAATTAGTGACACTTCCTTTCATAATCAAGTAGATGCAGTTCTTAAGATCCTACCACGTTCAGTGCCAAGTCTTAACCCGAGCTATTCCTTTACTGCTGCAAGGAATGCACCAAATAGTCTCTTCTTCATCAATGTCATCCAGAGCGGAATATTTCAAAGCTCTTTGTTTTGGACTCCTCCTTTCATCATCATTAATAGTTTCCAGCCTTTCAAGCCTGTCCCACTCTGGGTCTACATCTGGCCACCTTCTTAAGATCTGTCCATTTAGGAAAACCATAGAGAGGAGGATGGGCTTTTGTTCTCTCTCTGCCAAAACCTCGGCACTAATTAGTCATCTTGTTTCCCCACAAACAGCTTAAACCATGACTGATCCCACAAATTAGTTCCACCCATAACATGTTTAGGCTCGCAAGCTCAAATTGTTATGGTGCCAGTGAACCTCAATATGTGAACAATTCCTCTGTAAACCAGAATCCCATAGTATAAATTGCACTGGAATGAAGTGCTAGGAAAGGGAGTTGTCTGTTTGTACATTAAAATAGGGTGGGAATGTGACGGCCAGCCGGCCAATCAGGGCAGATATGTGGGGTGCTGGGGTTTAGATGGAGGGTAAGTCTGTGGGCGGAGAACCGCCAGGTGGTAAGGCCAGGGCTCTGTGCGTGCATCTCCATGGTGTGGAGTAAAGAAGGGTTGATGAAGGGAAGTTTCCACTAGTGCTGGGGGGAGATCAGGGTGTAAAAGGCACATGGGAGGGGAGTGGGGTAAGGAGAGGTATGAATGAGTGCAGATCGGGAGGATGCTGGAGTGGGTAGAGGTCAAAATAGACCAATCCCTTCTGTCGGGGGAAATAGGCAGAATGTGAACCATTGGCACTGGATGTATTTGGGGATCAGCAAGTGCCTCCTTGACTCGTAGTCGGGGGATCAGTGAATGTAGACCACGGGGGTGTTCAGTCAGAGGGGGCAGAGAGTGCAGATTCCTAGTTTGGCAAAGGAAGGCAGAATAATGTGTCAATGTTCTCACTCAGAACAAAATATGAGAAGCCTCCACCTGGGCTCCATTTGCAAGCTTGGATCTGCCCATATAGCCGTACCTATGGAGCGAAACTGTGAAATCCCAACATATATAAGACAATGTCTGCAGACTCAGGTAATGGGAAAAGAGGCAATGCCTGCACACAGGTAAAGTAGTGTATGTAGTGTGTTTAGTGAACTAGAAGAGTGTTTCCAGCTGAGGTGCACCAGTTTGAGAACCTACAGGGGGAAGTCCAAAGGTCAAAGGGATAACTGGGCAGGTAATAATACAGGTGGTGGGACGAGATTTAAATAATAATTTGGACTTTGAACAATACAGACTGGCAGCATAATGTAGGCAGATCATCAAATAAAACTACACACTTTGATAGATGGATAAACTATATGTACAAAGGAGAGGAGAATGCCAAAGGGGGAAGGACAGGATCCCCTTCAAGGGAGAGGGGATGGAGTTTAAGGTCACATGTGAAAGCAGGGCTAGTAGTTGCATTCTAGATATCAGGGAAGAGAGTTTCACGGTAGAGGGCTGAAGAGAGAAAAGGGACACAAGCAAGAGGTTGTGTGGGAGGAGTAGTGATTCATAGAGGGACTGAGTAGGGCACTGGAGCAAAGGGGGGGCAGCAGGGTGCAGGGTGTAAGAGTTAGCTGCCACAACTCTCTCTGTGCCCAAGTTCAACCTCACGTGGGTCTCTGTGTCTTGCCAGTGCTTCCCTTTTCGGCTGTCTCTGCCTCACTACTGTGTTCCAATGACTTTCTCTTACATCCCAAGTTTTACCGCCATCATGCTCTCAATATGCAAGTTCTGCCCCATGTGACTCTCAGTGCCTAGACCGGCTCTGTACCACTCCTGGTGGGTAGTTTTCCCGCACCTTCGCTCTCTGTGCCCAAATTCTGTCCCATGTGCTGCTCACTGAAACACTTTCTCCGCAGTGTTGCTCTCTCTGTATGTCCAGGTTCTGCCCCAATGTAGCTCTCTCAGTGCCAAGTCCTTCCCCGTGCCTCCCCACTTCCCATTTCTGTCTCAACCAAGCTTTCAAGGCAGAGTTATGGTCATTGTCGCTCTTGGTTATGTCATTTCAATGTTATCATTGTAGCCCTAGATCACAACATGTGCCCGAGGTGCATCAGGCGCTGAGGCAAGTGAACTAGGTATTTGCAGAAAGCATTGATTAGATGAATCAATCATTGGGTGGGAAAAAGGTGTTTTGTTCATTTCATGCAGAAAGGCTGAAGATTATCTAAATCCCAAACAGCCCGGGGGATTGAGTTCCGCTGCAGAGAGAGCATTGCCCTTATTTAGAGAGCTTAGCTGATATGATAGGTTATTTATAACGCGCTTAATACCCAGAGGTTTCTAAGCGCGGACCGAACCCGTGTTGCTCTGTGTCATCTTGCTTCCAAGGCGAGCATGTTGCCGCTGAGCTATCCTCCCAGGACGATATGAGGGAGCCAGAGCAAGCCTATGGGCTCAGAAATCAGACATTTCAAGAGGGCCTACGTGAACTACACTTGTGCTAGAGAATCAATGGGCCTGTTTTATAGGATGCCTTAAAAGTCCTATATAGGGCTTTACAACAGGCTATACACGTGGGCGGACACAAAAGCATCCATGATAGCTACAGGCTGTGATCAGGGACAAAAAGGGAGAAGTTTTGAGTGATCAATTCTGGCAGAACTGGTTTGAGATATTTGATTAGTTTGTGGTTGTAATGATAGATTATCTTTTCGGACCCCAAATGGGGAGTCATTTTATGGCTGCTTTGGTGGTGTGAGGGGGTTGGGGCAGTCAGACTTATGAGCCAGCCCATGGTCGAAGTCTATGAAAAGAAGAAGTGGAACTATGTTCCCTGCTGGCCTGCCCAGCTCCTCACAAACCCCATCGCTAACCCTCCTCCCACGCACAATACAAACTCACAAACGAATGTGCCTGCTGTTTAAGGGAACGTTCAGCGCAATGCACTGAAGTGCAAGTTTCCAATGCTTCCTACACTTTTTTTAAAAACGAAACCATTCCAGAATGGTCTCTTTTTAAAATAAAAGTATAGGAACAGTAAAACGTAATTGAAAGACTGTTGTAAATGTTCAATAGAATTAAAATCAATAATAAATAAATAAAATCATTTAAAAAAGTACAGTTTCACCGCTCCCAACTGCTCACGCCCACTTCGACCACAGGGCCAGCCAGGGACTTGAACATTTATCTGAGGTGACAGCAAAAAAAGAACCTCACTTTTTGATGCATTGAATGCAGGGCTATTTTCCGAAATCCAAGGACATACACCGGAATAAAAATGTGTTTACAAAGGTGTAATTGTCACTGTCCCTATTCAGTCAGAGCAGGATTTGCATGTCATCGCATAGGTTTAAAATTGTATCGTATTATTGTGGAGTAACGTAGTTACGAGTTGTAGGTATAATTCAGGCTTGTCCAACCTTTTTGAATGTGGGGCCGAAGCATTAACTTTTTGACACCCAGTGGGCCAGCGAACCAAAAGTCAACACCCTCACCCAAAGCAGTATATTCAAAAGCGATGGTGTGTGACCTTTGACACAATAGCATCACAGGCATAGCCATGCAGTCCCAAAGATAGATTTTGGTGTCAGGGGCAGTGATCAAAGGTTAGTTTCTTGTGATTTCTTCCAGTGTGTAGGTGTTGATATTTCTCTGAAATAGTGGGGACGAGTGTTGATATTTCTCTGAAATAGTGGGGACGAGGGAACTTTAACGATCTAGGGAGAGTTTGTGGGGGTCCTCCCCCAAGATTATTTTTCCAAATATGGGGCTGAATGGTGCATTTTACAGCAGGAAATGTGACCAAAAAGCCATAAGTTTACAATCGTTCTAAAAGGGAACATGTACATTTCAGGTCACCAACAGCAGACAAGAACATTGTAGAACACAACACATTTTAATGATCAATGTGTCCACAGTGTGCATTCAGTCACTCGATGTATGTCTGCTACCAAAAGTGTCATGGATGAGGGTCCGCCCCCAAAATATCAATGACAAAGTATCATTGTTTCTGCTGTGGTTTTTGAAGTTTGTTGAAAATAAAATAAGCATAAAACAATTTTGTTATATCAAAAAAGACAGAACTAAAATAAAATATTGACTTGTTCCTCAATCAGCCATTTTTTTGTTCACATGCCTTGGAGGTAGATTGAACCCTGCAACATTGACCAAATGAATAAATAAACCGGGCCGTGGCCTGTAACTGCCTCTGGTGCATCCTTTCAGGGGGCACCAGAAGCAGTAACAGTCCTCTGGCACGGCACCGTTTATTTATTTATTTGGTCAATGTTTGTCGGGTATGTGGACCTGATTAATTTATTTATTTATGCAATGTTGATCGGACTGACAAACATTGGGCAAATAAATAAATAAACCAGAACGTGGCCTGTAACTGCCTCTGGTGCCCCTTTCCATAATAACATATTCCATAATTCCATAATAAACATGAATAAATTAATCAGGTCCAAGGACCCGACAAACATTGGGAAAATAAATAAATAAACCAGACCGTGACCTGTAACTGCAGAGGCAGTAACAGTCCTCTGGCACTGCACGGTTTATTTATTTATTTGGTCAATGTTTGTCAGGTCCGAGGACCTGATTAATTTATTTATTTCTGCAATGTTGGTCGGACTCAACATTGCAGAAATTAATAAATTAATCAGGTCCACAGACCCGACAAAATTGGGCAAATAAATAAATAAATCGGGCCGTGGCTCGTAAGTAACTGCCTCTGGTGCTCCCTTTGAGGGAGCACCAGAGGCAGTAGCAGTCCTCCGCCATGGTCGGTTTATTTCTTATTTGTTCATTGTTTTATGTTCGAC
Source organism: Ambystoma mexicanum (assembly GCF_040938575.1). Taxonomy (NCBI): domain Eukaryota; kingdom Metazoa; phylum Chordata; class Amphibia; order Caudata; family Ambystomatidae; genus Ambystoma; species Ambystoma mexicanum. The sequence goes on along the minus strand of NC_090921.1, from coordinate 262,222,623 downwards.
CTCGTGAGCCACATGAAATGGCTTGGAGGGCCGCATTGTGGCCCGCGAGCCGTATGTTGGACAACCTTGGAATAAGTGAACCAGGAACAGCGACAGCGTCACATCCTGTATTGCTCTGTTGTTAACTGCAAGCATTTTCAATTTATAGCCACCAGTAGCCACCAACTGTGAACGTCCAGGGAGATAGGATATAATCGAAGATAGTGGCATGTTGCAGATATCCAGACTTAACATGCAGCACAGCAGGATGGCATGGTCGATGGTGTCGATGGTTGTCAAACGATCTAACAAAATAAGGGCTTCAACACTACGGCCCTTTATTGTCCAACATAGCCACTGTTTCTGGAGAGGAGCGGCCTCATCCCTCTCATGGAAGTCCTTGCCCCCACCCACCTATATATTGGAGGCCTGCGATTGTGCCATGCTTGACACCAGCAGTTGTGACCATTCCGTGCCAAATCTTTGAGAAAGGGTATCCACTAAAAAAAGCCCTATCAGATGTACTCCTGAAGAGATGACAATCTCATGTAGGAAATCCCCGAAGGAATATGAAAGAGAACAAGAAAAGGAGCTGGTGACATCACAAGAAGTGAGGGTGACACACAGAAAAGACCAGCTGAAGAAAATATATGTTCCTTATAGAAACTGATGACGAAATAAAGAATCGAGTAACCTTTCATATACAAAATGAAGATTGCATGTGTAAAGAGCACTGCAGAAAATGCAGGTCATTCAATAAATGTACAGATGCTGCAAGTAGATCAAGTAATCTTAAAAGTTGGCTATGAGTATAGACTGCAGGCGAAACCACCATTATATATCGAAACTGGACATATTTGTCACAATTTTAGTAAGCTCAAACTCATGGAGTGAAGAGCCGACAGCTGTGTCACAGCAAAGAATTAACCGAGATCATGGAAGAGTCTGGAAGGGGTGTCTGGCCTGGTGTGAAGGCTGAAGCAGCCAAGACTGGTTATCTATTCTTGTAGCTGAATCATCCCTTGTAAGGTGCAAAGAAAGAACACCATGAGTGCCAAGTTTTATTCATTAAAGACAATTAAATGCAGTAAAATGAACCAGATTGTGGTCTCCTTCCACGTGAGCCAAGGATGTAAATAGAAGTGGACAAAGAATTCGAGAACAACGATCGTGCGTGCTCGCACTCCCTTATATTCCGAGAGGAAAGGATACTTTGCAAGGCCAAGTTCATAGACAATCTTCATGGTAGAAGGCATCTGTGATGAGAGACGTTGGGCTAATTGGGTGGGGAGGTACAGTCAAGTCCACTTCCTGGCATCTGGGATATGAGCTGACATGCTGCCAGTGAGCCGAATGTTCCAGACTGGCACAAGCGTGCCAACCAATTGTAGAGGACTGTATAACGAAGGGCCTTATAGTTTGAAGGCCAGTAATATACTGTTTACTTAATAATGATGAAGATGACTTGCACTAGAGGTGGGCAGAATTTGCCCACCTTACAGTAGAGACCCAATCACAACCCAACCCCTTATAGAAAGTATACTTAGATATTCCCCTTGAGCATATCACAACCCCAGTAGGATTCCCTTATTTGCCTCGTAGTATGAAGTCCTATATGACAAATCTTTGCTATATAAATGTAATTTTTTGTATGATGCACCAAGAAAGCTTGTGCGACGTCCGTTGATGTCCTTTGTAACTCCCTGTTTTAGACAATTGATATTAAAACAGAAGACCTTTGCCAACTTCCTGAGTTGGTTCTGTTATTTGGTGTAGGAGTTATTCTGCTTCCCATCCACTGCGTGACACGCTACCCAAAGGGCCATACGTTCACATGGTAGCAGTATCGGATGGTTTAAAGATCCAAACAAGTTCAGCTCCAGTATTTCAGATGATCGGACATCCTCTGCCATCTAGTCGGAAGATCGCAGAGTTTCCTGTGGAGAGCGGCTGAATAGAATTCTTGCAAGAAAAAAACGAGATCGTGGGCAGGCCCCCCTTTGACAAAATCCCTATTACTATGATTCCTTGTCCACATCGGCATGCAGCTTTAAGCACCCTCCTTTTTCTAATCACCCACCATTCGCACCTCTAAAGGGGCATGCTCAAGATTAAAGCCACCCATCCCATCTACCCATTAACTTCACAAACACCTGCAGTATTTTCATGTTAAGTTGCTATACTGCAAAAGAAAAATCTTATTACTGCAGTAGCAGGGCTATGAGGGGGCTTGGGATTGGGCTTTGTCCCCCAAGCATGCCACTGAAAACAGAACTGCAACCCAGAAGTTCAAAGCCAGCTCAGTGTGATGCCAGGTTGGAGATGATCCAGCAAGTCCCAGGTTCAAATCCGCAGTAAGGCAACGCGCCTTCAAATTTCAACATAATCTTACACAAAATCATACCAGAACAGTTTCTTTTTAAAATAAAAATACCGGAATGGTAAAACGTAATTAGCGTAACTTCGATCACTGGAGAGAAGAAGGGAGAAAAGAAATGTAGGCGGGGACAAAGGACACGCGGCAGGAATATGCCAGTATGGGGCAGGAGTCAGTAAGTGAAAGACATCCGAGGGACTTGTGCAAAAATAAGTGAGACGTAGTGCAGCATTAGAGAAAATAGTGAAAACTCACACAGAGGCCTAAAAGGGCTTGTGAAAAATAAGCAAAAACAAGGGTGCTTATGCAAAGTGTGTGAGAATCAACATGTGTTCGTAAAAACATAAGTGACAATAACTAAAAATAAGGCTTGTGAAAAATAAGTGAACGTAAGCAGGGGTGCTTGTGCAAAGTAAGTGAGAAACAATATGCGTGCTTGTGAAAATAAGTGAGAAACAGTGAAAGAGCTCATGGCAAATAAATAAAAGGGAGCATGGGCACTTGTTCAAAATACATCAAATAAAGCAGAGGGAGAGTCGTGTGAAAAGTGAGAAATAACAGAGGTTTCTTTGCATTGTTAGTGGGGTGCAGCGCAGGCTCTGGTGCAAAGTGAGGCAGACAACACATGCCTGTGAAAAGTAACTCACAAAGGGCAGCAGGGACTTTACAAAATCAGTGTCTGAGCAGTCCAGTGAGCCACAGTGTCTGACCACATTTAGTTTAGACGAAAGACACAAACCACTGAAAGGTGAACGCAAAGGCCTGTGTCCAAAGGGAACTCCAAGTTTTAAAGGTGCTTTTGTGCCATAAGAGAAAATGAGATGAGATGCTTGTTTAAAATAAAGCGAGATCAGTAAAGGTACTTGTGTAATGCAAGTGAAAAGGAAGAGATACATTATCTGTGAGGTCATTGAAGAACTATGGCTATGGCTGGTAGTGAGTGACTAATTTATTGAGAGTATTTATAAACACGCATCTCACAAAGAGTGGGGGTGGGTGGTGCTGTTAATACGAGCAGGGTCGCCGTCTAACCCCTGTGCCTGTCAATGTGCTGCTGTATCACACACAGGCACTTCACTGCACTCTCCGGTTGCTGTGTACTGCCCTGCAGTGCCCCTTCCGTGTCAGCGCCCTGTGCTGTTGCCTGCTTCACCTACTTTTAGAAACGGCCCTGCCTTTAAGAGAGCTGAAACATAATCACATGAGTGAAAGCTCGCCTGAAGCAGATGGGTATTAAGAAACTTGCCAACCTTACCAGGACATTCCGTAGTTGTGGAGCTGCCTCTTGCGGCAGAGTTGGATACAAATATTTCTTGTTCATCTTTTCACTTTTTTTCATTCTGGACCTCGACTGTGAAGTCACAAAGTGCAGGTTGCCAGTGCTGTACTGGGGCATTACATTGTCTTGGGCACTAATGAAAAAGTGACCCAGAGTTGCAAATGGCAATTCATTCATTTTGTGACAGACTGTTTGAATAGTAGGGGGAGTTTTTTGATAAAATGTGATGCAAATTATCCATTTTAAAGAATATTTATTCAGCAACACTGGGAAAAACCACTAGCTGCATAGTGAAGTCACTCATCAAACTGGCCAACACTAGCCCACAGAAAGGCCCTCTGTGACCCAAAACACGTGCACACACCAGCACATTGAGTTTTTGGTTGGGCATTGCTCTATGGCCCTGTAGGCCGGTCCGTGTCTGCAGGTGGGAGTTCCTGCAATTGGTCCATTCCTTTAGGTGCAAAGTTCTGGAATCAGGAGCTTTTGCTACCCTGATATTCCTGTCTTGTTCCTCCCCTCAACGCATGATGAAGGGCGGGGGGAGCTTTCCCTAACACCACCATGCCAGTCCAAGAACCCACACAGAGATAGCCAGGATAAGGAAGAGTGGGAGAGTTGTGGCCATACTGCCACCAGGCACCTAATTAGTAAATGCCGGGCAAGGATTAAAGGTTGGTGTGCCTAGCCATGAAACAGACAGCACAATGAACGTCGACAGTAGACGGCCATCCTGGAGTTGGTATTGTTTGAAAGTCGACAGACATCTTGCAATATTAGGTAATCAGTCCCCTTTCTACTACCTGAACTCAAGCGTGCCCATCATCTCTATCCATCACTGCCACGAATCGAAGAGGCTCATTCCCCCACATTACTATATTGATGCCAGCTCCAGCAGACGCCCACCTGAGATCCAGACACCCAAGTGCCAGACTGAGCAAGATGACCTGGTTGCAAGTCTGGTCCAAATGCTTCTCGGATGCCATGCAGGATCAGCCAACCCAAGTTGCCATGCTAGTCCCAACATACAGGCTGAGTCGTATGGCAGAGCCCTGTAAATAGTGTTTCCGATTAGCTTCTTCCAAACCCAACATTCCATTATTTCCTGGCCGGCGCAGTTGACTAAGTAACACTATCTGCCTGGACTTATCGCTTTTTATACACATACTACATGCCAATTCAAAAGAGCAAAACCTGCCCAAGACATCATTCATAGAGTGATGCTCCCTGCCACTTCCTTTGAAATATGTGGAGAGTTTTCTGCTGTTTAGGGTATACCCACCACCATCGCAGGAGGGGCACTGGGCCCTCTGCTTGCTGATCTGAGATTCATGGTCAAACTTGTGGCAAAACTCTTTGTCCAAATCTGCCTGGCCAGGTTGGCTCTCTCTAGCTCAAGCTACTGCTGTGTGAGATCCATCGCCAGAGCATCTCATTCACATGCAGCGGGGAGCAGGTCCCTAGGCTCAGAGGGCGGATGTCAACACTGCGGGTGTTAGTCAGCTGAGAGTGACTGCCCATCTCCATTCCATCCCTACACCAGATGTACTGAGGCCTTCAAAATGAACTTTCTCCCCTGAAACTCCATCAAACTATGAATGAGCTGATGAGCTGGTGTTGGGTAGAGGCATACTATAACAGCTTTGGTGTGCAACCTGCGGCTCTCCAGATGTTTTGTACTACAGTTTCTATGATCCCTCACCATTCATTATGACAGCTTGGGCTGATGGGAGTTGTAGTCTTCTGGAGATGCAAAGGTTGCAGGTCCCTGCTGTAGGATGACTCAGGTCGATCAAATCAGATGCAGCATTTTGTAAACGAGTACTTTGCAGTCAAGTTATGTATTCCCAGGCGTATTCACTGATCAGCCTGCTTTTCCCCAAGTGGAATCTTCATTGCCAGTGCCAGGTGAAGTCCAGGGTACTGTATCCCAAATCCATGGAAAATATGGTCAAGCTATTGACACAATTGTTATTCCAAGTACAGCCCAGTACCCCAGATCTTCCCACTGCCAGAATCAGACACTCCCCACTTACTTGGCTCACCTTTAGTAGTGCTTCTAAACCCAAGGCCAATGCATCATGGCAGTGTTTAGGTTTGTGTTGCAAAGTGTGTGACAAGTGACATCCTTTTTAAAAAGGAATAGGTTCAGAATGGTGTCAAGTGAAAAGAAATGCTTTCTCTACTTCTAAAACTAATCTAGAAAAGAGTTAATGTATTTATTCATGGCTTCTATAGTGCATTCACCAGAGCGCTTTCCAAAATTATTTGAAATCGATACATTAGTGCAGATATGATGAACAAATAAATGCAATAGAAAAACAAGCAGAACAGAGGAACAGATAAAAGAAAGAATATTCAGTTTATCAGTGTACCGGTTTATGGAACGGCCACCTTCAACACAGGGAGTTCCTTCCCTCCGCTATCAAGGTGTCACACAACAAACTGTTTATTGGATTCTTCATTAAGCCCCATTTCAGATTCATATCATGCCCTTCGGGTCTCTTCCACCGTGCCTCCAATGAGCCAAGAACCAGGCCGGTGCTTCAGAAAATATATTTATATTTATTTGAATTATAGGTGATGGGGATCACACTAAAATTACACACGCCACCTTCTCTGTGGTTCAGAATCAAAATTCTTTTGATATAAATCACACAAGTTGGTTGGGAAACACAAATCACAATACTTTACTTTATACATATTTCAATTTAAGGAATAATCATCACCGGACAATGAACAAAATCAATTTACAAATGCAGTGCTGTGTAATTTCGATTTTCCTGTGTGCTTAAAAAGGCTAGCTGTTTGCTTTACTATGTTGGAAACATGAGGTCTCACTTTTGCAAGCACTTCAGCCTCCCCATAAACCCATGCGTCAATTACATGCAGCACCGTTCTATTCAAAGGCCAGGTCTAGGGAGTGGGGACGGTTTAGACGTTTGTTTTTCATACACCCCTCCCCCTACCTAAAGGCCTGTGTTGGGGAAGTTGGACAGAAAAATGGGGATGATATAAGAATTTAAGACTTTCAGACTCCCCCCACTTAAAATCCTGTGTTGGGGGATGTTAGACAGTAAAATGGGGATGATTTAGGAATTTGGGATTTTCAGACACCCCTCCACTTAAAAGCCTGTTTTGGGGAAGTTGGACAGTAAAGTTGGGATGATTTAGGAATGTAGGATTTTCAGACCCCACTACACTTAAAAACCCTGTGTTGAGGAAGTTGAAAGTTTAGGGATTTTTCTTTTTTAGTTTCGGGCTAAAAACCCCTCTTCCTTAAAGAAGTCGTGGTCAACAGGATGAATAGGATTACCCAATTACATTACAGGTTATAGTTTTGAGCGTACACTGGGAATGAGCTTTGTTAATTACGAATGTTAAAGAAAATCCCCCTGTGGTGTTTTCCTAAATGGGAATTAATTCCATTTATGATCAGTCAAATAGGCTAAGCATCTACACAGTTTGCTGCCCTACCCACTAATGGAAAAGAACACACCAATGAAAGGGAATGGTTAATTAAATAGATCTCCCCGCTGACCTTTTGTTGGGCATTCTACTTACTTTTGAAAATCTCTGGGCTTAGCCCTCGGGGACTGAGCAGCTTCTCGTGTAGGCGAAAACATGATTCTAGCATGCACTTCAATCAATTGGATCCCACAACACTTTTCTATCTCTGCCTCTAGTGAGGAATCACAGCCTCTGCATTTCTAGACTCCACAGAAATATTTCCAACCAGATGATCCTTCAGCAAATCTCCTTTGGTAATGTTGGCCAGCTGTCCCTGGGTAATCATTTTAGCAGCTCCCATGTTAGTAATTTTTAGCAGCTCCCCCTCTCTAATAGTGCATCCACTTTATATACTGATGATGACAACATAAAGATTTCAATGTTGTGCAGTGCCCTGCAAGAATTCTTGTGCCTTTAATTGATCCTTCACATTCCTCTCCAACCCCAGCACTTTCCCTGTCTAAAGTTTGGTTGAGGAGTCTAGAACACAAATATTGCCACTCCCCTTTGAAATTCCTCTTTTCTTCTTTCGTCAGCTTCAGCCAGAAAGTAGCTACATGGCAAAACTTCGTAACTGACTAATAACTGTCATAATATATATGTATATTGCGCCTCAGCTAATCATGGGGAATTTAATATAATAACAGCCGGGTTAGCACCATGTTGCACCAGTGCATGGCACATTTTTGCCAATTTATACAAAATGTATAATCGTTATCAGCATGCAATTTCCTCTAACAATACCTAATTTTACATTCCAAAAGCTCACCAATTCATAAATTCAGGACATTTTCAGAGCAGCCAGAAACACCTTTTAGCTGGCTGTTACATTTCCCTAAGTCGCATGGGGATACATTATATTTCAATAAAATTGCCTTGAAATTATCTTAGAAATTACACATAAATGGATGCAGTGTGACTGGTGGTTGTTGAGAAAGTGCATCAGTTATGATAGTACATTTAAACTAATGGGAAATCCTCATATGTATGCAAATGTATGCGAGTCTGAGCTCCCATTTCATCAGGTCAGTTTCCATTCTTGGCCAGCATGTGACCAGTGCTACCTGGACTGTGTTTCTATTAGCCGCTTTGCTGTTTGAAGTTGGTGGACTGCCGGTCCTAACACGTTAGGATGCATTGGCTACCCATGCTGACATCTGGCATGCTCTCCTGTTATCTGAAGTTGACCACCATTTCAATCTGAGAACCTTCTATTTTCTTGTATTTTTTCAGAGTTCAGCTTCTCTTGATTGCAGCCCCTGCCTAAATTTCAGTCATGCACCAGCTAGGTCATTTGCCCTACAAAGAATGAGTCTTCAGAGGCCACAGGTCTGGCTATGGGGGAGGTTTGTTTTGAACACCATTAAGGGCAGTCCACACTTTATTGTAGTTGTAAATAGCTGGACTGCAAGCTTCAAAAGAATTCTCTCTCCATATACAGAGTCCAACAGGTTTGCTGCGGGGGAAGCCATTTACAAATTCTGCCCAGAGACCCACATGGTTAACTTTGCTTTTGCATCAGTGGATTTCTTCTTTCTTTTCACAGAGCATTGTTTTTTAAAATATGACAGCTGAAAGTAAATGGCTGTTTCTTGCAGTCATTTATAGAATACATTTTTGATTATCTGCTGTTCATTTTCTATGCTGAAAAGTGGGTCTGAGTTGTCACAGTGCACCACCTTTCGATGGGTGGCAGAAATTGAAGTGCCTTCCCAATTTGCACTTTGAGTACATTTTTGTTCTGCTTTCGCTGGATTCCAACTGCAGAAAGACACCCACATTGTCTGCCTTAATGTGCCCATTTTTAGTGTGAAGGTTTTTGAAGGCTGGCAGGTAATTCCAGTGGGCCCTTCAGTTCCGTTTGTTTGGGTCTATGAATAAACCCTAAATCAGTGATTATGAACTGAAAACAAGAGGACTTTTTAAAAATAATGCAGCAAATTATACCTCAACAGTGGGGAGAAGCCGAGAAGGGCGAGGCTCTACCAAACAGGTGGAGGATGGATGGCAGTGGTCAGAGCCGGCCTTACGTCTGGCAGCACTTGGGGCAATGAAAACAAGAAAATGTGGTCCCCATACCCCAATTTTGATTCCTCGCCCTGTTGCTCTGATAATACAGATGAAAGACTTCCCATCAAGCTGGCATGGCGCAGAGCTACTGTGGCACAGCGGACAGTCACCATGGCCACCCAGCCCTAAAGCCGGCCTTGGCAACAGTAATAAGACACACTTTAATACCAAAAGAGGGTAGTCAATACAAGAATTAATCGGTACTCGGCAGTGTTAAAATAATTACTGTTGCTGAAGATATAGTTGAAGTTGCTCACATCATCACTTCACAAAGGGGCATCTCTGGCTTGGGGAAGGAGACATCCTGCTACGCCAATGGCAGTTTACAGATTCACTCCTAGACTGCAGTGCACATCTATGGGAAATGGTGCACAAGCCTTTAAAAAATGTTGAAGGCAGCACATTGGCCTCCAGAGGGTGCAATCCCTGAGCTCTAACGAGCAAGTTAGTGTGACCGGTGGTTCAGCGGTCAGGGGTGTGTCTGGTCTGTGCCAGGGTGATATTATGTAAACCTATCCTGGGTGAGAAAAAAACCCAATGATTCTCAGGGATGGCGGGGGTCAAAGATCAGCTTATCCCTGTGGAAGTTTAGAGGTGGTCATAGCCGTGGGAGTTAACACATCTGCCACTCGATGTGTAAGCTGACAACAGTGATGAGAGGGGCTTAGTGAGATGCTCATTTGTCCAGCAACAGTGGTAAGCAGGGGCAACTTAAACGGCAATTTCCTCCTTAGTCATGAAGTGCACCATGCACGCATGTGCATTACATTGCATTAACACGGAGACATGGGGCACAGCATGGGTTAATGGACACCAGGCAGGTTACAAATAGGACCATAGAGATTTTGAATTATGTTATGTTGATTAATACTGTAGACCGCTACCATTTGCATGGTCTCCAGGTGCTCATGTGACTCTGTAAGATAGAGGTTTGGGTAGGTTAGTGAGGGAAGAGGGAGTTGGATAGATGTTGTGCTCTTCTGTTGCTGCTTGCAGAACCAGGAAAAACTGGTGTCTGTGGTGTCAGCTTTCTAAGTTTGCTCCGATTGTGTGCACTGGAGTTACTGTGTCCAGAGGGGCAACTTCCCATGTCTGGTTTGTTGGTTATTTTGCAACAGTTTGTTCTTGTGGTGGATGTGTGGCTTGTGTGTTTTGTGTGCAATAAGGCTGGCCCACATGGGCATGTGTGGTATGTGGGAGGTATGTAGGAGAGGAGTGAGGAGCAGTGGTGGTTAGTAATTCATTATGTGTGGTTTTTTTATTGGTGGCTTCAGGGTCCGTACTGTTCCATGATTGCCTTGGGTCTGGGGTATCAGTTGTGGGAGGTGCCAGTTTTTAAGCGATCTCAGCCCCTCCTCGGCAAACTCCCCGAAAGTTAGGAACAGGCCCAGGCAATCGCAAATAGCTGGAAGAAGAAAACGATGATAAAATGAGCTGCATAACTATGTATCCAAAAATATCTTTAATTCATAGGGCCTCATCAAACGTCTGGTGGTAATATGGTGCAATTTACTCTGAGCGGAAATAGCATTACCACTGGGTCGTGCAGTAGAATTAGCGCTATGTCACAACCTGGCTTGAATGAGCACCAGACACTGGCGTTAACGCTGTTAGCGCCCGATGTAAATTGTGCCGAAATAAGGGTTACCGCTGAAAAATTGACGCTAATAGTGCTGGTGACCCCAGCGCTGTTAGTTTAGTGAGGGAGAGCTGGTGGTCCTGTCGGATGAATTTGTTGCTCATACCGATGAGCTATATGGCCTTCGCCAATGGATGGGGAGTACTGTTGCAAACGCTGGAATGACCTCAGGGTCAGGGTGCGTGGGCTGCTGTCGCACCACCGCCATGAGTCGCTTGCCACAGGAAGAGGAACTTTGGAGCCACGGGTCCTCACCGCCTAGGAGGAAAAGTGCAGCACAGTGCTGCATGTTGAGGGAATCGAGGGAGTCTGAGGTGCAAAGACGGCTGCCAGCAGTCAGGAGGTGAGTTAACCCCCCGAGCACAAGTACATGCACAAATGACAATCTAGCATAAGACAGGGACACATGTCAGCAGACCCAGTAGCTGAGCATGCCAGCAGAGGTGGAGTGAGGGGGTGGCACATTAGTCACCCTCCACAGCAGCCAGGAGGCAGGGCACCCCTGCGCATTGCAGCAGTGGGAAGGGATGGCAATTGACCTTTCCAAGTCCCATGCACACCACACCCCTGCTGGTGCAACCTGTGCCAGCGGAACTGTGGTTCGTGAGCAACCACAACACTGTGCAGCAGTCACGCTAGTATGTTGTGGTCCCAGTTGATCAGCCTCATGTTGGGAAGGGATGTGGGCGCATGAAGGACCACAAGCATGCATGCCAAACATCAGTTGCCTCAGAATGGATACCCTACCCCCCACAGGCCAAAGACCAACTGGCCACGTGCCACAAACTCATTTCTGCTACCAAACCCATGATGCTGGACCGAAATGCAATCTCCCCTTACCATCCATGGCCAGCTGCCCAAATGTATGGGGTCCGACCCTGTCCCATAGCAAATGTGCATTGCATGCCAACACACGTGAGGGAACCATACCTGACAACATTTCCTATGTCCCCTACAGGCACTCACACATCGCTAGAGGCATCCGAGGTGGACAAGGGTCCAGGCCCATCTGGTAGTGGTACATACAGGCCATCCAGGTCCGCCACCACCATTGCCACCTCACAATGGGGCAGTCACCCCATGCCAAGGCAGATGTCCCGCCGTGAGACACCGCAACCATGCAGGGCCAGGTCAACGTCCACCACACAATCCACCATGAACCACTGCAAGGTCCACTGCACCCATTCCTGCAGCTGGAGGGTCTGATACAGAGGTCATCACCCCAGGCTGGGTAACTGTGGAAGCGCAGTGGGAAACCAGCTCGGTGTCGCCACATGCAGAAGGGCCACAGACCCCTGGGCGCCCTCACCACCGGCAGTGTGGCCCAACACCTGAAGGCCCTCATCGCCGCCAGCATGCTGACACACCTGAGTCAGACGTGACACCCCCTCCTATGGCTCCCCTGAAGACAGCCCCTGCACACTGCTCAGCCCCCCCTCCCATATGGCATACACCAACAAGCAGCACAGTGCTGCAGAGGCTTGCTGAGATGGAGCGGAGACAGAGGGAGATGGAGGTGATATGGCACATGCACTTCCGAACACTTGCAGGCCATATGGGACAGCATCCAAGTAGCCACCTGCATGTTTGTATGGGCCATAGCAAAGAACCGGACAGAGACAACTGCCAGTATGGCTGCCCTGACACTATACGCCCAGAGGGTCAGGGAGATGACCGAAGGTGTCTCAGCACAGGCAGAGGCCACCCGCCAGTGCACAGAGGTGCAACACCAACAGATGCAGGGGCCAAGCTCCATCCCTTCCACTTCTACCACTCCCAGAGAGGAGTCACTGCAGGGCACACTGAGGTGTCAATCACAGTGCCTTCAGCATCCAAGATCACTGGGGGCTGGCGGGTGGGGGAAGTGGCCACAGTTGTAATGGACTCTTAGACACTAATTGCAATTTGTGGCCATGCTGGGAAGTTGGTGGTGGGAAGCGGGAGGGGAGATTGTGTGCTGGGGAGTTGGTGGTGGATAGCAGGAGGGGGGATAGTGTGCTGAGGAGTTGGTGGAGGCAGGCGGGAGGGGGATAGTGTACTGGGGAGTGGTTGGTGGGAGGCAGTAGGGGGATGGTGTGCTGGGGAGTTGGTGGTGGGTGGCGGGAGTGGGGGTAGTTTGCTGGGGAGCTGGTGGTGGGAGGCAGGAGGGGGATAGTGTGCTGGGGAGTTGGTGGTGGGTGGTGGGAGGGGGATAGTGTGCTGAGGAGTTGGGGGGGAGGTGGGAGGGATGATAGTATCCTGGGGAGTTGGTGGTGGGTGGCGGGAGGGGGGATCCTTTGCTGGGGAGTTGGTGGGGGAGGTGGTAAGGGGGATAGTGTGTTAGGGAGTTGGAGGGAGGATAGTGTGCTGTGCAGTTGGTTGGGAGAGGAGAGAGGGGGACAGTATGCTGGGGATTTGGTGGGGGGGTGGCGTGGATGATAGAACACTTCATTACATTAAAACCGTTAAACGTCATCAATATGAGGACATTTCTGTTTGTGTCATTGTCATGATTATTGGTAGAGGTGAGTGTCACACAGTTCTGAACGGCTTGTGCCATGTTAAAGTGTCAGAAGAAATTGTCTATCAGTACCTGGCGGGCCAATCTCCCATCCCTCACATCATCTCTGGCAATACATGCATTTGCCTCTGCCACAGGCACTGCATCCTCATCTTCTGGGGGTGGAATGTCCACGTCAGGGTGTAGAGTGACATTCCTCTTCATGCAGTTATTGTGCAGCATGGCACACCCAAGCACAATTTTACCCACGTTCTCTGGAGTGTGTGGTTGAGGTAGCAGAAACGTGCCTTCAGGAGGCCAAAGGTATGCTCGATGCACACACAGGTCCTGCTGTGAGCGTGGTTGTAGGCATCAATCTGCTGTGTTTGTGGATCATGCACACTGGTCATTAGCCAGGACAGCTGTGAGTATGCATGGGGGAGGCACAGACATTAGTCACAATGTAAGGTGTGGGGGTGGGCTTACACAATATCAGGGCAATGGACAACTTATGCATGCAAATGGGTCTTCTTTTCATGTCATGTGTCAATTCTATGTCTGTGTATGCTTTATCACTCGTGTCATGTATTGTTTCTGCTTCACATGCATCCTGTTCCCTTGCAGCGCATGTTACGGGAGGTGTATGCCGGTGATATGTGAAGCTGACGTTGTGGCTTTCATGTGGCAGTGCATTTCCACTGTTCATGTGGCATGCTGGGTTTCCCAAGGGCCCTCCCTAAGCATCTAGGGCCGCCGGGTTGCCATTTTGGGCTGGGCACATATGCGTGCATGGCTGTGGTACTGGCAGGGTTGTTGTGTGAGGCGATGTGACCATTTGTCAGCATTGCTTTGGTAACTACATGTTGCATTTTTGTACCTGCAGTCATGTTGGTGTTTATAGTTGCTACTGTATGTGTACATCAGCTCCTTCATGCAGGTAAGTCCAACATGTGTATGCTCCCTGGTCTGTACTGTTATTTGCACCCCTCCATCCCCATTTGGGCATGCGCTTCAAAGCGCATGTGTGATGGCCATTCTACTCACCCACTATCCAGGTCGGCTGTCCTCTGTGCCTCTTCATGTATCTTGGCAGTGTGCTGTTCAGTAGGACCATGGCATTGTGGGTGGAACCAGGGTAGTGGGCACAGCAGTGGGTGATGTACAGGTTGGGGGTCGCATGTCACCTGCACATTCAGGGAGTGGTAGTGCTTTTGGCTACAATACACTTCTTTGTGGCCCTGGGGGGCCACCAGTGCAACATGGGTACAGTCCAGAGCAACAATCACATTTGGCATTTGGGCCATGGCATAGAACTGTGCCTTCATGGCATTGACCTGGGCTGAGGTGGTAGGCAGTGAGATGTGGCTTTGCACTTGCAGCAGGGCTTCATGCACCTGGCCCAACACTGCACAGAATGAGGGCTGTTCCATGCCATGCATCATGGCCACTGATGCTGGAAGGTGCCAGTTCCGAGGAATTGTAGGACAGACACGAGCTTCAGCAGTGGGGGCACAGCTGTTTGGATTTCCATCCTGCTCCCTATGTCATCCTGTATTGTGGTGAGCAGCTCTGTTGTGGTCTCCCTGTTGAGGTGGGTGGTACAGGGTGACCAACAGGCTGTCTGTGAGGGTCCAGGGTGAGGGCCTAACCCTATGGATTGGTGCATTCCTTGTCTGGGCTCTCCTCCTCGTCCACCTTCTTCGCCCACACTGCCCACCCCCCTGTGCTCACTGTCCCTTGGCCTGGTTGTCCTGCCTCTCTACTTCCAGGCACAGCATGAGCAGCTGCCTGTCCCAGCTCACAGTGGCTAGTGGCAGCATAGTGTTGCAAACAGTGTTTGGGGTAGGAGTGTGCCTTTTGTAGCCCTCTGGGGTGGACTGGGATCACCTGTAGTTTCATTTCAGGCATCTGTGTTCATTTACCTCCAGGTAAAAGCTAGAGGTAACTGCACCGTGTTTTCGTCTGTATTAGCACCCGTTTTCGGCACTAATCCCACCAAACATAGAGTTTTGATGCGGCGGTGTTTGCGCCTTGTGGGCCACTCTAATAGCGCCAGCTGTAATAGCGCCGGCTGATTTTGCATGATCCAGCGGAGCGATATTGGCGGGGCTAATTCTGTTACCGACACTTCTAAGGGTTACCACCGCATTTGTGAAAAGGCCCATAATTACCTGCATTCTTCGGATATATGTAACTTCTCTGCAGCATCCAAGAAGGAGGTACAAGGATTCCCTCGCCGAGACCCTCTAGGAGAATGCTGAGTCAGCACACCAGAGTCTTGAGCTCAGCACATTAGAGACCGGAGCCAGAACATTACTGAACTGGGCTTAGCACGCCAGAGACCTGACTGATAATAAAGGCCTCATCACAAAAGGGGCGTGGTGAGTGAAAACTTCCTAGGGACTGAGTAGGGTTCCTTTTGCTTTCTCTCTGTGTGCCAGGCCCCCGGGTGGGATGGGGATATATGGGTGAAGACCCACGAGAGTGGGAGGGGGGTTATGAGTGGAGATCCATTAGGTGGGACGGCAGAGCATCTGTGAGTAAAGCAGCATGGAATGGGAAGGAGAGGGTGTTGTGAGATCACATGTGCGGTCCGTGAGTGCTAACCTATCAGGATAAAAAGTAAGGGACCACAGTGGGGTCCATGCTAATGTGTTAGGGGAGGGGCCAGAGAAGAGTGGGTTTGAAGGTACTCACTCAGACACTCCAAGGAGAGGGAGGACACCGGCAGTGAATGTAGACCAATGAAGTGTGAGGCCGTATGATAGGATAGCGTTAGGAGTCAGAGGATGGCTCAGGGGCAACGTGCTCGCCTTGGAAGCAAGACGACACGCAGCAACACAAGTTCGATCCCTGGGTTCGCGCTTAGAAACCTCTGGGTGTTAAGAGCGTTATAGATAACCTATCATATCAGGCTGCCCATTAAGTGAATAGGGGGGATGGGGGGGCGAGAATACTGGCCTGTGCAGGGGAGGCAGACTGGGAAGGTGGGGGTCAGTTTGTATCGGCTTGTTGTGTGAGGGCGAGTTCAGGACTTGGGTGGATGGGATGGTTAGCAGTTCAGGTGCATGTGAGTAACTAGACTAGAGTCAATCAGGCCGATTCATGGAATAATTAGCGCGGCGCAAGTGGCCAAAAACGTGAGATTCGCAGTGGAATAGCGAAAATCGCAGTGCAAGTGCGAAAATCACACGAAAAGCAGCGCACATCGATTCATGGAAGGCCGTGCGCGAGAAAACCATCGGATGTGCGCTAAAAAAGTGTGCGGCGCACGTTGGCGCACAGGCCATCTAACGGCGTGCGCCAGGCCACAGCGAAAATCGCACATAGCGCAGCGTACACAACAAAAGTAGGCGGAACACGGGGCGTAACACTCGGAATGGGGAACAACTTGCCAAAATGTGGGCGTCACGGGGGAAGTACAGGGTGCAAGTGCGCGGAACGCCCACACGCTCGCCTACAACCCGTATTCATGGAATCGAATAGGGCAAAAAAGTGCACGGTCAAACCAGCGCACAGGCACAAACACGACCGCCACAAGAAAGCAGGCGGTAGCGTCTCTGCGCCTGTAATAAATGTGCGCCAAAAGGTGCGCCAAAAAATTAGCACCTATATACAGCCATGATGAATGTCCTATACTGTGGCCCTCCAGGACAAATGACGTGCAAAGGGGTACCCACAAACACGGACACCCACGGACTGAAAAATAACATGTGCGTGTATTCCGGGGTGCGCGGGAGGTCTCACACGCGATTTGTCAGGGTACGTGGATTTCAGGGGTGCGCGGGAAGTTCCACACGCGATTTGGCCGGGTATGTGCGGGGGAATTTCCACATGCAATTTGTCTGGGTACGTGGATCTCAGGGGTGCGCGGGAAGTCTCACACACGATTTGGCAGGGTACGTGGATTTCAGGGGTGCGCGGGAAGTTCCACATGCGATTTGGCCGGGTACGTGCGCGGGAATTTCCACACGCAATTTGTCTGGGTATGTGGATCTCAGGGGTGCGCGGGAAGTCTCACACGCGATTTGGCAGGGTACGTGGATTTCAGGGGTGCGCGGGAAGTTCCACACGCGATTTGGCCGGGTATGTGCACAGGAATTTCCACACGCGATTTGTCTGGGTACGTGGATCTCAGGGGTGCGCGGGAAGTCTCACATGCGATTTGGCAGGGTACGTGGATTTCAGGGGTGCGCGGGAAGTACCACACGCGATTTGACCGGGTACGTGCACGGGAATTTCCACACGCGACTTGGCTGGGTACGTGGATCTCAGGGGTGCGCGGGAAGTCCCACACGCGATTTGGCAGGGTACGTGCGCGTGAATTTCCACACGCGATTTGTCTGGGTATGTGTATGACAGGGGTACGTGGGAAATTCTACACGCGATTTGGCTGTGTGCTCCCAGGTATTCCCTGTATACCCTCCACGGCCCCTGCAGGCAGCCGACACCACAGGGGACTACCCTGCACACCTGCTCATGTCACCCAGCACCCCCACCTCCCAGCAGTGCAGGGGCACCCTCCACCAGGCCCCCACTCATGTCTCCCACCACCCCCACCCCCCAGCCACCAGGGGCAGCCTCCACCAGGCCCCCACTCATGTCTCCCACCACCCCCACCCCCCAGCAGTGCAGGGGCAGCCTCCACCAGGCCCCCACTCATGTCTCCCACCACCCCCACCCCCCAGCATCCAGGGGCACCCTCCACCAGGCCCCCACCCATGTCTCCCACCACCCCACCCCCCACCCACCATGGGCAGCCTCCGCCAGGCCCCCACTCATGTCTCCCACCCACACCCACCCCCCCAGCAGTGTGGGGCAGCCTCCACCAGGCCCCCACTCATGTCTCCCACCACCCCCACCCCCCAGCATCCAGGGGCACCCTCCACCAGGCCCCCACCCATGTCTCCCAAAACCCCCACCCCCCACCCACCATGGGCAGCCTCCGCCAGGCCCCCACCCATGTCTACCACCACCCCCTCCCCCCAGCCACCATGGGCAGCCCCCACCAGGCCCCCACTCATGTCCAACTCATGTCTCCCACCACCCCCACCCCCAGCAGTGCAGGGGCACCATCCACCAGGCCCCCACTCATGTCCCCCTGCACCCCCACCCCCCAGCATCCAGGGGCACCCTCCACCAGGCCCCCACTCATGTCTCCCACCACCCCCACCCCCCAGCACCCAGGGGCACCCTCCACCAGGCACCCACTCATGTCCCCCTGCACCACCACAACCAGCAGTGCAGGGGCACCCTCCACCAGGCCCCCACTTATGTCTCCCACCACCCCCACCCCCCAGCCACCAGGGGCAGCCTCCACCAGGCCCCCACTCATGTCCCCTTGCACCCCCACCCCCCAGCAGTCATGGGGCAGCCTCCACCAGGCCCCCACTCATGTCCCCTTGCACCCCCACCCCCCAGCAGTCATGGGGCACCCTCCACCAGGCCCCCACTCATGTCTACAAACACCCCCACCCCCCAGCCACCATGGGCAGCCCCCACCAGGCCCCCACTCATGTCCAACTCATGTCTCCCACCACTCCCACCCCCCAGCAGTGCAGGGGCACCCTCCACCAGGCCCCCACTCATGTCCCCCTGCACCCCCACCCCCAGCATCCAGGGGCACCCTCCACCAGGCCCCCACTCATGTCCCCCTGCACCCCCACCCCCCAGCAGTGCAGGGGCACCCTCCACCAGGCCCCCACTCATGTCTCCCACCACCCCCACCCCCCAGCCACCAGGGGCAGCCTCCACCAGGCCCACACTCATGGCTCCCACCACCCCCACCCCCCCAGCAGTGCAGGGGCACCCTCCACCAGGCCCCCACTCATGTCCAACTCATGTCTCCCACCACCCCCACCCCCCAGCAGTGCAGGGGCACCCTCCACCAGGCCCCCACTCATGTCCCCCTGCACCCCCACCCCCAGCATCCAGGGGCACCCTCCACCAGGCCCCCACTCATGTCCCCCTGCACCCCCACCCCCCAGCAGTGCAGGGGCACCCTCCACCAGGCCCCCACTCATGTCTATCCCACCACCCCCACCCCCCCACCCCCCAGCCACCAGGGGCAGCCTCCACCAGGCCCCCACTCATGTCTCCCACCACCCCCACCCCCACCCCCCAGCAGTGCAGGGGCACCCTCTACCAGGCCCCCACTCATGTCCCCCTGCACCCCCACCCCCCAGCATCCAGGGGCACCCTCCACCAGGCCCCCACTCATGTCCCCTTGCACCCCCACCCCCCAGCAGTGCAGGGGCACCCTCCACCAGGCCCCCACTCATGTCTCCCACCACCCCCACCCCCCAGCCACCAGGGGCAGCCTCCACCAGGCCCCCACTCATGTCTCCCACCACCCCCACCCCTCAGCAGTGCAGGGGCAGCCTCCACCAGGCCCCCACTCATGTCTCCCACCATCCCCACCCCCCAGCATCCAGGGGCACCCTCCACCAGGCCCCCACTCATGTATCCCACCACCCCACCCCCCAGCAGTGCAGGGGCGGCCTCCACCAGGCCCCCACTCATGTCTCCCACCACCCCCACCACCCCAGCATCCAGGGGCACCCTCCACCAGGCCCCCACCCATGTCTCCCACCACCCCCACCCCCCACCCACCATGGGCAGCCTCCGCCAGGCCCCCACTCATGTCTCCCACCCACCCCCACCCCCCCAGCAGTGTGGGGCACCCTCCACCAGGCTCCCACCCATGTCTACCACCACCCCCACCCCCCAGCCACCATGGGCAGCCCCCACCAAGCCCCCACTCATGTCCAACTCATGTCTCCCACCACCCCCACCCCTCCACCAGGCCCCCACTCATGTCCCCCTGCACCCACACCCCCCAGCATCCAGGGGCACCCTCCACCAGGCCCCCACTCATGTCTCCCACCACCCCCACCCCCCAGCATCCAGGGGCACCCTCCACCAGGCACCCACTCATGTCCCCCTGCACCCCCACCCCCCAGCAGTGCAGGGGCACCCTCCACCAGGCCCCCACTCATGTCTCCCACCACCCCCACCCCCCCAGCCACCAGGGGCAGCCTCCACCAGGCCCCCACTCATGTCCCCTTGCACCCCCACCCCCCAGCAGTCATGGGGCAGCCTCCACCAGGCCCCCACTCATGTCCCCTTGCACCCCCACCCCCCAGCAGTCATGGGGCACCCTCCACCAGGCCCCCACTCATGTCTACCACCACCCCCAGCCCCCAGCCACCATGGGCAGCCCCCACCAGGCCCCCACTCATGTCCAACTCATGTCTCCCACCACCCCCACCCCCTAGCAGTGCAGGGGCACCCTCCACCAGGCCCCCACTCATGTCCCCCTGCACCCCCACCCCCCAGCATCCAGGGGCACCCTCCACCAGGCCCCCACTCATGTCCCCCTGCACCCCCACCCCCCAGCAGTGCAGGGGCACCCTCCACCAGGCCCCCACTCATTTCTCCCACCACCCCTACCCCCCAGCCACCAGGGGCAGCCTCCACCATGCCCCCACTCATGTCTCCCACCACCCCCACCCCCCAGCAGTGCAGGGGCAGCCTCCACCAGGCCCCCACTCATGTCTCCCACCACCCCCACCCCCCAGCATCCAGGGGCACCCTCCACCAGGCCCCCATTCATGTCCCCCTGCACCCCCACCCCCCAGCAGTGCAGGGGCACCCTCCACCAGGCCCCCACTCATGTCTCCCACCACCCCCACCCCCCAGCATCCAGGGGCACCCTCCATCAGGCCCCCACTCATGTCTCCCACCACCCCCACCCTCCAGCATCCAGGGGCACCCTCCACCAGGCCCCCACTCATGTCTCCCACCACCCCCACCCCCCAGCCACCAGGGGCAGACTCACCAGGCCCCCACTCATGTCCCCTTGCACCCCCACCCCCCAGCAGTCATGGGGCACCCTCCACCAGGCCCCCACTCATGTCTACCACCACCCCCACCCCCCAGCCACCATGAGCAGCCCCCACCAGGCCCCCACTCATGTCCAACTCATGTCTCCCACCACCCCCACCCCCCAGCAGTGCAGGGGCACCCTCCACCAGGCCCCCACTCATGTCCCCCTGCACCCCCACCCCCCAGCATCCAGGGGCACCCTCCACCAGGCCCCCACTCATGTCCCCCTGCACCCCCACCCCCCAGCAGTGCAGGGGCACCCTCCACCAGGCCCCCACTCATGTTTCCCACCACCCCAACCCCCCAGCCACCAGGGGCAGCCTCCACCAGGCCCCCACTCATGTCTCCCACCACCCTCACCCCCCAGCAGTGCAGGGGCAGCCTCCACCAGGCCCCCACTCATGTCTCCCACAACCCCCACCCCCCAGCATCCAGTGGCACCCTCCACCAGGCCCCCACTCATGTCTCCCACCACCCTCACCCCCCAGCATCCAGGAGCACCCTCCGCCAGGCCCCCACTCATGTCTCCCACCACCCCCACCCCCCAGCATCCAGGGGCACCCACCACCAGGCCCCCACTCATGTCTCCCACCACCCCCACCCCCCAGCAGTGCAGGGGTACCCTCCACCAGGCCCCCACCCATGTCTCCCACCACCCCCACCCCCCACCCACCAAGGGCAGCCTCCGCCAGGCCCCCACTCCTGTCTCCCACCCACCCCCACCCCCCCAGCAGTGTGGGGCACCCTCCACCAGGCTCCCACCCATGTCTACCAACACCCCCACCCCCCAGCCACCATGGGCAGCCCCCACCAGGCCCCCACTCATGTCCAACTCATGTCTCCCACCACCCCCACCCCCAGCAGTGCAGGGGCACCCTCCACCAGGCCCCCACTCATGTCCCCCTGCACCCCCACCCCCCAGCATCCAGGGGCACCCTCCACCAGGCCCCCACTCATGTCTCCCACCACCCCCACCCCCCAGCATCCAGGGGCACCCTCCACCAGGCACCCACTCATGTCCCCCTGCACCACCACAACCAGCAGTGCAGGGGCACCCTCCACCAGGCCCCCACTTATGTCTCCCACCACCCCCACCCCCCAGCCACCAGGGGCAGCCTCCACCAGGCCCCCACTCATGTCCCCTTGCACCCCCACCCCCCAGCAGTCATGGGGCAGCCTCCACCAGGCCCCCACTCATGTCCCCTTGCACCCCCACCCCCCAGCAGTCATGGGGCACCCTCCACCAGGCCCCCACTCATGTCTACAAACACCCCCACCCCCCAGCCACCATGGGCAGCCCCCACCAGGCCCCCACTCATGTCCAACTCATGTCTCCCACCACCCCCACCCCCCAGCAGTGCAGGGGCACCCTCCACCAGGCCCCCACTCATGTCCCCCTGCACCCCCACCCCCAGCATCCAGGGGCACCCTCCACCAGGCCCCCACTCATGTCCCCCTGCACCCCCACCCCCCAGCAGTGCAGGGGCACCCTCCACCAGGCCCCCACTCATGTCTCCCACCACCCCCACCCCCCAGCCACCAGGGGCAGCCTCCACCAGGCCCACACTCATGTCTCCCAACACCCCCACCCCCCCAGCAGTGCAGGGGCACCCTCCACCAGGCCCCCACTCATGTCCAACTCATGTCTCCCACCACCCCCAACCCCCCAGCAGTGCAGGGGCACCCTCCACCAGGCCCCCACTCATGTCCCCCTGCACCCCCACCCCCAGCATCCAGGGGCACCCTCCACCAGGCCCCCACTCATGTCCCCTGCACCCCCACCCCCCAGCAGTGCAGGGGCACCCTCCACCAGGCCCCCACTCATGTCTCCCACCACCCCCCAGCCACCAGGGGCAGCCTCCACCAGGCCCCCACTCATGTCTCCCACCACCCCCACCCCCCAGCAGTGCAGGGGCACCCTCCACCAGGCCCCCACTCATGTCCCCCTGCACCCCCACCCCCCAGCATCCAGGGGCACCCTCCACCAGGCCCCCACTCATGTCCCCTTGCACCCCCACCCCCCAGCAGTGCGGGGGCACCCTCCACCAGGCCCCCACTCATGTCTCCCACCACCCCCACCCCCCAGCCACCAGGGGCAGCCTCCACCAGGCCCCCACTCATGTCTCCCACCACCCCCACCCCTCAGCAGTGCAGGGGCAGCCTCCACCAGGCCCCCACTCATGTCTCCCACCACCCCCACCCCCCAGCATCCAGGGGCACCCTCCACCAGGCCCCCACTCATGTATCCCACCACCCCACCCCCCAGCAGTGCAGGGGCGGCCTCCACCAGGCCCCCACTCATGTCTCCCACCACCCCCACCACCCCAGCATCCAGGGGCACCCTCCACCAGGCCCCCACCCATGTCTCCCACCACCCCCACCCCCCACCCACCATGGGCAGCCTCCGCCAGGCCCCCACTCATGTCTCCCACCCACCCCCACCCCCCCAGCAGTGTGGGGCACCCTCCACCAGGCTCCCACCCATGTCTACCACCACCCCCACCCCCCAGCCACCATGGGCAGCCCCCACCAAGCCCCCACTCATGTCCAACTCATGTCTCCCACCACCCCCACCCCTCCACCAGGCCCCCACTCATGTCCCCCTGCACCCACACCCCCCAGCATCCAGGGGCACCCTCCACCAGGCCCCCACTCATGTCTCCCACCACCCCCACCCCCCAGCATCCAGGGGCACCCTCCACCAGGCACCCACTCATGTCCCCCTGCACCCCCACCCCCCAGCAGTGCAGGGGCACCCTCCACCAGGCCCCCACTCATGTCTCCCACCACCCCCACCCCCCCAGCCACCAGGGGCAGCCTCCACCAGGCCCCCACTCATGTCCCCTTGCACCCCCACCCCCCAGCAGTCATGGGGCAGCCTCCACCAGGCCCCCACTC
Organism: Ambystoma mexicanum; assembly: GCF_040938575.1. Lineage (NCBI taxonomy): Eukaryota > Metazoa > Chordata > Amphibia > Caudata > Ambystomatidae > Ambystoma > Ambystoma mexicanum. The sequence goes on along the minus strand of NC_090921.1, from coordinate 262,198,505 downwards.
ATGTCCCCTTGCACCCCCACCCCCCAGCAGTCATGGGGCACCCTCCACCAGGCCCCCACTCATGTCTACCACCACCCCCAGCCCCCAGCCACCATGGGCAGCCCCCACCAGGCCCCCACTCATGTCCAACTCATGTCTCCCACCACCCCCACCCCCTAGCAGTGCAGGGGCACCCTCCACCAGGCCCCCACTCATGTCCCCCTGCACCCCCACCCCCCAGCATCCAGGGGCACCCTCCACCAGGCCCCCACTCATGTCCCCCTGCACCCCCACCCCCCAGCAGTGCAGGGGCACCCTCCACCAGGCCCCCACTCATTTCTCCCACCACCCCTACCCCCCAGCCACCAGGGGCAGCCTCCACCATGCCCCCACTCATGTCTCCCACCACCCCCACCCCCCAGCAGTGCAGGGGCAGCCTCCACCAGGCCCCCACTCATGTCTCCCACCACCCCCACCCCCCAGCATCCAGGGGCACCCTCCACCAGGCCCCCATTCATGTCCCCCTGCACCCCCACCCCCCAGCAGTGCAGGGGCACCCTCCACCAGGCCCCCACTCATGTCTCCCACCACCCCCACCCCCCAGCATCCAGGGGCACCCTCCATCAGGCCCCCACTCATGTCTCCCACCACCCCCACCCCCCAGCATCCAGGGGCACCCTCCACCAGGCCCCCACTCATGTCTCCCACCACCCCCACCCCCCAGCCACCAGGGGCAGACTCACCAGGCCCCCACTCATGTCCCCTTGCACCCCCACCCCCCAGCAGTCATGGGGCACCCTCCACCAGGCCCCCACTCATGTCTACCACCACCCCCACCCCCCAGCCACCATGGGCAGCCCCCACCAGGCCCCCACTCATGTCCAACTCATGTCTCCCACCACCCCACCCCCCAGCAGTGCAGGGGCACCCTCCACCAGGCCCCCACTCATGTCCCCCTGCACCCCCACCCCCCAGCATCCAGGGGCACCCTCCACCAGGCCCCCACTCATGTCCCCCTGCACCCCCACCCCCCCAGCAGTGCAGGGGCACCCTCCACCAGGCCCCCACTCATGTTTCCCACCACCCCAACCCCCCAGCCACCAGGGGCAGCCTCCACCAGGCCCCCACTCATGTCTCCCACCACCCTCACCCCCCAGCAGTGCAGGGGCAGCCTCCACCAGGCCCCCACTCATGTCTCCCACAACCCCCACCCCCCAGCATCCAGTGGCACCCTCCACCAGGCCCCCACTCATGTTCCCCTGCACCCCCACCCCCCAGCAGTGCAGGGGCACCCTCCACCAGGCCCCCACTCATGTCTCCCACCACCCTCACCCCCCAGCATCCAGGAGCACCCTCCGCCAGGCCCCCACTCATGTCTCCCACCACCCCCACCACCCAGCATCCAGGGGCACCCACCACCAGGCCCCCACTCATGTCTACCACCACCCCCACCCCCCAGCAGTGCAGGGGTACCCTCCACCAGGCCCCCACCCATGTCTCCCACCACCCCCACCCCCCACCCACCAAGGGCAGCCTCCGCCAGGCCCCCACTCCTGTCTCCCACCCACCCCCACCCCCCCAGCAGTGTGGGGCACCCTCCACCAGGCTCCCACCCATGTCTACCAACACCCCCACCCCCCAGCCACCATGGGCAGCCCCCACCAGGCCCCCACTCATGTCCAACTCATGTCTCCTACCACCCCCACCCCCAGCAGTGCAGGGGCACCCTCCACCAGGCCCCCACTCATGTCCCCCTGCACCCCCACCCCCAGCATCCAGGGGCACCCTCCACCAGGCCCCCACTCATGTCTCCCACCACCCCCACCCCCCAGCATCCAGGGGCACCCTCCACCAGGCACCCACTCATGTCCCCTTGCACCACCACAACCAGCAGTGCAGGGGCACCCTCCACCAGGCCCCCACTTATGTCTCCCACCACCCCCACCCCCCAGCCACCAGGGGCACCCTCCACCAGGCCCCCACTCATTTCTCCCATCACCCCCACCCCCCAGCATCCAGGGGCACCCTCCACCAGGCACCCACTCATGTCCCCCTGCACCACCACAACCAGCAGTGCAGGGGCACCCTCCACCAGGCCCCCACTTATGTCTCCCACCACCCCCACCCCCCAGCCACCAGGGGCAGCCTCCACCAGGCCCCCACTCATGTCCCCTTGCACCCCCACCCCCCAGCAGTCATGGGGCAGCCTCCACCAGGCCCCCACTCATGTCCCCTTGCACCCCCACCCCCCAGCAGTCATGGGGCACCCTCCACCAGGCCCCCACTCATGTCTACAAACACCCCCACCCCCCAGCCACCATGGGCAGTCCCCACCAGGCCCCCACTCATGTCCAACTCATGTCTCCCACCACCCCCACCCCCCAGCAGTGCAGGGGAACGCTCCACCAGGCCCCCACTCATGTCCAACTCATGTCTCCCACCACCCCCACCCCCCAGCAGTGCAGGGGCACCCTCCACCAGGCCCCCACTCATGTCCCCTTGCACCCCCACCCCCAGCATCCAGGGGCACCCTCCACCAGGCCCCCACTCATGTCCCCCTGCACCCCCACCCCCCAGCAGTGCAGGGGCACCCTCCACCAGGCCCCCACTCATGTCTCCCACCACCCCCACCCCCCAGCCACCAGGGGCAGCCTCCACCAGGCCCCCACTCATGTCTCCCACCACCCACACCCCCCAGCATCCAGGGGCACCCTCCACCAGGCCCCCACTCATGTCCCCTTGCACCCCCACCCCCCAGCAGTGCAGGGGCACCCTCCACCAGGCCCCGATTCATGTCTCCCACCAACCCCACCCCCCAGCCACCAGGGGCAGCCTCCACCAGGCCCCCACTCATGTCTCCCACCACCCCCACCCCCCAGCAGTGCAGGGGCAGCCTCCACCAGGCCCCCACTCATGTCTCCCACCACCCCCACCCCCCAGCATCCAGGGGCACCCTCCACCAGGCCCCCACTCATGTATCCCACCACCCCCACCCCCCAGCAGTGCAGGGGCGGCCTCCACCAGGCCCCCACTCATGTCTCCCACCACCCCCACCACCCCCAGCATCCAGGGGCACCCTCCACCAGGCCCCCACTCATGTCCCCCTGCACCCACACCCCCCAGCATCCAGGGGCACCCTCCACCAGGCCCACACTCATGTCTCCCACCACCCCCACCCCCCAGCATCCAGGGGCACCCTCCACCAGGCACCCACTCATGTCCCCCTGCACCCCCACCCCCCAGCAGTGCAGGGGCACCCTCCACCAGGCCCCCACTCATGTCTCCCACCACCCCCACCCCCCCAGCCACCAGGGGCAGCCTCCACCAGGCCCCCACTCATGTCCCCTTGCACCCCCACCCCCCAGCAGTCATGGGGCAGCCTCCACCAGGCCCCCACTCATGTCCCCTTGCACCCCCACCCCCCAGCAGTCATGGGGCACCCTCCACCAGGCCCCCACTCATGTCTACCACCAGCCCCAGCCCCCAGCCACCATGGGCAGCCCCCACCAGGCCCCCACTCATGTCCAACTCATGTCTCCCACCACCCCCACGCCCTAGCAGTGCAGGGGCACCCTCCACCAGGCCCCCACTCATGTCCCCCTGCACCCCCACCCCCCAGCATCCAGGGGCACCCTCCACCAGGCCCCCACTCATGTCCCCCTGCACCCCCACCCCCCAGCAGTGCAGGGGCACCCTCCACCAGGCCCCCACTCATTTCTCCCACCACCCCTACCCCCCAGCCACCAGGGGCAGCCTCCACCAGGCCCCCACTCATGTCTCCCACCACCCCCACCCCCCAGCAGTGCAGGGGCAGCCTCCACCAGGCCCCCACTCATGTCTCCCACCACCCCCACCCCCCAGCATCCAGGGGCACCCTCCACCAGGCCCCCACTCATGTCCCCCTGCACCCCCACCCCCCAGCAGTGCAGGGGCACCCTCCACCAGGCCCCCACTCATGTCTCCCACCACCCCCACCCCCCAGCATCCAGGGGCACCCTCCATCAGGCCCCCACTCATGTCTCCCACCACCCCCACCCCCCAGCATCCAGGGGCACCCTCCACCAGGCCCCCACTCATGTCTCCCACCACCCCCACCCCCCAGCCACCAGGGGCAGACTCACCAGGCCCCCACTCATGTCCCCTTGCACCCCCACCCCCCAGCAGTCATGGGGCACCCTCCACCAGGCCCCCACTCATGTCTACCACCACCCCCACCCCCCAGCCACCATGGGCAGCCCCCACCAGGCCCCCACTCATGTCCAACTCATGTCTCCCACCACCCCCACCCCCCAGCAGTGCAGGGGCACCCTCCACCAGGCCCCCACTCATGTCCCCCTGCACCCCCACCCCCCAGCATCCAGGGGCACCCTCCACCAGGCCCCCACTCATGTCCCCCTGCACCCCCACCCCCCAGCAGTGCAGGGGCACCCTCCACCAGGCCCCCACTCATGTTTCCCACCACCCCAACCCCCCAGCCACCAGGGGCAGCCTCCACCAGGCCCCCACTCATGTCTCCCACCACCCTCACCCCCCAGCAGTGCAGGGGCACCCTCCACCATGCCCCCACTCATGTCTCCCACAACCCCCACCCCCCAGCATCCAGTGGCACCCTCCACCAGGCCCCCACTCATGTTCCCCTGCACCCCCACCCCCCAGCAGTGCAGGGGCACCCTCCACCAGGCCCCCACTCATGTCTCCCACCACCCTCACCCCCCAGCATCCAGGAGCACCCTCTGCCAGGCCCCCACTCATGTCTCCCACCACCCCCACCCCCCAGCATCCAGGCGCACCCTCCACCAGGCCCCCACTCATGTCTCCCACCACCCCCACCCCCCAGCAGTGCAGGGGGACCCTCCACCAGGCCCCCACCCATGTCAACACCCACCAAGGGCAGCCTCCGCCAGGCCCCCACTCCTGTCTCCCACCCACCCCCACCCCCCCAGCAGTGTGGGGCACCCTCCACCAGGCTCCCACCCATGTCTACCAACACCCCCACCCCCCAGCCACCATGGGCAGCCCCCACCAGGCCCCCACTCATGTCCAACTCATGTCTCCCACCACCCCCACCCCCAGCAGTGCAGGGGCACCCTCCACCAGGCCCCCACTCATGTCCCCCTGCACCCCCACCCCCCAGCATCCAGGGGCACCCTCCACCAGGCCCCCACTCATGTCTCCCACCACCCCCACCCCCCAGCATCCAGGGGCACCCTCCACCAGGCACCCACTCATGTCCCCCTGCACCACCACAACCAGCAGTGCAGGGGCAGCCTCCACCAGGCCCCCACTCATGTCCCCTTGCACCCCCACCCCCCAGCAGTCATGGGGCAGCCTCCACCAGGCCCCCACTCATGTCCCCTTGCACCCCCACCCCCCAGCAGTCATGGGGCACCCTCCACCAGGCCCCCACTCATGTCTACAAACACCCCCACCCCCTAGCCACCATGGGCAGCCCCCACCAGACCCCCACTCATGTCCAACTCATGTCTCCCACCACCCCCACCCCTCAGCAGTGCAGGGGCACCCTCCACCAGGCCCCCACTCATGTCCCCCTGCACCCCCACCCCCAGCATCCAGGGGCACCCTCCACCAGGCCCCCACTCATGTCCCCCTGCACCCCCACCCCCCAGCAGTGCAGGGGCCCCCTCCACCAGGCCCCCACTCATGTCTCCCACCACCCCCACCCCCCAGCCACCAGGGGCAGCCTCCACCAGGCCCACACTCATGTCTCCCACCACCCCCACCCCCCCCAGCAGTGCAGGGGCACCCTCCACCAGGCCCCCACTCATGTCCAACTCATGTCTCCCACCCCCCCACCCCCCAGCAGTGCAGGGGCACCCTCCACCAGGCCCCCACTCATGTGCCCCTGCACCCCCACCCCCAGCATCCAGGGGCACCCTCCACCAGGCCCCCACTCATGTCCCCCTGCACCCCCACCCCCCAGCAGTGCAGGGGCACCCTCCACCAGGCCCCCACTCATGTCTCCCACCACCCCCACCCCCCAGCCACCAGGGGCAGCCTCCACCAGGCCCCCACTCATGTCTCCCACCACCCCCACCCCCCAGCAGTGCAGGGGCACCCTCCACCAGGCCCCCACTCATGTCCCCCTGCACCCCCACCCCCCAGCATCCAGGGGCACCCTCCACCAGGCCCCCACTCATGTCCCCTTGCACCCCCACCCCCCAGCAGTGCAGGGGCACCCTCCACCAGGCCCCCACTCATGTCTCCCACCACCCCCACCCCCCAGCCACCAGGGGCAGCCTCCACCAGGCCCCCACTCATGTCTCCCACCACCCCCACCCCCCAGCAGTGCAGGGGCAGCCTCCACCAGGCCCCCACTCATGTCTCCCACCACCCCCACCCCCCAGCATCCAGGGGCACCCTCCACCAGGCCCCCACTCATGTATCCCACCAACCCCACCCCCCAGCAGTGCAGGGGCGGCCTCCACCAGGCCCCCACTCATGTCTCCCACCACCCCCACCACCCCAGCATCCAGGGGCACCCTCCACCAGGCCCCCACCCATGTCTCCCACCACCCTCACCCCCCAGCAGTGCAGGGGCAGCCTCCACCAGGCCCCCACTCATGTCTCCCACAACCCCCACCCCCCAGCATCCAGTGGCACCCTCCACCAGGCCCCCACTCATGTTCCCCTGCACCCCCACCCCCCAGCAGTGCAGGGGCACCCTCCACCAGGCCCCCACTCATGTCTCCCACCACCCTCACCCCCCAGCATCCAGGAGCACCCTCCGCCAGGCCCCCACTCATGTCTCCCACCACCCCCACCCCCCAGCATCCAGGGGCACCCTCCACCAGGCCCCCACTCATGTCTCCCACCACCCCCACCCCCCAGCAGTGCAGGGGCACCCTCCACCAGGCCCCCACTCATGTCCCCTTGCACCCCCACCCCCCAGCAGTGCAGGGGCGGCCTCCACCAGGCCCCCACTCATGTCTCCCACCACCCCCACCACCCCAGCATCCAGGGGCACCCTCCACCAGGCCCCCACCCATGTCTCCCACCACCCCCACCCCCCACCCACCATGGGCAGCCTCCGCCAGGCCCCCACTCATGTCTCCCACCCACCCCCACCCCCCCAGCAGTGTGGGGCACCCTCCACCAGGCTCCCACCCATGTCTACCACCACCCCCACCCCCCAGCCACCATGGGCAGCCCCCACCAAGCCCCCACTCATGTCCAACTCATGTCTCCCACCACCCCCACCCCCCAGCAGTGCAGGGGCACCCTCCACCAGGCCCCCACTCATGTCCCCCTGCACCCACACCCCCCAGCATCCAGGGGCACCCTCCACCAGGCCCCCACTCATGTCTCCCACCACCCCCACCCCCCAGCATCCAGGGGCACCCTCCACCAGGCACCCACTCATGTCCCCCTGCACCCCCACCCCCCAGCAGTGCAGGGGCACCCTCCACCAGGCCCCCACTCATGTCTCCCACCACCCCCACCCCCCAGCCACCAGGGGCAGCCTCCACCAGGCCCCCACACATGTCCCCTTGCACCCCCACCCCCCAGCAGTCATGGGGCAGCCTCCACCAGGCCCCCACTCATGTCCCCTTGCACCCCCACCCCCCAGCAGTCATGGGGCACCCTCCACCAGGCCCCCACTCATGTCTACCACCACCCCCAGCCCCCAGCCACCATGGGCAGCCCCCACCAGGCCCCCACTCATGTCCAACTCATGTCTCCCACCACCCCCACCACCTAGCAGTGCAGGGGCACCCTCCACCAGGCCCCCACTCATGTCCCCCTGCACCCCCACCCCCCAGCATCCAGGGGCACCCTCCACCAGGCCCCCACTCATTTCTCCCACCACCCCCACCCCCCAGCCACCAGGGGCAGCCTCCACCAGGCCCCCACTCATGTCTCCCACCACCCCCACCCCCTAGCAGTGCAGGGGCAGCCTCCACCAGGCCCCCACTCATGTCTCCCACCACCCCCACCCCCCAGCATCCAGGGGCACCCTCCACCAGGCCCCCACTCATGTCCCCCTGCACCCCCACCCCCCAGCAGTGCAGGGGCACTCTCCACCAGGCCCCCACTCATGTCTCCCACCACCCCCACCCCCCAGCATCCAGGGGCACCCTCCACCAGGCCCCCACTCATGTCTCCCACCACCCCCACCCCCCAGCCACCAGGGGCAGACTCACCAGGCCCCCACTTATGTCCCCTTGCACCCCCACCCCCACGCAGTCATGGGGCACCCTCCACCAGGCCCCCACTCATGTCTACCACCACCCCCACCCCCCAGCCACCATGGGCAGCCCCCACCAGGCCCCCACTCATGTCCAACTCATGTCTCCCACCACCTCCACCCCCCAGCAGTGCAGGGGCACCCTCCACCAGGCCCCCACTCATGTCCCCCTGCACCCCCACCCCCCAGCATCCAGGGGCACCCTCCACCAGGCCCCCACTCATGTCCCCCTGCACCCCCACCCCCCAGCAGTGCAGGGGCACCCTCCACCAGGCCCCCACTCATGTTTCCCACCACCCCAACCCCCCAGCCACCAGGGGCAGCCTCCACCAGGCCCCCACTCATGTCTCCCACCACCCTCACCCCCCAGCAGTGCAGGGGCAGCCTCCACCAGGCCCCCACTCATGTCTCCCACAACCCCCACCCCCCAGCATCCAGTGGCACCCTCCACCAGGCCCCCACTCATGTTCCCCTGCACCCCCACCCCCCAGCAGTGCAGGGGCACCCTCCACCAGGCCCCCACTCATGTCTCCCACCACCCTCACCCCCCAGCATCCAGGAGCACCCTCCGCCAGGCCCCCACTCATGTCTCCCACCACCCCCACCCCCCAGCATCCAGGGGCACCCTCCACCAGGCCCCCACTCATGTCTCCCACCACCCCCACCCCCCAGCAGTGCAGGGGCACCCTCCACCAGGCCCCCACCCATTTCTCCCACCAACCCCACCCCCCACCCACCAAGGGCAGCCTCCGCCAGGCCCCCACTCCTGTCTCCCACCCACCCCCACCCCCCCCAGCAGTGTGGGGCACCCTCCACCAGGCTCCCACCCATGTCTACCACCACCCCCACCCCCCAGCCACCATGGGCAGCCCCCACCAGGCCCCCACTCATGTCCAACTCATGTCTCCCACCACCCCCATCCCCCAGCAGTGCAGGGGCACCCTCCACCAGGCCCCCACTCATGTCCCCCTGCACCCCCACCCCCCAGCATCCAGGGGCACCCTCCACCAGGCCCCCACTCATGTCTCCCACCACCCCCACCCCCAGCATCCAGGGGCACCCTCCACCAGGCACCCACTCATGTCCCCCTGCACCCCCACCCACCAGCAGTGCAGGGGCACCCTCCACCAGGCCCCACTCATGTCTCCCACCACCCCCATCCCCCAGCCACCAGGGGCAGGCTCCACTAGGCCCCCACTCATGTCCCCTTGCACCCCCACCCCCCAGCAGTCATGGGGCAGCCTCCACCAGGCCCCCACACATGTCCTCTTGCACCCCCACCCCCCAGCAGTCATGGGGCACCCTCCACCAGGCCCCCACTCATGTCCAACTCATGTCTCCCACCACCCCCACCCCCCAGCAGTGCAGGGGCACCCTCCACCAGGCCCCCACTCATGTCCCCCTGCACCCCCACCCCCCAGCATCCAGGGGCACCCTCCACCAGGCCCCCACTCATGTCCCCCTGCACCCCCACCCCCCAGCAGTGCAGGGGCACCCTCCACCAGGCCCCCACTCATGTCTCCCACCACCCCCACCACCCAGCCACCAGGGGCAGCCTCCACCAGGCCCCCACTCATGTCTCCCACCACCCCCACCCCCCAGCAGTGCAGGGGCAGCCTCCACCAGGCCCCCACTCATGTCGCCCACCACCCCCACCCCCCAGCATCCAGGGGCACCCTCCACCAGGCCCCCACTCATGTCCCCCTGCACCCCCACCCCCCAGCAGTGCAGGGGCACCCTCCACCAGGCCCCCACTCATGTCTCCAACCACCCCCACTCCCCAGCATCCAGGGGCACCCTCCACCAGGCCCCCACTCATGTCTCCCACCACCCCCACACCCCATCATCCAGGGGCACCCTCCACCAGGCCCTCACTCATGTCTCCCACCACCCCCACCCCCCAGCCACCAGGGGCAGCCTCCACCAAGCCCCCACTCATGTCCCCTTGCACCCCCACCCCCCAGCAGTCATGGGGCAATCTCCACCAGGCCCCCACTCATGTCTACCACCACCCTCACCGCCCAGCCACCATGGGCAGCCCCCACCAGGCCCCCACTCATGTCCAACACATGTCTCCCACCACCCCCACCCCCCAGCAGTGCAGGGGCACCCTCCAGCAGGCCCCCACTCATGTCCCCCTGCACCCCCACCCCCCAGCATCCAGGGGCACCCTCCACCAGGCCCCCACTCATGTCCCCCTGCACCCCCACCCCCCAGCAGTGCAGGGGCACCCTCCACCAGGCCCCCACACATGTCTCCCACCACCCCCACCCCCCAGCCACCAGGGGCAGCCTCCACCAGGCCCCACTCATGTCTCCCACCACCCCCACCCCCCAGCAGTGCAGGGGCAGCCTCCACCAGGCCCCCACTCATGTCTCCCACCACCCCCACCCCCCAGCATCCAGGGGCACCCTCCACCAGGCCCCCACTCATGTCCCCCTGCACCCCCACCCTCCAGCAGTGCAGGGGCACCCTCCACCAGGCCCCCACTCATGTCTCCCACCACCCCCACCCCCCAGCATCCAGGGGCACCCTCCGCAATGCCCCCACTCATGTCTCCCACCACCCCCACATCCACCAGCATTCAGGGGCAACCTCCACCAGGTTCCCACTCATGTCTCCCACCCCCCCACCCCCCAGCAGTGCAGGGGCACCCTCCACCAGGCCCCAACCCATGTCTCCCACCACCCCCACCCCCCACCCACCATGGGCAGCCTCCGCCAGGCCCCCACTCATGTCTCCCACCCACCCCCACCCCCCCAGCAGTGTGGGGCACCCTCCACCAGGCTCCCACCCATGTCTACCACCACCCCCACCCCCCAGCCACCATGGGCAGCCCCCACCAGGCCTCCACTCATGTCCAACTCATGTCTCCCACCACCCCCACCCCCCAGCAGTGCAGGGGCACCCTCCACCAGGCCCCCACTCATGTCCCCCTGCACCCCCACCCCCCAGCATCCATGGGCACCCTCCACCAGGCCCCCACTCATGTCTCCCACCACCCCCACCCCCCAGCATCCAGGGGCACCCTCCACCAGGCACCCACTCATGTCCCCCTGCACCCCCACCCTCCAGCAGTGCAGGGGCACCCTCCACCAGGCCCCCACTCATATCTCCCACCACCCCCACCCACCAGCCACCAGGGGCAGCCTCCACCAGGCCCCCACTCATGTCTCCCACCACCCCCACCCCCCAGCAGTGTGGGGCACCCTCCAACAGGCTCCCACCCATGTCTACCACCACCCCCACCCCCCAGCCACCATGGGCAGCCCCCACCAGGCCCCCACTCATGTCCAACTCATGTCTCCCACCACCCCCACCCCCCAGCAGTGCAGGGGCACCCTCCACCAGCCCCCCACTCATGTCCCCCTGCACTCCCACCCCCCAGCATCCAGGGGCAGCCTCCACAAGGCCCCCACTCATGTCTCCCACCACCCCACCCCCCAGCATCCAGGGGCACCCTCCACCAGGCCCCCACTCATGTCCCCCTGCACCCCCACCCCACAGCATCCAGGGGCACCCTCCACCAGGCCCCCACTCATGTCCCCATGCACCCCCACCCCCCAGCAGTGCAGGGGCACCCTCCACCAGGCTCCCACCCATGTCTACCACCACCCCCACCCCCCAGCCACCATGGGCAGCCCCCACCAGGCCCCCACTCATGTCTCCCACCACCCCCACCCCCCAGCCACCAGGGGCAGCCTCCACCAGGCCCCACTCATGTCCCCCTGCACCCCCACCCCCCAGCATCCAGGGGCAGCCTCCACCAGGCCCCCACTCATGTCTCCCACCACCCCCACCCCCCAGCATCCAGGGGCACCCTCCACCAGGCCCCCACTCATGTCCCCCTGCACCCACACCCCCCAGCATCCAGGGGCACCCTCCACCAGGCCCCCACTCATGTCCCCCTGCACCCCCACCCCACAGCATCCAGGGGCACCCTCCACCAGGCCCCCACTCATGTCCCCATGCACCCCCACCCCCCAGCAGTGCAGGGGCACCCTCCACCAGGCTCCCACCCATGTCTACCACCACCCCCACCCCCCAGCCACCATGGGCAGCCCCCACCAGGCCCCCACTCATGTCTCCCACCACCCCCACCCCCCAGCCACCAGGGGCAGCCTCCACCAGGCCCCCACTCATGTCCCCCTGCACCCCCACCCCCCAGCATCCAGGGGCAGCCTCCACCAGGCCCCCACTCATGTCTCCCACCACCCCACCCCCCAGCATCCAGGGGCACCCTCCACCAGGCCCCCACTCATGTCCCCCTGCACCCCCACCCCGCAGCCACCATGGGCAGCCCTCACCAGGCCCCCACTCATGTCTCCCACCACCCCCACCCCCCAGCCACCAGGGGCAGCCTCCACCAGGCCCCCACTCATGTCCCCCTGCACCTCCACCCCCCAGCAGTGCAGGGGCAGCACCACCAGGCCCCCACTCATGTCTCCCACCCCCCCCACCCCCCAGGCACCATGGGCATCCCCCACCAGGCCCCCACTCATGTCCCCCTGCACCCAGGTCCTCACAATCCCCAATCATGTGCGTTATGGTCAGCCTCCACAGCCAAAAGGCCCTACCAAGTAACCCATTCACCCACATGGAAATGGAAATTACATCTTACACCCCCAATGTTCATAAAGCAAATGAACCCATGGCCGTCACACACAATGGTTGCAAATGAATGGGAAAACACCCAACATGACATGCATGAAACCAATGAGATGATACCACAAAGTGAAGTATGAAAACAAAATTGTATTAAAAAAAATTGAATGCAAATGAAATGAAACAAACTACAATGGCAATGAAAAAAAGATAAGCTGCATGTCCGTCCAAAAAAATCAAAACTACAAATCCAAATCCAAAAAAATGTTGTTCAAAGTCACATTAAAAATAAAATCAATCCGAGAGAGAAAAATAAATGCAAAGACCATTGCTCCATGGAGAATGAATCAAAAATAAAAAATTAAAACAATCCAATGAAGAACTATGTACAAAACATCTAAGGGTCCATGAGCCCAACTGAAAAAATGAAACCTACAAAAAACCCTAACTAAAATGCAGCTATATACAAAAAGCGGAGCAGTGTCCGTCGACTCCAAATCATAACAAGAAACAAATGAAACCTAAAACTAAAGAACTATATACAAAGGCGGCCGGCAAGTCCAGCGGCTCACTCCGTGGTGTTCCGGGCCAGGGCATCATCAAACTCCTCGTCTATGTCCCGGAGGCGGTCCTGTTCCATTGCCCCAAGGGTCCGCAGGGACAACGCCATCTGCTCCTCCAACCCCCTGCGGATTGCCTCGAGGCACTCGGCCCGCCTCAGGGCCCTCCGCATGGAGTTCTCCGCCCTGACCATCGAGAGCCGCGCCTCTTCTGCCCGCCGCCGCTCCGCACCTATCTGCTGGCCCAACCGCAGCCACACGGAAGACACTTTCTGTCCTGGGTCCTCCTGCCCTCCGGCCGATGCCTGCCCTTCCGATGTTGATGGACCCGAGCCATGATGCCTCCCACGTTGACTCTGCTGCTGCCTCCGACGCAACTGCCTCTGCCAGCACGACGGCATCCAGGCTGATGGAATCCACCGACGCCGTCGTGCACGTGCCCTGCCTGATGATGCCGGCACATCCTCCATCTGCTGGGGTACAGTTGCTGTGGTGTCCACCCCTGCTGGACCTCCGACTCCCGACTGTGGCAGGGATGGGATCCCCACCGAGCTGGCTGCATTGGTCAGGGCAGGTCCACAGGGGGCCCTGGTGGCATCTGGGCTGGAAGACGGCAAGGAGAACGACCGGCGTATAGCCTCCACAGAGGAGGAGAGGGCCGCCAGATTGGCCGACACATGCAGGAAACCCCCGAACATGGAAGATCCCAATTGGGCCACGTCGGCACGGTGCTCTTCGTGATGATGTGCGTGCTCCTCCCGGGAAGCACGCACGTCATCACGAATTGCACCCGCGCGCATCGCGACCCCAATCAGGACCTTCTCCACACGGACACGGGTCCCCTCGTCCGCAGGTGGAGGGGAGTCAGGTGACATGGACATCCCCTCTACCTGCGGACAGGCCTGGGACGGGGCATCCCTGCTGGTGCATGGTGGTGCACTCACAGGGTCAGGGACAGCGACATGCACAGGCCCCTCCACGGTGACCTGTGCTGCCTCCTGCCCCTGCCCCTGGACTGCACCACTTGCACCAGCAGGGATGCCCCCACCAGGCCCCATGTGTGCCTCAGTGGCGGCCTCCTCCTCCTCTGTGGAAACCACCAACCTGGATGGCTCCTCACCGTCTTCCGCCGTAGCAGGCCCCTGTGGGGGCTCACCCACCCCTTCCGCTGCAGCCCTGGGGGCATCCCCGCCGCCTTGCTCCACAGCGCCGTCTCCGCCCTCTTCTTCACTAGCCGCTGCGTAGAGGGAGACATAGAACACAAGCATCAGGGTACTGTTCAATGGTCCCCTAGACAGGAAGCAATAGCAGATGAGTACCACTGTCAAAGTACACTTCCATCATGTCCCTCCACAACACATGGGTCAGTCCAGGCAAAACACACACAGTAACAGGCATGGTGCATGCCATGGACATTTCCATACATGTCCAATGGACTCGTGAAACATACAATGATATGGAACTCACATGCATCATGGGTCATGCCTATCACATGCACACACTTCACCTCAGTCACATCCATCTGGCCTCATACACCCCAAACACAGCGGATACAAGGGTAACTAGGCTGCATCAGTGAATCTGTGCATTGTCACACACATGTGTCATGCATCCATGGCATTCACAAGTCACAGACACGCAGGTCAGGCACACAAACATGGCTACCATATATGTACCTGGCATCAGCACCCATCCCTCACCCCCACCCATGTCCAGGAACAGAGACCGGCATGCTCTCATGTGTAAAATCTGCATAGGGCTCCCCATTTCGCATTTAAACACATGCAACAACCATGTGGTTCACACATCACTGGTCGCACATGCATTACCATGATGTCCCTGCACACATACATGCATACATGGCCTATGTCACACATACATGCAAGTATCAGACAACCAGCACACCGCAACATGCCCTGTCTCACACAGCAATGCTTGGACACTTACCGCTCAACTCCAGACGGGTCTCCCTCTCAAGGATCTGGGCGTGGAGCGCTGGGCGTACGCGTTCCAGGACCCTCATCTGGATGGAACTCATGCGGCCCCGGCCCCCCTCCACGAGGCGCCGGGCCTTCACGAGGGTCCTGGAACTCAAGTCCTCCCAGCGCTTCTTGATCTTCTGGACGTCGCGGGTTGCCACCCCCTCCGCGTTGATGGCAACCACACAGTCGGCCCAGATCCTCTCCCGTCCTTCCTTGCTGGCGCGGGACGATCCAAAGAGGGCATCATACTGCCCCAGGACATGCTCCACCAGGACACCAACTTCGGTGGCAGTGAAGCTGGTGCCCCTCTGCCCCTCTGGCCTGGGGTTGCCACTGGTGCCAGATGTGGAAGTGCCCGACATGGCAACCCCAGAGGTAGGAGTGGGTGGGCAACTGGGTCCTGGGGCTGGGCTGTGGAGCGATGTTATCCCAGTCGGGAGTCTTCAGTTCCAGCAGGGGTGGACACAGCAACTGGACCCCTGCAAATGGCTGATGTGCAGGCACCAAATGGCAGGGCACGGTGGCAGCAGGCAGGCAGGCAGGCAGGCAGCAGCAGCAGAAGGCACGTGGGAGGCTGCTCGGGGCACTGGGGGGCAGTATTTCAGCCTTCTGGGCAGGAGCGTGGTCTTCCGTGTGTTTTCGCGTGGCCAGCTTGATACGGAGTGATTTGGCACGTGAAAACCCTGCACATCAGCGTGAAATTCGAGGAAAGGCCCTTAGCGCGTAAGCGCGTCAGCACGCATACGCGATTCTATTGGACCAAAGGCCCTCAGCGCGTAAGCGTGTCTGTGACGTGACCCGCACGGGTGTTTCCCTCATAGCACGTGATGACGGAGCACACGTGGAAAGACTGCACGTCAGAGTGTCATCGCGTGTAATTGGACAAAAGTGTGCGTACACGCGATTGGCCTATGTACGTGTATTTCAGGGGTGCGCGGGCACTTACACACGCGCGTACATCAGCGCACGTGTATACCGGGGTGCGCGGGAATTTCCACACACTATTGGCCTGGGTACTGGATTTCAGGGGTGTGTGGGAAGTTTCACACGCTCGCCTACAACACGCGCAAAGAAACACGTACGCCAGTAGGAAGCAGGCATACGTCGACCCGCGACGCATAAATTTGCGCGCAAACAAAATAACAAGCTCAGACGCCAGGATGAATATACCGTTCCTAGCAGCAGTGGCCGTGGGCTACCAAAGGAGGAGGAGGAGGATAGTCAGGGCCAGAATATTCACACCCAGAACCAGCCTTTTCGGGATGCCTGATGACCAGGTGTATGGGAGGTACAGGTTTCCACCACACATAATACTGGACCTGGTGAGTGAGTGGGAGGATGACCTCACATCACCCACCCTGTGCTCCCAAGCACTCAGCCCCCTGGAGAAGGTCCTCAATGTACTGCACTTCTTAGCCACTGGATCATTTCAGCGGACAAGTGCCATAGTGGGTGGGGTGTCACAGGCCACGCAGTCACGCTGCCTACACCAGGTCTTGAACATCATCACTGCACGCCCATCAGTCCGCAGGCACATATACCTGCCCAGAACACCTGCAGAAAGGCATGCTGCCGCCCTGGATTTTTACGGTGTGGCACGATTCCCCCAAAAGTGCTAGGTGCCATCGACTGCACCCATGTGGCTCTACGTCCCCCCAGGGCATCTGAGCACATCTATAGGAACCGCAAGCACTGGCATTCCATCAACGTGCAGGTAGGATGTAATGCCAAGGGAATCATCACCTCAGTATATGCCAACTATCCCGGGTCCACCCACGATAGCTTCATTTACCGAATGTCCACCCTAAGCCGGGACCTAGAAGCTGGGCGGCATGGCGATACATGGCTGATTGGTGAGTATGAATGCCACTGCACATGCATGCATGTCAGATACTGAGCAAGGTCACAACCCCAACAATGATACCAATCACCACCTCCACAGGGGACAGTGCCTACCCTCTCAGCTCCCACATGATGACGCCGATTCGGAACCCCACCACGCCACCCGAGGTAAGATATAACACAGCCCACATTGCAACCCGGGGCATAGTGGAGCGCACATTCGGAGTGCTTAAGTCACGCTTTCGCTCCCTTGACCGTTCTGGCGGGCAGCTGTTATACGCTCCCCCAGTAGTGTGCAGGATCATAGTGGCAGCATGTGTCCTGCACAACGTTGCAACATGCCGGGGCCTGGCCATGGACATGGTGGTGCCCCCACATCCCCAACCACATGCACGGCCGCTGCGCATGGGAGGGGAAAGGGCACGGGGGAGGCAGCCCGTACACAGCTAGTGGCTAATTACTTCACCTAGAAATCACACCCCTGTGGAGTGCACACTGCCCTGGCACATACCATCTGACAATCAATGATGACTCAACCTGACACTGATCCTGAATGTCTGGAGAATCAACCGTCAAAACCATATCAGCCTGAGATTGTTCACCTGGAAGTGTTACAATGTGTGCATTCCTACCTACACAGACACCACCAATGCAGTTTTGTGAAAAAACACATTCAAGCAGCTAAAAGGAATACCCACTTGCAAAATGCAACATGAGGACAGTGCCATGTCACCCAACCCATCCCCAGCACCGCCACACGACACACCGTGCCATGTCATGCTATGTGCAGGTAAACAATGTAATCCCCACAACATCACACAAGTGTCACAATGTACAGTGTCCCTAATTGAAACTCGCGACACCTGAAATGCCCACAGTAATGCAGGACCAACAACACACTTGAGCAGGTATTTAGCAATAACACTTATCAGCCACTGACCCTCAAAACTACCATTAACATGACATTATGAATGTAAGGAATTAGTAGTCTCACCACCTGGAAATGCCTGCACTCCCACCACTTCCAACTGTACAGTGTTGCCGCCATGTAGAGTTGTAGGTGCACTGCTGCCAACATGGACCCCATCTCCAAAGTAGAGGGCCTTGTGTAGACATGAGGAAAGGACCTGCAAATTAGGAGGTAGACACGGATGATGAGTTACACATCAATGCAACATGCAGTGTACAACACAACAGCAATATGCACTAGGAATGTATACACAGTATTGACTAGACTATCCACACATGTAGTGGGAGTCCAATGTCACCATGTACGTCAATGTCACTTGGGCACACCCTTTGCAAGCCCATGGAAACAGGAAGCAGGAGGGGTGTGTGTGACAAAAACCCAAGCATCTGAACCAAATACATGACAAGCCTGCATGTGCCCAGCCACAATGCAGCGTATGCCCACAGGAGCCACGGAAGGCAACACATTGTCCCAAAAAAAAAAAGAAAGAAAAAAAAAAAAAAGAAAGAAAAATCAAAAATGGCCATTAATGGGCCCGGGGGGGTTGGGGAGGCCACCCAGGAGGTCCGAGGACAGGGTGCACACCAAAACCCACCTGTGTGGATCTTGGGAAAAAAAACACCTCCATGGGCTCATGGCCCACACGGCTACCCTATTGTGGGAGTATCACTGCTGTCGCTATTATCACCCTGTGCAGCTGCATCCGGAGGTGGTTGCACTATGGGAGGCAGCCCACGCAAGGCCCTAGTCTGTTCCTCCATGGCTGCAAGCATGCGGGTGTGGTAGGTCTCGTTCTGGAGGATGAGTGTGCGGAGGTCCCCATGCAACAACTCACGGGATGCCCGGACCTCCACCCTAGTTGCCTGCATCTCAGCTGAGAGCGTACGGGTGAGACGCTCCAGCTGCTGTTCTGTCCTTCGGTTTGTTGAAGCCTCAAGCTCAACAAGAGTCGTCTTGAGGTGAAGGAGCTCCTGCCTCAGGGCTTCCCTGTGGCCCTGGGACTCTATGGAGATGGCTTCCTGCAGAGTCGCCAGTGCCGCCCGCCTGTCCCTGTTGGACGCCAACATGTCCTCCCTGTGTGACTGGCAGATGGAGTCGGTTGCCTGCTGTAGTCGCTCCATCAGCCTTTCTGGGGGGACAATGGAAGTGGCCACCCTATCCATGGCCTGAGCCATCATCTCTGATGATGCTGCCTGTTGGGTTGCCATACCGTAAATGGATTGCTCCCATGCGGTATTGCCAGGTGGCGTACGGCCACCACGTCGGCGGGCACCACACCTGTCTGGGGCAAGGCAAACTGCGCCTTGCTGTGCCGGCTCTGCCTGAGGCTGCAGGACTGCATTCCCCCTCTGATCTGCTGGCCCAGGAACAGGATCAGATGTCGCGGAGTGTGACCCTGCATCCGTAACCACCAAAGGCGTAGCTGCCAACACTGACATCCCCATTGAGGGTTCTGACCCTGGTGCAGGTGGGTGGGACAGAACAGAATCCCTCCCAAGAACACTCACCTGCGACGGCACGTAGGTCTCATCGTCCGAATCAACACCTGAGTACAGCTCGGGGGAGGTGCAGCCAGAGACACCCCTTGAGAGCACGACCTGCAGCAGTTGTGGGTTCTCACCCACCACCACACCACGTCCCTCACTGGTGGTCGGTCGGCCCTCGGACCCCTCCTGGGTCTGCACCATCTCCACAACCCCAGCAGTATCAGGTGCGTCTTCCCCTGCAAAGACATAAAAGAAAACAAATGGAAACAGGCATTAGCACCATGGCACACAATGAGGGCTGAGAAGCAAGAGAACCAGTACTTGATTGACACATGTCCCACATGACTAAAACCCTCCCATGCATGCACCCTCACTGCGTATGAAGGGCAGGCAAATGGCACACACTGATGACACCAAGATGGAAGATGAACACATTTTCTGCATGCTGCCTGGCAGTGGCATCACACATTGGCCTGTGATTGCCAGGTGAAATACACATGCCATCACACAGATGGAATGTACCATTGCTATTGAGTGAAGATGGAGAGGAGGGCAGCACTTATTCATTCAGTCCAGTTCCCGCATGTAATAGCTTTTCTAATTCAAACAGGTCTGATTTTTCACCTTGAGCTGCCAGTCCAAAATGGTCCGATTGCACAGGGACATGTGTGAACAAATGATATCCAGGTAACAAAGTCACTCCACTTTACCATAGCCATGACAGACATGTGACTAGAGGACTGAGACATGCCTAGTAAAAGTGGTGGAATGCAAACAATCTGCCTGAATGAACAGAGAAAAATAAGCAACAATGTTGTGGCAAGGTGACACTTCAAGGGCAACTGGCGTGCTGTTGGCCTAGATGTCTACTGTTGGCAGAAGGGATACTGCCATGGCCAAATGCTACTGCGCAGAATTTATTGCATGTAGCACATGGGTGACCCAAACGACTCAGGCGCACACACCCTCACCTGGCACACAAACAGAAGCCCTCACACACACACCATGAACATGGATGACACACACATGCATGTGCACTCACCGGACAATGCCTCATAATCAGGCAGATCTCCCACGCCTTGGATCTGTTCATCCGTGACGTAGGTCCCAGCGACTGACTCATGTGGAGTGAGTTCCATGTCTTCTACTGGAGACCCACCTCCAGTCACTAGAGTTGCGGCATGACTTGAGGCCAGCTTATTCTTTGCCCTGCGCTTTAGGTCATTCCAGCGCTTATAGCAATCATTGGCTGTGCGCCTCACGATTCCAAGGCCACTTACGATGTCCGCAACGGTCTGCCAGTGTGCCTGGCGTTGTGCAGGTGTGGTCTTGGATCCTGCAACAATAACCATCTCGTTATCATGTGCGGACACATACTCGACAAGTGCATTCAGTTCGGCATCCGTGAAGCTGGGCTTCCTCGACGGGCCGGACTGTGTAGCCGTGTCTGGGGCATCAGCCTGTGCCGGACGGGCACTCTTCCTCTTCCGCTTGGAAGGTGGTGGTGATCCTGAGTGTCCTGCGCCGCTCTGGACACTAGGGGCAGGAGCCCTGGTGGACTCTGTATCAGGAGTGTGGGATTGCACACTCAGCATGGGAGTTGGTGCAGGCTTTGGCTCAAGTGCAATGGTGTCAGGGGGAATGTCAGCAGGATGGACTAGGACCGACACTGTCCTGGCTGGGTGTGTGAGAGCTGGGGTGGATGGAGCCGCAGCCGCCCCTGCAGCCTCTCCACCCTGCCTACTTGGGGCAGCAGATGACCTTGCTGCCCCTGATCCACGTGGCCTGATGACATCAACGTGCACCAGCGCACGTGTCATAGGCCTGCTGACCTGGAAATCTGCCATGGAGTCAACCAGGTCTGGTGCCACAATGGGCTGGTCCAACAAGGGTTGAGCATGGATGGTGTCAGCCACATCAGCCTCAACCAAGGGGGGGGGATTATGGGTGCCCTTGACTGGTCCTCCACACATGGGGGGACAGGGTCACCCTGCAAGTAACGACCACGTCCCCTACCGGATCCACCACGGCCACCACTTGTGGCTCGTCCACCTTTGCCACCCTTACGGAATCCTCGCCTCCCAACCATGGCACTGATGTTAATGTGCGTATGGGAGTGGCTGTAAACTATTGTCCTGGGCAATTGGGGGTCAAAGGGGTTGGGTACCAGATGGTAATTGTACCCTAGTGCTCTAGCAAGGCTGAATGTGACCCCTGGGGAAAGATGACGGGTCACGCAACGCACAGGAAGCCCAAAAAAGGGAGATGACATGCACGCAACCCCTCCTAGACCACGTGTGCGGAAAAAAAAAACCTGCACTACGCTGTGGCACCCAGTAACACAAGAATGAACGTATGCGTGTCACACGCAGCCTAGAATGACCTCTGAAGGGGTAGGCTACACACGGGGCAAGCACAGATGTTAGATACGTGCATTACTCACCGTCTGCCAGGAAAAAGAGTGTGAAAAAGAAGCGCGTTTGGTTGGCAACACCCCGGCCAAAAGAAGATTTGTACGCTGTCTGAGGAGACAGGACAACAGTAGAAGGGAACACTGTTTGAGGGAACAGGCGCAGGAAAACCAGAAAAAGAGAAAAAAGAGAAAAAGCTGTCAGAGGTAACAGGGAGTACGAACTTGAAACGCTGTGAAGTAAATCGCGTGTGAAACGACAAGAAGTACAGAATTCACCCACTCGCTCTCCACGAAAAGCACGTACAAGGAAATGGTGTTCTACACGTACCTTTTATGCAGGCCCACACGTCCAGCGTCACTTACGCGGCGTGTACGCGCTAGGGCCATTTCCACCAATTACACGCTTTGTCACTTCTGCGTGTAGGGTTATTTCCACCAATTACACGCTTTGACACTCGGACGTGTCTTTCATTTTTTTAACACGCAACATTTCCAACGTGTGCCCTATTCAACGTGCACGTGACTTCATAGACGCGCATACGCTGGTGGCCTTTGGGCCAATGAATGTACAGACGTGTGCTGATGCGCTTATGCGCTAAGGGCCTTTCCTCGAATTACACGCAGACGTGTTGGATTTTCAAGTGCAAAATCACTCCGTATCAAGCTGGCCACGCGTACACACACGGAAGACCACGCTCCTGCCCAGAAGGCCGAATTACTGCCCCCCAGAGCCCTGAGCACGCTCCCACCTGCCATCTGCTGCTGCCTGACTGCCTGCTGCCCACGTGCCCTGCCATTTGCTGCCTGCACATCAGCCAGGGGTGCTGTTGCTGTGACCACCCCTGCTGGAACCGAAGACTCCGACTGCTTTTCCATCGCCCCACAGCCCAGCCCCAGGACCCAGTTGCCCACCCACTCCTGCCTCTGGGGTTGCCATGTCGGGCACTGCAACATCTGGCACCAGTGGCAACCCCCGGCCAAGGAGGCAGAGGGGCACCAGCTTCACTGCCACCGAAGTTGGTGTCCTGGTGGAGCATGTCCTGGGGCAGTATGATGCCCTCTTCGGAAGGTTGGGCGCCGACAAGGAAGGACGGACTCGGATCTGGATGGACATCGTGACTGCCATCAACGCGGAGGAGGTGGCAGTCCGCGACTACGAACGTGTCAGGAAGCGCTGGGAGGACTTCAGGTCCAGGACCCTCAACAAGGCCCGGCGCCTCCTGAAGGCAGCGGGTGCTAAGGGGCGCCGGGGCCACTTGTCGGAAGATCAGATGAGGGTCCTGGAACGCATATCCCCAGCGCTCCACATCCAGGTCCTTGAGAAGCAGACCCGTCTGGAGTCGAGAGGTAAGTGTACATGCATACTGATTGTAAGCTGTGCGTGTGGTGGTGTGCCAGGAGTGTGCAGGTTGAACATGTATTTTTATGAGGCCAAGTCGGGGGGGTGTACAGGGCCGTGAGGGTGACACATGCGAGGGGTCTCATGTGTGACACATGGATGGTGCTTGTGTGTGTGGGCTTGCATGGCACAGGATGTGGAGGAATGATTGTCAGGTGTGACATGGATGTCGATCAAAACACTGCGACAGTTGGCGGAGGTGTACACATGCATGCAAGTTTGGTGTTGTGTGTGCATGTGTAGTGTACTCCCTATGTTGCATGTGGTGTGTGGATGACCTTTGGCTGCTCATGCTGTTGTATGTGAATGGATGGTGCTGGCTGTTGCAATATGGCTGTGGTATGGCTCATGTGTGCAAGTTGAAATGACATGTGTGTTGGGGATTGTGATGCCATGTCTGAGGTTTACCAATGCCACTCATGTATAACTGTCATGTGTGTATGAGTCCATTTTACAGTGCCCTGATGCCTGTGTTTTCTTTCTCCCTGTCTGCAGCGTCAACTGATGAAGAGGGCGGAGAAGGTGCTGTGGAGCACAGCGGCAGGGGTCGCACCACCAGCCGGAGACGCAAGGCCCGGATCCCCTCCCAGGTTGTGATCTCGTCGGGGAGTGAGGAGTCCGGTGCCGCGTCCCAGGCCGCAGCTGCCGAGGGGAGGTCCAAGAGGCGGAGGTTGGAGTTGGACTCCTCGGCAGCAGAAGGGGCAGCTGGGACCCCACAGGGCCCAATGGAGGAAGATGGCACAGAGTCATCCAGGTTGGTGGGGGGTTTGGTGGAGGAGGAGGCCGTGCAAGCGACAGTGGCGGGGTTTGGAGGTGGGGATTCCACTGGTGCTAGTGGTGCAGTGCAAGATCAGGGACAGGAGGCAGCACAGGCCGCCGCGGAGGTGCCTGTGTGAAATCCTGTCCCTGCTCCTGTCACTGCATCATCTTGCACCAGCGGGGATGCTTACCTCCAGACCCGTTCTCAGGGAGAGGATTGGCTTACAACACCTGGCCTTCCTCTCCCTGCGGATGTGGCTATCCTGCATCAGGTTGAGCCTGTCCAGGGTGGGGTGGCGTTGCGTCAACGGGCCATGCGAGCTGACCTGCAGTCTTTTCATGATGAGTCTGCACGTCTTCTCGCATGGCTCGTTGACCGCGTTGACCCACTGGGACAGCTCACCAGGGCTGGATTCCTCCGTTTCCTGGACCTTGTTCCGACCCCCTTCACCACAGAACCCCCTATGCCCCAGTCGTCCTCCATGCCATCTTCCCACCCATGTGTCACCTGGGTGCCCTGTGGAGCTGCCTCCGACCGTGCGGCCAGGCTGGTGGACAACAGATCCCTGCCACAGTCGGGAGTTGGACGTCCAGCAGGGGTGGCCACATCAACGACTGCACCCCAGCTGGAGGAGGATGTGCAGGCACCATCGGACAGGGCACATGGACAGCAGCAGGCTGTAGGTGGGAGCCACGATAGCTCGGGGCCTTCAACATCGGAGGGGCAGGCATCGGCCGGAGGGCAGGAGGACCCTGGACGGGAAGTGTCTTCCGTGTGGCAGCGGTTGGGCCACGCCATAGATGCGGAGCGGCGGCGGGCGGAAGAGGCGCGGCTCACGGCGGTCAGGGCGGAGAACTCCATGCGGAGGGCCCTGAGGCGGGCCGAGTGCCTCGAGGCAATCCGCAGGGAGTTGGAGGTGAACATGTCGGCGTCCCTGCGGACCCTCGGGGCCATGGAATAGGACCGCCTCCGGGACATAGACAAGGAGTTTGATGATGCCCTGGCCCGGAACAACACTAAGTGAGCCGCTGGACTGGCCCGCCGCCATTGTATATAGTTATTTAGTGATAGGTTTCCTTTATAGTTTGTTTTTATTTGGAGTCGACGGACACTGCTCAGCCTTTTGTATATAGTTCCATTTTATATAGGTTTTTTAGTAGGTTTCATTTCTTCTCTTGGGATGATGGACCCTGAATACTTTGTACATAGTTGGACTTTGGATTTGGATATTTTTTTTACTATGAATATTTTTTCCCATGGAGCAATGGTTTTCTATTTCTTTTTTCCCTTCATTTCCTTTTCATGGACTTGAACTTTGGAAGATATTTCTTTGGATTATCATTTATTGATTTTAATTTGAAAAGGGACAGCCAGCTTAATTTTGTTATTTTTTTACTTGTGTATTTTGGTTAATTTTGATTGCCATTGCTGTTGTTTTTAATACATTATTTGGATTTTTTCATTCTTCAATGTGTGGTTTCATCTCATTGTTTTCATGCATGTCATGATATGGGTTTTCAGGTTCACTTGCAACCATTGTGTGTGTGTGAGACACATGTGTTGAATTACATTGTTTCCATTGGAGTAGTATCATGGGCACATGTAATACTTGGTTGTGTCTTTGGGCTGTGGTGGCTGGCCATGAGGCACATGCTTGAGGATTGTCAGGGCCTGTGGGCAGGGGGACATGAGTGGGGGCCTGGCGGAGGCTGCCCATGGTGGGTGGGGGGTGGGGGTGGTGGGAGACATGGGTGGGGGCCTGGTGGGGGCTGCCCATGGTGGCTGGGGGGTGGGGGTGGTGGGAGACATGGGTGGGGGCCTGGTGGAGGGTGCCCCTGCACTGCTGGGGGGTGGGGGTGGGTGGGAGACATGAGTGGGGGCCTGGTGGAGGGTGCCCCTGCACTGCTGGGGGGTGGGGGTGGGTGGGAGACATGAGTGGGGGCCTGGTGGGGGCTGCCCATGGTGGCTGGGGGGTGGGGGTGGGTGGGAGACATGAGTGGGAGCCTGGTGGGGGCTGCCCACGGTGGCTGGGGGGTGGGGGTGGGTGGGAGACATGAGTGGGGGCCTGGTGGGGGCTGCCCATGGTGGCTGGGGGGTGGGGGTGGTGGGAGACATGGTGGGGGCCTGGTGGAGGGTGCCCCAGCACTGCTGGGGGGTGGGGGTGGGTGGGAGACATGAGTGGGGGCCTGGTGGAGGATGCCCCACACTGCTGGGGGGGTGGGGGTGGTGGGAGACATGAGTGGGGGCCTGGCGGGGGCTGCCCATGGTGGCTGGGGGGTGGGGGTGGTGGTAGACATGGGTGGGAGCCTGGTGGAGGGTGCCCCACACTGCTGGGGGGGTGGGGGTGGGTGGGAGACATGAGTGGGGGCCTGGCAGGGGCTGCCCATGGTGGGTGGGGGGTGGGGGTGGTGGGAGACATGGGTGGGGGCCTGGTGGAGGGTGCCCCACACTGCTGGGGGGTGGGGGTGGTGGGAGACATGAGTGGGGGCCTGGCGGAGGTTTCCCATGGTGGGTGGGGGGTGGGTGTGGTGGGAGACATGGGTGGGGGCCTGGTGGAGGGTGCCCCACACTGCTGGGGGGGTGGGGGTGGTGGGAGACATGAGTGGGGGCCTGGCGGGGGCTGCCCATGGTGGCTGGGGGGTGTGGGGGTGGTAGACACGGGTGGGAGCCTGGTGGAGGCTGCCCCTGCACTGCTGGGGCGTGGGGGTGGGTGGGAGACATGATTGGGGGCCTGGTGGAGGCTGCCCCACAGTGCTGGGGGGTGGGGGTGGTGGTAGACATGGGTGGGAGCCTGGTGGAGGGTGCCCCACACTGCTGGGGGGGTGGGGGTGGGTGGACGGGAGACATGAGTGGGGGCCTGGCGGAGGCTGCCCATGGTGGGTGGGGGGTGGGGGTGGTGGGAGACATGGGTGGGGACCTGGTGGAGGGTGCCCCACACTGCTGGGGGGGTGGGGGTGGTGGGAGACATGAGTGGGGGCCTGGCAGAGGCTGCCCATGGTGGCTGAGGGGTGGGGGTGGTGGGAGACATGGGTGGGGGCCTGGTGGAGGCTGCCCCACAGTGCTGGGGGGTGGGGGTGGTGGTAGACATGGGTGGGAGCCTGGTGGAGGGTGCCCCACACTGCAGGGGGGGTGGGGGGTTGGGAGACATGAGTGGGGGCCTGGCGGAGGGTGCCCCTGCACTGCTGGGGGGTGGGTGGGAGACATGAGTGGGGGCCTGGTGGGGGCTGCCCATGGTGGCTGGGGGGTGGTGGTGGTGGGAGACATGAGTGGGGGCCTGGTGGAGGCTGCTCCACAGTGCTGGGGGGTGGGGGTGGTGGTAGACATGGGTGGGAGCCTGGTGGAGGGTTCCCCACACTGCTGGGGGGGTGGGGGTGGGTGGGAGACATGAGTGGGGGCCTGGCGGAGGCTGCCCATGGTGGGTGGGGGGTGGGGGTGGTGGGAGACATGGGTGGGGGCCTGGTGGAGGGTGCCCCACACTGCTGGGGGGGTGGGGGTGGTGGGAGACATGAGTGGGGGCCTGGCAGAGGCTGCCCATGGTGGGTGGGGGGTGGGGTGGTGGTAGACATGGGTGGGAGCCTGGTTGGGACTGCCCATGGTGGCTGGGGGGTGGGGGTGATAGGGGACATGAGTGGGGGCCTGGTGGAGGGTGCCCCACACTGCTGGGGGGGGTGGGGGGTGGGAGACATGAGCAGGTGTGCAGGGTAGTCCCCTGTTTTGTGGGCTGCCTGCAGGGGCCGTGGAGGGTGTACAGGAAACACCAGTGAGGACCCACCCAGCCTAATCGCGTGTGTAACTTCCCGCGCACCCCTTTAATACACGTACCCAGCCAAATTGCGTGTGATTATTCCAGCGCACCCCTGTAATACACGTACCCAGACAAATCGCGTGTGACAATTCCCGCGTACCCCTGTAATACACGTACCCTGGCTTATCGCGTGTAAAACTTCACGCGTACCCCTGTCATACACGTAGCCAGCCAAATCGCGTGTGATAATTCCTGCGTACCCCTGTAATACACGTACCCTGGCTAATCGCGTGTAAAACTTCACGCATACCCCTGTCATACATGTACCCTGGCTAATCGCATGTAATACTTCCCGCGTACCCCTGATATGAACGTTACCCGCTTTGCGTTCCTTGTTTGGCAGCCCTGTAAACTGGTCCATGGTTGGCGCAGCCCTTTGTGATGATTTTGCGATTTTGATGGCTTTTCCTTGCGCAAGGGCGTTCTTGGGGGCGTTACTGGCGCTGCTGCAGGGTCGCTGCGATACTCTGCACCACGGCTGGTTTGGGAGCCTGAAATCCATGAATACGCTGTGCGCGGAAATCGGTTTTGGCGCACGCGCCTGGCGCAGACAATCGCACGCGGACACTCTGCGCCAGCCGCTTGCGACACTTTTCTGCGAAATTCTATGAATTACCCTGTGTGTGTGTTTGTGTCATTAGGTGGGTGTGACAGTCATTGAGGGCACACACACGAATACAATATGGTGGGATCGTGGGATGGGGTGTCCATGAGTGGATGCAGAAGCGGGAGTAAAAATAAACAAATGTGTGCAGAGCCATATGTTTGGGGGTGGGTCAGTGACTGCACGCCTGTGGAGTCCGAGAGGGGTGCCCAGTGAGTGCAGACTCTTGAGTTGAGGGGATGATGAGCACAGACCCATGAGGGGCGAAGAAGGATGGGCGAGAGGTCACGGAGTGCATACTTACAGAACCAGGCTCATGGAGTGAGAGGGAGGGGCCTTATGGGGGAAGGAAACGGGCTCTTCTGAAAGCAAGGTCAGGGGGGGCACTCTGATGCCATCGCACACGCACTCAGCACTTGCTGCCCAGCGTGTGGCGTCTGAAAGTTCAGGACAGCTGCCACAGGCTCTTCACGGCAGGATGGTCGGGTCACTCCGCACCACCCCCTCTGAAGCTCTTGTTCTTTTGGCAGTGGGAAAGCCGATCCGGGTGCCACACATTGCGAAGCCCCCCAGCCAGGAGGCGGACATGTAGCACCCACCGTCTGTGCATGTATGCCCTCAAACAACTCTTGGACGAGCACAAGGTCCAGTGCCCAAACACCAGCTGCACACCCTGTGACCCCGGGCAGTCTGCTCAGGGGGTGATGGGGAGTATGACACCCACACAATATGCAACATGGCACCCATTTTAAAGAGTGCTTGTCCTAGATGTATCGTACGTAGAGACATTGCAGGCACAGTGCCCAGTCAACTACAATGTTTCCGTTATTATTCATCATCTTCCATGATGCATCAGCAACAAACAAAAAAATGTTCAGAGGGTCCCAGTGCCTGTTATGCCTGGTGGCCGTGCCGTCTGAATCACAGCTTTTCAGCATTCTGCTATTCAGTCGTACTGTGCCTGCTGTGTCACAGCTTGCTCAGCATTCAGCTATTCAATCGTACTGTGCCTGCTGTGTCACAGCTTGCTCAGCATTCTGCTATTCAATCGTACTGTGCCTGCTGTGTCACAGCTTGCTCAGCATTCAGCTATTCAATCGTACTGTGCCTGCTGTGTCACAGCTTGCTCAGCATTCTGCTATTCAATCGTACTGTGCCTGCTGTGTCACAGCTTGCTCAGCATTCATGTAGTTCTTTCAAGGGGATATCTCGTTAAATGTGAAACCATGGAGAATGAGGTTCTATTAATTGCATCTGGGGGCCATCCCCAGTGAATGTAATCTCCGTGTGGGAAGTGGTATGAGGGCCATTTAGTCACCAACATTCATATGGATAGAACATTCCAGACTCAGGCTTGGGTTGCAGGAATTGTCTCTGTGATGCACAATAACTGAGGTAGCTGCCCTCAGAGGGTCATGTCATCTGCCCCAGTGAAGAACAACATTTGGCTACCCGCTTAGGAATTGTTAATCTGCCTTCAGAGTTCACAGTTTGAGTAGACTGCTGCTACAGTGCTGTCCTCACGATATGCTTAAATCAACCTCCTTGATGAATAGTTAGCGGCACGGGTGGCTACCCTCTCACGACATTAAATCTCCCCATGCTGAACAGCGACAGAGGTAGCTACCCTCAAAATAACCTTTAATTGATCTCCATGAAGAATACTGACAGAGGTAGTGTAGTGTCCCATCTCTATTTCTTTGTAATTTTGTCCCATGTCTATGTTGACCAACCCTGGGTCCTGACATAGGACTCACTTCACAGGAAAGGGAGGAGTCAGTAAGAAGCAGGAAGGAGAATAAAAAAGATGTCTTGAGTAAACCGCCAGCTATGTGTCAGTGTCATCCTTGCCATAGATATATGTGGTGTCGTATTAATATATCCGTGTTTACGAGCCCTGTATACGCAACACTGGCGATGAAGGTGTGGGCCTCTTGCTGACGCATTGCTGCAGCGTCCGACAACAGCAAACCTTTGAGTCGGGGCGTGACCCGCTTTCTCCACGAGCGGGCCCACATTTTCGCCTAGTTTGCCAAGTAGAGTGGATGGGGGGTCATGAATCTCTGCAGCTTCCGGCTGTTCCACCATTTGACATTTCAGACACCAGCAGTCTTGCACAAAGATGGCATAAGGAATTGTACATATACATTTACGCCACTGGGGTAAGGGAAGAAAGACTACTGAGAGGCATACCCATGCATTCGCTCGGCCAATAGTAAGAGACATTGGCCCTCATTACGAGTTCGGCGGTAACCATGCCGCTATTGGCAGCATGGCTGCCGCCGAAATCGCGTCGGGGTCTGGGTCCTCGGAATGAGGACTTACCGGGCCATTCCGAGTTCGGAAGGCCCGGTAATTCCTCCCTCCAAGGACCCGGACACGGTCCTTCCCCATTCCCATTTCAGCCCCCATAGGGCTGAATGGGAATGGGAGAGGGAGCAAACAACGGGCCATTACGAGATGGCCCATTGTTTGCTACCTCTTCCCCTCGCGGGACCCAGTAAGCACGCCTGGTTTTCCCAGGCGTGCTTACTGGGTCCCTCTTCTTCATCTTTATACACCTCCAATGCTGAACAGTTGCAGAGGTAGCTACCCTCTTCTTCATCTTTATACACCTCCAGTGCTGAAGCGTTGCAGAAGTGGCTGCCCTCTTCTTCATCTTTATACATCTCCAATGCTGAACAGTTGCAGAGGTAGCTACCCTCTTCTTCATCTTTATACACCTCCAGTGCTGAAGCGTTGCAGAAGTGGCTGCCCTCTTCTTCATCTTTATACACCTCCAATGCTGAACAGTTGCAGAGGTAGCTACCCTCTTCTTCATCTTTATACACCTCCAGTGCTGAAGCGTTGCAGAAGTGGCTGCCCTCTTCTTCATCTTTATACATCTCCAATGCTGAACAGTTGCAGAGGTAGCTACCCTCTTCTTCATCTTTATACACCTCCAGTGCTGAAGCGTTGCAGAAGTGGCTGCCCTCTTCTTCATCTTTATACACCTCCAATGCTGAAGAGTTGCAGAGGTAGCTACCCTCTTCTTCATCTTTATACACCTCCAATGCTGAACAGTTGCAGAGGTAGCTACCCTCTTCTTCATCTTTATACACCTCCAATGCTGAACAGTTGCAGAGGTAGCTACCCTCTTCTTCATCTTTATACACCTCCAATGCTGAACAGTTGCAGAGGTAGCTACCCTCTTCTTCATCTTTATACACCTCCAGTGCTGAAGCGTTGCAGAAGTGGCTGCCCTCTTGTGCAACTTTAATTCCCTCCAATGCTGACCAGAGGCAGAGGTGGCCACCATTTTAGTAATATGGCATATCCCACCATGCTGAACAATGGTCCTCTGCCCTCTGGAGATTCTGAACACATTTTTCAGGATTCAACAGTGGCTTTGCCTCAAGTGTCCAATCACAAGAGGTTTCAGAGGACAGCAGAGAGCGGCTCGGAGCCGCCCACCACGAGGACCAACCTGTGGAGGTTACGGATCCGCTGCTCGAATTGGGGCGTGCCGGTGCAGTGCAGCGTTATATGGCAGACACACATCCTAAGAAGACCCACTTTCCCGACAGCGTTGCAGAAAGTTCAACGACTTGCTAACACGACAAACAAAACAGTTTGAGAATGTGTACCAAGAGTTTTACAATTCAACTCTAATGTATATGTGCATTTCCTGCATGGCCTCTCATTCTGTCAACACCCGCGGTCAGGGCGGGAACACCTCTGCGGGCCTTTGCCGAAGATGTCACACCACACCATGTGCTTGCTAGAGTCAGCGCTTTAAGTGGGACTCGTTTTGAGTCTGGGTCCGGCTGTGGCCCACTAATATGCCCTGGCAACCCCGGCCACTACACGAAAAGGCTTTTTTTCTAAACGCCTGAAGCTCTCGCTCGTGTCCGAGAGCTTCAGGTTAAGAAAAAAATGCCTTTCAGCCATAATGGTGGCGCCGCACCTGCGAGGCATCCCTTTAAGCAAGAGATGCCCATTATGGAGAAAACAGGAGGCCGCTGGAAGCAGAGGCCTTGCTTTCTAAATACTGAAGCTCCCGCGGATTCGCAGGAGTTTCAGTTTTCAGGAAAACGGCCTCAGCTTGCAGTGGCCTCACCCTTTCAGCCTTGATGGTGATGCTGCCCCTCCCCAGCTGGCGAGGGGCAGCGCCACCATTAAGGCTGAATAGGCGAGGCGCTGTCCCCTGCCAGGCAGGCCTATAGAAAGTAAATGCTGAGATCGGCACCCTCTCCCATCTCTACAAAAGGGTGCCTGGCAGGGTGGCCAGTAGCCCATTGAGCCTGAGCTTGTCACAGGGTGTGGCCTAATGAACTAGCAGGTGACCCCTGCCGTTAGGCCACACCCCCTTGATGAGCAACTTGTCATTTCATTTCGTAGTGCCATTTAAGGCACTGCTTAGAGTTACAGGGTGTGCTCCATGGGGCACCTCAGGTGAACACCCCCATGGGGCATGCATGGCTGCCAGTGTATGTGTGGGTGAGGGGCGAATCCGGGCTGCTTCTTCTTCTGCTCAGCCCAAACAAGGTGAAGCGAGGAAAATTTGGGGAGGGGACACCGGTGAGCATTCACTCACTTCTCTTTCTGTAGTACCCCTTCTCTTTTCTTTTGTTAAATATTTATTTATTATTTTCCAAAAATACATCAAACATATATACAGAAAGAAACATGCCAAAAAAGATTCCTTCAGAATATTAAATACATACTAATAATTGGCAACAATAACTGAGAAACCCCCCCACCCACATCTCAACATCATCACCAGCTTGAGTGTGTACAGAATAAACAAAGTCTAGTACAACTGTAAAAATCTCCCCCAGATCCTCTCAAAAAGGGGGGTCTTCTTTTCCCTCCT
Source organism: Ambystoma mexicanum (assembly GCF_040938575.1). Taxonomy (NCBI): domain Eukaryota; kingdom Metazoa; phylum Chordata; class Amphibia; order Caudata; family Ambystomatidae; genus Ambystoma; species Ambystoma mexicanum. The sequence continues at coordinate 262,165,038 of NC_090921.1, read as the reverse complement.
GTATATGACCTTCTCAATATCTGCCATACCATGCATCTCATTCAGCCATGCTCTCATTTCCACTGGTGTTTTCGTCTTCTAACTCGCTAAAATTAGTTTCTTCCCAATCATCGCCCCACGAAACAGCAATTTTTTCTGATTCGTAGTCAAATCCATCAAAAGTTCATCAGATCCCAGTATCAAAGTTTTAAAGTCGTAGTCAATTCTTATCTCCAGTATCTCCTCAGATACCATGCCAAACTGTGTCCAAAATCCTCTCACTCTCAAGCAATCCCACATTATGTGTTCCATTGTGCCCATCTCATGACCACAAGCCCAGCATCCGTTACTGTCCACCAACACCCTTTTCCACAACTGTTCTGGCATCCAATAAATCCTATGTAGCATTTTGATTTTTCGGGACTTTTCTCCCAAGCTCAATGAGCAGAATCGGATATTTTGACATATATTCACCCAATGCCTGGAAGAGATGACACATCCAATTCTATTGCCCCAGTCTTCTCTTAGACCAGTATGTTCCTGATACCTCGAAACAATCAGCTGATAAACTCTGATGGCCAAACCTCCCACTCCAGCTTTGGGGACATTAGTAAAGAAATCAAAGTCTATCCTAGTGTTCGGGATTGCCATACCCAATGCCTTCCTGAAGTCCATTACTGAGAATCCGACAACATTTCACTTATCCTGAAACTCTTTGGCCATCATCCATTTTACATCCTTCAAAAAATCTGAGATCCACCTAATCCTGCTCAAGAACCATTCTGGCCAGAAGATAGATTTTCCTGCAAACCTTGATACCAGGGTTCAACCAGACCGAAGACGTTGGATCCTTCAAAGCATATGTGCCCAACAACCCACACAATTTCATGCACCACTTCGTCCTGATTGTTCTTCTCTTTCGTTGCCCATCTCTGCTGCCTCTATCTGCCGCCTTTCCCCAGGTCCCACCTGTCTTCTTGTTGTTCCCCCTTTCATTCCAATTGGGCTTTGTTGGAATTACTTGCTGGTCTACAAGACGTGTCAAAAGCTACAGAATTGCAAACATTCCCAAAGCATCTCAGGATTACAAGGTTTGGCAAAACGTTACAGGCATACCACCCTCTTAGCCACAGCTTTACATTTCTAGAAAGAGTAACACATCTTTACATGTTTGCAAGATTTGCCAACACTTAGATTTATTAATCCTACCAAATAATTATATGATTGTTATCACTGACATTGCCATACAGGTTTATAGGGATTGGCAAAACGTTTACAAATACTCCCGACGCTTTACAGATACGACTATCAGGATCTTAATAGATTTTCATGCACTTTTATACCACTCCGTTGGTGACTGGCACATTATAAAACAAGCATTGGCAATGCCAACAGTTTGGGATTTTGTGTAGGCATGGGAAAGGCATTTACCAGGCACTGCCGGTGTGATATTAACTGGCGATTGATAGTAGTAGATTCCAAATGGTGCGAGTAGCTGGATATATAATAGCAATGTCTGGCGAATGCCTAAAACCTATTCACAAGCCAAAACTGCACCCTTTGTCGAAGCATGTTTTTAACGGTACTTCATTGAAGGGCAAACATGGTGCTAATAAATCGAGTGGCTGATGGCAGACCTGTTGACATTTTCATTACACCAGTAGCACTTTTACAGCCCAAATAAGTCATTAGCTGTCAGAAGACTGCTTCAAAATAACACTGGCAGACATTTTGCAAAGTTTGATGGTAAGTCTTGATAGAGCTAGCTCACAGAGTTTCTCAAGAGGAGGTGTTTTGGGCGGGCAGGGTCAGGAACTGGTTTGGAATGGCCATAGGTATTAGCATGGCCATGAGCCATCAATGGGTGGGTAAATAGCCACGCAACAGCTATAAGCTGTGTATCCCTCCTCATATGGCATTTCTCCCTAACTGTACTCTAATGCAATAGTTTCGGCTTGTGGGTAGCGATAGCCAAAACTAAAACGTATTATATAAGATAGTAGGTAGAAGTTTCCAGATTTACAAGCATAGCCACATCTTTACACGTTTTCAAGGATTGCCAGAGATGCTGCAGATGTGTATGCATTTCCAACCCCTTTTCATTTTGCCTCTTGGAGGTGGGGCTAGTCAACTGTACATGAACTAAATTATTGGTAGTGAAAACATATGTGGGCCTGGCACTTTTTGGGCATTTGTGAGAGGAGAGATGATATATTTACGGCAGTTACATAGCCAGTAGCAAGTTCTCTGTGTTATCTAAATTCATGTCACAGTATGGTGATTTAAAACCTAATTTCTGGCTGCAAAAACCGATTACTTTGCCAATACTTGTTCATGTTGACACGCATTTTCAAGGCCCCATCGCGTGTGGGAGTATTTCCAGAGCTTTAGTGAATCACAAGTGTTGCCAAAGCCCTGCAGATTTGCATGAGTCGTGAATGCTCACAGATGGGGCTCTGAGTGGCGGGGGCATCTACGGGCTGACATGTCCAGCTGCCTTCAGGGCCGGCTCTTGTTTCTGTCACTCTTCTCGTCTTTCTTTGACGCCCCCCGCGCTCCCGCCTCCCATGTCAATTTATTTTAATGACCTGAATGTATATGCATGCTCGCACTGTCCCATAGCGGAATAGTGCAGGCCCCATATGCTAGTGTGGGTGGGTCACCTTGTTTGGTCCGAGCGGGCAAGATCTTTAGCCAAAGTGGGCGGCTTTGATGAGTTACTTCACCGTGTAGGTAGTAGTTTCGCTCATGTTGCTGAGCCAATATTGTGTAAAATTCAGTTTGCAACCCATTGTACCATCAAAAAATCCCCATCGGGTACTACTCAAATTGCTTGTCAGAAATGTAATGAAATGCCGTTTGCGTCTTTGAGCTTCGTAGTTATTGTTGCCTGAGCCAATGGTATGCCCCAGTCCGACCCTGTTATACGGCATACATTTTGGAGGTAATAGCGAATTCGCAGAGCACAACTCTTTGAACTAAATTGCCCAAGCCAATTCTTATGGAGTAAGTGATTGGCTGCGCCTGGTGTTCCATATCCAATGTGGTTTCCTTTCCTCTGAAATGTCTCTTTTGCGCAGGCTGTTCCATATCCAATGTGGTATGCCCACATTTCCTTTCCTCTGACACGTCTCTTTTGCGCAGGGTGTTCCATATCCAGTGAGATATGCCCACATTTCCTTTCCTCTGACACGTCTCTTTTGCGCGTGGTGTTCCATATCCAATGTTATATGCCCACATTTCCTTTCCTCTGACATGTCTCTTTTGAGCAGGGTGTTTCATATCCAATGTGATATGCCCACATTTCCTTTCCTCTGACATGTCTCTTTTCTTCATAGAGTTTTTTTTTAAAACCGGCTAAAGCGATGTGCACTCGCTCTGCCAGCAACTGACATAGCATAAAATAGCATGGCATATGAGACCGTCCAGATATTTTGGACTACAACTCCCGGCAGCCCTAGCCTGCATAGAAAATGGTAAGGGATCATGGGAGTTGTAGTCCAAAACATATGTAGGTAGGGCCACAGATTGCAGGCAACTGACGTAGGATAACATGGCGCGCAATGTGAAATAATATACCACAACATAGCATAACATACCATGTCATGAAATACAAAATCTTAACGTAACACGAGTAGTCACAAAATGATAGAACATAGGATGCTACGACTTCCAATCACATAACAAAACATGGCATGCCATCTGTTAAGGATTCTAATGGGGCGACACACACCAGACCATAACTCTTGATACTGGCCTAGACTGCAGCGCACAATTAAAACACTTTTACTTTATTTACTATGGATTCAGATTGAGATGGCACTCAACCCATGCCACAACCCGTTACAAATACCCCGGGCCACAATGGACCATGAACCAGGCCGGTGGATAGTAATATAATATTTATTTATTTTAAAATTCAAACGAAATCACACAAAATTAAGATTGGGCAGCAATCACCGGTAGGGTGATAATTACAAGGTAGATTGATGGAATACACTTAGTTAGACATTTTCATGTAAGATAAACACTGCACACTTGAAAGAAAGCAAAATTCACTTTTGAATCGATTTTAAATGGTAACACAGTTAATGATTTCCCCTGCAACACTTCCTCAAACCCCTATTAATCAAACTTTGCATGGATGGGGAGGAGTAGCAAGGAGTCAGGTACCCTATTCAGCAATCGGAATTAAAATCCGACCTATCCCCACTGAATTAGATTTAGCTTCACGAAAACTGAGCAAAATGGCACGCAAAATTATCGTATCGTAGTATCAGGACACTAGCACACTATCAATCAATGTCCTAAGGAGATCAGAAATCGACTTGGAATTGAAAAACACAGCACAGCCAAATCACACGTTGAAAACGTGCATTTTCTTATTTTTACAGGTTAAAATGGCAAAACGGTTTGAAAATCAGGTTGAATAGGTAGAGTAGAAATGCGGTTTTTATGCTAAAGAATAGATACACATCACAGGAATGATAGGCAAGTGAAAGGGTAACTCTAGATGAATGCCAAGAGGAGATTCTTAGTAGGAAAGCAAATTCAGTTTGAAAGGAATAACAAGTTTTACTTAAATAGATTTTAGTGACTTTGGGCCTCATTACGACTGTGAAGGTACCATGCCCTTAATAAGGGCATGGCTGCCTCCAAAATCGTGTCTGGGTTCCCTGAATGGGGAAATACAGGGCCATTCTGACTTTGGAGGGCCCGGTATTTCCTCCTTCAGGGAACCCAGACCCGGTCCTTCCCCATTCGTGCCCCCGTAGGGCTCAATGGGAAAGGGGAGGGAGTTAACTACGGGCCCGTTGTTAGCTCACTGGTCCCCTCACAGGACCCGCTATGGATGTAAAACCAGACGTCCATAGCAGGTCCTGCGAGGGAAACTCGTAAAAGGGCAGAATGGGATTAACGGCTCCGGCACCATTACCGGCGCCGTTAATCTCATTCCGCCCGCCTCGTAATGAGGCCCCATATGGTTAAAGAAAGACAAAGTACACTCAAAGGTTAATTTGCAAGATTAACCTTCAGGCCGCGTTCAGCTCTATATGGGAATTAATTAAATTATTCAAAATATGACTAAGGATTTAAGTAAAGAATGGTAAGGAAGGGAAAAATGACGCAAACACCTAGAAATCAAGGAACAGAATACACAGAGGATTCGGATAAATTGACAAGTTACTAGTGTACTTTCTGGATTACTTATGGGGTGAAACAAAGGCAAGGTATAAAAATGGGGTATGCTATGTTTTGCTAGGGGATGGGGTGATACTCACAATCAACACTTGAGTTTGGGATATGGGACAGCCAACCGGGTTGCTGGACTCAAAGGATCTGGTCACGGCACATCGGTGGGCTCTCCAAGAAGGGGACAGCTGGTAACATGGGTTGGGTCTCAATAGATAGCGAAGTGCATCAGCTGAATAAAACAGGTGACAGGGCAGGCAGCACTGGATAATCCCAATGAGGGTCCCATCACCTTTCCCCTTTCTCCCTGAATTAATGGGATTTTGTTATGGGGTTTAGTTCTGGTTCTGCCTGGATAGGAGGGCCTGGATCAACTATCTCTTTCCTGGCAGTGGAGTCTGGAATCTTGCACAGTGAATCTGGATCTCGGGATGCACAGGAGCTGGAAAATTCAGAAGAGAGTGTCTCGTCTCTGAGTATCCCCCTTTTATAAGGTGGGTGACATCACAGGATTTACCATTGGGGCAGGCCTTTGGCTTGACATGCCTCTAACAACTGGATTGGTCAAGGTTTACTGTTACTGCCTTCCTGTCAACTGGTTGGGCTTCAAGGACATGATATCAGTTTTATGGTGTAAGCTTAAATTGTCCATGCCCTCCCACAGTCATTTCTGCCATAAATCAGTTATGACATAAATTGCTAATTTTTACAGTTGTGGCATTTTTGAAAATCAAATAGGCAAATGACACATTTCATACAGAGCATGGCATTCCGACTCCCAAGTCTCTACTTTGTCATTTTGCCCTCCTAATAATCTTTCACACTTTTCAGTGGGAAATATTTCACCTAAAATTCTACAATTGTATACATGTGTACCTATTATCACAGAGCTTGTATGCATTCCATTTTAAAGTTGCACCATGTACACTTTCCCCATGATTTCAATTGTTCTGCTGTTTGCATTCCCTACATACTCGGTGCAACTACTATGTCTTGTTGTAATGATAAAACAATTGCATTTAAACTGTTAAACTTTCACATTGCTGCATTGTCCGGTTGCCGAAATAAAAGTCTAAAAGTTTATTAAATAAAATAGCCTTTTGCCCCAGATGGGCCGGCTTTTGTCTTCCAAATAAGGGCATTTCCTCCCAACCCACAGCCAACTATCAGCCCTAGCCCTGAGTTGCCATGGGGTTGCCGTTGAAGCTCCCCAGTTTGAGTTTGAGGGGAGGTGCTGCTAAAAAAGTCCCACCTATGTGTCCTAGAAATCCATTCTGCCAAGCCTGGAGCACAGCCACAGAGTCTGACGAGGGTGCGAGATTCACCACCATTGACTATTTATATGCCTCGGGGCTGGCCCTTTGGAAGGGATGCAGATCCTGTTCCCAGGAAGCAAATGTCCTTTGAAGCCAAGCCAGGAAAACCTGTTCTGTGGCTTCAGCGCAGTAAATGCATTTATTTATTTATTTATTATTTTTTCTGAGCCAGAAAGCAAATCTGTTGGAATTAAATATCCCTTATATGTTTACAAACAAACCCCCCCTCACATTTCTAAGCAAGGACAGGACCTTAATTCAACATTTCACTTTTAAACAACATTTTCTTCTTTGTCAAAAGCACATTTTATATGTGGATTAATTCTGCTGGGATGTCACTTTCAAATGCAGCTTTTCCTGGTATCTTTATTCCGAATCTGTTCCATGCAAGGGTCCTTTGAAACTGACATTCTAAGAGAGAGAGGGCTTCTTATGAAGAATTCAGCTGTGATATTATGTTGCAAAGTAAAGCGTTTTTCTTCGTATGGCTTGGAGTGAAGTTCTTTGTTATTTCACAGATCCTGCCTGGCACAGCCTGTCATTCACTGGGAAATGCCCCCTTTTTCTGGAGCACAACCAGAATATAAATGGATCTAACTGGGTCTCACTGGATCAGAGATGTGTACCGTTGAACAGATGAAAAAGGGCTTCAGGACACTGTCATTTTAAAAGGCAGAATATTTCCTTTTTCAGTGAAAAGCTTTGGGCTGGCAGCCTAGCAGTGCTGCCTTTGAATTTCTTTCTTTTTGGTGCAAATTAACTTTTCTCTGGAGCCACTGAAGAAAATACTGGCAACAATTCTCGGGGTATTTGGTGTTTCATCTTGCTCCATGTGTAGCTGATAAAACAGTTCAGCCATTATTTTGGTGACTGCAAAACACAGTTTTAAGGCAAGGCGATAGTGCTCAACAGCGCCAGTGAAGCCATTCTGCTGGTGATTGCTGAGATGTGGTTTGGTGGTGTAGGGGAGTTCTGCTGGGCGGTAGATGTATCCCACACATGATACACCACAGCAAACCGATACATAACACAATACTGCATTTGTTGTGATGGCCAGCAGCATGTCTCTAACAGGACCAATGCTGGATCTTAATCATGTAATCTCTACTCTAATCCCAGTTACTCTAGCTCCCACTCGTCTCTTTCCCTCTTCCTCTCTTCTCTTTCTTTTCTTCCCACACTGTCACTCACACCCTCTTCATCTTTTCCTTATGTTTTGCATGCCTCCACATCAGCTGTGGATTTTTCAACTTGATGGGCATACATGCAGTCCCCGAATTGGCCCATGCTTGCGTGCCCAAATCAATTCAAAGATGTTTTGAACAATCAGGTTTAAGCCTCACAAATTGTAGGTACTGCGTAATAGAGGCCATACATTTTACACTTTGTTCTGTATGGTAACACATAAAAAAAAACTCCAGTAGATATAAGGTCATTCCCATACAGAGTAGCATTTTGCAACTTATTTTAATGCAGGCTGTACTAAAAGAAAAAAAAAAACACCAGCCTATCTTAACAATATATACCTTCATTTTTGTATTGCCCTGTAAAATACATGTTCATGTTGCTCAACAAAATATGGCAGTAATTTTGCATATTTAAATAGTACTCTTCTTTAGTTTGAAGCACTTGCCTCCTTAGGTTATTGTTATGTCTGTAACTCAACTTTTTTCTTAACGTCTACAGCCCAAAACGCTGGACAGATTTTCACCAAATGTACGGCAGCTTGGTCCTGAAAGCGTGCTTTTGTACATTTTGTGTAAATTCGTCCAGTAGTTTCTTTTTTAACTGGCCCAAAAGTAGGTAAAAAGAAATTAGTGATATCTGGGTTCGGTCTGCAGACTCACTTCCCTGTTCGGTCCGTGGATGGGCCTCCGATTGGTCAAGAGGGTGACGTGATGTCTGCGGGCATCGGACGTGCCCACTGGTTTGATGGTGAAAAGCATGAAGTGCGTCTGATTTTTGGAAATGCCCGCCATGTTGGATTCACGGACAGCCGCTGGTGTCCGCAAACATCGCAATAAAAACTTATTGAAAAAACACAACATTGCACTTGTCAAACTCATCAAACAATCTGTGGGGAGGTGGGGGGTGATGAGGATGGGATGGGATATGGCCGCAAGAAGCCAAAAAACAGGGTTTATTTCTGTGGTGCATGCTACAGCCATTGACTTTGTTTATGTGTGATTAGGTTCCTGTATTAACAACAATACTCCAATACAATGTTGTTTATATGGGTACATTCTTTAATAGATTAAATAGTTCATGATAGGTCTCCCGATCACCCCTGATATCTTGTTACCAACATTATAAACACAACCCCTTGTAGGGACTTTTCATCCAAATTAATTTCACATGTGATGTCATCAATGACATTTGTGATGTCATCTTTGATGTCCTGAGTGTTAGTCTTAGCAGTGCACGGTGGTGGCGCGAGTTATGGTTGCTTAGCTTACCATAACTGGTGAATTTCTGAGGTTTTTCGGTTTTACTTGTAACCATAAGGTTTTTATTAGTGCAACTTAACCATAACATCCCTTTAACAAAGTTTCTTCATGTGTGATGTTTTCAGTGATTTCATCAATGACATTTGTGATGTCATCTTTCATGTACTAGGTGTTTGTCTTAGAAGTGCACGGTGGTGGCGCGAGTTATGATTGCATTGCTTACCATAACTGGCAAATTTCTGGGGGTTTCTGGTTTTATTGTAACCATAAGGTCCCTTTTACAAAGTTTTTTCATTGAATTTCATAGCTTTTTATTTGTGCAACTAAACCATAATGTCCCCTTAACAAAGATTTGTCATTGAATTTCATGGACTTTTATGAGTGCAACCTAATCAGTCCCTTTAACAAAGTGTTTTCAGTGAATTTCATGGGTTTTTACCAGTGCATCTTACTTTGCTACAGCTTACTAATATCATACTTTCCCCAAAATAGCAACATTTTCCTCTAATTTAGAAAGTTACACATTAAAACTCTGCCATTCTTGACCTTCCAGCATCTTTTTTAACATTTTTGTACACTTTTGCAACTTTTGCCAAAGTTATTGTGTTCGTTGATGTTTGCGAATGTCTGAAGTCATTGCAGACTTTCCGGACATTTCCACTTGACCCTGCACTTGTGCGCGTCATGATGACATGTTCACAAATGGGTCCACACTTCACAAACAGGTCCATGCTTCACGAATAGTTCAAAACTGCATTTTCCAGCTCAATCCTGGAACTTTGAAGCTCAAAATGTACCCTTGCGCGCTCCTTCACCTATTCTTATTCATGATCTATTAACAATCTAGCACACGTGCATGTGCTATGCCTGGAAGAATATTAGGAAAACTGCTATTTATCTTATAAATTGCATCAGCTACTGCCATCCCTCATCCAGAAGAGCCACCACCCGCTGGAGGACCCACACAAAAAATGAAGTGCAATACTTCAAAAGACAATCAAGAAGACCAGGAAGATGAGGTAGAAGAAGTGCTTACCGCTAGCACCCAGAGAGAATCATGGGTGTGGCAGTTCTTTACCACTTTTGGAAATGTACCAGAGGCTAAAACTACCAAAGTTAAATGCACTGAGTGCAGTCGCAGACAACCTGGGCAGTACTCCTACAGGACCATGTCCATGCGCCGCCACACTAAATCCGGCCACTGCAATGCTCTCAGAAAGGCTGTTCCTTTCTTAGGAAGTAGTAGGCTGTCTTCCTCTACCTCATCTTCCTCAATCAATGCTATAACGAACACAGCCTACTTCCAGCAGGAAGATCTTGCAAGCAATAAAAGAGGATGTTGATCCATATCTTTAGAAAAACAACAGTACTCTGTATATACTGCAACACAACACTCTTGCAGGGGGGGAGCAATTTCAAAGTGCTTTTGAAGCTGTACTCAAGAAGAATGAGAAACGTTGCCGTCTACCTTAGATTTAACACACACTCAACATCTCCCCCTGTCCACCTGCCCCTCCATGTTAGTGCTTGGTGCCTCTTCCCTCATTTGCCTCCCCACCTTACTTTCTAACCTCTACTGCAAAATAAAACATAAAAAAGACACAAAAAAGGTTCCTTTGGGAACCACTTTTTACAGTGAAAAAATAGACCAAAGAAATAATCTTATAGACTCCATCTACTTTACATTTCTCAGTAAAGTACATAGACTCAATGAAATTCTCTGACATTTCCTTGAGCATTTTGTGTTATGCTAATGGCAATAATGTGGCATTCATCCTACGTACCAGGGACTGCAACAGGGATAATGGCCTGGCAGTCAAAGTTTGGATTTCCACCAAATTTGTGACAAGAGCGGGAGCTTGGGTCAGAAAGCGTGCTTTTGTGTGTTTGGTGGAAATCTGACCAGTACTTTTGTTGCAAAGAACTGAAATGAGCGTCTCAAAAAATTTGTGATATCCGGCTACGCTCCGCTGACCCATTTCCCTGTTCGCTCCATGGATAGAAGGCTCATTGGCTAGCAGTACGCCATGCTGTCAGCGAAATGTGGATGCGGCCGGTGGTTGGCTGGAGGCCAGCATGCTGTGCATCAAAGTTTGTGGGAAATGCTGCCTTGGTGTATCGGAGGACAGTGCTGTGCCGAAAGGGACTGACAAACATAATGTGCGGCATGTGGTGGTGGGAAGAGGGGATGAAGGGGTGTGGGAGAGAGAAGCGGAATATATGATACATTTGTTCAGGTCAAAGAAGACGGTGGAGTGCGAGTGGTGTACGTGAGCCATGTGGCAATGTGCGGGTAGCCCCCTAGGGGAGAACCTTCTGTGGCGACTGCATGGACGCTCCATTGGGAAACACGGACTGCATTGCAGATGATGCGCAGAAAGTGACAATGTGTTCTGCTGCATAGAGGTGCCAGTGCTTCTATTGACTTTGTGGGTTTCCCTTGCGGTATGGTGGTGGATTGGGCTGTCAGTGGTAGTGGGATGGACTAGCCTCTTGGGTGCATGGGTGGAGGCCGTAGGATGGTGTGGGTTCCCATTGTGTTGTGACAGTGGGTACGGGTGGTGGAGGCAGTGGTATGTTTTTCAAGTATGGTATGTGGCGCCATGTTCCCCTGCATGTCTCCATTGCCTTGTACTGGTTGTGGGCAGGGCCTAGGCTTTTGGGTGCATGGGCATGCAACCAAGAGGCTAGGCCTTGTCCACAGCCTTGCATCAGGGAGGGCAGTAAGACATTGCCACATGGAAGGATTTTTTTTACCATCACAGTTTTGCCATATGCACCTCTTATGCAGCTACTCATATATACTTCATTGGCGGGTAGCTGCACAGGCGACTTTCATTTTTAGATGAGTGCAGGCAGACTCCGTTGGGGAAGGGGATTGGAGACAATATGAGGATATTTGCAGTCAGTGTACTATGTTGTCCTGTGCTTGCAAATCCCCCACCTGTAGTCAGGAAAGCTACGTGGCCACATGTTCACATGCATGGCTTTATTGCCTTCTAGTGGGTGTGACCACGGACTAGGCTCTTGGGTGCATGGGCAGAGAGCCTAGCCCTTGAGCACAATCCCTGCACCGCAATGCAGCCATGTATGCGACTACTGTGATATTAGTGTGTGGATTGCACATATCTGTAAAAAGAATGCATTCTGTTTGCCATAGCTCATTTGGATAAGTTATTACAACCATACCTTCTGACATCCCACAGACATTTAAATATGTACGTGTTCTAATGTACTCACGTTTGTAGAATTATTGTGGAGGACATGTTAGAGGTCTTACAGCAGCAGTGCTGAGACATGCGACCATTTGCCTTTGGAATGGTGTGGCGGTGAACAGAGCTTGCTTCAGGGAGTGCAGGAAGACATTGGAACATGCATGGGAGCACCGTCATAATGGTATCTCGAGTGTACACATATGTAAACAAAGTGCATGTCATTTGCCTTCGTTAACTTCGGAAAGTTATTATAACCATACTTTGTTCCATCCCACACACTTTGCAATATGTGAATGTCCTTTGTAGAATCATTGTGGAGGACATGTTAGACTTGCTACAACAGCATAAGTGAGATATGCCACCATTTGCGCAGCTACTCACATATCCTTCATCGGCGGGTAGCTACACAGGCGACTACCTTCCAAGCCCATTGGGGATGGTGAGAGGATTGCAGATGTTATTGGGATCTTTGCATTCAGTGTACTATGTTGAGTTGGGAGTGGCAAGCCCCTACTGCCTTGTGTGCTTGGCTAGAGCCCTTTAAACTAACAGTCTAGACACTGGTTGGAATTAGGTTTCAGAATGGTGTCTTCTTTGTGTCTGTTCCTACACTGATATGTAACTACAGTGCACACTCTTGGAAATATGCATGTCTCCTGTGGGAACTCACCATTACAGAATGGTTCTGGTGTGAAGTGCCTGCACTTGCATATGGCGTACGTCATTGGACTTGTTGCCATTCACGGACAGACATGCCACCATTTGTGTTTGGTATGGTGTGCCCCTGACAGTACCCTGTGCTTTGAGAGTGAAGGAAGATATTGCGAGATGACACGAGTTACTAAGCATGACACATTTATGTATAAAGAGTGCATTATCTTTGCCTTAGCTCATATGGATTTAGTTATTATAACCACACCTTCTGACATCCCACAGACTTTTAACTCTTTTAAGTGCCATGGACCCCCCCCAGTGCCAAGGCCTTTTTTGGTGATTTGGGTATGTCACCATTCAATGCCTTGTAACATTTCTGTTACATGAGATATCTCGGCCAAATTTGGCCCCTTTTTCTCCCACATCTATGTGGTTGTAACGCCACCTAGGAATACTAGGTTGCTGTAGGGGGGTGAGAGAAAATAATCAAAAAGTGGGACAATTTTGGGTTTTTTCAGAAAATTCCAATAAAATGATATACAAAGAAGCCTGTGGTTTTTTCCTTGTAAGAGCTAGGAACAAATGGTTTGCTGTGCTGAATTCCCCAATTTCCTGGCTTTCAAGAACAGGTTGAGTGGAGTGGTTATCAACCGTTTTGTGAGAGGCTAGGCGATTTTGGCCATTTTTGCCAATTGGACATGTGTGGACGGAATGGAAGAAAAGCGTAGGAAAGCCGAATTGGAGGACAGAAAGGCATACATTTCTGAAAAGTAGACAAAATTTCAAGTTTAGGAAGGGGTGATTTGCACAGGTCAGGCAACAACAAGGTAGGGGAAATTCCATAGTTTGGGGAAAAAGCGGGAAAATTAACAAAAAAAAAGGTATGTGATGGACACGGTTGGCTTGGTACAGCAATGGCTTCTATGAATTTTGAGAAAAACAATGCTTCGCTACATTCCCCCGACTGCTGCAGTTAGGAAATCACACATTTTTTGTAGTGTTTCACAACAAAAGCAATACCACAAGCCAAACACTGAGCCATGGTCCACAGGAGTTTTATGCTTACGGCCTTAAAACAGGAATTTAGCATGTGTAAATCAGGAAAACCAATATGGTGAGGAACGGCAAGCATACATTTTTTGAAAGAGCACTGGCGGACCTTTTCAAGGGTAGGTGACTTGTGCAGGTTACAAAAGTGTATGGTGCCTAAAGTAGTGACTAAATGTATGGCACATTTGGGAAATAAAAGGGTTGTGTGACAAAGGGCTCCAGCAAATGGTTTGAAATGTTATGAAAACCACACAAAACACAACAAATGTTATACTTTCCCGCGTTCCCACACATGTCCCGGTGAAACAGTACCTCACATGTGTGGGTGCACCTACCTGGGCGCCAAGGGGAAAGCCTAAAACACAGTTAACCCTCAGTCTTTTCCGACCGCTGAATTTCAGGATTTTTTCTGAAGCGCACATCATACAGATATGGGCCTAGGGTGTCCAAGCCACCAAGGAAAACTGGGAACCCCATGCATTTCTGAAAAGAAGAAACCTGTGGGAATCCACAGAGGTCTGACTTCCACAAATCAGCCCAGAATTTATCACCCATAACCCCTGGCAAAGTCCAAATTTGGGGGGAAAAAATACAATGTCCGCACATTTCCTTCTGCCTTTGGTACTAGAACAACTGGACTAGACCATGGACTTGTAGAGGGCTCTATAGCCCCGAGAACAAGCATCTTGTGGACCTCTCCATTGATGTGGGATCTCACATGTTCTGACATTCTGTAACCTCTGATTTTCACAGGTAAACAGTCACCAGTGAGAATATCATGCTGGCCCCAAGGGGTCAAGCCTGGTGAAAGTGAAAACAGGGAGGCATACTGATTCAACAGAAACTTGCACTCATCCTGCTGTTCAGATGTCAGATTAGAAGAGAGATTAACTCCTTCTATCTTCTCATTTAAAGGTTGGCCTCTAAGTAGGTCAGGTAGAGTATCACCCTCCTCCTCCTCTTGAGCTCAAGCTAGAAGCAAATCTCCCACTTCTGGTCTCGAGACATATGGCTTCGAACGGTTGGTGTGAAAGACTCTGGGAGCCTCTTTAGGTCTGCCTAAGTCCACCAGATAGTTCACCTCTCCACGTTTGCCCACAACCTTGAAGGGTTCTATCCACTTGTCCTGCAAGGCCCTCTGCCTTGTTGGCACCATAACTAGTACAAGCTGGTCTTGAGTAAACTCAACCATGTTGGCCTTCTGGTCATTCCAAGGTTTCACCAGAGCCTGACCTGCTTTCAAGTTATCACTTGCTTCTGCCATCATGTGTGACATTCTCCTCTGGAGACCTATCACATAGTCAGTCACTCTGACTGGCATGGGGGAAGGAGCACTCTCCAACCCCTCCTTAATCAGGGCCAAGGGACCTCTGACTGGATGGCCATAGAGAAGTTCAAAGAGACTGTATCCAACTCCCTCCTGAGGGACTTCTCTATAAGCAAAGAGAATGCATGGCAGTAGAAGGTCTCTGTCATGATCACTGCTTCCAAGGAGCCAGGACCAGCCCAACGTCCTTGGAAGCAGGCCCCTAACCCTAATCCTAGGCACCAGACGGTCCCCACTGGGACCTTTTGGACCTTGTCCTGGCGCCGGTGGCACCAGGCTCATCAAAACCATCGGTCCCGGCACTGGAAGCGCCGGGCTCATAATATGTGTGAAGATGCTTGGGTGGACTTACCTGCAGCAGACCATGCTGCTTACTTACCAGCCACTTAGAAGTCCTCTGTGAACAGGAACTACTTTCTTACCTGGGTGGGGCAAGCTCCACTCCCTGGATACAGCACTGGAACTCTTCTGGAACTGGAACTCTTTTCTTACCTAGGCGGGGCCGTGGAGGAAGACGCCTCATCACTCCAAGGCTATTTAAACCACACCCGATAGATGAAACGTGCTTCGCGTTATTCTGCCTCTGCAGCAGAACGCTCACCGAGTCTGTTCCAGCCTTTCTTCTTTCGATCCTGAACCTGCAAGAATTATACATACCATTCCTGTATCCAGTCAACAGCAGCACCTGCAAAGACAAGAAACAACAGGTTAGCAAGGCAACCTTTACTCGCAGTGCTTACTCACCTGATCCATCGGCTGCGGCCATTTCTTCACGCTGCACCTCCGCCTGTGAAGACAAAAGCATTGTTATTACTTACCGGCACTCCGCGAATTCCGGATTTCTTCACGCTGCATCGCCGCCTGTGAAGACAAAAGCATTGTTATTACTTACGGGCATTCCGCGGACTCCGGCGCTGCAACCCATCTTCTGAACGACAAAAGAAGAGACATTAGACAGGTATTTACTTACGCCCATCGCGCTCGTCGCAATAGAACGCCTGCAAATACTCCGGCGTCTTTTCAGCACGAACTAAGCTGCAAGGGAAAAAGACAGTTAGAGCGCTTGCATTTACTTACGCATTTCCAGGTGCTTCACTCCATCTTCCATCTCAAGAGTCCTGCAAGACAAAAAGGGAAAAGCATTATACAGAGTCCTGTTCAAAATTAACGTGCCACGCACCTAAAGACTATAAAGACTAAAAAGGTGTCTGGAAACTCACCGCTCGTGAAATTAACAACGGTAACGATCCTCTGAGTTCAAGAGGCCTATGTTTCACCAGTGAAGGAACTGGCAACGGCACCCTGCACCAGACGCAGATGGAGAGTCCAGCATTCACCTATTTAAGGTGAGCACGTTGACCTGGGGGCTCTAAGGAGAAGCTAGGAAGAGAGAGAGAGAGAGAGGGACATTCAACAACCCAGACCATTAACCCCCATATTCTTTCACCTGCAGAAACCTCACCCTACGAGTTCGACACACAGTGCG
Organism: Ambystoma mexicanum; assembly: GCF_040938575.1. Classification (NCBI taxonomy): domain Eukaryota; kingdom Metazoa; phylum Chordata; class Amphibia; order Caudata; family Ambystomatidae; genus Ambystoma; species Ambystoma mexicanum. The sequence continues at coordinate 262,148,371 of NC_090921.1, read as the reverse complement.
AAGAGGTTCGACCCCAGAAGCCAATCGAGTCCTGCACATCACTTTTCGAGTCACAGACACCTTCCTGCCAAGACCAGCGCCTCCGTGGGAATCAGGTGAGCGTTACAGAACGCGAAGCCCACCGCAAAACTCCTACCCAGGTGCAATGGAAACCTCAGACACTGATCAATTAGCCCAGTTGCTTGGGGAATTAAGAGCAGAAGTACATGCAGCTCGTCAGGAAACAAACTCTCTAAGAAGAGAACTGATAATTTCCAAGGAGCGAACAGAGGACCTCGCTAGGCAATTGCTACAAACGCAGGCAGGACAGACACCTCTGCCCGCTCCAGGAGGAAGTTATACTTCTGCATCATCTTTAAATCCAGTGCAAATCAATCTACCTGGTAATGTGCCCTTGGCTCCGCCCGAACGCTTTTCTGGTGACCCAAAGAAATTTGCAGTGTTCATCAACCAGTGCCACCTACACTTCTTATGTCGACCAGCTGCATTCCCAACAGACCAGACCAAGGTGGCTTTCGTGCTTTCTTATCTCAGTGGCAGCGCCGCAGATTGGTCGATCCCTTTAGTCACCCAGGATGATCCGGTCTTACATGATTTCCAGGCCTTCCAGTCCAGCATGGAGAAACTGTTTGCAAGACATGCACAAGGGCAAGCCTTGGACAATGAACTTCTTTCATTACGACAGGGTAATCAAGACCTCTTGACTTATATAGCCTCATTCAACAGACTTATAGTGGAAACTCAATGGCCCGAGGATAAGGGAATAACGCTTTTCTACAGAGGCCTGCGTGGAGAGCTCAAGGATGTGTTAGCTCAAGTTGTGAACCCTCCACAAGAATGCTCAGACTATATTGACTTAGTTGTCCAATTGGACCACAGATTACAGAACAGGAAGGCTGATCGTTCTAAATTTGATACCCGAGTGTTTTCTAAACCACAGACCTCTACTAAGGGAGCTGACACTGTGGAACCCATGCAAATATGGGGCATGAAAGGTCCTTTAACCCAAAAGGAGCGGGAAAGAAGAAGACAGCTGCAATTATGCCTCTATTGCGGGAACTCAGGGCACTTTCTTCGAGACTGTCCAGTGAAACCAGCTAAGAAGGCTGTAGGAGCCGCAGATAGCTGTACCACAAGTTCTGAGCAGGGAAATGACCTAGCCCGGCAAGTGTAGAGGTCCTCTTGCCGAGCGTTAAGATCTGTCCCGTGACCTCGCATTTCGTGGTGCCTATGGTCCTCATTAGTCCTGAACGTCCGGATCGTTTGCATGCAATTGAAGCTTACATCGACAGCGGAGCAATCGGTAATTATGTGGACCGTGAAATGGTATCAAGGATGAATCTACCCCTTGTCCCTAAGGCAGTAAAAGACGTCATTACTACAGTGGATGGCACAGAGATAGCCTCCGGACCAGTAACGCACGCCACCCAAGAAGTGACGCTAGTGAGCCAAGATGGACACCGGGAGAAAATCGTGTTCGATGTGATCAAGGCCCCTCAGTTCCAGATCATTCTGGGAATCCCTTGGTTAGAGAAGCACAATCCTCAGATCGATTGGCGAGCAAAGACGGTTCAGTTTCCAAAATGTTTTACCACTTGTTATCCTCGGCCTGATGTTTCACTGGCGGCAATCTCTTCTGAGGTTCCCAAATTACCTCCCGAATACCAGGAATTCCAAGATGTCTTTCGGAAGGATCAAGCTAACACCCTGCCTCCTCATAGGTCTTACGACTGTCAAATAGATCTGATACCCGGAACAACTCCTCCTTGCAGTAGGATTTATGCCCTCACCGAGCCAGAGAATCTTCACCTCAGACAATATCTGGACCAATACCTAGCTAACGGGTTTATCCGTCCTTCAAAATCTCCAGCTTCATCGGCTTTGTTCTTCGTTCCGAAAAAGGAAGGAGACCTTAGGACTTGTATAGATTACCGCGCCCTGAATCAAATCACCGTTAAAAACAGATACCCGTTACCTTTGATCCCTGAACTCCTGGACCAAGTCAAAGACGCATGTATATATACAAAGTTGGATCTCAGAGGAGCCTACCACTTGGTACGAATAAAAGAGGGCGATGAATGGAAGACGGCCTTCCGCACCAAGTATGGGCTATTCGAATATCAAGTGATGCCCTTTGGACTTTGTAACGCTCCTGCCGCTTTCCAGTATTTTATGAACGATGTCCTTAGAGAACTCATAGATGTGTGTGTCGTTGTCTACATTGATGACATCCTTGTCTATTCATCATCTGAAGAGGAACATCAGAGACACGTTAAAAAGGTTCTCGAGAGATTGCGTCAACATAACGTTTTTGCTAAGCTTGAAAAATGCGTTTTCAACGTAACTGAAGTTGAGTTCCTGGGATTCATATTGTCACCTAACGGAGTCCATATGGATTCAAAGAAAGTCGATGCAATCATCAAGTGGCCATCACCAACCTCTGTAAAAGGAGTTCAAAGCATGTTAGGCTTCGCTAACTTTTACCGCAGATTCATTCCTGAATTCTCTCGGATAGTCCAGCCCATCACCGCTCTGTTAAAGAAGAACAAACGTTTTGAGTGGTCTACTGAAGCAGAACAAGCTTTTCAGGACTTAAAAGCTAAATTCATTTCTGCACCTGTTCTAAAACATCCTCGCCCAGAACTCCCGTACATCGTGGAAACGGATGCTTCTAGTCTTGCTATGGGGGCAGTTTTATCACAAAGAGATCCGGTCACACACCAATTACACCCTGTAGCCTTTTGGTCCCGCAAATTCTCGGCTCCCGAGATCAACTATTCAATTACAGACAAGGAACTTTTAGCTATCAGATCGGCCTTTAAAGCCTGGCGGCATTATCTTTTGGGAGCCAGACACACAGTCACCGTAATGACTGATCACCGCAATTTACAATATCTGAAGACGGCCAAAGCTCAGTCTTCCAGACAGCTTCGCTGGGCTCTGTTTCTGGCTGAGTTTGACTTTATAATTACTTATCGACCAGGCAGTAAAAATGGAAAAGCAGATGCCCTCTCCCGGATGGGAGTAGATGAACATTTGACCAATCCAGAACCAATACCCATAATCCCAGAACAAAGGATTTTGGGTTTGGTCAGCGCTCAATCCTTTGAAGACATCAAGACTACAGTCAAATCACTCCTAACTCCGGCCGATTTGCAGGACTGGCAATTAAAGGGAAAAGAATTCTCAGTGGATCAAGACCTACTATATTTCCGAGGACGATTGTACTTGCCCTGTGAGAAAATACAAAAACAAGTAATCTCCTGTTATCACGACTCTCTAATGGAGGGTCACCCTGGCATTACCAAAACCATGGAAAAGATCAAAAGACATTTCTGGTGGCCATCATGGAAGAAGGATATTAGAGACTTTGTAATCTCCTGCGGTGTGTGTGCCCAGAATAAAAGTCAGAAAGAGAAACCAGCCGGCCTATTACACCCTCTAGACATTCCTCCCTGTCCATGGCATACCCTGTCCATGGATTTCATCACGGACTTACCTCCATGCTCAGGGTATAATACCATTTTAGTAGTCGTGGATCTATTCTCCAAGATGGCTCACTTCATTCCCCTGAAGGGCCTACCTTCAGCTTCAGTATTGGCCCGAGAATTCTTAGAAAACATCGTTCGGTTACACGGTTTTCCTTCGGTTTTAGTCTCCGATAGGGGAAGTCAATTCATCTCCCACTTTTGGCGAAGTTGCTGTCGTCTAGCCCAAATTGATGTAAGACTTTCAACCAGTCACCATCCCCAAACTGACGGACAAACCGAGAGGACAAATCAGACTCTAGAGCAATATCTACGTTGCATGCTCCAACAAACTGAAAACCCTTGGAAGGATATTCTTTGGATCGCTGAATACGCTTACAACAATTCGACTCATTCTGGAACCGGAAAGACTCCCTTCTTCCTATTATACGGACACCATCCTAGAACCTCTAACCTGGATCCTCCCCAAGAATTCGAAACACCTGCTGTGGATCACTTGCACTCGGAGATCACCCGTGCTTTTAAGGAAGCCACTGCCCATCTGCAAAGAGCTAAAGCTCAATTAAAAAAAGGAGCAGATCGACACCGTAAAGAGGCCCCTCACTACGCAGTAGGAGATCAGGTCTGGTTATCCACTAAGCACCTGCCTCTAAAAGGACCCCGCACCTTCATCCCGAGATACCTTGCACCCTATCTCATCTCTACAATAGTTAATCCGGTGGCTGTCAAATTGGAATTACCTGCGCATATGAAAATACATCCAGTATTCCATGTCTCCTTATTAAAACCAGTACAACCAGAAACTCGATTGATTGAACTCCCAGAACCTGTTTTGGTAGATGGAGAACTTGAATTCGAAGTAAAGAACATCCTAGACTCCAAAATCTCCAAATCTAAGTTATATTATCTGGTTGATTGGAAAGGATACGGCCCCCAGGAAAGGTCTTGGGAACACTCAGAATATGTCCACGCACCTCGTCTGGTCAAGAAATTCCATCTGAATCACCCCGACAAGCCAAAACCCCCGGAGAAGACACGCTTAGGAGGGGCTGTCATGATCACTGCTTCCAAGGAGCCAGGACCAGCCGAACGTCCTTGGAAGCAGGCCCCTAACCCTAATCCTAGGCACCAGACGGTCCCCACTGGGACCTTTTGGACCTTGTCCTGGCGCCGGTGGCACCAGGCTCATCAAAACCATCGGTCCCGGCACTGGAAGCGCCGGGCTCATAATATGTGTGAAGATGCTTGGGTGGACTTACCTGCAGCAGACCATGCTGCTTACTTACCAGCCACTTAGAAGTCCTCTTTGAACAGGAACTACTTTCTTACCTGGGTAGGGCAAGCTCCACTCCCTGGATACAGAACTGGAACTCTTCTGGAACTGGAACTCTTTTCTTACCTAGGCGGGGCCGTGGAGGAAGACGCCTCATCACTCCAAGGCTATTTAAACCACACCCGATAGATGAAACGTGCTTCGCGTTATTCTGCATCTGCAGCAGAACGCTCACCGAGTCTGTTCCAGCCTTTCTTCTTTCGATCCTGAACCTGCAAGAATTATACTTACCATTCCTGTATCCAGTCAACAGCAGCACCTGCAAAGACAAGAAACAACAGGTTAGCAAGGCAACCTTTACTCGCAGTGCTTACTCACCTGATCCATCGGCTGCGGCCATTTCTTCACGCTGCACCTCCGCCTGTGAAGACAAAAGCATTGTTATTACTTACCGGCACTCCGCGAATTCCGGATTTCTTCACGCTGCATCGCCGCCTGTGAAGACAAAAGCATTGTTATTACTTACGGGCATTCCGCGGACTCCGGCGCTGCAACCCAACTTCTGAAAGACAAAAGAAGAGACATTAGACAGGTATTTAATTACGCCCATCGCGCTCGTCGCAATAGAAAGCCTGCAAATACTCCGGCGTCTCTTCAGCACGAACTAAGCTGCAAGGGAAAAAGACAGTTAGAGCGCTTGCATTTACTTACGCATTTCCAGGTGCTTCACTCTATCTTCCATCTCAAGAGTCCTGCAAGACAAAAAGGGAAAAGCATTATACAGAGTCCTGTTCAAAATTAACGTGCCACGCACCTAAAGACTATAAAGACTAAAAAGGTGTCTGGAAACTCACCGCTCGTGCAGTTAACGACGGTAACGATCCTCTGAGTTCAAGAGGCCTATGTTTCACCAGTGAAGGAACTGGCAACGGCACCCTGCACCAGACGCAGATGGAGAGTCCAGCATTCACCTATTTAAGGTGAGCACGTTGACCTGGGGGCTCTACGGAGAAGCTAGGAAGAGAGAGAGAGAGAGGGACATTCAACAACCCAGACCATTAACCCCCATATTCTTTCACCTGCAGAAACCTCACCCTACGAGTTCGACACACAGTGCGAAGAGGTTCGACCCCAGAAGCCAATCGAGTCCTGCACATCACTTTTCGAGTCACAGACACCTTCCTGCCACGACCAGCGCCTCCGTGGGAATCAGGTGAGCGTTACAGTCTCACTTTCTTTTAAGGGGTTCCTCTAAAGCACCTATCATGCTCTTCATAGTACGATTAAACCTCTCTACCAGTCCATTTGTCTGTGGATGGTAGGCTGTAGAGAACTTGTAAGTGACAACACAGTTTTTCCACATGGCTTGCATGTAGTGGGACATAAAATTGGATCCCCTGTCGGATATCACTTCCTTAGGAAACCCTACTCTGGTAAAAATACCAAGTAGAGCCTTAGCCACAGCCTGAGCCGTAACAGTCCTCATATGTATTGCTTCAGGATACCTAGTTGCATGGTCTACTACAACCAGGATAAACCTGTTTCCTGAAGATGTGGGAGGATCAAGGGGACCAACAATGTTGATGCTCACCCTCTCAAAAGGAACTCCCACCACTGAGAGAGGCACCATGGGTGCCACATTCTTGGCTCCACTCTTGCCAGAGGTTTGGCAAGTGTGACAGCTCCTACAGAATCTGTCAACTTCTGAACCCATTATAGGCCAGTAGAAGTATAAGGAGAGCCTTTCCTTGGTGTTTTTGAAACTCAAATGACCAGCCAAAGGTATCTCATGGGCCAACTGTAGGAACTGGAGTATTTTTTCTAGGGGCACTACAAGTCTTTTGCAGTCCCCAGGGATAGACTCAGTTGGTTTACTGTAGAAGAGGCCATCTTCCCAGTGCAACCTATGCTTCCCAGGCTCTTGCAATCGAGCTGAGAAGCTGCCTGTAGGTGAAGACCTTCAAGTGTAGAACACTCTCTTTGTCCTATGCTGAAGTCTGCCCTGTTGGGTCCACCTTCTGCCAGTAAAGACTGCAGCTCAGATCTGACTCTTCAGAAGCTGGTTCAACCACACAGGCTTGTACCTCACACTCAGCCTCAGCAGGTGGAGCAGTCACAGGTGTGACTTTGGACAATCTTGGGGATGTCCTTGGTTGGTAGCACAGGGGTGCTGTCTGCTTTCTTCTTGGAGGTCTTGGGTTTCCCCTTTGCCTCTTTCTTTCCTGAAATAGCAGTGAGCAACTCCTGTGGGGTGGGGGTGATAGTTTCCTCTATCAATTCCCCTGGAGAGCCTCTCAAGGTCCCCTCCCTTGCAGGCCTAGTGAACTCTTGTTTCCTCTTACTGGGGGTACTAGACACAACTCCAAGAGTTTTCAAGTCATTACCCAACATGACTCTCCCAGGTACTTCACTATGCACACTAACAGGTATCTTGACAGTAGTCATGTCATTGCACTGGAGGAGAGCTGATAACTGGAGAAGCATTTGCACAGGGCCTCCAGCTAACTTGGTTAGGCATTTGGGTGCCTTAGCAACACCCTCTACCTTGAAAAACTATTCATCAACCACAGTTATGCTGGCTCCAGTGTCTCTGATGGCAGGAGTCCCCTGGCCATTCACAAGAACACTATCTTTATAATACTCTTTAGTATTCTCTGCGATGGAATTGTAGACATCTAAATTCTGTTGTTTCCACATGCCCAGGGACACTAAAGAAACACTGGCTGAGACGCTCATGGGTTCATCCGCCAGTAGGTGAAAGTTTCCCATTGCCACAGGTACGTATTCCTCTAGGGAGAAGCCTAAGGAGACAGTGTGTACCCCTAAAGGTTTACCCTTACATCTGGGATCCCCCTTGACATGGTCAGTTGACCCACAAACATAACATTTCCAAAATGTCTTGATGAATGGGGGCTTGTTCCGACCTCCATCTGATTTGGGTCCAGATGGTACACTAGTCTGATTTGGTTCCCTATGTGGTTTACCCTTAGGTTGCTGTTTGGGGCCCTCTTATGGATTTGATATATTAGAATTCTCCTGGTTATCTTTCTTTGGCTGATTTCCCTCATCCTTCTTCTGAGTTGCCCCATAATCCTTGTCAGTAGCCCTGTTGGCAACCCACAAGTCAGCAGCTTTAGCTAACTTCTTTGGATCTATCTCCTTAGAATCAGCCAAGTGCTGTCTGAGCTCAGGAGAGGAGGCATCATAAATTGACTCCAACATAACAAGATTTCTCATATCTTCATAAGTGTTTACTCTGTAACCCTTAACCCAACCATCTAAGTTTTTCAAACATTCACATACTCAGGTAGCCCAAGGGGTACCCTCATGCTTTTTGAGGGTCCTAAACCTCTTAAGGTACTGGGAAGGGGTCTTCCCAAATCTAGCAATTAAAGATCGCTTTACACACTCATAATCCATCCTATCCACCTCCCCCAACTCTATCACATCATCAGATGCAACAGTGGGTAGTCTAGAGAAGAGTCAATGAAACAACTGATTCCCTGTAATGTCTTGAATCCCATTGTTATATTCAAACATTGCTAACCAATCCAAAATATCAAGCTTCGCCTCATACATACCAACAATTTCTTTAGGCATACAGGGTCTTTAGGACTGAAAGAACTAGAAGACACTGGGAGAGAAGCATTTTCAATAGACATCTTTTTCATTTCTAAGGCATGGTTCATCTCCATGTCTCTGAGCTTAAATTCTTGATGCTTTTGTTCAATTTGAGTATTTATACATTTGAATTCCAATTCAAGCCTCATCTTTTCCAGAGCAATGAATTTAGGACTGAGTGTAGGACCTGATGGGGTCCCAGTTGGCAAAGGTTGAGGTTGTTGAGCAGGTAGAGGAGCAGTAAGGCCTACATTGTGAGACACATCTGCCTCATCTAGCTCATCCATAATAAAAGATACATTATCATCCTCGTCATTTTCCACATTTGCTGGAGGGGCAGGTATTTCAGACCCACTCCCCAGACTTTGTTTCTCTAACAACCTTTCAATTCATTCATTCTGACTTTTTGCCTTTCACAGAGAGATTCCTTTCTCTACACAGATTTTTCAGATAACCAACAGTGTAACTAAGGAGGGCCTCCTGACTGTAGCTTTCCATATCAGACATGATTAAAATTAGCTTTTTAGTGATTTTGTGGTTAGTTGATCCAAGGTAATAGCAGCACTATAAGTGTAATTACTATACTTTATCCTCACCACTGTACACCAGTGTTAGCTAGAATCATATGCAGTACCCTTTGGGAACACCACACACAATTAAGACTACAAGTGCAAGTACAAATTCACCTTTGGTACAAGCCTGTACTACACAGTAAAGTGATAGCGATGGCTGAGCAGCCAGACTTATCTCAAGAGTAAAGGGAGCAGTATCAACAGTTACACAAAGGACAGCAATTACTATGGTTCAAACAAACACTGACTCAAGGTTTCTGAGTAAAAGAATATACATGTATTTACACATCAGTTGTAAAACAATTCACTAAGTAAAGCAGCAGAAAAATCACACTCTTAATATACTACACAACACCCGATGAATTCTGGACAAGTTAAGCTCAAAATGAAGTGTGAGCGAAATGGCACTCCAGCAATTTAAAAGGGAGGCAAAGACAGGTTATACAAAATTAAGCAGCACCAACAAGTAAGTAGGCAGGGCAATCTAGAAAAGGCTTGCTACAATGAGGATTCAAATCAATAGGCCTGGGCCAATGATAATGGTACAGAGTCTTTGCAGAGGATCACGCAGTCCAGAGTGTTTCGCGGTTATGTTTTTGCCAAGAGTTCGAAACGAAGTTGGTCGAAGGAAAAGTTATTTAAAAGAGTAGAGAAGGATAAGCCCTCGGATTGGCGAAAGATTTCAAACACTTTCACCGCCGTCGAACGGAACGAACAACCGGGTTAGAACAGTACCTTAAATGGAGAAGAAGGCTGTAGCTGAGGCAGAAGTTCCTGGCAGGTCCTGCAGGCTCACGGTTCCTGAACCTGAAGCGACTGTCGGACTGACATGAAGTAGGAAGACTGGAGGGTCCTGCACTGCCCAGGGAAGAAACCAGCAGCAGAGCAAAGCAACAAATAAAAGTGGGCTCCTTAAAACCCAAACAGGGTCCGACCCTCCTGGCTATCCGGTTCACTGCAGCTATGCACAGCAAATTTGACCAAGGGAGGGAGGCCTTGCTTGGTTTTTGGCGAACTGGTTGGTCCAACCAGCTCAAGGGAAGAAGATTCCTTGCAGATCTTCTCTGTCGTCGAAGTTTGGAGATTCGGACTCGCAGCAGGGCTTCACCGGGAGGTTCAGTCGTGGGAGTGGTCCTCTTCTTTCAGCTTTACTTTGGTTCTCTCGATCCAGTGGCGACTCTGCCTTTCTAGTCTCAGAGACCTGCTTTTTATGCAGTTGTCCCCCATTCACAAAGCCTGGCTGTCAATCACACAACAGGGTGGCTGTCCTGGCAGGACAGTCACCTAGCCAATCAAACCAGAGAACGACTTGGGTTTTCAAGGGAATACTGTGCAGGGGCCTAAAACCCCTCCCTCACATCCTGTCCCCCCAGACTCTCAGGCGCCTAAGGAGGGCTTCTGTGTAGAAGCCCACCAAAGGATGGCGAACAAAGGAACCAAACCTGGTTTGGCACGCAGAGTAAAACACGAGAAATACCTTTACAAAAAGAAATGGCGAATAAACCCAGCCGGAACCAAATAAAAGTAAATAGGGTCCAGCGGTTTTTAGTTCGAGGCTACTATGATAGCCTAAAACAATACCAAGGCTATTTACACAGACCGCGGTAGGAAAAATATGGTAGATACCACTGCCACCAGCCAAATCTTAAAGAAAGGGGAACAAAATAATGTTCCATGAGAGACAGACAAAAAGGGATCACTATTAACCCTTTCCAGTATTCTATGTAAGATAGTTTGTACTGGGTCTGTGAATTTAAAAAGACTAATAAAGTCAATGGCTACTTTACATGTTCTGAGAGACAGTAGTCAGTCCCAGAATATGGAGTTTGAAGTGGGAAGTCTGAAAAAGACAACCGTGTGTCACTGCACTGAGGGTGCTGTGTAACACACAGTAAACAGATGATGCCTATGGAGTAGGTGAAGCTCCACAGTCTATGAACACAAAAAATGTTAAACACACACAGCAAAACATATGTAAGAGTGGGAAAAAAGGCTCACACTCTTAAGAGGTGAAAAAAATAAATCCTAGAAATACAGCAAAGCTACTGAGGGACTCAGTAGGTAATGGAAATTAGCCATTCTGGAGAACTCTCCCTAACACACCCATGGGAATTCGCAGAGGTCTGACTTGCGAAAATCGGTCAAGAATGTATTACCCAGAAACCCCGGCAAAGTCCAAAATGTGGCAAAAAAACCCCAATTTCCGCACATTTCAATCGGCTCACCCACTGAAACACACTGCCAACAACACATGGCCTACCTTCCCGTTCCCACACGTGTCCGGATGAAAACGTTACCTCACATGTGTGGGTGCACCTACCTGAGCATCAAGGGGAAAGCCTAAAACAAGGCTAACACCAAGTCTTTTCTGACAGCTGAATGTCACGATTTTTTCAGAAGGGCACACCATACAGATATGGGCCTAAGGTGTCCAAGCTACCAAGGAAAACAGGGAACCCCATGCATTTCTGAAAAGAGGACGTCCATGGGAATCTGCAGAGGTCTGATTTTCGTAAATCGGCTCAGAATTTATTACCCAGAAACCCCGGCAAAGTCTAAAATGTAGCAAAAAAAAACCAAATTCCGCACATTTCATTCGGCTCACCCACCGAAACCCCAAGTCTTTCGCAACAGCTGAATTTCACTATTTTTTTCAAAAGGGCACACCATTGTCATGATGCCTACCCCCGGGCATCCGGATCGAGTCCATCAGCCCCGGGAGCAGGCATCCAGATACCTATTAAAACCCCATCAGCCCCGGCTGGGGTCTGTTTGGGTTCAGTCCTGGCGCCTTAGGCGCCAGGCTCATCTTAGAAATCAGTCCTGGCGGCAGGCTCATAGACATTACTTACCTCATGCAGACCATGCTGCCAACGTGAGGCCTGGATGGGACTATTTTATTACAGGGACTATTTTTCACTCGGGTGTAGTTCTGGGGAACTTCTTACCTGGAACTACTTTGGAGGCTATTTAAACCACGCCCGAACAGCAGCACACGCTTAGCGTTATTCTGCATTCTGCAGCGTAAAGCTCACCGTGCCTGTAAGTCAGCATCCAGTCTTCTGCCACGCCCGCCTCGAATCCGGAGCTCCTATAAAAAGGGGAAAGAAGGAGAAAAGGTTAGATCACGGACATTATTTTAATTCCTTACCTGATTCCGGATCCAGCACGTCTCCGAGTCTGAAAGGACATTACTTCAGCACGCATTGCATCGCCAGCAGCAGCGTCGCGTCATACTCACCAGTACACAGCATCTTTCGACTCGGCGCTGCCTCCATCATTTTCTTCGGCGAACTCCAGCACTTGGGGGAAAACAAAAGGAATAACAAGGTGAGCCGAGAGAGCCGATAAATACAATCACTTTTACCACCATAGGCTTACCTGATTTACCACCAGAGGCATTACCCTTTAATACGCCACATCTTCTTATGCCGCACCTATAAAGGGAGAGTTAAACAACAAGTTAAACTCATGCAACTTTCACCGGACAGTGTTGGGTAATACAGACTCTTCCCTGAACGCCAATAGCAGCTTCCAGACAATATTTTTAGCTGCAATTCAACAAAGGAATGGAACAAGAGTGAACATCGGACATATTGAACTCTTTGAACTTTATAAACCCTGGAGTCAATATTCCTCCGGAACTCCTCCAGTACCTTCAAACCAGTGAAGTAACTGGTATCTACGAACCCCTGCATGCCACGCAGGATGGAGAGCTCATCATTTAAAAACATAAGGTGAGGTTACTAAAAGGGGATATCGGAGGTGACTAGTGGGGAGAACGAGAACAGTGGGGAGGGGCCATCACTAAAATCCACGGGTGGCTAAATCCTTTTCTCCACTTGCAGGAGAATACTTCTACGGGTCAAGCAGACGATATTAGGTGGGCCAGTCCAGACTGTCATCTCTGCACTACGCATCATGTTGGTGGCGACCGCAGCTGTCCTGGTCCGATCGACGCCCCTGTGGGAACCAGGTGAGCGTAACAACCATACAGATATGGGCATAGGGTGTGCAAGCCACCAATGAAAACAGGGAACCCCATGCATTTCCAAAAAGAGGACACCCGTGGGAATCCACAGAGGTCTGACTTGCGCAAATCTCCCCAGAATGTATTACCCACAAGCCCTGCCAAAGAACCACATAGGAGAAGGGTGCGCAAGGCCAGGGACATTACCGCCGACTTTGCTGGAGCTCTGGCTGGCCTGCGTTACAGCTTCTCCCGACCAGGGGGTCCTGGCAGTGTGCCAATACCTCCCCGAAGGGAAAAGCTGTAATGCAGCCCAGCCACAACTCTAGGCGGGTGGAGGTGATGTCCCCGGCCATGGACATCCATGTACCATGTGGGTGTACCGTCCCCTAAGCACAGCGGCAGCTTCAGGGAGCCCCGGCAGGATCCCCATTCCTCCCCGGAGGTGACATCTGTAACGTAGCACAGCCAGAGGTGCAGCCTGGGCTTGCAGACAGACAACCCACATGGGGGACATCCGCTCCCAGAGAAAAAACAATGTTCTGCTGGCATGGGGGGCAATGTGTGGCCTGCCCCTGAAATTGTGTCCCAGCCCACATAACTATCTGCCCAGATGGCCCATTCCCACCCACACCACCAACAATCCAGCCCCAGTCTCACCCACCCCACGACAGTGGGCCCCACCCATAGAATAATAAAAAAACAGTACTCACATAAGGTTGCAGCTGCTCGCCTAGAAAAAGCTGTAAACGAAACAAAAAACATTTGTTACCTACGGTCACCCCAGCAAAAACAAATCTACACTCATACTTTCCAATCATGCCCTCCCCTTGAAAGCCATCCCTGGTGGTCTACTGAACCTCCCCCCTGCCCCCCAATGAAAACACATTTGCCTCCATTTGGGGTGGGGAGAGAGGTGCACCACAAACCTTCAGACAGGCTCCCCAATGGATGGGGCAGTAGGGTTTGGGCACCCTGGGGGCAGATTGGCACACCAATGTGCCCATCCGCGCCAAGGCAAGTTTGGTAAACAAAGAAAAAAATTGAAAATGGCAGACTGCACTTTAGGGGGTCTGAGGGGCACCCTAAACCGCCAGGGAATTTTGTAATGTGAAGGGCGGTGCACCTCTCCACCCCCCCAAATGGAGGGGTAGCACATCTCATGTAGCACTCCCTAGGGACAGATAAGAGGGGGGCTGTCATGCACTCCTCCCTGGGGTGAGGTGTCTCTTCCTAGGAGAAGATATCTGCCTCCAGGGAGGGCTGCATGAGATGGCCCCCACTCCATTGTGGGTGGGGGGGGTCACCACCCCTTCCCATTACAAAATTCCCTGGCACTTTGGGGCGCCCCACAGACCCCCTGGGGGCGGATAAGAGGGGGGCATCTCATGCAGGTCTCCCGGGGTCAGATGCCTCTTCCTAGGAGCAGATATCTGCCCCCAGGGAAGGCTACAAGTGGTGCCCCCATTTCCCCTTGGGGTGAGGGGGAAAGGGCCACCCCCCTTTTCTATAGAAGAAATCCCTGGTGGCTATTGAGCCCCGCACCTCCACCCAAATCTCCATTTTGTTTTTTTTGTTTTTCTTTTATTTATTTCGCCATTTTGCCCCCATTCCTGGGGGCAGATGATCAGCCATTTGCCCCCAGGAGGGCCCTAACCTGCAGGCCCCATCCTTTGTTGGGCCTGCACACTTATTCCTGGTGGCCCTCCCCCCTCCAGTTGGATGGGGGGCCACCTGATGTACTCCTACATGGGGGCAGAAATCTGCCCCCAGGGAGGGCTATAAGGGGTGGCCCCTCCTTTCCACTTGGTGTGGGAGGGGGAGGGCCACCATCCTTTTGGGGGGCAAAATAAATCCCTGGTGCCTAGTGGTCCCCCACCCCCATCACGTTGCATTTCATTATTTCTTTATTTTTTGCCCCCTTCCCTGGGGGCAGATGACCAGCCATCTGCCCCCAGGGTTATCCATAATGGCCCCCATGCTTTGGGGGCCGGGGGGAGAGGGCTGCTTACTGTAAGCAGCCCCCACCTTCGCCCCCGCTTTCAAAACAAATCCCTGGTGGTCTAATGGGCATTCCTGGGCGGGGATCTGCGCCTGATCCGCTACCAGCAATGCTTTCACAAAAGGTGTCGTTGGAAAGGGGAGAATCCCGACACCCCAACGACACCTCTCTCGGTCTCCAGCTTGAAATACAGCCGGAGATCGAGGGGGAGAAAGGTGGAGACTCAGCTTTCATTTTCACTGCTGCCGATGTGTAAATTACTTTCACTTTCACGTCGGCATGCTTTATGAAATTGAAGGTAATCCAGCCCCCAGGTAATGTCAATGACGAGATACATCATCCTTGGCACTTAAGGGGTTAAATATGTAAGTGTCCTGAGGTACTCACGTTTGTAGATTCATTGTGAAGGACATGTTAGAGTTCTTACAGCAGTAGTGGTGAGACATGCCACCATTTGCCTTTAGAATGGTGTGGCCGTGAACAGAGCCTTGCTTCAGGGAGTGCAGGAAGACATTGGAACATGCATGGGGGCACTGCCATAATGGTATCTCGAGTGCACACATATGTATACAGGGTCCCTTTCATTTGCCTCCTCTAACTTTGGTCAGTTATTAAAAACATGCTTTGTTCCATCCTATACACTTTGCAATATGTGAATGTCCTAAGGTACTTGCCTTTGTAGATTCATTGTGGAGGATATGTTAGACTTGCTACAGGAGCATAGGTGAGATATGCCACCATTTACGCAGCTAGTCACACATCCTTCATTGGCAGGTATCTGCACAGGCAACTACCTTCCGAGCCCTTTGGGGATGGGGAGAGTATCGCAGATGATATTGTGAAATTTCCATTCACTGTACTATGTTGTGTTGGGAGTGGCAAGCCCAACTGCCTTGTGTGCATGGCTAGGGCCCTTTGCACTAACAGTCTCGACACTGGTTGAAAGTAGGTATCCGAATGGTGCCTTCTTTGGGTCCGTTCATATACTGATATGCAACTCTAGCATACACTCTTGCAAATATGCATGTCTCCGGTGGGTGCTCACCATTACAGAATGGTTGTGGAGGACATTTTGCAGTTGGTACACCGCCAGAGGTGACGTAAAGTGCCTGCACTGCATATGGCATACGTCTTTGGACTTGTTGCCGTTTATGGACTGACATGCCACTATTTGTGTTTGGTATGGTGTGCACCTGATAATACTCTGTACTTTGCGAGCGAAGGAAGAAATTGCAACATGACACAAGTTACTAAGCAGTACATATTTAAAGTATGGAAAATGTACAGACCGACCCACATACATTTGCACCATACAAAACCATCAACGCCGTTACGTCCCGCAATATACAGTACCGCAGGCCATCTGCCTGTTGGCTTTCTTTTGCGTACTTGTTGAGATGGCCAACAAAAGCAGTTGGCAATCCTATTGTGTGCAATTGTAATGTGTGCATTCCTTCCTTTACCTGTACGTGTGGGTGGCATACACCATTGCAACAGTCACTGGTATAGCTGACTTTAGTTGTGGAGAGTCGTTGCTCACGGTGTGCACTCCAGGTATTATTGTTACGTGCATGTCAAGAGTGGCGCCCTCTGTCATGTGAGCACCTAGCTCCGGAAAGGAACAACATAAACAAAAGCAAAAGCAGACATGCGCACACAGAGCGTACGGTTCCAGAAAATCCCATACTTTACCAACAAGACTTTGAATTTTTGCAAGTGCTTTATTTTGCTACAGAATGTTGATGCAAACGTGTAAGGTGGCTGCCATCACCGCTCTTTTATTTTGAAACGAAATCCAGTGTGCAATGCCGTCTGTGCACTTCTGTACTTCTTTTGTTGTCTAGCAAAGTGAAAAAAGGATAACTTTGTGGTCCTTGGTGGGCCATGTGGAAGAACACATATTCTTTGAAAGGTAGATGCCATACTCCGGTTTCCTAGGTGGCGGCATCTGGGTGTACCTAGCAACACCTAGAGGCAACCCTGGCGTCTTTCACAGCGCTATTCGGCGCACAGTTTACATTTCCCATCAGTCCTCCTTCCCGCAGTCACGTGACACGCACGCAATGCATTTCCATGTCTTCCCGTGACCACCGTATTTAATTCCTAGTGTTTTAAACATCGGGTGCTCCTTAACTGAATTAGTAACGAGCACTTGTATCCTGGTATCTATATTCTGTTACTTTGATCTGGTTTGTGAATAAGGACTCTGCCTCCGCCTTTGTCCTTATCTGGTCTTCCGACGCCTGGCTCCATCTGCTGTCCCTTTGGATTACCGAATTCGGCTACACATTACATCGACCTCTTCTTGCTTATCCATTATGTTATGACGCCTCGGATTTTTGGACCTTGCTATTCGTAGGGATTAGCATGATTATAACGCTGCAATCCCTGGTTTAAGTTTATTGTTTTCTTTTTGTGAACTTTTATTTAGCACTCATTGACTCACCAACTTATTCAAGATTCCTGAACACATCAGTGGTCTTTTGGATGCTCTTCTGCTCACCCAATCACTACTTGGATTGCTTTTTGAACACTTTGGAACGCTCTACTGTTTCCACATTTGGATTGCTTTGGACACTTTGGGATGCTCCGCTGTTTTCACATTTTGGATTGGTTCTGAACTATTATTTTAGTTTGCGCCCTCGTGCCGTTCGGGTTAGGTGGCACTGCACAACTGTGTTGGATTTGGGACTTCCTTTATTCATCAAACGCTGCCTTCACCTTTTCACTGAATACAAGTAGGTTACTGGTATTCTTCTTTGCAGAGCAGGTAAGAGTGGGGAATCGTGGGTGGTAATTCCTGTATTCTGGCATTTCTGGCTGCGTTTTCAGAACTGTTGTATCATTCTTTGTTCCCCTGGCTCTGTATTTGCTGCTCCTGCCATTTTAAGTTCCTGCAGGCTGTGCTCTTGGGTGGAAAGTCTTTAATTACATCGTGTTCAAGACTTTCATAAGAGTGAAGGAACACCCAAAGTGGGAGTTGTATCTGTATCACCTTAGATTTTGGTATCGTCTCAGGTTGTGACAGTAGCCAAGGTAGCAGCTTTTGCCTCTGGGATGCTTTACATAATAAACGTTTGCAGGTTGGTTCATATTGCCCAAACTGCAAATGGACATACCGGCTCATATCGGTCGGCCCAGATAACAATGACGGAAAAGAAATTGCTTATGGTGATCTTGCAATGCTTGATCCACCACCCATCCGTTGGAATGTGGAAGGGGTGGCATGGACAGAAAGGTGCCAGGTATCTGAGAAGAAAGAGGAATAAGAATATATGTAAGTAGCCATTATTAGTGGCAGCGTACAGGACAGGAATTTGCGGGGAGGATGTCGTAGTTGGTGGCTGCCTCATGGACCATGTAGTGTGTGTTATTGAGTAGCGTCATATGTTAACCTACTGCTTTGCTCTCTGTTTTGTAGGTGATACTGTCCTTGTACGGGCTCTTCACAAGCAAAATGTCTTTGACAGGTTGCCACCAGATGCTCCTTTCATGTGTTTCCTTTTTATAAAAAATGACAGTGCTAGCGAGTGTTGTTAGACCCACGGCATAATGTCTCTGTGTGTGTCCAAATAAATTTTTTTAAAAAACAACCATCATGGGGTTCCCCTCGGATTGCAGGAGAATGCAGGAGCTGGTTTGCTTCAAAATGCAACCTTGAAATGTGAGCTGTCGATGTTTCGTGCAGATTGACAGCTGCGTGAACTTGTGGCTGTTATTACTTTCAATACAATGAGGGTGTGTAGAACTGGTCATTGTTTGAAAGGGCATATTAAGGCCAAAACAGGGACTATAGCACTGCATAAGTGAGCATAAATTGTGCTGTTTCACTGCTCGATTTGCCACGGTGTGTGATTACTGCCGTCACAAACATCTGTACAATGCACACAGAGAAAGTGTGTGGTATAGTAAATTTATAATTATGCATACAGAACTGCAGCTTAATAAATTTAGTTATAATACAGCTGAGATGTAAAGTTGTACTTACATAACTTCGGCAAATTCCATGCTTGTGTTGGGTGGGGGACAAATTGCAGTGTACGGTGTATGGAAACATTGCAGACTACCTTTGGGGCACATGGGCTGAGCAACTGCAGTGTAAGTTATGTATCATTGTTTTCTAGAATTCCATACAATGTCTGGTAGCCCTGACTAACTAATCATGCTTTCCACTCAAGGCTGCTTTACAATGCGCATTTGTCCTGTTGAAGGAGCGGTATGTTAGGTTTTGCTTTTCATAGGTGATGCCGGAGGAAAAATAAGGATTCAGCCGGCAACGTGTTTCGATTGTACCATGCAATTCCGAATTCTTGTGGTGTCATTACGGTGAATTTAGTACGACATATAAGTAGAGATGATGGTGCCGTACACATGCTCCCCTGAATGCACAGATGGAAAGATACATAAAATTTGCTTTTACAGTCCCTAGGAAAATGTTTTATGTCCAGTGTGTTACGAGCCAACGGTGGAGGATGGCACAATGTGTGTGCGCTGCCTCAGCATACGCAGTTTGGGTGTTGCAGCATGAACATGTTTGGGGCAGTCGTTGATGAAAGAAAAGCAATTACTGCGTACGTCCTTCAAACATTGTAAGGGGGTTATGGTGTGCATAAGGTATTTACATTATCAATAAGAAAGGAAACAGAAGTTTAGAAATGTAAGGAGTAACGCAGTGGTTGAAATATGGCTGCTGAGTTAAGTCACCATGTGCTGCCGTGAAATCGGTGGTGTATACCTTCTTTTGAAATGGTGTACATAGCAATGAAGATGACCTAATGGCCTAAATGGTGCCAGTGGAATGCAAGAATCCAAATGTTGCGGCAGGTAGGACAGTTACATAAGAAGTATGGATGCATTGATCAATTTGCACTGTTGTGATTGTGCAGATTATCAGGTAGGTTACCGTAGTATGGTGCGTTCAATGTGTCCACTTTTTATAGGCTTTGGTGAACATTGTACGTAGGAAATAGGTTATTTATTGTGTGGAAGAAATGGCAGGCAATGTGAACTGCAGTGGCTGAGGGTTAGGTGGCTGTGTTATGTGTGGGGTTTCTGGTACGTGGATAGAGATTTGTATGCATAGTTGTACAGTGCAGTGGCAGTTGTGGGTCGGGTGTGCAATATTGAATGCATGGCTGGAGACCTTACACTGTACTGGGTGTAGTGAAGTGTGTTGGGCATAGGCACAAGCTGGGTAGTGCAATGTAGGTGTGTATTGCAAATTGCGGCACTGCTATGTGCATGGCAGAAAAAGTGCACACATTGCACTGTAGACATTGTAGAGAAGTATGATACCAATAATTGTATACTTACTGTTTGGATTGGGGAGGGCCTGTGATGTTTTTTCTGTTTGGAATGTGACATGTTGTAGTCATCGTTGCTCCAATATCTGTGGGAAAAGAGAGCATGTATTTCATTACTTTGTAGACCAATACATTGCATATATTTATTTACTTTGTGCACCCTCATAACTAGTACTTTATAAGTACTATGCTTTGAACTAGGGTATTGTGTAATGTGCGCATTTCCTGTATTTCTTTGCATAACTGTTCGGTTTGTGGGGAAAATAAATCCATGCTGGATAAAGAAATAACCTTCCAAATTTCTTTGCTGCTATAGTGCACGACGAAATACAGTAACGCTCGGAGTGGTTATAGCACTTTTTAAGGTGTACTCTTGAAGTAGGAGGAAATGTAATGGTTTACACTTTCTGCCCTATACATGTTGGTAGGGTGGGTGGTGTTGTATAGCAGTTGGTGCTTTATAAATGTTTACTTGGATCCTTATTGGTAGCACTGTTTCTTTATGCGTTTGGTTGCTGCTGGTGTTTTGCATGTATTGTCCCATTGTACTGTGCTACTGCAGAATTGTGACGGTAGTTATGTACCTGTTGGCGTAGTGTAACTGCTCATACTTTGGAAGTGTTTGAGGATATGTCTGTAGCACATTCATTGTTGAAGGTTGAGTTGGGTTGTTTTGATGCTGCAAATAACATTGTAGTATTCTGGTTGCAATTAGATACCAGCAGGCATATTATAACTGTTTACAGTGTCCCATTCCTAAAAGGTACTTTTACAAGCTCGTACATTCCTATTGCTACTTTCACAGAGCAGGTGACTCATTTGCGTACTTGGTGGTTTCAGAGGTTACTCAGGATAGTTTTGAGCCCTCATACTTAGTACTTTCCCTTTTACGTATCCTGTGGAAAATACTGCAACTTTGATTTGTGTACACGTACTGTTTGTGTGAATGTATTCATTGGGTTAATTGGGGATCAAATTGGCCAACACACACTGTAATTCATTACTTCAATGCTTGCTGTATGCTATGTTGCTTTAGGTCGACAGTGTGGAAGGACATTTTATTTAGTGCGCTTACAAAGGTGCTGGTTGGTGCTGGGGAGTAAGGTATAGTAGGTTTGTACATCAATGACTACATTTTGGCTTCAAGAATATTAAGTAGGCATTTGCAAGATTTGCAGGTAATCTCTGCTTTGGAATGATGAAAGTATCATTGCATTCCCACCATGACTATTGCTTTCTAATGTATGCAGTATAGTGGCCTCCACTGGTTGTGTCGCCTGTGTGGTAGATTATGGCTACTGTTGTGAAGGTTTTCTTGCCAAGCGAGACATGTTCATGTGTGAAGGCAGTAAGTTTGCAGTTGTTTTTGGTTCCATCGGCATTGGTTCTTAAGAGAATTAATATTACATATTGACTATGTGAGTGTATATGTAGCATCGAACGATTATCAGAATTGCATGACGTACACAATATGCTATGGTTTGCATTTTGCACCAGTTGTATTGCTACATACACAAAGCATTCATTAGGGACTTGTTCCTGAATGACATGGTTGCAGAGACTGCATGTATGTTTCCACATGTAGGAACATGTAGGAACTGTGAAAGATTTCATTGATGAGTATGTTTTTCCTTTCCAGTATTTGTAGGAAGTACATTAGAAATTTCTGTGGATCTTCTTGTTGGTTTAAAGTGAATTTCATCATTCCAGCACAGTAGTCCAATTCTTGCATTATTCCTGAGATACTGTAAATGTTGTCAGGTATTATTTACTGCAATTCTGTGAAGGACGAGCATTTGCAAACACAACTGGTCTGTACCATTTAAATAAATGTGTTCAACAATTGCTGGCATTTGGAATAGAACATTTATTGTTACATTTGCATAGAAATTAACACCTTTTGTATTGGCAAATTTGAATGGACCAGGTACTTCTGTGTCTGAGTATTTTGATGGAAGGGTACGTGGTTTCTTTGAAGAGGCATTTTTTTGTGTGTGTGTAATTGGGTATGCTTTGTCTTGTGTACTATTTTTGTCTGTGCTTTTGTTAGTTGATGTAGTATGAGTTGATTTCAATGTCTTTGGTGATAGTATTGTCAAATCAATTACAACTTCTAATTGAATGAGCCTTCTTTTCAAACATTTGGGTTTCTGAGGAACAGGGTATATGATCAGATGGGGTGTGTACAGTGCACGTAGTCTATTGTACTCTATGATGCAAGGAATGCCTGTGGTGACTGCAGTTGCATCAAAATTCACTAGATACCGTCCTTCCAGTGTACGTAGCCGTGACAGTGCTACATAACTCATGCCTTCTTTGAAGACTGTGCTGCCAATATCAATCAATGCTTGATCTAAGGTTAGACCTTGCGATTTATAAATAGTTACTGCATAAGATAGGGACAGAAAACTGTTCTCTACGTACATACATGTCTTTGAAAAGAAGGAATCACGCTGTTGTGCATCCTTTCTTTTTAACTTTTGAAAGTTTGTCAAACTGGATGTTCACAAAGTGAATGCTGTTGTCCCATGGGTATGTCTGGAAGCCAACAACTGTACCAAGTGCTCCATTAACTAACCCTTGCTCTACATCAAGGTTACGCGCCAGCATTACTCTACAGTTGACACATAATGTTAACATTTTCTCCAAACCTGCTGTGTTGGAGTTTTCTAAGGTATGTAGTCGTGCTATGCCTTATTCACACATAAGTATTATCATACCGTGTACGTCCAGTTTGTCTGTGGCATGAATTTCCAATAGTGGTTGTTTATCTTTTTTCAGCATTGTTTCATTGAATTCTGCACAGCTTACTAGAGTTGGCATTAAGGACACACATGTACCATTATTGTGAGCTAATTGTTCCATGACGTCAGTAGCACATGTGCTATGCCCGTACAGCTCATGGATGCATCTAGTATTGAGGGTAGACTGCGCCTCCTTTGTTAGCACACCAATCCGTATGTTTTTAAAAATGTTGGCGTAGGTGAGGTCTGCAGACTGACACATGTTTTGTGTTAGTTCTCTGTATTGGACATGTTGCCAGAGATGCACATTCCCAATGCTTCCAAGATTTTTACAGCACGCTTTGAGCCCTTCAGTTTTGAAGGTAGGTACACCTTTCACTGGTGTTAATTGAAGAAGATCTCCGAAAACAATTACATGTTGTTCTCCAAAGAGTTCTTCGTAGTGTGTTTTGAGGACCTCTTGCAATCTGAGGTGAATCAAAGTCAACTTTAGGTGGGAGACCATGCTCACCTCATCCATTAGGAGCATTTTCTTTTGTTTCAAAACTCTGCATAGCTCCATAGCAGATTCTGCTGAAAGTTTATACTACTCTAATTTGTTTTGGTGTTCGACTGGAAAGAGTAACAATCGGTGTAGAGTGACTCCACCTATGTTATAGGCAGCCAAACCTGTAGGGGCAGTTACAACAGCTGAAAGGTTATTGTTTGTTAATTGTTGGAGTTATTTACTGATAATTTGTATTAAGAATGGTTTCCCTGACCCAGCTTCACCACTTACATACAGCAGTACAGGTTTGTAGTTGTCATAGGTGCAAGTTTTAATTTCGTGCTGTATACCATGTTCAATTTTTTCACTTACTTCTAGAAAAAGTGTACGCTGCTCATTGTTTAGTTGGGATTTCAGTACAGCCAACTCTGCTGCGGATTGTTCATACTGAAACATGTTGGTGGTTACTTCCGTCATAGCTAATTCTGCCTAATTTGCTATGAGTGGCTGTCCAAGTCGTTCTTGGCTGCCTGCTACAGAAGGTTCACTGCTCTCAGAAGTGTCTACATTTAGTTGTGCTTGAAGTTCTTCTTCTTGTTGACGTTCATTGTCCAATATGCTTTTGTACCGTGGAAAGTTTTCATCTGTAATTTTACTTTCACTTGCATTGAAAGCATCTTCATAGCAGCCATGGGTGCTTAATAAATCTTCTTCTTTTCTCCATGGTTTGAAAAGTTGCAGTAGAGCCATGTAGTACAGTTCTTTGTGTTCAGGAGTTTTTAATGACAATTTCATATGATTAATTAGGCTGCATTTGGTAAATTTAACCAGGCTGCCTTCACAACTTCCCACTCTGTATCTACCTTTTATCTCATATGGTTTAATGTTATTTTTGTATGCAAAGTTTTGGGCTATCTGGTACAGGCACAAGTCTGCTAAAGTAATTCTCCTGTTAGGGTATTATGTGTCCAATAAGTTGTTTTTAAAAATGTCCTGGCTGTTGGGATCGCTTTTGGCTATTGTTTGTATGTCTTCGTAGGATTTAAGTACTCTTTTCCTGGATGCAGGAGGACCAAGGCTTAGCCACACTATGTTTTCAGATTTTCCATATAAGGTGGTGCCGGTTAAATTGTCTGTGGCTTTGTAGCAGCCGCATTCTCATTGGGACAGCATTTTTATGCCAAAGCTGTACAATTTTTGTCCCAGTGTTTTGTCCGATGATATGTCATCCCAGAGGTCTTTGAGCACTGTTTTCACTGCTTTGGTGAAGTAGGCTGTGACATATCGAGCAACAGCAGCAGAATTGTCTCCAATGTATTGTACATCAACATTAGCATTCCATAGGACAGCAATTATTGCATTGTAATCATTGATGTACTTTGCTTCTTCACTCCTTTTTATGCAGTATATGTTCTTAGGAGATTTCCCTTTCACACTGTGTCAAACCGAAGACATGAAGCTATTTACTTGCCCTGTTGTTGAAACTGGTCTAGGGAAACCAAAGCAGCATTTGGTGTAGTATTTGCCTCTGTTCTTATATTTGCATCGACAATACTTGCCACACTTGTGTCGTTGGAATTTCAAAATGTGTGCGTGTAGGTCACTATGTGTACTTTCCGAAGGGATTTCGCAAGTGACATATTTGTGAATGAACTGCAAAACAGTTTCATCACTCTCATCACCAAATTTAGGCGCATTTTTAATCCACAAAAGCATGACGATGTGTGGTGCTCCTCTGGCATGATATTCTTTTCTCCAAAAGAAGTGTTCCACTTCTCTGAGGGGAGGAAGTGCTTTATTGCAAATGAAGTGCAGCATGGCAAGGAAGCGATGATGGAAGTACTGTGAAACATTTAGTGGATCAAGAGAGAAAAGTTCTCCTGGTGTTTTTATGTCTACACCTGTTTTGGGTTTGTTTGCTATGCGTAGGAATGTGTGCAAGTCTTCCCATGCATACTCTGCACAACTTAAAGTTACAGACCATGTGGGTGGCCCAAGGTTGCGCTGCATGCACCGTACATCTGTGTGCCATCGAAACCAGTACTATTTCGTACTACGCATGTTTGCCAAGAGATTTGTAATTCTTGACTGTAAAACTTTGTCCTTCTCTTGCAGCTTTTGAAGTAGCTGTGCAGCAGACATGTTTTGGAAATGGAAACCTGTTTTCAATGTGTGGGCAACTCCATAGCATAGCCTTGCCAGTTCACTTTCAAAGAGGAGGTGGAATATGTACTCCACATTCTGTCTAAATCTAGGGTCTTCAGAATACATTTGTAGACAGCGGTATTCTGATGCTTTTATTTGTGTGCATCTTTCATCAAATCTTCCAACGTATCCTGTCGGGAAGAGTAGAGGAAAGGCGTGTGCTTCTACACTTTTTTCCCCATATACTGATTGTCACGCCTTTGGCTTGCCACATTTGATGTGTTTCTTGTGCATCGTCTACGATGTCTTTGGAGTGCAGTGGGTGAATTGTACAGTGGTCTAAAATATTGGAGGCAGCACTAGGATCTAAACGTTCAAATTGGCCAGTTGTTGAGGAGTCCTGAATTATTTCGGTTGTTTCTCTCAGGTTTTCCTCAACGTTTATTTCCTTGTAGTATTCATTGTTTTGTTTAAGGTATTGCAAGGCTTCCCTGACTTTGCTTAAGTCCACTAGTTGCTGCTATTTATTTTTGTCTTTTGTAGGTACACCGTTTACCAGGATAATCAAAGATTCTTCTATTGGCCTTTGCATTCATAAAGTGTCTACATTTTCTTTGAGATCTAATGGTAAATAAACTACTTTCCCACAAATGCCTCTCAGTAATTCGATGGGTGGCAATTTTGCAGTTTTCGGGGTTAAGTCATATTATTGCTTGAAATGGGTGCACTGTTTGGATTCTAATGCTCTCATACAAATGAAGCTGCTGCGGTGCGTTTGGCAGTGGAAATACTTCCAAATTATTGGTGATTGCCCATGAAGGCCTTTGGTTATTGTCAAGTTTTGAAGTGCAGTATGTGCACAGTATGGCGCTGTTCGTAATTCCGTATTTGTTTTCAGCTATAAGGTACAGAGCTAATTGAAACAATTACAATTCCTCATTGCCTTCTATTTTCTGCATTATATCGAAAGTTTTGGTGCTCTTTCTATTAAAAATTATATGACAACACGCACATACTTGGTTTGGCATTACAGCAGATGTGCTTTTGAACTTTTGTATTTCTTTTCTGAATGTGTGATATAAAAAGTTGATAGCTGCACTGTTGTCAGTGCTGTTGCCTGAAAATGCTTGAGTTTGTAATTGCTCTTCAGTTCCACAATATTTACTTTGGATGTGCTCTATTTCTTCGAGCACTTGTTTGGCGGTACCGTGTAGGAGAATATTATTTAAATGTTGCAGTGCTAAAGCTGGACTTTTTGAATAGTACAGTTTGTGAACTAGATTTCTGACTGTTGAATGGTGGATTGCTAACATTTTGACACGGTGGAAGGTGCTTTTGCAAGCAGGTTCAGAAATACAGGCTAAGGAATGTCCTCGTATTGTTGTGTAGTTGCGCACTGGACAGGTTTCCATAGTTTGTAGTATTTTTATTTTTATTTTCTTGTTGCCTTTGACATACTGATTGAAGAATTGCTGCAAAGACTTGATTAGGCATTGGCAAAAGTTTGATGGGGATATTTCTGAAAACAGTGTTTCTTCTTCCAGTATAGTATTGTGTATCTTTTCATACCCTCGTCCACTCCGACCTAAGGCAATTTGGTTTGTTTGTTCTTGTTTGTATGATTCTTCATTGAAGTATGGCTCTGTGTTGGTGGTGTGACTCCACTCACATGTACAGATGTGGCCAAAGGTGTCTATGCTGATATTGCGTTTGTTGCAAAGTAGTGCTTGCAATTTATCAATTAATCTTGTTAGTGATTTCATTCTGTTCAAAATTACTATAAACAATTTCTGTTTCACGATCATTGTACTAGAGCTTCCAGGATGACTTTTCTGCAGTAGGTTTTGAGGGTTGAATGTGATTTCTGCCCTCCATTTATAAGTTTATGAGGACTGTGTGGTGGAACATTTTTTGTAAAAAATCTTTTTGGAATGCTTGCTTGTGATTACTTTACCATTTGTACGTGCTCTGTTAGCAGTAGTGCGCGTTGCACTGCTTTCAGTGCTTTTGTTTTCGTTCTCACATCTTGACAGATGAACTACACTGTCTTTACTGGTAGATGCATCCGTTTCTTCAATGACTGGATTAGCTCTTCTCTTTCAAATTTCTGTAGAAGTTCTGCTTGCAGTGGATGGCTACTTTCTATGTTTGTAGGTTGCGTGGCTCTATTTCTGCTTTGCTTTCTACGGAGCTGCAGTTTGGTAGGCATTGTGTAGTAGCTGTTGGGGAAGAAAGGGAAGTGT
Source organism: Ambystoma mexicanum (assembly GCF_040938575.1). Taxonomy (NCBI): domain Eukaryota; kingdom Metazoa; phylum Chordata; class Amphibia; order Caudata; family Ambystomatidae; genus Ambystoma; species Ambystoma mexicanum. The sequence goes on along the minus strand of NC_090921.1, from coordinate 262,120,523 downwards.
GGGTGTGCAGTTTTCAAATGTATAGGGGTGCAATGTGCATGAGTGGGTCAATAGGAGGGTAGGTATATACCTGGTAGTGTGTAATGGCCTCTAACTTGTGGTTGGGGACACTGTCTTACTATGTGGGGATTAGGCTGATGGTGGCGATATAAAAAACACTGAGCAACTGTAGAGGTGGCATGAGGAACAATGAAGTACATAGTGGCGGATTGCCGCAAATCTATATGCTACAATACAACAATAGTGCACTCTTCTAGTAAGACGTACAACAGTATGATGGCATTGTACTTACTTTGCTTCTTGGTGAAAGTAGGTTTATTGCAGGTTGTATTTCGAAGTGCCCACGCCAGTGGCTTTCCGGAGACAAGTAGGTACTGCACCTGTATAAGAAGATGGTAAGAAAATATGTTGGCTAATGGCATAGTGCTTACATTTGTACAATACATTCTTTAAAACTCTAGGGGGATGTCTTGGCAGGAAGAGCAAATGTGTGTCTATAAATGGATGTCTTACGATATGACTGGGGACTTGGGAGCATAAGCATGTTTGTGAAGGCGGTAAGTGGGTTATTTGGGACTGTATTGTATGATGTCTTATTCAACACGTGTGTGTATTAGTGATCGAGTATTTGCTTTCAAAATGGAGCACTGCGCATTGTGGCGGGGTGACAAAAAGGTGCAGAAAGATGTACAGAGTGCAAAGCGGAATGTTTTTGTGTGTGCATTTGCATGTACTTCTCTGCGTACATAGGCTTGCTATATGAGTGGAGCCATTGTTTCCGGTTTTTAATTTCCTTATGCACATTTATGAATGTTACTGCTGTCACTGCACACATAGGGCCTCATTACGACCCAGGCGGTAAGTTACCGCCTGGGTCGTACCTTTACCACCATGGAGTAAACTATGTTTACGCCATGGTGGTTGGTGGACTTACCGCCCCATTCCGAGGTTGGCGGGGCGGTAAGTCCCCAATCCCCATTTACCCTTCCCCATTCCCATTTTTGCCCCATAGGGCATAATGAGAGTGGGGAAGGCGTTAATTACGCCACCGTAAATTACGGTGGCGTAATTAACATCAAGGTCCCTTAGCGCCATGGATTTTAACACCTGCTAAAAGCAGGTGTTAAAACCTCCATGGCGCTAAGGGACCTCGGAATCAGGCGGTAAGGGTCGGCGCTGTTTACGCCGCCGTAAACCCCTTACCGCCTGAGTCGTAATGAGGCCCATAATCTTTTTTCTTTTTTAAGTAATGTAATCTATGAAATGTGAAAGGTAAGTGGCAGGAAAATGTTGTTATGCTTAATGTATGCCCTTGGCTTACTTTGGTGGGATATGCTGCCTGATCCTTTTGTGTGCGATTTTTCCATATTTGATAGGAGGTGCGTTAATGGGGGAAAGCATCATAAAAATGACGGACCAAAAGAACAGAGTAGCCGTTTGCATATAACAATGGCTACTATGGGCAAATGCCAACTTTGCAACCACCTACCACTGTAGGAGCTATTTTATGGTAGGTGATGGGAGAAATAACAGTATGAATGTTGAGCATGTTATGGAGATTCAGTGCCAGGTACCCTGTTGCTAGAAACGTATAACACAGTTGCAAATGTACTGTACAAAAAGTAGTACTACCTACAAGGCGTGGTGATGGGTTGGGATGCCGATGGATGTGGATGCAGAACTCGTAGATCGTTTTACAATATTTTTCCGTGCACGTGCTTTCGATTTACAGGACACTTGACCTCTGCGTGTTTAACGGTTGGTATGGACTATTGAACAGAGGAGATAGCGTTAGATGCAGAATTCTTGGATGCATTTGGCGGGCGACTCCTAGATACACGGGGTACAAGTTTACCCAGAGCGCTGTGCACTGACAGCACACCTTGGGTTCCATAATGTCGATGTGTACTGGTACGGTAATAGTTGGGATGAAGTGGCTCCATGTGGGTCGTCTTTGTGCCAGTTTGGTAACGCTCACTCATCCAGACCTTATTATTGTTCATTGTGGAGGGAACAGTTTAGGACATGTTAGCGGCATCTCACTGCAGTTTGCGATGAAGGAGACTTTACGAGGACTCATGGAAATGTTTCCAATGTCACACATCATTTTTTCTCGTATTGCCCAGAGACAGATGTGGCTGCGTTCTTCCATGTGTGGCCCACAAATGGAGAAAGTACGGCACAATGTGAACAAGGCCGTTTGCACTTTTTTGCGAGACATTGGCATGGCCTCCTTCCAATTACGTTTCGTAGTAGCAAATGGAGTTCATCTGACTGATGCTGGCAATGAGCTGTTTCTGCACAATATCCAAAATGCAGTGCCATGCTTCCTACAACTTTAGCAAGCATTTTCGCTGTGGGTGTTCATCACTTCGAAAGTTGCAAACACAAACAGCACAAAAATGGTCTTAACAGAGCCACCACTTCGTTTTGAGAATGCGTACAATGTTTTTGACATCGTCCCGCCACCCAGTGTTGACAACCGTGTATGCAGCGCTCATAGGCTGCGCCACCGCCTTCATGCTTTCATTCAAATTCTATTTTTGAACAGTGCCAGGTGGCCCTGAAAGAGCCTTTTTGCCCCCCCCCCCAGTCCTCCCCCTTCTGGTTGTGTTGCATTTTTCCTGTTGCTGTACGACTTGCCACAGAATTACAGGAATGGGAAGGAGTTTTGGCAAAGGGAACCAACCACAGGGATACGAAATTGCACACAGAGAGCACAAGATGTTGCATTGATCTCACTTCGGTAGGGGGCCCTCTGTCATGCTGCAGGACCGAAGCCTCAAAAGCACTTCAAAATTGTTCCCCCTGGACAGTACCACATCGCAGTACATGCACAAGACAGTGACCTTTGAAAGGTATGGATCTGTAGCGGTACATATGGCCTGCTAGGCTGGTTGCGGGATGCGCTAGCCCACTGGAGTGTCCCTAGCGGTAAAAGGAGCAGATGCAGAGGATACTGTAGAGGAAAGTAATCTACTGCCTTCTTGGAAGGGGACAACCCTCCGAACAGCTGCCTTGTGGGTCGATTTCAGGTGCTGACACATGGAGGTGGTGCCGTAGCTGTACAAGCCAGGTTTTCCGCGACTGAGTACTAAGCCGCACTCACTGCATTTTACATGGTTTGCACGAGATTTGGGCACATCTCCAACGGTCGTAAATAGTTTCGACACCCATGACTCATGCAGGCTGCAGGCATTGGAGATTCCCTCAACTTTATCTTTGTTTCCTTTTTCATGTCCATCCACATTAACATGCCTGTTCCCTTGCTCAGGCAATTCAGAAGGAGGTGGTGGTGGTGAGGGTGTGGGTGCTCCTGAGTCAGAGGTAGTAGCAGAAGCCCTGGTGGCCATTACTTGGAGAGGTACTTTCCAGGCATAGAATTCATCAGAAAGCAATATCTGCACTAACCAATGTGCACCGCTGGTCTTCTCTGGAAAGCCAAACACGGATTGCAGCGCAGTTGTGGGGTGTGCTCTTTTATAGGACTGTTGTGGATCATGTGCAACCGGAAAGTGGGCCTAAATCTTTTCCTACAATAACTACATGCAGAGGGGAGAGTGTTGGACCTCTGTAAGGGTGCACTCTCACTGTAACACTCCATACATTGCAGATAATAGTCCTTTTTCGATGTGCACGGGTCCAGATTATGTACGTCAAGTAAGGGCCCATGCGCAGCATGGTTCCATTCACATGGTGACGCCGCCATTGCTCTCCATTTGGACGGCTGTCAGCGGGACGCATATTGGCCGGAATACTTTGTGGCCACGTGCATAGGTATGCCTTGCCATCCCCAGACCACTGAAATGTACGGCACACGTGCACTGACCATTTCTAAATAAACATAGTGTGCACGGTACAGTAGGTGCAATGTTCACGTGCAAAGGTACTCGCAGGACGTGGCTGAGCGCTTCCACCTACTAAAACTACATCACACGTTTCTTCGCATATCTTGTTACCAGGGGTCACAGGAAGAGATACGCATGAGCAAAGTTGTGCGACTGACAAACTTCTGTGCATGCAAACATGCATCCCGTAGTGGCGTCCTATGGATGCTTCCATTATGATTGAGGATAGGGCAGCCAGGTGCAGCAGTCGTACGACTCCTCCAGTTCCCTCATGTGTGATCATCCAGTGCTGTGCCCTTCACAGTTACAATGGGCTTCTTAAAAGAAAGGAAAAGGCATATACAGAATCAGTAACAATTTACATATGAACCTTTATTAGCACACATTCATAGCCACTATTTGGAAAGGGAAGGGTGACCAGAAACAGATACATATCCTGGGTATTTTGGCATTTCTACAAGTTGGTGGTGAGGGGAAGAAGGATTGAGGTCTCATTGAAGCGTCTCTCATGACACGCAATCTGCGGGATGGGGGACTGGGAAATGTGGAAGGGGACATGTTCAGGTGGGGCAGTGTTATCTTATTTTCTACATAATATGTTCTTCTACAACATTTTTCAAGACAGCATAATTGTTCATCAATTCATCCATTTTGGCATCCAGGCAGTCTAGTTTTGTATTTACAGCATTTCCTTCAGTTTCTGTGGCCGTATGTTGCTGTGGAAAAGGTGCAGCTTCTGGTTTACTTTTTTTGTATTCCCGTATGTTCTGTTAAAGAAAAACAAATGTGTTCAGTATACATGAAGCAATATATTGTAATTGTGTTACTTTTCACAGTGCATTCCCTACGTATGGGGTTACTATGGTCACTCATTTCGTCATGCGGGAAATTCTCTTCCAGCCATTCTAGGGTGCTTTCCCTTGAAGTACCTCTTTCCCTTTTCACACTGTGGCAGGTAGCAATGGAGTTATCTTCCTCACTCATTTCTTCATGTGGAAAATTCTCCTCCAGCCACTCTAGAGCGCTTGGCATTGCTGCGCACAAATGGAAAACATCATGCTTTCCTACTATTGTACACTACAGGACCTGTGCAATTATAACATAAACGTTAGTGTACCTACCACGTTGCAGTGACGTTCTGCTCTCAGTAGTTGGCTTCCCTGACTCTACCCCTTCGTCCTTTGTTGCAATGTCCCGGCGTCCCGGTGTAGGAAGCTAAATACCTTTCAAAGATGGCCACCATGCAAAGGGAAGGCGAGGTTCCGTACAGGGCCACTCTTCGCTTTCCATGGCAGCCTGCAGAAGGTGAACAGAGAACCCTATGACCATATTACCATGAACACATTTTTCTTCCCTTTGAAACCTATCCCAATTTCAATTAACTTTACCACAAAGTCAGTCCCAGATGGACATGGCCACTTTAACCCCATGTGTTGTCCCTCGTGGTCATGGCCAGTAACCAGATTGTCCGGGTCATGGCATTTTTCCGTGACCCGGACAATCTGGCCACTGCCCATGGCCATAGGCTACACCTCAGTCACCAAAGGTATAATCTCTATTTTTTGTATCTACATTATGACACTTGTCAAAAAATAAAACATAGGCACATTTGCAAAGCCATGCTTTCAGGTCCTTGTCAATGTTCCTTACACAGGTTTGCTGGAAATCCAACCACGTTTAATTTTTCCAAAAGTGTCAAATGTATGCACATACAATAGTCATATAACCTAGACCTCACTTGACAAAATCCATCTGACTTTACGAAAACATGTATATCTAGATGTATAATCTTTTTACAAACCTTTGTGTAGATTTCTCAAATCGCACCATATTTATAAGCCTTTGCAATATTTTGGAACTCCCCTAATTTTGCCCCCTCTTGACAAAATCCCACCACACTTTGCAAAAACATTTAGATATAGATCTGTTATCAGTTTACCAAATTAAGTGTAGATTCATCAAATGGCACCTCAATTATAAGCCTTTATATTATTTTGGGTTCTCTCCTCTAATTTTGCCCCCTCATCACAGAATCTCGCCACACTTTGCAAAGTCATTCGGAATAAGGTTGGGAATAAAATTGCAAAATTTCATGCACTTTCATTAAAGGAGTAGGGCGCTCAAAAATATTATTGTCCCAAGCGTTCGGGCATGTCTATTTAAGCATACATTGATCGACTGTAAAAACTTTTCCTATGCAGTTTACCGTGGTTTTCCTCACTTTTACATATGCAAAATCAGGTAGCAGGGTGCGGCCATTTTGTGCTAATCTTATCCGTTGCCGCATCACCCTAAGCTCAAGTGTCCTTTCAGCACAAAATCATAGTCCCCACCCCTGAAGCTGACATCACCATTCCTAGCGCTATTCTCTGCCTATATCCATGACGCTACTGTGCAGCGTAGCCAAACGCAGCCCATCATCATCTACGTCCAGACGTCAGTTGATGCAAAACACGGAATATCAACACACATCCTTTCACAGCACAAAGTGTCCCAATTCTGAATACAAAGCACTGTCTTTAAAGGAAACCGCATTACTCTGCAATTTAAAATGTGCTTTTATTTCACAATAAACGCTCCAAGAACATCCGCCGATGATCATATTCAACCACATTTTTTGTTGCTTTCTTTGTTCTCAATACAGAAATGTTTATCGTGAGACGCACAGTGTTCCTTTGGGTATAAGCTCATTGGATGGAGGCACTGTGATTCGCAAGGCTTCGGCATCAACTTGTTGCTACATCACCGTCGATTTCCATATTCAACAAAAATCTTTGTTGCTTTCTTTGTTCTCCATACAGAAATGTTTGTCGTAAGTCACACGGTGTTCCTTTAGGTATAAGCTCCTAGGATGGAGGCACTGTGATTTGAAAGGCTTTGGCATAAGCTTGTTGCTACACCACCGTAAACGATGTCAAGGTACTCCTTATTGCTGGTACCGCGAATGGGACATATGGGCCCAGGGCGATCATCCCAAAAGAGCGTTATGCTCATCCAACCATTGAGGTGTATCATCAACTGCCGGCTGAAGAAGCCATCAATTGGTATCTTGAAATTATGACTTCACAGTAGGGCAGCATGTGGCTGTGTAGAAAACATAACAGAAATATGTCTCAGTAGCCGTTCTTAATTCTAGTCTAATCGATCCATTACTTATGCACTGTGTGACAACTAAGAATGAACAAACGAGAAACAATGTAAACACAGAAAAAATAACGTGCAATGTTGGCGTCAACTATGTGATTTAGAGATTAGTGCTATGCAGTGTGTTAAGCTCGCAATGGGAGGCCCATGCTGAAGTTGACTGAAGAATTCAAATAACACAGACAGCATTTTAACGTAACATTAGTCTAGAATTGGGCGTTGCTAGAACCTGTGCTAACACTGACGTGGACTCCATGCATTTCGTTTCTGGACAGTCCACGTGTCATGGGACAAATACAAGTACACACCCGTTGTTTTTGAACCTGCTCACCAATTACAAATTTATCGATCCATTACTTATGCACCGTGTGGCAACAAAGAATTAACAGAAACGAGAAACAATGCAAACACAGAGAAATCAATGTGCAATGTTGGCGTTACTATTTGATTGCGACGTTATTGCTATGCAGTGTGTTAAGCTCGCAATGGGAGGCCGATGCGGAAGTTGACTAAAGAATTCGAATAACACATAGACATCATTTTAACGTAACATTAGCCTAGAACTGGGCGTTAGTGGAACCTGTGCTAACACTGACGTGGACTCCATGCATTTCGGTGCTGGACATCCTGCGTGCCATGGGACAAATACAAGTACACACTGGTTGTTTTTGAGTCTGCTCACCAATTACAAATTCATCTACTGTAACACTTAGATGATAATTGGCATTTCCATTCTCTTGGCGTAACACAGAGTGTCTCTTCCGATCAATGATTTTTCATCAAATGAAATGAAACGTTACTTTATCCAGTTTTAGAATGCTGACCCTTATCATGTTTGACGTTTTTGCGTACGTCATTCCATTCCTTTTTTTTCCATATGAATACTCCCTTTATTTCCAAGGACAGAAAACAATACGGGCTTATGTCAAGCTTGCTTTTGGTAAATCGAAAGGACAAATTCCCTCAGCAGGACGCGAAGGAGTAGAAAGCTCAAGGCAGTGACCTTCAGGCCCACTGCAGCGATTCCCATGTGCACCACTGTAGCATTAGGAATATTTATTAAAAACAAGTGAATTGTTTGCTTGCATTCAGCAATGCTGTCGGGAAATTTCCAGAGATTTACTCATTTTATGAAAACATACGGAATTCATACTCCACCAGTTTCCTGCTAGCGAGCGCTGCACACAGCGAGCACCGACAGCCCCCACGTTTGCAAAAGCTGCGCGCAACGAACAGTGACTGCCCCCCTTCCTTTTTCAATGCAGCGCCTTTGTCAGACTACCTATTTGTCACGGCTGGTCCACCACTAAGTGTTATGAATCAAACAGTGTATTGGTTTTGCTTCCACTCATAATGTCTTTCAAGAGCAGTTCCCCTGTACTCCCCACCCCTCCAATCATTTGAAAATGGAATTTGTTTGATATTATGTCAGTGAATGTTAGCCTCTGCCACACTTAGATGGAATTCTTGACTTTAGCATGCATCGCATCTAGATAGAAATGTGAATGTTAGCATCTGCCACACTTAGATGGAATTAATAACTTTAGCCTGCATCGCATCTAGATAGAAAAGTGAATGTTAGCATCTGTCACACTTAGATGGAATTCATAACTTTAGCCTGCGTCGCATCTAGATAGAAAAGTGAACGTTAGCATCTGCCACACTTAGATGGAATTCATAACTTTAGCCTGCGTCGCATCTAGATGGAAATGTGAATGTTAGCATGCACCACACTCAGATGGAATTCTTAACTTTAGCCTGCGTCGCATCTAGATATAATTTTGAATGTTAGCATCTGCCACACTTAGATGGAATTCTGAACTTCAACCTGCGTCGCATCTAGATAAGATTATGAATGTTAGCAAGCTTCACACATAGACATAATTGCAAGGACAGCAATGCCAATTAACCAATCCACTAACTATTTTTTCCCCTTTGCATACACCTCTCAAACTCTAACCAAATCACAACCACAAGCCTACAACACAACAATCCATACAAACTTCACTACACTGCAACAACAAAACAAACTACACATAGACTCGCACACCACGACTACCAACTGTAAAACACCACAAACCCAGCCAACGGACCCACAGGGCTGAGGCTGCCAACAGCACATCACTGCTCCCTTGCACTTTTCCAGCTTATTCCCACTAACTCACCCCCTCCTTCCCCTTTTTCAGAGCAGCCAGAGCGCCAGGGGACCACGCCGGTGGTGATAGTGCGCGGTACAAATATCCTTTAACATTAACATTAGCATAATGCTTTACAGGGTGGCAGAGTTATCGGTATGCTAAATCTCTATGAAGACTTTTTTCTTCTCAATGCCACTCTCCTACTCTCATTCCCTTATGGATGTCTGCAAAAATTATTATTATACTTTGTATTTAGGGGACCTTGCGTCTTCAGACCCTACCCCCGCACCACTTCAAAATCACCTCCCATATACCTAATATCACAGTCTTTCGTGTTGAAAAACACCTGTTTTTTTGCTTCTTGCAGCCATATCCCATCCCATCCCATCCTCATGAACCCTCACCTTCTCAGAGATTATCTGATAAGTTTCTCAAGTGCAATGTTGTGTTTTTTAATATGTTTTGACTCTGATGTCCGCGAACACTGGCGGCTGTCAGCGAATCCAAGATGGCGGGCGTTTCCAAAAACCTGGCGCACTTCGCGCTTTTCACCATACAATCAGCGGGCAGGTCCGAAGTCAGCGGACTCCGCGTTGCCATCTAAGCCAATTGGAGTCGTGTCCGAGGAGCGAACAGGGAAGTGTGTTCACGGAGCGGACATAGATATCACAAATTTTTTTGGTCGTTTTAAAAATAAAACACTTGACGGATTTCCACCAAATTTACAAAAGCACGCTTTCTGGGCCAAGCCGCCGCCCCTGCCACAAATTTGGTGAAAATCCATCCAGCGGTTTGGGCTGTAGGCATGCACAACCTTTTTTTCTCCATTCAGTCTATGGAAAAAAAAAAAATTTGGGACCCCCCCTACTACTTTGCCCCCCCTTGACAAAACCTCACCAAACTTTGGGTTTAGCAACGTAACCATAACTACATGGCCGTCACTGCAGGCCATGTAATATATATATATATATATTTGGGAAAGTGTATTTGTATGTTAGGGGTTGGGTCCAACCCTATAACAGTTGGTGAGCTGACGTTTTGGCCCAAGGTCGGCATACCAGTATGGGGTGTGCTAGTGATAGTGAAATTTGACCCCCACATGCATGTCAGCTAAAGACCTGTGCAACGGTTACCGCTAGTATATATATTACACGGCCCGTGGTAGCAGGCGTGTAGTTATGGTTAAGTTGCTAAACTCATAGGAAGAGCTCTTTTCCGGCGGCTTATAACTTTGCTCCCCCTGGACGAATCCTCACCAAACTCTAAATTTTTTGCCAAGTTGGGCAAGGGTTTGTGGGTGGGGGGGCAAAGGTATAAGGGGGGGTCCCAAAACATTTTTTTCCCATAGACTGAATGGGGAAAGACTTTGCGCACGGCTACAGGCTGAACGGCTTGACGAATTTTTACCAAATTTGCGGCAGGAGCGGGGGTCAGAAAGCATGCTTTTGTGTGTTTGTTTGAAATCCGACCAGTACTTTTGATGCAAAGAACTGAAATGCATTTCCCAAAAAATGTGTGATATCTGGGTTCCCTGTTCACTCCACGGACAGAAGTGTCATTGGCTCGCGGTACGGTGTGCTGTCGAGAAGTTTGGACGCGGCCGGTTGTTGGATGGAGGGAAGTGTGGTGTGCGTCAATATTTTTGGGGAAACACACCACGGTGTATTGGAGGAGAGCGCAGCGGCGGAAGAGTCTGGAAAATGTACCGTACGGAATGTGTTTGTGGCAATAAGGGAGGGAACGGGTGGGGGAGTGAGAATTGGTTCATGTGACATATGTAGGCAAGTACTTTGTGTGGTGATTGGAGGCACCTGTCGATGCGGCCCCATAGCTTCTGCCGCAAGCTGTAATTGCACATGACATAAGTTGGGTGGGAGCGCAGGTGGCTGTGCATTGCGGATGGATGCGGTAGTTGGGCACATGGAGGCATGCATGGGTGAATGAAGGTGCGGTGGGTCTGTGGAAGGAATAGACTATTGGGTGCATGGCCGAAAGCTGTAGGCCGTAGGGTGTAGGGTATTCACTCAAGAGCATAGGGCTGCAACATACCCACCGCAAGAATGCATGTTTGACTGTGCATTCGGTAGAGGGTTGTGCTTGCATAGTGTGGTGTGTGCAGATTGGTTGCAGTAGGGCCAGGTTTGTGAACAGATAGTGGGTAGGTTGGCAGTGACGCAGTACTTTGTGAATGGAAGGGAGTACGCCTATAGTATAGTGAATGAAAGTGTACAGGGGTGCAGGAGAGAGTGTTTTCTTTGTACATTTTGTTAACTGTTGCAATTTGTTGCTGCATAGCTGCATGGAGGTGCGCAGGTTGGGTAGGAGTGCTGGTGGCAGTGGTGTGTATGTAGATGGTCGTAGTTGGTGACATGTTGATATGCATGGTGGCATTATGTTGCTGTGGGTGTGTTCAAGGCCTGTGATGTGTGCGGATTTGTTGAAGTAGGTCCAATGTTGTGAAAATGTTGTGGTTAGTGACACAATACTTTGTGAATGGCTGTGGATAGGGGTGGTGGAGGCTGTGGTATGTTTGTGGATTCTGCTAATTGCAACCTGTTTTCGTGAATGTGTGTTTTATGGTGTGGGGGAGTTGGGGTGAAGTGCCGCTATCTACCTATGTTACGTTTGTGCATAATGTTAGCTGCCCACATGGGCATTATGTTAACTGTTGCAATTTGTTGCTGCATAGCGCCATGGCGGTGCACAGGTTGGGTAGGAGTGCTGGTGGCAGTGGTGCATGTGGATTGTCGTGGTTGCTGACATGGTGACATGCATGGTGGCATTACGTTGCTGTGGGTGTGTTCAAGGCCTAGACTATTGGGTGCATGGCCGAAGGCCGTAGACCATAGGCCATGCACTCAAGAGCTTAGGCCTTGAGGACCCCCACGGCCGTAATGCATTTTTTATTGTGCATCAGTTAGAGTGTGGTGACATGTAAGGAATGGTTGTGAAGCACATTTCAGCTGTTATACGCCAGTGTTGCTAACAGAATGTGGGTAGTTTGGCAGTGGCACAACACTTTGTGAATGGAAGTGGGTACGCCCATAGCATGTGATTGAAGTGCACAGGGATGCAGGAGAGAGAGTTTTGTTTGTACATTATGGTAACTGTTGCAATTTGTTGCTGCATAGCTCCATGGCGGTGCGCAGTGGTGGGAGATTCTGCAGTGAAAAGACACGCAGTGTGGGCACTGGGTGTAGTGTTTGCATACTGTCAGTATGGTAGAGGGTATGGTTGAAGGGCAGCTTATATGTGCTTGGATAGTGTGCTGTGTGCACAATGCTTGCAGTATGGGCAATGTTGTAAACATTTTGTGGTTAAGTTGGCAGTGACACAATACTTTCTGAGTGGAAGTGGGTAAGACAATAGTATGTGAATGAAAGGGCGTATGGGTGCCGGAGACAGTGTAAAGTTTATACATTATGGTAACTGTTGCATGTAACGCTGTACATGGCCATTTCGGTGTGGAGGTTGGTTAAGAGGGCTGGTGCTAGTGGTGAATATGTGCATAGCAGTAGTTGGTGACATGCTGAAATGCTTGGTTGCATTACGATGTGGGGAATGTGTGCAAGGAGCAAACCCACTGGAGCAATGCAGGGCATGAGGCATAGGGTGGTGATCTTTGGAGAATGGGTGTGGAGCACATTGTCGACGTGCTACAGCACCACAAGTGAGTTGCAAAGCATGTATTGTGCATTACATGGTTGTGGTGATAGCTGCAACATGCTACAGTATTTGGTGTGTGGCAGGAGATGGTGCAGTGACAAGTTGTGTAGTGTGGCCACATGGTGCAGTGTGTACATACTGTGAGCATGGAAGTGAATGGCAGCTTACATGTGGTCGGTTACTCTGCTGTGTGCAGATTTATTGAAGTAGGCCCAATGTTGTGAAGCTGTTGTGCATAGGTTGCCAGTGACACAATACTTTGTGAATGGCAGTGCATAGGGGTGGGGCAGTCTGTGGTATGTTTGTGGATTCTGCTAAGTGAGACACGTTTTCGTAAATGGGTGATTTATGGTGTGGGGGACTTGTGTAGAAGTGCCGATACGTATGTTACGTTTATGGATAAAGTTAGGTGCCCACATGGTCGCTTGCTTGGATGTATAGTGTTGTGGTGGGTGTGGAAAGGGCTGCAATGTTGTGTGCATGGTCAAAGGTGTAGTGGGTGCATTTTAGGATCTTTGTGGATGTGGCAATCGTGCATTATTTAGCAGAAGTTTCTGGTGGAGGGGCTTTGCATTCAAACCGAACATGTTCTGAGAGTTTTTAACGGTAAATATGGAGTGGTGTATAGAAATAACAGTGTGCAATGCAGAGGTTTTGTATGTGATTGCTGCATGTGTGTTTTAAAATTTGACAGCACCCAATGGGGGAGTGCTGCAAAAAGTGACCGTGCAAAGGGAAGAAGTATTGTCTGATCTTTACAGGGCCGTGGCTCTCACTGTAGATGGGAACGCGCACATGCACATCCTGCCATTATGAGCAGGGTGGAAAGGCAAATGGAATTGTGGGAAATAGGCAAATAGGAGTTTAGGGCATGGTTCACAGGAAGGGGCGGTACCATTTTGTCCCAATACTGTGTCGTGAGGGCGGTTCGAGATGGAGAGACGCACAGTGCTTATCGTCGATGATACCTTTGTGCGCCATCTGCACAGGTGTTGTATGCAAAGAGGCGTTGCTGGTAATTTCGGGTTGGAAAGAGTGGACGCTTTCTGGGCCTGTCAGGGGGACTGCAGTTTCGGCAGGATAGTTCACCTTTGCAGATATGTAGCGTCCGTCACGAATGTTGACTTTGTCGTGCTGCACTATGAAAGTCTACATTTGGGTTACATGTTGTGTGGACGAATAATTCGTCACCTGAAGAGGTTGCTGACCGCAGTGATGCATATTTTTCCTACTGCCAAGGTCCTTTTTATCATGCATAAGACCAAGAGGAGTATGGGTCTAAGACAGTGGCCCTCATTACGACCCTGGCGGAAATTGACTGACCGGACCGCAACAGCGTAAATAGCGTTTCCGCCATTGCACGAAGGAGCAAAGTGCGGCCAATCACGACCCATCGGGCACGAGCATTACGCCATGGCGGAATCCGAAAGGCTGCGATGGCGGAAATGACCCCAAAACGGCCCTTACCGCCGCCGTACGCTGCACCAGGTGCAATACCGCCACCCATCTTAGCGGTCACCGTAATGAGCGGTCACCGTAACGAGCGTGCACCGCAAATTACGGCCACCGTAAATATACGGAAACGGAAGTAAAAGCATGTGGCCGGAACGGGAAACAGCACGCCGCACAACTATAAAATCCGAATCCCAACACAACCATAAAAAATCCGACCCTGACACACATCCCAACCCGTTAGCAACCCCAGTTAAAAAAATAAATATGGGAAAGGTAGCCAAGAAAGCGTGTGACCGCAAGCGGCAGGTACACTTCTCCCGAGAGGAACTGACCGTGCTCACCGAGACCCTACAGGAAAATTCCGCCGTCGTCTTCTCCAGTCAAATGACCAGGACGGCCCTTGCCAACAAGAAGGCCATATGGGTCCTGGTGGCACAGCGCGTAAGTGCGGTGGGGACAACACCCCGCACGCCACAGCAATGTCGCAAGCGGTGGGACGACCTGCGGATCCGCGTACGCAGCATACTTTCTGCGAACAGGAACATCGCCACAGCTACCGGGGGGGGTTCAGAGTCGCCCATCAAGTTGACCCCCTGGGAGGAAATCTGCGCCTCCACCATAGGAATGGAGAGCATAGAGGGAGTCGGAGGGATGGAGAAAGGAGTGCCGACATCCGGAGAATCAGGTAGGTTGGCCAAGAGAAACAATGCGAAATCCACAAACCACGAACATGTGCAGTACCATGTGACCCCATAGTGCAATACATACTTAGCCCTGACAGCGCCCTCTAAAAGTCAGAATGAACAAACAAATCAATCAAGAAGCCATAAACAACCCCTACATGTGCAGCATGCACCCCCTAACTGCAGGCAGCCAAATGAATGCATCCTCAATCCACACGAAAATGAGACCACCTCCAAGGCCCAGTCCCAAATCAGCCTCATGTACCACCCCAATGCATTTGATACGTTGCCATTCCAAATCCGACAGACCCATAACTAACGCTCGCCCCTCTTTACTCCACCACAGGGTCCGATACCAACGACGAGCTGCAGGACACCCCTACCAGCACGCCTGCAAAGAGGGCCAGGACCAACGTCCCAAGAGCCTCCACCTCAGGTGCAAGGATCAAGACACGGCAGCAGCAGGAATCAAGTGGCAGCACACTGGAGGGGACTGCAACAGGCACCCCAGCAGCCAGCAAGTCCACAACCCCAGCACCACAGGTCCCCCCAAAGAACGTATCTGATGGCACTGCCTCTGGTGGTAGCAGCACCATAGGTGACACAGCTGTCATGCCAGCATGCCCCGACACGGAAAACAGTGCTGGCGACGTAGGTACCATCCATGACCTTTCCCAATCCCCCTGCATGTTCCATCCCCTACACCATGACGAAACCACGCAGGGGCACCCTGAAGACGACGACTGGCCAACCCCCACAAGTCCTGTGCCAAGGCAACATGTGTTGAGCAGCCCCCCTGTCACACCACCGCAAATGTCCATGGCCCAGCAGAGGCAACAGTCCCTCGACCTGCTGATCGAGCAACAGCAGGAAGCGTCCACGCTACTCAAGGACCATGCAAATGAATGCGGGGGTTCCAGGGCAGCCATGGAAACATCCACCGAGACACTCAGGGCACAAATAGAGAAAAGTAGTGAGAGCCTCAGGGGAGAAATGGAGAGAAGCACCGAGAGCCTGAGAGCACAAATGGAGAAAAGCACCGAGAGCCTGAGGGGGGAACTGCATGCGACGTCCAAAGACGTTTGTGCTGAACTTGCTGCTGTGCGCCGTGTGCTCTCGGAGCTCTCACAAACCCTCAGAGACATGCATGGACGCGAGCAGGCAGAGACCTCATCCGTGGCAAGTTCCGTCCAGGGCAGCCCCCAACGCAGATCTGGCAGGAACCTGCGCTCCACGGGCAGGGGTGCCCCTGATACCCGTAGAGGGGGCTTGCAATAGCGTCTACCCACGGACAGCATGCATATTTGGACACTGGTGTTGGGGGGGGAGGTAGTAGGGTGGAGGGGGTGTGTTGGGCTTCACTGGGTGGCGGGTCCATAGGGTGTATAAATCAAATCACATCAACAATACAGCACCTCATTATCATCCAATGACATGTGTGGACATTGATATTTGCGTACGAGGCCTTCATAGGCGTACAGTCCACAATGTGCCTGTACTACACACACACAGTGCCACAGGTCCCCTTTCCGTGTAATAGGCACCATGCGTGGTTGCTAGAAGCATGCATCTATGATGCTCTGTCGGATTGCACGTGCATCCTGTGCCTCATGGACTCCTTGAGGTGCCTCCACATCCCCACCCTCATCATCATCATCATCTTCAGGTGCATGCAGTACAGCGTCAGGGGGCATGGGCACATTCCTACGTATGCACATGTTGTGCAGCATGACACATGCCATGACCATCTTAGAAACCTTCTCATGGCTGTATATGAGTGCCCCGCCAGACCTGCTGAGGCTGCGGAAACGAGCCTTCAGTAGGCCGAATGCCTGTTCAATGACCACACGGGTACGTGAGTGGGCATGGTTGTAGTCCTCCTCATGCTCGTTCTGTGGGTTCCGGATTGGTGTAAGGAGCCATCTCTTCAGTGGATACCCGGCATCACCTGTATGAGACGAATAAAGGGTGTCAGTGGAATGATAGTGCTAAGTAGCCCCCCCCCCCCCCTGCAAGGTCATTGACGCATCAAATGGGCCACGATGTCATGCATGGAATGAGACTCACCGAGTAGCCAGGATCTGTGCCCTGCGTGTCGCTCCATGTAGCGTGGTATTCTTGTGTTCCTCAGGACCATAGAATCATGGGTAGATCCTGGAAATCTGGCACAACAATGCGTAAATATCTTGTTGGAGTCACACACCATTTGCACATTGATTGAATGAAATTGTTTCCGGTTGCGGTACTGGACCTCCATGGCATGTGGGACAACCAATTCAACATGGGTGCAGTCGATGGCACCAATGCAACCCGGGATGCCGCCAAGTGCATGGAATCCCACTTTAGCGTTGGTAATCTCCTGGTACGTGCGTGGTAGTGTGATGTGGTCGTCGGCGTGCTTCAGGAGGGCATCGTGCACTTGGAAGAGTGTCCGTGAGAACAGTGGCTGTGAAATGCCATGCAACTGTCCCACTGTGTGCTGGTAGGTGCCTGTGGCCAGGAAGTGGAGTGCAGACACCACCTTCAGTAGGGGTGGGATGGCGGTTGGGCTATCTATCATGCTCACGAGGTCAGCATGTGTCATGTCCACAATGGCGATTATGGTGTCCCGGTCCAAACGGTAGAGGGTGTGGATCTGCTCAGCAGTGAGGTTGAACGGATCGGCTCGGAGGCGTGGGATTGCGGGCCGCCTGCGTGGTGGTAGTGGCAGTGCTTGTGGGCCTTGCTGACCCTGCCTTGCCCTCCTCCTCCTCCTCCTTCTCCTCCGTCTCCCCTGTGCGCCCGGTTGTTGTACCTGTTGTTGTTCGTCGTCTTCTTGTAGTTGTAGCACTTGCAGTGCTATCTGGTACCCCAGGCCCAACATCGCTAGTCCTGCCGGTAGCATTTTGGAGTGGGAGTGGTTGTGGGAGGGGTTTGGGTCTGCAATATATGTGCTGTCGGCCTGTATGGCCTCCACCTGTGCTGATTGAATGAATCTGTGGCAGATGCAATCCCTTCTGGTCGAGCACGGCCCGCACGTAAGGCTGCATTTGGCCGCATGGCATCTTGGGATTGGAATCATGTATCAAATCCCGATGGCAGTGTGATGTACTTTGACTGATTTTCATGCTATGCTCCCATTGTTACACATGCTATGATTGCAGCCGCTTACATACCTGTGAAGAGTCAGTGGTATGTAGGGCTCGATCGATGGCCGACCCTCATGCAGCACAGTAACGTACTTCACCGACGGGCGTGGCGTCCCATTTGTGATTGCAGCCAGTTAGCATCATGACACACAGCCGCACTACATTGATGTAATTGTGAATGCAAGCGTTCACAGAAGCCTTTTCGACGTAATGTTGCAAGTGAGGAATTCGAAGGCCAGCATTTTGGGTTTTGAAGTAGCGGCGAGGATACGCCCACAGGTCTGGCTGGAAATGTAACGTTCTATTGTAGAATGTCCTTGGGACATGGCCCATAACGAGCAGGCAATGAATGATATGAATTGAATGGGATGCGCAATAGCGTAGTGGACGATGAGGCAGGACGTTCCCAAATCCATCTTGCTTCACAACACTACAGATCCGGCCAGGGGCACAGTGGTTTTTGCGGACTGCATTACGCACAGACGCGATGGAAGTTTCACATATTATGTGAGTGAATATTCATGCGTTTTCATTGCGGGATGAGGGAATGATGTGTGGATGCATGGACTGATGTATCCGTTTAGGGTCTGCCATGTACATGGGTTTTTTGGTTCACTCCCCTTCCCCTGCGTTATGTGATGCAAGGCTGCCATAGTGGGACATACGTCTATCTGCCCTTGTCGGATCCTCCCTGTCTCGACGCGCCTTCATACACTTGTGTCTAGGCACGTTACTAATCCCATGTCATGGGTTCTATCTTGACGGACGCATGCACAGTAACCGACGTTGCCAATGGTGTATTTAGCTCGATTGGTTTCGTTGTGATTCGATACTGGATTAGGGGTGTGTATATTCCTTTGGAGTGGGCTAGCATGCATATGGGTGTGGATTTGGTGTGTTGAATGAAGATTGTAATGCATCATGAGACCCGTAATGCAATCGGTTGATTTGTGTTTCTTTTGGGTGACAGGTATCTCCTGCCCTATTGCAGATGCCATCTCTACGCCACTCCTCCAGATGGTTTTTACTCTCGACTCCTGCAGCTTCGGGTGAATCAGTGGAGCACCATTTCGATCATATGGGACGATCGCCAATGGGCCACATGCCCTTACGCTGTACTGGTGGCTAGGTGCAACATTTCGGCCTTTCAGCTCGACTAGTGCCTGCCTCATGGGACGGACCTGCGGTTCTTGCCGCTTCCATGTTGCCTTTTGGAACGTTGATGTAAGCCCTGTGTGCCATGATGGTACAGGGCGTCACACAAGTGGAAGCCGGTCAATTATTGCAGATGCAGCCCTCGGTGATGATGGTTGTTTTGGTGGGATTTTGCAAATTGATGTGGGGCCTTTGTCATTTGGATGGGCATTTAAATTGTATTCCGATATTTGTCGTGTTGCGTTGTTCTTTGCAGGTGATGTGGCGATTTTCGCTTTGTGGCGGTATGTATTGCGTGATGATCTGCTTTGTGTTCCGCCTTCTGAGTTGAGTTGCGTGGTACAGTACTGGCCGCGTTTGCCTACGTAGCACAGTATGGTCACGGATAGAGGCTGCCATTGTGACTGTTTACATGATGTGCTGTTCAGGGGCGGGGGATTGGCTTTTGGCCGACTGGTGCCTGTCAGCCAGGTCGATTGGTGGAATGATGGGTTGTTCAGAATGTGGCTGGTCACAGGTGACTGTGTTTGCGTGCGTTTGTTGGAGGGGGACTGGGGTCATGTCCATTGGAATAGCTTCTGTATTGATGCCATCTGTGCCCTGCAGCTCCCATCGGCCCCTCTTGGGATGAGCCTGGCTGCTCAGTCACTCTGCCGACTTGTGTGGTACATGCTTCTGCTGATGGTTGGTTTGTTTACTGGCATGAGTACAGGGCTGGTGCAATCCCCCTCAGGATGCTGTTGTGGATGTTGCCTTGCGCTGGTGGCAAGCGATGGGGGACTACTGTTGTTTTGTGTCATGTGTTCTTGATTTTCATTTTGATGTGTTGTACCTTCACATGCCTGTGCTGCGTCAGTACGGCTATGGTGACATGCCGTACATGGATGCCCACTCACGGGGCGCTTTGAGCCCCTGCATGCTTTTCTACGTTGGCATGCATGGGTGAATAGTGGATTTCACTGGTTGCATAGTGTGAGTACATTGCGCCTGCCAGGAGTTGTGCAATGAGGCCAGGGAGTGGAGTACAGGCACTCAGTGGGCCATTTACGGTTGGTTCGCGTTGCCGTATTTCTCGCCATGGCGGAATGGTACTTTACGACGTGCTTGATGGCGTTCAGTACATGTCCGCTAGGGTCGGAATTCGCGTACCGTTGCGCCATGGCGGTGATTCCGGTTTTGCAAGGCGCGCGTGCGCGTACTTGGTGCAGTTAGCGTTGCCGTTCACTGCGGTGTCGCTAATGGCATCGTACTTTACGGTGACGGGTCATGATCGCAACGAGCGGTGTTCGATGGCGGTATTGCATTTCCGCCATCATTTTTCCATTTCCGCAAGGGTCGTAATGAGGCCCAGTGTAATTTGTCCCCAGCCAGATGTCGGAAGGTGTGCTATAAACAGAATTATACATGAGTTTATGCAGACTGCTGGCATGTTCTCCACCCACTATGAGATCATGAGGTCGCAAAATATGCAGTGGTTCCATAGAAATGGCATTTATTTGAGCGCCATTGGCAATGCTGTTTTCTTTTACAATGTGCAAGAAGCATTGACCAGAATGTGATCAAAATGTGAGGATAGGCAAACAGAAATGCATATAAAGAGAAAATCCAAAAAATGTTGCTCGAACGCACATTATAAAAAAAAAAAAAATAATAAATAAACCTTTATACATCTATGATGGAAGACTGAATCCCCTACCCAGTTTGATATTGTTTCCCCCCCTCACTATAATGAAAAGGTAGTGGATTACGCTGTATTATCAGGATTACACATGCCACATCCTGGGTGGCTATGTGGATGTATGCGGCTGGAGAAATCATGCATACTTTCATTGAACTTTGTAGTGGACGTGCTTTGGAATGGCACGACATTTGTACTGTAAATGTGTAACGGCACATTTCAAGTGTTGTACAGGAGTGACAGTGTTGGATGATGGTGGCTTTGATGCGAATGGTGGATGCGTGTGGACCTATTTATGCTTAACCCAATGAAGTAGAGCTGTAGAGAAGATAGTGCAAAGGGAAGAAGGACTGTTCCAGATTTACAGGGATGTAGCCCTTGCGCTACTTTGAGAGGTGTACGTGCCAAAATCTGCCCTTTGCACCACTTTGCCCAATTGCCATGGCAGTGTGGGGATTAGCCAATCAGGTAGTGTGGGTGTGATTAACGGGAAGGGGAGGTGAAACTGTTGTACATTAAACTTTGAGTACTGAGGGTGGCTGATATGGCGAAAAGCATTGCGTTGACTGTAGGCGATCCCTTTGTCATAGGTCTGCACAACTATGCCCTGCAAAGACACTTTGACAGCAATTTCGATTTGGAAGGAGTGGACGCATTGTGGAATGCTGTGGCGGCCACAAAAATGGTACTGTGGTGATTGTCAGATGCTTAGGGTGTGCGGCAATAGGAAGAGGGACTCCTGCTTCACTCTGGGCCGGCCCTCGACGTACTTAGGGACCCGCACGTGCCCCATTCGGCGCTTCTCACCATGCTGGCATATGGAAATGGGACTGTAGCGATTGTCCTCTCAGGTGGTGCTCAGGCTGTGCATCACAGGAAAGCGAGCCAATAGGAAGAATGACTCCTGCTGCTTTACTGGGGCGCTGCCCTTGCGGTACTTGGAGAAAGGCACGTGGCACATTTAGCGATTCTTACCATGGTGACCAATGGGAATAGGACTATGGCCTTTGGACAATCAGGTGCTCTGGGGGTGCACCACAGGAAAGGGCGTCATTCACTTTTTCCATTACTTTGTGTACTGCGGCTGGCAAACATGGCAAGACGCACAGTTTTCGTTGTGGGTGATGGCTTGTGGAAGATCTGTGCGTGTATGCCCTCCAAGAAGACTTGTCTGGCAATTTCGGTTTGGAGGGAGTCGACGTTTTGTGGTGTAGTGTCGAGTCGTGCTGTTTCAGTGGACTGCTTGTAGAATGTCGACGCGTGGCATCTTCGGCAACTGTACATTTTGTGATGATGCACTTTGGAGCCTTCTTTTTGGGATACATGACTTGTTCCCGTATGTTCCGTCAACTGAAGATTATGATGAAAGCAGTGCAGCGCATTTTTCCTACTGCCAGGGTGCTTTTCTCATATATACCCCCGAGAATAGTGTGGAAGCATTCCAATAATTCCTGTCACCAGCCAGAGGTCGCAAGGGTTCTCATCAACAGAAGCATGTGTGACTTCTTGACTGCTGCTGGGATTTTCTCCTGTGAGAATGAGAACATTAGTTTGTGATACATACACCTTTTCAAGGCAAATGGCATGTCTTTGTCGCACAGTGGCAATGAAATGTTTCACAATCTACAAAATGCACTGAAGACCCTATAGTAAGAATGTGAATTGACGTTGAAAACACACATTTATGTATGAAAACCGCAAAAAAGTGTTTCTAGGGAAGCACATAAAAAAAAGCCCCCAAGGACTCTTTTAAGAGCCACCACAACTAATGACGTCCGCTCCCCTGGTCGAAAGTTATTCCCCCATTCCTTCGAGCACACAGCACGAAAAGTCAGTGAATATCGCGATAGTTGCAGGGTGGCACGTGTTACATATGCCCCTTTTGAAGATGACGGCCATAGAAATGGGCCTGCAGAGGCTACGGTATGGGGAAAAAAGTTAGTGGGTGTAGTGTGCCCGGACAGATTGTGCTACACAGTGTATTTGTCAACAGAAATTCAGAGGGTGCGGTTATGGCTGTGTGTGTCACGAGGCACAGCGTGCGGGTTTTAGGGGATTCCGACATACATTGACTGAAAGTGAATGGAAAACACTGTGGGGTGGCTACTCATTTTGCAATCTATAATGTGCATGTGTAGTGCTATGGAGTATGTAAACTTATGGAGTAGCTACAATGAAGTGCCTGATTTTGGTTTCTCTGTATGACACTTTGGTGACACGCAATCATGCCGATATTATTGTTGTTCATTGTAGAGGGAGAATTACACAACATGTTACACAGGTTTCAGTGCCATCTGCAATGAAGGAGGCACTTGCCCAGTTCATGCGATTTTTTCCTATGTTTTGCATATGTTTCTATCGCATTATGCAGCCACCGATGTGGCAGTGTCTTTCTCTATTTGGTCCATGAATGCAGACAGCGCAGACATTGCAAAGAAGTGTATTTGTTTGTTCGACATTGCCTATGCCATACTTCGCCCATGGGAATATGATGTTTCACAGCACAAGCACTTTTCCCCAGCTATAATGTTCATCGTACTATGCCAGCCATCCCAATTTCTGCACACCCCATCTAAATTGGCTTGGTGGGCTTCTTGAAAGTAGTGATATTTTTTTGTAGTACATGTTGCGCACTGACTCTCTTGAAAATGCTCTGCAACACGTAAAGAAACCTCTTTGTACAGCACCCCCCTTTCTAACCTGATGAAACTACAGTGTTTACCACACTGCCACGCCTCCTGCCCTGCATGCGTGCATTGGCAATTCAGTTGTTGATCTGTGAAAGGTGCTTTCTTTATTTACCTTTTTTCCTTTCCCAGTTCATTTTCGTTCATTGTGGTGTTCTCACACACGCCACAGAAGGAACGACAGGAAAGGTCAGGTACAGAAGGGGCAGCACCTGTATGGATACTATAGGGGACATGGTGGGAGATGGAATTATTGGGTGGCCCTCACCTACATAGGCGGCAGTCATTGTAGTGGTCCCGTAAGGACAGTTCCCACGCACTTCCAAGTACCTTCCCTCTGCACAGTAGCGCGTTGCAGTATATGCACAATACAATGCCCTTTTCTGGGTAAGTGTCTGTAGTGTGACATATGGTTTGCAAAAGTTGTTTTACAGCTCTGCTGCCCTATGGGAGTGCAGGAGTGCCCCCCTTGTTGTCCGCAGCAAAGGTGGCAAATGATGTACATGAACGTACCCTATGTAATTGTTGGAAGGGCGGTAGCCTGCCCACTGGTTCCATGTGCTTTCATTTCAGTTGTCGTGACATGCAGTACAGTTTATGCTACACCATTAGTGTTAGGGGTAGCATTCACGGAATTCAAGAATGTTTACAACAATGCTAAACAGAGCTTCATTATGTGCAGCAGGAATCCATTTATTGTGGGTGATGTAAGACAGGCAGGCAACCTCTTGATATTTCCGTCACACTGCTGAGGGCAGTCAAAATGTATCTGTTTCATGGGTCATGGAAAGGCAAGCAGCAGATAAATCAAAGTAATGCGACATTTAACACGCCCACGTGACACTGCAGGTTGCTGTTCCTTGTTTAGCAGTGGCCGTTATACAGTTAGGAGTGCTATAGCCACATATTGGTAAGTGTGAAGAGCCACCCACAAAGTCGACAGCGGTTTTTAAAAGTGGTAGCCTACTGCACGAATCCGTAGGGCTGGAGACAGGGGCGGTGTTACCAGCATACAGTGGATGACCTATGCATGGGTCTAGGTGTGGAACGGAAACACGTGCGCTTCCACAACTACTTAAAAGTGCATTCGAAGATGTGGAAATGCGGTCACTAATGAAGTCCTACAGATACTTGCAGTGTGATTGCACATACGGCAACCAGGTGCAGTCTCTCTAGGAAACGTCCATATTGCTTATCTGTAGTCATCTTGGCCAGTAGTGTGCGGCACAGATTTATCATGCACTGTTAACACAAAAAGAGAGCCTATATTTACTATGTACATCTGTAATTGCTACGATACACAAATAATATTCGGAAAAGTAAGGGTTAGCGCAAATTGATACATACATCAGACAATTGGCCCTTATCACACGTTTATCATGAGGGCAGCCAAGGAATCAGTAACACACCATTGTTAATGGGATGTTATGGTTATGTTGCTGTACCAAATACCTATCCTCTTTACAGAAACCCCTATGCTAAAGGAACACTCTGCTTACAGTGCACTACTAAAAACCTAAGAAATTCACTAACAAAAACATTGTTAAAGGGACGTTTTGGTTAAGTTGCACTAGCAAAAACCTATGAAATTCAATGGACAAGCGTTGTTAGAGGGACGTTATGGTTACAGTTATGGTAAGCTAAGTAACCATAGTTCATGCCACAAGGGTGCACTGCAAGGACTAACACCCATGACATCAAAGATGCCATCACAAATCTCATTCATGACATCACTGATGAAATCACATTTGCATGTAGTTTTAATAGAAAGCCTCCACAAGGGATTGTTATTGTAATGGTGGCAGAAAACTATCAAAGATTATTGGAAGAGCTATCATGAGATAAGGAGGTCATGGAGGAATGCATTGCTATACATACCATTGTATTACACACTTCTTCACTGTACATGAAGGAACTTATGACTGAGATTCTCCTCATCGGCACGCCCACTCATGCCTTTCCTGTAGCTCTCTGGCTGGCCTCTCTTGGAACTCTTCCTGCCCCCATCTGCATGGCAAAAAACCTCAGGGTCATCTTCGACTCTACACTCTTCTTCTCTCCTCACATCTATGACATCTCTTAGAAGTCACACTACCAGCTGTACCTCCTCAGAGGTATTCTTCCTTTCCTCTCCTTCCCCCAGGTGCTCACGGTTTCCAGAGCTCTGGTTCTATCTAGGCTGGATTATTGCAACAGCCTCTTTCTAAATCTGCCTGCTTCTACTCTCCTCCCTCTGCAACTTATCCAGAACAGGACTGCAAGACTTGTCCTTGTCCTCAAGCCCAGGGATCGTATCTCTTCAGCACTGAAATCTCTGCACTGGCTCCCATTGGCTGTGAGGATTAAGTTCAAAGCCCTCTGCATTGTCCACAAGGCCTTCTGGGGCCTGGGGCCTCAATACCTTCAACTCTCTCTCCCTAAATACCTTCCTTCTCAAGCTCTTTGCATATCCACCTCAAACTCCCTCACGGTCAGTTGCTTCTCCAAGCAACGTGTTGGTGGTAGATCTCTTTCTTCGGCTGGGGCCTCCCTCTGGAACAGCCTCCCTTCCTCCCTGAAACTTGAGGAGAATCATCTGCAGTTCCGGAAGCACCTCAAAACCTTTCTCTTTGCTTCTGCTTTTTCTCCTCCTCTCCCTTGTTGACTTCCTGGCTGACACTGAAATTGCACTGGTTCCTGGTCACCCTCTGATCTCGGGCCCAGGTCCTCTCCCCCCACCAGTCACACTCCTGCACTGCCTCCCGGCAACCCACCCACTTGGGCACTGTTTCCTGTATCCCTTCAGTCCCTTTACCAGCAGTTCACACCTGATGTCTGCACTTCCCCTGAACTTGCCACCTGCTGCCCGTACTTTACTTATTGTTATTTTGTTTTCCTCCTACCCCATGTACTGCACTGTCCTCTCCCCCCCTGCACTTCTCCTCCCTCCCCTTCCCATGCACTTGCGCGATATGAATGACACCTGGCCTAGTAGGATCATTTTCTGTGCTCCCTTTGTTCCCCTCTCTAGCCTCGTTGATCCTTGAAATACTTGTGTATAGGCACATTATAAATGCCATATCATATCATGTGTAAACGTAGCCATTGTCTGCACCATGCCTCATGGAAGTGTATCCTTCAAAATCTTTCCATGTTACATAGTGAAATCATGAATGCATTTTATTTAGAGTGTCAGGTACTGTGAAACATGTAAGAAGTAGCTACCATTGCCTTTATAGCTACATAATGGCAATACTGCACAGAAACCATAAATACACCACAATTCATACAAACATGACCATATACAAGGGAATTAAAATAAGCTAAGAAGAAGCAGTATTGCCAGAAACTGTTCATAACATAACTGATTATCTGCATGCCAGAAACCAGTGCTGTGTTTTACTCTTTCCTCTTCCCCTATATGTATATGTATCATATGATGTGAGTGAACCGTAAGGAAAGTAGTGTAAGAACATATGAGAAGGGTGCCGTACACAAATGTAGAACCTTTTGAATTGTTTGTTCCTGACTGTTAGCAAAGAAAAGCACCTTCCCTACTTATGCTAGTGAAACCTTTTGAATTGTTTGTTCCTGACTGTTAGCAAAGAAAAGCACCTAGCCTACTTATGCTAGTGAAACCTTTTGAATTGTTTGTTCCTGTTAGCAAAGAAAAGCACCTAGCCTACTTATGCTAGTGAAACCTTTTGAATTGTTTGTTCCTGACTGTTAGCAAAGAAAAACACCTAGCCTACTTATGCTAGTGAACAAAACAGAGGGAGCCACACATGTGATGTCATCAGTGATGTCATGAATGAGATTTGTGATGGCATCTTTGATGACATGGGTGATAATCCTTGCAGTGCACACTGGTGGCACGAGTTATAGTTGCTTAGCTTACCATAAGTGTCGATTTTGTTTTTTTCAGTTTTACCTGTAACCATAACGTCCCTGTAATAACGTTTTTCCATTGAATTTCATAGGTTTTTGCTAGTGCAACTTATATATATATATATGTATGTATGCGTGTTTTGTCTTGTCTCTGGTATATGCACCAATGTTTGCACATACTCATAAATTGGCTCGCCACGAGTTATCTTTGTGCTATTCTACAAGCACTCTTCGTGGCAATGCTTCCACCATCTGTAAATGAGTTAATATAAGTATTTCTGATAAAAATTAAAATCCCTGGTCTTCAAATAAATACAAATAAATACAATGCTAGCCATGTCCGATATATGCCAGTACTGCATTGTAAAATATTTGCTTGCTGGCTATGCTCAATAAATGCCGAAATGCCACTGTATGAACACATTGTCATGCTGGCTATACCCAATACATATAATTATTCCAACTTTGGAACACATATCTATGATGCCTGTAGCCATTATATACCAGCAAAGCATTTGTATGCAGGCTGTGCCCAATTTATGCAAGCATTTCCATCGTACGAATATATCATGCTGCCTGTGCCCAACAATATATATCAGCATTGCACTGTGAACACATTCTGTTGTACCTGTGCCTTATGTATGCTAACGTGACACTGTATGAGCACATTGTCCTGCTGCCTGCTCTCAATATATGTCAGTATGTCACTTTAAGAACCTATCATAATGCAGGCTGTGCTCACCGTCTACCAGCATTGCCACGATAAGAACATATTTCCATGCTGGCTGTGCCCTATACATATCAAGATTGCCACTTTATCTGCGGGCTGTGCCCACTATTTGCCAGGAAGCCACTATAAGTAAAGACCCATGTTCATGATGCGTACGCCTAATGTTTGCCAGTACTGCCAATGTAATAACACACTTTAAGGCTGCATCTGCCCATGAAATCGATACTCAGTACATGTCAGTATTGTCACTTTAAAACTTTTACATGCTGGATGTTCCCAACATATGCCAATATGCTAATCCAAACCTTTACTAGCTTCATGTGCCCAGTATGTGCCAGCATGCCAATGTTAGCACATATTGATGTTAGTTGTACAATATATATTCCCGTATTAATACTGTTAGAAGCACATTTATTTCTGAGTGTGCTTCCTTTGTGCCAGTACTGCCACTGTAAAACATGGCAATATTGGCTGTTGCCTATATATGCCAACCTGGCACTATAAATAAGAACACATTTTCATGATGGCTATGCACAATATATGCCAGATGTTCCACTGTAAAACCACCTAATAATGCTAGATATTCCTTGTACATTCCAGGATTTCCATAAGAACACTTGTTCATAATGCATCTATCCAATATATACAACCATGCTGCTGCAAGAACACATTTACATGGCGGCTGTGCCCATTATATACCAGCATGCCACTATAATGACCCATTGTCATTTAAGCTATGCCCTATACATGCCAGGATTACCATTGTAATAAAACATAGTCATATTGCTTGAGCCCTATATATATCACAATGCAACTGTAAGAAAACATATTCTTGCTGGCTTTGCCCAATATATGACAGGATGACACTGTAAAATGTCTATTCATGCTGTTATGATTAACAATATATGTTAAATGTTAAATGATAAAGGTATTTGGACCGCGTACCGTCACCAGCAGAATTGGTCCCCAGGTGCTCAATATATGCCAGTATTGTCACTGAACGAACACTTTTCATGCTTCCTGTGCCAAATATGTGCCAGCATGCCACTAAATAAGAACAAGTTTTCATGCTGGCTATGTGTGGAGTTCCCAAAAATTATTTTCTGACTTCATCTCTGCGTATTTGAATGCAATGTGGGAGGAGTGTGGAGTGACGTTCAAGTTCTGCACAGCTTTCCATACCCAACTCAATGGGCTTGTGGAGAGATTCATCGAGACCCTGAAAGGCATGAAAGGTGGCTTGAAAGAGCACACAGGGAGAAGATGGGTTGGTCAACTGTCATGCATGATGTTCACCTACAGGGAGGTGCCACAGAACGGGGCACGGTACTGTCCCTTTGAGCTTCTGTTTGTCCATCCTGTTAGGGGCCTCTAAGTCTGTTATGAGAAGGATGGCAGGGTAACCATCAAGGTCCTTACCATTACATAGTGGACGATGTACTTGGGTTAAAATTCAGAATAGCCCAATGGATGGAAGTCTACCAATAATCCAAAGGCTATCCAGGATTTAATGAAACACTGTCCAAGAGTGTACCCCTGCAATGTGGTCTTCTGAACATGCCAGATTGTCAGAATCATGGAACCTGTCGAGCCCTGTGCTCCTTAGGATAGCTGGAACAGACCATACATGGTCCTAGAAAGAAATCAGTAACTTCAACTACCAACTACTACAAAGACTTGTAGGCAGATGCAGATGGTCTTTCTTATGAACTGGCTGAAACCACATTAGAGCAGGGATGGCTCTGGTGACTGACACAGAGTCTGAAGAGGAGACAGATGCCCTCCCAGATTTTCTGCACACAGAGGGCAAAGATGTATCAATAGATGGGGTGCAAATGTCATCTGAGGTGACAGAATAGCAACTTCAAGACTACCAGTGGCTGCTGGGCTACTTTGCTGGTCTGTCCTCACTGACGCCAGGCCATACAAACACGTTTGACCGTGCTAGAAATTCTGTGAATCAAGCCCTAAATCGATGAAAATCAAAATTCACCAGGTTTCTGACATTGTAAGGTACACCGTCAAGGTGGACTTGTCCAAGACTTTATACTTCAGGTAATAGAGACATCCTATAACCCATGGGCTAGTCCTGTGGTGCCGATTCCTAAATGGTACAGCGATAGGAAAACTGAAGTTCACTTTTGTGTGGACTATAGAAGGCTCAACTCTGTGACCAGATGCACACCCTTCACATTATGTAGATGCTCTTGTTGATGAGGTTGGCACTGCCAAACACATGAGGACCATTGACATCACTGCCGGGTACTAGCAGGTTTGCATGACTGCCAGGTCCAAGTAAAAGGTCAGCATTTTCAACATCAGCAGGGCACTACCAGTTCACATTTATGCCCTTTTGGTTAATAAATGCTCATATTGATATGCTATGATATGATATGGCATTTATAACGTGCCTATACACAAGTGTTTCAAGGTGCGATGAGGCAAGGGAGGGGAAACAAAGGGAGGACAGAGACAACAATCTTACTAGCTAGGTGACTTTGAGATCGTGCAAGTGCAGGGGAGGGGTGAGGGAGAAAGTGCGGGGGAAGGGGTGAGTGGGCAGTGCAGTACATAGGGTTACAGTAAAATAAATAAAATAAAATAAATAAAACAATAAATAAAAAGTGCGGCCCGCTGGTGGCAAGTGCAAGGGTAAGTGCAGACATCAGGTGTCAAGTGCTGGTAGGGGGCTGTAGGGATATAGAAACAGCCCCTGAGTGCAAGGTTTGCCAGGGGGGCAGTGCAGGTGTGCAACTGGCAGGGAGGTGATATGGGCCCGAGATCAGAGGGTAGGCAAGTAACCAGTGCAGTTTCAGTTTCAGCAAGGAGATCAGCAGGGGAGAGGAAGCGAGCAAGCAGAAGGAAAGAGAAAGGTCTTGAGGTGCTTCTGGAACAGTAGATGGTTCTCCTCAAGTTTCAGAGAGACAGGGAGGCTGTTCCAGAAGAGGGAGGCCCCAGCCGAAGAAAGATATCTACCACCAACTCGTTGCTTGGAGAAGCGACTGACCCTGAGGGATTTGGAGGTGTATGAGTGAAGATATTTAGCAAGAGATAGTTGAAGGTATTGTGGCCACAGGCCCCAGAAGGCCTTGTGGACAATGCAGAGAGTTTTGAACTTAATCCTTGCCGTGACTGGGAGCCATTGCAGAGATTTCACTCCTGGAGAGATATGAACCCTGGGCTTGAGGCCAAGGGCAAGTCTTGCAGTCCTGTTCTGGATGAGTTGCAGAGGGCAGAGAGTAGAGCCAGGCAGATTTAGAAAGAGGCTGTTGCAGTAGCACAGCCTAGAGAGAACAAGAACTCTGGAGACAGTGAGCTTCTGGGGGAAGGAGAGAAAAGGAACAATACATCTGAGGAGGTGCAGCTGGTAGTGTGAATTCTTAGAGACATCGGATATGTGAGGAGAGTGTGGAGTCGAAGATGACTCCAAGGTTTTTAGCCTCACAGGTGGTAGCAGGAAGAGTGCCAAGAGAGGCCGAGCAGAGAGTGACAGGAAAGGAGGGAGCAGGTGTTCTGAAGAGGAGAATCTCAGTCTTACTGGCATTAAGGCAGAGATCATTGGCGGCACACCACTCATGGATAGCGGAAAGACAGTTAGACAGTCAGAGATGAGAGAAGGACAAAAGGTGGCAGAAGGGAACCTGAAAATGAGTTGAGTGTCATCTGCATAGCACTGAATTTTGGGGCAGAGAGCGGCAAAGAGGTGGGCAAGAAGTGCCAGGTATTGGTTGTACAGCCAGGGAGAGAGGTTAGACCCCTGGGGAACACCACAGGTAGAGGTAGAGATAGAGCTGAGGAAGGACCCAAGTTGGACCTGGGAGGGTCGATCAGAGGGGAAAGAAGTCAGTCAAGCCAGGGCCTGATCAGTGATACCCAGGTTATCACACAGACGGTTGAGCAGGATGGCATGGTTGACTGTGTCAAAGGCAGAAGAGAGATCAAGTAAGATAAGGACACATGGGGTGTTTAAATCGAGGTTGGAGAGCAGGTCTTCATGGATGTTCAGGGGAGCAGCTTCTGTAATTCTGGCAGCTCTGAAGCCAGACTCCATGAATGGTCATGGAGACAACCAACAGATTCAGTGTGAAGATTAAGCTGGGAGTAGGCCAGCTTTTCCAGGAGTTTGACCAGGAAAGGAGTGATGGAGATTAGCAGTAAATAGCCCGGCAGAACGGGTCGGTGGAGGGTTACTTAAGAAGAGGGTGCACAAGGGAGTGCTTCAGGGGGGGTAGTCAAGACTCTTTTGGCAAAGGAGTGGTTGCAGAAATCAGCCAGAGCAGGGGCAAGGTGTCAATGTGGTTCTTGATGGTTTTGGAGGAACACGGGAGAACCTGTTTTGACAATACTTTCATAGATCGGACTTGTCTAGAAACCTCATCTGGGGAGAACAAGGGAAAGGCAGAGAAGGAGGGAGGAGAGGTGGCCAAAGAAGGGCAAGAGGAAAAGCAGAGAGTAGAGGGAGGAGGGGGAGAGGAAGAGAGAGAGGACAGTATGTCCTGAGTTTTAGAGATGAAATAAGAAGCTGGGCCGTGCAGAGGGCCTGGGAGGGGACAGGAGAGGAAGAGACTGCAGCAGGATTGGCCAGTTACTTGCAGATTTGAAAGAGTTCGGCTGAGTTGTTAGATGCCGCAGAGATGTGGGCTTGGATGTGAGCTCACTTCTTGGTACGTACAGAGAGCTGGTATTGCCTTTGGAGCAGGCAGCAGGCAAGTTTGGCAGAGGATGTAACGAAAGCACGGCATTTCCTCTCTGTCACCCTGAACTTGCACTTAAGGGTGATGAGGTCTGAGTCGTACCAGGAGTTGCACTTGGCTTTGGGCTTCAAGCAGATCCTCCTGAAAGGGGCAAGAACATCGAGAGTATCAGATATAGTAGAGTGGAGCATGGAAAGGGCTGTGTATAGGGTGTGAGTCAGCCAAATGGTGAGTGGGGGGTAAGAAAGTGGCATCGAAAGCCTCAACTGACACACACTTCAATGGTTGAATAACCGATAAAGTAGGTGGCAGTCCTGGAGTTGGCTAGGCCTGAGGGGTAGATAGGGTGATCTGGGAGAAAAAGAGAAAGTGATCACTCCAGGAGAGAGGAGTGTTGAGAGGAAAAGAAAGGGGAAGTTCTGAAGAGATCAGAACATCCAGAGTGTGCCCTGCAGAGTGAGTCGGGCCAGAGGGGAGAATAGAGAGTGAGAGTCAGAGAGGTCACGAAAGAGTCCAGAGGAAGGACAGGAGGCAACGAGGTGGATGGTAAAGGCCAAGAGAGAAGGGGAGAGGTCTGCCCACTCAGAGAGGAAGGAGGAGATCTGACCAGGTGGCCGATAGATGGTAGCCACAGTAATGGAATGGCTAGGAGAGAGAGAGAACCTGCAGATGAGGCATTCGAAAGAGGAGTAGGCCTGCATAGGAATGACAGAGGCAGGAACCCACTCAGCGAAGATCAGGGATACACCCCCTATGGAATGATTGCATCTGGTTGCAGAGAGGATCTTTTAGCCATCAGGGAGGACAGTGTCAAAGCTTGTGACAGAGCTGGCTGTTAACCATGTCTCTGTGAGACTGAGGACATCGAGGTCAAGTTCTTCCAGGAGGCGGCAGATGTCAGAGGGGTGTTTGACAGCTGAGCGAGAGTTGAGAGTGGCAATATGGAGAAGGTTTCCGTCCTTGAAAGACTTCTGGGGGGGGGTACAAATCAGAGTTACGCCCTGCGGAGGTGTAGAAGAAGCCAGAGGGGGGAAGAAGAGGAAGGAGGAGAGGGCAAGGTAGCCAAGGAGGAGACAGTGGGGGGAGGCAAGGAAGTCATGGGTGGAAGAGAGGGACAGCAGGAGAGGAAAGGAAATTCATGAGGCATGTGAATCATCTATCAAAGAGGAGATAGTTGGCGTGAGGGCCTTGGACCATGACTGTACCATTCAGGTAAACATTAATTAGGACCTTATAGGAGTGAAAGGGGGCCAGGAGGGCCCCCCACCGGGTGCCACCATTAATGGCAGAAGAAGAGAAAGGAGAAAGCACAGAGTCGATATGAAGAGTCCATAGGTCTGGTGAGGGAACAACAAAAAGGATCTCGGTGAGGGTTTGCCTGGAGGAGGCACTGGTATAGGTGTCAGCGATAGCGAGGCCTGAGTTGGAGACCAGGATGTCCTTTTTAAATGTCTTCCTACCAGATTTGGTGAGGAGAGCAGGATAGTCGATGGAGAAGCAGTAAGAAAAGATAGGAGAAACAGAGAGCAGGTAGGGAGAGAAGAGAAGAAGAAGAAAGGTGGTGGGAGGGGAGGAGGTGGGGAGATACTAGGTAAGGACACAGGGAGGGGTGCAAGCAAACGAGACAGTGAGGGACACGACAGTAGTTGACAATTGAACAATATCACAAGAGCTAAGACAATAGTGGTGCATTATGCTAAATGAACGATTTGCTAAGAAGCCTAAACCAACAACATCAAGGAAAAAGTAGTTGGCAAATGAGAACCTAGAGGAAGGAAGAGTGTAACGGAACACACAGCAGTACAGAATAGGACAGGGCAGTCAGTGAGGCGAATACGAAAACAACAGAAAAACCAACACAGGAGAAATCTGCGAAAGCGGACCTAGATGAGGGAGGAATAGAAAGAGGAATACAGGCAGTGTAAGCAAAACAGGGCAGTCAGTGAGGAAACCAACAGCAATGAACAGAGATGACCTAAGTAGGCAAGGACAGGACAGTATGAAAAGCAGTGATCAGGGCAGTCCAGACAGTGTAGAGGGCGCGTGGGAGCGGGGGGGTGTGAGAGGGAGGTGCAAGCAGGTGTGCGGAGCACGCAGTCAGGAAATGCAAGGAAGTTGTGAGACGCGTGCTTGCTAAGGGAGTTGCAGGAACCCTGCAGTCAAGGATAGCGCTGCACCATAAGGCCAGCGTGGGGAAATGCACAGGGCACGGAGTCAGGGAATGCGAAGAATATGCGAGGACACATGGTAGGGGAGGTTGTGAGGAACCGCGCAGTCCAGGATTGCGAGGGACCAAGCGGCCAGCACGAGGCAATGTGCTTGGCACGCGGTCAGGGAACGCAAGGAAGATGCAAGGGCATGCGATAGGGGAGAATGTGAGGAACCACGCAGTAAAGGATTGTGAGGGACCACGCGGGCAAGCGTGAGGCAGGGAATCATGAGGAAGTGATGAGGACACGCGATCAGGGGCGTTTCGAGGAACTGCACAGTCAAGGATTGCGAGGGACCATGCAGGCAGAGGATGGTAAACCAGTTCCCAATGCTCTAGCTGATTTCAATGATTTCGATGGTTTTGCAGTCTTCAGCCATGCCTGGTAAGACAAACTATCCCATCTAAAGGAGGTGTCCAAGCCATGCAACATGCTGACTTGACTGTCAATGCATCAAAGAGCCAGCTAGGGCAGGGTAATGTGACGTACTTAGGATACCAAGTGGGTGATGGAAAGAAACCGCCTCTTCCGGCAAAGTACAAGTGTTTCAGGATTGGGACATCCATACCACTCAGAGCAAGGTGAGGGTATTCCTTGGCCTCAGCGGGTACACTAGCCTTTAAGAGTTATGGGACCATTGCCATTCCCCTGAATGATTTAACCTCAAAGAAAATGCAAACGTAATTCACTTGGACGTCTGCTGTCCAGAATTTGAGAGCCTCAAAGATGGTTTGTGCATGGCCCAGGTTTTAAAGATACTGGATTATCTCACCTATGGTGCTGAAACTTCCTTCAACTTCAAAGCTAGAAACTGGGCAATTCTAGAAGGCCATTTTTGGAAAGGGGGGCCCTGGGGGAAACGCAAAGCGTTTCCCACCGGGGAAGTTTTTGGCGCTGCACACGGCCAGCGAGTGGCTGTGGGGGCAGAGCGCCCCTCTGGTGTATTTAAGGGGGCATGGAAGGTTCGGGAGGCAGGCGACGGTTGGACTTGGCGATTGTGAAGTCCTGTCGCCTGCTCCCGAGCCTTCACTGTAGCTGGGCCTAGGGTGTCGAGGAGGAGGTGAGGTAGGGGCTGGACAGGGTTTAGTGGCGGGTGGTCAGGTATAGCAAGGTAGTGGGGCGAGCTGACGGCGGCGTTAGCATATTAAAAAAAAAATAATAATATATATAGTTGTGCCATTTTGGGGGTATCGTAAATAAGTTACCCCCCCTCTCTTACCGTAACCGCCGTCTGTGGGTGGGTTGATCAGGGCGGGCGGGTTGATCAGCTGGGGCCGCGGTGTCTCTTCCGGGGTTTTGGGTTGCCTGGGAGGGAGCCGGGGCGCCGCGGATTGGGGAAAGAGGCACTTCCCTCATTGGGCAGTTAAAAAGGGGGTCCCCGGAGTGTTGTGAGGACCCGGTGCCGGCTCCGCTTCGTTCCGGGCTTCGTCCCGGGCGCGCTTGTGCAGTGGTGAGGCTGGGGTGGCCATTGTCGGAGCCCGTGTGTTTCGGGCTTGCTAGGCCTAGTGCGCGGTGACGTTCTTTGGTCTTTAGGGGGCAGAGCGGTCCTCTTAAAGGGACCGCTCCTTTTTTGCTTTGAAGGAGCTGCAGGGCACTGCGGTGCGGCGGGTGGGCCACCAGGGGGCGGGCTGCAGAGGAAAGAATCTGCACAGAGGTGCCCAGGAGTAAAAAAAAAAAATAATAATAATAATAATAAAGGAACAGGAGAGAAAGGAAAGGGTTTTTTCTGGGGGGTTCCCAGCATCAGGGGTGAGCGGGGGGGGCCCTGTGGGGGTCTACTAGTAGGTTAGCAAGAGATCTAGTAGGAGGGGTTTCTCTCCGGGCCTGGGGGGTGTTGGCGAGGTGGGGGGGGTTTATTAAAAAAAAAAAAAAGGTTAGATAGCGATAATAAGGTGGTTGGGAGCAGGGGTTATTTAACTCCTTTGGTATTTAGCGGTTAGCGCAGTTTCTTTGGGGGTTTCGCCTCTATTAGGGGCTCTTCTTTCCACAGGTAGGTCCCGGCTGGGGGGCTTAGGTAGCGGGGAGCGACAAGGGGCGTATTTTAGTGCACCAGTAAAGGTTGGTGCACGATGGTGGGACAAGGTGCAAGCAGGGAGGGGTTGGTGGATGCGAGGGCGCTGAGGGAGGCCCTGGCCATAATTAGCAGGGCAACTAAGGCCCAGCTGGAGGGGGCGGTGGGGGAGGTCACGGGTGAAGGGGAGACAAGTGGGGGTAGGCCGCAGCGGAGAGCGGCAGCTGATGGGGCTCTCGCGGCAGTGGTGGCTTGCACCCCCGCAGTGGGGAGAGGGGAGGTTTGGGAATCCAGGGGCAGGAAGGTGAGGAGGGAGATAGGGCGTCCGGGGAAGAAAGGATTTCGGGTGGGTAGCCACGGGGGGAGGGAATGAGGGATAGCACTAAGGGAGCAGCGAGTGCGCAAATGGAGGTGGCTCAAAGGAACCACGGTGGGGCTATGGTGGAGGTGCAGAAGGGGGTGCAAGGGCAGCGGGGAAGAGGGTGGAAATACCTACGGAAGAGTGCGGGTGGGAGAAAGAGAGGGAGGTCCCCATCAATTGAGGTGGAGAAGGCGGGGTACGGAACGGCCCCCCCGGGTAGGGTGAGTGAGGGCGGAGGGCGCTGCGCAGCCCCCGCTGGTCAAGTGGAAGTAGAGGGTTTGAGAGCGGCCTCTACTCGGTCAGCGTGCGGAGAGCCTAGAGGGTGCAGCACGGCCCCTAGCAATGAAGACCCCAGGGTGGAGGTTGGAGCGCCTCGCCCGAGAGAAGAGGACCAGGCAGGGGTTTCCACGGCCCTGCTGAGAAGACGTCAAAGGAGTGGTGGGGTGGACACCCCGGGCTCGCAAGAGGAAGAGCAACTCAACTGGGGCACGAGCTCGCAGCCACAATGGTATTTGATGGGTGATGAAATTGGTTTTGAGGATTATGTGGGGCAGTGGGAGGTGGATGGTTATAGGACGGCGGGGGAAAGGTGGGAGGAGAGAAGAAGTTGGTCTGGGGATATGGAAAGACAGGCACAGGGGGGTCAGGGGGCAAGAGGGCGGGGGAAAGGTTGGCTGGGCGAGTCTGCTGACATGTTTTGTCCCCGCAGTAGGAGCCCGATAAGGAAGGAGATGAGGAGCATTGGTGTGGACGCAAGACAGCAGACGGCAGGTGCGGAAAGAGGTGAGCGGGAAAGGGAATGGTCATCTGCATGGCAGAGAGGGGTCCCAAGAGGGGGGACGGGAAATGAAGGGTCGGGTTTGCAAGGGCTAAGGAAAGAAGTGGGGGTACAAGCCATGGGACACTTGGGGGTCGAGAAGGACATCTGCTCTGTGGAGGTCCAAACGGATAAGGTGGGGGAGCCATTGGTGCTCGAGGGGCAAGCTGGGAAAGAAAAGGAGTTGGAAGTGAAGGGAAAGGAGAAAAAACTGCCATACATGGGGATAACAAAACCTTTGGGGGCACACTTGATGGCGGCGACCGGGGAGAAGATTCAGGGGGGGGAATTTGTAGATGTTTTTAAATTGCCCCATAGGGAGGTGAGAGCTAAGGAGGGGTCTAAGGAAGAAGAGAGGGAGCTAGCTGCGCGCCCAAGGGTACCGGTGACGATTGAGAATTGGACGTCGGCATTTATCATTTATGCGAGTGTTTATTGTGAAAAATTCCCTGAGCGTTGTGTGGCCCTACTTAAATATATGGACGTAATTCGGAAGGCTTTCATGAGTTTTGGGGGTTTTGCATGGGTGAGGTATGACGAGGAATTCAGAGTGAGAATGGCGGAGGACAGTCAAGCGGTCTGGGGGGAGATAGACATGGATCTTTGGCTGCAATGGATGGCTCCAACGAGGCCTGCCCCGACATTGCACACAGCAAGTGGGCTGCCGGTGCCCTACCGGCCCTTTCTTGGTCGCCCCGCCCATGAAGGGGCGGGGGGAGGGGGCAGAGGGCAGTCCTCAGCAGCATGTTGGGCGTTCAACAAGGACGGCTGCACAAGGACCCTGTGTAGGTTCAGGCACGGGTGTAGCAAGTGTGGTGGAAAACACCCTCTTACGCAGTGCTTCCAACAGGGAGACAGGGGGAGGGGGAGAGGTTCAGGTAGAGGGGTTGTGGGGAAAAGCTTTTACGCCAATTAAGGTGGGGGTTCTGCAAAAATGGTTGCAATTTTATCCGGACAGGGATGGGGCGAAGATTTTGAGTGAGGGGTTCAGTCAAGGTTTCAGATTGGGGTATCAGGGCCCAAGGGTGCGCCGGTGGGCTGAAAATTTGAAGTCAGCCAAAGAAAATGTTGAAGTGGTAAGGCACAAATTGAGCAAAGAAATAGCGGCGGGAAGGATCCTGGGGCCATTCGATGACCTGCCGGGTGACCTAGTCATATCCCCATTGGGGGTGGTGCCCAAGAAAGCTCCGGGGGAGTTACGATGAATACACCATTTGTCTTGGCCGGGGGGCATGTCAGTGATGATTTCATTTCCCCGGAAGAATGTGGGGTTGTATATGCAAGTGTTGACCAGGCAGTGGAGCTGGTAAGGAAAGAAGGGCGGGGGGCCTTCATGGCCAAGTGTGACATCAAAGCGGCGTTCAGGTTACTGCCGGTGCATCCGGATGATTTTTGGTTGCTAGGTTTACAGTTTGAGGATCGCATATACATAGACAAAGCCTTGCCAATGGGGTGCGCAATTTCCTGCGCGCTGTTTGAACGATTCAGCTCATTCCTACAGTGGGTTTTTTCATTTAACTCGGGTTGGGAGAGTGTGCTGCACTATCTGGACGATTTTCTGTTCATTAGCGGGGCAGATAGAGAGGGTGAGTGCAGAGGGATGCTAAAGTTGTTTCAGGAGATAATGGAGGAGTTGGGTGTGCCGTTAGCGGAAGACAAAACAGAGGGGCCTGCAGTGGTATTGACATTTCTGGGTATTGAACTGGACTCAGTGGCCATGACCTCACGCTTGCCGCACGACAAGGTGAGCAAACTGGTGGTGTTGCTGGAAAAGGCGGTGGGGGCCAAGAAAATGACGCTGGTTGACATGCAGAGATTGGTAGGGCATCTGAATTTTGCATGTAAGGTGGTAGCCCCAGGAAGGACGTTTTGTAGGAACATGGCGAGGGCTATGGCGGGAGCAAAGTGCCCACATCACCGGATAAGAGTACCGGGGTCAGTGCGGGAGGACTGCAGAATTTGGCTGCGTTTTTTGGAGAAGTTTAATGGGGTGTCAATGTGGTTGCAGGAGAACCCGGTGACATGGGAGGTACAGATATTTTCGGACGCAGCAGGAGCAGGGGGTTTCGGAGTGTTTTGGGGGGGGAAATGGTGTGCGGAGAAATGGCCTGAACTGTGGTTGAAGGAGGGAAGGAGTATAGCATTCCTTGAGTTTTTCCCATTACTGGTGGCATTGGAGTTATGGGGGAAGGATTTGCGGGATAGGAAAGTGAATTTCAATGTTGACAATGAATGCGTGGTCCACGTGGTAAACAGGCAGTCAGCTAGGGATCAGAGGGTGGCAAGACTCATGAGGGAGTTTGTGCTGAGATGCATGGAACTGAATGTGGTGTTTAAGGCAACACATGTGCCAGAGAAGGATAATGGCATTGCTGATGCATTATCTCGTTTTCAATGGCAGAGATTCCGTGGATTGGCTCCAGAAGCGGATCAGGAGGGGCAGCAGATTCCAGAAGAGCTGTGGAAGATAGGAAGATGAGAGCACTGGCTTTGGTGGAGGGTTCATTGGCCGGGGCGTCTAAGGGGGCATACAGGAGGGCCTGGGAGGATTTTATTGGGGGGGGGAGCGCGTAGTTGGAAGGGCAGATGGGATGCAGAAGAGAGGAGGAGGGATGATTTCGTGAATTTCCTCCTGAGGTGTATGGACAGGGGCTGGTCAAGAGCGACTATAGCGGGGAAGTTAGCAGGAATTGCCTTTTACGGGAAGTGGTTTTGGGGTTTCCAGCCGAGTGGGGGGGAAATGGCGAGTAGGATGTTGGAAGGATGGGCAAGGGAAATTAAGAGGGACAAGGACAGGAGGAGGCCAATATCGGCGGAACTGCTGCAGAGGTTGGTTAAGGCAGTAGGGGGAGTTTGCTGGTCGGTATGGGAGGGGGAGCTGTTTGCGACATGTTTTACGTGGTTATTTTTCGGGACCTTTCGGGTTTCGGAGTTGGTGGGGGGAAAAGGGGGGTCTGGGGGTTTGCAGTGGGAGGATGTGCACATTACAGAATTGGGTTTGGACATAAGGATTAATAAGTCTAAAACGGACCAGAAGGGAAAGGGTTCCTGGGTTTTGTTGGGGCGGGGGAGCAAGGATTTACGCCCAGTGCTGGTAGGTAGGTTGTGGAAGGAGCGGTGTGGGGGGAAGACAGGCTTGGTGTTCAAGCATGAGGATGGGTCATCGGTTTCAGCAGCACAAGTTTTAGGGTTATTGCGGAAGGCTCTGCGGGTGTTCGGAGAAAAGGGCGAGGAGTTTGGTACACATTCATTCAGGATAAGCGCAGCATCAGAGGGAAAGAGGTTGGGTTTCACGGAGGATAAGGTGAAAAGTTTGGGGCGGTGGAAGTCTGGGAGATACAAGGGGTACGTCAGGGATTTTCATAAGGGGGATTGTTGAAGGAAAGGGGTAAAAGTGGGCTGACAACAACATGGGGTTGGTATTGTATTGTGGTGGTAATTTTGTAATTTCTTTTTCAGATGCTGTGCGAAAGGAGGGGGAGTTGGCGCAAGTGTGGATTGTCGGCCATTCAATTGTTAAATGGGCTGGGAAAGAAGCGGAGAAAAGGGCTATGGGCAGGCAACTGGGGTGTAGCTATAAGGATGTGGTGGTAAGATGGCACGGGTTAGGGGGCCTGCGCTGGGACCAGTTGCTGCCTATGCTGGCGGGGTTGCGGGAGCGCTATGGGGCGCCGGAGGTGTTGATTATTCACGCTGGGGAGAATGACTTGGTGAGGGATACTGGGGTGGCCCTGCTAAGGAAAATGAAAAGGGATTTGGTTTGGGTGCGGGAAATGTGGCCTCTAGCGGAGGTGTTGTGGACTAAATTGTTGCCGCGTAGAGTATGGAGGGGAGCGAGGAGCGAGGGAGCTATAGAGCGGGCCGGGGATCAACAGAGAAATGGTGAAGTTTTGTGCCTCTGTGGCAGTACAGGTGATGGAACATAAGGAAATAGTGTATGAAGGCTTTATGATTTTTAGGGAGGATGGGGTGCATTTGTCGGTTTATGGGAACAATCACTATTTGGCGGACTTGTGCTGTTGGCTGGGAGATTGGTTGAAGAGTTGGAAATAAAGGAAGGTGGTTGGGGGGGGTGGGGCAGAAAGAACACCTCGGGAGAGGGTTTTTCTGGTGCAGGGGGCATGGCCCCTTTTGATGTGGGGGGAGGGAAGCACAATGGGGGAATGACAAGGGAAAGGATGGGGTGGTGCTGTTTGCACAAGCGGGCCACCCCGAGGGAACAGGTATTGAGCCTGGAGGGGCATGGCCCCAGGGAGAAAGCGGGACGCCTGGAAAAGGGGTAAGGAGATGGTAGGGTCCAAGGGACAGTTAGGGAGGAAATGGCTTTATTTAATTATTTAATTGTTGGGGGAAATGAAAATGTGTAATAAGTTAATTGGTTGTTTAAATATTTCGTTAGTCTGTAAGGCCATGGAGCCAGGTAAGCGTTAATTGTAAGCTTTGGCCTGTCACATTAAAGCGACCTTTTCCACTTTTAAATGAGACTGGGTTTTTGTGCAGTAAGCCAAAAGGGGGGCCCCGGGGAAGTTTTTGGCGCTGCACACAGCCAGCGAGTGGCCGTGGGGGCAGAGCGCCCCTCTGGGGTATTTAAGGGGGCAGGGAAGGTTCGGGAGGCAGGCGACGGTTGGACTTGGCGATTGTCCCGCCCTCCCACCCCTTCATTTGGGATTAGGTCTGGGGTTTGGTTTATTAAAGAGGGGGGACCATTGGATGTTGGTTTGGTTGGGGTTTTTACGTCCCAGGGCGGTTTGTTAGGGAGTTTTTTGGTAGGTTAAGGGGCGACTGGCTGGTAGTTTTGTGTGACAGGTCGGGACAGTAGAGAAGTTGTGATGTAAAATGTATGTTGCTGATGTGGCAGGTCAGTCTGGCTGCAGGTCATAGGAAGGGGGAGATTG
Source organism: Ambystoma mexicanum (assembly GCF_040938575.1). Taxonomy (NCBI): domain Eukaryota; kingdom Metazoa; phylum Chordata; class Amphibia; order Caudata; family Ambystomatidae; genus Ambystoma; species Ambystoma mexicanum. Next base: position 262,077,356 of record NC_090921.1, on the reverse strand, counting down.
GTGTAGAGGGGAGTCTGAGGGGTATTGAAGTGGGTCTGGGCTCCGGGGGCATGGCCCCTTTTGATGTGGGGGGAGGGAAGCACAATGGGGGAATGACACGGGAAAGGAGGAGGTGGTGCTGTTTGCACAAGCGGGCCACCCCGGGGGAACAGGTATTGAGCCTGGAGGGGCATGGCCCCAGGGAGAAAGCGGGACGCCTGGAAAAGGGGTAAGGAGATGGTAGGGTCCAAGGGACAGTTAGGGAGGAAATGGCTTTATTTAATTATTTAATTGTTGGGGGAAATGAAAATGTGTAATAAGTTAATTGGTTGTTTAAATATTTCGTTAGTCTGTAAGGCCATGGAGCCAGGTAAGCGTTAATTGTAAGCTTTGGCCTGTCACATTAAAGCGACCTTTTCCACTTTTAAATGAGTCTGGGTTTTTGTGCAGTAAGCCAAAAAATACACTTCGTCTTCCTAAAGGCACGCCAATACAGGCAATACGCAGAGAGTTGGGTCTAACCTCTATGCAAGCCATTGTAGAGTGGAAGACACTCTCATTCTACAGAAAATGCATCGAAGAAAACCCTAAATGGGGTTTTAAATGCCTAAAAAAAGCTCTTACGGGCGAACTTGATCCACTCTTAACCGCTTAGCAAAAAGAATGTTGAAGTCTTCTAGACATCATAGGAGAGGAAGCAGATACTCTGATCAGTAACCCGGATAAAGTTAAAACAAAGCTATACTCCTGTGACTGGTTCAGGACCGAGAAAGAATGGTTAACATGTAAAACTTATGGAAAACCATGGGGAGACAGTAAAAAGCCAAATTCTCTACCTGGCTACCTGAAATTGTTCCCTCGCTGGTACTTTAGAGACCAATTTATTAGATTTCGGCTCAACCTGATCAAAACAAGTGAAACTACTTGGTCACGAAATCACGCAGCATCTGTGAATTGTAGGTTATGTCAGAACCCAGAGTCGATAGAAAATCTGTATCACCTATTGATGGTTTGTCCAACCCTATCGCCACAAAGGGCTATTTTCAAGATCCCGATCATCACAAAGTATGGACACAAATCAAGGGAGCTATGGTGGAAAATTCTACAATCTGGGGAAAAAATGTCAGTATCCTTGGCTGTAGTTAAATTCTCCATTTCCATACAGAAACAGCTATCAACATTCAAAGGACTGTGACCTTGATTCTAAAAGTCAATTGGAACTTATTTCAAAGTCAATAGACTTTGTTTCCTTCTTTTTCTATTCTTATCGTGTAATCTTGATAAAAGGTTGTCAATTGTATAACCACATATCTGAAATAAAATAATAAAATGAAAGATCCTGGATTGTGGCCAGGAATGTATTAACTAGGCAGACACCTGTACATTTGGAAATGGATCCGTTTTAGCGCATCTTAACTCAGACAGTGTTGAACAACCTGTTGCTTACATTAGCAGGTGACTGACCAACACAGAGAAACTGGATCACAATTGAGAAGGAGGCTTTTGCAGTAGTTTGACTTGTTTGCAAGTTGTATCTCTACATTTTTAGATCTCACTTTATTGTTTAAACAGACCATGGGCATCTTAGGTGGTTAAATGGCATGCAGTGAGAGAATCCAAAAATGTTCTGGTGGACCATTTCCTTACAAGGATTCCACATGGATATCCAGTTCAAAACCTGTCTCTCAGCATTCCATTGTCCATGGCCTCAGTCAATACTATTAACATAATGATGAGGTAGTCCATTAGAATGGTGGTACTGAACCATGTTTGGCTCAGGGGCATGTGACAGAATGCCACCTGTGAGGTCAGAATAACCTGAGAATGTTTTATTTGTATTAATGAAATAATGCAGGTAGCCCTGTCTCTGAAAGTGAGGTCTGCTAATCAGACACCCCTTCACAAAGTGTCATGTTATAAAAACATAGTTCACTGACGCGACTTTGGTGAACTCTCTTTCGACAGCTCTCAGCAGCCACCATGTGGTTTTGCAACATGGAAGTCACAAAGTGACATGCACATTACTGCCAGCAATTGTTGGAAGCAAAGTTCCAGAATGCCAGTATATAACTTTCCCTGTGGGCAATGTTGAGCCTAAATTATATTAAATAATTGTGGGCTATAGAAGCAGTTGGAAGATGAAAAACCTAAACAGGCAAGGGTTGTCACCTTCCAGGGAGGCAGGAGCTGCCCCAGGCTGCAGGCAAAGATCCAGTGCTTCACATGCCATACCTTGCCAGGCCAAGGGATGGCACAACAGGGTGTTAATTATCAGAGACCTTTGATGTGGGCAGAGGAAGAAGGCAGAGTAGAGTACCTCAGGAGAGGACTTCCTAGCTAGACAGGAATTCCACCATCTTTGATTTTCCTAGGGCTCCCACTTCCAATTTCCTATGGAGAAAGCACTCTGGGTATGACATCACCAAAACAGAAGATTCTGAAACAACAGTCAAGTTTAGACTGCAGTGGTATTTTGCCTATATATGAGGGGAGACCCTCGCCTTACTGGATTCATTGTTGAACAATTGGAGAAGAAGAATGCATCTGGAACCTGGTTGGGAGTACAGCTGCCTTTGACAATCACAACTTGTTTAATCTGCTGCAGAGACATCTAGCCTCTGACTCAACCCATCACCTGCCAGCGCAATAGCACTTGCATGCTCTATATCATCTTTCAGCCGATTGCCAGAGAACAACTGCATCGCAATATTGGACTTTTTCAAACTGCCTTGTAGGAATTCACTGAATTGTTGGATAATTTTGAACTAACTCAACTGTCTCGACGCCCCCGATCCAGTTGGAATCTTTGCACTGAAATGTCTTTATGTCGATTTATGTCGATTCGACCCATTTAAAGCATCTTGAAGCCTATGGTCACGGGAGGATAGCTCAGCGGCAACGTGCTCACCTTGGAAGAAAGACACCACATCGGTTCGATCCCCGGGTCCGTGCTTAGATACCTCCGGGTATGAAGCAAGTTATAAATAACATACCAGATCACATCTTGATGCTGTTGAGCGCCAAGGACAGGCATTTCAAGGTATTTGAATTGGTCCTGTCTCCCTGACCCATGTTAAATGGCCCTAGTGACTTATAAGACTCAATTTTTTTTATAGTGTTTGATTAGTTTGTTTTTATTGTTAGTTTAATTAAAGTACTCTAGTTTTATACTACTGTGTTTGAATTGGACATTCTTCTATTTTAATTCCACAGTACTACTGCTGTTTTGTCTACTTCTGAGACAGCTCACATCCAACCTGAAGTGTGTAGCCTGCCCTCGGCCTGTGCTACCCTAAAGGCAAAAGGAAGTTTACCTGTTGGCCTGTGCCTGTTTCACCATTATAATTGGGATTCCTGCTGGTTTACTTCTTTTTTTCCTTCTTTTTCTTTTCTTCTCGTTTAATCTTGATAAAAGGTTGTCAATTGTATAACCATATATCTTAAATAAAAAATATCTTAAATAAAATAATAAAATAAAAGATCCTGGATTATGACCAGGAATGTATTAACTAGGCAGACACCTGTACATTTGGAAATGGATCCGTTTTAGCGCATCTTAACTCAGACAGTGTTGAACAACCTGTTGCTTACATTAGCAGGTGACTGACCAACACAGAGAAACTGGATCACAATTGAGAAGGAGGCTTTTGCAGTAGTTTGACTTGTTTGCAAGTTGTATCTCTACATTTTGTAGATCTCACTTTATTGTTTAAACATACCATGGGCATCTTAGGTGGTTAAATGGCATGCAGTGAGAGAATCCAAAAATGTTCTGGTGGACCATTTCCTTACAAGGATTCCACATGGATATCCAGTACAAACCTGTCTCTCAGCATTCCATTGTCCATTTCCTCAGTCAATACTGTTAACTTAATGATGAGGTAGTCCATTAGAATGGTGGTACTCAACCATGTTTGGCTCAGGGGCATGTGACAGAATGCCACCTGTGAGGTCAGAATAACCTGAGAATGTTTTATTTGTATTAATGAAATAATGCAGGTAGCCCTGTCTCTGAAAGTGAGGTCTGCTAATCAGACACCCCTTCACAAAGTGTCATGTTATAAAAACATAGTTCACTGACGCGACTTTGGTGAACTCTCTTTCCACAGCTCTCAGCAGCCATCATGTGGTTTTGCAACATGGAAGTCACAAAGTGACATGCACATTACTGCCAGCAATTGTTGGAAGCAAAGTTCCAGAATGCCAGTATATAACTTTCCCTGTGGGCAATGTTGAGCCTAAATTATATTAAATAATTGTGGGCTATAGAAGCAGTTGGAAGATGAAAAACCTAAACAGGCAAGGGTTGTCACCTTCCAGGGAGGCAGGAGCTGCCGCAGGCTGCAGGGAAAGATCCAGTGCTTCACATGCCATGCCTTGCCAGGCCAAGGGATGGCACAACAGGGTGTTAATTATCAGAGACCTTTGATGTGGGCAGAGGAAGAAGGCAGAGTAGAGTACCTCAGGAAAGGACTTCCTAGCTAGACAGGAATTCCACCATCTTTGATTTTCCTAGGGCTCCCACTTCCAATTTCCTATGGAGAAAGCACTCTGGGTATGACATCACCAAAACAGAAGATTCTGAAACAACAGTCAAGTTTAGACTGCAGTGGTCTTTTGCCTATATATGAGGGGAGACCCTCGCCTTACTGGATTCATTGTTGAACAATTGAAGAAGACGAATGCATCTGGAACCTGGTTGGGAGTACAGCTGCCTTTGACAATCACAACTCTTGTTTAATCTGCTGCGGAGACATCTAGCCTCTGACTCAACCCATCACCTGCCAGCGCAATAGCGCTTGCATGCGCTATATCATCTTTCAGCCGATTGCCACAGAACAACTGCATCGCAATATTGGACTTTTTCAAACTGCCTTGCAGGACTGCACTGAATTGTTGGATAATTTTCAACTGACTCAACTGTCTCGATGCCCCCGATCCAGTGGGAATCTTTGCCCTGAAATGTCTTTATGTCGATTCGACCCATTTAAAGCATCTTGAAGCCTATGGTCTCAGGAGGATAGCTCAGCGGCAACGTGCTCACCTTGGAAGAAAGACACTGCATCGGTTCGATCCCCGGGTCCGTGCTTAGATACCTCCGGGTATGAAGCAAGTTATAAATAACATACCAGATCACATCTTGATGCTGTTGAGCGCCAAGGACAGACATTTCAAGGTATTTGAATTGGTCCTGTCTCCCTGGCCCATGTTAAATGGCCCTGGTGACTTATAAGACTCAACTCTCAATTTTTTTTTATATTGTTTGATTAGTTTGTTTTTATTGTTAGTTTAATTAAAGTACTCTAGTTTTATACTACTGTGTTTGAATTGGACATTCTTTTATTTTAATTCCACAGTACTACTGCTGTTTTGTCTACTTCTGAGACAGCTCACATCCAACCTGAAGTGTGTAGCCTGCCATCGGCCTGTGCTACCCTAAAGGCAAAAGGAAGTTTACCTGTTGGCCTGTGCCTGTTTCACCATTATAATTGGGATCCCTGCTGGTTTACAAGTAGTCTGGCCTGAGTAGGAGGTTTATTCACAACTCATCCCTGTACTCCTGCAGAGCAGAAGCCATTTTGTCACAGTGTGAAACATTTTCATGTTGTCTTTGCACAATATATTAGATGTAATCAGTGAACTGCGCCAATTATCAATGATACAGTAACAGTTGAGTTATATTTTTAATTCTCTTCCACAGCCTGACACGTGTTTCGAGCAAGGCTCTTTTTCAAAGGCTGTACAAAATAGCACATATATAACCAATAATACATTCATAAATGAATTTACAATATACCAATGTAGCAAACATCAAGGGGTTACAAGGGGATTAGCCAAAAAAAGGGGGAAAAATTATAAATGTATGTTACGTAATGTCATATCATTGAATTTAAAAGAACATTTCATAAAATAAACCATTTTGCATGCAACCAATTACCGTTCAATAAGAGGATCCATCCGATTACAACCCAGTAAAAAGGATGACAAAACACAAATTACAGAAGATTAGGTGTGTGCGGTGGAGAGCAACCATAGATAAAATAATGTATTGAATCAAAATAAATGGATCAAAACTGACTAGTTATATTTACCGTTGAACTTGTCCGAAAAGAAACTCTACGGCAAGAAAATAATTTGGTAAGGATTAGCTATTAACATATACGTTCAAAGACAACCAATTTAACCACATTAAATACGAAAATTGATAAAAAACAAAATCATGATTACCTTAATATTACTTGCAGTTGCAATGACCATTATATAAATACTTCAAAAATCCACGTATAAAAAGGAAATATTCCCCGTAGATTACACCACACAGCCAGTTCAGACTGAGTCACGAATCCATTGTCAATGGGTGATTGGCAATTAGCAAGAAAAAAAGAAGGAAACAGGCTCTAAGTTAGATGAAACCAACTGATTGAAATACAGGGATCGTATCAAAAGAGCAGGCGTGCCTCTTAATAGCCTGCCGGCAACAACAGTGTACAAGGAAAAGCGCGCGCGCATGATGCTACGCGTATAGTTAAAAAGAAAACTAGATCGTATAGACAACCACATGACAGAGCAAATAGCGGCGGCCATATTAGGTGAGGAAGAGGGCCGGCTCTAGTAAAATGATAATCTCTCGAGCCATATTTAACACCTTAGAATTTGCCAACAATTTATAGTAATAGCGCAATTATATTAATAGCTTATACTTGCATAATTACGTAATGATAAATTATAATAAAAAATGCCACCCCAAAAATGGTGAATACAGGTTATGCGGTAACCACACAGGTTGTCGGTGCAACTACGTCTAAGTAATCACTTAAGGCTCAATTGGATTAATTACATTCCAATTCATCTGACACATTTTCTAAGCCGATGATAAAAAGAATACTCTTGACGGTCTAAAAGAATATGTTATCACAGGTTGTACATTCAACCGCACACACCCATTAATACAACACGGGACATGCTTAAAGCAGATAAATTCCCATTTCAATAAGAATTCCAAATAAAATTAAGTAACAAAAAGAACCCAGAAATCAGGTGTAGCTACCCAAACGTCAGTGGCACAAAACCATCTTTGATTACGAAATAGAGTCATAAGAAAACATGAAATTCATGGTCGGAATTGAGTCCACGATTTACCAATCTATGTTTACAAATCAGTCTTGCCTCTAGTTGTCTAAGTCTAAGTTCCATATTGCCACCTCTTTTTAAGGGGCGTATTTGAGACAACCCAATAAATTTTAAATCCTTAAAATCATCCAGTTGATGTAAAGTCTGCCAATGCAATGCCAATGGATATTTGGCATCTTGTTTATGCAGAGAGGCCAAATGCTCCCGAATACGGATTTTGAGTGGCCTGATGGTGCTCCCAACATAAAATAAACCGCAAACACATATGATACAATACACCACAAACTTGGTGTTGCAATTAATAAACGAATTAATTACATGTGTGCCTGTTGTACCAAAATCAAGCTCCACAGATTCAAATGTATGTGAACACTGTTACGGACTTGGTCTTGATGGTCGTGTAGATTAGTAAGCCTCCGTCCCCAAGTACCACACAGACAACAAGATATTCAGTGTCTGTGCAGTCTTTGAGGCCACAGGATTTGTTGTGAGCCGTCAGGTCTGGAACCGGGAACAGCCAGAAGGACCCCTGGAGCACTGCAAGGCAATAAGTGACTATCAAAACAATGTGCGTGTAGTACAATAATACCCAGCAAGGAAAAGAGCACCGCTTACCTAGTGTATAGGAAATGACACCCAGATGGATAGTGGGGCCCTAGACGGGGCTTAGTGTGCGAGACACTGTGGATGGGCGCACACCGAGGTTTGAGGCAATCCAGGTTATGCAGCCAGGCGAACGCCTTGCAGAGGCCGGTGGCCAAGAATACCAAAACACAACGAAATCCGTGAGGCAATCCAAATCCAAGTCCGAGGTCGTAGAAATATACAAGGCCAAAGTTCAAAGGTGCCAGAGGAGTAGACAAATCAATCCAGTAGACAAATCCGAGGTCGTGACAGAGTTCAAGCCAAAGTTCACAATGCCAAGGGTTAGACAAAGGCAATCCAGTAGACAAAATCCGAGGTCGTGACAGAATCGTAGGAGCAAGGTTCAAAGTAAGGAACAAGGAACAAGAGCCGTACAGTACTGAAAGAGTTCAGCTGTGAAGCAACGCTTCCGTGTTCCTGGCCGTATTTGAATCCTTGAGAGGAATCACGTGATGCGTGTCAAGTGATGCGGAAGCGTTGTCTCCACGTGACTCCTGGTAGTGCTTGCCCTCTCACGTGATGCGTGATCGTGTTGGCCCTCTCACGTGACGCGAGGATCGTTGCAAACGATGTGGATTGTTACAGGCTGCCAGTGGGAGTCTCCATTGTGCTTTCCAGCGCTGGGATGGCCGGTAAACCCCTGTTCCAAACAGTGTCCTGGTATTGCGGGTAAGATGATGCAGTCTCCGACTGCCAGAGTGCATAAACGGGATCCCCTGATGGATTCTGGCAGAGACCTGGCGTGCGGAGGGAGCAGGGAGAGGGTGTGCGGGAGAAAGCGTGACAGAGCCCCCCCTCAAAGGCCCACGACCCCGTGGGCTAGATGGGAAGTCCCTATGAAAACGGGCAACCAGGGCCGGGGCGTGCACGTCTCGGGAAGGGACCCAGGAGCGGTCCTCAGGGCCATAACCCACCCAATCCACAAGATACTGAAGACGACCCCTGAGGAAACGAGAACCCAAAATGGCACTGACCTCGTACTCGTCAGGAGAGGACACAGAAACAGGAGCAGGAGGGGCACTAAGACGGGTAGGAGCAAGACAGGGTTTGAGGAGGGAGGTGTGGAAAACAGGGTGAATCCGCCAGGCAGGGGGAACTGAAAGGCACAAGGCCACAGGATTCAGGACTTTAGCAATCTTGTAGGGACCAACAAAGCGAGGCAGCAGCTTGCGACAGCCAGGTATATGCAAATGGCGGGTCGAGAGCCATACCCGGTCACCCACACAATATTTAGGAGCCGCCAGCCGCCTCCTATCTGCCTTGGTTTTCATCACCGCCTGGGCCTCGCGCAGGTGGGTGAGTGTCTGGGCATGGATCGCGACCAGGTCACGAGCGCAGGCGTCAGCAGCAGGAGTGGCGGAGGGGAAATCAGGAAGAGGAAGGGCACGAGGATGCTGACCGTACAAGGAATAGAAAGGGGAGAAACCAGTAGACGAGTGCCAGGAATTGTTATAGGCAAACTCAGCTAGGTGGAGCAGGTTAAACCAGGAATCCTGGTACTGGAGGGTAAGACAGCGCAGATACTGTTCCAGGGCCTGGTTCACTCTCTCGGTCTGCCCATCACTTTCTGGATAATAGGCAGAGGAGAAGCGTGAATCGATACCCAAAATGCCAGTGAGAGCACGCCAGAAACGAGACGTGAACTGGGACCCTCGGTCCGAAACAATGACCTGCGGGAGACCAAACAGACAGAAAACGGACTGAAAGAACAAACGGGCCAATGTGGGTGCTGAGGGTATTCCCGTACAAGGTATGAAGCGGGCCATCTTTGTGTAGGAGTCAACGATAACCCAGATCGTGTCGTAGCCTCGTCTGCGGGGTAGGTCAGTGATAAGGTCCATAGAGACCGTGTGCCAGGGCCTGGGCGGAACTGGTAGTGGTTGGAGCAGTCCCAGAGGCCGCCCCCTAGATGACTTGCACTGAGCACATATCGAACATGTGTTGACGTAGTTCTCTATGTCTCTCCTCATTGAAGGCCACCAGCACCACCGCTGTAGGAGTTCTAGAGTGCGTTTTTGCCCCGGGTGCCCGTTGACTGCAGCATCATGAGACCAAGCGAGTGCCTGATTGCGTGCATCGCTGGTCGGGAGAAATAGTTTCCCTTGGATAAAAGGCAACCCCTCCTGTAGTTGAACATCCCACTCATTTAAGGCGTGTGGGTGTTGGGAAACCCAGTGTCTGATGGTGGTAAGCATAGGAGGGGATGGGGTACAAACACAGATGACGTGGCCCTTTTTTAACAATGTGTCGGGAAAGAGAGGTAACGGATCCCCGCCAGGAGACCGGGAAAGTGCATCCGCCTTGCCGTGGGAGAGACCCGGCCTATGTTTCACCACGAAATCAAAAGCTGCAAGAAAGAGATGCCAGCGGACATGCCTGCTGTTTGTACACTTCAGCGTAGCTAGGTCTTGCAGATTCTTATGATCAGAATATACCACCGTCTGGTGTTTTGCCCCGATGAGGTGGTGTCGCCATGTCTGGAGGGCGTCCTTGATGGCTAACAGTTCCTTTTCGGTAACTGTATAGTGGGATTCGGCAGGAGTGAATTTCCGGGAATGATAGGCTACCGGATGGAGACGGCCTGTAGTTGGACAAGACTGGGAAAGAACTGCCCCTAATGCGAAAGAGGAGGCGTCTGCTTCTAGGATGAACGGGAGTTCTGGGTCTGGGTGTTGTAAGACCGGAGCCGAGGCAAACCTAGATTTCAGTGCCTCAAATGCCTTTTGGTGTTCGGGAGTCCAATTAAACGGAACAAGAGGGCTGGTCAGGGCTGTGAGGGGAGAAACAATAGCCGAAAAACCGGCGATAAAGCGTCGGTAAAAATTGGCGAAGCCAAGGAAAGACTGGAGCTGTTTAACATTGATCGGGGCAGGCCATTCCATGACGGCCCTAACTTTCGACGAATTCATGGAGAGACCCCCGGGGGTGATGTGAAAACCCAGGAAATCCACTTCCTTCGAGTGAAACAAGCACTTCTCAGGTTTAGCGAATAAAGCATTGTTCTTGAGACGGGATAGGACTTCTCTGACATGCATGATATGTTCTTCCAAGGAGGATGAATATATTAGTATGTCATCCAGATAGACAACAACATAGACATCAAGAATGTCAGAGAAGACTTCATTGACGAAACGCTGGAAGGTGGCAGGGGCGTTACACAGCCCGAAAGGCATTACTGTATACTCATATAACCCTTGTCGGGAGCAGAACGCCGTTTTCCATTCGTCTCCATGGCGCATTCGGATCAAGTTGTATGCCCCCCTTAGATCCAACTTAGTGAAGATGGACGCACGTGTCAGTCTATCAAGCAAGGTGGAGATAAGCGGGATGGGATACCTGTTCTTTATAGTGATGGCATTCAACCGTCTATAGTCTATGCATGGTCGTAGGTCACCCTCCTTTATAGGCACAAAAAAGATAGGGCTGGCGGCTGGGGAACAAGAGGGACGAATGTGGCCTAACCGTAGGGCTTGTTGTATATAGTCCTTCAAAACGGTTTCTTCGGAAGGGGATAATGAGTAAATCCTACCCTTTGGTATTGGCGCTTCGGGAATTAAGTCTATGGGGCAGTCATAAGGCCTATGCGGAGGGAGACCCTCTGCCGTGGCTTTATCAAAAACCGGCAGATAATCGTGGTAATCAACAGGAATACCAGCTGTAACAGCCCCCACGGTATGTGTAGGTGTGGTTGTATCAACATCCTCAATTCGAGAAGAGGCCATGGCGCCAAGAATAGCGGCGGGAGAGGTGAGTACCTCGGGTTCTGTTAAGCAGAAATGCTGACATACATCTGATTCAAACGTTACCTGCCCAGTGCCCCAATTGATCAAGGGGTTGTGTTGTCTTAACCAGGGTATGCCCAGTATGATACCAAACTGGGGTGTGGTGATAAGGTCGAAAGACATGGTTTCCTTATGGGTGTCCTGAATCACCACTTCTAGAGGGGCGGTCTGCTGTTTGATTGGTCCAGACGAAAGGGGGGTGCCGTCAACCGCTTGTACAGGCTCAGGATGTTGTTTCTGAACTAGGGGCAGATTGAGATGCTGGGCTAAAGTGATGTCAAGAAAACAGCCAGTGGCCCCTGAGTCAATCACGATGCATACGGCATGCATGACCTCCCTAGAGGGTTTCAGCAGTGCCTGTACGACTATGGGTCTAATAGGGCCAAATACGGGTCCAGTGGGGGTCAATGAAGGGCTCGCCGGTACCCCCGATCTCAAGGGCGAGCCTTCGGAAAACCCAGAGTTTTGTTTTTTGGCCGACGGGGACATTCTCTTACATAATGCCCACTAGTCCCACAGTAAAAACAGGCATTACTGGTTCTCCTGCGTTCCCGCTCAACTGAGGTTATAGGACTACGGATGCCACCAATTTGCATAGGTTCACCACCAGTGGCAGTTTGAGCGGGAGAAAGCTGACCAGAAGTAAACGTCTCTGCTTTACGTTCGGTTCTGCGGGCGTCCACCTGGAGAGTGAGATCAACAAGATCAGAGAAAACAGAAGGAAGGGACGGAACCATCGCAAGGGCGTCTTTCATGGGGTTGCATAACCCTCGATAGTAGACAATCGCCTTTTTCTGCTCTGGCCAGGATGTTTCAGCTGCAAGCTGGTTGAAACGAGTGATGTACTCAATCAGAGATAGCTTGCCCTGTGATAGATCAAGGAGTTCCAGGTCTCGTGATTGGGCCTTATATCGGGTATCGAACACCTTCGCCATCTCGGACACTAGTAGCTCGAAATCATACAAGGCTGGATGGTCGTTCTCTAGTAACGGATTCGCCCAAGTAGCGGCTACACCGGATAAGTGGGACAGAAGAAAGGCGGCCTTGGTAACGGAGTCGGGGAAGGCCTGGGGTCTGCACAAAAAATGCAGTTTGCATTGGTTGATGAACGTGCGGTATTTGCGGGGATCGCCTTGGTAGCGTTCTGGAGCTGCCAGGGGAAGAGGGGTTGGGAGTAGAACAGGCATGGGAGTAGGAGGCAGAGTAGGGGCAGACTGGAGCGGAGGGTCGGGATCCCCGAACTCGGCGTCAATAGGCAGGGGTTGGCGTGCGCTTTGTAAGGCGTCGAGACGATGGTGAATGGCAGTGGTTGCGGCGGCCATGTCGGTCCTAAGGGCCGCGACAGCCTGCATTAGAGCGGTCACAGGGTCCCTGGCGGAGGTATCCATAATCAGCACGACCAAGCAGGCTTCACAGTCTGTTACGGACTTGGTCTTGATGGTCGTGTAGATTAGTAAGCCTCCGTCCCCAAGTACCACACAGACAACAAGATATTCAGTGTCTGTGCAGTCTTTGAGGCCACAGGATTTGTTGTGAGCCGTCAGGTCTGGAACCGGGAACAGCCAGAAGGACCCCTGGAGCACTGCAAGGCAATAAGTGACTATCAAAACAATGTGCGTGTAGTACAATAATACCCAGCAAGGAAAAGAGCACCGCTTACCTAGTGTATAGGAAATGACACCCAGATGGATAGTGGGGCCCTAGACGGGGCTTAGTGTGCGAGACACTGTGGATGGGCGCACACCGAGGTTTGAGGCAATCCAGGTTATGCAGCCAGGCGAACGCCTTGCAGAGGCCGGTGGCCAAGAATACCAAAACACAACGAAATCCGTGAGGCAATCCAAATCCAAGTCCGAGGTCGTAGAAATATACAAGGCCAAAGTTCAAAGGTGCCAGAGGAGTAGACAAATCAATCCAGTAGACAAATCCGAGGTCGTGACAGAGTTCAAGCCAAAGTTCACAATGCCAAGGGTTAGACAAAGGCAATCCAGTAGACAAAATCCGAGGTCGTGACAGAATCGTAGGAGCAAGGTTCAAAGTAAGGAACAAGGAACAAGAGCCGTACAGTACTGAAAGAGTTCAGCTGTGAAGCAACGCTTCCGTGTTCCTGGCCGTATTTGAATCCTTGAGAGGAATCACGTGATGCGTGTCACGTGATGCGGAAGCGTTGTCTCCACGTGACTCCTGGTAGTGCTTGCCCCCTCACGTGATGCGTGATCGTGTTGGCCCTCTCACGTGACGCGAGGATCGTTGCAAACGATGTGGATTGTTACGGGCTGCCAGTGGGAGTCTCCATTGTGCTTTCCAGCGCTGGGATGACCGGTAAACCCCTGTTCCAAACAGTGTCCTGGTATTGCGGGTAAGATGATGCAGTCTCCGACTGCCAGAGTGCATAAACGGGATCCCCTGATGGATTCTGGCAGAGACCTGGCGTGCGGAGGGAGCAGGGAGAGGGTGTGCGGGAGAAAGCGTGACAACACATATTGCAGTTCCCACATTTATGAAACCCATTCAAGCGGCCTGCATCTAACCATGTTTTAGCCATAGGTGTTGGTGCCATAAAAGACGGGCATAAGAGATTTTTAAGAGTAGGGGCTCTACTAAAAACTATTGAAGGGTTAGGTTCCAATAGTTTGGTGAGATCCTTGTCTAGGTGGAGTAAGTGCCAATGACGTTTTAGTATAGCATACACCTCATTACTATCACTGGTGTATCTAGTAATCAACTTGACTTTATTAGAACTCATGTTAGCTGAGTTTGTTCTAATTTTGGGTTTGAGTAAATCAGCCCTCTTCATACTGGACACTTCACGTTCAACCTTAGCAAGGAGGTTTGGTTGAAACCCCCGTTGTACAAATTGGGCACGTACAAACAATTTATCCGCTTCAAAGTCATCATTAAGGGAGCAATTCCGTTTAGCTCTAATGTATTCACCTTTCGGAATATTGTTGATAACAGAACGTTTATGAGAACTAGATGAATGTAAAACTGCATTAACCGAAGTGGGTTTACGAAAAGTTTTAGTGATAAAGCCCATGGGGGACTTAGAAATATTCAAGTCTAGAAAATCCACAGAATCATTTGAAAAATGATGTGCAAATTGCAAACCCCATTTGTTAACATTTAGAAAATTTACAAATTCATTTAGTTCAGCAACATTGCCAGTCCAAATCATAAAAACATCATCAATATATCTTTTCCAAAGACCAATCAAGGGTGAAAAAACATTATTATGAAACACATATTGTTCTTCAAATTGGTGCATAAATATATTCGCCACCGAGGGAGCAAAGCTAGCTCCCATTGCGATGCCAATCAATTGTTGATAATAAGTATCATTGAAAAGGAAAACATTATTTTGCAGAGCACAAAGAAGAAATTCTTTGATCATTTCAATGTGAAGATGGTATGATGCTGACTTGTGTCGGAAAATGTAGGTGATGCTAGCAATTGCTTTATGGTGGTCAATAGAAGTATATAATGATTTAACATCAAGTGTGACCAATAATATTTCAGAAGTACAAGGCAGTTGTGCAAGAATCTCAAGAATGTGCATAGTGTCTCGTAAATATGTAGGTGTAGAATGAACCAGAGGAGCAATGCATTCATTAATGTACACTGATATAGGTTCCAAAATTCCACCCTGGCCACTGATAATAGGTCTACCTTCAGGTATCCTGTCAAACGGTTTGTGAATCTTAGGTAAAAAATAGGCAGTTGGCATTGTGGGTTGGTCAGAAACCAGGAAACATTTTTCCACATCTGTAATAATTCCTAATTTATACTATTTATCGATTAGAGAATGAACTTTGTTTCGTATATAAGCAATAGGATTGTTTTTCAAAATGGCATAGCAACCTGGAGTGTTCAAATGATCGAGTGCCATAGAAATATAATCTACTTTATCCATAATCACAACGTTACCGCCTTTATCCGCCTCCTTAATCACCAACGAATCATTAGATGCTAATTTATGAAGGGCGGAACGCTGTGCAACTGATAAATTAGAATGTGTAATATAAGAACGAGAAGAACAACGATCAGCTAATGTGTGAATATCATTAGTCACAACCCGATGAAAGGTATCTATAACATTGTCATCTGAAAAAGTAGGAGTAAATTTAGATTTATTTGCAAATTCTTTAATTGACAAGTTGCGATGCTGAATATCCAATTCTTTCATGGTGTCAAGAAGATTAGATTCACTGTCAGACATTGACTCATCAATAGACATAAGTATATGTGTGCTCATCATTGTTTGCAATGAGAGTTCTGATAGTGCAGCGACAGGTGTCGTAGGAGAGTATTGTTTAACTTGTGTAGCGAAAAACTTCTTAAGCTTAAGCTTTCTGATAAATTTGAATAGATCAATTTGTACCTGCACATTGTCCTTAGTACAAGATGGAGCAAATGATAATCCTTTGTTTAACAATGAGTGTTCTTCTGGAGAGAGCTGATATTGACTTAAATTATGAATTAAATTTATCTGAACTGATTCTGATCGATTTGGTTCTGCATTGATTTCTGATAAGAGGCTCTGGTTAGTCGTTGACCTAATGGAGCGGCGTTGGCGCCGCCTACGTTGGCCGCCCCTTGATCCCCTTGGTTGGGACCGAGCGTTGCGATATTGGCAGTGGGTGGTAAGCGAAACCTGACCTGTTTTCTGATAGCTTCTTGTCTGTTGCCCTTTTTGAATCTTCTCATCTGTTCCAAAAAAGGTTGCGCTGCGAAAATAGATTGTTCTGGCAATTCAACAGAATCGAGAACTTCTTCATCCCGTGATACATCATCACGGGATGTACTCACTGAAGCATTTATATTACCAGATCGGTCTGAATCCCTTTCTACATCAGAACTAACAGGCGATGAGGCAGCACTACTATTCCGTGATCTAGACACTTCATCAAACTTGGGTTGATAAGTGTAGACCCGGTTGTCACGATAATCCCTGTCGTCTCTAGAACATTTTCTACATTTTCTCATTTTGACCTCATCCTGATGCCTTCTCAGTATATTATACATTGTTTTAAAAACTTTTTCCTTAGTTGCAGCAGGTGCATCAAACAATTGAATTGCTTGTTTAAGTTCATCAATCTGTTGAACAATACGAGAATGTGCTCTTTTTGCATGTTCAATAAGTAGAAGTAACATTTTATTAGAACTATTGGTGAGGTTGGTTTCCCATTCCACTGCCAGATCATTATCCTGAGGATCTTCAAAGTCCGGTAAAATAAGAATACGAAGACCTCTTGGTATTTTGTGTTCTTGAATATAATGCTTTAACGTGGTCATCTCCCAAAATTTATTGATTTCTCTAATACTCAACCTCTCAAGCTTAATAAATTTGGATCTGAGATCCTCAGTAATATTAGGTAATCGTTTGAACGGGTTCAGAGTGGAACCACGAGGTGCAAATAATGCTTTAATATCCGCATCTCTAGTGAGAATATATTCTGCTGCTTCAGCCATAAATGAAAGAGGAGTATAATGCAACCGCTGCTGGGTTCAAGGCCAGAAAATTTCGATAGAGCAATGTGGTCCGAAGGCCTATTTGAACAACCAGCGCTGTTGCGCAATATTAGAAATTTGAAAAGGCAGCGTTCAACATGAAAGTGTGAGGGTGCCAGGACCAAGAACCCTCAGTAAACAGTAAATTAGATGTAATCAGTGAACTGCGCCAATTATCAATGATACAGTAACAGTTGAGTTATATTTTTAATTCTCTTCCACAGCCTGACACGTGTTTCGAGCAAGGCTCTTTTTCAAAGGCTGTACAAAATAGCACATATATAACCAATAATATATTCATAAATGAATTTACAACATACCAATGTAGCAAACATCAAGGGGTTACAAGGGGATTAGCCAAAAAAAGGGGGAAAAATTATAAATGTATGTTACGTAATGTCATATCATTGAATTTAAAAGAACATTTCATAAAATAAACCATTTTGCATGCAACCAATTACCGTTCAATAAGAGGATCCATCCGATTACAACCCAGTAAAAAGGATGACAAAACACAAATTACAGAAGATTAGGTGTGTGCGGTGGAGAGCAACCATAGATAAAATAATGTATTGAATCAAAATAAATGGATCAAAACTGACT
This sequence comes from Ambystoma mexicanum, assembly GCF_040938575.1. Taxonomy (NCBI): domain Eukaryota; kingdom Metazoa; phylum Chordata; class Amphibia; order Caudata; family Ambystomatidae; genus Ambystoma; species Ambystoma mexicanum. Next base: position 262,059,708 of record NC_090921.1, on the reverse strand, counting down.
AGTTATATTTACCGTTGAACTTGTCCGAAAAGAAACTCTACGGCAAGAAAATAATTTGGTAAGGATTAGCTATTAACATATACGTTCAAAGACAACCAATTTAACCACATTAAATACGAAAATTGATAAAAAAACAAATTCATGATTACCTTAATATTACTTGTTGTATTAATGGGTGTGTGCGGTTGAATGTACAACCTGTGATAACATATTCTTTTAGACCGTCAAGAGTATTCTTTTTATCATCGGCTTAGAAAATGTGTCAGATGAATTGGAATGTAATTAATCCAATTGAGCCTTAAGTGATTACTTAGACGTAGTTGCACCGACAACCTGTGTGGTTACCGCATAACCTGTATTCACCATTTTTGGGGTGGCATTTTTTATTATAATTTATCATTACGTAATTATGCAAGTATAAGCTATTAATATAATTGCGTTATTACTATAAATTGTTGGCAAATTCTAAGGTGTTAAATATGGCTCGAGAGATTATCATTTTACTAGAGCCGGCCCTCTTCCTCACCTAATATGGCCGCCGCTATTTGCTCTGTCATGTGGTTGTCTATACGATCTAGTTTTCTTTTTAACTATACGCGTAGCATCATGCGCGCGCGCTTTTCCTTGTACACTGTTGTTGCCGGCAGGCTATTAAGAGGCACGCCTGCTCTTTTGATACGATCCCTGTATTTCAATCAGTTGGTTTCATCTAACTTAGAGCCTGTTTCCTTCTTTTTTTCTTGCTAATTGCCAATCACCCATTGACAATGGATTCGTGACTCGGTCTGAACTGGCTGTGTGGTGTAATCTACGGGGAATATTTCCTTTTTATACGTGGATTTTTGAAGTATTTATATAATGGTCATTGCAACTGCAAGTAATATTAAGGTAATCATGATTTTGTTTTTTATCAATTTTCGTATTTAATGTGGTTAAATTGGTTGTCTTTGAACGTATATGTTAATAGCTAATCCTTACCAAATTATTTTCTTGCTGTAGAGTTTCTTTTCGGACAAGTTCAACGGTAAATATAACTAGTCAGTTTTGATCCATTTATTTTGATTCAATACATTATTTTATCTATGGTTGCTCTCCACCGCACACACCTAATCTTCTGTAATTTGTGTTTTGTCATCCTTTTTACTGGGTTGTAATCGGATGGATCCTCTTATTGAACGGTAATTGGTTGCATGCAAAATGGTTTATTTTATGAAATGTTCTTTTAAATTCAATGATATGACATTACGTAACATACATTTATAATTTTTCCCCCTTTTTTTGGCTAATCCCCTTGTAACCCCTTGATGTTTGCTACATTGGTATGTTGTAAATTCATTTATGAATGTATTATTGGTTATATATGTGCTATTTTGTACAGCCTTTGAAAAAGAGCCTTGCTCGAAACACGTGTCAGGCTGTGGAAGAGAATTAAAAATATAACTCAACTGTTACTGTATCATTGATAATTGGCGCAGTTCACTGATTACATCTAATTTACTGTTTACTGAGGGTTCTTGGTCCTGGCACCCTCACACTTTCATGTTGAACGCTGCCTTTTCAAATTTCTAATATTGCGCAACAGCGCTGGTTGTTCAAATAGGCCTTCGGACCACTTTGCACAATATATGCCAGCATGTTCATGGAAAATGTTCTCATGGTGCCTATGACCAATGTAGGCCTGCATTGCCTTACAAAAATATCTCGATGCTGCTTGTGACAGTGCATGCCAGCTGTTCTCTAGGAAAACATTGCCATGCTGCAATGTTACAATTTAAGCCAGCATTGACCTGTAAAATATTGTTAATGCTGCCTGTACCCAAAGTATGCCAGTATTGCCGTTGTAAAACACATGTTCACACTGCGTGTGTTAAGATGGATTTCCAAAATCAGCCCTTTGGGAGGATTTGGGAGGCCACCCTATTATAGGGAATAGAGAGCCACTGAGATTTTAGCCCAACCGAATCAAGCAGAGAGCAATGCTTAGTCTCAGGAAGGGAGTGAGAGTGGTCTAGCGCTACAATGAGCCCACACAGATCAACACCAACAATTCCAGTTAGTCGGGTAAGTATAAAAAAATAAACACAATCGTTTATTAGGCCTGTAGAATACACACTAAGCAAGTAAAACCTCTTGTCAAATACGGTCACACCAATACTATAAATCAGATACATACATTCACCTGTGGGATCAATAGAATAGCATTATATTCCATGACCAGTGTTAACACGGGTAAGCACTCAGATGCATTAAATATAGAAAATACACTTTAGGATAATCATAGAACAGCATCCCTAGCTCGTAGAAAGTCCAACTCTAAGATGGTTTGGGGGCTTGTGCCCTAAAGTCAACAGTTCCAAAGTATACACTTCACAGTTAGGGTACTTAAAAGATTGACTATGCCAGTGGTTATGATTAGTAAGAGTCAAAAGTTAGTTAAAGTTCAGGTTAGTAAACTCCTTTGATCCCAATCCTTAGGAAAGTACTAGTAAGGGATTCTTGACCAGGCGTCCACAGACCAAAGTCAGGAAAGAGTGATTTAGGGACAGGATTTTACACCCATGTAGCCCTATGGCGGCCAGTAGTGCCCAATAAAAGGTAGGTTAACTTACCCTATGACTCTGATTTTTCCAGAGTCCACTGCTGGTGTTACAGAATCAGTTGGAGATACAAAATTCTGTGTTTGGTCCTGTTGAGGAAGGCCCAGGGGTTGCATGGTCAGAGGTCACTTTCGGACACAGGATTTATTTCTCTCAGTCGCAGCACTGAGGATTCAGTTCTAAGCATCTTCCAGTAGGACACCCACATAAAGAAAGATCATGGCTATCACAGCCTAGGCAGGGGGCGGACATGGCTGGTAATGTCCCGCCAGCCCGAGCAATGGGAGGCCCGAGCTGTGGCCTGTTACTGGACATGTCCGCACCCCCGCCATTGGGGTGAAAGCCATTCGCAGCCCAGGATTTGCCTGGGATGCAATTGGTTCTTTTTCCTTTTGTCAATGGGAGATGAGCTTAGCTCAAAGTGTGCAAACCCATCTCCTGAGGAAAAGAAAAAGAATTACTGCCGCCATTAAAATCGAAAAGGAACTAGGTCCCATTTTGGATGACACGGCCATAAAAAAATTGGAAAAAATGGCTGCTGCCATTTGAAAGGATCTAGTCCCTTTTCTATTTTATGCCACGGGTGCGGGCAAGGATTACAGAATCGTGTCCGGGAAAGGCAGATTCTGAATGGATAATCTGGCTTTACCGAGTGGGCAAAAGACTTCTGTAGGGCAGACAGCCTCAGGACATCTCCAGGGATCGAAGAAAGAGTGTTGAAATGGGAGTCAAAATGATCAGGAAGATCTGCAACGGATGAACAAAGGAGCAGCGATGGCTGCAAGGTAACCAGGAGATACCTGGTTAGTCGATCCGTTAGTCCAGGGACAGTTCCGAAGGATCAGAAGGCATGGGTACTCGAGGACGGGTTGGAACTGGTTGCTCCCACTGTTCCATCGGACGAAGCATGGACAAGGGTCTTCTTCAGATCAGGCAGAGGAGCAGGGGTTCACTGAGACTGCACTGCAGTCGATGCTGGACATCTTCAGGGATCGTCCTCGGGTCTTCAGAGGTCTTTGCACCAATAATGGTCTGTCAAATAGCTGCAGGAGCCCTCACATTATCTAAGATTTAGGATGGGAGCATGTCCAAGTCCACCAATATCCCTGAAACAGGCAATGAATATCCAATTATGGATAGATACTGGCCACAACATCTGCCCAGCAACAGACATTCAGGTACCTTTATGTGTACTGGGACCAGACAGTCCCAGACCCCACATCCAGGGTCACACACAATCCGCCCCTTTGTCTGTGAAAGCCACAGCTTTTCCCTGGAAAGGGCATTCCATTTCTAGAATTTCCTGACATGGGAAGGCAAGATGAAGGCCAAAGAAAAATATGGCCAGAGAACAAGTGAAAACCTTGTGCTACGGCCATCTTAGGATGGTAGCCACCATTAGTAGCCATTCTTTGATAAATTCTAAAGTGCAAGAGTAAATTATCACAAAAACTGTCAAAACGTTATAAGGATACCTAGCCACACTTCACTTGAAGGTGATGTGAGAAATTTTAACAAAACAAGAAATCCACAAAGAGAGATACAGGGCCTCATTACGACCCTGCAGTCCGGTAACAACGGTGCTGGTAGGCTCACTGGCACCATTGTTACCGGACCGGCAGAGTACAAGTCTGCGAGCCGGATGCCTTTCCGCCCGCCAGGTCTGACCTGGTGGGCGGAATGGCACCCGTTCGCAGACGTTGATGGAAACACCGGCACTGTTGCACACGGTGCCGGTGCTTCCGTCCTCAACATTCCCATTGAGTCCTATGGGATTTGAATGGGAATGGGCAATTACTTTTCTGGCACCTGGATTCCTGGACCGCCAGGGCTGTAATGCCCCGGTAATTCCCCAAAGCCAGGCGCCGGAAAAAAATATGGCACGGCTGCGGTGTGGGTCGTAATGAGGCCATAGTCATTCAAGAGTGATAGGGCCTCATTACACGGATGGCGGTAAGGATTTACCGGTACCGGTAAAATACCTGTGCCGGTAAATCCTTACCGCCTTACTACAAGGTCCCTTTGCGGGTTGGGGGATTTAACGCCTGCTTTTTGCAGGCGTTAAAAACCAACCCGCAAAGGGACCCAGGGAGCTAACTACGGTATCGCAATTTGCGGTACCGTAATTAATTAGCGCCTTCCCCATTCCCATTGAGCCCTATGGGGCAAAAATGGGAATGGGGAAGGGCAATGTTGGAAGGGGGAATTACCGCCCCGCCAACCTTGGAATGGGGCAGTAATTCCCCTTTCCGCCAAGGCGGTGCCGGTATTTTACCGGCATGAACCATGGCGCTAAGAGCGCCATGGTTCTCCACCATCCGTGTAATGAGGCTATAGTCTTGTGGACTGATCCGTCTCCCCATAGGAATGAAAAAAAGGGCAGGGGCACAGAAGACTCTACTAACGTCCAAAAGGTCAGCACAAGGTTCAAAACCAAGCAAAAACCAAGCAGTCTATGGGAGGATAAGCAGCAATTACTAACAGTGTGCTCTTAATAACCTGCCTACCTCCAATGACACTGACCCAGGCAAGGTCACTGGGGAGGAAGTATTTAAGAGTCGGACGAACCCCATTCCCCTAAACACACACACACACGAGCACATTAATATGAACTCTCTCAAACCTTCACTCACACACATGCAAACTCTCACTCAGTCAAAACCGAGCGAGCACTAATTCGCACGGGTTTTGATGAGGGGCGGCTACTGGCGGGAGAACGGGGGTGGCAAGAAAATGCAAGAGGGAATGGTCGCTGCCCTCAAGCCAGGTCTGGGAGGAGGCGTTCAGTATTCTGACCTCTCAGAGCCCACGGCAGACATGGTGAGGAAGGGCTAAAGACACCTTTATTGTGTCCTGTGGGGCTGCAATCTCACAATTAAGGCTGCGCTGTTGCTGTCAATGGCTCTCACGCCTCCCTCGCCCCCTGTGCAGTTCTGTGCATGGGTCAGGTACGGGGCTGTTTTGTACCGGCCTTGGCCCATACGCAGCACAGTGCCAGGTGACAGGAACACCAGCCTTTGCATTTGCCAAGATATGTGTTAACATGTGTTGGTTTTTTGCAAATGCAAAGATGCTGAATTGATGCAAACAATATTTGCATCATGGAATGAGTGAACCACACTCGCTTAGGAGTGCAAATGAGTACAAGGGTTTGCGGGAATTGAGACTGAAAGGAATTTGGCAGAGGGAGAAAATTGAAAACATCAGCGCCCGTACAAAATCTGATAGGTGTGGTTTCGGCTGCGGGTGAATGTAAGGTGTGGGTCGCCTGCCAAGCTTGTCACAGTTATAAATTACAAAACAAGGGTTCCATTCACACTGCGCACAAATCACAATAGTCCATGCGTAAGTTGCATGTATTTAATTGATTGCAGAGTTCACTCCGTCTGACACGTGTTTCGAGCTATCTGCTCTTTGTCTGAGGCTTATGCAGTCTTGCTCACTATCACTTGTCGATTGCCCATGGGCGCACTCTTTGTGCAAACTGAATCTATATAATACGCCCTTGCGTGATTCAATTCATTGTTTAAATGGGAATGACCAGCCTTTTGGCGCCCAGATCCTTCTAATGTGGAATAGGACGTTAATTAAAAGTGGTGAGGTGACTCGGCCGCTCACAACAGGCCAGCCAGCACCACTCCTTTACCCATCTCTAAACTCCCTCTATCTCTTATGCACACCTTTCTCTACAGTCATTATGCCCCTCGTCCTGCTTTCTACCCTCTCTCTCCTTTCTTTTCTTCTTCATCTCTAGTTTGTCACTCTTCCTTTACAGTGCCCTTTTCTCAGTCTCACCCTTCACTATCACTACCTCATGCCCCTTTCTCTCCTTCCTCTTACCTTTCACACTCAGTTCCTTGCCCCGCCTCTCTCTTCCCTCATCATCATTGTCTCATTCACCCCTTTCTGTCCTCCTTCTCATCCAGGGCTGACTCTTCAAGCAGGCACACACCAAATGTATTAACCGCTTAACTGCCGGAGTGGGCGGAGCCTACAATGATTCCTTATTCAGGACTGCAGAATTTCCAAATGAAACAAAAACAAATATGAGCACTTTCAGAAAGACATTTTGGGGTGTCCGTTATAGCTCCATTAACTGTGATCATCTGCTTCTAGGCACGTGTGCATACACAGCGAGAGAGACAGGGCATGAGAACCAGAAAACTGTAAAGCGACAGGAGTGGCAGACTCGGGGCTGGCTAAAGATTCGTCATGATGTTTGGGGGTCCCTGACACCTATGAGTTCCTTACACAATGATGGATATAAAGGAATGCAGTGAGGATGTTAATTGCTAGCGGGTTATCACCGGACAACCAGGCAGCCAGGGAGCTCCAAAACATAATATCCACGAGAAAGCTACTAATGGCTCTTTGTCGGCAATAACAGACTATGGGCCTCATTACGAGGTAGGAGGTTGCCATGGTGCTATTAGCACCATGGGTACCCCCTTACCGCATTCCCGGGTCTGGGTTCCCGAAATAGGGACTTACCGGGTCATTCCAACCTTGGAGGACCCGGTAAGTCCCCATTCCGGGAACCATTCTCCATTCCCATTCGAGCCCCCATAGGGCTCAATGGGAATGGGGATGGAGCCAATAACGGTACCGTTGCGGTACCGTTATTAGCTCTGAAGTCCCTTAACGGGTCCCTTCCATAACGCCTGGTAAAACCAGGTGTTTAACGGGTCCCTTCCATAACGCGTGGTAAAACCAGGTGTTAAGGAAGGGACCCGCTAAGGGACCTCGGAATAGGGTGGTAAGGGATTACCAGCACCGGTGTCCTTACTGGTGCCGGTAATACCTTACCACCTACCTCGTAATGAGGCCCTATGATATGTGTGTGAGGGGTTTTTCTCTTCCCCTATTATCGCCAAGTGAATTTTTCAAGGGAATTGTACATCTCAACTATTGGACTCTCTTGTCACATTGAAATATGATTTCCAAAAGAGATAACACATGCCCACTACAAGGTCTCACCAATGAAAGTTGATTTCTGCATGCTCAGCTGCCCGTATGAGAGCGAGACAGGATGCTTGCATTAAGACCCATGCAGAAGTCACGTCTCCTATTTAGCCCAAAATCAATGATCTATTGGAGCTGCAGGGGGCGGGGAGCAGGGCCGGTGCAATGAATTTTGCCACCATAGGCAAACTGTCAGATTGACACTACCCCACCCCCAGGGGCCTAACCGTTCTCAACCGTTCAAAGTCCTGAATGATAGGTGCATATTGCCATGTCATAAAAAAGTTGACTGCCAACATGAAGGCTCGGCTGAAAAGCCCTGCTGGTGTGTCTGTCTACAGGGCATATGGCTCAATGGGAAGGGGGAAGGCGGCAATAACGGTACAGCAAATTGCGGTACCGTTATTGACCCCGGTATCCCTGTGCGGGTCTCGTCCTTAACGCCTGCTAAAACCAGGTGTTAAGAAAAGACCCGCAATGGGAACTTGTAGTAGGGCGGTAAGGGATTACCAGCACCGGTGCCCTTACCAGTGCCGGTAATCCATTACCGCCCAACTCGTAATGAGGCCCATTGTTCTCAAACAGGCTTGCTTGGAACCAGCCATAGCCTGCCACATCTACCACCTCACTGCTCGCAAGCGTTTTTATGTTGTTATCTAAGTGATCAGAGCACCATTTTATTACCCCTACTGTCAATGTGAAGAAGAAATATGCCGTGTCTGCCAAATGGCTGCTTAATACATATCTACAGTACATTACCCTCAGACCACTCGCTTCACCAAACTACGCGCAGTACGGATTCCGCTCGCCGGACACTTACCTGCGTGATCTATCCATTCAGTATATAATCCTCTGAAGAAAAACTTTTTCTGGGGCCCAAAGCTCACATGCCCTTTTCACATCTGTACATTGATCCAATAAGAGGGATACAAACTTCCACAGTAAAACTGAAATTACAATATAAATTAATTACAATGCTCAGTGCGAGGAAAACTAACCAGCTGTCACTCACTGCTACTTTCTCTTGCACCGGTACCCAGATATGTTTGTTCGCTCACACTTACCTCGCAAACAAATGCTGCATCTTTTAGGGGAGTAGAGCATGGTGGGGTGCCACTGTCACTGCATGCTGTAGGCCAGGTAGCCTGGTTCGAAATAAACACAGGCTCTCTCTTAGAAGAAGCCAAGAGATAACATGTTTATCTGGAAACAGAAGTGGCCCCCTCAGTTCTAGGAACACTAGGCTGCTATTGATGGTGGGGCTATTAAAACCAGCATTGACCAGACAGAGCTCAATTATTTCAGGCCCCAGTGATGTGTTCTTACTAAACCACGTACGCACCTCCTCACCTGTGTTGGGTGTGTCTCTGCACAGACGAGTGAGTGAGTTTCATAGTCTCACTCTCAGCCGGGGCCGTGCCATCGCTGGCACACCGCACAGAAGGAAAACCCTGGCTGCTACAGCTAGTGCAGGGGCGGGAGGCGGCACGTGCAGTGTTAATGCAAAAGTGCGAGCACCATGCCCGCTCGTGCCCTGACCCCAACCTCCTCACTGTGCCTGTCGTCACGCTGTCTTGCCTGCCAGCTGCTGTAGTCTGCACTGCTACAGAGAAAGAATTGAAAATAAAATATACATACAATAATTATACAAAAATGGTTAATTGCAAGTTCAGCAGTATTTGCCGCCCTAACATTTGCATGTTATAGGCAAGCGCCTAACCCTGCCTAATGGTAGCACCGGCCCTGGGGAGGTCAGTTTCAAGATTATTGAGATCCCCGGGAAGCCAAACAGCCTTTATTAGAGCCTATTCTCCCACCTGAACCCTCAGCACCAAGAGCAAGTCGGCTCTCTGAAGTCTTTGAGAGGAATTCAAGGAGAAGACATTGGGCCTCATTCCAAGTGTGGCGGTGCGGAAATAAGGGTGCCGGTCGCACTGTACCGGTACCCATTCCAGACTGCCTCACTCCAACTCAGCCTTCCTGGGCCGTTGCACCCGGCAGGTCTGACCTCCCGGGCGCAATATCCCCAGTAGGGTAGGTTGTCATGGAAGCACCGTTAGCAATGGTCCCGGTGCTTCCGTGTCCCCATTCCCTATAGGACTCCACGGGAATGGGGACTTACACTTTCCGCCGCATGATATCCTGGGCCGCCGAGACTTGTAATGCCCCGTCGGCAGCCGGATCTCAGGTGGTGGAATGGTGTTACAAGTTCTGGTTACTGCCAAACTCGTAATGAGGCCCATTGACTGAAAGAAATTAGATTCGGAGACAGGGAGGATGGTGGAAAGGTCGCAGAAGAGGCAGACCCCAGAGTGTAATGTTGAGTGCAAAAGGTTGGAGGCAGCTCCAGTTCTCACAACCCACCCCCAGCTTCCGTCCCTGAAAACTCTGCACGGCCACTAGAATCTCATGAGCAAATCTCGATTCCATCCTTAGAACCTGGATTTATCAAAACGTTCTACGGAAGGAAACATGAAGCTGGACAAGTACGGCAAAGTATAGTCTGGTGGAACTAAAGGGTGACTCATCAGCATGGGCTTCTGTGGGAGTCACAGATGTCATGGCATTAACAGAGAACATCTCGGCAGAGCCTTCAATGAGGGTGGCGGGAAGAGCCTCCTCACAGACCCATGTGTGCGTGATACATCATATTGGGAGAAGACTGCCCCTGAATGGAGAAACTCTTCTAATTGGTCATTCATAAGGGGGCGTATCATACACGCAACCAGACAGGCAATCTAAAGGAGTTCCTATGATGGCTTGGGTCGTAGAGCTGGAAGAGCTCAAGGTTCCTCAGAAAACAGCCGACAAACACTGTCAAACTACCTCAGTAGAAGTCAGAAGCAAACAAGTGGCTAGAGGAGAAATCTGAAATAAAAGGCAAGGCGAGAGAGCTCCTCAATATCCTTTCTCCTCACTGGTATCATTGCCAGTTTTGGCAGGTCATTCATGTGAACCTGCATAGCTCCTTTAATTTCTAGCAAGGTCTGCTGTTTCGAAACAGAAAACTGCTTGGCCAAGGGATCTCTCCTTAGGAAAATCTTAAATGCCAGTGATCGCAGATAATTAAGAGGACTAATTCAGGGCAAGAGGAACATCATTATCACCAATGAGGAGAAGTCAGTGAGAACGAACCAAGAGATGCTGCAAGAATGAATGCTCTAGCTTGGCTACACCTTGGCTACACCTGACAGTGGGGCATGAGATGGGCGCATAAGATTGCATGACCTGAAAGTCCTTCATAGGTTACGGACTGATGAATGGTATTCCTCTAGCAACAGAGGCTGGATGGCTGTGGGATGAGGCAAAAGGCAATCTTCCCCATGTTCTGTGAATCTGCAATAGCCTGGCAAATGTGTCATCTAATCTGAACATGAGTACACAGTACATATAGCCATCCAGTGGAGGCTGAGGTTGTGTCATCTAACTTGTCACCTTAGCCACCAAGTCAATATATCTCTAAGGCTGGAAGCCAATGAAAGACTTCATTATGAACGCGGCCACGATGCCCCCGGGCTGATGCGCGCTTTATGAATACTAAATAATAAATAAATAAGCTGCCATGCTTTTCTTGTATTAGGAGTAGTATATTTCTTCTCTCAGTGTCCTTAGACTTAGAGGTCTCTTAGCTTTGGCCTCTTTGTTTGAAAAGAACATAAAATAATGAAGGGACATTTGACACCCCCCCTGCACCTGTTCATAGGTTGAATCTGTTCACATTTCACGTTTCTTCTCTTTTGTTGTTTTTTGGTTTTAAGCTCTGATGGTTGTAATTCTGATGGACCAAAGGCCTATTTGGCCGAAGCGTGTTCAATAAAAAACTTTCAAACTTTATTTGTCAGCAAGGTGCTAATGCAGACAAAACCAGAGTAAGAGGCAACAAGGTGATAGCAATGCTGCTGAATGCCAAGCGTCAGGAAAGGCAGCCTATAACGTGAAGACCGCAATGCGCACATTAAAAGGCTTGAATTAAGGCCCCGGTAGCCAGAAAATGCAGCCTGTTAGACGTGTATAGCAAAGCACAACATATAATGTCATGAATTAAAGAAATGTGTTGCCCTGCAATAATGCTGTGAACATTGGGGCAGCTGTTCGGGGAGGGGACCCCTGTGGCCGAGGTTAATTTCAATAAAAAGGTTGAAAGGCCCGGTTGCTGTTCATGGGCACTTTTTAAAACGTAGAGTGAGAGAAAAAACAATAGGGTGAGGATGAGAAAAGGAAATAGGATAAAAGGGAAGATACATTATGGAACGATGGAAGGGCAAAGGTAGATAGGAAGGAAGATAGAACAAACCACAAATAAAGTAATAAAATAAAGGAAAAATGAAGAAAGGACAACAGAAGGAAGATAAGAAAGGAAACAAGCTAAATAAACAAATAAACGAAAAAAAGATAATGGAGGGAAGATGGGAAGAACGAAAGGAGGGCGCTGGATCCACGGCATAGCATCTCTGGGTGCACGGTCATTTTGGCTAAGAGCAGCAAACAACGCAAGGGCCGTTATTGTACATACATTGCACAGCCCCCACCTCTGCTCACTGCTTCTTTCACTACTTTACCGACTTTGAATCAGATCTCCCCGATACCCCATCATTGCCCTTTTTCTCTGCGTATCTGCCACATTCTCCTTTTCGCCACTTGTTTTCCCTCTCTCCATCACTGGCTGACTCACATCTCTGCTAACTGTTGCCTCGGTTACTCTTTGCATCCCCTACACTACGTTTGTATCCCTGCTTCATTTCTGCTTCCCAAAACAGATCCTAAATAAAAATCCCTGTTTATCCCATCTTTCGATATGACTGGTGGAATGCCAATATAACGCATGCCCCATGACCAGAAACAAAAACAAAAAACGGAAAGGCCATGGACATAGATGTAGGACTACAGTAAACATGCGTAGGACTCCAATACAATGGCAGTCCTACTTCTATGTCACCGGCCTGTTACAGGGGCATGGAGGCTGTGTGAATCGGTTGAGGATAGGGCATGTGTGGGCTGAATGACTGTCTGTTTCGAGTGGGGAAGCGTGAGTCGAGGGACTGTGCGGTGTGTGGGGTGCCTGAGACTGTGGGACATTTTTTGCTTAGGTGTGAGAGACATGTTGAAGAGAGAGAATTGATGAGGGTTAGTTTGACTGCGCTTGGTGTGGCTGAGCTGAGTGGGAGGACTTTGCTGGGAGGTGACAGGGTGAGAGGCAGGAGGAGGAGCAGTGTGATGTTGGATTTTGTGTGGAGACGGGGCGGTGGGAGGTGTTGTGAGTTTATGTAAACTAAGTATTGATTGGTGGGTCTGGTGCACATCATCCTTTAGGATGGGGAAGCGCCTACGTGGGTCCGCCCACGACGCCGATAATTGAAAGAAAGAAAGCTCACAGGCACAGTCCTGTCATTGGAGGAGAGCGGCAGGGAAGGGAGAGGAAATGGCCATTGTGAAAAGCATTCACGCCCCATTCCTTCGCAGTGTCGAACCCGATTTCGGGATTTTGGAATCGCTTCCTGCAAAAACCGTGACCTTATCTGCCCGCCCATCCAAACCCGGGACGGCGTTCAAAAAAATTAAAAATTTCCCCGGACCCCGGGACGGAGGGCGATTTCCTGCGACGGTCTGGTCACCCTATTTAAATCCCCTGGCGGAGCTCATACGAAAATGAAAATATATTATTGGCTCGGGAGGATAGCTCAGGGGCAACACGCTCGCCTTGGAAGCAAAACCATGTGGAACAACACAGCTTTGGGTCTGCGCATAGAAATCTTTGGGTATTAAGAGCGTTATAAATAACCAATTATAATTAATTAGATGATGCTTATAAAATTGAAAAAGCGTATATTGTCACAATATCTATATATAAATATTGGTTGCACTCTTATGTGTACACAATTCCAAACTAAGAGCTGAGATACAATTTGCTAAAACACACTAAGAATGATGAAGATTACTTATTAAACGAACAGCATCAACGTACAATCAGTATTGCAACTGAACATGGACAAGATTATACCACCCCAAATAAACATGAGCACATAAATGGCACACTAGACAAACTACCACAGATAACTCGCATTACATCAAGAAGAATTAACAGGGCCAAGACCGTAGCGGAGATAACCAAGATGAATGGATGTATCTGTTAGATATCTATTCAATGAAAGTTTAATCCCATGAAGGTCACAGTAAAAGATTGGGCCTAGAGTTAGAACGAATAAACTAAGGCCACATCCATGTATTTATTGAAGTTTGAAAACTTCCCCAGACGTACACCGAGATACCTTTTTTGTTGCCATGTCAAGACTGCACTCTGATGGCCGCCAGGATGCTCCAAATGTCTTCTTGACTCATAGCCATATATGTATGTATTTATTTATTTATTGGACATTTGTATGGCGCCTATACACAAGTGTTTCCAGGCGCCACAAGACAAAAGTTGTGGGCCGGACGAACATAGGGGAGAATATACAACAGTAACGGTCGTACTGGGTCTTGTGACATTCTTACTGTGCAAATTCAAAGACAAAGAAGTGCTATAGGAGGGTACATAGGCAAAGGTGCATTGCTGGGAAGATGGGAAGATGGAAAGGAGGGATAGAAGTGCAGGAGTGGGGGAACAGGGGGACTGAGCAAGTGCTAAGGGAAGAGAACTAAGGGCAAAGTGCCAGGAGAAGGGGTTAAAGTGAAAACAAGTGCAGTGGACAGGGGGAGACCAGATCCATGCTCGTCTGGGAAGAGAGCCCGATGGCAAGTGGTGAAGGGGCTGCTGAGGTAGACTGCTCAAGGGGGGCTTGGCCCCTGTAAGACTCATAAGGGACCAGACACCAGTCATAGCTACAGAGGGATATTCGCTAGCGTGGGGGAGAGGGAAGAAGCAGGAGAAAAGGAAAGTCTTGAGAGGTTTTCGGAATTTGAGCAGATCCAGCTGAAGTCTGAGGGGAGCAGGCAGGACATTACAGAGGGAGGCTCCTGCCGAGGAATGAGATCTACCTCCATTCTCTGCTTGGAGAAACGTCTGACCTGCAGAGAGTTGGAGCCAGAGGACCAAAGGACTCTGGCATGGAGGTATTTAGGGAGAGAAAGCTGGATGTAGAGAGGTCCCAGGCCCCAGTGTGGGGGGAAAAAAGACAGCCCCAGAGTGAAGCTGGCTAATGTGGAGTTCAATTGAAATATAAAAGCCAGTACAAAACAATGATTTTTACATAAGGCCGAGTGAAATGGAAAGAAATTATGTAAAACTGCAACAGTGCACATGGAAATAAAAGCCACCTTTGAAACACTGTGTATTTGGACGATAAAAAGAAGGAATGAGGCCTGACATTTAAGAAATAAAGTCAAGTGACAGATTGGGTTTACCAGGAATAAAGAGACTTCATTTCCATCATATAAAACGACAGCCTGTAAAGAGAAAGGCATATTTCGTTTGGTGTAAATTTGAACACATGTTCCTTATATAACTATGGCCTATCTGCGAAAATAATACCAAGCGTGGACTTATTTCTGTTCAAGCATTCTGTAAAGAAAGAGTTTATTTCTTGCCAGCAAGTCTGGATGCAATACAAAATGGCAGGTGTAAATATGTTTCTTACATTTAAATGCTATTTTTCAGGATTGTACAAGAAACTGAACTGGTTGTATCTGGAACTGTGACCCCAGACCTATGGGCTGGGTTCATCAAGGAATAAAGCCTGGAGCTTCAGTTAAAAAATATAAAGAAATGTTGCAAAAGAGATCTAAACTGCAGTGATACAGATAAGTCAGCTAGCAGAAATTATCCTTAGGGGCAAATTTCCACATTAACTGGCCATTAGCCATGAACAGGGTCCATTGAAGCCAAGGAAGAAGAGGGTAGAATAAACATTGGCCCGTGCAGATGGCCTCGTCACATGTCCAAAGAGAAATGGAAACTTAGGGGAGAAAAACTGAGGGCCAGATATGAAACTACCTCTTATATAATGCAGTGCAATATGTTTAACATTGGGCAACCTTTTCTTGAATAAAAAGAGAACCGTGCGTCCCATTGAGCTCAGCCCAGACTCACATTAAAGGGAATTAAAAAAGCCTGTAAAAACAAAATGTGTGTGATGGATTTGACTTGAGTTAGGCATGCTTATAATTCTGAGGACTGGAAAATTGGTAGAGTGTTAGATTGTGAAATTAAAATGTAAAGGGCGGAGTATCAGATCTATCACTAGTAAGACGCAGCAGCAAATCCTGAAAAATGGTCGCTCCACCCAAGAAGGGCGTGCCGACGTAAAATTAATATCGTCCGACTCGCCATAAAATGTAGAATCCCAAAATATGTAGGTTCATGCAGTTATCTGTAAAATCAGGGTAGCAGCCACGTTGAGAAATTTTTAAACACAAAAATATCAAAGCCACCTGTTATTTTTGGATGATGTATTTTTGCTCCTGCCTCAGCTTCCATAACACATACCTACCGAATTCTGGTCCAATCAGCGGCAAGTGGGTGTATTGGGGGAGGAAGAGAGCTGGCCAATCCGTAGCGTGGGAAATATGATAATGATGGAGTATCACCAGCCCTATAAGAGATCAGTTTTCTATCTGAGAGGGGCTGACTTGCTGATCTTTCTTTGACTTTTCGACTATCGGGACCTTTCTCTCGGCTTTTGATTTTTCCCTTGACTTTTCCACTCTATTATTGGAGGTAGTCTGCCTCTGGACTCTTGCAAAGAACTAGCAGAACGGCAGGAAGAGTTACAAACACCTTAAACATTGCAGCGGAGACAGGGACTGGGAAATCTAGAAGCGAGCTAAGACTGCCATTTGAGGAGCCAGAGCAAGTCTGGGTGCTGGGGACTACCCTTGACTGAAGCCTCTGACTAGATCTTTGCTGTCCTTAGAGGAGCTCTGCTGTATCCCTGGATGCCCCATAACCAAGGCCTCCCATGTAAGTATATATATCCCAAAGCTTTCAAAGGTGTGGGGGGTAATCTGCCTGCCTTAATCCCCACCTCGTATAGAGGGTAGGGGTGTGGCACTGGGAGACCCTTGGCACATTTTTTATTAAATCCAATTGAAATTATTTCCACTATAAAAATAACCCTATCCATTTAAATCGAATTGTGTTGGGAACTGCCTGCCTCAAACATTCTATTAAATTGTGGGGGTGGGGGAAGCTGTATAGATCCTTATCACATTGAATTGAAGTTAAATAAATTAATACCCATAAAGACAATCACAGGATGGGTGTTGTTAGAGTTCGAAACTAACAAAGTTTATGCCCAGTGTGTTAGAGTCGGTATAGAGAATAAAGTACTTGGGTGACTCTACCTTTCTGAAACCCCTGTCTTCCATACCAATGGGGGGTGTCCATAATCCCAAAATAAGTAACCCTAAAACGCTGCTATTCACGTGAATGTAGAGGGTGCAAAACGAAATTTCCCATTTATTTTCTTTCCTCCCAAAACGGTTTTCCCAAAGCCTTGCATTTCATGCAAATAAAGAGGCCAAAACGATTTTCCCATTGAGTTCCTTTCCTGACTTTGCCTTTCATGCTAATAAGAAGCCCAAAACGATTTTCCCATTGAGTTTCTTTCTTGACTTTACCTTTCAAAGAAAAAAAAACAAACAATTTTGCTACTGTATTCCCAATCCCGGTACCTTGCCTTCAGATCAGAGGAGTCATATCTAATTTATACCAGGAGGGTCGGCGTTGCTGGGAGAAAGGAATATTGTGCCAAACTAAGCAATCACTGTGTGTTTTGTATGTTTCCTATTGATTAATCTACAAGAAATCTCATGAAGGCACATTTAAAGTGATAACTGTTCATCTCTAAATTTTACCTGTGTGTTGTAGTATCTGTAAATTCATTAGAAATATAAGTCAGTCAATTGGAGCAAGAACTTTGAATTTGTGATATTGCGTAGTGCCACAGCTTTGGTGGCTGATGTTTTGTTTGCCAATAAATATTGTCAAACCTTAAATAAAGATATATATATATTCTCATTCTACACCGTCCTAGTTCCTAGCTCATTGGTGGTATAGAGGGTATTTGTTGGGGTGGTGTGAGACATGTTGGAGGCCTCACTAACGTTGAATCTGTATAAGCGCTTTGGGTGTGCTCCACTTTGCTAGAGGGAGGGGGGGAGGAAAGGAACTCCTTCAGTTGATAGTGATCACCTAATATAACGTGACCCCAGACAGCGTTGTGGCTGATGCAGAGGGTCTTGAAATTGATCCTTGTGGTCACCGTGAGCCAGTGGAGATATTTTAGGACTGGAGAGATGAGGTCCCTGGGCGGGAGGCGAAGGTTACGTCTTGCAGCCCTATTCTGGATTAGTTGCAGAGGGCGAAGGGAGGAAATAGGCAGATTGAGGAAGAGGCTGTTGCAGTAGTACAGCCTAGAGAGAACCAGAGCTCCGGGGATGTTGAGCATCTGGGGGAAGGTGAGGAAAGGGAGAATGACTCTGAGGAGGTGAAGCTGAAAGTCAGACTTCTTGGCAAGGTCCGTGATGTTCGGAGAGAAGGAGAGTGAGGAGTCAAAGATGACCCCAAGGTATTGTGCCTCATGAGAGGGTGAGGAGAGGGGGACCAAGGAGGGGGGTCAGAGATTGGTGGGAAAGCAGTGAGCAGGAATACCAATGAGACAGATCTCTGTCTTGCTAGTAATAAGGCAGAGATCATTAGCAGAGCATCATGCCTAGATAGCAGTTAGGTATGAGAGAGGAAGGAGAGGAGGTAGAGGAAGGAAGTTTAAAGGTGAGCTATGTGTTGTCAGCATAGCACTGGAAGTGAGGAGAGAAGGAGGAGATCAGTTGGGTCAGAGGGGCAAGGTAGATGTTGAAGAGCCATGGCGATAGGATAAAGCCCTGAGGTACAGCACAGGTAGAGAATGAGGTGGAGGAGAGAAAAGGGCCCAATTGAATTTGGGAGGGTCTATTTGAAAGGAAGGAGGTCAGCCACGCAAGTTCCCGTTCTGTGATGCCTTGGTTATCACAGAGATGAATTATGGGGATGGCATGATTGACAACATCAAAGGCAGAAGAAAGATCAAGGAGTATCAGAACAGAATGGGAGTTTGAGTCCAGGTTATATAGCTTATCTTTACATGTGTTCAGGTTCAGGAGAGCAGTCTCAGTGCCTCTGGATGCTATGAAGCCAGACTGGTGGTTGTGGAGGCAGCCAGGATTCAGTAGTGGCGGGTCAGTTGGGGGATAACCAGCTTCAACATGAGTTTGCCCAAGAAAGTGTTGCTAGAGATAGGGTGATAGTTAGCAGGGCATGAAGGGTCTGCAGAGAGTGAAAGAGCCAGTGGTGAAGGAGTAGTTACAGAAGTCTGCCAGGAAGGGGGCAAGAGTGGAGATGTTGTCCTTGATAGTTCTGGAAGAGCAGGGGGGCACCTATTTGGAAAAGATTTTCATAGAGCGGACTAGTCTAGAGACCATGTCTCTCTCCAATCTTTGCATGTTGCATCATGGGTAATATGTGTTCGCATATAGGTTTGCACTGTTGCTTCCAGCTGGCTGCACTAGTTATCAATGAATTAAGTATTAAGTATTAAAATATGCTAATTTCCGAGCTGCGTCTTTCAGAAGAACATCCCATCTCTGGTTCCCTGGAATGACCCAATCCTGGCCCAAAGGCAAAGAGATCTGTGTTATTCTAATAATCCCTTTCCACACTTGTTGAATGGTTGAATGGTTCCACTGCTTGTATAGATAACAATGAGGAGGCAGTCAATCCTGCTAAGGTCCTCTCCCCAGGCAAAAGTAAGGCAGTGTCAGTAAAGGACTAGAGGGAGTACAGGGTTCAGCAGTAGTCTATAAGCTCTTACTCGGCTCTACACTACTACTAGAACAGCTGTGATTGCAATCATACAGGTGCATGAATGGTACCATCGCCTCTTAAAGTAGCATGAGAGAGGGAAGGCTATACCCTTCAGGAGAGAGTGAGCCAGCATCAATGCAACCAAGGCAACAGTAGTACTGTAAGTGCCAAAGTAAAAGAAATGTCCAATCAGCATTATGTATACATTCATTTACTTAATTTACGGTGCATTTGTAAGGTGCTTATACATTAAGGAATTGAGTTTCAAAGCGCCCACAGGGCGAAGTGGAGGGAATAAGGGAACAAAACAAGACAATGGGCTAAATAATGATGAGCCAAAGGCAGATGCGGTCCTATAGGCCTTGTGAACATTGGGAACATGCAAGTGCAGAGAGAGAGGGAGAGTATTTGGTGAGAGAAAGTTGTAGATTGCGTGGCCCCAGGCCCCAGACAGACTTATGGATGATGCAGAGGGATATGAATTTGATCCTTGCAGCGACTGGGAGCCAGATAGATGTTAAAGAGCCAGGGAGAAAGGGCACAGCCCTGGGGAATGCCACAGGCGGAGCTAGAGATGGGAGAGGAGAAATAACCTAGGATAACCTGGGAGGGACAATCGGTGAGGCAGGAGGTCAGCCAGTCTAGTGCCCGCTCCAAGATACCCAGGGTATTATGGATCCACTTCGTGAGGATTGAGTGGTTGATTGTATCGGAAGCAGACGAGAGATTGAGTAGAATAAGACAGCGGGTGAGTTGGAGTCAAGAGATCCAAGCAGTTCTTCACGGGTGTTCAGGAGAACAGTTTCCGTGCCTCTGGATGCCCTAGACTGAGTGAGGGGCAGGCCCCATGAGGCAGGCATGGATCACTGATTTCACCATTCCCGACCGGCCCAATCCGTCTAGGCTAGGTGGACGACCAGGCTGACCGAGTCCAGCAGCAAACACCCAGGGAAGTCTGGGGATTGGGGCAGGATGGTGTGGTAGGTCTCCATGATGCCCACAGCGTAGTCTGCATCAGATCCCTAGAAGCGAAGGTGTCCTCCACTGGCTGACCCAAAATGGCGATGCAAAGTGGAGGGCAAATTGCAAAACGCCATAGGTCAGTAACGCGACATACACTGCTTAGGGATTGATGTGTGCATTTCTTTGTTAATTGAAAGTATACCATTTGTTCCTTTTTCTACCGTCTGTGCGCTTTGGATAGCACAACATATTTTTGTTTCTTCTGTCGGCAGTTTGTGTGCACTAAAGAGTTGTATTTTTAGCTCAGTGAGATAATTGAAATCCCTCTGCCAAAAAATAAATGAAAAACGAAGTCCACTTTAGGGCAGCTCTCCGCCTGGTAAGGTCAGGAAATGCCATCCCATTTGTTGGCATGCTCTCCTCTCCTTTAATCTAGTTCTGGGCTTTGTGCCATTTTGTTCCGTGTCTAATTCGACTTTATTTCATGTATTTTGTTTGAGGTCTTATATGGCGCGTCACTTAACCCAGGTGGTACTAGGCTGCCGTGCACATCACTGTAGCACAAACATCACAGAACTGTGAGCACAATATTTTAGAGAAACATTTCATAACAGCATAAAATGATTACTCATTAAAAATAAAATCCTAAAAGCACCTTTTATATTTTCCCTACCAATCTGACAATCACTGGTTTCAGGGAGGTTTTTCCTTGAGATCAGAGGTCATTTATTCCTCAAGCACAGCATTACAAAATCCCGAAACTGAATCATATCACAGATGAAGCTTTCTTTTTTTAAGGACAATTGGTCATGGGAGGTGGTCGCACACAGTTTATTGTGGAGGAGGCAGCGGAATGTAGTCTGGAAATGTGAGAGTCGATTAAAAAGAAGCAATAATCAGGTGTTTTGCGTCCTTCACTGGGCGGTAATGGCACATGCGAGGGCCTTGACGCCAGGGCCCTGGTGCGTTACTGGGCCGTGAAACCAGCAGATTATTACTTCAAAAAAGGTAGAAGGCGCTCCTCTCCAGAAAGAACATGGCATGATAAACTGTTCTGAGATGAGAGTTTGCAGCACACGCTTTTTGCTCACTGTACCTTTCACAGATGGGAAATATCCATTTGCATATCAGTCTTTGTCCCGCCCACATGGACAGTCCAGCACCGAAATGCTATGGCAATTCCTCTCTGAACAAGAGTACCAAAAGCAAAAGAACCCAGAACCACCCGTCAGATCCAGTCAAAGAGGCCGTGCAGACCAGAATGCCTTCCTGAGAGCAAAACTAAGCGCCTGAGATCTGTCCGGTGCCGAGCGAATTCCAGCCAAACCTTTGACCAGATCTTTGACGGGCCCATTCCATTCCAAAGCCGTAGTAGTGAGTATTTAGCATAGAACTGACCATAGCAAAACTCTTAGTATTAAGCAATCCAATCCAACCCATTCCAAGCAATCCAGACTGCATTATAGAATCTCTTTTGTCTATCCTGAATCCTTCTCTAATCCATATACTTCTGGGATAATTGTAGTGATAAATCATCTTTGCGCAATATATTTTTGAAGAAAGGCAAGCGTCTCGACAGGTCCAACCAACTGGTGGCGCCATTGCTCTGTCGTGTAGCTGGCGGCTTCATAGACTCTTATTGTAAAGAACCTGTTTGTAATTCAAAAGCGCAATCTCCTTATAGTTTTTCTGTAATCGCGTTTTTCGTGCGCTGAAAAGTTTGCCGCGATTTCGCATTTGGCTCAATTTCACCACATGTAAAAACAGATATTTCTTGCATTCAACCTCTGAATTTAATTTCCTATCTGCCAATCATTCAACAATCATTGCTAGTGTTTACCTGAACCTATCCAAAGTGGCTCTCACTAGTTCTGAATCCCATTTAGCGAATTCAAATCATTTTTAACATTTTTCCTATTAATTTCAAATCACATTTAAAAGCATTTGACCTGTTTAAAAATCATTCCTGTTCTCTCTAAGCTTGCTGGGGGGAATCAGGATCGAAGCTGCATTTGTTGATTGCATATTCCTGAAACCTGTGTGCCCTCATTCCATCTCTTCATATCGCATATTGGGGGGAGTGAGTAGTAACAGGGGGAAAAAGTGATTACATTGTCTTTGATTGAATTCATATCAAGTTTAATTTCTGTGTTGCATTAATTTCACCTCATTGCATTTCATTGAACCCACACAAAGTTTTATTCTCTGCTACCTTATTTTTCCTATTCCTACTCCTAATTGATTAAAGAGATTGTTGATTATTGTGACATTACCCATTGCTGATCATTGTATAAATATTCATAAGTGTGATATTCAGATATTGTTCATATTCATAAACGTGTGATATATATATTGTTCAATTCATCAAATAAATCTTTTAACTTTGCAAAACAAACCTACTTCTTGGTTCAGTGAGACCGGGGGGATTCAGAGAGAGGGGCGTTATATAAGGGTACATCATCCAGAAATAAAATAACTTTTGACATAAACATATGTTTGTTTGTTTGTTTGTTTATTTATTTAGTATGGTGCGCAAAACCCAGAGATAACAGGGTGCAACAGAGGGCAGGAAGATAGGACTACATAAAAACTTAGTTGCAGGATAAGGCACACATGAGAAAAAAAAAGAAAAAAAAAGAGGCATAGCATTACACTGCATGGAATGTGCATATATACATATAGTTAAACGAAAGCTTACATATTTACATATTTAGTGCTGTGCATAGGGGCAGTTCGGTTGCACTTACATATTTACATATTTAAAGCTGTGCATGGCAGTCAGGTTATAACAACGGCATGGGCAGATGAGATGGCAGGGTTAGTCGTGAGGATCATTAGCCCGCAACCAGGTGAGGGTGTTTCGCCTGACGCTAAAGTAGGATTGGTCTGTCCTAATGTTGAGTGGGAGGGCGTTCCAGTGATGGGCTACCAAGACAGGGAAGCTACTGCTGCTGGTTTTCTTTTGTCTGAAATTGGGTACCTGCAGGCAGTAGGAGTTAATCGATCTGGTGGGGCGGGTGGAGGTTTTTTTCTTTATTCTGGATGCGAGATGGGGGGCTGCGTTGTTTAAGCATTAGTAAGTGAGTGATGCCGTTTTGAGAGAGATGCGGTCAGAGATTTTGAGCCATTTGTGTTCTCTCCTTTTGTTGGAGATGTGTTCCTTAGAGGGTAGGTTGAGGGCTGTTCTGAGAGCGTTATTTTGTAGTGTCTGTAGTTTGTTGGTTATGTATTTGTTGGCTCCTAGGTACATGGCGTTACAATAGTCCAGTCTGGATAGTATTAGGGTGTTGGCTATGATGATGCAGCTAGCTTGGGTGAAGAAGGCTCTACTTGACCTGATTAGCTTGCATGTGTAGGCAG
Organism: Ambystoma mexicanum; assembly: GCF_040938575.1. Taxonomy (NCBI): domain Eukaryota; kingdom Metazoa; phylum Chordata; class Amphibia; order Caudata; family Ambystomatidae; genus Ambystoma; species Ambystoma mexicanum. The sequence goes on along the minus strand of NC_090921.1, from coordinate 262,036,050 downwards.
TGGAGGATGCTAGTAAGTTGACTTGTTTTTTTAGTAACATGGTTGCATCAAGGTGAAAGCCTAGCGTTTTCACTGTGTTGGCCACTGTGATGGTCTTGCCATCAATGTTGAAGGCCTTATAGTTGGAACTGAGTTTTTTGAGATTGGTATTGGATCCGAGGAGCAGGATTTTGGTTTTCTCATCATTCAGGCATAAGCCCTGTGTGGCCATCCATGCCTGAATGATGAGATATATTTTGTTTACCAAGGCCGTATCTGAAACGAAGTTGCCCGAAAGGGGTATGAGGATCTGGGTGTCATCTGCATAATTGGTATATGAGACACCCAGTCTGTCCAACTTGTCAAATAGGGGCTTGGTAAAGATGTTGTAGATGGTGGGAGAGACGCAGGAGCCCTGGGGTACCCCACAAGTTATTTTAATGGGGTCTGCTGAGGCTAGGGTAGAGAAGACCCTCATAGTTCAGTTGTCCAAGAATGATTGGATCCAGGCTATGGCCTCTTTCGAGAAGTGAGCAGCTGAGGCCAGGTGTTCGCACAGGACTGCGTGATCCACCAGGTCGAATGCTGCCGACAGGTCGAGGAGGAGTAACATGGCAGTGTTCCCTTTGTCGTTAATCTCATTGATCTGGGTTTTAAGATCGATTAAGGCTGTCTCGGTACCGTGCTGCAGTCTGAAGCCCGATTGGCGGGTGCCTAATATTTTGTGAGTTTCAAGATATTGCTGAATTTGCAGGTATGCTACTCTGTCTATTATCTTTAACAGGAATAGCACCGTGGTGATGGGCCTGTAATTGGTGGGAATAGCAGGGTCTAGGGTTTGCTTCTTGAAGAGAGGCAGGACCCAAGATTCTTTGAGGTTACTTGGTATGGTGTTGGAGGAGAAGGATGCGTTGATCAGCTTGGTTTTAAAGGGGGCAGCATCCTTGATTATCTGGGGAGGGCAGTTGTCGCTTTTGCAGTTAGATGGTTTAAGTGAGGCTATAACTTTTTCTGTTTCTGGAATAGATATTTTGGTGAACCTGAAGAGATTCTGGCCTGGAGGGTTGGCTGTTTTGGCATGGTTGCTGGTAGATGCTTCATTGGTGGTGAGGGAGTCTTTTTTCAATGCGATTTTAGTTTGGGGAGTTTTGATTTTATTAGTTATTAGACATTTTGGACGCTGGGGCACCATACTTTGTCCTTAATTATATTGTCTGGTGGGGGTATGGGGGATTCTAGTTCCCTTAGTATGGCAAATAGTTCTCTGGTGTTGGAGCTAGATTTTTCGATTCTTTCATTGAAGAGATTCTTTTTTGTGAGTAGAATTTCTTTTTTATAGTTGTTTGCACAAAGTTTAAGTTGTGATTTGTTCTCTTCTGTAGGGGAATTGCGCCATTGGCTTTCGAGTTTCCTTTTGTGCAATCTAAGTTCTTTCAGATGTGGGGTGAACCAGGTGTTCAGGTGGGCTTGCTGTTTGCTCTTTTGCAGTTTAAGAGGGGCAATGATGTCTAGTCCTTTCTTTATGGCATTGTTATAGTTTTCTACTAGACACTCTGGATTTAGGTTATCGGGAAGAGCATTGAGGGTTGGCAGTAGTAGTGGTAGGAGGTTGTCAGGGGTTATGTTTTTTTTTGCTCTAGTTGGCAGTGGTGGTGCCATGATTTTTAATTTGTTGACTTCTTTATTGAGGGATAAGGTGAAGTCAATGAGGTGATGGTCTGTCCAGTGTTGGGGAGCGGTTTTGGTGATGACGGTGTCGCAGTTCAGAGTGGCGATCCAGTCCAAGGTCCTACCTTTATTATGGGTGGGGGTAAGCACTCTTTGGATTAGGCTGTGTTCATCTAGCATGTTAGCTATAGCTTGTGCTGGTTTGTCGTCAGGGTCGTTTAATCCTAGATTCAAGTCGCCTAGCAATAATATTTGGGTGGTGTCTTTTATGTTGTTGGCTAGGAGGCTGGATAGGTCTGCTTCAAATGAGCCAATGGTGCCAGGTGACCTATATATTAGATAAATGGTTAAGGTGCAACAGTTGGAGATGGGTAGTTTGGCTACTAGGAGTTCGCAGGATTTGAGAGGTGCTTGAGGCAGTGGTCTTAGCTCGAGGTTTGTTTTAGCTATAATGGCTAGGCCACCTCCTCTGTTGTTGGGCCTGTCCATTCTGATTATTTGGTAATTTTCTGGAATGGCTATTGAAAGTACTGGGCCTGCTGCTTCGTGCAGCCATGATTCAATGATAGCTAGGAGGTTGAGGTTGTTTGAGAATAAGGTGTCTGCTATTTCTGTGGCGTGGTCCACTAGCGATCTAGCGTTGATCAAAGCTCTGGATATAGTGGTAGTATTGGGTGTGTCCTGGATTGTCATAGGGATGAGTTTGGGTTGGGTGGAGTTGTAGCAGGGTGTGGTGTGGTTCGGACAGATTTTAGTGTGTTGCAAGGTGGGTCTCTTGTTGTGGTAGATGGGCTCGAGGAGACGGGGTAGTCTGGCTCGTAGTCTGGTGTTTCTTTCTGGGGTTGGACAGGGTGCATTTTCTGCAGGGTACATGGTTATGGCAGCAATAAAGATGGTAAGGTGTAATAAAGGTATGAGGAGGTACGGTAGGGTGGCTGTTTGGCTCTTACTAAGGTACATTGTACGGTTTGGCATGTGCAAATAGACAAAGGGGTTCATCTAAATTCAGAACTCACACTCAGGCTAAAAAATGGCTTGTGCAAATAGACAAAGGGGTTCACCTAAATTCAGAAATCACACTCAGGCTGAAAATGGCATGTGCAAATAGACAAATGGGTTCACCTAAATTCAGAAATCACACTCAGGCTGAAAATGGCATGTGCAAATAGACAAAGGGTTTCATCTAAATTCAGAAATCACGCTCGGCTAATAATGGCATGTGCAAATAGATGCAATTAGGCAAAGGGGTTCACCTAAATTCAGAAATCGCACTCAGGCTAAAAATGGCATGTGCAAATAGATGCAATTAGGCAAATGGGTTCACCTAAATTCAGAAATCACACTCAGGCTGAAAATGGCATGTACAAATAGACAAGGGGGTTCACCTAAATTCAGAAATCACACTCAGGTTGAAAATGGCATGTGCAAATAGACAAAGGGGTTCACCTAAATTCAGAAATTACACTCAGGCTAAAAATGGCATGTGCAAATAGACAAAGGGGTTCACCTAAATTCAGAAATCACACTCGGCTAAAAATGGCATCTGCAAATAGATGCAATTAGGCAAATGGGTTCACCTAAATTCAGAATTCACACTCAGGCTGAAAATGGCATGTGCAAATAGACAAGGGGGTTCACCTAAATTCAGAAATCACACTCAGGCTGAAAATGGCATGTGCAAATAGATGCAATTAGGCAAATGGGTTCACCTAAATTCAGAAATCACACTCAGGCAAAAAGTGGCATGTGCAGAGTTCACAATAAGGGCGATCAGGTGGCGTGTGTAGGCAGACTGGGCAGGTTCCGAGCGTCATTTGCTCAATGCGGTAGGTAAGTTGCAATGTGTAAATTAGTCGTTGATAGTAGGCTGGGGTTAAGTAGCTGTAGAGGGCAGTTTCCAAGCATTAGTCAGTGCAACCATGGACCTTTTCACAGGCTGTGTTACAGGTTAGATGCAATTTAGTGTCAGGTGGCTAGTAGTTACGGCTTTGGCAATAATGGGTGTATCAGAAGAGGCGGTGCTACGAGTCTTTGGTGGGGCAGAGTTAATGTGTAGAGCATGGGAGGATTAGATAACGCTTGCTTACCCTGTCAATGGTGAGTAGGTTATAGCTCCTCAGGTGGCTAGAGGAGGTGCGATGGACAGGGGTTCCGGCTTTGGCCTCTGGTCATCCTCTGGACAGGCTCGGGACAGGCACCACAGCCTTGGTGGGTGTGCCTTTGGGGGTGGGCCGGCTTAATGCCTGCTGGCTATGGATTGGCCAAAATGAGGCAGGGGCAGCCAATTACACGCCGCGGCAGACTCACACAGCAGCAACACGGTCAGGTTTGCTTCGGGAAGGTGCGGGCGGCCATCTTGGAGAAAGCAGCACCTTGTGTGCTGCAATGGAAATTCATTGTTGTTTCAGTCGTGGAAACGATTTTTGTGAATATTGCAGGCTGATCCAGCTTGCAGGATGGTCGTAGGCTGCTGTGGGTTGATAGCAGCGATTCCGCCGGAAAATGAAAGTAGATGAGGGCGGGGGCGCAAATTAATTGCGGAGTGAGCGCTGGGTCCTACCTTACATCTAGGAGGATCCCAGGCCCTCTGGAGGCAGGGGGCTGCTCCGGCAGATGAAGGGTTCCTGCTCCTATGGATTGATCAGCGTTGGTGTGCTCGGGACAGGCACCACAGCCTTGGTGGGTGTGCCTTTGGGGGTGGGCAGGCTTAATGCCTGCCGGCTATGGATTGGCCAAAATTAGGCAGGGTCAGCCAATCACACGCCTCGGCAGACTCACACAGCAGCAACAGGGTCAGGTTTGCTTCGGGAAGGTGCGGGCGGCCATCTTGGAGAAAGCAGCACCTCGTGGGCTGCAATGGAGATTCATTGTTGTTTCAGTCGTGGAAACAATTTTTGTGAATATTGCAGGCTGATCCAGCTTGCAGGATGGTCGTAGGCTGCTGTGGGTTGATAGCAGAGATTCTGCCGGAAAATTAAAGTAGATGAGGGCGGGGGCGCAAATTAGTTGCGGAGTGAGCGCTGGGTCCTACCTTACATGTAGGTGGATCCCAGGCCCTCTCGACCCCTGGGGAACACCACAGTTAGAGAGTGAGATAGAGAAAAGGAAGGACCCACGTTGGACCTGGGAGGGTCGATCAGAGAGGAACGAGGTCAGCCAGGCCAAGGCCTGATAGATGATACCCAGGTTATCACGGAGTTGATTGAGCAGGATGGCATGGTTGGCCGAGTCAAATGCAGAAGAGAGATCAAGTAAGATGAGGACAGAGGGGATATTAGAATCAAGGTTAGTGAGCAGGTCTTCACGGATGTTCAGGAGAGTAGTTTCCATGCTTTTGGCTGCTCTGAAGCCAAACTGGTCATGGAGACAGCCAATGGATTCAGTGTGAAGATGAAGCTGGGAGATGGCCATCTTTTCCAGGAGTTTGCCCAGGAAAGGAGTAATGGAGATCGGATGATAGTTAGCTGGGTAGGAGATAGTAATGTAACTGTACTCAAATTGTATACTGTTTTTTGTTAATATTTTGCAATGTTCATATCTAATAATCACATCTAGTATATATTGAAATCATAGCAAGAAATATACACCTGTGTTACTGAGTATAGAACATTATCAAAACCTAGAATAACCATATACATGATGTTAATTTCAAGATGGAGAACCTGGTACACTTCTATTTCACTCTTTATTTAAAAAAACAAAAAACATAGGAGAAGGAGGAAGGGGATAAACAGCATCAGTAAGGATTCCTGTCTTCTTTGCATGAAATCAAAGAGAATTTTGGGATGATAAGATTGTCCATAAATCTTCATATTTCACAAATATGTATATGATGAACGGGTTGCATGATTGAATCACAAAGTAGATAATGCATAATGAGATTGGTCCTCATTTCATTTTTTTACAACACTCTACCATTGAAGTGTTTGTGAACAGGAACCATAGATATTTTTTTAGAAATCTTCAGATTTTTGATATTTGGATAGAATGGCTGCCACATATTTCATCTGGCATCCACAGAAAGCTTGTCAACATTTTAGAAGATACGAGTCTCCGTCTCAGTTGAAGCCTGTATGTACGAATGGGGCTGTGCACATGTTCATTCTCAAAATGCATAGAGATCCTTAAATAATAATATATTCAGGCTAGAATGTGATTTAACATTACCTTATATATGGAACATACCGTATAGCATGACATGCAATGTAAAAAACAAATAATATATAAGAGAATAAGTTACCTTATGGGCCATTAATGATCCAACTTCCTAGGAGTCAAATTACCTCATTGGCCCATCCTTCTAATCCATATAGAAGCCATATCAGTTGTGTGGTCATTTATGCTATGCACCAAAATACTATGCTGCTCCATTATACAGTCATATTCTGACCATCAGAGACCAAGGGCCTGACCTACAAAAGCGTTTTATGGCGCCATCCCTTTTGGAAAACGCTTTGTGAATCAGGCCCAAATTCCCCTCTATTGGACACTCCTGCTCTGTCCATGTATAGAGTAGATTTCAGGTCCTATATTTAGCAGCCCGGTCCTGTTTATCCATTTGTCAAGGGCCATTAGCAGTCATTAGCAGCCTGGCCGGGGGTGGTTGTCATTGAGGAAGCTTGGAAAACACAGGTTTTAGTCTCTGGTACAAGCACACATTCTGAGCAGCCTGAGCACTGCTAGGCAGCGCCCCCTTCCCATCCCGGTCTTCCTACCCTTCCTCCCTTACCCCCCACATCTTAGCACCTGTGTAGTTTCCTACACGGGTTCTAAGAGTGTTTAAATGAAATAAACAAACATACCTTGGGATGCTGTGCGGTGCCTCGCCATAGTCTCCCAAGTCCATTTCCTTGTTGATGATGTCACAGTTACCATTCGTGTAAGAAACTACATGGGTGCTAATGGCCATATAACCCGCTTTGCTGGGTGTCTTAACTTGGTAGGCGGGCCATTACTCTCAGGCTCTGCCCGCCTCGTGGGTATATATCACCTCAGTCTTGCCCTGTCCATCTCTAGGTCAAGATGACTTTATTGATCAGACATATGTCATACTATCTAATAATGATGTCAACTATATACAAATGAACAGAAGCATAAATGTGTACACTGAATATAAAGTGGAATACAAACCATGATTCATCATTGAGTACGGAAGGGGTTTGACATAACATAAGCAAATGCCCAACAGAAAACTTTGCACTGCACTTCTACCTTCTTCTTGGCAGCAACATTCTGACCTTGTCACCTTGCACAAATGTGATGATTTTATAACACCTTTTCTGATCATACCTATATTTCGACGCCCCAGTACTTCTCAAAATACGGTCCCTGACAGCTTCAGCATCAACACTCACCAATCTGGATCTTCCCAACCACCCTGGCATGAGAAAAGTGTTGGGCGTCCTTCCGCTAAAAAGTTCAAATGGTGTCACACATGTGGTGCCATGTGGGCTGACCTATGTTGAAACACACTCTGCATCAAATCACTGTTCCGATTGGTACCATTGGCAACAGCCATTCTCACTTCCTCATTATGGTTCTGTTGAATCTCTCAACCCATCCATTGCTCTGAGAGTGATACAAAGAAGTCTTTTTATGCTGAATTCCTAGTGAATTGAGCAAAATCTCAAATTCTAAATACACAAATTGGGGACCATTGTCACTCAGAATATTGATGGGAATGTCTTCCCGCAAGAACACAACTTCCAAAAAGTTAATCACATTTGCGGTAGTAATCTCCTTCAGTACTCCAACTTCATGTTGCTTAGACATTCAATCAACAGTCACTATTAGATTGCTGTCTTTCGACACCAGGTAAATTAAGCGGCCCCAACTTTAAATCAACAGCCACTACCTCCCAAGGCACTCTAGACACCACAGGCACCACCATGGGAGACACAGAAAGCTTTAACACTTTGTAATTCTCCTTGCAAATGGCACACTCTGCCACCCAACGCTCAATATCGACATTCATTTGTGGCTAACGTATGTCCTAATAACCTGCTTGGTTCTGGAAATTTCCATGTGGGACTTATGACGTAGACCAATTACAAATTCTTCCAACCCCTCTGGGACCAACACATTTTCTCCTCTATAAACTAGACCATTCCATACACCTAACTCATTCTTGATGCGTTTAAATCTTTTGATGTCTGCACAGTTGTTACCCAACATCTCTATGTCCAAATACTGCCACTTTTCCTCCATGAGACGTTTCACTGCTGATAATGTTCATAATTATTACACGCCTCAGACAAGCCGCACTGATCTAAACACTCTTTAATGACAAAAATGTTGTTGGTATCCTTATCAAATTCTTCAACAGCGACACAATCTTCTTTTACTAACGCATTGCAAGACAACCCAGCAGCCACTACATTCTTATTGCTTCCCACATGCTCCATCAAATGATTCAACCCTTGTACTCTAGTCACCTACTTGACAATGCGTCTGGAGACCCCATCCAGACCACCGCTGTTGAAAACATGGACTAAGGGTTTATGATCTGTTCTTACGATGAAGGATCTGCCAAACAAATAGACCTTACATTTTATCACTGCTCACAACACCAACAGTGCTTCCTGCTTAATAACAGAATACCCTTTTTCCATGTGTTTGAGCATCCTGAATGCAAAGTCAATGGTCCTCTCTTGCCCCATGTCATCTTCTTGCATCAAAACTGCTCCAAAACCCAGTTCACTTGGTTCTGTACTCATTCCTGAAACCGCTCAACACTGGGGCTTCTACAAGATATTTTTTGATTGTCCGAAACTCACACACATACTCATAATTCCACTCAAACTTGACTCCCTTTCTTGTGAGTCTCCTAAGGGCATGAGTACAACTAGCCAATCCCTTTACATACTTGGCGTAGTATTCTACGAGACTAAGAAATGAAGCTACTTCCTTCTTACTTCTCGACGCTCGTATCTTTGCAATGGCCTTTATAGCACTGACCTTTGGTTTGGTTCTTTCCCAATACAAAATTGTGTCCTAGATATTCCACCTCACTCTGCCTACAATTACAAATTTCAAGTGTCAACGTGAGACCAGACTCATCCAATCTCTCCAACACTACTCAGGATCTATGATCATCCTCTTCAATGCAGACACCCACACCAAGATGTCATCTTGATAGCGCTTAACATCCAGAAGATCTCTGAGAATAACATGCATGACCCTCTGAAAGACACTTGTTGTGGAAACCAACCCAAAAGGCATACGCACGCACTTGAACATAACCACATGTGTTATAAATGCCGTCAGATCCAGGGAATCAGGATGCAGGGGTATCTGGTGATGAACTGATTTTAAATCTAAAAGAGAAAACAATTTGGCTCCTGACAAATCCAAAATCAGCTCATAAACTTTGGGCAGTGGAAACCTTGCCGCTATCACATTCCTGTTTAAACTTCTCAAATCAATGCATAATCTCACAGTCCCATTAGCCTTCATTGCCACCATAATGTAGTTAACCCACTCTAATGCTTCCCCAGGCTCAATCACCATCTCCCTCACTATGCGATCAAGTTCAACTTCCACTTCTTTCCTGGGCACAAGTGGCACTGTCCTGGCTTTTGCCACTACCAGCACTACACCTCTCCATAACTTGATTTTATGAATGAATTGCTTCAAACACTCAACTTTGTTGGCAAATATCTAGAACACACAAGTCGCAATTTCCTTATTCACTACTAGACTGATCATTCCATCGTCACAACTTCCACCCGCTTTACCTCTCACTTGGTCAACCCCGAACATGTGTGTGACTACACTCCTTGTTTTTCATTTCAGAATGATTCCCAACTGAGTCATATACTGGACAGTCAGCGTTGGGATCTAGTTTTATTCCGAATGCTGCCTGGCTTCACCATGAGAGTAAATCACCTCCCACACTGTTAGATACTCTTTGCCCTTCACACACTTCCCTTGGAACTGGAGCATGGCATCCATATCCCCAATAATATTTATGTGATTCTCCCCATAGGCATTAGCCTTTACAATTGCTTTCTTAAGCACACATCATTTAAACTTGAATACCAATGTCTCTCTTCCAATTAGATTATCGTCTGCACCACTATCTGTCAACATTAACACAACAGCTCCATTGCCAGTGACCAACTATTTGTTTTTTTAAACCTGTTCCCATTACAGGATTCACAACTCTCACACCACCATAGTATTGAGACTCAGAATCTCCCTCCTCGCACTCATTTTCCTGAATGTTTCCTGATTTGCTAGACATCCTGCAGCATCTCGCTCAATGGATCCTAAGTCCGGACAGACAAAATTCCACATAGGCAGCTGGGCACTCTTTGGAGTTGGCAAAGTGCTGTGTTTCCACACCTAAATATCTCTTCTGTTGCTGTTCCCCAAAGCGTTCCATCTTTCCCATCTGTTTCTTTGGTTCATAGTTTTCCTTCCTCCCTTTATAAGTCTTGGATCTAAAAACAGTCCTACTCCTCTGACTATTCAGGCTCAGATTCTTTGTATTCTGACCCTGATTCTTGGCAAAAGAGATTGCACTGACTCCAGATGCACTCTTCTCTCCCAACGCCTTATATCTGTCAATAGCTGTTTAGTGCTAAGGATAGAGTGTTTCACTTGTTTTGCTATCTCAATCATCCTGTCAAGATTGGTATCTCTCTCTTTCCACAATTCTACTCTGATCTTGTCATCTGAACATCTGATCATAGGTTGGTCATGTACGTGCTCATCATGACAGTATGCCAGAAATTATACTTGATAGCTAATCCTCTCAAGGCAGTGACAAAATCCTCTATTGGCTCTCCACCCTTCTGTTCCCTCGTGCCAAAATGATACCTTGCTAAAATTTATCTTCTCTGCTATCTCATAATGTTTGTCCAATTTGGCAATGCTGATGTCAACGCTGTTCCACGTACTTGCATCTGGTGGTTTTATAGGTTCAGGAAGTCTTTTGAAAATGCCTTGCCATCCGTGATCAAGACAATGGTACAATAAGACATCTTTTCTTTCAACTGCATAGTTTCTGTGCAACACTGGTTTTTGAGAGCACAGTACTTGCACAGCATTATGACTTTCCCCATTTGAAGTCCTGTTACTGTGTCAACTTGAGGAGGGAGGAGGAGCCTTAACTTCAAAAGCCTAACACCGGCGCAGAGCTTGCAGTGTGAGACACTGTGTGTTTTGAGGGTTTGGAGTGCTGGGGGTCTGGAACTGGAATGGGGACTGAGCCCTGTATCATCTGCTTGGGAACTAATATCAGCGGTGAGAACAACAGCCGGTGAGTGAGACCCTGATGTGCCCCAGGGAAACTGTTGCTTGAAATGTCCTGAATCCTCCTCTCCTGCTTGCTGTTGTGACGGTACGACATCTTGATATTTCACTTCTGTGAATTGTTGTATGCTGTCCGGGTGCACGGCCGGCATAGGCTTAAAGGGTAACTTTGGGCTGCTGGGAAATCAGGTCGTTTTGAGACTGGGCCAGAAGGGGTGGATGTGCGATCTCAGAAGTGGAGGGAAAATGATGCCATCTTTCTCTAGACCAATCTCTGACGAGGAATGCTAGCAGCTATGACCCTTCCTCTTCCCCGTTCTCCTGGGGAAAGACGATCTACTTTGACTCAAGAGACTTCCTTGGCTCTCCAGTGAGAGCCACACAGGGTACAAAACAGATAAAAACTCTAATTACAGCCTTTTTCTCAACGGCTCTTGAATTACAGAATGTGCCAAATATACTAACTGCAGCAGGCGCAGGGGTGTACAAAGCCTTACACCTACCACCTAGGTACCAACGTGCGGGGCGGTGGGTGCTGTGGACAGAACAGCAACTTTACAGATCTCTCAGTTACTCGCAACTTCTATGTGTAAGTCTTCATTTGATTTAAGCCAGGAGGACACACCTCCAGACCTGAGCCTGATGTCAAACTTGCCGTCACAAATTGGACAACAGCTTTCATCATCAGATTCCTTTTCTTCCTCTCCTGCCCCCTCACCTACATTATTACCCCCAAGCCGTCTTTCTGCAGTCATGAGATGGCTTAGAGGACAGCTCGAGGGAAGCTCATGAGGGGCCCTTTACTGAAATAATCAAGTTTTTTGCATATTGGTCTCTCTATATGACGGCCTACGGAGAGACACCAAATCGAACACAGCCCTCCTTGAGTCCTTAATCTTCAAATTTGATCACGTAAACTTGCACGTGGCCATGAAAGAATGTCTTTCTGCTGGCACTAAATATCAGCGGAACCCTCAAGAGGTGAAGGGACCACTGGTATAGGACATGATCCATGCAATCTGGCAGTTGCGCAGCTGAAAGATCAGGGGCCTCCCATTGTTGATAATCTAACAAGAAGACATGCATTAAAAACACCTCGGGCCCCAAAGGAGATATTACATTTGGAATGACTTGACATTCACGCACTGGCTGGGTCTCACTTGGCTGGTGGGGGGACCGCTTACGCTGAAGCAAAGAGGTGCGCCAGTGGGCCAAGCAGAAACACAACCTACACATAAGGGGCACCTCCCACCTACCGTTTATCCTATTCTGGTGAACGATGTCTCAATTGAGGATATTCTGAATTGTGCTTTGACTGTAGAGCTGCTGGTAACCTTATAGCCCCTCGCGCAGACGGAAGGGAGGCCTGGGTGGAAGAAAACTAAAAACTGCTCCTCTAATCGATTAAAAAACATTCCCTTCTTGATCAGCCTGTGGTTAAGGCAGCATTGGCCAATCCTGTGCTTAAATCTGCTCCTGTTTCTGCCTCTAGGCTAGGTTTACAGGGGCATTCAACTGATGCTGCCTTTAAATTGCTGAAGGCAGCAGGGGCAAAGTTGTGGCCACCAATTTCTGCTGTGCACTCATCCGCGTTGCCGATAGGAGGGTCAGTAACACACTCCAGTGAGGCCACTTGGGAGGAGGAGTAATCCATTCCTTTGCTGGCTTGCAAAAGATCTCCCTCTGAGTGGCGCCCCACTTGTAACTCAAGCTGTGGAGACTAATCAAGTTCAACCTGCAGTTTTTTCAACTACTATCTCAGGTCTTCAGCAGGGGTTTGTGCAGCGTTTGAACAATTAGCTCCTCAATGGAATTTGCTGGAGGGCTCTTCAGGGACCTATTTTCCAGAGTCAGTACCCTCTAACTTCTTTTCGAATAAAAACCTGCAGCAAGGGGGATCCCATGACTAGTATCCAAGAGGCCTGAGCAGTTCAATGTCTTTAAGCTTTCAGACCCAGCGTCTGTGCCAGGAAGACCGCTCGACTGCAAATCTTTTAATGATACTGATTGAGCTCGTGATCCCTGGCACTCACCCTCTGGTTTTGAACCGTACAAACATACTGGCACTTTTAAGAGATAATCTGGTTTTATCGCAATTGGACCGGATCTACTTCGTAGAACATTTCAGAACTGACTGCCGTAAGTTTTGTGAAGTCAAAAATGGTGCTAGCTATGCTTCTGAAGGAATGAGATAACCTAAGAATGCTGGGCTTTGTCTTACTTCCCTTTACCAACAAGTGGTTACTGGGTGAGGGCGCCTTGCCAGATAGTAGACCTAGGTCCAAAGTCTTCCTCTTTTAGTGATGGAGGTGGTTCTGCGGACGTGCAAGTACTGTCTTTGAAGTGAAATATTATGGCTTCGGAAGAAAGCTACGACTGGTCCTGGCTGTTGGGTACACCCTCAAAGTAGATCGCCTTGCAACAGACTGGGGGCTCCTGTCTGCAGGGCCCTAGTGGCTTCTCACTAGTCACTTGGAACTCGGGTGGCCACCACCATCTCTTTAACAACACACAGATGTGCTTAGCCCTGAGGAATTACACTATTATTGCCCTTCAGGAATCCTAGCTTCAGTCCTCCCTCACTGGACGGCTCCTTTGTATTATTCCTCCAGGGAGCTAGATGAGGAGAGTAGGGTCGCCCTTATGGCAGCCTACTGACTTTAGTAAGATCATGCCCTGAAGTCAGAGTTCTGGCCACTTGCGACATCTCCTTTGGAATTATGGCCACACATATTCAGATGAGGGTAGCGTTAGATATTTTGATTATTAATGTATATTGGCACCCCGGTATGTGTTAATTGCATGATGAACTGGCATTTATAACGTCTTTTGTTACTGAGTGGTTTAACTAATCTACTAGGGGGCATGTTTAGGTGGCTGGAGATCAGAATTCAGTCTGTATTGGTGGCTATTCACTGTTAAAGGGGAGTCAGGGGAAGAGCCAACAAGGGGAAACGTTGGCAATGGGAAAGAGTGACTTAATGTCTTGCTTGGACTGGGCCTATCTCTGTTAAAAGGGGTGGTGCCGGGAGATATACCTTCTAAGCCTACTTGGTCTAACAGCCCCTCTTATTCCACCATTGATTATATTTGTGTGGTAAATTGGCTCTTGGAGAAATGCTGCCGACTTAAAAAAACTAAAACAGATCTAAGTGACCACTAACTGCTGAGGGCCCACTTTGACATATGAGTCCGGGCGGGCCGGACAAAATGTCATTCTCATGGCCAGACTGCTTTTTCTCTGAACAGCAAGGCTAACCGAATTACATGGTCTCTGCCATTGGCTCAGGGAGTGAATGAGACTCTTACGAGTCGTATTGCCTTAGCATCTTGGGAATTGCAGCTGGACACTTTCTTGGTGGACAACTTTGAGGGTTTTTTGGAAGACACGATCGAGGTTAGCTTACTCAGGAAGCGTCTGAGTGGGCAGGGTCCAAGGAAATATTGCCATGCTTATAGTCAAGATCTGGTTATTAGGAAACGAGAGTTGAGTGGGTCGGTCAGGAAAATTTAAAGTGATGTGCCCCTGACTGCTTGGGAGAAGAGTGATAAAAACTGGCTGCGTGCCTCACAGGCACAAAGGGATCAGTTGGACGCTGAGGCTATGTTGATAGTCCTTTCCAATAAAAATGTTTGTTCATTTTGTTTCTTGATTAACGATACAGATATCCATCAAATCGGCAGGTTGTCTAATGCAATTTTTTTTAAACCATCAAGGTTAGTTGTCTCACCCAATTTCATCTTCTAGGGGTAGTAGACAGGGGTGCATTTTGGCCCTTTGCCTATTTAACTTGTATAAGGCTGACACAGGTGAATATTTACAACCAAATGTCCTGGTCACCCCAAACCTTCATAGACTTATACCCCTATGGCTAGGCTATGCTGATGACTTCCTGATGTTTTATAGCACGCCTATTGGCCTGCAGCACTGTCTTGATGGATTTTGTACTTTTGTGGAGGCTCACTCGTTATCCATCAACCCCACTAAGACCAAAGTGATGCAATTATCATCCTCTTTGCAAAAATCATTGTTCTTCAGGTGGTCGATTCTGTCTGATCGAGTGGAGACTATCGAATCCCTCCTTTATATGGGCTTCCTGATTACTTCAAAAAATATTTTAAAAACACTGCAGTCTTGGTTTCTTGCACGCGTAAGTAAATGATCAAATCAGTTGTGTAGAACCGGCTCTAGATGCAACTGATCCCTCCTACCAGCTATTCGCTTTTATGAAGGTAAAATTGTCCCGAAGATCCTTTATGGGATCGAAGTGTACGATCTGTCAATAGTCGAGCATTTACCCTTTTTGGAACCCTTGATTTGGAGGAAAGCATTACGTCTTCCAATCTCTGTTCAACACTCTGTCATACTATATGACTTGGGCCTAACCTCCCTGAAAGTTAGGGCTTATTGGAGATACCTATCACTGGACAGGAACATCTTGGTTCCCACTGAAAAATCAGTGTTTGAGGATCTCAGAGGAATTATTAGGGAAAAGGGCTCCCTGGTCTTGAAAGAAATGGAGAAGTTATGTGTGGCCTTAATAGCAGAGTATGGGAGTGATGTCTCCAAATTGATTGGTATCCCCTGCAGGGTAAAAAGAGCACTTAATGACCTTGATTGGGTAAAGACAGTGGATGAATTCCACCAGTATGCTTCAATGTCCCACTTGACGGGGGATTATAAAAAGCAGGGTACACTGGCGCCCTTTCTCTTGATTTGCCCAGATAAAGCTACTCTGCTTCTCTTTCTAAGATTCCTGTGCAACTTAATCAGTACGAAAGAGATTTTGGTACTTTATGGGCTGTTCAAAGAAGAGCTCCTCTTTTGTCAGTTATGTCAAGATAAAAATCAAAGAGAATCAATAAAACATTTGCACCTCCAATGTTCCGCTTGTGATGTTTTATCTCATTCACAAAGGTCCACTGAGTAGTGCAATCCTGAAGCACATTATTTGTGAGTTGTAAGGCACTGGACACCATCCTGTTGGGCTTGTAATTTCTTGCCTTATTCACAATGAACCCTGCAGCAGTTGAACTATTTCTGTATTTCACGAAGTAGTAAAAATTGCAATCAAGTAGCTCTTCTCACTCTCACAGGCAGCATTTGCATGCAAATACTGCCACGAGGGGAAGAGCGGCGGGGACCATCTAGTCTCTGCAGTACACATCGTTGTAATTGTTTATTTTTTCTAGGCAACAACGAGTGTTCCAAAAGATGGACACACTGCAGCACACCGCCCGGCCCTCTTCTGATGCTGTCATAGGCTTGTTCCTCTGGGCAATCACGTCGTCCCATGGATTCGACCAATCAGCAACTGCCCGCCTGCATCGCGCACACTCACAAATGCACAACCCTTTGTCAGTTCGTTAAACAGTGTTCGCAAGCATAGCGGAGGCCCTCTCATGTGCTTCCAAACAAATACAGGCGAACACAAACACTTGCCCCAAATCATATTAGCGTGTGCTTGGCTGAAATATTAGCACAGCTGCCTCCTTGTTTAGAAAATTCTCTGCTCTCCTCTCAACCAATACGCTTTGCAGTGACTGCCCCCGAAGTCCTCCTCACCTCTGATATAGGGTGGCCAGCTGTCCGATATTTTGCAGGAACCCATAATTGGTGACTCTGTCCCGCAGTTTGCAGAGTGGCTGTGCAGGGCGCAGGTTGGCAGGTTGTCCCGACTTGCTTTGTTCTCGGGAGACAACAAGTCGGGACAACCAGCGATGTAATGTGACCTTCAAACAGCAGTGCCGGCCTCCCACACAGCTCCAGGCGGCTCAGACTCTCCCAAGTCAGCGCTCACATGTAGACAGGTGATGTATCTTCTGGTGGTATCAACTTCAAGCAGGACACACAGGAACCACCAGAGAGCCAGGTATACAAAAGGTAAGTCTTCTTTATTTAGTTACAGCTTCAGTAGGAAGGTGAGAATAGGAGATCAATAGTATGCTGCCTTCAACCCTGGCTCTCTCTCCCTGCTAGTCCTTAACCGTCAAACCTGGAACCCTCTCACTCACCACCTTCCATGCCTCACACCAACATTCCAAGCTCCACTCACAGACCCACAGCTCTCATACCAGATATAAACCATACATTTACTGGGATACAACACTATCCCCCTCCTTACAAATCAAAAGAAAATGTCCAAAATGCAAAGAAAATATCTCTCAAGAAACTGACCACCTTTTGTCCAGGTCTGCCCACCAGGACCTTGGGGCTGCCACCGCCAAGCACAAACTGCTCTCTTTGGGCAAACCCCACTAACAAACAAAACCCTCAAAACAAAACCTACCTCCTTCCATAAGGGCCTGCCACACCCAAACCCTGAACCTGCCACGTCCAGGCACAAATCTCACCCCTATTGCAGGACACTACCGTCACTTGCACAGTGGGAAAAACCTACCTACTTCCAAAATCAATACAACATCTGGAAAACAACTAAAAGGTCTGAAAACTTCTAACCTAGTAAATAATTCTAAACACACAAACAAACAGCATCACCACCTCTCTCCACAAAAATAAGCAAGAAAAAATAGGATAGCCACTAACAATACAGAGATCACAAAAAAACACGACACAACCACAAAAGATGTGGTGTGCTAAAAAGGCAAGGTGCACAGATACAACCGTGCAAACACAGGAAATTCTTACACAAATGTTGAAAAGATGAAAATGAAACACTTGCAGAATATTCCCAAAAACTTTATATACACAGAATTAAAAATGTGGTGCATTGTAAAACATACATTTGCAAAATAAAATTGTTTAGATGCACATGAGAGATGAAAAGTAAAATGTGCAAATCTAAACTCTCCCAAAACTCTTAGAATAAATATTGAAACGGGTGTCAGTGTGGTTCAACTAAGTTTAACACTGCAATCTCCCAAAAACACCACACTAACAAAAACTCCAAAACTGTGTGCCACTCCAAAACAAAATTATGATAGCAAAATCAACTGGCGAGCCACTACTCCTCTTGAGGCATCGCCTGGCACCACTGAAAACCCATTAGGAGTGTAAAGTTCACTTACAAACCAGTAACGTCCACCGTGAGGAAACAATTGTGCGGTAACATACAACACACCATAATCTACAACATGGGCCCCGTGCCCTAAAACTCTAACGTAACATTTACGCAAAGACCTCCAATTACCTCATGGGCCCCTTGCCCTGGCAACTACACCACTACCCAAAACCAAACGGTTTAACTCCCTGGAGCCCTCAACGTAAAGTGTCCTACCTCTGAAGGTTTTTCAAACTAAAAACAGCAACCGAACCTGGCCACAGTGTGTAAACAAATTTGCTTCATATGTATGCAACTCCAGTACAGACGCATCACACAAGACATGTACACTACAACTACAAATGTGTCACACTACACACGTGTACACACTACAACATCCACTTCTCACTACATTGCACTACAATTGCAGAACCCACTGCTTACTGTGCACACTATTGGGTCACACACCCAAAACTCCATTTGCACACACACATGCAAACTTCAACAAATATCCCATACTGCATGCTCTCACACATGCACTCCAGACTCCCTGTCCACAAAATACATACACTATACATAAATGCGCATTACAAATCTCCGTCTCCTGAGTAAGGAATGTGCAGCGTCACTAGCCATGGTGGTGATCAGTCACCATGCCGGGGCGCCCATGAAATCACCAGAAACATCTTGAGTGATTTCCATTAAACTCATCATTGAAACCCTCTCCGCTTATAAACATCCCTGTAAAATTGCATTTCCCAAAAAATATTTGTGGACATTTAAATTTCAAAACCCAAAATGCATAAATTATACTCCTGGCTGCAAATATCCTACCATAGCTACAAATTAATCATGTGCTGTCACCATTATAAAAGTTTGTATTTCCTTCTTGCTGTGCTTAAAATGTGCACCTCCTACTAAATTCGACAAATACACACTACACATAGAAACGCATACGATTTCATGGCAAATAATCTCTATTCATCTCCAACATAATTTCCATAAACTCTACCCGATAAAACATTAAGCAACATCGTCAAAACTGTTTGAAATGCACCATCACAGTCAGAGCATCCATACACGCGCTGCACATGCCTATCAACTCGCATGTACAATAATTTGCATTCACTTCATTTCAACAAAAACCACTTCAACTCTGCAGTTTAGTACGGAATTCATAAAACACGTCAAAACGTATAATTCTATAATATGCTTCTTGAAAACAACACGTGATTGTTCAAGTCCTCCTGCAAATTAAATGTGTAGTTAACATTTAAAATATTTCATTTCCACATTGCTAAGTCCTTTTCCGGCAAAAACGTTTGTCAATCCAAGCAAATACCTCCATGAACTTTAAAATTCAGCTGCTCATGAGCTCATGAAAGTAGTACCTCCCAGCTTCACTGTTGTCCATAAGTCCGCTGCCGCCCCCTGCTGCCTCCATGTCCCTATGGCCACTGTTTCCTTTTTTAAATTTTTTTATGCACATATAAATATCATTCCGATGGCGGTACCAATGGCAGTACATAACAGCTTCCTCAAAGTTTTGCCAGAAGGCTTCACACAGATGTGTAACGTTTCTCCTCTGTAACTTCCACCAGCACGTCACGGCAACAAAGCAAAACACTTCCGTGTACGTCAGTAGGTTGATAATCGTAAAAAGGCCCTTTTCTTTGAAGTCTTCTCAATGCACACGCAGCTCCGGAGTTCCGAACTCGGGGAAATAAATGGCGCAGGCATCTCTCATGCATTCCAGCCATCCGGCACGGCTGGAACGCAGGGGGCACAAATGGGCACTTGCCACCCACGGTCCCCAGATACCCTCCAGAAACGCCCTGATCCATTTTTTTTTTATAGTACCTTAGCTGCAAAGTGAGTCCACGGACTGCATATCCCATAAATCCTTGCACCACAGGAGCGCAACGGCGATCGGATCTTCATTACTGGCATCGGGTGCTCACAAATGGCAACTTCTGTCTGCCACTCGGCCCCCACCCTATTCCAGGGCCCGACTCTCCTTCAATCCCATGGGTGGGCTCCAAAACTTATTATAGCTTGTCAGATGCCTCGGCTTCTCTACAGCCCAACTGATGCACGGCCATCTCCTTGGTTGGCACCAGCTTCCTCCTACAGCAGCAGCTCACCATAACAGCGTCTCTTACAGCTGGTGCTGTCATCAGGACTCCTTTGCTGCAGATCTCCAGCTCCATAGTACTCATGCTCTGCTCTCCCACCTTCCTGTGGATTCTTAAGTTCCTCGTCGCCAAATGATGTAGCTTCTGGTGGTATCAACTTCAAGCAGGACACACAGGAACCACCAGAGAACCAGGTATACAAAAGGTAAGTCTTCTTTATTTAGTTACAGCTTCAGTAGGAAGGTGAGAATAGGAGATCAATAGTATGCTGCCCTCAACCCTGGCTCTCTCCCTGCTAGTCCCTAACCATCAAACCTGGAACCCTCTCACTCACCACCTTACATTCCTTATACCAACATTCCAAGCTCCACTCACAGACCCACAGCTCTCATACCAGATATAAACCATACATTTACTAGTATACAACAACAGGCCGCCTTCAGAGCAGTTCACAGACACATCCAGCCTGTTGCCTCACACCGTGGGTCCAGACCTTCCTTAACAACCTCTGCCCACTGCAGTCCAGGTTGCTCTGGTTGTCGCCAGTGTTATGAAGTAGCAGAGTACTTGAAAGCAGTACCAAGACAGGTTCAATGAGCAACGGAAATATTTATTCAGATATCAGGATAAGGCTGTGGCTGACCCTTCAAGGGTCTTCACCAAATTGTGTTGGAATGCTGCAAGCTCAAGACACAATGATTCCAACGAACACACTATGTCATACATTCTAATAATGATGCCACCTATATACAAATGAACAGAAAAATAACTGTACACTGAGTATCAAGTGGAATACAAACCATGACTCATCATTGAGTACTGAAGGGGTTTGACATTACATAAGTAAATGGGTAACATCACAACAGGGACCTTGTTAGTCACTGGTCTTATCTGTACCATCACAAGACCAGGGTTCTTCCTGGTAGTTCTATGCAGCAACATAAAGGGGAGACCAATAGGCAAGATAAAGGCTTTGTCCAGCCCCTCAGCCCAAAGTGAGCTCAGGTGAACCTGGAGAAGACAACTAACCCCAGCCACTTCCTAATAATAGAACACAGGTGCAGGCCTTCACAGAGTGGCATGATCAGGGGGAAAGAACAGCATTCTATGAAATTCTGAATCCCCAATCAGTCAGACTGGTTTCTTAGAGGAGGCAGCTGTGGCAGGTGCTTGGAGAACACTGGTGTCTGCTAGCATCTGGGATATAATCCCCAGCAGGCTCTTAGCTCCTTCTCCATGTTTGGATTTGGAGGGTTCCAGTATCTTGGTTATACACCTCAGCAGGTTATTCACTCCTTCTTTTTCTCTGCATTTTCTTGTCTGCTGGTGTCTGGAGTAAAGCCCACAGCAGGCTCTTGGTTCTGTCTTCCTCTGGTCTTGGCCAGTGTCTGGAATATGACCCTCTAGCAGGCTTCTAGCTCTTTCTCCATCTAAGGGGTTCATGTCTGCTAATGTCTGGAGTATAGTGCACTGAAGGCTCCTGCCTTCATCTCAGTCTCTTGCTTTCGTGCCTGCCAGTATCTGGGATATAATACAAGCAGGCATATAGGTTTCTTTCTGAAGTTCTGGCTTTGCTTTACTGGCTCCATCCCTCAAAAAGAAACCATTAGCCCTGCCTATGACATCCATGGCAATGCACTGTGGGTCAATACCGTTCTGATTAACCCTGAACGCAGCTGATTAGTTCCTCACTAACTCTATTCTCTGCCTCCCTCATGATTAGCTCAACTTCAGCTGCCAATGAGTGTTCTCAGGAATTTCCCCTCTGTCTCTCGCAGGATCCATATCTGTTGTATTTTGTTGTATCCCCTTCCATGATTGACTCTTCCTGTTACTAGCCTGGTGGCGGACGAGGGGTTAAAGCTCCAGTCGCCATTTTGAAATGTGGCACACGTGCCTGGCGGCTATTGTTAATTATTTCAATCATGCGATACACCCTGGTCTCCGCCTAGTATGCAGCGCATAGCTGAAATGCTTATTTTATTATATATATAGCTTCAATATTCTGAGTGGTATACCACTCATATCACACCCCATCTCAAATACTCCAGGTCACAAAGGACCAGGAATCAGGCTGGTTGGTAAAAGTAATATTTATTTATTTATTTAAAATTCAAGTCAAACATATACTTTTTAATAGAGAGCAGCAATCAGCAATGTGGTGACAATAACAGATAGGAAGGTATATAAGGCACTTAAATTCACTCGTTAGCAACACAAATATAAAACACCAGAGAAAAGAACACGTTTGGCTTGTTTGGAAAGATAGCACTTGAGTTAGGATTTCCCCCTGCAATAGTCCTCAACCCACAAACAAACAATTCTAAAGAGATATAAGGAAGCAGCAGGTAATCAGGAATAAAGAAGAGAAAACAGAATTCAAATCTAACCTTCCCTCCCCAAACAAGAGAGAAAAACAGATTTGAAATCTTACACTTTAAAATGACATTTGGAAATGGCTGGGAAAAACAATGAATGTGTGCAAAATCTTTAAATCAGTACAAATCTCTATGGGAGCAACATTGGAAAGATACTAACAATCATGAGCTATAGTTTGAGCAAAAGTAAACGGTTTAAATCTGAATGGAAGGTTGAAAAGAATGTAAACTAAAAATCACACATGTAAAACTTTGCAAAATTGTGGATTCCCGCCTAATATTAACCAAACAGTCTTTAAGAAAAACGGGTGAAATAGGTCTTAGTTATAAACCAGAGTTGAAATTAAGTCTCTAGCTATTAAACTGCGGAAGATATGCAAGGTTAAATGAGAGGCGTTTTTAGAAAAATCGGGTAATGAAAACAGAAAAGAAATTCAGTTTGGACAAGAAAATATTGACTATAGTTTTACTCTATGCTTGAGCATTCCCGGCCAGAATACCAAGGAGGGACACAGTAAGCTCTAGAGTTGATTCATGACCTCAACACCAGATCCCGAGTGTCCTCTCTGGTGGAACCAGTCGGATCACTGGAAGTAAGATGGATGGTTTAAGATTTACACAAGATAAAAATGACTAAAGAATTGGCGCTTAGCAAGATAAATCAAAGATAGAATTGCAATAAGGATTCTGACAATGTTACAAGTTATTAAGGTAAGGATAGGATGGTTTAGAGATTGGGATAGGACAAGGCAAGGCAAGGTATGCTATGGTTTTCTATGATTCCTATTAATACTTACAATCCACTTTAATTTAGGATTTTGGACCGTCAAGGGTTCTGGCCATCACACAGATTGGGTCTAACCAAGGACAGCTGGGCAATTCTGGCGGGACAGGATCCTCTAGGCCATTCTGGTCACTGGACTGCACTGGACTGGGCTTTCTGGTTACTGGAGACTGGAGATCAGTGGGATGGCACGTTTGCAGCAGGCATGCATCTAGTAGTAGCAAGCCAGATTGGATCAGGATGCTTCCCTTGGGTTTTTGGGATTTTTAGAATTTGAGGCCTGGTTGAAAAGAGGTTCAGCAATGCATAGGCCTTGGCTTTGTAATTAAATCTGGAATCAGGATCAAGTAGGATGAAGAAATCAGGAACAGGATGCCACGCAGGAAATCAGGAAGAAAGTCATAAATCAGTCATTGCGTGTTGTCAGGTTCCCTTATTTATCATGCCAAATCACATCACTACAGTATATGGCAGGGGCAGGCTTACTACCCACACCCATAATGCTAGGATTGGGCAAGAGCATCGTTTCCGCCTTGCTCTTCACTGATTGGTACCAAAATCTAATTTTACCACAAATACATATGTATACAGTTATAACCACTGAGAAAATCAGATACACAGGTTACATATTTTGTGGGTCATACTTCAATCCAAACCCCCAGTCTGTGGGACCTGGTTTAGCCTTTCTGCTACATTTTGGCAATTTTAACCATGAAAGATTTGGCCTAAAATTTCCCAACTTTGTACACAGATGTGCATTTACCCCTGGGATGTGTGTACACAATATTATGTGGGCAATATCAATACTTTCCCCACAATCTGTCATTCTTTACAACTTTTGTTCCTTATGCAGTAATGAGTTCTACAAAATTTTCAAATAAAGAGCATAAAATAAGATTTAAAACTACACACTTTTCATATTTTTCCTCATTCTTGCTGCAAAGTTAAATGTCTTGAAGTTCAGTTACAAAATAGGCTTTTTAAAACCAACAGGAAGTCTATTGTCACTTAATCCGTTTTTTATTCTTTTCCCCAACTGCAAGCACATGTCAATTCCTTTGAAGCATGATGAGGGGCCTCTCCTTTGATTGAAGTTTACTGCCCCTCACACTTGACAGGTGAGAATCTTAGCCTGCTATTGTTTCAGCCTGGAGCAAAGACAAATGTTTGATGCGACTTGGGAAGTCCCATTTTCCTAGGTATTCAAAGCCTCCAAACAAGCAATTAGCCTTTCCTGCTCCGGAGGTTTATGAGGTATCACCCTTTCTCAGGGCTAGCAACTGGCAGAGCAAGTTTTTTTTTAATATAGTTTGCCAACTCAGCCTGGGATTTAGCTTTGATTTTCTCTTTTTAAATTTTAGCTTTAAACCTATAGAATTAAAACAGTTTATAGGTGTATTTCTATCAGTAACCAATCCCTTTACATGTCTAAGTAATCAGGCCTTTACACAACAATGTACTTTTAAACAGGCAATCTTCCCCCTTCAGTCAGGAAAAAACACATTTTACTATTTCTTTAAATTCAGTTTTCATCTCCAGCAAATGTACACTTTGTGCAGCTATATTTCTTTTCTTGAGTGCTGGAATTGTTTTTCAGCATGGATACAGTTACAGGCATCTATTTAGAGTCTTTCTCTGGACAGCTGATTCTTGATACTGTTGCAAAGAAATAGCCGCGTTTCCCTTGTAAATTGAAAACAAAGCCCCGGGTTGATTTTTCAAGGATACATTTGACAGGAGCTGTCATTCAAATGAAGCCCGGTTCCTCTGAGGCACAATGAATGATCCTGGGCATTGCAGTGCCTTTTTGATCACAGTGGTTCATGAGAAATTGATGAACTTAGCACCAAGCAGCACTTTTAAGTTTGAGAAAGTGTTCTTTTGAAGAGGCATTTTGGGTTTTCAGCAAAATAATGCTGCCTCTTTCACTTCACTCCATGTTAAATGTTGCAGAGCACACTGGCACATTCCTGCAGTGAGTACTCTGTTTCCCCCACCTGAAATGTGGGTGGCAGTTTGGTGCAACCATTTTCTGGTTGTTACAAAAACACAGTTTAGAGATCTTGGCGCGCACAGGAGTCAGCACAGCCATTTTGTGCTGTTTCTGGCACCAATGCAGCAAAGTGATGTAACATAGCACAGCTGAGTGGGTCAAAATATCCCACACTATGGCGTCATTAGTGAGAGTGAGTGTTTGAATCTAGCTCACTCTTCCATTCAGTCGGTCAGTTTCACTAGGGTAGTCTAGGTCTACACATATCACAAGAAAGCGGGTTAGTTCTCCGCTGAACCTCTCGACCAGCTGAAATGTCCATGCAGCAAGTCAAGGAGGTCTGACGTTCCCTTCTCATAGCCTCGACCTTTAGCTTGAGACCCCCATATTCACTTGGTATTTGAGATATTATAACAATTGGGAACTTCTTGGTCTTCAGCACCTCATATTGACCATAGTGTGTTTATGTGGCACGACTTTGCATTATTCATGTGCATTTTGGTGCTCTTTCTGTCCCCTCTCTTTTTATCCTTATCCTTTTCTCTTGCTTGCCAATCTGCTCTCGTCCCATTCCTGGGAGAGCGACAGTCCGCCCCTGCAGCATAGCATGTTTGTATATGTTGGCTGATCCCCAGGGGTTGTTTCCGAAATGCCAATGTTTGAAGAACTGGGAGATCCAGGTATTTGAGCAAGACTCTTATTTGCTTGGCTAATGACCAGCCAGTGCTCTCCTCGGTAGCTCTGTAAAAGGAACACTTTTGACCAGTCAGTGCGCCTCCACCTTCCTCTCAATGCAGTTTTGTTTGATTTGTGCAATGGGTATTAAAAAGGCACACAGATCTGGGCAGGCAGGATTTCCGGGCCTTTTTACACCCATTGCACACAATACATCAGTAATGTCGGCATTACATCGTTCCACCTGTTTTAAAAAAAAGAAGCTTAATTCATAGAGATTCAAGCATATTCACCTACCTGCAAATACAATGAGGATGGAGACACAGATGCATTTTTAGCACAGAACATGGTTTGGGGGTAGACTAGAATATACACTCTGTTCCCACAGTCTGTGGTGAAAATACCAAAACATTGTGTTGCGGAGCAAAATGCACAAGTGCAGAGCTTGTCTCTGCCAATAAACTATGTACTGGCCATTTTTGCATGCTATAGAAAAAGAGCGTATTTACTTTTTTATTTTAGAGTATTTGCTGTAAGACCTGTGGAACCACAGGTTAGATGTTTGGAGGTTAATTTGCTATTCAGTAACATTCGGGTCAATTGACCCTTTCTATCACTGTGAGCGAAACTCCAAGAGTGTTTGTTTGGAAATCTTGAAATTCCAGAGGGTCATTTGCGATGATTCCTTCCCAAATGAAATAACTGTACTCAATTGTCATGATCAAAGTAATAGATTTTTGGAATGTGAATTCTAGAGGAAGTTGCAGTCCTCAGTCACTTTGGTGGGATCTAATCCTTGCGACACCAGTAGTCCTTAGGCTCACTCTTTCCCATAGTAGATGTTGCACTTCAATCAGTACTGGGTAGTTGCTTTCTCTAGTAATTTATCAATTGGCCACAAACTCACTCACAGTTCTGGGTATTATTCCACAGTTTACTCTTCCAGGAACCTTCAAAATCAGAAGTTTGATCGACATGAATTTGGCCATATATTTTTCATTTTTAATGCGGGGTCACCACCATGTGCCTCGCCTAGTCCACCCACTGCACTACCCCGACCCCCTCCCCCTACTCTCCTATGCACATGTATATGTACATGTCATTGGTGGGTTTTTACCAAAAGTGCATGAACAAGCAGCCGACTTTTAAACAGCAGACTACAGGGTTGCAGCTTATGATTCAGCTCCATTCCAGTCTTCCGATAGACTTGGAACAAATGGCCGACCCTTCCGAATGTCCGGGAGAAAATTTGCTTGTAGACTGTTTGGATATGGATGATCTTGGATGGGAATCCCGTATCCCAAACCTTTTCTCCCTGGGGTTATTTAACTTGACTGTCTAGCGTTGTCTTTGTACTCCACAGTGCAATAACGATTCCATTGCATTATTCGTTTAGAACGGGCTAAATATTGGACTTCATGTCACAGAAAACAACAAATGATTTCACACAATGTTTATAAGACATGGTTGGTTCTTTTTTGACTTCCAGTCCCAGCACTCCCTCAGGGTCAGTCGCTTCTCCAAGCAACGAGTTGGTGGTACACCTCTTTCTTTGGCTGGGGCCTCCTCTGGAACAGCCTCTCTGCCTTTCTGAAACCTGGAAGAACCATCTCCAGTTCCGGAAGCACTGAAAGAACGTCTTCTTTGCTTCTGCCTTCTCTCTTCCTCTCCCGTGCTGATTTCATGTCTGATTCTGCACTGGTCACCTGGCTACCCTTTGATTTCAGGCCCAGGTCCCTGCCTGCCCAGTTGCACTCCCGCACTGTCTCCCGGTAACACTTGCACTTGGGTCTGTATCTGTAACCCTACAGTCCCCTTACTTGCAACTTTTGCACACCTGCTGTCCGCACTTCTGGCCGCACTTCTTGTTTTTGTTTTAATCCCATTTACAGCACTGCCTCCTTCCCCTTCCTTTGGCACTTTTCCCTTCCCCTCTCCCTTGCACAATCTCAATGTCACTTGGCCTAGTGCGATCGTTGTCTCTGTCCTCCCTCTGCTCCCCCTCACTGCCTCGTTGCACCTTGAAACACTTGTGTATAGGTGTGTTATAAATGCCATATCATAACATATAACAAAGGTTACATGAGAATGTTTCTTAAGCTTGGCTGGGTATTTGGGAATTAGGGGCCCAGCATGCAACAAATAATATCGCCCATTGTTCGTTTGGACATCTGGGTATTTGTAATTCACAATCCAGCAAGCAAGAAATGATTTCTCACAATGCTCACTTGACTTGGCTGAGTGTATTGGACTTTGCATCCCAGCATTCAACACATGGCTTCTTACAACTTTTGTTAAGATATGGCAGGGCATTTTGAGACTTCTTCTTAAAGCATGCAAAAGATGATCTCTCACATTGTTTGTTAGACTTGATTGGGTGTTATGGACTTCATGTCCCAGCAAGAAGCAAGGGTTTTCACACAGCGCTCAATAGACTTGGTTAGTTAGGCATTTAGGCTTTGTTTTCCGATATGCAAGAAACAAGCAGAACTATATGTCCCAGTATGAAACAAAGTTTCACTCACAATGTTCGTTAGACTTGGCTGGGTATTTGGACTTCATGATCCAGCACGCAACAAATGATCTTTCACAATGTATAATAAGCTTAATTTGTATTTTTAGACTGTGGGGTCCCCTCTGCACACTGGTATACTGTACTTCATTCCCCAGTTTGTCTTCAATGTATTCCCCCTTATCTTTAAGTGTCTTGCTTACTCTAACCATATATTGGACTTCCCCAGCAAACATCCAATGTATTTCCACTCTCTCCTACTGTGTTTCATTTCCCAGAACACACCTCATACATTGATCACTTCCTTGAGTTTGCAATGGCCATTCTTTTGTCCCTTACCAGGTCCAGTGCACACAATACCACCCCTCTGTTCATCTGTGGACTGCGCTTGCACTTATTCTCCCCTAATTTTCGGACATGCTTTTTGTGTCTGATCTACTTGAGAACTTCAAATTGTTCCTAAGCTTCTCTGACCCTTGGCCCTTCTTCAACACCTGCTCAATGCACATGTTACATCTCTGTCTCCTGCTCTTTGGATCAACTCTCAATGTAACCTTCTCTGCTTTAGTGTCTCCTGATCAGTTCTCCCACATTATGTCACCTTCTCAACTGGATTCGATTCTTGCCTTGTGAACTGCAATAAGGTTTCTGAAAGTAAGACCTCATTTTGACATTTCTGGACATGGTTCGCTGTGACAAGGTCAGGCACCTGAGCTTGTCATGTGGGATGGGGATAATTCTCAACCTGGGGCCAGACACCTACCACAGAAATGTCTAGAGCCAGTTCTGTCTCAGAGATGGGGTAAAAGAGTTGGGAAGTCCCTAGTCTCTGATCCCCCCATATGTGACTGGTTGCAAATGCAGAGTACTACTCTTGATCGGTCCATACCTAACTACCTAATGTTCAAATTGCTGACCATTGTTCCTTCTTTTACATTGCAGAAACTCCTACAATGCACAACCAACAATTCAACCCATGAGAGCGATCCACCAAGGCTCCAACTACCAGACTTTCCAGAAGCTAACATGGAATGATTTGACCGACACATAGCAAAGTGGCTGGTAGACAAGAACAAAGCAACAATCAGTTTACCAGTGCCTTGTCGCAGCATACCAGGAACACGGGAACTGGCGATGAACAGACATCACGCGGCAGAGGTGCACTAGAAAAATAGGTAGGGCTTGCAAGACTCTTTATGCTGTTCCACTGGTGTAACCATGCTCTTGGGGGAAAGCCAAATAGAGATTGGCCCGTGGGGACATGTCAGCACTCCAGCCACTGTCAGGGAGAGGAGATGGCTACAGAAAGGAAGGAGCAGTATATAAAAGTGAGAGGGTGAAACGGTTGAGTTTAGTTTGTTCAGTTGATGACATGGTCCGAGCAGGTGGACCAGATGACTGGGCAGTGAAAGGATGGTGGAGTGGTGTGGGGTGTAATTGAAGACCCCAGTCCAACGGAACTGAAGGGCCACTGAAAATAATTACCTGCCAGCCTTTTAAGAAAAGCTTCACACTAAAAATGGGCCTGTTAAGGCAGATTGTGGGGTTTCTGCAAGTAACACAAGGAAGGACCATTTGAACAAGGCCTACCAGTCATTACAAAAGGAAAAACAGCATTTATAGTGGCAGAAGAAATTCAAAGGTTCCTTTCACATGAAAAACAGGAGTTCAAATCATTGACACCAAAAAACCGCTTTGCATGTGTATTTGCAGTTTAAAGCAAGACATGAGAAAAATGTTCTCCTGCTAACATAAAGATGTTAAGGAAAAGATATGGTGTGTGTTGACAAAAAGTAATGTATATTATGATTCAAATGCAAAATACTGGCAGACTTTTGAAAAGAAAAGCTCACTTTGTTTCCATGCAAAGTTCCTGTACTCCTGAGGCAGACCATTTTGCTTGTTGTGAGGCAAATGTCACAAAGGACTCTCCCACTGAAAGAAAGCCTGGCTTGTATCCCAGCCGTTTACAAGTGCAATAAAGTGTGGCCATTAATGATGTTAAAAACAAACTTCCCGCAAACCAGAAGTCTCTGAAAGCTCATTTCTTTGCAGGGCAGATGACCTGACCGGAATGTAGGGGAAGGTGTGAATGCAGGGGCTGTAATCAAGGCTGAACTCTGAAAAAGAATACAGGAAAATAGAAGCTTTCTAGATCAGATAAGAGGACATGATGCCAGATGTCTGTAGTGTGGTTCTCTGTGCTGGCTGGTCCATCCCAGGTATTTATGATCTGCAGCCTACACTTCAAACAACAAAGAGACTAATAATAAAAAAAAAAACTCTGGTCATACGCTGGCCTACAGTGGTAAATGGCCTGGAGACCAGAGTGCTACAATTTGCATAACAGGAAGATTTGCTATTAATTTAAAAGGACTATTATCATTTAGGCATTTCCTTAGCAACCATAAGTCATACTGCCTTCCTTTTTGTGTCATTTTTTAGATTATTTCCAGGCAATTTTGTTGAATAAAATTCATCCACCTATGACTTAGAGAATTGTAATGACTAGTTAGAAGGTGCTCTTGGTTTATCTGAACATGTTCTAAATTTGAGAGTTGGTGAACTGGTGGAGAGTACAATTAGGAATGTGATGAGTAAATTACATGTTCCTAAACTAATATGCTTTTTGTAAAAATGGTGGAAAATTGCCATACGCCATGCAACATGATGCTGACCCAACTGTCATTTTATTAAATTCCCCATAATTAGCTGAAACTGAATAAATATATATATATATATATATATATATATATATATATATATATATATATATATATATATATATATATATATTATTCTGGTATACTAGTAAATCAAAAAGTTACTGACACATAACTAGATGTTTGCCAAAAGTTGACATGAAAACAAAAGGGGATTGCAAATGAGAATGGCCATATGTCTGCTCCAGACTGCTAAACCAGTCCTTAGAGGGATGCTGGACTTGGGAGGAGAGAGAAGGGTAACTGTCCAATCCTAGTTGTGAGAACTCTTTCAGGGCACTGCCCAAAACTGAAATCTTGATGATGTTATCACAGATATATAAAGTGGATGCACCATGAGTGAGGGAGAAAGCTGCTGAAATGTACCATCTGTGAGCCGCAAGGAAACACCAAAAGGAGATTTTGTTGAAATTGCATCTAGTTGGAGTGGCTATTGTTGGAGAGGCCAGAAAATGCTGACTGGGCCCCATCTTTGAAAGTGGAGTTACCAGACCCCTGCCCTGTGCTCCTAGAGGGTCCTGAAATGCAGCTGACTTTCCTGATCTTTAAACAATGTAAGTGGAATTGACATCTTTGAAACCAAAAGATGTGGGAATCTGCTGGCCTTAAATCCTTCCCATTTATAGTGGGCGGCGGGGGTGGGGAGGAGCAGAAAACCTGTGTAGATTCATATCCTATTTAACAAAAAATATAATTTAAATGAATTGTGAAAAGTGATCTTTGTTAAAATTCGAAATTAACAAAGCTCATTCCCAGTGTGCGCTGACAACTATAGATTGTAATTTAATAGGGTAATACTATAGGTCCAGCTTCCCCAACACAGGCCTTTAAGTGGAGGGGGGCTGAATATTCTAAATTCTTAAATCATCCTGATTTTTTTCTGTCCATCTTTCCCTAACACAGGCATTTAAGTGGAGGGGGCTGAAAATCCAAAATACTCAAATCCTCCCAGCTTCCCCGACATAGACCTTTAGGTGAGGGTGGGCCTGAAAACAAACCGCTAAATCACTCTGTGTTTATTTTAAAACAAAAGTGTAGGTGAAATCATAATACATATCTGCATATGTAGTAATCTATAAACCAAACGGCTACCCTTTTAAGTGCACAGGAATATCGAAATTGCACAGCACTATAGATGTAAATTACTTCTGGAAGTATGATTGGGAAAAAGTAAAGTATTGTGATTTGTGTTTTTCCCAACCAACATTTGTTATTTATTTGTGTGACCAGAAGTTTAATTGTGAGCCACGAAAAAGGTGGCATGTTTTGTTTTTGTGTGATCTCCATTATTTATCATTCAAATAAATACAAATATATTTCCTATACCCCGGGCCTGGTTCTTGGCTCGCTCTGGACACAGGGATGGGGGGATATTTGTGTGACCCTATTTGAGTCTTCAGTAAGGCCAGCAATGAAAACTTAAGCAAGTATTGCAGCGCTCCTTGATTGGGGGTGGGAAGGAATTCTCAATTTAACGCCACAGATGGGCATGGAGGAGACTAGCAGAGAGCGTGTTGAAGATGAGATATTGGTTGGTGAGAGAATGTGGAACTTCGATGTGGGACTGTGTGTATGGTGAGTTAGGTGAGTGAGTGAGCCTAAGTGGGAGAGTAGAGGAGTAAATGAACGTGAGTGAGAAAGGTGACAGAGCATGACAGATGAATGACTGCAGATTGAGGGGTGGAGTGAAGTTTAGAGAGTAGTGGAGATGGGAGAGTAGTGGAGAGTAAAGCTGAGTGCAGAATGGTGTAGAGTAGTGGGGAGTGGAGAGAAGTGTTGCAGAGGGGTGAGGAGAAAGTATTAGAGAGTAGGGACAGGAGGAGAGTAGTGGATAGTAGAGTGTAGGGTTATGATATGATATGATATTTTATTTCTATCCCGCTCGTATACAAGTGTTTCAGAGTGCGAATGAATGAAGGAATAGACTAGAAACTGAATAACACCGGAGGAACACGTGAGAGATATAGGCAGAGAATAGAGAGTGGGAGGAGAAAGGGGAGAGTAAAGGAAAGGAAAGAAAGAAACAACCATAAGTGTTTGGGTCAATAGTTTATTAGTGGGGAAAGAGCAATTGACATCTGAGTTGTTGGAAGGCACAATTTCCCATTTTAGAGACCATCCAATTTCTTTTGGGATACCAGGCGAGGATCTACCTGGAAACCTCTTGACAGAGTGAAATAGATAATGCTGTTGCCTTTAGGCCCTCACATCTAGCGAGTAAGACTTTAGATAATAGGGGGTTACCAATCTATCTTGACCATCCAGAGGATTAGGGAAATCTGTGTTAGGGTGGCCACAGCCAGCGGAAAGATGAGAGAGAGGAGAATGGTCCTCAGTTGGACCCCCTTTGAAATTACAACAAAAACCCTTGAACCATCTCTGAGAGTTGGTGTGTTCTTATGACATCATACAGTGGAGTATTTAAAATGAAGACCATGATATTCACATTCACATTTCATTTCAAATCCACGGATAAATCGTTATATATGGTAGAGCAAGGGATGTAGATATAGATATAGATAAATAGGTATATTGTCCTGCTTTATTTGTAACATTTCAATTTTTTTTCCATATGAAATAGAGTGCTGATTGTTTCATATTGCATATACCTTTATTTGTGATTTAATATGCTTTGAACGGAAGATACATTTGTTGGCAATGTTGGGCCCACTAGAGCGGAATCTTTTGACACAGAGTTGGATAACTATGTGAATAAGCATGTTTGTATTTAGCTTACTTGTACAGCTACAACAATTCGGTTTTTTACTCTTTAGTAAGCAGTGAATTTTTCAACATTCTATATTGATTTGTGCACTGGGTTTGCACTTGCACTTGGGGTTTTAAAGCAAAAATATAATTGATAGAACTGTAGGTTTTGTGAGTAGTGATAATCTGTTGATTGCATTTTGACATTTACAACTGAGTCAAGCTATTAGCATTATAACATTTAATATAATACTTGCAAACGTAATACGTTTTATCATAGACTGCAATTTAAAAGTCTGTATGTCTTTCGTGCAACTACATTTACATGTACTTGAATGTGTATGTGGATGTCTGCGAGTTTGGGGTGGGTGGTCGGCTGGTGGGGTAGTGGGGGAGTAGGCTGGGGAGGTTATGGGGAAAACCCATTGATAAGAAAAAAAAAGGTTTAATTTTTTTTAAAATTTTTTTTACTTGTATGAATCAAAAGAAATTGATTTTTACAAAAACTTTTCAAAACCTTTTTACATTTGCGCAAATGTTCTTTAAGATGAGGTAAATGCAAATTTAAAATTCGGTTTAGCTGGTTATTTCAGCCCTTTTGAGGCCTTTTCGGACTGTAAAACTCGGTAGAAGTGTAGGAAGAAGCTGTGAGTAACCTGGCGTCAGAGAGAATAAAGATTTCAAAGACTTGACTCTTTACATTCCTGGAACAACTTGGAATTAGGTCAGGACATCCTACGTGGACATTACTTGTTGTAGAATTTCTGATGTTGCCATAAGCCATGTAGGTTTGTCTCCACTTTTCATTCTCGACCACCAGTAAGATTCACTGTCCAGCGAGGGGTCGGATGAGAAATGCTGCATGTATGCTGACCTGATTGATTTTGTTTCCGGGCAGCCTAGTAGGAGAAGGTGAACTGATTCTTTTTTCGTTGTGTTTCGGCAGAGTCTACAATGGGCTGTATTTGAGAGACCTCTGATGGCTAATGATTTGATTTGTTGGTAGGAGATTAATTCCTCATTACACGGATGGCGTTAGGGATTTACCGGTACCGGTAAAATACCGGTACCGGTAAATCCCTACCGCCTTACTACGAGGTCCCTTTGCGGGTTGGGGGATTTCTGCTTTTTGCAGGCGTTAACATCCAACCCGCTAAGGGACCTCGGAGCAAAATTGCGGTGCCGTAATTAGCGCCTTCCCCATTCCCATAGAGCCCTATGGGGCAGAAATGGGAATGGGGAAGGGCAATGGCGGAAGGGGGATTTACCGCCCCTCCAACCTTGGAATGGGGCGGTAAATCCCCTTTCCGCCAAGGCGGTGCTGGTATTTTACCGGCTAATAGCGCCATGGCTCACCGCCTACCGTGTAATGAGGCCCAAAGTCTCGCTCTTCGAAGACAATTTCTGGCTTGCATATTTGGGAATTGTTTAATATATCCCTGAAGTTCATTTAATTTCTTTATGTTCGAAGGCAAGTGGAGCGTTAGCTTGTTTTCCGTGGCTTTTGCCAGGGTCGAGATCCAATCTTGTTCCTTGATTTTTTTCAGGACCTTTGTCGGGTTTTGGACCAGTTCATCCTCATTGCTCTCAATAGAATTCAGAAGCATAGAAATGTATAGCCTCCAAGATTGTAAAGTCTTGTTTGTTTCGACTGCCAGTTCTGTTTTTATTACTCTGTACGGCAGTGGACTCGTAGGAAGCAAAATTATTTTGTATAACCTCAGCGAATTACAGTTTAAAGTCCCTTGTAAAGATAAGAGTCTCAGTTCTCTTCGAATTGATGCTACAGGAGTTGAAGAAGGGAGGCAGAGGACTGTTCTCCAGTAGTATGTTTCTAGTTTCGGCCAAATTTCTCTCGCAGTTGTAACATTGCCTCTGAACCATAAGTTCATTTTTTGAAGTCAATTGCTGGTATTGTTGAAAAGTGACCGAGTTTTTGGTCAATTGCTTTTCCTTGCGCTGCCAATTTTCTGATTTTTGATCTTAGGTGTTCTTGCATAGCTGATTCTTTTTTGGAGTTGTCCAATATGATGCCCAGGTATTTGAAGCTTTTTACTTTTTCAATCTCAGCCGATTGGAAGAACCATTTTGTCTTTTGTGATTTCTTTATTGATTTTTCAAGAATGACTATTTTGGTTTTTTCTTTGTTTACTTCCAAGTTGTTGGTGGTTGCCTATACGAAGAGGTTATCAAGTTGGCGCTGTAATCCTATGGGCGTCTGATCAATTAGAATAAGATCATCAGCATAGAGTAGCCTGCTAATTTTGTGTTGGCCCAGCTTCGGTGGAAATGATCTGACAGATGTTTCAGCTGTTAGGAAGTCTCCAAGATAGGCAAGGAAAAATGAGGGGGCCAACGGGCACCCCTGTTTGACTCCCCTTTGGATCACAATAGTTGATGATAGGGACCCTTTACAGTTTAATCTGACTCGCACGGTTGTATTGGTATGGAGTGTTCTAATAGGATCGATGATTTCTTGAGGACAGGAACAACTTTTCAGTTTGTTCCATAAGAGGGCCTTGTCAAACGCTTGAGAGAAATCAATGAAGGCCATGTATATCCTGGGACCCCCTTCTATCATTTTGCTTTTCAAGGCACTTATTATAAGGATGTTGGCCGAGGTTCCCATGTTTTTCTTAAATCCTGATTGGAATTGGTCATTGCACGGGGCTTCATTGGCCCAGGCTTAGAACCTTTTCAAAAGGAGGGAGCCGAATAACTTTCCTATCGGATCAAGCAGCGCGATGGGACAGTAGTTAGAAGGATTTTTGGTGTTGCCTTTCTTATATATTGGAATTATGGTGGCAGTAGTCCAAGAAGCTGGTATTGATTTGGATTCTGAGAATCTTAAAAAAACTTGACTGATGAAGGTTGACCAGGCTTCGGGGTGGGCTTTCAAATCTATGTTTGTGATGCCCTCAGGACCCGGTGCTCTTGAGTGTTTCAGTTTATTTATTAAGTCGTAGATTTCTTCTTGATCATCAAGTTTCGCCCAGGAAGACTCACGACTCACGGTGCTTTGAGTTTTCTGGCCGAAGGGTAATTTGAAAGTTTCCTTTATGTAGTTTTCCCAAGTGGATTCTCCAATCACGTTTTGGATATTGTCACTCCTAATAGATGTCGTAGAATTTAATAGGGACCAGTATTCTCTCAAGTTTTTTGTGCAGATGGCTCTCAATATGGCTTCGGAATCCTGTTGGTATAGTTTCCTTTGGTGTGATCTTAACGAGGCTCGATAGATGATTTTTGCTTGTTTCTTAGTCATTTTTGCTTGATCAGTGTCTAACTTGGCTGAGATTCTTATGGCTTTTCGATATTCTTGTTGTTTTTCGACTAACAACAAATCATATGTGTGCTTTTTGGATTTAGAGGACGAGCATGTTTTTAAACAGGGCTTTTTGTATGCTGTTAGCAGGGGGCCATAGTCAGTGTCATAATTCTGATCTCTGGTTTTGGTCCTTTTGTACTTACTGCACAGGTCTCTGATGTCTTTCGCTGAGAGAGGTAGTCTATTTCCTTGTGTGTTTGGTTCGAACTGATAGGCCAGGATTTCCACAGGCTCATTTATACTTTTCCAGGATGTAGTTAAAGGATTGTGGTCACTGGCCTTAGTTTGAATCACCTCAAAAGACGAGATCAGGTCCAAGAACAGTCTCGAGATGAATATGTGGTCGATTGATGATTTAGTCAACCCATTTGTCCACGTTGGTGGGCGGAACTGGTTGGGGGAAAACCGCGTCCAAACTTTGTAGTTTTCTGGAGTTCATTAGATCAAGCCACTGAGCACCTCTGTGGTCTGACGGAGTGAAGTTTCTTTTGAGTTTTTCTGGTACACATGTGGCATTTAGGTCTCTGCAGATTAATATGTGTGGCACTAGGTGTACGGTCAAGATCTTGTCGATTACCATTTCAATTTTTCTGAGGAAGGCTGACGCTTCAATTTTTGCAGGATTCCAGTATGTGTTAAGAATAGCTATAGGCGTGCACTGCACATTCCTGTCGAAGTCACTTTTGTGAAACCATTTTAGCGAGACTGCTAAGAGGTGCTGGTTCGCACTTAGAACTTTGTCCGTTTTTAAACCATGCCGATACGGTTTGCCATCAAGAGGCCAGATGATGGACGGCCCTTGGTGCTCTTATGGGCCGGGGCCAAAGTAAGT
Source organism: Ambystoma mexicanum (assembly GCF_040938575.1). Taxonomy (NCBI): domain Eukaryota; kingdom Metazoa; phylum Chordata; class Amphibia; order Caudata; family Ambystomatidae; genus Ambystoma; species Ambystoma mexicanum. Next base: position 261,998,078 of record NC_090921.1, on the reverse strand, counting down.
TTGTACCCGTCCAAAGTAGGTGTTTTCATAAGCCAAGTTTCTTGTAGGCATAGAATATCGAAATCGCTGAGGTTTATTTCGCCAGAGATGGTCAAGTGCTGAAAGCCCATGGTATTCCAGGAACAGAGGCTTATATTATGTGTATCGGCGTCAGTTGACTGTAACTCTCCGTGGATGTGGTCCTGGTGCTTGGATTGCTATTTGGACTTCCTTGATGTGAGGGCTTTAAGAAGCCAGGCCCATAGGCCCTAAATAGTTGGCTTAATCACATTTGAGTCATGCTCCAATTGCACGTTTTGGGCGGTTTGTCAAATTGTTTTTCCAAAACCTGCTAGGTTTTGTTGGTAATGGAGGTCTGTTGTGTGTTTTCTTCGATTCTTTGGCCTTTTCCGTCGTGCTTTTGGGTGGATTTAGCTTTTCCTTTCGAGTATGAGCTTTCGGATTCGTGAATGATTTGATCAGAGGTGGGAATAGACTTTTCCTGACACTGGTTAGTTTTTAAAGACGGGCTCTCCAGGTCGCTGTAGCATTTATTATGGTTGCTGGCTTTACTGGTTGGTTAATAACTGGGTTTTTTACCTTTCTTTGTCCCTTGACGTTTGGATTTTGCTGCGTGATAGTTCTCTGTTTTCTTTAGAGTCGGTGAGGTTGTACCCAAGTCTCAGGAGTTCTTTTGCTTCTTTCCTTAACACGTCTTTGACCGATTCAGATGCAATGTAGAGATAGGTTTGGACCTTCCCTTTCTTGTGACTTGGGTCGACGATCTTTAGGTCTTCAGTTTTTATTTTCTTCAACTTTGAAACATGGTGGCACAAGATTAACACAGAGCTTCTGTTAAGAATCACATTGTCGTGGTTTCCTTGAATTTGTTCTAGTTTGAACACCCACCGCCACTCTGGTTTAAAGTTCGAGGTTGTGCGGTATTTTTCTGTTTTGGAGCGTAGTGGTGCTCCAAGCTGGCTGGTTTACGGAAACCGTATCAGTTTTGGACTTGTGTGTGTCTTTCACTTGTGTCTGTCTTTCTTTTTTGGTGAAGTGATGTCTGGTCATTTTTCTGACCGAAGAGGATCTTGTTCTGGATTTTCTCAATGCTCGAGAAGGAGGTGTTGAAGATCTCTGGCTTTGGCAGGGTTTGTTGGAACTGAGATGGACTTTCTCCAGTTGCTTTTTGTTTATGTTTTGATTTATTTTGTTCCGACGCTCTTCCAGCATAGGGAAAGGGGAGTTTCGGTCAGAGTTATCATCTACTATTCTGCGGGATGGGCTTTGTGATAGGGCCACAGAGGTAACTTTTCTCTCTGGAATCAAGGGTGACTCCCTTGTAAGGCCTTCCTGAAGATTCTTGTCTAAGTGTTGACTAATGTTCATCAAAGATTCGTGGTCCATGAAATATTCAGTTGTTTTTGGTGATTGTGAAATACCGCTTTGTTTGGTTGGCACATTTTGATTTGCACGAGAACTTGAGCTAGGCCTTGGGTTCTCAGATGGTCTTTGCTCGAGTTTGATTTTGGTTGTGTCATAGAAGACAATGGATTTGTAGAATTTGGAGTTGATTTTGCACAGATTTTACTTGTTTCCTTTCCTGCTTTATTTTTCTTGAAAATCAGGAATGATTGGTCAGTGTTTTGAGCCATGGTGGAATTTCCCGAGTCCGGATTGTTGATGTAATCCACAATCAGTAGCACTTCCTTTTTCCCTCTGTTATCGTAGTTGGCTGAGACCGTTTTAGTTTGGTACGAATCAATTTGAGTTTGAGTATTTCTTGAAGCTGTAGAAACGGTCAGGTCAATGACTGGAGATGTTTGTTTAGCCACGTCTTTTGTGGTTATGTTTTTCGTCGGGCCAGTGGTCGATGGATTAGTGCCACTAGTTTGATTTTGGGTTGGAGTGAAATGTTGGTTTTGTTCCTTGGCAAGTTTTAGCCATTCTTCGTAGGCCATAACATAACCCTCTAACTAAATTAGTTTGGTATACATCATTGTCTGAATTGTGGTATGATCTTTTAAAGTGTCATTTAGAGATTCGCAGAGTTTTGTAAACGGTGTAAGACCTATTGAGATGGCAGACATGATTGAAAAGATGTCGTTTTTTTTTGCAGAAGGCTCTTTTGTAGGAGGTTGTCCTTGGACGCTCTGCTTACTTGGTGAGGGAAGTATGATTGGTGGCACACTTGGTGGTCTTTGATGGTGTTTCGTAGGGGGCAGGTCCAAGGAAAATCTTCTAGGTGACCCGCAGGGCAAAAAATAGAACAGATAGTGCATAGGGTCTGCCAAAGCCATGTCTGTCGCCACTGCTGTTCTCTCCTTTCAGCGAAACAGCGTTGTGCGGTGTTGTGGATTGAGAGTTTTCCGCCACAGGTAAAGCACCGGTCTTGTCGTGTACTCCCGAGTTGTTTAGTTCCTGTGGAAGGGATTGTAACTTTGGCTGATTTTCCTCTTCAAGAGGATTTTTTGGTGAGCAGGGTGGAACTGTAATTTGCACTTCGAGCGCTAAAGGTAAGAGTTCTGAAACATTTCCATTTGGGTTTTTGTCGTATTCGCCTGTTTCTTGGACATCAGCTGGTCTTGGCTGAGGCCGTGCCGGTGTCTCTACTATTTCACGGGAGGCCTTTACAGGAGCCAGCTCGTCTCCCCCCACAAACTGTGGTTCCAAGTTAGCCAGGACGTCAGTTGGATTGGTGATTTTTGGGGAAACAACCTCTTTGGAATGCTGGGTTGAATTTGTAGGCAAGAGTACAGTCAACATTTGCGAGGGAACCATCTGGTGACCGTACTTTCTATGTTTCAACATGGGCTGACAGTCTTGGAGTGCTTCCAATGTTTCCATATCTGTGAGCTCTGCTGTACGGGCTGATCGTTGGAAGTTTCTGTTGTTAAAGAAACTTGTGAGAAGGTTCTGCGTGATAGTTTGATGCTTTGCCTTTCCCGACTTAGTGGAAAAGGAAGTGGTTCCATTGCAATTTTTCTGGGTAACTGTGCCTTTATGTAGGAACAGTCCTCTCTTTTTACGTTCTTTCTTTTCAGTTCGGTTGTTTTTCCTTGATTTCTGGGCTACAGGCAAGTCTCTTGGATGTTTCCTAGGGTTTGATTTAGCCGGTACTTTTGTTATACTCGGCTCGTCTGCCTCAGCAGGTGAAGTCAGTTGTCCATCGCAGTTTGAAGCGTCAGGGACATATTCCAAGATTGATTGCGCAAAGCTGACTCCCGGTGCAGTTTCCTGGAGCCCACGCCTCTGCAGGGCAGAGTTTCCTTTGTCGGCGTCCGCGTCACAGTGTATGAGGGCTTGAACTGCGACGGGGGTGCAGGGTAGGGCCTCTTCTGGCTCCTCCCGCGCAGCTTCGTCCTCGCGCTCCAGCCTTTGCTCGCCTGCACCGGTGCCGGCTCCTGGGCTGGGGGTGGAACGGACCCCGACTTCGCAAGATGCCACTGCTCCCAGCAGCAAGTCAGGATCCTCTCCCCGAGGCAATGTGAACCCGCTATCCCCTCCGGGATTAACAGGTAAGCGGGCCATTGGGACAGTGTTCACAGGGTTTGCCGTGCATGCAGTGAGTATGTCGTTGTTGTAGCTGCCTCCCTAAGCCGACGGCAGCGGGACTTGTTGGTTCTTTAGTTTATGAACAGGTTTTGCCGGTATAAATTGAGAGATCTGCAGATCATCATGTTTCTTCCGGGTTGGTTTGATGTTCGTAGTTTTTTTAGTTGGTTGGCTTCCATTTCCGATGGGGATGCAAACTGCAGAAAATGATCATTCCTGTATGATTTCTGTAGACAAAACTTCTTCTGGATCCAAGTGGGGGTGCGAGCTGCGCATCCAAAGCCTTTCTTCACTCGGAGGGGAGTTTACGGAGGTGGCAGGCCTTGCAGCCTTGACCGCCATGACTGCAGGACTGCCACTCGCCGCCACTCCGTGTCCGCTCCGCGGACTGTGTTGGCTCTTGTAGTTAGTCAGAAAAACACTCCGCCTCCAAAGAAAGGACAGGGAAGACAGACACTGCTGAGTAGAGAATACTGCAGGACTGCCGCTCGCCGCCACTCCGCCACCTGGGACTATGTACTGGGGAGCCTGCACAGAGCTGAGTCACCCCACTCTCCCTCCAGAGTCTCTATTGATTCGCAAGTAATGGAATATCAAGAGTCTTGTGTAGGGCCCTGCTGCTGCTGGTTTAATTCAGGATGACCAAAAGTGCATGAAAAAATTGCAGACTTTTAAATTGCAGTCTATGAAAACACGTAGTAACACTTACAATATTAGAGATGCTCTTTAAAGTGGCGGTCACGATTTCGTGAACATCAATAGTGACCATTTTATACCTAAGAACACATGCATGGTCCTTGCTGCTCAGGCAAGAGGGGCTTAGTAAATTGTAAGCCCATGCTGTTTTTCACTAACACGTGGCAGCTGTTTTTTGTTTTCACTAATCTATGTGTAACTAAATTCTTTCTCAAATGTACCTTAAGTGAAAGAGTGCCCAGGCTTCTTCTTTCAACGTCAGGTATGGTCGCGGATGGATGTGTTTGAGTAGCAGTGACTGGGACATTCTTGAAATGATGAATATTTATGTGCTTGTTGAATCATCCATTAGATGTGGAAGTTGGGGTTTCAAAGTCTTGCATAAAACTCGGACTACAAGTCCCAGAATACAAAGAAAAAGCAGGATTGGATAAGCACCCACAGATTGGAATGTGTCATGTTTGCAACTGTGGAATTGCAAAGAAAGCTGTACAAGCATTTGACTGAACTCCAAAGCTGGAAGCATGGGATACTAGACAGCTTGTAGTCCATTTTGCTGCATTGTATTCTTTATAGACTTACTGTGTGAATTGTGTGTTGTACGTGTGCCATCTTGAATACTGAATTGTTGAGAAAGTTACAGGATTTCGTGAGAACTGAAAACACTGCTGCGGTACTTGATTTGAATTGTTTTATATTTACATTGTAGGAAACAAAGCTTTCGTAAGATCTTCCGGAATTTTGCTCACTGGGAAGCTACTTTGCCCAGCACACCGAGCGCGAATAACTTATCACTGCTGGCATGTTTTGGCCGGTTGGTGTTCAGTTTGCGTTTCTTGGCTGCATAGCTGCGAAGCATGGGCGTGACGAAACCTACATTTGGGTAGGAGGGCTAACTGGTGATGGGAGGAGCCATTTCAACAAACTGGGTGTGGCTAACTTGAAGGCTTCACCTCCTATGTTCTACCCGCATGGGTCGTCTGGTGTGGGGACCAAGTATCGAATAGTACATTTTAAAGTGCAATATGCCAGTAAGAATAACAATGTTATTGGATTTTAAGACAGCAAACACATTTAGTTGCTTTGATAATTTGTATATGCCATGGACACCAACGTTTGAAAAATACTGTTGAAATAAAAAAAAGTGAATTATACACCATGACACTTGTACCTGTAAAGTCATGCCACAGTGATACACGACTAGACTGGCTGCACCAAAATGCCAGTGTAGCCATGTAATGACAGATGCTATGGCTACTTTATTATAGTTGCCCATTAAAAAAAAAAGTACAAAATTATATAAGGTTATGCCACTTTTATAAGTGACTAGACTGACTGTATCAAAGTGCTATTCTGGCCACGAAGCACATAGGCCGATGAAAAATAAAGTGTGCACATAAGCCCCCTACCCTCGGATGCCAAGTACTCATAAGGTGGGTATACAGGGGCCTGATGCGGGCATTTGATTTTGCTGAGGCAGCTGGGCAATGGGAGTCTTGAACGTAGCATTTTTTAAGTTTCAGTGCGTTTGTTCAAGTACATTTTTCTGACTGTACACAAACACAGTAAACCTTTAATGCTGCCAGTTTCAGGAAAGGCTTCCCTCACCTCTCTGCCAACAGCCTCTTCCATGGGTGTATCTAGTTTAGGATTTTGGGGTTGGAGGGGCTAACCCTTCAAATGTTCAAATGTTGGAGTTGCGCTAATTTCAAGGGATGTGGGGGAGGGGAAAACTTACTTGTGTGAGTGGCATCTAACTTCTTTAAACATTCCAATGAGACCATTCTGGTGTAGCTTCAGTGTTTCAAGCAGCAAACTCTACACGTTACCTCTGAAAGCACCCCCTTAAGGACTGCTGTGAGAATGAGTGGTCTCCTGTTCCCTCTCTACCCTTCCAATCACTCCCTTGGCCTTTAAATACTAACCTAAAAATGTATGCATACGAATGCCGGCGCTGACAGTGAAATGCTTTATGTTAGTAATTGCAGTGCCTTTGTTAACAGGGAAGACCAGGTGCTGTTTAATGTCTCTGTACTATTCTTTCCGGCCACCCACGGCTCTGGAGTTTAGCCAAGTCCAGTCAACAGAGCTCAAAATATCGGGGGAGGGGGAGGATAGAGCCCGTTCAACTCAATGATGTGGACCCACTGCTGTAAAGCCTCCATTACCTGTAATTCTGCAGGGTAAGTCTCTGCTGTTTCACTTTAGCACTTAGGTCTGTTTATATAATACTAGGAGAGAGTATGATGGTCACAATACATATTGGAAATGGAATGTCTGGCTCCAATGTGCAGGCTCGGCTGAGATTACAGGGGCAGCTTCCATCTTGGAACAATATCTTGCTATAGGCTTTAACCCAATTGCAGATGAAACCGTACAACGTAATCCGATTTCGCTTCCAGAGAGGGATGCTTTTGATACAGACCTCTTTCGGACGGGGCTGAAATGTATTCCCTGTCACAGCTGTGATCTGATTAAAGGCATTATGAATGATCATTGCATAGTGGTTGATATAGATAGCTCTCATGCCTCCTCGGCAGTGCCTTAAGTGGCACTACAAATCGAGCCGTGGCTCATCGAGGGGGCGTGGCCTAACAGCGGGGGCCTTGATGGCTGGTTAGGCCATGCCCCCTTGACGAGCCCCGGCTCAATGGGCTACTGGCACCCCTGCCAGTCAGCCTGTTGTAGAGATTAGCACCCTCTCCCCTATCGGGGAGAGGGTGCTGATCTCTGCATTTATATGCTATAGGCTTGCCTGGCAGGGGACAACGCCTCCCTATTCAGCCTTAATGGTGGTGCTGCCCCTCGCCAGCTGGGGAAGGGCAGCATCACCATCAAGGCTGAAAGGGTGAGGCCACTGGAACTGGAAGCAGAGGCCTTTTTCCTAAAGACTGAAACTCCCGCGAATCCGCGGGAGCTTCAGTATTTAGAAAGCAAGGCCTCTGCTTCCAGCAGCCTCACGTTTTCTCCATAATGGTGGTGCCGGCCCACGTGCATCACTTGATTAAAGGGATGCCTCGCAGGTGCGGCACCACCATCATGGCTGAAAGGCATTTTTTTCTGAAGCCTGAAGCTCTCGCACACGAGCGAGAGCTTCAGGCTGTAGAAAAAAATGCCTTTTTGTGTAGTGGGTGGGGCTGCCAGGGGAAATTAGTGGGCCCCGGAAGGGTCCCGCCTCAAAACGAAATTTCAGAGCCTGCCGGGGCCCAGCCCCGGCCGGCCCTGGCCCACTTAAAGCCCTGCTTCTCGGGTTGGAAGAAAGCCGCTGTGGCTTTCTAGCAATGCCAGACTGATAGTAACCTGCCCTTCTCTGCACGTGTATCCGCATTATGTGACTCCAGGGATTATAATAAGGCCCGGCTCAAGGAATTTTCATATGGGATGGCCAGGTTTGTGATCAGGGGGCCCAATTTCCATTTGGTGTGGCTGTATGAGTTTCCTAAACAAAGTGCTAGCATTAATCCAGATTTCCCACATCCGTGATCCAGCAAAAAGTGCCTTCCCAGAAAATACTTTTGCACCGCTCTATAAAAAACAGTATAGAGCAAAAGAGAAACAATGAAAATAGTGTTGCAACATCAATCTACCTATCATCCCTTGGCATTGGCTCCTCTCTTTTCTATTATATCCACTTCGCCTTCACCTTTCACCCCCCAGTCACCTTACATCAGGTCAGGTCCCACTGACTACCATTTCCATTTACCTCCAATCCTACCTACCCCAAAAACCCACTCTATGGGGGTCATTACGAGTTTGGAGGTAGCCATGGTGCTATTAAAGTCTTGTCCGGGTACGAGTTCCCTGAATGGAGACTTACCGGGTTATTCCAACCTTGGAAGACCCGGTAAATCTGCATTCAAAATACCCATCCACATTCCCATTCGAGCCCCCATAGGGCTCAATGGGAATGGGAAGGGAGCTAATAACGGGCCCGTAAATAACACTGTGGCTACTCCCAGAAGGCCCTGGAGGAGGTGCCTGTCGTCCCACCATGTTGTTGTAAAAGACAGGGCTCCCCCCTGCAGAATACTAAAGCAAGGAATAGGAAATTTTGTTTCTTACAAAGTTCCATTTCGAAAGCACAAAATTGTATTTTTTGTTTCAATTTTGCAGAACATTTTAATTTAATTGAGTTGAGGGCACAAGGGAGTGCTAGCATGCAGGAGAGAGAGCCATGGGGAGTGGTGGTGGGATCAGGCGGCGAACCGTGAAGGTTGAGGGGTGTCTAGCTTCCTGGTATCACTCCTGGTAGGGCTTGGCAGGAAGGAGGGGCCCTTGCTTCCCTGCCATGCCCCTGTACCACATTGTCTGGTACATACTGTTTATATACTGCTTATAATATGTAATTGTACATGATGGCTTTTTGCCTGATGTGTTTATTCAATAATGTGGCCTGATATTTTCAAAAAAGGTGTGTGTGTTCTTGGCAGGTCCTTGGGTGATGCTTTTTTGAAATAGCTTATACAGTGACCTAAATCACAGCACTCATTTTTATCACACCAGGAGCTCATTTACAGAGGCAATTAAGTAATTAAACACTCAAAAGAATGCTTAGATGTAACACTGCCAGGTCCTATACAGCCGAAAGATTGCTGTTACTTTGTGATAGATCTTGCGCAAAGACTGCACAAAGAGTTCCCAAATGGTGCGTTTTGGCGGTCAGGGGCAGGTAGTTGGTAGTAATGCCATAGGCATTCACATAGCCATGACTAGTCATTGGAGGGTAAATGACCAAAACCATAGGATATGTGTTTCTCCTCATATCTTGTCCCCATCCTATGTGTGTTCCACTGCAAAAGTTCTGGCTTACACCTACTAGGCAAAACTAAAAAAGGATGGATGTAAGTCTCTGAATCAATCATAACCACCGGCATTGCTCTGGTCAGCCTTCCATACCACTGGCTGAAAATCAACCTTGACCCTGCCACTAATGTGAGCAGCCCTGCCCAAACTGCTAGACTGCTAGACCACAAGGCCTAAAAATACCTGTGGTTGTGTCTGTTCCAGTGCAGAGGGTACATGGCTTAGCAATTGAGAATGAACTGCACCTTTTGGTGGCAGAACCAAGAGTCATTTGCTAATGGCTTGTCCCCTTCTGTAATGGCACAGACATACAAAATAATTATGGCATGGAATGTTGTGCAGAGCAATGAGCGTGGTAATGTTAAATTGAAATCCTTGCATCTATCACTTTTTGATTGTACTTCTTTCCCTCCAGAATTACATCTTTGTTACTACCAACCATTTCACTTATACGTAAGTTGTTAATGCAGCAGAATTTATATTTTCAATGTAATTTGTAAGGGGCCATGGGAGAGCCCTTCCCTGTAAGGCTAGGGTGGTGTGGGCGCTAAACATTATTCCCCTTAGTGGTGGTAACATGCAGAAGGACCTTCCAGGGGAGGGCTCTCCTCTAGGGGATGAGAACGTATATTCTGGGTCCACAACCACCTTATTCCCTAAATAACCCCATCATCCAGCGTCCCAGTACACCACCCGATATGCCTTACTGTACTCAGATGTTGTATTGTAACTTGTTATGGTCTAGTAGTACTAGGACGAGGAAGCCCCGAGGTGGCATAGAGGTCGCCTCAGTAAAACAGACAAAAGACTTTTGTAATTCTCCAAAGATGAAAACATGTATAAGCATGGAAGAAGGACTTACTTTGTTGTCAAACCCAGCCCGGAGAGGCAACATATGCAGGAGCCAGTAGGAGTTTTTAAACGCTATGGGCAGACCAGAGTCGGAGGGCAATGGAGGACGCTGGCAAAGCATGTAGGGAGTTCTCCATGGGTCCACCTGACGCAGACCCGAATGTGAAGCAGGAGAAAAGAGCCAAGTAGAATACCAGAGCATGGAGCTGCCGCTGTGCTGTGGAAACAGGAGAGAGAAGACTGGTGCATTGGAGAGAAGAACCCCAGTCCCAGGAAATTCCAGTGGCATGCCGAAATCCCTCAGAAGGTAACGGGAGATGTGAGAGACCTGGAGGGGTAATGGGGGTGGAAGACAGACGGGTCAGAGACCTTAACACTTGTAAACTCAGCATCCTAGGAAGGATTCCTTGTCACAGTGGTGACAATAGGCCCTCTGACCACCAGAAACAAGTCGAATGCCCTAACCAGTACAAATCCAAGCATCCGAGGAGAGCTTCCTTCTTGCAGTAGCAACAACAAGCCCATTGACCACAAGAAACGGGTTGGTGACCCTAATCAGTACATACCAAGCATCTGAGGAGACCCTGATTGCAAAATAAGCATCCATGGACATCTTCCTCAATGTAGTGGTGACAATAAGCCCACTGACCACCAGAGATGGGTTGGAGAACCCAACTATTGGAAACCAAGCGTCCAAGGATAGCTTCCTTGTTGGAGTGGCATTAATAAGCCCACTTGCCCCCAGAGAAGGGTCTGGGACCCCAACCAAAGGGAAATGAGTGAGCAAGGAGATCTTCCTCATCATAGTGGTGATCTACAAAAAAGGATTTGGGACTTTGCTAACACCAAAACAGAGTTGCAAAGTGTATATCAAACTGAAGAGTGTTAGAAAGAACTTTTTATACACCAGGAGAAAGGAATCATTCCCCCTGACCTTGCTGTGAACTCTGCCAAGAAATACAGAAGAAGGGAATCATTCATCTGTTCCCAAACTGGGAGTTGCGCTAGCGACTCCAGGGGAAGGAAGTCATTGCCCCAGGCATTCTTGTTGCAAGAGAACATTCTTTTATAATACTATCCAAGTATCAGGAGAAGGATGCATTTTCCTGGAGAAGGGACTTTCTTTTAGATTATCCTTTAGTTGAGGGTTGAGGGATAGAAGTAGGTTTTGACACAGGACGGTGGAGTTTAATTTGACAGACATTCTGCTGGACCCTTTAGTATTAGTTTTGAGGCAGGGAAACCCCTCTTAGAAGATAAGGAAAGTGAGGGCCTTTTTATGCACAAATAAGTCTATAACCACCACCATGCCACCTCTGTGTCAGCTTCCTTCTTCGGGAATCGTACAGGCCCCAGTCGATTGATGCACCTTCTGCAGATAACTGTGTGCAAACATAATATGTCATTTATTGTTTGATATAGTTAAGTATTTTATTAAGCATGATGTGAAAAACCTCTATATTCCCACTAGAAATGAACATACTTTAAATTACAGAAACCAACTTTGTGATTTAAGGTTTGAGAAAATGACTGTGGGCAGCCTGCTTACGTATGTGTGCTTGATTACGCGTGCTACCTCATTTAGAGGCATCAATGGCACTTCATCTCCCTGGTCAATTGTGCTTTCATGGCTCTGAGGCATAGATCATTGTCCAGGGCAAGCAAACAAACCCCGGCCGGGCCTCCTGCAGTGCAGCCTCTCAGAATGCTAATCTCTCTGAGGCTCCTGCTGCACATTTAGAGCTAAATGCCCTCCACAACAGAACGCCCCACTCCCACGGGTCTCACATTCAAGGCCTCCTTTCTAGGGGGTACGAAGGGCTGGCCCTGGGGGGCCTGGACCCCTAGACCCCTGCTGGAGCCGGGCCTGATTATAATTCAGCCATAATTCAGACCAAAAAGACTGAATATGATGAAAGGATTGAGAATGCCAGCTCTGATTCTAGAGAGCAAATTAAAATTCTGAAAGAACGAGAAAACCCATGCCCTTTAGCAGCAACACTCATAAAGGACAAAGCATGGTGTATGGCAATCCAGGAAGCAATGGTAAAAAAAAGTCCAGAAGATCAGAGATAATATTGCTAACAAAAGCACTGATTCTGAGCGGATAAGACGCAATATTGCTCTACCAATGATTGACACCCCTAAGGAGTGCTTTGAGTTCAGGTTTGTCACAGAATCGGATGTCTCCAGTATTATAGCTCGACAAAAGCCTACTTTCTGCAAGAGAGATGACTGTCTTGCGGTTGTTAAGGCATGTGTGCCGTCTTTGGTTAGTATTATTACCAAGTGCATCAAGAAGTCCTTTGCTGAAAGTCATGTACCAGGTAGCATTAAACAGGCTTGGATTTCCCTCTTTTAAAGAAGCCAACCTTGAAACCTAATAATTTGGCCAACTATAGGTCAATCACAAATTTCATTTTCTTGCTCAAGATCCTTGATCATGTTGCTTACCTTCAAATCCAAAATTCCTAATTGAAAATAACATCGTAGGGCAGCGGCAACCTGGGTTTAGAGCCGGGCACGGCACAGAACCAGCATTACTTGACCTGAAAGCTAACATCTTACAGACATAGGAGAATGGTAACACTGCAATATATATGCTTCTTGATCTATGCGCAGGCTTTCACCTGGTGGATCATGATATAGTTTTCAACAGGTTAGTACACTCTGCCTTGTTTTCAGTGGCTGCAGCCACTGGATTAACTCCTTCCTGACTAAACGGTCAGCCAGAATATTCAGTAGTGAAGCTACCTCTGCTGATGAGTTTATTTTGCCGCATGGAGTTCCACAAGGGTCATGTTTGTCTCCCACCTTGTATAACACCTTCACAAAGCCATTGTTCGAGTTGCTAGATGCTAGGGGTATAATGTATACCAGCTACGCTGATGATACTCAGTGATTCATTCCACTGTCTGGCAAATATGATCTGGATAAGGGAAACATTAATGAGATCTTTTCTCTTATCCAGCAATAGATGGTGGACATTGGTTTGGCCCTAAAAGATGCTAAAACCGAATTGGTGATTGCTGGAATGATTAAGGAAGCTTGATGCGGGATATAAGGATTTCATGATAGCAGGCGGCACTATCGCGACCCTGCCTAAAGTTAAAATGCTTGAAGTTGTCTTTGATCAGAAAATGAATGTGAAGGCCCATGTGACTAGGATGGCTGCCCCTTCTTCCTGTTACATCAAGTTGCTGACCCAATTAAAACCTTTCCTGGCGCATAAATTCTGTAGCACCATTGGCAGATCTATCATTGCCAGCAAGCTTGACTACTGTGGTAGCTTTCTACAGCGAATATGAAAAGGCGAAATATCCAAACGCCACGTTATTCAAAACAGTGCTGTGCGCGCTGTGGAAGGCATTGGTAAGAGAGAACACATATCTGAAGCCAGGAATGCTTGCCGGTGGTTGACGGTGGTTGCAAGGATCTCCTTTCGCCTACTCTCACTGATGCATAAATGTTTTTATGGGCAAAGTCCAGCCTATCTTTCAGAAAGGCTGTCCTGGTTGTCTTGTAGAAACTGAGATCAAACAATGCCCATCTCCTATGCATGCCAAGAGATAATTGACTACGGTGAGGCAGGGTGCATTTCACTTTTCACCACTAAACGGCTGGAATACATTACCTCCAGTTTTGAGGGTCTGTGTATCACTGGAGTGCTTTAAACGTGCCTTGAATAACTTATTATTTGACGAGCGACCTGTAGGCTACTCTGTGGCATCCTTGCTGTCTGGAACGGTTATGTTATTTGTTTGTTTGTTTTGTCTTGTTAGTGCTTGAATGCCTCCAGCTTTGATTGTCTTTAGCGCTATATCTATCAATCTATATTTATAAAAGTGAACATTTCTGGGGGGCTGGGTTTGTGGCAAAGCATTGTTCCTCATACAATTCCACTTCGTTTCACCAATCTGCACCATATTTTGCATAGGTACCTGTTATGACCCTCCTGACATTACTCGCTACATGACATGTGATCATCCCGCCCCTTTCCCCGGATTCCAGCAAAAGTTAAATGGGGTAATTCATAGATTTCAGCACAGAGGCAGTGCGCGCGAGCAGCGCAGAGAGGGAGCGTGCGCCAGCGTGCGCCAGCCATGTGCGCTAACCAGCATTCTGGCGCACCGTGTATTCATGGATTTCCCAAGCCATTTTGAGCCCTGGCGCAGCGAACATCATGCAGCGCCAGTTACACCCCCAAGAACGCCGCTTGTGCAAGGAAAAGCCATCGAAATCCCCAATACGGCGCAAAGGGCCGCGCTAACCCTGGACCAGCTCACAGGGCCGCTACACTGTAATCGTGTGAAAATACTATGCGTACCCCGCTCCAAGCAGCCAAAACGTGTGAAAATGTACTTGCGCACCCCCTCGGAATACGGGTACCCCGCTCGTACATTGAAATCGCGTGTAAAACTCCAGGCGCACCCCTGGAATCCACATACCACGCTCGCGCCAGGTAAATAGCGTGGGAAAAGTCCCCCTGTGGTGTGGGGTGCCTGTGGGGCATGCCCAGGGTGGATGGGCTGCCTGTGGGGCATGGCCAGGGTGGATGGGCTGGGTGCGTGTATTCCGGGGGTACGCAGGGAGTTTCACATGCGATAGGCCTGGCGCAAGCGGGGTACATGTATTTCAGGGGTGCGCAGGGAGTTTTACACGCGATAGGCCTGGCGTGAGTGGGGTACGTGTATTTCGGGGTGCACGTGGAGTTTCACACACGATAGGGCTAGGGCGAGCGGGGTACGTGTATTTTGGGGGTATGCGGGGAGGTTCACCCACGTTAGGGCTGGCGCGAGCGGGGTACATGTATTTCGGGGGTACGCGGGGGAGTTTGACACGCGATAGGGCTGGCACGAGCGGGGTACGTGTATTTCGGGGGTGCACAGGGAGTTTCACATGCGATAGGCCTGACGCAAGCGGGGTACGTGTATTTCGGGGGTGCGCGTGGAGTTTCACATGCGATAGGGCAGTGTGTGCCCTCCTGGGTGTGCCCCCCCTCCCCATGCCCCGCTGGCAGCCCACACCACATGGGACCAGCCCACACCCCAGTCCATGCGCCGCAGGCAGCCCATCACCCCTGGGCATGCCCCGCAGGCAGCCCATCACCCCTGCCCATGCCCTGCAGGCAGGCCACATGGCACCATGCACATGGGAGCCCTAACTCATGACCCCCAGACACCCCACCCACCCCCATTGACGGGCACCTGCCAGCAGGCCCTGACTCATGTCCCCCCACCCCCCATTGACGGGCATCTGCCAGCAGGCCCCGACTCATGACTCCCCATCCCCCCCATTGAGGGCCACCTGCCAGCAGGCCCCGACTCATGTCCCCCCACCCCCCACCCACCCCCATTGACGGGCACCTGCCAGCAGGCCCTGACTCATGTCCCCCTACCCCCCATTGAGGGCCACCTGCCAGCAGGCCCTGACTCATGTCCACCCACCCCCATTGACGGGCACCTGCCAGCAGGTCCCGACTCATGTCTCCCCACCCACCCCCATTGACGGGCACCTGCCAGCAGGCCCCAACACATGACCCACCAAACAACATGTCCTAACAAAACAGACCCATGGCCCTAATGCCAACCCAAATCCCCCTTGCCCCCCAGTACAAGCATGCAACCATCCACAGCACCCACTCCCAAATGACCCATGGCATGACACTCTTAAAAGAACCACCATGCCCATGCATAAATGCACAACATAGCCACACAGTGGCAACACATGACTGAGGCAATGTTAATTGAGACATGCACAAAACCAATGATAGTACACAACACCAATCATGAACTCAGAATGAATGTATTAAAAACCCAATGAAATTACATAAAGAAAATCAAACAACATACACAGATATTAACACAAATTAATGAAAATCTAATGAAAAAAAATTCCACAGCATGAAAAAAGAAAAGTGGTCCATTGCCAATGTCAATATGAAAAAAAAAAAAAAAAAAAAAAAAAACATTGATCCATGGGAATTGTCCATAAAGAAAGTATGTACAAGTCTTCAACTATATACAAACCAAGTCCAAAGGGTCCATGATCCCCAAAATAAATGAAACCTACCAAAAAGTCCTACTAAAAAAAAACTATATACATGAAATGGAGCAAAGTCCATTAACTCCAAAAAAAAAGAAAAAACAAAGGAAACCTAACACTAAAGAACTATGTACAAAGGCGGCGGGCAAGTCCTACGGCTCACTCTTTGATGTTCCGGTACAGGGTATCATCGAACTCCTTTTCAACGTACCTGAGGCCGGCCACTTCACTGACCTTGAGGTCTCGCAGGGATGCCGTCATGGCAGCCTCCAACTCCCTGCGAGTTGCCTCGAGGCACTCAGCCCACCTCAATGCCCTCCGCATGGAGTTCTCCGCCCTGACCATAGTGAGCCGTGCCTCCTCTGCCGCCGCCGCTCCGCATCTATCCGCTGGCCCAACTGCTGCCACATGGAAGATACTCCAAATCCAGGGTCCTCCTGTCCTCGGGCGGATTCCTGCCCCTGTGATGTTGCTGGCCCCGAGCCATCATTGCTCCCACCTTGAGCCTGCTGCTGCCGTGTATGTGCCCTGCCTGTCGATGCCTGCACGTCCTCCTCCTGCTGGGGTCCAGTTGTTGGGGTGGCCACCCCTGCTGGACCTCCGACTCCCGACTGTGGCAGGGATGTGTCCTCCACCAGCCTGGCCACTGGGTCAGGGGCAGCTCCACAGGGTGCCCAGGTGATTCTTGGGCAGGTAGATGGCACAGAGGATGACTGGCGCATAGGGGGTGCAGTTGAGGAGGGTGTCGGTAGAAGATCCAGCACACGGAGGAACCCAGCACCGGTGACCCGTCCTAGTAGGTCGACGCGGTCAATGAAGTATTCGAAATGACGTGCATTCTCCTCACGAGAAGTCTGTATGTCATCCTGAGTACCACATTGATGCAACGCCACCCCAACTAGGACAGGCTCAACCCGGTCACGGATTGCCTGTCCGCAGGGAGAGGAAGGCCAGTTGTTGTTTGCGCATCCCCTCCCTGAGAATGGGTCTGGACGAAGGCATTCCTGCTGGTGCAGGATGATGCAGTCACAGGATCGGGGACAGGATTACACACAGGCACCTCCGCGGTGGCCTGTGCTGCCTCCTGTCCCTGGACTGCACCACTAGCACCAGTGGAATCCCCCCTTCAGGCCCCGTGCGTGGGACTACCACGGCCTCCTCCTCAACCGAACCCCCCATCAACCTGGATGACTCTGTGCCATCTACCTCCATAGCCCCCTGCGGGGGCTCAGCTGCCCCTTCTGCTGCGGAGGAGTCCAACTCTGACCTCCGCCTCTTGGACCTTCCCTCGGAAGCTGAGGCCGCGGACGCGGCACCAGACTCCTCACTCCCCGAAGAGATGACAACGTGGGAGGGGAGCTGGGCCTTGCGTCTCCGGCTGGCGGTGGGATCCCTGCCACTGTGCTCCACAGCATCGTCTCCGCCATCTTCATCAGTTGACGCTGTAGACAGGGAGAGACTGAACACAGCCATCAGGGCACTGTACAATGGTCTGATACACACATGACATTTGCACATGAGTGGCAGTGTCAAACTTCACAGATGGCATCACACTCCCCAACACACATATCATTTGAACCCACACACATGCGCAAATTAACAGGAATGTTGCAGCAGGCAGCAGCATCCATACACATAGAACATCATGAACATCCGAAGGTTAGCCTGACGTTACATGCAACACGGGGAGTGCCGAACACATGCACACACGCCACCAGACATACATGCATCTGTACATCTCCACCACCTGTCACAATGCAATCATCGGCAACTATGTCACATCTGCCAATCAGCCTCCTACATGTCGGTGTCACATGCATCCATGGTGTATCACAGTTGCACACATGTCAAATACACACACATGCACATGTACACCGTGCACGTACATGAAGGTGGAACCAGCATCTATGTGTCACACCCCAACCATGCCATGGTATATATTCAGAAATGCGAACATGTGTGCATCCCCACATCCATTTGGCCATCATGCATTTGAACACATACACCATTGATGTGCCTCACACATGACTGGACTCACATGCACATACACATCCATACATGGGCCTTTCCAGACATATGTCCAAGCTGCACACGCCTGGCACTCCTCAACATTCCCATGGTCCAATCAGTACACATGGACACTTGCCGCTCGACTCCAGACGGGTCTGCCCCTGAAGGACCTGGAGGTGGAGCACTGTGTGTATATGTTCCAGGACCATCATCTGGTTGTCGGTAAGGTGGACCCGGCACCCCTCTGCATGTGCTGGCTCCAAGAGGCGTGGGACCTTCCTGAGGGTCCTGGATCTGAAGTCCTCCCAGCGCTTCCAGACATGTGCTATGTCGCGGGCTGCCACCCCCTCCACTCCCTCCACGTTGATGGCAGCCACAATGTTCTTCCAGATCCTCTTCCGTCTGTCATTGTCGGTGCGTGGTCTTCAGAAGAGGGCATCATAATGCACCAGGAATTGCTCCACCAGGATACCAACTTCCGCGGCACTAAAGCTGGTAGCCCTCTGCCTCTCTGGCTGTGGGTTGCTAGTGGTCTCTGATGTTCTTTCCCCCGACATGGCAATCCCTGAGGCAGGTGTGGGTGGGCAACTGGGTCCTGGTGCTTGGCTGTGGAGCGATGGAACTTCAGTCGGGAGTCTTCTGTTCCAGCATGGGTGGTCACAGCAACTGGACCCCTGCAGATGGCTGACGTGCAGGCACCAAATAGCAGGGCACGTGGCCAGCAGGCGGGCAGGCAGCAGCAGATGGCTGGTGGGAGGCGGCTATGGGTTCTGGGGGGCAGGAGAATGGCCTTCTGGGCTGGAGCGTGGTCTTCCGTGTGTTGTTACGAGGCCAGCTTGATACAGAGTGATTTGGCACGTGAGAAAACAGCACATCAGCGTGTAATTGGAGGAAAGGCCCTTAGTGCGTAAGCGTGTCTGTGACGTAATGCGCACAGGCTTTTACCTTCACACGGGTGCATAGTGATTCCACACGTGCAAAAACTGTACGTCTGGGTGTCACTGCGTGTAATTGGAGGAAAGGCCCTTAGCGCGTAAGCGTGTAAGTGATGTGGCACTTGTGGGCAGGGTTAAAAGGTGCACGGAGGAAGCCTTTTTCTTGTATGTGCTTTTTGTGGAGAGCGAGCGGGTGATTCTTGTACTTCTTGTCAGTTCACACGCAATTACTTCACAACGGTTGCAGTTCGTACTCCTTGTTTACTGAGACAGCGTTCAATTCTTCTTTTGGCGGGGGTGATGGCGGGGGTGTTGACAACGTGCCCACGCGCGTCTTTCACGTTCTTTTTCCAGGCAGACGGTGAGACGCGCACGTCGTTTTCAACTGTGGTTGCCCCTGTGTGTCGCGTACCCATTCAGAGGTCATTGTAGCCTGTGTGTACCACGCGTACACTTATGTTTGTGTTTCTGGGTGCCACAGCATAGTGTGGGTCATTTATTCCACGCACGTGGGCTACCAGTGGTTGCGTGCACGTTAAATTTTGTTTTCGGGGTGCCTGAGCTTTGCGTAACCCGTTATCTTCCCCCAGGGTTCACAGACAGCCTTGCCAGAGCACAGGGGTACGTATTCCATCTAGTACCCTGCCCCCTTCACCCCAATTGCCCAGGACTATTGTTTACTGCACCTCCCATTCGCACAATAACATCAGTGCCATGGTTGGGAGGTGACCAAGTGGCAAGGGAGGCAAAGGTGGCCGACCACCAAAAGGTGTCCGCGGTAGGGGACATGGCCAGGATGTGCAGGGTGGCCGAAGAGGCCAGTGTGTGGAGGACCAATCAGGGACACCTATGCACCCCCCAATGGGTGTGGGAGATGCAGCTGACACCCTCCCAGATCAGGCCCTGTTAATCCGGCCCATATTGTTCCCGAACTGGCACGGGATGACTCACAGGCCGACTTCCGTGTCACAAAGTCAAAGCCACGTGTGGCGGTGAAAGTTGCTGTCACCAGGCTATGTGGATCTGGGGCAGCAATGTCATCTGCTGCCCCAAGTAGCCAGGGAGAGGAGGCTGCAGGGGCAGCTGCAGCTCAATCCACCCCAGCTCTGAATCACCCAGCCGGGACAGTGTTGGTCCCAGACCATCACACCAAGGTTGGTCCTGGCAACAGCACCCAGCAGTCAATGCCTACAGTGAGACCTTTGATCATCGTGCCTTTGCCTACTTCCAGTGCACAGTCCACCTGTGCTTCAGCCCCTACCGACTAGAGCGGCGTAAGCCACTCAGGATCCGCACCACCTCTCAAGAGGAAGAAGCGTGCTCTTACGGAACAGGCTGGTGCCCCAGACACGGCTCACCCCTCTGGCACGTCAAGGAAGCAGAGTTTCAATGATGTGGAATTAGACACACTTATGGGCTACGTGTCAGCTCATGGCCGTGAGATGCTGGTGACTGCAGGGTGCAAGACTATGACTGCTCAACGTAGGGCCCACTGACAGTGCATCGCGGACTAGATTAGTTCCCTTGGATTCGTGAGGCTCAGAGCTGATGATTGCTCAAAGTGGTGGAATGACTTCAAACGCAGAGCAAAAAACAAGCTGGCTTCCAATCATGCCTCTACTCTGGTGACTGGCAGTGGGTCTCCACCAGAGGAGGAAGTACTCACAGAACATGAGTCAATCGCTGGAGGCTTCCTCACAGAGGATCAGATCCAAGGCGTGGGAGACCTACCAGATCTTGAGGCAATGTCCGGTGAATGGCCATGCATGTGTGTGCAAACCATGTGTATGTTGCTTGGGTGATGTGTTCTGATTGAGTGCCAGGTGAGGCTGTTTAGTCATGACTGCTATAGGTCACCCATGTGGTGCCTCCAAACCATCCCCCGCCCTTTGGTTTGGGTTTCACAGTATCCCTTCTGACCGCAGTTTACACCTTGCACCTGATTACTGCTCTTGCCCTTCAACTGGCATCATGCCACAACATTGTTGATACTGTTTTCCTGTTCATTCTGCCTGATTGATGGAATCATTTGCATGATAAACACACATTTGTGTGCCGTTCTGCACAAAATTCACCATACTTCAGGCATAGATTTCACCCCACAATGCCCCACATTTCTTTACTTATTATGGAAATTATTTCATCCATCAGGCTGATTGACTTTTGTGCACCTACACATGCTCTGCACACAATCACTTTGGGGCCCTGTTTGAATGTTCAACGTGACAATTGACATCTGTCATGTCCAAGTGACCAACCATTGATGTATCCATGTGCCTGCCATTACTGTATTAGTAAACACTAGCTTTGTTGCAGCGTGTCACACATGCATGTTTTGTCACACTCTTATGCATGTTCTATTTCTTGATGTCCATCTCACATGGATGGGGGACAGTACTGATTTCCTACCATATGGGTGTCCTTGTCAAATCTCCCATGGCTATGCTACGTGCCATCTGTGTGCTGGCATGTGTCATGTATGTGGATTGTCCATACCACTCACAGGCTAATGTGTGATGCAGGTGCTATGCAGCATGTAGCACATGTGTTGCTTTTCCATCTTGGAGTCCTCAGTGTCCGCTTTTAGGGTCCCCTTCCACTTCATTGCCAGTGCATGCATGCCAGAGTTAGTGTAATGTGTGACATGTGTCATTTATGTATTGGATGTGTAGATTGTGATGCATATGTGTGTCGGCTGTGCTGGTCATGCCTGTCTTCATTACTTTTCTTTTATGTTTGTGCAGGTGATGAAGCACTAGATTCTGTTGAGAAGGAGGAGATGGTGCAGGGGCAGGAGTACTCACAGCCCCCACCAGGCACCAGTGGAGGACGTGGGGTGGTGGTGGGTGAAAATCCATTAGTCCTACAGACCATCCTGTCCACGGGTGAGAAATGGGCGAAACATCAATTTGGTCTCAACCCTAGAGTGCACAGTTTCTGGGACATTTGCACCGCAATGCACCGCACCACATCAGGGTTAGATAACAGGGGGGGGTATATAAATATTAAAAGCTGTAGTCAGTAAACATGTAGCTGAACTGGAATGCACATCCATTGCTCAAAGCACACATTAAAGTGTAATTCTTTTATTATGACAGAAAGACAAATATAATTACGTTGTTTGCTTAAAGACCAGGTGATGCTTTCTGTTGCTTTCAGGGAAGAGAGACAAACCTTACAAAAGTATACATTGAGACTTCCAGGGGGTGCAGATATCAATGACCACATAGAACACGGCTCCCACTCCCCAGCTGATGTAAGGGATGATATTGTGCGGTATTGGATGCCTAAACCCACCAGACACCGATCAGGAGGTGCCTGGAGCCGAGCGGCAGCCCCGGTGCAGGAAGAGTGGAAGAAAATGTGCCTAAATCCCGCTTGGTGGAGAGCGTACACTGCATAGCCGTGCATCTGCAGGCAGGCAGACAAAGGCGGAGTCTTATGCCCGCAGGCTCAGCGACAGCCCACCCAACAATGTAAAGGGGGAAGCACCCAAAGTCACAGAACAGTGGCAGTGATTCCTACCCTGCCGCGTCCTGCAAAGAAGACAAGGAGATACCGGGAAACCATTTGCCTGGAGACTGGTGGAGGCCGCAGCACTATAAAGCGCCATGCGGCCCGAGCCGTATCTGCAGTGGATGGAAGTCCGGGTGATTGGCGAGTACGTTCAGTGCCTTCGACCACCACGAGCAGCCTCTGGCCTTTGTGGTGTGCAAGCAACAGAGGAACCTGACAGAAACAGGATATAAAGCTGTCTGCACACTGAGATAAACACAAAGAGCCCCAAATGTTCCAGACAATACAGAGCGGTGCCTACCGACACCTACAGGCACGACAGGTGGGGAAAAGGGTACACAGACTGATGTGATCTGAGGTCTTACCAAGGAGCCCTTCCTCACATAAAGAGAATTTCTGAAGGAGGGGTTTCCTTAAGGCTTTGGCTAACCGAAGGCAGGTCAGTGTGCACGGGGACCAAAGATATTGATTAGTGGAGTCCTCCCCCCCTACCACCCTTGAGGTGCACCCTAGTAAATTGTACCCTTGGTGGAATTCCCATGAGAAGAGCCAAAGTCCCCAGCTAGAGGCACAGCAAGACATAGGGTGTTTCCAGGGAAGACGGCACAAAGGCGGACTGGAGATTCTACTGCTGCCCATTTACCCTTTGCTTACTGTATTATCGACCAGGGAGAACTGCAGAGCCAAATAGGAGAAACAGAGAACGAGAAGTTGTGCAGTGGAGCGTTAGCCATTGCTGCCCTGCAAAGACACAGAGGAGATCTGGGGGAGGAAGCAAGCGACTCCTCTTTGTTGATGGTGGTGCAAGCGAGACTGGCAACCAAGGAAGACATACGGGCTCTTATGGTGGATATCAAAGCCATGAAAAGTGACGTACAATCCTCTCTAGCGGATTTGAGAGGAAGACTGGAATCCATTGAATGCAAGATGGAGGGGCTAGAAAAAAAATCAACAGGGTGCTGACTTAGTAGAGATGCAAACAGAGCCAGACAGACCGAACTCGAGACCAGAGAGGAAGAGGTGCTTTTGAAGCTGGACTTCCTGGAGAATTGAGAACAACCACAGGGTACTTGGACTTGCAGAACATGATGGGGGGAACCCTTGGATGTGGAAAGAAATGTAAGGAGGTTGTCAACCTCATATTTGAAGTGGAAGATGGCAAGAAGGTGGGGAAAAATTTCCCCACAAAGGAGGTAAGGGTTATAGTGACGACCCCCGATCAATCTTGGTGTAGTTTCTCAGATATAAAGAAAAGATGACCAAGGCCATGGCGACTCCGTAGATCCCATACGAAGGGGGTAAGATACGCATTTTTCAGGGCCTATCGCTTCTTACCCTGACTGGGAGATGAGACTGTAGCCCATTAATTCAGTGGTTTGCAGGGAAGGGTATAAGGTACAGGTCGGCCTAGCCGTTTGCGCTGCTTTTTGAGATTGTTGAGGAGGACTACGGAATCACCACCGCACAGGAAGCAACCCAGGTGCTGACACACCTAACTGCGGAAAACAAGGTCAGAACACGTACCAGCAAACAAGGAGCATAGGAAAATGCAGCCATCCCCGAGGGGTCTACCACAAACAAGGAAAGGTACTGCAGGTCGTAAATACAAGTTAAACACGCCTTCCCCGGTGAAGTGAGCTGAAAGGGGCACCGGACTGGACTGACAGCCCTGCCGGGCATATAAATAAAGAAAAAAATATACTTTGGGATGACACACACTGTGGAGCCATTAAAGTTGCCCAGAAGTGTGGGGGTTTCTACTGGTGACCCTCTGTTTGGAAGAGGGTGTCTGGGGGTAAATATTTTTTTCAAAGGCGGAGGGTTGGGGATTCAATGTTGGGGTTGTATTTAGGTATTTGAGGGTGGCAACATGGGATGAACGGGATGAGGTGGATGAGTGCTATGTGTTGGTGAGGGGACACAACATTAGAGACTTGAGGAGGACATTTGGTTTAAGGGTCAGGGGTAGTTGTTGCTGAGTGCTAAGGAAACACTGGGTCTCATTACGAGTCAGGCAGTAACCCTGCCCGTGTTACCGGCAGGTTGCCACCCGACTTGTAATATTTTACGTGTGCCTGACCTCCCGGTGACACCAGGTCATTACAAGCCCTTCCCAGGAAGACAGGCATCAGTAAAATGTTACTCCACATTCCCATGTCCTATAGGACTCTATGGGAGTGGGGACTCGGAAGCGCTGGCACTGTTGCTAACGGTGTTGGCGCTTCCGTGAAGTGTCTGCCAACCTTGGCCGCTGCGCCCAACAGGGTCAGACCTATCGGGCGCAGCTGCCTCGGCAGGCAAACTCGTAATTTGCTGGTCCAGAAACAAGGGTGCCAATGAGCTTACCGGCTCCCTTGTTTCCAGACAAGCAAACTTGGAACGAGGCCCATTGACACAGGAAAGACGGATAAATGTGGGCACATTAAATCTCAAGAGGCCGAATTTGCTCACTAAACAGTCATTGGTAGTTGGAGAGTTCCAGCAGGTAGCTCTTGGCGTGCTGTTCGTGCATGCAATTAGGCTTCAGAAGGGTGAGGAACGAGGGATAAGTGAGGCTTATTGGGCCTCCGACATGGTGAAGATGTGAGTTGTGGGAATTCTCCCGCACAAGCATTTAAAGATGACCCAAGTGAAAGTGATGAGGTTATTACAAGGCCATTTATTAGTAGTGTATGGTATGATGGGTAGGGTGTGGTTTGTGATAGCCTCAGTGTACTTCCCCAATCAAGGGCAGATGGAGTTTTGTGGCCAGGCACTATCGGAATTTGGGAAACTGGAAGGCGTCCTGGTCATTGTAGGAGGCGATTTCAACATGTGGATGGATGTAGACTAGGATAGGTGATCAGTACAAGGTGCATCCAAGGTGCATCCAAGGTTGCTCCCGCAGTCCAAAGGGGATGGTGTCAATAGTTAATAGAGGGCAATGGGCGGTTGGATGTCTGGAAAGCCATGCACCATCAGCAGAGGGGATACACCGTTTACTCCGCGCTGCATGACCCATACACACAGATTGTTTACTTGTTGCTGAACAGGGAAAGTGATATCATCCTCATGAAGGTGGAGGCACTAGGCTTACATAGGACAGAATCAAGATGCAAGTGTAATTAATCCATGTGGCAAGACCCTTTGCTCGCTGAAATAAATGATACAGGGAATATAGGACTGAATGGAGTCTGAGAAGCAGGGAAGGTCACATGACGATGACTATTGATGAAGGTGGGAGCCTGTAGAAAAAGAGAAAGGAAGTTGGAGATAACCCTGCTCCGGGATATAGCCACAATGGAAGGGAGGATGCGTGATAAAGGACGGTACAAAGATTACGAAGTATTGTCTCTCCTTTGGAAGCGCATGGAACTAAAGGCAATAGAGATGGAGGGTATGGCTCGGAAGTTGCACTTTTTGCAGCAAAAGTACTATGAAAAGTGGGACAAAGCAGACACCTTATTAGCTGTAAGACTCAGAGCGCAGAGAGCAAAGCGGTGGATGACGAAACTAAAGGACACCTCAGGGTGCAGAATGTTTTGCCAAATTCTATATTGAACTCTATTCAAGTGAGGCAATTTGAGTGATAGGGAGGCCGACATATATTTAGAAGACACTGAGTTGGCTGCATTGACGGAAGAGGAATGCATCAACTGAGAAGCCCCATTCACTTCAGAAGAAATGCAGAGGGCGACAGAACAGCTCCTGGTAGGTAAAGCCCTGGGGGAGAACGTCTACGCCAGAGGGATTTATAAGCAATTCTCGGGGGTTTTGTTAGAACATTTAGTTAGGCCCTTTAATAGCATTCAGGAGATGGGTATGGCCCTTCTCGTTTGATAGAGCATTTATTTTGTTAATTCCCTAAAAAGGGGAGAGACCCGGGAATATGGCAATCATATAGATAGATATCATTGCTAAATGTTGACCAGAAGATTTATGCGCAACCATTGCATCAAGACATGACTCAGATCAGGTGGATTTCATTCATGGATGACATGTGGCGGATACATTATGCAAGACACTCAATCTTATACAGCTGGCAAAGGCTTTAGGGAATGATCCATATTGCTCACCCTCAACGTCAAAAACCGAAAAAAGCCTTTGACAAGGTAGAGTGGGACTTTTATTCGGAGTTCTTCGGCAACTGCATTTTGTTGAACATATTATGAGGTGAATATGGCCAATATATACTGACGCAGTGGCACAAGTGGTGATCAACGGGAATACCTCTTTCAGTTGCAATTTGGGGTGAGGCACGTGGCAGTGCTGCCCATTGTCCCTACTCATATTCACCCTCACTATTGTACCTCTTGCGATAAAGATAAGACGAGATCGATGGGTTAAGGGATTGGTAGTGAAGAATTTGGAATACAAGCTTGAAATGTATGCAGAGTATATATTACTGCATATGTACAACTGATGTTTCGATACCCAGAGTACTCCAAGTAATAGCGGAATGTCCGATTTTATATAGAACACCAAAAAGTCCACACTCTTCCCCTATGGCAGAGGACTATACGAATCAGTCGCTGACCTTCAGTTATTCCCATACGTCGGGATGGTTTGAAATAACTGGGTATACGGGTCACTAGAGAATTGGGATGTCTTTACAAGGCCAATTATCCTCCACTGTTGAAGGTTTTGTATCATGACATGGAAAAGTGGTCAAAGATGACTCTATCTTGTATGGAATGACTAAATGCTATAAAAATGATGTTGTTACTCATGACTTCCATTTGTTGCTTTTTTGTTTTTGTATTCAGAGTATCCTATGTAAAGCTTACACAGCAGTGTATCAGAACCTTCGAACATTTGGGCAATACTTTCATAAAAGAGAACTTGCACATTTCGTTCATTGCTGTACATTCTTCAATAAAAACCACTTCATCAAATAAATCTCCTAAAAAAACCAAAAAAAAGATATATATATATTTATATAAAGTTGACAAAAAATAAAAATATTGGTGTCCATATTTTCAGATTTCTTTCTAACTTTATTTACTATAGGGCACATTTCAATCTGCCATATATACTGGCAAGATACTACAAACATCATGTCTGTTCTACAATATACCCTTCCACAATACAAACTTTAATAATTTTGGTGTCATAAACACCATATATGTATTTTCGCCAAATGTGTGGCCTAATCGACTGTTAGGATTATTATTCACATTCAGTTAGATATAGTCATTTACACAGGCAAGATAAGATAAGGATCCGTGGTTCTCTGTTGCCTTATATAGCACTAAATTGCTGTATAAGATGTTGATTCCCTGAATAGATTGTATGGGGAATTATATACATGACACTGAAGAAGACCGTAGAAAAATGGTTGGCACATTCAGGGTCATTACGAGTTTGCCGGAATTCTGGCAGTATATCTAGCAGAATACTGGCAAACAGATTTACTGATACCAACACTCAGTCTGTTGGTATTTGCACCAGATTACGAGTGGTGGTAGCCGATGTAAGTCACCATATTGTGGAGTTCCATTGGACTCTGTGGGGGGTTTGTTGGTATTACAGGTGCCGGTATTACTGGAGATTGTTGCCAGTAAGGTGGCAGAATGACCTTCAACTCTGGTCCACTTCGCCAGCAGACTCGAGGTGGCCAGAGTGGTAATGTGCTGGTATATGTAAATACTGGCATGTTATTACCACACCAGACAACTTATAATGAGTCCCAAATGTGTCAAACAGGTTGGTCGTTAAAAATGCTTTGCTCATGACTGTTATTGTAACTGAAAAGGCTGACTATTGCTTACTCACCTGGTATATGGTTGATTGGTATTTTTTTTCAATAAAAAAACTTTTGTGAATGTCCTACCTTAGTATGAGATCAATATGTAGGTATGTCTATGATGAGTGAATTGAATGATTCTGATTTCCTTTCCTTTTGTTATATTATCCAATTATGTATTTATTCATATCAGTTTGTTGACATTAGACACTGCTTTCATGCTAAACGTTTATACATATTCAGTTTTTTGTATTGTTTTTTTTTTAAAAATCATATTTTATTAAATTTTGCATGTGTTATAACATCACAGAGCATATCCCCCTTCTATCCCTCCCCCCTCTCTCCTCCAGTTCAAGTTCTCATTTCGTGCTTGCTTAACGGGTTCTTGAAGAGTATAGCGGTGTTGTCGTGATGTGTTACTTAGCACGCCATGACACACAGAGAATGGGTGAATGTGAATGTGGAGCGCTGCTGTAGTCCATAAAAGGTTAGCAACACTTTTTCTATTGCATTATATCACCTTTTGCCACAGACAAAATTTGTCGAACATGTAATTCAAAGACATTCTTGAAAATCAAAACATTAAACCAGGTCCTCTGTAATATGAAGTGGAGTCATTTGTGTATTCTATTTATAGCTGATGGCTGATGATCTGTGGTCTCAAAACCTAGTTTTAAAAGTGCAGTGCTGAACATTTAAAATGTTGCCCTGAACATACGTACTCTGATTTGACAATAACTTAAGCCATTTGTGCCTCAGAGTTATAAAATACATTTTCCCGATTGAGTTGATTTTCCCAATAAGAGGCATACAAAAATGTTATTCAGGAATGCATATTCTTTTCAAAATCAACAAACATTAAAAAGCCATACTTGCTTAAAGTCACAGAATAGATTTACAAACAAAGGTTATGCTATTTACACCACCTCAGCTATTTAGACAAATAGTATTGTCAATAATAATTATTGTAACTCCAATTGACATGTATTGCTTTATGAGAGGGCCAGATAGATGTTGGGAACTCGTGCTTATCTCACTCAAGAACCCTGGAGCAACGTAAGCTCAAGTGATAGCTATATGATGAGCTTTAGTGTAAAAACTAATCAGATTCCGCCCAATCAAAATGACTGTGTTATACAACACTAAAGTGATCGGACTAAGCCCAGTATAGACAGTCATTACTCTATGGGGAATAGCACTCGTCAATCGTTATCATTTTCTTGTTTCCTATGAGCACAGAAGATTTGACCAAGGGAAGTATTTTTCACTTTGCATACAAGGGACTAGGCCTCCTGATACAGGGAGACTTCCCTATTGAGCCAGATTGTTTGGACAAGTTGTTACCTGGATGCTAGTGCCAGGGAGAAGAAGCAGATGACCTATACTTCAGTATCTTGGCACCCAAAATAAGACAGCTCCAGACACAGGGATCTGGGAAATACACCCTGAGGTTTCCAAAAAAGACACATTCATCAATTAAAACAAAAGTAAACCCATTCCCTCGGGTATATTTAAACATTATTGGCCTTGGAACTTGAATACTGGAAAGGGGGTGTTGTTTTCCATTTCTAGCTAAAATAAAATGTAATTTCTTTGTTTCCGATTTCTTCCATTTTCATTAATCCTCATTCATAAAAGTATCTTATTGTCATCTAGAGGGTGCTTTAAATTTCTTCTCAACTAAAACAACAAGCCGTTTCTCATTTCATATGCTCTGAATAGAAATCCTTCTCATGCTGATATAGATATTCTTTGTTACACATTTTCACTTATGTAACCCGCAGGACTATCCCATTCACACTTCCCACTTGTGTGTCTTGAATTATTGGCCGGTTTAAAGAGGGAAACTAACATTCTCAAGTCTTCATAGAAACTAAGGTACCAATGTTTAACCTGCGTTCCTTTAAATAAAGCCCTGTGAATAAATCATAGAGTCCTGTACATTTCATACGTTGAATAGTATTGAGTCTAATTGTGACAGTTTTCTCATGCTGATTTGATATTTTTAGTGCATACTTTTGTTTTGAAGGGTAATTCACTTGAATTGTCAGCAATCCATGCTTTTGAGCAAAATATAAATTAAATGTCAGGGTCTATTAAAAGGAATAGAGATTCAGGTCAGTTTTTGATTATCTGAGTGACTAAACTGACTGAATTCTTTGTTTTATGCTAAAAAATGTGGTGAAACAATAACCAGGCGCGGAGTAGCAGCAGAGTAGCAGTCTTTGGCAGTGACTGCTGCTACTTTCTTCCTGCATCTACAGACTTTACAGTCTATCTTCTGTTTCCAGTGCTTTCAGTGAGTCGGAGGCGACTGCCTTTAAAAACCCCACTTCCCCGTGGAGCAGCGGCAGTGTATCAGTCTTTGGCAGTGACTGCTGCTACTTTCTTCCTGCAACTACAGACTTTACAGTCTATCTTCTGTTTCCGGTGCTTTCAGTGAGTGGGAGGTGACTGCATTTAAAAACCCCACTTCCCCGCGGAGCGGCCTCGGAGTAGCGGCAGAGTAGCAGTTTTTGGCAGTGACTGCTGCTACTTTCTTCCTGCATCTACAGACTTTACAGTCTATCTTCTGTTTCCAGTGCTTTCAGTGAGTGTGAGGTGACTGCCTTTAAAAACCCCACTTCCCCGCGGAGCGGCCGTGGAGTAGCGGCAGAGTAGCAGTCTTTGGCAGTGACTGCTGCTACTTTCTTCCTGCATCTACAGACTTTACAGTCTATCTTCTGTTTCCAGTGCTTTCAGTGAGTGGGAGGCGACTGCCTTTAAAAACCCCACTTCCCCGCGGAGCAGCCGTGGAGTAGCGGCAGAGTAGCAGTCTTTGGCAGTGACTGCTGCTACTTTCTTCCTGCATCTACAGACTTCACAGTCTATCTTCTGTTTCCAGTGCTTTCAGTGAGTGGGAAGCGACTGCCTTTAAAAACCCCACTTCCACGCGGAGCGGTCCGCGGAGTAGCGGCAGAGTAGCAGTCTTTGGCAGTCACTGCTGCTACTTTCTTCTTGCATCTACAGACTTTACAGTCTATCTTCTGTTTCCAGTGCTTTCAGTGAGTGGGAGGCGACTGTCTTTAAAAACCCCACTTCCCCGCGGAAGCAGTCTTTGGCAGTCTATGGCTGCTGTGGACGCCGTGGACTCCTCTCTGCTAAGCCCCGCCGCCTCGGAGGAAAGAGGATGGCAACTGAGGAGTTTGCGCACACGTGCAGAGGAGAAAAAGAAACCCTTCAGCAACGGGAAAGCCGGTCGCCCCTATACTAGGGTGGCTGGTTTGGAAGACTTAGTCCACCTGGACAGGACTACCCTGAGACCCTTGGGTGTCTGCCCCATGGCTCCGGGAATGCCCGACCCATCATCCATAACAACGTTGCGGCCTCAGCAACCCACGCTGTAGCCTAATACAGCCTCGATATCCTCCCTCCAAGCACAAGGCGCGCCATCCAAGGAGCATGAACACGCCACTGACGGCGCCGGCGAATAGTGCCCAGCCGCCCCCAGGAACATCCCCTCCATCTAACCTTTTGTTGCGGCCATTCAGCCGGCGCCGCCGACCGCAGCTGCTCCCCTCCCCTCTCCTCCCTGTGACCGCTGACTCTGGATCGACTTTCGGAGGATGGACAGCTCCGAGCTGTGGAGCAGTGGGCGGGGCCGGAGTGGTGCTGCTGCCTGATGAACATACGAGCATCTCAGGAAAAGTAGGCGAACCGCAAAGGATGAAACCCACGGGCCCAGGAGAGGAGCTACTAGTTCAGACTACCCCAACGTCAGAGGAATCTCTCCTAAAACCCTCTGACAAGAAAAATAAACAAACACCAAAAAATAACCATCCCATTGAGGCCCGGGACAACACGTTGGAAAAGAGTTCACAGCTCCCCCAATCCATCGTGGTAAGCATTGACGTGCACCCAACCACTACACAATGGACAGTGCTGCCTGTACAGCCTAAAGAGGCTGCTCAAACAGGCCTATCTTCATCCAACAAACCTGACCTAAATGGGGAATGGGAGGACGTGGAAACCCACAGCTGTGACTCAAATCATTCACCTATACGGGCAGTTACCCCTACAAAGGGCGAAGGTCCCCAACATAAGAAAAGCAAAAGATACATAAGACCCAAATCATCACGTGCAGCCCAGGCACTCCCAACCATCAACATTGGTGGGCTTTCAAAAAAAAGGGGCTGAAGCAACCTCCCCCACCAATGGCAGAAAGCAGCCAACCAAACGTCTCATCACGAAACTACCAAAACATAAGGTCACTCCCAAAAGTGCGGAATATAAACCTGCTCTAACCCAGATGCTAAAAGACTTCTTTGTCAAACAATGCAAAAGAAAATACAACAAAATATGTGAAATTAGTGACAGCGAAATGCTGGAAATCGTTTTCAGCATGGAGGAGCCCCCAGAGGCCTCCAATCTCAAGGAAACAAATCCAAACCTGCCTTCCTCTCCGCATCTGGTCAAACCGAGGCAGATGGACACTCCCATGGAGTCAGAACCATTGGGGGAAAACTTAAGAAAAGAGCTTAGAGACTTTGGAGTTGCATCACCCCCAAGCTACACCAACAAAAGGGTCTGCTCCAAGCCAGAAAAAACACCCGATGGAGGCAACTTTTGACCCACATGACAAGGCTTTGCCCAGCGGTGTCCTTACCCCTTTGGTGTTTTCAGAACCATCCCTGAGCAAACCAGTCGCCCAGGCAAATCCTTGTCTACCCTCAATAGAAACAAGGGAGGATAAACCATCAGAAGCCACTATGAGCTACAGCATAGTGGAAGAGATCCTGTCGAGTAGTTAGGAACGCCCAGACCCTACATTGGAGCAGGATCAGGGGGCAAACTCCATGCAAAACGAGCTCCCAACGGAGCACGAGGAAACAGCAGATCTGGTCTCTAAGTAAAACGCCTCGGTGAGCCAGAACCTCGAAAAAAAACCTTCTGATACCTGTGGCATCAACTCCTCCAAAAGCTAGAAGTTACAGTGACTTATCAGAAACACCTTTAAGAGCATGGAGACTCAACAAACTATCAGAGTCCACACCAGCCGATTCGCCAAAGAAAAAGCTGGACATTCTGACCATCATGTTAGCTGTAACAGTGGCCCTTGCTCCTTTCACCAAATTGTATGAGTCAATAAATGACACCTTAAAGGACCATCATTTCAGCAACAATGCACTCCAAACTGCTCTATTTGGAGGGTTATATAGCTGCCATGGGAAAACAACCAGAAAAAATCCATGCACCAACAGCGCAACACAAACCTTTTGAAGAGCGGAGGCAAGCAAATTCGGCAACCTCTACAGAGATAGGATGCCAGACATTGTGCAACTTGAACAACTCTAATCAAGCACCATCCCACATGTCAGGTGATCTGGGGTGCCGACCATCAGGCCCATAACCCACTCCAAAAAAGGCCAAGAGCATCAGAGAAAACCCCAAATCCTCTGCTCAAAACCGAAGACAGGGAAAAGAAAAACGCCCACTCAGAAACAAAGTGTTCGTCTAACTGTGTGTGTGAAGGAAACAAGCTAATACTGGCAGCGGACCCCGAGAACTTAGAACCTAAAGAAAAAGAATTACAGACAAACGAAGACTTTCCAATTTTTACAGACCCAAAGGACACACAACCTGAAACCGTGAGGAGGGAGAAACAACTGGTCCTTCGCCTATCTCCTTCAGAAAAAAGATCGGCTGCAAAGCAATCGATGAATGTGGGTCAGAAACCAGGTCTGAAGGCTATTTGCAATCCGATTGACATCAACCCTAACCTTACTAAGGAGAAAAACCGATCAGCTGAAATCGACCTGGTGGAGAAAACAAGTCCACTGAACATATCAAGATCGACAAGAGGACCTCCTGATGGAAGAGGCCCTAACTAACTTAAGTCAACACCTTGACGACCCCCCCGGTGGTCATACTTAATGACACCCGCCTCAAGCTAAACACAAAGGGGAGGGCCACGAACCTTTGCCAACAGAACGTATTAGTGTGGCAAAAGACGACTCTCCTTTCCTAACCTTGGAGGAACGCCATGAGAGGACGATCCAAACTGGAAAATGGGGGCCGGATAGTCAAATGTACATAGAACCAGTGACCTCCACTGAAAGACCGCAGCATCACTACCACTCAAAAGCTCGAAGGTCCCCCAATCGCAGCCCCAGGAAATCATCAAGGACACTTTGTGAACACTCAAACATCCCAAGAGGGCGGCAGAGGACACGTTCCCCAAAAGAAGGTAGAAAACCAAAGGGGAGCAATGATCACAAAGACAAAGAAAATCGAAGTAGAGGCACCCCAACAAAATCCAACGCTCAAACAAGGAAGAGTTATAAACCAGCCTTCAGACTCGATCAAATGCGTGACAGCAAAGAATACGTCATCTTAAACAGAAGGACAGTAATGAAACTGCTCCACAGTGTACCGAAACTTGGTTCAGTGGAATCCAATGATCTAAAACTAGTAGAACCTACCCACAAAGGAAGACTGGCGACCTCCTATCTGTACATAACATCTAGTTCAGTAAAACAGAGGCTACGCGACTGCAAGAGAAATCTCTGGAAACTTGGCTATGAGCTGAGCGAAATTGAAGACCTGAGACATCAACAATCACAGGACTCTTATAGAAAAGGCCGGCCACGCTCAAGCTCATCACCAAGAAAAGAAAAGATCTATCGAAACAGATCACCATCTGACAACAATCATAACAAGTTTCACAAATCTGGTGTTGCAGAAACACATATGGTGAGAATAACTAATACGGATAAAGGCCATATTCCCCAACCCAATCAGGCAAAAAGACAAGATTCAATCCAAAATTCAAATAAAGAAAGAGAGCCTGAGATTATCAAGGAAACCACACGTAGACCAAATGGCCCTCTGACATCAATAAAAAGAACATTCACGCAGACCATCGAGAATGTACCTGCACAGCCAATTGAAGGGGGCAAGCACAACCCCCTGCAGAATCTATGGGCATGGCTCCCGAAGTCCCTAGCTCTTCAGAGAAAATAGCAATTCAAGTCCATTCAGTTACACGAACCGACAACCCAAAGAACCTGCAGCAACGAAACTTCCAGACTGGGTTCATGGAACACACAAGGTTTTTCTCACCTCACAGTTCCGGGAGATGTGAACCTGAATTCCTTTGACATTCTGTGCCTTCAGGAGACGTGGCTTACAGAAAAGCCTGCTCTAGATGGTTTCGACTTAGTCCTCGCTCCAGCAAAAAAAGGACCCAAAGGGCGGCCATCTTCAGGTCTTTTAATCGCAATACGCTCAGGGAAAGGAATGAAATTGATCAAAACTTTAACCTCAACTCTATTCCTACTATCTGTCCAAGTGAAGTGGAACTACTGGAACCAGGAACAAGAAAAGCTATTGGCTGTTTCTCAATAATCATGAATACCTACTGGAATCCAGACGCTATCACCAACAAAGACTTCTTGAACATGATAGCGAATGAAATAGATCGTTCAGACATTGATCATGAAGGACCCACCTTGTTATCTGTGGGGATCTAAATGCAGTATGCAAAGCAAGTGAGACTTCATGGCCCTCGGGGACCTCGGCAGAGCAGCGCGGCAAAGAGTGGACCTCACTGATGAATTCCAGAGACCTAGTAAACCTAGACAACATCTACGCATGCACAAACCACATTTCTTCCTGGGAAGGCCGTAGTTCATCGGCTACAATTGACTATATATTTGCCTCAACTCCTCTGCTCCAAACCATCACCTCATTTAACATTACTAAAACTGCGGCCAGCGACCACAACCTACTGAGCATAACATGGCCATCCACCTGGGAGGGAAAAGTCGTGCCAAACTCAAACTTGGCTACCAACCTCAAAGGAAACTGTCTTTCTCTTGGTGCAAGCAACATCATCGCCCTGACCAACAAGTGTGTCTAACTATGATCCAGACTATCATTTGCTGCTTAACACCTTTAAAAAACCCAAACTGAATCAAGGCAGGGCAACTAAGAAACCTACCCACTATTATGACCAAACATTGGTCACAAAGAGACGCCCGCTAAGGAAACTAAGAACAGCAGTAGCAAACAACAGCTCAGAGGCAAACAGGCAAGCCCTACTTGACGGCCTGAAACTTTACAAGACCTAGCTCAAATCCCATCATCTCTCCCTATACCAAATGGACTCGGAGGAGATGCTCAGGACAATTTGCAGTAAAAACACGCACATATTTTGGGCTTTGATCAGTGCAACTGATCGACCAACAAGTGACTCTTTAATTAACAGCATTGGTGAAGACACCTGGATCAAAGACTACAAAAGCCTCTTTTTTGATCCATCTGCGACTGCTTCAAAACCGGAGGAACAAGACTCATCCTCCTGGGTGGAGTTCCGAGATAGACAGGACATTCTGGAAATCTTAAAGAAACTTAAAAACTCACGCGCCCCAGGCCCGGATGGACTGTCGAACATGCACTTAAAACAGCATCCGGAAGAATGGTCCCTGTTTGATATTAATGGTCTCACTAACAACCCCCATTTCCCTCTCTCTCCTCTGCACCTCCATACTCCCTCCTCACCTCTGCATTATTGTAAATTGTTCTTTACACTGTTTTCAAGTTATGATTCAATTTCTATATTATGCTTGATGTATTTTGTGTGTTCTCATGTAAAGCACTTTGGATTAAAGGGCTATATAAATTCAATAAAATACAAATACAAATTAGCCAAGTCTTCCAAAGATCAGCGAGAGCAAAAAAACGACCAGACTCCTGGACCACCTCGGTAGTAGTTCCTATATTCAAAAAAGGTAATAGAGACGACCCCAAGAACTTTCATCCTATTGCACTTTTGGATGTGATCAGCAAGGTCTACGGATCCATGTTGCTACGCAAATTCCAATCATGGTCGAGCACGGGACCTTGCGAGGACCCATTTCAGTCTGGCTTCAAGAAAAACGCAGGCACCAACACTAACATATTAACTCTGAGCATCCTGAAGAGCAAAACTTTGACAGGGGGCAACTGAATCTTTATGGCCTTCATCGACCTAAGTCAAGCTTTTGACCAGGTAGATAGAGCAAGACTGTGGAGAAAATAAAAAAAGGGGAACTGTCCGGCTGAGCTACTACAACCTATCAGGGGGCTCCACAACAACACCAGGATGCAGGTTGGTCTCAACCATGAAGGGCTTCTGTCAGAAGAGATCACCACAAATCAAGGGGTCAAACAAGGTTGCCCTCTGGCTACAGCTCTCTTCGTGGCCTACATGGGAGACTACAGAGAATTTGAGGGAAAAGTCAGAGCCTTCCCTCCGCAACTGGGTCAGGTCAAAATATCCAGGATCTTATATACAGATGACATCATCCTTTTAGACCAGACCACCAAGGGAGAGGCAAAGCAGACAACTTTGTCTGGCACCTGGAAGGCCAACGGATGGAGAAGGTCACAGATTTCAAATACCTGGGTGTCATGATAGACAATTTCCTCACACGAAAATGCCATGCAAAACTATCTGCAAAACAAAACGACGAGCCTTATATCCCAGGCGAAAGCCATTGACAAGAAGTTTGGTCCCTTCTCTTTAACACCGGTTATATACTTCTATAAAGCCAAGGTTGTTCCATCACTTGTACATGGCACGGACGTCATGCCGGAGCTACCGAAGAAGATCTGGCTCACACTTGAAAGTAACTTCTGGCAGAAAGTGTTGAACCTGCCGACCTCAACGCCTATGGTTTTGATAAGGCGTGAACTCAGCCAGCTATCATTACAATTGGTGGTCAAAAGAAACTCATTGATGCTGTTTAGGAAGCTTTTGTGGAAAACAGTCCTAAGCTACTAGAGACAATAAAAAACGAGCTGACAGGAGGACACTGTACAGTTCTAAACCACTGGTCTTCCAATCAAGCGACCAAACTGGAAATGATTCAATGCTATAATCAAGACCTGATTGAGAACCCAAACAGGATCCATAAAAAAATGAATGAACAAGACTGGATCACCACATGCGAGCAAGCTGCAACTTACAAACTGACCGTGCCTTTTCCATACGTGCCTCAGAAACTACACACTTTACAGCCCTTTGTGGGCAAACATCCTAACTGGAAACTAAGGAACACCTTTATAAGAATTCGACTCAATCTACTGCACACTAACGAAATCCTCGCCATTCGTGGGCAGTCAACATTAAACAAATGCAGATTTTGCCAAAACTCTAACGAAGTTGAGACAATGAGGCACCTGCTTCTATCATGTCCTGCGGTGGAAAACATCAGGCAAGCCTACCTGAAACCCATCTTGGCCTCTGCATACATCTTTGACGAGGACGACTGGTGGTCTAGATTGATCAGAGGACAGAAAACAATGTGGGTGACAGCTACTGCCAAAATAATGGAACTAATTCTGGCGACGTCTGTTTAAGAGAAATAGACAGATAGGAACAGTAGAGAAACGCAACATAGACATATTTCTTGTAAAAACCTTAAAGGTTAAATCAAGTATAAAAAGAAAAAGAAAAAAACATAACCAGGCAGGTTGTAGTTCACATTTTTGTTCACAATCAACCCAAATATGTTTGTACTGTTTTGGGTTATTTTCCAAGCATTGCAAGATAGTGGCACACATGTAATTGCATTTATGATTTGGTTTTAAATAAAAACACACACATTTGAACTGAAGCAGCCTGTTTCCTGTCTCAGAGGATGTGATTGTTATTGTTAGTTCCCTTATAACTTAGGTGCCGTTTGACAAATCTGCACAAGACATTTCTAAACAATGTAGATTCAAATCTGAATTGTTTTGAAGAGCCTGCCATGGTTGCGTCAATGGGGGGCAAGGTTATAGGGGTCCCAAATGTTTTAAGTCTTGATTGACTTGCATGTATTTTCATCAAACTTGCGCGAGGAGCAGGGTCTGATCTGAAAGTGTCCTTATGCAAAATGTGTGTCCATCGGTCCAATGGACTTTTGATAAATTGCCAAATAGTAGCCACAAATAATGTCATATGTTGGTCCACTCCACGGAATCACTTCCAATTTGGTGTCCGTGGACAGCCTTCGACCAATCAAAGCGATCCCTAATGTTCGGTGACATCATGGAAGTGCAGTGATTGGTTAGATAAAGAATGTGAGGAACATCAAAAAATGTGATAGTGACATCATGTTCTATCCAATGTGCTTGAGGACAGCACAGCAAGAAAAGTTACGAAAACATAATATCTGAGTGAGTTTGTTTACACTACGATTTTATGGGGGATGACGGGGTGTCAGTATTTGGTGGCATATGTTTACAATATTTCAAATGAGGAACCCTCTTTCGTGATGGTACCTGAACTCTGTAAGTCTAGACCATGGATATTGCATGATTAACATTGAACAAGCATGTTTTTATGACCTTATAATGCAATATACTATTATGGAGGGTGAGGGCTACTTACTTTGGATACTTTAGATCTGTTGATGTGGCACAAAGGCACACAATAAACATTCTTTTTCACAATGTTTTTCACAATGTTTGTCAATGTGTGTCGACAGACAGACGTGGTAGAGTGAGATCAGCCAGTGATGCTGTGGGTAGTAATCGCTACTTTAAGTGGAAAGATGTTTGCCCTGTCTGCTGGGCTGCTGAAGAGGTGGAGTAGCAGACGTATCAGCCAGTCTCACAGGGACAGGCCCGAAACAAAAAACAAATGTCTGGAAAACATCAGCAGCCCTTCAAAAAACACACTGGGCCTCATCACGCGTTGGGCGTTAGCCCTTAAATGCAGCGGTAATGCTATTACTGCCGCATTAAAAGGTCCGCCCAATCACAAGTCTGGCAGCATTTAACCCCAGCTCCAAGCTGGTGGTAAATGTGCCAATTTAACACCCATTTTCAGGCGCAATTTGTGCGACGCTATTAGCGCTTGCTAATTACGCCAAAAATACCCCATTGGGTCCAATGGAACCAATGGGTAATGGCCAATACCCATTACTGGCCAACCCTTGATAGCGCCGGTCTGGCTGGCGGTAACGCTATTTGCCGGGAGGGATACCGCCCAACTCTTGGTGAGGCCCACTGCATTAGACGATGCACAAGTGGGCTCTCTGAGCGAGAATGTAGGGCTGGCACTACTGGGAGGTTTGCATAAAATCAAAGTGCATTTTGGGAAAATACGAATGACTACCATTTGACAAATATGAGTGTGTTAGTTATTCAAGAATTGACTGTTAAATTAATCTTCAAACAATGCTTGTACTATAAAACATAGGACAAGCTACACACAGAATGACTGTCTCTCTTGCACTGAGACATATATACATTCCTTTAAAAAATTGTTTGTCACACAAAAAGAGTATAATTGTAGAGTCATTTTCCCCTATATTGAATAGAAGGCTACAACTACCAGAATGCAATTCAGACAAAAACGAGCCTCTAGTTTTTGTAAATGCACTTTTGAGATGTAAAGACTCACAACAAAACATAATTTGTAAAGAGGTAACTTGGCTGTTTTTCATTGCATGGCAAAAGGCATGCTTCAGATATGATGCAAGGAAAATGTGGCATTTTACATAAAAATAAATATATTTTGTTGTGTCAAGTAGGCTCACATTAAAATAAGGGGGCTTAGAACATTTTAAATGACAAATTGTAATTGTCTTGAAAGAAGACACAGATTTGGGTAGCTGCCTGCTTCTCTGTGTCTGCTTTTAGCATAAAATGCTCTGATTGCAGTTCTTATCACCAAAAGTTAGTTTTCTAGAAAACAATGGTTTCTTGAAAGAGCCATAGTTTATAAATAGCGTCCCATTTAAACGCTGCCCTTAAAAAGAGAGTTAAATGTATGTTGTTTGCTGCTGTGTGCCCTGTCTGATGGGCTGCTCGAGAGGTGGGTGGAGATGATTCATCTCCAAGCCTCACAGGGGTTTTGGAGGTGACGCAGGAGCTCGGCATAGACAGGCAGGAAGAACAAGCCTCGTGTCTGGAAACAGCAGGAGCCCCAAAACACATTGTATTAGTTGGTGTAGACATGGCCTCTCTGAGAAGGGTCCTAGGGCTGACCCTGATGGGAGGTTCGCTGCTTTGCATAAAATCAAAGTGCATTTTGGGAACATAATAATCAGCATGAGTTGTTAAAGATGACTGTGATTGTAACTCAAGCATGGCTATTTTCTTTGCATGTGATGCACATAGGCTGCTTGCTGGTCATTTCATTTGTCAAAAGACTCACCCTAATAGTGGCATGTCTGCAAATCAGAAGCCATATATATGCTCTTTGGACAGAATCAGCAATTAGCCATAGGCTGTCTGCCAGTAGTTGCAGTATACCTCCAACCCCATATGGGTGCAGTCCAAAGGGCCAATTATGTTGGTCAGGTGGAATGTGACATTGTGGAATTTATTTGTGGTGGGTAGGGAGAAGAGGCATAGCACCGAAGTGCTTCCTGCATAAGCACATTTGAAAATGTGGGCTTGGACATGCCATGCAGCATACTCACAGTATACTTGTAGGTGCCACTTTCAGGGAAATTTGACACCATTCCAAGTTACAGCAGTGGGGATAAGGCAGTTCTGAGGTTAATCCTGCTCTGATGCCATCAGGGAGAGTAGCTTTATAATGGTCTCCCTGTTGAGCTGGTACAGGGTAATCAGTTGGATGTCAGTTGGCCTGACCGTGCCCTCGCCTTGCATGGCGTCTGCGCTCTGTGCTGCTGTTCCTGGCTCTGCAGCTCAAAGTGGAGCAGGAGGAGCTGCATGCCTCAGTTCTAGCCAGCTAGTGGCAGCATGGTGTTGGAAAGTGTTTGGGTCAGATGCAGGCCTTTTGTAGTGTTTCAGAAGGGACTGGCTGCGCCTGTGACTTGGTTTCCATCACCTGTATGCATTTACCTACACCTTTTAGGTAGAGGTAACTGCACTGTGTTTTTGGTGGAATTACTGCCCGTTTTCAGCCGTATTTAGGTGGTATCAGTGTAAAATGCCTTTTTCACTTGGCTGTAATTTAGTCCCAGGAATTAGGGTCAGGGCTAATTCCGCCAGATGTCGGCGCCATCCCATTAAACTCCCATGTACTCCCATCAGACAGCCTCCCGCACCACCCACCACAATTCAAACCAATAAAAACCCCACTCATCATTACATTAGAATCCCATGATACCATCATATGCACACATCCCCAGTAGGCACCTACCTCCACTAGGCACCTGTGCACTCCCATCAGGCACTCTAAAACACAGCCCCTTCTCATACTCATTCAATCAGACATCCACCCCACCTGGCATCACATATATTAATTCTATAAGACACCTCCATTAGACCGTCCTACCCAAGGGACAACCCTAACAGAGACTTTCTCATTCACCCACCCAAGCAGACACCTCAGACCCATCAGCCACTCACACAGACGTACACACCCACACCTTAAACTCCACCAGGCACTGCCTCTGCATAATACAGTCACTGCACACCTGACACACACATCTTGCAGGTAGCACTATCAGAGCGACCAAAACCGATCAAACACTCTACCACAAAAACCTCAAAATACACTCACCCCCAAACTAAATTCCATCAGACACCTGCACACAACCTATAAAACCTATAACCTCCCAATCAAGCACAAGCCCAGGCACTCTCAGAAAACCCACCCCATCAGACACCCAGTCACCCGAGAAAGGTTGATCAGACATTCCACCACTCATCTGACTCCACTACACAGATGCAAACATAATAGAGATATCTTTCAAACATCCCCATGACCTTATTTCATTAGGCAGTCACCACCACATAAGACAAAAACAAAGCACGACCAGACACTCGCCCAAGATCCCACACCACATAAATCTAGCCTCCAGAACTATCAGATGTTCACCCAAACTCCACCCTATCAGACACCCACACACACACCCCATTAGATACCGACATACTCCCCATCTGACACCAATGGAACGCTCAGGAGACAGCCACATGTACCATCTGGCAGGCATACTCCCCTATCAGGCAGTAACGCAGGGGTGTCATAGTGACACCCCACCATAGACTCCATACCCTGAGACTGACTACTGTCCCCCATCAGCCAACTCCAAACATCTCCTTCCCAACGAAAATCCCAACCAGTGCCCTCACAGCACCCGCCTAAACCCCTGTAACCAACAAACACCCATCTTATACACACACCCTACAAAGTCAATGGCCCTCCGCTGATCTCTTCTGCTGTGTGATTAGGGCGCCAACTCTCATGGGCACCCCACTCACAATTTAAAGAGAACCACGGAAGGGGTTCAATCCAGCAGAAATGTAAAATGACATGCAGTGAAAGCACCGATGTGCTCCCGACAGAGGCCTGGGTACAAGGGGG
Source organism: Ambystoma mexicanum (assembly GCF_040938575.1). Lineage (NCBI taxonomy): Eukaryota > Metazoa > Chordata > Amphibia > Caudata > Ambystomatidae > Ambystoma > Ambystoma mexicanum. The sequence continues at coordinate 261,954,667 of NC_090921.1, read as the reverse complement.
CGTCTTTTTCCGTCCCCAGAGCACATAGACCGTGACACAGGCCCCACAGACACACCTGCTTCCCAGGTGAAGTGGTGACTCGACACATCAACAATATCTTCCGCACAGCATCGTCCAGGTCCTCGGGGCTGTGGGACCAGGCCCAGCTGCTGAAAGTAGGCATCTAGTAGGGGTCCGCTTTCTGCGGCCTGTGCCGGCCTCAGACTGCTGAGATCTGCCACTCAACCTGGTCATCACGAGTTGCTTTCTCCATGCTTTGCGCATTTATTTACAGTTTATGGTCCAAATGGAATTACACAGAAGTACACAATGTCTTCCTCGCCAGTGCTTCAATAGACAACTGTTTTGCTCCACACATAATACAAAATAATAGACTTAACCATTATCAAGGCGAACACCACTGAATGAATTCTTTGCTCACTCGTGGCAACGTCAAGCATGAAACATGTTTCCTCAAAGAATAATAGTGAAATGAGACATGCTTTATGGGTGAGGACGATAAAGGGCCAAGATGCAGGAACAGTAGCTGTAAATATGCTGCGTCATGGCTTGGGGAATGGTCATCTTTATTTGAGTGCCCGACATAGCATAACGACATTTGGGTGAAGGGCTGGGTTTGACTTTACAATCATGTCTTCCTCGTAACAGCAAATGGTATCATCCAGGAGAAATTACATGATCATTCTATGACTCTCTGTTACTATTCAAGTACTTTACAAAACTGAAGCACAATTATGAGTGCAAAATGAAAACAACAAACAATGGTGCAATGTTGTTCTGTCTGGAATCTCTTGGGCTCACATGTAATGCAGCACGTGTGCAACTTGAACACGGAATGTATTGACAAAGGGTCCGAATTTTCATCAGGGTCCAAGGTTGCAGCAAAAAAGGAACTCATGATAAATAGGCAAAAACAATGAGTTCAGAGCACACCTATTTCATGATGCTTTCAAGATCTTCATTTCTGCCATTTATGTCCGATTGCAACACTGGAAGGTGTGACGAATCAAGGGGGATCCATCCCTTCTCCCCAAGGGGTATCTCCTCCCTGTGAGGTTTGGGAGGTGAGCCCGCTCTGCAATACCCTCACTAGGGGTAGAAGCAAATGAGACCTCACCCGGAGAGACTCCTCCTGAGGGGACAAGGATTCCCGTTCCCATGATGAACTCCCCCAGGCTGGACGTACCATGGCACACATGGGACGTGTTACCACACAAATAAATATGAATTGCGAAAACTAAGATGACGAAACAACAAAGGGATATAGTTATTTGGGAGGAAAGGTCATTTCCCTTTAAATCAGGACATCAACCTCACTGGGACGAGGATGTTTAAGGACGTGCTTCCAGGGAATGAGAGAGAAGCAGGGGATGAGAGAGAACCACGAGACGAGAGAGAGAGAGGAACGGAAGCGGCAGAGCCCCTAAGCTGTGCTGCACCAGACGAGAGGGGTGAGCAAAAAACAGACAATTTCACACTCACTTGCAGTTGTTGTTCGGGACCCCAGTGTCACAGCAAACCTGAGACGATAGAAATCCAGAGGGCAGGTGTCCCAGCTGAAACAGAGGTGGTAACGAGACCACAGGAGCCAATCTGTGGTGGATATTTGGTCCGAGGAACATCACCGAGACCACCAAGCGCTAAGAAGAGCAGGGTGTCAAGGGGGGTAGTGCAGGATGGTGGTGCCACGGAGAAGGAAAAGAAAGCACGAACATGAAGACTGCATTCACGACATTGAGTAAGAAGAGAGATCCAGAGAGCGGAAACCTCCAACGACCGTCCCTGCAGGAAAGAATCTCATTGGGCGAACGGGTGGTACAGGGAGACTCCAGTGAATCAATATGTTATTCAGCCAACTCAACCCAGTATAAGAAACGGAAGAGAGATAGTTTTGAAACAAAAGCATTAGAAAGACTGCATCAAGAGAGAATTATTGTAATACACAGCCACCTTGTCACAGTAGACGACATGAGAGGAATTTAACTTTTTTAACAAAAGAGCACCAATTGTGTAAATCATGGGAAAATCGTTATTGCCCAGAGTTAACTCGTTGCAGTCGAAGATATGAAATGGAGTTAAACGCACAAAAAGTAGGAACAAATATCACGAGTCGCAGAAAACCCTGAGGAGAAACTGGATGAAAAGAGAAAGAACTAGCGGGACACAATATCCTGGGAAAAGGGGAAAATAAAGTGCTTTCCTGAACCAGAACAAAATACCATTAAGGAGAAAGCAAGAGAGGGCTCAGAGCCTAAAGACATTTACCAGACACAAACCAGAGAGATCCAGGAAAGCCATATTCCGTCAGAGGGATACAAGCAGCCATATGACCAAAAGTCTATACCAACCCCGAGACAGCCAAAAGCGGACCAAGGTGAAGAAAGGAAGTACAACATCCCATTAGGGGAATTACAGAGACTAATACAAGAAGTTACAAGAGACTATTTATAAATTGCATACTAAAGACTGATACTAGCAGTACCCCCAGGAGAAGTGAATCATTCTCCTGGCCTAAGTTCGTTTTCTTAGTGGTAGGGTTAGTTAAGTTAGCTTTGGCCAACTGACATGTTTCTTTTTGGACATTAAAGTCTGACAGACGAGCACCCTGGCTATTAAAATAGGCAGGGACCACCTGTAGACATAGGGAAAGTTAGGCGTTCTATTTTCATCTGAATTAAACAAAGTACACCATGTCCTCTGAGAGTCTGTGTACATCTTCTGACTCACCACAAAGGGGTTGAGGAGGCTATTGGAGCATGATTACAGAGACGGCATGGGTTATGCAGGGCCTACCTGATGGGATTGTGTAGCAGCATGACACCAGCATCTATAGAACACTGCTCAGGATTGTGACTCATGCAGTCTTCATATTCAGTGCAGACCTACTTTTTCTAATTGATCTCCCTGGGCTTGAAAAAAGCCCTTCCACCTAAAATGTGAAAGTAGAATATATGTATTTAATTTATTGAGCATTTGGTAGGCGCCTATACAACAGGTGTTTCCAGTGACCACAAGGCAAAGTGGGGAGGGAACAATGGGAGTAAGTAACATTGGCAAAAACAATCTATATACAAACGTGGTCCTACTAGGCCTTTTGACTTTCTTATGTGCAAGTGCAGTGAAGAGAAGTGCAAGAGAAAGGGATGGGTGGGGGGGTAAGGAATGTACAAGTGCAGGTTGGAGCCCGGGAGGGAAGTGCCAAGGGAAGAGGCCTCAGCTAAGTGCTAGGGCGGATGAATCCCTAGGGTGGGATGCACAGCTGACAGGCAGGTGGCCCGCAGGTGGAAGTGCTGAGAGGAGCGGGAGGATGCGTGTGTCAACTGGTAGGTATCCTGTGAGATTCATGAGGAGCAGGCTATCATTCTCAGTGGTAGTGGGGTGATTAGCAAGAAAGGGAAAGAGGGAATGAGGTAGAGAAAAGCTGTATTTTGAGAAGTTTCTGGAACTCAAGGAGGTCCGGCTCAAGTCTGAGAGGGGCAGGGAGGCTGTTTCAAATGGAGGCACCAGCCGATGAGTGAGTATTTAGGTAAGGAAATTTGGAGATCGCATGGTCCCAGACCAGAGAAAACATTGTGGGTGATGCAGAGGGTCTTGAATTTGATCCTTGTAGCCACCGGGAGCTAGTGGAGAGATTTTAGAGCTGCAGAGATATGGTCCCCAGGCATGAGGCCAAGGATAAGTCTTGCAGCCTTATTCTGGATTAGCTGAAGGGGGCATAGGGAGGAAAGGAGGAGATTGAGGAAGAGGCTATTGCAGTAATCCAGCCTAGAGAGAACCAGAGCTCTGGGGACATTGAGCTTCTGGGGGAAGGTGAGGAAAGGAAGAATGCCCATAAGGAGCTGAAGCTGGAAGTGGGCCTTTTTGGCAATGTCCAAGATGTGATGTGTGAAGGAGAGAGCGGCATCGAAGATGGCCGCAAGGGTTTTGGTCTAACAGAATGGTGATGGTAGAGGGCCCAAAGGCTGACACCCAGGAGAGCAGATAGACGGGAGACCCTGGGTCACTTGCTGGGGACTTCTGCCTGGAGGCTGGGAGTCATATCGGAGAGAGAGGCCTAACATCTGGCTGGAGGGACCTTGCTGGGAATAGGGACCAGAGGTGTAAGCTGCCTACCTATTCCTGAAAGGGGATCTAAAAGGTGGCTGGCCTGCTGAGCTAAGAACAGAGATCTCCCATGTTAGTAGATATATCCCAAAGCTATCAATTGTGTGGGAACCCACTTGCCTTTATCTCTTTCCTTTAGTGGGTGGAGGGGGCAAGGGGGCAGAACTTTGTAGACCCTGACCATATTTGACTAAATATAACACTTAATTAGTTTAGAGAAAAACACCATATCCGTTTAACCGGAAGTGTGAGGGGAAGCTGTCTTTTATAACCCATTCCTTTTCATTAGTGGGTGCTCATCTATTAGTGGGAAAGGGGGCAAAACCATTATACCCTTAGCATAGTTAACTACAAATATAATTTCAATAATTGCAATAGGGTCAGCTACAACAGGGTGATGTTTTTGTCAAAATTCAAAATTGACAAAGATTATCCCAGTGTACAATAAATTACTCTAGTCTTTAATGTAATTGAGTAACCCTTCTGCTAATTTGAATGTGCTAGTGTCACCAAAACAAAAACCTTAACACCCTGCAATCCTTGTGAAAATTAATTGTTTGAAACAAATTTTCTCAATTCCAAATTCCCCAAACCCTGCATTTCATTTGAATGTGTGTTCCCCAAACGATTTTCTCATTGAGTTCATTTCCCAGACCTTGACTTTCAAATAAAAAGCCCAAACAAAATTCCCATTCCATTCTCACTCCCTGTACCTTGCCTTTGAACTAAGAGGTCATATATATCTGATACCTGGGGTTTGGGGGTTGCTGGGAGAGAAGAAAATTGTGATAACCCAAGCCATCACTGTGAGTTTAAATTTCCTATCTGTTAATGTGCAATCTTCAAATTGAACCTGTGTTTGTTGTGGTAACTGAAAGTCTATTAAGAAACATATGTCAGTCAATTGATGCCAGTAATTTGCATTTGTGATGATTGTGTTGTGCCACTGAGTTGATGGATGCCCTTGTTATTGCACGTTATTGATTTATTCTTCATTGTATTAAAATTTAAATACATAAATATATAGATATTATTACTATACTGGTTCCTAGCTTATTGGTGGTGCAGAGGGTATCTGCTGCCTGGTACTATATAGGTTGAAGTCTTCACTAAAGTTGAATCTGCTAAGCGCTTTGTTGTGCGCCACCTTGCTGGGGGGGAGGGCCTCCCTGGGTTGAGAGTGACCGTTGAATAAACCATGACAAAATTGGGGGCTTGTGGCTCGGAATTGGTTGAGAGTTTTCACTGGTGACGTTTGCAGTAGCAACAGACTATTCATTTGGGTGTAATTGCATTGCAGTGGATAGAAAGTTGTGTTTGCATTGTTAAGGTGCCACTCAGACTTGTACCCTGGGTTCCAGGGAGGTGCATAGTTTGAACAGTGTTGATTTTAAGCTGTCATTGTGAGTGGAAACTAAGCAGGAACAGGGTTGAGATGTTGCCTCTGAATGGAGAGTATATAAGGTTGCAGAATACATTTCAGAATGAGCACCGCAGAAATCAACATGCCAGGAAGTACCTCCTATCCAAATTATTTATCAACGGTTAATGGGTGGAGGAAGAACATGAAATGTGGCAAGCCAGAATGATGTAGGAGGTTACCTCTGCAAATGTTGACATGTGGCAGGGTAATGGTCTGTTGCATCAAGCTCTAACGGACCTCTACAAGACACAAACTACTAAAGACGAGCAGACTAAAATGGTTCAGCTCACAGCATATATGTACTTCCATTTTCTGATAGTGGAATAAAAACATCAGAATAACGTGGCCTATGTGCAGAACCAGGCTGAGCTTTTGAATGAATCCCAGCAAGAGCTTATACAATCAGAAACTAAAGTCCAACAAAGCCACATGTTAGAGTCAAAACAAGAAAGTCTCATTGAGCAGCTCAATGATGAGTTAAAAACAGAGCAACAACAAAAGACAGAGCGTGAAATGCGGTTTTCTGCACTGCAAGAGGAGCATAAAGAGTGTATGGAAAATATGGGCACACTGCAACACAAATTAAATGATCAGATTACTCATAATAGAGTCATGTTGGAGGACATTATCACATTCCAATCTCAAATAAAACAATTGAAAACCGAAAATAGCCAATTAATTATCAAAGGGATTGACACTCCAGGTAAGTTTGATCAGATGAACCAAGATATGAACACCTTGAAACAACAGAGAAATCAGTGGAGGGAAGAAAAAGACACATTAAACCAAGAGAATAGTGCCCTGTTTCAGGAAGTGAGTCAGTTAAGGACATATGCAAAGAGCAATTAGTCAGATTCTCAGGAACTGACTGACATTAGGCGAGAAAATGCACAATTAAAGGAATGTGTGAGGCAAGCAGAAATTGACCTATTGCAGTCAGCCCAGTGCAGAAATGCACAAGAGGAAGAGATTAGTCTCTTGAAAATGAAACGCTCAGAAACTTGCGCACGTTGCAAGCCTCGCAAAAATTAAAATGAGTCCAATTGTGAAGAAATCAAGGGACTACAATATTGCGTCTGAGCAGAGGATTATGAAGTCATTGCTATTGAAGCTAGTAAACTTGCCTGGCAACAGTGACCAATATATGGAGACTATTGGCCAACAAGGTTCTGGGCAACCCAGAGAGAACTCAGTCCCTCTTCACAAAACAAGATCTGCACCAGTGGACATTTGCAATCCTATCATTTTGAATCAAGCAGATACCCTTAATATCATGACTGCATCGGACAACGATTCCATGGATGCGTTCTGTAATGAGCTCTCCATGATTGATAGTCCTATAATTTATGAGGTCGACAGCCATGAGATCTCTTCCGACAGTGTTAAAGGCAAAAGTTGTAATAAAAAGGTTGCCTTTGCAAATTCATCACTGAGCTCGCCTATGTCTCCCATGGACTCGGTTACCCTGCTATCTCCTCTCGGTGGTTCCAAGAGGATTACAAGACACAGAGTTGGGCATGCCGACAGACGGTGTTGCATGGGCCTATGGATAAATGGGTTGCTCCTACATCTAATAATGCTCCCTTGAGGCCTTACAGAAAATTGCCAAATACCCACGAAGCCCTAATAGAAATTCTACTAGTATCTACACTAGAGCCTCTATAACATCTTCTCGTAATGGGACACATTGTGCTCTCTCATTGACTTATAAGTCCCAAGACAACGCGACGACTCAACAAAATGTGAATGCTCACTTTTTTGGTTTGTTGGGGTGCATGGTAAAGATTGATCAAATTGACCCCAAGAAAGAGAGTATGTTCCTAAATTGTATTAATTTAATTGAATTTGTTTAAATCTGTTTCTTGTCTGGCAAGTATTACCTGCTATGAAATATTAAGGCTTGAACTGCCCAGATGGGAGAGTGCTTCTACCTGGGTATATTCTGCTTTTCGGTCATCAGCTATTGTATCTCTGTTATGGACATATGCACAAGATCTGCATGGGATGGGCTTTAAGCTCACCATCTGTAACGTATCTTATGGGAAAATATATCAACAATCCTTCTCCACCGCCAGCTATGACCGAGAAGCCTATACTAATTTCGAGGATGTTAGCTAATCCTGCTAAACAATGTGTTCCTGGACAACTTTCCAACCATTATGTAGCTAGTACCAACGATAATACCATTGATCTTCAGAATAATCATTGACCCAAGTCTTGGTTCACTTCGTTGAAATGGCTGTGCTGGAATGCTCGAGGGTTTGGTTCTTTTTTGACTCACCCCCTTGGCAAGTCATTCATACAAAACTTTGATATTTCCATTCTGCAGGAGACTTGGTCAAAAAAGGCGTTTTTCATTCATGGATATAATACATTATACATGGTTGCCAAAGGTGGTTCCAAGGGTAGACCTATTGGTGGCCTGGAATTGGTGTGTCAGTAAAGTACACATTAAAGGAGTTCACCATGCCTTCTGCACATGTTATGGCCGCCTCCCTGACTAATGTTGGATACCATCTACTTATCATCAATGTCTATGAACCTCCATGTAGATAAGGGTCATTGTTGCCAATATCGAGGATACCCTTGTACTTTGGCAAGAAAGACATTCTGCTGGTGGTGTCTTTTTAACTGGTGACTTAAATGCTTCCAGTTTGATACAGGCACTGTATTGTGATCACTCTCATAGGGAGGAGGGTCAATAGACATAAATTGTTGTACTCCCTCTGACTCTATTTGGCTGCAATTGTTCCTAACACCGGACCTTGTATGTTTGAACGTTAGTGACCGTAAGGATGGGTCTAATGATACTAGTTATTCCCATTTGGATTATGTGTTTGTAGATAAATTCTACGCCAAACATTGTGAGGCGGTTAATATTATGTTTAATCCCATCAGTGATCATGCCATGCTCAGATGGATTTCGAATCTTCCTCCTCAGCTAAGGCCAACGTGCTTACCAGTCTCGGTTTCAGTTAACACCCAAGGCAATCAAAAGTGCTGAACAGCCGTAATAATGGAAAGATGAGCAAACTTGTCAGGTATCGAACTTACATATTAACCCATTTCCTTGCTAATCAATGCTGGGATGTATCCGGTGTTATATGTTTGAAAATAATGAGCAGCTGCATTTGTCCCATAAGGCAACAATGGAAAATGGTTTATATTCAAATAATTTCGATATTATAGTACATGCAGAGAGTAAATTGTATCAAAAACGCTGCAAACATATTAAGAAACTAAAGCTTTATAAACTTGGAGCACTAGGTATAAAAACTGGCATAGGAATCATAAATTCTCCAAGAATAACGCCGATTGGAAAGGACCTTTCCAATAGCTGCATAGCAATGATGATAGGAAATTCTGGTCCTTGTTTTGTTGCTTCGCCAACAGCTCTAGCCACAGTGAAAATAATGTTATTAATATGACAGGGTGGACGGAAGCTATTTTAGAACTGAACAATAACCCAGGGCTTAGTCAGTTTCCAATGCCTTTTGCCGCTAATAATGAATTTTCTCATGGATTTGAGATGGATAATATAAGACTCATTATCAAGTCCCTCGATGGATCTAGAGCTCCTGGTCCGGAAATGCTTACAAATGTAATTTTTAAAACCTTTCTGGAATTTTGGGCTATGAAACTTATCATATCTTTTTCAACTAATTATTACCACTGGCTTACTCCTTTCCAGATGGCATAAATCCATTCTTATCCCTGTGTTTAAAAGGGGCGATCGACATAATACTGATAATTGTATGCTTCTGGCCATGCTAGACATTAGCTCAAAAATATTCACTAGGATATTGCTGAGGAAATTAGCTGACTGGGCTTTGTCTAGGAAGTTACTGTCTCCATTCCAAATGGGATTTAGTCAATTCTATGGCACGCTGCATAATCTTTGTACTCTACAAACGATTATTAGCCACTGCCAGGAAGAAAACTTTGGGGCATTTACTTTTGTTTGGTTGATTTTTCTAAAGCTTTTGATTCTTTTTCCCATAACTGGCTTTGGGCTAAACTAATTAGTTGGGATATCGATTGCTCCCTGTTATATTTTATTGTTGCATTATACACTAATACTAATGTTTCTCTTCGTATGAACCAGCAGGGCAAAGTCACCAAAGATGTACCTATGAACACGGGTTTGAAATAGGGTTTTGGCTTGCCCCTTTTTTTATATAATCTGTACGTGGTAGATATGGGTCCCTGTATTGAAGCTGTTCATAACTTCCCTCCTCGTATTGGTACAGTCCTAGTATCTTGGATTGGTTATGCTGACGACACAGTCAACATGGACCGTACTCCTATCGGGCTACAGAGATCTTTATATGCTATGGCTGTGTATACGCAGGCTAATGACCTTTTCTGTCAACAGTCCCAAAATGACGATTCTGATTTTTGGGGAAAAAAAGACCCCGAAGTATACGTTCCAGTGGCGCTATGGTGGGGACTTGTTCGAAGTAGTGGATAGCTATGTATATCTTGGAGTACCACTTTATAGCACTCCATCAATACAAACGTATGGCGATTATATAAATATGAAAACAATGAAGAAATGGCTTACTATTAGGAGATTTATATGTAATAAAGGAGGCAATAATATGGAGGGAATGGTTGAAATCTACTGCAAAAGTATTGTCCCTATGATTTTGTATTGGTCTCCGATTTTCCCTAAATCTATGATTAAATGTATGGACAGCTTGGAATCCCAGCTGTTACGTTCTATTTTAGGAATGCCTTCCTCTGTCACTGTCGAGGCTCTTCATTGCGAACTTGAGGTACAATCTATCCGCTCACTTTGGTCACATCAGCGATGCAAACTATTTCTTGAGATATATTGTTCACCTATTGAGGCTGAGAATGTGTAGTTATGAGACTGTATAGGGGGACCACTTCTAACTCATTTCTCAAACAGCTCAAAGAAATTTCGCTTGACCAATCTTGATATTGACATATTTGATTTATTGGAATTGCCCAATTTTTCTCTCATTTTGAAAACAAAGAATATTAACACTGATTTTTTGGCTAATAGCCAATATCTAAGTAAGAAACCTATGTATCGGGTGTACTCTAAACAGGGATTTTGCAGAGGACAGCCTTGTACTACTAACATACGGCAGTTCATATTGTAACTACAGTTCAATATACTCCGGACACAAGTCATAGGCGGAGATGGATTAAAGTTGCCCGATGTCACAGACTTTGCCGACTTTGTAATGCTCATACTGAGACTGCATGTCATCTGCTAACACAATGTCAGGCCCTCGGCGTACAATATTATGCTGACTATAAGGAATTTGTTCATAATATGTCAGCAATTGTTGGTAACCAATTTTAGAATATTCTATATACTCCATTGTTATAACAGCAGCAGCTTTCCACATATGGAATATGGCTCTGCATCAAATAGTGAATTCAAATTTAAATGTAAATATATCTAACAGATAGATTATATATTTTTGTATAATTGTGAACTCAACTTTTTAATTGTTTGATGTGTTTTGTTTTAACTATTCTACTTTTTATTCTTGTATATGTATCATGTATTAAATTGGCTAAAGGTTTGTATTTTAACCATATGCTTTAATAACAAATAATAATTTTTTAAAAAATTATTATTGGCCTAACTAGAGTGCTAGAAGCTACTCAAGCACATGTCAGGATTAAAAACTGAAGTCTCTGCATGCCACCAAGAGATAGGGACGGAGAAATACAGGTGTGAGAGGTTGGCAAATGAAAGAGCCAAATGAAAACAGTCTTTGAGGCACCCTGACCAGTCAGGGTATGGAAAAGCGCCATCCCATCATGGAGTGGTGACCTCTCTACCAGGGACCTCAAACCTATCAACCACTTCATATGCCCAGAGTGCAGCTAGCCTCATGCATACCATTTATCAAGAACAGGGAAACATGAGGCAGCTGGACTCACCCAGGCCAAGTCCAACTGATCCAGAAGGCCAGTCCTTATCTGACATCGATGAGGATTCAGGGTTACCAAGCAGAAGGAAAGATGGCCAGACCAGTGGGCTCTGGGTAACCAAAAATACAATAGCCAGTACTTCTGACCAGGAGGACTTCTATGATGAAAAGATCAGGGAGTTGGACTGGCAGAAAATGAAATTACAAAGAGACCACCTGGCCAGCTTTGCAGAAAGAGAAGAGCCAGAGTTCAGGCCTCAAAAGAGTATTTTTAATCTTCAACACATTCAGGGAGATGGGGGGGAATTTCCGAGCATACCTGGAAGGAGGGATGAGGAGGATGAGTACTCTCCTTTGCGAAAGGGGGATTACAAGGCAAATGACCCTGCAAGTTCATGGCACCACAGGAGAGAAGATTCCAGACCCCATAATTCCGGGAGTTTTCCCCAATCTCCTAGAGGTAGGGATCACCTAGAGGACAGGGAAAGGGCCGCAAACAGTAGCAGCTCTGAGTCAGAGGATGAGTGGATTCAGGTGCATGGTAAAAGGAAGTCTGCCAAACAGAAGAAAGGTCTTGTGAAAGACCCAATCCAGCAGATAAAGGCCATAAAGAGCTTTATGACTCCCTAACAAAAGAATGCAAAATATTAGGTATGTATTAGGTATGGGAGCAGCTAGAGCTTTATGAACAAATGATGACATCATTTGGAATTAGAAACGATAGAAATTGCATGGAATATGTCAAGTGGACATTCTCCCCTGAGTACTCCAACTTCTTTGCAGGGCTGGAGGTTCAAGATCACCATAAATGGTAGGCCTACAAGGTGGCCATTTTAAAACACTTCTCCATTCATAGAAACCCACAAGGGGGGGCGCAAGGCGGCATACAACCTGCAGTGTGGGGAAGACCAGGTGCCTAGAGAGATTGTGTAGGAAACAAGCATTTGCCCAGAGTTCTAGGCGGGTGAACACCAATGGCAGAGAGTTCATCAATACATACTTCCATGTGCTCCCAAAATATATTATTACCCAATTAGTAAGGGATTTTCATGAGCATAGGACCCTGTATTGGGTGATTGAACAGGCCACCAGGATCTATGAGGTCCTACAGCCCTCTGAAAATAAAAATAACCCTAAAACCTGCATACCATCCAACATACCTGCCGCTGCAAAGGTAGAAGAGGTGAAAAATACCCCTCTATTGGACTTAGAGATGGGGGGCCTAAAAATACTCCTTCTTCAAACAAGCAGAACGACAGGCAGAGGAGTCACTCAGATTCAGCCCAATTGAGGGGAGTCAGGCAGGATACCAGACAAATGCCCCATCTGACCCTGCCACCAATACAAGTCCAAAATACAAAGGTACAAGACCTTTACCCGATATATATAGGCACCCCCGGCACAAGGGGGGTCCAGTCAGGTAAGTACTACCCCAGGAAACCTCCCTTCAAACATCCCTCTGGACGGAAGTAATATTCTACTTCCCATCTTGAACTTCTTTCCCAGGTACCGCCCGAAGCCATAATTTCAAGAGTAATCCTTCTCTCTCTCCCCGCTTTCAGAAAAATAGATTCCTGAACCCAGGAGAATGAGGACTTAGAATGGAAAGTTATCAGGGAAACTTCCAATATACAAACTACTCCGGGAGAAGGGACAGTTACCCTTTCCGGGAGCAGCAGAGGTATGAATCAAGACCTCCATACCAACCAGAAAAAGTGTCACAACTGGAGAGACAATTCCAACAGTTAACCCAAGACCTGGGTCACATGCTGATGGCTCAGTCAAACCCTCAACTGGAACATGCTGCCCAGAATAACCCAACATCTGGGTCGAGGCCCCTGGGGGAAGTGACTGGTAGAAAATTCTGACAACCAACAGGTTCCTGTGGAGGGGGCCCCGAGGGAAGGGAGGTGCAGAGCCGTAGAGGAAGCATCCTTTCCCACTGGAACAATATCCCTGGAAACCTCTGAGCCTGAATATGAATCTTATATCCCCGAAAAGATGTAGACTGAAGAACGGAGGGTAAGTAGGAGAAAACAAAAGAAAACTCACTTTATGGAGAAGTCCACATCATCCCTTTTGAAGGAGAAGAATCCCTGGAGGATTCAGGAAAACAAATCTTCTCTTTCATTGATGGAGGAATCCCACCAAGGAAAAATGGGCCCCAAAAGACCCTGATTTTGACAGGGTAAGTATGGAGACGAACCCGGAGCAAAAGGTTCTTAAACCCAAACAATGTTACCCAGATGACCCAAAAATCACCGAGGTATTCTCTGCCCAAACAGGTTCTGGGAGCTGCCTCCAGGAAAAGGGGGACAGCAAAGAATCAGAGGAAATAGGGGAATTCCCAATCCCATCTGTTTCTGGGTGCAAAATCCTTTTTGCAGAGTGCCGGACTCCGACTCAGAAAACTGTCCAAGATCACAAAGTTTCGAGTTCAATATAAAAAGTTAACCGCCAAACTGGCACATAATGCACATTTTCTTTTTCCCATTGAGGAGAAAGAAGGAAGATTGTATGCTCCTATCAAGGAACAGGATCAGTGTTCATTATCAGCGCTGGTGGATACTGATCCAAAGCCACCCTCCTTTCCAAAAAGGTTTTCGACAATCTAAATTCAGGAAAGCGGGAGAGTCACTAAAATCCCATCACACCTCTTCCTGGACAGCTCCAAAACTTTGATGGGAATGATATTTCCGTCGATGGGACTGCAGATCTGGAAGTAAAAATCAGGTGACATAGGGTGAAACACCTGTTAATAGTCATGACTCCATAGGGCACAACTTCACCCCTGATTGACTGTGTGAACAAGGTCCTCTGGACCCAGACTAACTGGCCAATCAAACTAAAACAAAGCACAAATTATGGGAGTTTGAATGGCACCTGCCATGTGATTGAACAACAGAATTCCATTTCAGGAACAATCAAGTCCTAGGCATCACCGTTATCTCTGTAGGAGAACAAACTGGTGATGGGAACCCTTCTCCATTCTAGAAAATCAACCTCCCTCTCAGTTTTAAGTGGCATTTCACACTGGAAGGAAATATTTTGAAATTTTACACGTATCCAAAATCAGATGAAAACCCAAATCCCATGACAAAAGATGATGAAAAACCATCTCAAAGTCTGACCAGCATCCAGATAAAGGGTGAACAGGTGTTTTTCATTAACTTCATCAGCTAAGCATTGTTCAGGAAAATCCCAAAATATCAGGCCACACCCATATTTAAATTGATTGATAAATGGGAAGTAGGCCTGGAAACCAACAATTGCAAACATCTCCTGCCTACCAGGTGTATTCCAAAAAAAGTCCATTGGCGACAAACGCATTGAACATAATTGTTGGATGGTGAGAGATTTCCCTCCTGCCTTTTATTTAGGCATTGACATTCTCAATCGATTCATTTGGATCTAATTAATAATCAATTCTGGTCCAGACTGGACATATCGAGAAAGAGGATCTGCGGGTGTTGATGAAGTTTTCCAAAATGTTCTCAATACAAAACGGTTTGTTGGTATGGAGATCGTACGAGATCCCTATCTGGATGTGACCAGTGGGTGGTACCTACCTCATTCCAAAGCTTGATGTTGAGTCACGCCCATATTGCGGTCACGGTCGATCATGGGGGTTTCATACAACATTAGAAATCTTGCTTGAGGTTGCATACTGGCCACACATGGGGTCTGGACCTCAACATCTACTTTAAGGGGTGTCTTGTGTTTGCACAGTTTAAGCCAAGTTCTCTCACACACAGAGCTCACCTACAGAAAAAGGGGAAACACTGCCTTGGATGGATTTGCAAGTCAATTTCATCGGCCAGTGATTCACCTTTGTGGGTAGAATGTCTTCCGGCCCCAAATTCAAAGGCAGAGACAGCTGCCGCTCTAATGATCAACCACATCTTCTCTCGTTTTGTCCTCCCCCAAAGGATTGAGTCGGACCGATGAAGTCATTTTACCATGGAGGTGATGACCAATATGTGGGAGATTCTAGGGGTAAAAAGAAAACTCCACATTGCTTACTGCCTAGCCTCGAGTGGGGGAGTTGCGAGGTAAAATAAAACAATTGTGGGCATTTTGAAGATGTTTGTGGCGGACTCTGGATCTAGTTGGGACATCCGATTACTGGTTGTCCTGATGGCCATTAGGTCCACGCTGGTGTCTGCAACAAAAATGTCTCAATTTGAGCACATGACTGGACAAAAGATGGTACTTCCTCAACATCTGCTCAACAGAACTCAAGAGCAGACACTGAAAAAAGCATCCACTACCCATGAGTACATTGAACATTTAAGGAAACACCTTCAGCACACTTTTGCTCATGCTCAGCACAATTTAGAAAAGTAGGCAGAAGGAATGAAAACCTATACTATGACTTAAAATTGGAATATTTAGGCCAGTCTAAAACACTTCTTTTCAACATCAAGTCTAGTGAGGAAACTAAAATGGGCCTTCCTCAACTTTGTCAAAATGGAAAGGCACTCAGCTGAAGGAGAGTGTGCCTCAGAACTATAATATTGCTAATTGTGTCCAATGGATTCCAAAAAGACATGGGTTGCTGCAGATGCTGACTTTGTGTAAACTGGGAAAAGGACCAATATGACCGATTCAAAACTGCAGCAGTACACTTGGGAAAAGATATATTGAAATGCTGTGTATTTGAAAAATAAAAAGGAGGAATTGTGCCTAACATTAAAAAGTGAACCCAAGTGACATATTTCATTTGACACTGAGAAAGACACTTACTTTACACAAATAAACTGACAATTAAATGGAAAGGCCTACTTGTTGTAGTGACCAATAGTTTCCTGTATTAACTGTGGCATATGGATGAATAATACCAAAAGTGAACTTATCTGTTTAAATATTTTTTTAAAGAAAGATTGTAGTCATGAACAACTGGCCCAGGTGAAATAACAAATGTTACATGTTCAAACACATCTTTTCAATTTAAAATGCTATCGTTCTCAGAATTATGCATCTAACTGGCTGATGGTGCTTCCCCCCACTGAACTGCTGTGTATCTGGAACTGTGACCTCTAGACCTCTAGCTGAGACCCACTAGGAACACAGACCTGGTTTTCAGTTTAGAATACAAAGAAATATAAAGAATTAGATCAGAATTGTGGAGTTTGCAGATAAGCTGGGTGACAGAAATAACCATTTAGGGTTGACTCAACCGCAATAAATGTCATCTCAGAGACTTACTGGATCTTTAAACACTGTATAGAAACAGCCATCTACTGATAAGCAGATGTTCAGCTCACATGTGAATGGGGAGAAATGAAACTCGTGAGGGGCTTTGTTGGGAATATGAAACTACAACCTTCCATAGGTATGCATTGCTATTGATTAGAATTGGGGCCCTTTCTTGAATAAAAAGAGAGTTGTGCATCCCAGTGAGCTCATCCAGGAATGGTAGTAAAGGGCATATAAAGCCTGCCAGTTCCCTGTGAATATTAACCATGTGTGATGTATAGAATTTGAGTAAGGAAGAAAACCATGATCCTGACCTTCTCATTATTCAGAGGAATTCGAGAGTTGGTGAGATGATAGATTGTGAAATTAATATTTTAATTTTGCAGTGGCATATATTTCAGTATTTAGGCACTATTTTGGCACAAGATCACCATAAATATTCCACCTACAAGATGGTCATTTTAAAACACTTCTCCATTCATAGAAACCTTCAGGAGAACCGCAACGCGGCATGCAACCTACAGTGTGGGGAAGACCAGGTGCCTAAAGAGTTCATGCTGGAGTTGAAATTAGCATTTGCCCAGACTTCTAGGCAGGTGAACAGTAATTGCAGGGAGTTCATCAATACATACTTCCATGCTGTTGCGAAATATATTATGACCCAATTATTAATGGACTTTCATGAGATTAGGACCCAGGATTGGGTGATTGAACAGGCCACCAGGCTCTATGAGGCCCAAAAGCCCTCTGAAAATAAAAAAAACCCTAAAACCCCCAAACCATCCAACATACCTGCTGCTGAAAAGGTAGCGGGGGTAAAAAATACCCCTCCATTGGACTTGGAGATTGAGGGGCCTAAAACTACTCCTTCTGCAAACAAGTAGAATGACAGGCAGAGGTGATCCTCAGATTCAGCTCAATTCGAGGGGGAGACAGGCAGGATACCAAACAAATTACCCATCAGAGCCTGCCTCCTATATAAATCCAAAATACAAAGCTACAAGACCAATACACGGATATATATGGACTCCCCCGGCACAAGGGGGGGTGCAATCGAGTACCACCCCAGGAAACCTCCCTCCAAATATCCCTCTGGAGGGAAGTAATTCTCCACTTCCCAACTTGAACTTCTTTCCCAGGTACTCCCGAACCCTAATTTCCAGAATAATCCTTCTCTCTCTCTCACAGCTTTGAGGACAATGGGTTCCTTAACCCATGAGAAGGGAGACCTAGGATGGAAAGTTATCAGGGAAACATCCAATACCCAAACTTCTCTGTGAGAATGGACAGTTACCCTTTCCAGGAGCAGCAAAGTTATGAATCAAGACCTCCATACCAACCAGAAAAAGTGTCACAAATGGAGCGACACGTTCAACAATGAATACTATTTAATATTCTCTTTAATTCAAATGACTCTCCTAATTGGAGATAGTGTGAATATTTGCCCTTTTATTAGATGACAAGATGCGAGCTCAATGGTGCACCAGAAACTAAATAGGACGATCAGGGTTTTTTGGTACCTTTCAGGCTTTAGCGAGTTCAGTAAAAGTAAAAAGAAAGGATGGACGAGTAACAGAACCTACTCCCAATATGGCGTTCAGCGTTTTCCTGCATCTTGCGGATGTCACAGATTATTGTCAAAACAAAGGAAGGACCTCCATGCTTGAGCCTTACTAAAACCACCATTTACTGTAGTGGATTGAAGATAGAGAAACGTGCATTTACACCGTAACTCGACAGAACAAGGTAAGAGCCCAACTAGCATAGAGACGGCACACACCAACTAGAGGTTGCTGGTGTTACAACAATCTAGATATTGGAGTCGAGGACTGTAAGCTTAGAACCCCAAGGTTTTAACAATATCTCCCCTTTGTAATAGATATCTCTGGTTTGGATTTACGTTACTACACTTTCCAATAGACCATCCGAAGTGTAAGAAGAGACATGTATTCTTCTACTCAACCCGTACTGAAAACAGAAGGATTTCATTTGACGGATGACTTTCCCCCTATAGGTAAGCCGTCTAACTGATTTTGCAAGACAAGTATTTAATTAGAAAGACCTAGACCCCATTGGGATTAATTAACTTGAAGTTAGCAGATGATTTAACTACTACATTTTTATTATGTATGTCCAGTCATGTATGTATTTTCCCTGTTGACTGTTCCATTTACTCCCACACACAAACTGGTCAGAAAGGCTCAACTCGAGGGTACATGCGGGTGGACGGAATCCCCCACTTTTTTCAGGAGTACCTGCACTTTTTTCAAAGGGCTCCTTGATATGCTAATTTCTGGGGATTGCCCCATTCAATTCCTATGTTAATGAGTCCCCCACTTTTTGACTGCTGCTGGTCAAAAAGTCACTCGAACTCACTCCATTGTAAGAAGCTCAAGCTTCCCATCAAATCAGATTTCTTATATGTTGTACGTTCTTTTGTGATCAAAAGAACATTGTTCCTCCCTGCATAAATAAATAAACAAATAAAAACATCCAGTCATTGCCCTTGAGATTAAAAAAGCAATTGTTGTTTGGCCGTTTTGGGGGAACTGACAATGATGTACTATTTAACACCTGGTGCCTACTGGAGCCCCACTTGTGCACCACCGCCCTCTCCATGACTGAGAACATGCAACACCCCCACTTTCATTTGAACCATTCGGTTCTGCAGCTTCTGGAAGTACGTGTGTCTTGAGGAGACCCTTAAAGTCTTGCGAGGATCCCATAGGCTGTCCCTCTCTATGTGCACATCACTTTGGACTCACTTACAGAAGTGATCAGAATTACAGCAACAGCCTGCAGGCTTACTGAGACTGCATAGGTAACGGCCGCAGGGTCCCTTGGCCTTTGCTTTTAAAACCTTAGCTGACTGGGAACGCACCCTATCGTGTTATAACACAAATCCAGCTCACTGTGGATTAGGGCACACACAGACAAAAGGATGTTGAGTCTCAGGCTCTCAGGCTTGGCAAGAAAATAGTGCAAGACTTATATTTGCTCATGAGAAGAAATGCTCTGCCGTTATTGTTTACGTGCAATGCAGGAGTGACGTTTTTAAAACCTACTTTTTGCTTTTCTTCCAAGACCGTTTGAAGAACGTTTACAATTGTTCCATTCTAACATCTTTTCAGACCCGTAATTCTGCTAAATTATTCTTGCGATATCATTCAGCGAATTAAGGTTATATTTTAATAATAACCTGCTAAGACAGTGTGCATTTATTGAGATTGCATCTATGCGCCCTACTGTAGACTGAGCCCAAACTCCTTGTACAGAGTACAGCCAGAGCGCTCAGCCGCACTACCAAAAGGTGAGCCCATTGTTCCAATGAGACCTGTGTTTGACTTTTGGTCATGAGTTGCTTATGTATCCGATGGCCCAAATTTGGCCCAGCTAAGTAGGGCTGCATGCTTATCCCATGAGGTAAACATAGGAATAACACACACACAACCTGCCAGTTGGGGCAGGCCCAGAAAGAAAGCCTGCCTGACTAACCTGCCCCCACTGTGCACCTTCTCTTCTGTAGCAGTATTCTCAATGCTGACTATTTGAGCTGGACTCCCAGACTGATTTGCTGAATATTTCATGGATGCAGGCATCTGTGGCACCTGTAAGCTGGTGCATCGCCCATGAATGTACATATATGTTGAGAAGTATTGGTGCTAATATTGAGGCCTGGGGGACAACGCCTGCCAAAGAGCTCATAAAGGCACTGCAGGGTGGAGCATTTGCACTTTGCCTATGGAGAGTCAGACAGCCTTCACCAATGAAACACCACCTAACTAGACGTGTGCAGATGCAAGACATAGGGCCGCATTCCGAGTATTGCCGGCACCCTTGTGGTAGAGCTTCCAGGATACCGACATTTGGTACCTATCTTTAGCACTCGGTCCAGCGGCATTGCCGCCAGATTACGAGTGCCGGTGGTACGGTGTAAATCCCCATTGGTGGAGTGCGATAGGACTCAATGAGGGGATTTTCCTTCATTACCACCACTGGTAATGAGGGTTTTTTTGGCCGGTAGGGCGCCTGGCTGCGCACATTTTGTTGAGCTGGGACAAACACAGGCAACGTGGGATATTAAAAACATAAAAAATGACCTGCACTGACGTACACGCACGTTGTATCCAGGGAACACTCACCTACCTGTTTTGCTATGCAAACCGATACGGTTTTATTAACCAAATGAATTTCAACCACTGACCTTTTCTCTGCTTCGAGCTCTGTGTGCATCTCAGCAATGAGGAGTGTGCTAGACCTGTGCAGGTGTCTTGTGTTAGCCACATCTGCATTCCTAGGCAACTTAAAGGGACAGTATGGTCCCAATTCATGGAAAAACATGCTGAAATAGTGCAATGTCCGCGCACCGAAAAGGCCACTGTGCGAGCCTGTGTTATTAAGAAAATCTGTGTGCAATGCTATTCATGGAATTGTTCAGGCAAAATAACCGTATTCGCAATTCCCAGCTGGAAACGCCCCCGACCCGCGCACACGCAAGCAGGAAACTGCCAGATCAGCAACCTTTGCGCGGTCCCCTAGGCACGAATACATGCACCCTTCAAACGGTGCGTGTGGTCCCCCGTAAGCAGGCCTGCGACTCATGGTGCATGTGCAGGGTCCCCCGTAACTGTATCCGGCACCCCAACAACATTCGTATGAAAAAGTGTAACTCCACAAAAACTCCAGAAAAGTTCATGCGAACCCACTTAAAACATACCTGCACCACACGACACAGCGCACGCACACCGCTACGTTACATCGGAACCCCGATTGAGTACATGTACCCTGAAATACGACATGCAATCTCACCTACGTGCTGGAAATCCTACCCACAAATGTGCCTACGCCAATCTTCGGGTGGGCGGATTCTATGAAGGACTAGCGTGGACATTTCATGGATGGCCGAGACATTGCCCGATCGATTCCATGAATACATCTCTTGCTGCGCAATAGTGGGCATGCGAGGTACTGCCTGCAGGCCATCCCTTGGTATGCCCACTTCTTAGCAAGTTAGTCCCCATTTCTGGTGTTCAGCCCTCTTGCCAGCCCTCTGCGCAAACCACACCCGTTCACTGCTCAGAGTCTCACGCAAGGCCCTGGACGACTCGCACAGGTGTGCCAGGTCAGCACGAAATCCACGCAAGTCCAAGAAAAGTCCTGCGCATTCGATTCCATTAATTAACAGAGTTGCGCGTGCAGATTGGGTGCAAGTAGCCTATTTTCAGCGTGAAAAATTCCATGAATCGGCCCCTACGTGTGGCCTACAGAGGCTTCGTGGTTTTGCAGTGGGATGGACATGCCATTGGTTTTAGGAATCCCGGTCAGGCACTGTGCTCTTTTTCCTTCTATCATAGGCTGATTTTTTTTGCAATGCAACCCCTCCTTTACAATATCCCTTTCATCGATCAATCCACGTTGTGACAAAATAAATAATAATTAGCTGGTATTAAACTAAAATCACACGTGCAAGTCAATTCCTTTGCCCAATGACAAAATGGCCCCTACTGGCATATGTAACGGCTGCACTGCCAAATCAAAGATGCTGGAATCATGTCACCCCGTTCACGCGACCTCTGCTTCCGTTGCGGTGGCTGCATTTTTGTTAGGGGTTTGCTTTGCCTGCAATTTATTTTTTAGCAAGCGTATTGAAAGTTCTTTTTTTTGTTTTGGCTATTTTGTGGTGCAGAAGCGACACCTATAAGTCGACACTGTTGTTTGGAATACACATAGAAGGGGCATGTGATGAGTGACACATAGGGCCTCATTACGACCCAGGCGGTAAGTTACCGCCTGGGTCGTACCTTTACCACCATGGCGTAAACTATGTTTACGCCATGGTGGTTGGCGGACTTACCGCCCCATTCCGAGGTTGGCGGGGCGGTAAGTCCCCAATCCCCATTTACCCTTCCCCATTCCCATTTTTGCCCCATAGGGCATAATGGGAGTGGGGAAGGCGTTAATTACGCCACCGTAAATTACGGTGGCGTAATTAACAACATGGTCCCTTAGCGCCATGGATTTTAACACCTGCTAAAAGCAGGTGTTAAATCCTCCATGGCGCTAAGGGACCTCGGAATCAGGCGGTAAGGGTCGCGCTGTTTACGCCGCCGTAAACCCCTCACCGCCTGGGTCCTAATGAGTCCCATAGATTGTGGGAGGCGTTTGGTTATTTACCTGCACATTGGCTGTCCACAGCCATTATAATTCCTTTTGTCATTCATACTCACTACCAACCACTAACCATTCAAAACACACCCTTCTGGGCGCACTTTGAACTAGCTATATTACGGTGTGCTGTGGAGGACCTGCACGTGTTATTTCAAAGCAGTCTTCTTGGAGTTAAAGACTATTTTTTATTTATTATTATTTATTTATTTGTTTTGATTCTAAAAGTACATTTACTAAAAAAGAAACCAACCTTAAAATGCATGCACATGTTCTACGTTAACTTACATTACACCACAAACCATAAACAGTCAATCAATAAATAACAACAGTTCCAAAACCTTTGTTAAAACGTCGCAAATTGACCTTCTTTCATAATGCAGTCAATAAATTACAGAGTTACAAAATTACAGTCTACCAATGCGCTGCACGTGTTAAAATGATCTATAAAACGTTTAGAATTAGAATTAAAATTGAACGTATGTCTGCTTTACAGATTGAGGTAAAAGATGTAATAATAACATGCCACAGCCGGTATAGTGCAATGTGCTGACTCTCTGATTCAGAATTAAGACAATAGTCCTAAAATGTTGCTGATTTAATGGAAGGCTATTTTTTGCTGTACCTGGAATTCTGGTGTAATTGTAATACACATTTCATAATCAACTGTGTCTTTTTACCACTTGATTTCTAAACTATTAGTGAGTCCAGTTAAAAACAAGCATTGGCAAAGCCGATAATTTTGGCTTCTGTTTAGTACCTCGCACTTCTCAGACACTGCTATCACATGATAATAGAAGCAACTCCCATGCAAGTGTAGCTCAGGTTAATTGTGCCCTAGTCTGCTATCAAACCTTTTGGGAGAACACAAGGGAAGGAATTGGGCCGGAACAAGGTGGAGCTGCGCCCCTGTATAAGTTGGCTTGTTGGAGCATTGTAACATGTAACTCAAGGACCAAAGGGCCCAAGAGGAGGAAGCTCTCTACCCCCTCCCTGGAACGAGTCTCCCGAACACTATGCATTTGGAGTCTCAATACTTGCAACGAGTTTACAGACTGCTTTGAAAGTCATCCTTTGGTCACTAGGACAGCCCAAACTCAACCAAAGAAACCGTCCAAAACTGTATACATGTCTCATGCTTTGCACGTGTTTTACTGTCATGGTGACTATTCTGACAGATGAAATGAGTACCATACACAATGCGCATTGCATGCTCTGAAGGAATGCACTTTGGAATCAATATCTCAGGCATGTTTGATAAGTTGGTGGCCATTAGTATGTTCCCAAAATGCACTGTGTTTATGCAAAGTAGCCAGCATCCTATATATTCAGGGCACCCACATTATTCGACATCTAGGTCCACTACTCAGACCCGTCCAAACCCATGACAATTCGTACCACACTCCTGAGACCCTTTACCCCTCGAGGTGGATTATGTATTTTTATTTAAAACTAAACAGCAGGTGTGCAAGTTGTAACGGGTGTGCCATGATCTCACTCTCCACGCAGGCCCCGCTGGCTACAAACCTCACCCCAAACAAAGCCTGAGTAAGTAGCCTGGAGTCGGCACATTGTTCCCAGGCAGATGAGGCCTGCAGGCTGATGACATTTTTCTCATGGCCCACCACATGGGCCAGCTGCGTCTTCTATATCCGCTTTCTACTGTTGACCAATTAGACGCACAGCTGAACTGGAGCAGCCTCCCCCCTCCAATCCTGGTCTCTTAGTGGAGGTTGGGAGGGAGCTCTGAGGGCAGGACTAAAACATTGGTGTCTGGTCATTGCACCTCCCAGAACACACCATAAATGCCTTAGCAGCAATCTCATTGGACACAGCCAAAACACGGTGGCCAACCACCAGCCCTATTTAACACTATGTTCATATCCAATACCCAGAGCCAGCTTCTGCTCAGTCCTATTGTGATCGAAAGGAAAAGAAATTAATAGAATCCTCCTGCCCAAGAATGGGCAGGGGAGGCAAGAAAATAATCCTGAGAGGATGGAAGAAACGTGAGAGTTAGAGACACAGTGGAAGGAAGAGAGAAGAAGCAGAGAGAAGAGGGGGATGTGTGAGAGAGGGGTGTTGTAGGGCCGGCGGCGGTCACACGGCCTCCCTCATTGGTGCTGGTGGGCCCAGTAGCATACTGTTTTTCTGGGGTCACCCAGACTTACTGGATGTCGCAGGGCAGGATCCGGGAAGGCTGTGGGGCACAGCCTGGGTGCCGGAGCACCATGGATGCCTGGAGCATCCTGGATGGTGGGTGCTTGGGCTGGACCCAGGGCACCAAGCTGGTCTGGGGGGCCCATACCAGCAAGGACCTGCAAGGCCATGGTCACAGAGCGTGGGGCCTGCAGGCAAGGACCGCAGGACCGTGATCACACAGT
Organism: Ambystoma mexicanum; assembly: GCF_040938575.1. Classification (NCBI taxonomy): domain Eukaryota; kingdom Metazoa; phylum Chordata; class Amphibia; order Caudata; family Ambystomatidae; genus Ambystoma; species Ambystoma mexicanum. Next base: position 261,929,474 of record NC_090921.1, on the reverse strand, counting down.
GTAGGCCTGCAGGCCCACATTGAGACAGGGACACAGGTATTCCATAATTGGAGTCTGAAGCCGTTCTGCTGCACATGCCTGCAGGGGCTCGTTTTATTAGCTTGGGACATGACACAGTCATGGCCCATCTTAAAAGTGCAATACACGTAGGAGGGATACATCCCCATAAAGGGGTAATACACAATGGGAGGGTCACACATTACACGCCTCCTTTTTCATAAGGAACTAAACAAACCGTGCTGACAAATACATAATTCCCCCCAATACAGAACGATAAATACTAATCAATTGGAAATTGTGGGGTAGACAGATAATAGGATATGCCACTGATACATACATAGCTACTCAGGTAGTTACAGATATAACACATACTAACCAATTCTAAACATACAGTTGTGGTCGGTGAACTGCCGGTGGAATCTAGACAGTTATACCACAGTTTATAAAACCCTTTATTAACCTGGAGTTCAGAACTGCAGCCACCGAAAAGACGCCATGGTTGGCAGCTGGCACAATATGCACACCTACTAACTGCAGGATCACAGGTTCACATCACTGTTCTTTACTGAGACAACTTTAAGCATGTAGCTACTATGCTGGTTCACAGCTTCAAAACACTGTAGGAGACTAGTTCACTTTACATCAGTGTCTGTTCGGGAGTCACTTCCCCAGGTACAAGTCCATTCATGGTAGAGTCTAAGGCCGGAAAAGCCACACCTGGCGGGTACCAAGGACCACATCGGCATAGTCCCTTGATGTTGAGGGCAAGACAGCGAGACACAGATCACAGGGCGTCCAGGCTGCTCCACGTAATGTTGACAGGGCACAGGGTGACAGGACCTCACTCACCCCCCTCTTCAGCAATGTTCCCCCAGTCAGGAGTGTCTCTTTCCTCCAGGGGCGAAGGAGAGCATACAAGCACTCAAGATGAGCTGCAACTCATACCTTGCCCATTGCACTGCTTCTTGGTGTCGGGTGCCAGGCTGCATGGTTTGGTCGGACACACGTTGTTGGCTGAATTCAGGGGGCCAGCAGGTATTTTCCCCAAGCCCACATTAGCCTGGTCCTTCGATTGCATGGCATGCAGGGTGACCTTGGTGACAAGCAGTCAAGGTGTCCTTAGTGGCAGGCAGTCAAGGCCACTGTTAGGGCAGACTGGGTGATGCTGGTGGCAGGGTTTTAGGGCCACTTACAGAACAGGCAGAGTGAAGTTAGTTGCATGCCGTCCAGGAACATTTGTGGCACAGTATTGAGGCAACCTGTGGGGCAGGCAGAGTGACTGTAGTGGCTCAGTGATATGAACACTTACAGGACAGGCCAGGTGACACCAGTGACAGGTCACTGTGGCCATTTGCCGCACAGTTCTCTCCTCCAGGCAAGAGCACACCCACCAGTGGTAGATGCTGGTGGCAAGTGAAAGACCAAGGAAATATCGAGGCTTAGTACCATAAAATGAAATAAGCCAATCATGGGTCGAAAAGATTCAGTGTTTATTCTGTATAGATTCAAAGCAAACAGATAACTATCTGGCTCCCAACACCTCACAGTGTGTACCAGCAGACACAGTGAGGGGTGAGAGAGCTGGACATCTTAACACAGACACTTTTATACAGTTTTTCAAACATTGTCCAGCCCCTCTCCAAACTAATATGTTACATGCTAGGGTTCGTGCCCAGTTCACATGTCAAATATTACAATATTGTACGACGGATTAAACAAGTTTGCATGTCCATGAAGTTACAATGATGCCGTTGTTTCTCTGATCCACAGTAAGCCTTGTTTCAAGAATCGCTACACTGCAGTTCAGCAAAAGCACACAATCTGAATTTGTTCTACATTGTCTCCTTGTTTATATGAGGATGAAGCTTGTGAGCGCAGACAACACTTGGATTGCAGTTCATCGAGTCACAAGGTTTCTTTGCATTGAACAGTCTGCTCTCGGTCAGCCTAAACATTAACAAAACTCAAAGGTCGTTTGACTCAGCTGCAAGTTGAAAACACAGTCCAGCATTTTAGAACACAAAACAAAAGTCGAAATGGTGGATGATTCGTAAAATGGCAGTGAAGTTGATCGAAAATCGAAACATTTCAGACACGGTTTTCTGTGCAACGTGAATGGGCTTAGGCCAATATGCATAACAAGGTGGTATTATATGAATACAGTTTAACACATGGTGATGATGCCACTCGTAGGGCAGGCAGGTTGACTATGTTTAGGTCGCTTGTTGCCTTGGTCTCTCCCTCCTCCAGGCGGGAGATGTTCACCTCCTCTTCTTCAGGCGCAAGCCTGAACCAGTGGTAGGGTAATGCAGGTGGCAGGGTGCTGAGAGCTGCGAGGTGTTAGGAGCCACTTGCTTGTTATTTAGCTTCCCCAGGCAGAAACGCTACATGAACTTGTGGCGCCATGATGTGCCATGCCTACCCTTCTGAACATGATGATCCAGATAGCTTATAAGGTGAGGCACAACAACAGTTAAACAGTCACCTGTTTCTCTGTTGTTGATTGACTGTGAATTGAGCTCCAATATTGCAGCGTTACTCTTAACTGCTCCAGACCGGAGCACATCCTTATCCACACTGCCACATGGCCTGGGCCTTTTGGAGGGCCATCTGTTTCATTCATATTCACTATCAACACCACACGGCCTGGGCTTTTCAGAGGGCCATCTGCTTTACTTGCGTCAGCTCCAACAGGGAGCATGTATTTATTTTTTCTCTGCTCCTTATGGAGCACAGCTGCACTCACTGCCAGCGCCCCTGGATCTTGCGGGTGCTTCTTCTTTCCTCTGCTCCCAACCAGAGCACTTTCCTCACTTCACTGCCGGCCAGGGATAACAGTGGGGGCTCTGGCGGCGCACAACACAGGACAGTGCTGCCGCTCGCAGGGGCACCCACCTCCTGGAGTTAGCAGCAATGCTGCTTTCCTGCCTCTTTGCAGCTCAGGCTTACCGTCAGGGCACAGCTCCTCTCCTCTCCTCCGGGAGGTTCCTTCTTCGCCGCTGCTGAGGCAGTTCCATTCTTCCTCCCCCCACGGCAGCAGATGCCACAGGGGGTTGCAGGCAGGCTCCCTCCTCTTCAAGACGGCAGGGGCTGTCCTTCTCTTCTGTCCCCTGAGGGCCGCGAGCACGGCCGCAACTTTCTTCCTTCCCGCGGCGGCTTCAGCTCTCCATCGGGCCCAGCTGATCTCCTGCTCTGCTCGGTGGATGCCGCAGGGGTTTGCAAGCTGGATCCTCCCCTGGCCGCACGAGCACCCTCCTGGGCAGAGGGCCGCAGCCAGGGAGGATCCACCGGCAGGGCTCCGTCCGCCCGGGTCCTCCTCCGCCATGCAGCGAAGGCTGAGACCTTCCCTTCCTTTCCACTGGGGGAGCAGCACCATTTTCTCCCCCGGCTGGAGGTCCATCATTTCTGGCATCTGCTGCCGCTCCACTGTTTCTACCCGGGGGTTGGAGGCACACAACTCTTTTCTTTGCGGAGGAATGCCGCGGAGGTCACAACTCTCCCCCGGCGGGAGATTTCTTATTACTCGCAGCAGCAGGCGCTCCATTTCTTCTCGCATGGGGGCGGGCACACTTCTTTTCTTTGCATTGGATGCCACGGGGCAGCACAACCCTTCTTCTTTTTGCGGGATGCCGTGGCAAGGGGGTTTGCAGGCACGCCTCGATACCGACCGCAAGATCATCCTCTTTAGAGAGGGTCGCGGCCTGGGGTCGAAGTCATGCTGGTGCATCCCTCACTTCTCTGAGGCGGTGGCCTGACGCTCCTCCTCCACTCTCCCTCCTCTTCTCTCCCATGGAGGGAAAAGAAAAGAAACACACAAACGGAGAGAGAGGGACAGAGCGGAGGCATCACAGGGGCTCTCCTCACTCGTGGCCAATGTTATAGGGCCGGCGGCGGTCACGCGGTCGGCCTCATTAGTGCTGGGGGGGCCAGCATCATGCTGTTATGCCAGGGTCACCCGGACTTACTGATTGTCACAGGGCAGGGCCCTGGAAGGCTGTGGGGCACAGCCTGGGTGCCGGAGCACCGTGGATGCCTGGAGCATCCTGGATGGCGGGTGCCTGGGATGGACCCAGGGCCCCCAGGCTGAGTCTGGGTGGCCCATACCAGCAAGGACCTGCAGGACCGTCATCAAACAGTGTAGGCGTGCAGGCCCACAATGTGAGACGGAGACAAGAGTTCCATAGTTGAAGTCTGTAGCCGTTCTACTGCACGTGCCTGCAGGGGCTCCTTTTATTAGCTTGAAATCTTATCTTAAAATCTTGAAAGGGCAATACATGTGGGAGGGACACATCCCCTTAAAGAGGTAATACGCAATGGAAGGGCCACACATTACAAGGGGGTCGCTGCCTCAGGTACAGAAAAAAGTGAGGAAACACCAGCTGGGGGCCTAACTTTTTATGCTGTGGTGGGCCTTCCTGGAGCTAGACCGGACGGAGCCCATCATCATTAAGGGCACGGGCAGCATGCTGGGAGCTGACTGAGCCGAAAAAAGCACAGCTCAGTCCGGTCCACGTGAGGGGGCAGCCCAGATGGGCTGTCCGGCTGCTTAATGAAGTCCTTCTGGCCCTGGGAGCTCTATCGAGGTTTTTTCCAGGATTTTTTCTGATACATTATTATGTTGGGGAGCAGGTGTGGCTACTTAGGATTTAGCATCTGTTCTGGGGTGCTATTTTCTTGCCCCTTCAGTAATCGAGGGAAGAATATGAGTGCTGTCAACGTGTTCTCTTTAATTGTTTCAGGTCAGATACTTTGTCCTTGTACAGAACGTCAATCCTGGTGTTTCTGAAACTATGTAGTATATTTTGAACAATGTATTTGTATTTGTATTTATTGATTTTTATATGTGTTTGGGGTAAAGGTTTAATTTAAGCAAGACACCCTGTTACAGGCCCGAGACATAATTTCGGGATGATAATAGTTTTCATTTTCTTTTTTTATTTTTTAAAATCACTGCATTGCTGTTTTACAACCCCAAAAAATGACAAAACAAAATGGCTATAATGGAATTTGGGTGAAGAGAACTATGTGTAGTGGATGGGGGGAGGTGAAAGTGGTGAAGGAGTGGTAGGGGGTGCATGGAGAGTGAAGGCTTATCCCTAGGAGGGAAGATGGTGGCCTCCCACTTCTTAGGAGGCTCGGAATCCAGTCAATACCTGTAAGGTTACGACCCCACTGGTCACTCTGGGCATGGTGGAAATGAAGAAGCCCATTCCAATATGGCGCCTGCACCATACCAACTCGACATTCCCAAAATGGCGGCCGTAGTCTTACGGCATGCACGTGTCAGATGCCATTCTAGAAGCAAGCCTGCAACAACTCATCTCCTCGCATAAAGAACCCTCGGACCCGGTAAGCAGGGCGTCACAATTATTACCCCGTTGCCACAACGTTAGTTCCCTTATCCTCCCCTTACCTAATTCTTGCCAGTCCTGTGTTCTTACCTTCCTGGATTCTTTCTATTTTCGCCCGCTGTCTTCTCCTGTGAACTCATTCAGCCTTGTGCTGCCTACGGACCCTTTTAACCTACTGCCTCCCGAACTTTCACCACTTCATTTGCGAAGTCACCACTCTACAAGGGGTTTTTCGATAGCCAGAGGTTTCCCCCCCCCATGCTGGTTGGCCCTTTGGGGCAGCTTCGCTCGTCCTCTGTACCCTTCAGAGATCGACGTGGCTGCCCATAAGGACTGCCCTTTTCTCTTCCCAGAACAGACCCAACCGACACAGGTGAGGTACAGATCCCAGAGGCGCATCCCTGCTACTGAACTGACAGATTGGCTGGCAGGGCCTATTACATCCCCTCCTGGTTACTAATACATTTTATTCTAAAATCCTATATGATACTCTTGGTGAAGCAGAAGGTCCTGTCGATAAACATTGGGTAAATACCCTCAGTACTTCCGTGGTTGAGATCAGTATCGGGTCCAGTGTTGTGAGATGAGCTACCTGTTGTACCATCAAAAGGAGCTCTACACATACTCCGTTTCCACATATAGGCTGTCCCAGTTTTACGCCTGTTTAGCCTATCCATGTCTGAAGAGTGGTTATCCCTCTGAGGATTTGCACCATATGTTTTTCCTATGCCCATTGCTCTGCCACTATTGAACCGTTTTGTTTTTAAAAAACGACTATCTGCCAAACCACGCCTCAAAATGATATGGAATGTTTTTTTTTTCGTTTTACTATTTTACTAGCACCCATGACTGAACAGACTGCCTCGTCCTGGTTATAAGGGGATGTCATAGCTGCAGCCTAGATTCAATTCACACCTTGATGAACGGATCATGCTACCGCCTCGGGTAGCTGTAGGTATGTGGCAGTACTCAAGACGTGCACGTCATTGGAAGGATCCCTCTGGCCCTTCGGGTATAATACGGTATTCAAGATATTCAAGAAATGCATGGTGATGGAAGACTTCCTCTGCCCCCTCGGGTGATTGCAGGGATAAGGCAGTCCTCGAGAATTGCATGTCGATTGAAGGTTCCCCCTGCTCCCTCTGGCGGAAGGTAGTAGTCATGAAGTGCATCATTTATTTTATTTTTTATTTATTGGAAATGTATCATAAACTTTTCACACATATCGAAATCAGAATCAAGTATCATCCTTCACAATGAAAACATTGAATAATCATAAAATCTCACAGCAGCAACGCACAGCAAGGTTTTTGAATCACATATCAAACGATGCCATACAAGTGTTGGAGCTATTTCATGGCAATACAAGGTGAACATATAAAACACTTTTGTACAAATTTAAACTAGTTTGTTACAGTCAGAAAACAAATGCTCCGATGTTTACACCGTATTTTCGCAAAAGCGTCAAAGTCTATCTTGTGTGGACGTTTTTTGTCTACCACCTCTTACATCATTGGTTGGGAACAAATTCAGCTTCAGCCTCAACATCATATGGCTAAGACTTTTGGATTGATATTTGGCTCAGAATGGCTGTTAAAGATTACAAGGTTTAATATCACACTCAAAATGCTCAAAAATCTTACAACTAGATCAAAGCTCTGTATTATTAATCCAATCATGGTTAAAACGTTTCTTCTTAGTGCTAAGGTGGCAAGATATCAGCTCTTCCTCTGTTGACCCACTGTCCCTCAAAATGAATACAAATGTTTCTCTCCATAAATCCAATGCAGTACATGTTTCATTCATTAGTAGTCCATTCAATACTGTATACGGAGAATCATCCAAGACCAATATTAAGCTCTATATAAGTGTCATCTACTCCAGTCCACCTAAGCATTAAGGAGCAAAAGGCCTAGTACATGTCTATTAGCTGGCAGGGATACCCCCTGTGTTAGGCCCAACACCTTTTACTAAATGTTTGCCTCCGCCATGTTCAGATCTTCTGATATTGATGCAGTCTCCATGTCATACAATCATTTAGGAGGCATTTTCTGCCGATAATATCTAACAAGGGGGTTAAAGATCAACGCCCATATTTTTCATCCAATTGACGCATCTGGACTACTGTCGACCCTATTAGTACCGTAGAAGATTTAGCTAAAATCTGATGTGTTTTATTAGCAGTAAACAACACCAGGTATTTAAAACTCTCAACTTTTTCCAAAACCTGCCCATTTATATTCCACTTTTTTAACCATATGTTCTAGACCCTTCTTTTGTCACCCTGCATTCAAGACCATCATTTTAGATGTATCAATGTTACGGAGAAGGTCCAGTCCTCGACAATACTCATAGAATTGCACATTGATTGAAGGTCCCCCTGATATTTTTATAGTATTTCAAAAGTAAATTGTATTTAAAACACCACATGTTTTTAGGGTTCCCACACTACTCATAGTAAGGTAATTACATTAATTGTTAATATTTCATAGTAGGGTGCTAGCAATACACTTATTTAACTGTTAATGAAACATATAGGGCACCACTATGTTGGAGACACATCATTTTCAATATAGTCTACAAATTCCAAATAATTAACGAATATTGGGCATGTGCATTCCAAAATAATTCTATATATGATTGGGAGGAATGGAAAACATAATACAAATGCAATGCATAGTGGGTGGTATTTGGGTTCTCTTATCAGGTAATTTAGTTTCACTAACCAATAACCTATCTTGTTATTGAATATTGTGGATTAAAATGTAGCCATATTGTGTGACCACCACTGTTGCTCTAAAACTCTATAGGAAATGGAATATAGACACATCGAATGCTTTTAGTGCGCATATAATCCTTTAATCATACAACCATGAAATGTAATTGCTTCTAACCACTTAGAATATTGTAGGGGAGACTCAAAGACAAATGGAGGCTGCTTTCAAAGTGAGAGGTGCCAGAATAGAGAGGTTACCCTTCTTCACTTCAATAATATGTACAAATAGGGTGTGCCCGTGAGTTGAAGGTAGCCACCTGCACATCTAAGAGAGAGCACTCGACTCATGCTGCAGATTGTGCCACCAGCTAAACCATCTCAAGAACACTATTGGGCCTTGAATCCATTTTACCCAAAAGTGTTTCGAATAACTTTTAATTGACAGCAAGATTGAACAAATTAAGCTCCAAGTAAAAAGCACTCCCTGTATTCATGGAGAACTGTGCCTGCGGCACTGGAACATCGTGACTGACAGAAATACACAAACCTGAAGTAATGGTGTGATACAGAGAAACATTACATGCCAACCGATACTTCCTCATTCCCTACCAATCCTGGAACTATGCATCCAAAAATATCAAGCTCCCAGTGTGTCAAAAGTATTCCAATGTAAACTATGCCTTTCAATTTTCAACAGCAAATTAATTCTTGCTTTATTCCATCATTAATAAATAATTTAGACATATCAAGGAAATCTGTATACACACAGATGGTGATAACACAAGGATTTGTATATTTTAAAATCGAGGCTATTCATGTAAATATAAGAAAAACCTTGGTTTTCTTATATTTGTTTTGGCAAGATTGTTTTGTTTTGTTTTTCTTGCTCACTTAACCACAATTTGAAAGTTCATTTTAGTCATGATGGCATGTCCAAAAGAGGAGAGGAGTTGATGTTTCCCAAGAGATTTGGATGGACCATTTGGAGGGTATAGGTTTGCTGGTCTTCAATTTAAACCCATTAATGTGGTCCGTCTAATGGAAGTAGAAAAAATGAACGTCTTTTCCAGGCTCCTGAAGAATGAGCAGCCCCCACCTTTGGAACACCCTTTAGAGAGGAGAATGTTAGAAAAAAACTCTATAGGTTTTAAAACTAAATGAAATATGTGGTCCTCCAGGTGGTCTGAACCTGTTTGTTTTATTGCTGAGCCTTGAACTCTACCTAGCAAATAAGCAGCCACATGGTAAGCTAATGCAGGAGACCAAAGGAGGCAGGTCAATTATTTTCAAAATAAATAATTCGCTGCCTGCAGACTGAGACTTCTCTGGGAGCACTTGAGGGTTTATGCTGGTTCTGTGCCTTTAAATACTAATGAAAAGTGAGCATGAGAATTCCCCACATTAAATATCTGCTCCGTAGACACATTTTCTCTTGCTAAATCCAAAAAGGGGGTTGTCTTGAAGGGGTGCTACTAAAATGCTTGATTTTAAATGGGAATGAACAGTGCAGTATCACTGTATGTAAAATCATGTGAGATGTAATTTCAGTCCAGCCCAGAATACATTTCTGAGCTGGGTATGCAGTGATACAGATAGCATTTCATGCATTCTGCATGTGTTTTTTTTAATAAGTTATAATCTTATTAAATTGTTCATAAAGTGTTTTCACAGAATTAGCTAACATTAAGTGTTGATGTGAAGACATAGCCTAGAAAAGATGTGTTTGATAATGTGGGTTCTGCGAAGGCCATAGCCACTTAATCAAAAATGGGAAATGAGAGCAAGTTTGTGTCATTTCCACTCCCATAAAAATGATGCACATGTAATTCCCATATACCGCTTATTTTTTAGCTGCATAGTGGCACTCTATCAGTGAGGTGAGAGATGAGGGAAACGTATACCTGTTTAATACAATTATCAAACCATTCTCCCAGGTTGGGTGGGTGAGTCGAAATAGTCTTTGCATTCTAAATTGATAACACTGTTAGCCTAACCTAACCTGCGAAAGATACATGCAATGCATAATAGCCTACATTCAATTACATGCACACGTTAGAAATCCACACCCCTACACTTGCACTTAGGGGAATGAATAAAAGCAAAGTTTTATAAATATATGTTTATAGATGTAATTATTCTATTCAACAGTTCTGTGATTCCATGAATTGTTGATGTTAATGGAGAAGCAAAGTTCTTTGATTCATTTGTAAATGTCAGTTAATGTGAACATTTTGAGACATTTAGACATCGTGAGAGTGTTGATACAGTGGCCGACAAGCAGCAGAATTAAGTTATAGCAGACCATAATGACTTTTAAGCCCTCCCTTCTCTACCTTGTTCTTAAGACATATCCTTGGGCAATGATGTTATGCCAATCCTGTGCCTGAACACCCATGCTATCTAACCAGAGTGCCCATCCACGGAAGTCTGCATTCTCCATAGTTTCTTTTATTGAGGTAGATTTTTCTAGTGTCTTCTGATTAGTTGTTTGCAATTTATTGTTTAATTCAAAGTCTATAACATTGGTTGTGCTGCTACTGCTATCATCTCTATTACTTCCTAAACACTATAGCCTGTCTTTAACCTGCGCTAGCACAAAAGGCGAAGGAGATATACCTGTCATGCTGTGTCTGTTTCACATTTATGATTGGGATCACTGCTGGTTTGATATTAGTGTGTAGCTGAGTAGGCAGTTAACCCGGTAATGCCTATTGCCATTCACAAAGAAACATATAGAGATTGATTATGTTAAAGGTTGTATGTGAGGAATTGTGAGATTCAAGCAGGCAGGTTATTTTAATGTTTAGTACACAAGTTGCCAGTGATTACTTAATATTGTGGTGACTTCTCCTACATAAAGCTAGGGGACCACATTTAATTAATTAAAATACATTGAAGTTTTGAGCAAACCACCTGTTATTGCTCAGTATTGTGGGGTGGGACTGTGTACCTGAGAGGCACTAGATCAGGGGTGCCCGGTTAGTGAAGAAGCCATACAGTAACCAAATAATTCCTTATAATATCTATTGGCTATAAATTAATAGATTTTGACTCCAAATCCCAACAATTAAAGATTGTTTTTATTTAATATTTGCAAGAAAAAATGGGCCATAGTGCTGCACTAATGCTTTTACCCCTACTCCTTTTTCATCAGCAGTATGTGGTTATCAACGTAAAATAAGAAGGATTAGCCAAAAGTAGAGGCAGTCCAAATCTATTGACAACTTTGTGAAAAGCTGCTGACATCATTTTCAGACTTCTGCAGAGACAGAAATTGCAGAGTTACAGGGGAGATCTGTTGGAATTGTCCGAACATTTTAAGAACCGCATGTGATTTTTAAAATGTGTGGAATATTTTGAAAATCTGTACTCAGAAGAAATTGCATTTTCTGTGGAGTAATCTGCCCTGCAGATTTAGACTGTCTCTATCCAATAGCTTTTCAAGACAATATTTGAATTCATGTCTAAATAAAATGGGCCGTTCAGAATTATATTTACAAGTGTTTCTTGATCCCTGAATTCTCTAGTGCCTATCCCCTCACCTCCATCATATTGAAAGAACAACAGAAAAACACTCTGCATGACACCTGGTATCGTCCCAGTAGCCCACCAAAGATATGAGAGACGTTATGCGTTCTTACCGAATGTACCTTCAAACTGATGTGGTAGAAGGACGTCCACATACACCATCAAACATGGAAGATCTATAAGTGAAATCTGACAAGAGTAAAATGATGTCATGAAGAGACTATAAAAGGGCACATTGAAATAATATGGAAATACCTAAAGAATGAAGATATGACTGAAGTAACAAAGTAACTGAACATGTAAATACGAAGAAATCATATACACTGAGAAGATACGTGAGAAGAGATGCAGTAGATGTACATAGGTAGAAACGCAAGGTAGATGGGACATATAGAAGCTTGCTGCAGTAGAAAATATAACACAGGTAAAGAGGCCATGATGAAAAGATGGATGTCGGTTTTTAATCAATATGACCCGAGCGGCGGGGGCATCACCGACTCAGGTAATGCCCCGGGGCCCATAGTTGTAGGCCCCGTGGCATTACCTTAGTCAGTAATGCCCCTGCCGCGAGGGTCATATTGCTTTTAGTACCCCGGGCCGCAAGATCTGCATAACTGGGGCACTAAAAGCATTTTTTTCTGTAGTGAAACGCTTCAGAAAAAAAAGAAAAAAAAAATGACCAAGAAAATGGCTGCCGGGAAAGGGGAAACGGAGTCTGTTTTCCCTTTCCATGATGGCCATCGGGAGTGGACGCACTGGGAACACTTCTGTTCCCAGCACGTCCGCTCCCGAAAAAAATACAAGAAGGTAAGTGGGGTTGGGTTGGGATGGCGGAAGGGAGGGAGGGGAAAAAAACGTACCTGGGTCCCAAGCGGTGGACGATGGAAGCCTCCAGCCGTGTGGAGTTCGGGGCGGGGATAGCCCCAGAGTCTCCACATGGCTGGAGGCTGCCATTGTCCCCCACCAGTGACAAAGCAGGCTAAAGGTAAGTGGGGTGGGGAGGTAGGAGGAGGGAGGAGAAAAAAAGAAGAAAAAAAACGTACCCGAGTACCCGCCGGGGAGCAAAGGCAGCTTCTCAGCTGTGGAGGCTCGGAGCGGGGATGGCCCGGCTTCCAGCCTCCTCGTTGGCTGAGGGGCTGCCACACCCCCTGCCGGGGACAATGGCCATGGAATCCCGACCAAGGGATTCCCGGCCAGGTAATGCCTTGGTGAGGGCCAATCAGAATGGTTCTCTCATTCTGATTGTGCCCTCGCCAGGTACTAATGTACAATAGTAAGCTAAGAAGTCTGAAGGAGAGAGACCAAGGCTGCAGAGCTGACAGGCACAGGAACACAGATTAATGTAAGAACAAAGGGTATGTGTTTGGCTCAGGGTCAAGGATGCTGCAGCAAGAAGAAATTGCAAAGTACAGAAAGATTTGAAGAGGATAAGCCATGTGTGTAGGACATATTTCTCTTAGATTAAGTGAAGGAGTAAACATTTGCAAGTGCAAAGTATTGAATAATCAAAGATGCAGAAAGCACATGCAAGATGGAGCAACCAAGTCTCCAGAAGCCAAGAGGAGTAATAACACCCAGTATAATTAAATCAAACAGCATGAAGTAAAAGATCAGAATGGACAAAATCATGGTCTCCTCACACAAGGTGCAAGACTGGAAAACAAGTCCTATCCATTAGGCTCCAGACAGAGATAACAATGTGCCTTCACTCCCTTAAAACTCCTTTGGAAGAGAACAGTCAGCAAGGTCAACTACAAAGAAGAACCCTTGGCTTAGGACCTAACTGATGAGAGATGGTAGGCTAATTGGCCATGTGGGCAGTGGTCTGATGTTGTTCCCCGTGCCTGGGTTTTGTTTTGCTTACGTGCTACTAACGAGCTGAATGTCCAAGGTTGGGAGCGAATGCCAACCAATCATGAGGGCCTAGGTAGCATTGTTGCAGACACCAAAGCCAATCTGCTGCTGTTATTCTGCTATTAATCTGTATTATTTCTAGTTAGAGGTAGTTCAAGACATGCCTACCAGATAAGGGACAGCCAATTGTGTTACTAACATCTAAACAAAGTATAGGTATATGTGTTCCCTTAACCAATCCCTCCTTTTGATTATTCTTTACTGTTTGCCACATAGGATGATGTCATAGATGACGTACATTGTGTTGTAAAGCTTTTGTGTAATTGAAATGTATTTGAGAGTGCGTAAACTACTATCTGTTTGTTCACCAGGTTTTCCTACTTTATATGCGCTGATGATAAAGTAGTATTTTTCCATATTCTTTGAGTCTGTCCAGTTATTTGGATGTGAGATTGTTTTATTGGTAATTCAATCTGGCACTTGGAACTTCACATTCTGGTAGCAGGGGATGGTTCTGATCCAGTCTCCTGGGCCCAGATTCAGAATCTCAGATTTTTGACGTCTTCCACCATTAGCCAGAAGATTGCAGAGTTTCCTGTGGAGAGCGCAGAAAAACACACGGGTGAAAACGAGGGACTTGAGCTGAGCAACGGATGTAAGTAGAGCATTGAAAGTGGCAAATAAAGGGGAGGATTGTATTTTATGTTAAATATATATATATATATATATATATATATATATATATATATATATATATATATATGAGAGAGCGTACCTCAAAGCCAGATCCAAAGAACGACTAAGTCTCATAGCAGGAACCGAGCATAAGGACATTAAGAAAACTGAAAATGACAGTACTCAGCTAATTTTTACTTTTGATACTCAGGGACCATCAATCAGGCGCATTTTAAATAATCATTGGAAAATCATCATGGTGGATCAAGATCTTCGCAGAAATCATCAGACTAGCCCTCAGATAACCTTCAGAAGAAATCGCTCTATGAGAGACATTTTGGTCCAAAGCTACAAGACCCAAGAGGAAGATAGCAACATGACAAGCTGGTTATCCAACAAAAATGGGTTTTTTTTCAAATGTACCCGTTGTAGCATCTGCAAGTATGCTAAGACCTGTGCTTCTTTTAAACATCCTATCACTGGACAAGTGGTTTTCATATCAGGTAAAATCACCTGTGAAACCGAATATGTTGTCTATGTGCTCACTTGTGCTTGTGACAAGTGGTACATAGGCAGCACCAAGTGCAAATTAAAGACACGCATTCAGCAGCACGTACGGGCCATAATCAACAGTGATGTCAATTACCCGATGGCCAAGCATTTTGCAGACTGCCATGAGAAAAACATGGGGAATTTTGGGTTCTTTGGGATTCATAAAATTGAGACAGGACCCAGAGGAGGAGACAAAGAAAAAAAAATTCTGCGACAAAAAGAGACTCGTTGCATTTTGGACTTTGAAAGCAAATTTCCAAATGGACACAATATCGACGAAGAACTCTATACATTTCTAGGACAATGATTTGCACATGTGGTTTTTTTCTTTTCTTTTCTTTTCTTTTCCCTACTCTTCTTTTCTCCTTCCCCCCTCCCTAGGTTTCAGCTAGTACATTTAACAAGATAAAATGTTCCACTTCCTGCCGGTATATGTCCAATTCGCAAACACTGGAATATGTTCGCTTACTTGTGACGAGCTCGAGGTGGACAATATTTTAATTTCTTTTTTCTGATTTTTAACCATTAGGTGATTGTTTTTCTGGTTTTTATATACACGTGTGATATTTGACTTTTTTAACATGTGGTGTAGAGAATTTTGGGAGCCATTGTAATACAAGGATCCAAAAGCCATGTAGTGGATGGAACTAGTAAGGGTGTATTGTGGTACAGAACTGCATTAACAGGGTTCTGTTCAGGATAAATGCATTATGCATTTGACAATATATGCTTGTATGTAACAAGCATGTGAGTGTTTCGGAACTGCTGCTATTGCACTACGTACTTTATTGTGACTTGTGCACTTTATGACTTGATTGCATTTTGTACCAAACAGTATGCTGCTGGTCAGGCTAAATGCATTATGCATCTGATAATATATTCTCGTAGGAAACAGGCAGGTGACTGTTTCAGAATTGCTGCTATTGCACTATGCACTTTATAGTGACCTATGCACCTTATGATTCTATTGCATCTTTGCACCAAACAACCATGCTGCCATTCAAAAGTTTCAGTTATGACATGATGATGATGCCGATCATTATTGCTACCAATGCACTATGCAATTTTTACAATTTAGAACATCAGAGATGATGCTGACCATTATTGTTGTTATGCACGATGCACTTTATGCAATGCACTTTATGCAATTTACCATTCCAGGGAAAGCAATATAAATGAAATGGCAGTCAGAGCACCATGCTGCTGACTAATACCTATGTACCTTACAGTCAACTGCATTTTCAAAATAGTCGCACTAAACACTTTATAGAATTTTAAATTACAACTGCAGAGGTTAGACCATCATGTATACACTATGTACTATGTACCGCAGGATTACCTACTGATGTTGCAACCTGGGCACCTATTTGTTATAAACAAAGGGAACGCTGCATTGTGAATTGTAAAACGTCTTTACATCATGTGCTAAGTATGCATTATGCATTGAAAAGCTTTGGGGGTACCCACTCGGTAGTAGCGGAAGCAAAAGCGTCTAATCTGTGTTATGTAAACACATGGAGCCATGTGAACATTGGGTAACAAATGTATTGACAATGTTGATTATAGAAGGGGACTGTTCATGTAATTTATGCATGACAGCAGAATTTAGGTTTAACAACACCTGTGCTCTAATCATTTAAAGGTGGCCACCATGTTTTAGCTACGTACATAGTGGGTTAACCAGAGTAGTTCTTTTTTCATTGCTGTGTAAATACTCACTGGCTGCTTTTTGGCGCTCTACACCCATGTTATAAACTCATTGGTTGCAGGGGGCTCGTGGTTGTGAACAAGCGGTGAGTTGTGCCGCGAAGCGCGTTAACGTCCCCAACGCGCACCTTTATTTGCATTTTGGGAGTGCATACTCTGATGGCTTTTAACTTCTTTGCCGAGTTGTAAGGCTTCAATAAAGAAAGTTAAACTTTTTTACTAACAAACTATTTGGCATTCGGAAATTTTTTCATTTGAATGGCTGTGCATCATTTTGCCTGATGCATATCAGTGCCCCTAAAATATATATACATATATAGTAACAGGATTTGTTTTAAGAGAAAGCAAGAGATACCTCGATCCATAGTCCTAAAGGGAATAAGGGCACGCATTAAATTCACAGATTGGGTATTTTTGAGAGATTCCTGAGGCAAGGCCGAGATAAAGAAAGCTTGTCATTCTCCAAAATTGGGTAAAATGGAGATGATATACCTTTCCTGAGAAAGTAGAAGAAGACGATCAAAGAAAATTAAAGTGCACATTTGTTTGGGGTTATATATATGTCCGTGTAAAACTTTTGCTTTGTTTAAACTAAGAGACATAAAATGATAGTGATGAAATTTGCTGGTTATCAAATTCTAAAATCAAGCGATTGATGTCAATCAGAGGAGGATAAAAATTGTAAATAAAATAAGATTCTTAAAGTGTTAATAATAAAATAGTAGGACAGCAAGAATTGATACGACTATAAACAAAGGAATCAAGAGAACATTATGGCTTAGGCTTTCAAATTGGTTAAAGAATAAGTTTTTGGGCAATAGGCGGTGATTGATGGTACTTGCCCGAATTGATTTTTGTGGTATAATTGATTAAAGTAATAACGAGACAAAAGAACCAGTAAGTTTTGACGATTAAAAACAACTTGTCATTATGGGTGACACTCCACTGCTACATTTGTGTAAAACATGAATTACAGAGATACACAGCTAAGATTAGTACCAGGCACGGGTCATAACATGTTCATGCCTTGGCCTCAAGAAGGTTTGCTATCAAGAACCATACTGCAACACATGACAACATACCTACATGCTGCATATACAGGGAAAAAGTTGCAAAAAAGATTATCCATTTTCGAACTATGAAAAATGTATCGGAGCTAGGAATAAGACCCGGCCAAAAAGGAGTGGATGCTTAATCAGGACAAAGGGGAAGGGCACGACGCCCTCAGCTTCTCTTTCTTCTGAAAACAAGAGTACAGACACTGAGAATCAGGGATTCTATCTTTAAAGGAATTAAAAGCAGCGGCGGGGAATGTTAATCCGATACATGCGCCACCTACTGATAATAGTGAGGACAATATGAAACAGAGCAAGTTTAAAGAACGTAAAGATGTGTCAGCACGCAATGACTATAAAGAGCATGATGAAAGAAAGGACAGACAGATAGAGATAGAAGAAGCTAAGAGACAAAAAAAGGGAAGGACAAAGCCAAGGAAGTGACAGTAGTGCAGAATCAGTGGATGGGAGGACAGATATTACTCAAATTAGACAGAAAGAGTATTGACGATGTAAGAGAAGAAGAAGAAAATGAGGAATGGGAAAAGAAGGAAAAGGAACAAGAAAGGGCATACAAAGAGGAGAAAAAAAGAGAGGAAGCAAAAGGAATCACGAAGAAGGTATAAAGAACAGAATAAAGAGAAAGCGAATAGAGGAGAAGAAACGTGACAAAATATAAACACAGTGATTGAAAGAAGGCGAGAGGAAGAAGAGAAAAGGGAGATGAGAAGGAGGAAAGAAATGAGAAGAAGTAGGGGACAAATGATGACAAAATAGTTCACATTGGTAATAGATGTATAGAGCCTAATGAAGAATGTGAATGATGGGAAGAAGAGATTCAACACAGCCCTGCAGGGAGCTGCAAGGTCATAAGGCATAGGGAAAAGGATTGGCGATTTATTTAGGAAAATGAGGGAGAAAGATGGTTAAAAAACCAAAGGGAGCATTGAAGGATCTCCACCAAAAGAAACAGGAGAAATATTGGATGACATATTGATGGATAACCATAGAACGCTTTTCTTAAACTGACTCGATCTTGAAGATGAGGAAAGGGACAACAGCCTTACCAGCTCGTGTATAATGATGTCAGATGAAGAAAGGGAAGAAAATGAAAGAGCGCAAAGAGAAGACGCACACGTTTTTGAGAGATCGAGTATAGAAAAAGGGTTAAAGTTGTAAGATTTAGAAGAACCAAAAGAAAAAACACCAGCCCCATATTCTGAACAACCGCAAGTACGATCACGCAGTGCAGGGGATATATCCCTGCCTTATGTAATCAGATTGAGATCATTGCTACGATGAAGACGAACAGGCGAAACTAGTCCCACCTGGAAAACAAGAAGTGTAGGTGGGCATGACTGCGGACCAGGATTTACACAATTCCCATTATTAGAGAAAGAGGGGAGGTGACCACAATATATTCCATGGCCACAAATGCACAAAGATCATTTGGAATGTAAATTACCTAGTTTGTCTGCAAGTGCAGAAAAATTGATTTATGAGTTAGAAAGAATGACCGCGGAAATTACGCTAGTGGTGGTTGACATAAAGGGCTACTAGCAGCTATTCTAGGGGAGAGAGATGACAACGTTTGGAGATGAGTAGGATATGTGAGTGTGACAGCGCAACACATGATGGAGCGCCATTGAACAATTAAAGAGCAGACGTATGGAGGGTGCTTAGAGTACAATATCCTGACACATCAGACATTGGTGCGATTATGTCAAGGAAAATGGGTGAGGATGAAGATCCCGTTGATTTTATTCAAGAGATTGAATAATGCTGGCATCTTGAGAGGAGGGATCTATGGGATAAAAGGGTAGCATTATTTTATTATATTTTATGTCAGGGTCTGCCCGAGCCTGTTCAACAGCAGATGAAGAAACAGGTAGGGATGAGGGATGGAAGCGAAGCCATGGCCAGAAATACATTTCACTATCATATATCATTGTTGATTATACAAGAGAAGAGTAATAAGAAAGATGAGAGTAGAAAACAGGAGGAATCAAAGTTAGTTCAGAAACAATTGTCAAAATTTGCCATAGATGGAGGAGTGCTGACTAGTGGTGAAGGTGTGGCAACACAAGAGTTACAGTCAGCGCATCCAAGCAATGTAGGGTACCGTATAGATCATGGTGGGTTCATTTTTCGGCCAAGAGCTAGAAGGAATGAACCAAGAGGAATAGGCGGATTTCAAAACCCTCAAGGGGGAGGACGATTTAATGGAGGACAGCCGCAACAAAGCTGGAATTGTGGGAGAATAGGACATATGGCCCAAACGTGCAGAAGTAGAGGGAGCATGCAGCAGAACTGGCAAGCTCCAAGAGGGGAGGATGGGCTATTCTCCACAGTATAATTCAGAACCACAGGAATATTATGCCCAAGATCACACGCAGAACCAGACACGTGCACTGCAAAAACTGCAAGTACAATAAGTTATGTTGCAATCATAGTCGCCACAAGGGCAACTACAGCAAGTACCTCTGAAAACACAAGTAAAGATCCAGTAAGCACAGACACAACAAGCAATGGTGCAACAATGGAATGAGAAAACAGGAGTCCCACAAGCATCCACACCCAGGATAGGGAGTGTGGCTGTGGTAGGAGGAAATCCTTTCACGGGTACATGCAGTACAGCCATCTACCCAGTGAAGAAAGCGAAGGTGCCAGTTGGAGGATGGTCCAGGAATTGCACCCCCTCAATAATATTGTTGAGGCAGTATTTCCGGTGCTACCGAATCCTGCCACCATTCTCTGTTTCATCCCTAATGGGTCAACCCACTTCACGGTGATTGATCTAAAAAATGCATTTTTCTCGGTCCAATTACAACCTGGTTCTCAGTACCTCATGGCATTTACGTATTGTGGTAAGTAATTAAGCACACAAGGTTGCCTCAGGGGTACTGTGAATCTCTAAGTGTTTTTAACAGGGAGGTTCAAATGGATTTGGGGAATTTACAAATGTCCAGTACCATAATTCAGTACGTGTTGGATTGTAGCACTTCAGAGGAGCAGTTTCGAGGAGACTCAATAATGCTCCTCACCCTGCTCATGAGAAGGGGTACAAAGTGGCCAGAAAATTGCACACAGAAAATGCCACACAGAGGTAGTATATTTGGGACAAGTGATATCACTTGCAGGATGGAAGGTAATGCCAAAAAGAGCAACCGCAGTTCAGAATACGCCTCAGCCTTTCACAGTAAATTGATGCAGCAGTTTTTGGGTCCCTGTAACTATTGTAGATCATGGATTTTTGCTTACTCTAGTTATGTGAGGCCCTTACTGCAGGGGCTTAAGGAAGTGCAGAAAGTGAAAGGTCCTATAGAGTGGTCTGAGGAGATGGGGACTTGCTTTCGGGATCTCAAGACTGCGATCAGCAATCCTTCCTGTCTTGGTGACCCTGGATTACCAGAATCCATTTTATTTGTTTTCACATTCAAACAGGCACGTGATGCCAGCAGTCCTGACCTAGCAGACATTGTTAGGCCACAAACCTTTAGCATATTATAGCAGACTTGTAGTCCAAGTGATGCAGGGACAGTTTCCTTGTGAGCAAGATTAAGTGGCAGCAGCTTTTGAGATTCAAATGTCTTTGACCATTACTACAGGTTGCCTGGTAACATTGTATGTGGTGCATGCAGTTTTCGCAAATTTTATAAAAATCTAAGTCAACGTTAATGACTCAGAGTTTTAGGGTATGAGGTTACTCTATCAAATGCATCGACACATCCCATGAAGTGTCACCTAGTCAATCTTGCAACATTTGTAACCAAACCAGTGAAACCTGAGGACATTGTTCATGATTGTGCCACTTTGAGGTAGAAGAGAAAGAGAGGATGAATGTTAAAGAGGATGCCTTGGAAGTGTCGGGGGGGATTCTGCCGGGGTCGGCCGGGCCGTCCGCAGACCTCCGGGCAGGGAGGCCCCAACTCCTCCCGTGTATATCTCGGATCGAGACAGAGTATGAGGCACACACAAGGAGCAAGGCAACTTCTGTCGTTTATTATGCAAACGGCAGGGATGGGTCAAGGAGCGCACGCGTTCGTCCTGACACACACACAATAGTGGGGCTCGCAGGCCCTTTTTACTACATTATGACGCGCTACTTGCGTCATTCCAAAAAGTTACCAAAAGAACCTATCGCCACTCTTGATTGGTTGCTCGAGTGGTGGGGTTAGTATAGTACGCCTATAGAGAATGATATTAGTGGTTAAGGTGTAGTCAGGTGGTATATCTGGGTTGTCCCTACAATTAGATACATAAGAATTGTTACATGAAGACCCCTGAGGATTGGCTAACGTTACTGACGTCTGAGATAAGAACCTCATGTTCTGATTGGTGCATCCGTGAGCTCCCCAGCCTGGGACCACCGTTGTTCCCAGCACACGGTGCACCTGTGGTTGCAACAGTGTTTCAATATGGGTACGTGCAGGCAATGTGAGGATTTATTCATAGGTGGGAGACTGACCGTTCCCACTGTAGCAGGTGTCCATTGAGCCTTTCAAGTGTGTCGGCCTGCGTCTCGTAGCGAGGTACCCAGACGCCTTTTCTCTCCTGGGTTTTGGCATCTCGTCAGGTTCGGCTTGGTCACGTGGGGAGGGACCGTGTTTGAGGCATAATTCTGCACAATTAATATTGTTTTTCCACTGTATGTCTGGTTTAATTTGCAGATATGATTTTAACATTGGTACGTGGAGTGCGAGGTTGCAACATCGTGCCTTTGAAGATTTGTTTCTTGACTGTGGGTTTGCAACAGTACGACCTTGGCTAGTTGCTCCACTGGGTTCTTTCTGCAGGCTCAGCAACCTGACTTTTGCTTTGTTAATGTCCACGGGAACTCTTGCTTGAGGCCTACTTGGGCCTGGTGCACGAGTAATCCATTTAGTGCATGGATGCTTTAGGTTATAGTGGCATACAGTTTCATGGCCAGTATCGTGTTTCCATTATATCTCTCATGATGGTAACGGGTTTCAAGAGAAGCGTGAGCAAGCGTTATAAATGAGCTCATGGTGCGTCTTGCGTTTCTGCATTCTGAAAGCCTATGTAAAAATAATAAAGATGCACGTCCGTGAATAAGCCTGTCGCCTACGTCAGAGCACTGAGTATGTTCTTCGTGTAGATTGGTGTGGAAATGTTCAGCGTGTATAATAGTTCAGCGGTGCTTCCCGTTATCTAGGTCGTCATGGCATCTCTAACGATGTGTAGATTTCAGTCTAGTTGGTCCGTGCCGCAGGTGTCGGCATGGCCAGTGCGGGCTGTTGGGCAGGCAGATGGACACATCCGTATGTTTCTGTACCAGGGTATTTGGTCATCTGGTAAATGGGCAAACTCTTCTCGTGGCGGGTGTCTGGGCCGCGACCCTCTAGGCCAAGCGCGAGAGGTGAAGGACGGGAGTCTGGTTTTCCATTCTCCCACTTCAGTCCCCCCTCTGGTCGACTTGTCGACCACAAACATATCCTTCTCGTTATCTCCTCTTACTCTCCATATCTTGGTTATCCCTCCGAGATGTCCATAATGGTTTACGTGATCTTCAAATGACCAATACATGTATTCGCATGTTCCTCCAGGAGTACAGTACACCCATCTTCCTATGTAGCTCCTAGGGTTCCTTGGGTTCTCGATCTTCACTGATGGTGGGTCTAGATGATTGGCGATGATTTGGGTGCGCAACTTCTCCCTTTCGTGTATTATCACACCTGTGTGCTGGCCGTCATCCGCTGGCATCAAGGGGTGCATTCCCACCATTTCCAGCAACTCATCAGTTGAGCGCGCCTTCCGGGCTTTCCAAAATCTAATTATTATCAGTGCAGCTCCAGCCAAAATAGCACATCCCACTATTATTTTCAGTCCATCTGACAGCCAAGATGGCATCCATGACCATAATAGTGAAAACCAGCTTTTATCCTTGTTTACGCCGTTACTTTCGTCCATCATTTTGGAGTGCATCTGGGCCAATTGTGAAACTGCTTCTGTTAGTGTACCATTGTCGGCATCGTTGGCAGGTATGAACGTGCAGCATGATTGTCCTATCTTTGCACAAACTCCTCCTTCCATTGCTGTGAGAAGGTCCAATACATATCTGTTCTGTAGTGCTACCATCCTTACAGCTCGCAGCTCCTCTTTAATTGCGTTAAACCCATTTACTGTCGAATTTATGGTCATCATTAGTTCCCATCTGGTTATTTGCAGCCATTTTGCGTTTGCGTATGCCTGCAGTCCCGGATGTATTATTGAGGAGAAGAACATTGCTGCTCTGCTGAATAGTCTGTGTTCTGGCGGTATTGAGGTTAGTTCCGTTTCCGACCTTCCCCACAGATAATTTCCTGTTAATGGCTCTCCTTGTCTTTTTCTCCTGTTTAGGACAGTATCATTGCTGTTGGTCCTGTTTTCTTGCTCCTTCTGGAGTGGTGCAGATCTCTTTCTTCTCCTGTCTCCTTCATCCATTTTCGGAAATTTCGCCACATCGACATGCTTCTTAGGTACCACTAGTGATGGTACATTGACGTGTACCATTGTGCACACACCACTCCACAGGGGAGGCAGTGTATGATATGCCTTTTCTCCGCAGGCCCAATAATGGTCCATTATTACTGCTGTTCCCGCTCCCCCCTCAGGTAACTCCATCACACTTGCACAATTGGTGTTATATCCCACGTCCACCTCTCCTTTATGCTGGTAACATACTTTGGGCGCAGTCAATGGTAATATAGTTATCGGGTCTTCATCTTCTTCTACCCACGTGAGCATTGGTACATACTTGATCCATGTCGTCCAACATCGATGATTGTGTGTCTCGATGGTTGAGATAGTTTCTTTTGTTACCATGTTGCTGCCAACCACTCCTATCTCCCAGCTGGTACCCAGGAACACCTTTCCTGTTATCGTCAGTAATGGCCTCTCCCAGCATCCTTGTTTACCCGGAACTTCCGTGGCGTACCAATCACATGGTAGATACTGCAGTGTTACCTTCTTTGTTTCTCCTTTTTCAGGGCCACTTGTTATGTATCTGAATGCTTCAGCATGTAAACTGGTCTTGTGATAACTCAGATAGGTCTTGAGGAAGTTGTTTTCATATGGGTATGAGTCTCGTGTTTTCCATGTCATGTGCACTACTGTTCCTTGGAATCTTCCTTTCGTTTGGAACAGGGCCAAATATATTATGCACTGTGCTGTTTTTTCATCTATTTCTGTGGCAACAAATGTTCGTGAAGCGCTCATGGCGTATGGTATTAATGAGCAAACGTAACAGCTATCCTCAGTTGTCTGCTTACCAATGCGGGTCATGTGCTGGTACCATATGTTGTTTGTGACGTGTGCTGAATCTTGTACATAATTATCAATACCTTTATTGTCTGAGTATGTGCTGCGTTTAACTTTATTTCGCTTTTGTTCATTGTTACTGTTACCACCTGACGTAACACCTGTTGCAGCAGGGAGGTGGGGTACATTAGGTTTGGGTGCAGCAAAAAAACTCATAGCATAGCTGTACTGCCATACAGAGGCAGCCAAAACTCCGGTGATCATAAAAATCCCTATTATTTTTATTACATATGCTAACCTCACCGACATTTTTGCTCTTACCTTGCTGCAGTCCTGGCAGCGTATTCTTGCGACGTTAAAGTTGCCCGCCTAAAAATTCTCAAAAAGTGCTTGTTATTAAATGTTAGTTTTGTTTCATTAAGCTCTCCCTATCAAATAGTCATTCAGTGCCCAGGTGAAGAGTTGCTCCCACGCTACTCTAAGTGATCGGTCTCTCAAGACCGGCAAGTATGGGCGGAGGTGGGGCATGTAATTTTCTATGGCCAGGAGGAAGGCCGTGTAGTATACACGTACCCTTTTCTTTTTTAAGTATGTTGGCCTTTTTATTTCGTATACAAATTGGTGTGACAATTCTTCTGGGTAACTATCGTCTGGCAGCACCATCTACGCCTGCACACTGAATTTGTTAGATAACTTTTCTTAACAATACAATATTACGCAGCTCCTGTATGTGCGAGAGAAAAAGAGAACATTCACGTGTTTACATGTGTATTGGTGCAAGCGAAGTCCTTAGTTTTTATTACAATTGTATTTAGTAGTCAATGGGGGGGGGGTTTGCTCAGATGGCGGGAGCAGTTTTACTCTTTGAACGTGTGACCATGGGGTGGGCAGTGTGGGGATCGCCCCCTTCTTCGTCCGTTATTCTCTCCGAGGGAACAATTGGGTCGTTGTCTGTGGTTGTGTTTTCTTCCGCTGCCGGGGATGTTGTTGGCGTTTTTCCAATGGACCTGTCGTTGGCGCTGGGGCGGGTCTGCAGTTTGTAGATTTTTACATCATGCAGGTGGTTCCACGCACGCTTATCCTTTAGTTTTACTGCTCTTGTTGATACGTCCTCTACTAAATGGGGGCCAGTGAACCTCTGCTGGTTCCACCTTCTATTAAAATTTCGAAGTAGTACGTGGTCACCTTTGGCAAGTTGGCACAAGTTCTCCTTTTCCAATTCTGTATTTTCGTCTATTTCTTGGTTGCTGGTGGACCCGCCCCGTGTGCGCTCGAGCTGTTGAGACACAAACACAACGCTAGTAATCAAAGAAGACACATATTGATACATTTCATCACCTAACACATTCGCAGAACTTTCTTGGTCGGTGAATGCCCTTGACGTTGGTGTTAGGGGAAGGCGCATTTGGCGTCCAGTAACCACCTCGTGTGGGGTGAGGTGGTGGTCGGACCCTGGCCTGTTTCTAAGTTCGAACAGTGCTAACGGAAGGCAATACAACCAACTTTTCTTTGTTGTTTGCTGTATTTTAGCAATTGCCTCCTTCAATAGGCCATTCAGGCGTTCACATACACCATTGGCCTGTGGGTGGTACGCACATGCAAATTTGTGTTTAATGTTCAGTAGGGATGTGATATGCTGGAACATTTCATTTGCGAAATGGGGTCCGTTGTCTGATCTTAACACCTCGCACACTCCCCACCTGGGGAATACCTCCCTTACTATAAATTTGGCTGCTCTAAACGCATCAGGGTGTGAACAGGGCCCTGCTTCGATCCACCTAGAAAATGGGCATACTACTACTATCATGTATCTATTGCCTTGACAAATGTTGATCATATCAACATAGTCAATGTGGAGGTGCCGAAAAGGTCCTTCTGGTCGGGGTATGGTACCTCTTATCACCTTTAAAGTATGACCGGCCGTGAACTGTTGACATGTAAGGCAATTGCTGATAAAATTTGACACATGGGATGTTAACTCGGGACAGAACCAATCTTCTCTAATTCGTGCTGCTATTATTTCTTTGCCTGTATGGGCAGGGTGATGTAATTGGTTCAAGGCGGTATTTAACAATGCCAATGGTATTACAACTTTCCCAGTGCCACCCTGGCGCCATAGTGCGTCGGTTGGTGACATTGTGCATCCTCTTTTCACCCATACTTCTTTTTCGGCCATTGGTGCAGCCGCTTGTAACTCCATAATCTGGGTGGCTGGGAGATGGGTGTACCCTTCTTTTATTAACATCTCCCTCGCTATTCCCCTCCCTCTCCCTCTCTGTGAGTCTGTGGGGTTCCATATCTCACCAAAATATGCAGCATATTTTGCATGTGCGTCTGCTGCTGCATTTCCTTTTGATATATAGTCTTCTCCATTGGTGTGTGCTGTGCATTTTACTAGGGCTAGTTCTTGGGGATCGTTTATTACTTCAATTAGTTCAGCCAACAAGAGGGCATGTTGTACTGGAGTGCCGTCAGCTCTCCTAAACCCTCTTCTTCTCCACTTTGATAGCCCTGAGTGGACAGTGGATGTAACATATG
Source organism: Ambystoma mexicanum (assembly GCF_040938575.1). Taxonomy (NCBI): domain Eukaryota; kingdom Metazoa; phylum Chordata; class Amphibia; order Caudata; family Ambystomatidae; genus Ambystoma; species Ambystoma mexicanum. The sequence goes on along the minus strand of NC_090921.1, from coordinate 261,902,238 downwards.
CACTGTCGGAATATATAGTAACTTTTTTATCAAAACTTTCCTTTAGTGCCAATATGAGTGCAACCAGTTCCGCCGCTTGAGCAGAGTAATGCTGTGGTAATTGTACACACTTAATAGCCACACACACTGGCGCTTCCATCATTTGTACTACTGCTGCCCCAGTCCTCCTTATCCCGTCTCCTTGATCAATAGTTGATGACCCATCAATAAACAAAAGCTCACCTCCCTCTAGTGCGTTTTCTTCAACTTTCCTAGTACATGAGTACATCTCAGTTACTTGGGTGCAGTCGTGGGCGTAATCTCCCTCTTCAATTACTTCTGCTAGGAACCTTGCAGGGTTAACCGTGCTACATCTAACAATTGCCAGTTCAGCTTTGGACAAAATAATCTCATAACCTGTTGCCCTCTGTGTCGTCAGTGTGGACTTAGGTTTATTCAATATCGCAAATAGTGCATGTTCTACAAATAGTGTAGTTGGACACCCCATAGTTATTGATGATGCTTTTTCTACTGCAAATGCAGCTGCAGCAAGACCTTGTTCGCAAGAGAATTGTCCTAACATTATTGGATCTAAGTGACCGCTGTAAAATGCTACTGGTTTATAGCCCATGCTAGTCTTTTGGGCCAATACTGCTTTCATTACTGCTGAGTCGCAATGTGAAAATATAAAAAATCGTCGCTCATAGTCTGGGGATGCTAGTACTGGAGCAGTTGATATTGCTTCTTTTAATTCATCAAATGCCTCCTTCATTTCCATAGTCCATCCCAACTTTTTCTCCCCTTTATTTGCTTCCTTCAAACCCTCAAGCAGGGGTCCTATGTAAGAGCTGTAATCAAATACCCATGCTCTACAGTAGTTGCACAGTCCCAGAAATTGCTGCAGTTCTCTTACAGTCTGTGGCACGGGAGTGCCTGATATTGCCTGTGCTCTTTGTGGTGCAATCCTTCTTCCATATTGTGATATCAGTTGGCCAATGTAAAGTACCTGTTCCTGACAGTATTGTATCTTTTCCATGTCTACCTTGTACCCCTTTTCAGCCAATATCGTCAACATTTTTAATGAGTCCTCTCTACATTTATCTTCATTTGTACTGCAAATTATTATGTCATCCACATACTGTAACACTGTGCTTTCCAACTCAACGTTACCCAAATCCATCTGTATTACCCTATTGAAAATTGAAGGTGATTCACAATATCCCTGTGGTAATCTGGTATGTTTCCACTTCCTATTTCGGTAAGTGAAGCTTGTCAAGTCTTGTGAGTCTGGGTGTAATGGTATTGAGAAAAAAGCATTTTTAAGGTCAATCACTGTAAACCGTGATGCTTCTGCTGGAATGCCACACAAAATTGTGGCCGGGTTTGCTGTTACTGGATACTCTGCTTCTACTATGTTGTTCAACGGTCTGAGGTCCTGTATGAACCGCCAAGACCCTCCTTTAGCCTTGCGCACCGGGTACACAGCTGTGTTGCATGGGGATTCTGAGGGGACCAATATGCCATTGTTTATAAGGGCTGTTATGGTTTCGTATATGCCCTCATCTGCCTCTCTTGACAATGGGTATTGTTTCACTCTTGGTAGTATGGCACCCTTTTTTAATTTTATCTTTACACCCCCTATGCTTTTAATGCATCCTACATCATAAGGGCTAATAGTCCATAATGATTTTGGCACCTTTGACATATCTTCTTTAAAAAATGGGACTGGTGTGCCAGCGGGTGCCTCAAGTGCCATTGCAATTTTCTGTGCCACTTGTTTGTGAGCCACTGTTAGCCACATTTCTACACTCATCATGAACACCATTTCATTTTCCTCCTTTTCTTCTGAAAACAACTCTTCATCTGACACCTGGGTCAGCCTACATCCTTCTGCTAGTGCTATCACCGCCCTCCATGCTCTCCCTTCTTTATCTTGGGCGTGCACAGCAACATAATCAGCTGTTGCAATAATGCTCTCAATGTCCACTGCAATGACCTTCCCTTCCAGTTCATTAGCTGGTGTTTCTGGTCGGAATAGATAGGCTGCTGGTCTCCTCCATATTTTCCCTCCTATCCCTGGCATCCATGCAAATGCCATGTCTGTTCCGTACTGGAATAGCTCGCCGTCTACCGGCTCCGCCCTGATCGCTATCTGTCCACAGTATGCTTGCAAAATCTGTCGTGCTGCAAGCATGTTAATCCCTGGAGTAGAGCAAATTATGCCATCCTCTGTAAAGGAGATCGTCATATTTAATCTGTTCATTATGTCCCTCCCCAGTATGTTTACTGGTGAGGCACTATAATACAAAAGTGGTACTGACAGATCGTAATCTCCAATAGATAGCGGAACGTTATCAGTAAATGGAACCAACCCTTTAGCCCCAGAAAACCCTTGTGTGTTCATGGCTTCGCCTGACATCTTAAACTTACCTTCCCTTATGCAAGACCGGGTCGCCCCGGTGTCAACAAGGAATGATAATTTTTTGTCACCTATCGTTACCTCTATGCGTGGCTCCTCCGCACTATTAGGTGTTACTGACAGGATGGGACACACCAAGGCCGTCTGTGGGCTGTCCTATTGGGGGTACAATGACTGGCCATTCCCTGTGTAAGGGTTGTGCCCCAACACCGTCACCCCACCCAATTGCGTTCGTTCAGGTTGTGGTGGTGGTTGTATTAACGCTGCACCAGTTACTTGTGGCAGGTATTGTTTTATTTGTTGTTGTGGTAGGGAATAGTGTTGGTCACTCCCTTGTGGTGACATCTGCTGTGGTTGTATGCCCTGCTGTTCTTGTGATGTCCTATGTTGTGCTTGTTCGTTCCATGCTGGTGTTCCTGGCCTGACCCTGCATGTACGTGACATGTGTCCTAATAGTCCGCAGCTCCAACACACGGGTGGTTCCCTGTTTTGCCATGGGAAGTTCCCTGTGTTGTCCTGGTATACTGGTTGCCCTGTCTGGTAATTATTTCTGAGTCCCCCAGCCTGTTGTTGGGTATTATATCCGTATCCTCTTCCCCTCATAAACCCTCCTCTCCCTCTATTATAATTATAATACCCAGCTCCTTGCATTGGGTACCCTCCTCCCATGTTCTGTGCGTGTGATTGCAGAGGCAGCACTTGCTCTATTACCTCTTGTGGAGGCGCTATTTGAGCTGGATTTTGTGCAGCCACTACTTGCGTTGGGCTTTGGGCCATTGGTGTTGGCGCAGTTATTAGTGCCCCTTCCATGGTATATTTAGTAAGTTTTTTCTGTACTAATTTGGCCTCTTCTGTTTTCCTGTCCTCTTCCTTTTGTTTCATTTTTCCTTGCCATGTTCTACAGTGATGTACTATAGTCAGTTGTATTTCCGGCCATGGTTTTGCTTCCATCCCCACTACTTTCTTTAATTGTCTCTGAACTCCTTCTGGGAGCCCTTGTACTAGTATATGATAAAATATGGCTGGTGTTTTGTCCCATTGTTCTCTAGTTTCCATGCGCCACTTCTCTTGAATATCCTGGATATAATCAACAGGATCCTCGTTCTCACCCATCTTACGGGAAGTAATGGCTCCTATGTCTGATGTGTCTGGGTACTGCACTCTTAGTGCCTGCCATAGCGCATGTCTGCAGTTTGCAAATGGTGCCCCATCATGCGATGTGTTTGTTATTGTTACCCCATGGAATCCCGCTCTTTTCCAAATGTCATCCGCTCTATCCCCTAATATTGATATTAACAGGCCCTTAACATCTCCCACTGCTAGTTTCTGTCCTGCGGTGTGTTTTTCCATTTCATATATCCATTTACCCGCACCTCCACTTAATGATGGGAGCCTACATTTTATGTTTTCCTTATCCGTATGTTTCCAAGGTACATATTGTGGTCTAACCCCTCCTCTCTCCAGCAGTGGCATTACATTCTGTCTTGTGTCATCCTTTATGCTCCATGATGTTAACTCTTCACACCCCTCCTCTTCCCCCATTCCTTTTACTACTTCAAATCCTTCCTTACTACCTCTTCTCCTACCTCCCTCTTCTTCCTTTCCCCTTTTTTCATCCTTTCCTGTGTTCAATATTGGCACGTCTGTTTTCCTGTCTTGCCTGCGACTAGGGAGGTCCCTAAGCCGACATGCATAAGGTGTAACTTCGTCCATGAAGGGTGCGAGCTTTATTCTGTGCAGAGAGCGTGCAGTTGTTGAACATGTGGGGTGTGGCGTTAGAGAGCGTGATGGTGATGTGGGTGGCGTGTGTTGGTTGGTGAGCGTCGGTGGCGTGTGTTCGTTAGTTTGTGTTTCTCCCATTCTTTTCACTTCCTCCTTACTTCTCTCCAGCTCCTCCCATCTTCTACTCACCCATGGCGAATCTATGTTTGTTCTAGTGAGGTATAGCTTATCTAAGCTTTCCCTTTCACTCTTCCTTCCATCCTCACTACAAAAATCATTCATAAATTGCGCCCCCCACTCTGCCTTTTTTCCTTTTATTGTTACAGTTTTTAAGTCTATTAGGTCTCCCTCTTCCTTTCCGTAGTTACCACCTGTTCCCCTTAGTGCTGACGTTGTTGCTACCTCTCTATTTTTATATACTTCTCCCCATCTTTCACTCTCCCTCTTACTCTCTTCTCTCTCCCCTTCACTCCTCTCCTCCATCTCCCTACTATTTTCCTCTCTTTTCCTTTTTAATTCCTCCATTACTTCGTTGCTCATCTCTTCCAATATCCTTTCATCCTCTCTCCTCCTTTCCCATTTCACCCTTTCTCTTTCTACTATACTCTCTATTACCTTCCCCTCTTCATATTTTTTAGCTGTCTCTGATATTATCCTCCTCCTCCATATTTCCATTTCCTTTTCATTTTCTTCTTCTTCCTTCTTCTTCTCCCTCATCACTACTCTTGATACCCTTTCTGCTGCTGCTTTTACCCTTACAGCTTCCCTCTTTCTCTCCTCACTTTGCTCCCTTAATTTTTCCAATTCGTCCTTATCTTCTTTCCTTTTCCTCACTCTCTCTCTTTCCTCCCCCTCAAGTTGTTTTATCAGTTCATTCTGCTCATCCCTTAGTTTAGCTAATCTTTCCTCCAAAATCTCTTCCTTCTGCCGTAGCAGCTCCTCTCCCCTCATTTCACTCTCTCTTTCACTATCCTCGTTTGTTCTCTTTACCGCCTCCCTTTCCTCTCCAGTTAGTGATCCTCGTAATTTCAACAATATCTGTGCAGCTACCCACTCATCGTTTCCTATCTCTACAGTCTGCTCTTCTCTCCTCCCGTCCCCCATTGGTATCTTTCCATGAGCCACATATGGTGGAGGGCTGTATGCCGGGTTTGAGTATCCTTCAGCCGCCCTTAACTGTCCTTTTATTTCTCCTAATTCTCTTAAAGGGTACAACCCTCCCCCCTCTGTTTTCACTCCCGGTGTTAAGGGTATCTCATTGCTCGGTTCCTGTTTTATGTCAGCTAATTTATCAACCTTTCCTCCACCCAGTTTTTCATTCCCCATATTCTTTGTTCCTTCACTCTCCTTTTCCCCATCCGTTCCTTCTTTCTTAATCTCCTTTTCTTCCGGTGTTTCCCCCATAGTGAACATTCCATTTGGTCCTGGTCTAGACCCCTGGAACATCCTCCATAAGTTAAACACCTCCACATGGTTTGCCAACTTCTTCCCCTTGTATGTATTGTGCAGATGGTTTAATAGTGAATGTTGGGCATATGGGTCAAAGCTACCATTAGGCGGCCATGGTGTCAACATTTTGTTGTCCGTCCCCTGGGTCCACTCTATGCTGTACTTAATTAACTTCTCCCTATGTGGTGGCAGTGTGGTGCATATATGTTGTAGTGGGGTAGTGAGGGTATTCCCCCACCCTCCCAACCCTCTCCCGTATGACATACTAGCGCACCCTTTCTTACCCTTCCCCTTGCTACCAGTTTGCAACATACAACCTTTTATTGCTTACCTTGCCCCGCAAGTGTGGGGACTTACGACAATCCTTTGACAAATTATGCAATGATAATAATCACAAAAAAAAAAAAAAAAAAAAATTATAAAACAAATATATTTATGATGTTATATTATATTCCTTCCCCTACGGCCCCCTGCGGCCGAAGCGCACGCAGCCCCCTGCAGCTGCGTACCCCTTACGACGATCTTACACAGTCGTCCTTTTTCCCCGTTCTCCTCCCACCTTTACACTTGCCGTGGCCGGCGTTCTCCGTGCGCAGCCACGCCCCCTTCCCCTTCTCCTCTTTGATCCACTCGTTTATCGTTTATCTCCGTGTCCGCTCCTTTATCATGTTTCTCTTCCCCACCAATGTCAAACCCAAAGCTTCTTGTGTTCACGATATCTTACTAAATCCCTACTGGTGACGTCACCTATTTCTTCGAACTACTGGTATATTCGTGTTATGTTCTTTAAATTCAAAATACACTTGCAATCTACCCCGCTAACCCTACAGCTGTCTTCCTGTCTCTCCTGGAACAAGGTAATCTCATCAATACTATAACCGGACTGCGCACGCTGCGTCGCCTCGCGTGTGATACGCCCCTCAACAGGAGGGCTTAACCAGCCAATTATCTTCCGTTTTGGGCAACTACGTAACTAGCCACCGCCCACAGGGAAACGTCATCTACCTATCGAGTTTCTTGCTCGAACAATAGGGAACCTCATCTACCTATCGAGTTTCTTGCTCGAACAATAGGGAACCTCATCTACTCATTGAATGATAAATGTCAAATCGTAGGAAACCACACACACCCACCCTCACACGTAGTCGCGATTTAGGCCAATCAGTGTCTTTCGAGCGGCTGCACGTGATGTTTTCGTGCCCCGCCCCCCTCTTTCGCGTAACGTTAGCTTTTTGTTGCGAGCGTCTGCACGTGTTGTTCTCGTGCCCTGCCCCCCTCTTTCGCGTAACGTTAGCCGCCTTCTCTCGCACTCAATTCACTACCATTCATTCCATTATCATCACTCAATTAAACCTTCACCCCACCTTTTTACAATACCTCCCTCCTCCCTTATTTACTTCCGCCCCCTCCCTCACAATTTCGCATTGCTTGTTGTGCGTGTCATGCTCACCAAGTTCCCTCGATGCAGGGCCGCTCGACTGCGTGCACCCCTCCAAGCGGCTCGCCACCTCCCCTCGTCTGGACCACGTCTGGACACTCGCCGACCGCGGGCGGGATACTTCTCAACCGGCTCCCGAGGGCCAATATCCGGATTGCGCTGTCCGGTCCTCTCGCAGCTCCGCGATGGTCCTGTAGTCCTCAGAAGGGGGCAACGGCAGAGGGGGCCGCGCCGCCGGGCCTCCCCGCAACGGGAGTGCCTGGAAAAATAAAAAATAAAAGTCGATCTTAAACAGATCTCAGCAGTGCCTCCAACTTGTCGGGGGGGATTCTGCCGGGGTCGGCCGGGCCGTCCGCAGACCTCCGGGCAGGGAGGCCCCAACTCCTCCCGTGTATATCTCGGATCGAGACAGAGTATGAGGCACACACAAGGAGCAAGGCAACTTCTGTCGTTTATTATGCAAACGGCAGGGATGGGTCAAGGAGCGCACGCGTTCGTCCTGACACACACACAATAGTGGGGCTCGCAGGCCCTTTTTACTACATTATGACGCGCTACTTGCGTCATTCCAAAAAGTTACCAAAAGAACCTATCGCCACTCTTGATTGGTTGCTCGAGTGGTGGGGTTAGTATAGTACGCCTATAGAGAATGATATTAGTGGTTAAGGTGTAGTCAGGTGGTATATCTGGGTTGTCCCTACAATTAGATACATAAGAATTGTTACATGAAGACCCCTGAGGATTGGCTAACGTTACTGACGTCTGAGATAAGAACCTCATGTTCTGATTGGTGCATCCGTGAGCTCCCCAGCCTGGGACCACCGTTGTTCCCAGCACACGGTGCACCTGTGGTTGCAACAGTGTTTCAATATGGGTACGTGCAGGCAATGTGAGGATTTATTCATAGGTGGGAGACTGACCGTTCCCACTGTAGCAGGTGTCCATTGAGCCTTTCAAGTGTGTCGGCCTGCGTCTCGTAGCGAGGTACCCAGACGCCTTTTCTCTCCTGGGTTTTGGCATCTCGTCAGGTTCGGCTTGGTCACGTGGGGAGGGACCGTGTTTGAGGCATAATTCTGCACAATTAATATTGTTTTTCCACTGTATGTCTGGTTTAATTTGCAGATATGATTTTAACATTGGTACGTGGAGTGCGAGGTTGCAACATCGTGCCTTTGAAGATTTGTTTCTTGACTGTGGGTTTGCAACAGTACGACCTTGGCTAGTTGCTCCACTGGGTTCTTTCTGCAGGCTCAGCAACCTGACTTTTGCTTTGTTAATGTCCACGGGAACTCTTGCTTGAGGCCTACTTGGGCCTGGTGCACGAGTAATCCATTTAGTGCATGGATGCTTTAGGTTATAGTGGCATACAGTTTCATGGCCAGTATCGTGTTTCCATTATATCTCTCATGATGGTAACGGGTTTCAAGAGAAGCGTGAGCAAGCGTTATAAATGAGCTCATGGTGCGTCTTGCGTTTCTGCATTCTGAAAGCCTATGTAAAAATAATAAAGATGCACGTCCGTGAATAAGCCTGTCGCCTACGTCAGAGCACTGAGTATGTTCTTCGTGTAGATTGGTGTGGAAATGTTCAGCGTGTATAATAGTTCAGCGGTGCTTCCCGTTATCTAGGTCGTCATGGCATCTCTAACGATGTGTAGATTTCAGTCTAGTTGGTCCGTGCCGCAGGTGTCGGCATGGCCAGTGCGGGCTGTTGGGCAGGCAGATGGACACATCCGTATGTTTCTGTACCAGGGTATTTGGTCATCTGGTAAATGGGCAAACTCTTCTCGTGGCGGGTGTCTGGGCCGCGACCCTCTAGGCCAAGCGCGAGAGGTGAAGGACGGGAGTCTGGTTTTCCATTCTCCCACTTCAGAAGGAGACTAGGTACATTTCATTGGTGGGTCTTCATCTATCCACCAGGACACTGGTGAGAGGCATACAGGTTCAGCTTTTGTGAGCCTTGTGGACAGGGAATACCGGGTCGGACTGAAGAGGCGGTTGCCTTCACATATGCGTATATCACCTCCATTGTACATTATGGGTTATCAAGGTGGCAAAGAAGAGGTTTTAGGAGGTCTGACGGGTCCCCTGTGCAGCATGCTGCACTGCTATCCCAACTAGTTGAAGTGTTAACCTTGTATGCCGAAATAGGTTTAGTTAAATGTGTTATGCATACTAACTGTAGTGATAGAATAGCTTTTGGGAATGATGTCGCAGACAAGGTGGCAAAGAAAGCATCATACTTACCATTTACAGATTCCCAGAATATGGAAACAGTGTCCAAGTATGTACAGTAACCAGCCCCATACACCACAGTCCCAGCACTTCAGATAATAGAGATGCAAGGGTGAGCCCTGAGAGAAGAATAGGAGCTCTGGAAGAAGATAGGATGTGTTCTCTCACCCATGGATTTGTAATGGAGGCTGAGGTTTATGAGGAAGGTAGCAATACCAGTAGAGCTGCTTCTTTTGACTCTAGATTTAAATGTCTTCGACCATTACTACAGGTTGCCTGGTAACATTGCATGTGGTGCATGCAGTTTTCACAAATTTTATAAAAATCCAAGTGAACGTTAATGACTCAGAGTTTTAGGGTATGAGGTTACTCTATCAAATGCATCGACACATCCCATGCAGTGTCACCTAGTCAATCTTGCAACATTTGTAACCGAACCAGTGAAACCTGAGGACATTGTTTATGATTGTGCCACTTTGAGGTAGAGGAGAAAGAGAGGATGAATGTTAAAGAGGATGCCTTGGAAGGAGACTGGGTACATTTCATTGGTGAGTTTTCATCTATCCACCAGGACACTGGTGAGAGGCATACAGGTTCAGCTTTTGTGAGCCTTGTGGACAGGGAATTATTCGACCGGGTCGGACTGAAGAGGCGGTTGCCTTCACATATGCGTATATCACCTCCATTGTACATTATGGGTTATCAAGGTGACAAAGAAGAGGTTTTAGGAGGTCTGACGGGTCCCCTGTGCAGCATGCTGCACTGCTATCCCAACTAGTTGAAGTGTTAACTTTGTCTGCCGAAATAGGTTTAGTTAAATGCGTTATGCATTCTAACTGTACTGATAGAATAGCTTTTGGGAATGATGCCGCAGACAAGGTGGCAAAGAAAGCATCATACTTACCATTTACAGATTCCCAGAAAGTGGAAACAGTGTCCAAGTATGTACAGTAACCAGCCCCGTACACCGCAGTCCCAGCACTTCAGACAATAGAGATGCAAGGGTGAGCCCTGAGAGAAGAATAGGAGCTCTGGAAGAAGATAGGATGTGTTCTCTCACCCACGGATTTGTTATGGAGGCAGAGGTTTATGAGGAAGGTAGCAATACCAGTAGAGCTGCTTCTTTTGACTCTAGAGCAACTACATTAGCTGTCGCGCACTTCTCAGAGCTCCAGGAGGAATGGTGTATTCCGAATCTACACAAATAGGTAAGTAGATTCATAGGGAACTGAGTAGTGTGCAAATAATTAAATCCTGGAAACACCATGAGGCCAGTAAGGGGAGTCTTGCCTATTCCCTTTGGGCCATTTGGGGAGCTCCACATAGACTTCATGGACATGATCACGAGGTGCAATAATTGCAATTGCTTTTCCATTCTCCCGGTGGCCTGAGGTTGGACTATGCGTACATCCTAAATCAACAGCAGGATTTCTGGTGAGAGATGTATTTCCATGTTGGGAAATTTGTGAGGTCTTCGAAAATTCAACAATGGAATACACTTTTTTAGGATCTTGTACTCAGAAATTACTTCACTTTTGGGAATCAAGCACAGGTTGTGCTCGGTTTATCACCCACAGGCCAACAGTATCGTGGAGAGCCTCAATGGGGTCCTTAAGGCCGGATGGCAAAATTGTGTAATGAGTTGAAAAAGTCTTGATTTAACTGTCTTCCCCTTTCACTGTATTATTTGAGAAATCAGCCAGGAAAAGACCATCTTTTGAGCCCCCATGAAATCATGATGGGCGTAGGCTACACACACATCTCTCACCTGCACGTTTGGCATCATACACAGACACAAGACAGCAGAGGTTCTAGGAGAAGAGCTTAGGGAGTATCTTATGGCTTTAACTAAAAGTGTTAAGATTATATCTTCACAGGGCTGTGTCTTCTCACCAAAAGACAACATAAGAAAATGGCAGGAAAACTGACAATCAATGCAAGACACAGCTGCTCCCGGGAGACCGCATCTTCTGCAAGATTTGGATACATATTTGTGCTTTCCCCAAAGGAAAACCGGCACTCCTCCACTGGCACAGAAGCAGGAGCAGGCATAAAGTTCAGTATGCCCTAAGGATCTGCCGCTCATTCTAGTAGAAAAGGACGGTGCAAATGAAGATCCGTAATTTGAATCCTTTTGTTTAGGAAAAGAAGAAATGTTTACATTTGTAAATTGTATTAAAATGTGTGCTTTTATGGTTTTCATGGTCCTCTTGTCATCATGTCTAAAGATGACAACAAGTGTAAATATAGAAGGTTCAAATGTATCTAGTTATGTGGAACTTGAAGATGTATTGTCAAGAGGAAAAATAAATGTTGATATTGATTTTCTGAATAATGGGGATGATGAACTAAATCCCACAACAAATGTGCATGGTTTCTCAGTGGATAATACATGGTATAGCCATATGAGGAAGGATGGGAGAGTGAGATCAGTAGGATATTGCTACATATGTCTCTCATTCCCCATGCATCTGGTGCCCCCAGGGTGTTTATCCCAAATGAGGTAGAAGTAGCAGATGCACTATGCTTACTGCACCTAGCATTTTGCAGGGTCCAAGGGCAGATTAAAGGGCTATCGGTTAGGGCCTCAATCATACCTATCGATGAAGACTGTTCAGTTGCAGAACATAAAGAGCAGAAAAACATACAGTGTATCCTTAGAGACCAATTGAGTCTAGAAGGGGCTATATTTTGTTTATTAGATGGAAACAAGGTGTGAAGAGTTTCAGAGCTGGAGGAATGAGGGGTGGCATGAATAAAACAAAAATGTGGGACTGTATTGTGAAATTACGTGCAGAATCTGACGTGGCTCAAGGAGCCAGAAAAACCTGCTAAGATACAGGTACTTACCCTTTTTTCTCTATGTTTTAGAGACAATTGCAAGGTGCTGGTTGACACAAATGGAAACTGCAGTTGCACGCTTCGCATCGCTTATCTGGGTGGAGGTACAGCTGCCCTTCTGGACAATTTTCAGACCTTTGGATCAAAGGCCCATAGGCAGTTGCCTCCAGCCTGGCGAGGTGTGTGTAGCTTCTCTACCCTCCACGTGCCAGTTTGCATCATCCCTGAGGAGCACCTGGTCCTGGCCCATCCAATGCACAAGGTAACATCTGTCCCCCCTCGTTGTCCACTGTGCCTCTTGTGTTCACTTCATCTTACATGGACACACCAATAACTTTGTTCAACAACGAGAATCAGGAACTATTGCAATGAAGCAGACGGTCCAATGACCTTTCAGAGGCATCATCAAAAGCTTTAATGTACAGTCCTGATCAATATCAGCGGTTTAGTCATACTGAGACTTTCTTTTCCTCTCTTCTGGCCTCCAAGCAGCTGCAAATGCAAAGTATCTCCAGGTGAGCAGATATGAACTACTATTTACTAACATGTCTGAATCAGCGTTTAGTGCCATTGAGGAAAAGTTACACGCACTGAGGTTAATGACTTTGCAGAATTGCTACATTCTCGACCTCCTGACAGCAATGGAGGGAGGAGTGTGTCAAAGAATTGTGAGTACTTGCTGCACGTCTGTGCCTCCCAATGACACAGAGAATGGTACCCTAACACAAACTATCAGTGCCTTGGATAAACTGATGATTTGTGGTTTGAGTCTCTCTTCTCTTGGGTACTATACTGGATGAGTCTCACTGTGAAGATCATGTTATGTATTTTTGTCTTTTTTGTTATTCTTTTCTGTTCCTGTCAAATGCTTTTATGATGTTATTCTGCTCAGGTACTGGAAGCAGCTGCCATGATGTGATGACTGTGATCCTCTTCAAAGCTAGTACCACCACCACTTCATCTCAAATTGGTAATCAGACTGAAGCTGTTTTGATGCCCTCACCTAGCCGTGATAATTGTGTGGAGCAGTGGGTAGATTCTGGACATGGTGAGGAGACGAGTTGGGGTTGTTCAGAGGAGGAGCATGGCCATATTGGAACCGGTATGAGGGATGATTGTAGGGTTGTTCCCCAAGAATAGGATTATGATTTGTTAAGGTTTTAGCTAAAGGGGGTGTTGGGGAGGTCAGGAAGGGTCCCCACTAGCACAAGGGGTTCATGTTGCGTGTGCCATATTGATGATTAGGGGTGCAGCAAACTGGGCGCGATGTTGCAATTTCCTATGCATCTAGTGTAGTTAATTATGGATGGGATATGTTACTTTTAGTGTTACTTTTTTTAAACATTTGATAGATATCAGATTTTTACTCACGTATAAAGATAACATGTTAAAACCACCAAGTGTAACATGAAGACGATTCACACACGGGGTGCTATGAAGTACGTAGAAACTGGGAGATAAAGTGGGTTTTAAAGTACATGAGATGAGGGGGCCCGTAGTGAAAATCCTCTGGTAAAGAAGGAATCATATTTAATAGACATACACACAGAGGAATATACAAAAGAAGTTTATATAAATCTGCATGTGGTGGAGTTGTATTAATTTATTTGGATTTTGCAGCTAGCAGTTATGCAATGAATTTCAGGTATCTGGGAGGTTCTGGCTTTGCAAGCTTTGCAGTTGATGGAGAAATATAGTACATCAGTCATCGAACAGGACGCATTGGTTTATGGTTTAGTAGTTCTGCAAGGAACAGATGTAATCTTTCCTATTGCAATGAAGTTGTGCAGAGGGGTTTGCCCATTTGTTTGAGCCAGCAGTAGATATGGGGTGAGAGGGCACCCAATGCCATGGTGTCTTGTACTAAATTTTATTCTCACCATCGAATAAGAGGCCACACATGTTGGAATGGTAGTCATATACATTATAATGACTTAGAGGAGCCTGTAAATTGGGGCAGATGAGATAGCAATCGATAGTTCAAAGAGAACCTGTTTGCTCAGCTTTTCCTTACGTGCTAAGATATCCGTGCGACTCATGTACAATAACATGTAAGGTTAAAAGGGCTTAGGGCACTTGTTACTAGTAATTAGTTATTTTTGTATGTGAATGTTTTATTATGTTATATTATGTCATGATGTCATGCCCTGCCCATGGACGAATCTCGAGAAAGGGTGGGCTATGATCTGAAGATGGTAGTAAAGATTGCTGATGAACAATAAGAATGAAAGGAATGAAGAAAGATGGAACTTCTTTGTGTATGCCTGTCCAATCGTGTGTGAGGGGTGGGTTGTAATAAAGTATCTGGGAGTGTTTTAACTATTGCAAAATGTATAAAACGTATCAACTGATGTGGTTCGTTGAGGCTTGGGTTAGTTTGGTACCACAGTTCCATCTAACTGCTCACTGGACGATTGTACAGTAAACTTGCTTTATGTACAAAACCTGCGTCAATTCCTCAGATGGTGGCCCCACTTGGGTTGAAGTAATTAGGGGTCTGCCCCCCACACATGACACACTGCCTGGCACATCTTGTAACATGTATGACAAGAGGGCAATTTCATGGTGCAAGGGCCTCTATGTAATGGGTGACGAAAAAAGATTCCCCACTCGAATATAATTTTATAAAGGAAGTGTCAAGGATGAGAGATGTTAAAACACAACACAAGGTAATAATTATATATTATCAGACCCGAAAAGAAGAGAAATGATAAGAGGAGATTGGAAATTCTTAAATTGTAACAACAAACAAGGAAAAGAAATTGCTGGATTTTGGTATAGGGTCTTGTTACAAATAGAAGGACAGATAATTACCCCCAGAAGGGTGGATACCTATAGATACTTATAGAGCAACCACAGACGATTTTTAACAAGGTAAACAAAGAGTGCCTTCGAACATGGACTAAATACACTAGAATGCTCACTTGGGTAGAGAATGAAGCAGGCCCACTACACATACCCCCTCGATGAATGCCTCTCTATGCATAAGAAATACAGGTACAATAAAAGTAGGAGAAAATAAATGGTGCAAAAAGACATATGATTTACCATGGGATGAAGTATGGCAGTATTAATGGACCACTATTGGGCTTGTTGTTCAAGGGGCTTTATGAAGCTCCCTCTGTATTTGGGCGATCTGTGTTCCATAGTAACATTAGGAACACCAGCTCTAGTAGTACCCCAGAGCAAAACACTAATTGGCCACTTCCCCCGAATGAATGCACACCTAAGAAATAAAAGGTCTCTAACCCCCACTCACAGTAAATGACAACTATTTCTCTGTTAATTCAGAAGTGGCCTTGATTGAAGTGGCATATCAACACAAATTGTTCAATAGAGCAACTACATTCTTTAAGCCTTTCTTTGACAGTGGGTTCCAAACCAGCATAAATGCAAAATGGTTGAAAATAACCAGGTGGGAGCTGTTGCAGACGGTAAATGCAACAAGAGCTTTAATGCCATTAAGGAAGAGTTGTGAGCATTGCGGCTCATGACTCTCCAAAATAGGTACATCCTTGATTTAAAAACAGACATGGCGGCGTGCAAAAATTGGGCCACCTTGCTGCACGTACACACCTACCAACGATGGAGAACATAGAACCTTCACAGAGGTCATAGCCACCTTAACAGAATTGCACACAAAGATGGTGGCAGAGGTAGATGAGCCTGAAAACAATGGTTGGTTCAGTTACCTGTTCTCATGGATGCGATCCTGGCTGGCTAATGCATTCAAAATATGAATAGCAATAGCAGTGCTGATACTCTATGCTTTAGGCATGCTAAGAATGGAAATAAATGGATGCAAAAAGGCTGACAAAGGTGAAATTGGAATGGGGATAGTAATAGACCTGAAAGCTCCTGTACATGAGCTTACCTAAACAGACATCCTACTCCTTGCTCAAGTGAAGGAAAGCCCTATTACCCTTCCAGGATCAAAATGTACTTATCCCCAGGACCCTCACATTTACAATGGACGATGGGTATTCTGCAATTTCAATGGGGAGTGCTGCTATATGACCTGGAATGTGGATGAGCACATAGGACGTGTAGGCAACCTGAGGGGGTGACTAAAATATGGACTCCCAAGGTACCTTATGTGGGCAAGGGCACTGAAGGGGGTGTGGTCGAGGTCTCAAAAAGAGGGCGAATGTTCAGAGGTAAATGAATACATCATTCATAGCTGCTGCCCTTCCCATACCCCAATATGGCATAGGTGAGAAACTGTATCCCAGGCAGGTAAAGCAGGAAATGGACTTAACCAAACCAAAATGGCGAGAATAAGCAAACTCACTGTGAACTGACATGCATGCAATAGGCATGAAGCAAATATTCATTCACCATGAAAATACAGACACTAGGTCAAATATGCATTCATACACAAAGAATATTTCTTGTAACCATAAAGACATGAAGAACATAACATTAGCAATGTATAAGCTGAATACAACACGAATGACACACATATATAGCTCACTAACATAGAAACGCAACAGTACTGAGCAGTCATCTTTTTCACAATGGAAGCAGCAGCACACATTGAAATTAACAAAATGCCTCGAGGCCTCATAAAAAACTCAAACTGCTGTAAATACTGAAATACGACCCGTGTAGGGCACACACAGGACCTGCTCGGACCCAGTCAAGGTTACTGAGAAAATTGGGAGCGTCTGGACAGCTTCGAGAGAACATGAGACAATAATTCCCAAGGATCAAGACATATTTTCCTGAGAATAATTAAAGAACAACCAGCCGTTGAATGCCAGGTGCAGATTAATGGTATGCTAAAATGTTCATAAGGAATCGATCGATAAAGTACCTAGAAGCCAAGAAAAGAATAACACTTATACTTATATTAGCTAAATACACAATAAGTGCAGGGTGAAATAATTCAAAATGCGATCCTCTCACACGTGACACATAATTGAAGAACACAGTCTATTCATTAGCCCCGGACACTGATCGGGCCCATGCCTCGACTCACCACTTATTCTCAGAATTGAGGAGCCTTACAAGGTTAATTACAAAGAAGTTGCTTTGGTTTATGGCCTATGAATAAGGGACAGTATGCTTTTTACTTGAAAGGTCAGCATTTCTTGTGCCTCTCGCCCCCTGCTCCCATCTGGCTCATGTGTTGACGACCTGTCAATGTCCCAAGGTTGGTCAGTAAGATGCCATCCAATGAAAACCCCCAATCTTAGGTTGCCCAGTGCATGTTGTACTAACCAATCAAATATTGTAGAGATTACATGTATTCACTATTATCAATTTGGAGGTGGTCTCAGGTGGAGCCATCAGATATGTAACGTCCAATTAGAAGACTAAACCCTATCTAATACATATATAGTCAATTCCCCTAACCAATCCCTTTATCCTGTAGGTTTTTGTAACTAACATTGTAGTACATCAATAGTGACGTGTTTTTGATTCGAAATGTGCTGATTTGCATGAGAGCTTTGAGAGATGCGAGAACTAAATGTGTGTATGCTGTCCTTGCTTTGTGTTGGATAGTGAATAAAACAGGTTTTGCTTATCATTTTGACTATTTCCATTATTGAGTGCAGGTTTTCCCATCCTCCCATTTCTGCTTAAACCGGGGTTTCACAGACCATCTTAACAGGACTCGGAAGACACAGACAGCAGCACTGCACAGACGGTCTGAAGTCCACTCCCGACCGTCTCCTGTTCTATCTGTGCTGCATTGTGCCTAGTCTGTGCTTCTAGCCAGTTCGACTGTACAGACTACAGGCCAGTACAGGCCTCCATTCCCTGCCTGGATGGACCCTGGCCTGTGCTGTCTGAGCTGGTCCAAGCACGGCAGGGAATGGAGGCCTGGTATCCTCCTGTCCTGTTTCTGGTTCTCTTCTCTGTCTCTCTGTGCAGCTTTGCTGCTGCCTGTGTCCTCCGAGTCCTCTAAGAAGATTCGGAGGACACAGAGAACAGCACTGCACTGTCTGCACATCTCACGTTTGCCGCTACCACTTTGTGGGACAAAACGATGGTCATCTCCTTCTCAAGGCAACAGAATCACTGTGTCTGTCTTATGCTGTGGTGCACTCCAGGGGAGGCCCACCATTTGTCTCTTGGCAGTGCATGCAGCTTCGATACTTTCCAGAATCACCGGCAGTGAGGTCCAGAGGGATGCTCTGTCACTTAACGCACTGCAGTTCTCTGCTTGTATCCGAGGATGGAAACTGTGCTGGGTGATTGTTCAATAGCAACCCACTCTAAAACTGTATTAAATCTACCCAAAACTAGACAGTTCTACAGAATTTAAATGGGTAAGTAAGAGCTAAGTAAACAGCAACATAATATGGAATGCTTCCTTCAGCAGAATAACTAAACGGTATAATGGGTCTGGGGGTTGCAGGGAATTCCATCTTTTATAGGATTGTGGTGGCAAAACCACAGCATTTTTGCCGCAATCTTTTGTATTCACAGCCATTTTTTACATGATTTTAAGACATTGAACCATTTATTGTGGGGTAGACTCGGGAGGATAGCACAGGGGCAACGTGCTCGCCTTGGAAGCAAGATGGTATGGACAACATGGGTCCGATTCCCGGGTTGGCACTTAGAAACCTCTGGGTATTAAGCACGTTATAAATAACCTATCATATCATATCATATCATATCATATCATAGACTGCTTCTGATAGTGAAGGTGTGGAGTTCTGGCATCACACAGCCTTTCACAAAACTGCACAGGGTGGCTGCCTGAGAGGCAAACTGTGGCAGGTCCCAGAGAGCAAGCACGGTACGAGCCTTTACAGAGGAGTTTTGATAGAGAAGCCCACATTCTCTTACTGGGCACTAGGAATGAACAAGACTCCAAAGTGGTGCAGGAGCTTGGTGGGAGGATGCAATGGTGGAGAGGGTAATGGGGCCTTTGGGTAAAGTGACTCTATACCTGTATCTCTGGATGAAAGTTCTGATGAGGGGCCAGCTGAGATCCCGTTAGAGTGAACTTCCAAGAATCCACAGAAGAGAAGATCATTTATAGGGCTGAGAATCCATTGAACTGCAATGCTTTGGCATGACATTTTGTATTGGGCCTCTTTGATAAAGCCAGCATGATCAGTGTTATTATGTAACCAGACTGGCATTTTGGTGCATCCGATCTGGACATGTTTTGACACCGTTGAATGAATTTATGACCGTAAAGCCAACTGGAGTATATATGGGGATACTGCCATATTTTGGCAGAACAAACCTGGACATGTTTTTTTATAGTATCATTATTAGCATTATGCGTAAAACATACATGAGTATATTCTTATATGGGGATACTAGGGTATATTGGTGCAGTCAGCATGGAACTGTATGGGCATAGCCAGCGTGAAAATGTATGAAATGTTTTATACTGTCACATATTGTGGGCAAAAGTGTCATGAAAACATGTTGAAGAAATGCTCCTGTGCAGTGTAGATGACTACCCTCTATTGGATTTTTTCATGAGTTACCCTACAAAACCAATTGTATATTGTTTGGCTTTTCCCCTAATTTTTCTAAAAGGTGTGCTCTAAAATGTCCCATTTTAACCCATTACTTTAAAAAATGTCTTGAGGGAGAAACCCCTGAGCCCGTCATTGATTGGTTTGGGCTCCCTTGCTACACTTGATTGGTATGACTTATCTGGAAAAAATACTTACACCCCTCCACTTAAAAAAGTCACCAGCCGCCACTGGTAAATTATACTGTTGGTTACTCCGTACCATGCTTGGGTATTAAAAGCGATTGAAATTCAATACAAATACAAATATAATACAAAATAATGCAATAGGTATGTTTTCTCTTAGGTGAGTGTTTTTATCTGCTGAACTGTATTAAATGCCATAGTCCTAAAGCCTTTTATTGGTGGGGGGAGGAGTGGGAGGAGTGGGAGTTTGGATGAAACAGAACAGAGTCTGGGTCAACTGATATTTTCTATGGGCGTGGATGCGCCACAGGAAATGCAGTCTACTGTGACCAGATATGCGTAGCACCCCTTAACAAGCACACAGTGCAACTGATGTCACTTCTGGTGGTGTCACTTCCGGTGACACCAGGTTGGGTGACGTCCCTTCCGATGACATCACATTCCATGGCTATGCTAATGAGTCCACCCACTTCTTTTTTTAGGACTTGGCCCCCGCTGGGCCCTCACACTTCTACGATAGAGTTGGGTAGGTATGGGTTTTCGAGAGTGGGGGTAGGGTGGGTGAGGGTAGAGTGAGTCGGGGAAGGGTGGGTGGCTTGGGGTAGAGCGAGCAGTTGGTTGGTAGATGCTAGGAAAGATTTCATAATTGTATGTAATTTTGCCTCCATGTGAACACCCCCAAACTTTTTGCTGCTGTTTAGACATCATTGACTGACTTTGCCAGAGACGCACAGCCTTCAGCTGCACTCTTCTGGGCTTTCGCTTACTTTTTATGGGGAAACTGACATGCCCTTAAGACAGTCAGTACTGGGAGACTTTGTTTCCCTTAGTCTTTTTCCCATGTTGCAACTTTTGTGCAACATGTAACAAGTCTACAATGTATCTTAAGATACATCACACTTGGGTCTATAGTCATTTTCCACAGGCCCTATAAACTCTTGTTGGACTTTTTATGAACTGTGCACATGTGTCATGGATAGGACTGGTGGCAGCTATCTTTTCACATTATTTTTAACCCTTTCCTGCCATGTTAACAGCGTTAACCGCGTTTGGCACAAATAGGTGGCCTGGCTCCATAATGGCCATGCCACAAGGTTCTTTGTCCTGTCCTTTGGCCAACGTACCCCTTCACCTTCCCCAGGACGAGTCGACCCGAGTTAGTCCTTATTTGGTCATGCACTTTCCTGCAAAACCCAATGCTTTCATGGGCTTCTGCACGCCTTGTGTGTGTGCCTCCAGGATGTGGGCTGGAACGTCTGAGTCAAATACACATCCTGGGTGCCAGAGAGTCTGGAGTGCCATGCATGACTGGGACCACCGTGGTCCGTGATTGGTCCACATATGGAGTGTGTGTTTGTGAGCAGATCTCCCATTGGGTCCTCTTCGTTTTGGTGCGATGGGAACTTTGGATAAGAGGAGGCAAAACACACCCATACCATGTCGATCTCCTGAGTTCACACTGAACAAAGGATAGGATCCAAGTATCCACCAACTATGAAGCTGAGTCGAGGAATCGTTGGTGACCCGCTGGAAGGTTTGGCACCCTGAGCCGCTGTCGTCCGGTGGGACCCCTCTGCATCTGGTCGTCCTAGAACGTCTGCGAAGATGCTTCGACCCATTGGAATAGTGGGACCAACTATTCTCGGCACCTTCACCAAACAAAACCTGCAAGTAAGCTTTCTCGGAAGTGTCCCTGGGCCAACCAGTGTGCTGACTAGCTTATGCAGGACCTTTGCTCTGTCTCCGCCATCGTTTCGAGGAGGCCCTCAAAACTTGGTATACTGCTAGCTCTATGTCCCCGGCACCCTCACACTGAATTACGTACACTTGGCATTACCAGGTATGAAGTGAGACGAGTGCGCCAGGACTGGAGTAAACGCGGTTACCATGTTGCCCGGCCGCTGCAACGTCTTTTGCAAGTACGCTGAATTTTTGCACCCTCTTGACCCTGAAACCTGCTGCAGTGAAACTGGGTAAATTCATCCACCTGGAGAGGAGAAATCACCACTGTCCCATTTGGGAATCATCACTGTATCTCAGGAACTGAAAGCCGCAGGGACGTCATTTTGTTCGCATTCGAACCTGCAACCCGAGTGGACTGAACTGGCGAAGTTTGGATCCAAGTGCGCCTGGCACCGGTGAGTATTTACAACACAAACTGGTCGCCCCTTGTGCCAAGGGCTCCTTTTACGCACGAGTGGCCCCTGGGGGCCCCTCTCCTTTCCACTGCTAGTGCAAACTAGCGACTCCATCCCACACTCTGGAACTGCCTTCAAGTGGAGGTCCTCCTTGAATAGTGGGAATCTGCTCTTCATCGCCTCATCCACCTTCCTGAGCTGCTAGAGACCCCTAAAGAGACCCTCTTTTGCCCATTGGAACAACTATGTGTGCTTGCATTGCATGTACTATTGAGCACAAGGCTCCTCTCTTAGTTAGGTGTCTTGTCGATGTCGAAAGGCCCTAAATACTATCTGCACTGCCTGTTTCCTTCCCCTCTATGTTGTCGACATATTTCGTGCATTTAACCCCTTTAGACCCAATGGTCTTGTATATACATTGTATTGATAGTGTTGTGTTGGTTTACTTAGTGTTACTGTGATTCTTTTGATATGGTCGATGTTACAAAGGCCTTGTAATAAATGTGTCAATATTTTTGATATAACACCTGTCTGGAGTAATTTGTAAGTGTCCTTGCTGTGTGTGCTCATTGAGGTCCTTCAGTCACCCTCACCCCTCCTGAGACCTAGGGCCTCATTACAAGGTGGGTGGTAAGGGTTTAACGGTGCCGGTAAAAGCGCCTGAGCTGTTAACCCCTTACCGCCCTATTGCGAGGTCTGCTCACGGAACCCGCTAAGGACGCCTGGTTTTACCAGGCGTCCTTAGCGGGTCCCATGAGCAGCCCAGCATGCTAACAATGGGCCCGTCATTAACGGGCCTGTTGTTAGTATGCTCCCCATTCCCATTGAGCCCTATGGGGGATCGAATGGGGATGGTCTGGCTCCAGGTTCCCTGAATGGGGAAATACCAGGCCCTCCAAGGTCGGGATGGCCCGGTATTTCCCCATTCGGGGAACCCGGACCCGAGTTTGGAGGCAGCCATGCCCTTATTCAGGGCATGGCTGCCTCCAAACTCGTAATGAGGCCCCTAGTCTTGGCCGCCTGCCATAGCTACCCTAATTGGTCTGGCTTGTCTGGAGGTTACCCTGTTCCAAGAAACTAGGCTGGCTTTCTGAACCTCTGCCGTCCAGGTCAGAGGTCAGAAATCCATCTTAACAGTAGAGAGAGTGGGGACTGGGGGTAGGGTGGGTGGGGCAGAGAGATTGGTGGGTGGCATAGGGTGCGTGGGGAAGAGAGAATGGGGATAGGATGGGTGGGGATAGATAGAGTGGGCAGAGAGTGAGGGTAGGGTGGGTGGGGGTAGAGAGAAATGGGGAATCTACACTTACCTCACCCCTTCCCTTTTCAATAGAATCAAAGGCCTTTAGAAATGCAGCACCCCGGTGTGCGACCTAGCCCTTTTTGAATGGGTGTGCCCTTTGATTCCTGTTCCCAGGCCAGCTCCCTGTGGAGTGGCTGTCCCTGGGGAAAGGGTGTTACTTGCCCTTATGAAAGAACAAAGAGATGCAATCCTCTAAGGCTACAGTCCTGCCAATGTGCAGTTGGAGCTTTGTCTGCAACAAATACACATAACACTTGCACCGCTGAACTGGGCCCAACAGGCTGACACGTGTCATATCACTTTAATGTGGCTGGGATAACTATAAGAGGGTGTTAGCCCATTTGTTAGTTTATAATCGATTGAATGGTACATTTGGCCGAATTCGGAAAGTACCATTCGATCGATTATAAAAAATACTGAACATGTGAAGCAGGGGTGGTGTGGATGTCTCCCTCTCCCCATGTTTTGGATTTTTGGCCTTGAGGGTTTGCGGAGGTGTTCCCCGCTTCCTCAAAATGGGAGGTGGGGGGACCAAAAAAAAGAGAAAAAGAAAAGGGGACCCTGCTGCATCAGATCCGACCCACGTTAGAGGGACAGATCAGAAGCTGCAGGGAAGCAGAGACGAGCATGGAGGTAATTTGGGCAGGATCATTTTAGTTTAATAGTTAGCATTAAATGTATTTAGCAGTACAACTGGCATTTTAAATTGCTTTATGCATTGTTAATTGTATTTTTTTATATGCGAACAATCCGCTAATTCGAGCAGACGATTTGCAGTCTGTTCTCTGCGAACAAACCTCATACGAACAAGCAACCCCAATCCCTTTAAGAGATGCTTGCCACCATACCCTAACTCAGGCATGGCTTATATTTATAGTTTACCATGCCACCCGGACAGGATCCTCAGAGTCAGGCAGTTTTTGGAACATATCTTAAATGCAGCCCCTGCGCTGCAGAGGCTTGGCTGTCATTGCAGCTGTCAAGAGGGCACATGTCACCTTTGAACCTGCTCTGTGCCACTGATGGAGCAAGCGCTGCGAATACGGATACGGATGCAGTTGGCACAAGTACACACTATTCTTTTGGCATGGAGGGAAATCTGATCAACAGAATTATCAGCATCATTTTAGTTATTTATTAATAATGAGGTTCAACATAAAACTAGCCCATCTTGTGTTTAACAACTTTCATTTCTGGCTGCCTGACATACTCTTTCACGTGCAGCTGGTTTCTGGAGTTCTAAAGTAGAGTGTTTCCCTCCCTGACATGGTGGCCTGAGTGTCAGCTGCGAGGCCAGGGCAGGGCTAAGTAACCTGGGCAACACAAGGGTCCTCTAGTGCCACTCCGGGAAGTTGAGCCACACCTTTCCAACAGCAAGGGCATCAAACAGAGTTGTATATTAGCCCCCTCACTCATTTACAATATGTATAAAGCTGTTTTGGAGGCAACAGTGGACGTCCTTACTATGCAGGGGTTTAAGGTACGATATGATACGAAAGGTCATTTATAACACGCTTAATACCCAGAGGTTTCTAAGCGCAGACCCGGTCGAACCTGTGTTGCCCTGTATCGTCTTGCTTCCAAGGCGAGCACGTTGCCCCTGCGCTATCCTCCCGAGACGTTATTCCTCTATGTAGATGCCCCCATCTTAATTTCAAGAAATGGAAATGTGTTACAGGCTCAGCTTGATGCTTTGGGACTATTCTATGACCTGAACCAACACAAATACAATCAAAGATCTTGGTGTTCAAAGGTAATAAAAAGAGAAAGGTTTTCACAATTGGTAAGGATAATTGCCGGCAGTCTTTACCTTTCCCCTTTCATGGCAGTGCTATCTCAAACACGGCAACATGGGTGCAGTGGAGTAACTATGCTGACATTGTTGGTGGGGACATGGCATCTAAATGAAAGGGGCCCTTGCCAAATGACTGGGACACAATCGTGTGCCACAAAAGTTGGGACAAACACCCTTGTCCCCCCTAAAATTACGCCCATGCATGGGTGCCCCACATAAAAACAGTAATCGAGAAGTCATTGACAGGCACCAACAGAATAGGGCGCTTTGTGAGGAGAAATGGAAATAAGGTGACATTGAATTTGGATCAGGTTACGAAAGTTAAAATTAGACAAGTTTTAGCATATGGGGCAGAACTCTGGGGCCTTGATCTAAATACAAAACAGTACAGCATTTGTGAAAGAAAATTATGAAAAAAAACCCTGTAGCTCGCTTCATATTTCCCATCCTGTTCACTAGTTGTCGGGAGTGACCCATTTGGCAAGCGAGTAGGGAAAACGACCGTCAAAAACACCATCACGAGGTCAAGCTAGATGATAAACAAGCATTGGCAAAGCCAAACGTTTTGGTTTTTGTGTAGGCATATGAAAGCATTTGTTGTCATGGTACTACCGGACCATAATACTGCAATAGCTGGACATTGTGTGGGTACCTGAGCATATGCTAGTTGTGCATGACAAATGCCTATAAACAAGCCAAAACTGCTGACTTTGCCAATGCTTGTTTTTAACAGGACTTCAGATGTAACGATACACATTCTCCTTATAAATCAAGTGTTTAGAGGCATTCTTGGTTGAGACATTTGTGTTACACAAATAGCTTTGTATAGCTGCAACAAACCCATTAACTTTCAAAAGACTGCCTTAAAATGGCACTCCCTTTTTATGTTATGGGGGTTTGAAAACAGCAAGACAAACACCCTTCTACCTGCAAAGTCATAGTAGAATAGTCCATTTCAGCAAAAACACCACACATGCACAGTGCCACCTAGACGCCAGCACTGACATTTCACCTGCATATCAAAGCCACCGAGCAATCTATATCGGTATGCAAATTAATTTAAAAGCTTTCTTTTTGTTTTATATGAGTAAATAATGATTGTCTTATATGGAAGTGCTATTTTATACAAAGTTTTGTAAACCTTAGAGCGGCATCTCTCAAGGATGCAACAACCAACCACATAACACGGGCAAGCCCATAACAGAACAATGGCTGATGTTACTGCTTGATAGAGGTAGATCAAAGTGCCCCCACCGGCTTGCGTTTTGGGTGGGAAGGGGCAGGTAACGCATGAATATGGCCAGAGGGATTAGCATGTCATGGGGCAGGCAATGGGTGGGTAAATTCCCAAACACACCCACAGGCTATGCACCCCACCTCACGTGTCATTTCGCTCCTATCTTTACTTCCAGTTTCATCTTATATGCTACGATTTTACCATCCCCTAAAAAGAAAAGTGGCTACTTGCTTTTAATACCATTCGGCAGCTGAGAATGGCTCTCCCAGGATGCTTTGTGCTTAGGAAAACATCAGCCACATGTGTGGAATAATAAACGCTTCTGATGGCAAGGCCAGATAGCCCTGTAAGATCCTACTAAGGGTCTGAAAAATGCAAAGACTGAAAGCAAAGCGCAACCCCGAATACGTTTGGGTTAAGTGGAATAACGAAGTGAATGGGCCTCCACACAGCGACTTGCAGATATGGGAACGACTATGTGCAATAATGTACCTTTCTTTAAAGGATACGTTGATGCAGAGGACTAATGATCAATGGGCGATGTTTCAACACTCAGTGTGCATGTTGTTACTAGAAATGTACACAATTAAAAAGGGGAACCTTGTGATCTGTACATAAATGACTTAATTGGAGTGATTCACATGTTAGTTACATTGGTATTATAACCAGTTTTACATTTTTGACGAATGGTGAAGATGTTACTGAATATTTAGGTGGTAAAGAAATGTACGTCATGTTGTTTCATCAAAATCAGTTTCTGTTATTCAGATTTCAAACATTTTACTTCAGAAAGGTCACGTTTCGTTCAGAAGTGAGCTCAATGAATTCAAGAGGCCAAGTAGTGATGATCAATGATAGCAGTTCTCTACCAACGAGGTGCCATTGGCTTAAGTGGCCGGCAGTGTGATCATCCTGGCAGTGCCCTGTCCAGGTAAACCAGCACCAATGCATTGGCATAGTAACAAAACATGAGGCCAGGCCAGACACGACGCAGTTGTGGCGAGTGCCACCCGCATGCAGAGCAGAGCAAAACTGTGTGTCTTTCGACCTGGGCCCAGTGTGTTGGGTGGGTTTTAGACCCTTGGGATCTTCATAGTCGTCTTGAGCACGTCTTTCCACTAAACAAGTCATTTTGCAGAATGCGGAATTAATGTGAAATCTTTGCAGCCTGGTGTGCGCTTCCCAACAGGTATGCCAGGACCTGCCACTTGGTGTGCGCTTCCCATCAGGTATGCCAGGACCTGCCACTTGGTGTGCGCTTCCCAACAGGTATGCCAGCACCTACCACCTGGCGTGCGCTTCCCACCATGTATGCCAGCACCTACCACCTGCCGTTTGCTTGCCAACAGGTATGCCAGCAGCTACCACCTGGTGTGCGTTTCCCAACAGGTATTCCAGCACCTACCAACTGGTGTGTGCTTAATAGGTGTGCGCTTCCCAACAGGTATGCCAGCACCTACCACCTGGTGTGCACTTCCCAATAGGTATGCCAGCAGCTACCACCTGCCATGCGCTTCCCAACAGGTATGCCAGCACCTACCACCTGGTGTGCGCTTCCCACCATGTATGCCAGCACCTAACACCTGCCGTTTGCTTGCCAACAGGTATGCCAGCACCTACCACCTAGTGTGTGCTTGACAACAGGTATGCTAGCACCTGCCAACTTGTGTGCGCTTCCCAACAGGTATGCCAGCAGCTACCACCTGGCGTGTGCTTCCCAACAGGTATGCCAGCACATACCACCTGGTCTGTGCTTGGTAGGTGTGCATTTCCCAACAGGTATGCCAGCAACTACCACCTGGTCTGTGCTTGGTAGGTGTGCATTTCCCAACAGGTATGCCAGCAACTACCACCTGGTGCGCGCTTCCCAGCTTCCCAACAGGTATGCCAGCAGCTACCATCTGGCGTGCGCTTCCCAACAGGTATGCCAGGACCTGCCACTTGGTGTGCGCTTCCCAACAGGTATGCCAGCACCTACCACCTGGCGTGCGCTTCCCACCATGTATGCCAGCACCTACCACCTGCCGTTTGCTTGCCAACAGGTATGCCAGCAGCTACCACCTGGTGTGCGTTTCCCAACAGGTATTCCAGCACCTACCAACTGGTGTGTGCTTAATAGGTGTGCGCTTCCCAACAGGTATGCCAGCACCTACCACCTGTTGTGCACTTCCCAATAGGTATGCCAGCAGCTACCACCTGCCATGCGCTTCCCAACAGGTATGCCAGCACCTACCACCTGGTGTGCGCTTCCCACCATGTATGCCAGCACCTACCACCTGCCGTTTGCTTGCCAACAGGTATGCCAGCACCTACCACCTAGTGTGTGCTTGACAACAGGTATGCTAGCACCTGCCCCCTTGTGTGCGCTTCCCAACAGGTATGCCGGCAGCTACCACCTGGCGTGTGCTTCCCAACAGGTATGCCAGCACATACCACCTGGTCTGTGCTTGGTAGGTGTGCATTTCCCAACAGGTATGCCAGCAACTACCACCTGGTCTGTGCTTGGTAGGTGTGCATTTCCCAACAGGTATGCCAGCAACTACCACCTGGTGCGCGCTTCCCAGCTTCCCAACAGGTATGCCAGCAGCTACCATCTGGCGTGCGCTTCCCAACAGGTATGCCAGGACCTGCCACTTGGTGTGCGCTTCCCAACAGGTATGCCAGCACCTACCACCTGGCGTGCGCTTCCCACCATGTATGCCAGCACCTACCACCTGCCGTTTGCTTGCCAACAGGTATGCCAGCAGCTACCGCCTGGTGTGCGTTTCCCAACAGGTATTCCAGCACCTACCAACTGGTGTGTGCTTAATAGGTGTGCGCTTCCCAACAGGTATGCCAGCACCTACCACCTGGTGTGCACTTCCCAATAGGTATGCCAGCAGCTACCACCTGCCATGCGCTTCCCAACAGGTATGCCAGCACCTACCACCTGGTGTGCACTTCCCAATAGGTATGCCAGCAGCTACCACCTGGCATGCGCTTCCCAACAGGTATGCCAGTAGCTACCACCTGGCATGCACTTCCCAACAGGTATGCCAGCACCTACCACCTGATGTGTGCTTGGTAGGTGTGCGCTTCCAACAAGTATGCCAGAATTTACCATATGGTGTGCCCCTCCCAACATGTATGCCAGCGCCTACCACTGGTGTGCACTTCCTAACAGGTATGCCTGCACCTACCACATGGTGTGCGCTTCTCAACATGTATGCCAGCGCCTATCACTGGTATGCACTTCCTAACAGGTATGCCAGCACCTACCACCTGGTGTGTGCTTCTCAACACGTATGCCAGCACCTACAATCTGGTATGCGCTTCCCAACACGTATGCCAGCACACACCATGATTAAGTCAAAGCGCTTCCAAGTGAAGGTCCGTTTTGACATTTTAATAACACCAATAGCAAGGAGCCTCGTTCTGCTTAAGATAATCCGTCTACATATTTAATTTTGGCTTATATTTGCATAATCACATAGATAGGCCCTCCGATGCTGTTTTTTTATCAATACATCAGCTGAACTTGGTCAGGCCATTTTTATTACATCAGTTGCCGTTATCAGCTGCAAATAAGACATTACATCTCAGGAGACTGCTTTGAAGTAACGCGGAATAAAGAATGAAGTTACTGTTTAACAGAGGCAGCTCCAAGAGATTCCAGTGGAATGTGTTTCAGGGTTAAAACGGCCATAAAGACTAGCATGGTCAGAGGTAACCAATGCGTGGGTAAATCACCAAACAGCACCCGCAGTCTGTGTGTTTCTCCTCACAGGCCATCTCTCTCCTATCTTCACTTACTAGGGCAGTAGTGTCAGGCTTATAGGCAGCTCCTTTAGGGTCACCTAATTGCCAAAACTAAAAACCTGGTGGACAAGAGAGCACATTTATTTATTTATAACACACTTAATACCCAGAGTTTTCTAAGCACGGACCCAGGGATTGAACTTGTGTTGCGACGTGTCATTTTGCTTCCAAGGCGAGCACTTTGCCCCTGAGCTATCCTCCTGAGACTTCAAGTAGCATCAGATCTGCCTACAACAACGGTACAACTTTTAGGGGTTTCATGTGATTATAACGTATTCAATTACAGAGAAGGCTTTAATAACAAAACTTTTATAACGAAAAATATTTATTTTTAAAATGTTTTCTTACCCCAACCCCCTCCTCACCCATTTTAACCACATACCCCCCATAAACATTTAAAACAAAAATTCGATATAATTGCATTATTACTGTGTCTTTATTAAAGTAATTCTCTGTTTTGTATTCGATATTATCACTGCATACCCATGTTAGGCTGTCTGAAGGGGATGCATATCTCAAGCCAGGTGAGGTTCTTGCTAAAGGTCCAATTAAACATCCTGAAACGAGCGCAGAATGAGGGAATCAAGCCCGGAAAAGAAAGGAGAGGGAAAACTCTCCATGAAATGAGTGTCCCACTCCTCAGTCCAATTTGGAGACCTAGATTGATATAAAGGAGACGATAATGTTTGTGATGGCCCGAGTTACAACATGATGACATTTCAAACCTCATTAGCAAAATGTATGCAGTGCAGACGTAAACAGCATGACATATTGATGCATTTCTTGCTGCTGTGCCCCGGATACAGAGAATTGTGAAGGAGAACATTGGCCGGCTTTTCCATTTTTCTACCACTACAGGCGTTATATTTCTTTCTGTCCTTTATCATCTGCTGCTCCCAGGCATCTGCATCTGTTATTCATTGTGCTGCAGCAGGCAGAGCAACCGCCACTGTCTGCAGCTGTCTGCACGCGGAAAGAAGGCTCTGGGATCAAAGCGAAAGCCATAAAAAGAGGACTAGATGTAAGAGAAGGCCATAAAAAGAGGACTAGATTTGTAGGCGTTCCAAGCATAAATGTTTACACAATCTGGTGCATAGGAAGCCCAGAGTTACCGTTACCGTCAACAAGGATAAACAAAGAGGGTGTGACGAGCCAGTATATCCTCAGATGCTTGCAGCTTGTGAATTCTTTCATTGGAGGGTCGTAAATATTTTTTTACAAATATTTGCAAATGATTATGGGCATCAAGAAAGCACCAGTAAGCCATTGTGGCCTTCCAGGGAGGTCCCCCACTAAGACACTTTTTAAAATATTAGATTCAAATGTGGCATTGTACTGCATATTTTTTCTGAAAGATTGGGTAAAAAGCCATGCAATTAACAAACGGTTTCGGAAGGCATCACATGAAAAGTACAATGGATATCATGTCAAAAGAGGAGCATTTTCCAATGCATTTGCATGCTAGTCGTGCCCGGTAATGTTATTGTGCCACAAGATGTCAATGCTGTAGTTGTTAACATATGCCACTGCTTCCACATATGATCACACTCCTGTTAATGTTGCCCATGATACAAGTATTGACACTGCAATAAGACACATCCTTGCGGCATTGCCAATATCTAGTAGTACTGACACGTTATTATGGCTTTGACAATAATGCCAGTAATGGCATTTAATTTACATTTACAACATTAAAATGGTATACTACTGTTTGCTTTTCCTGTAATGCAATCATGTCAATGTAAGAAAACATGTAAGGAGATAAATGGCAAAGCTGACTCTGCCAATAAAGTCCAGTATCGCCATGTAAGAATACACTTGCATTGGCTTCGACCATAAAGCCATAATGCCACAGTAAGAAAACGTGCCCATGCACTCATGTTTGCTTTGCCCATAATGCCAGCAACACCACTGTGAGAACATACGCCCATGCTAGCTGTGACAATGTATGCTAGTATTCCCACATAAGAGCACTGGTTGCTCTGTCTATAATGTCAGTAATACCCCTATAAGAAAACATTTCAATGCTGTCTGCCCTAATGCAAAACATGTCCATGCTGCATCAGTAACCCTGCATAAGAGCACTTCTGTTCAAAATGAGCTATTCACAAAGGAAAAATAAATGTAAAATGTCAAACATACATACATAAAATACCTGCTAAGTAGAAAGAGTATCAAAAACAGACAATAAACAAGACACATTTTACATTTACAATATTAAAATGGTACACTACTGTATGCTTTTCCGGTAATGCAATCATGTCAATGTAAGAAAACATGTCCATGCAGCCTCCAAAGTTCCAATGCCAGCACTAGCACCTAGTACCCTTCCAATATGGCACCTGTCATTTTCACCAGCCCTTCTCCCCTCGACCAGCACACACATAACACATACATACTACACGTACACACACACCTGCAGACCGTGGAAATGGCAGCGGTGCATGGTATTAATCAACGTAACATAGCACACACACCTACCTGCGCATACACACTACACCCATTGACACAAACACATATTGAAATGCAGACACACACAATCTCTCGGATGCATGCACTTATACATACATAAATAAAAACATACACTACTTACTTGCTCACTGCCACATCAGCTCTGGGCTCGCACCACTACACATATTGCTGACCCAGAAGGCCCAACACATGCCTTTGAATGGAGAAATCAGACAGGTGCAAGTTAATGCCACACAGGGTTCTTCTCGTTGCATTGTTTGGCTCAGCCTGGAGATTTGTCAGTGCCCCACAAGCTACCTACTAATTCAAAACAATCTACACCATATGTGCTGAGCCCTTAGTGTATCATTCCAAATTAAATTAAATGTACTTTGCGCTGGACTCACCCCTGCACAGCACTATGCTTTATGGGGAGGAAGGCTAGCCCAGGGGCAATGAGTTTGTCTTGGAAGAAGAACAAACAAAGTGTAAAACAGGAACGAATCCCGATCCTGCGCTTAGAAGCCACTCACTGGTATAAGCGTATTATAAAAGAACAATTATAATTATCACTATTTTACCCAGTGGCCATAACCCTACTTGCGAACAGAAACAAGTGGCTCACCAACGTAGCCGTCCAACATTAACATCTGATAATCCTCGGGCACTTCAACATCTGGTGTGAAGAAGAAAACGCAAACGCCTACAAAAATTGCTTAATCGAGCAACTAAAGACAATGAAACTACACCAGTTGGTGAAAGGAGCACCACACACAGCGGGACACATACTTGATGCAATATTCGCCAACAAAAACCTTATCACCACTGCACACCAATACAAATACTGTGGAGCGACCACCTCATCATTCCATTTGTGATCATGCTACCAACTAAAGCAGCCAAGCAGCCCAAAAAACTTCCAACTATCACAGAAAGAAGCTGGAAGACCATCAAAACTAGCAATTTAAAAGAATAACTTGATCTCACAAAAGCAAAACCACTAACCTGGACGAAGCCGATGTCAATGGAAAAACAGAGCTAGTTCACAAATGGATCGCTGAAACAATCGATGGCATCTCCCCTGAAAAACCTTTCACCCCATCATGAAAGAGAGCAATGGTAAAATGGTGTAGCCCCCTGCTCAGTGCCATGAAAAGGAACAAGAAGCTTGAGTTAGAATAGAGGAAAGAATACGACCGGGCAAAAAGATCACAATATCAACGACAAATACGATTTTACAAAAAGGAAATTCAAAAGGCCAAAAAGAAATACTATAACAACAGAATCAGCAAAGCCGCCAGCACCCAAAAAGAACTGTTCAACATCATAAACGAAATGAGGAACCCACTGGGATGCTACAGCACTCCGGTACCTTCACAGAAACTATGCAACGACCTTATGGACCACTTCCAAAATAAAATCAGCAACATCCATCGAATCATGCAAAGCAGACCAGTCAACACACACACCCCACCCCACCAACCGTGGAGCCACAGAATAAACTCCAAAGCTTCCCTCAAATATCAGTAGAGACATTCGTCGAGCTGGTAAGACATAGCAATAAAGCAGGCTCCCCCATGCACCCCTGTCCTCCAGACATCTACAAATCAATCCACACATAGGGAGCACTGCTGGAATGCTACAGAAATCTCTTTTACCTATCACTTGCAACAGGAAAGATACTGCAGTCATTCAATTCGGCACACATCAAGGACACAGCAGGCAACGTGGAAGACCTCGCTAACTACAGACCTATTTCAAGCATTCTCTACCCAGCAAAACATCTAAAAAGCTACGTCTACAAACTAGCATAGGAACATGCAGAAAGACACTTGTTGCTGGACCAGCCACAAGTCGGCTTCAGGGAAGCAAGAGGGACATAAACGGCACTCCTGTCTATCTTGCATGACCTAAACACAAACGCAGACTCCAACACAAACTCTGCCCTGATACTACTCGACCTCTCAGCAGCGTTCAACACAGTCAGTCATGCCATCCTCATCAAGAGATTAAAATGAATTAGAATAACCGACCTAACCCTACTCTGGATTAAATCATTCTACATTCTACATTTAACAATTAGAATGGAAACTGGATGAAACCCTTCAAATCCGCTCCACGGGACACCAACTGTGGAGATCATCCCTATCCTCACTGCTCTCCAATGTCTACTTGACACCATTAATCAAGCTCATCAAAAGACAAAGCCTTACGTGCCACAACTACACAGATGACACACAAATCATCTATAAAATCAAAGATGCACAAGAAGAGAACACAACACTGGAAGAATGTCTCAAAGAACTCTGCTACTGGAAGAACACAAACACTCTCAAACGCAACCCAGGCAAGACAGAAATCATGGTTATATCCAAAATCCTGAAAAATAACCTTTATATCCAATGGCCCACAGAACCAGGAACAATGCACACAACATTGAAAATAGTAAAAAACCTTGGAACCTTAATGGATAACACACTAACATTAGAACCATAAGTAAGCACAATAAAAAGAAATGGTTCTTCCTCCTACACTTGATAAAAAGAATCCTACCATTCCTGTCCATCACTCATAAAACACTGACCATCATTGCCCTCATCAAGTCCAGAATTGACTATGTAAACAGTCTTTACCTCGGAATGCTGGGAAACCTGCTGAAAAAACGGAAACATATTCAAAATGCATCGGCCAGACTTCTCCTTAAACTATCTTGAAGGGACCACATCACCCCAGGGCTAGAAATGTTACACTGGCTGCCAATCATACAATGAATCCTGTTCAAAATGATGTGCATACTACACAGAACAATCCACGGCCAAGGAGCAGAATTCCTACATAAGAAAATAACCATTTACTGACCGACAAAAAGATTGAGATCAAGCAACGACATCCACCCTGAACAAAACTTGGAGCATCCTTGTTTCTCTCACCTGGCAGCAAAAACATGGTACTCACTTCCGAGCGAAATACGCAATACAAAGGATCACCTAAAATGCAGAAAACTACTCAAAACCTGGCTCTTCACCTCAGAACCAGATGAAAACAACTAGAAAGACAAAGATACCAATGGAAATAGAACACGCCACAAAAACAAGTGCACATGGCACAAAGTATCTGGGGAGGGAGGGAGGGATTCATCCTCTCAGAAACCAAACCTCTCATTAGGCAAGGCAAAGGGACAGGCACCCTAGCTGCAGATGAGGGAGCATTAACAATACCTAGCACACAACAAGACAGGGAGTGCCTATGATTTGGAGGGAGGGGACCCCGCCCTTGGAGCTCAGGGGGGCGATGGCAGGCACACCCCATTGACTACCTAGGAGCAACCCAAAACTTACAGTTTGCGACCCAGGGGTGGGGAGAGGCCCTCACCACCTTCACACACATACAGATAACTAGACATTTAAAGAGACATTCCACTGCCTCATGTAAAACGTGGAACCCGGCGAGTGACCCACCATGGAACACTGAAGCAGACTGCATGGGCAGGGACACCTAACACAGATGTCTGAAGCAACAAAGTACCCCACTAACCCATCCGCTTAAACCTCAACTCTCTGCATACACCTTTCACATGCTAAGCAAACACAACCACTTCCTTACACAGCAAACTACACACACTTCAAAACATTGCAACTACAAAACAAACCACACATAATCTTGCACAACAGCACATCCAAGTCTACCGATCTGTAAACCGCACACAAGCTCAGGGAACGGCGTTAACCGAACTGAAGCTGTCAACAGGACATCACAACTCTTGCTCTACCTGTGTCTCGCTGTAGCTTACTAACCCATTTTACCCACTTACCTTTCACATCTGCCAGAGCGCCAGGAGACCAATCAAGTGGTGATAGTGTATGGTATAAATGTCCTTTAAGATTAACTATTATTATAAAGGAAGCAACATTAAAGCAAGTGTAACCCTGAATGTGCCTTTTTTTGAAGCTCATAAACTGAGATCAAAATCACTCTACAGGACTGACAATTTTGTAAGGTTTAGGCAATATGAAATTAGATTCCCAGGATCACACCATGGTTAAGAGGAGAAGCTGGGATTCACACCCACTCTGCAATGCCTGCACTAAACCACTTTCTTTTCAAGTTCTTACCATGAAATAAAATAATCCCATCTTATAGAACTGACTTATATACAAATCACATAACTCAAAATTAACATACTTACAACAAAAACTTTCTAGAAGCATATTATGCAATATGTGAATGATTGTACCTTCATTGGGCCTCAAAGCAAGTTCGGCAGTTTGCCGCTGACCTCGTAACACCATTCCTGCTGCCTGACATCCCGGTGCCACCGGGACATTACAAGTCGCGGCGTCCCAAGATGTCAAGTGGTGGGAACTGGAGTTCCCCAATCCCCTGGAGTCCAATCGGTCCAATCGGACTCCAGGGGAATGAGGACAAGGAAGCACTGGCACTGTTGCTAACAGTGCTTCCATGTGAAAAATGCCTGTAGGGGCCGGTACTCCCGGCAGGTCCGACCTGCCAGGAAATCCGGCCCCTGCAGGCATTCTCGCAGTCCGGAAAGGGTGCCGGTACGTTGCTACCGGCACCCTTATTTCCGAACTGCTAGACTTAGAATGTGGCCCATTGGCTCCATCCTCAAGGGAAGTATATTTGTATCAGCATACTAATTGATGTGATCTTAAAATATTTCACCTGAGTTTCTCTTTTGTATAATAAATCTTTAAATATGCCCAAAACAAAGGCTTGTGAACTTATTTACGTGCAGATAAACCTTTGAATTGTACAGAAAGCAAACTGTGTTGCGTGTCAAATAAGCAGACCTTAAAAAAAATGCTTGCCAGAGGTATGTGATATCTACTCTGCTCTCTTCTGTCTAGAACCCTTTCCACTCAATTGTCCCACATCAAAACATAAATCAAGTAATGGGTTAAACAATGGCACCAGCATGTGAGAAGGCAACCTTTTCATAGAAGACATTTGTCCAGGATCACTGTATCATCTGCTGGGAAAGCAAGGATACAAGGATGACAGCTTTGGTTTCACAGTCTTGAATTTGGATACCTAATCACCTCTCCTAACTAACACTTTATGCTCATCATTGGAGAAAGCCGCCTAGGTTTCACAACTCCCCATTTGAGCAAACCATTTTCTAGACCATTAATTTACCAATGGTATGTTAGTTTCTATAGCAACTGCTATCTGGTGCAGGTACATATGTGATATCAGCACCTGTTGTGCTACAAAACAAAGCAAATATACATGATATGATATGGCATTTATAACGCGGGTATACACAAGTGTTTCAAGGCGTGACAAGGCAAGCATAGGGAAACAGAGGGAAGACAGAGACAACGATCTTACTAGGCCAGGTGACATTGAGATTGTGCAAGTGCAGGGGAGGGTGGAAAGGGAAAAGAGTAGGGAGAATCAGGAGGGGACAGTGCAGTACATCGGATAAACAGTAAAATAAATAAGACAGTAAATAAAGACAATAAATAAAAGGTGCGGCCACTGGTGGCAAGTGTAAGGGTAAGTGCAGACATCAGGTGTCAAGTGCTGGTAGGGGGCTGTAGGGCTACAGAGACAGACCCGAGTGCAAGGGTTGCCAGTGGGGCAGTGCAGCTGTGCAACTGGTGGGGAGGGGACCTGGGCCCGAGATCAGAGGGTAGGTAGGTAACCAGTGCAGTTTCAGTTTCAGCCAGGAGATCAGCAGGGGAGAGGAGGAGGGAAAGCAGAAGCAAAGAGGAAGGTCTTGAAGTGCTTCCGGAACCAGAGATAGTTCTCCTCAAGTTTCAGAGAGGCAGGGAGGCTGTTCCAGAGGGAGTCCCCAGCAGAAGAAAGAGATCTACCACCAACTCGTTGCTTGGAGAAGTGACTGACACTGAGGGGGTTGGAGGCGGATGAGCAAAGAGATTGAGAAGGAAGATATTTAGGAAGAGAGAGTGGTATTGAGGCCCCAGGCCCCAGAATGCATTGTGGACAATCCTCACAGTCCTGTTTTGGATGAGT
This sequence comes from Ambystoma mexicanum, assembly GCF_040938575.1. Classification (NCBI taxonomy): domain Eukaryota; kingdom Metazoa; phylum Chordata; class Amphibia; order Caudata; family Ambystomatidae; genus Ambystoma; species Ambystoma mexicanum. The sequence continues at coordinate 261,863,804 of NC_090921.1, read as the reverse complement.
TGCAGAGGGTGGAGAGTAGAGGCAGGTAGATTTAGAAAGAGGCTGTTGCAGTAGTCCAGCGTAGAGAGAACCAGAGCTCTGGAGACAGTGAGCTTCTGGGGGAAGCAGAGGAAAGGAAGAATACCTCTGAGGATGTGCAGCTGGTAGTGTGACTTCTTCTAGATATCAGAGATGTGAGGAGAGAAGGAGAGTGTGGAGTCGAAGATGACCCCATAGTTTTTAGCCTCACAGGTGGGAGCAGGAAGAGAGCCAAGAGAGGCCGGCCGGAGATTGACAGGAAAGGAGGGAGCCGCTGTGCCGATTAGGAGAATCTCGGTCTTACTGGCATTAAGGCAGAGATCATTCGTGGCACACCACTCCTGGATAGCAGACAGACAGGCAGAGATGAGAGAAGGAGAAGAGGTGGCGGAAAGGAGCCTGTTAATGAGTTGAGTGTCATCCACATAGCACTGAAAGTTGGGGCAGAGAGCGGCAATGCGGTGGGCAAGATGTTCCAGGTATTGGTTGAACAACCAGGGAAAGAGGTTAGACCCCTGGGGAATACCACAGGTAGAGATAGAGATAGAGGAGAGGAAGGACCCATGTTGAACCTCGGGGGGATGATGATCGGAGACGAAAGAAGTCTGTCAAGCCAAGCCCTGATCGGTGAAACCCACGTTATCATGGAGACGGTTGAGAAGGATGGCATGGTTGAATGTGTCAAAGGCAGAAGAGAGATCAAGTAGGATGAGGACAGAGGGGGTGTTGGAATCAAGGTTGGAGAGCAGGTCTTCACTTATGTTCGAGAGAGCAGTTTCTGTGCTTCTGGCAGCTCTGAAGCCAGACTGATGGTCATGGAGACAACAAACAGATTCCGTGTGAAAATTAAGCTGAGAGATGGCCAGCTTTTCCAGGAGCTTGCCCAGGAAAGGAGTGATTGTGATCGGGCGATATTTAGCCAGGCAGGAAGAGTCGGCAGAGGGTTTCTTAAGAAGAGGGTGAACAAGGGAGTGTTTCAGGGAGAGGGGAAGACTCCAGTGGCAAAGGAGTGGTTGCAGAAAGCCGGGGCCAGGGTGTCAATTTGGTACTTGCTGGTTTTGGAGGAAAAGGGGTGAACCTGTTTTGACGAGACTTTCATAGATCTAGAAACCTTATCTGGGGAGAACAGGGGAAAGGCAGAGAAGGAGGGAGGAGAGGTGGCTGAAGAAGGGCCAGAGGAGGAGCAGGGAGTAGAGGCAAGAGGGAAGAGGAAGAGAGAGAGGACAGGGTGTCCTGAGTTTTAGAGATGAAATGAGAAGCCAGTACTATGTAGAGGGCCTGAGAGGGGACAGGAGAGGTAGAGACTGCAGCAGGATTGGCCAGCTCCTTGCAGATTTTAAAGAGTTTGTCCGAGTTGTTAGATGCCGCAGAGACACATGCTTGGATGTGGGCTCTCTTCTTGGTGAGGACAGTGAGCCGGTATTGCCTTTGGATCAGGCGGCAAGCCAGTTTGTCGGAGGATGTACTGGAAGCACTCCATTTCCTCTCAGCCACCCAGCACTGGTGTTTAAGGGTGACAACGTCTGAATCGTACCAAGAGTTGCACTTGGCTTTGGGCTTCAAGCGGATCCTCATGATAGGGGCGAGAACATCGAGAGTATCAGATATAGCAGAGTGGAGCATGGAAAGGGCTGTGTCTGGGTGTGAGTCAGCCTAGGGGGGAGGAGTGGGTGAGAAAGTGGTGGCAAAAGCCTCTAATGACACACGCTTCATGGGTCGGATAACTGAGAATGTAGGTGGCAGTGCTGGAGTTGGCTTGGCCTCAGGGGTAGAGAGGGTAAGCTGCGAGGAAAGGAGAAAGTGATCACTCCAAGAGAGAGGAGTGGTGAGAGGGATTGAAAGGGAAAGGTCAGAAGAGATCGGAACATCCATAGTGTGCCCTGCAGAGTGAGTCAGGCCAGTGGGGAGAATAAAGAGTGAGAGAGAATCACAGAGGTCAGGAAAGAGTCCAGAGGAAGGACAGGAAGCATCCATATGGATGTTAAAGTCTCCAAGAAGGAGGAGTTCAGTGGTCGAGACCAGGAGGGAAGATGAGAGGTCCGCCCACTCAGAGAGGAAGGAGGAGATCTGACCAGGTGGCCGACAGATGGTAGCCACAGTAAGGGAATGTCCAGAAGAGAGAGAGCCTGTAGACAAGTCATTCAAAAGATGAGTAGGCCTGCATAGGAATGACAGAGGCAGGAATCCACTCAGGGAAGATCAGGGCTACACCACCCACAGAGTGGTAGGCTCTAGGCGCAGAGAGGATCTTGTAGCCGTCAGGGAGCAGAGTGTCAAAGCTTGAGACAGAGTTGGCCGTGAACCATGTCTCAGTGAGACCGAGGACATTGAGGTCAAGTTCCTCTAAGAGGCGGCAGATGTCAGAGGAGTGATCGACAGCGAAGCAAGAGTTTAGAGTGGCAATATGGAGAAGGTTGCCGTCCTTGTAAGACTTCCGGGGAGGGTAAAAATCAGCGGTACGCCCTGCAGAGGTAGAGAAGAAGCCCAAGGGGGAGCATAAGAGGAAGCAGGAGATGGCAAGGTAGCCAAGGAGGAGACAGCAGGGGAGGCAAGGAAGATGTAGAGGGAAGAGAGAGGAAAGCAGGAGAAGGAAGGAAATTGAAGCGTCTATCAAAGAGAAGAAGGTTGGCTTGAGGGCCTTGGACCAAGACGGTACCATTCAAGTAAACATTAATGATGACCTTGGAGGAGTGGAAGGAGGCCAGGAAGGCCTCCCAACAGGTGCCACCATTGATGGGAGAAGAAGAGAAAGGAGAGAGCACAGAGACCATATGTAGAGTCCATAGGTTTGGCGAGGAAACGACAAAGAGAATGTCGGTGAGGATTTGCCTAGAGAAAGCACTGAAATAGGTATTAGAAATAGGGAGGCCTGGGTTGGAGACCAGGATGTCCTTTTTAAACTTCTTCCTACCAGATTTAGTGAGGAGAGCAGGATAGTCAATAGAGATGCAGTTAGAAAAGGTATGAGAGACAGAGAGCACCATAGAGTAGGTAGGGAGAGGAGAGAAGAGGAAGGGTGTGGGAGAGGATGGGGAGGGGGTGGGGAGATACACTAGGGTAGGACACAGGGAGGGGCGCAAGCAGATGAGACAGAGTGAGACGAGACAAAAGTAGACAATTGGACAAGATGACAGGAGCTTAGATAATAGCAGAAAGTTTGCTACATGAATGTTTTGCTATGAGGCAAAAACCACAGAATGGCACTACTTTCACAATGCAATTGAAATACCGGAGAAAACACATCTAAGTCTGTGGTTCTTCTATGTGTGCAGTTATTCAGGGTAGAGTGAAGGCACTATTCCTACCCCGGGCCACTCCTACCTTACTTAGTCACTGCTGGTTGAGGGCTGGCCACTGGCTTCCCCTGCTGTCACCTACAGACACAATATGGAGCCGCCTCTGTAGAAGCCGCCCTTTGCCTTGGGGCCCTTAGCCAAATAGGCTGCCAGGCAGAGGGCTAACCTTGGGAGGGGAGTATATGTACAGAAGTGGCCAATCAAGGGGAGGTGGGCGGGCTGGGATGCGGCAGTATGGAGGCAGAGGGGAAACAGCAATGCCCGGATAATGAAGTGCATGGGCAGCAACAAGGAGCCTTAAAACAACGGCCTACACAGTTACACAGGGCCCAGGCGGGTCCAAAGCAAATTCACCTCACCCACAGCTCCAGGAATGGATAATGAGAGCTCAGTGCAGTGTGCTGAAAGACACTAAGCAAGGCATAAACCTCAGATATGGGAAAGACTGAGTCACCTTGCTTGAATTTGATATTGCAGATCTCTGAAATGAGTGCTTAACACATAGAGTTATCTTCTGCATCATCGTGTCACTCAAATTTATCAATATGCATTTCAGCTTTGGCTATTGCATGATACTAATTGAAATGATATTTTTATAAAGATCATTTCCAAAAAGATCTATTTAGAAAGACCGCTATGTGACCACGCAGAGCGGTCTTTCTAAATCGATCTGTCAGCCCCTACAATGCACACGAGTGTGCGCAGAGGCTGACAGGCACAGTGAGACATACGACGAGCCACAGGAGTGTCAGGTGAGTGTGTGTGCATGTCGTGGGTGTGCTGTGTGTGTTGTTGTGTGTGTGTGTGTGTGTGCATGTAAGATTTCGGGAAATTAACATGAATGTGTGTTTGCATTTGTATGCGGTGGGCTTGTGGGGGAGCGGGGTGACAAAGAGCGAAGGGGAGATCAGACAGTGAAATACCCTGAATTTTTTTTTTTTAAACTGTCTTTTATGTGCGACCTTTAGAAAGCGGAAAAATGACATGGAACCTATTGCACATGAATATTATAATTCCCACAGAAAGGTAAGAATGCTACAGGAGTTGTGCCGTAGTGAATGCACAAACTATATATACCACAGTGAACACAGAAAGCTTTTTGGGATGAATTGATCAGAGCAAAATGCACTTGTTAACAAAAAACAGAAAGTACGTTTAGAGCCTCAGCAGCATCCCATCAAATATCCTGACGGGTGATATTTAAGTTCAGTGAACAATGAGAACTGACTTCTTATGATCAGACAACTTCTGGGACTGCCCTCCAATGCACTGGGGTAACGGGGGTTCCCGCACCCTCTGCGGTGTGGGGGGCCCCACCACCACATGTGCTGGGAGGGGGCCCCCATTGGTTTGAAAAACATTATTTTTTTGTAATCACTCTGCTTTCATGAAGAAATGATTTCTGTTACAACGTAGCAGAGTGAAAGCAGAGTGATTACAAAAAGAAACAATTTTTTAAGTCTGAGGTCACACCCTACCCTATGACATGGAAGCCTCTAGGCTGGAGGCCTCCATGTCATGGGGTAGGGGGATACCTCAGACTTAAAAAATAAATAGTTTATTTTTGTAGTCACTCTCCCTTCATAAAGAAATTATTTCCATTATGGTTCGGTCCTTACCAGAAATAATTTCTTTATCAAGTCGGAAAGACTTCAAAAAGAAATAATTTATTTTTGAAGTAATAGGACTCCCCTCAACCCCATGACGCATGCATGTGTGAATGTATGGTGAAAGGGTGCACACTTAAATGTATAAGTGACTGCCTGTGTGAGTGTATGGGGAAAGGGTGCACAATTAAATGTATAGATGGCTGGGTGTGCGTGTCGAGTGTATGGTGAAATGGTGCACACTTAAATGTATGGGTGGCTGCCTGGGTGTGCCTATATGGTGAAAGGGTCCACACTTAAATGTATGGGTGGCTGGGTGTGCATGTTTGTGTATGGTGAATGGTGTATGTGCTTGTGTTCAGGGGTGCATTGAAGCATACATTTCAGTGGAGGGGTTGCTAACCATTCAAATGTTTGGGGAGGTCCTAACTTCACAGGTGGTGAGGGAGGGGAAAACGTATTCGTGTAGGGCATATGTATGAATTCTAAAGAGACTATTGTAATGCAGCTTCAATGTTACAAGCAGTTAACTCACTCATTTAAGTCTGAAAGCACCAATTTATGGACTGCTGTGAGAATAAGCAGTCTCCTGTCCCCTCTCTACCCTTCCAATCCCTTCCCTGGCATGCGAGTACTAAGCCCACATCAAGATTTCAATTGCCTAAAGAATTATGCATTTGAATGCAGGTACTAACAGTCAAATGCTTTACGTTAGTAATTGCTGGCCTTTGTTAACAGCGAAACCCAGGTGTCATTTAACATCTGTGTCCTGTTCTGTCCGGCAACAGCTCTGTAGGTCAGCCAGGTCGAGTCAACATAGTCCAAAATTTTAAGGGGGGGTTGTGGGGGAGGGCTGAAGCCCAGTCAGCTCAATGGTGTTGCACCACTACTCACAGCCCTATTGTTTCTCGTCCCAGTAATTGTGTATGAGGCACTTTGACTCATACACAAGTACTGGGATGAGGTAGTGGGACATGGAGGTAATGCCTCGCTTAGTGACCTGTAATCTTTTTTACGCCTAATCCCACTCTTTCTCATTCCAGTACTTACCTATGAGCAAGGAACCTCATACGTAAGCACTGGGACAAAGAAAAGGGATGTGGAGGTAAGTCTGGTCCGAGAAGCTGATTTTGGGGGTTCGGGCAGGGGTTTGTAGTGAGATTGGATGTGTGGCGGGTGGGACGGGGAATGTGTGTTAAACCATAATGTGCATCCATGTCCAGGCTAAGGAGGCACAATATGTGCTATTAGTGGCTAGTCTTTTCTAGTTATTTCTTAGTTTGGCTTGACTTTTTTTTGAACTGGCCATCTCTGATAAACCAGTCCTGCTAAGTGTAATTACCTGGCTGGACAGGACTGGTTCTGCCAGTCTAACCGTTTCTTACTGCAGCATTGTAAATTTTTCTGGGCATCTCTAATAAAATATCCATGATAAGTGTTATTGCTTCGACTGGCATTTTGGTGCAACCAGTCTAGGTATGTCTAAATGTGGCCTGCCATGCTTTACTGTAATATGTTAATACGTGTCTAAACTGGTCTACATTGGACAGGACATGTTTCTATTGTGGCATGGCATTTCCAATAACAAAGGGCCTCATTACGACCCAGGCGGTAAGTTACCGCCTGGGCCGTGACTTTACCACCATGGCGTAAACTATGTTTACGCCATGGTGGTTGGCGGATTTACCGCCCCATTCCAACCTTGGCGGGGCGGTAAATCCCCATTTTCCCATTTACCCTTCCCCATTCCCATTTTGCCCCATAGGGCATAATGGGAGTGGGGAAGGCGTTAATTACGCCACCGTAAATTACGGTGGCGTAATTAACTCCATGGTCCCTTAGCGCCATGGATTTTAACACCTGCTAAAAGCAGGTGTTAAAACCTCCATGGCGCTAAGGGACCTCGTACTCAGGCGGTAAGGGTCGGCGCTGTTTACGCCGCCGTAAAACCCTTACCGCCTGAGTCGTAATGAGGCCCAAAGCATTCATGTTCATGTGCACTGTTGGTGACTTGCATGTATTGGGTTTTTGGATTGGTGTTACCCCACAAAACAATTACAAACGCTCTGTCCTTTTGCCAATATTTCTCAGAAAGTGTGCTGCATAATGCATTAAAAGACATATTTATATCTTTCTCATAGTACAGCGTGTGGTGTACCCCTTCAGCAGCACATTTGTGCGTATTGCGCAAATGTGGTCATCTAAGCCGGCCCAGAGTGATGCGCGACCCATGATTTGTTGCCGAGTTGGGGGGGTGCCTCAGCATGGCTCACAGGGGGGCCCCCAAACCCTGTGTTCACCCCACTGCTCCAATGTTGGTGCCCCTTTTGGCCTCCCATAAAGAGTCTCTGGTGGGATGGCTTCCTGCTCAGGAGATGGCTCACGTGCGTTCTCCTTTTTGCCACATAGATCAGAAGATTCCGAATGTAACCAGACAGTTCTGTTCTTATGTGGTTGAAGTAGCGTGTCTGTCCAGGCTGGATGGTAAAACCAGTTGGTAAGCGTTGACTGAAGGATTGTGAGTCAGAATTCATAACATGTCCCATGTCAACAGTGAGAGGCACATTGAAGGCTGGTTTTAATTATTGGTTAACTCCTCCCTTTGAAGACAGCATACCAAAAAGGCTGCTTTTATTAGGTCAATTTGGTGAGGCCTTCAACGGGTGGGAAATGGCCATTTCAGGGGATTTATCCCCCCTCACCCTCAAACTCCACCCCCCGCCTATCCCTTGCAGCATTGGTCGGATTTACTTTTTATTGAGGACTTTCACCCCCAAACCTCCCATTTGCGCTCCACTCCTTACACCAGACACATAGACACATACTTACCTTCTTTCCATGCCGTGTCTTCTGGTCCGCTCTGAAGTTTGGCTTTCCAGCCCCTGCGCACACTTGTGTGTGGGGTGGGTCTGAGCCTTGGAGCTTCTCAGACTTATGTTTGCTGTCTAGTGTGCCCTCAATCATTAGCTCATGGGCAACAGGCAGTAAACGTATTTAATGCAAAGTAGGGCTTGTAGTTTTGATGTGCCATTATAAATGCAGCCCTAAGGCTAATATTGGAAAGTAAATGAGGGTGGTTGGGTAGATGTAAAGGGCAAGATTTTGTTTTGTAAAGCACCAGAGAACAAATAAGGCTTTGCCTCTACATTTGCAAAGCTAGACTATTGGCTGAGAATTCCCAATGTATCCACATCATGTCTGATATGCTGTATTGATAACAGTATTTGCGATTAGGTTTAAAGGTTGTTGGTAAGGTAATGCTATTTTATTTCTGTCAGAGATCATAGTTATGTATAAACGCCATGTCTTTTGAGGTTCAACAAAGCTTGGTTCTCTTATTTTGTCCTATATTTAACCGTAGTGCATCTGTGGCCAGGGTGAAGGGGATGTAGGGTGGTGGGGGGTGAGGAGGGAATGGGGGCGGGATTAATTTTTTCTGACTTCTTGTATTTCATTGGAAAGCCTGCTTGGACTCTGATGAGGGACTCTTCCCGTTAGGTAGCAATGTGGTGACCAGCGATTGTGCAGTAGGAGGGACCAATGACAGATTGACAGATTTGACACCTGGGACTGACAGTTCCTGAGGAGAATTTGTCTGGGAGCTGTAAGTGATTTCAATCTGGCACACACTCAAGTCACGCCCAGCATGTAGTGCGCAAATGAAACCCTTATTTATTTGAATCTATAAATTCAATATTCTGAACGATATACCACTCATATCACACCCTTCTCCCGAACCCCCCCCCCCCCGTCACACTGAACCAGGAATCAGGCTAGTTTGCAAAGGTAAATATTTATTTATGTAGTTAGAATTTATATCACAATATATTTTATTAGGTAACAACAATCACCAATGGGGTGACAGAACACTGAATAATGTCTTTAATGCACTAGGAGTTAAATAATGAGCACAACAATAATGCAGCATAGAAAAGAATACTGTTGTGTTGGTTTGGAACAGATAGCACTATGGTTAGAGGTTCCTCCTGCAGCATCCCTCAACCCACCAATAGGCAATTAAATAGATGTGAGGAGAGAGCAGGTACTCAGGAATAACACAAATCAAACAGAATATCGCTCCCACCTTCTCCCTTCAAACACAAGAGGAAAACAGAATTGACTTTTCAACTGTCAGGATGGCTTTGAAATTGTCTTTGGAATTGGCTGAGCAAAAACACCAAATGTGGTCAAAAATACTTAAATTATTATACATTCCTTTGGGAGCCACTTTGAACAGATGCAAACAATCACAAGCAATGATTTAGTCAGAAGAAAACATTTCAAATCTCAATGTCAAAGTAGGAAATCATTTAAAGCTAATTCACATGTGTAAAACCTTTCAGAAGGTCAAATCGCGGCAAACGTTTCCTTCTGCGATATTCTCTATAACGGGTGTTTCACACTGGGTTTTATGGATAGCTAAGGATGTTAGGTACAAGTAGGAGTTCAAATTTCGCGTCTATCATAAAAACGGAGGGAGTTACAGAGCTTTCATTAAAGGTCATTTTTGCAAAATAGGCGCGCGAATGGAAAACAGAAATTCGGGTTTAAAACTACAGATAGGTTTTCTTATACTATGTTAAGGACTATGTTAAGGACTACAAAAAAGGGAATGACACACAGGAATCTGTTATTCACGGCCGCTCATAACTATTCATGTATGATACTCTAGTTTCTGTTTGGTTTGGGAATTACTTTTCTTAATCAAATCAATAAGAAGTTAGGGTTTATTACACAGATGAGAGAATAGATATAGTTCTAGCAATTCTATGGTTCTGAATTAAAGATGGAATGAGTTTGAGATTGGGATCATACAATGCATATATATTATGGGTCACTGTTCTTCCTAATAATACTTACAGAATAAGTTATTAAATTGGACCGTCAGTTCTGGTCATGGTTTGGGTCTGTCAAGGAAGGACAACACATCAGGCGTGAGAATGGATCAGCTAGGTCGGTCACCGGATTTGCACAGGATCTGCCCTTCTTGTTTCTGACTATTTGAAATCAGCGGGATAGCGAGTTCCTCAGCCAAGCCTTGTGGTAGCAAGCCAGAGAGTTTCAGGATACTAGTTCAGAAGGCGTTCCCACACCACAGTGCTCCACTGGGTTGTGAGAATAAGTTTGAGGATTTAGGCCTTGCTGAAAGTAAATAGTTCTCCACTGCTTGGCAAGAGTCTTGGCATCTGGATCTGGTAGAATGTTAAAGCTGGATGTTGAATGCTGGAACAAAGTGCTTCTCCGGAATCAGGAAAGTGAGTGAATCAGTGAGTCCCTATGTGTTGTCAGCTGTCTCTATTTATCCTTTCAAATGACATCACAAAATGGGTGTATGGGCCGGCTTAACTAAGCTGCCCCAGGGAGCTGGGATTGGACCAGGACCTCATCTCCGCCTTGCATCTGAGTGATTGGTTGAAGGCCGGATGATGTCACATTTATGCTTTAGCTTTACAGTCCTTAGAAACCTCCCCTCAGCCACTAGTATCAAAATCAGATTTTATCCTAAATACATATTTCTACACTGGTCACTTCTACACAAATCACACACAAAGATTCCATATTTTATGTAGCATCTGTTCATCAAAATCCCGCAGCTGTGGGATCTTGTTTCACCTTTCTACAGGATTGTGTCCTTTTCGCCATGAACACAATTCCTAAACTTTTTGCAAATTTTCACAAATGTGTGTGTTTAGCATAGGGATGTGTGTGCACATTTTCACAATTCTAGTATTAATACAGTTCACATAAAACTACATATATTGCCATTTCTGTCCAGAATATGTTACACAGTTCTACTGCCTCTTAAAACGTGCAGCCAGAAATTTGACTAACAACTCTCTCCTTTTTATATTTTTCATCACTTTGAATCACAAGTTATGAGTCTCTAGAAATTGTTCATTGTTCATTCTTAATAGCAAATGGTCCGCCCCTTTGTCTCTCCCTTGAGTCCAGGAACAGCCCCCTCCTTTGGGGAGCAGTTTAGGAGCCATTCACACATCTGTTTCCTGGGCTGAAGGATCTGCCATTGTTCATTCTCTTTCTGTAGAGAAGAGTCTGGCCGAACCCACAATTATCATCTATCAGTGAGTTTCTGCTGAGAGGATTTCCCTCCCATTGGGAGAAACCTGTTTTTACACTTCTTGCAGCTCAGCCAGGCTAATTTATTCTTAATTTCTTAAACCCAGCAGAAACCAAACTTGTTGCATCAAACATAAACACATTACTTTCTTAGCTTTAAATCTGTCGGATCAAAAACACAACTGAGATTTGTATTCCTTTAGCCACAATCCTTTTATGTTTGCTAAACCACCCAACTTTTAGTTTAGATGCTTTGAGGTTTCATCAGGAGCTCCTCTGACAGCTGTAATTCACAGGTAACCGATGTACTGCACACAGATTTTGACAGGAGCTGTCAGTTTACAGACAATCCAGTTTGTCTGAGGAAATATTTTGCTCTTTACACTTTAGGACTTTGTATATTTGCCATGCTTCATTAGATTACATGAATTTTAGCCCCAAGCAAGATTTTGAATGTTGAGAAGTCTTGTGTATAGGCATTTTGGAGTTTTTAGCAACAAAGCAAATGTCATTTATAGGCACATTTTGGAGTTTAATTTACAAAGCGCTGCTTCTCTCTCTGCACTCTGTTTGCTGGACATGGAGACCACTGGCACATTTTCTGCAGTGTGTGCTCTATCCCACCACATATACACCATGGGTGGTAGATTGTGCATCCATCTTTTTGTGCGTTTAAACACGCGGTTTTGGAGGTTTTTGGCGCACACAAGAGTTTTGCCGCCATTGTTGCTGTTTCCTGCACCATAACGATCAGAGTGATGCCACATAAAATAGCGGAGTGGGTCAATACATCCCACAGGCCTGTGGTAAGCACTTTGGTTTCAGGCAAAAGCTGAAACATGTCCACGGACTTGTGGCCTCGAGTGAAGTGGTGCCTGGGACGCCTAGGTGGGCTCAGCCCCCAACAAGCAATGAGAGATTAGCTGAATTGAGTAGCTCAATGCCTTCTGTATTCAGCTACCTAAAATGTAGTTTTCTGTGGATGAACCCTCGATAGAAGCCCTGGTGGGCCTCTGACTGGTAGGGGGACTGAGGACGAATTGTCATTTCAAAACAGAGCATTAGGATCCTGTAGCATGTATAGACCCAGATCAGTGTTAAAAACAGGGGAAGGTCCACAAGCTCCTAAAGCAATCCCTCGTGTTATGTGAGGGAACAACAGCCCTCAAAGGAACCCTCCCATTATAAGCTAGTTCGATGTCCTTCTACCCATAATACCCTTTTCTGCAGCCCAAGTATTACTCACATCCTCAACGTTTGCCCCACAGGTGCCGCTTCGCCGGTGCTGCGTGACAAATCAAGACACCCACACATGTACCCCAGATCTGCAGGCTCTTTAAATATGGGTGCCACACAGGCCCTTGTGTATGTTTAGCACAGACCTCTGGGATGCCCCACTTGTGCCCTTGTTCAGCTATGCTTAATGTGAGAAGAAGAAAAGAGATGCTTGTGTTGTGCCCCCGTCATCGCCCGTCTAGCGCCTAGAAGCACTTCGCAAGGAGAGGTGCTGTAAACTGACAGATATGTAGCCAGTATCTGCCGCAGAACCGCTGTATATTCCGTTAGGTTGGTAAAGCCATCACTCGTTTTCATGTTCCCCTGCATTTGTAACTAAATTCCTGGATGGGCGAGCCAGAGGCATCCGGCTGGTCAGAAGGCTCTTAATAGCTATTATCAATACTCGAATGAATTGATACACCCCCTCAGGACAAGCATTGCTGCCGTTGGCTCACTGTGTTGGTGACTGTCCCAGTATCAACAGTTCTTAACAGAACATAATATAACCTAAGCCATCAATGATGTATGGGGCCAGTACAGTGTGTGCACATATGTAGATGGGCATTAAAGCCTGCTTTATTATAGATTGCAACAGTCATGCAGAACATGTCTGTTGTGTCTTTGTTGTGTATTGGTTTATGAAAGTCAAGGTATTTCATGTCCATGGAGAGGTGGCCTGTCAGGACAGTCACCTCTTTCTTGGGCTCCAAATAGCCCATCAGCTTGAAAGGCAGAAACACATTGCATATTTCTCTCGCCATTATATGTGAAGGACACCATTTCAGAACTCAGGGGACAGATGACAGAAACCTTGCACTGGTTCAAGTGCAAAGTTGCACGGTATTAGCACCACGGCAAAGTTGGCCCTTTTTTTTAAAAGCACTGGGAGATATTAGAAAACCATTGCACCAAGACAAGAGTGGTTTGACATGTTACAAGCACCAGGGCTAAAACGATGCATGTGCACTGCATTTTTGCACCAGGAAAAAAACAATACCATTCCATATTAGAACTAGGACGAGCTTTGCACTGTGGCAAAAATGCATCAAAAATGTTTCTTTTTTGCACAAAAGCAAAATTTGCCTTTCTACTGCATTTGTCATGGTGCAATGGATTTCTAGTGTGTCCCGGTGTCTTCAAAAGTAGGGCAAACTTTTCCCTAGTGCTAATACTGTGCAACTTTGCACTTGCACCAGTGAAAATCTTTCTGTAACCTGGGACTCTTCTTGAGCTGCGCCCCTTTCCTGTGGTTCTCCCTCATTTTTGGTGGGATGCCTACATTTCCAAAAGGGATAGATCGATGCCAATGCATGCCAATGCATGAGGACAACTTGCTGGAGGATGCCAGTAGTTGAGTTAATCCATCAACATTTCTCCAGGACCTTCTTCAGGCGGATCCTCTGGGTACATGCTTCTCTAGAACGAGGATTACTGCATGTGTGTGATGTGTGGGTGAGTGAATCACTCACTGGCTGAAATGCAGACAGCACTGCGCATGAAACTTGTGCTGGTTGCGAGCTCTCTGCATAATGAAAAACCGAGGAAGGGGAGGGAGGGTTAGAAAGATAGTCATTTTTTTTCTTTGTAGTGTTTTATTGCTTAATTATAACCTTTAACACAGCCAAATTAAAAAAAACAATACATAGTACAGACTAAATATACAATAAAAAACAATTTTCAATGCAGACGAAACCTGTAAAACACATAATTAATGTAATATCTTTAAAATGTCTTGCCATATATAAAAAGTTGTAGATAAGCATTTTCAAAATTCAAAATGTAACCACCCAGTGATTTCCAGTGGGTTGCAAGGACAATTGCGCCTAGACGCTCTCGGGCCTTAGTTGCGCTTTATACATTTCTAAATAAATAAGTAACATTCATTCTAGCCGTCCACAGGAGAACCAGGCGACGAGGTGAGACTTGAAGGCTGGCTGATTTAGTGCCCCAAACTCCCGTTTCGCTGTGAGGCTTCCCAGGGCCAGGGCATAAGGCAAGGGGGAAGAGGAATCCGAGCAGAGGGCACCAGCCTACCAAAAGGACGGAGAATTGTTTCACGTCGGATGTTTGATGCTCGGAGTCAGAAGGAACACAGAACCCAGCTGGCATCTAAGGAGTTATTTCCCGAAGAGACGCGCTTCTAAGAATAGTCCTGTACACGCTCCACCCAGGTGTGGAATCAGCTGTCAGAAGTGGGGGCCATATGCAGCGTTTATTCTCCGCTAATCTTTGGGGTCATGTAAATTGGTGACTTAGATTTTCTGATGTTTTTCTTAAGGTTTACAAGTGTTCGAAGAAAAGCCAGTTATGTGAGAAAGCAATTTAAAACGACAGATTGACTCTTAGTTGCATGTTATAAATAGTTGATTAGGCTGAGTAAACATGTGAAATAACAACCTATTGTATGATGAGATTAGATTGGGAGTTCCCGTGTAAATTGAAGTTATAATGCAGCTTGTGGCTGCTGTTTGAGATCAGAACATTTAGGCTGACATTTGATGTCGAGGGCATTAGCAAGAGTGTTTTGAAGCAGAAAACATGTTAATTGCAACTAGAGATAGCGAAATGAGACGATTCTAGATGTACATGGTGCACACATATTTCTAGAAATGCATACAACCTGAGATGCCAACATAATATTCATATACTCTAGCACACCATTTAACAAACCATGTGAATCAAACTGTGGACTCAATTTAAACACACCATTTAGAACATCCGAGGTGAATACCTTGTATTGTCTTTTGACAAGTTTGAACACTGATTTAGAATCAGAAGTATGTTTGCCCATGCTCTTGTTTTTAAATAAAACAAGAAATCATAATGTTCTGAGGGATTCATTTGCGAGATGACTGTATATGCCTAAATAGATTGGTCGGGAGGTAGTAAATCGAAGAATGCCAAGTGTTAGTGTTATGAGACCTTTGTCATCAGCGTTGCACATAGAGAGGTAACCAAATGTGCACCCAAACAACAGGGTCGTTGGTCTGATAAGGAGTGCAAGCAAGAAACATTGTTTCTGATTCATATGTAAAAAACGAAAGGTACATACAGAAATCTTATACGGAAAACCAGAGCCAAGTATAAACCAGGGACGTCATTTAACCAAATTGCCAGGGGTAGTGGAAGTGGCATCACATGACCTGTGACCTCTGATGACATCACAGGAAGTGATATCATTTGACCCCCCCGAAGTGACATCACAGGAAGCGATGGAACCCAACCTTTCACCAATTGACAAAACAGGAAGTGGCATCACATGCCTCATTACGACCCAGGCGGTAAGTTACCGCCTGGGTCGTACCTTTACCACCATGGCGTAAACTACGTTTACGCCATGGTGGTTGGTGGACTTACCGCCCCATTCCGAGGTTGGCGGGGCGGTAAGTCCCCAATCCCCATTTACCCTTCCCCATTCCCATTTTTGCCCCATAGGGCATAATGGGAGTGGGGAAGGCGTTAATTACGCCACCGTAAATTACGGTGGCGTAATTAACAACATGGTCCCTTAGCGCCATGGATTTTAACACCTGCTAAAAGCAGGTGTTAAATCCGCCAAGGCGCTAAGGGACCTCGGAATCAGGCGGTAAGGGTCGGCGCTGTTTACGCCGCCGTAAACCCCTTACCGCCTGGGTCCTAATGAGGCCCATAGAATTGTTTCTAAGTACACTACGAAAAACATGGTTATGATATCACTGTAAAATGGTATACATTTCATACAGGCTTGGATCACCATATGTATCATTAACATCACCCTTCCTGTGTTGGTACTCATTTATCAACGTCAGCAGGATGAAAGGCTAAGTTGATCATGCCGGGAGTCGAACCTGCAAATCACGTACACATTGCAGCAGAGAGTGCTTAACCCACTGAGCTATCTTACCAGCTATAGCTATCAGAAAACCAGTCACTCCCGAAACAAAAATCCACATGCTGCTCCACAGTGCAAGAGCTTCAATTAAAAAAAAAAATAAAAAAAGATTTTTTCTGTTTTAGGGTTAGCAAGTGAGATCTCAGGGGTAGCCAGGGAGACCTCAGGGGTCCCAGTTGCGACCCCTGAAGACCCCTAAATGACATCCCTGGTATAAACTGATCTTGACTTAACGAAAACGAGATTCAGATAGAGCAGCTTGGGACGATCTAGTGGGGGCTGCTAAGACTAATGATATGGTACCGTTTTTGGACTTTGCCACTCTGGGCTCCAAACATAAAAGGCTGGGTAATGGGCTTGAAACAAATATTGCAGATGCAAACTGGGTTTCTCATTTCTCAGCCCTGTATAAACCCCGTGTGGCGGGAACTGAGATTTCTGGCCTCTTAGACACGCGATTAAGCCCTGATACGCATCCCATATCTTTCTCTCTTTGGAAGTCACAGACGCAATTAATCAGCAGAAACTTGGCCGCTCGGAGGGCCCTAACAGCATTCTTGCAGATTTATTTAGGGAAAATGTAGCTTTATGGACTCCAGTTTTTACAGTCCGTTTTAATACTATGTGCAAGAATGCGCAATTCCCGGCCTCTTGGGGGAAGGCAATTATTCATCCGATCTATAAGAAGGGCATGCAAGACTCCCTGGCGTTGTACAGACCAATCTCTCTCCTAGATTTCTTGTTCAAAGTGTTTGGAAGAGTGTTGTTGTGCCAAATCGAAGCTTGGCTGGATACTAATAACATCCTTGAGGAGATACAACTGGGCTTTTTCTGAGGCCTGGGCGTCAGTGAGCAAATCCTAAATCTTTATCTGATTCTGGCTAACTCACTCTATTTAAAGCACAAAGCAAGACAGCTGGCTGTCATTGACCTGAGCACAGCCTTTTATAAGGTTAATTGGCACAAATTGTGGGCTGTGCTCAGGTCGCCACGTTGGGATAATAGATTTGCTGGCCATTTTGCATAGGAATACCCCGGCCTGCTTGAGAAGTGGCCCCTCTGGTCATTGTACATCTTACTTTAAAGTCAGGACTGAGGTACGTCAGAGATGCATATTGGCCCATGCCCTGTTTGCATTGTATATTAATGGGCTCTGAGATATACTGGAATGGGCAATCTTGCACGTCCCAAAAATAAATGGTCTTTCATACCTGGTCTTGGCATATGCTGATGACATGGTCCTGATCAATTGCACGCCAATGGCTTTGCAGGAACTTGTCAAGGCATATACAAATGTTATGACCTCTTTGGACCTGAAAGTTAATGCCACCAAGTCGGTTGTTATGGCATGTCACCTCTCCCGGGAAAGCCCTAAAATGGCCCTGATATTGACAAATGGGGTAGTAATCCCAAGAGTTCAGACTTTTGATTATCTTGGGATACATTTAACATCGTATCTGAAATCAGGCAGGGACATCATTTCACCAAAATGCCAGGGGTAGCGAAAGTGAAATCATACGACCATTGACCTCTGATGACATCACAGGAAGTGATGTCATGTGACCCCACCCCCAAGTGACATCATGGGATGCGATGGAACACGACCTTTCACCCATTGACAAAACAGGAAGTGGCATCACATTTATTTATTTTTATTGATAGTTTTATAAGGTGCCGAAGCCCGCGGGCATCAGGGTTCCAACAAGGAGACAATAGATGAAACAAAAGTGATACAGGACACAAAGAAAGAGGAAGAACCAACTGTCTATCCTAGTGATTACTTAAAGAGAGCAATTTTTAAAGCACAGCAGAACTTCAGGTTATTTTGTTGCAGTCTTAGAATATTTGGGGGTTTGTTCCAGATTTTGGCCGCTCTAACAGGGAAGACTCTACCCTGTCCATTGGACTTTTTGTGGGTAATGCTGTTGATCTGGCCCTGGTTTCCTGAACGCAGGGATCTGCTAGTCACGTATGGACAGATTAGTGTTTTCAGATAGATAGGAGCTGTACCAAAGAGACACAACAGTGTACCAGTGTGCTAGATTTGAAATCAATCAGCTCTTCCACACTGGCGTAACAGGGGCCCACGCAGCCCCCACGGTGCTGGGGGCCCCGTTAGCACATGTCCTAGGAGGGGGCCCCACTTGGAAAAAAATGAAAAAAAATATTTTTTCAAAATATTTTTTTTTAAATTTGTTTTTGAAATCACTTTGCCTGCATAAAGAAATTATTTCTGTAACAGAAACAATGTCTTTATGAAGACGGAGTGACTACAAAAAGAAACGTTATTTTTGAAGTCCGAGGGATCCCCCTACCCCATGACATGGAAGACCCCAGGCTGGAGGCCTCCATGTCATGGGGTGGGGGAGCCCTATGACTACAAAAATAAATAGTTTATTTTTTAAGTCACTCTGCCTTCATAAAGAAATTATTTCAGGTATGGTTCCGTCCTTGACAGAAATCATTTCTTTATGAAGTCAGAGTGATTTCAAAAGAAACAATCCGCCTCATTACAAGTTTGGCCGTAGCCTTGCCGGTAAAACCGGCAGGCTGCCGCCCAACTTGTGCTTTTTTCCAGCACCAGCAAATGGGCAATTACCGGGTCATTATGGCTCCACTGGACCCAGTAATTGACCATTCACAGGCGCCAGGAAGAAAAAATGCTCCCCATTCCCATTTGATCCACATATTCCAATGGGAATGGGGAGCTTTGATGCACCGGCACCATTCAGAATGCTGCTGGTGCATCCAACATGCTCGGCTCGCGGGTGCCGGTACGCCCGCCAAGTCAGACCTTGCCGGTGGGAAGGCACCCGTGAGCAGAACTCGTAGTTTGCCGGTCTGGCAACAATGGTACCGGCAAGCTTACCAGTACTGTTGTTACCGGACCAACAAACTTATACTGAGGCCCGATTTCTTTTTGAAAGGGTGTACACAAATGTATGGCTAACTGGGTGTGCCTGTGTACAGTGAAAGGGTGCACACTTAAATGTATGGGTGGCTGTCTGGGTGTGCCTGCAGGGTGAAAGGCTGCACACTTAAATGTATGAATGGCTGCCTGTGTGTGATTGTATGGTGAAAGAGTGCACACTTAAATGTAAGGATGGCTGGGTGTGCATGCGTGTATATGGTGAATGATGTTTGTGCTTGTGTTCAGGGGCGCAACAAAACCTACATTTCGGGGGGCTGATCCTTCAAATGTTGGGAGAGGCGGTAACTTCACGGTTGGTGGGAAAGGCAAACTTATTTGTGTTGGAACATCTAACTTCTTTACGCATTTTAATAAGACTATTCTTGTACAGCTCCAATGTTACAAGCAGTTAACTCTCTACTTTAAGTGTGAAAGCACCCATTTATGAACTGTTGTGAGAATGAACGATCCCCTGTTCCCTTTCTACACTTCCCTGGCATGAAAGTACTAAGCCCACATCACAATTTCAATTGCCTAAAAAATTTGGCATTTGAATGCAGGTACTAACACTGAAATG
The DNA here is from genome assembly GCF_040938575.1 of Ambystoma mexicanum. Lineage (NCBI taxonomy): Eukaryota > Metazoa > Chordata > Amphibia > Caudata > Ambystomatidae > Ambystoma > Ambystoma mexicanum. The sequence continues at coordinate 261,844,168 of NC_090921.1, read as the reverse complement.
CTTTACGTTAGTAACTGATGGGCCCTTGTTAACAGCGAAACCCAGGTGCCGTTTAACATTTGTCTCCTGTTCTGTCCGGAAACTTCTCTGAAAGTCAGCCAAGTTAAGTCAACATAGCCCAACATTTCTGAGGGTGAGTGCTGCAGCCCAGTCAACTGAATATTGTTAAGCCGCTACTTGTGTTTAATGCCTTAATTACTTATTGGTAATCGTCATTACTCCTAGCCCTATTCTTCCTTGTCCCTGGACTTGTGTATGATGCAGTACTTGTGTATGAGGCAGTATGGGATGAGGTAGAGGTACATGGAGGTAATCCCTCATTTAGCTACCTATATCTTCATTACTCCTAATGCCACGCTTCCTCATCCCAGTACTTACCTATGAGGCAAGGAGCCTCAAACGTAAGTTCTGGGACAAGGAAGAGGGACAAGCAGCTGATTTTGGAGGTTGGGGTAGGGCAAAAGAGGGAGAGGGGATCTGTGGGCGGTGGGATTGTGTGATAAATCATAATGGTTGTCCATGTCCAGGCTAAGCAGGCATGATATGTGGTATTAGTGGCTAGAGAGGCATTTTGGTGCAGCCAGTCTAATTATTCCTCAGTTTAGTATGACTTTTCTTTTTACTGCGCAGTCCTGCTAAGTGTAATTACCTGGCTAGATTGGCATTTGGGTGCTGCCAGTCTAGCCATTTCTTACTGCAGCATTGTATATTTTTTGGAGCATCTGTGATAAAATGATATGATATAAGTCTATTATATAAGCCTGTACACAAGAGTTTCTTGGCGCGACAAGCAATGAAGTGAAGATAGAGGGTGGAAAAGACAAATGATCTTACTAGGTCGTGTGTCATTCAAATTGTGCAAGTGTGAGAATGAGAAATGCAAGGGGAAAGGGAGGGGGGAAGTGCATGGAAGAAAGGAGGGGAAAACAGGGCTGCAAGGCTCCTAGTAAGTGCAGCCAGGGCAGTGTGGCTCTGGATAGTGCAAAGATAACAAGGGACTGCAGGGTTACAGTTACAGTCCCTAAGTGCGTGGTAGGCTGGAGGCAGTGCAAGGGTGACTGATCAAGAAAGAGTCTTGACTCAGTGAGACTCTGAGGGTAGCCAAGCAACCAGTCGGTACAGCAGACAGGTAGGTCAGCAGGGGAGGGAGAGAGAGAAAGCAGAGGAGAAGAGGAAAGTTTTGAGCTGCTTCCGGAACATCAGGTGGTCCGCTAATGTTTAAAAGGGGCAGGGAAGCCATTCCAGAGGGAGGCATTTGCAGAGGCGAGAGATCTACCCCCACTCTCTGCCTAAAGAAGCATCTAGCCCTTAGAGAGTTGGAGGTAGCCAGGGGAAGGGAAGAGAGCGTTGGATGTAGTGTGGGCCCGACCCCAGAAAGCCTTGTGGACAATGCAAAGGGTCTTGAACTTGATTCTTGCAACCACCGGGAGCCAGTGGAGAGATTTCAGGGCTGTAGAGATATGATCCCTGGGCTTGTGGCCAAGGATAAGTCTTGCTGTCCTGTTCTGGATTAGTTGCAGAGGGCGGGAGTAGAGGAAGGCAGCTTGAGAAAGTGGCTGTTGCAGTAGTCCAGCCTAGAGAGAAACAGGGCTCTGGAGACAGAGAGCTTCTGGGGGAAAGTGAGAAAGGGAAGAGTCCCTTTGAGGAGGAGCAGCTGGTAGGTAGTGAGACTTCTTGGCGACGTCCAAGATGCGATGAGAGAAAGAGAGAGTGGAGTCGATGATGACAAAAGGTTTTTTGCCTTGCAGGATGGCGAAGGAAGAGGGCCCAAGGTGGGCAGCCAGAGTGAGAGAGGGAACGCAGGGGCAGAGGTCCCAATGAGAAGGATTGCTATCTTAATGGCACTAAGGTAGAAATTGTTGGAGGTGCACCAATCCTGAATCACTGATAGACAGTCAGGAATGAGCAGGAGATGAAAGGACCCTGAAGGAAAGCTGAGTGCTATCCGCTTAACACTGAAAGTTAGAGGAGAAGGTAGAGATCAGGTGGACCAAAGGGGCCAAGTAGAGGTTGAAAAACCAGGGTGAGAGGATAGAGCCCTGGGGAATGCCACAGGTAGAGAGAGAGGTGGCAGAGAGAAAGGGACCAAGTTGGACCTGGTAGGGGCAGTCCAAGAGGAAGGAGGTCAGCCACTACAGGGCCTGATCCTTGATGTCCAGGTTCTCACATAGTGGATTGATCAGGATGGCGTGGTTGACTGTGTCGAAAGTAGAGGGAAGATCAAGGACGATTAGGACAGAAGGAAGGCTGGAATCAAGGTTAGAGAGCAGATCTTCACGGGTGTTCAGGAGAGAAGTTTCTGTGCCTCTGGCAGCTCTGAAGCCAGACTGATGGTCATGGACACAACCAACAGATTCAATGTGGAGAGTAAGCTGGGAGATGGCCAGCTTTTTTCCAAGAGTTTGCCCAGGAAAGGGTTGATGGAGATTGGGCGATAGTTTGCCGGAAAGGTAGGATCGGCAGACGGCTTCTTGAGGAGTGGGTGCACAAGAGAGTGCTTAATGGGAGAGGGGAACGTTCCAGTGATGAAAGACTGATTACAGAAATCGGCCAAGGGGCAGCAAGGGTGGCAATATGGTCCTTGATGATTCTGGAGGAGCAGGGGAGCAGCTGTTTGGATGACACTTTCATGGATCAGACTTGTCTAAAAACCTTGTCAGGTGTTGTCAGAGAGAAAGAGGAGAAAGGAGGAGGAGAGGTAGAGATGGCCAAAGGGAGGCTGAGAGAGGAAGAGGGAGAGGAAGAGGAGATAGTTGACAGGATGTCCTGAGTTTTAGCACAGAAGTGCGAGGCCAGAGCCATGCAGAGGGCCTGGGAGGGTACAGGAGACATGGAGACCGCAACAGGATTGACCAGTTCCGTGCAGATTTTAAAGAGTTTGGCCGTGTTGTTGGAGGCAGCAGAGATCCGGGCTTCAGTGTGTGCTCTCTTCTTGATGAGGGTTATTGCTTAGACTGGCATTTTTGTGCAACCAGTCTTGGTATGTCTAAATGTGGCCTGGCATGCTTTACGGTAGTGTTAGGACGTGTCTACACTGGTCTACATTGTGCAGCCAGTGGGACCTGTTTTCAATGTGACATGACATTTTTAATAGCAAAGCATTCATGTTCCTGTGCACTGTTGGTGACTAGCGTGTATTGGATTGGTGTTGCCCTACAAATCAATTGCAAACACTCTGGCTTTTTAGCCGATTATTCTCAAAGTGTGCTGTATATTGCATTAAAACATATATTTATATCTTTCTCCTAGTACAGTGTGCGGCATACCCCTTCAGCAGCACGTTCATGCGTATTGTGCAAGCGTGATCATCTAGGCCTGCCCAGTGTGTAGCACGAACCATGATTTGTTGCTGAGTTGGGGGGGGGCCTCAGAATGACTCGCTGGGGGGCCCCCACATTTTGTGTTATGCCACTGCTCTTCCACCTTCAGCCATTGTATATCCCTTCTACTGGCCGAGATATGTTCTCCTCTTGGTATGTTTTTCATAATGGGCACATCGCTGTTCTGTATTGTCTGACATTTAGTCAGACAAGCGGTGTGTGCCCCTATTAGGAGCGCATTGCCATAGCCCCACCTTGAAAGTATAGTGGCTAGGGCAATATTGGCGTAAATCTCTTCGTTGATCAAAGGCCTGATGTGTCTGAGCAGGGGTAGATGATACTGACCATTTTTAGTTATTTGATTGACATGGGCTTCGGCTCTCATTGAGGATTCCAAAGTGAAGCCTAAAGTTTTTACTTTGCCTAGGACCGGCACGGCATTGTTCTTGATATTAAAGGTGGTGAAATCTACGCTCAGCTTAGCGTGAGCCTGCCAGGAGCCGAAAATAAGGTTGCATAGCATTGTTTCTAAGGACACTGAAAAATATGGTTACAATATCACTGTAATGTGATATACACTTCATACAAGAATGGATCACAATATGTATCATTAATATCAGTCCGTATAGGCCCATATTACCAAATTACTGTCAATGCAAGCAGACGTCCAAGGCCAAACGATAATGTTATGTTATATAGTACATATGCTTAAGCGCTTCATGTAGAATAAATATACATTCAATTTCACCTAACCTGTGTTGATACTCATTTATCAATCTCAGGAGCATGAAAGCTGAGTTGACCTTGCCGGGAGTCGAACCTGCAGATCACACACACATTGCAGCACTGAGAGCTCAGCCCACTGAGCTATTTTACCAGCTGTAGGTATCAGAAAACCAGCCACTCCAGAAACAAAGAGCCACATGCTGCTGGCCACAGGCCAGCAGCCTCAATAAAAAAAAAAGTTATATATTTTTTAATCAGGGGCCCACATAGAAAATCAAGGAGCTAGGTTTGAACAATCTCTTGGGAGGGTAAGGAGATTCATGTCACTGTCGAGCGCAAAGCCATTAGACCTGTTAAAGACAGTCGATGCCATTAAAGGAAAATGAGGGGCCAAATATGGATCCACGCTATGGAATCTCGGTGATGTATAGACTCTGCAAGTTATCGACAACTCTTTAATAAAAGTAATTATCAGTCTCTCGCAATGTGCCCCCAACAACGGCGTACACATTGAGCTTGGGGGATGAAATGGTGTTGGAGTCAGCTCTGCATTGGCTCAGACTAGAGGCTAATCCCATGGCGGCGGTAACTGTGATGCTGGAAATGCATTGGTGTGACAGGGCCTCTATGTCCTTGTCCTGTACTCCCTAATAATAATAATAATAATAATAATAATAATAATAATAATAATAATAATATAATATTGATCATGTGTATTCTGTGTTGTTTTCTGCACAGGAGTCCAGTTGGGAACCCTGGCAATGCAGCTCTTCCTCTTTTTGATTGTGGTGAACAGAAACCCTTGGGATACCCTTATGGTATTCATGGGTGGGGTACAACCCTCTACCCCTACTGAATGTTTTTGGGCACCTGTGTGTTGCCCACAGAGCAGGGTATGGACTGGTGGCAGCTCTATGCTGATTTGACAGGTGCTCTGAATATCCTCCATTTTGGGATACCCAGGCCCTGCCATAGAAATCAGTGGATTCCGGATAGAAGGCAAGATGGCCCCATGGGGCCTCTTGGTTTCTATTGCCTGTTACCTTCTTTTCCCAATGTCCTGGGAAGCCCTGACACTGCCCCTTCACATGACTGGCTGTTGGGTGGAAGAGCCATGTATGGAGTTGTGGGGAAGTCCAGGCAAGACTGGTTGGAGCCTTCCCAGTGACTGTATGTTGTGGGTACATCCTTGGGGTGGGACCTGGGTGTATGGAGCGTGTGACCAATACGCATTCTATGTTATGGGTGTCTTGTTTCTGTGTGTGTGAGACACAATGAAAGAGACAGCTCTGTCTGAAATTGACATGAATGCAGTGTAGGGTGCTGAAAGGCTGGGGGCTTGCCCCAATCCACATTCCTTGATATGAATGTCTGTGTGGAAGTGAATAGCCTGAATGCCTGCTCGCCTGATTGGCTGCCTGCCTGCATGAATGCCCTTCTGTGTGATTGGCTGACTGAGCATGGCTCAGCCAGAGTGAATGTGGAACAGATGTGTGTATCTGGGGACCTCTCACTTACCAATTTGTTCAGCAGCTGAAGTTGAAACTTGAAGCTCATCCTGGAAGACCAGCTGGAAAAAGAACATTTGCTGCTGCATTTCCTTCGACAAAATCTAAAAGCTGACGAGTCTGTCCCGAACTGATTCGAGAGAGGACCTGGCTAGTAGACCTCTCCCTGAACTACAGGGACCATTTTATAAAGCCTGCTGCTCTTCATCAAGGTACCCTGTAAGCCAATCCCAAAAGGCTGTCGACCGGAGAAGGGGTCAACCGAGAATCCTGAAGAGAAGCGCCATGACTTAGATGCCGTCGAAGTCCATTGCCGTCAACCAGGGTTTAGAAGATTTCCGTGACCACTGGAAGCCAGTAGAATCACGTCGCCCAGAAGCAGGGAACCCTTGATGCCATGCTGCTCGATGACCGGAGCCACAAAGCTCGACCTTGCGTAAGAACATTTGAACAAGGGCTTCCTTGCCATCACCATCGACCACTTTGTCCCGGCGGAGAAAAACAAGGTCGCCGGCTACCGAAGGAAAGTCTGCCAGTGGGATTCCCTCTACAAAGACATCCAGAGGACACTGATGGATTGAAGATCCCAAGGTCCAGCCTGTGGTCGAGTCCTGATCGCCGAAGCTAACCCGAGGTACGTGATGCGACTGCATCATCGACAAGCCAGAGGACCACCAAATGCGACTCCCGACACCCGACGCCCACTGCCAGACCTGCATCCATCACCAAGTTTTATTTGTGGCACCAAACACTTTGCATCGAGGTGGACCGCATGCCTCATCTTTCCAGGACTTCCACGAACGATCATTGAAGAGCATCGCGAAGGTTGAAGCTGCTGTATCGACACCAGTGTTCAACTTTTCCTCAAGGTTCTCGACACCCAATGGCTCCTGCTTTAAAGGGAGTCCACCCTCAAGGGATACCATCGAAGAACTGTTGAAGAAACTCTTCCAATCCTGGTACATTGGCATGGTTGAACTTATTTACCAGGAAACAAGGCTTTTTAAGCATTTATGGACTGGGCCTGTTAATACTTTTACTACAGGTTGCCCAGGTGGGGGATCCTCACTCAGAATTGTGTCTCTATATCTAAAGAAAGCATTCTGCCATTGCCTAACCTTAACCTGCCTTCCTTCTTTAACATCCTTGCTATATGATTTGTATGCTTCATTATAACTGCCAGCAGTTGATACATTTTAAAGCGATCTAAAGCTTAAGTCACATAGAAACTGTATATATTTGTCAATTTAGAATTATCAAAGTACAAACTGAGTTATTACATTGTGTATATATCTTTTTTCTTTATAGAGAACTGTGTTAGCACATACCATAGTGTGTGGACATTCCTTTGTGGGGGGTTGGGGACTCATTGTACTTCAGAGCCAGTCTTCATCACCTCCTGAGAGCTTAAGCCTTGGTTGCTCGTCCACAGCTACCATAGAGATAACCTTGGCTGGGGTGCTCTGTGTCTCTACCCCACCATATAGGGCGCAGGAATACAGATAGACTCCTCCTGTCAACAAAATCCCTAATTACGCACCTATTGGGCAAGGGGCATTTCCGGCCTGTGCCCTGGCTGGTCCATGTAAAGAAGCTGTTGTTAAAACTGGATTCTGAACACTATTTGAACAGTCCTACGTTCATTACTCGGGTCTTAGCAACACATCTCAAGTGTCAGTTGCTGTTAACATCTAGAGCTGACTTGGAAGCCATGGAAATTCAGAAAGGGTCAATAGAAATCTGGTCATTATTTCATCTGAGTCATCCAAAATTACTTATTGTGAGCAAATAATCCATCTGAAAGAAATCTGCAGACAAGAGATTTAATTGCCTTCCTATTGGTACTACCCTGTCTCAATGGTCAGTGGTTAGGAAGAGGAAAGGGCGTCCCTTTGGATGTGATGCAGGGGAAGGCCATTTGCATTTAATTCTTATTTGCCCAGTTGTCAAAGTCATTAAAGCCGGAACCCTGGAAAGACAGGCAGTTTGTGCACTGTCAGCCGGCACTAGTATATTCACTATGGGCAGAAAACCTGTGGATGACCTGGTCGCTGCTGTCGTTTTTAAGGCTAGCTATGGCCAGAAGGACCCTCCTGCTGTCTTTTTTACCTTGCTCAATGACCGCCATTTAGAATGAGCTAATTTATGTGTGTAGCATACTAATTATCTTGAATTTGTTCTAAGATTACTGATTTGTATTCATATTTAGGCGCATGTGTGCTCAAGGACAACAACTCCTCGATTGTTATTTTTATTTTCTGCAATTATTGTGCTGTTTTATTGTTGTGGTTTTAGATCATTTTAATGTTTGCATTTTTATATGCTTTAATGGCCAAAGGCCGAAATAAAGATTAGCAGTGCATTTCTTTCGAGACAATATATCTTGTTATACTGATTAAGGTACCACATAAACTATCCTTACCCACCACACCTTTTTTCCCTAGACAAACGGGCAAGATTGATAAGCTTGATCAGGGGGGATGGATTTTTAACCAAGAGGATTCTGATAGTTTTACCAAATCATTTCATTAGCTGTAACCCTAGAGAAGGGAGGATTTCGCCAGAGCAAGGTTCAGTAGCCCACAGGGTGTTTCCTATATGCCAATTGTGTCAGTAGTAGTCTACATGTCATAGATCTAGTCAGAATGGCACCAGTGATCAGGTCTGCACTATTCGGTGAGTCATAATTCTAATTTTAGTCAAGATAAAGAGCTCAAATGTTTAGTTGCTGGTACGCGTTTGATGATGACATAAGTAGATGAATTGAAAGACATATATTTCTTTAAAATTGTCTTGTAAATTCAGAATAAGTCAATGATCCTCCCTCACCACAGCAACATATGTTTGGTGAGACAGCTAGCTCTCTCCCGATAATGTGTGGAATGATTGAATGAACGGCTTACTCACTATGGGTAGAGATGGCATGATCTGAGGCGTTCCATGGTCAATTGATGGGCAGAATAGTGTAACAATTAGGCCTAGCTTACAGAACAATGATAAATAAGATCTCAGGAACCTCTGGGTGCATGCATTATTTGTGTTTGTTTGGGGGATTTTTACATTTATGTAGCGTCCAGACCCACAAGTATCACAGTGTTTGTACAGAGTCCGGTGAGGATCAAAGACAATTAAGGCAATGAAGAGGAGGTGGTAGGAACCTCACATAGTCAATAGTTAATAGTTATAGCCGAGACACTAGTTACATTCATTAAATAGCCATGTTTTCAGTAGTCTCTTGAAGGATGGGCAAGATGGTTCATTCCTGATATTAGCAGGAAGAGTGTTCCAGAGAATTGGGGCTGTGGCACTGAAGCTGATACCACCTGCTCTGGCAAGTTCAAAGCAGGGTATTGCCAGGTAGTTATGCTTAGAAAACCGGAGAGAGTGACAATGGGGTTTTATACTGATGCGATTGATTAGGTATTGAGGTGCTTCATTGTGAATGCAACCAAGTGCAATGGTAAGTGTTTTGAAGTCAAAACGGCTTTTATGGGTAGCCAGTGAACCTCTCAACGCTTGACAGAGATGTGATCAAATTTGTGTAGGCCCAGTGTTTTGTGTAGGCCCCAGTGTTTTGAAGTCAAAACGGCTTTTATGGGTAGCCAGTGAACCTCTCAACGCTTGACAGAGATGTGATCACATTTGTGTAGGCCCACAGTAGCTAGCAGGGCTTTACTTTGCAGAAGTTGAAGTTTAGCAAGGTTGTCAACAGAGGTACCATTGAGCAGGGCATTGCATTAGTCCAATTTGCTCAATATTATGGCTCTTGAGAGAGTGGGGCAGTTGTTAGGGCTTAGGAACTGTCTACTAAGAGAGATAAGCTTGGCAGTATGGGCAATTGAGGAGGCCGGTTGATCGATGTTTCTAGTCATGGATAGTTCGGCATCAAGATAGACTCCAAGTGTTTGAGCATGTTTGAGGACAGGGATGGTAATCCTGTTTATGATTAAGGTGGGGTAGGATAGGTTGAGGGATTTGAGGGTGTGGGGGGAGCCTACTATGAGAATCTCTGTCTTCTAGTCATTGCAACAGAGGTTGTGTGGGGCCATCCAGCTCTGGATAGTACTGAAGATAGCCATCATCTCCTGCCTCTCTTATTTGTGTTTTTTGTACAAAGGCAGCTGACAGGTCTAGGAAGATAAGGATGACAAGGTTACCTTTGTCACGGATACTGACACTGTCAAGTTGCAATTTCAGGTCAGGGAGGGGCGCTTCGGTACTGTGTTTAGGTCGGAAATCTGACTGTCTGGAGCAAAGGTGGGCGTGTTGTTCAAGGAAGTGTTGGGATTGAATGTAGGCAATGTGGTCAAGAATTTTGAGCTAAAAGGGAACTGTATTGATTGGTCTGTAGTTAATGGGGACACCAGGATCCATTGAAGGTTTTTTACGGAGCGGGGTGACCCATGCTGTCTTGATATTGGTAGGTGATTCACAGGTCTCAAAGGAAGCGTTGACAAAGTCAGTAATTATAGGGGTAAGACTGGGTGTGCAGAGCATAATGAAGTGTGCCGGCATGTGTCTCCCTTGAAATTGTAAGGTTTGAGGGCCTGGATGGTGTCTAGGATGATATTGTGGGTGACTGGGTGGAAAGAGAAACAGGGGTGCGACTCAGTCTGGACGTTGGGACTGTGCTGGCTGGATGAGATGTGGAGGCACTGGAGGGGGGCTTTGGCAGCTAATGAGGTTTTTATGGAAGTGATTTTGGTGCATAGCGAGTTAATTTTAATAGAGAGGATGGTTTAGATCGTGGTGCACCAATCCTTGTCTACTTTAGTTAGGGGGATGGGTGCACCTGGATTTTCAAGCTCTCTCGGGATGATGATGAGTTCTTTTGAATTGGAGCTCATATTGGTGATTCTTTTCTTATAGAAAGTGGCTTTGGTGGCAAAGATTGGTGTTTTATAAGCCTTGCAGGTTGTGGCAAGGAGGGTGGCAGTGGACGTGGAGGGTTGCATATTATGTGAGTGTTCCATGGCATGTTTCTTTCTGTGAAGGGTGACAAATTTGTCTGTGAACCAGGTGTTTGAGGCCTTGAGGGGTTTCACAGTCTTGTTTATGAGTGGGGCATGGTGATTTGGTGTAGTGAGAATGCACTGATGGTAGTGGGATGAGAGTACAGAGGGGTACTTGCAATCAGGTGGAAGAAGGTCAAGGGAGGCAAGATGGGTAGGTTTAAGAGTGTCATGGGTGAGTTCCCTAGTGTTTCTGGCCATGTTCTGAATTGACACGGGGATGAGGCTTGGTTGCGATAGCATGGTGAAGCTTGAAATCAATCAGGGCTGATGCCTGAGATGTTGTTGGAGGCATTAGTAGATATGATCCAGTTGAGTGCACGCACTTTGGAGTGTGTGGGCAGTAACAAGTTGGGAGAGGTTCATGTCGTGGAATGATTGAGCCGTGGTGGCGGCTATGTGGTCCGTAGCATCATTAAATCCTAGGTTATAGTCACTTAGTATTAAGCATTTGGTGTAGAGAAGGAGGATGTTGAAGGAGGTCTGGGGGTTGGTTTTGAGCTTAAGGAGGAGTGTTTTGTATTCCTGGAAGGGGATATGGGGAGGGCACGTATGTGGAGTGCAGACTTGGTGATGAGAGCGACTCCACCACTGATATCTTTGGTGCTGTCAGCCATGTAGTTGGAGTAGTTGGGTGGGATAGCTACGCTGAGTAATGGGCCTGAAGCACTATGGAGCCATGATTCAGTCAGAGCAAGGAGGTTGAAATGTTGGTCAGTAATGAGATTGTGGATCTCTACTGCCTGGGCACCCAGGGAGTGGACATTGAGTACAGCACAGGAGAGTAAGGTGCTCTGGGAGGGAAATGTGGCAGGCGGTCGATTGGTTGGAGGGGGGAGGGTGGTAGTGGGCTATTGAGCAATGGGTGGGTGAGTTGTTCAATTGGAGAGCCTGAGTTGCCTATGTTTGGTGGCTAGAGGTTATGTGATCCCCTGTAGATTATTGGGCGTTTGGTGAGTTCTGTAGCATAGAGACAGTGTTCTTAGTTGGCCCAGTAATGGATACGAGGTGCAGTCAGTGTATTTGTGCTTAGAGAGCATCTGGTCAGGTTGGCAGAGCGTGGTCAGTGTGGGAGAGGTGTGGAAGTAGTCGGACTCTGTAAAAGATGGGGCAAGGGTGGTGAGTGAGGGGAGAATCTGTAGGGTGCGTGTGGCCATGGGTCGCAGTGTATTAAGTCAAGGGGTGCAGTCAGATTGGGCTCGATCGGGCAGAGAGCGTGGTTGGCTGAAAGAATAAAGGCAGGAGGACACAGAACTAGCATCCCTTGAACACAAGGTGCGGGGTGAAAGGTAAGGTGTTGGTTGGGAGAAGGGAATCAGAGATTTCAGTGGCAAGGCTGATGGTCGGAAGAGTATGGGCTTAGGAAGTGCCACAATGGAATGGGGGGGGGGCTGGTGAACTGGATAAGTGAGAAGTTGAGTAGCTCAGGGAAGATTGAGTCAGGATGTTCATGAGTGGTGTGGGTATGGTGCAACCATGTGGGCAAAAACGCGGGAGGCAAGAAGATGGTAGGTGAGCTATTCGGGTGAATGGGTGTGACTCGTGGCGATGGGCGGTAGTAAAGGATAGGTGTAAGACGACGATCATATCAGGCAAATGTGAATTGGTGAGTGAGATGAGAGGCATAATTTCAGAAGCATTGGCATGTAGAGGGGACATACCTCCTGGCAGACATACCGGAGAGGGATAGGGTACCATCCATAGAAAGAACAAAGAGGAAATGTGAGTGTGGATTGGAGTATGGTACTAATGGGAAGCCCATACCAATGGGAGAATTAGTTTATAACATAATGAAGGTATCTAGTTTCAACAACCTAATATAGATGTACACTCTGTTTTTTAAGGGATTTGATGTTGGTATTGCAAAATTAAAACAACCAGTTTGAAGGTGATCTGAGACTGAATACGAAAGAAAAAGAAGGGATACTACGAAGAGTGACCCCATACTTACTAATTAGAAGTAGGTACTGTGGTACACATTTAGTGGTTATTCCCAGAAAGGTATGAGAATATATATAGAGTCTAATAAAAGCTTTTTTTGCTTTGTAGGATTAAGTGTCCAAATGTGATCCTGCCTGTAGTGACACACAAGTGGTGGAGATGGAATAGACAAGGGATTAAACAGACAGCGCTTTGTACTGGAGGGCGGAGTGACCTCTGAACGGGCCCATTGAGATTCCGGCACCTTAAAACGAGATAGCTGCACCTTGAGGAGGACGGGGTGCAGGATTCTCTTATTCTGACACCAATCAATAAAGACAACTCAATGGTTTGGCAAAGGGAAGTCCGTTTAATGAACAGTACAAAAAACGGGGAAACAAATGGAAATCATCAGTGTTGCGATCACCTGTCTCGCTTCAACTTCCAAATTCTTCATTCAGACAGCAAGTTATACTCAAAATTTGTCATCATTGACGTGCAACACTCATAAGCTTATCATGCAATTCTATTGGTTGGAAAATGTAATTTATGCATAGGTGCTATATCTGTATATGGTAATAGAGCGTAAGGATTGGATAATTCTTATCGGGTGGGCGTCTACGCCCATTCCTCTACATCACTCATGATAGACATCGCTACAAGCATGACGTCTAATTGGTTCTACAGCTATAGGACCCTAGATTATTCGGTCCATTGTGATTGGGTGGATTACACCCCTAGGCATAAATCTCTACTTTAATTAGCAGCATGCAGAATAGACACCCAGGTGCCTTGTGCCCCAAGAGTCACCCTGCCTCCCGTCCATCAATCAGTACTTTAGGGCTATGTGTCAATTAGTTGGCTGAGGATGGCCTCGAAACTGTAGCTTCTTATCAGGAAAAGTTATGGCATCCTCGGGTTCTGGGTGACATCAGACATTGGTACCTCTTCGCCCTTGGATGGTCATGTGTCTGTCCACCATGAATCTGCTTCATTCTCCTTCTTTTCTTGTATTTGTTTCTTCCATAGCCTTGCCACCTGCCTGGGGCCTCCTTATCTCGACCTTCACTGGCTGGCTGATATGCTCTGAAGTTTCGATTATCCGAGGCTGCCGCTCTCCTCCCTTCCTTAGGTTGACCTCGAACTCCCAGGCAATGAGCTGCTTCTTACTGAGTTTCGATTCTGCTCTTTCCTTTGGCTTTGGATGGAATATGAATCTGGGCCTTGTTAGCCCTTTGCTGCCTGGGCTTAATTCTGCTTTTACAAATGGAGTCGCACTTGTATACTGTGCTTCATTGAGGTAGATATATAATTGGCGCATGCTGCTCTATTCTTCTACTAAGCATTGTAAGCAGTACTGTTCTCTTAGCTTCTTGCATTCCAAGCCTATTTACAGGCATTTTAGTCAGTTACGTGTGTTCATCTCACTTATAGGTTACGTTTCTTTATATTAACATCTTTTTTCTTACATGTCCATTACAACATTATTCCTAGCATTTCACCCTTGTATGTCAACTTTCGTTCGTCGTTTATGTTCATCTGTACGGCTGTTCAGGTTCTTATGTCATCACCATTTACCCTCCATTAGGGCTCTTTGGGTCTCTTCAGGGACGGGCTGTAAGTAGTCTTCATTTCATGTTAGCTGCTGGTACGGTTGTCTCAGTGGGTACCGAGCTGGCTGTCTGGTTATAGGCACTTTGACGGGTATTGCATTTCTGATGGGCATTGGGAAGGGGCCTAGAATTGCACTCTGTTGGTTCATTTGTTCCTCATACGTCACATATCTCGGCGAGTATGTCCCTGGTACCTTGAAATGGGGGGCTGGGGTGCAGGCCATGTCTGGGACCTCCTCTACACTCCCCCCCTCTGGTCGGTTCATCGACCACTTCTGCATCCTCCTTTGTGTTTGTCTTATTTGGCTCTTCTGTCTTCTCGTTCATCATCTTCTGGGGTTGTACACGATAGTGTGAACGTATGTATCTTTGGTGTCAATATTTTTATCACTCCTTTCAAACTTCCTGCTGTCTTTACATGTTCGTCTTTATTCCAGGTCATGAGCTGAAATTGTCCATTTGGGCTGCAATAGATCCACTTTCCTTCATACCTTCGTCGTTTTCTGGGATACACAAACTTTGTTCCTTCTAGCGCAAATTTGCTAGCCCTCACACAGTCTCTTATTTCTTCATCAGTCAGGTCTCTGGGCTTCCATCCTGGTTTGACATCGACCATGATCTTCATCCCAATGGCTTTCTTCACAGTTTTCTGGCATTTTGTGATGATTAACTTGATAACACAAAATCCTAGTAGTATCATTACTAGCAGGGCTCCCAGATTTTGAATATGTCTGCCATCCATTGTAGGACCCATAGAAATAGTGTTCTAAACCAGTTGTCATCATCAACCTCATCGGTTTCATTGATCATCTGGTTCTGCAGGTTTGTCAGCATACTTATGGCTTCTGTTAAGGTTCCATTTTCTTCATCATGCGAAGGTATAAAAACGTGCAACATGATTCTCCGATTTTTGTGCAAACACCTCCATCCATCGCAGTGATCATGTCGAGTACATATCTGTTCTGGAGGGTCATCAATCGGATTGCTCTCAATTCTTCTTTGATTGCGTTGAATCCTTTTATGGTGGTGTTGATGGTCTGCAATAACTCCCATCTGGTTATCTGCAACCATTTTGGATTTACTCCAACTTGGATGTGTGGCAAGGGTATTGTTGTGAATACTGATGAGGTGAGGGTAAACAGTCTGTGTTCGTATGGGATTGCATAAAATGCTTCTTCCGATTTGGCAGAAAAGTAATTTTCCCTCTTCATTCGGGATACCAGTTCCGCAGACCTCCTCTTCCTTAGGTGAGCATCTGCTTTCGGGAAACTGTCCATAGTCAGGTCACTTTTCGGGATAACTAGTGCAGGAACGTGGACGTTCACTATCGTGCATATGCCTCCCCAGTTTTTCGGCAGCCTTATGTACGCTTTGGATCCACATGCCCAGTAATGGTCCATAATGACTGCAGTTCCCTGAGGCATTCCTGGAGCTTCAAAGATTCGTCCGCAGTTTTGATTCTCTCCCATCTTCCTCGTGCCATTGTTCCTGAAGCACAATTTTGGGCTTTCCAGTGGCACTATCTGCAGATGTCCTCCTCTGTCTTCGACCCACGTTAGCAACTTCACCAACTTTGGCCAGCGAGGTTTGCACAGTTTTTGTGAGTTTTCTATTGCTTCCTTGCAGGCTCCAAGGACCATCCATGCTCGGAATATCACTACTCCTTTCTCCAATCCATTTGGAGAAAGTTCTGTTCCCCAAATCTGCATCTGGCCTCTATTCTTCCAAATTTGGGCTTCTTCTGGAGTTTTTCCTTGGACGTTTAGTCTCTGGTTTATCTCCCATCTTGTTCCTGCTCCTTGCGCTTCTGGCTTTGCATACCTGATCACATGATTCCTGGTATGGGCTTTGATTCTTGTGTTAATGTCCTGGACATAGTCATCTTCATCGGGATATGCTGTTTCTGTTGCCCATATCAGTGAGGCATCTCTTCCCATAAACTCTCCTCTGGTGTTGCACATTGCTACGTGTGACAGACAGTGTGCTGTCGGGATATCAATTTCTACAGCTACGAAGATCTTGGATTTTCCCATGCTGTACGGTAGGAGTGCACAGACGTAGCATTCTCCTTCAGCCTTTCTTCTTCCGACCTCTTTCATGTGTTGGTACCAAATGTCATTTTCTAGATGTGCTGTGCTGTCCAGGCAATCGTTCAGTTCATTGTTATATTCATGCAGGCTTCTCTTGTTTCTTAGTGTCTTTCTGTAGTTAGCCATAACTACATCTGTAAATGCGTTGGTGTGACTTTTCCTTGCTAGAGGACTCTCAGGAATGCTAGTCTGTGAAGCAGGTTTCATTGCCTGTATCGCTGTGAAAGGAGGTGGTTTTGCAATTCTCTTCCTCTCCTCTTGTATTCTTTCGTGGAGTGCGTTTTTCCACCATCCCCTTGACGTCTGCCCAATGTAAGGTCATATCGTGGGCCTGGTGTTTGCCATTTTTGTTGCAACTGGTATACTTGTCACTCTAGTCTCTGTATTTTTTTTTTCAATTCCTCGCATAGTTTCTTTGCTTTAGCTATAAACGGGAATAAATGATCTATCAGATTTGTGTCTTTGCAGTGAATTCTCTCGTAGCCGTTTCTGTCTTCTCTAAGGCATTTGCTATATCTTCTTCAGTTGGTATTTCATTTGCTTCTTCTTGGTCACTTCCACTATTTTCTGGGACTGATTGTTTGGTAGGCAGTCTTGTACTTTCTGTTGCCATTGTTTGGGGTTCTGAAGCCATTGACACTTGCCCCTGTTTGTGTGCATTCAGTGTGTGTGTGCGTGTAGTGGTCAGTGCTACATTTTCATTCATTTCGCACTGACTCTGTCTCCAGCTTTTCTCTTCATTCGTTACTTCAAGTGTGTATAAATCACTGCTAATTATATTCAATTTTATAGGTCGTTTACTTTACCATCAGATTTTCTTGGGACTGGAATTACTATATAGGGTCTAGGTGCTTTTGTGGGACTCATGCGTACCTTATCCGGTGGGTGCACTGAAATTGGGACATTTCGTGCACCAATGAAAAATGCAGTTCTGATTGTTAAGGACAGAAAAACAATTATAATTACTATGCATATGCACATGATTGATTGGTACGACAGCTTGCAGCATTTTCTTCCAGGAAAGTGGGGGCACCCCTCTGTTTGTGGGAGGACCAAGTTACTGTTCTGGGCCCCCATTTCAATCATGAGTCAATTGTCAGTGTTTCTTTTTTTTTTCTTACTCCGTTCTTGTTTCTCAAGAGATTCGTATCATAAAGTGTCAAGTGCTTCTCGAGTTTCCCCCTCTTGTGGTGGACGATTGTCTCTGGTTATGTGAAATAGTTCTCATACTGGATTATGGAAAAAGATTAGACTAACACCTTTGGTAGATCACATTCATTATGCATATTCGAAATAGGTAAGTTCCCAATGCACTCCCCGAATCTGCTTCAGTCCTCAGGACATGCTGGTACCTGTTCAAATGTGAAACAATAGAAAGAGTGGTATCACTCAAAATAAACAAAAAATGAAAATTCAAAATAAAACAAACGGTGAAGTTCTTTTCTCTGATCTTCTCAATCTGTCCCATGGCGTAAAGATGAAGAACTGTGTCTCTGTCCCCTCGATCTGTCCCTCGGCGGAAAGATGAAGAACTGTGTCTCTGTCCCCTTGATCTGTCCGTCGGCGGAAGGATGACGAACTGTGTCTCTGTCTCTTTGATCTGTCCCTCGGCTGAAGGTTTCACTGGAATCTCCGTAGATATTCTCGTTGAAAGTTGGACAGCTCCACCTGGAGCATGATCCCATGGAGGAGTTTTCTCATGTGTGCAACATTAGCTGGATCTCTGATGAAGGTGATGACGTCAACCTCGACAGGTCTCCCCACCATTTCTGGATAGTCAGTGACTAGGCGGAATAGGACATTGTGGGCCAGCCGGCTGTCCTCAGGAGACAGGGACATTGTCCTTCTTTGCTGGTTTCGAGATCATAGGCCTTCCTTTTGACATGAACAGTCTTTACAATTTCCTGCTGCGTGGATTGCCACTACGTAGTTGAGCTTGAACCACAGTTGGTTCAAATGTTCAGTGTTTCTTGAGTCTCTAATGTAGGTTAGTGTGTCCGTGGTTCTCCCGACTAGTCCTGGGCTCTCCTCTATGATACGAAAGAAAAGCGTATAAGTGAGTTCATCAATGATCACCTATGGTGGAAGCATTTGTGTCCTTATCACTGTATTTGGGTAATTCGGCGAAGGCTTCCGCAATGACAGTCAGTAGTTGCCGGATTACTTTCTTGTTGGCAGGATCTTGAACAAAGTCTGTAACACTGGTGACTCGCCCTACGAGGGACGGGTATGATATCACCACAAACTGGAAGTAGGTGAGTACATGCCATGTGAGATTTCTGCGGTGAGATAACATGAGATCGGCAAAACAACGTCTTGGTGCTGGTTGCTTCAGATTACTGTGTTACGTTCTTAACGAAAAAATCCTTGTGTACAGTCTATCAGAGTCTTGTTTCTTCAACAATGCCTAAGTGTGGATTGGTTCAAAAGTTCGTATTGTCAATGCGTTGTGACTTAGATGCATGATTCTCTTCTTCACCCTGCAACTAAGATGCACAGAGTGTCCATTATGTCCTTATCCCCTTTTTGCTTAGAGGAAATGTCAAGTTTAAATCCACAATTTTCAAACTGAGTTCTTTGTCTTGGCTTTTCTGCTCATGCGTACTTCTTCCTCGTCATGGATCTCGTCTGTACGTGCTGAGGTTCTTCCCCATTGACTATAGTTTCTTCGCGGTGGGGTGCAGCTTGAGGGATCTCACTGATGAAGGGTTTAATGTCATTAAGGAAGATCCATGCTCGCCTGCCTTGCAATTTGACTGCTGATGGAGTGCAGTCCTCGACGATGAAAGGGCCGTTGAATCTTGGCTCGTCCCACCTTTTCCTCGTATGGTCCTTTACCAACACTGCATCACCAGGGAAGATGTTTGGTGCACATAGACCTTGAACTGTGTCTGTTTGAGCACCTCCTGCTGTGTCTCGTGTTGTGCTGCACCCTTTTTGTTGTCGCTGTACTTGGTCTGAAACGATAAGAATGTTTGATGTCATGCAGTTCAGGTTTTCTGATAATTCGGTTCCCAGGACCTCTCGGGTTGACTGGGCATCACATCTAGCTCTATTTTTTGGGGGTAATGGGGGGTGTTCATTCTTCGTCCTGTGACTATCTTGTGCGGCGTCAGATGATGGTCGGAGCCTGGTTGGTTCCGAAGAACATACAATGCCAGTGGAAGGCAGTGCAACCATCCCCTCTTTAGAGTAAGCCTCAATGTGTCTATCCTTTCCTTAAGCAAGCTGTTGAGCCTCTCACAAATACCATTACCTTCCGGATGATACGCTGATGAGAACTTGTGCTTTATACCAAGCAGCAAGCTAATCTGCTCAAAGACAGAGTTTACTTAATGAGCCCCATTGTCTGATCTCATCACCTAACACACCCCCCACCTAGGGAACACTTCCCTCACCAGGAATTTGGCAGCACAGGTTGAGTATGGGTATGTACAGGGACCTGCTTCTATCCATCTAGAGAATGGACACACCACTACAATTAAATACCTGTACCCGTTACACACTTGAATCATTTCGACATAATCGATATGTAAGTGCTGAAAAGGCCCATTTGCCCAGGATATGACTCCTCTCATTACTTTTAATGTGTGCCCAGCAGTGAATTGCTGGCAGATTATGCAGTTCACCATGAAGAATGCAACATGCTCTGCTAAATTCGGTATAAACCAGTCTTCTGCGAGCATTGCAGCAAGATTTTCCTTTGTCATATGATATGGGTAGTGCAGTTGTTCCAATGCTATTTTCAATAGGGCTACCGGCATGACTGGTTTACCAGTGCTGACTTGCCATCACAATCCGTCAGAGGGGTTTAAGGAATACCCTCAACGCTTCCACAGGTTCTTTTCATCCTGTGGTGCCTCCCCTTGAATCTCCATCAGTTGAGTCTGCCCCATATTACTATAGGCTTCTGGTGTGCCTCGAGCTACCATCATTCGTTCATGGGTGCATGCCTCTTCTACTTCCATGATTGTTTCACTTTTGGATGCCACACGCTTGGCTTCTGTGTCTGCTGCGTGATTTCTGCGTGACCCAAAATTTGTCCCATGAGTATGGGCGGCGTATTTCATGGCCGCTATGCCCACTGGGAGCTGCAGTGCTTTTAACAGCCTGTCCAATAAGGCTGCATGCTGCACTGGCGTGCCCTCCTCTCGGAGGTAACACCTCCTTTTCCAGCGCGCTAATCCTTTGTGCACTGTTGACGTCACATAGGCGGAGTCGCTGTACACCTGATCTGCGTGATTCTCAATGGCGAGTATCAACACCAATAGTTCTGCCGCCTGTGCTGAATAATGAGATGGTATTCGTGCACTGACGAGTATTTGAAATTCTCTGTTTGCAATGTGTTTCATTACAGAAACACCTGTGTATTTTTTCCCATCTTCTTGGTCGATTCTCGAGAACCATCAATGAAAACGATCTCACCTCCCGCCAGGGAATTTTCCTTCACCCTGGGGATTTCATCATAGAATTCTTCATAGTTTGCGCAATCATGTATCGGCTCTCCTTCAGTGACTGGCTCAGCTATGAACTCAGCTGGGTTTACAGTTTTACATCGAACTATTCTGATCGATGGATTAGATATAATCAATTAATAGACAGAAGCCCTCTGTGATGGCAATGTGCATTTTGGTTTCTCCAAGATGGCGAATAATGAGTGCACGACGTATAACGTCATGGAGCATCCCATTACAATGGTTGTCGCCTTCTCTATGGCGAACGCTGCGGCAGCTAAGCTTTATTCGCATGAGAACTGACCTCTCATCACTGGGACCAGATTTCCACTATAATATGCCAGGGGCTTGTACCCCAACAAGGTTTTCTGAGCGAGCACTGCCGTCAGAGCTCTGCCATCTGTGTGCGAGAACAGGTAGAATTCCTCTGCATAATTAGGAATCCCGAGAACTGGAGCCATGCAAAACACTCTCTTGAGTTCAGCGAACCCTTTGTCCATTTCCTAAGTCCATTTGATCTGTTTCTTTGTTGCTTGGGCCTTTTTTAGGGCCTGGAGTAAAGGCTTGGTATATGAGATGTAGTCCAAGACCCATGCACTAACATAATTGCACAGGCCTAAGAAGCTCGGCATTTGTTTTATTGTGAGAGGCTTAGCCGTGTTCATGATGGCTTCAGCCCTTTCTGGGGTCACCTTTTTCCCTTTACGTGAAATTAACTGGCCTATGTACAGCACCTCTTGTTGACAGTATTGTAGCTTTAACTTGTCAACGTTATATCCTTTCTCAGCCAGTATAGTCAGTAACTGAATAGAATCCCGTCTGCATTGCTCTTCAGTGGTGCTGAAGATCAGAATGTCATCCACATACTGCAAAACAACACTGTCTACTGCAATATAGCTTAGGTCCATTTACAGGACTCTGTTAAAAATGGACGGGGACTCACAATATCCCTGTGGCAATTTAGTGCTCTTCAGACACATTTGACTGAATGTAAATGACTTCAGATCTTGCGAGTCTCGGTGTAACAGGATTGAGAAAAAAGCCTTTTTCAAATCAATCACTGTGAAGTATTTTGCCTCGATCGGTATGTTAAACACAAGATCGTAGATGGATTAGGGACTATAGGGAACTCGGCTTCAACAATATCGTTTAATGCTCTTAAATCTTGGATTAAACACCAAGATCCTCCCTTTGATTTCTTGATAGGATAAATCACCATATTACAGGGTGATTCTGACGTCACTAGGATGCCCTGATCCATCATAGCGGAAATTGTCTTCGCGGTCCCTTCACCCACTTCTCTGGACATGTGATATTGTCGCGCTCTTGGTAGAATTGCTTCTGGTTTTAGTTTAATTTTTACTTCACCTGCCCCTTTCAGAAGGCCTACATCATATGGCCCTGTAGTCCATACTGAGACAGGCACCAGGGCCATATCGTCATCAAAGTATGAGGGACGGATCAATGCTAACATCATTCTCTGTGGCACTTCTCGTTTGATCATTTTGACCCAGATATGAGACTTACTCCCACCCTCGTCAGGGTGTTCTTCGAACAGATCGTCATCAGTGACATCAGTCACTCGATACCCTACTTCAATGGCGATAATTGCATACCATTGTCTGCCTTCGTCGTTGAACCTTTCGACCATTGCTACCTTCCTCCGTACTGCTGCAATATGTATTGTTAAGGGAAATACTTGTTCCCCCTTCTTCAAGCATGGGTATTTTTGGTCTGAATAGAAACTCGTTAGGGGTTCTCATGGTCCTATCTGCAAGACCTGGCAACCCCACCATAAGCACACATATGCCATATGCAAATACTTCTGGTTCTAACAGTATAGCTCTCATGGCTATCTGTCCAGAGTATGCTCTAATCATTTCGAACACGTTTGAATAATGCATTCCTGGAGTGGAGCATACTATGCCCTTCTCCGTGAACGATATAGTCATATTCAACTTTGTCATTAAGTCTCGACCCAAAATGTTTACTGGGGTCTTATGTGAATATAATAAAGGTACATTCATCTCACAATCTCCTACAGAGACTGGGAGATTGTCCGTAAAGGGAACTCTGCTGTGAGCTCCTGTAAAACTCTGAGTATCTATGGCCTGGCCGGACAAGGAGAACTTGCTTTCTCGTATGCACAAGCGTGTTGCACCCGTGTCAACTAAGAAGGAGTATTCTTTCCCCCATATGATGACATTTACCCTTGGTTCCCTGTTAGGGTCTGGTGTCACTGATAGGATAGAACACATCAGGGTTCCCAGCGAGCTGTCCTATTTCATGTTCGGTTCACTGTATGCTTGTGTATTTTCTCCATTCCCAGGGTTGCCTCCCCTTCCAGAGTTTGTGCCCTGAAACATTTGCGGTGGTGCCTGTTGGGATCGCCCTCGTGGTGGGTTCCCCATGTTCGAGGGTTGAACCCCTTGTTGTGCACCTTGCTGCAAGCCTGGTGCTTGCTGCAGTAGTGTGTGATTCGGTGCACCACCCTGTTGTGGGATAGCAGGGAGATTTACCGTGCCTGCTCCCATTCCTTGTCCATTTTGCCACATGCCTAGGCTTCTGCATGTGCGTGCCACATGCCCTGTTATACCACACAGCCAACAAACTGGCAGTGGTCGAGCTATCTGTCCATATGGCATATCTGGATTGCCCATTTGCACTTTTGAAAGCCTCTTTGATTATTCTGGAAAGCTCTGTGATTACTCTGCCATCCTCTTCCTCTGAATCCCCTTCCTCTCGGGTAAAATCCTGCATTATCCTGGTTATTCTGCGATGGGTTAGTCGCCTGTTGCATGTTCGATTCAGCTGGGCTGGTCAGCATAGCTCCTTCGAGAGCATACTTTGAGAGTTTCTTTTGCACCAGTTTCGCTTCCTCACCCTTACGAGTTGCCTCCTTTTTTCTATTCTTTTCTTGCAACAATCTACAGTAATGTGCAATAGTCAACTGTATTTCGGCCCATGGTTTAGCTTCTACTGCTACCAATTTCTTGAGCTGTTTTTGCACCGGTTCTGGCAACCCTTGGCACAATATATGTTAGAATACACGGATAGATTCCGTCCAAGATTCATGCGTTTCGAGCACCCACGCGTCCTGAAAATTCTGGATATAAATCAACGGATCTTCTGACTCTTTCATTTTTCGACTCATTTTATCTCCCATATCGGAAGTGTCTGGGTACAGCACCCGCACCGCTTTCCACACTGCTGCTGTACAGTTATTGAATGGTGCTCTGTCATGGGTAGTGTTAATTATGGTTACCCCAGGGTACACTGCTCTTTTCCACACATTGTCTGCTCTCTCACCAAGTATAGCGATTAGTAGGCCCTTAATATCCCCTATAGCTAAAGTGACACCCCTTGTCATTTTCTCTAACTTGTGTATCCACTTCTCCGCTCCCGATGTCAACATTGGAAGCTTGTTTTTCAGGTTTTCTCTGTCCATGTGTGGCCATGGAATATATTGTGGTCTTAGCCCCCCCTTTTCTAGTAGCGGGAATTGGAATGTGCCTTCCTCCTTCTCTTTCCCCATAGCTCTCCTGTCTATTGCTGGAGTAGCATTCCCGCATCTCTGTCTACATGGCAGTGTCCTCAATCTGTCTAAATAGGCAGGCACTGACACCCCCCTCTGACCGTGGGGTGTTCCTTCATGTCGGCCTGGCTGTGCGGCATACTCTGATGCTCTATATGCAGACTCACCGGCGTCTGACCATCGTACCCCTTTGTCCCTTGGGAGCCACTTCTCGTGCCGTCTCCCTTCTTCATTTATCTCATCCTCCATTTCCCCCCCGGAGTCGGACATTGGTTGTTCCGAATTCACACAACTCCTTGCATCATCATTGTTCTTACTAATTTCTAGCCTGTCCAGGGACAGTCTCCCGCTCCCACTACTTCGGGTGACCTCCTCTGTATCATATAACTGAGTGATCTCCAAGCGCTCATCTTCCCTTTCCCCGTGGGATGTTGGCTCCAACCCCATTTCATCATATATTTTATCGATCGTTTCCCCAATGCTTCTGGTGTCAAAGTCATCTTCAATATTTGCCCCACTCGTGACCGGTACTGAGTCGTACACAGGAAATAATTCTTTGATATTTTCCCATTCTACAACAGGATTGGGTTTTTTAACTTTCCGCTCCAAATATTCAAGATCGCGTGCCCTCTGTCTACGCTTACATTCTATATCATTGTCAACTTCCTTGCATCTCCTCGCGTCTTTCCTTGTCCTTTCTTCTTCCCTTTTTCTTTCATTCCTTCATTCATTTACCCTTCTTGCTTCCTCATCCTTTCACCTCTTTATCCTTTTTTCACATACTCTTTGCTCTTCTTCCAAACTTTGCTGATTCTGTCTGTACTGGTTATAGGCTGCCTTCTGTTTGCGAACAAGCTGTTTTTCTTGCTCTTCACGATATAGCTGTTCTCGCCTCACCCTATCGTTCCTTTTTATCCTTTCATCCCTTATTTCCTTCTCCTTTTCTCTCTCCCTTCTTTGCGTCTCATCAGACTTCTCTCTCGGTCTCACATCATCACTTCCCTTACCATCGAGTTTTAACAATATCTGTCCTCCCATCCATTCGTCTTTTGCGAATGCTATCTCTTCAGTTCTGTCTTCACTTTCTTTCCACTTTTTTCCTTCTCTCTCTTTATCGAGAGGTGCACCAATCTGTGCCTCGTCCTTTCTTACATCATTGCGTCTCTCCTTGTCCCTCGGGACTGCGGAGGTAAGATTAATTTCCTGATCCTTCCCCTTGATTTCGTCACTACTGTATGTAGGTGACTCATATGCGTGGTTGCTATACCCCGTGGCTGCCTTAAGCTCTCTTACCGGGTAGAGTCGCTCTGACTTACTTCCCTCGATCTCTGGCTGAGGCAGGGCTAGTGGCATGGTAGGCATCTCACCCCCTCCATGCGTACGTTTAATATCCAGTCTGCGGTAGGCTCTTCCTCCTTTAGCTGTTTGAACATTTTCCAAAGTTCTAGAACAGCAAGGCATTTTTCTAGTTTCTTGCCGGTATATGTGGCATGCAAATAAGTCGTCATATGTTGTAAGACGCCTTTCGATAAGGACCCGTTCTGTGGCCACGGCATAAACATCTTGTGGGCGGTACCCTTAACCCACTCAGCACAATATTTCTTAAGTTTGGGTGCATGTTTAGGCAATTGCTTACATAAGTGGGTGAGTGGTGTAATATCCTCCATGCTTGAATTCTGTTTTCAACAATATTTTCATGTACTTTCAATACTCCCAACAATATGAGCGAGCACCAAATACTGCAAGCTCCAATCCAATCTTTTCCCTCCAAAATGCAATATCATCAATTTATTCAAGAACATCAATCCATTGGCGATTCCCTCTTAGTTACAGAATCGCGTAAAACCCAAACTTAATTTCAACCAATCAACGATACAGTTCTTTACATCTGACATATAACAGAACACGCACGACAGACACTTGACAGACTAGACGGACACCCGCTGGACACACATATCCCTGCCTTCTAATCAATACCCCGACACGGAGTTTAAACAAACCCCTTTTGTGACGTCTTTAATCGTCACAGTAGCCTAATCGCCCCCTATTATATGGGCTCTGAGTTTACGTTTCTTCTGACTTCTATATTAAAGCACAGGAACAAGGCGAATCCTCTTACTTCTTTTTTATCTCAGGTGTCCTTCCTGATATGCTCAGTTTTCTCTCGGGTGCCCTCCCGGTAACCACTGTTTTTCTCTTGGGTATCTATACCGGTAACCACTGTTTTTCTCTCGGGTATCTATCCCGGTAACCACTGTTTTTCTCTCGGGTATCTCTCCCGGTAAGCACAGTTTTTCTCTATTATACTCGAGTCATTATCCCCTTATATATATACAGTCTTCTTTACTTCTGATTATTTTATTTTCCGCCACCCTCCGTTACCTTTTACCTTACTTGTTCTAATGCCTATAAAACCTTTGCCAAATATTGACTTTTTTGGTTCACTCACCGCTCGAATGGTTTCTCTCTGGATATTTGGGATCACCGCCCCTCCTTTACCGCCTATTTCGGTTGTTTCGTCCAATCAGCTGCCCATAGGAATGAGAAGGGTTATGCTTTGAAAGGCAGGTTCCTTCAGACCTACTGCAGTTTTCCTTTTATGTACTTATACTATCATTGTCCATGGGAAGCTTCTCAGTCTACTCAGCCGAATAGCGAAGGACTTGTGATATTGCCCAAGGCCTAGAGTTACTTTGTGTCGATGGTCAATAGGTGTCTTAGTATTAATTAATCAATAGTTGATGGTTACAACCACCCTTGTCGCTACCAAGTGTACTGGAGGGTGGAGCGACCTCTGAACGGGCCCATTGAGATTCAGCTCGCCCTCCGGCACCTTAAAACGAGATAGCTGCACCTTGAGGAGGAAGGGGTGCAGGATTCTCTTACTCTGACACCAATCAATAAAGACAACTCAATGGTTTGGCAAAGGGAAGTCCGTTTAATGACAAGTACAAAAAACGGGGAAACAAATGGAAATCAGCAGTGTTGCGATCGCCTGTCTCGCTTCAACTTCGAAATTCTTCATTCAGACAGCAATAGTTTGAAGTGGGAAAATGGGAGAACACGCTCCCCCCATTCTCATCCCAACCATGGCCTAGAGGATCACGGCCCAAGCACCCCCCCCCCGCGAGAGGAGTTTGATCCGCTCACCTCCTTACCAGACAACAAGGTGCCATGTGTTCGTGGCCCACATGCATGAGGAGCATGCCCACTACCATGCCCTGGCCAAGCCGACGCCTGCGACATGGACCAGATCGACTAAAACAGCCGTAAAGCATCAACATTGTTAGAGATGCCATGTAATTTTCCCTCTTCATTCGGGATACCATTCGGGACGACATAGCCAACAGACAAGAACACACGTGCCACCATGCACACTGGTCACTCACACACCAACCCACACGAAGAACATACTCAGTACTATGGCGTAGCAGACTGACACACTCACGGATATGCATTATTGTTATTTTTCACATAGGCCTCCTACAGCACTGCAGAAACACAAGATGCCGACCGCCAAGGCCACCATGTTGCAACCCACATGTCGAGCTCTCAGTACCAAGGTTACACCTGCCGCAGCCAGCACCCTTTTGGGCCGAAAAAGCAAATTAAATGCCCATAATTATGCTCCAGCTACAGTCTCTACACACGTGACAGAGCCGAACTGACAAGATGCCAAGCTTATGAAACAGAAAGTCGCCAGGGTCCCACGTCTGGGACACAGGTTGCAACAACGAAGCAACAAGTTGGACACCTACACCGATGGGAAAGGCGTGATCATCAGCCACTAGCAAGACCTGTCCATTGTCCGCCGCTAACACATAGTTGCACAATGTTGCCAACACCAGGTACCTCGCGGGCTGGGAACAGCGATGGTCCCAGGCTTGGGGGCTCGCGGGAGAACCAATCAGAACACAAGGGGCTCATAACTGACGCCATTACCCTTACCCAATCACCAAGTGTCCCCTTGTAACAATTTCGGTGTAACAACTGTTAGGGACAGCCCAAGTGTACCACCTGACCCGTCCTTATCCACTAACATTTCCTTCCATAGGTAACTATACTAACCCCACCACTCGGGGAACCAACCTGAAGTAGCGTTAGGTTTTGTGACGGTTTTTCCCAGGTGATGCGAGTAGTGCGTCATACTATGGTAAAAGAGCCTACGAGCCCCACTAAGAATGAGAGTGTCTCCCCGGATGCATACGGACGGAGAACTATTCCTGCAGTTATTATAATAAACAGCAGTAATTACTTTGTGTGTGCCTCATACTCCTTTTGGGACGCGGGAGGAGTTGGGGCCTCCCCAGCCACGGAGGTCTGTGGACGGCCCTGCCGGCCCCCGGGAGATCACCCCGACAAGTTGGAGGCACTGCTGAGATCTGCTTGAGATCTACCTAACCTACCCTAAGAGCATAACTACCAGGCCTCCTGCAGCGAGGCAACCCGGCAGCGCAGCCCCCTCTGCCGTTGCCCCCTTTCGAGGACTAAAGGACCATCGCAGAACTGTGAGAAGACCGGAAAGCGCAATCTGGACATTGGCCCTCGGGAGCCAACTTGAAAAGTATCCCGCCCGTGGTTGGCGAGTGTCCAGAGGTGGTCCAGACGAGGGGCGGTGGCGAGCCGCTTTGGAGTGGTGCCCGCGGTCGAGTGGCCCCGACTCACGAGGACTTGGTGAGTATGGCACACCCAACCAGCAATGTAATGTGCGGGAGGGGGGAGGAGTTGTAAAGCGGAAGGGGGAGGTTGTAACAGTGTGTGGAAATGGATTTTTACTGTTCTGCGGCAGTAGAGATGTGAGGTGTAACGGGACATCCGCGAGGACCGTCCCCTACAGCATCACGAAGTGGATTGGGTGGGGCCTCAGATGCCCACATGTGACTGTTAGAGAGCGCGGATTGGTTAGAGATCACGGACACCTATGTAAAGGGGGGTGTGGCTTTCCTATGAGTTGACGTTGTAGATCAATGAATAGATGAAGTTCCCTACTAATTGAGTGTTGAAGCTCGCAGGGGTTAGATAGGTTGTTTACCGTGTCCAGAAGATAGTTGGCTGGTTAAGCTCCTCTGGAGAGGGGGCGTATCACACGCGAGGCGACGCAGCGTGCGCAGACCGATTATAGTAAGCAAATTGATTGTGGATTACCTTGCTCCAGACGAGGCGAGAAGACAGCTGTGGGGTTAATGGAGGATAATTGTGTGAAAACAGGTGCGCATTTCTGAAGTTTTGAAATTTGTACATACTTACAGTGTATTGTAGAAGTTGGTGACGTCACCCTTAGGGTTTGTATAGGACACTGCGGTACACCTCGCGTCCCATCTCACATCCATCCAGGGGTGGCCGGGGACGGGGAGTGAAGGAAGGAAGGGCCACAAGGGGAGAGGCGGCCGTGCACAGAGAACGTCGGCCATGCTCAGATGGGGAAGGGCCACGAGGGGAGAGGCGGCTGTGCACGGAGAAGGCCGGCCGTGCTCAGACAGGGAAGGGTACGGGGGGAGAGGCTGCCGTGCACTGAGACCGCCGGCTGTGCTCAACGAAAGGTATGTGGAAGTGAAGGGTGTGGGTTGAGGAGAGAGAGAGAGAAGGGGAGGACGAGGAGTAACGTTGAAGGTGTGACAAATACAGAAGGAAGATGAAGGTGAGGCAGCCCAGAGGCACGCCACACAGGGTACAGGGCACATCGGCACAGGGGGCGTTGTGTGCCACCGTCGAGAGAGGGGCGTAGTTATAAGTAATAATTGTGTAATAAAAACATTGCCTTCCTTTTCAGCAGATAGTCGAAGTCCCCAATTTACGGGGCCAGGTAAAAAGGTTGACATTTGGAAAAGTAAAATTGTAACATGGCCCTGTACTATGGGTCGGGGGCAGGAGCGGGATGGAGGAACATGGGGAACGCCTTAACAACTCCACTTCAGCACACATGTACGACATTGACACCACACAGGGAAAAAATAATTAAGTATAGCATTGAGTGGACACAAGGAATGGACAACAAAGTAAGAGTACCGTGGCTGCCTAACGGCAGCTTCGATACGTATACACAACACAGTCTGGTGACATACATTCACAATACCTACAAGGGGAAAAAATTAGCAAACCACTTAGAAGTTTTTGACCTCTGGAAAATGTTTCAGGGAACTAGACCTGGGGTACAGGTTTGTACACAGTGCATGGGGTAAAAGAGGCCCTGACTCACGAGGACTTGGTGAGTATGGCACACCTAACCAGCAATGTAATGTGCGGGAGGGGGGAGGAGTTGTAAAGCGGAAGGGGGAGGTTGTAACAGTGTGTGGAAATGGATTTTTACTGTTCTGCGGCAGTAGAGGTGTGAGGTGTAACGGGACATCCGCGAGGACCGTCCCCTACAGCATCACAAAGTGGATTGGGTGGGGCCTCAGATGCCCACATGTGACTGTTAGAGAGCGCGGATTGGTTAGAGATCACGGACACCTATGTAAAGGGGGGTGTGGCTTTCCTATGAGTTGACGTTGTAGATCAATGAATAGATGAGGTTCCCTACTAATTGAGTGTTGAAGCTCGCAGGGGGTAGATAGGTTGTTTACCGAGTGCAGAAGATAATTGGCTGGTTAAGCTCCTCTGGAGAGGGGGCGTATCACACGCGAGGCGACGCAGCGTGCGCCGACCGATTATAGTAAGCAAATTTATTGTGGATTACCTTGCTCCAGGAAAAAATTAGCAAACCACTTAGAAGTTTTTGACCTCTGGAAAATGTTTCAGGGAACTAGACCTGGGGTACAGGTATGTACACAGTGCAGGGGGTAAAAGAGGAGAAGGGGATACAGGAGGGAAAAGGGGAAAAGGAAGAGTAGAGGAAAGGAGGGGGCGGGGACAAGATGAACAAAAAGGAGCTCAGCACTGAAGAAAGTGAAGAAGAGGCAGAAGGATCATTTGCGGTAGCAGAGGGGGGTGTATCCACTGACAGAACTTAGAGAAGCGGCTAGGCAGCAACTAACGGCTGCTGAAGGATACTCCAACCCCGCATACAGCCCCCTGCCATACGCGCCACCGGATGATTGTAAAATGAGGACGGGGGAGGTAGGTACGGTAGATTCAACAACTACGCAGGTGAGGAAGGGGGATGACAGCAGGTACTTGGGGAGGTTTGCAGACGAAGGACTAGAGGAGTGGATAGCAGCGCAGGTGCTTCTGAAACTCTGAGGAACATTAACAAAGGAAGGGGAGGATACAGTGAAAAAGGCAAATAAGGAAGAGAAGGAAAACACACAGACAGGGCCGAAGGTACGTGAAGAAAGAGAAGGGCGACTGTCACAAGAGGAGGAAGAGATATTGGAGGAAAGGTTGGCAGAATTGAGGAATGTGCGAAGCGCATTGCTCAAGCAGCTCGAGGAAGAGACATGGAGGAGGCAGAATGAAAAGAAAGCACATATGGAAGAGTTGGCATGAGTAACGGATGCAGAAACTATACATAACGCGCACTAATTGCGAGTCGCCATGGGCATGCGAAAGAAGGGGAGGACCAAATGCAGGAGAGCAAAAGAATAGGGACACGATGGGGAAAATGCCGCACCCACTAACACCCACGCCCACACAAACACCACACCCATCACCATGCCCACTGACACCAACACCAGTGCACACCCCATATGTTGGCAGACTTAGAGATTTCCCAGGACGCAGACAGGAAGAAAGGGCAAGCACACCAATGGTAGGACCAGAAGGGCACAGAAAGGGGAGGAGAGATATAGGAAGTGAAAGGGTAAACACCTGTAACATCGATAGCATTGAAGAAATACCAGACATGGAGGAAAATGATGAATATAATGAAATAACCTCACATAGGAGGGTGAAGGAAGAGGAGAGGGGGTAAAATTTAATGCCACTACTGGAGAGGGGAGGGACGAGAACACAATACATCCCCTGGAAGCATGCAGACAAGGAAAATATAAAATGCAGACTCCCATCGTTGAGTGGAGGAGCTGGAAAGTGGATATATGAGATGGAAACACACTGCAGGGCAAACATTAGCAGTGGGAGACGTGAAGGGCCTCCTAATTTCCATACTGGGGGACGCTGCTGATGACATATGGAAGAGGGCGGGATTCCCCGGGGTGACAATACATGACACAGCACATGATGGAGCACCATTTGCCAATTGCAGACATGCCCTTTGGCAAGCATTGAGGGTACAAGTTCCAGACACTTCACACATAGGAGCAATTACATCATGAAAGATGCGTGAGAATGAAGATCCTGTTGAATACATACAGGAGATTCAGGAGAAGTGGCCCTTGGAAACACGGGAAGCGTGGGACAAAACACTAGCAACTTTTTACCACATACTAGTACAAGGGCTCCCGGAGCAAGTACAGAGACAGTTAAAGAAATTAGTGGGGATGGAAGCTAAAGGGTGGCCAGAAATACACTGACAATAGTACACTATTGCAGGATGTGGCAGGAAAAAATTAAACAAAAGGAGGAGGATAGGAAGGCCGAAGAAGCAAAATTGGTTCAGAAGAAGCTATCGAAATATGCCATGGAGGGAGCACTGATAACAGCCCCCGCACAACCACAGACAATGGTGACACAAGACATAACACAACTACAGGTAGCACCACCACAGCAAGCACAAGTAGTGACACAACAAATCCTTCCTCCCCCGACACACACACAACAAATGGGGAGAGGGTTTATGCAAATGGGAAACGGGTACCCAAACAGCTACAGAGGGAGGGGCGGGCAAATGAGAGGGAGAGGATATGGCCCATCCATCAACCAGCAAGGGGGAGGGTTCCGAGGTTACAATCAACAGGGCCAGCAGGGGTATCAGGACTACATGGGGGGACTTCAATGGCAAGCACAGGAACCACCGACATGTTGGATATGTGGAATAGTAGAACATATGTCGCGCACATGTAGGATAAAACCAGCGCAAGGGGCTTAGGGGGAGTGGAGACAGCAAGGGCCTATGGGGGAACAACAGGTTTACCAACAGCAGGGGATGCAACAACAATTACCACCACAACAAACAGAAATGCCACAACAGCAACAACAACAGACATTGCAACCACAACAGCAACAACAACCAAACATACAAGCACACGCACAACTGCAGCAACAGCCAAGTATACAGCAGCAACAGCAGGTCCAAACTCGCCAACAATTAGCACAAATACAAGACAGTGCGATAACATCTACTGATGCACCTGTAGCCCAGACACAGCTTGGGAAGGTGACAATATTGGGTCATAACCCATACACAGGAAATGGGCAGTCACTATACCCACAATAGGACAGCCCACAGACGTCCTTGATGTGTCCCATCCTATCAATAACACCTAACCCTGCGGAGGAACCACGCATACAGGTGACGATAGGTGACAACAATTTTTCCTTCTTAGTTAACACAGGGGCCACTAGGTCATGCATAAGAGAGGGGAAGTTTCAAATGTCAGGCGAAGCTATGAACACTCAAGGATTGTCTGGGGCTCGAGGGTTGGTTCCTTTCACAGATAACATCTCCCTATCTGTAGGTGATCAGGAAATGTCACTGCCACTGCTATACTCAAAACAATCACCAGTAAACATACCAGGTAGAGATATCATGAGCAGATTGAACATGACTATCTCCTTCACTGACAAAGGGATAATTTGCTCTACGCCAGGCATAAGCATGCTCACAGCTAGACAAATATTGCAGGCTTACTGTGGCAAAACAGTAGCAAGAGCAGAACCAACAGATGGAGAACTATTCCAATATGGGACAGACATGGCAATATCATGGCTGCCAGGAATTGAAGAGAAGGTTTGGAAGGTGTGAAAA
This sequence comes from Ambystoma mexicanum, assembly GCF_040938575.1. NCBI lineage: Eukaryota > Metazoa > Chordata > Amphibia > Caudata > Ambystomatidae > Ambystoma > Ambystoma mexicanum. The sequence continues at coordinate 261,810,188 of NC_090921.1, read as the reverse complement.
TAAAATTGAAAAAGGGGGCCATACTGCCGAGAGTGAAGCAATACCCACTATAAAAAGAGGCAGATGAAGGAATATATGAAACAATAACAGCACTAATAGAGAGAGGCATACTAGTACCATCAGAGTCTCCATACAACACTGCTGTGTATCCTGTATGCAAGGCCAAGGGAGGGTCTTGGCGTTTCATACAGGATCTAAGACCCCTCAACCACATTGTAGAGGCAGAGTACCCTATAGTGACTAACCCAGCCACTATATTATGTGGAATACCAATAGAGGCATCACGATTCACTGTGATTGACCTCAAAAACGTATTCTTCTCAATGCCACTACAGCCTGACTCACAACATCTGACAAGCTTCACATACCGCAACACAAAATGGAAACACACGAGATTGCCCCAAGGGTATTGTGAATCACCATCTATATTTAACAGGGTGATACAAATGGACTTGGGAAACATTGAGATGGAGAGCACAGTGCTACAATATGTAGATGATATAATCATCTGCAGCACAAGAGAAGAGAAGTGCAGGAGAGACTCTGTCAAGATGCTCACTGTGCTAGCAGGAAAAGGGTACAAGGTAGACAAGGAAAAACTACAGTACTGCCAAGAACAAGTGCTCTACATAGGCCAGCTCATTTCACAAAATGGAAGAAACATTGCACCTCAACGGGCACAGGCCATAACAAACACACTGCAGCCACAGACAGTGAGAGAACTGCAGCAGTTCTTGGGCCTATGCAATTACTGCAGGGATTGGGTTTTCAATTACAGCTCATACACAGGACCACTGCTTGAGGCACTAAAACAAGCACAGAGAGGGGAAAAGAAGTTGAGATGGACCACAGAAATGACAGAAGCATTTCAGGAACTAAAACATGCCATATCCACAGCACCTGTTCTAGCCACGCCAAATTATGAAGAACAATTTTTTACCTTTTCACATTGCAGCTCAGCAGTGATGAGAGCAGTACTGACACAAAAAACTAGCATGGGACACAAACCAGTGGCATTTTACAGTGTGCACTTAGACCCTGTGATGTTAGGACACTTCCCCTGCGAGCAGAGCCTGGCTGCTGCAGCCTTTGCGGTAGAAAAATCATCCTCAATAACAATGGGTTGCCCAACAACACTCTACATGGAGCATGCCCTTTTTGCCATTTTAAACAAACCAAAGTCAACATTGACCACTGAAAGAGCATCAGGGTACGAGGTTATCTTGTCCAGGCCTGAGTTAACAATTGTAAGATGCAGCAACGTAAACCCGTCAAGGTTCATAGCAGAGGTAGTAGAAGATGGCAACTATGCTCATGACTGCACACAAGCTATCGACACATATTCCAGCACAAGGAAAGTTGAGGAAAATGCCCTAGAGGGGGGAGAGTTTCTGTACATTGATGGGTCCTCAACCATTGACCAAAGTGATGGGGTCCGCAGAACAAGTGCAGCAGGGGTAAGATTGACAGAGGAGTGGACATATGTTCCAGTAAAATGTGTCCAGCTACCACAACACTACTCTGCCCAGGCAGCAGAGTTAGTGGCCCTAATGTTAGCACTTAAAGAAAGTAATGACAAAAGAGTAACTAAATATTCCGACAGTGCATATGTCACATCAACTGTACACTCTGGATTAATTAAGTGGCAGCGCAGAGGTTTCAGGAGGGCAGACGGCACCCCATGCAACATGCCCTACTACTTTCTGAATTAATTGAAGAGCCCAAAGAAGTGGCCCTGGTGAAGTGTCAGGCCCATTGTACACAAAATTGCAAATTTGCCAATCAGGGAATTAGATGACTGTGCCAAAAATGCTGACAGTAGTCCATTATGCAGTAGTGAGCTACAAGGAATATGCAGGCCTAGTAGGGGTGGTAGGTCACATTATGCATTTTAGATAGACAGGCAGGGCGAAGGCCCCAGCTCTGTAGCTAATAGACATTATTGGACATTATTGGAGTGTTTGGAACATTATGGCACCTATATAGCGCTTAGATAGCCAATCTTAAGCGCTATGAACACTAAGCTATGAGTGCATGCCTTTTAGAGCTTGCTCACATAGGCTTAATTCATCTCGACTTTCTAACTGTAGCCCTGCATGGTTTCGGAAACTAATCTTCCTTTCTCTGGGAAGGCACTGATAAGACATTCCTGAGCTTTCGCGCAGATGGGCTCCAAGTAGGGAGTGGCACAGGAAAGGAGCACAGTGGAAATTCACAGAGTTGGATTTTTCCATGAGCAAGCCTATATTTTGCACAGGGAAGCTTCTAGAACTGTGCGTCATGGACTGACAGCACAAGATTATAAAATTGCATGCCCACATGACTCAGGTGGGAGATCGATCTGTGGACTTGGTTCGAGCAAGATCAAGTGTCCGGAACCTGTTGCTCTGTCGGCACCCTGCAGCGCTGTCCTCTGAGTGGGGCTTGTTACAGCTAGCTTATGAGGGCCAGGGTCTCCCAGTGCTGATTGAAGGGGCGTAAGACTGTGTTTCTCTATGTTTCTCTAAGTTCTATGTTTCTCTATATTTTGTATTTCTCTAAGTTTGTGTTTTGTAATCTTCTCTAACTTGAATCCCAAAATGTTGCTGAAATTCACTGTTTCGAATAAATACTAAAACTTTTTGAAGGTGTCATTTGTCACTAGCATGAGTTCACTGCTCGGCACAATTGAACCTGTATTTTGGGCTGAATTGGGTAATTTTTGCTCTAAGGGCTGGTCCCGAGGAAGATTTTCCCAATATCAAGACACCCATACAGGTAATAAGGTAATAAAACAGCGGACGCACATGCTAAACATGCTGCGTACTACAGGGAGATATGGGTCCCCGCAGGAAAAGAAAAAGATAAGGGGAGAGTGGGGGCAAGACAGATGCTGATGAAGGATGGGTACACTCATATCCCTGAGAATGAAATAATGGAGATACAGGCAGCAGCACCCATGCCAGAGAAAGAACTGTGGTTCAAAAAGGGATGCACAATGTCCCCCACAGACGCGTTGTGGTGACAAAACAATACAGGCAAAATAGTCATGCCCCTGGCCTTGTTGAAAACAGCACTGGCACAACTACACCATCCCACACACACAGGGAAAGAGGTGATTGCAGCACGAAAGGATGGGTGGTTGTGTCCCGAATTAAATTCACATGTTGCAAATTTCATTAGTAATTGTCTCACGTGCCAACAGTTTACGGCTGGTCACACACTGCAAGTGATCAAAGGTGTTATACCCCGGCCGGAAGGACCCTTCCTACACCTCCACATTGACTACATTGACATGATCAGCGTATATCATGGGTACAGATATATGATTGTGGTAGTATGCCCATTTTCAAGGTGGATCGAAGCCGGTCCATGCTCCCATGCAGATGCCTTTAGAGCAGCAAAGTTCCTAGTGAGGGAGGTCTTCCCGAGGTGGGGGGGGTGTGCGAGGTATTGCGGACAAACAATGGCCCACACTTCGACAACGAAATGTTTCAGCATGTAACTGCGCTCCTTGGCATCAAGCACAAGTTTGCATGTGCGTACCACCCACAGGCGAATGGTGTGTGTGAACGCCTCAACAGCCTCCTAAAAGAAGAGATAGCAAAGATACAACAGTCAACAAAAAAGAGCTGGCTCTACTGTCTCCCCTTAGCACTATTTGAATTAAGAAACAGGCCAGGGTCCGATCACCACCTCACACCCCACGAGGTGGTGACCGGGCGACAGATGCGCCTTCCACTGACACCATCGTCAAGGGCCACAACAGACTCCCATTCTGTATAAAATGTTTTTGGTGATGAAATGTTTGAATATATAAATTCCTTGATTACTAGTGTCACCTTTATCTCTCAACAGCTAAAGCGAACGCGGGGCGGGTTGAAAAACACCCAACAAGAAGAAATAAACGAGGAACAGGAACAACCATTACAGTGGACTGTTAAGGAGGGGGACCACGTCCTCCTCCACAATTTTAATCGCCGGTGGAATAGCCCCCGATTGACCAGGCCCACCAGGTGGAAGCAGTAGCTCCTAGAGTTGAGAGATAAGCACGTCTGGAATCATCTGCATGACGTCAAGCCCTACAAAGATAAGACCTTCCCTTGCATTGACGACAGGGCCAACACTGCAGCAACAGCGACAGAAGACAACACAGCAAAAGGCAACTGCGATACCTCCCCAAACCCCTCCCAAACAACAGACACTACTAAGGACTCAAATGGACAATTGCCCATAGCCCACCCCATGGTCACGAGATCCCAGAGCAAACAGAACACTGCCCCGGCCAGCCCCACCCTGCCATCACCCAAATAAAGGACATTGCCTAACAAACTGTAATATTGCACCACACTTGTTGACACGTGCATGTTCTCTTTTACTTTTTGTCTCGCACATGCAGGTACCGCGTACAACTGTTTATGTATGAAAGAAATGTGAAGTAACTAACATATGTTTTTGCCCAAGAGTAAATGCTGCCCACAGACGACAACACACCTGAAGCACTGTCACACCAATTTGTATACACTATAAAAAGACCAAAATATCTAAAAAAGAGAAGGATACGTGTGTATTACAACATGTTCATTTTGGCCATGGAACAATCATTCCCATTCCTGAGAGATAGGGTACTAAGACTAGCGTGGGAGCAGCTTTTCGCTTGGGCATTAAACGACTATTTGATAGGGAGAGCTTGAATAAACAGAACTAACAAATTACCACTTTTTTTTAAAAAAATGTCAGGCGTGCAACTTTATCGTCGAACAATAATAAGCTGCAGGACCGCGGCAAAGGTAAGAGGAAAATGCCGGTCATATTAGTTATTGTATTAAAGATTATAGGGTTGTTGTTGATCACTGGTCTACTTGCTGCCACAGTCTGGCAGACACACTACGCTTATAATGTATTGACTGCACCCCCTAGTAATGAACCCCTTACCACGGCTGCAACAGGTACGGTGTCAGGTGGTACGAGCAGAACAAGAATAGGGAGAGGGAGAATTAAACGTAGCACATATGTTGATAATAATGGGGGTTGACACATATCTTACAGATTCCGCACACGTCTCAAACAACATTTGGTATCAGCACATGTCCAAAATTGATAAGGGGACAACTAAGAACAACTGCTACGTGTGCTCACTGATCCCATTCGCCATGAGCGCCTCTAGAACATTTGTGGCTACTGAAGTACCAGCAACATCAGTGGAATTTCTGATATACCTGGCCCTGTTTCAAACAAAAGGACATTTCCAAGGGAGAATAATAAAGTGGCAGACGAGAGACACATACCCGTATGAAAATAACTTCATCAAGACACTCCACATATACAATAACTACTGGCAAATAACAGAAGGACTCCAGTACGTAACGGATGGCCCAGACAAAGAAGAGACGAAGGAAGTAACGTTGAATTACCTACCATGTGAAAGGCGCGCAAGTGAAGTTGCTGGAGTAATGGGGTGCTGGGAAAGACCATTGCTGCTGATATATGGGAAAGTTTACACGAAGGAAGGATGGACAGAAGGGGTTATGGGGGGTGAAATGGTAAAACTGACAAAAACGAATACAGCAAAAATAGACGAAGAAAACAACAAGTGTTTCAACGGATGGATTCAGACAGCCGGACTGGTGACATGGTTGGAGAAGGACAAAGACCCAGTATCAATACTTCCACTAACTGCACCGACACTATGTTATCAACAAAACGGAGACGTACATGTCGGAATGGACAGCAACTGCAAAAGGATAGTGACAATAATAAAGAAGGGTGCCTGTACAGCGGTTCTAATGGACCACTAATGGGCCTGCGGAGACAAGGCATACCACAGCTTGCCACCATGCTGGAACAGACTATGTACCATGGTACACATAAATGTACCATCCTTAGTGGTACCACAGAAAGATGTGAACTTGGCAAACTTCCCTAAAATGGATGAAGGGAATAAAAGGAGGAAAAGATCTATGAGGATTTAAGAAGGAAAAGAAAATAACGGTACAAATATATTGTCAAGAGTAAAAAGACAAGGAGAGCCACTGACGGGAAACTACCTGTGGGGAAGATCGGAAACAGCTCTCAGTGACATTCCACCAGGACACAGACTGTTTAGCAGAGCGGCAATGTTCTTCTCATCAATAATACATCCAGGACTGCAGGAGTATGCAAATGCAAAATGGCTCCAAATAACAAGATGGGTGCTAATGATGACAATAAACTCCACAGTAAACGGATTTAATGCAATAAAAGAGGAATTGAGAGCAGTACGAATGGTAGCACTACAGAATAGGTATGTGCTGGACCTTCTTACTGCAATGGAAGGAGGAGTTTGTGCAAAAATTGGAAAATCATGCTGCACATTTATACCGGCTAATGACGCAGACAACGGCACCCTCACAGAGGCAGTATCACAACTTGCCAAGATGCATGCCAAGATGGAAGAAGAAGCGAAGGGAGTTAAAAAAGATGGCAGCTGGTTTTCCTACTTGTGATCATGGATGCCATCATAGTTATCGGTTTGCCTTAAAATAATAGCTGGGTGCATTATAATGGGTATGGCTGCACTTTTAGGATTAAGGTTGTGGAGACCTCGGACAGCATGGACGACAGATGAAATGATGGAAATGATCGGTATGCACGCCAAAATGCCAGCAGAAGACGACATACACACAGATATAATAATAAAGGAAAGGGAGAGATTGTGCAAGCAAATATTAGAAAATGAATCTCACCCGCCGTCTGTGAAGGTGGAAAACCAAAGGAACCCGAAGAGCTATGTTGGGAATTGGGTCTACTGCAAACCAGGTGGTGGATGTGTATATATGTACTGGTCATTTGAAGCTCATGTGAACCAGTATGGACACTTAGGAGGAATAACAAAAGTATGGAGACCATGCAGAGACAAGAAAGCAGATAATTTTGTGGTCGACAAGTCGACCAGAGGGGGGATTGAAGTGGGAAAATGGGAGAACACGCTCCCCCATTCTCATCCCGACCATGGCCTAGAGGATCACGGCCCAAGCACCCCCCACGAGAGGAGTTTGACCCGCTCACCTCCTTACCAGACGGCAAGGTACCATGTGTTTGTGGCCCACTTGCACAAGGAGCATGCCGACTACCATGCCCTGGCCAAGCCGATGCCTGCAACATGGACCAGATCGACTAAAACAATAGCTGCAAAGCATCAACATCGTTAGAGATTCCATGATGATATAGGCAACAGACAAGAACACACGTGCCGCCATGCACACTGGTCACTCACACACCAACCCACACAAAGAACATACTCAGTGCTATGATGTAGCGGACTGACACACTCACGGACATGCATCGTTGTTATTTTTCACATAGGCAGAAACGCAAGATGCCTGAAGAGCTCATGTATACGCTTGCAGACGATTCATGCCACCCTACCCCCATAGAGATGTCATCATATATATATATATATATATACTACTACATGTGACACTCTGTCACCCTGCGGTACCCATGTTAGTGATTATACATCGCCTCCCAGGAAAACTAGGCCCGAGTAGGCCGCAAGCAAGAGTCCACAGGCCGGAACCTCTAAGACGAAAACCTTCTTGAGAATAAAAACAATGCGCTGACCATGCAGAACGAGTCACAGCGAGAGCCCTTCGTCAATGCCATCATGTAGCAACCCACATGTCGAGTTCTCAGTACCAAGGTTACACCTGCCGCAGCCAGCACCCCTCTGGGACCGAAAAAGCTAATTAAATGCCCATAATTATGCTCCAGCTACGGTCTCTACACACGTGACCGAGCCGAAATGACAAGATGCCAAGCTTACGAGACAGAAAGTCACCGGGGTGCCACGTCTGGGACACAGGTTTCAACAACAAAGCAACAAGTTGGACACCTACACCGATGGGAAAGGGGTGATCATCAGCCACTAGCAAGACCTGTCCATTGTCCGCCACTAACACATAGTTGCACAATGTTGCCAACACCAGGTACCTTGCGGGCTGGGAACGGCGATGGTCCCCGGCTTGGGGGCTCGCGGGAGAACCAATCAGAACACAAGGGGCTCATCACTGACGCCATTACCCTTAGCCAATCACCAAGTCTCCCCTTGTAACAATTTCGATGTAACAACTGTTAGGGACAGCCTAAGTGTACCACCTGACCCATCCTTATCCACTAACATTTCCTTCCATAGGTAATGTGGGATGTTTTTACCCATGCATCCGAGCCCTACCTCAAAAACTGTGCAGTACTGACATGGAAAACATCATGATGGCCAGAGCTTCCCAGAAAATGCACAGGGAAATGCATGAAGAATAGGCTGCCACTCATTTTTGCCGATGTTATGGGCACAGAAGGGCACTGCCTAAAACCACCATTGGACTACCCACACAGTAGTCTGAAACCATTGGGGATGGCAATGCTGACTGCCAAAAGCAACCTAGAATTGTGGGGAATTAATTTTCTTAAATCCCAAAAATGGGTGCATTACCAGTACTCACCACTATCAGAAAGCCGGCGTTTTAAAACAACACCAGACTTTTTTTGTGTAAAACTGAATAAATGAACCCAAAGCAGGCCAAAGAAAGACTTACTGAGAGGTGGATACAATGTAAAGTTATATTCTGAAGTGACTTGAAGGTTTATAACAAGACTGGCTGAGCTGTGGATTTCAGCAGTTTAAGTAAATTTGGACTGAAAGACACTCAAAATCTAAATGTTTAAAAGAAATGAGTGACCTACTTCTGAGAGTCACATAGGTTGCAATTGTTTAAATGTCATAGTTTGAAACTTAGAATCAGTATTCTAGCTGCATATGTAAAGATGGTTAGTTTTATTTGAATGCAGAAAACTGGGTAACTAAAAGTGACATTAGCTGGGGCCTGGCTTAAGGAACTGGATTCTGCTTGACAACTTCCCCCCAATTGGAGTGAAACTGGATCCACAGCAGCTCCCAGGCCTAGCTGCCTTTTGCTGCTCCCACCAAAAGGGATCTGACACTTCTCTGATTGAATTACCTGGGCTCTGCAGGAAATTGAACAAAGCCCTGTCCTGACTCAGGCAAATGTTTTATTGGTGGGAGTCGTAAGTGTGGCTTCCTCCTGGAAGGAAAGGGGAGGAGCACTGCATGTGAGAGCAAGCTGGCTTGGCAGAAACTGGGAGGGGGAGAAACTGGAGACAGAGGCTGAGCTTGAAGAAAGTGGAAATACTGGGTTCTGTACCATGTGACCTGAAAAGACACACCCCTGTAGCCAGAATATGGTTTTAGAAAAAGATGAATAACTCATAGTACGGACTTGTCATAATTATTTAAATGATACCATAATTCTTGTGATTTTTCTGCCCACATCTGGGGGCAAGCTAGCAGTTAAGAGGGTATTACTTAAAATGTATGCATGTTAAAAATCTGACACTTCATCAATTAATGTCCATACTCCTTGCACACATTTGGGTAAATGAGGGGAAAAATCCAATATTGGTAACCCACCTAAAAGTGAAATATGTTGCCATTTTTGAACCCAAACTCCTAGGAAGAGCAGATTTGGGACAGAGACTACCTCATGTGATAGGTAATATGTACATGCAATTTCAAACCACTGTGTATCTATGGAGTGTGCATTTTGATCAAATATAGATTTGTGGGCAAACTGACCAGGGGAGGATCCTCTGACCCATAAAAACTACAGCATCACTCTGACTCACAGTTCCTTCCCCAATCATGGGAGAGGGGAGAATTGGGCCAATGGGCAGTTGAGAGAGGGGCTTGCTAGTGATGCTGCACACACACCCACTTTCAAAACACATAAAAGCAGACAGTCAGGACAGATAGGGACATTCTATTCCATCTGCTGCGGGACGCTCTGCCGGGAAAATCCATACTTTACCTCCATCAACCTCCAGAGAGCCAACATAGAGACTTCAATCTATCCACCTTCAGAGACCAAGACTTTACTTCAGAATTTGTAGCAGAGAGGTCAACTACAAGCTAAATCCCTCTTTAGCAGGCCTCAAATCATTGCCATTATCACAGCCAAGCGAGCTGTTGAATTCTTTGCAAGAACTCTTGCCATTTGCCAGAGAGCAGTGTTGTATCCAGAGAGAGACCAGCTGAACCGGAGACCGCTGTATCCGGACCCACAGACCTGATCAGAACCAGAGACCCAGACCAGACCAGCAGAGTAGAGCTGACCTCGACACTGTGCGCAGAGACCGTCCGTGGCGAGTGAAGAAAACCTGACCAGATCCGTGGCGAGGCCCATTCTATTTCTAAATATATTGTGAGTACCTAGCAGAGCTGTGCAGAACCAGTTAAAATAATATAATTCAATCTATTTTAATCTAACCAGAACTGCCTCCTAGAAGTTATCACCTGTCATTTGCAAAGCTGTCACTTGTCACTTTGAACTTTTAAAATTTCAAATCTGAAAAACGACCTTTACCATATTGCTCATATCTCCGTGACCGTTTGTCTTAGAGACTTGCAGTAACTTTCCTCTGAAAGCTGGGAATCTTGGCTTTTCAACGAACCTAGAATCGCATTCCTATTCCCTATATTTTCACCGCAATCGCGGAAAACGCACTCACGAATTTTACCGCGATTTGCAAATTTCTCCACGTGTGAAAACAGCAGCTTCCTTGCTTTCCTGGCTAAAAATTTGTTTGCCTCTTAAGAACCATCCCTGAATCATTGCTAGAGTGAGCCTGGACTAATATTAACTTGACACCACTCACCCTGAACCTCTAGAGGGAATTAAAAGCATTTTAGCATATTTTTCACTTCATTGCCAGCACATATAAAAGCATTTTGGGCCTGTGTTTCAAACTTCTGTAGTCTAAGCTTGCTGGGGTGAACTGAATTACATTTGATTGCATTTATGAGTCCTGTGTGCTTTCCTTCCATTTCCTTGCATTGCATAAAAGGGGGGGTGAATTGTCCAAGAAAGTGATTACATTGTTTTGTTGAAATCATATTGAGTATTTTCTGTATTGCATTTTCATTCAACATTACATCCATCTGAACTTATATAAAGTATTCTCTACCACCTTATTCTTCTGTTCCTATTCCCAAGTGTGCTAGTGCCAGACTATCCATTATTGATTACTGCTCAGATTAAGTGTGATATCCAATTATTAATTATTATAAAGTGTGATATATATATCTATTGTTTAAATTATCAAATAAACCTTTTAAACTTGCAAAACAGAACTACTTCTTGGCTCAGTGGGGTCAGGGGGATTCCAAGAGAGGGGTGTGATATAGGGGTAGTCATCCAGAACGCATGAACTGGACATAAAGATATATCAATAAGGGTTTTCATTCAGTATTCTAGACTAGGTGTTGACTTAGCTGTAGTGTTGAATTGAATCCTCTTACAAATTGGGGGCTCGAGCGGGACGTTTGGGTTAGATCTACCATTTGTGCAGATTAATACAGCGTGCCAGCTGACCAGATACACAAATCCGGTCGGATCACCACGCTGTGTTACGCTGTAAAGCACTCCTCAAAGGAACGCTCTAAGGAAAAGGTCTGTTTTGCAAAAATAAAATACAAACTTCTGTAAGTCAGGAAGGAACTCAAACCTCTAGAATGACGACCTTAGTAGACATGAAAATAGCCAGAGAGCACTTCTTACATAAGTTATTTGTGAGAGGTGAGTGGACTCATCAGGACCAGACGGTCTGGTTGCAAGCAATCACACCCCAGATCACGGAAACAGGGTCAGATAAATGGAGAGACCAGGGTCCCTTACATGTGGCCCTGAGTGAACTATATATGTCCTCTAAGGCCAAGGATGAGCACAACAAGATTGCCAGGGTAGCGGCATATTTATATTTACATATGGGAGCCATGCAGGACAAATGTGCTGAAGGCCAAGATCTGGCGAGTAGGCAACTGCTGGGATTACAGAAGGCCCAATCTGATCTGGACCCTTCTGAGCAGAGGCTGCAGAGGAGCCAGGAGTCAGAAAATGATAGTAGGCAGTATATCATTAAAATAAAAGAGGACATGGATATACTGCAACAGGAAAAGGCTGACCAGGATACTAGATTTCTGGCCCTGCAGAAGGAGCACCAAGACAGTTTGGACTCCTTACTGCAGAGCCAGAAAAAGCTGGAGCAACAATTAGACTTTAACAGGGCATGCATGGAGCAGGTAGCCACCCTGCAAAGTCATCTAGATAGAGTGAAGGCAGAGAGCAACAAGCTGATTTTGAAAGACCTGGATACCCAGGCAGAGTTTGATGAAGAACGCCAGAAAGCTGGTGCCTTTCAAAGGCAGAGGGACGACCTGGCGGCACAAATGCAGGCTCTTAGCCAGGAAAGAGACGCCTTAGGCCAGGAAGTCTGCCATTTAAAAAGAAAAACAGAAGAAAATCACTTGGCCCTCCAGGGGCTGGGTGACCGCCAAAAAGAACGCCAGAACTTGTTAGAACACACCAGGAGGGTGGAGGATGCTCTGGCAAGAAAGGAGCAGGCCAATAGGGACACAGCTCAGGAGGTAACCCTCCTGCAGCAAAGACTGGCCCAGTGCTCCAGGACCAATCAGGAGGCACAGAGAGAGAATGAGGCTCTCTGCCAGCACAATGATAGACTCCAACAACAGGTAGCGATGCAGGAGAGACTGATAGAGTCTAGTAAGGCCTTAAATGAGAAACTGAAGGCGCAGGCTCTTGCATTGCAACAGGGAGCAGGGGCGGATAGAGATGAGGTTCGCTGGGAAAGAGAAACTCCTGAGCATAACCCCAGGAGCCCTAGTACCAGAGGCCTTTATCTCTCTCAGTCCCTGGACTCTGCCACCCCCATGTCCCCTGGCGCACATGAGCACAGGGCCACAGGGATAGCAGATTACTATCCAGCCAGAAGCATGGGGCTCATAGGCCAGTACCACCCAGGAATGGAGGGGCGGGCATCCGGGTATGGGCACCCAAGCACAGTGCAATTTGATGGGGAACCCCAGGTGAGTAGGCCCATTAAGGGCATCCTGAAAACCTCTGCCCAGTTAGGTCAGTGGGGGGGGTACCAATCAAATCCTGGCAGCAAGGAGGGATCTGAAGACTCCTCTGAGCGGTACAGGACACAGGAGACCAGGTCCCCACATTCTGCCAGCCATTCCCAGGCTCGCAGAATCCGGGAAAACCTGGAAGAACAGACGGGAACCTCTGGGAGCAGTGCCTCTGAGTCAGAAGATGAATGGACCAGGGTTACCCGGACCAAAAGGGCCAATAAGACAAAAAGGGCCTTGCTTAAGGACTCCTTAAAGCAGATTAAGGCAATCAGGAGCGTCATCACGCCTTATCATAAGAACGCCAAGTATTCTGTTTGGGAGCACTTAGAGTTGTTTGAGCAAATGATGGAGACTTTCCATTTGAAGGACAGCCAAAGCTGTATTCAATATGTGAAGTGGACCTTCTCCCCGGAATACTCCAGTTTCTTTGCGGGGCTGGAGGACCAAAATCATTTAAGATGGTTCACCTATAAGGCGGCCATCTTGAAACATTTTTCTACTCATAGAAATCCTCAAGAGGCTCGCAAGGCAGCCTACAATTTACAATGTGGGGAGGATCAGGCCCCACAAGAATTTGTGCAGGAGTTAAAGCGTGCTTTTGCACAGACCACAAGAAGGGTGCGCACGGATAGCAGAGAATTTATTAATACGTTTTTCCATGCCTTGCCCAAATACATAATGACCCAGCTCGTGAGGGATTTTCACGAGAAAAGATCTTTAGACTGGGTCATCGTAACGCTCAACTGGTTCCCCCAGAGGCGCAGGTCTTGATCTGGCGAGGATACTGTCTTCAGTGTTAGGCGCAGGGTTCGTTTTGCTCCCGGACTGGGCCCCCTTCCCACCGACAGTTTAAGCTGAAGAGTGAGGTGTCTGCAAGGGTAAACCAAGGTATTAGTGTTTGGAAGGTTCGGAAAGTTCCTAGCCCCTCTCGCCCTTTCTTTCCCCGAGGAACTGGGGTGATATTGCGCTTACCTTATATAGGTAAATGCCGGGCTCTCCATCCTGCGTCTTATGCAGGGGCGCTGGATCCAGTTGCTTCACTGGATGCGAGCTCTGCCTCTTGATAGCAGAGGATTTGCTGAGAGCGAAGATGCCGTTAATGCACGAGCGTGCCTTGTAAGTATTAAAGTTCCTTTTGCCTTGTTCTCTTCTCTTTCAAAAGTCTTAAGTCTGTAAAGTCTATGTCTTTCCCTTTTCAGATGCTGTGACGATGAAGATTATCCTTCTAATGGCACGTAAGTAGAAAGACTGCACTAGCGCTGGAGAATGCTCCGTAATGTCTCTTTTGTCTTTGCAGGTGCTGAGGTGCAGCGCGAACAGATTGAAAGCGAGCATAACACAGGTAAGCAGTCTTGTAACTAAGCGTTACTAACCAATGTATCTTGCCTTACAGGTGCCGGAATGCAGCGCCACCTGAGTTGGAACGGGCGTAACACAGGTAAGCAGAACTTGTAGTCGAATATTACTGACCGATGTTCTCTCTCTTTGCAGATGTCGGATGCCGGAAGAGAAAGGCAGAAAAAGGCGCCTTGGATGCTGCCGTTGAATTAGGTAAGTAGGTTCACTGCCCTTACTTTAGCCTAACCTGTGCCTTTGTTTTGCAGGAGCTGCAGAAGACTGAAGAAGACTGAAGATTGGATTCCAGCAGGTTATTTCGTGTTCACAGGATCTGGAGCTGGAGGTTTCCTGGAGCTGACACGGTGAGCGTCCTGCTGCAGATGCAGAATAACGCGAAGCACGTGAAACCAATCGGGTGTGGTTTAAATAGCCTTCTGTAGTGCTTAGGCATCTCCTTCCACGGCCCCACCCAGGTAAGAAAAGAGTTCCAGATTTCTAAAGAGTTCCTGTGTTCTGCTTCCAGGGAGTGGCTCCTGCTCCACCCAGACAGAAAAAGTAGTTCCAGGCAGAGAAGGATCAGGAGACCAGTTAGCTGGTAAGTAAGCAGCATGGTCTGCTACAGGTAGGTCCACCAAGCACTCTTATCCAATATGAGCCCGGCGCTTCCTGTGCCGGGACCAGTAACCATCATGAACCTGGCGCCACTGGCGCCAGGACAAGGTCCAGAGGGTCCCTATAGGGACTGGCTGGTTCCTGGGATCAGAGTCATGGGCCTGCTTCCAAGGTCGTGGGGCAAGTCCTGACCCCTTGGAAGCAGGGATCATGACAGCACCCCCCCTCAAGGCCCCTCCCAAGGTTGACTTCTCCGGAGGTCTTGGTTTGTTAGGAAATGTCCGATGAAATTTCTTGATTAGTTGGGGAGCGTGTACATGTTCTGCAGGTTCCCAAGATCTTTCTTGGGGGCCGTAGCCTTTCCAGTCAATCAGGTAGTGTAGTTTTGATTTGGAGATCTTGGAATCCAGGATATTTTTGATTTCAAACTCAAGTTCTCCGTCAACTAGGATAGGTTATAGAGATTTAGTCAATCGGGTTTCTGGTTGAACAGGTTTTAGTAGTGAAACATGGAAGACTGGGTGCATTTTCATGCGAGGGGGTAAATCCAACTTGACCGCTACGGGATTTATTATGGCAGTAACAGAGTAGGGTCCCAGGTATCTTTGGTTAAAGGTGTGTGGTCCCTTTAGGGGTAAATATTTGGTGGATAACCAGACTTGATCTCCTATTTGGTATTGAGGGGCTTCCTTTCGATGTTGATCTGCTCCTTTCTTGTATTGTTCCTTGGCCCTTTGAAGGTGGATAGTAGCTTCCTTGAAGGCTTGGGTGATGGTTGAATGTAGGTGGTCAACTGCTGGTGTTCCAAGATCCTGAGGTGTATCCAGGTTAGAGGTTCGAGGATGATTACCATACAAAAGAAAAAACGGGGTCTTTCCGGTTCCAGAGTGGACTGAGTTATTGTAAGCGTACTCGGCTATCCAAAGGATGTCCTTCCAAGCTCCTCCTGTCTGTTGCAGCATGCAGCGTAGGTACTGTTCCAAAGTCTGATTGGTCCTTTCGGTCTGACCATCGGTTTGTGGGTGGTGACTGGTGGAAAGCCTCACATCAATTTGAGCTAACCGACAGCAACTCCGCCAGAAGTGGGAGATGAATTGACTTCCTCTGTCTGAGATTAAAACTGAAGGAAAGCCGTGCAACCGAACAATGTTTTCAAGAAATTCTCGAGCCAGGATTGCTGCTGATGGTAACCCCTTTAGTGGGATGAAATGCGCCATTTTTGAAAATAAGTCTACGATTACCAGGATTGTATTGTATCCGGAACAGGGAGGTAAGTCGGTGATAAAGTCCATGGAAAGGGTATGCCAGGGATGAGGTGGAATTTCAAGTGGTTGTAAGAGGCCTGCTGGTTTTTCCTTAGGACTCTTGTTCTGGGCGCACACTCCACAGGACATGACAAAGTTTCTGATGTCTTTTCTCCACGATGGCCACCAAAAGTGACGCTTGACCTTTTCCGAGGTCTTGGCCATACCCGGGTGTCCTTCCATTAAGGAGTCGTGATAACAAGAGATGACTTGAGTTTGTAAGCTGGTACAGGGTAGATAAAGTCATTCCTTGAAGTATAATAAGTCGTTCTTTACTGTGAAGTCTTCCCCCTGAAGTTGCCATTTTTGTATGTCCGTTGGAGTTACAAGTTGTTTAACCTGGGTTTCAATTTCTTCAATGGATTGCATGCTGATCAAACCCAGGATTCTTTGTTCAGGAATAATAGGTACAAGCTTGGGGTTAACCATGTGTTCCTCTACTCCGATTCGAGAGAGGGCATCCGCTTTACCATTCTTATTGCCTGGTCGGTAGGTGATTATAAAATCAAATTCGGCAAAAAATAATGCCCAGCGAAGTTGTCTGGAGGATTGAGCTTTGGCTGATTTAAGATACTGTAGATTACGATGGTCAGTAATGACTGTGACTGTGTGTCGGGCTCCTAAGAGATAATGCCGCCAGGCCTTAAAGGCGGACTTAATAGCCAACAGTTCCTTATCGGTAATGGTGTAATTGATTTCTGGGGCTGATAATTTGCGAGACCAAAACGCCACGGGGTGCAACTGGTTGGTTTCTGGATCTCTTTGTGAAAGCACTGCTCCCATAGCAAGGCTGGAGGCATCGGTCTCGACGATGTAAGGTAGTTCCGGGCGGGGATGTTTTAAAATCGGGGCGGAGGTAAATTTAGTCTTTAGCTCCTGAAAGGCTTGTTCTGCCTCGGTAGACCATTCAAAACGTTTGTTTTTTCTGAGGAGAGCTGTAATGGGTTGGACTACCCGAGAAAAGTCTGGAATAAACCTGCGATAGAAGTTGGCGAAGCCCAACATACTTTGAACCCCTTTTACAGATGATGGTGAGGGCCACTTGATTATTGCATCTACTTTCCTCGAGTCCATGTGAACTCCGTTAGGTGACAAAATAAATCCCAGAAATTCGACCTCAGTAACATGAAAGACGCACTTCTCTAATTTTGCAAAAAGTTTGTGTTTGCGGAGCCTCTCCAGTACTGCGGTTACATGTTTTCGGTGTTCTGCCTCAGAGGACGAATAAACCAGAATGTCGTCAATATATACAACTACACACACATCAATGAGTTCACGGAGCACGTCATTCATAAAGAACTGGAATGCGGCCGGTGCGTTACACAACCCGAAGGGCATCACTTGATACTCGAACAGTCCATACTTGGTACGAAAGGCCGTCTTCCATTCATCGCCCTCCTTTATTCGCACCAAATGTTAGGCTCCTCTGAGGTCTAACTTAGTATATATGCAGGCGTTTTTGACTTGGTCAAGTAGTTCTGGGATCAATGGCAATGGATACCTGTTCTTAATTGTAATCTGGTTCAGGGCACGGTAGTCTATACACGTTCTTAAGTCTCCCTCCTTTTTTGGCACGAAGAACAGAGCTGAGGAGGCCGGGGACTTCGAAGGACGGATGAATCCGTTAGCCAGGTACTGGTCCAAATATTGCCTTAGGTGGAGATTTTCAGGTTCAGTAAGGGCATAGATCCGACTGCACGGAGGAGTGGATCCGGGAATCAGGTCTATCTGACAGTCGTATGATCTGTGGGGAGGCAAAGAATTAGCTTGGTCTTTCCGAAAGACATCTTGGAATTCAGGAGGCAGTTGCGGACTCTCAGAAACAGTTGCAGCTAGTTTGGTGGAGAGCTGAGGGTAGCAGGTAGAAGCGCATTCTGGAAACCGGATTGTCTTTGCTCGCCAATCAATTTGAGGATTGTGTTTCTCCAACCAAGGAACTCCCAAGATGACTTGAAACTGAGGGGCCTTGATCACATCAAACACAATCTTCTCTTGATGCCCATCTTGGCTTACTAACGTTACTTCCATGGTGGTGTGAGTTACGGGTCCGGAAGCTATTTCCGTCCCATCCACGGTGGTAATGACGTCTTTCACCGTCTTTGGACAAAGAGATAGATTCATCCTGGCGGCCAGCTCACAGTCCAAGTAATTCCCGATTGCGCCACTATCAATGTATGCTTTAATGGCATGCATACGATTAGGTTGTTCAGGACTCACGAGGACCATGGGCATGATGAAATGCAAGGTCAAAGAACTGGTTTTAACGCTCGGCAAGCGGACCTCTACACTTGCCGGGCGAGGTCGTTTCCCGGCTCAGAATTCTCGGTACCTTTATCAGACGCCCCTACTATCTTCTTCTTGGGCTTCACTGGACAATCTCGAAGAAAGTGCCCTGAGTTTCCGCAATAGAGGCATAATTGCAGTTGTCTCCTCCTTTCCCTCTCCTTTTGGGTTAAAGGTCCTTTTACACCCCCTATTTGCATGGGTTCCACGGAATCAGTTCCTTTCGTAGAACTTTGCGGCCTTGAAAAAAGTCGGATTTCAAATCTGGATCGATCGGCTTTCCGATTCTGTAGTCGATGATCCAATTGCACTACCAGATCGATATATTCGGAACAGTCTTGTGGAGGATTTACCACTTGAGCCAGAACGTCTTTTAATTCCCCACGCAGACCTCTGTAAAACAGTGTGATCCTCTTATCCTCCGGCCATCCGGTTTCCACCACTAGTCTGTTAAATGATGCAATATAAGTCAGAAGATCTTGATTGCCCTGTCTTAGTGAAAGAAGTTCATTGTCCAAGGCCTGTCCCTGATAGTGCCTTGCGAACAGTTTCTCCATACTGGCTTGGAAGTCCTGGAAGTTATGGAGAATGGGGTCATCTTGAGACACTAAAGGAACAGACCAATCTGCGGCACTGCCACTGAGATAAGAGAGCACGAAGGCCACTTTAGCCTGGTCCGTTGGAAAAGCGGCGGGTCTGCACAAAAAGTGCAAGCGACATTGATTGAAGAACACAGCAAACTTTTTTGAATCACCTGAAAAGCGTTCGGGCGGAGCCAAAGGTATATTTCCTGGTAGATTGATTTGTACCGGATTCGAGGAAGCTGGAGGAGCGTGGCCCCCACTTGGGGTTGATAGAGGAGTTTGCCCAGCTTGGGCTTGCAGCAATTGTCTAGCCAAATCGTCTGTTCGCTCTTTGGAGACCACTAACTCCCTCCTTAGGGCATTTGTTTCCTGACGTGCAGCGTGTACTTCCGCCCTCAACTCCCCGAGTAATTGGGCCAACTGGTCTGTGTCTGAGGTTTCCATTGCGCCTGGGCGGGAATTTTGTGGTATGGCTTCACGTTCTGTAACGCTCACCTGGTTCCCCCGGAGGCGCAGGTCTTGATCTGGCGAGGATACTGTCTTCAGTGTTAGGCGCAGGGTTCGTTTTGCTCCCGGACTGGGCCCCCTTCCCACCGACAGTTTAAGCTGAAGAGTGAGGTGTCTGCAAGGGTAAAGCAAGGTATTAGTGTTTGGAAGGTTCGGAAAGTTCCTAGCCCCTCTCGCCCTTTCTTTCCCCGAGGAACTGGGGTGATATTGCGCTTACCATATATAGGTAAATGCCGGGCTCTCCATCCTGCCTCTTATGCAGGGGCGCTGGATCCAGTTGCTTCACTGGATGCGAGCTCTGCCTCTTGATAGCAGAGGATTTGCAGAGGATTTGCTGAGAGCGAAGACGCCGTTAATGCACGAGCGTGCCTTGTAAGTATTAAAGTTCCTTTTGCCTTGTTCTCTTCTCTTTCAAAAGTCTTAAGTCTGTAAAGTCTATGTCTTTCCCTTTTCAGATGCTGTGACGATGAAGATTATCCTTCTAATGGCACGTAAGTAGAAAGACTGCACTAGCGCTGGAGAATGCTCCGTAATGTCTCTTTTGTCTTTGCAGGTGCTGAGGTGCAGCGCGAACAGATTGAAAGCGAGCATAACACAGGTAAGCAGTCTTGTAACTAAGCGTTACTAACCGATGTATCTTGCCTTACAGGTGCCGGAATGCAGCGCGAGCTGAGTTGGAACGGGCGTAACACAGGTAAGCAGAACTTGTAGTCGAATATTACTGACCGATGTTCTCTCTCTTTGCAGATGTCGGATGCCGGAAGAGAAAGGCAGAAAAAGGCGCCTTGGATGCTGCCATTGGATTAGGTAAGTAGATTCACTGCCCTTACTTTAGCCTAACCTGTGCCTTTGTTTTGCAGGAGCTGCAGAAGACTGAAGAAGACTGAAGATTGGATTCCAGCAGGTTATTTCGTGTTCACAGGATCTGGAGCTGGAGGTTTCCTGGAGCTGACACGGTGAGCGTCCTGCTGCAGATGCAGAATAACGCGAAGCACGTGAAACCAATCGGGTGTGGTTTAAATAGCCTTCTGTAGTGCTTAGGCGTCTCCTTCCACGGCCCCACCCAGGTAAGAAAAGAGTTCAAGATTTCTAAAGAGTTCCTGTGTTCTGCTTCCAGGGAGTGGCTCCTGCTCCGCCCAGACAGAAAAAGTAGTTCCAGGCAGAGAAGGATCAGGAGACCAGTTAGCTGGTAAGTAAGCAGCATGGTCTGCTACAGGTAGGTCCACCAAGCACTCTTATCCAATATGAGCCCAGCGCTTCCTGTGCCGGGACCAGTCACCATCATGAACCTGGCGCCACTGGCGCCAGGACAAGGTCCAGAGGGTCCCTATAGGGACTGGCTGGTTCCTGGGATCAGAGTCATGGGCCTGCTTCCAAGGTCGTGGGGCAAGTCCTGACCCCTTGGAAGCAGGGATCATGACAGTCATTGAACAGGCGACCCGGATCTATGAGGTGCAGAAGCCAATAGAAAATAAAAATAATGCGCCCAAAAACCCCAAAGTCAACAACACCCCTGCTGCTGCCAAGGTGGCAGAGGTAAAGGTCACCCCCGTTTTAGAGTTGGAGATGGGGGGGCCTAAAAACCTACCTGCACCTAATAATGCTAGGCCCAGAAGGTCCTCGGGCCAGTCACAGACAGGGAGCCAGGGAGGCAGCCCCACAAATGGGGTCCCTCGCTCTCCTGATTATGTAAGCCCCCGTTACAAGGGAAACAGACCCATCCTGGGTTATGTGTGGACTCCTCCAGCCCAAGGGGGGGGATCCAGCCAAGCACCTAACCCAGAGAACTTCCCTCCCAACTTCTCACAGGAGGGCAGAAACTCACCAACCCCTGGGCAGAACTTCTTCCCCAGGTATCCACCCAACTTCCAGCCCCAAAATCCTCCACCCTTTTTTCCCCAATTCCCTGAGCCCAGACAACCGAATCCGGGAGAGGGGAGGCCAAGGGCGGAGGGGTATCCAAATCTTCACAACCAGGGGTACTACCAAAGAAGGGATAGCTACCCTTCCCGGGATCAGCCCAGGGGAGAAAACAGGGCCCCGTATCAGCCTGAGCGGGTTTCCCAGTTAGAGCGCCAGGTTCAAAACATGGCACGGGATCTGGGTCACATACTGAGGGCTCAGCAGAACCCTCAGATCGGCATGCCGACGCAGAACGCACCCAACTCTGGACCTGGTGCCCCAGAACAATGACGGGGGCAGCACCCTGATAACTCACCGGTTCCCAGGGAGGAGGCACAAGGGGAAGGGGGGTGTAAAGCCTTGGAGGAAGCTTCCTTCCTCACTTGTAAACAGCCCCTGGAAACCCAGGAACCGGAAACAAAATCTCTTGCCCCTGAAAGTCTGCCTCGTAAGGAGCAGAGGGGGGGTAGGAGAAACAAAAGACCCAAACAGACTCAGTTTGAGGAGGAGGTACAGATCTTCCAATTTGAGGGAGAGGGATCCTCAGAAGATCCTGGGAAAAGGATCTTCTCCTTCAGAGATGGGGGAACTCCTCCCAAGGACAAATGGGCCCCAAGGGATTCCAACCCAGACAGGGGAGATATGGAGACTGAGCTACCGCCGCCCATCATCTCATGCCAGAACCCACAATACCAAAATCCCCTGGTTCAAACCCACCCTGATGACTGCCTCCAAAAAAGGGGGGGCGGCCCAGAACCGGAGCCAGGGAAACCCACAATGGCTCTGATCTCCAGTTGCCAACTTTTTCTTTCAGATTCCCAAGGCTCTCCACAGAATTCTGAGCAAATCTCTTCGCTAGCGATGTCCAAAACCAGAAAGTTAGCCCACCAGTTGTCCAAAAATGTGCATTATCTGTGCCCCCTTGAGGAGAAGGTACTATGCCCCGGTACAAGTACAGGGGCAGGGTACAATTTTGGCACTGGTGGACACTGGATCTCAAGCTACCCTTCTGTCCAGAAGGGCCTTTGACGAACTGAATGCAGGAAGGGGAGAGAATTACCAAATTCCTCTCACCTCTCTTCCTGGACAACTGCAGAACTTTGACGGGAACCAAATTCCCGTTGAGGGGACTGCATACTTGGACATTAAGATCGGGCGACACAAGGTGAAACACCCGGTCATAGTAGTGACTCCAGAGGGCACCCCTTGTTTACTGGGGAATGACCTCCTGAGGAGGTTGTCACCCTTAATAGATTGCGTAAACAAGGTCCTCTGGACCCAGACTAGCCGACCAATAAAATTAAAACAGAGTGTCAACCATGTTAGTTTAAACGGCACCTGCCACATGGTTGAAAAAAAATCTGACCAAGTAGAATTTCACTTCCAGAATAGCCAAATACCAGACATGACAGTAATAGCAGTAGGACAACAGACTGGTGATTGGGGGTCCTCTTTATTTCTGAAAATCAACCTTCCTTCCAGTTTAAGGTGGTATTCCACACTGGAAGGAAACACCCTGAAATTCTTTACTAATCCACAATCAGAAACTCCCACTCCTATAGTCCAGAAAGATGTGAAATCAGCTCAGAGCCTGGCTGAGATTCAGCAAATTGGAGAGCAGTTGTTCATCCCTGTTCAGTTAAATGATGGGAAGGACTCTGTTCTCGCTCGAGTGTGTGTGAACAACGGTAAGAGCTTCATCAGCGAAGTCATGTTTCGCCAACTCCCAAAAGATCCAGCCATTCCCACCTTCAAACTGATAGACAAATGGGAAATGGACCTGGAAGCACCCAATTCCAAACATCTCCTGCCAAGCAGGTGTATGCTCAAAATCTCCATTGGCAACAAGAGCATAGTCCACAATTGTTGGGTCGTGCGAGACGTCACTGCCGCTTTTTACTTAGGCAGTGACATTCTCAATCGCTTTGCCATTAGTTTGGACCTAATAAACTTCAATGCTTGGTCCCAATTAGCGGATAATCCCATGGGCTTTGATGATCCAGAAAAAGCATTTAGGACAGCTCAATTGCTACCTTATGCAGTTGAAATTCAGATTAAAGAGGAAGTCACCATCCCAGAAAGGACCCGACAATTCTCCCTGGAAGTGAAAGCTAAAAGAGGACAATATTTGCAAAACCCTGATGCTTACATACATCTAAATGCTTCTCTCCAACAGCAAGGGTTAGGGGTAAACCCAACTCCATTAGTCAACATAGAACATGACACCATTCCAATAGAGGTGGATAACAGTGACTTAAAGAGTATTACTCTAGCCGCAGGCACCATTATTGGAATGGCGGTTGATGACCGACATTTTTCCATAGATTTAGGTAATGAACTGTTAGGGCCAATCCCCAAGGACTGCTTTGACAGTGACAGTGATGACAATACAACACCAGACAGGATTTTTACCCGGCATGGGGAGAACTTCCTGGTGTACACTTCTTGCCCTTATGGTAAGGAAGATGTGACTTGTGACTTCAGGAGGGATGAGGTGATTTTCCAGGTCCATGAGGGCTGCCTTTCCCACCTGAAGCCTCCAGTCCAAATCAGCACTCTGACCAGGGACTTCTCCACCCAGCTGGAGGAGGCCGCTGAAATAGCCAAACCAGACGTCTTTCCAGGCTTCAGGCAGATGGTGGAAGAGAGAGTCAACCTAGCTGATGCCTGTGTGACTCTGGAACAAAAGCAAAAGTTGAAACAAGTTTTCTTTGATTTCCAAGAGCTCTTTTGCGGTAGACTCATATGACTGTGGTCGCAATGACATCCACACAACAACAATCCCCACGGACCCTGGCATGACTCCAGTGTTTGTGAAGCAATATCGCTTTCCTCTCGCATCAATGGAGTCCCTTACTGAAATAATTAAGAACCTTGAGTCCAGGGGAATAATCCGTCCCATCCACAGCACCTTCAATAATCCGGTGCTGGGAATATTAAAGCCAAACGGCCAGTGGAGACTCTGCGCTGACCTTAGGGAGCTCAACAAACGGGTCCATACTTCCCGATGGCCTCTTCCCTACATTGACCAAGGGCTGGCCCAGATCCAGGGGTCACAGGTATTCACTGCAATAGACCTGACCAATGGATACTGGACTGTGCCTGTCAGTAGGGAGGACCAATACAAGCTGGCTTTTACCTTTGGGGGCCAGCAGTACACATGGACCCGGACTCCCTTCGGATACCTCAACTCCGGCAATGAATTCAACATTTTCCTACATAAGGCCATGCCCGACCTGGGCGCGAGGGGTAACCTGGCTTATGTAGATGATGTCCTCATCAAAAGTTCATCTGTGGAGGAACACATAGCGGAGATCCGTTATGTTCTGACGCAGTTGAGGGCCGCCGGAGCAAAACTTTCCTTTCAGAAAGCACAGTGGTGTAGAACCCGTGTTAATTTCTTGGGGCATGAGATTACTCCTCAGGGTCTCTGTCCCCAGGAAAAGAAAGTGGAAGCACTTCAGAAACTGAAAGACCCCACAACTCTGCGGGAACTAAGGAGCCTCCTTGGACTGACTAATTACAGCAGAAAGTTTATTGAGGGCTACGCAGAGATCACCAGACCCCTGATTCATCTCCTGAAGGGGGGGGTCAAGTGGGAATGGGGTCCAGAACAAGCCGAGGCAGTAAAACAACTCAAAAGAAGCCTCTCACAAGCGCCTTGCCTAGCTTACCCTGTCAGAAACAAGGAGTTCTTCCTGGAGACGGGGTTCTCTAATACGTGCTTGACGGCAGTATTATACCAAAAGCATGACAAGATCAATAAAGTAATCTCTTATGCGAGCAAAACTTTATCCTCTATGGAGGAAAAATTCAACGATTGTGAGAAGGCACTCCTGGCAACGGTGTGGGCATTGAAGAATTACCGCCCGTTTATCCATGGGGAACACATCATAGTGGAGACTCCACACCAGCCTCTGCAATATCTCCAAAGTGACAGAATCCGGGCCGGAAATGTGAGTAATTCCCGAATTACTTCCTGGATTCTGTCAATGCAAGGCTTTCCTGTGGAGGTCCGATATGGCCAAAACAAGAAGAGTCCCCTCGTGCAAGGTCTGGCTGACTTGCATGATTGTGCCAGAGAAAACTGTCTCGAGGACGAAAGTCTAAAAATCAAGGACAACATGGAGGCATACCTTAATTCCCCACACAAAGTCTTTGAAGAGGACAAGTGTGAGGGAATGCCCACTGTCTATGTGGATGGATGCTCTTACCATGTTGACAACAACGGGGAGAAAGAACTGGTGGCTGGCGTAGGGAATGCATGGGTGAATGAGTCCCCAGAACCCTCCGCTGGATACAAAATTGGTCCCCGAAGTAGTCAGGTGGCAGAATTGATGGCTGTGCATCAGGCCATCCTCACTGCTGTCCAGCATCAACTCCACGAACTGGTCATAATCACAGATTCGGATTATGTACGGAATGGGTTCGTGGAGCACCTGGTTAATTGGAAAACCAGAGGCATGTTATGTGCTAACAACAAACCCTTGAAACATGGGAAGTTGATCCAAAACATTGATGATCTGGTCACCTCGAATGAGATGACCATCTATTGGAAAAAGATCAAGGGCCATTCCAAAGTAGAGGGACCAGACAAAACTGGAAATGACTTAGCTGATCAGCTGGCCAAAACCGGGGCCATCCAAGGGGATCTAATTGAGATTGAGTCCCTATTGGGGGAAATCCAGGTCACTGCTATCACTAGGTCCCATACAAATGCTCACAACGACCTTTCAATTGCACAATGGAGTAAGGAGACCCCTGATGCTGATTTGATTACCGCTCAGAAGGGGGATCCAATTATTGGTAAGTTTTACCAACACCTTGAGGACCCTGAGAACTTTCCCCTGACGGATACCGATTACACTGTTAAGTCACGCCCATGATGCGGCCACCGCCGGTCATAGGGGGTTTCACACAACATTGGAAATCTTAAGAGAGGTTGCATACTGGCCACACATGGGGCAGGACCTCGACCAATACTTGAAGGGGTGTCTTGTGTGTGCACAATTTCAGCCATCATCCCTCACGCACCGTGCGCCTCTCCAAAAGAGGGGGATGACCCTGCCATGGTCAGATTTACAAATCGACTTTGTAGGCCCCGTGATTCGCTCTGCTAGGGGGAATAAGTACATGTTGACTGTGACATGCTTGTTTACCAAGTGGGTGGAATGTCTCCCAGCCCCAAATTGCAAGGCAGAAACTGCAGCTGCCCTGATGATTAACCACATCTTTTCCCGTTTTGGTCTACCTCAAAGGATTGAGTCAGACAGAGGTAGCCACTTCACCAGTGAAGTGATGACAAAGATGTGGGAGATACTGGGGGTCAAGAGAAAGTTACATATTGCTTACCGGCCAGCTCCTTCTGGGGCAGTAGAGAGATATAACCGAACCATTGTGAGCATATTAAAGAAGTTTGTGGCAGATTCTGGGCCAAGTTGGGATATCCGATTAACTCTGGTCCTAATGGCCATCAGATCTACCCCTTCATTTGCAACCAAAATGTCACCATTTGAGTTGATGACTGGGCGCAAGATGGTGCTTCCTCAGCATTTGCTATACAGGACCCAAGAGCAGACACTGATAAATGCCTCCACAACTCATGAGTATGTGGAGAATTTAAGGAAACACCTTCAACATGCTTTTGCTTATGCTCAGCGGAATCTAGAAAGATCAGCTGATAGCATGAAGACCCACTATGACCTGAAGACTTCCAGGAAGGAATATCAGGTGGGGGACCGGGTCTATCTATACAATTTCCAAAGGAACCAGGCCAAACAGCGAAAATTTTTGCCTACATGGAAGGGACCCTTTGAGATTATAGACAAGATCTCCCCTGTGGCCTACAAGATCCGCATCCCCAAAGGCGGTTTGGCAGAGGGGGAAGACAAGTGGGTCCACATTAACCAGTTGAAGTGTTGCCATCCCAGGCACACTCTGCAACAACTGGAGGAATCCTCTGGAATCCTAGAGGGTACTGTCTCAGATTAATTCAGTTCTAACTTAAAATATCCTACATATCGCCTATCAAATTCTGAGTTTCTCAATGTGGGTGTTTTCGTTTTTGAATGCAAAAAGAAATGTGCATGTTCATATGTTTTGACTATAAATGTATATGCCACCCCACTATACCAATGGTGGGGGAGAAATGTCCATGAATAGGTATTGCCGCTCTTCCTTTGTCGTCCTAGGAGAAAGAAAACCTGGAGACGGGCCAAGGAGGACGATCCGGAGACCGGGAGCAGAGACGCAAGGGGCCCAGTGTACCGCCCAATACTCCCATCAGGACCGGCGAGGAGAACCGATCGATCCGACCGGATGGAGGAAAAGATACTGAACTGTGCCATCTATTGGAAGAAGATGGGGAAACATCCCAGGTCTTGCGAGTCCCATCAGTGAAACAGAATGGCCGTCGCAAGAGGGGGGCTTGTGGGATGTTTTTACCCATGCATCTGAGCCCTACCTCAAAAACTGTGCAGTACTGACATGGAAAACATCATGATGGCCAGAGCTTCCCAGAAAATGCACAGGGAAATGCATGAAGAATAGGCTGCCACTCATTTTTGCCGATGTTATGGGCACAGAAGGGCACTGCCTAAAACCACCATTGGACTACCCACACAGTAGTCTGAAACCATTGGGAATGGCAATGCTGATTGCCAAAAGCAACCTAGAATTGTGGGGAATTCATTTTCTTAAATCCCAAAAATGGGTGCATTACCAGTACTCACCACTATCAGAAAGCCGGCGTTTTAAAACAACACCAGACTTTTTTTGTTGTGTAAAACTGAATAAATGAACCCAAAGCAGGCCAAAGAAAGACTTACTGAGAGGTGGATACAATGTAAAGTTATATTCTGAAGTGACTTGAAGGTTTATAACAAGACTGGCTGAGCTGTGGATTTCAGCAGTTTAAGTAAATTTGGACTGAAAGACACTCAAAATCTAAATGTTTAAAAGAAATGAGTGACCTACTTCTGAGAGTCACATAGGTTGCAATTGTTTAAATGTCATAGTTTGAAACTTAGAATCAGTATTCTAGCTGCATATGTAAAGATGGTTAGTTTTATTTGAATGCAGAAAACTGGGTAACTAAAAGTGACATTAGCTGGGGCCTGGCTTAAGGAACTGGATTCTGCTTGACAACTTCCCCCCAATTGGAGTGAAACTGGATCCACAGCAGCTCCCAGGCCTAGCTGCCTTTTGCTGCTCCCACCAAAAGGGATCTGACACTTCTCTGATTGAATTACCTGGGCTCTGCAGGAAATTGAACAAAGCCCTGTCCTGACTCAGGCAAATGTTTTATTGGTGGGAGTCGTAAATGTGGCTTCCTCCTGGAAGGAAAGGGGAGGAGCACTGCATGTGAGAGCAAGCTGGCTTGGCAGAAACTGGGAGGGGGAGAAATTGGAGACAGAGGCTGAGCTTGAAGAATGTGGAAAGACTGGTTTCTGTACCATGTGACCTGAAAAGACACACCCCTGTAGCCAGAATATGGTTTTAGAAAAAGATGAATAACTCATAGTACGGACTTGTCATAATTATTTAAATGATACCATAATTCTTGTGATTTTTCTGCCCACATTTTAAGAGGTTTTTAGAACCGGTGGCATGATCTGGGGGCAAGCTAGCAGTTAAGAGGGTATTACTTAAAATGTATGCATGTTAAAAATCTGACACTTCATCAATTAATGTCCATACTCCTTGCACACATTTGGGTAAATGCGGGGAAAAATCCAATATTGGTAACCCACCTAAAAGTGAAATATGTTGCCATTTTTGAACCCAAGCTCCTAGGAAGAGCAGATTTGGGACAGAGACTACCTCATGTGATAGGTAATATGTACATGCAATTTCAAACCACTGTGTATCTATGGAGTGTGCATTTTGATCAAATATAGATTTGTGGGCAAACTGACCAGGGGAGGATCCTCTGACCCATAAAACCTACAGCATCACTCTGACTCACAGTTCCTTCCCCAATCATGGGAGAGGGGAGAATTGGGCCAATGGGCAGTTGAGAGAGGGGCTTGCTAGTGATGCTGCACACACACCCACTTTCAAAACACATAAAAGCAGACAGTCAGGACAGATAGGGACATTCTATTCCATCTGCTGCGGGACGCTCTGCCGGGAAAATCCATACTTTACCTCCATCAACCTCCAGAGAGCCAACATAGAGACTTCAATCTATCCACCTTCAGAGACCAAGACTTTACTTCAGAATTTGTAGCAGAGAGGTCAACTACAAGCTAAATCCCTCTTTAGCAGGCCTCAAATCATTGCCATTATCACAGCCAGGCGAGCTGTTTGAATTCTTTGCAAGAACTCTTGCCATTTGCCAGAGAGCAGTGTTGTATCCAGAGAGAGACCAGCTGAACCGGAGACCGCTGTATCCGGACCCACAGACCTGATCAGAACCAGAGACCCAGACCAGACCAGCAGAGTAGAGCTGACCTCGACACTGTGCGCAGAGACCGTCCGTGGTGAGTGAAGAAAACCTGACCAGATCCGTGGCAAGGCCCATTCTATTTTAAATATATTGTGAGTACCTAGCAGAACTGTGCAGAACCAATCTCTTAGTTAAAATAATATAATTCAATCTATTTTAATCTAACCAGAACTGCCTCCTAGAAGTTGTCACCTGTCATTTGCAAAGCTGTCACTTGTCACTTTGAACTTTTAAAATTTCAAATCTGAAAAACGACCTTTACCATATCGCTCATATCTCCGTGACCGTTTGTCTTAGAGACTTGAAGTAACTTTCCTCTGAAAGCTGGGGATCTTGGCTTTTCAACGAACCTAGAACCGCATTCCTATTCCCTATATTTTTGCCACAATTGCGGAAAACGCACTCGCGAATTTTACCGCGATTTGCAAATTTCTCCACGTGTGAAAACAGCAGCTTCCTTGCTTTCCTTGCTAAAAATTCGTTTGCCTCTTAAGAACCATCCCTGAATCATTGCTAGAGTGAGCCTGTACTAATATTAACTTGACACCACTCACCCTGAACCTCTAGAGGGAATTAAAAGCATTTTAGCATATTTTTCACTTCATTGCTAGCACATATAAAAGCATTTTGGGCCTGTGTTTCAAACTTCTGTAGTCTAAGCTTGCTGGGGTGAACTGAATTACATTTGATTGCATTTCTGAGAACTGTGTGCTTTCCTTCCATTTCCTTGCATTGCATAAAAGGGGGGGGTGAATTGTCCAAGAAAGTGATTACATTGTTTTGTTGAAATCATATTGAGTATTTTCTGTATTGCATTTTCATTCAACATTACATCCATCTGAACTTATATAAAGTATTCTCTACCACCTTATTCTTCTGTTCCTATTCACAAGTGTGCTAGTGCCAGACTATCCATTATTGATTACTGCTCAGATTAAGTGTGATATCCAATTATTAATTATTATAAAGTGTGATATATATATATCTATTGTTTAAATTATCAAATAAACCTTTTAAACTTGCAAAACAGAACTACTTCTTGGCTCAGTGGGGTCAGGGGGATTCCAAGAGAGGGGTGTCATATAGGGGTAGTCATCCAGAACGCATGAACTGGACATAAAGATATATCAATAAGGGTTTTCATTCAGTATTCTAGACTAGGTGTTGACTTAGCTGTAGTGTTGAATTGAATCCTCTTACAGTAACTATACTAACCCCACCACTCGGGGAACCAACCCGAAGTGGCGTTAGGTTTTGTGGCGGTTTTTCCCAGGTGACGCGAGTAGCGCGTCATACTACGGTAAAAAGGGCCTGCGAGCCCCACTAAGAATGAGAGTGTCTCCCAGGATGCACGGACGGAGAACTATCCCTGCCATTATTATAATAAACAGCAGTAATTACTTTGTTCTTTTGTGTGCCTCATACTCTTTTTGGGACGCGGGAGGAGTTGGGGCCTCCCCAGCCCCGGAGGTCTGCGGACTGCTCTGCCGGCCCCCGGGAGATCACCCCGACAAGTTATACTTAATATTCGTCATCATTGACGTGCAACACTCATGAGCTTATCATGCAATTCTATTGGTTGGAAAAGGTAACTTAAGCATAGGTGCTATATCTGTATATGGTAACAGAGCGTAAGGATTGGATAATTCTTATTGGGTGGGCATCTACGCCCAGTCCTCTACATCACTCGTGATAGACGTCACTACAAGCACAACATCTAATTGGTTCTACAGCTATAGGACCCTAGATTATTCGGTCCATTGTGATAGGGTGGGTTACACCCCTAGGCATAAATCTCTACTTTAATTAGCAGCATGCAGAATAGACACCCAGGTGTCTTGTGCCCCAAGATTCACCCTGCCTCCCTTCCATCAATCAGTACTTTAGGGCTATGTGTCAATTAGTTGGCTGAGGATGGCCTCGAAACTGTAGCTTCTTATCAGGAAAAGTTATGGCATCCTCGGGTACCTCTTCGCCCTTGTCTGGTCACGTATCTGTCCACCGTGAATCTGCTTCATTCTCCTTTTTTTCATGTATTTGTTTCTTCCGTAGCCTTGCCACCTGCCTGGGGCCTCCTTATCTCGACCTTCACTGGCTGGCTGCTATGCTCTGAAGTTTCGATTCTCCGTGACTGCCGCTCTCCTCCCTTCCTTAGGTTGACCTCGAATTCCCAGGCAATGAGCTGCTTCTTACTGAGTTTCGATTCTGCTCCTTCCTTTGGCTATGGATGGAATATGAATCTGGGCCTTGTTAGCCCTTTGCTGCCTGGGCTTAATTCTGCTTTTACAAAATGGAGTCGCACTTGTATACTGTGCTTCATTGAGGTAGATATATAATTGGCGCATGCCGCTCTGTTCTTCTACTAAGCATTGCAAGCAGTAACGTTCTCTTAGCCTCTTGCTTCCAAGCCTATTTACAGGCATTTTTAGTCAGTTATGTGTGTTCATCTCACTTATTGGTTACGTTTCTTTATATTAACATCTTTTCTCTTACACATCCATTACAACATTATTCCTAGCATTTCGCCCTTTTATGTCAACTTTCGTTCGTCGTTTATGTTCATCTGTACAGCTGTTCAGGTTCTTATGCCGTCACCATTTACCCTCCATTAGGGCTCTTTGGGTCTCTTTGGGGACGGGCTGTAAGTAGTCTTCATTTCGTGTCACCTGCTGGTACGGTTGTCTCAGTGGATACCGAGCTGCCCATGGCTGTCTGGTTATAGGCACTTCGACGGGTATTGCATTTCTGATGGGCATTGGGCAGGGGCCTAGAATTTCTCTATGTTGGCTCATTTGTTCCTCATACGTCACATATCTCGGCGAGTATGTCCCTGGTACCTTGAAATGGGGGGCTGGGGTGCAGGCCATGTCTGGGACCTCCGCTACAGTTTGTTTTGAACTCATGGATTCCTTTGTCATCAGTAAGGATACGTTTTTTCAACTAGAAGGCGATGAAAGGTGCCCTGTTGCATCACAGAAGTGAGTATGTGAGGCAAACAGAGAGTCCAAGTCTACATTTTTTAATTTTTAAGAATAGACACTTTAATAACAAGACCTGATTGAATGGGGTCATTTACATTGCATCATTGTGGGTGGGTCCATATGTTAGTGGAATACACACACAGGTGTGATGAGGATGTATCCATGGATCGGCATTTTCAGTGAAATGAATAAAACAATGAAAAGTGTTGACAAGATGATTACTTCTGAGAATCACATGTGCGCACATTAAGAGTGATATATAAATGAGAGAGGATGACAGTTTGATAGATTTTTTTTAATAGTTTTTATTGTTTTTGAGGTGGTGTGGCTCACCTTACATTGTTAAATGGGAACCATTGATTTTCCTGTGTTTGTCCTGAGGAAGGTTGAGTCACCAAGTGGACATTATCTTTGAAGTCCTAATAGACAACCGAAACACCTGTCGACGATTAAGTCTGTGGAAATAAAAACATACAGATTAAATCATTTGACAACAAGAGAAGGGAATTTAACAGTGTTAACATTGGATATTGTTTATAGTGACCAAGTGGGGCATGGAAATTGCTATGAGGTAAACTGTTGTAATAATAAAATTAAAAGGTGCATCTAGGCTGAGGCATTTATTGGTATATATAAAATGATAAGTGCACATGATCTGTCATCCTCTATCCTATTGTTCCATTATTTTTGTTTAAAGTATTTAGCCTGAGGGACCTAGTATTATAATCAGGCACCCCTTGATTTATAGAGACATACTGGAGGGCATGTCGAAGCAAACTGTGTGGCAGCGCAGTTGGCCATGGGCTGGCTCTGACGCCCAGACTGGTCCGGACAGACAGAATATGGCTCCAGCCTTAGTGTTAGGCCCTTGCTGGAGGGCCAGCTTCCATTGGCCAGAGCAGGTGAAGAAACATGCAGCCAATCGTGCGTGAGCAGAGTCGGCCATGAGGGAACCAGGCCTGCACACAACAGTGCTGTGCAGCAGCAGCCATTTTGCAATATTAAATTATTTAGCAGAAGTCCCGTCAAAGGGACCTGATTTCTAATATTGAGAAATTACATCAATACGCTCGATATAAAGAATATTCATATCAGAGTTTTTTGCGGAAATACACCTTGTAGCATCAACCTAAAGCATTTCATCTTGTGCTTAGCCTTAATATTCTCCCTACTAATGAATATACCAGCCACTGGAAAGCTTCTGTTTCTCTGGATGGCTTATGCCGATGCTGCAAACAAGAGATTGAGACTGCTCGCCATATCTTGACATCATGCACAGCCTTGATTGAGTTGTATAGGAGGAGTTACAGACATTTTGTAAGTGTAATAGAAAGTATCTGAGAAGACTAATTTTGGTCCACATTGATGGGGGCCCAGACTGTGGTAATGAATACAGATGCGTATGGAATTCGGAACAGGGCTATAGGTTTTAAAAATGTTTCACTATCTTCCTTTTGAGTATAAGGCAATATTACTATAAATGAAATGAAAGTATCTATCATGTGTGCAACTCTTGTTTTTTTCTTCTAAGTTATTACTTAATTGATATTTTAGTTTTCATGTTTTATGTTCGTTCTTCCTTTGTAATGTGCTTAAGGTTTATATGTAACTAAACTAATGCACTTTACATTTTTTTTAATGTGTGAATGAATGATGCCTGAAATATAACGATTAAAGACTTCGGGGGCAATTCCGCTTGATTCAAAGGAACGGGCCCATCCATTTTCCAAGGCCATTTAGGAGTAGGCCAAATTCGAATTTCTGAAGTTTTTTGTAGAAGGTCAGTGAGGCTTCCATCATTAAACATAACAACCAATTATTTTAAGCAGTATATTGATTCAACAGCTGGGGACATTATTCGGACGTATTCTATGGTGTGCAGTTGCCCATTAGGGTGAATATGTGGTACAATGAGGAGACTACACTGTGTAACAATCTGTTGCACTTTTATGGCACAAAAGGGTATATATTTTTTATTTGATTGTTTTTTTATAACTATAATATCTGAATTCGGTTTCGAAGCGAAGGTCCGGGATTCGAACCTCCATTACTCTGCATGGTGCCCCTGTACTATCCTCCGTTCACTATATGAGGAGGTGTGGCGCAATTGGGCCTGGGGTTCAGGACTCCAGAAGGCAGCCAGAGGCATTGCTGTGGCGTGCAGCATTCTGTATCTTGCTCATGGGTGCATGGCTCAGCCCTGGGACCTGGCTACATGGCATACTATACGGTGCCCTGTGGGGACTGACAACTCCTCTGTTCACACCGGAGAGAGGCATACTACGGATGATGGATTTCTGTGTCTGGAGGTTTTTCACCATGAAGGGCTCTCACCCACCAGTTGTTCCGCATACATTCAGAACCAAGAGCCGCTGTGCTTGGCCGTGCACACTACATACGTGACCACACTCGGTGCTCACTCGATCCTTCTTCTCTGGAAGGAGCCGGTGCAGAGCCCCTGCACCAGGGAAGGGATGGCCAGATCTTCACGCCAAGATGGGGGCAGTGGCTTTGGAGCACCGTAAAGCTAATATATATTGTATTGGGTATTTATTAAGAGGGACAGTGATGCTCACTTGAATATGGCCTGTAGTTATAAATGATGAAGAGGTACTAGCGTAAGTAGGAGAGAGTGCATTTTTAAGAGCTATTGGCAATCGTGAGCCCTTCTAGTTTCAGAGTAATGGGGCTTGCCACCCTGAAAGATGAGTGGCTAGGTCGCGTGCTCATTCATTTACAGTCCCTCTTGTGTTGACTGTATCGAGGGTATCTCTAACAACTGACCTTTCCACTGTTCTTTTGTCCAATATACTTGATAATGCACCATTTGGCACTGGTCTTATGTTGATGTTTTTTTTTTTATCTTGTGTGGAGAATTCCATCCACTCTAGGACAACACATATTCTGAATAATGTCTCACTGTTCACTTTGCGTGGGGGAAACCACTACAAATATCAAACAAGCATTGGCAATGCCAATGGTTATAGCTTTTGTGTAGGCATGGGAAAGACATTTGTCAAGCACTGTCGTAGTGGTATTAACTGGCTAACATAGGTACAAGCTGCAAAATGTTGCACACACCTGGACATATAATAGCAGTGCCTGGCAAATGCCCAATACTTATACACAAGCCAAAACTGTTGACTTTGCCAATGCTTGTTTTTAACAGGGCGTAAGTTAAGGACATGCATAGTGCTTATAAATCGCGTAGCTGAAGGCAGACCTGTTTAAGACGGTTTTATTACATCAGTAGCAGCCTCACAGCTCCAATTAAATAATTAACTCTCAGAAGACGCCTTCGGAAAAACACTGGCAGACATTTCGGGCACACAGTTTGATGCTAAGGCTTGAAAAAGCTAGCTCAAAGAGATCACAGGACAATTGGTTTTCGATCTGGAGGGAAAGGAAGTCGGTGATAATGGCAATAGATTTTAGCATGGCCATGGGAGGTTAATGTGAGGGTAAATAGCCAAACAACACCTACAAGTTGTGCGTCCTTCCTCATATTTCTCCCGACTGCTGTACTCTAATGCAATCGTTTTGTCTTATAGGAGGCCCTTTAGCTAATAGTCCAAACTAAAATGTGATGATGGGACTACCTCTGTCAGTTTCCATTCATTTGTTGTTTTTGTTTAATCCCTTGTTTCTGGTCTTCATTGTGCTGCTGTGCAGGGGGGATGCGAGCTGTAAATGAGGGCTCAGTTGCTCTCAAATGATTTGCATATGGTTGATCCCCTTCTGCAGACGTGAGAGGACATGATGGAAAGGAAGTCTTCTATAGGAATTCCTTTTGGGTATAGTTGATTCAATTCATTTCTCGCAAGACGTGTTGGTGTTGCTACTGCGTAAGGCCTCACGAAAAATGTCAGGGAGTTGCACATCCATCCGAGTTTTGGGTGGTTTGCCATTCGACAAACTTTTCAAACATTTCTAGA
The DNA here is from genome assembly GCF_040938575.1 of Ambystoma mexicanum. Classification (NCBI taxonomy): domain Eukaryota; kingdom Metazoa; phylum Chordata; class Amphibia; order Caudata; family Ambystomatidae; genus Ambystoma; species Ambystoma mexicanum. Next base: position 261,773,329 of record NC_090921.1, on the reverse strand, counting down.
GATTTGTCCAGATAACGTTTGAGGCCCAGACAGGGAGAGAATAATTAGGGCCCTGCAAGGGTTCGCATGCTGTGCCACACCTCACAGGGCCATTTGCCATGCCCCACTGACTGCTGGAGCCCGGCAAGCCCTGACATGACATTGGGGCATGTTAAACTGATTTCTATCGCCTGCGCTCAAACATTTGGCTTGCAACTCATAGATAAGACCTAACAAGGCAAAATGATCAGGGGTTGATCGTATTCATGTACGTATGAGCGCAGCCTAGAAGCCAGAGATAGACTGCTCCAATTGGTGCAAGGGTCATGGCTTATTTGCATATAGTTCGTCTCGCCTGTAATGGGACAGACTAATTTCAAAAGGATGCTATTGAAGCGGCTGGAGGCATTCCCCGTGTTTATGAGTCATTCAAAGCTTTAAAGCCATCCCTGTGTGGTAGTTTTTTTAAACTGAGTTACATTTTAGGTTTTACAGTGAATTCTGAATTCGGAACTTTGTATTTTGTACTTGTATTTGTAATTTACATGTTGTACTGTGTAAAAATTTATTATGTGGAAATTGTGATTTTGAGATGTTTTAAAACTCTAAATTGCGTAAATTTTGTTCAACTGTTTCTAAATGTGTCAACTGTGTGAAAAATCCAATTAATGTACTATATATATTGCACAATAAATAAATAAATAATTTCAACTGAGTTAAGGGCTGCATAGTCTGGGACTGTGGGAGGTGGTGCCATCACGGGGAATATCTTATATCTTATTTATTGCACGTGTAGGGGCGCGCGGTATCACTTCTAATACCTGAAACTACTTCCAGAGAGTGACAGGCTATCTAGCCGAAAGCCCTTATTGGGGGGCGTGGTATGGGCATCCTCAAAATATTACTGGGGACTGGATGTCAATCTTGAAAGATGGCCGTGAGTGGCCATTGGACCGTGGGTTCCCTCTTTATCGGAGCCCTGGAGTCTGAATCGCCATTGCACCTTCCTGGGGCCCTTAACATCGCTCATTGGAGGCGTGGGCCCTGTAAAAGCCTCATCCCAGGGTATATTGGTGTCTCCAGGCAGGCTGGTGACTTCTGCCACGGTATGCTTGCTGCTGCTGCTGCCACTTTAATGATTGTTTAAATGTAAATACACTGCACTCCCAGGTGAGACACTTGGCAGGCCTGGGCCCTCCCAAGCAGGGGAGTATCCAGCGTGGCAGGAGTGGGGGGGTGAACTATGGGAAAAGTCCTCCTTTTTGAATGGAGCAAAACCTAACTACCAATCTTAATGGGCGTCCATAACCGCGGCAACAAAACCACTACATCTAGAGCAGTTTCAGCTGGTGAATTTGTAAAATGAAGGCGTGTCAATGATTTTCCCGAATTCAGCCGAGTAAGTGCACGTGCAGTATTTCGGCCCATTAAACATTTTTAAAATATTGAGTTGAAATCGTGCATTTCGCAGCAAAACAATCTGAAATAATGTGTCGCAATGCAGAATTTATACTGCAGGGGGCACATGAAATCCTCACCAACAGTACAAAGGAACATTTTGTGTTGTGTGTTGCCCAAAATAGAATCAGGAGGCCTCTCTCCACAATACATGCCAGCATGCCTCGCCTTTCAAGAAGGTTATCCCTAAATCAGGTCTGTGCCCCTTTCATAACCTTTGTGCCCAAAGAAAGTAATGAGGCTGGTATTCAGAGTACACGCCAGCATTGTCCCTGCAATGCACAATTTCATGCTGCTGGCGTCAAAAAAGGGGCCTGTCTCAACAGCATATGCTTGCGCTGCGCACCTTTCTTGCTGCTAGTCCCCGAATACAATCATGCAGCCTGTCATTGTTGGGCAGAATTCTCTGTAAAGGCTAATTTCCCAAACCTAGTGATTCCCCCAGCAGCTTTGCTGGATTTTTGGGGTTTATTTTTTTCTCCTGCTAAGAGTGAGACTCTTTTCCTCCCACTCTTAGACATGATTTGAGGTGTTCCTTTGACTTTGTATGTGTTTTTTGGGCTATGGGGTCCTTTACCCCATAGGGTTCATGTGTTTTTGGATATGTCGGTTACACAGCACCCTCCGTGCCGTAACCCAGGGGTGTCGTAGCGACCCCCAAACATAGACTCGGTACCCTGGGACTGACTACTGTCTCCCAGGGCATGTAAAGTCACCATTGGCTTTACTAGTCTTAAATTGTGAACAGAACCAGTACAAACCATCATTTTGTGGACGTACTGGCAGGGGCAATTTGACTGCCCCAGCGTCTGTTGTTCGAGGGGGCACTGTCCAGTCCCCCCCGACCGAGTTTTGGCTGGTGGCAGTGGATGCTACTTTTTATATTCGACCGCGAATATATTCCTATGGGATTTTCCCATTGTTCGAGGCTACCACTTTTTAATATAGCCTCGAACATACCGCCGGTTTATGAAATTAATATAAATTCACCGGTTGGTATTTTTTGCCGAAACTTGGTTCCAAAATGGCGTTTGTGTTCGCTTCTGTGACTCCAACCCAAGTCGAGCCCTTTGTTCCACTTTTTGGCGGGCTTCTCCACAGAAGCCTCCAAAAGTGGTGCTACTCTGTCTGGGTACCACAGGGGGCATGGGAGGGGGTTTAGGCACCCTGGACTGAGTTGCCTCGGCAACTCAAGTCGCACTCTTGTGTGATTGGCCCAAGTGGTGAGCCGCCCGGCTCACCACTTAGCATGTTTGAGTGACAGCTAGGCTGAATGAATGGGGGTTTTCTGCATAAAAGCAGGGCTTTGGGGACTGGAACTTCAGAAGTCGCCACAGGACCTAAAGAATCCGAGGAGGGAGAAGCCGAGCCGACCTGCAACGACGACACCACCGGTGGAGCCCTGCTGGACCGTCTGAACACTTTTCCCGACGACAGAGGAGATCTCCAGCCCGGAGAGTCTTCTTCCTTTGACTGGTGGGGATAACCAGTTTGCCTGTTTTTTCGCCTTCCTGCACCATCTCGTGGCCGCCTTGCCCGTGCCAAGCACCCCGGCAACCGGAATAGCACGGTTTACCACTACCGTGAAGAAAAGGGTGGTACCTTGTAACCGGGAAACTCTGCGGCTGGTTTCTTCCCTGGCAGCGCAACGTCCTTCAGCTTTCCTCCACGTCGAGACCTCCTCTTCCTCTGGACGGAACATCAACTTGCAACCGCTGCCAGGAACAACTGCCCCCGTTGGAGCGTTCTTCCCACTTTCAGGTTCTGTGTCCAGCCTGGCTTCCCTTGCGACAGATCGTTCGGGGTGACAGTAAATCCTCAACTTTCTAACCTGGGCTAGCCTGGGACCTGTTAACTACCTTTTCCTGACTTGATCTCAATCTTTTGTGAACTTTCTACAAAGACTCTTTGGGCATAACCCCACTGTGTGATCCTGGACACATTTTGCTTGCTCTCTCTAAGAGTGGGCCTGGCATTTGAACTTCCTTGCTCTCCAGTAGACTTTGCCTAACCTGCCTCACTGTGGTTCTTTGAAAAGTATTGAAATTTGTGTGCTTTCATAACCCTGCCTTTTCCCTCCCTTTTTTTAATAACTTATTAGAGTGCCATCTTATGTTAAGCGCTCACCTGTGTCTGAAAATAAGTGGTGTTTCTCATTAAGACTTGTCTAATAAGTAATATGGGTTGTATATATATAATAGTGAGTAGGTGGTGAATTTATTTACCTCTTGTGTGCTAGTGTAATTTACAAGTGTGTCTTTAAATAAATAATTATATACTTTTACACCAAAGCTCTGGTCAATGTTTGCTTGTGCTACTGTATCTCTGTACCTATTGTGTATTCTCTATATACTGCTTAACTCTTCTGACTGCTCAGCCACAGCTACCAGGTAAATCTGGGTGGTACAGCCTGCTACCAATTGGGTTTGCTCCCAACCACCTGTAGTCCTAAATCTTTTGCAGTGGTCCCTAAGGGAACTGCACAGGTTTATGCCTAACAGTCATGAAAAAAGCCATGCTGAGCTCAACCCAGCATCATGTCACTCACAGTGCCCACAAGCTAAACCTTTGGCCCAGACATGCACATGCACACACACATAAGTACACAAACAAATTGCCAAAAAAACACATGCACTTTTATTTTAACATACCATTGTTCTGTCTTTGGGGGGTAGTTATTTCATTGGAAAATGTGCTATCTCCTTAAACTGTATATATTTAATCCTTAAAAGGAGCTCTATTGTATTATCTTGGTAGCAGACAGATCTGGTAGGTGACTGGAGGGGAGGAGAGGGGTCTCTCATTTGGAAATGACACATCACGTTGCCAATTGGCTAAACACTCATGCCTTAGAAAGGCCCTGCTTGTACAGCAGGGAACACCTTGCACGCTCCGGATCACTGGATAGGACCACCTGGGCTGGGGGCAGAGGCGTTACTAGAGGGGGGCAGAGGGGGCGATAGCCTCGGGTCTTTTGATTGTAATCCACACACCCCCCCCCATAGAAGCTCAGGTGCTACAACCAAAATGCTACCTAGCCCGAGTCCCGCCAGTCCCAACATTAGCTTAGCCCCTGATCTTTTACAGACCTACCAACACCCCTGTGGGGGGGGGGGGGCACCCAGTTCACCGCAGCCCCGGCTGGATCTGGGGGCACCCAGGCCGTGTTACCCCCATGTGACCCAGGCACAAGTCCTGGGAGCTACCATGCTCCTAGGAGGGGTGACACGCAACACTGCTAACTACAGAAGCAGTTAGAAACCTTTACATCAGTAACTGACACAGCTTTGCTCCAGTGCTTTTTGTCTTGCTTATGGCAGCCCTGAAAGTGAGCACCTCCTCCCTTCAACAAAGGCGCGAAATGGGAAGGGGGCGGCGCATCCATTATGTTAAACTGTTAGAATGTTAGCAGGGCCTGGCTATTCATTAAAACAGTGTGAAACTGAGCCGAGTGGGAAGGCGGAACACGTTCACACCGTTGCAGGGCCCTCCGGGCAGTCAGCAGTGAAGCACAAATGTTCCTGCCAGGTCTAGCAATGTCCTGTTTGTCGGCTCTGTGGGGCCCTCTGCACCCCCACACCCTACCGCGCCTCTCTGATACGCCGCTGCTCCCCAGCCAGGCGCTGACATTATTGTCCCTGTAGTTATTCGCAACCCCTAGGCTGACTCTGTTTTTATTGAGCAGAAAGGATAGGTGATGGGGTGGGAACTATATTTCCATGATACTTGGGTTTCTAATTTTGTTGCGTGTTCCTTTCAAAGTTTCTGTGGTATTGGGTGATCTCAGATCTGCACGGGTTTTCATAAATTATAAAAAAAAACAACAGATAAACGGGCTGTGAGATACCTCCAGTGTAGGAGGTGCGCGTGCAAAGCGAAGCACAACAGTCCGCAAGCACCCCTCTGGCGTGTCCTCTGGAATATGTGTTTTCTGGCAAAGTCATTAAGAATTGGATTCGTGAAATACTGTCCATACCGAGCGAGAAAATGACGTGAGCCAATGTCATTCCAGGCAAAGCACTGCCACGTTTAGATACGTGCAATGCAAAAGATGTCCCCCAGGAGTAAAGCGCAAGCGGACAGGGGTCATGATTGGAGGTCATTCGATGAGTATTGCTTGGTATAGACATGAGTAAGGCGACATGTACAAGTGAAACCAAATGCATAGTGTTCCACATAAATTAGGCAAAACACAAAAGGGCCATTTGGCACATTCCCACTTGCGGTAGAGGTCATGCTCAGTGAAACACGTGAAAGCACGTGCAACACTCTCCTGCTCCTGCTCTAGTCTCTGCTCCCTGTCTGCAAAAGTCATTAATCTTTGGATTAGTGGAGCACTGACCATTCTGTGCCCGAAATCATTTGAATAACTATTCCAGATAACATACTGATGCATTTGAATTGGTAGAATATCGTCCCTGCCAATCAGAAATAAACGGTAAGCACTCCTAGCGTGTGATTGGCTCTCAGAGCTCATGGGGAGAGTATGGGCTGCTCCTTCCATGGGCAGGGCACCCTGCTTGAAAGCATATATTGTGGCATACTTTATGCTAAGCAGGAAAAGGAGCTCTCAAGCAATTTTAGTTTAGCTGCAAAGTCTTTGCAATGAAGCCCATTATTCGAAAATATGTAACTTTATTTCATGTTGTAGTCAGAAAGCACTGGAGTGATAGCATTGTGGAAAGATGTTACTTAACAGGAAAAGGTGCTAAAAGCGGGATCACTTTCAGTTGAGGAGGGCATCTTTTTTATTTATTTTACATATACTGAATTTTTAACCCTAATACATGTGTTTTACTATTTACTTGTCCATTACGTGATGGAAACAATACAGAAGTGAAGGGCCCTTTTGTCCAAAAGCACAAATAGACATGGTGTCCTCTGTGCGATTAAGGATTCAACACAAATTACCCCTATACCCTTTTTAATCAACAGGTTTCGGCAAAGATGTACATACACATTGTCAGGTTGCTGTATCATGTGACTTCTGCACTTTTAAAGTCGTCTGTGTAAATTGGAGAAATATTTTAGAATTTCACACTGAAAAATGAGCACATCTGTGTACCAACATGAGATGGGAAGATACATGGACAAATACCCACATTTCTGACTAGTCTCACATTCCGGATTCACAACATAACCTAAGAGTGTGATCCGTGATAAATCAGTAAATCTCCCTTGTCTGCCAATATTAGGTCCCCCCTAAAAGTGGTTCAGCTTGCAGTTTACGCAATTCCAAAATCAGCCACACTCATGGTCACATAGACTAGTGTTGCTCCATATACCAGTGCTGGTATGCCGGTAAGATAGCTCAGCGGTTTGAGCACTCGCTGCTGCGATCTGAGCGTGATCTGCAGGTCGCAGGTTCAAATCCGCCTTTCATCCTTCCGAGGTCGATAAATGAGTACCAATTTCGATTGGGTGATATTGTATGTAAATTGGTGCTCTGTAAAGCGCTTTGGATTAAGGCGCTATATAAATAACACATCATTATCATTATATACAATAATAGTGTTCCTTCATATTTACCATACAAAGCAGCAGATATTGTTTGCAAATGTGCATGACTCACTAAGGATATTGGTTACAGTTACAATTGCTGTTGCACCCTATCTCGCTCCTGCATAGTAGCACTACATCACTCTCAATTCAATCAAAAATGTGCTGCGAAAATACAGCAAAAAATAATGTGCTTCAAAATGACATTCTTTAAACCACAAAATGTCCCATTATGATATGATATGATATGGCATTTATAATGCGCCTGTACACAAATGTTTCTAGGTGCGAAAAGGCAAGGAGAGGGCAAACAAAGGAGGACAAAAACAGAGATCTCACTAGGCCTTGTGTCATTCAGATCGCACAAGAGCAGGGAAGGGGGACGGGAGAAGTGCCCGGGGTGGGATGGAGAAGTGCGGAACAAAAGGAAAACAAAAGAGTGCAGCCAACGGGTGGCAAGTGCATGTACTCAGAAGTGCAGCCAATGGGTGGCTAATAAGTGCAAGAGAGGGGACAATAGGGTTACATATACAGACCACAAGTGCAGGGGAGCCAAGAGGCAGTGTGGTTGCAGCTGGACAGGTAGAGACCTGGGCCCAAATTCAGAGGGTGGCCAGGTGACCAGTGCGTGGATCAGACAGGTGATCAGCAGGGGAGAGGAAGTGAGAAGGCGGAAGCAAAGAGGAAGGTCTTGAGTTTGAACTGGTTCTCCCAGCCCTTTAAGATGAGGTAGCAATACCCTTGTGATGGATGGGGAGGCAGAAATTATTCAAACATCAATAATCAAAACGACTCAAGTAGTTGGCAAAAGGATAGCTGTTTTAATATCAATTATCTAAAACAGGGAGTACAACGAACATCAACGGATGTCGCAGCGTAAAGACTCTCAATGCATTTTGAAAAAACCCTGCTTAGTTAACAGAAAATCATCATAGGTGACGTTTAACCCATGTACTACTAACGTCATCCTACGTGGCAAACTACAAAAACCTAGTGGCAGTTGTGATAGGGTCTAAGGAATCATCTAAGTATACGATCCATACTCGTCTGGGGCAGTGAAATAAAGAGATTTGTTTCTCAACATCAGGTGGGGCAACTAAGCCCTTCCCCTTAAACATGTTACTATCAACATCACTAATTATACGACGTCCCATTGGCTACACAACTACAGGACCCTTTATCATGCAGTCCTTTATCATTGGTTGGCTTCTAACCTCCATCAGTACCTTCCCACCCAAGTTAAGCAGCACGCAGGCTGGGCGTCCACGTGCTGGTGAGCTTGTCTTAACCTTAGCTTCCCACCAATTAGCATATTTATCTATCATCACCTCAGTGGTCTGCTGTCAATTAGGACTTTGAACTTGTCCTTGGTAGTGTTCTGTGCTCTGAAGAATTCAGGGGAGTGAAGGCACGCTTTGCCCTCGTGCGTAGGTGTGACCGCCATGCTCGTCTAACTTCTTATTCCCGCGTGACTGAAGACCACGAAATAGAGCTTCTAGTGTATTAAAATACTATTTTACTAATAGACCTCTGACGTCTTCCTGTTTTTTGTCCATTGCTCCTGAACAGGAGCATCATTCTTTTACACGATTTGTATCCAATGTCAGCTCACCCCAGCCTGATATGGCCTTGGCTTCTTGGCTCAATCAGCCCGCCTTTCTGAGATTCGCCTTTAATTCACTAACTGCGACACACTGGAAAAGAGGCCTTCCTTTGTTTGCTCAGCTCTGCTACTGTATGTAGTGAAACATCCATTCTTTACTGACTCCAATATATATTTACACATTGGCGCATGCCGCAATCTATTCACTATAAAGCTAGCCTCAAGAATACTTTGTCTGCTTGCATTTCTTTGCATATTTACACGTGTGAATTGATTTGATATCTTCAATGTTTCTGTAACATAGGTTTCTTCATCATGAGCCCAAAATTTCACTTATCTTCGATACTTCCTTGATGCCTAATAGAATATCTGCATTCTTTAGTCTCTGCATCTCTTCTATATACATCAGCTCGACGTCACCATTCTGCTCTTTCATTCATTTGTCCTGTTTCTTCTTGAATTTCATTCAAACGATCATCGTACTGTTTTGCGTGCAGGTATGATTTCTCAATGGGAACCTTGCTTCCAGGATTTTCTTAGGTATCTGTAGTTTAAATGGTTCTGCACGTGTCTCACACTCTGGTTCCCAACATATAGGCAATATAGGCGAGGTGATTGAGGTGGGGGTACTTAGCTCGTTCTCTGCAAGTTGCTTCCGGACCCAGAGATGCTTCTCCTCAAGCTTCAGAGAGGCAGGGAGGCTGTTCCAGAGGTAGGCCCAGGTGAAGAAAGAGGTCTGCCCCCAACTCTTTGTCTGGAAAAGCGACGGACTCTCAGAGAGTTGGAGGAGGAGGGGTGGCAAGCTTGAGATGGCAGATATTTAGGAAGAGAGAGTTGGAGGTAAGGCAGTCCCATCCCCCAGAAAGCCTTGTAGACAATGCAGAAGGCCTTGCTGCCACTGGGAGCCAGTGAAGAGATTTCAGAGCAGGAGAGATACGATCCCTGGGCTTGAGGCCAAGGACAAGTCTTGCAGTCCTACTCTGGATAAGTTGTAGAGGACGGAGAGTAGAGGCAGGAGGATTTAGAAAGAGGCTGTTGCAGTAGTCCAGCCTAGAAAGGACCAGAGCTCTGGAGACATGCTGCAGTCCTCTGTCAGAAGGAGGGATCTGCCTTTCACATCAAGGTGCCAGCCTCCCATTCCCCTGCTCCAAGGCCTGCTGGGACTAGCCACAGTGTTCAGTGAGTTATTGCTGGAGCACACTAAAGCGGAGATGGAATAAGGGCTTGAGGCCACATTGATCAGCACTCCGCAGAGGAAAAAAAGGCGTCATCCCTGATTCTCCCAGCCAGGTCAAGAAGGCATGGTGGGGGGTGTACTCCATGTGAGTGATGGTAAATGGGAATGGTGGTAATAAAGAGTGGATGTAAAGTGCCCTGGAGGGAGTAAAAGGAGAACGGGGTGACAATGGAATAGAAAGGCAATAGGAGAGATGGGAGGGAAGATTGGTAGACGGATATTACCACACTATTGTTCTTGATTCTCTTTTTCTGTGAGTTTGTAATATTTTTTTTAAAGCTTTATTTACATGCGTCCAGGAATAACATCAATACATGACATTCTTGTGCATGCTCACTCTTGACATGTATACACGATCAGTATAATAAACATGCTCAGTAATTTACATGCGTGCAGGATGACATCCTTGTGCATGCTCACTCTTGACATGTATACACGATCAGTATAATAAACATGCTCAGTAATTTACATGCGTGCAGGATGACATCCTTGTGCATGCTCACTCTTGACATGTATACACGATCAGTATAATAAACATGCTCAGTAATTTACGTGGGTGCAGGATGACATCCTTGTGCATGCTCACTCTTGACATGTATACACGATCAGTATAATAAACATGCTCAGTAATTTACATGCGTTGAGGATGACATCCTTGTGCATGCTCACTCTTGACATGTATACACGATCAGTATAATAAACATGCTCAGTAATTTACATGCGTGCAGGATGACATCCTTGTGCATGCTCACTCTTGACATGTATACACGATCAGTATAATAAACATGCTCAGTAATTTACATGCGTGCAGGATGACGTCCTTGTGCATGCTCACTCTTGACATGTATACACGATCAGTATAATAAACATGCTCAGTAATTTACATGCGTGCAGGATGACATCCTTGTGCATGCTCACTCTTGACATGTATACACGATCAGTATAATAAACATGCTCAGTAATTTACATGCGTGCAGGATGACATCCTTGTGCATGCTCACTCTTGACATGTATACACGATCAGTATAATAAACATGCTCAGTAATTTACATGCGTGCAGGATGACATCCTTGTGCATGCTCACTCTTGACATGTATACACGATCAGTATAATAAACATGCTCAGTAATTTACGTGGGTGCAGGATGACATCCTTGTGCATGCTCACTCTTGACATGTATACACGATCAGTATAATAAACATGCTCAGTAATTTACGTGGGTGCAGGATGACATCCTTGTGCATGCTCACTCTTGACATGTATACACGATCAGTATAATAAACATGCTCAGTAATTTACATGCGTGCAGGATGACATCCTTGTGCATGCTCACTCTTGACATGTATACACGATCAGTATAATAAACATGCTCAGTAATTTACATGCGTGCAGGATGACATCCTTGTGCATGCTCACTCTTGACATGTATACACGATCAGTATAATAAACATGCTCAGTAATTTACGTGGGTGCAGGATGACATCCTTGTGCATGCTCACTCTTGACATGTATACACGATCAGTATAATAAACATGCTCAGTAATTTACTTGCGTGCAGGATGACGTCCTTGTGCATGCTCACTCTTGACATGTATACACGATCAGTATAATAAACATGCTCAGTAATTTACATGCGTGCAGGATGACATCCTTGTGCATGCTCACTCTTGACATGTATACACGATCAGTATAATAAACATGCTCAGTAATTTACATGCGTGCAGGATGACATCCTTGTGCATGCTCACTCTTGACATGTATACACGATCAGTATAATAAACATGCTCAGTAATTTACGTGGGTGCAGGATGACATCCTTGTGCATGCTCACTCTTGACATGTATACACGATCAGTATAATAAACATGCTCAGTAATTTACTTGCGTGCAGGATGACGTCCTTGTGCATGCTCACTCTTGACATGTATACACGATCAGTATAATAAACATGCTCAGTAATTTACATGCGTGCAGGATGACATCCTTGTGCATGCTCACTCTTGACATGTATACACGATCAGTATAATAAACATGCTCAGTAATTTACATGCGTGCAGGATGACATCCTTGTGCATGCTCACTCTTGACATGTATACACGATCAGTATAATAAACATGCTCAGTAATTTACATGCGTGCAGGATGACATCCTTGTGCATGCTCACTCTTGACATGTATACACGATCAGTATAATAAACATGCTCAGTAATTTACATGCGTGCAGGATGACGTCCTTGTGCATGCTCACTCTTGACATGTATACACGATCAGTATAATAAACATGCTCAGTAATTTACATGCGTGCAGGATGACATCCTTGTGCATGCTCACTCTTGACATGTATACACGATCAGTATAATAAACATGCTCAGTAATTTACATGCGTGCAGGATGACATCCTTGTGCATGCTCACTCTTGACATGTATACACGATCAGTATAATAAACATGCTCAGTAATTTACGTGGGTGCAGGATGACATCCTTGTGCATGCTCACTCTTGACATGTATACACGATCAGTATAATAAACATGCTCAGTAATTTACGTGGGTGCAGGATGACATCCTTGTGCATGCTCACTCTTGACATGTATACACGATCAGTATAATAAACATGCTCAGTAATTTACATGCGTGCAGGATGACATCCTTGTGCATGCTCACTCTTGACATGTATACACGATCAGTATAATAAACATGCTCAGTAATTTACATGCGTGCAGGATGACATCCTTGTGCATGCTCACTCTTGACATGTATACACGATCAGTATAATAAACATGCTCAGTAATTTACGTGGGTGCAGGATGACATCCTTGTGCATGCTCACTCTTGACATGTATACACGATCAGTATAATAAACATGCTCAGTAATTTACTTGCGTGCAGGATGACGTCCTTGTGCATGCTCACTCTTGACATGTATACACGATCAGTATAATAAACATGCTCAGTAATTTACATGCGTGCAGGATGACATCCTTGTGCATGCTCACTCTTGACATGTATACACGATCAGTATAATAAACATGCTCAGTAATTTACATGCGTGCAGGATGACATCCTTGTGCATGCTCACTCTTGACATGTATTCACGATCAGTATAATAAACATGCTCAGTAATTTACGTGGGTGCAGGATGACATCCTTGTGCATGCTCACTCTTGACATGTATACACGATCAGTATAATAAACATGCTCAGTAATTTACTTGCGTGCAGGATGACGTCCTTGTGCATGCTCACTCTTGACATGTATACACGATCAGTATAATAAACATGCTCAGTAATTTACATGCGTGCAGGATGACATCCTTGTGCATGCTCACTCTTGACATGTATACACGATCAGTATAATAAACATGCTCAGTAATTTACATGCGTGCAGGATGACATCCTTGTGCATGCTCACTCTTGACATGTATACACGATCAGTATAATAAACATGCTCAGTAATTTACATGCGTGCAGGATGACATCCTTGTGCATGCTCACTCTTGACATGTATACACGATCAGTATAATAAACATGCTCAGTAATTTACATGCGTGCAGGATGACGTCCTTGTGCATGCTCACTCTTGACATGTATACACGATCAGTATAATAAACATGCTCAGTAATTTACATGCGTGCAGGATGACATCCTTGTGCATGCTCACTCTTGACATGTATACACGATCAGTATAATAAACATGCTCAGTAATTTACGTGGGTGCAGGATGACATCCTTGTGCATGCTCACTCTTGACATGTATACACGATCAGTATAATAAACATGCTCAGTAATTTACATGCGTGCAGGATGACGTCCTTGTGCATGCTCACTCTTGACATGTATACACGATCAGTATAATAAACATGCTCAGTAATTTACATGCGTGCAGGATGACATCCTTGTGCATGCTCACTCTTGACATGTATACACGATCAGTATAATAAACATGCTCAGTAATTTACATGCGTGCAGGATGACGTCCTTGTGCATGCTCACTCTTGACATGTATACACGATCAGTATAATAAACATGCTCAGTAATTTACATGCGTGCAGGATGACGTCCTTGTGCATGCTCACTCTTGACATGTATACACGATCAGTATAATAAACATGCTCAGTAATTTACATGCGTGCAGGATGACATCCTTGTGCATGCTCACTCTTGACATGTATACACGATCAGTATAATAAACATGCTCAGTAATTTACATGCGTGCAGGATGACATCCTTGTGCATGCTCACTCTTGACATGTATACACGATCAGTATAATAAACATGCTCAGTAATTTACATGCGTGCAGGATGACGTCCTTGTGCATGCTCACTCTTGACATGTATACACGATCAGTATAATAAACATGCTCAGTAATTTACATGCGTGCAGGATGACATCCTTGTGCATGCTCACTCTTGACATGTATACACGATCAGTATAATAAACATGCTCAGTAATTTACATGCGTGCAGGATGACATCCTTGTGCATGCTCACTCTTGACATGTATACACGATCAGTATAATAAACATGCTCAGTAATTTACGTGGGTGCAGGATGACATCCTTGTGCATGCTCACTCTTGACATGTATACACGATCAGTATAATAAACATGCTCAGTAATTTACATGGGTGCAGGATGACATCCTTGTGCATGCTCACTCTTGACATGTATACACGATCAGTATAATAAACATGCTCAGTAATTTACATGCGTGCAGGATGACATCCTTGTGCATGCTCACTCTTGACATGTATACACGATCAGTATAATAAACATGCTCAGTAATTTACATGCGTGCAGGATGACATCCTTGTGCATGCTCACTCTTGACATGTATACACGATCAGTATAATAAACATGCTCAGTAATTTACGTGGGTGCAGGATGACATCCTTGTGCATGCTCACTCTTGACATGTATACACGATCAGTATAATAAACATGCTCAGTAATTTACTTGCGTGCAGGATGACGTCCTTGTGCATGCTCACTCTTGACATGTATACACGATCAGTATAATAAACATGCTCAGTAATTTACATGCGTGCAGGATGACATCCTTGTGCATGCTCACTCTTGACATGTATACACGATCAGTATAATAAACATGCTCAGTAATTTACATGCGTGCAGGATGACATCCTTGTGCATGCTCACTCTTGACATGTATACACGATCAGTATAATAAACATGCTCAGTAATTTACGTGGGTGCAGGATGACATCCTTGTGCATGCTCACTCTTGACATGTATACACGATCAGTATAATAAACATGCTCAGTAATTTACTTGCGTGCAGGATGACGTCCTTGTGCATGCTCACTCTTGACATGTATACACGATCAGTATAATAAACATGCTCAGTAATTTACATGCGTGCAGGATGACATCCTTGTGCATGCTCACTCTTGACATGTATACACGATCAGTATAATAAACATGCTCAGTAATTTACATGCGTGCAGGATGACATCCTTGTGCATGCTCACTCTTGACATGTATACACGATCAGTATAATAAACATGCTCAGTAATTTACATGCGTGCAGGATGACATCCTTGTGCATGCTCACTCTTGACATGTATACACGATCAGTATAATAAACATGCTCAGTAATTTACATGCGTGCAGGATGACGTCCTTGTGCATGCTCACTCTTGACATGTATACACGATCAGTATAATAAACATGCTCAGTAATTTACATGCGTGCAGGATGACATCCTTGTGCATGCTCACTCTTGACATGTATACACGATCAGTATAATAAACATGCTCAGTAATTTACGTGGGTGCAGGATGACATCCTTGTGCATGCTCACTCTTGACATGTATACACGATCAGTATAATAAACATGCTCAGTAATTTACATGCGTGCAGGATGACTTCCTTGTGCATGCTCACTCTTGACATGTATACACGATCAGTATAATAAACATGCTCAGTAATTTACATGCGTGCAGGATGACATCCTTGTGCATGCTCACTCTTGACATGTATACACGATCAGTATAATAAACATGCTCAGTAATTTACATGCGTGCAGGATGACATCCTTGTGCATGCTCACTCTTGACATGTATACAGAATCAGTATAATAAACATGCTCAGTAATTTACATGCGTGCAGGATGACGTCCTTGTGCATGCTCACTCTTGACATGTATACACGATCAGTATAATAAACATGCTCAGTAATTTACATGCGTGCAGGATGACATCCTTGTGCATGCTCACTCTTGACATGTATACACGATCAGTATAATAAACATGCTCAGTAATTTACGTGGGTGCAGGATGACATCCTTGTGCATGCTCACTCTTGACATGTATACACGATCAGTATAATAAACATGTTCAGTAATTTACTTGCGTGCAGGATGACGTCCTTGTGCATGCTCACTCTTGACATGTATACACGATCAGTATAATAAACATGCTCAGTAATTTACATGCGTGCAGGATGACATCCTTGTGCATGCTCACTCTTGACATGTATACACGATCAGTATAATAAACATGCTCAGTAATTTACATGCGTGCAGGATGACATCCTTGTGCATGCTCACTCTTGACATGTATACACGATCAGTATAATAAACATGCTCAGTAATTTACATGCGTGCAGGATGACATCCTTGTGCATGCTCACTCTTGACATGTATACACGATCAGTATAATAAACATGCTCAGTAATTTACATGCGTGCAGGATGACGTCCTTGTGCATGCTCACTCTTGACATGTATACACGATCAGTATAATAAACATGCTCAGTAATTTACATGCGTGCAGGATGACATCCTTGTGCATGCTCACTCTTGACATGTATACACGATCAGTATAATAAACATGCTCAGTAATTTACGTGGGTGCAGGATGACATCCTTGTGCATGCTCACTCTTGACATGTATACACGATCAGTATAATAAACATGCTCAGTAATTTACATGCGTGCAGGATGACGTCCTTGTGCATGCTCACTCTTGACATGTATACACGATCAGTATAATAAACATGCTCAGTAATTTACATGCGTGCAGGATGACATCCTTGTGCATGCTCACTCTTGACATGTATACACGATCAGTATAATAAACATGCTCAGTAATTTACATGCGTGCAGGATGACATCCTTGTGCATGCTCACTCTTGACATGTATACACGATCAGTATAATAAACATGCTCAGTAATTTACATGCGTGCAGGATGACGTCCTTGTGCATGCTCACTCTTGACATGTATACACGATCAGTATAATAAACATGCTCAGTAATTTACATGCGTGCAGGATGACATCCTTGTGCATGCTCACTCTTGACATGTATACACGATCAGTATAATAAACATGCTCAGTAATTTACATGCGTGCAGGATGACATCCTTGTGCATGCTCACTCTTGACATGTATACACGATCAGTATAATAAACATGCTCAGTAATTTACATGCGTGCAGGATGACATCCTTGTGCATGCTCACTCTTGACATGTATACACGATCAGTATAATAAACATGCTCAGTAATTTACATGCGTGCAGGATGACGTCCTTGTGCATGCTCACTCTTGACATGTATACACGATCAGTATAATAAACATGCTCAGTAATTTACATGCGTGCAGGATGACATCCTTGTGCATGCTCACTCTTGACATGTATACACGATCAGTATAATAAACATGCTCAGTAATTTACGTGGGTGCAGGATGACATCCTTGTGCATGCTCACTCTTGACATGTATACACGATCAGTATAATAAACATGCTCAGTAATTTACATGCGTGCAGGATGACGTCCTTGTGCATGCTCACTCTTGACATGTATACACGATCAGTATAATAAACATGCTCAGTAATTTACATGCGTGCAGGATGACATCCTTGTGCATGCTCACTCTTGACATGTATACACGATCAGTATAATAAACATGCTCAGTAATTTACTTGCATGCAGAATGACGTCCTTGTGCATGCTCACTCTTGACATGTATACACGATCAGTATAATAAACATGCTCAGTAATTTACATGCGTGCAGGATGACATCCTTGTGCATGCTCACTCTTGACATGTATACACGATCAGTATAATAAACATGCTCAGTAATTTACATGCGTGCAGGATGACATCCTTGTGCATGCTCACTCTTGACATGTATACACGATCAGTATAATAAACATGCTCAGTAATTTACATGCGTGCAGGATGACATCCTTGTGCATGCTCACTCTTGACATGTATACACGATCAGTATAATAAACATGCTCAGTAATTTACATGCGTGCAGGATGACGTCCTTGTGCATGCTCACTCTTGACATGTATACACGATCAGTATAATAAACATGCTCAGTAATTTACATGCGTGCAGGATGACATCCTTGTGCATGCTCACTCTTGACATGTATACATGATCAGTATAATAAACATGCTCAGTAATTTACGTGGGTGCAGGATGAAATCCTTGTGCATGCTCACTCTTGACATGTATACACGATCAGTATAATAAACATGCTCAGTAATTTACATGCGTGCAGGATGACTTCCTTGTGCATGCTCACTCTTGACATGTATACACGATCAGTATAATAAACATGCTCAGTAATTTACATGCGTGCAGGATGACATCCTTGTGCATGCTCACTCTTGACATGTATACACGATCAGTATAATAAACATGCTCAGTAATTTACATGCGTGCAGGAATGACATCGTTGTGCATGCTCACTCTTGACATGTATACACGATCAGTATAATAAACATGCTCAGTAATTTACATGCGTGCAGGATGACATCCTTGTGCATGCTCACTCTTGACATGTATACACGATCAGTATAATAAACATGCTCAGTAATTTACATGCGTGCAGGATGACATCCTTGTGCATGCTCACTCTTGACATGTATACACGATCAGTATAATAAACATGCTCAGTAATTTACGTGGGTGCAGGATGACATCCTTGTGCATGCTCACTCTTGACATGTATACACGATCAGTATAATAAACATGCTCAGTAATTTACTTGCGTGCAGGATGACGTCCTTGTGCATGCTCACTCTTGACATGTATACACGATCAGTATAATAAACATGCTCAGTAATTTACATGCGTGCAGGATGACATCCTTGTGCATGCTCTAATACATGCTCAGTAATTTACATGCGTGCAGGATGACATCCTTGTGCATGCTCACTCTTGTCATGTATACACGATCAGTATAATAAACATGCTCAGTAATTTACATGCGTGCAGGATGACATCCTTGTGCATGCTCACTCTTGACATGTATACACGATCAGTATAATAAACATGCTCAGTAATTTACATGCGTGCAGGATGACGTCCTTGTGCATGCTCACTCTTGACATGTATACACGATCAGTATAATAAACATGCTCAGTAATTTACATGCGTGCAGGATGACATCCTTGTGCATGCTCACTCTTGACATGTATACACAATCAGTATATAAACATGCTCAGTAATTTACGTGGGTGCAGGATGACATCCTTGTGCATGCTCACTCTTGACATGTATACACGATCAGTATAATAAACATGCTCAGTAATTTACATGCGTGCAGGATGACGTCCTTGTGCATGCTCACTCTTGACATGTATACACGATCAGTATAATAAACATGCTCAGTAATTTACATGCGTGCAGGATGACATCCTTGTGCTTACATGCGTGCAGGATGACATCCTTGTGCATGCTCACTCTTGACATGTATACACGATCAGTATAATAAACATGCTCAGTAATTTACATGCGTGCAGGATGACATCCTTGTGCATGCTCACTCTTGACATGTATACACGATCAGTATAATAAACATGCTCAGTAATTTACATGCGTGCAGGATGACGTCCTTGTGCATGCTCACTCTTGACATGTATACACGATCAGTATAATAAACATGCTCAGTAATTTACATGCGTGCAGGATGACATCCTTGTGCATGCTCACTCTTGACATGTATACACGATCAGTATAATAAACATGCTCAGTAATTTACATGCGTGCAGGATGACATCCTTGTGCATGCTCACTCTTGACATGTATACACGATCAGTATAATAAACATGCTCAGTAATTTACATGCGTGCAGGATGACATCCTTGTGCATGCTCACTCTTGACATGTATACACGATCAGTATAATAAACATGCTCAGTAATTTACATGCGTGCAGGATGACGTCCTTGTGCATGCTCACTCTTGACATGTATACACGATCAGTATAATAAACATGCTCAGTAATTTACATGCGTGCAGGATGACATCCTTGTGCATGCTCACTCTTGACATGTATACACGATCAGTATAATAAACATGCTCAGTAATTTACGTGGGTGCAGGATGACATCCTTGTGCATGCTCACTCTTGACATGTATACACGATCAGTATAATAAACATGCTCAGTAATTTACATGCGTGCAGGATGACGTCCTTGTGCATGCTCACTCTTGACATGTATACACGATCAGTATAATAAACATGATCAGTAATTTACATGCGTGCAGGATGACATCCTTGTGCATGCTCACTCTTGACATGTATACACGATCAGTATAATAAACATGCTCAGTAATTTACATGCGTGCAGGATGACATCCTTGTGCATGCTCACTCTTGACATGTATACACGATCAGTATAATAAACATGCTCAGTAATTTACATGCGTGCAGGATGACGTCCTTGTGCATGCTCACTCTTGACATGTATACACGATCAGTATAATAAACATGCTCAGTAATTTACATGCGTGCAGGATGACATCCTTGTGCATGCTCACTCTTGACATGTATACACGATCAGTATAATAAACATGCTCAGTAATTTACATGCGTGCAGGATGACATCCTTGTGCATGCTCACTCTTGACATGTATACACGATCAGTATAATAAACATGCTCAGTAATTTACGTGGGTGCAGGATGACATCCTTGTGCATGCTCACTCTTGACATGTATACACGATCAGTATAATAAACATGCTCAGTAATTTACATGCGTGCAGGATGACGTCCTTGTGCATGCTCACTCTTGACATGTATACACGATCAGTATAATAAACATGCTCAGTAATTTACATGCGTGCAGGATGACATCCTTGTGCATGCTCACTCTTGACATGTATACACGATCAGTATAATAAACATGCTCAGTAATTTACATGCGTGCAGGATGACATCCTTGTGCATGCTCACTCTTGACATGTATACACGATCAGTATAATAAACATGCTCAGTAATTTACATGCGTGCAGGATGACGTCCTTGTGCATGCTCACTCTTGACATGTATACACGATCAGTATAATAAACATGCTCAGTAATTTACATGCGTGCAGGATGACATCCTTGTGCATGCTCACTCTTGACATGTATACACGATCAGTATAATAAACATGCTCAGTAATTTACATGCGTGCAGGATGACATCCTTGTGCATGCTCACTCTTGACATGTATACACGATCAGTATAATAAACATGCTCAGTAATTTACATGCGTGCAGGATGACATCCTTGTGCATGCTCACTCTTGACATGTATACACGATCAGTATAATAAACATGCTCAGTAATTTACATGCGTGCAGGATGACATCCTTGTGCATGCTCACTCTTGACATGTATACACGATCAGTATAATAAACATGCTCAGTAATTTACGTGGGTGCAGGATGACATCCTTGTGCATGCTCACTCTTGACATGTATACACGATCAGTATAATAAACATGCTCAGTAATTTACATGCGTGCAGGATGACGTCCTTGTGCATGCTCACTCTTGACATGTATACACGATCAGTATAATAAACATGCTCAGTAATTTACATGCGTGCAGGATGACATCCTTGTGCATGCTCACTCTTGACATGTATACACGATCAGTATAATAAACATGCTCAGTAATTTACATGCGTGCAGGATGACATCCTTGTGCATGCTCACTCTTGACATGTATACACGATCAGTATAATAAACATGCTCAGTAATTTACATGCGTGCAGGATGACGTCCTTGTGCATGCTCACTCTTGACATGTATACACGATCAGTATAATAAACATGCTCAGTAATTTACATGCGTGCAGGATGACATCCTTGTGCATGCTCACTCTTGACATGTATACACGATCAGTATAATAAACATGCTCAGTAATTTACATGCGTGCAGGATGACATCCTTGTGCATGCTCACTCTTGACATGTATACACGATCAGTATAATAAACATGCTCAGTAATTTACATGCGTGCAGGATGACATCCTTGTGCATGCTCACTCTTGACATGTATACACGATCAGTATAATAAACATGCTCAGTAATTTTAACAGTTTAACTATATACTATAACCAACCAAACTTTGGCGACATGACATTAGCACACAAGTTCCAAAATGCCCCCCCCTTATTTAGTAAAATGATCAACTCATTCCCATAGTGCGGACCTTACAGTGCCCCACCCCATATCAAACCAAAGGACATAGTTGTCACATCCTGTTGCTTCATATACTTATGCTGCTATGTATGCCCCATGTCCTGCTCTCATGCTTGGTCACAAGACCTTCACTGATAACCACCATATCACACTACTACGCTTACTCTCCCCTATACACCATCATTCAACTAGAACACAGCTACACTATGACACATTCGGCCTAGCTGTTCTCATAGTAACATGACCCCATGAGCATCACATCATCCTAATAAAACACAGCTAGGTGAGCACATACCGGCTAGCTTAGAAGTCTCCTCGGGCCTAATGCAGCCAGAACTCAGTCTGGGTGTCCACCCTCCAGACTGAACACATCCAACTGATTTCCTCAGCACCACACCTACGGCTAAGAAGCAGCTATCATACAACAACCACACCAGCTGCACACATATCCGGTGCGCCCACGCACCTTACGACACCCTCTCTCTCTACTGACCTGAACTGCGGTTCCCGAGGGCGTTCAACCTACCAGCGCTTTGAAGTCATACCAATGATACATAAGGCGCTATATAAATGCCAAGTAACATAACATAACATAACATACCATAACGTAATGTTGAAATATTCCTCAACAACATTGGCTAATAGAACTGCTGCTCTCTATCTTTTACCCTTTCATAGAAAGGTAACCTCACTTTGAGAAATGTTTGGTATTTTTATCCACCATGAAGCCACACCTGGACCATCCGTTGCCTTCCAGCACTGTGCAAAAACCATTCTCGCCACAGTGAGCAAGTGTGTAAGTAAAGCTGCCTGAGCCCCACCTGCGGTATAGACCCCCTCTGCCAAAGCTCCCAAAACCACCACTACCAGATCCCGGGGCAGCAGTAACCCTGCAATCTCTTTGCTATAACCCAGTACTTCTTTACAAAGCAGTTGTGCTTTGGGGCAAAACCACCACATGTGCCCCAAGTCCCCAACTTCTCCGCATTCCCTCCAGAACAAAGGTGATGAATAATTAGCTATTCTGCTGATAAACTGTGGGGTAAGATACACTCTGTGGCAAATCTTATGAGCCGATTCCTTAATCACGGTGCTTTGTAAGGTCTTTTGGGTCCACCACCAGATTTGACCCCATTCCTCTTCTGAAATCGTGACTCCCCAGTTCTCTCTCCCACCTTTCAATATATGGCAGTCTATCCTCCGTTGATGTGGTATCTAATAATTCATAAAACCTCGAGATGCCCTTTCTTTAACCCCTTCTTTCATAGCAATATCTATGCCCACCTGTGATCTTGTGACGGCCGCTTTCACTTCCCTATGCGTAATCCAATGCCTAATTTGCATATATCGAAAACGTTCACTTTCCGTCACTTTAAATTTCACCTTGCAGCTTCGAGCGATAATGGTATTCCCTCTTTGTAGAAATCTGCTAGTGTGATTGAATCTTGACCCCCCCACGCGCTCCAGAAACCCTCACACTTCCCTGGACTGAATTCAGAGTTATGCCTGACAGCAGATAAAGGTCTAAACCCTGTGTTCAGCCCTTTCATTCTAAGCGCCCTATTCCAGTACATTAAAGAATACTTGGTAGCATGATACAGTGAGCCCCCTGCTTCTCTTGAAGAGATCCCTAGAAAAGACGGCGCTTTCAGTGGGATGGTTGTGGCCACATGTTCTGTGTCACAGCAACCTTTGCTCCCAGTTTGTAGCGACCAATCCTACATGGGTGTGAACTGAGCAGCAATCAAGTATGTCCTGACATCAGGGATAGCCAACCCACCCAACGATCGGTGTCCAACTAGCACCTGTCAAGCAAACCTATTCCTTTTCTTACTCCAGATAAATGAGAACAATTCTCTGCAACTTCTTAGCCATCAACGATGGAATACTAACCAGAAGTGCATGAAAGACATATAAGAGTCTTGGGAGAAGTGTCATTTTGACCACCACAATTCTAACGAACCAAGATAGTTCTTGCAAATCCCATCGATTTAAATCTTCCATGAATCTCTTCCAGAGAGGTGTGATATTTACCCTGTATCGCTCTTTATACTCTGCTGTCAGCATCACCCTGAGATAATCCACCCCTTCTCATTCCCATATCAGCGGGTACACCCTCTTCCTCTCCTCCAAACGGTCGGGGTCTTGCGTTGCGTATTCTTGCTTCCAAGACATATGCGTTGCCCCTGAGCTATCCCCCTTACGTAATTAATCACAAACCCTGAGACCTCCTCGAACTCCTGCAAAATCTCCATTGTCCTTGGTAGTGACTGCTCTGTGTTACGTAAAAACAACAAAACATCATCTGCATACGATGCTATTTTATGAGTTCTCCCATTAGTGAAAGCTCCTTAGATCACCTTATCTTGCCTTATCCCACTTGCTAGGGGTTTGGTTGTCAATGCAAAAATAAGTGGGGAAGAGGGACAGCCTCGCCACATGCCCCTTTTAATATTGACACACAATTGGTGCCCTTAAAAGAGCGTGAGGCCTGTGGGAAGACCAGGATGCAGCATGGGACATCCCTAAAATAAATGCAATGTGACTGACAAGAACTCATAGAACCGCAATAGAGACTGACCAGATTTTACACATTCTTGATCTGAGATCATTTAACAGCCATTTTCTTTCTGACCAGCACGCTAACAATACTTATTACGGCTCAAATGGGAGCTCAAGAATAGATCATGCATTGGTCCTTGCTCAGATTGGCAACAAGTTATAGGGTTCCAAGTGACTGAATGCTTTGAAAGTGACCATAGTCCTTCTCCTTAAGGCTAATAGTAAAACAAAAACCATGAGTCCTTCTTCCACCATGGATATCGCAGGCCCGACGCTCAGTGTCATGAGATTCACGGATTCAGGAAAATCAAATTAGCAACATGTATAGTTCAATAGTGGGGAATATTGAGCGACTATGCTCAAGGGATAGTGTGGATGGCCATATCTTGGGGGCATTTGGGAAATTGATTGAACACATTCAGACCAGCGTCACCATCACTAGATCTCTTATCTTCAAGGGGGCAAAGAAAGAAGAACCCTGGTTCGATATGGACTGTAGAAATGCTAAACACAAATTGTTTGCCTACCTGAAAAGTATTGACATCTGAACATGGAGTATCTTCCTGAGTTGAGAGACGAATATCAAATCTTACTAAGAGACAAGAAACAGGCATTCATGACAAAGAAATTGGCTTTGATGCTGGATTTTGTCAAAGCAGGCGATTCTGCTAATTTTTGGGTGTCTGTAACCGCCAGAGATTTGAAGGGTGACGTAACTTTGCAAGAATGCATCACACCAGACAGGTGGCACATGCACTTTGAGACCCTTTACCAGTCCCCATGATGGAACGGGCAGGAGGAGCTGATAACTTTGCCACTCCAGTGATTATCGGTGGAACACCTACATAGTACTCTCTATGTAGTAGGTAGATGAGGCGCTCAGGGCACAGTCAGATGGGAAGGCTGCAGGCCCTGACAAAATTCCTATCAATCTGTTTAAATGTGAGCCCGCAGTCTGGGTACCAAGGCTGACAAAAGTTTTCAGTGCCATTGTGGCCGCTAACAGATACCGGAAACCTGGATTCGCCTCAAGAATGGGCATAGGGCAGTAGCTTTGAACTATCACCCTATCTCCCTTCTGGATGCTGTAGGCAAGACATTTGCCATGGTCCTATTGAAGCATTTACAAACCTGGATTGTTGGTGCCTCCCCATCTACAGGCAGGCTTTCAAGCCAGGATAAGTAACATAGACCAGAATTTTAGTTTCTATTTAGTTATCCAGAAACATCTATTTCTAAAATAAACAAAGCTGTATGCAGGTTTGTGAACCTGAAGACAGCCTTCGACAGTGTTCCTAGAGGGCTACTGTGGGAGGCAGTTCGGGCGAAAAACATTCCAGAAAACATCCTAGACCTGATATTCCACTTATATTCTAACAACACGAGCCTGCAGGAGCAGGAGCCCTCCTATGACACTGCCGGAGCAGTGCCTCATCACCTGTTCTCCCCGCCGACGGAAGGTAAGCCTAGAGACTAGCTTTTCCCACAGCTGCGTCGGCCGTTCACAAAGGGGATCATTGAGGATGGAAGCGGTTCGTTGTATATGATAATATACACAACTTGATCTCCCCCAGCGAAGCGCTTCATCTCCCCCTTTTGCCATTGCTTCATGTAATACCTGCAATGGACCCACGAGTTAGTCTACATCCCAAGATGGCCGCCGCCTTTTCCAGGATGTGTCTCTCGGCCTCAGTGCACCATCCCTCAGCATTCGGACTACGGATTGGCTGTGTGTGCTCTTTTATTCACCAATAGCGCGCCATCCAGGCACACGCCGTCACGGTGCACGAAGGCACCAGCACTAAGGCTTTTATACCTGCCCTGAGCCCATGAGAAGCCATCCGAGCCTGCAGGAGCAGGAGCCTTCTTACGACACTGCCGGAGCAGTGCCTCATCAGCTGTTCTCCCTGCCGACGGAATGTAAGCCTAGAGGCTAGCTTTTCCCACAGCCGCGTCGGCCGTTCACAAAGGGGATCATTGAGGATGGAAGCGGTTCCTTGTATATGATAATATACACAACTTGATCTCCCCCAGCGAAGCGCTGCATCTCCCCCTTTTGCCATTGCTTCATGTAATGCCTGCAATGGACCCACGAGTTAGTCTACATCCCAAGATGGCCGCCGCCTTTTCCAGGATGTGTCTCTCGGCCTGAGTGCACCATCCCTCAGCATCCAGACTACGGATTGGCTGTGTGTGCTCTTTTATTCACCAATAGCGCGCCGTCCAGGCGCACGCCGTCACGGTGCACGAAGGCACCAGCACTAAGGCTTTTATACCTGCCCTGAGCCTGCCCAGAGATTGCGTAGAGGCCAAGGCCGGTCCCCCTGGTGAAATCTTCCGGATCCTTGGGTAAGATTACATCTATACTAGCCCGCTTCTTATGTATGCCCTCTCCCAGCCTAGTCTTCATTTCCTCAGTCGAATGCTAAGTCTATAAAAACGTTGGCCACTGTTTAAGACTACTTCTCCCAGAAAGATCACAGACGCCCCTGGGGACAATCATCTTATTACTTCCACTGTAACTACAATCAGAACGATACCTAAGATGATCTGACCTGCTTTGCTCACCTATGAATACTGCATCCTTTTTACCCCATCACTCAGAACGAACCCTAGGACCCATGCCTGCTTCAATTGCCATATGATTCTCAATTGTTACCTTACTGCATCTTAGTCGCCTGCCATTGTCGGAACCTAGGTGCCGACCACTACCATAAGATAATTTTGTCCTGTACATGCTAATGTTCCGAATGTATGAGCAAACTCTGTATCTAAATGGTCAGTATTCTCTTCTATTAGCCTGCTTTCCTTTTAATTGGGTACCTCCCTACTAGCCACGGTGTATTACTTCCAACCATATGTGCAAACTCGCAACTAGATGGCCTATGTTCCCTGCCACTAGCCACTTCTGATATGTGCTGTGCCCCAGGGTCGCTAATAGACCACATTTGATTTGTATTGTGCCCTATGGTCGCCAATAGACCACATTGGATTTGTATTGTGCCTTATGGTCGCCAATAGACCACATTTGATTTGTATTGTGCCTTATGGTCGCTAATAGACCACTCTGATATGTGCTGTGCCCTATGGTCGCCAATAGACCACACTTGATTTGTGTTGTGCCTATGGTCGCTAAGAGACCACTTTTGATTTGTGTTGTGCCTATGGTCGCTAATAGACCACTTTGATTTGTGTTGTGCCTATGGTCACCAATAGACCACTTTTGATTTGTGTCGTGCCTATGGTCGCTAATAGACCAGTTTGATTTGTGCTGTGTCCTAGCCTCATACGCTATGTTTTATAGTCACTGCTTGATTGCCATATCTAGGTGCCCCCAGTCCCTATATTTCAGCCTACCATGCTATGTATTATAGTCACTGTTTGATTGCCACATCTAGGTGCCCTCAGTCTCTATATCTTAGCCCTGTTGGAAGAGGTGCACTTAGGTGCCTCCCATGCTATGTACTCCAGACATTGCCCACTCGTGCCTCATACTCTTGTGCCCTTACCAGTGGATGGTGCCTAGACCTTACAGATCCAGCCACACAGCCTTAGACACAAGTACTGACATTTAGTACCTTGAGGACCAGTTATCCCAGTCCATACACACCAAGCGGCATTGCCAGCTAACAGGAATAGCTTCGCACTATGTCCAGCCCACTCAACATTTACTTTCTAATGATCATGACCACACTGTACGCCTCCCCCAAGAACAGCCACACTGAAGTTCCCCCTTGCAAGCCAGCTCTCGCGCCTCCTCTCCTACTCAACTACACTGGCCACATCAGCCCCGTGCACCTGGCCATGCCAGGCCGACTAGTCTACACCTCTCAGCCTACCCCAACTCATGAGAGAAACCTTAAATTACGCGGCAGACTTAATAAACTCTACAAACCTCTTAGAAGATCCCTCCCCACTATAAAACACACAACGAAAGACCAACATATTAGAATAGGCACTGCACCTCCTCTATTCTCCCCATCAGTGACTACAAACATGATTAAGACAGATACCAATTCACCCAACTCGGCCACAACCAAAATGGACCCTAAAGGGCACTCCCTCAAGGGAGCACTCCTTAATGTAAGATCCCTAGTGGCACATGGCATTGACCTAGCTGACTTAATCACAGAAGCCAATCAAGACTTTATTGCCATAACAGAGACCTGGCTACACAATGCGGCAGGCCCATTGCTCATGTTGGCCATTCCTGACGGTTACACCATATCTAGGCAGGACCGAGAAGGCTCCCGCGGAGGCGGAGTCGTCATTATATCCAAAATAAACTTATCACTACGCCTAGTCCCTACCACAACTATGCAATCCTGTGAAACTCTTACTGCCAAAATTCCCATAAACAACACCCAAACTCTCTCAATTCACCTAATTTACAGACCACCGGGTCCACTTGGCACCTTCGAGGAGGACCTGCACAGCCTTCTGTCCAATAATACCAAAACTACTTCCCAATTGCTCATATTAGGGGACTTTAACCTTGGTTTCAATGACCAAGCAGATGCCCATGCTTCCACTATCGCCAATACCCTTCAGACCTTGGGACTTACCCAAAAAGTTAGCACCCCCACACATGCAAAGGGTAGAATACTTGACTGAGTCGCTGATTCTAACTGCTCAGCCACAGTATCTTCTATTACGCCCCTCTCCTGGACAGACCACTCCCTGGTGTCCTTTAATTTACTAACTACCAAACCACTCAGCCTTGACCCACAGGCAGCTCTACCATGCCCTACAAGAAACAAAAAGAATATTACAGTAGATAATATTATCCCCCTGCTCCTTTCTACCTTAAATGCACTGCCAGACAACCTCGACCCTAGTGCATTGGTCAATGAATTCAACAACATCATGCGCACCACTATGGACAAAGTCGCCCCTCTCAAAATGCGAACAAGCAAACCCAAGGCACACTTAAACAAGTGGTTCACGCCAGAACTTAAGACCTTGCGCCCTTAAACAAAAGAAAATGCGAATTCCAACTGGAAACTATGTCCAACCGAAGAGAATAAAGCTAATTTAACTAATATCCCTCCGCATTATAAAAATGAAATATGTCTAGCGAAATGCAATTCTTACAATGCTCGCATTGCCAATGCCAACTCAAGTATGAAGGAACTCTTCTCCATCTTGAAAGAACTTGAGTCCCCTATTGCTACACCAGATACTTGCATTAAAGATCAGACATGGTGCACAGATATACAAACAGCCTTAGCAAATAAAATCACCACGTTGCAAAACAAAATCCAACTAAAAAAAGATTCCCTAAACCACACAAACAAGCTGCCACTCAACAACACCATTAACGACCCAACCAACAAATTCTCCTTCACTAAAACTACCATTTTAGAGGTAAAGAAAATTATCCTCTCCCTCAAACCGTCGAACTGCAAAGGTGACATCTGCCCAGCACAACTAATAAAAGACGCTGCCAGAGACCGTTCACCGTTAATTTCAAAATTGATCAACTCCTCCTTCGCCACAGGTAATATCCCGGCAAACCTAAAACAATCATGGGTGCTTCCACTTCTCAAGAAGCAGACCCTTGACCCCCTCATCCCCACCAATTATCGGCCTATCACTACCGTACCTTTCCTTCTGAAGATACTAGACAAGGTCGCCTATACACAAATTCAAAGACACCTTGAATCTAATAATCTACTGGGAGCCAGACAATCTGGTTTCCGTCCACTCCATGGTACTGAAACTGCACTCATTGATCTAAAGACACAAATAGACGAACTGAGAGACCAAGGTAAGACGGCACTCCTCCTCTTACTTGATCTCTCAGCTGTTTTCGATCTGGTGGATCATAGGGTCCTCTGCAAACACTTGGACAGTGCTGCACACTTCTCTACGCATGCCACCAAATGGATTGAATCCTTTCTGAGTGAGAGAACAATGAGAGTCTTCTCCCCCTCGGCACCAGCCGACCCTCTTCCAATCACGTGCGGCGTCCCTCAGGCTCCTGTGTGTCACCAACCCTGTACAACATATTCACTAAACCCCTTTTTGATGATCTGGATCTTCTAGGTATCACCTACACTAACTATGCAGATGATACACAGATTCTCTTCCCGCTTTCTGGGGATCACAGCAAGGACAGGGAGTTGGTGAATAGTGTGTACCTCATCATTCAGGCATGGATGGCATCACATGGCCTCTGCCTGAATGATGATAAGACTGAGCTGATCATTCTGGGCACGCAGGCCAATATCAACAAACTAGGCAAGGACTACTCCACGTTTAACATAGATGGCAATTGCATTAAGGTCTCGAGTGTAGTAAAAACACTAGGTTTCTATCTCGACTCCACCATGTCTCTTGCCAAACAAGTTAATTCCTTAGCTTCCACGACAGCCTATACCTGCAAATTAATAAGAGTAAGGTAAACCTTTCTTATCCAATAACAGTTGCATGATCTTAGCGAGAGCCTTAATACTATCACGACTCGATTATTGCAATGCCCTTTACAGTGGCGCCAACAAAACTATCACCAAAAGGCTACAAATCCTCCAAAATAACGCCCTTAGAGCCGCCTTAGGCATAAACAAAAGGGAACATATCTCCTCCACTAGACAACAATACAAATGGCTCTCCACAGACAATAAAATTCACCTAAAAATGCTCTCCCTGACGCACAAAGCCCTCAATAACGCTGCCCCCATTTACCTGATGGACAAAATAAAAAGAAAAACCTCTAGCAGACCTACAAGAAAGCCCAACTCCAACTGTCTGGAAATTCCAAGATTTAAACTTGCCAAAATTGGCGGCACAAGCTTCCCTGTGCTAGCCGCTAAATGGTGGAATGCCCTGCCACACAACCTTAGATCAGACCAACCTTTCCCCCACTTTAGAACGAACCTCATCAAACACCTCACTGACAACAACATGTAAGGTTTGAAAGACTTTATTTGTGTTATGTTACTCATCTGAATGTACATATGTACCTTCAAAGATTCATCACTATTGTAAATTTTAATTATGTAACATTGTAATTTGCTGTAACATTGTAATTTCTATGCAACTTTGAAAGCTTCGTATATTCTGCTCACTGCGCCCGGTTACCCTTGGGTCTGGCGCGCAATACACATAAATAAACAAACAAACAAACAAACACGACAGTGGTCTGTTGGAGTTTGGCAGGGCGTATGACTAAAACTCTGGGAGTGGCAAGGGGAGTTCACCAAGGATGTGTCTTGGCCCCCCTGCCATTCTGTATTTACATAATTGAAATGATTGACAAACTCCTTGTAGTTAGGCCAGACACCTCCAAATCTGCAACGTGATAAAGTCCCGCCATTTTCTTCGTGGATAATGCAGTGTTGATTTCAACAACTCCTATGGGGCTGCGGCAGGCATTGTCCTGCTGCGTGCGCAATTATAACAAGCTTGTGCTGGAGATGAACGCTAGTAAGACCAAGTCAATGATCTTCGGTATCCACAGAAATGTTCGCAAGAAAAATACTGAATGGAAACAAATTACCAAATTTTGAAACTTAAAAAGAAATATACAGGTGTGGGGTGCGGCAAGGGTAATAGTTAAGGTGAGGAGTGCATGGGGGGGTCTCCCCCCGCATTACTAAACAAAAAGATGCTGTCATTTTTCCATTCGGCATTGTCATGGACATCCTGATCTTCAGCCCAAGGAAATCCAAAAGTGGGTCTTTGAATGTTATGGTGGGAGGTGTTATCCTGGAGCAAGTAGAATGGTGCGATTACCCGGGTATACGCTTCTCATCCAGTGCCTGTTGGACAGCCCAGCTCATTAAGTCCATGGGACCTCTGGAGAAAAACAATGGAGCTTTGAAAAGGTATTACATGTTATTTATTTTAATTTTATTTATTTGCATTTATAGAGCGCACAACTGCCCTCAGGCATCGTGGCGCTGTTCAAGAAGGCTTACTTGGTTACATAAAAGTGCTTGAGAAGAGATCCCTACATGTATGTTACAATGGTGCATGCACTAGGGTGCGGCTTGTTCAGTTATATGGTGCTTGCACAAACATACAGTCAGCTTAACCTATATTACAGTTCAGCATCAGCAAAAGCATACAGTTGGTTTAACCTGTCCTAGAGTTCAGCAGCAGCATACACGTGCAGAGGACACATCAGGTGGCACGGACATGTTGGACAACCCCATGTTGCAGGGCGGCCGCTGTGTGCCAATGCGAGGTCCAAGATGGGTGGCACCAACGTGTTGCCCAGCCCTTTCTTATGGGGTGGCAGCAACATGTAGTGCAGTGGACCAGTCCAGTGGCAAGGACATGTTGCACAGCCCCATGATGCAGGGTGGCGGCAGCAGTGTGCCAATGCAAAGTCAAAGATGGGTGGCACCAACGTGTTGCCCAACCCTTCTTGTATGGTGCCATCAGCATATAAATGCTTATGACCACAGCAGACAGTTGCTCAGCCCTTAGTTGTAGAGCCGTTGCAATGTGCCAATGCGAAGAGAGATTTTTCGTAGGGAGTGGCAAGGTAGGGATGGGATGCGGAGGGGAGGTGGGGTGGGAGGGACGGACGGGTGAAGAAAGTATAGGCGACAAGGGGGGTGTGGGGAAGACAGTCACAGACATACGGGCGACCAGGGGGGTGGGGGAGACAGCACGTACATCAAGCACGGAGGAGCAGTTAGACCAGCCCTAGCAGTTTACCAAGCACAGGCGAAGGCTTCAGCCCTTTTTGGGTCTGAGGTCTGGGGCTACACTAATACCACCCCCTCACAGCAATTGAAAGCAAGTTTCTTTTTAGAGTGCCCTACTTTTGCCTCAAAGCATCTCGAGTGCAGCAGTGAGGGTGGAGTGTGATATGGGCTTCATCGGCGAAGAGGCAGAAATGAGGCCAATATATTACTGGCTGACAATATGGGGCACCCCTGGCCTGGCTAAATACAGGGAGGGACTTCTTTATGTGATGTCCTTGGGGGTGGTTACAAAATCCCATGGTTGCTGCGTGTGAAGAAATGTCTCCTGACATTAGGACTAAGTGTGCACTGGGAAAACCCGTTATCCAAGCCCACGGCCGGGAAGCTAATTCTTAAGTCGGCTTATCTAAGGTTTAGGAGAAGTAAAATCAGCATGATGTGCTCTGCATTTCTGAGGTGTAAAGCATTGCCGGGATATGTGGAATATCTTGAAGTTATAGCGCCTTCCTATATCCCAGCACTACTGCTTTGACGTTTGTATTTTGTACCTGATGGCTCACGCCGAATAAAGGTTTACAACGACATTAATCAGAGCAGACAATACACCATCAATATTCAGTCTCATGGTCGGTATTTGGAGGGAGTTTGTACTGTTTTTATAGCTCAGTAATGCACAGATGTTGAATAAAAGGTACATACCTTTTATTCTTAGGGCATGATTAAATATGATTCACCTCTTAGGCTCTTGTTCAGGTGTTTGTTGTGTGGTGTACAGTTTTCATTTTTCATGCTATGGCAATAGTCTGTTTGTTTGTTTGTTTATTTTATTTATAAAGCGCACCTGACCCAGAGGTAGCAGTTTTTGTTCCTTTTCCCACTCCTCCTTCCATCTTTCCACTCACACTCCTTTGACCATCTCCCGAAATGTCCCTTCTTATCATTCCTCCTCTCTCTCCATCCTTTCTTATGTCTTTCCTCCTCACTCATCTCCCTTCCCAAACCGACTGTCTTGCACTCTTTCCCTTTTCCCGCCGACCCTGCCCCCATCCTCTACCCTCCACATTGCTCTCTCGTCCTCTCCCTGCCTCTACCGACCTTTTTTACCTCTCTTTCTCCCTCACCATCTCCATCCTTTCCATATATCCCACATTCTCTGCCCTTCCATTTCTCTCTCTGTCTCTTGTGCAGCTGCACAAACTGGCTGCACAAACTGTTCCACAGCAGTGCAGTTGCGTTAACATGGCAAGCTATATTATTGGAACTGAAACCTGCGAGGCCACAATGAAGGCTCCATAGAGGTTGCGAGGTCAGTCGGAGCTATTTGTGAGAGTGAGGGACAAAGAGAGACTGACGCAAAATGGGAAGGGGGTGAAAAGGGCAAAGAAAAAGGGAATGGTGACAGGTGAAATGAACAGAAAAAAAGCAAGTCAGAATGAAATCGAAAGGAAGGAAAGAAACAATTAAATTAAAGTGAATGTAGGAAGTGAAAGCAAAACACCTAAAAAGAAAAAAGCAATGTTCAAAGTAGAAACTTAACAAATATGAAAAGTATGAAGCAAAACCTACAACTCATTTATCATCAAAGCAGCACATCGAAATGTGTAGACTTACTTGTATGCAGCTCATAAAAGACAGACGTTAAACCCTAAATTAAAACCTTTAACCAATTTCCAGAATTACCATATTGCGCAACCCCAGTTCCCCGACTTGCACACCTGGAGAGGTGGATAGCAGGTACCCTGGCAATACCTGGAGATGCTGCGTAGGCTGTTCTTCACAGGGATCTGCAACTCTGCAGGCTGCCCATGTGTGGAGTTCTTAAGAAAGACCCAGGGAGAGCGAGCTGGGCACGATTTCAGTGTGGAGTTCATCACAAATTCCTTCTGACCTCTTCCAGGTTCCCATGCCGACTGTGTGCACTAATCTGTGCACTTAGCCCAGTCACCATCGACTGGGTGCACTTGGACCTCCCTCTCCCTGTGACCATCTGTTCACTTGCACGATCCAAATGCAACGTGCCTGAAGATCTTCTGTCTGTTCCCCCTTGTCTTCTCCCCTTAACTGCACTGGTAAAGCTGCAGAATCACAGTCAGACCCATTTGCTGTGTCTCAACCGTTAAATGTAGCTAACGCGCGTGCTCTGCCTGTGCAGACTATTATCGTATCAACGTTTCAAGGGCTCTGAGCGACTGCTCCACCCCCCAACCCCATGTTTCCACCCTCCTTGAGCGCTTTGAAACACTTTCCTGTGTATATGCGCTATAAAAAAGAAACACTACAATACAATGCTGGCCAAACCGCTTTGGCCTGCCTCCCACTCAAGGCTAAAGTCGACCATTATTGAGCTTGATGCCAGGCCTTCCCACATTGACACTTTGAAGTGGGCAGCCCTTGCTAATTTTGCAAGATGCGTGCTAACACTTCGGCAAGCCTACACCCTGTAGGGGAGGGGACGGAAGCCCTTCCGTCCAGCGCTCAATCACATTTGTGTTTGTTTTCATAAGCGTTTGAATAGTTCCTTGCAGTGCAATGAAACTATTCAAAAGCTTAGGAAAGCAGAAGGGTCTATGTGATATTGCCTCATTGTAAAGGCCGAACACAAATAAGACCGATTTCTTTTGGACGATTTTGTGTGGCCTTTAAAATGTGGAAATATGATATTCTGAATCACCCCCGCCTCCCGGGAAGGAGATCCTGCCCCCACCCGTTCCAGCAGAATTATTGAACATGGGGGGGTGGGAGGGGTTCTACCCCATAACCTGCTTTCATCACCCCACCACCTGAGCCCAACACATTCCTCCTCCTGTCCAACATATTCTCGCAAACACACATTTACCCTCTCGCCCCCTCCCTTCCTCACCACAAACATGTCCCTGCCTCTGCTGCATAGACACGCGTGCATGCACACGCACACACCCACACACCGTAAATACACTTACCTTGCTCCCACATCTTCCCTCTTCGTCCGCGCCTGCGCACACTCGTGTACGGCCGTAGCATGACTGTTTGATTTAGAAAGACCACCCTGTGCTGGAACAGAGCGCTCTTTCTAAATCTGTCTTTTTTTTAAAGACATTAGGCCTCATATAGGAGTATGGCAGTAAGGCAACAACGGCGCCGGTATCGCTACCGGCACCATTGTTACTGTACCGCCATACTAGGACATCTGCGCGCGGGTGCCCTTGCAGCCACCTGGTCTGACCAGGTGGCTGTACCGGCTCCCGCGAGCAGATCATGATGGTAGCAACGGTACCATTATGAACGTTACCGCTGCTACCATCCTCCCCATTCCCATTGAGCCCTCCGAGGGCTCAATGGGAATAGGGACGTACCGGCTCCGGCACCCGTGCAAGGGGAATTACCGGGTCCGCCAAGGTCAGAATGGCCCGGTGATTCCCCTTTCGCAGGTGCCAGAGCCGGATGCGAGTTTGCGGGTAGCCCTGCAAGGCTACCTCCAACCTCGTAATGAGGCCCATTGTCACAACGGGTGCAAAAAGACATTCCTGCCCCTTTGTTCAAGCAGTTTGGGGGCAGGTGTGCTGCTGTTACGCCTGTATACTTAGTTCACTCCAATGGGTGGGTGGGGGCTGATAGGATGTGGTATTGAGCAATGCGTCCCTTTGAATAATTATTTCCTTAGATAACAGCACATCGTGCTATGAAGAGATTTTTGTATTCATTTTATGTCCATTGAACAGGAACTAAATGTAATTTGTGTGATGCACGTCGGGCCTGTGGAGAGACATTCTAGTAACATGAGCTACGCTGATATGAAGGGACACACCAGGCTGCAGAAATAATGACCTCCCTAAGGATTGGAGAACCGTGAAAAAATGTTCTCATTGCGGGAAACACTTTCTTACAGAGCCTGTGGCGAGAGGGTATTAGGGGATATTCCTATCCAGGAATTACTTCCAGAAGGGTGGTACACTGGGGCTGTGTAGAGATGGTTTTAGGGGATATTCCTATCCAGGAATTACTTCCACGGGGTGGAACACTGGGGCTGTGTAGAGATGGTTTTAGGGGATATTCCTATCGAGGAATTACTTCCAGAAGGGTGGTACACTGGGGCTGTGTAGAGATGGTTTTAGGGGATATTCCTATCCAGGATTACTTCCACGGGGTGGAACACTGGGGCTGTGTAGAGATGGTTTTAGGGGATATTCCTATCGAGGAATTACTTCCAGAAGTGTGGTACACTGGGGCTGTGTAGAGATGGTTTTAGGGGATATTCCTATCCAGGAATTACTTCCACGGGGTGGAACACTGGGGCTGTGTAGAGATGGTTTTAGGGGATATTCCTATCGAGGAATTACTTCCAGAAGGGTGGTACACTGGGGCTGTGTAGAGATGGTTTTAGGGGATATTCCTATCCAGGAATTACTTCCACGGGGTGGAACACTGGGGCTGTGTAGAGATGGTTTTAGGGGATATTCCTATTCCAGGAATTACTTCCACGGGGTGGTACACTGGGGCTGTGTAGAGATGGTTTTAGGGGATATTCCTATCCAGGAATGACTTCCAGAAGGGTCGTACACTGGGGCTGTGTAGAGATGGTTTTAGGGGATATTCCTATCCAGGAATTACTTCCAGAAGGGTGGTACACTGGGGCTGTGTAGAGATGGTTTTAGGGGATATTCCTATCGAGGAATTACTTCCAGAAGTGTGGTAAACTGGGGCTGTGTAGAGATGGTTTTAGGGGATATTCCTATCCAGGAATTACTTCCACGGGGTGGAACACTGGGGCTGTGTAGAGATGGTTTTAGGGGATATTCCTATCGAGGAATTACTTCCAGAAGGGTGGTACACTGGGGCTGTGTAGAGATGGTTTTAGGGGATATTCCTATCCAGGAATTACTTCCACGGGGTGGAACACTGGGGCTGTGTAGAGATGGTTTTAGGGGATATTCCTATTCCAGGAATTACTTCCACGGGGTGGTACACTGGGGCTGTGTAGAGATGGTTTTAGGGGATATTCCTATCCAGGAATGACTTCCAGAAGGGTCGTACACTGGGGCTGTGTAGAGATGGTTTTAGGGGATATTCCTATCCAGGAATTACTTCCAGAAGGGTGGTACACTGGGGCTGTGTAGAGATGGTTTTAGGGGATATTCCTATCCATGAATTACTTCCACGGGGTGGTATATTGGTGCTGTGTAGAGATGGTTTTAGGGGATATTCCTATCCAGGAATTACTTCCACGGGGTGGTACACTGGGGCTGTGTAGAGATGATTTTAGGGGATATTATTACTCTAGGAATTACTTCCACAGGGTGGTACATTGGGGCTGTGTAGAGATGGTTTTAGGGGATATTCCTATTCCAGGAATTACTTCCACGGGGTGGTACACTGGGGCTGTGTAGAGATGATTTTAGGGGATATTATTACTCTAGGAATTACTTCCACAGGGTGGTACATTGGGGCTGTGTAGAGATGGTTTTAGGGGATATTCCTATTCCAGGAATTACTTCCAGAAGGGTGGTACATTGGTGCTGTGGAGATACAGTGTTTTCGGATGTTCTTACTCCAGGTATTACTTCCAAAGAGTGGTAAACTGGTGCAGTGGAGAGATGGTTTTAGGGATATTATTACTCCAGGAATTACTTCCACAGGGTGGTTCATTAGGGCTGCATAGAGATGGCTTTAGGGGATATTCCTATTCCAGGAATAACTTTCACAGGTGGTACATTGGTGCTGTGGAGATACAGTGTTTGCAGATATTCTTACTCCAGGTATTACTTCCAAAGGGTAGTACACTGCAACAGTGGAGAGACGGTTTTAGGGGATATTCTTACTCCAGGAACTACTTCCACAGAGTGGTACACTGGGGCTGTGGAAAGACGGTGTTAGGGGCATATTCTTACTCCAGGAATTACTTTCACAGGGTGGTACATTGGGGCTGTGGAGATATGGTGTTAGGGGATATTCTTCCTCCAGGAATTACTTTCACAGGGTGGTACATTGGGGCTGTGGAGATATGGTGTTAGGGGATATTCTTCCTCCAGGAATTACTTTCACAGGGTGGTACATTCGTGCTGTGGAGGTACAGTACGGATATTCTTACTCTAGGTATTACTTCCAAAGGGTGGTACACTGCAGCGGTGGAGAGACGGTTTTAGGGGATATTCTTACTCTAGAAATTGCTTCCACAGGGTAGTACACTGGGGCTGTGGGATGGCGGTGTTAGGGGCATATTTTTACTCTAGGAATTACTTCCACAGGGTGGTACATTGAGCTGTGGATAGATGCTTTTATGATAGAACATTCTCATATTATGAATTCTCTCTGTGAGATAGTGGAGGACACTCAGGCTGTGGAGAGACCTCTTATTAGGGGGTATTATTATAGAACAGGAACCTCTTGCA
Organism: Ambystoma mexicanum; assembly: GCF_040938575.1. NCBI lineage: Eukaryota > Metazoa > Chordata > Amphibia > Caudata > Ambystomatidae > Ambystoma > Ambystoma mexicanum. Next base: position 261,733,520 of record NC_090921.1, on the reverse strand, counting down.
TTGGCTGGGCCCACACAGAAGAAGCGCTCGATGTGTCGCTATCAAGGATTACTTCCACAGAGAGGGGCGTGAGGAGAGATGCTCTTAACAGGGGTGTTCTTAGTACAGGAATTCTATATGTATGAAAGTGTGGATCTACCTGGGAGGCAACGGTGCACTGCACAGAGGTGTTGCTAGGGGGCTATAGCCCCTTTGTCTTTTGGTTGTAGTCCCGGATAGAAGCTCTGGGGTTGCAACCAAAAGTCTAGCAAGCCCTTAGTCCCGACAGTCCGGACATTAGTCTAGTCCCGGATCTTTAACAGACCTACCATTGGGGACCCACTCAGAGGGTTACAAGTAAGGGTGCAGTAGAAGCAGATGTTTGAGACGGGGCTGGAGAGCACCTGAGGTGGGAAAATGGCGTCCAGTGGTGCGAGCACCAGTTTATATGTTCTTTGAAGAGCAGAGTCTTCAAGTCTTTCGAGGAATGTAGGATGGAGGGGCCAGCCATACCTGCATTCATAACCTGTTGCAAAGAATGTGTGCGTGGCAGGAAAAGAAGTGTTTCCTATGTTTTACCCTCTTGCTGGTCTTTGTTTCCGGTCTGGTGGTGCTGTGGATTCTGTTGCTGGGCTCACCTCTGGAGAATGTGAATTTCTGTTAGAGGCAGAGTTGTGTTTTGGTTGTGACTGCTTTGTAGGTGATGCAGGCAGTCTTCAACATGATGCTTGCTTGAAGGGGTGGCCAATGCAGCTGCTTGAGGATGGGGTGATGTCATTGAATGGGATGAGGTGTACTGCAGCATGCTGGATTGCATTCAGATAGACAAGGTGGCATGTGGTAGTCCTGAGAGTAGGGCGTTTTCACCGTCCTGACAGGAGATGATCAGGACTTGAACGGCCATTTTGAAGCTCAGGGAAAAGAGGAAAGGCTTGACTCAGTAGAGGCATCCCACTGGTACCATGCTGCTCGGGTCTTCTTGCCATTGTGTGTTTTCAACGAGAAGTCACAATTAATGGTAAGGCAGAGAGATGCTGTGCTTGGTGAGATTAGAGGTGCGAGCCCCTCGAGCTTCATGTCAGACAATTCTGGACCTGTGCATGCTTTCCGGGTTTCACAGGAAATGATAGTGATGGCCTTCCGGTATGGACTTGACATCTAGGCTTGGGATGGGGATAGACAGTGCTTGAGTCAATGGATGCCATTGGTGCAATCGATCTTTAGGTAAAGATGCATGCCATCCTAATATTGAAGTATCTTCATGTCTGTGTTGGTGAGGATTGCCTTGTAGAGGTTCCTTGAAGAGGTTGAAGATGACAGGGGGCAGATTCCTGGGTGGCGCTGGGAATTATGGGCAATATGTGTCAGGGAGGAGACACTGGGGTAGTGGGTAGTTCTTTTCAAAGATGTTATTATACTAGGGATTACTTCCAGGAAGAGGACTTTATTAGGGCTGTAGTGAGATGTTTTATCAGGGCTACCATACTCCTATCCTAGAAATTGCTGCCAGCAGGGCAGAGACTCTGGGAAGTGTGAAGAGGTTCTTACCAAAGAATGTATGTACGGGATTTATAAAATGCAAACCTATCTGGGAGGCACCAGAGCACTCTACATAGGGGACGCACCCAGGGGGCTGTAGGAAGAGCGCAGAGGTAGCAGGGGTTGCTGGGATGGGCAGGAGGAGTATGGGAGGGGGGACTCCAGAGGGGGGAAGAGTGGGGTTGAGTGGAGCAAAATATATTCTTATAACAAAAATTACTTGCACAAGGAGAGCCAAGCATGGGGCTCTAGAGAGATGCTCTCGTAATAGGATTCCGTTCACAGGGAGTGGTGCATTGGGGCTGTGGGGAGATGTACTTATCAGCGATGTTCTTGTACCAGACATTACTCCCATCCATAGGGAGGGGTGTATTGGGACTGTGTGGAGATTTTCTTTTCAGTAATGTCCTAGTAGTAGGGATTACACCTTTCCATGGGGAAGGGTGCATCGAGGCTGTGGAGAGATGTTCTTATCAGTGGTGTTCATGTAAAGGCGATTTATTCCATTCACATGGAGGGTGGCAATAGGGATTTGGAGAGATTTTCTTATCAGTGATGTTCTTGTAAAAGTGATTGTTTCCATTCACAAGGAGGGTTGCATTGGGGCTGTGGAGAGATGTTCATATCATCAATTTTCTTGTAACAGAGATTATATCCATTCACAGGGAGGAGTGCATTGGGGCTATGGAGAGATTTTCTTGACCTGCCTGTTCGAGTAGCAGGGAGTTTACTGCCATCCACAGGGATGGGTTCATTTTGGCTGTGGACACATTTTCTAATCAGTGGTGTCTTTGTAACAGGGATTATTTCTATCCACAGGGAGAAGTGCATTGGGGCTGTGGAGAGGGTTTCTTATCAGCTGTGTTAATGTAGCGTGGATTACTTACATTTCCGGTGAGGGGTGCATTGCGGCTGTGGAGATATTTTGTTATTCTGCCTGTTCTTGTGGCAGAGATTACTCCCATTCATAGGGAGGGGTGCATTGGAGCTGTGGAGAGATTTTCTAATCAGTGATGTTCTTGTAAAAGGGATTATTTCTATCCACAGGGAGATGTGCATTGGGTCTGTGCAGAGAGATTTTTTTATCAGCCGTGCTATTGTAGCATGGATTAATTACATTCACGGTGAGGGGTGTATTGCGGCTGTGGAGAGATTTTCTTATTCTGCCTGTTCTTGTAGCAGGAATTACTCCCATTCATAGTGAGGGGTGCATTGGGGCGGTGGAGATATTTTCGAATCAGTGACGTTCTTGTTACTGGGTTATTTCTATCCACAGAGAGAGGTGAATTGGGGCTGTGGAGAGAATTTCATATTCTGCCTGTTCGTGTAGCAGTGATTACTCCCATTCATAGGGAGGGGTGCATTGGGCTGTGGAGAGATCTTCTAATCAGTGAGGTTCTTGTAAAAGGGATTATTTATATCCACAGGGAGAAGTGCATTGGGGCTGTGCAGAGAGTTTCTTATCAGCCGTGTTATTGTAGCGTGGATTAATTACATTCACGGTGAAGGGTGTATTGCGGCTCTGGAGGGATTTTCTTATTCTGGCTGTTCTTGTAGCAGGGATTACTCCCATTCATAGTGAGGGGTGCATTGGGGCGGTGGAGATATTTTCTAATCAGTGATGTTCTTGTTGCTGGGATTATTTCTATCCACAGGGAGAGGTGCATTGGGGCTGTGGAGAGAATTTCATATTCTGCCTGTTCTTGTAGTAGGGATTACTCCCATTCATAGGGAAGGGAGCATTGGGCCTGCGGAGAGATTTTCTAATCAGTGATGTTCTTGTTACTGGGATTATTTCTATCAACAGAGAGAGGTGCATTGGGGCTATGGAGAGATTTTCATATTCTGCCTGTTCTTGTAGCAGGGATTACTCCCATTCATAGGGAGGGGAGCATTAGGGCTGGGGAGAGATTTTCTAATCAGTGATGTTCTTGTTACTGGTATTATTTCTATCCACAGAGAGAGGTGCATTGGGGCTGTGGAGAGATTTTCATATTCTGCCTGTTCTTGTAGCAGGCATTACTCCCATTCATAGGAAGGAGAGCATTAGGGCTGGGGAGAGATTTTCTAATCAGTGATGTTCTTGTTACAGGGATTATTTCTATCCACAGGGAGAAGTGCATTGGGGCTGTGGAGAGGGTTTCTTATCAGCTGTGTTAATGTAGCGTGGATTACTTACATTTCCGGTGAGGGGTGCATTACGGCTGTGGAGATATTTTCTTATTCTGCCTGTTCTTGTAGCAGAGATTACTCCCATTCATAGGGAGGGGTGCATTGGGGCTGTGGAGAGATTTTCTAATCAGTGATGTTCTTGTAAAAGGGATTATTTCTATCCACAGGGAGATGTGCATTGGGTCTGTGCAGAGAGATTTTTTTATCAGCCGTGCTATTGTAGCATGGATTAATTACATTCACGGTGAGGGGTGTATTGCGGCTGTGGAGAGATTTTCTTATTCTGCCTGTTCTTGTAGCAGGAATTACTCCCATTCATAGTGAGGGGTGCATTGGGGCGGTGGAGATATTTTCGAATCAGTGACGTTCTTGTTACTGGGATTATTTCTATCCACAGAGAGAGGTGCATTGGGGCTGTGGAGAGAATTTCATATTCTGCCTGTTCCTGTAGCAAGGATTACTCCCATTCATAGGGAGGGGAGCATTGGGGCTGGGGAGAGATTTTCTAATCAGTGATGTTCTTGTTACTGGATTATTTCTATCCACAGAGAGAGGTGCATTGGGGCTGTGGAGAGATTTTCATATTCTGCCTGTTCGTGTAGCAGTGATTACTCCCATTCATAGGGAGGGGTGCATTGGGCTGTGGAGAGATCTTCTAATCAGTGAGGTTCTTGTAAAAGGGATTATTTATATCCACAGGGAGAAGTGCATTGGGGCTGTGCAGAGAGTTTCTTATCAGCCGTTTTATTGTAGCGTGGATTAATTACATTCACGGTGAAGGGTGTATTGCGGCTCTGGAGGGATTTTCTTATTCTGGCTGTTCTTGTAGCAGGGATTACTCCCATTCATAGTGAGGGGTGCATTGGGGCAGTGGAGATATTTTCTAATCAGTGATGTTCTTGTTGCTGGGATTATTTCTATCCACAGAGAGAGGTGCATTGGGGCTGTGGAGAGAATTTCATATTCTGCCTGTTCTTGTAGTAGGGATTACTCCCATTCATAGGGAAGGGAGCATTGGGCCTGCGGAGAGATTTTCTAATCAGTGATGTTCTTGTTACTGGGATTATTTCTATCAACAGAGAGAGGTGCATTGGGGCTATGGAGAGATTTTCATATTCTGCCTGTTCTTGTAGCAGGGATTACTCCCATTCATAGGGAGGGGAGCATTAGGGCTGGGGAGAGATTTTCTAATCAGTGATGTTCTTGTTACTGGTATTATTTCTATCCACAGAGAGAGGTGCATTGGGGCTGTGGAGAGATTTTCATATTCTGCCTGTTCTTGTAGCAGGCATTACTCCCATTCATAGGAAGGAGAGCATTAGGGCTGGGGAGAGATTTTCTAATCAGTGATGTTCTTGTTACAGGGATTATTTCTATCCACAGGGAGAAGTGCATTGGGGCTGTGGAGATATAGTATTAACTGGGAAGGGTATTGCAAAGTGAACTGGTCCTTTAGGATTGGAGCAGGCTGTGAAGAGAAACGTTCATGGGGAAATGTTCCTAAAACCCTAACTACTTCCAAGGGGTGGAGGGAGTGAGAAGCTGGGACTGTGGCTAGAGGTTATTATCAGGGAATGTTCTCTTAAGAGGATTTTCTTTAGGGGAAGAGGTGTGCCAGGGACAACGTCAGATGCTTTTTTTCAGGGGAGTGACTTTATAAAATGAATGTCTTTCATATGGGGCGGGGGGGGGGTGGGTGCTGAGCTGCAGAGAAATGCTCCCACTATAAGCATGCACTTCATCAGGAGGGCAATTATGGGGTTTGGGGAGTCAATAGATATTTAAGTGAATGTGGCTGTAACAGGTATCGGTCATTTTAATCTTATAGCACTTTGGCTATTTTAATTGACATTCAATTACTTTTTGCCGACCTAATCGGTGTTGTGCCCATCCCTGATATGATAGGTTATTTGTAACGCGCTTAATACCCAGAGGTTTCTAAGCGCGGACCCGGGAATCGAACCTGTGTTGCCCCTTGTCTTTTTGCTTACGTTGCCCCTGAGCTATCTTTCCTCACTTTAGTTCGACCATACTTCTTTTTTCAACTTTTGCCGATCCCTACTTTTGGCGAATAGGAATAGTTTTGTAAGTAAGTGCCAAGGGAGAACTTTCCATTTCACCACATGACCCCAGGGGTAAGTCTAGGCACAGCCTGAACTCTATGTCCTGAAACAGAGGAGGATTGGGTGCCCTACTCAACCCTCAATGAATATGTATGAGTGGCATTATATACCTCATGGAAACCCTAACCCCCGAGAGAGAACACGATCCATGCCCCCGAGACTGGCACCTGCTCTGTGGAAGAGTCGGAGACAGGGAGGGATTCAAGTGCCCGGAATAGCAGGGGCAGAGAGACCAAAGCCCCCGGGCGCATTCTCACGTGCCCAAATACCCACGTGCCAGAACCCCAGCCTCATCAATATTATAAGGACAGAATGAAAGTGAATACTGCAGGTCTTTGCTCTGCCAAACAGACACACTTTCTCCATGTGCTCAGTGGTCAAAAAGTGGTGCCAGTGGTCACATATAGGCTGATGTATGTATGGATCGAGGAGTAAGTGACTTAATCTCTGCCATTCAGATAATGGGTACACTTCTTAAGTACACTTCTGCTGTGCAAAATCCCAAAACATACTAGCAGCTGGGTGGAAAAATGGCAATGTTCCAGGTATAAAGGTACATATAGCGCCACAAATGTGCACATAGGAAACTGTGCACCAGTGAAGCAGTGTTCTCGTGTTATCGTCTTTAAGTGCCCATTGGCTCTGTGCAGAGGTCTACTATACATCTGACGTCATCAGTGTCAGGCAATAAGGGTCCGGTAAAGTAATGGTCTTTGATGATATGGCTGGCGGTCCTCTCCATGTCAGATCCGGCCGATATGGGAGGCATCCTCCCTTCCGACTCTTGGTGAGGTCCTCCGTGGTCCAGCACAGCACGGCCGGTCTGTCTGCGGCAGCTCCACATCAAACAGCATTCTCCCTGGCCACTCCAGCTGATACTGTGATGTCTGTGGTCCACCGTGGGCTGTCCGGGCGGTGTGCTGGTGCGTAACCCTGATGGAGTTGAGGGGTGTAAACCCCATAGTGATTCCAGGACTTGATCCAGGTTGCTGATACTGTGGAGGGTCAGCCGTGTTGGTGAGTGTTGGGTCGGCTCCGGGACCTACTCCAGACCAGCCCCGGTGCTGGTGGTCCCGACAATCATCCTGCAATGACACGCTTAGGTTCAAGTGGGCATCATCTGCATTCTAGTACATTAGGGTGCCCAAGCTGGCTATGAGATCTCTATGCACCGCTATGTACAATTGGATTGAGGCCTTGGGCACCCCAAATGGCAGCAGCAGTGACCTAGGTTGGAACTCTCCCATACCAACCAGTTGTTGACAGTTGTTCTTGAGAGAGGAAAGCCAGTCCTATACCCATTTGCCCACACACATCGGTTAGCATAAGGTACCAAGGAGAATCCCATGCACGATCTTGCGGAAGGCTACAGAGATAGCCAATAGGAGCATCCCCACCAACAAGCGGACTAAAGAGGTCATCCAGGGCCTGGGGATCATCTGTGTTGGTGCCACAGCCTGTTTGGAACCATATAGGCATGAGATCTTTCCTAAGCACATTATTACACAGCTGCGCTGATGCAAGACATTCAAGGAATCTACCTAGAGTGGCAAAGCAGTAACTGGATGCAGGTTGCACACGCGCTTGGGGTCTAAAGCTTGGTTTTAACTTTAGGGCATCTGGAAAGACTTCAGGCATGAGCAAAGAATGTAGAATGTTTATCCAAGTGGGTGCAAAGAATCCATAGGGAGACCTTGCAATAGATGCAGGGAGTGAATCATCCCTTACATTACTTTCTAGTCTAGACATTGATGTGATCAACTCATCCAAGGCTGCAGAAGAATGGCTCAGGTGAGGCAATACAATGCCAGCGGTCTGAAAGGCGGATGTTATCCCTGATCAAGGTCATTATATTGGGAGAAAAAAATCCAGAAACTCCCCGATATCTATGCACATACCCCAAAGTAGCTCCAGGAGATGGGATTTCTAGTGGTCTGTCCTAGGGACAAAAGAGCACTACATTTGTTTGGAGGTACAAGTGGACCTAGGCATCTTGCAGGGTAGCAGAACACAGCTCTCAGTAGCGGTGGAGTTGTCAGAACTACCTTTTCTGTGACTAAACTCTCAGTAGTGGCAGAGTTGGCAGACCTACCCCTCCAGTAACACAGCACTCAGTAGCGGTGGAGTTGCCAATTGGCAAAGCCAACCCTCCTGTAACACAGCTCTCGGTGGCGGTAGATTTAGCAGAGCTACTCGTCCTGTAACACAGTTCTCAGAAGAGGCTGAGTTGGCTACCCTTTCTATGAGACAGCTATTGGGAGCAGCAGTGTTGGAAGTGCTACCCCTCTTGTAACACAGCTCTCAGGAGCCGCGAACCCCTCCTGTGGTTCAATTATCAGCTGAAGAGGCATTGCTATAATTCCTATTGTACAGCTCTCAGGAGCGGAAGAGTTAGCAGAGCTACCCGCCGGGTAGACAGCTCTCAGCAGAGTTTAAGGAGGCCATGCCACCCTTCCTGTTCTACAACTCTCAGTTGGGACAGAGTTGCCAGAGCTACCCTTTCTTGTACACAGTTCCCTTGAGAGGGGAAAGAGGAGATGCCCCTCTTGGCAGAGGCTAACAAGGAGGTGCTACCCTTCCAGTTACACAGCATTTAGCAGAGGCTGGGTGGCAGACTTATGCTTCTTGTGGTATTGGCAAAGTTGACCTAATGCCAACTTGACCGGTATTGGCATAGTTGACCTAATGCCAACTTGACCGACTCCCATTTGACCACATCTTTTTGACCTAATTCTGTAGGTCAAATGGTACACTTCAACAAAATAAATAGTTGTTGGGTGGGGTAAGGGAATAGGTTGAGGTGGGTGGAAGTCGGGGGGAGTGTGGGGGTCTCCCCCTGCATTAGTTTGGGTTGCGAGGGGTCTCCCTCCACAGTAGGTTAAAAAGATGAGGTCACAAAGGCAGTAGATCAAGTTCTTTAGGTCAAACAACCCATATCCATTCCTATGATTCAGCTCTAAACTATGGACGAAATGGCAGTGCTACCTTCCTCTTACACTGCCCTTCCTCTTACACCACTCCCAGTAACGGCTGAGTTGGCAGAGCTAGCCTTCCTGTTACACTCCCTTTCCTCTTAACCACTCCCAGTAAAGGCTGGTTGACAGAGCTACCCTTCCTCTTACACTGTGCGTCCTCTTACACCACTCCCAGTAAAGGTTGGTTTGGTTGAGCTACCCTTCCTCTTACACTGAGTTCCTCTAACACTGCTCACAGGAAAGGCTGAGTAGGCAGAGCTACCCCTCCTCTTACACTGTCCTTTCTCTTACAACACTCCCAGGTTGGTTTGGTTGAGCTAAACTTCCTCTTACACCGCTCACAGTAAAGGCTGAGTAGGCAGAGCTACCCCATCTCCTACACTGTCCTTTCTCTTACACCACTCCCAGTAAAGGTTGGTTTGGTTGAGCTACCCTTCCTCTTACACCGATTTCCTCTTACACCGCTCACAGTAAAGGCAGACTAGGCGGAGCTAACCCTCCTCTTACACAGTCCTTTCTCTTACACCGCTCCCAGTAAAGGCTGAGTTGGTTGAGCTACCTTTCTTCTTACACAGTGGTAGAAGTACACCAAGACATGAGTGGAACTATGAACTCAGCAGTGGGGATGTAGGCAGGAGCAGGTTGACAGTCAAGAGGCTGGAACAGACGAAAGAAGGCGGTATTGTTTTTCTTTTTTTTCTCTGTCGGTCAGTCAGTGGATCATTTATATATTGCCTATATTCGCTGAGCGTAACTACACTAGAACCTATACATGTGATCTACTTGAGCAGATGCCGCTTGAATAGGAGCCTGGAAGTAGAACAAGCTTGTGTTGTCATGAACAGAATGTATTTATTTACTCCAAATTGTGGGTGCTAAGAATTAAAGTATTTTCTCCTCTGAACTTACAGAGAGATTTAGGGATTAATAGGGTGTGATCCATCATAGATCAAAGTTTTCATCAAGGGATATAATGTGTGAGGATTTCTCGCAGGAAGGCAGGAGAAGCCCCATGGATGCATTCGAATAGCAAGAAAAGATTTTATAAGCTGAATTGTCTGCTCTATTGGACACCACACCTGGATCCTGTGAACAGCTTTGACGTGATCACTGTTGCTACATCCAGAAACAAACAGTTTTGAGCCACCTAGAGTCTGCTAATAAGTTTGATAGTAACCCCAGGGGTGCTCTGAAATAGTTCAAGCGACTAGTCACTAAGGTTCCTACTCCAATTTTAGACTTGTCCATGGGCTTGAATGGACAATCCCTATACAGCCACCTGATAGCAAAATAGTATCCCTTGCTAATGGCATGGAACTTTAGAGACTATGGGCCTCATTACACGGTAGGCGGTAAGGGTTTACTGGTACCGGTAAGGGCACCGCCTTACTACGAGGTCCCTTTGCGGGACCCGACCTTAACGGCTGGTTTTACCAGCCGTTAAGGAACGGGCCCGCAAAGGGACCTTGGTGCTAATTACGGCACCGCAATTTGCGGTATCGTAATTAGCGCCTTCCCCATTCCCATTGAGCCCTATGGGGGCAAAAATGGGAATGGGGAAGTGCCTTGGTGAATGGGGAATTACCGCCCCCGCTCACCTTGGAGTAGAGCGGTAATTCCACCATCCACCAAGGCGGACACGGTAAAATACCGGCGGCAACCATGGCGCTAATAGCGGCATGGTTACCGCCTACCGTGTAATGAGGCCCTATATTGTGTTAGCATTTAACCTGAGATACCAACTTGACACATTTCTCAAAAATCAGGGGGTGATGGAGTGTGAGGGAAGAAGACTTCTTAGTGTGCAGTAGCACCCGGAGCGTTCCAAGTGCCAGATGGAATTACCAAAAGACGATCAATGACCCAAATAACCAGCCAGACTAAAATAATTTGTCAAAATACTACTTTAAAATCAACTCAAATAAAGCAGGGAAACCTGGTGTACAAACAGATTGCAGCTCACTCACTCTCATCTACATTTCGATCACACAAAGGCTTTATACCTCGATGTTTGTCAGCTATGACGTCATTTTACGTAGCAAATAGTAAAAATCTATCAAAAGAAAATATTGATTAGGGGAACACATATACCTATACTTAATTTAGGCGTTAGTAACATAATTGACTGCCCGCTAACTGGTAGGAACGCCTTGAACTACCTCTTACTACATATAATACAGGTTAATAGCAGAATAACAACAGTGGATTGGCTTCTGCAGCAATGCATGGTACACTGTTAGTCAGGCCTTCATGATTGGTTCACATTCTCGCCCAACCTGGGACATTTGGCTTGTTAGCAGCACATAAGAAAAACTAAACCCAGGTGCCGGGAATAACATCAGACCACTGCTTACTTGGTCATTTAGCCTACCATCTCTCATCAGTTAGGGCCTAAGCAAAGGCTTCTTCTCTGTAGTTGGCCTTGCTGACTGTTCTCTTCCTTGGTACTTTTAAGGGAGTATAGGTGTCAGGAAACGGTGTGATATTAGGATACCAACGTCACGTTTCTGTTTTCCACGTGACAATGGCACCGTTCGTACCAGGACATTGCATCTTACCTCTCCCCAAAAACGTATTTGCTGTTGGCTCAACGGATGTTTCTAACAGCCAGAACCCGTTTCACAGAGCGTGTTTGGTTGCCCTGGAAACTGGGCCGGCTTCTTTTTCGACGTGCTCATGTGCAACGATGCATACGATCACGTGACGATACACAATCACGTGATGACCGCCATATAGTTCCTTTCAGGATGCAACTCAGCGCTTCTAGTTGAGTCGCTTTTGCTTCTGTAGTGTTTAGTTCATTTCCACTTCCTTGTTGGTACTTTGACGTTGGCATTGTTTATACGGATTGTCTCTGTTTCTTCCCATCTGCTCAGTTTCTGCCTGCAAGTTAATCTGACCTTTGGCTAAGTTTTTTTTGGACTGTCTGATCCTCCCTTCCTGCTTCTGATTATTGCCCGACCGTTGCTGAACCCAGCTTGCCTCATGGACCGTCTGTGAAATTCCTTTTCTCTGATCAAGTTACTTCGACTTTTCACTGCCAGGATTCTTGGACCACTGCGAGCCTCGCTTGTTAATTCACGCAGCATCTGCATTCACCACTTGGCTTCACTCATATTTATTAAGGACACAGAACTCAACCAACGTTGGCTGTTTTGGCAGACCGTGTTCATCTGGCAGTCCGGGCACTTCCTAATTTCATCCACTCTCACGTACTTCATTTGCTTACCTGGATCCTTTTCTGGAGGCTTCCCGCAATCAAACAGGACAAGAAAGCAAACTTTCCACCCTCTGGTCTGGGGATCATCAGTACTCAAGGCGTACTCCTGTCGTCGGGACTGGTGGCATTCGGGTGTACTAGAGACTCACCACCTTAGTTTAAGGCGTCCGCGTGCCGTCGGGACCGGTGGCTATTGTGGACTAGAGACTGGCCATCTCAGAGTTAGGTGTCTGTGTGTCGTCGGGTATAGTTTCTACTTATCCCTGACCAGAGAGGGAGATTCTACTCATCATCTCAATGTGGTAAGCCTATTGGATTTTCTGTCTTACTTACTGACCTTCTTGTTGCTCTGACTCTTATGGTCTTTTCTGTCTCTGGTTATTGTTCTAGGGGAAGATCTGTTTGTTCTTTTTCTGCTTGTACTTTTTGATCTGTGGTACAACGTAGTACAGGTTAGTGCCTCCTGTTGTATGCATTGTGGTTCTCTTGTTCAGGTAAAACTATTTGGTGAACTATGAACTTCGTTCTCCAGGTACCACATTGACTGCAGTAATAGTGGAAGTTTCCCGTGTAAGAGCCAGGACATCCGCTGATCTCCTTCTTCTGGTCAATATCCTTCTTGGTGTTAGTTTGTTTTTTTCCTTTACCCAAGAGGAATATTGTCTTGAGGAATTCTATGGCTACACTACGAGGTCAAGGCCGCTAGATTGCTAACAATAGGTACATCGGTATCTTCAGTTGGCACTTAATGTATAGGCATTGTTTTCCAGTCCTGAATCACATGTGAGGAGACCATGATTTTGTCAATTTCCACCTTTTTTTTGTTCTATTTAATTCAATTAAGCTGGGTGCTGTTATTCCTCTTGGCCTCTGGAGAATTGGTTGCTCCGTCTTGCATTTGCTTTCTGCATCTTAAATTGTTCAATACTTGGCACTTGCAAATGTTTTCTCCTTCCCTTAATCTAAGAGAAATATGTCATGTGTATGTAGCTTATCCTCTTTGACTCCCCGTGTGCTTTGCAGTTGCCTCTTGATGTGGCATCCTTGATCCCAAGACAAACAGATAATCTTTGTTCCTCACACAAAGCTGTTTTCCAGAACCTGTCAGCTTTGCACCCATGGTCTCTCCCTTTAGACTTCCTTGCTTACTATTATATGAAACAATGTCCATCTTTTCATCATGGCCGCTTTATCCATGTTATATTTTCTCCTGCAGCAAGTTTCTGTATGTTTCTGTATGTCCTTGTGGTTCTGGGTATATACATTTATTAATTCTCTTCTTACTTAACATCTTACATGATTTTCTTCATATTTGCATACCTGTTTCTCGTGTTCATTCTTTAAGTACTCGCATATCAATTCAGTGCATCCTCGTATCTTCTCTTTATTATGTCACTTTACTCTGGTCTGATTTCACTTATAACTCTTCTATGTCCAGTGGTGTATGCAGACATCCTTCCGCCACATCAGTGTGAGGGTACATTCGATGCAGTTGTCTGAGTGTATAGCATCTCTCGTATCTTTGATGCAGTATTGAGACGATACCTGGTGTCACACACAAAGCGCTCTCTTGCTGTACATCCAGTATGATGGAGGTGAGGGGGTGGGCACTAGAGATGATGTGTACATCTGCCACTCTACATTCCTCCCTCTGGTCGATTCCTCAACCACCTTCTCAATCTTCTTCACCTTTTCTCCTCTTTGGTTTCTTCTGAATCCATATCTTCTTCACACCCCCATCAGGTTACCTGCATTCTTTATGTGGTCATCCACACTCCAGGTCATATGGCAACACTCTGCAGTTGGTTGACAGAACACCCAATGTCCTACATAGTTCTTATAATCCTTAGTGTAATACATCTTTGTTCCTGGGGGTGCAGTGTCTTCAATCTGTATGTGCTCGCCAGTCACAGCATTCACTTTGATCATTATCTTCATCCAAATAGCTTTCTTTGCTGTCTTCTCGCATTGTGCTATGAGGATTCTTACAAGACAGAATCCTAGTAATACTAACGCTAGTATTGCACCAAGTAATTTGAAAGCATTCACCAACCAGGTCTGAACCCATGACAAAAGGGACCAGAACCAGTCATCCTCTTTACTCTTATCTACTTTTTCCTCCATCTTCGTATACAGGGTCGGCAGCATAGTTATTGCGTCTTTCAGGGTTTCATTTTCTCCATCATGGTCAGGTTTGTATGTGCAACAGGAGGGCCCAATCTTGGTGCACACTCTGCCTTTCAGTGGGGCAATCACGTCCAACACATACCTGTTCTGGAGGGTCATGAGTCTGTTAGCCCATAATTCTTCTCGAATCGCATTCAATCCTTTTTTAGTCCTAGTTATTGTTTGTAACAGCTCTCACCTGGTTATTTTGAACCACTTTGCATGTACTGCAGTCTGGCATAAAAACTGCTGTAAATATCACTGCCATTTTACCAAATAGTTTATGCGCAGCTGGCATGTCATCATAGGCTTCTATCGATATTGCTAAGAAATAGTTCTCTCTCTTCAACCGAAGGAGTTTAAGCAACCTCTTCTACCTTTGGTGTGAATTCATCTTTGCAAAGTTTTCAATATGGAGATCACTTTGGGGAATCGCCAATGCGGGAGCATGTATGACCACTACCGAGAATATTCCTCCCCAATTTTTAGACAGCTGCATATACGCTCTGGATCCACAGGCCCAATAGTGATACATTAGCAGGGCAGTTCCTCCATTCATTCCTGATATGTAAATTATCTGCTTGCATTCTTTGTTTTCTCCAACTTTAGTCCGACTCCTGCTCCTGAAGTACACTGTGCCATTCTTCGTCAGCAGTATGGATATAGGTCCTCCTTCATTTTTGACCCATGTTAATAATTTTGCATACTTGACCCATGACTTCAGACACTCATCATTCACTTCTTGCACTATCTGTACTGGTGCCTCCATCAATAGATGTGTGTTACAGACTAGAATTCTGTCTTCCCATTCTTTGCTGGTTGCTACTCGTCCATATACTAGTAATTGAGGTCTTTGCCAACATCCTGGCAATCTTGGCATTTCCCTTGCATATGCACAAACGAGTCTCTTTTGTTTGACAATCCTTATCATGTGTCCAGTCATACCACTGAGTGAATACATGAGCAATTCTGCTTTTCCAGTTTTGGTCTCTTTCCATTTACTGCATTTTTATGTATTCATCTTCCCAGGTCTATTTGGAGTACCCTATAAAATATCGAGGGACACACACAGTACCACTGAGGCAGTCTCGTGTTTTTCCAGCACTCGTTTCTATATGAAAATGGGATCAAATCCTGTGAGCTCTCATGAAAAGGAATTGAGAAAAGGGTGTTCTTTAAGTCTATTACTGGAATAAACCTGGCTGTGGCTGGAATATTGCATAATTTTGTAACTGGAATCGGAACCAGCGGAATCTCTGCTTCAACTATATCATTTAGGGGACGGCGATCCTGAATAAATCTCCATGATCCCCTGTTGATTTCTTCACTGGGTACACAGCCATGTTCCATGGGGATTCTGATGGTTCCAATATTCCTTCCTGTATTAAAGCAGAAATGGTTTCAATATACCTTCATCTGCTTCTCTGGACATAGGGTACTGCTTTGCTTGTGGCAAATTTGCTCCTGGATTGATCTTTATTTTAACTGCTCCTGTTCCACTCAATAGCCCCACATCATATGCTCTGGTCCACATGATGCTTGGCATCTTTTCTATATCTTCCTGAAAAAATATGGTTTATTTTTTTAGCAATGCCATTCTCTGTGGTATTTATCTATTCTCTACTTTAATCCAATAAGTAAGACTTATGAGGAATACTAACTCAGTGTCTGAATAATCATCTCTAAACATTTCTTCACCTGTCAAGTCTGTCTATATCCTTCACCAAGAGCTATCACTGCTCTCCATCCTCTTCCCTCATCATCTGTCCCATGGAGAACCACCCTTTTCTCACTAACCACTGCTGCTTCTAACTCCAAAGGGATAATCTGTCCTCCTTCATCATCCATATGTATGTCTGTCCTAAGCAATCATTCTTCATGTATTCTCAATACTTTATCTACCACTCTAAGAAGCCATGTCAACAAAATAGGTACTCCATATAAAAATACTTCTGGGTCTAAGGGAACTCCTCTTAGTGCTTTTTGGCCTGTAAATGCTAATATAAACTCTCTTACATTTATGTAATGTATCCCTGGAGTGGGACACACAATCCCTTTGTCAGTAAAAGACAATGGCCCTCATTACGACCCTGGCGGAAAGGGGTTTACGCCGGCGTAAACCATGGCGCCCCTTTCCGCCTGAGTACGAGTTCCCGTAGCGCCATGGTGATTTTTACGCCTGCTTTTTGCAGGCGGAAAAATCCATGGCGCTAAGGGACCTTGTTGTTAATTACGCCACCGTAATTTACGGTGGCGTAATTAACGCCTTCCCCACTCCCATTATACCCTATGGGGCAAAAATGGGAATGGGGAAGGGTAAATGGGGATTGGGGACTTACCGCCCCGCCAAGGTCGGAATGGGGCGGTAAGTCCGCCAACCACCATGGCGGAGTTGGCAGCTTAGCGCCATGGACCATGGTGCAAATAGCACCATGGATCTCCGCCAAGGTCGTAATGAGGGCCAATGTCATATTCAGTTTTGTCATCAAATCCCATCCTAATATGTTAACTGATGTCGGCCGAGAATAAAATTGTAGCATAGATACACCATGTTCTTCTATAGAAATTGGTAGTTTGTCAGTGAAAGGAGCTCCTATCCCCAGAGAATCCCTGCACATTCATGGCAATGCCAGTCATTGGGAGCTTTCTCTCGTGAACACAGGAGCGAGTCACTGCTGTGTCTACAAGAAGCAAAAATGTCTAGCCTGATATCATTACCCAGACTCATGGTTCCTCTTGGGGGCCTGGTGCCACTGATAGTACTAAACACATCAGGTTTCTCTGTGGGCTTTCCTATTGTGGATATAAATTCATCCCTGTACCCGTGAAAGGATTTCCTCCTACCACAGTCACACTCCCTTCCTGGATGTGGATGCCTGTGGGGCTCCTGTATTCCCATTCCACTGTGGCACTATTGCTTATTGTGTCTGTACCTGCTGGGTCTGTACCTATTGCGTCTGTATAGGCACTTGCTGTGGTTGCCCTTGTGGTGACTGTGCTTGCAATGGGACTTGCTGCGCTTGCTGTACTTGCGGCACACGTGTTCTATCCTGCATGTGATCTTGAGCATAATATTCTTGTTGTTCTGTATTTACTGTGGAGAATAGCCCATCCTGCCTCTTGGAGCTTGCCATTTCTGCTGCATTTATTTATTTATTCATTGTACATTTGTATGACACCTATACACAAGTGTTTCCAGGTGCCACAAGACAAGATGGGGGGTGAGGAGCATGGGAACCACAAAAGTAAAACAACAAAAACGGTTATATTGGCCTTATGACAATCCTACCATGCAAGTGCATGACAAGGTGGTAAGGGTCAGGGGGTGGGTGTAGAGGGAGAAGTGCAGGATTGGGGTGCCCCATGGGTGGGAGTGGGCAAGTGCTAGGCGGTCAAAGGCAAAGGCGGCAAGTTCAAGGAGAAGAGGGGAGTAGGGGGGATGAGTGTGGTAGACAGGGAGAACCCAGTTGGGCTAGTCTGGGTAGGAAGCCCAAAGGCAAGTGCTGGCAAGGGATGCTGAGGGGACTGTTAGGGGGTGGTTTGGCCCCTTTATGACTCTGATGGGAACAAGCCCCAGTTCCAGCGACAGAGGGAAAGTTAGCACAGGAGGTGGAGAGGGAAGGAGGAGGAGAAAAGGAAAGTCTTGAGAAGTTTCTGGAACTTAAGGCGATCCGGCTAAATTCTGCAGAGGGCAGAGTGGCCATTCCAGAGGGAGGAGCCAACCAAGGGAAGGGATCTACCTCCCACTCTCTGCTTGGAGAAACATTTAAATTGCAGAGAGTTGGAGCCAGAGGACCAAAGGGCTCTGATCGGGAGGTATTTAGGGAGGGAAAGCTGGATGTAGACAGGTCCCAGTCCCCAGACAGCATTGTGGATGATGCAAAGGGTCTTGAATTTGATCCTTGCATGACCCCTCTACTTCTACACATTCAGGCATATGTCCTATCCTCCCACAGTTCCAGCATTGCTGCGGCTGTCCTCAATTGAATCCTCCTCCTCCTTTAGGATTGTGAAATCCACCTCATCCTTCTCTAAGTCCATTCACTGTACCTCATGGCAAAGATTGTACCCACCTTGATCTATAGGATACCCTATATTGCTTGGCTGCGCTGGCTGTACCTCTCATGTTGCCACACCTTCACCACTTGTCAATACTGCTTCTTCTACGGCAAATTTTGAAAACATTTTCTGATCCAAGTTTTCCTCCTCCTGCTTTCTGCTCTTTGTCTTCTTCTTCTTCTTTTCTTGTAACAATCGACAATAATGTAAAATAGTTAACTGTATTTCTGGCCATGGCTTCGCTCCATCCCTCACTTTTTCTTCATTTACCGCTGCACTGGTGGCTGAGGCAGTCCATGGGCCTCATTACGACCCAGGTGTTAAGGGTTAACGCCGTCGTTAACCCTTAACGCCTATTCTGATTTTAACGGCTGCTCGTAGCAGCCGTTAAAATCCATGGCGCTAACCTGCCATGATGCTAATTACGCCACCGTAATTTACGATGGCGTAATTAGCGCCTTCCCCACTCCCATTATGCCCTATGGGGCAAAAATGGGAATGGGGAAGGGAAAATGGGAAATGGGGATTTACCGCCCCACTCACCTTGGAATGGGGCGGTAAATCCGCCATCCACCATGGTGTAAACGTAGTTTACACCATGGTGGTAAAGTTGGCGCAATTAGCGCCTGGGTCGTAATGACCCCCCATGACATAAAATATGATAGAATAATGCTACTGTTTTATCCAACGTTCTCTCATCTTAAGACACCAATGTTCTTGAATCTCTTGGATAAATGCAGCAGGATCTTCGTCCTCAGCAATTTTCCTTGTCCTAATCGCACCCATGTCTGATGTGTCAGGATATTGTACTCTAGGCACCCTACATACGTCTGCTCTGCAATTATTAAATGGCACTCCATCGTGTATGATGTTTTTTGCTGTTACACTTGCATACACTGCTCGTCTCCAAATGTTACCAGCTCTATCCCCTAGGATAGCTGCAAGCAGGCCTTTTATGCCGCTGACTGCTAACATCATTCCTGCTGTCATTCTAACTCATGAATCCATTTTCCTGCACCTGCAGTCAAACTATGTAATTTACATTTCAGATTGTCTTTATCCAATGGTCGCCACAGTATATAATGTGGTTGCCCTCCCTCTTTCTTTAATAATGGAAATTGAGTAAATCCTGATCCACAATCATACCCACCTACACTTCTCATCTTCCAGGTGGGGCTAGTGTTACCCATTCATCTCCATTCTGGTAAAATCCTTAATCTCTTACATACGCCAGAGATATATCCCCTGCACTGTGTAAAGTGTTGGTGGTTGTTCGGAATATGGTGTCGTTTCCGGTGTTTTTTCTTTTGGGTTTTCTAAATCTGACAATTTTACCCCTCTTTCTATGCTTTAGTCTATTGAAAAAGGTGTATGTGCCTTCTCTTCGCGCTCTTTTGTTTCCTTCCTTTCTTCATCTGACATCATTATACCCCAGCTTGTATGGCTGTCGTCCCTTTCCTCATTATCAGGATCTAGTCTACTTAAGGACAGTTACTGCATCATCCAATCTTTTTCCTCTGGTGGAGATCCTGTGATTATCCCTTTGGTTTTATAACCTTCTTTCTCCCTCATTTGCCTATATAAATCCCCAATCCTTTTCCCTATGCCTTCTGCCTCATGCTCATTAGCCCACATCTGTATTCTCAGTATTCCTTGCAGCTCTCTATGGGGCTGTTATGACCACCTCTCTTCTTCCCAGCCTTCTCATGCTTCAATTGGCACTATAAATCTATTAACCAAGTGATCTCTTTCATCATCCCTTTGTCCGCTACGCCCTCTCATTTCTTCTTCCGTTCTTTTCATCTCCCTTTTCTCTTCTTCCTCTCACCTTCTTTGCAACCTATGTTCTTACATTCTCTGTGTTTCATTTCATCACCTTTCTTCTCTTCTAGTCTCTCGTTTTCTTTTGTTCTGCATACCTTATTTGTTCTTGCTTTCGCTTCCTCTCTTTCCTTCTCCTCTTTGGATGCTCTCTCTCGTTCCTTTTCCTTCTTGTCCCATTCCTCTTTCTTCTCTTTCTCTAACGCCATTCATACCCTTTCCGTCTAACTTGAGTAACATCTGTCCTCTCATCCACTCATTGTACACTATTGTCACTTACTTGTTTTTGTCCTTCTCTTCTTTTTGTCTCTTAGCTCCGTCCTCTATCTCTGTCTTTCCATTCTTTCATCATGCTCTTTATATTCATTGCATGTTGACATATATTTACGCTCTTTAATCTTGCTTTCTTCGATGTTGTCCTCATCTATT
This sequence comes from Ambystoma mexicanum, assembly GCF_040938575.1. NCBI lineage: Eukaryota > Metazoa > Chordata > Amphibia > Caudata > Ambystomatidae > Ambystoma > Ambystoma mexicanum. The sequence goes on along the minus strand of NC_090921.1, from coordinate 261,713,037 downwards.
GTAAGCGGGTGGCTTGTATGTCGGATTAAAATTCCTGATTCTCAGTATCTGTTCTCTTGTTTTCAGAAGGAGAAAGAGGAGCCGAGAGCATTGCGACCTCCCCTTTATGCTGATTAAGCATCTACTCTTTTTCGGGCGGGTCTTCCTCCTCGCTCTGATACATTTTCCATAGTTCTAAAATGGCTAACATTTTCTGTAACTTCTTCCCTCTATATGCAGCATGTAAGTATGTTGTCATGTGTTGTAATACGGTTCTTGATAATGAACCTTCTTGAGCCCAAGTAATATACATTTTGGCATCAATGCCTTTTACCTATTCAGAATGATACTTCCTAATCTTGGGTTTTTATATTGGTAGTGTCTTACACAGGTGTAGCAGGGGTGTGTCCCCCATGATGACAAGTAATTTCTGACTGCCAATACTTACCTGACTTTTATTACTTCCTTACTTTAATCAGTTATACCCTAATAATCAAGTCGGGAAGCACCATCAGTCACTGCCCATTACTAAAACAATTATTTAACCAATTTTAAAGCCTTTACAATAATGTTCTCTTTGTTCTTTCTTTTTCTAATTTGATTGATTCTTGCTTTCCTGGTGTTCTATTATTAACACTCTAAGAATCTTCTTTTATTTATTATTTTTTTCTCAACTTTTATCCTCCTCTGATTGATGTCAATCACTTGCTTATAGAATCCGATAACCAACTAGATTATTACTAATGTTTCATGCCTCTTAGTTTAAACACAATAAATGTTTTAGGCTGAAATATTTATAACCCCAAACAAATGATCACTTTTTATTTTCTGCAATCGTCTTCTTTTAGGTTGTCTAGTAAATGTATACCATTTCAAGTTTACCCCATGTTGGAGTTTTGCATGCATTATTCATCTTGACCATGCCCCAGGAATCCCTAAAAATACCCCACTCAGAGTTTAATGCGTTGCCTTCCATCCCCTTGGAACAGGAATCGCGGTATCTCTCTCTCTCGTAACCCAAATCTTCTTACGATATATATATATATATATATATATATATATATATATATATATATATATATATATATTTTTTTTTTTTTTTTACCACTTATACTACAATCCCCTTCCCTTTATCCCTTTATTTGCCACTTTCAATGATCTACTTACATCCAATGCTCAGCTCGGGTCCCTCGGTATTGACTCTTCCTGCGGGGACCAGACAGGAACTTCGCCAAAGGTGCACCGACCGACTTACTTTCACATATGTGTCTTTTCTCCGTTCTCCACAAGATACCCTGAGATCTTCTGGCTAATGGTGGATGACATAAAAAATCTGATAGTCTGGATATGGACCCGAGACACTGGATCAGAACTACCTGCACTGCAACCAAAATGTGTAGTAGCACCTGGAGTGTTCCAAGTGCCAGAGGGAATTACCAATAAACAATATCAGACCCAAATATCCGGACAGACTCAAAGAATATGGCAAAATACTACTTTATTATCAGCACAAATAAAGTAGGGAAACCTAGTGAACAAACAGATTGCAACTCACTCACTCTCATCTACATTTCGATCACACAAAGGCTTTATACCTCGATGTACATCAGCTATGATGTCACCCTACGTGGCAAATAATAAAAACCTCGAAAGCAGTGATTGGTTAGGGGAAAACATATACCTATACTTCCTTTAAGTGTTAGTAACATAATTGGCTGCCCCATATCTGGAAGGCATGTCTTGAACTACCTCTTACTGCGTATAATACCAATTACTAGCAGAATAACAGCAGCAGATTGGCTTCTGCAACAATGTGTGATACACTGCTACATAGGCCCTGATAATTGGTTTGCATTCTTTCCTATCCTTGGATATTGGGCTTGTTAGCAGCATGTAAGCAAACTGAAACCCAGGTGCAGGGAATAACATCAGTTCTTTGCCCACTTGGTCAATTAGTCTACCATCTCTCATCAGTTAGGCCCTAAGCCAAGGCTTCTTCTCTGTAGTTGGCCTTGCTGACTGTTTTCTTCCTTGGGACTTTTAAGGGAGTATAGGTACATGGCTAGTGTCAGTTGGAGCTTAATGAATAGGCCTTGTTTTCCAGTCCTGAATCACGTGTGAGGAGTCCATGATTTTGTCCATGTTGACCTTTTTTTAGTGCTATTTAATTCAATTAAGCTAGGTACTATTACTCCTCTTGGCCTTTGGGGACTTGGTTGCTCCGTCTTGCATATGCTTTCTGCATTTTCAATTGTTCAATACTTGGCACTTCAAATGTTTTCTCCTTCACTTACTCGAAGTGAAATATGTCATACGTATGTGGCTTATCCTCTTTGACTCCCTTTGTGCCTTGCAGTTGCCTCTTGATGTGGCATCCTTGATCCCAAGCCAAACAGATATTCTTTGTTCCTCGCACAAAGCTGTTTTCCAGTGCTTGTCAGCTTTGCAGCTATGGTCTCTCTCCCAGTTAGGCTTCCTTGCCTACTATTATACGAAACCGACATCCATCTTTTCATCATGGCCACTTTACCAATGTTATATTTTCACCTGCAGAGAGCTTCTATATGTCTCATCTACATTGTGTTTCTGCATATATAAATTTGTTAATTCTCTTCTTACTTATCTTCTTAATGTACATGATTTTCTTCGTATTTGCATACATGTTTCTTTTGTTACTTCAGTTACATCTTAATTCTCCTGTGGCTGACTCACACTCTGACACAGCCCTCTATAGCCTGCATCTTTCTATCACTGACACTCTGGATGTCCTTTCCCCAGTAATGCGAATACGCCTAAAGCCTACCTCCAAGTGAAACTCTTGGTATGACTCTGACCTCACCCCGCTGAAATGCAAGTGTAGGGTGGCTGAGAGGCAGTAGGGGTATCTGGGTCATCCTCTGACAAACTGGCCTGCTGCCTGCTCCAAAGGCAATACAGACTCTCAGTTCCTGTCCAAGAACAGAGACCACATCCAAGCCTGCGTCTCTGCAGCCTCTACCAACACGGCCAAACTCTTCAAAATCTGCAATGAGCTGGCCAATCCTGTTGCAGTCTCCACCCCTCCTGTGCCTTCCCAGGCCCTTTGTACAGCCCTTGGTTCTCACTTCACCACTAAAACTCAGGACATCATGTCCTCTCTCTCCTCCTCTCTTTCCTCTTCCTCTCCCTCTATCTCTCCTGGCTGCCTCTCACCCTCCTCCTCCTTTCTCCTCTTTCTCTTTGATCACCCCAGATGACGTTTCTAGACAAGTCCGATCTATGAAAGTTTCATCCAAGCAGGTGCTCCACTGCTCCTCCAGAACCATCAAGGACCATATCGACACCCTCGCCCCAACCTTGGCTGATTTCAGCAATCACTCTTTTGACTGGAACTTACCCCTCCCCCCAAAAGCACTCCCTTGTGCACCCCCTTCTGAAGAAATCTTCTGCTGATCCTTCCTGACTGACAAACTACCGGCCAATCTCTATCACTCCTTTCCTGGGCAAACTCCTGGAAAATCTGGCCATCTCACAGCTTACTCTCCACAATGAATCTGTTGGTTGTCTCCATGACCATCATTCTGGCTTCTGAGCTTCCAGAGACACGGAAACTGCTCTCTTGAACACCCGTGAAGATCTGCTCATCTCGACTCTAGCCTTCCTTCTGTCCTCATCCTCCTGAATCTTTTCTCTGCTTTTGACAGGGTAAATCATGCCATCCTGATCAACCGTCTCTGTGAGAACCTGGGCATCACGGAACAGCCCCTTGCCTTGTTGACCTCCTTCCCCCTGGACTGGCCCTCTCAGGTCAACCTGGGGTTCTTCTCTCCACCACCTCTCTCTCCACATGTGGTGTTCCCCAAGGCACCAACCTCTACCCCTGGCTTTCCAACATCTACCGGGCACCTTTGGCCCACCTCATCTCTGCTTTCTCCTCTAACTTTCAGTGTTATGCGGTTGACACTCAGCTCTCTTTCAGGCTCCCCTCTGCCTCCTCTCCTCTCTCGCTCATTCCTGGCTGTCTATCCATGATTTAGGAGTGGTGCGCATCAAACAATGTCTGCCGCAATGCCAGTAAGACTGAGATCCTTCTCATTGAGACCCCTGCTTCCGATTTCCCTCTCGGACTCTGGCCGCCCTCCTTGGGCCCTCTCCCTGCTCCTTCCTGTGAGGCAAAAAACCGTAAGGTCATCTTCGACTACACTCTCTCCTCACATCACGGACCACTCTAAGAAGTCCCACTATCAGCTGCACCTCCTCAGAAGTATTCTTCCTTTTCTCACTTTCCCCCAGAAGCTCACTGTCTCCAGAGCCCTGGTTCTCTAAAGGAATTGCACGATCGGACCGAAAAAAAGGTCCGACCGTAAAAATAGTCTGAAAAATGCTACCACCTAAGGTTTGAACACCAAAAATTCCAACCTTTGGTGGTAACATTGTAGGTAAGTATAAAAAATTAAAAAAAAGACTATGGGGGCTGCAGCGGTGTCCCCCGCAACACCCCGCTCACTATACTATATGGTATAGTGAGCGGGGTGTTGCGGGGGCCACCCCTGTAGCACACTCAAATAAATAAATAAACGGGGGCTGCGGAGGTGTCCCGTGCAACACCCCGCTCACTATACTTCAGAATATAGTGAGCGGGGGATGCGGGGGAAACCCCTGCATTGCCCGGAAAAAAAAAGAAGGAAAAAAAAGAAAAGAGACACAGCATGAAGAGAAGGTAAGTAGGGTTTGTTTATGTTGGGGGTGTGGGTGGGGGTGTGTTGAGATTGTGGGTGGGTGGTGTGCTGTGGGTGGGGGTGTTGGTATATAGGGGTTTTGAGCGTGTATTCCCATGGGAAATGTACAAACCTTTTGTGGTTCGTACATTTCACATGCAAACTTTCCGGCCGCGGGAAAATCAGCCGCGGTCGGATCACGTAGATCCTCTCTAAAGGCTGGATTACTGCAACAGCCTCTTTCTCAATCTGCCTTCCTCTACACTCCGCCCTCTGCAACTAATCCAGAAAAGGACTGCAAGACTTGTCCTTGTCTCAAGCCTAGGGATCGTATCTCTCCAGCCTGAAATCTCTCCACTGGCTCCCGGTAGAGACCCACTGTGTGGCCTACAAGGCTTTCTGGGGCTATGGCCCGCACTACATCCAACTCTCTTCCTAAACACCTTCCGTCTCAAGCCCTTCGCTCAGCTACCTCCAACTCTCTGATGGTCAGACGCTTCTCCAGGCAGACAATGGGAGGTAGATCTCTGTTTCCTCTGCAGGGGCCTCCCTCTGTAATGGCATCACTGCCCATCTCAAACTCGAGCAGGACCACCTCAGGTTCTGGAACAGCTCTATACCTTCCTTTTCTCTTCTGCTTTCTCTCTTGCTCTCCGTTGTTGACCCTCCTGACTGCTGTGCTGATTAGATGACTGGCTGCCCTCAAAACCCATTGGGCACCAGGCTCCTCCATGACCTGTTAGCACCTGCACTGCCTTCGGGCCTACTGCGCACTTTAGACTTGTATCTGTAACCATACAGGCTCGTCCCTCCTTGCAAGATCTCCCGGCCGACCTTGCCCAGAGCAATGCTGCCTTGATGGCGCTCCCCCATTCCCTTCTCCCTGCACTTGCACGATCTGAATGAAAAAAGGCCTAGTAGGAACGTGGTTTTATTCACCATCTGTCTCCCTACCTTGTCTTGTCATGCCTAGAAACACTTGTGTACAGGTGTTATAAATGAGTTATCATATCATATAATTCTTTAAGAATTTGCATATCGTTTCAGTGTGTCCTCAAATCTTCTCTTTATGACGTCAATTTGCTCTGGTCTGATTTGACTTATAACTCTTCTATGTCCAGTGGTGCATGCAGACATTCTTCCACCACATCAGTGTGAGAGTACATTCGATACAGTTGTCTAGGTGCATAACATCTCTCATAGCTTCGATGTGGCATTGGGACGATACCTGGTGTCACACACAGTGTTCTCTTGCGGTTCGTCCAGTATGACAGAGGTGAGGGGGTGGGCACTAGAGATGATGTGTTCATCTGCCTCTCTACATTAGTGTTAGCAGGATCGCCTTCATCTTTCTCTGGCTAAGATGAAGCCATCCATCCTTTAGGCTTCATAAATATAGTCAAATTTCAATTTAGCTGTAACTGGGGTGGCAAAATAAAGCGGGATGCTTTAACTTCAAAAAGTACAGTTGGTGAACATGGTTGTAAAAAGTAGTGGAACTGTTCACAGTGAAAAATAAAAGTAGTGGAACTCTGCTCCCTACCGTTCCCGCTCACTTCGATCTCTGCTCTTACACAGCCCCCAGTAAAGGCTGAGTTAGCCTTCCTGTTATGGGTTACACAGCTCTCAGTAGGAACTGAGGCAGTAGAGTTACGAATTTGGTCATCTGGCTTTCAGTAACGCCTAGCTGCCACCGGAGAAGCATAAGCATCAGAGCTATCTTTAGGCGCGCACAGCTCCCAGAAACGCCGAAACACATCCTCTTCTAAATATTCCTTGGCTGACAGTGCCCATGGTGGTTCCCTAGAGGTAAATCTACCACTGGCAAAGCCTTGAGTGACACCTTAACAACAGAGCTCCTACCTCGGGTTACACGAACTGCAGTAACACCTTAGACACACACAATTGAGTAATCCCTGTAAATGTAAAGGGTTTAGATAGAAGTGCACACCTATGGTAAATACGTTTAGTAAAGAAATTCGAGGATTATTTTAAATACATTTTTAGGTGTGGGGAGGAACTGGGTCACGGCACAAGACCCCGACAATAAACAGTAAAAAGAAAGAGGATTCACTGAACAACTGTATTGGATTAATCCAAACATTTGAAAGTGTGCAGGGGACGGAGGGTTCCCAAGTTGAATCCTCTTTCTTTTTACTAATCCCTGTAAATGTAACCATAGCCCTCAGTTTACACGGCACCCATTAACGCCGGGGACAGCAGAACTAGCTCTGAGGAGACAGCTCTCAGCAACTTCAGCAGTAGCTAGTAGCTATCGCTCGGGTTCTGACCTCGGTAGTGCGCGCACATGGGGTGCACTGCCCTAGTTATGGGCTAAAGCAGCGCTCTCCTAAGTTTACACCACTCTCAGTGAACCCCTTAGACCCCAAAGCGGTCCATTGGGCGGCAGTGCTTCCGGTAATGCCCAAGGCAGCATAGAGAAACAGGTGTGACTGGCCCCAGAGAGAGCGGAGATACCCTTTGAGCAGCACAGCTCCTAGTCAAAAGTCGAAGTGGGCAGGAACTAAACGGGTATGACGTTCCTGGACTTCTTGGGAACATCTGCATTCCTTCCCTTACTATTTGTCACCGGCAAAGTCACATTTTTTGTTTTGCTTCCTCCCCACTGGGGATTCGAACCTTGGCCTTATTGGTAATGCTTTAGGCAAGCAGTGATTTCCAAAGCTGTTATGCCCAGCCCCCTGAATGAGCAAAACAAATAAGGCTGTTGGCCCGCCCCAATGACAGAACTGCTTGAATGTTCTGTTAAACAAAGGCATCATCTGCTCACTCGAAAAAGCCTTGCACCCCCACTCGCATCATGTGGACCCCCTTGGGGGTCCAGCCCCACAGTTTGAATACCACTTGCTCAGCTACCTTACCCGGTCCATTCCCGAGCTGCTACATAGCCCTGCAGTGATCCGTGCATGTGATATTGCTGCATTCACAGCTGTGTGTGCAGGTAAGGGGTGGAGGGGGTTACTATAGCATTAGCCCATGCCCCTTAGGAGTGGGGATGGTGGGTGATTAGCAAGGGGAGGGTGTGTGATGCTGCACGCAGTGGAGAACAATGCTGAGAGTAAGGATGGCATTTCTTCCCACTGTGTTTCATTTCATCTTGATAGATCCGTTGCAAAACACTTTGTGGGAGGCGGGAAGGGCGAGGGTAGAGTAGAGGAAAGGCAGGATCTGGGTATGGGGTTTGTATTGAGAGGGTCTATTGGGTCGGTGGGGAGTGGATGCGGACAGGTGTGTGGAGGGGGGGGCATAGACAGAGGAGAACATACTTCCACTACGTATTGTGTAGTACACTTTGACTTCTCTTCCTAGCACCCCCAGCGTGAGCAGCACTATCGCTCCTGTGACCCAGCTCATTGGGCCAGATTGAAGAGCTGTTTCTCAGGTTACAGAACGCCCGGTAAACCCGAGACGAGGCACTGGTCCCTGCTCCAAGCACTCACAAAGACAGCAAAGCCATCGCTCCAGAACACGCCGCCCAGTACAGACTGGAGAGGTCTTAGCTCTCGGTATTAACGTGCAGCCAGCGGAGGCGATTGGGCCGGTTCTCGCTGGATCCCAGATCCGGCACCAGATGTGTTGCCGGATCTCTGGATCCAGACAGTCAGCTTGTTGGGAAAAAAAAGAGAGCACCCGCGAGCAAACTGTTGCTTCCTACGGTGACCCCATGTAGAGGAAGTTACCATCCTCGGCCACTACCCGGTCCTCAGCCACGACCTGGTTTATTTATTTGTTTAATGTTTGTCTGATACATGATGGATCCGCATTATTTATTTATACAAACATTGGATAAATAAATATAGAGGTATCCGACAAACATTGCATGAATAAATACATACCCCTATTAACATTGAAACTATCACACACGATGCACTTACCCAGCTATTGTCCGCATAGTGAAGTAACTCATCACCAGTGCCATGGAAGTGGTTTAAAGTGAATTGATAGTTTGGAAAAGAAGCAGCATGAAAGAAATAGAGCCGTTGTTAGCTAATATTTTGGTCTCTTCCTTTGATCGGATGTCAAGTGTCAGCTCCGCCCTCCTAAACCCTACCTCCTCGGGTACCGCCCCCCCCCCGAACATCGCCCCCACCCCGGCCCTTGTTATCCCCACCGATTTGTTTATATTTTGCACCACTGCGTGCAGCCGTGTTTTTACGGGCTACCGGTACCCAGCGCCCGGTCTCGGCACAGGTGCACATCGCTCAGCAACGCGACGCCTTGGACACCACAGCGACCCCTCTTGGCATGGTAAAGGAACTTTCGGCACCAACACAAAAACATCATCCTTCGACCGCCGAAACGCAAATCCAGATCGATGGCTTTGCCAATGCTTGTGACTTTCCTGGTGGCTCATTGCAGCCTAGAGAGCAGTGAGCAATGCCGTCCATGGAAACTTGTGCATCTCCCTCCCCCTCCTGCCTGCGCCTGGCAGCAGAGGAAGGGGGAGGGAGGGAGAAGGGGGAGGGGGAGATGGGGAAGAAGGGGAGGGGGAAGGAAAGAGGCACGAGGGAGGCGATGACGGGGGAGGAGGGTGATGCCATGGCAGCGAGAGGTGGATAAGGAGAACACACAGGAGAGAGAGGTGCAATAGAATACAAACTATTGTATTTCCATGACCGTGACCTGAGAGGCGGGAGGCAGAGGCAGGGCCTGGCGGGAGGAGAGACGATTAGACGGGGTAAAGAGAAGAGAGGCAGTGGCAGGGAGAGGTGAAAAGAGAGGGAGTGAAGGGAGAGGTGAAAAGAGAGAGAGGAAAGGGAGAGGTGAAAAGAGAGAGAGGAAAGGGACAGGTGAAAAGAGAGAGAGGAAAAGGAAAGGTTAAAAGAGGGAGAGGAAAGGAAGAGGTGAAAAGAGAGAGGAAAGGAAGAGGTGAACAGAGAGGAAAGGGAGAGGTGAAAAGAGAGAGAGGAAAGGGACAGGTGAAAAGAGAGAGAGGAAAGGGACAGGTGAAAAGAGAGAGGAAAGGGAGAGGTGAAAACATAGAGAGGAAAGGGACAGGTGAAAAGAAAGGGAGGAAAGGGAGAGCTGAAAAGAGAAGAAAGGGACAGCTGAAAAGAGAGAGAGGAAAAGGAAAGGTTAAAAGAGGGAGAGGAAAGGAAGAGGTGAAAAGAGAGAGGAAAGGAAGAGGTGAAAAGAGAGAGAGGAAAGGGAGAGGTGAAAAGAGAGAGAGGAAAGAGACAGGTGAAAAGAGAAGAAAGGGACAGGTGAAAAGAGAGAGAGGAAAGGGAGAGCTGAAAAGAGAGAGAGGAAAGGGAGAAGTAAAAGGAGAAGAAAGGGAGAGGTGAAAAGAGAGAGAGGAAAGGGAGAGGTGAAAAGAGAGGGAGGAAAGGGAGAGGTGAAAAGAGAGAGAGGAAAGGGAGAGGTGAAAAGAGAGAGAGGAAAGGGAGAGGTGAAAAGAGAGAGAGGAAAGGTAGAGGTGAAAAGAGCGGGAGGAAAGGGAGAGGTGAAAAGAGAGAGAGAAAAGGGAGAGGTGAAAAGAGAGGGAGGAAAGGGAGAGGTGAAAAGAGAAGAAAGGGACAGGTGAAAAGAGAGAGATGAAAGGGAGAGGTGAAAAGAGAGGGAGGAAAGGGAGAGGTGAAAAGAGAGAGAAAAGGGTGAGGTGAAAAGAGAGAGGACAGGGAGAGGTGAAAAGAGAGAGAGGAAAGGGACAGGTGAAAAGAGAGAGAGGAAAGGGACAGGTGAAAAGAGAGAGAGGAAAGGGAGAGGTGAGAAGAGAGAGAGGAAAGGGAGAGGTGAAAAGAGAGAGAGGAAGGGAGAGGTGAAAAGAGAGAGAGGTGAAAAGAGAGGGAGGAAAGGGAGAGCTGAAAAGAGAAGAAAGGGACAGCTGAAAAGAGAGAGAGGAAAGGGAGAGGTGAAAAGAGAGGGAGGAAAGGGAGAGGTGAAAAGAGAGAGAGGGGAAAGGGACAGGTGAAAAGAGAGAGAGGATAGGGAGAGGTGAAAAGAGAGAGAGGAAAGGGAGAGATGAGGAGAGAAGAAAGGGAGAGGTGAACAGAGAGAGAGGAAAAGGAGAGGTGAAAAGAGAGAGACGAAAGAGAGAGGTGAAAAGAGAGAGAGGAAAAGAGAAGAGGTGAAAGGAGGAGGGCTGTGACAAGGAGAAATGAAATGCGAGAGAGGAGAAGGAGAGGTGAAAAGAGAGAAAGGAAAGGAAGAGGTGAAAAGAGAGGGAGGAAAGGGAGAGGTGAAGAGAGAGAGCGGACAGGGAGAGGTGAAAAGAGAGAGAGGAAAGGGACAGGTGAAAAGAGAAGAAAGGGACAGGTGAAAAGAGAGAGAGGAAAGGGAGAGGCGAAAAGAGAGGGAGGAAAGGAGGAGGTGAACAGAGAGAGAGGAAAGGGAGAGGTGAAAAGAGAGAGGAAAGGGAGAGGTGAAAACAGAGAGGAAAGGGACAGGTGAAAAGAAAGGGAGGAAATGGAGAGGTGAAAAGAGAGAGAGGAAAGGGAGAGGTGAAAAGAAAGAGGAAATGGACAGGTGAAAAGAGAGAGGGGAAAGGGACAGGTGAAAAGAGAGGAAAGGGAGAGGTGACAAGAGAGAGAGGAAAGGGAGAGGTGAAAAGAGAGAGAGGAAAGGGAGAAGTAAAAGGAGAAGAAAGGGAGAGGTGAAAAGAGAGAGAGGAAAGGGAGAGGTGAAAAGAGAGGGAGGAAAGGGAGAGGTGAAAAGAGGGAGAAAAGGGAGAGGTGAAAAGAGAGAGAGGAAAGGGAGAGGTGAAAAGAGAGAGAGGAAAGGGAGAGGTGAAAAGAGCGGGAGGAAAGGGAGAGGTGAAAAGAGAGAGAGAAAAGGGAGAGGTGAAAAGAGAGGGAGGAAAGGGAGAGGTGAAAAGAGAAGAAAGGGACAGGTGAAAAGAGAGAGATGAAAGGGAGAGGTGAAAAGAGAGGGAGGAAAGGGAGAGGTGAAAAGAGAGAGGAAAGGGAGAGGTGAAAAGAGAGAGGACAGGGAGAGGTGAAAAGAGAGAGAGGAAAGGGACAGGTGAAAAGAGAGAGAGGAAAGGGACAGGTGAAAAGAGAGAGAGGAAAGGGAGAGGTGAAAAGAGAGAGAGGAAAAAGAGAGGTGAAAAGAGAGAGAGGTGAAAAGAGAGGGAGGAAAGGGAGAGCTGAAAAGAGAAGAAAGGGACAGCTGAAAAGAGAGAGAGGAAAGGGAGAGGTGAAAAGAGAGGAAGGAAAGGGAGAGGTGAAATGAGAGAGAGGGGAAAGGGACAGGTGAAAAGAGAGAGAGGATAGGGAGAGGTGAAAAGAGAGAGAGGAAAGGGAGAGATGAGGAGAGAAGAAAGGGAGAGGTGAACAGAGAGAGAGGAAAAGGAGAGGTGAAAAGAGAGAGACGAAAGAGAGAGGTGAAAAGAGAGAGAGGAAAAGAGAAGAGGTGAAAGGAGGAGGGCTGTGACAAGGAGAAATGAAATGCGAGAGAGGAGAAGGAGAGGTGAAAAGAGAGAAAGGAAAGGAAGAGGTGAAAAGAGAGGGAAGAAAGGGAGAGGTGAAGAGAGAGAGAGGACAGGGAGAGGTGAAAAGAGAGAGAGGAAAGGGACAGGTGAAAAGAGAAGAAAGGGACAGGTGAAAAGAGAGAGAGGAAAGGGAGAGGCGAAAAGAGAGGGAGGAAAGGAAGAGGTGAAAAGAGAGAGAGGAAAGGGAGAGGTGAAAAGAGAGAGGAAAGGGAGAGGTGAAAACATAGAGAGGAAAGGGACAGGTGAAAAGAAAGGGAGGAAAGGGAGAGGTGAAAAGAGAGAGAGGAAAGGGAGAGGTGAAAAGAAAGAGGAAATGGACAGGTGAAAAGAGAGAGAGAGGAAAGGGACAGGTGAAAAGAGAGGAAAGGGAGAGGTGACAAGAGAGAGAGGAAAGGGAGAGGTGAAAAGAGAGAGAGGAAAGGGAGAAGTAAAAGGAGAAGAAAGGGAGAGGTGAAAAGAGAGAGAGGAAAGGGAGAGGTGAAAAGAGAGGGAGGAAGGGAGAGGTGAAAAGAGAGAGAGGAAAGGGAGAGGTGAAAAGAGGGAGAAAAGGGAGAGGTGAAATGAGAGAGAGGAAAGGGAGAGGTGAAAAGAGAGAGAGGAAAGGGAGAGGTGAAAAGAGAGAGAGAAAAGGGAGAGGTGAAAAGAGAGGGAGGAAAGGGAGAGGTGAAAAGAGAGAGGAAAGGGAGAGGTGAAAAGAGAGAGGACAGGGAGAGGTGAAAAGAGAGAGAGCAAAGGGAGGGGTGAAAAGAGAGGGAGGAAAGGGAGAGGTGAAAAGAGAGAGAGGTGAAAAGAGAGGGAGGAAAGGGAGAGCTGAAAAGAGAAGAAAGGGACAGCTGAAAAGAGAGAGAGGAAAGGGAGAGGTGAAAAGAGAGGGAGGAAAGGGAGAGGTGAAAAGAGAGAGAGAGGAAATGGACAGGTGAAAAGAGAGAGAGGATAGGGAGAGGTGAAAAGAGAGAGAGGAAAGGGAGAGGTGAGGAGAGAAGAAAGGGAGAGGTGAACAGAGAGAGAGGAAAAGGAGAGGTGAAAAGAGAGAGAGGAAAGAGAGAGGTGAAAAGAGAGAGAGGAAAAGAGAAGAGGTGAAAGGAGGAGGGCTGTGACAAGGAGAAATGAAATGCGAGGGAGGAGAAGGAGAGGTGAAAAGAGAGAAAGGAAAGGAAGAGGTGAAAAGAGAGGGAGGAAAGGGGAGAGGTGAAGAGAGAGAGAGAGGCAGGGAGAGGCGAACGGAGGAGGGCTGTGACGAGAAATGAAAGGCGAGAGAGGAAGGGAGAGGTGAAAAGAGAGAGAAGAAAGGGAGATGTGAAACGAGAGAGAGAAAAGGGACAGGTGAACGGAGGAGGGCAGTGGCAGGATGGAGGGGGGCTGTGAAAGGGGTAGGTAAAAGAAGGGAGAGGCAGTGACTGGAAGTGGTGAAAAGAGAGGGAGGAAAGGGAGAGGTGAAAAGAGAGAGAGGAAAGGGAGAGGTGAAAAGAGAGAGTGGAAAGGGAGAGGTGAAAGGAGGAGGGCTGTGACAATGAGAAATGAAAGGCGAGAGAGGACAGGGAGAGGTGAAAGGAGGGATCGGCCGTCATAGGAAGGCGGGGAAGTGAAAGGGGTAGGTAAAAGGAGGGAGGGACCGGTGACAGGAAGGGGTGAAATGATGGAGGGAACAGTTTTAGGGATAGGTGAAAGGAGGTGGGGCTGTGACAGAGACCTGTGAAAGGAGGTAAGGGACAGTGATAGGAAGAAGGAGATGCGAAAGGATAGAGGTGACATGGATATGTGAAAGGAGGGGGGCAGTGACAGAAAGGAGGGGGTAGTGAAAGGGTTAGGTAAAAGAAGGGAGGGGCAGTTTCAGGGAGTGGTGAAAGGGAGGAGGCTGTGGCAGGGATAGGTGAAAGGAGGGCAGGACTTGTGATAGGGAGAGGGAGAAGTGAAAGGGTAGAGGTGACAGTGAGAAGTGAAAGGAGGGGGCAGTGACAGGATGGAGGGTGGCTGTAAAAGGGGTAGGTAAAAGAAGGGAGAGGCAGTAACAGGAAGTGGTGAAAGGTTGGAGGCTGTGACAGGGATAGGGGAAAGGAGAGAGAGGTGATAGGGAGAAGTGAAAGGAGAGGAAAGGGAGACGTGAAAGGAGGAGGGCTGTGACAGGGAGAGAAAGGAGGGAGGGGGCAGTCACAGGACAGAGGGGTCAGTGAAAGGGGCAGGTAAAGATAGGGTGGGGACAGTGACAGGAAGAGGTGAAAGGAGGGACAGGTACAAGTTGGGAGGGGCCAGTAACAGGGAGAGGTGAAATGAGGGAGGGGTCAGTGACAGGGGGAGGAGGGGGCATTGACAGGGAGAAAGAAAGGGGGGACAGTGACAGGGAGAGGTCAGAGTGGGGGAGTCACAGGGAGAGGTAAAAGGGCAGTGGCAGGTTGTGGGTGGTGAACCGATGGATGGGGTAGTGACAGAGAGTAATGCAACGAGAGCTGGATAGTGACAGGAAGGCAATGGCAGTGACAGGGAGAGATAAAAGGAGGAAGGGTGAGTGATAGAATTGAAAGTAGGGATGGGCATTGACAGGGAGGGGTAGTAGGAGGCATGGGGAGTGACAGATGAAAGGAGGGCGAGGCATTAGAAGGCAGAGGAGAAACGAGGGAGGTGGCAGGGAGAGGAGAAAGGAGGGTCGTGGCCAGTGACAGGGAGAGTTGAAATGAGGTACGATTAGTGACAGGGGGAGAGGAAAGTAGGGAGATGACAGTGAGAGGAAGAGGTGAAAGGAGGGGGCAGCAACAGAGTAAAGAATGGCGAGCAATGACAGGGCCAAATGAATGGGAAAGAGCAGGCGAAAAGAGGAACTGGTGACAGGGAGAGGACAGCGTGTTGACAGAAAGAGGTAGTGAGGTAGTGATAAAAGAGGCTATGAGAGAATATGGAGAAGGGTGAATGTATATGATAGGGAGGCAATGACGTGACAGGGGAAGTTTCATTGTAGAGGTTAAGAGAAATGATGTTCCATGCGTATAGGGAATGGGAGGGATTACATGACAGGGGGAGGCAAAATGATGGGGGCAGTGACAGAGCGAGGAGAAATGATGGGGCCAGTGACAGAGAGAGGAGAAATGATACGGCAGTGACAGAGCGAGGAGAAAGGATGGGGCAGTGACAGAGAGAGGAGAAATGATGAGGGCAGTGACAGAGCGAGGAAAAATGATGAGGCAGTGACATAAAGAGGAGAAATGATGGGACAGTGACAGAAGTTCCTTGGCACTGCCTTGAACCATGACACATTTCTCGTCACTTGTCTTTGCCCCCTTTTTGCAGTTATCATGGTGCCATGGCGTCCACTTATTATCCACGGGGCTGCGTCATAGCGGGTGTCCAGTTTTGATTTGTAAGGGTTCCTCACCATGACCACTTGATCACAGACTCGGTGGTCGGACTGCCTGGCACGCCTCTTGTTGCTCATGTGGGCGTTGGCTCCTGCCCTCCTTGTTTTGGTGCTCTCGTGGTTGAAAGTGTCTGGGCTCCTGCTCGGGTGATGTGGTATGGAGGAGTTGATGACTGTGCCATACACTAGGTCTGCCGGCGGTATTCCTGTCGTGCTGTGGGGTGTGACCCTGTAATTCCTAAGGAATCGGTATAAGTCCACCTACCATGGGCAGGCGTTGACGCGCGACAGGCGTAGTACCTTGTTAATTGTTCGCATGAAGCGTTCCACATTGCTGTTTGCCTCCGACCATCACTGCATTATGTGGTGATATCGGATGTTGAGTTCCATGAGGTATTTTTTGAACTCTTCCACTGTGAATGGTGGGCTATTGTCGTTCCTGATTCTTCTTGGTAGTCCATGCGTCCGTCGCGAACATTTTCTCGATCGCGAGTATGACGACCTCTGCTGCCGTGGAGTTGACGATCTCGACCTCTGGGTACCTGGAGTGGTTGTCAATCGCCACTAGTAGGTGAATGCCTTCCTGTATTTTGCAAAAGGCTATGCTTATGGCGTCCCATCTAGCGGACCCTCGCACCGCCGATTGGATGGGCTCCGAATTGGGCAGAGGCCCTGTTATTTGGCATGGGAGGCAGGTGCTGACTAGCCGCTCGACTTTTTCGTCAATCTGGGGGAACCACACCCAGTGCCTTATACGGGCTTTGGTCTGTACTATTCCCTGGTGGCCTTCGTGTGCCAGCGCCACGACTTTGTCCTGTAGGCTCAGAGGGATGATGATTCGGGTTCCTCGTAGGATGAGATCTTCTTCCGTGATGGGGAGGTCCTGCCAGATCGCGAAAATCCCAGTGAGGAATTTTTTGACTTCTGCTGTCTTATTATGGATGTTCCATAGGAACGACCTCCATTCCCCTGGGCCGTTGGCAGCTGCTTGAAAAGAAGCTGGGCGGCGACGGAACGCGTGCCGTTATGTTCGCTTCCTCATCGCCAGTGTTGTGTCGCTGATTCCGGCCGATGTGTCGGCAGGAAGCAGGGAAGAGTAGGCCCGCGTGGGTGGGCCTCGCTGCGCAGCTCTGGCAGGAGCAGTGAAGACACGGACACCTTTGTGTTGCTGTCTTGCCCCGGAACTGCCTCCTCGGCGTGGGGCCTTTATTTAGGTGCCTTGCATCACCGCGTAGTGGGACGCAAGGCGGATATAACAATGGGGACAGTGACAGAGCGAGGAGAAAGGATGGGGGCAGTGACAGAGGAGAGAGGAGAAATGATGGTGCAGTGACAGAGGAGAGAGGAGAAAGGATGAGGCAGTGACAGAGAGAGGAGAATTGATGGGGGCAGTGACAGAGTGAGGAGAAATGATGGGGCAGTGACAGAGAGAGGAGAAATTATGGGGGCAGTGACAGAGCGAGGAGAAATGATGGGGGCAGTGACAGAGCAAGGAGAAATGATGGGGTCAGTGACAGAGAGAGGAGAAATGATGGGGGCAGTGAGTAGAGAGCCTGGGAGAAAGAAAGTAGATGACAGAAACGAGAAGAGGCTGGCACAATGATGAGGAATTCTGGGAGGGAGAGGTGGAGTGCGGGTGTGGGGGAGATAAAGTGGGAATTCACCATTGCATATGGTAATCGTCATTACTGCCAGTCCTACTCTTCCTTGTCCCAGTCTTCGCTAAGTGAGGTCCCTTATCTTGTCACAGGAATGAGTCTAAGCTTTCTTCTCCGAGCTGAGTGAATCCGTCCCCTCTCCGCCCTTGTGTACATTAGAAGAATGCTCACCCTTAATTCCTCCTGTTTACAATCAATTTGTTTGCCGAAGCCTCTCCTTGGCAATGAAGACGGCTGGGAACAGGAAGATCACGACTATAAGCAATGAAGCTTGCCAGGTGTTATTGAGGCGCTAGCCCACATTCCTCACCCTCGTCTCAGTCCTGACTTAATAAGGAATGGTGAAGCTTGGACTTCGACACACAAGCCGCACACTCGTGTTACTTTTGAGCAGGTGGGCGTACCCATGGATATCTGCCCATGACGCTGCCGTAGATCTAGTGGATCGGCCTGCACACTGGGGGAAGCGAGAGTAGCCTCCTGGCCAATTGCATAGGAGCCGATCCAAAGCGGGTCATCCTCATAGGGAAAGGCTAGAGGCATGCCGGAAGTAAGGCAATCCTGCTCCGCATACACCTCATCCAGGCGTGCTAGAGGCATGCCGGAAGTAAGGCAATCCTGCTTCGCATACACCTCATCCAGGCGTGCTAGAGGCATGCCGGAAGTAAGGCAATCCTGCTTCCCACACACCTCACCGGGGCGTGACCAGGAATTCCCCAAAGGTGGTGAAGAATAAAAGATGCAAAGGATAATGGCTCTTGAGTGAATACATGCATGCGTGACTGAGAGGGAATGATGCCACAGACAGGGTGATGAATGAAACCTTGCGCAGAGAGTCAGCTGATTCTGTGAGCTGGTCCTCTAACATGCATTATTATCATTATTATTAGCGTATTTATTGAGTGCGATCCTACCTTCAGGAAGCAACAGAGTGCTTGGCAAATTCTGGTGGGTGTACACAGTGATGGAAGGGATCAATACAAGGCAGTGGGGAGCTGACAACGAGGAGTGAGAAGGGTGGGCAATTTCGCAGCAAAGGATCTACAAGCAAGCAGGAGGGGATGGGGTTGGGGATCAGCAGATCTTCCAGTCTCTGGTTAAGGGGGGAGTGGAGGAGATGTGGATCTAGGTGCCAAGGAGGCAGAGACGTTTTTATGGGAGGACAAAAGGGGCCCCACAAGGCTGCTTGATCTAAAGAAGTAAGATTCCATTGTTCACCAGACTTAAATAGCACGTGCCAGGCTATTTCATGGCATGCTGCTGAGGTTCTAAGACTGTCTGTTTTGACTAGTACATTCTGCCTCGATCAATTCATCATGTAATGCCTTCTGTGTTCAGTGTGGTATGCATAGTTTGTGTGTTCCTAACGGCACAACTCTGTGGCATTCTTTCCTTCCTGTGGGAATTATGTTTATCATGTGCAATAGCAAAAGCTCAAATGCATATTGATACATTGAATACCACAATAGTTTAGAAGTTAGGTCAGTGTGTCAAGCACTCATGGCAGAGATATGCGTTCATATGTAAGATTAGAATAGCACATTCCAGCAAAACTGTCGGAGCATTTCTTATGTTTGTAGTGTATGAACCTAACTGCATATGTACTTGGGTTTATAGCACAACAGTGCTATTTTCAGCAATGTACCTGCACCAGATAGTATAAAAACGAACATATCATCTGTATGGTGAAGGTCTAGAAATTGGTTTGTTCAGATGTGGTGTTGTAAAACTTAGACAAGCACCTCCAACGATGAGCATTAACTGTTAGTCCAAGAGGTGAATACGTATCCAAATTCAAGATTACGGAACAAAAGCATTCATGCTTGTATCCTGGCGGTGTCAGCAGACAATACAGTGATCCTGGTCAAATCATCTAATATCTTTTACATTACTGTGCTGTCTTATGTGAGGTTTGCCTGCAGTGGCCTTGTTTAGCCCATTACTTGATTTTTCTTCTTATGTGGGCCATTTGACTGGAAGGGATGGTATAACAGAAGAGAGCATACTAGCTGTTACAGGCCTCGGGCAAGCATATTTTAAGGTCTACTCATTTAACACAAAAATGGTTTGCTTTTTTGTAAAAGTCAAAGGTTTTTATGCATGTTTATAAATGACAATGTCACAGGCCGTTGTTTTGGAAGTATTTAAAGCTTTAAAAGCTTTTACAAAAGAAAACCCAAATTAAAAGTGTTCAATCACATCTATTGGTATGCTGGTACTTATATACTTCCCTTGATGATGGAGAGAATGAAGCTAGAATAATCCAATTTTGCGTAACACCATTCAATAATATGTTGTTTTTATGAATGGTCATGTTTGGTAATGTGATGTGTGTACTTTCCAAGTCAGTTTTCTAATAAAATTAGATTGTTTTAGTTCATGATAAGAACTGGAAAAGAAAGTGCTCCAATGCAGAAATTGCAGAGTTGACTCCTTAACCAATTTGGGATCACGGGCATCTCATTTAATCTTATATTGCCTAACCTCTCAAACTTTCCAGTCCCTAAACCTTTCAAAATTGTCAGCCCTTTAGTGTGATTTCCTTTGCAGGCTATGCTCTTCAGAAAAGCCTCACTCATAGTTTCACTGACTGTAGTGTTGCTTCCACTATAATAGTGAGCACTGATATATCGCACCCCACAGAACTTATCCTTTGATCGCTAATGGCAGCACTATTTAAAACCCATAACCCATTCACCTTCCTGTTAGCTTTTAATCTGCATCCACTATCCATGCCATGGTATGTGTAGCGTTCTCCTTCCTTCCAATTGGTCTCCTCTATCCATGCTTGAGCACTTTTGCAATATGTGAGGCAGCTAACGTGAGTTCTCAGTCTATTCTGGGTTACATGTACCTTTTACATACAGTCCTGCATTAATACTACAGGGTGCATACCTTCCTGGATGCTATTGATAAAAAGTATCCTGTATCTATACTAGGACAGAAGTGAACTCTTCTTAGACTGCTAATGTTGGCCTTCAAATGCTACCTGTTTATTATTCTGACTAGAGAAAGAATGAAGAGGGTAAGGGGACGTTAAGGGAGTGAACATGCTTATTTTGAATGCTGCAAGGCAGCATATCAACCTATAGGTTGAGATCAGGGTGAGGGGGCAGAGGGGTGCAATCAGATATTCTTGATCACTTAATTCCTTTGGTTTGGTGGAGGCGGGGCCCCAAAGATGTCTGTGCCCAGTGCCCTATAAGTAGTTAAGATGGCACTGCAGGGAGTAGCCATGTAATGATGAATCCTGAGAAAAAGCTACAGCCTGGCTACTCTCTCTGTTGGCTCCGGCCTGGTCTCTGCTGTGTGCAGCATTGAATGCAGCAGAGGACCTCTTCGAAACCGTGCATGGTTCAAACATAGTCATCAGTATCAGGCCATGAAAAGCAAAGCACCAGGCTCGTCCTCCAGAAGAGATTCCTTACCACTTCAGAGGCACTGTCAAAATAACCGACGTACTTACCAATTGGCCACTTTTTCCTCCTCCAACATAACCAACGCCACACTACGCAGGACACTTGCACAGGACTGCAACCCCACCCTAACCTCACGCAACCTACACACCTAACACAAACACTAACACACATCCAAGGCACCCTTATGGTTACAACAAGTGGGGCCTCGAACCAACTCAAACCAACTCCCACATGCAAGACAACGCACACAGATGCCAGTTTCTCCTGGTTCTGAACCAATCCCATCATCCTATCCTCACTAAACACCCCCCCCTCTTCGCTTGCAGAGCCATATGAGCATATGGAGACTGCCCTTAGGTGGTAGCGGGGTGCAGTATAAATCAACATAACACAACATGATGTCTCCGAAGACCTTATCCGACAATCAGAGGTAAGAGCGACCACTGGTCGTGTTTTGAATCAAAGGAAATTACCACTAAACTAGAGGGGAATCTCAAGAGGACATCAGTTATCTAGAAGAGGGACAGACCCAGGTCAAGCTTTATCACAAGCAGTACAACAACACAGTGGCACCGTCAACCGTACGTGTCAAATTAGCAAATGTATTGGTGGGACCCAGGCAGTGACACAAAATCACCTAATTGAAAGGAGTAACTGGACATATCTATCCAATCATACTTACCGAAATGCATACTTTATTCACAGATCTTATTGTCTGTAACAGCGCAACAATGCCTCCGGGCATTTTATAAATGTTAAAAAATAAAAATAAATGCAAGCCAAAACCCGGACCATGCCACCCCTTCCATGCTCCTTCCCACTGCCAGCCCTCTCCCACTGCACCTCCTTATCTATTCTTAATGCCACACTTTGCAGGCCCCAACTCTAATGTCCGCCCCCTGTCTCTAGCCAGGAACTGGGGACCCGGCTTCTATTTGCACGGTGACCAAGTGTCATTTTCTGCCCATAAACACAATGTGCAAGTTGCGAAGTTATCACGGTGCATGTTATTTGCTGTTACCTGACCATTAGCACACCGGGTTTAATAAGCATAATTCTCCATTCTTTAATCCTTACTGGGTGCTATGGTCTGTGTTAAAGACTGTTGCTTTGCATGGCCTTATTAACTTGGGCTGTCAGCTATTACTAAAGCAATAGAACCTCAGGAGGGAGGGCATTACCGGCCGGGTAATGCCCCTGGTGCAAGAGTTATAAGCCGAGTGAAGTATTTTAGCGGGGTACTGATAGCAATTTTCTCGAGTTGAGACACAGCGTTGCGACCGTTTCTCAACTTGAGAAAAAAAAAGAAAACAAAATGTCCACCAGGGATTGTGGAGAAGGAACTACACGTAGTCCATTCTCCTTTTCCATGGTGGTCTAACGAAGAAAGAGATGGAACTCAGAGGGACGCGGAACAGAGACCGTGGACAGCTGAGTCTTTGTCCTGCTGATAGGGACCCGGTGAGGGCCAATCAGATCATTTGTAACAATCTGATTGTCCCTCTCTAGGTACTAATACTTAGTAAAAGCCTCAACCCTCAAAATGTGGTATTATTGCCTAAATAGTGTGCACTCACTTTTGCAGGACAGTTTCCAAGCAATATATCAGCATGTGTGAAACATTAGATTTGGCCCTATAATGCAAACCGCAATATAAAGCCACTCTAAAATTATAAAATCGTTGCAATATAAGAAAAAGCTGTTTTTATTAACTTGCAATTAAAGTGCTTAAATACTATGTAGATACAGCTAAATCGACAATATTGAAAAACTAAATTATCTTTCATTATCTCATACATAGGTTAATTGCCTAAATCACTCCCTCAATTTTGCAGCCACAAAAAAGTTTATTGCTGATTCTTTATCTATGTTTTCAAATGTTTTGCTCTCATTTGAAAGGAAAACTAGAGCTAACACCCACATTTTTTTAATTTGCTGAAACTCCTCTCAACGATCCATATCAGCAACTGTAACCAAGATCCTCATTTACTCCAACACGGAAGACCGGAGGCGGAAGCCGGCCCAAGCCACCTAAGGCCCGAGAGCCAAAGGCCTCTTCCTGTCTGCCCCTGTCCGCCACTGCGCTACGGCGCGGGACGCTGTCCTGTCGCCATCCCCCCTGCCAGCCTGGCAAGTTTTCCTCATTATCACCAGTGGAGCTCGCGATCCCTCTGCATATCATACGTACATTCAGACATGAGGAAGCACCAACGGATGGACACTTACATCTGACTTCCATGACTCCCACGGATCAGGAGGCACTTAGTCATATCAATACTTGAAGGCACGATAACCGTAAATCACCCCCGTTTGTCCTCTAAGCTGAACATAAGACCCTCACATCGTGCTATGGGGCATTTGCATCTAGTCCTGTCAGTGCCAAATGCTCTCATCTTGTGTTAATTTGCATCTGACCCATTCCTGCCATCCTGTGTCAATTGCATCTGACCCATTCTTGCCATCCTGTGTTAATTTGCATTTGGCCCATTCTTGTCATCCTGTGTCAATTTGCATTTGGCCCATTCTTGCCATCCTGTGTTAATTTGTGTTTGGCCCATTCTTGCCATCCTGTGTTAATTGCATCGGACCCATTTTTGCCATCCTGTGTTAATTTGCATTTGGCCCATTCTTGCCATCCTGTGTTAATTGCATCGGACCCATTTTTGCCATCCTGTGTTAATTTGCATTTGGCCCATTCTTGCCATCCTGTGTTAATTGCATTTGGCCCTTACGGGGATATATGCTCCCTGCCTCCGAGCAATTTACTTACCTCTAGAGCCCACATACCTCACGGCGTGGCAAACTCACCTACAGCATGTATTCCCTGCCCCTCTACGCATGTCTGTTAAGCGCACTACTCATTGAAACAACCACACCTAACCTCTCTAACCCTGAGTTTAACCACCACAATCACAACGCCTCCAGTCGTCCCCTCACCATGGACATCCTGCCCAAGCCTTCACACACTCCACACAACATATCAGTCACACTGATGCCCAACCTGAGACTGGTCAGACTCAGATCCCATACCCTGCCCATCCACTACCTTGCCACCCCTACACTCACACCACACAGAAACTGCCGACTTAGCTCACGCACTATCAAAGTGAACACACACCACCACCACGACAATACCTCTAAATGCCACAGCACTAAGCTAACACATACCACACCTAGCAGCAACTCCTACACTCAACGTACCGCCACACCCAAGTCAGACCCTCCCACCATACCCACAAAGAACCTGTGCCCCACGATATACAAGTGCGCCTTAATCAATGTACGCTCTCTCAATGCCCACGCACTAGAAGTTAATGACCTGATAACCACCCAAGACTTAGATATACTCGCTATCACAGAGACCTGGCTTAACGAAGCATCCGGCCCAGCCATCACGCTAGCCTTACCACAAGGGTGTGCCATCCTTAGACAAGACAGGATCGCCAAATCAGGAGGGGGGTAGCCCTTATTCACAAAGAAACACTATCTATCAGAACCCTACCCCACCAAGAGGAAGGGAATGTTAACATACTATCAGTCAAACTAGCACTCTCACCAAACAGCACAATAAATATCCATATCATATAACGACCACCTAGCCCCACCGCCAATTTCATAGGTCAGGTCAATCACCTCCTAGGAAACAATATCAAGAAAACCACTAAATCACTACTTATAGGAGACCTAAACCTAGGATTCAACGACCCCAAGGACAAAACTGCGATCGCTCTAGCCAAAGACCTCCACGACGGAGGCTTCTCACAAAAAATCACATTGCCTACTCACACATAAGGGCGCATTCTAGATTGGATCATAGACCATAATTGTAACATAGTCATCACTTCCAATATTAGCCTCCCCTGGACAGACCACAACCATCTCCAATTCGACATCCCAGTCTCAATATGCACTAAAGTGCCTACCACAGCACCGGCGCCCTTAGCCAGAAGTGCCAAAAAGCTCACTGCGGACAATATCAGTGCACACCTCAGTGTGCCATGCCTAGCGCCCCCGTTCTCCTCAGACCCTAACAGCCTTGCAGAAATATTCAAAGACACCATTACTATGGCTGTTAACACCGTTGCCCCACTGGAAAACAAAAAAGAGAAAAAATCTTTCCACTCTAATTCCTGGTTCACAGAGGAACTCCAGACTCTGTGCAAAGACAAACGACAGGCACTCAAAAACTGGCAGTGCAATCCTTGTGACACCACAAAAGATAACTTCAAATCCATAGCTAGAAAAATACAAAGACGCCATCTTCATTGCGAAATCTGAAGCCTATAACCATTGTATCTCCGCTGCCAGCTCCCACTCTAAAGAACTCTTCAGTATCTTTAAAGAATTAACTGTACCACCCACATGCCCTGATGAGATCGTCAAAGACGAAGCATGGTGCACAGGCATACAATCAGCCATGCTCGCAAAAATAAACCTCCTCCAAAACAAGATATCTCACCACTACAAGACCTTACCTAAGCAAAGCCCTCATGCACAGACACAACCAAATGTAAGAACAAGCAACATGCCCAAATTCTCATTCACTGATATCTCCAAAGCAGATGTCATAGACATCCTCGGGAACCTCAAACCTTCACAATCTAAGGGTGATGTTTTCCCCCCTAAAATCATGAAGGACTGCGCAGAACCGCTCGCCCCTCTTCTCATGCCATTTATCAATGCGTCATTCAAAACGGGCATAGTCCCAGACAGCCTTAAAGAGGCCTGGGTGCACCCTCTTTTAAAAAAACCAACGCTAGACCCCGCTAACCCCAATATTACTGACCCATAACAACAGTTCCATTCCTCCTGAAAATACTAAACAAGGCCGCCCACAAACAGATTCAACTATACCTTGAATCGAACGCAATCCTAGGAAAAAGACAATCTGGGTTCCGCAAGGGGCACGGAACCGAAACAGCCCTTCTAGACCTAAAAAACTAAATCACTAACATCCTTGACAAAGGCAAGCCCGCTCTCCTCCTCCTCCTGGACCTCTCTGCAGCATTTGATCTGGTAGATCACGTCACACTTACCAGTCATCTGACGCATGCAGCGCACTTCTCCAAGGATGCAGCGTCATGGGTGACCTCTTTCCTAGTATGCAGAGCTATGAAGGTGTTCTCTAACAGCTCATGCAGGACCCTCCATCATCCACTGCGGTGTCCCACAAGGCTCATGTCATGCCCCCACGCTCTATAACCTTTTTACAAAGCCTCTCTTTGATAAACTGGACTCACTTGGGATCACATACACAAATTACGCTGATGACACCCAGGTTCTCCTTCCCCTGACGGTTATCATCAAGACGCCACTACCCTACAGCAAATCTACTGCACCATACAAGCGTGGATGGCTACTAACGGCCTCTGCCTGAACGGGGATAAGACCGAAATCCTCGTTCTAGGTCAAAAATCCACACTTTCCAACCTCAATCCGCTGTACCTCAACTTCAACATAGATAACTGTGTCATCCCAGTATTATCTTCAGTTAAAACACTGGGGGTTCACATAGACGCTACCCTATCTATGGACAAACAAGTCAGCGCCATAGTCTCGGCCTCAGCACAGAGTACTAAACTCATCAATGCAATAAAACCATTCCTAACCAAGGAAAACTGCCTCTCCACCGCGAGAGCAACCATAGGAGCCAAACTAGATTACTGTAATGCGTTCCTAGCCGGCACCTCTAAAAAATACCTATCTAGGCTCCAAACTACTCAAAACAACGCTCTTAGAGCAGCCCTCAGCATACCGAAAAGAGACCACATCACACAAGCCAGGAAGAGAGCTCATTGGCTCCAGTAAAGGACCGCATCTCCTTCAAAATTCTCACAACCACTCATAAATGTATCAACCTAGATCTCAATCCACCAGACCAACCAGATTACAATATACCAATCAACTAACGATACCTCGCATCACTAGGACAAAGACAGGAGGTATAGGCTTCCCATTCATCGCACCTAAGCTCTGGAACTCCCTCCCCACTGACCTCAGAGCTGAAACATCGCTCTTCTCCTTCCGCAAAAAGCTCAAAACTGCACTCTTCAACTAACCATGCTCTCCTAGTTACCTGCCTCTCAGTGCATGTATGTAATAAAAGAATAATCTCGTCCATAGTAACATTGACGGACTTGAACTGTATGTAAGTATAAGCAACAATGTAACAAGCACCACGATGCCTTCGGTCTGCTGTGCGCTCAACAAATATGAATAAATAAATAAATAAATAAAAAAATCCTCAGGGTGACCTAAACATTTGCAAACAACACATATTTTATTGTATGGTGAATACTGTGATCGATTGCTCTCTGCCTGGGTATGAAAATAAATGAAATGATGCAGTTAATTATGTTTCAGATAGGGGGTCTGCTATTAAGACAACCTTTTCATAAATGCTCCATACTAAATTATAGTGCACCCTCAGCATCAACCCTGCAGAGGTTCTTTTCATTAAGCATTTTGTATAGTAAAAATAAAAAGGAAAATAAAAATCAGATGCATTCACTGATAATGATTCACTGATAATGCTTAGTTTCTTGTGTCAATCCTCAGTTTGCATCCACTGATATCAGTGGATTTGAAGAGTTTCAGATCTGAAACTCAAAATCCGGTGCAGTATTCTAACATATTTTACCAGTATTGCCCAATTTGTTTTCCGCCCCTTTAGTCTCCAAGATGCCTTCATTCTTATGAAATGTTCGGTTTTAGGAATAGGCCCATGTTTTCTTTGTGTGATCCCTTTCATTGGAAACAAATCTTTGCGCCTGGCCTCCCTGGCCTGCTCTCTTTCCGTCTATGCGCAGAGAGCTCTAAGCACGAGCTACTCCAGGGTAAGGAAAAAGGGGCAGTGATTGCCTTTCTACCAGGCTTAAAAACAGGTCACTCCCACTAAAGATAGTAATGCAGATAAACCACAGCACACACCTGACCTAACACGATTATTTCACCCATACAGCCTCATCATGAGTTGGAGGGTAAAGCTTAAATGCGGCGGTAACACTATTACCGCAGCATTTAAGGGTCCACCCATTCACCAGTCTGGCCGCATTTACCAAGCTGGGGGTAAATGCATCAGAAAAATTCCCATTTTCGGGCTCAATTAGTGCAGCGCTATTAGCGTGCGCTAATTTGCACCAAACATTCCCCATTAGGTCCAATTAACCCAATGCTGAATTACAGTTACCGCCAAAGACTTGATCCAGCGCTAATAGCTCTGGACCAGTTGGCGGTAACTCTATTAGCGCGGGCGGTAACACCAGCAGTAATACCGCTGGGTTACCGCCCAACTCACGATGAGGCCCATACTCTTATTTCTCCAAACATATGAAGGAGGAAGGAAAGCTCAGGGGCAACACGTTTGTCTTGGAAGCAAGACAACACAGCACAACACAGGTTCGGCTCCCGCCCCTAGAAACCACTCGTTGGTATTAAGCATGTTATAAATGAACAAATATAATTATGCAGAAACAAATTGCAAGCCCTGTACTGTAGGTCACATCTTCTTTGGTGCATGTCATTTTGCATTTCCTGTATTTGTATTATTGGGGCAGAGAGGAAGAAGAGCGTTCCCTCTGCTAGCCAGACATGCTAAATTAAGCTGCTGTCAAGCTTTAGTGCTGTACATGAAGGCAGCAGCCACTCTGTGCCTGCAGGCACAATGCCTTATTCTTACAGTCTTCATCATGTGTGCCTCTTTTACATAGTTGTCCTTGTCTGGGAATTCTCATCCTGTGAGATGCTTCATCATGGTCGATTGTCCCTGAAATTGTCCTCTGGTCTGACATACTGCGAGATGTACCAAGCAGTGTGCTCTTTACTCCTGTACTTTTTGAGTTATAAATACTCAAGAGGCTGTCATGTCATTGGGGATAAGTGAGCAAACAAAGCAGCTGTCCATTGATCTCTCTCTCCCCACCTTCTCTATTGACCTATACGATGAGTTTCGTTCAATATTTATGCAATTATCAACATATCTTCTCATGTAATACTCATCATCTGCAATACTTCTCCCAGCCCTTTCTGCCTCCACAACTGGGCGGAATACCATTTCCTGCTCTGACTGGAAATCTACTTGTTTTTTAACTTCTTCACTAACATTATGCCATAGGGACGCATTTATTTTATGATCAGTCAAATGCAGTGTGAGATAAAACAAGAAATAAAATCAACAAAAGAGAAAGGAAAACAAAAGGACCGCAATAGCCATAATGTCTGTCATATGTAGATGTGTCCTGCGGTGTATTGATTGGGGTATTATGAAGATATCAGGAACATAAGGATATGAAAGCATTCGTACAGTTTGCGTAGTAGATTATTATTTTTCAATGGTGTGTGATGCGAGCTGTATATACCTTTTTCAAAACAGTTTACAACCACAAATAATGACAATAATACAATATTCGATTGGTGATTGTCAAACCATTTCCACTATTATGCAGTTCATTGAAAAATATAAAAATAGGGATGATAAAAACATAATAATATAAAGATGTTGAATATAAAAATAGTCCCAATAAAAATGTAAAGACAGAAAATTTGAAAAAATAGTCTCTTATAGATTTATGCTCTTGTGAAAAATAGTATAAAAAATGACCCAATAAAAACGTAAAGATCGAAAAGTCGAAAAAATAGTCTGTAATAGATGTATGTTCTTCTGAAAAATAGTATAATGCTGTGCTGGTGAGGTATTCAAAAAGTCCTCAGCATCATCTCCTTGCTTACTGTTCCAGTGATATTTCAGCGTCAGTGTTCCTTAAGTGGTGCAATGTGATTTATATCTTCTTTATTCTCAAGTTCCTTATTACTTTTATCTTTTTTCTCAGCTTGCACTTGAGCTCGTGTCCTGGGTCTGGATTACTTCGCTTCTCCCTCGGGATCATGGTAGTTGGGCAGGGAGGCAGCACTCTTGCATCATTTTAAGTTGGCTATGTTGACCCACAGAAAAAAGTTGACAACTGCAGTCGTTTGCAATTTGATTTCATTTTTTCTGTGCATTTAACGATACCTCCCTCCTTTACTTTCCTGTCAAGAAATGAAAGAGAGAGGTATTTAATCAGGTACATCAAATAGTCATGCAACTCATTTACAAACACAGTCGCGGTGCCTTGGGCATCTGTTTGCACGCGCATGGGCGAGGTAATGGGCACATGCATCCTGCGTCCTGTCACCAACTCATAAGCAGTCTGAGCCTTGCTGATTGCAAAGGGCAATAGAGCCAGTGGTAGGCAATACATCCAGTCCTTACGTAGTGTGTCATGCATTCCTGCTAATCTTGCTAACCCGTGATGCCCGAGAGTTTTGTGCGCTTTATGAATGTAAAATAAATAAATAAATCTCCACGACCTTCCCTGAGATTTCTTCACTATGTATACAGCAGTGTTGCAAGGAGATTCTTATGACACTATTACTCCCTGCTTAATGAGCAAATGTATTGTTTCATAAAACACCCTCATCTGCTTCTTTGGACATTGGATACTGTTTTACTCAAGGTAAAATTGCCCCTTTCTTTAGTTTTATTTTTACTGCTCCAATTCCTTTTAACAAACCCCCATCATATGGAATGGTCATCCATAGTATGCCGGGTATCCTTGCCAAATCTTCTTCCATAAATAATGGTACCTTTCTAGCTAGCACTATTTGTTGTGACACCTCTGTATACTCTATTCTCAATTGACATGGTATATGTGAACGCAAGATAGCACATGGGCAATGTGCTGGTCTTGGAAGCATGAGCAGGCAGAGCAACAGAGGTTTGAATCCCTGATCCACGCTTAGAAACCAAACTCAGGTATTACGCGCATTATAAAAAAAGCAATTAAATAAAGATAAATATTTATCTCAAACAATAACTCATCATCAGAGTCACTGTAGTCAAACAACTATCTTGGTCAACTGGGTCAGTCTGTGTGATGCGTCAAGTGCAGAAACTCACCTTTCCTCATCTGTGTAAAATTACTCTATCCACCCTCACTACAGCCATCTCTAGCTCAATTTTAACCAGTTCTCCTCAGGTACATTGGTAGGTATCTGTGTTTGGAAGAAGAAGTATTTGGGTAGTCTCAATAACTGTCCCTGAAGCCATGCTAACATCACTTGTACTCCATAGAAAAATACTTCAGTACTCACCTGTGTACTTTCTGCCCATAAAATGCTTGTATGTATTCCTTTGCTGTCTGGAAATATATGCCTGGTGTAGAGCATATTATGCCTTCCTCTGTGAATTATATTGACATATTAAGTTTGGTCATAACATCTCTTCCCAATATGTAAACAGGTGTCTTCCTGGAATACAGGAATGGGATAGCTACCGTCTGATCTCCTACTGTCACAGGCAAACTATCAGTGAAAAGAACAATATATGTAGCCCCAGAAAAGCCTTGAGTGTCCATGAATATTCGTGAGATCGGAAATCTGCCCTCTCTGACACAGGACTTTGTTGCCCCAGTGTCAACTAAGAAGGAAAGAGTCTGGTCGTCTATAGATACCTCCACCCGCAGTTTCTGTTCAGGGTCTGTGGTTACTGATAGGATAGGGCATATAAAGCTATTCTTTGGGCTGTCCTATTGGGGATACAGGTTCAGTCCTGTCACTGTAAAAGGGTTCCCGCCAACAGCTGTCACTCCTGCTATCCATGGTGTCTGTGGCAGAATATTGGTATCCCACTGTGTCACTGCTTGTTGTGATTGCACTGCACTCTGTGGTTGCTGTGCCAATGTCTGCTGTGGTTGTTGGGGAACTATCTGTGGCTCTTGGGGTCACTGCACCAGCTGTGCTTGTGTCTGATCTGGTGAATATTGTGTGTAGTCATAGTACTCATAGTTTTGCTGTGGTGCACCATATGGTGCTGGATATTTCATACCCCTTCTTGGCCCATACTGTAATGCACCTTGCTGTGCTGCATTGCTCCTCTACTTCTGCACACTTGTGAAATGTGTCCTACTTTACCACATGTCCAACATACTGCTCCAGTGCCCCCAGGTTCTCCGAAGCGAGACTGCCCCCCACCAAACCCCAATCCTCTTCCTCTGTGAACAAATCCTCTTCCTCTAGCTCCCTGTCCATTATTCCTGTCTCCTGTATTTATCTCCTTCTACCGCCATTTTGTATAATTTCTTCTGCACCAATGTTGCCTCTTCTTTTTGCCTTTCCTGTATTTTCCTTGGATCCTTTTCCTGCTTTAATCCACAGTGATGCACGACAGTTAATTGTATCTCTGGCCATTGTCTCACTTCAATCCCCACAATCTTTTGTAACGGTCTCTGTACTTCTTCAGTTAGGCCCTGACATAGAATATGATAAAACAATGGTATATTTTTCTCTTAATGATCTGTAGTGTCCAAACACCAATGTTCTTTAATGTCTTGAATATAGGCAGCAGGGCCCTCAGTAGGCCCCATCTTCCTAGTCATTATAGCGCTCATGGCAGATTGATCTGGAAATAGCACCCCCAGTGGCTTCCATACATTAGCTCTACAATTATCAAATGTTAGCCAAGGCATTAGGAGATATGAAATCTGCTTTTACAGGGGCGGACATAATCCTGGGGGGTGATCTAAACACACAATGCATTGACCTCCTAATAAATCAGAGAATATCTGTGGGGAAAAGAACTACCAAACATGGCCACCTGTGGGTAGAGTGGTTAAATGATTGGGGCTTGAAAATGTCAAATGGATGTCTTCCAGGTGACATCCCGGCCAATCCAACTAGGATTCAGGGCACGTTTGCCTCAATATTGGACTATCTGTTCCTATCTGGTGGTCTCTTCGAACAGAAAGTAAACCTAAACATAAAAGAGGGGGATGGTAGTGACCATCTTAGGTAGGAACTCTTTTTTCCAGAAATTTCAGCAGAAATTTCACCACGGATGTCTCAGAGGCTAACATCCCGGAAAGGTAAAGTTCGCCTAATGAAATATAGAAATATTTGCACCACCAGAAGTAGTGCAAAAAGTGAATTGCTCTCCCTCAGGCTTTATTAAATTTATTTGGCAAATATGTCCCCCGAAGCCAGGTGGGGGTGGGTCTAATCAAGTTCACCGGCACGTGTATGATTAAGAAACGATGGCTAAGAAAAAAGATCTCAATGGCATATTTTGGAGGTTCTAGGCAAGAGAGATGCTAAGGGGTTTTGGGACACCATGCATGAAATGGAGGTGGAAAAATACACAATTGTGCAATTTGGTACCTGCAGGTGATTGGATCAAATACCTGAAGTCAGTCTTTGGTCAACCAGTAAGAACAGTTTGTGACTATAATACTAAGGTGGATTGGCGGCACACCTCGGATATCGAAGACTTCATTAGGAAGGCGTCGTCCTCGAAAGCGGCAGGGCCTAACGGTCTGTCTTATCAAGTCTTGAAGGGAAATCCAGCTCTATGGGCAAAATTGCTTAACTGGCACTTTAGGGAAATCCTGACTCAGAAACAACTACCAACATCGTGGCACACTGCCACAGTTATCCCACTATTCAAGGGGGGCGATATGGAGGCGGCAAAAAAATATCGCCCCATCGCCTTGCTGGATATTGACAGCAAGATTTTTATGAAAATCCTGCTGGGGGAACTGGAAGCATGGAAAAAAAAAGTCAGAATGCTCTCAAAATGTCAAACTGGGTTCAGGAGGGAACTCTCAACGGCATTGAATGGCATAGTATTAAATCTTCTGAGTGAAAAAACTCAGGGTAAGGGTGGTGAACAACTCTATGGTGCCTGGGTAGATTTCTCAAGGGCCTTTGACCAAGTGGACAGGGGAAGGTTGTGGAGGAAATTAAAAGCAAAACGCATCCCAGAGGGGCTCCTGGCGATGCTCATCGAATTCCATAAGGGCAATGACATCAGGGTGAGATTAGATGCGGAGGGTCATCTGTCAGAACCCGTGAGAGTTAAATGGGGGGTCAGACAGGGCTGTCTCGGGGGCCACGCTATTTTTCAACCTGTATACCTCTGAATTGGGGGACTTTCTAGAATCTTTGGCGTTGGCCAGTCCTTCCCTAAATGGTAAGAAAATACACTGGCTGGCCTACGCCAATGATGTGGTAGTTTTAGACAAAACAGCCATTGGGCTGCAACATTTACTTACCGGTATTCACAATTATGCGGTTGAAAATGGGCTCTCCCCGAATCCTAATAAATCAAGGGTGTTGGTATTTAGGCAAAGGAATACAAACATTGTTTTCCCCAGGTGGTCAATGGGGGGGGGGCAATCACAAGGGTGGAGGATTTGGTTTACCTGGGATATAAAATCTATGCCACACCGGCATTATGCACGGCAGAGTGTAACCTTGAGACACAAATAAAACCCCTAGCAGTCCAGATGAAAAGAATTCTTTGGAAATACAACAAATGTTCATTCATACCTGTCCTGAAGTTTTACCAGGCCAAAGTCATCCCTGTTTTATTATATGGGCTAGAAGCTAAACCCACCTATGGAACACGTCCTGGTAAAAAATGCCAAGGTCTTGTTTGGAAACATGCCTTGGGTTTACCAATGAGTCTATCAATGGACAACATCAGATTTGAACTGGGCTTAAGATCATAAAAATCTCAAGCAGGGTGGAAACTGCTGATTTTGCACCACCGTATTACGACAACTCAAGACCAATCTTTATACACAGATATGAGAAAACATCTGGAGGCTGGTAATTCCCACCATTTGGACAGACTTGACTCGCTGGCGAAGGAATGGCAGGAGTGGGCGGACATAGACTCGAAATTGTTGGACGAAAATCTATTAAAGGCCAGAAAAAATGGGAGGAAATGGATTGGATTAAGACCCTTGAGAAAATAAGATCAGGGCCACACCCGAATCCCCTACAAAGATCGGAAAGAAAACTGGGCTTCCTCAGCAAATATCTAATAAAATTCCCATATTGGAGACTAAGGAATAAGATTTTTAGACTGAGATTGAACATATTACATACTGGGGAAATCCTGGCGAGAAGAGGTATGGGGGATTCATCAGTGAGTTTTGTCAGTCGTGTGCCAAGCCAGAAAATCAATCAAATATCTAATGATGGAGTGTGAGGGCACGAGAAATTCCAGGCATCAATTTTTCAGTAGGTTCATTTCTGATTTAACATACTGGGCACATGACCATTTCTGGGAAAGCCTGATCGATGGTCACTCCCATCAAAAGACGATAGTTGTTGTTAAGATGCTTGAGGACTGTAAGCTAAAATTGTAAAATCCTTTTAAAATATTATCTAAATTTTGTGTTAACTGGCTTGGATGCAAAATGCTTTGTTTGTTAACTGTATTCATGTTCTCGTTAAATGATGTATTTGATTTGAGATTTGTGAAAGGTTATATTTTTATAACCACATACAATAAAAAAAAATTATCAAATGTTGACCGGTCATATTTAGTGTTATGTTCTGTCACTGCAAAATAGCCTGCTCTAGCTTCCACACGTCCTCTGCCTGGTCACCCAATATGGATGAAAATAGGTTTTTCATGTCACCTATAGCTGATGCTATCCCAGCTGTCTCTCGCTCTAGCTTCTAGATCCACCGGCCCGCAAAGGTGATGCTGCACAAGTTCTCCTTTTCAATGTCTCAGCTACACGGTGTCGCTGGCATTCTGGCAAGTTTCATAAGAAATATGGTGATTTATGTTCTTCATTTATGGGCAGTATTGATGTGAGGGGTGGATACAGGCTTAAGTTTGGCTGCAGTAAATCTGTGATCTCTCCTATGCCTGGTCCTGTGGTATCCATTTGTTGGGCTTGTGCTGCCTCTTCTCCCCCCTCTTCATCACCAATGTCTACCCAATTTGCCTCTGCCACTTTCTTCACTGTCGTCATCCTCAAGTATGAGTTCAAAACTCATTCCCTTAACAGGCTCCATTACATATGTTCCACTCGTTATCTCTGGCAACACATCTCTGCCCCTAGTCTCTGGGGTTATTGTCCGACGCTCTTCTCCCCACATCTCTGGAATCACATTTCTGCTAATCGTTTGTCTAATCTCCTTCCTCAATTTTTTCAATTTCTTCCTTTTCTCTTGCCATTCTCCTGTTCTTCTCATTTGGCCTCTTTACATACTCCCCCTTTCTCCTACCTCCCTTTCCTTCTTTGTCCTTCCTGTTCCTCCACCTGCATCTTCTCTGATGCTTCTCTCCATACCCTCTCATTCTTCCGTTGTGCATTTTGCTCTATCTCTTCCTGTGTCTCCCTCCTGATTTCCTCCCTGGCGGCTTTCTTCATTTCTTCATACTCTACTACCTTCTCATAATTATTTTCTGTGCCTTTCCCATCAAGTGTGAACACTATTATTTCTCCTACCCATTTCTCTGGTTCCATCACAGTCTCTCCACTATCTCCATTACCTATGGGTACGCCCCTTGCCCAGTGACCATCTATCTGCATGCCTCTCACCCTCTGGAGCTCTTCCTTAGCTGCTCTGAGATGCCTTTCTAAGCTATGTAGCCTTCTATACTCTTCTCATCCCTTAACTGTGTCTCTGAGCTGCACCATGCTTCATTCTCCATTTGCACTAATGGGGCCTTTTCTTTTACCAATTTCACCCTTCTCCAACCATCATCACTTTCCTCATCGGGGGATTAATACCTGGGATTGCTATACCCTCCAGGTAATGCTTGTACCAGTTATATTCCTGGGATGGACGAGGCTGGTGTGCTCTCCTCATACGGAGGCGGTACTGTGAATTGTGTGTGGACGCCTGTCTCAGCTGGTGATGGCGGGACTGTTAGCTGTGTGCAAGCGCTTTCCTCAGAGGGATAAGGCGGCGGCGCTGTGGGCTGCTTGTGCTCCACCTGACACATATTGTGCATCCATTCCTTCTTAGGTCCCTCCGTTTCTTCCTCAAAGGCCTTTCGGAGTTCTAATGCACCTAGGCTGTTCTTGAGCTTCCTGCCCTTGTGTGTGTGGCATGTAAGTATGTGCACATGTGTTGGAGTACACTTTTACAATGAGTGCCCTCTTGTGGGCACGACAGGTAAACCTTCCCACCAGTCCCATTCACCCATTCAGCATGATACTTAATGATTTTGGCACTATATCTAGGGAATGCTTTGCATGGGTGCATTATTGGGGTATCTGACATGGTGACAACTTTTAAGCAGCACGCAGATTGGCACACAGAATAAACAATGCAAAATAGTGGTCAGCTGACCAATAATTAGAACAGAAATAGTCTTTGCAATTCTCTCACACTTTTCCCTTTCTCACACCTCATCCCCACTTCAAATATACACCATCTATAAAATCTGTTTTCATTGTCTAAGGCCATGCCCAATATCCAAATTCTACCTCTTTGTCACAACAACAAATTCCGCTCACAATCTAAATGTTCATACTTACCCATCAACCTCTACCAAACAATACTATCTGCTACTCTCACAACACATAAATAAAAAACAACTTCTACAGGACCTGTCTCACAACACAACAAAATGCCGGCAATCAATAAAAACACAATACAACACAATAATATACAGCTGTCTTCAGTTTATTTCTTTTGTCCTGGGGTATCCCTATCTCTCTGTCTCTTTAACTCTACCCTCAAAAGAAGGTGGCCCCTCGAGGCATACTGTGCAGTCTTCCAAGACCTTGTCTAGGGCTATCCTTAATCAACTTCAGTCTTAAATATCATATAATATATTTCCCACCCCTCAATTGTTACCATGCACATCGCATATTCACTTTTCTGTGGACCTTTGAGGGTCCGGGGGTATCCTCAATTTGCCAGCTCTTCCTGTTGCTTCCAGCGGGCGGTGGGATACCAGGCAGGGTTCCACTTCAAAACCGGCCCCTGCTGTCCTTCCTGTTAAATTGTGCACAAACAAAAAAGGAAATCTGCTCTCCAGACCAATCCGCTGTCCAAAACAGAGGGTGGCAGGGCCCCCCAACGTCCACAAACTCCAACCCTACTCTGCTACCAGATGATAACCAGAGGTCAAAAGCCAAATAGCCCTCTAACTGGTATTTGCCAAAAAAGAGACATTACAGAGTGATTGTGGTATGCCAAGTGCAAGGTAACCCAGTTTTAATTGCTATATAGAACTCAGTTCTCTGCTGTTCTGGTGCAATTTAAAATGGCAGTTGCTTGTCACGTTATTTTCCTCGGCGGGACACATGTGCTTGCTATCTACTGAGTACCTGGTGCATGCATGGCACATGATATCTCTACGTATGGGTAGCAGCAACCTTATCTGCCTATAGGCGTCTGCCATTCTTGTATAGTGAGTCCTTATCTTGGTACACGCCTTCCTTTCACCTAATCTAATCTATTTTAAAATACACTAATTGCGCAAGCTAATGCCTTATCTGTCCCCTACTTGAGTAGCGAAACTAACCATTCTTTGTGCCAGCAGCATATCCAGGAGAATTTAAAGTGCAGTTTCAAAGGTGTCCTTTCTTATCTTAGAATTTAGTTTAGGGGGGCTGAGCCTGATCATGCTCTGTAGTCAATAATTACCCCACTACACCCTTAACATTATTGACTAGGGAATTTTAAACTGGATTGACAATGTGGAAATTGCCACAGTCAGGTTTAATCGGATGGGCTGAAACATTAAACTGAACTGTGTTGCATTTAGTAATCTGACATCTGGTGGCAACATACTCTGATTGCATTTTATGATCTGATAGTTCCTGGTTGTATTTTTATTAATTAGCACAGCACACATTCTTTGTATTAAATTAAAAATCTACTTTAAATTGGTGTAACGTCTACTAGCATATGATTTATGACTGGAATTTTACCAAGCGTCGTTCGGTGCATGGTGTCACCAACTATTTGTGATGTGGCAAATATATATATATATATATATATCTAATATGCATTTAGAATGTCTGTGAGGTGCACAATATTCAGATTGAAGGGTGCATGATTTGTGGCAAAATATTCCTCTGTATTTTAATGACTTTGAAAATGTCATGCATTTCCTAACAGAACTGCCTCTGAGAAAAGAAACTGCAAACTCAACTGGGGCTTGACTTGAATATGCATGGAATAATTATAAAATGGCACTAGATTCATCTCAGGCAGAAATATCCAAACAATACATTAGTAAACATAAATCTTCAATCCAACTGTGCATGCAAACTAAATAAGACTCTATTTGACACACAGATCTCTTCAGAACACGTTTATTAGTGTTATCTTTGAGTCATCATTTACACTGATCCAGGTGATGCTCATATTAATGTCATATTATTATTGTATCCTAAGGTAAAATGAAGGTCAAAGCAAAGCCCAGTCAGTTGTCCCTCTGGTCCTTGGTTACTGTGATGAGTTGCCCATCTGCTCCATCTTCCTTCTGGTCTTTAGCTCCCTGGTGAGTCGCCGCAAAAACAAATATAAGCCAAACTCTTTCGTTTTGTGTGTGCTGTTGCTGCATAAAGAGCACTTTGGAAGATCCACATGGTGGCATGATGTATCCATACAATCAAATCCAGCACTGATTGGGGAAAGACATGGTGAAAGGAATCATGTGAAAACCATTCTACTACATGCCATACCTGACAACACATCTTGACACACAACTCCTCCACCAAAACAACACAGTTGGAATGTACGCCAACAGAAGGTGCATTAAATGTCCCTGAATGCCACAACAACCTAATTCCCCTCCGCAGACAGAAAAGGGCCCAAGAACACCTTTGGAGAAAATAAAAACTCCCAGGCACACAAATCGACCTTCCTCTCCACTGCTAAGATCTACAAAGCTGCTATTATAACCACCCAATTCAGCATCTACAACACAAGGATCATCAAAGCTAGTTCCAATACTAGAGAACTCTTCAAAATCTTTAAAGAAGTTGAATCCCCAGCACCTGACATCACCAGCTTCTCGAAAGACAACGCCTGGTGCTCCCTGGTCCAATCTGCCCTGGCTGACAAAACCCATAAACTCAGAAACAAAACTATCCTCAAAAAATCCTTACACTCAGCAAAGGATGTGTCTCCTCTCCACATAGCGGATCACCCCATTACCACCGCACCCGCTTTCCACTTTTCCCCCGTCCTAACCATTATCCAGTGGCTAAAACCTTCCAACTGCAAAGGAGATATATGCCCCTGCCACCTCATCAAGATGTGTGCAGACCCCCTCATACCTATCATTACCAAATTCATCAATGCCTCTTTCGCCTTCTGCTTGGTCCCTAGAACCATTAAAGAAGCCTTAGTCACATCCCTACTTAAAAAAAAAAGAAACATCTCTTGACGCCACCCTCCCTACCAACAATTGCCCTGTCACAACTGTACCTTACCTTTTTAAAATCCTAACTGCCTACACCCAACTCCATACTCATTCACAGACCCACAATCTTCTTGGCTCAGTCCAATCTGGCTTCAGACCGAGACACAGTACTTAGGCCGCCCTCTTTGACCTGAAGATCCAGCTTCACAGTACATGTGGCACAGGAGAAATCACTATCCTCCTGCTACTTGACCTCTCTGTGGCTTTTGATCTTGTTGACCATGACATCTTATGTCACCACCTTACCTCCAAATTCAACCTCTGCAAAGACACTGCTAGTTGGGTCAACTCCTATTTGAGAGAGTGCTC
Organism: Ambystoma mexicanum; assembly: GCF_040938575.1. Taxonomy (NCBI): domain Eukaryota; kingdom Metazoa; phylum Chordata; class Amphibia; order Caudata; family Ambystomatidae; genus Ambystoma; species Ambystoma mexicanum. The sequence continues at coordinate 261,672,948 of NC_090921.1, read as the reverse complement.
TTTCAGGATTTCCGCTGGATGTGAGGCAGCAGACCCTATCGGGGTCTCATATGGGGTCACACACGGCTCATGTCTGTCACCCAGCTGTACAATATGTACACCAAGCCCCTTTACGATCATCTCGACAACCTTGAAATCCCCCGTGCAAACTTTGCTGATGATACCCAATGACTACTGAAACTCACTGGCAACCACATCCCAGACTCTGCTAATATCACTCAGGTCTATAACATCATCCACGCCTCAATGCCTCATCACCAGCTCTGCTTGAGTGATACAAAACAGAGCTCCTTTTCATAGGCTCCATGCACCAACTCAAACATTTGGACCCAGCATTCACCTCCGTCTCCATCGATGACAACATCACCCCATATTCAGCCATGTGAAAACTCTAGGTGGCTACCTAGACTTTGAACTATCCAGGCAAAAACATAAGCCCCTTGCATCATCAGCAGCTTATTCCAGTAAGCAGCAGAAAATGTCTGTCCTCTGACAACTTCCTCACTCTAGTCAGAGCTATCATCGGCAGTAAACTGGATTACTGTATGTCATCCTCTCTGGAACCTCAACCAGAAACCTAACCAAGCTCCAACTTCTCCAAAACAACGCCCTCAGGATGGCTTGGGGATGAAACAAATGGGCCATACCTCTCAAATGAGGTGCGAGGCTCACTGGCTGTCCATCAGAGCTCATATTGAATTTAAAATCATATCAATTGCACACCAATGCATGCACAACGCTGCACCCACCAACATTAACCAGAGCATCTCCAAAGATGCCAAACCACACAGCCTTAATTACTTCAGAACCTTATCTCTAGGAACACCTAGATTCATCAAAAAAAGCAGGCAGAGCAAGCTTTATTATTATAGCTTCTACTCTCTGGAACTCCCTGCCTCCATGTATCCAAGATGAGCCCTCATATCTTATATTCGGGAAAAAATTGAAAACTGTACTGTTCACCAAATATGCCCAATACTTGTGCTACCACCGCATGACTGTATTGCCTGTACTGCACCACTGTATTGCCTGAACTGTAATATGAACTAGCACAGTGACACTCAGTGCTGCCAACAAATTAATTAAATAAATAAATAACCCCCCACAGATACAACAACTTTCCTCTCCATTCTGCTTAACCACTGCTCTGACAGACACTACATGGGGTTTAGGGCCATTATTGGTCCAAAACCCTGCCTGAGGCCTTCTCTTTCCTCAAGCCTACCTAGGCTTGGGGTAGTAGGACCTTACCAGTGAAGCACGCCCCCAAAAGTGGGGTTAATATCTATTTATATCCACCCGCAACTATCAATTTCACATAAGAACCCTTCCTTATGCATTCTTTATGCCATATTCATGTTTTTTAATTATTATTTTGTATTATATGGTTAATACAATCAACATTTAATAAACAGTGCCCACGAATATCATGTGATTTTAAAACAATAGAAAAGAACATCAAGTGATTTTTTTTTTTAAATCTGAATCATTAAAAAGGAATTTATAAAATGCATAGGTTTCCCCCTCTCTATTTAACCTTGTCCATTAAAAGGCAATACATTTCATTTGGAAATGGTTACAGCATAAAAGTGAGTCTTAAGACATCTATAGGAAAAAAAACTGAAAAATTCAAATGTTACAAAAATATGTTAATTTATCTAATTTCATCAGATTGTATATTCAGTGATTTGATAAAGCCAACAAATGCAATGACACAAGAAGTTGTCTGCCCAGCCAAACATAGGTTCAAAAAAGGTTCACTTCTGACAGCGTACAGGGTAGATAAATATTTCCTAAAGAACAGCGTTCAATGTTGTTCCATAGTTGAACATTCCATTACCAAGTGCCTTAAAGATTCAACTGTGTCTGGTGTGAGACAGAAGCAACAAATGAATTGTTCGTAAGAGATAATACGATATCAAAAAAGGATTTGTTTGGTGAGTAAATTGCAAAAAGATAGAGCTGGTGCACACATGTTTCAATGAGGGCTAGGAGTGCAACCAATTTATGGTGTAAGCCAATAATAGTAACGTAATGATGTTTTAACTTTCGCTGGGAAATGTATAAGGTCTTCTGAGGTAGAACTAATATTATGAAGTAGGATAGTTAATCTACTGCTGATTTAACAGACCCAGGCACATCTGTCGATTTGCAGAATATTGTTAAAGTTTTCGAAAAGTGAATCTTTAATGGGACATAGTATCTTTCGATAAAGTGAGAGGAGTTTTGAATCGGCTCTTGTCTGTTAGGATATAATTCCAAGTTCATGTCGTATAGCTGAATTTGGTAGTCAAAGTGTTTTTCGGCAAAACTAATCCTCAAAAACATGAAGTCAATGTATCACTGTCACAGGATAGGTCTCTATGCCATTTCCCCTCATAGAAAGGTATTGGCAGTTTAAGGGAATATTTACAGTACCTACAGTCAACTTTAAGTAGTTATGAAGACAAGGTATAAACACAATCTTTAAACAGGGCTCAAGTCGAGGGTACATGCGGGGGGAGAGACTACACACACTCTTTGAGAGGGTGACTCAGCCCCCCCCAGCTAAAAGAGAAAAATTGGATGTTCTCTTTGAATTTATCAATTAAAGCCACAGCAGTCGTCAGGTTTGTAGACGGAACACTTCACCACTGCACTATATAACCAGATAAAAAATAACACAACTAAAGGTGAAATATCCCATTTCGGTACTGCAGGTCCCAGGGAAAGCATTTGTATTGGTTCTTGGAGTTTAAAACATGCACACCTTTGAACATTTTCAAAAACACTATTAGAAGAAAATATCCTGTCTTAGTTTTGTGTGTGTGTTGATTTCATGAAAGGCAAATGCTATTCGTTCTGTGCTACCTGGGTGGTTATGGAAAGCCAATTTAATGGAATGTGCATATTTCACCTTCATATGCTATTTTCTGGCAACGTCACATCCCATTGCGTTTGTTAATGGGTCCCCCTACTTTAATTTCTAGGAATTGACCCCTGTCTTTAAACCATTGTTTCAGGTTTCCTATACATGGTTCAGAATAAATTATAAACCCTAAGTAAGTCAGGGAGGATGCTGTCTTAAGTCTTACGTTTCGTGTCCTGAATCCTCCAAGAGTACAAACTCTTACTTTTAAGTTTGGAGACTTGTAATACCTTTGTCTTATCAGGATTGACTTTTAGAGAGTAGGCCTCAACTAAACTAACAAATAATCCGGCGCTGTAGACCCACTGCAGCAAAGTCAAAAAGTAGGTAATCATCAAAATATGCTAAAGAATGTGGTCTGTTTGTACAGTTCTACAATGAGCCCGAGAAGACCATGAGGGATGGCCCAGTTCTGAAGTTTAAGCCATGCCTTGTATCGATCAACTGCATCAAATGCCGAGCTTAAATCGAGAGAGGCAACAACAATTAATTCACATTTCCCTCCCAAGCCAATTGTTTTAGTGAGTTACCCATCATACCATTAAGTGAAGTTCCCAAGTGACAATTGGATCGCGTTTGCCATTTGCCCAAGATTTCAAATTCAGATATCCAAGATTCTAGGTGGGAGAGAAAAACTGATACACATACTTTGCCTTCTACATCTTAGATAGTGATTGGGTGGTAATTTAGCGGGCAGGACCTATCTCCTCTTTTGTAAATTGGAATGACATAGGCAGATGACCACATGGGAGGAAATCTGCCAGTGATTGCAATATTCTGAAAAAGTGCTGTCAGAACTTTAGCCCATGTGGAAGGATCAATCTTAAATAAGAGATTGAACAGCCCACTAGGACCAGGTCTCGTGAGTGTGTTTAGGAGAAAAAATTGTCCAAACCTGTTCATTGACAGCATTCATTTGTGTGACAGATTGTGAAGGGTCCAAATTGTTAATCAGTTTCCAAAAGGCCCTTGCGTTCTTATTTTTTGGGCAATTTATCATGGACTCGGAGTATATTTGCAGTCTTTTGGCTCTGGTATTACGGATCCAGTTTTTATAGGATTGACGAAGCTCCCTAATAAGCTTGAAAGCATCATTCACGTAGAGTCCCCAGTATGATTTAATATCTCTGATGCGTTTTCTTAATATTCTCCTTTTCATGACTAGTTGTAAATGGCACGCAGTGTTGCCCAAATTGGAGCGCTTCGCGAGTTTATCATACTCAGATGAATCACCTGAGGTAACCATAAGATTGTTTACAATGGCACTAAACTGATCAAAGTAACATAATCACGTTGCCATACTCCTGAGGCATTACTCAGGAGGCGTGAGAGATGGTTATTAACGTGATTTATCAAGCCAATGTTCCATATGATTCTGCGCAAAGGTGCCGAACAATTGTATGTCGAAAGCAATTTCTAACATGGCGTGATCACTCAAGGTGTTAGGAGTAACTGAGAAGCTAGTGCATCTAGAATGGAGCCAGGGTCTGGCAAAGATATGGTCTAGTGTGGATATATGGTAGCCATGTTCCCAAGTATAAGCTATGGCAGAGGAGGGGTTAAAAAACATTCATTAATTCCAACCCAAATCCATTCAGACATGTCAATCACTGCCTCCCATTACCCTTTTTGGTCGAGGACCGTGTGCCCCTCCCCCATCATCGCCCAGGCACTCGGGATCAATACAATTAGAGTTAAAGTCACCAACACTTAATAGCTGACCACTTGGAAACATCTGAAACCAGTCCGGTAAATACATCGTTAACAAACAAAGAAAGTAATCGAGATTTTTCAATGTGTGGTGCCAGTAAATTGCGTAATCAGACAGTTCATCAACAGTTCCCCATTGTGTTGTATATGAGTTGCAAGAATTCCAGGGCATACTTCGTATGGCCCAAGTATTGATATGTTTCAGGATGAAAAAATGCCCGTTATTAGGCCACCAAAAGGACGACCTAAAGGACCTTGCTTGGCAGGTTGGCAGGAAAGAAAATAACCATCCATTGCTGGAGAGTCTTCCAGCCATGTCTCCTCTAGGTCAAAAATGGTTGAGGTTTGTAATTTGCATCTCAGTTCAACGTTAGTGCACACGTGTCCATTGTCTCTCGTGTTCCGTGACAATACTGTAAGTTTACTAGTTTTATCATTAGTGGCAGAATTTAACTGATCCTGTGACGCTTTTATTAGCCACAACCAATTATTTGTCTACTCAGGAGTTAGGATCATATTTTTAAGACATTGGATTTCAGCAGTTGGAATAGATTGTTTTCCACTGTCACATAATTGGACAGCTTTGGCACAAGGCCATGTGTAGTGGGAGTTGTCAAAACCCAATACTCTGAAGTTTTCCCTTTCTGTCATAATGTATTGAATTTTGAGTTTAAATAAACAAGAGAGCAAGTGGCTCAGGAGGGATTAGTGAAGTCTACTCTTTGTATGCCATGGGAGGAGATATGGGATAGATTTGGTATGGCCGAGAGCAGCTGTAATATGGTCGTTCTTCCCAAGATCACCAAAGTATTTTCAGGCAACAAACCTGCAAATACAATTGCATATGGGTGATGTTGTGGGTGGTTCTGTTCTTTATCCATATGGGCCACATGGGCCAGATGAGGTACGTGCAGATTTTGTGTTTGTTGTTCGCGCTGCAAAATTGCTCTTGGGCCTACCGTTATGCACTTAGCGGAGTTGTATATATGATGTACTCCTTCATTATGAATGGTCTCCATGGGCATTATAGAAGTCAATGTTGCCGGTCATTGTAATATATTTCGGTGTGAATTATGAGTTAGACGATTCTTCTGCTCATGTCATAATATTTTGCGACATGGGTGTCCCCATTCCGGTTAAGGATGAGCATCTGGGAATATTCGACCCCTGTAATAGAGAGACGAGTTCCTGATGACTCACTAAATTGTTATTCAACTATTTACTCAGACACCTACTGACATACTACATCGTTTTCTCAGTGTACCAATTTATTCAAATAAAATAGTCACCCAAGACTAGTTTTTAGGTCCTGAGTTTTTAAAAAAACGAATTTAAAAAAGCGATTTTGAAAGACTGCTCTGTGACCGCACAGAGCGGTCTTTCTAAATCGACATACATGCCGGGAACCGGAAAGCGATGTCGAGGGAGAATGAGTGTTTGCGTGTTCGTGTTTGTGTGTGTGCTGCGTGGTCGTGTGTGTGTGTTCGTGTGTGTGTTGTGTGTTTGTGTGGGAGTCTTGGGTGAGAAGGGAGGTGGTAGGGGCTGAAGGAGGTGGGTTCGGGGGTGATGCCCCCTGGTCAGGAGAAATCCTGCAAGATGGGTCGGGGGTGGTGGTGGACACAAGCACCTAGGATGCTTGCATGTTTGTATGTAACATTCTGCACTATGATAGGGCTCCACTAGGAAGGACTCAGCCACCCCCGTGTAGTTCTCTGGAATTACATTTCCTGATTACAAGCCCCATTGCCTCCTTGCTGGACTGAGTGGGTAACTCAATAGCAGTGAATAAAGAGTCCCTGCAATTCATGGGTTGGCTGGCTTAGGTTGGCTTAGGTTTAATAACAGGGTAGGGTTACAGTCCTGCTTCAGAGACCGACCTAGGAAGTTAAACGGGCATGCATATGAGGTGGCATGTTATCCCTTAATTGCCTGCATCAAACAATTTCCAAAGGATCTATCAGATCTGGGCCCACTTTAGTAAGTTGGAGAATAATGGCAAATCTATATTTTCCTGGTGGCAGGATCTACACATTTCACTTTCGGAAAGATTATGGATTTCTGGAATCAAATTAATTCTAATTTGATTCTTGAATATAGTTTGTTTAAAATCTTTAACTCAGCCTCACAGAGGCATCCAGCCATTGGTCATTGTGGTTAGGATAGAGCCACTGGCCGGATGGGGCATTTTCTACATCCCCATTGATGCACTTCCCTTGCAAGGTTTCCTTCTTGGGAGGGAAGGGGGCTTGAGCCATCAGGGAGCTGCGGCTAGGAGCCGGGGGGATTCTGCACTTGATAGAAGCTGTACTATGAAGGAAAGTGAAATGGGTGTCAATGGTCCCGTCGCGTTCTCTGTGTTCGTCTGACCTAAGGCCCGTTCACATATTGGAGCATGCAAAGGCATCGGCTGGAGTAAGGGGTGGGTCGCAGAGGTGGTGGGAGAATTGTCAGCATCAAACACTACATGCAGAACCCCTCTTCCATTTCAATAATGGCCTCGGATGGAGGGGCGGGACGCACGTGGCACCGGCCGCAACGAGGAACAGGTAAGTGGGAGGGAGGTGGGTGGAAAGATGGCGGATGTGTGTGAGAAGCATTTAATTTTTAAAGTGCAGACCTAGCTTGAGAGCAGCAGAGCAGTGTACAGGGTATGGATAGCCAGCGTTTCGGCTCGCATCTTTTAACAGTAATACAATACTGTGAGTTGCGGTCTGTTCAACCTTTGCTACTGGTCTTTGGGCAGGGTGTGTTGAAAAGCCATGTTTTGAGAGAATCGGAGGGGCATTCTGAGCCGATACCGTGATAGAGTTCCAGTGGGTGGGTGTGTGAAAAGAGAACGATTGTTTGCAAGTCCTCTCTCTGCGGTCGAGCTGTGATTTGAGATGGTTGTATCGATTTCCTGCATGTTGAATGTGGGCCACCAGATATTTAGAGCTTAGCCACCAGGTACGCTGACTTGCTATGCGTGAATGCCTTGCATATAATACATGACGCTTTGCGCGTTATCTTGGCCGGTGGATGAAGCCAGGGTAGTTCGCCTAGGATGCGGGTGATTTGGTCACATTTCTGTGTACCTGTAATAAGGCGTGCTGCAGCTTGGTAGACTGCTTTTAGGGGTGCCCAGTGAGCCATCGGGAGCCACATCAGGAGGGTCTTTTCCCCATCAAAACCACAAAGAGCTGAAGTCTTCCGGCCAGATGTAGGGTTTAATTTTGTATAGGGTGAAGATTTGGAGCCAGGTCGTTTGAGCCATCTTGGCTATGTGTTAATTGACAGACAGGCTGCTGTGGATGGTGAAGCCTAAGGATTTTGCTGAGTCTGAGAGTTGCAGATCACATCTTTCTGGGTGCATATCATTGAGCTATTGTTGGACGAGTTGTTGTTTAGCGGGTGGAACCGATGAGAACAAATTTGTCTGTGAAGGGGTTAAGTTGGAGGGGGAATGTCGACATCCAGGAGTGGAATCATCCGCAAATTGGTGCATGGTTATATTGAGATCTTTGAGGTGGGGGCCCAGAGGCTCCATGTAAAGGTTAAAGATGATTGGCGAGAGGATGGGCCTTGGAGGACTTTGCAGGAGACTGGGAGTCAGTTAGAACACACTGGAGCTCATTACAAGTTCCCTGTCCGGAACAAATGCCTGTACAATTTCTGGTAATTCTGGCACCAGCATTTTTACTAGACCGGGGAAACACAATTTTGCCAGTGGGGGGCAGGGATCTACCTCCAGGACTGCACCTGTCAGTAGATCAGGCCACCGCCAGCAAAGAAAGAGCTGAAATTACTGACACTGGTACTACCAGTGCCGGTAATTGCGGCAAACCCTCTCCATGGAGTCCTGTTGAACTGCATGAAAATGGGAGTAACCATCATTCTCGCCGCCAGTAATATCCAGGTAATATCAGGATATCAGGTGGCGGGAATGCTAACTCTATTTTGGTGGCATCCTGCCACAATTACTGGCGGGATACCTCCAAACTCAGAATGAAGGCCAATGTATTCATCTGTACGCCCTGGTGGCTTCACGAGAGATAGGAGGAAAACCAGTTCCGGACAGTGCCAGTGAATCACATTCTGTCAGCCACAACGGAGAGGAGGATATGGTGGTCCATGGTGTCAAATTCAGCCGACAGGTCAAGGCACAGATGTCATTTAGGATTCCCCCTTCCTCGCCGCCATGCAAATGTGACAGCATTTATGCCAGTATGGCATTTTCTTGCTGACATGAGCGCCTGCTTTTTACACCAGCAAAAAGCAGGTGGCTACCATAGGAATCCATTGTAAACGCTGCCCGCCATGCATAAATGTCAGGTGGCGTTTGCTCAATTTACACTGCAGAGTGCAAAAGGGAGGCTTGAGTGCGCTTGCACCACCATTTTATGACTCACTTTTGAACTCTAAGTGCAAACAGAACAGGTCCCCATTCGATGTTGAAGTTTGGTCCAGCCTATTTCACTGCAGAGGGAACAGAGGATGTCTGCATGGGGCAGAAGGTCAATCACCAACCATAGCGCCCCAGCAGTTTTGTTTTTTTTGGCATTTATAAAGTGCTCACACAGCCCGGGGGCATCAAGGTGCTGTTACAGGAATATGGGCCTCATTATGACTTTGGAGGTAGCCATGGCGCTATTGGTGCTCTGGCTGCCTCCAAAATCGTGTCTGGGTTCCCTGAATGGGGAATTACTGGGCCATTCCGAGTTTGGAAGGCCCGGTAATTCCTCCTTCAGGGAACCCGGGCCCAGACCTTCCCCATTCCCATTGAGCCCCCATAGGGCTCAATGGGAATGGGTGCGGGAGCTAACAACGTGCCTATTACGACCGGCCCGTTGTTAGCTCCCTGGTTCCCTCGCGGCACCCACTCTAGACGTCTGGTAAAAGCAGACGTCCACATCGGGTTCCGCGAGGGAACCTTGTAATAGTGCGGAATGCGTTTAACGGCGCCGGCACCCTTTAACGCATTCCGCACAGGTCATAATGAGGCCCTATGTCTTAGTTGCGTATTCAATACCCAGAGGTTTCTAAGTACGGACCCGGGGATCAAACCTGTGTAGTTTCGTTTTGTCTTGTTTCCAAGGCGAGCACGTTGCCGCTGAGCTATCCTACCAGGACAACAGTGTCCACTGCATCACTTGCTGTCCGCAGAGCTCGAGCCTAGACCCTGAAAGCACCCCTGACATGGCCCCCCCCCAAGCAGGTGACATGTAAGCGCCCATCAAAGCAGACAAAGGTCGCAATACTCCTGAACGTAGTATTTTCCTTCATAACAGGCTGAACTTTACCCCTGCTCGAATCAGCATGAGACGTGTAATGTTACTGTTAAAGGATATTTGTCCCGCGCACTGTAATGCTTTACACGTCTCACTCTTATAAAATAGTTCAACTACCCAAAACTAGCATGACCCTTAGTTGGAGGAATAATAAGGTCAAACAGTCATGAAACATGCCTTAAAACACAAACGTAACCATCATTAACGAAGGCCTGCTCCCTCAAACACCGGAAGGGAACTCGCGTTCAAAAGCACCCGGAACTCTCGTCGGCATGACCTCTCGGCAGCGGGGCCGCGCCGACGGAGAAACATATTTTTAAAAGATATTTGTCAGCACGCAAGGCAGCTGCAAGTGTGAAATGCGGCATTCCGTCTAATGGATTTTAACAGCGAGTTATTTAAAGCCAATGTCCAGCCTGGGAGGCGGTGAAAGCTCTTCCTGAGTATCTGCTGAACCTTGCTCCAGATCCAAACCCGGGGGTGGGGCGGACGGGGGGCGGGAGAGAGTGTTCCTAGAGGGGTGGGAGAAGTCGTGCAAATAGGCAAACATGTCGAGGGGTTGGTGGAGGGGCTAACAGCAGAGCCTGTGGGCGTGAGGGCAAAGTTATTTCTGTGGGGGGATCTAACTTCTTTACACATTCTAATGAGATGAGTCTAGTGCAGCTTCAACGGAACAAGCAGTAGTCTAAGTGTAAAATAAAAAAATAAAAAATTGGGGCTGGATGCACCTTCTGCCCTGCCGTCTTTTCTGCTCCTTCCACTCCCCCATACTCACCGTCACCCCAATTCAAACCCCCTACCTGTGTCCTTCCTTAACTCCAGAGCACAACTCTGGGCCTGATCAAATGCAGCTGTAACGGTGTCATCGCCACATTTAAGGTCTGCCCAATCTCCAGTCTGGCATGTGTACCCCCAGCTCAGACCTGGAGGTAAACACGCTGGAAAAATGCAATTCGCACGGCACAATTACCACTGGCGGTATTACCGCACGGTAATTGCACCGAAAATTATCAAATGGGGAATGGGGAGTAACAGTTACCGCCCAATCCGTGATCCGAGGATAATACCGCCGGACAGGTGGAAGCTAACGCAAATAAAGTTGGGTGGTATCGCAGCCAGGATACTGCCCAACTCGTGATGAGGCCTCTGTGTTTTACAACAGTTCTGGCAAGACTGAAGAAACCTCAGTTGGGCCTGAGCACGAGTTGGGCGATAGTCCTTAAATGCAGTGGCAACGGTTTTACCGCCACATTTAAAGGGCCCCCAATCCCAAGCTCAAAGCTGGGAGTAAACACGCCCTCAAAAATGCCCATTACGCCAACGGTATTACCACACGATAATTGTGCCGAAAATTCCCCTATGGGGCAATGGGGACTAACACCGCCTAAACCATGATCCAGCGGTAATACCGCCAGATTGGTGGACGCTAACACTAATAAAGTTGGGCAGTATCCCAGCCGGAATACCACCGAACTCGTGATCAGGCCTGAAAGAATATGCATTTAAATGACAACCATTGGTGTGTTATTGTCCCACACTGCTTTATGCAGCTTTCCCTTGCAATCACCCATTTGCACCCCTTAAAGGACATGCCCAGAACTATAGACACACAAAGCCCGCCCTTTACCTGCAAACACCGCTGCACATACATCAATTTGCAGATTACTGCCGAGCTTGGCTTTTTGACTGCTGTGAATGGGCTTCATGTCCCAAGCGGTCTATTGAGATAAACAGAGGCAACTCAGCACATGCGAGATAGCGCTATGAGGTGTGACACTGAATTGCTACCAGAAAGGCCTAGGTTTGAATCCCCAGCAGGGGAAAAGTTTAAATAAAAACAAAGGTGGCCTTTCCTACTGTCCTGGAATCATACTCTAGGGCACAAAATAAGGGAATGATGACAGCTATACCAGAGACATAAGGGAACCTCATATGCTTGGGCTGAGCAAGGGGGCATGCCTAGGAAGAGTGAACACACGGGACACGTCCCTCATTTTGGATGCCAAACCAGCCACATTTTTAATCTCCCATCAAAACCACAAATGCACAATTTGACGATAAATATATAATACATTGGGCCTCATTACACGGTAGGCGGTAAGGGTTTACCGGTCCTGGTAAGGGCACCGGTGCCGTTAAATGTCATGATGCCTACCCCCGGAGCACCAGGCCAGGCCCAGCACCCCCGGGAGCAGGCATCACGCCCCCGGGTAAAAGCCCAGCGGCCCTTTATAGGGGCTCTTTGGACTCTGTCCTGGCGCCGTTGGCGCCAGGCTCATGTTGGACATCAGTCCTGGCGCCATGGGCGCCAGGCTCATAAGGGGAAGTGTTTGGTGCACTTACCTGAAGCAGACCATGCTGCACACTCACCTGATGCAGACCATGCAGCATGAAGAACCAAGCCAAATGAGGCTTAGGGGGGACTATTTTTCTGAAGGAACTATTTTGTTACTTGGGTGGGGCTGTGGAAGAATACTCACCTGGAACTTCTTCCAAGGCTATTTAAGCCACGCCCGGACAGCCACACGTGCTGCGTGTTGTTCTACATCCCAAGAGCTGAACGCTCACCGTGTCTGCTCCTGCACCTGGACTCCAGCCACGCCCGCCTCGTACCTGGAACCCCTGTAAGGGAATAAGAGAAGAGAAAGGTGAAAACCAAGAACTTATTCAACCTCCTTACCTGCATCCGGAATCTTCACGCCAGCATTCCTGAAGGAAGACTGCCATTTAAAAGCACCGCGTTGCTCGCTGCAGCGCCGCGCTTCAGTCACCTGTTCCCGAGACGCCGCCCGGCTCCATCGCGGCTCTCAGCACCGGTCGCCACATCTCTGCACCTAGGGGAGAGAAGAAGAGACAAAAGGTGAGCAAGGGAACACAAGAGGAAAGCCGAATTTTCAGCCATATTACTTACCGGCTTTTATTTGGTGAACCATTCCACATCTCAGGTCGGCGCCGCATCTTTGGCAGGTACCGCACCCCGGCCCCTATGGGGAAAGGACAAAAGACATTACTGGGGAATTATAAAGACATTTAGAGGGGTCGCCCTCATCACTAACTCACCTGATTTTACCACCGGCAATTTAACCCAACGCATCGCCTTTGTTCTGCACCTGAAATAAAGGACAGAAAAAACAACATAAAAGGAGGCTCACACTTGAACTTTTGCATCTTCATACTTACGGCGTATTGCTCAGAAAAGTCAAGTGGATTTGCCAGCGCCATTCTGAAAACCAGTGAAGTAACTGGACGAACGCGCGCCCCTGCACCAGAAGCAGGATGGAGAGTTCATCCCTCCAAACCATAAGGTGAGCTTAAACCGGGGGTTTTGGAGGAAGTCAGAGAAGAACGAAGGGGGAAAGGGGGGAGCAAGCACACTATTCAGCAGACAGTTAATCCCCTTTCTCATCTGCAGAAGGATATTCCTACGGGCCAGACAAGCAAGATTTGGGGGTCCTGTTCAATCGGTGGTTCGAATTCTGCGCATCACGCTTGAAGAGACCACAGCAACCCAGACCAGACCAGCGCCTCCGTGGGAGCCAGGTGAGCGTTACAGAACGTGAAGCCTTCCTACAAATTCCCACCCAGGCGCTATGGAAACCTACGAGACTGACCAGTTGGCCCAACTACTGGGGGAATTACGGGCCGAAGTACACAAGAGACTAATGCTCTCAGGAGGGAAGTGATTGTAACAAAGGAAAGAGCTGATGACCTGGCTAGACAGCTTTTGCAAAGTCAAGCTGGACAAACTCCTTTACCCGGTTCCGGAGGGAACCCCGCTCTTGTGCTTTCCAGTAACCCGGTGCAAATTAATCTACCTGGAAACATGCCGCTGGCCCCACCCGAACGCTTTGCTGGGGACCCCAAACGATTCGCCGTATTCATGAATCAGTGTCGTTTGCATTTCCTGTGCAGACCTGGGGCCTTCCCTAATGACCAGACCAAGGTAGCCTTTGTATTGTCATATCTCAGCGGCAGTGCTGCCGATTGGTCAGTTCCACTGGTAACTCAAGATGACCCGATTCTTCGTGATTTTCAAGGATTTCAAGCAAGCATGGAAAGGTTATTTGCTCGTCACTCCCAGGGGCAGGCTCTAGATGACGAACTTCTATCTCTGCGACAGGGCAATCAAGACCTCCTTTCCTACATTGCAACCTTTAATAGACTAAGTGTGGAAACTGGGTGGCCAGAGGATAAAAGAATCACATTATTTTATCGAGGTCTACGCAGAGAACTTAAAGATGTCCTGGCCCAAGTTGTAAATCTGCCCCAAGAATGCTCAGAATATATAGACTTAGTGGTCCAATTGGATCACAGACTGCAAAACAGAAAAGCAGATCGGTCCAAGTTTGAGACCCGGGTGTTAGTCAAGACCCACGCTAACCTCAAGGGGGCTGAAGCCTCTGAGCCAATCGGAGGAGTTAAAGGACCTTTAACGCAAAAGGAACGTGCAAGAAGACGGCAGATGCACTTATGTCTTTATTGTGGATCCTCTGGACACTTTCTACGAGATTGCCCCGCAAGGCCGCCCAGGAAGGAGGTAGGAGCCGCTGATAAAATCCATGAAACCTCTGTATCGGGAAACGACCCCGCCCGACAAGCGTAGGGGTCCGCTTGCCGAGCTTGTAAACAAACTCTCAGACCTCGCATTTCACTGTGCCAATGGTCCTCGTAGATCCGGAACAGCCTAAGCGGTTGCATGCAATAAAGGCATACATCGATAGTGGGGCTATAGGAAACTACGTGGATCGTGAATTGGTCTCCAGGATTAACCTTCCCCTGCGTCCTAAAACCAGCAAAGATGTCATCACCACAGTTGATGGAACCGAAATTGCCTCGGGACCGGTAACACATTCCACAGCCGAGGTGACACTTGTAGGTCCGGACGGCCATCGGGAGGCAGTTGTGTTTGATGTAATCAAGGCTCCACAGTTTCAGGTTATTCTCGGAATCCCTTGGTTAGAGACACATAATCCTCGAATTGATTGGCGAGCGAAGAGAATACCCTTTCCGGAGTGTGCACGAACCTGCTACCCAGAAAATCTGAAGATCAGTCTAGCATCAGTAACCTCTGTCTCCATGCAACTACCTCCAGAATACCAAGACTTTCAGGACGTCTTCCAAAAGGAACAGGCCAACACGTTACCTCCTCACAGATCGTACGATTGCCAAATCGATCTGGTGCCCAGTGCACAACCCCCTTGTAGCAGGATTTATGCCCTTACTGAGCCGGAGAATCTGCATTTGAGAAAATATTTAGATCAATACCTAGCCAATGGTTTCATTCGCCCGTCAAAGTCTCCGGCATCCTCGGCTTTGTTCTTCGTGCCAAAAAAAGAAGGCGACCTTAGAACTTGTATCGATTACCGCGCATTGAACCAGATAACTGTTAAAAATCGTTACCCTCTGCCTTTGATCCCTGAACTCCTTGACCAGGTGAAGGACGCTTGCATATACACCAAGTTAGATCTCCGGGGGGCTTATCATCTGGTATGAGTAAAAGAAGGCGACGAATGGAAAACGGCCTTCTGTACAATATATGGACTATTCGAATACCAGGTGATGCCTTTCGGGTTGTGCAACGCGCCTGCTGCCTTCCAATTCTTCATGAACGATGTCCTTCGGGAACTCATCGATGTCTGAGCTGTCGTGTATATCGATGACATTCTGGTGTACTCCTCTTCGGAATCTGATCACAGAAAACATGTCAGGGCCGTCCTTGAGAAATTGCGCCAGCACAAACTGTTTGCAAAGCTGGAAAAATGCGTTTTCCATACCACCGAGGTTGAGTTTCTTGGATTCATCCTGACACCAAAAGGGGTCCGAATGGACTCACGCAAAGTGGATGCCATCCTCAAATGGCCATCACCTAGTTCGGTGAAAGGTGTCCAAAGCATGCTTGGTTTTGCCAATTTTTATCGTAGGTTTATCCCGGAATTTTCACGGGTGGTGCAACCCATCACTGCACTCTTGCGGAAGAATAAACGTTTTGAATGGACCGAGGAAGCTGAACAGGCCTTTCAGGAATTAAAAGCTAAATTTACGTCCGCACCTATTTTGAAACACCCGCGTCCTGATCTCCCATATATAGTCGAAACCGACGCATCCAGCTTAGCCATGGGAGCTGTCATGTCTCAGAGAGACCCCGAAACCAACCAACTGCACCCCGTAGCATTTTGGTCCAGAAAGTTCTCGCCGCCGGAGATAAATTATGCAATCACTGATAAGGAATTATTAGCCATTAAGTCCGCCTTTAAGGCTTGGGGGCATTATCTTCTTGGCGCCAGGCATACCATCACCGTGATCACTGATCACCGAAATTTACAATATTTAAAAACTGCCAAGGCTCAGTCTTCACGACAGCTCCGATGGGCTTTATTCTTTGCTAAGTTCGATTTTGTAATCACCTACCGTCCCGGCTGTAAGAATGGCAAAGCGGACACGCTATCTCGAATTGGAATGGGAGAAATGGACACAAACTCAGAACCTGTGCCGATAATTCCTGAACAAAGAATCTTGGGGATAACCACTTTACAAACCCTTGAAGACATTCAAGCACGGGTAAAACTATTCCTGGAATCTTCAGCCTTGTAGGATTGGATCAAAAGGGGGTCTGCCTTTTCAATCAACGATGGCTTACCTTACTTCCAAGGACGTTTATTTTTGCCAGAAAAGGAATTGCAAGAACTGGTTATTTCCCGTCATCACGACACTCTGATGGAAGGACATCCTGGCATTGCCAAAACAGAGGAAAAAATTAAACGACAATTCTGGTGGCCGTCCTGGCGAAAGGATATTAAATCTTTCGTGATGTCCTGTGGAGTTTGCGCCCAAAACAAAGGTCAAAAAACAAAACCCTTAGACATTCCACCAGCACCTTGGTACACCTTGTCACTAGATTTTATCACAGACCTGCCCTCTTGTAATGGATACAATACTATTCTGGTTGTGGTGGATTTATTTTCCAAGATGGCCCATTTTATTCCGTTGAAAGGATTACCTTCAGCTTTTGTTCTTGCCAAGCAATTCCTCGAAAATATCATCCCTCTGCATGGATTCCCGTCCATACTAATCTCCGATCGGGGAAGCCAGTTTATTTCTCATTTTTGGAAAAAGTGTTGTCAACTGGCACAAATCGACGTAAGACTCTCAACCAGCCACCACCCACAGACCGATGGTCAGACGGAGAGAACGAACCAGACCCATGAACAATATCTACGATGTATGTTGCACCAATCGGAGGGTAATTGGAAGGATATTTTATGGGTGGCTGAATATGCATACAATAACTCGATACACTCTGGAACTGGTCAGAGCCCCTTTTATACCCTATATAGACATCACCCTCGTACTTCAGACTTGGACTCACCTTTGAGCCTCGAAATGCCCGCAGTGGACCATTTGCATTCTACGATTACTCAAGCCTTCAAGGATGCTACTGCACACTTACAACATGCGAAAGGGAAATACAAAAAGAATGCGGATCTGCATCGAAAGGAGGCGCCTCCATACCAAATAGGGGATCAAGTATGGTTGGCTACCAAACACTTATCGCTCAAGGGACCTCAGACTTTTAATCCAAGGTATTTAGGCCCTTACTCGATCAAAGCTATAATTAACCCAGTGGCAGTCAAGCTTTATCTACCAGCTAACATGCGGATTCACCCCGTTTTTCCATGTGTCGCTTTGAAACCAGTGCAACCAGGAACCAGATTAATAAAGCCACCAGAACCAATCCAGATAGATGGGGAGCCTGAATTCGAGGTGAAGAACATTTTGGACTCTAAGATATCAAAATCAAAACTTTTCTATCTAATTGATTGGAAGGGGTACGGGCCTCAGGAAAGATCTTGGGAACCCAGCGACCACGTAGATGCACCTCGGCTAGTAAAAAGGTTCCATCGGAATTTCCCGAACAAACCGAAACCTCCTGGAGAAACGACTTTGGCCGGGGCCTTGGGGGGGAGTGCTGTCATGATGCCTACCCCCGGAGCACCAGGCCAGGCCCAGCACCCCCGGGAGCAGGCATCACGCCCCCGGGTAAAAACCCAGCGGCCCTTTACAGGGGCTCTTTGGTCTCTGTCCTGGCGCCGTTGGCGCCAGGCCCATGTTGGACATCAGTCCTGGCGCCATAGCCACCAGGCTCATAAGCGGAAGTGTTTGGTGCACTTACCTGAAGCAGACCATGCTGCACACTCACCTGATGCAGACCATGCTGCATGAAGAACCAAGCCAAATGAGGCTTAGGAGGGACTATTTTTCTGAAGGAACTATTTTGTTACTTGGGTGGGGCTGTGGAAGAATACTCACCTGGAACTTCTTCCAAGGCTATTTAAGCCACGCCCGGACAGCCACACGTACTTCGCGCTGTTCTGCATCCCAGCAGCTGAACGCTCACCGTGTCTGCTCCTGCACCTGGACTCCAGCCACGCCCGCCTTGATCCTGGAACACCTGTAAGGGAATAAGAGAAGAGAAAGGTGAAAACCAAGAACTTATTCAACCTTCTTACCTGCATCCGGAATCTTCACGCCAGCATTCCTGAAAGAAGACTTCCATTTAAAAGCACCGCGTTGCTCGCTGCAGCGCCGCGCTTCACTCACCTGTTCCCGAGACGCCGCCCGGCTCCATCGCGGCTCTCAGCACCGGTCGCCACATCTCTGCACCTAGGGGAGAGAAGAAGAGACAAAAGGTGAGCAAGGGAACACAAGAGGAAAGCCGAATTTTCAGCCATATTACTTACCGGCTTTTCTTGGTGAACCATGCCGCATCTCGGGTCGGCGCCGCATCTTTGGCAGGTACCGCACCCCAGCTCCTATGGGGAAAGGACAAAAGACATTACTGGGGAATTATAAAGACATTTAGAGGGGTCGCCCTCATCACTAACTCACCTGATTTTACCACCGGCAATTTAACCCCTCAACGCATCGCCTTTGTTCTGCTCCTGAAATAAAGGACAGAAAAAACAACATAAAAGAAGGCTCACACTTGAACTTTTGCATCTTCATACTTACGGCGTATCGCTCAGAAAAGTCAAGTGGATTTGCCAGCGCCATTCTGAAAACCAGTGAAGTAACTGGACGAACGCACGCCCCTGCACCAGAAGCAGGATGGAGAGTTCATCCTTCCAAACCATAAGGTGAGCTTAAACCGGGGGTTTTGGAGGAAGTCAGAGAAGAACGAAGGGGGAAAGGGGGGAGCAAGCACACTATTCAGCAGACAGTTAATCCCCTTTCTCATCTGCAGAAGGATATTCCTACGGGCCAGACAAGCAAGATTTGGGGGTCCTGTTCAATCGGTGGTTCGAATTCTGCGCATCACGCTTGAAGAGGCTACAGCAACCCAGACCAGACCAGCGCCTCCGTGGGAGCCAGGTGAGCGTTACAGTAAACCCTTACTGCCTTACTACGAGGTCCCTTTGTGGGATCCGACCTTAACGGCTGGTGTAGACCAGCCACTAAAGTTGGGACCCGCAAAGGGACTATGGTGCTAATTACGGTACCGCAATTTGTGGTACCGTAATTAGCTCCTTCCCCATTCCCATTGAGCCCTATGGGGCAAAAATGGGAATGGGGAAGGGCCATGGAGAAAGGGGGAATTACCGCCCGCCAACCTTGGAATGGGGTGGTAATTCCCCTTTTCTCCATGGTGGTACCGGTATAGTACCGGCGGCAACCATGTTGCCAATAGCACCATGGTTTACCATTATGTGTAATGAGGCCCATTATATCCATAAACAACACTTCCTACTGGCAAGTGGTCCAGGGGAACCCACGTCTCTCGGCTCTGCTGGGGCATCGCATGGTGGTGAGGCCCTGTCCCCTCCCCACCATGCCCTACATGGGAGGCGTCATCAGGAAGCAGCCCCCATTTCTTACCGGGCCCAGCTCCCCCAGTCCGACCACCCCATCCTCCTCCGGGAGCCTTCAGTCGCTGTGCCCCATTCCAACTCCGGAGTCCCCCGGAAAGGGATCTCAGTGTCCCCACGGCCCTTCCCCACTTGCCACAGGGATGCAGACCCATTGGTCCATAACCCCTCCACCTCCCAAACACCTGCAAAGGTTTCCAGTCCACAAAGTTCTGCCACAAAAGAACAGTTCTGTGCTGGGATAGATGCACCCCATCCCGATGTGAAGTTCCCAGGCCCCTCAGTAGGCCATTCCTGATGAGGTGGAGGTGCCCAAGGTGACCGGTCACCCGGGCTAGCTCGCTGTTCAATTTACGAGCCGAAATGTTCAGTGGGAGTGCCAACCCTGCACACCCCCAGGACAGTCTGGGAATGACCAAGCGGTCAGGGCCCCAGGGCAAAGCCTGCAAAACCAAGCGAATAATGAGGCAAATATTTGAGGAGCTCTTTTCTCCCCAACTTTATCAGGTCGTTGCCCCCGCAAAATCACTAGCACAGGGCTCGGCAGCCCCAATCTCATATATCCTTCCACCA
Source organism: Ambystoma mexicanum (assembly GCF_040938575.1). Classification (NCBI taxonomy): domain Eukaryota; kingdom Metazoa; phylum Chordata; class Amphibia; order Caudata; family Ambystomatidae; genus Ambystoma; species Ambystoma mexicanum. The sequence continues at coordinate 261,652,627 of NC_090921.1, read as the reverse complement.
ATGAAGGCCCTTGGACCACTTGCAAGCCCCCGGATGCATCCAATAAATGTCTGTGGGTGGCACATTGGCCATTAGTTCTGGTCTTTCCTGCATTCTCGGCTCCGTCCTCCAGATGAATGAATTCCCCATGGCCCACGATCCATACCACAGGCTTCACCATCTCCTTCCTTAATAATGCCAATATAGCGCATTTGAATTTTCATGATGCTCTTATTTTTAAACAGTGCCCTCATCTATCCCCTCTGTTGTCCCCCCTTTCTAACACAATAGGTGTAGGCATGGGACTTCCACCTCCACAATGCCTTGATTTCACCTTCTCCGAAACTGTAAGCCGCGGCTGTGGTGGCAGCCCCTATTCTAAAGGAAGGTGGGGCGAAACCGCCTCCCTCACGGCTCTTTCGAAGACTTTTCTGAACGGATACCTAGATAGGCATGACCCGTCTTTGAAGAGGACCTGTCTGATGGCCTCTGTAGACCAGGTAAGCTCGTAGCCCACGTACTGGGCAAATGTCAGCCCTAATATGTGTTGCCAGGGCTTTGCTGGCCCCCTTTCCCTCCTGATCTGTTTTCGACTTCCTTACCCAAATGTGTGCCAGAGCCCCAAATTCAAAGGAAAAGGAAAAATCGTCCCTGGATAGACCAGCCAAACAAATCGGACTTTCATGTACCCACCACTTCAAGAATGCTGTGACAAAAACTGTCCTGACCGCGCCCTTTCCCAGTCATCTCTGCAAATCCATCCCGGAACCTTCACCAGTACTGCCAGTTTTTCTGGATCTAGAGGTCTCCTACCATCCCTCCCTGGTGCCAGCACCCTCCCCCGATGACAGGGACCCTCCTTATAGGCCTGAAAAGAAACCTATGGCTGCCATCTTCGTCTCCGGGAAAGGTGTCATGTCTAGGTCTGCCGCCGGCAAACATCGCTGGAACGCCTTCATTTTGAAATGGGACAAAGGATCGGCCGCATTATTAAGGACACCTGGAACATGCTTCGCCCTGAAACGAATATTGGCTTTCAGACACAGCAACACCATCTCTTTAGCAATCACAACACCTCAGGACACGTCACCCTCTGGCCATTGATTGAGCACACCATACTGTCAGACGAGAACACAACGTCCTTACCCCCCTGCTCCTTCCCTCAAATAGAAAGTGCCACTATAATGGGAAAGAGTTCCAAAAATGTTATATTCTTGCACAACCCCTCCTCCTGCCAGCTGTCCGGCCACTGTTGTCCACACCCTTTTCTGCCCAAGATTGCCCCAGACCCCACACTTGCAGTGGCATCTGTAAATAACCCCATCTGGGCATTGCTTTCCATACTTTCTGGCCAGATCCGCACCAGATCTGGCCAAAAGTCAGCTTCTTGGCTCCAGACATGCAGATACCGCCACGCTGAAGTCCCACACTTTATCACAAGGCAACCTACAGTCCCCTGCCTTGCAGTCAATGGCCCTCATTACAACACCTGCGCTAAACCATGGCGCTATTAGCATCATGGTTGGTGCTGGTGTTGTAACTGGTCCGCCATAGTTCAATGGGGAATTACCACCCCATTCCAAGGTTGGCGGGGCGGTAATTCCCCATTGAACCATGGCCCTTCCCCATTCCCATTTTCGCCCCATAGGGCTCTATGGGAATGGGGAAGGCGCTAAGTACGATACCGCATATTGCGGTACCGTACTTAGCACCAAGGTCCCTTTGCGGGTCCCTAATTTAACTGCTGGTGTAGACCAGCCGTTAAGGTCGGGCCCTGCAAAGGGATCTCGTAGTAAGGCGCTAAGTGTTTAACGGCGCCGCAGCCTTTTACAGCGTCGTTAAACACTTAGCGCCAGGGTCGTAATGAGGCCCAATCTCTATGCCCAGAAAACAAAGAGAGGTTGAGGGACCTACAGCTCTGTCAGCAACTGATGGCACTCTATCTTTTTTGCCACCTCCTAGAATGTTTCCAATGCCATGGCACACTCCTTTGGTCCCCTCCTTCCCATGAATAGGAAGTCATCCAGGTAATGCAAGAGCCGCATCCCGACACGTTCCTTCTTGACCACCCACTCGAGGAATGTGCTTCATTTCTAAATTTCTAAATAGAGCATCCCATTGGTAAGCACCTGACATAATAAAATTCGCCCCCCACTTGGTAATTCTCGGGGCGCACCAGCAGCAATCGGAAGGTGGCTTCAAGGTCTGCCTTTGCCAGCAATGCCCCTCTACCCAATAGTTGCAATCGCGCCACTGCAGAATCAAAAGATGCATACTTTACTGTGCACAGCTTGTTATCAATGGCATCATTCACAGGGGCCCCTTTTGGAAAAGACAGATTATGAATCAGCCTATACTTCCCTGGCTCTTTTTTCAGGACAATCCCTAGCAGAGAACAAACCAAATCCCCCATTGGCGGAACCGGAAATGGCCCTGCCACCCTCCCCAACTTGACTTCCTTTGCCACATTTTCAAACAGTATCACTGGTTGTGCCCAGTGATACGGTTTATACTGGTTGTGCCCACTGGTTGAGCAGATCTTTGGTTCTCAGGCACCAGGGGGGGTGTGCAACCCCGCAACCGGTATCAGGAAACCTTGTGCAAAACCATTTATCAGCAACTGCACATCATTTATCCAGGGATACCCATTTGCCCATGCCCTCAGCACTTCCACACACACGGGTGAGGGTAATCCCGCCTTTGGCACACAGAGCATTGCGCGCCAACTTCTGCTCTTTGCTGTGCCTAATGCATTTAACTTCTCCATGCCCTGACATCCCACAAAATGAGCAAACATGCGTAAATTTGCAGAACGCCTCCCGCAGGAGGATTTGTTGAAAGCCAACATGCCCCCTTTTTGTCCCTGCTTCCCCCGCTTCACCCATTGCTCCGAAAGGACTGCGCCGGGCGCCCGGGTGTCAACCCCTTGTTACTGGGTGGGCGTGCTGCCATGCAGCTAGCCCATAAGCCCATTGCCCTAGTCCCCAGTCAAGTGCAGCATTGCCCACCTTTACACTCCTAAATCTCTCATCATACACTAACCAGGTGTCAAATATACTATCATGGTACATAGTCAAAAATAGGTGGTTATATGATCACAATTTTTGACTAAGCTCTGGGCATTTTTGCAGTAGTATGGCTGCAAATATAGACAAGCCTGTAATCAATTGGCTAATGATCTTTCCACAAATAATATTTTGGGCCTCATTACGACCCAGGCGGTAATCTTCCGTCATTACCGCCATGGCGTAATGAGCGTTTACGCCGTGGGCCGATGGCGTAAAGAGCGCCACATTACGACCCATCGCGCACGAGCATTACGCCATGGCGGTAATGCAATTAACGCCATGGCGGAAAAGGCCCCTACCGGCATCGTAAAGCGAGCAAGATGCACTTCCGCCACCGTAAGTAGCGGCCACCGTAATTAGCGGCCACCGTAATTAGCGGCCACCGTAATTTGCGGTGGCCGTAAAAAGCAGGACCGGAAATAGCGTCATCGCGCCGGAACGGGAAACAGCACGTCGGCCATCTTTAAAAACACAATCCATTGCCATCCTACCGAACAACACCAGATCCAACCCTGACACCTGTCCCAACCAATCACCCACCCATCCAACTACCAGAAAATGCCTAAAGCTGTTAAGAAGGCATGTGACCGCCAGCGCCAGGAAAGATTCAGCCGGGAGGAACTCTGCATGCTTGCGGAGACCCTGCAAGACAACGCAGCTGTCGTTTTCTCCCCTGAAATGACCAGGACAGCGATAGGGAAAAAGAAGGCCATCTGGGCCCTGGTGGCCGAGCGCGTCAGCGCGGTGGGGACCGTACCTCGCACCCCACAGCAGTGCAGGAAGCACTGGGACGACCTCCGCATACGGGTCAGAGCGGTCATCTCTGCGAACCGCAACCTTGCAATGGGTACCGGTGGAGGGTCGGAATCCCCACTAAAACTCCAACCGTGGGAAGAGATTTGTTCAACCACGATTGGCATGGAAGCCATTGAAGGCGTCGGAGGGATGGAAAGGGGAGCTCCGACATCAGGCGATGAAGGTAGGTGCCTCAAACAAGACATGCCATAGTCACTGCAGTCCATTCATGTGTAGCACAAGGTTGCCCTAGAGTGTAAATGCAACACATTTCCACACTGCCCATAGCACATGCGAGCACCACCCTGTATACACTGCTGGCACCCGCATACCTGCATCCACATTCCACACTAAAAGGGGACAACCTGCATGGCCCTGCCTGAAATCTGCCTCATCTACTGACCAGAATAATGTCTATCATTGTCATTCCAAAGTCCGCAGACCCATCAATAACGCCCTCCCTCCTTTGCTCCACCACAGGCACAGATTCACACCCGAGGACCAGGACACCCCTGCGACGAAGAGAGCCAAGAAGGCCAATTATACCGTCCCCGCACCCTCGACCTCAGCTGCAGTGAGGCAGACCCCACAACAAGCAGGACCCACTGCAAGCATACCGGACGTCCCACCGGCAAGCACCCCTGTAGTCAGCAGGCCAGCAGCAGCTGCTCCACCTCTACCAAAATTGCCTGCCACAGAAGGCACCGGGTCAGCGTCCAGCAGCAACATGGGTGAGACAGCTGCAATAGCTGCATGTTCAGACTCAGACATTGAGGAGCACGAAGTCAGAAGCCCCACTGACCTACTACATTCCCCCTGTTTGTCAGACGCCAGCCCCCATGAGGATCACACACAGTGGCACACAAAGGTAGAGGAGTGGCCTTCTACCCCATGCCCAGTCCTCAGTCCACAGGAGGGGACCAGCCCCTCCATCACACCACCAGCACTGGCCATGGGCCAGCAGGGGCAGCAGTCCCTCGAGGACATCACAGAACGGCAGCAACAACTGTCCACGATGCTGGCTGAGCATGCCGCGGAATGTGTGGGGGCTAGGGCAACCATTGAAAAGGCCACGGAGACCCTAAGGGCCGAAGTTGCGCAGAGCACTGCCACCCTGAGGGATGCCATGCAGGCCATGTCCAGGGACATCTGTGCTGAACTTGCCGGCTCGCGTCGTGCGCTCACTGAGCTCACCCACACCCTACAGGACGTGCATGCACGGGGCAGGCAGGGACATCCTCCACTGCCAGTTCTGCACAGAGCAGCCCCGTCCGACATTCCGAACGTAACCTGCGCTCCACAGCCAGGGGTGCCCCGGGGGCCGGGAGAGGGGGCTTGTAACAGCCTGTGCCCACTGTCACAGGCATCTGTTGACACCTACATGGGGTGTGTTGGGGTGTGCAGGGGGGAGGGGTTGTGTTGGGGTGTGCAGGGGGGAGGGGGGTGGGGGTGTGTTGGGGTGTGCAGGGGGGAGGGGGGAGGGGGTGTGTTGGGGTGTGCAGGGGGGAGGGGGGAGGGGGGTGTTGGGGTGTGCAGGGGGAGGGGGGAGGGGGTGTGTCACGACGTTTCATAGTTTAAATACACTTTTTTCTTTCCCAAAATGAAATGTGTGGACATTTTCATTGCGTATGTGTGCTTTATTGGTGTACAGTCCACAGTGTGCATGTCCCAGAGACACACAGTGCCCTAAGAGCAGTCTCCATGTGATTCACACCAGCCGTGTGTGCTAGAAGCAGTGGTCGATGATACTTTGGCGCATTGCACGCCCCTCCTGTGCGTCGCCTCCTCCATGGGATGCCGCCCCATCTGCACCCTCCTCATCCTCATCGTCAGGTGGTTGCAGTTCTGCGTCAGGGGGCAGGGGCACATTCCGTCTGACGCATATATTGTGTAGCATGACACATGCCATGACGATCTTTGCCACCTTCTCATGGTGGTACAGGAGTGCCCCACCAGACCTGCTGAGGCTTCGGAACCGTGCCTTCAATAGGCCGAATGTCTGCTCTATGACCACACGAGTACGTGTATGTGCACGGTTGAAGTCCTCCTCGTGCTGGTTCTGCGGGTTACGGACTGGTGTAAGGAGCCACCTCTTCAGGGGATAGCCTGCATCACCTGTATGTAGGCGAGAATGTATGTGTCAGTCATGTCGTCTGATCAAGAACATGATGTGCCAACATGGCTTGCATCCAACTGTTACTTTGGCTCACTTCTACATGCACTAATTGATTCACACAATGCAACCAGTATATGCTCATGGCTCCCATGGCCTGTTTTGCATGCCATCACCTAATGTATGCAGAGGGGTTGAGTGCATTGTGAGTGCCCATCCTCTGTCTCTGTTCTCTGTGTTACTCACAGCCAGGTGGAGTATGCATCATTCCCCCCCCTTTCAGCCAGGTGGAGTATGCATCACCCCCCCCTTTCAGTTAGGGGGAGTATGCATCATCCCCCCCCCTATCAGCCAGGTGGAGTATGCATCACCCCCCCTTTCAGCCAGGTGGAGTATGCATCGGTACGTCATTCACCTGCCCACTTCCATGACATTGGACTCACCGAGTAGCCAGGATCTTGGGCCTGTATGTCGCTCCATGTAGCATGGTATTGTGGAGTTCCTCAGGACCATAGAATCATGGGTTGATCCGGGGAATCGGGCACAACAATGTGTGATGATCTTGTTGGAGTCACAGACCATTTGCACGTTGATTGAGTGGAACTGTTTCCGGTTGCGGTACGGTACCTCCATGGCATGTGGAACCGCCAATTCCACATGGGTGTAGTCGATGGCACCAATGCAACTGGGTATGCCGGCTGGTGCATGGAAACCCACTTTGGTGTGTGCAATGTCCTGGGCAGTCCGTGGTAATGAGATGTGGTCGTCTGTGTGCTTGAGGAGGGCATCGAGCACTTGGATGAGTGTTCGTGAGAATAATGGTTGTGAAATGCCATGCAAGTGCCCCACTGTGTGCTGGTAGGTGCCTGTGGCCAGGAAGTGGAGTACAGACACTACCTTCAGTAGGGGGGGATGGCGGTTGGAGTTTCTATCATGCTGACGATGTCGTTGTGTATCATGTCTACGATGGCGGTGATGGTGTCCCGGTCCAAACGGTACAGGGTGTGGATCTGCTCAGCAGTGAGGTTGAATGGATTGGCTCTGATGCGTGGGATTGGGGGCTGCCTGCGTGGTGGCACTGGCTGTGCTGGTGGGGCTTGCTGGGCCTGCCTTGCCCTCCTTCTCCTCATGCGTCTCCTCTGTGCTGCCTGTTGTTGTTGTTGCTGTTGTAGCACATGCATTGCTATCAGGTCCTCCAGCCCCAACATTGCTAGTCGTATTGGTATCATTGTGGAGTGTGACTGGGTGTGGGAAGGGGTGGGGTGTGCTCTTTTTGTACTTCCTGAGTCTGTATTGCCTTCACCTGTGCTGTTTCTGTGCACCTGTGGCAGCTGCATTCACTTTACATGGCCCTTTACGGTTGGTTCGCAATGGTGTAATTAGCACCATGGCGGTAAGGTACTTAACGGGCTGGGTGATGGCGTTAGGTGCATGTCCGCTTGGGTCGGCATTTGCGTACCTTTCCGCCATGGCGCTAAGTACGGTGTGGCCGGTCGCATGCGCGCACCCTTAGCGCAGTTAGCGGCAGCGTTAACTACGATGCCGCTAATGGCATCGTAGTTAACGGTCACGGGTCATGATCGAACCTGGTGGAAAACGATGGCGGTAACCATTTACCGTCATCGTTTTTCACTTAGCGCCAGGGTCGTAATGAGGCCCTTTGTCTTTCCCCTCACTCTTCCCTCCGCCCTTCTGTAATCCAAGAGAGAGAATATGTCAATGTACTTTTCTTTCCATATTTTTTCTTTTCTTCCATAGGTACATGCCAGGCTAACATACCCGGGGCTGTTGCCTGAAATGGGGTGGAGGCTTGCTCTGCCTCCCTGCCCCAAGCCAGCGTGGCTCCTGTGCCTGCTGTCACTGTATCTTGTGATCTCACCCCCTGCATTATTCCCCACACTCATGAATGCCTGTGCGTGCTCACTTATTCCCCCACAGATATTCATCGTTGCTCCGCCTCCTTGCGCCCCCAATAGGTCTGGAATCCCTGTTACTTGCTTGCACTGGGCATTTGCGTCCCTTTGCTTCTGCGCTTGCTGCGCTGGAGCGGGACCGGCTGGTGACACCCCACCTCCCTGCAATGGCCCTCCCTGCCACACTCCTCCACTACTTGTGGAAGGGCCCCCATCACCCCACCTTGTGATTCTGTAGATGGGGGCCCCACCCAAAACCCAATCCAAGCCTCTCATTTGTCCCCCAAGAACCTGTCTAACCCAGAACCCCCATACCTCAAGAGCTTCCTGCAAGACCCATGTTCGGATTGCCCCCAGTATTCCTGGTTCTGATATTTGCTCCCACTTGAGATCCTGACTAAAAGGGACTCCCCGGCCCTCAGAGGTTCCTGCAAGACCCATGCTCCAATTAGAGCCTGCCTGAAACAGACCCCTGACCCCTAGATGTTCCTGCAAGACCCATGATCCTAATACCCCCTGCACTCATTGTTGTGTTAATTGCCCCTGCTTGTGGGGTGCTTACTGCCTGTATCACATGGCCCCCACTTCCTGCAGGCATATCGCTCCCACCAGAGTTCCTTGCCATAACCGTATTGCTAGCCACCTGGGATTGCATGGTTGGCACCGCATGGGCACATATTGCAGGAGATGTAGCCGTCCTACTCCCCCCTCCTCTTTTTTGTTGGAGGAAAGGCTGCCCTGGTGGCCACATTCTTCCTTTGTGGCTGCAAGGTTGGTGTCTCAACTGTGTTTACCCCTACCCCAGCTAGGGTCCTCCCACTCTATCCTACCCCCCATAACCTGAGAGTGAACCTAGTACTGAGCCCAGCACCTTTCCCTGTAATAATACAATGGTGGCAGCTATTGTTGCAGGATCTATCCGCCCAGTCTTTGTTTTGTTTTGTTTTGTTTTGTTTTGTTTTGTTTTGTTTTGTTTTGTTTTGTTTTCTTTTCTTTTCTTTTCTTTTCTTTTCTTTTCTTTTATTTTCTTTTTTAAATTCTTTTATATGCAACTGCTCATATTGAAAAAACACCCTTTTAATCTCCTGACACCTTACAGACCCTTTGGTTTCCCACTTTTAATCTCGAAACCAATGCTTTGCACTACTCCTGCAGCGGCCGTAAAGTTCCTGCACGTCCCTGTAGATCCGGACCTCATTGCCATGGCATCCAGAATCGGTAGCTCCCAGCCTCACCCTCAATAATACAAACCGTGCCTTCTTGAAGTTCAGAACAGGGCACTAGCTGTACTCTACTAACGGAAATGAGCCCTGCACACAATAATTGCAGCAAAACCAACAAAATTACTGTGCACCTTCTCCCTGGAAAAACCAAAGCAGTGTTCCATCTTGAAAACAATGTTTCAGCAAACAAAATCAATGTGTCCTTTCAACCGGGAAAACCAAAGCAACATTCTGCATTGAAAGCAATCTCTGCCTGCCTACCTAATAACCAAAATCCACCCTAACAACCTACAGCACTGGTTTTAAATAATAACACAAAGAACCATGCAATACAAAACACTGTTCTGCAATTAACCAGGTCCCAGCACTGTACCCCGCAGCCCTGGCCACAACACACAACCACCCCCCAAACAGTTCACCCTGCTGCTTCCCCCTGTTCAAACGAATGGCCTTCTAATCTATTCCTACTTAACATTCCCCTAATAACCCAAGTCCCTAACCTTCGCTACTTAACATTTACCCAACTTAACAAGGCAGAATTATACACTTAACATACATACATATAGACATACAACACAAACACAAAACCCCATGTCACAATGGGGTAACTGCTGCAGACAACTGCCCCTTCACAGTTCCTTTAGGTCTTTCCAATGTGCAGGGCTGCTCCTGATGACACTGGCTGATGAACTGGGCCCTGCCCCACCGATAACGGGTGAGGCCTGGCCCCTTCCTTTTCTTCCAGGGTGGCCCCGTCCACCATGTGGGGCCACCACACATCCTGCATCCTTTTCATTGTCCTGGGAAGCCCCCTATGCACCTGGGGACAACCTACACTCACTGCCACAACACACGATATGTATAAATTATTTCATTTTGGGGTGGGCCTGTTGCTCAACCAACATCACCGCTACAGCCCGCGGTGTGTATATATATTAGTTTAGGGAGGGCCTTGTTGGCTGGGGGCCCCACCCGACATCAAAGCTGCAGCCCGCAGCATCTTTCAAGTCCATGGGTGGACTTTGTTGGCTGGGGGGCCCACCCGAAGTCACTGCACACCCTGGGCACCATTAACTGAGCCGGCAGCGTCCCTGTTGCTATGGGGATGCTGCTGCGCTCACTAGAGGCATGTCAGGCCTGCTCCTGGCCTGCACGCTCAGCAATGGGTTGTGGAAATGCAAGGGGCGAGCCACGTCTTCACCCAGGTCGTTCCGCTGGGCAGCCTGGGTCGTTCTTCACCCGGGACGCTCACCAGAGAGACCCAGGACTTACCCACCACCTCCTCTTTACCCAGGTGGGCCACTGAGCTCACTGGGAGCTTACCTTTTCAATCCTCCACCCTTTGGGGTGGAGCGGGCTTCTGCTGCATGCTCTGCATTACCTCCTGGGCTGCTCCTGACATACGCAGGCTGGGAGGATTTTCTCAATAAAAGGCCCACCTCGCTGGCCCCAAGGCGTGCCTTCGGTGGCTCGGCCAAGATGCCCTATCGGGTCGCCCCCCACACAGTCCTGGCCGGGCTGTTCTTGATGAGCCTGGGTAGCCACTGCCACGCTGCTCGGGCCATAAATGTATCTGGGGCCCATCCGGTCTGGTCCCGGGGCGGGACGACTGGCCACCACGACCCAGGGGCGGCTGAATTGCTTCTGGCATAGCAGCTCGGCCCCCCTGCACAGTCTCTGCGGGGCCTCCGTGTTGTTTCGTCTGGTGTTTTTCAAGGGATTAAGGCCCCAGGGGGCGCTAGAGACAGCAATCCCCCAGGTAAGTCTCTTTCTTTTCTCTCCCTTTATTCAACTGTTGTTTCAACAGTCCTTTTTTAAAATCCTTCAGGATTCTGTAGATGAGCAGCTGCACACCTCTGCAGGAAACCCTGCAACCCTACCTCCTATATGTTGGAGACCTGAGATTGTTCTGTGTTTGACACCAGCAGTTGTGCCAATACCGCAGCGTTTGTTTGCAAGAAGATACCCACTGAGACAACCCTACCAAATGTATCCCCGAAGTGATGACAGCCTAAGGGAGGAACTCCCTGAAGGAATATGAGAAGGAGCAATTGAGACTTGTCACTATGGGGGACACTCCTCTCATGCACCTATGCAAAACACTGCCAAAACACATGTCCAATCTCAAACAGTACAGTGCAGAATGGGTAAAGGGCACAACAGATAAAATGTTCATGCCATGGCCACAATGGGGATTATTGGCAAGAGCGGTATTGCAACACATGACCTCATACTTTCACACCATGTACACATGGAAGCAATTAGAAAAGAGATTAGCAATTTTAGAACTTTGGAAGATGCATCAAGAGGAAAGAGAAGACCTGCGACCTGAGTAGTCATAAGCATAAGGGGGAAGGTGTTGAGCCCTCAGCTCCACTTCCTATGCCTGATGTAAAGAGTGGTGCTACCCACTTACAGTAGTGACAATAGTCCATAAGAAAATGAAATAAAAGAATATATGTATACATTCATACAAGATAAAGAAGAAAGTAGCACATGGTCAAATTTGGCAATAGACAGACAAAGAAATTAAGAGATGAAAAGGAGAAAAAGATAAGGCTGACGAGGTAGCACTCATACAAAACGAATAGATGGGAGGACAGATATTACTTAAGATAGATGGGAAAATGATCGAGGAAGTTAGGCAAAGAGAAGATAAGGACGAACAAGAAAGGCAGGATAAGAAATGAGAGAGAAGATTAAAGAAAAAGGAGCAAAGAAGGAAAAGCAGGAAATGGTGAGAACAAATATCTCAGGAGGGACAGGAGAAAGACAAAAAATGGGCAGAGGAACAAAGAAAGTATGACAATAGACAAAGAGCAATAGAAGAGAGGGACATGAAGGAAAGAAAGAGAGAAGAGGAAGAAGCACAAAGTTTAAGGGACAAAAGATTACAGAGTTAAAGGGAAGAAGAGGATTGAAGAGAAGGAGTAAGAAGGAAGAACGAAGGCAGGAGGAAGAAAGAGTAAGGAGATGTGAGAGAGTGAAGGGAAGTAGATGATGAAATAGAGTGAAAAAGGAGGCAGTGAGGTTTGGATACCAGTCTTATTTATATAGAACAAAGGAGGCTGAGCCCAGAAATACGATGGGTTAGAGTGGAAGAGATTCTTCCGATAAAGGAAGTAACGCCAGCAGTATTTAGAGTAGCACTAGAAGAAGAAAGAGATGATTCAGAACGCATTGGAGAAATGATCAATAAGGTCTGTCAGCAATTAAGACAAGATAGCGAGTATGGAACTCGAGGGAACAATGATCAATCTCTAGTACCTCGATCATGAAGTGAGGAAGAAAACCTGTTTAGTGATGAACATCGAGCATTGTCTTTGGGCAGATTAAACCTAGATAAAGGTGAGAAAGACGTTAGTCATACTAGTTGGGGCCTGACATATCAGATGAGGAAAGAGAGTCCGTTCTTAGGGCAGAAGGAGGGAGCGGGGGTACCCCTGAAGGAAGCCCGTAAATGGATAAGGAAGTGAGATGGTCAGATCTGGAACAGCCTAAAGATAAAACGCCAGATCCCATAACATATCCTGAGCATCCTTGAGGACGATTGTGTAGTGAGATGGGAGAGTCTCCACCATATGTAAGCAGGTCAAGGTCATTATCGACAAGAAAACAGACAGGGCGATTATCCCTGCCATGGATAGATTAAGAGTGGGATCCGACTATTGGATGGGGTTCACGCAGTTCCCCTTGTTAGAGAAGGGGGAGCAAGACCACACCATAATACATGGCCACAGATGGACAAGGATAACTTAAAATGTAAGCTCCCTAGTTTGACCTCTGGGGCTGGGAAATGGATACACGAATTAGAGAAAATGACAGAAGGAAATACACTGGCCATAGGGGACATAAAAGGTCTCCTGGCAGCCATTCCTGGAGTGAGGGCTGATGACATATGCAGGAGAGCGGGATATTCAAGCGTGACTGCACAAAACACAGTGCATGAAGGCACACCATTCAATAATTGCAGGGCATTTGTTTGGAGGGCTCTCAGGGTACAGATTCCTGACACATCAGATATGGGTGCAATTATTACATGTAAAATGAAAGAAGATGACCACCCTATTGCTATATTCAGGACATTCGGGAGAAATGGCAGCTTGAAACTCGCGAACTATGGGAAAAGACAGTGGCATTGTTTTCCATATTTCATGTCAGGGGTTGCCTGAACCAGTACAATGACAGATTAAAAATACAATTCGGGATGGAAGCAATGCCACGGGATGAAATACAAATGACAATAGCCGTTGATTACAAGAGAAGAACAAAAAGAACTATGAGAATAGAATTGAGGAAGCTAAGTTGGTTCAGAAAAAGTTGTCAAAATTTGGCATACAAGGGGCGGTATTGACAAGCGGAGAAAAATGAGAATGCAGGAAGCAATTGGTACATCACAGGCAAATAATCTGTGTGCAATGGACCAGGGTGGGTACGGGTTTCCATCACGAGGCAGAGGTATGGGGAAAAGGAGGTGGATTTCAGAATAACCAAGGTGGGTTTCAAAACACACAAACGAGAACCAGAGTGTTCAGGCAGGATATAACCAAGGAGGGATTGTTAGAAGGGTTCCCCCAGCATGTTGAAATTGTGGAATGACAAGATATATTGCGCGCATATGCGAGAGCTGAGGGAATGTACAAAATGGCCAGTTTTCCAGAGGGGGACAGGTTATCCTCTGCCATACAGCACACAGACCAGAGAGGGCTTTGCCCAAGATCGCACATCTTATCAGACACAAGCACCGCAAGTACAGCAGGTGCTACAGCAGGGACAAGCAAAAATGAATCCACCACAGGGGCAGTCGCAACAAACCTCTATGCAGACACATCAGTATACAAATAAAGGACAAGTATTGACACCTATAATATGAGGTGTCACTGTGGTAGGAGCAAATACTTTTACAGGGACAGGGATTAGTTTGTACCCACAATAGGACAGCTCACAGGGTGAATTGATGTGTTCAGTACTATCTGTGACACCAGACCCCGAAGAGAAACTAAGGGTCAATGTGACGATAGGAGGCAAATCCTTTTCTTTTCTTCTAGACACTGGAGCAACTTGTTTGTGTATTTGGGATGGAAAATATTCAATGACAGGTATTGCCATAAATACTGAAGGGCTCTCTGGAGCAACGAGTCAAGTTTCTTTTACTGATAAATTACCAGCCTCCGTAGAAGAATGTGGCATGTCTGTTCCTTTGTCAAATTGAAGACAGACACCAGTTAATATTTTAGGAAGAGATTTAATGATGAAACTTAACATGACGATTTCATTTATTGATCAAGGAATAGTCTGATCCACTTCAGGAGTACACTATTTAAATGTGGGAGGGTTCATACTTGCATTCACAGGGCAATTGGCCTTGTGAGGTGTTCTAGTAGATCCAGTGATTTTTCTTTATGGAGTGAGCATTTTGTTGACATGGCTACCTGGTTTGGTAGGGAAGATTGTAAGGATACCTGATGACTTTTTGTTTAGACCACAAATACCTATGGATGAAGAAGGTGGACAGACTATTCCTATAGAGTTGGAAGCAGCTATAGTACAAAGAGAGATGGCAGTGCTCGAAGGGATAGAAGATGAGAATAGACCATGGAGAACAGTGATAGCTCTTGAATAGGGATACAGACTGACTGACATAACCGCCGATGATATGTTCAGAGAGGACCAAAACGATGACGAAGTGGTGTTCTTCATGAGCATTACATACTGGATAAGGATAGAAAATGGGAATTCCCACAAAGAATGGTGATATTGCAGCACAACCAGCATATTCTCAGGACGATCATGAAAAGGTGCCAAGTATCCTATGGACCGCAGGCCCTTATGATGTAGGTTTATTAAAGGGGATAGGGGAGGTTTAAAGCTTAAACCAGGAGCAATTTTACCTCGAGCAAAACAGTACCCTATGTCTCAAGAAATTGATGAAGGTATATTTCAGACTATTTTAGCACTGATAAATCAGGGGATTCGGGTCCCATCAGAATCATTGTGTAATACCGCGGTGTATCCGATAAAGAAATCTAAATGAGGGTTGTGGAGATTTATCCAGAATTTGAGACCTATTAACCATATTGTAGACACTGAGTTTCCTTTAGTTCCTAATCCTGCAACAATATTGTGTAGTATCCCAGTAGTAGCTCAGTATTTCACGGTGATCGATTTGAAAAATGCGTTTTTCCTCGATCTTGTTGCGTAAGGACTCCCAAGACTTGACTTCATTTATGTTTTGCCAAAAGAGACTAAAACATACTTGTTTGCCTCAAGGGTACTGTGAGTTTCCATCGATCTTTAACAGGGTCCTACAGATGGATCTAGGCAATATTGATCTGAAAAGCGTGGTGATACAATACTTAGATGATCTATTGATTTGCAGTAAAACAGAGGATGAGTGTAGGAAGGACTGTAGTCAACTGATGACTATTTTAGCAGACAACGTATATAAGGTGGACAATGATAAATTACAGTATTCCAAGAAGAGGTCAGTTAATTTTCCATAAAGGAAAGAAAGTGACACCTGAGAGAGCTGAGGCAATCATGAAAACATCAAAACCGAACACAGTGAGACTGATGCAACACTTTGTGGGTTTATGCCATTACATTAGAGCCTGGGTGTTTGATTACAGCACAAACCGAAGGCCACTTCTATAAGCATAAACGAAAGGACAATTTGGTAAAACAAAATGAGAATGGACCGAAAAAATGGAGGAAGAATTTGAGGAGCTAAAAATAGCCATTTGTAAAACCCCAGTTTTAGGGATTCCCAATTATGGCAAGGAATTTTATCTGTATTCACACACAAATGGGCCAGTAATGACAGCAGTGCTTACACAAAGGACAACATTGGGGTACAAACCTTTATCATACTACAGTGGGATTTTAGACCCAGTTATGAGAGGACACTTCCCTTGTGAACAATATTTGGCAGCTACCGCAATTGCAATTGAGAAGTATTGTCATGGGCTGCTCTATGACCCTTTACATGGAGCATGTGCTGTTTGCCATTTTAGGAAAACCCAAGGGCACATTGACTTCACAAAGAGCTTTGGCTTATGAATTAATGATTTCTAAGCCAACAATTACAATTGAAAGATGTAAAAAAGTCAACACAGCCACATTAATCGCTGAAGCTGTAATAGGTGATCATGTGCCAATTATGTTGAATTTTATGATGATATACCCTCTGTGAAAGAGAATGCTTTGGTGGGAGGGAAGATTCCTTTTATCAATGGTTCTTCAAAAAATTGATCTGACTAGTGGGAAATGACATTCAGGCACTATAGTAGTGAGATACAGATTAAATGGAGCATTTGAAGTAGTGGCGGGTGCAAGACTATGGGCCTCATTACACGGATGGCGGTAAGGGTTTACCGGTACCGGTATTTTACCGGTACCGGTAAATCCTTACCACCTTACTACGAGGTCCCTTTGCGGGTTGGGGAATTTAACGCCTGCTTTTTGCAGGCGTTAAAAACCAACCCGCAAAGGGACCAGGGAGCTCATTACGGTACCGCAATTTGCGGTACCGTAATTAGCGCCTTCCCCATTCCCATAGAGCCCTATGGGGCAAAAATGGGAATGGGGAAAGGCAATGGTGGAAGGGGAAATTACCACCCCACCAACCTTGCAATAGGGCGGTAATTCCCCTTTCCACCAAGGCGGTGCCGGTATTTTACCGGCATGAACCATGGCGCTAATAGCGCCATGGTTCACCGCCATCCGTGTAATGAGGCCCATTGTCTCTCTTTTCAGCACAAGCAGCAGAATTAGTAGTGCTTATTGTCGCACTTCAGAAACATAAATGACAGGGAGTGACATTGTACAGCGACTCCACCTATGTGACATCAACCGTACCTGCAGGGTTGGCACGTTTGAAAAGGAGAGGCTATCTCCAGTGCAGCATGCATCGTTATGGGATAGGCTAATTAAGGCACTATAACTCCTAGTAGCCATAGCAGTTGTTAAATGTGCAGCGCATACTAAACAAACAGACTGTTACGCTCACCTGGTATCCACAGGGATGCCACCCAGCTGGGTTACTCGCTGATATGCTTCTCAGCTTTGCCCTGATGTGGTCTGTGGGGAAGGTTCTGCCTGAAAATACAGGAGGACTGTGTTCAAGACTGACCGACTGGGGTAAGCATCCTCCCTCCACCACCGTATGCTTTCAGTCCCTCTGGCGCCCTCTCCTCACCTTGTGGTAGAATTAGACATGCTCTCCGTCCTGCCTTCTTTGCAGGGGCGCCTTGTCTTTCATGGGCGAGTGCGGTCCAGTTACTTCACTGACGCCGGCCCGTTTGATATTGTTCAGGTAGGTCTTATTGCTGTTCTTCAGTTTTGTTGCTATGCTGCATGCCTTTCTTTGTTTAAAATGTCTCTTTTCTCTCCCTTAGGTATGCGGAGCTTCAGCGCGGCGAACTGGCTTGGTTGAGCCCCGCTGGTAAATGATGGCGCATTAAGAGCGCTATGATGCGGTAAGTAAGTGCTATGCGCAGCGCTGCAAAGTCTTGCCTTTGCTAACCTGTGTTTTCCTTCCTTGTAGGTCACTGTGTTCTTCAGCGCAAGTGGAATGTCCGGAGTGGTGCCAGCCGAGAGACGACCAGCCAGGTAAGCCTTTTGAGCAGTTCGTAATTTGTAAATGTCTCTACAGCTTTCGTTAATGTTGCCTCTATCTTCCTCTTTCAGGTCGTTCTGTCCGTGAGGCGTGCAGATTCGAGGAAGCTGTTCTCAGTAGCTGCAAGTGTTTAAAGATGAAGACTGCAGGTAAGATGCTGCTGCTAATGATGTTCCTTTTGTCTCCTTGCAGGTTCTGCTTCTCCGAGGTTCGAGGGAATAGCTGAACACGGTGAGTGTCACGTTGCAAGCTGCAAAGTAACACGAAGCATGTTCTGCAGTCAGGGTGTGGTTTATATAGCCCAGGTAAAGTAGTACCAGGTAAAGTAGTTCCAGGCCTGTCACACCCAAAACACTAGACCGCATAGCTTGGTTCTTAGGAACCAAGCTATGTGGATGCCTCCATGTTGGCTGACAATACAATAAAGTAGTTCCCAAGAACATTGTTGTTCATGGTGTATGAGCCTGGCGCCACAGGCGCCAGGACTGGCCCCATGAGGGCTTTTGAAGAGGATGCCAGGCTCTAGAGGCCCGAGTCATGACTCCACCTCGCCAATGGGTTTGCCATAGGGGGTTTTGGGCGAGGGTTGTGACACAGACGTCATCTCTTGCGGGAACGAAGCCGCAGATTTAGAAGCCAAAAGGGTTGGATATTCTCCAGAAATTTCAAGTTTTGACACAAAGGATATTAAAGAAAAGTCAGCTACAACCATATTAGTGCATGAGGGGTGTAATATGCTGTCAATAAACCAATTAATAGAGACTCAGAGAAGCAACCACTGGAAGAGAAGAACGATGGAAACGAAGGGGGTGTTCTTTATTTCCATCGGAAGCTTTATGGTGCCAGGACAGCAGAGGAAAGCCACTGATGCCAGTAACTTGATTGAAGTTCACGCTTGAACAGCTGCTTTACCTCGCACATGTAACTAGAGAAAGTCTTGTTGCCAATATTTCAGAAGACTGGTTAATTCCTAATTTGTTGATACACGTTGCCCTGTTTATGGTGAATTGCATCGTGTGTCAAACATTTACTGCTGGGCATACACTGAGAACAATTAGAGGAGTAATACCTTCACCAAATGGTCAGTTTCAGCATTTACATATTGACAATGTTGATATGCTACAGACATGCAATGGTTATAGGTATCTATTAGTGGTGGTGTGCCCTTTCTCCAGGCGGATCGAAGCTGGTCCGTGTGCACACTCTGATTTCACTTGCATAGCAAAGTTTTTAGTACATGAAATCTTCCCTACTTGGGGTGTGTTGGAAGTGCTAAGATCCGATAATGGGCCAAATTTTGGCAGTAAGCTTAGTTCTCTTCTGTGTATCACCCACAAATGAACAGGATATGTGAGGGACTCAACAGCCTCCTTAAAGAGAGGATTACTAAGATTAATTTGACTTTGAAAAAGGGATGGCTGTATTGCCTACCCCTGACCTTATATACCCTTCGGAATCAGCCAGGTTCGGACCACCACCTCCCCCCGCACAAGCTCCTAGCAGGGCATCGAATGAGAATGCCCCTTACACCTCGGTCTAGGATTAGGAGTGATGCCCAGTGTGTAGCCACAACTCTTAGTTGATGAGATGCACGATTATTTGACATGTATAACTACCAGTATTTCTTTCATTTCAGATCAAGTCAAGCATCGGGGGACGGTCTAGGAACATGGAAGAAGATAATTCGACGACCAATCCGAGTGAACTATTACCATCACCTAAGTTATATGTTCAGCACCTAATTTGAATCGAAAATTTCACTCGCAAGTGGGACTAGCCTCGCTTTAATGGCCCATTGTGTGTTGAAGAAGTGTCCCCTACAGCAGTCAAGGTTCAGGGAAGAATAGCTTGGTTGCATCCAAATGATGTGAAGATTTATAAAGGCGAGACCCTCCCTCCCAACATTGCTGATCCAGAAGCAAAACAAGAAGAAGAATTTCTGCGTGTGCGAAGGACAATAAAACAATGAGTAATTAATACGTATTTTATTTGGACTGGTATTCAATAGACGCTCATATATATTTTAGCAGAGAGTGCAAGGACTTGCAGAGAATTTCAGGGATTGAAATGAACTTTAGACATATATTGGAGCAGTGAACAATGCACCAGTGTTATTCCTAAAGGCCATTTCTTTATCAGAATTTGGAAGAGACATCAATATCCAGATTCATTTCGTGGAGAATATCTGTTTTAGGTGATACAAATACATGATACCTGCCGACAATGACAATCATCGGCTTGTGGTTGCTGTCTTTGTGTTCATACTTCAATGTTACCCTGTTCTTGTCAGAAGAGACGTTAATATTCACACTTTTTTACAGGTCCAGTGATGAGAAGGCTCCTCGTTGCTATAATTGAACAAATTGTACAGTTGCAAATGTGAGAACCTCGATGATAGCATTATAAATGATTAATATGGAAGATGACATGATTATAGAGAGAGTACGAGTTCAGCAAGAAGTAGGATGGCACGAAAAATGGCTGTCCAGATTTGTATGCATAATATATATTTGCCTGATTGTTCTTGTTATCTTTTTGTTCCTTATTTTTCACAGTCTCTATTATCTTAATGTTTCTACTGAAGAACGAGCTCCTATGATTCTCCCTACTATGAAAATGAATGATGACAGTGTTCTTGATCTCTATAAATATATTGTGAGATGTAAAAGAGACGCAGGGGAAGAAAATGAAGGGGATAAATATGTATCTAGATAATTCAGCTCACCTGGGGTATAACATGTGGAATCAACACATGAAAAAGGTAGGGGAAAAAGCATCTGATGAGTGTTGCTACGTCTGCTCTCTCATCCCCAATGCCATAAATACAGTAAGATCTTTCATTTCAAAGGAGGAATCAGCGCATGATGCGAAATACCTCAGCCATCTTGCAGCATGTACTACTCGAGGACAGTTTCAAGGAAGTTGGGTGACTTTGCGATGGAGATCAAAATGGTCATTTCCGTACCAGAATGACCATGTCAAGACTACACAAATGGAGAAGAAATGGATGGAAAGACAACATGCTTATGTGTCCTGCAGCAGGACAGGATGAGGTGATCATTAAAGAAATGAAGAGACTGAATTGTCCTGATGTGACAGAAATATCAGGATCACCTGGATGTTGGGGAATGAACTCAAATGTTGATCTATGGACGAGTGCATACCAATAAGGGATGGGAAGAAGAAATGGTGTCCTGTGCAGCTCATATGCTGAAGACGGAACACGTACAAGAAATACACAAAGTGAATGATGGATGCTTAAAGTCATGGGCCAAGCACTTAAAATTGCTGACATGGGTAGAAGACGAATCAGGCCCAGTAGTTGTAGTCCCATTGGTTAATGCAACACTATATTTCCGAAATCATGGAAAGAACCATGTGGGATATAACAGAGAATGCAAAGTCACAATTGACATTCCTGGAACGAGAGAAGGGACAGCTGTCCTCATGGGTCGATATTGGGCTTGGTGAACCAGAGCCTATATGAAGTTGCCCAAGGACTGGGGCAGAGTGTGGTCCCTGGTGCTCATTCATGTTCCAGCATTGGTGATTCCTCCGAGTGATCTAAACATTGGTGAATTTCAAATAGTGGATGACCATTTGAGAAAAAGAATATCACTTGATCTCCTCTGACGGACGAAAAGAGAGCAAAAGTTGTTCAGCACGACTGCTTTGATAATGACAGCTATATTCATGCCTGGAATCCAAACAGTGGCAAATGCAAAGTGGTTGCAAATCACCAGATGGGAGCTTTTTCAGACAATCAATGCTACCATAAAGGGATTCAATGCCATTAAAGAAGAGCTGAGGGCCATACAACGGATGACCCCCCAGAATAGATGTGTCCTTGATATGATGGCAGTAATGGAAGGAGGAGTTTGCACCAAAATTGGCCCATCATGTTGCACATTTACACCTTCTCATGATGATCAGAATGGAACCTTGACGGAGGCCATGACATTGTTGACAGACCTGCATGCCAAGATGGAAGACGAGTCAGATGACATTGAAGATGACAGTTGGTTTACCTCTTTGTTTTCATGGATTCCTCAGTGGTTGGGAATATATTCAAGGTTCTTGGAGTAATACTGGTGCTAGTAATGTTTGGATTCTGTGTAGTCAGGATGGTGATTGCCCAATGCAAGAGAACAGCAAAGAATGTGGTAGGGGTGAAGATCATGATCAATATCAAACCTGAACCAAGCGGCAAGGATCTGACTGATGACGCTGTTAGAAAATACATAGAGGCTAGCATTGTAGCACCTGAAGGACCAAGTGTCTGCAACCAAAGAATCATAAGAAGTAGGTGGGACTATGGGTCCATTGTACCCCGAATGGACAATGTATTTACATGACCTGGAGTGTAGATGAACATGTAAAATCAGCAGGCACCCTGAGGGAGGTGATGAAGATATGGACACCCAAGAAACACTTCTTGAAGAGAAAATACCAGGATGTGGAAACGATTGAGAAGGTGGTTGAGGACTAGACCAGAGGGGGGAATGTAGAGGAGCAGGTGCATTTCTCTGCAGGAAACCCTATCCCCCCACCCTCCTATATGTTGGAGGGCTGAGATCATGCATGTGTGAACCAGCAGTTGTGCCAATACCGCAGCATCTGTTTGCAAGAAGATACCATTGAGACAACCCTATCCAATGTATCCCCAAAGTGATGACAACCTAAGGGAGGAACTCCCATAAGGAATATTCGAAGGAACAGATGAAAGAAGCCAGTAACGTCACAAAAAGTACACAAAACATCTTGGGATATTGAATGAAGAGAATGTATGGATCTTAAAGAAACTAATGACGAAGTAAATAATCGAACAACTCTCAAATGTAAAAAAAGAAGATTACACGTGCACAAAGTACTGTAGAAAATCCACTGTTCAATAAATGTAAAGATGCTTAAATGCAAGGTAGACTGATTCATCATAGAAGCTGGATGTATGTAGTGAATAGAACGCAGGCGATGCCGTCATTGTATAGAATCTTGACATCGGTATCATGAATTTAGTAAGCCAGGACCCATGAAGCGGGAAGGGGAAGCTGTGTCGCAGCAAGAGTAAGCAGAATCGTGGAGCTGCAAGAAGGCTACAGGCCCGGTGCGCACTATAAATTAATAAACAATTACAACAACAATTACAGTGAGGCTGTCTGGCCTGGAGTCAAGACTGAAGCAGCCATGGTCAGTTATCTATTCTGAAAATGAGCTAACGTGCGAAGGATGAATCATCCCTTGTTAAGGTGCAAAGAAAGAACACCAAGAGTGCCAAAATAAATTCATTCAAACCATTTAAAAGCTGCAACATTTATCAAATTGTGGTCTCCTTTCACGTAAGCCAAGGATGAAAATAGAGTTCAAACTTGGAGTCCCAGAACACGACAGTGAATGCTCTCACTCCCATGTATTCCGAGAGACAAGGATACTTTGCAAGGCTAAGTTCACTGACAATCTTCATGGCAGAAGGCATGGGTGATGAGAGATTCTGGGCTAATTGGCTGGGGAGTTGTGAGGCTATACCTCACGGGTCCGAAGAGGAGGGTTGGTCATTCCAATCAAAAACAGGAAAACAGCAAGAAAACTCAGAACCGGGTGAACAAATAGCCGCTAAAACGGGAGAGCCGGTGTTTTCAGGCTATTGATGTCTGGCAAAGAAGAGATGCAGCAGTAAGACCACCCGATGGCAAGCAGGCACCCGAGTCACATGAGAGACCCATATACAAACAAGAAGACAATATCCCTGTGCCAGGAATTGCAGGAAGTAATTCAACAACAGGGATAGATCCAAGAAATACTACTCCCAGAATGCCTCTGGATAAACACGAGCGAAGGACTCTAAAACTAAAAGCCACTAAGAGACGTTCCTCTAAAAAAAGCAGGAGGATACACCTTCCTTATTCCCGTAGCAGAAGCGCCTACAAGGTTGGGAACGTACAAAGTTGGCGGGGTGAACAGAATGACAATCAGAACGAAAGAGTAGCAAAAGGGAATGCCTCTAGATGAGGACGGGGAAAGGGAGTGGTTTCCTGAGGGGAGGTGGAGAGGATTGGAAACACCTGGGGATGGGAGGGGAGGAGGAAAAAGACAGTTAAAAATGGCAAACATGGACTCATTGTGTCTCTCGATATTTTTTCTAGGGATTGAGCGTGGGTGCTGACAACTGGATAGAGAATGTTACTGGATTCGAGTGGCATACTAGGACGGCCAGCCCACGAAACCGAGGAAGTCCGTACACTCGACCAAAACCCCAGGAACACAGAAGTGTCACTAAGAAAAGGTGAAGTCTGCAGTGAAACAGTTTTTTTCTTTCTTTCTTTCACAGAACTGACACTGAAGCGGTGTATTACTTGACAGAACTTTCGTTTTGCTGAACTCAAAACATACGTCCAGAGCAGTCAGTTATGCTAAGAATCTGGACTCACATAACCCTGAAATCGACAAGCAGTGAGTTATGATGTGAATAAACCCTTTTTGTGCAAAGGAGTCTCAAAGCCGACAGACGGAACAGTCATTTATGAAAAAGCATTGGGGGTTATTCCGAGCTAGGAGGTAAGTACCGGTAAATTCCGGCATGGTGGAAAGTACGACACTGCCCTGGCATCAGACCGCTATTTGCGGCCCATTCCAGCCTTGCGGACACGCGCTTTCCGCCATGCCGGAAAAGTTCCGAGCGGCATGCCGCTAAACGACCTGCAAAACCCCCTACCGGCATGACGCGACACGTAAATAACAACACCGCCTTGGCAGCAGCAGCGCCTGTAAATAACGGTGACCGTAATTTACGGATCCCATAAATTACGGTCCCCGCAAAAAAACGGAACCGGAAATTTCGTCATCGCACAGGAACGGAAAGGAGCACGGCGGCCATCTTTAAAAACACAATCCATTGCAATCCTCATCAGCCAGCAACCTTGGGAGCAAACTGAAGTGGGGAAAAGGATCACACCACAAGGAAGAATGCCAAAAGCCCCAAAGAAGACTGCGGACCGGCTCCGCAAGCAGAAATTCAGCCCTGAAGAACTGCAGGCCATGGTGGACTACCTGGCAGAGCATGCTGGCGTTGTGTTCAGCCCTGACATGTGGAGAGAATCCATCATCCAGAAAAAAAACATCTGGGCTCAAATCGGCCAGAGGGTGAGCGCTGTAGGCACCACCCCCCGCACCCCCAAGCACTGTCGCAAGCGGTGGGATGACCTGCGGGTGCGGGTGCAGGGCCTCCTCTCCGCAAACCGGAGTCAGGCTATGCAGACCGGAGGGGGCCCAAGTTCCCCTGTCAGACTTGAGTCTTGGGAGGAGACATGTGCCGCATTGATTGGTACCGAATCCATTGAGGGTGTCGGCGACATGGAGTGTGGGGCAACGTCGTCTGCCGAATGAGGTGCGTGTCCAAAGTCTACACTGCCAATGGCCATTGCCACTCCCCCAAGGGCCATCAAAGGCACCTTCTCATGTTGCCTTCCCCACCATCCAACTCTACCCCCCCATCCAGCTAATGCAGAGCCAACTGGCACGCAATCAAGGGCCAAGTGCAAGTACATAACGCACATGAACCATAGTGCATTAACTTGCACATCACATCATGCACACTGTGCCAGCCAGACTGCACATTACCAGGCCATGATGAGTAGAACAGAAATGTGAATGCAGCCATGTATGCAATTAGGACATCATACAATCACTCATGTTGGCCCTCTCTTCTACCCCCACAGGCACTGATCATGACAGCGGTGAGCCACAGTCCAGCTGCCCAACCACCTCCATGGGCAGTGGCAGGGTCCGGCGCATTCCTGCACCGAAGATAACACCTACACCGGCTCCGGAAAGGCCAGTGGAGG
Source organism: Ambystoma mexicanum (assembly GCF_040938575.1). Taxonomy (NCBI): domain Eukaryota; kingdom Metazoa; phylum Chordata; class Amphibia; order Caudata; family Ambystomatidae; genus Ambystoma; species Ambystoma mexicanum. The sequence continues at coordinate 261,627,081 of NC_090921.1, read as the reverse complement.
CCGCACCACCCCAATCCCTCCCAGCACCGGCGCCTGCCACAATGCCCACCCCAACCTCGGCACAGTCCAGCATTTCGGGGGAGGTTGCAGCTACAGGCCCTGTGGAGAATGTGGACAGCCCTCCATCCATCTGTGGGGCGTCCGAGGATGAGTTCTATCCGACAGTCCACACCCCGGAGCCCTGCAATGTCCCGCTGGCCTCATGCAGTGACCCTGGAGATCCACAAACACCTGCCCGTAGTCCTCCTACCGACACGCAGGAGTACGAAGATCGTGGGCCAAGTCCACCAGTACAGTCCTCGCCAGGGCACGTAGGGCCAAGTCGATTGAGCGATCGATTATCATCATTTGGCACACGTCGTGCAAATCAGCTCGCTGATCAAATCAATGGGCCTCATTACGACCCTGGCGGAAATCAACAGACCGGACCGCCATAGCGTAAATAGCGTTTCCGCCATTGCACGAAGGAGCAAAGTGCGGCCCATTCCGACCCATCGGGCACGAGCATTACGCCATGGCGGAATCCGAAAGGCTGCGATGGCGGAAATGACCCCAAAACGGCCCTTACCGCCGCCGTACGCTGCACCCGGTGTAATACCGCCACCCATCTTAGCGGTCACCGTAATGAGCGGTCACCGTAATGAGCGGGCACCGCAAATTACGGACACCGTAAATATACGGAAACGGAAGTAAAAGCATGTGGCCGGAACGGGAAACAGCACGCCGCACAACTATAAAATCCGATTCCCAACACAACCATTAAAAATCCGACCCTGACACACATCCCAACCCGTTAGCAACCCCAGTTAAAAAAATAAATATGGGAAAGGTAGCCAAGAAAGCGTGTGATCGCAAGCGGCAGGTCCACTTCTCCCGAGAGGAACTGACCGTGCTCACCGAGACCCTCCAGGAGAATGCCGCCGTCGTCTTCTCCAGTCAAATGACCAGGACGGCCCTTGCCAACAAGAAGGCCATATGGGCCCTGGTGGCACAGCGCGTAAGTGCGGTGGGGACAACACCCCGCACGCCACAGCAATGTCGCAAGCGGTGGGACGACCTGCGGATCCGCGTACGCAGCATACTTTCTGCGAACAGGAACATCGCCACAGCTACCGGGGGGGGATCAGAGTCGCCCATCAAGTTGACCCCCTGGGAGGATATCTGCGCCTCCACCATAGGAATGGAGAGCATAGAGGGAGTCGGAGGGATGGAGAAAGGAGTGCCGACATCCGGAGAATCAGGTAGGTTGGCCAAGAGAAACAATGCGAAATCCACAAAGCACGAACATGTGCAGTACCATGTGACCCCATAGTGCAATACATACTTTGCCCTGACAGCGCCCTCAAAAAGTCAGAATGAATAAACAAATTAATCAAGATGCCATAAACAACCCCTACATGTGCAGCATGCACCCCCTAACTGCAGGCAGCCAAATGAATGCATCCTCAATCCACACGAAAATGAGACCACCTCCAAGGCCCAGTCCCAAATCACCCTCATGTACCACCCCAATGCATTTGATACGTTGCCATTCCAAATCCCACAGACCCATAACTAACGCTCGGCCCTCTTTACTCCACCACAGGGTCCGATACCAACGACGAGCTGCAGGACACCCCTACCAGCACGCCTGCAAAGCGGGCCAGGACCAACGTCCCAAGAGCCTCCACCTCAGGTGCAAGGATCAAGACACGGCAGCAGCAGGAATCAAGTGGCAGCACACTGGAGGGGACTGCAACAGGCACCCCAGCAGCCAGCAAGTCCACAACCCCAGCACCACAGGTCCCCCCAAAGAACGTATCTGATGGCACTGCCTCTGGTGGTAGCAGCACCATAGGTGACACAGCTGTCATGCCAGCATGCTCCGACACGGAAAACAGTGCTGGCGACGTAGGTACCATCCATGACCTTTCCCAATCCCCCTGCATGTTCCATCCCCTACACCATGACGAAACCACGCAGGGGCACCCTGAAGACGACGACTGGCCAACCCCCACAAGTCCTGTGCCAAGGCAACATGTGTTGAGCAGCCCCCCTGTCACACCACCGCAAATGTCCATGGCCCAGCAGAGGCAACAGTCCCTCGACCTGCTGATCGAGCAACAGCAGGAAGTGTCCACGCTACTCAAGGACCATGCAAATGAATGCGGGGGTTCCAGGGCAGCCATGGAAACATCCACCGAGACACTCAGGGCACAAATAGAGAAAAGTAGTGAGAGCCTCAGGGGAGAAATGGAGAGAAGCACCGAGAGCCTGAGAGCACAAATGGAGAAAAGCACCGAGAGCCTGAGAGCACAAATGGAGAAAAGCACCGAGAGCCTGAGGGGGGAACTGCATGCGACGTCCAAAGACGTTTGTGCTGAACTTGCTGCTGTGCGCCGTGTGCTCTCGGAGCTCTCACAAACCCTCAGAGACATGCATGGACGCGAGCAGGCAGAGACATCATCCGTGGCAAGTTCCGTCCAGGGCAGCCCCCAACGCAGATCTGGCAGGAACCTGCGCTCCACGGGCAGGGGTGCCCCTGATACCCGTAGAGGGGGCTTGCAATAGCGTCTACCCACGGACAGCATGCATATTTGGACACTGGTGTTGGGGGGGGAGGTAGTAGGGTGGAGGGGGTGTGTTGTGCTTCACTGGGTGGCGGGTCCATAGGGTGTATAAATCAAATCACATTCACAATACAGTACTTCATTATCATCCAATGACATGTGTGGACATTGATATTTGCGTACGAGGCCTTCATAGGCGTACAGTCCACAATGTGCCTGTACTACACACACACAGTGCCACAGGTCCCCTTTCCATGTAATAGGCACCATGCGTGGTTGCTAGAAGCATGCATCTATGATGCTCTGTCGGATTGCACGTGCATCCTGTGCCTCATGGACTCCTTGAGGTGCCTCCACATCCCCACCCTCATCATCATCATCTTCAGGTGCATGCAGTACAGCGTCAGGGGGCATGGGCACATTCCTACGTATGCACATGTTGTGCAGCATGACACATGCCATGACCATCTTAGAAACCTTCTCATGGCTGTACATGAGTGCCCCGCCAGACCTGCTGAGGCTGCGGAAACGAGCCTTCAGTAGGCCGAATGCCTGTTCAATGACCACACGGGTACGTGAGTGGGCATGGTTGTAGTCCTCCTCATGCTGGTTCTGTGGGTTCCGGATTGGTGTAAGGAGCCATCTCTTCAGTGGATACCCGGCATCACCTGTATGAGACGAATAAAGGGTGTCAGTGGAATGATAGTGCTAAGTAGCCCCCCCCCTTCCTGCAAGGTCATTGACGCATCAAATGGGCCACAATGTCATGCATGGAATGAGACTCACCGAGTAGCCAGGATCTGTGCCCTGCGTGTCGCTCCATGTAGCGTTGTATTCTTGTGTTCCTCAGGACCATAGAATCATGGGTAGATCCTGGAAATCTGGCACAACAATGCGTAAAGATCTTGTTGGAGTCACACACCATTTGCACATTGATTGAATGATATTGTTTCCGGTTGCGGTACTGGACCTCCATGGCATGTGGGACAACCAATTCAACATGGGTGCAGTCGATGGCACCAATGCAACCCGGGATGCCGCCAAGTGCATGGAATCCCACTTTTGCTTTGGTAATCTCCTGGTACGTGCGTGGTAGTGTGATGTGGTCGTCGGCGTGCTTCAGGAGGGCATCGTGCACTTGGAAGAGTGTCCGTGAGAACAGTGGCTGTGAAATGCCATGCAACTGTCCGACTGTGTGCTGGTAGGTGCCTGTGGCCAGGAAGTGGAGTACAGACACCACCTTCAGTAGGGGTGGGATGGCGGTTGGGCTATCTATCATGCTCACGAGGTCAGCATGTGTCATGTCCACAATGGCGATTATGGTGTCCCGGTCCAAACGGTAGAGGGTGTGGATCTGCTCAGCAGTGAGGTTGAACGGATCAGCTCGGAGGCGTGGGATTGCGGGCCGCCTGCGTGGTGGTAGTGGCAGTGCTTGTGGGCCTTGCTGACCCTGCCTTGCCCTCCTCCTCCTCCTTCTCCTCCGTCTCCCCTGTGCGCCCGGTTGTTGTACCTGTTGTTGTTCGTCGTCTTCTTGTAGTTGTAGTACTTGCAATGCTATCTGGTCCCCCAGGCCCAACATCGCTAGTCCTGCCGGTAGCATTTTGGAGTGGGAGTGGTTGTGGGAGGGGTTTGGGTCTGCTATATATGTGCTGTCGGCCTGTATGGCCTCCACCTGTGCTGATTGAATGAATCTGTGGCAGATGCAATCCCTTCTGGCCGAGCACGTCCCGCACGTAAGGCTGCATTTGGCCGCATGGCATCTTGGGATTGGAATCATGTATCAAATCCCGATGGCAGTGTGATGTACTTTGACTGATTTTCATGCTATGCTCCCATTGTTACACATGCTATAATTGCAGCCGCTTACATACCTGTGAAGAGTCAGTGGTATGTAGGGCTCGATCGATGGCCGACCCTCATGCAGCACAGTAACGTACTTCACCGACGGGCGTGGCGTCCCATTTGTGATTGTAGCCAGTTAGCATTATGACACACAGCCGCACTACATTGATGTAATTGTGAATGCAAGCGTTCACAGAGGCCTTTTCGACGTAATGTTGCAAGTGAGGAATTCGAAGGCCAGCATTTTTGGTATCGAAGTAGCGGTGAGGAGACGCCCACAGGTCTGCCTGGAAATGTAACGTTCTATTGTTGAATGTCCTTGGGACAGGGCCCATAACGAGCAGGCAATGAATGTCATGAATTGAATGGGATGCGCAATAGCGTAGTGGACGATAAGGCAGGACGTTCCCAAATCCATCTTGCTTCACAACACTACAGATCCGGCCAGGAGCACAGTGGGTTTTTGCAGACTGCATTACGCACAGACGCGATGGAAGTTTCAAATATTATGTGAGTGAATATTCATGCGTTTTCATTGCGGGATGAGGGAATGATGAATGGATGCATGGACAGATGATTCCATTTAGGGTCTGCCATGTACATGGGTTTTTTGAATCAATCCCCTTCCCCTGCGCTATGTGATGCAAGGCTGCCATAGTGGGACTTACGTCTATCTGCCCTTGTCGGATCCTCCCTGTCTCGACGCGCCTTCATACACTTGTGTCTAGGCACGTTACTAATCCCATGCCATGGGTTCTGTCTTGACGGACGCATGCACAGTAACCGACGTTGCCAATGGTGTATTTACCTCGATTGATTTCGTTATGATTCGATACTGATTTAGGGGTGTGTATATTCCTTTGGAGTGGGCTAGCATGCATATGGGTGTGGATTTGGTGTGTTGAATGAAGATTGTAATGCATCATGAGTCCCGTAATGCAATCGGTTAATTTGTGTTTCATTTGGGTGACAGGTATCTCCTGCCCTATTGCAGATGCCATCTGTACGCCACTCCTCCAGATGGGTTTTACTCTCGACACCTGCAGCTTCGGGTGAATCAGTGGAGCACCATTACGATCTTATGGGACGATCGCCAATGGGCCACATGCCCTTACGCTGTACTGGTGGCTAGGTGCAACATTTCGGCCTTTCAGCTGGACTAGTGCCTGCTTCATGGGACGGACCTGCGGTTCTTGCCGCTTCCATGTTGCCTTTTGGAACGTTGATGTAGGCCCTGTGTGCCATGATGGTACAGGGCGTCACACAAGTGGAAGCTGGTCAATTATTGCAGATGCAGCCCTCGGTGATGATGGATGTTTTGGTGTTATTTAGCAAATTGCTGTGAGGCCTTTGTCATTTGGATGTGCATTTAAATTGTATTCCGATATTTGGCGTGTTGCGTTATTCTTTGCAGGTGATGTAGCGATTTTCGATTTGTGGCGGTATGTATTGCGAGATGATCTGCATTGTGTTCCGCCTTCTGAGTTGAGTTGTGTGGTACTGTACTGGCCGCGTTTGCCTACGTAGCACAGTATGGTCACGGATGGGGGCTGCCATTGTGACTGTTTACATGATGTGCTGTTCAGGGGCGGGGGATTGGCTTTTGGCCGACTGGTGCCTGTCAGCCAGGTCGATTGGTGGAATGATGGGATGTTCAGAATGTGGCTGGTCACAGGTGCCTGTGTTTGCGTGCGTTTGTTGGAGGGGGACTGGGGTCATGTCCATTGGAATAGCTTCTGTATTCATGCCATCTGTGCCCTGCAGCTCCCATCGGCCCCTCTTGGGATGAGCCTGGCTGCTCAGTCACTCTGCCAACTTGTGTGGTACATGCTTCTGCTGATGGTTGGTTTGTTTACTGGCAAGAGTACAGGGCTGGTGCAATCCCCCTCAGGATGCTGTTTTGGATGTTGCCTTGCGCTGGTGGCAAGCGATGGGGGACTACTGTTGTTTTGTGTCATGTGTTCTTGATTTTCATTTTGATGTATTGTACCTTCACATGCCTGTGCTGCATCAGTACGGCTATGGTGACATGCCGTACATGGATGCCCACTCACGGGGCGCTTTGAGCCCCTGCATGCATTTCTACGTTGGCATGCATGGGTGAATTGTAGATTTCACTGGTTGCATAGTGTGAGTACATTGCGCCTGCCAGGAGTTGTGCAATGTGGCCAGGGAGTGGAGTACAGGCACTCAGTGGGCCATTTACGGTTGGTTCACGATGCCGTATTTCTCGCCATGGCGGAATGGTACTTTCCGACGTGCTTGATGGCGTTCAGTACATGTCCGCTAGGGTCAGAATTCGCGTACCGTTGCGCCATGGCGGTGTTTCCGGTTTTGCAAGGCGCGCGTGCGCGTACTTGGTGCAGTTAGCGTTGCCGTTCACTGCGGTGTCGCTAATGGCATCGTACTTTACGGTGACGGGTCATGATCGCAACGAGCGGTGTTCGATGGCGGTATTGCATTTCCGCCATCATTTTTCCATTTCCGCCAGGGTCGTAATGAGGCCCAATGAGTTCATTGAGGACAACCGTCAGGCCAGGGTGGAATGGCACAATTAACTCGGGAAATGCGCCAGTCACTCATTGACAGTACCAACAGGTTGTGTGAGACAGTCACTGACAGCACAAACCGTTTGGTTCACGTTCTAGGACGCATATCCAATGCCCTTGAGGCTGCCCAATCAAATACGCAGCATCAGCAGGAGGAAACGCCCTCATCCAGTTTGGCCACTCCAGCAAGCCCACCAAGACGCACTCTGCATTCCATGCGGCGCAGGGACATGCCTCCCCCGGGCCCCGGGAGCAAGAATCAATAGTCAATGCTGCCACATGTGGCCTTCACGTACTACATGGGACTACTGTTGTTGAGTTGGGGGAGAGGGGGCGGGGGATGAGAGTTTGTTGTGGAGTTGGAGGGGAAGGGGGTGAGGGTTTGTTGTGGAGTTGGGGGGAGGGGGATGGGGGGTGAGGGTTTGTTGTGGAGTTGGGGGGAGGGGGGTGGCTGGAGGGAATGTTCACACTCATCCTTTATTTTCAATACACTATTCGTGTTGCAAAGTTTAACCGTTGTGGACATTCTTCATTGAGCATGTGTATTATGACGTCTGACAGTGCATGGTCTACAAGTATGTACACACCCAGTGCCCTGTGTGCCCATGTAATGCCACCCTCTGCTGACTTGTGTTCTGGTTATTATGTCCAATCATTGTTTGGCACACGACATGTCCCTCAAGTGCACCGCATCCATGATGCCATCTTGCCACTTCCTCCTCCTCCTTCACTCCATCTTCAAATGCTGCTAGCAGTCCCATGTCAGGGGACAGAGACGCAATCCAAGGGATGCACTATTTGTTCAGCTTTACACATGACATGGGGATCTTGGACACCACATAGCAGTAGAAGGGTCCCCCACCAGTCCAGCTTTGCCAACTCATATGTGCCTTACGCAAGCCAGGTGACCGATTCATCTCCACACATGCACGAGTATGGCCAGTGTTTAATTGCTCCCTGGGCCTGTTCTGTGGGTTACTGACAGGGGTCATGTACCATGGTGTCAAGGAACAGCCACCAACACCTGCATGTCTAGCCAATTGAGGTAAGTGTTTGAACTGTCACGGTGGAGAACTGAACTTGGCTGACATGGCAGCGTGTAACTGATGGCCATTGGCACCTGTCCATGGATGCATTTCGCCCATTCATGGCCACATTATGTGTTCATTTCAATGAAATGCTGTAGGGGGGTGCGTCTACAAGATGGTCCATGAACAATGGCACGGACATCTCGTGGTACATGCTTCGTTAATGCATGCAGCAGTCCTGATGTTATATCCATGTAGTGCTGTGTACTGTGTGAATCCGTAATTGGGTGTGTTGGATGTAGTCAGTGGCTCGTAATCTTCATACTGCTCTGATCCATTCTATGGTGAATTCCAACACTCCTATGGGTGTGCCAAACTGGTGACGTGGTGTGGTATCCCTGCTGCCCTCAGTTCAATCCACTCCCAGGGATGAGTCTCACGTGTGGTGCCATGCTGGGGGCAGCCACATTGTGCATATGCAGTGTGTCTTCCTATATGCCCTTACGGTTGTGGTGGCCGCCAATGTGTGGTGCATGTGTTGTGGGATTTGGCCTTGTCAGATGTTGGAAATGTTGTGTGTTGTGTGTGCCTTGCTCCATCGATGTGGGAATCTGTACTGATGTGCCGTTGCACTGGTTCTGTGGTTGGTGGGGTGAACATCGTGCACTGTCTTCATCATTTCGACCCAGTTTGTTCATGCAGACACCCACCTCATGGCACCAATGCACTGGCACGACACAGTCAGACGACTCACCAGGCAGCCAGGCACGTCATCCGGCATGGCGCCCCATGCAGCACGGTAGCGTGGTGATCAGCTGGCCCATTGAGTCATGAGTTGTTCCTTGATGTCGGGCCCACCCATGTGTGATGTTCTTGGTAGCGTTGCATTCCATATGCACGTAGGGGGGGTGGTATTGCTTGCAGTTGCTATCCGCCACCTGCATGCTATGCTGGTCCACCTACGACACGTGGGTGCTGTCAGGGGCACCCATGTCATTTGGCATGCCTGCCAATGCACGGGGCCAACTTTAGTGTTGTATATCTCCTGGGTAGTCCATGTTAGGGATTTGTAGGCCCTTGTGTGCTTGGGGAGGTGAACCAGCACTTGTTTATGTGTCCGTGTAATGGACGGTTGTGACATGCCATGCATGGGCCCCACTGTGTGGTGGTAGGTGCCTGTGGCATGGGTGTGGGGCACAGGCAACACCTTCAGTTGTGCCAGGATGGCAGTGTGTATTTGTATGCAGCTCGCTTATCTCGTTATTTCTCGGCCCAATTATGGTGGTGATGGTGTCACAGTCAAGCTGGTAGGGGTGTGTATCTGCTCAGGGGTTTCCTTGAGGGACCGGACATGCGCGTGGGAATGGGGGCTGCTGGGGTAGTGACGGAGGCTGCACTGGTGCTGCATGCTGGGCCTGTCCCCCCTCCTTGTCCCCCTGTGTCTCCTCAATGGGGGGGGCTTGGTGTTGTAGGTGTAGTTATTGTGGTTGTGCCCTTGCTGGCACTATTGGTATCATCTTGGTGTGGGAGGGTGTGTGGTGTGTGGTGTGTGGGTGTGTTCCTTTTCTGCAGTGGCAGACTCCATTGCCTCAACCTGTGCTGATTGTGTGCACCTGTGGCTCTGGGAACCACTGCTCAGGGTTCTTTACTCCTTCTCTGAGATGCCTGTATGTACTCCATGCCGGTAAGGTACTTTACGGGCTTAAAGAGGCCGTTATTTACATGTGCTCCTTACTTGTGATCAGCTCCGGTTTACTCCATCCTGCTAATTTCAGCATGGTGGGGCGCACGCACAACCCAAGACCGATAATTACGGCATCGTAGTTTACGGTGCCGTAATTAGCGGTCTGAGAGGTCAGAATAGCCTGTAGCGGTAAACGATGCCGGTAAATCATTACCGGCATGGTTTTTCCCTTACCTCCTAGCTCAGAATGACACCCATTGTGTTTTCCTTCCTTGATCACGGAGCACATACGCAAAGCGCATATGAGGTGAATGGACATTTGATTCCTATTATTCAGAAGCCGACACCAAGAGGCAGGGTAACGGCCGAACGAACATTTGAGTTGTTTAAGAACAGCTATCACCGAGAAGCAGAGATGCTTGGCATAGACATTTTTCTCAGGTGCGATAGCTGCACATAAGATTTGTTTTTCGAAATAAAAACGTTTTGTTCAAACCTGAATTACCGACTCCCGCCTGCTATTTAACAGGAGGTAGCGTCATGCCCCATCTCCTTGCACCTAGGTCTGGGCTTACATGGTGCTATTTGTACTGAATGTTCCAGACTGGCACAAGCGTGCCAACCAATTGTAGTAGTGCATATAACAAAGGACCTTATAGTTTGAAAACCAATGAGAAACTGTGTATCTGATATTTCTGAAGATGACATATTTTTGAGGTAGGCATATGTTGTCCACCTGACAGTGGGCAGCCAATCACAACCCTAGTCCTTATAGAAAAATATATTTAGATGTTCCCTTTAGTCAATCTCGAACCTTGATAGGTTTTTCATTATTGTCACTCAGTATGACATCATCTCTGACATATCTTTAGTATAAAGTCTATGATTTGTGTGACGATTGCTGAGAGAAACTGAGTGTACCTCTGTTGACGTTCGCTGTAAACTCCCTGTTTTAGATGATTTTTAATAAAACAGAACCATCTACCTGAATTGGTTAGATTATCTGGACTCAGAATTAATCTGTGTGATCCCATCAATTACATATGCACGTTCCAAAAGGGCACTAAGCTCAATTATTTTCTTCTCTCCCCTGCTCAACCCATTCTTGGGCAGGGGAGTTCTTTTCTATTGTTCTGTCCTTTACTTCTAACATTCCATCCAGCCCCATGGTGGGCTGGATGGTTTCTCCCAAACAAATACATAAATAAAAGACACACACACACTACACTTAAATAAAAACCTTTCATTATTACACTGGTGTCTGTGTCTTTTCTTTCTGTGTGTTCTCTCAGTGGGCCAGCATGTATCCCACTAGCCAGGCCTCGTTGGGCCACGGGCTACAGTAGCATGGATTTTCCATGCTACAGGATGTGTATATACTTAGGAATAGTAGCTCCTAAGTAACCGCAGGTTTGCCCTGAAGAGCATAGTCTTCATACTTTCTGAACTGCTGGAGCAATGGAGTGGTCCCGATTGAAATCAGGATGGTGTTGCAGTAGGCTGAGGCATAGCAAGAGAAGATCAATTTCATGTCTTATTCTTTATGTGCTAGTTTAACCTCGTACGCCACAGTGGTGTGTCCCCTAGAGAAACATGTACTACCAAACCCTACTACTTTGTTGTCCAGGTAGGCTGGCACAGGGCAGTAAATTCCTTATATATGATGCAGGCAGTGTTGAAAAATATACTGGCTGGGATGGATAGCTAGTGTATTCCTCTTAGGATACAGGAGATGCTGTCAAATGTCCTAGTTCCCATAATGAGGCATTCAAGGCGGCTAGATGTGTTATGAGACTCCAGTCAGGAGGACATTTCCTCCATTGACATTTGAAATTACTTGGGCTTTGACCATGGTTCTGAAATCCTCAGGTGGTAGAAGGGTTTTTATCTTACAGTGCTGAGAGATAGCACGTCCTTCAACATCAGAGAAGCGTACACACGGTACCAGAATCCAACATGTCGTCAGGGACCTTCAAGGTCGATTGGGGCCATAAGGGCAGAATTTATCCCTTAGATATTTGGGACAAAACCCATAAAAGGCCCGCTGCATAATACACAAGGATTCAAACTGAACCCATTTGCACACTGGCAGCCAATGAAAGTGGTGCAAAAAAAGGAGACAAAGGTGTACTATAGGGAGTCTGACACACCAGCCTTGTTGCAGTTTTGCAAAACTTGCAGACTGAGGATCAAGTACAAAGGTTGTGCTAAGTACAGAGAGTTGCAGTAGTCAATTGCGCTCAAGACCAGCACTGCAACTACCGGCGCATGAAAATGAGAAGGAATGAAAACGAAAACTTTCTGCAGAATCCTCAGTTTGTAGTGGCCAGATTGACAAACTGATGCAACTTGTGCCTCAAGTGACAATGAAGAGGAGATTTTCACCCCTAGATTTTTGAAAAACAGAGCTGGACTGGAACAGGCCCCAAACGAACTGGGCTAGAAAGAGGGAATAAATAATGAAGCAGCAGAGGAAGAACCCACCACCAAGATCTCGGTCTTATCTCCATTCAAATTAAACCAGTTTCAGCCCATCCACATCCCAACATACTACAGGCAACCCCTTAGCTGAGAAGCATTATCAGAATGTAGCTGATCAAGTCGCACAATAATTTGTGTATCAGAATAGGAGTAGCACTGGAGGCCAGGGGCAGAATGTACAAATTAGATAGGGGAGAGAGCCGATCCCTGACGGACCCCAAAATGAGAGTGGAAGAAACTGAGTGAAAAGATGGGAGAGAAAGAGTCTGTGAGCATCCTTCAAGAAAGGAAGAGAACCAGGAGAACACCTTACCAGTGATATCCACTTCTGCAAACTGGGCCAACAGGGTGGGATGATCGATCGTATGGAAAGCTGCTGAGAGATTTAAAAGAACCATTGCTCCCGTTCCACCCTGATCCGAGAGTTGGGCCAGGTCATCAACCACAGAGATCAATACACTCTCGGTGCCATGGCTGGATTGGAAACCAGACTAGAAATGGTCAACGAAAGAGGAACTTTCCAAAAAAGAACCAAGCAGAGTTGTTATCAGAGACTCCAAATTTTTCATAAAGAAAGGAATAAGTGAAACAGACAGGATGGGTCCAGAGACAGCTTTTATAGCAACAAAGTCACCAAAGCGTGCTTCAAGTGAGAGAGAATCATACCAGATTGACACAAGTGATTTATGGCATGAGTCAAGAAAGGGGCAATTACAGATATAAGATATTAGTGTTGTTGAGAAGCAACCCCAGTGGTTCCATGTAGGGATTGAAGATCACTGGGTAGAGCATTGATCCCTGTTGGACTCCGTAGGTGAGTGGGTGATGGCTGGATCTGAAGTGACCTATGTTGGCTGCTAAGTATTTATCCAAGATGTAGGTAGCAAACAAGCTGAACATTGTGCCTGTCAACCACATTTTCTCTTCAAGTAGGCTTGTAATGTGAGGTGGTTAAACATGGCAAATACAGCAGGGAGGTCCTCATTATCTATGATTTAGAGAGCAGCATCTATGACCTTGCTGGTGGTTTCCGTACTGAATCTGGGTCTAAATATGGCTTGGTAGTCTCTGAGCAAGCAGTGTTGGTTAATCCGAGCATGGAGGTGGTTGACAATGAACGGAAGGATAGTGATGGCTGGTAGATAGAATAGCACTCAATTCCTCTTTTACTTTAAAAAGAGGATCCTAAACGCACTCCTTATGAATATTTTCACCCTTCAGGTAATTTCTTATTCAGTTTTCATAATACTCATATACCTCAAATAACCATAATTCAACAAATATCCATTTCTAGTAATCCTCTCTTTATTTCTAATGTTAAAGATACCTCACTTTGTTTCCAAATCTCAATGGATTGCTGAACGATATATACAAACAAGTATTTACAATTCTCATCAATTAACTTAAATCAACCTGCACAATTCTCTTCTTATTGCCAAATATTATGAATATATATCTCACATAAAAAATGGTTTCCAAAATATTGCTTCTTTTCATGTATCAAAAAGACAGTAATTAGAAGATTCAATTTCTTGGATATTTCCCCAAATTATCTTCATAGAGGTTCAATAGGTGTCCAGACATATAATCTAATATGGTCCTCAGAAAATCTCTCGATGTGTTTTGGGATTATTCTCACTTCTTCAGGAGTGTCTACCCTATTTTCCTAGCAAAATAGCTAGAGCTTAGAATTACTAACTCATCCATCAAAGTAATGTAATCAATTAACTATGCTTAAGTAGTACTAACCTTACTCAGTGCTGTATCCAGAATCCCCTTCACAATTCAAATAATTAATCCTAAAATATATGTACATTGTTTCATTGCTTAAGTCTCCTATCAATATTTATTAATGTTCACTCAATAACAAAGTCATTTTTCTACTCACAAGGAGTGACTATAAGTACTCCTCTGTCTGCCACTTAGTTATTAAACTTCCTATTCTCCAGTATTTACCTGCTAATCCAACGATTAACTAAAATGAACCAAAACAAACCAAAAACTCATCAACACTAACTACCTTTTTGAGACCTACATACCCTCATGACCTTCTAAATCTCCCCTACCTTGATATCACCGAACATTTGCATGTAAACAGTCTACACCATCAGCAGCCAAACAAACCTGGTGTGCATTACCTACCTTAAATACTTCAATATGGCTGCAGTGATGACATCACATCTCTGACATCACCTACAAGAGCATGCCTGGAGGACCACCCCTACTCCTTTGAACAAAATGGCCCTTGCAAGACTGAACAGGGTATACTTGTACAAAATAAAGAAAGCAACAACAAAAAAACATTATGGGAATAGAATCTCCAACTCAAAAAACCCATGCAGGGAACTCCACAAAATCATATGGGAATTGAATTCCCCAACTGTTTAACCAACCCCTCCCTTAATTCACAAGCTCTCTTCGATGAACGTTCCAAACACTTTCATAACATTGTGCTTGAAGGACACCATACCATAAACACAAAACTAGCTCTGTTCCCGACGTTGACCTCAGGCCTTTCCACAAACCCGAACCCTTACTCACGCTCCCAACTTACTATCACTTCTTTCACCCTTCTTTCTCAGGCTGATTTTGGAAACTTCTAGCAATGAGCCGACCCTCAAGCTCACCTGGACACCTTTGCCCACACCAATCTCAAATACCCACTTCATTCGCAAACTAATTGACTGCGCAGCATATAAGCAATTTGGCCTTTTCACAGGAGCCAATAGTATCCCTGACCCTGCCCAATCGGGGTTCCAACCCCTCTGTGGAACAGAATCTTCTCTGGTCTCCATCTGGGAAGACCTAAAAAGATCTGTCGACTCAGAAGGGTGTGCTGCACTCACCCTCCTGGATCTTTCCGGGGGGCCTTTGATACAATCAACCACACAATACTGAGGAATAGGCTCCTCACCCTAGGCATCAAAGACTCTGCCCTTAATTAGATCACCTCCTTTATTTCCAATCGCTCACAAATCGTTCTCCTTCCCTCTTTACCATTGGATGACTAGCAACCACCTAATCTTTAACCCGGGTAAAAACATAGATCCTAATATGTGGCAGAACTGCTCTGACCCCTAACCTTTGCCGCGGCAGGCTGCCCTTGGAGCCCCATTTCCATCAAAAGTCTTGTATGCACCATGGATGCAGACCTAGCCCCCTCCAAGCAATCAACACTGTATCCAGAACTTGCCACTTCCACCTTTCATCCTTAAACAAATCTTTGTTTACCTCTCTCTCCCTCAAGAGTCTCCGAAACACTGGTCATTAACATCTCTTGCCTGAACTACGCCAACTCCATCTCGGCGTCCCTGCATGCCAGCTAAGAAAACATTGACGTATCCAAAACATGGCAGACAGACTGCTCCTCGCCCTCTCGCCCAGAGAACACAACACACCCACACTCGGAATTCTGCACTGGCTTCCAGTTAGCCTAAGAACAACCTTCAAAGCAATATGCATCACACACCAAGCACTCCATAATATGGGACCTGAGTTCCTTCAGAACAAAATCGTCCACTACCAGCCACCCAGAAACCTCAGATTGGGCTCAGCTCTCTTTATGGCTATTCCACTGCACCACTCCACTAGAGTTGTTGGCTCGGCTTTCTCTATCGTAGCGCCCACCATCTTGAAAACTCTTCCTCTGCACATCTGCCACACCAAAAACGACCTCTTCTCAACAAAGCCCTCAAAACCTGGCTTTTTACAGCATTATCCTGAAAACCCCTTAACTCCCGAATATATGAAATATCTCCCAGGGTAGTGCCGGCTGTGTTCGGGGTGTTACTGACTTTTCCAAACACCTGACGGTGTCAGCTGTGTTCACGCCAGCCCGGACAACACACACTGTCATACACCTATCATGACTCTGCCTTCCCTCAACTGCCTCTAACTGATACACATCACTCATATATGTAATGGCACAAGATTGATGAATGGCTGCACCAGGCACGTACAGAAATGGCAAATCACAACAATAGTAATAGAAGTACAGCTTTGTGAAAGACCCAAAGCCACCACCAGCGCAATCGTGCACTTGACCCACCTAGAAGAATCTGGAAGCACAACACTTGTGCCTCCTGTGGCAATTAGTTGGAGTATAGACTGTTGTTGCTGCTTATCACAGCTGTAAGTACCAACAGAAGAAGCCAAATACCTGAGCGGGTGCCTTAAACATAAAAGCGCCACCAATGGTAGTAAGGTATGTATAATATACCACTCCACTGTTCAAAGGCATGGCTAACCACACACATCTGTATACAGCAAGGACTACAACAGAAATGCAGTCATGCTGTTCAACTAAACTCTTTGACTACTTACACCAGACTACGCCTCAACACCTCTAACATCAGAATGAAGTGCAGACCTATGAGAAATACGGGCACGCTGAACACATAGCGAGTGTCTAGCACTGACACCACCCCTACTCTTCTCAGCACCCATCCACATGCCTGACCACATGGGTTACTTCTCTTCCAGAGCCTGGCCAGCCCAGCTATTCATTTTTCAGCCAAATGCACTCACGGATCATAAACATGCTCCAGGATCTCCAACACTCTGGACTTTGGTCCTCCGAGGGCGTTCCCACTAACGGTGCATTGAAACTATAAAAATGGCAGAATTGGCGCTTTACAAATGACAAGTACAATACAATGCGTATGTCAACAATGAAATGGCCATTATGTTTCACAATTATCCCAAATTCTGAGTTAGAATATTAATAAATGTTCTTATCCCAAAGTCAAAAGTTAACCCCATAATGGAAATCCTGGTCTTTCAACTCATTGGTGCTGATCCCATATTTCTTTGCTAGAAACAATTACGTGACTCTGCCAACTTAATCAAATATCATAATAAGTCTTAATTAAGTTTATCAGGTGTATAACATCCATTATCCAAGTGTGAACTACAAACAAAGTAACCTATCCCACTTTCATGAATGTTTACATTCTCTAATCCAAAAGAGTTAGTGTCTCTGCAAGCTTCATAGTTCCATTTCCTCAAAATCATGATACTAACATCCTCTTACTTCAATGTAGCAACATCACATAACACATCATATTTCTGTCTCATAAACAGGGAGTAAGATCCCATTCTAGGTTCATCCCCGAGGGTCAAGGACTTCTAATTCATTAATCCAGTACACTTCGGGGCTGTTTCTAGGCAAGGGGGTGGCCCCACGTAACATTGCATACACAGCATGGTGAGAAGGGCTGGCCCCACATGGTGGTCAGGGCCACCCAGAAGAACAGAGTATTCTGAGGTTATATTTCATTGGAGGGCAGACCCGCAAACCACCACAGACAGCAGCAGCGACCAGCTACTGAGAAGTGGGGGCTGACTGCAGCAGCCACCCCAAGTAATATGATGTGACCGGTTGTGGGTTTTTATTTGAATATATATTTGTCTTTCTTTATTACAATTGCAAACAAGGTGAGGGAGGCTACAACATAGTCTGTATCCATCATTTGCCACACCATTTGACTCTGCTGCTTTGAGTCATGCTTAGGTGAGCTCTTTTGCAGCTTACATTTTGCCACTTAGAATTCTTCCTATAGGGAGGTTTGCACCATTTTGAGTTCTGCTGCTTTGAATTTTGCCACTTTTAATGATGCTACTGTGAGGTTTCACCAGGTTTTAACTTTGTTCTACTGTCAGGCTTCACCAGGCTAATTTTGCTACTGTGAGGTTTGTACTATTTTGAGTTTGTTTGTTTGTTTGTTTATTTATTTATATTGCGCACCAGACCCAAGGGTATTCGGGCGCGAAGGCAGAAAGAGGGTTGTTCAACTTAGGTTACATGTTACAAATAAACAGGGGTAAAGCTATGGTTACAATGCTGTAGATATGTAGTGTCCAGAAATCACAGAAGTATGTACAGTGAGTTAACAAGAATGCAGATGTGACAGATAAATAGAGCAGAGCAAATATACAAAATATACATGAGATCCCTAATGACAGTAGGGCGAAATTAGGTATCATGATCTTTTAGCCATTGGATCAGATTGGATCTGAATTGCTGGTAAGGGAGATCTTCCCTTAGAGCAGTTGGAAGGGAGTTCCACAGTTGTGCCGCTTTAACAGCGAAGCTACTCCCGCCAGATTTAGTAAGTTTGAATCTGGGTACTAACAAAAGGTTAGAGTTAGCTTTTCGCAAGGGGCGAGAGGCTGTTTGTCTGGTGAATCTGTCTATAAGGTATTGCGGGGCTGCATGGTTGAGGCATTTGTGTGTAAGGGAGGCTGTTTTGTGGAGGATTGTGTCTTTAGTGGAGAGCCAGTTGGTAGATCTCCTAAGGTCTGATATGTGGGCATTTTTAGGGAAGTTTAGGGCGGCTCTCAGGGCATTATTTTGGAGTGTCTGAATTTTGGAGGTGATGTATTTGTTACTGCCTATGTAGAGGGCGTTGCAGTAATCTAGTTTCGACAGGATTAATGCCCTTGCTAGAATGATGCAATTATTAGGTGAGAGGAAAGGCTTGGCTGCTCTAATTCGCTTGCAGATGTAGGAGGTGGCTGAAGCTATGGAATTCACTTGTTTACCAAAGGTAAGCGTGGACTCTATATAAAAACCGAGGTTTTAACTACTTTGGCTACAGTAATGATGTTATTGTCAATTATGAAGGAGTCATAGTTGGGGCCCAGTTTTTTAATGTTGGAAGAAGTGCCTAGAATGAGGAGTTCAGTTTTGTCACCATTCAGGCATAGACCGTGGGCGGCCATCCATGCCTGGATGATGAGGTAGACTCTATTCACAAAGGCCAAATCCTTGTCATAATCTCCCGTCAACGGGATGAGGATCTGTGTATCGTCTGCATAGTTGGTGTAGTTGATACCAAGACCATCTACATCATCCAAAAGGGGCTTTGTGAAGATATTGTAGAGGGTGGGAGATACGCAGGATCCTTGGGGTATGCCGCAAGTAATGGGTGCGGGGTCAGCAGCTGCTAGAGGAGAGAAGACTCGCATTGTCCTGTTATCCAAGAAAGACTGGATCCATGCGACTGCTTCCTGGGAGAAGCAGGATGCCGTGACCAGATGATTGCATAGTATTGCATGGTCTACCAGATCGAATGTGGCAGAGAGGTCAAGGAGTAGTAAGAGTGAAGTCGTGCCTTTATCTCTTAGTGTGTCTATTTGTGCCTTAAGGTCTAGGAGTGCAGTCTCGGTGCCATGCTGTGGTATGAAGCCGGACTGTCGGACTCCTAGGAGGTGGTTTAGTTCCAGGTGGTGCTGAATTTGTTGGTAAGCTACTTTGTCTAGGATTTTCAGTAGGAACGGCACAGTGGTTATGGGGCGGTAGTTGGTTGGGATGGAGGGGTCCAAGGTTTGCTTTTTGAGGAGGGGGAGGACCCAGGAATGTTTCAGACTGCTGGGTTTGGTACCTGATGTGAAAGAGGCATTTGTAAGTTTAGTAATGAAGGGTGAGAGTTCACGGGCAGCGTCTTTTATGATTTGGGCTGGACATGGGTCGCCCTGGCAATTAGAGGGTTTGAGGGTGAGGATAACTTTCTCGACTTCTTTGGTGGAGACTTTGCGAAAGTAGAAGGGGGGGGGTGTCCAGAGGTTTCTTAGTCGGTAATGGGTTAGTGGTAGCCTTGGAGGGAGGGCCTATGTTAACAGTGTTTGGGGCAGTTATGGACACTTTTTTGTTGTTGATCTTCGCCTGAAGCATTGTTATTTTGTTGGCAAGGGCATTTTGTATGCCTGTGCACCAGTTCTTGTCCTTGAGGCAGGAGTCGCGCGCTTGGGTGGGGGATTCTACTTCCTTCAGGATGGCGAACAATTCTTTTGTGTTGGATTTGGCTTGAATGACACGGGTGTTGTAGGAGGTTTGTTTCGCTAAAATGATTTCTTTTTTGTAGAGGGTGGCTAATTTCTTCAGGTTGTTTTTGTTGGTGTCTGAGGGGTCTAATCTCCAGGTTTTTTCGCTTAGGCGTTTCTTTTGTCTGATGTCTTTCAGTAAGGGTGTGAACCAGGTATTTAGGTGTTGGCGGGGTTTGCTCTTCCTAATTTACAGTGGTGCAATAGTGTCCAGAGAGGCGAGCATCACTTCATTGTATTTTTCTACCATGGAGGCTGGGTCAGACTGATCTGAAATGGAATTTAAGGTGGGGAGAATGAGGGGGATAAGATTTTCAGGGGTAATAATTTTTTTGTTTCTAGTAGGTGCAGTGGGGGCCAGGGTACTGTTGTTCATAGGTGTGGTGGCTTCTAAGGGAAAGGATACCATGTAGTGGTCGGACCATAGCTGAGGCATTATAGAGGTGATAGTAGTTGGGCAGTTATGTGCGGGAATCCAGTCGAGGGTCCTTCCTTTGATATGTGTGGGATCTGTGATCTTTTGGGAGAATCCTAGTTCCTCCAGGGTGTTGTTAATTTGTATGGCATTGGGGTCATGTGGGTCATTGAATCCAAGGTTGAAGTCGCCTAGGATGAGGCTTTGAGTGGAGTTTTGTAAATAGTCAGATAATAGGTTCGTGAGGTCTTCCTCAAAGGAGCCTATGGGGCCTGGTGGTCGATAAATCATGTGGATAATGATGGTTTGATTGTTGGCAATGGTGAGTTTAGCTGTGAGGGATTCGCAGGAATTGGTTTTATAGAGTGAGGAGAGTCTTGGGGTTAGGTTGTTTTTGACAATTATAGCCAGGCTGCCACCTCTAGATGTGGTGCGATCCATGCGTATAAGAGTGTAATTGTCTGGGATAGCTAACATAATGGCTGGTCCTGCTGCGGGATGGAGCCAGGATTCCGTGATGGCCAAGAAATCCATGTTCTCATTTTGGATCGTGTCCGCTATTTCGGTGGCATGGGTTACCATAGAGCGGGCTTTTAATAAGGCGTCTTTTATTCCAGGGAGGGCGGGTGGGGCAGAAGGCGGTTCGGCTTTGTGTTGGCATTTAGGGGAGAAGGAATCTGTAAAGATTCGACTGTTGAGTTGTAGTCGGTGTTGGCCGGTGTTGGTTATGTGTAGTGGATTTTTGGTGGTAAGCAAGGTGTGCTTGTTGCGATTAGAGGCAGGTTGGGCATTGGCTAAAGGGTCATAAATTCTTGGGAGTCTGGCACGGAGTCTAAGGTTACGCTGTTGGAGGCTGCATAGTTTAATGGCCATGTTGGTTTGCTCCGGGGGTACATTACCATGATGTAGCTGATTCTGTGGTTGAACTAGGTTCATGTTGTGAAGGGTGGTCATCCAATTGTGGCCAATGGTGGTCAAGTGGAGGATGGTTCTGAGTAGAACTGTGTAGAGTAGTGGTAGATACATAATAGTGGGCTAGTGTAGGTCAAGGAACCTAAGCGCACATTACTAAAACAGACACGCTAGATGCAAGTTTGCAGGGTGCAGGAAGCAGGCAAGAATAGGTGGGCTGGAGGCTAGTGGGCAGATACAGGCACTTGCAAGCCAGTTACTAAAATAGGCAGGGGTGAGTGTGATAGCAAGTACATATGCGATTGAGCAAAAGGGGTTCGCCTGGATTCAGAGTTCGTGCAATGGTTAGGCATGCATGTGTAAGCAGATACGGTTGAGCAGGGGGGCGTTCACCTAGATGCAGGATTCAGAATTCACGCTATGGCTAAGAATGCACGTGAAAGCAGATAAAGTTGAGCAGGGGGTTCACCTAGGTTTAGAGTTTACAGTAAGCTAGAGCAGGCGTATACAAACAGGGTTCACCTAGATTCAGAATTCAAATTAGGGCAAACATGCATGTGCAAACAGGGTACACCTAGATTCAGAATTCAAATTAGGGCAAAAATGCATGTGCAAACAGGGTTCACCTTTTAAACAGTTCTGTGCAGCAATGTGAGTAACAATCTGACAGAATAAACAGCACAACAATGGTTGCAATAAAGATTTGACCAAAACACTGGTGAGCTGCTTACCCTAATATATGAGTATGCAAGAACAAGATGTTACAAGTGGGTCCCAGGAGGAGCAGGGGCTCTGGCACTCGGCACTCGAGTTCTGCTGCCTTTGAGTTTTGCCATTTTAACTTTGCTCCCATGATGTTAGTATCATCCTACGTTCTCCTTTGAGTTCTTCCCCTTTGAGTTTTTCTGCTGCGAGGCTTCACCACATTTGTATTCTGCTACTTTGATGTTTGTATCATTTGGAGTTCTGCTATTTATGAATTTATAATTTTTTAATTTTGCTATGAGATTCCAGCACTTATAATTGTTTGTACTGTGAGGTTTCACCACTTTTAGTTGTGCTACTGTGAGTTTATACCATTTTGATTCCTGCTGCCTTTTAATGTTGCCACTCTTAATGCTGCCGTTTCGGGGGTTTTCCACATTTGAGCTTTGCTACTACGAGGTTCCGGCACTTTGTATTCCTTCTACTGTGAGGTTTCACCACTCTGAATATTGTTACTGTGAGATTTTCCATTATACTACATTCTTACTGCAATATTGAGATGGTACAGACAAGAGAGCATGCACTGGTGTTATCTTTGTCTTAGTTGACAATTGTGCATGTAATCTGATTGTTGACTGCATGTTAGACTTTGATGGAAGTGTTTTGCATGTAAAGTAGAGTAGAACCCTCAATGGCAGAAAGTTGCCCTAGGGATTGATAGTCTATTTACAATAACCTTGCCACCATTCGCACTGCAACCCATAGAATACAGCTGAGTCCCATGAAAAAGTAAATCCATCTGTCAAATAGCCATGGACATAGTAGTCTTCCTTACGCGTTTCAATACGTTTTGCATGATTTCGAATGCTTCAAACTAGTCATCTCAGCAGAATGCCAATTACTGTTCTCTTGCATTGCTCCTTTCATTTACATGTCTACACAGACTACAGTCTTCCAAAGGGGGTTCATCCGCTGCAGCGATTCAAGGCCATACCAATGGCAGTAGGCGCTATACAAATATCAAATAACATAACCTGTGTTTAGTGGTAGTGTTAAACTGTATTGACGTACATCCATCCAGCTCCATGGTGAACCACACAGTTCACCATGGAGCTGGATGGAATCTGAAGGGAAAAAAGAACAGTGCTCCCCTGCCTTAGAAAACTATTGAAGAAAGGAGATATGGGGAGAGAAAACAAACAAAGGAAGCACAGGATCATAATTCTCTGGGTACCTTGGCTACTAGTGACCCCAGGGCTGAGCAAATGCTAAAACAACTGGGTTGCATGTGTGGGGTGGCCTAACATCATTAGTTTGTGTTCAGGATGCATGCTTAGACCAGCCTGGTCTGTTTCAGGCCATGATGGTTGTTGACCCATCCGGGGGACAGACCGGTCAGCCCAATTACCAGAGGCCCGGACTGCATGTGAGACATTGCCTTGGTGATGAAAGAAGGAATGCCCAGTCCGGGCCATGTGCCTGGGGCAGTCTGAAGTGGGTGACCTTGCCATGCCCTCTGTCAGTGTTAGGGAGAATTCTCAGAAATGTGTTAATTCCATCCACCTTAGAGACCTCCAGCAACTTTGCTGGATTTCGAGGACTTGATTTTTCTAACCAGGAGAGAGTAAGACCCTTTTTCCCACTCTCTCAAGTATTTTAATGTGATTTTGAACTCTGTGTTTCTTTTGGTTGTGGAGTCTGACAAACTCCATAGGCATCATTTTTTACATTTAGGCACACAGCACCTTCAGTGTAGTGACACACGGAAGTCTTTCAGATTTCCCAAAGTTTTAAATCCCTTCTCTGGGATAAACTAGTGATGTAGCTGATCAAGTCGCACAATCATTTGTGTATCATCAGCATAGGAGAAGCACTGGAGTCCATGGGAGTGAATGAGTTTAACCAGGGGCTGAATGTACAAATTGAATAGGATAGGGGAGAGAGCTGAGCCCTGAGGGACCCCATGTTAGGGAGAATTCTCAGAGATGTGCTAATTCCGCTCTACCTCAGAGACGCCCAGCAACTTTGCTGGATTTTAGGACTTTAATGTTTAACCAGGAGAGAGTGAGACCCTTTTTCCCACTCTCTCATGTACTTTTAGATGTGATTTGAACTCTGTGTTTCTTTTGGTTTCTGGAGTCTGACAAACTCCATAGGCATCATCTTTTACAATGTGGCACACAGCACCTTCAGTGCAGTGACACAGGGAAGTCTTTCAGATTTGCCCAAGGTTTAAATACCTTCTCTTGGATGAACTACTGTTTCCCAAAGCAGTAAAGTGAAATTGACTTTACTTACATTTATAACTTTCTAGACCCAGTACACACTTTCTTACAATAGGGTGCTGGAGGGGTTACCTAGTATCCCCTTTGTCTAGCTTTGCATGTAAACATGTTTACATTACCCTTTTCTCACTGAATGGCTGGTGGCAGTGGTTTTGTTTTAACTACCATGTGTGCATTTACCACGGCTGCGTTTGCAGCTGCAGTAAAGCACCCAAGGGTGCCATTTTTGTCAGAATGGTCCGGTCTTCTTTTTTCGCCATTTCTTTGTGGAAAGGTCCTTCCTGAGATTTACTCTGCCCACCAAACTAGGTTTGGTACCATTGTTCGTTTTGACTTTGGCCGGATCCACAAGTGAGTCCCGCCTCTGGCTCCAGGGTGGTTGGGGTAGGCAGGAAGTGAGGGAGGTGCCCGAAACTCCCTGTACTTCGTCTCCTAGGAGACTCAAATGCACTTTGTGGTGATTGGTGATTGGCCGGCTGACTGTCTGGCAAGGACAACCACCCTGCTGAGTGACTGACAGCTAGGCTGGAATGAATTGGAGGGAACTGAATTAAAGGTGAAGCTTTTGACTTGCAAGGCAGAGTCGACCACTGGACGAAGGAACTGAAGAAGAACTTGAAGAGGTTGCCTGCTGCAACTTCTGGACTGTTGGTTTGCCCGGTGAAGCCCTGCTGCTGTGCTCGAACTCCAAATTCGTATCAACAGAGAAGCCCTTGCAAGGACAACTTCTCCTCTTGTGTTGGTGGGACCAATCAACTCCAAAGTAAGCCACATAGACATCCTTCTCGGAGCTGGTTGAATTTCCACAGAGTTGCTGCTGGAAACTATAGCCATGGAGAGGAACACCTGATTGTGTGCGTTGCTTTTAAGTTGGCCAAGAGCTCCAGAAAGATCCTCCAGACTCCCAGGAAGCAGGACTGACCAAGCTTGAGCCCCCTCAACAGAGTGCAGGACCCCAGAAGCAAGGAAAGTCCATCTCCACAGCCAGAAACTGCAGTGTTGCTATTTGTGGTAGTCCCAAGGAGCTGAAACACTGAAGTGCCACTTGTTGGAAAGATTGCCAGTTGAGAGCAGTGACTGTCCCATTGCAGTGCAGGGGTCCCCAGAAGTCCTCCCTCTTGTCCCCATGATTGAAGCTCAGGTACAGTGAGATCTGCAGAGCTGCACAGGAACAGAAGTCATCTGATGCACTTTTCCTTCAATACAAAGTTACTGTAAAGTCTGAGAGAACTTACCTCTCATTGTAGAGTTGCTTGTATTTTCTACTACTCACAAGTCTAATCAGTTGTGGCCCTACATTTGATTCTTCTTTTCTTCAAAGACTTTGAAACACTGTGCAAAGACCCTTTTTGAACTTACCTACCAAAAGTGCTTCATCCTATATTAGACTTTTGCCCATTGACTGTGGCTTAGCCTACTGTAGTGAATGACTCTTCTTAGGGGATCCAAAAGTCTTTGCCTGCTTAAGAATATTTGTAATATCTTTCTGTTCTAATAACCTTTACCTTTTTACCAACTCCTAACAGTATTCTAAATGCAGCAGTAAGATATTAATGTCCCCAGCACCCTAACTATTGAAGTCACCTGAGGGTGTAGGTTGTGTCTGTGGGCCATCACAAAAGGGTCTTTACTGATTTAGAAACTAAGAGTGTACAGTATTGAAGTGTATTTTTGTGTTGCTTTTATATTGCTCCCTTCTGAGGAAGGCTTATTCTAACTGACAGATAATAATTGTTTATTCAAGAAACCTTGGGTGTAAGATTTTATTTGAATACTTATCACTGTGAATCTCTCTGTAACTCCCCTACAGCTCACATCGACCCCTCTTGAGATAAGCCTGGCTGCTCAACATGATACCAAAACTGTTAAGTACAAGCTTATACCAAAGGTTGGGTTTCCTATACCTGTAGACAGAGTAGTCTGTAGTGCAGCCAAAGGATACTGCATCCAAACATTGCCTAACACTGGTGGCAGGCGGTGAGGATCTATTGTAGAGTTGTTACACTAAGAATTTACTTTGCTTTTGTTCAACTAAAAACCTTCACAAGGCTAAGCTCCACTAGAAAAGCAATTGTAACATGCCAGATATGGATAACTTCAGGCAGGAAGCCCTGATCATTTTAACAGTAGAGAAACTGAAAGAAATGTCAGGAATACCCCTGTTAAAGGAAAGAAAAAATAACTGATTTCAAGATTGTTGAATAATCAAAGTCTGGGTAGTAGGCCTGTCACACCTACTATTCCAGGAAATGTGGAAAACGATAATGAGGTTGATAATTCAGAGTCTAACACTAATATTGTTGAAGAGTCAGAACAGTCAGAGTAGTCTCAGGAAGAGAGCCTCTCTTTACCTCAACAGGCCCTTTTGCCTCGAACATTAGACACAGGGACCCCACAAGGTCCATCACTGGGTCCAGAATGTGTGTCTCTTGAAAAAATGAGACTTGAGTTAGAATTCAAAAGATTACAGGTCCAAACTGAAACCAAACATCAGGACATCAAACCTAGTGATATGAAAATGCAACATGCTCTTGAAAGGAAGAAATTGTCTCTTGAAAATATTTCTATCCCAGAGTCTTCTAGGTCTTCCAGTCCAAAGAGACCTTACATGCCTAAAGAAGCAGTGTGTGTGTATGATGTGAAACTTGATATTATGGATTGGTTGGGTGCTTCTGAATATAACTATGGGATTCAGGGTTTCACAGGGAATCAGTTGATTCCTTTTCTTTTGGCTAGGCTCCCCCAGGTTGCAACTGATGCTGTAATGGAGGTGGGGGAACTTGAAAGATTGGAGTATGAAAATGTGAAGCGAGCTTTGATGGCTAGATTTGAGCAAACACCTTCCCATAACCTTCCCAATGTCCCGGGAGGATAGCTCAGCGGCAACGTGCTCGCCTTGGAAGCAAGACGTCATGAAGCAACATAGGTTCGATCCCCAGGTCTGCTCCTAGAAACCTCTGTGTATTTAAGAGTGTTATAAATATGCAACTAAGATAAAAAAAACAATTACGCAACTAAGAAAACAAGCAATTCCTGTAACAGCGCCTCGATGCCCGCAGGCTGTGTGTGCTCTTTAAAAAAATGAAAAATAAATTAAAAAAACCTTAAGGGGTTTAGGACCCCCAAAAAGACTGATGGTACCCCTTGGGCTAGCTGGGTGTGTGAATGTTTGAAAAATGTAGATGGCTGGGTTAAGCGTTACAGAGTAACTACTTTTGAAGAATGAGAAATCTGTTTTTATTGGAATCTATTTTTGATGCCTGCTCTCCCGAGCTGAGACAGCACTTGGCTGACTCAAAAGAGATTGATCCCAAGAAGCTGGCAAAAGCTGCTAACTTGTGGGTTACCAACAGGGCTACTCTCAAGGATTATCGGGCCACTCTTAAAAAGGATGAAGGGAAGCAGCACAAGAAAGATGACAAAGAGAATTCAAAAACCTCCCATCCAAAAGAGGGTCACAAACATAAGAAGGGTAAGCCATTTTGGAAACAGGGTCAGTCTAGTGAAACCTCTGGTGCCAAACCAGAGGGAGGTCAGCAGAAGCCCCCATTTGTCAAAACATTTGGAAAATGTTATGCTTGTGGGTCAACTGACCATGTGAACGGGGATTCCAGATGATGCAAGGGTAAACATTCAGGGGTCCACACTGCCTCCTTATCCTTCATCCCTGAGGGAGAAGTACATATGGCAAGTGGAAACTTTCAACTACTGGCTGAAGACCCCATTGGAGTCTCTGTCTGTGTTTCATTGGTGTCCCTGGCTCTGTGGGAACAGCAGAATGTAGATGTGTATTGTTACAAGGAAAAGGTCCTTGCTGTGGATTGCATGCTTACCCTGATCAGAATTCATTGTGGATTTGCAACAGCACTGCGAGCTGGCCGTAGCTCTTGCTGTTAACTCGACGGCTTCCTGGTGGAGGCGGATCCTTCCGCATCATGTGACTCATCACGTGACTTGGGCCCTGAATAACCTCCGGCATGAGTCGCCCGAGCGGCGTGCATTGTTACAAGGAAAAGGTCCTTGCTGTGGATTGCGTGCTTACGCTGATCAGAATTCATTGTGGATTTGCAACAGCACTGCAAGCTGGTCGTAGCTCTTGCTGTTAACTCGACGGCTTCCTGGTGGAGGCGGATCCTTCCGCATCACGTGACTCAATACGTGACTTGGGCCCTGAATAAACTCCGGCTCGAGTCACGCTTGCGGCGTTAAGCCCGGCAGTGGCAAGGCTGCTAGCTGTGCTGTTGTGCGGCTGTTTGGCGCTGAGGCGCAAGTGTTGGATTTGGTAAGATCGGGTCTGTCAGTGAAGATCCCTATGAGCACAATAAGGACTGCAGTTATTTAGTAAGTCTGTCTTTGGATTCATGGACTTAGTGTAAAAAGTCATTCAAGGAATCTTGGTTTTAGCGCAATTGCGCCTTTTATTGAAGTTATTGTTCGGTTGTAGACTTTTTTGTATATATCAGTAATTACAGGTGGCTGGAATATGCAAGCAAGATTCCCTACGTTGACAATGGGGATGCCTCCAGTTATGCATCTTGGATGTCATAAGGGTCCTCTTAACTCCTTGCTAACTAAGCCCAAACAACACTCAAATAATAAAATTGTCCCTTTTCGCTGTTCGACTCCAGTCGTTGCTCGTGGTCGAAACAGCATGAAAGCTGGTCCTAGAAAGCCGCCACTGCCTGATATTAGGGTATTCTGTAAAGAAAAACTTGCAATTTCTGCTCCTATTGATATGAGAGCTCCCGCCAATTTACAAGTGTGCTCTACTCCTGGTCCTGACCTAAAGGGTGTGCTTCGCCCGCCTTCCTCAAAAAAAGTGACTTCCACAGATGGCGCTTGCTTAGTGCACACTAGTATCACACCCTGTGAAAGCTCCTCATCTCGAGTATCTTTATCCGACAGTATGATACTTCATAACCTACCACTAACAGCTCCTGTTGGAGCAAAGGCTGTTTCGCCTACCTGTGTGACCAATGATGCTGTAGTGGTCAATTTAGATATGGATCTTGAGACTCTCTCAACAATTGCTACCTGAGAGAGCCATGTTGAACTTGTCGCAGTCTCCCGTTATGTTCTCTGATCATAATTCCGAGTGTTCAGAAATTGAAGACTCGTATCATGCACCGACTCCATGTCGAATTCCTATGCCAGCAGTAGCAACTGGTAAAGTGGAGGCGGTAGTGGATCCGGGAAATTTGGTGGCACTTACACTATCGGCAATGCATGTTTCCCTACAATCTCTGTCCAGACTCTTTGATTCAGTAATCTCAAAGATGGGTGATCATTCGTGTAAACTAGATCAAATTCTAACATGGCAAGAGAGTGCTTCCATGCTTTTACAGCAAAAAAAAAAACTCATCCTTTGCCTCAACTGACATTAGTGATAAGCCGGTAGTCACTAAAGTATCTTTAGGTACTCAAACCTCTTTTGAAGCACTTTCAGTACCTCGGGTAAATAATGTTGCCACGTCTGTGGCAAATTTACCTACATCGTCAGCAGTGCCTTGTATTGCAGGGATTATTGTGGATTCCATGGTTCAGGCAAATTTTAGTCCAGCTGAACCAATGGTTTCCATACCCTGTACCAGTGCTAAAGGAGCCCCAAGTGTGCCTTATACCATCTTTACCACTAAAGTACTTATGACTGGTGCGAAATCCATTCAAACTCCCCAGTGCAAAAAATCCAAAAACCTCCCAGCTGCTAAGAAAAATGGCACAGCCCAAACAAAGAGCTTTCGCCGCCGTGTTGCTCTACCCAAAAAAGTGCATCATCTGCAGTTGCAAAAAAATAC
The DNA here is from genome assembly GCF_040938575.1 of Ambystoma mexicanum. Taxonomy (NCBI): domain Eukaryota; kingdom Metazoa; phylum Chordata; class Amphibia; order Caudata; family Ambystomatidae; genus Ambystoma; species Ambystoma mexicanum. The sequence goes on along the minus strand of NC_090921.1, from coordinate 261,597,012 downwards.
CATCAAATGGCTTTGATACGCACGCCCGCCTCCACACTACAAGAATTAAATATCATGCCTTTGTACGCCCCACTTGATGCATTGGCTGAACTGGCAGAAAGCTTGGACTGTCAAGCCGAGGCTGCCACTCTCATACCCACACCCATGCCTAGAGCTGATGATGCCTCAAGCGGCCTAGCTGCGAACCTGCCTTTGGATTTCCATCGACAGGAGATTCGTCGTGCTGTTGATGCGTATATGTCTGGCCAGATTGGTATGGCACAAAAAATCGCCACTCAAACTGAGGCTCTGTCATCTAAGCATCCCTTAAGTGCAAACAACCCATCTTTACCTAATACTGGTTTGAGTTTAACTAATGCAGTTACCCCCATAGTGTGCCCACTGGTGTCAGGTGCAAAACTGATGCCTCAAACTGAATTACGGGGTACTACCAGTGGTGTTGGACTGTCACTCCTGGCTGAAATTGCCCCTGAACTTCTTGAATTGCTACAGGCTGTTTGCCAAAAAGAGTCCAAGCCCAGTGTGGTGCCTGCAATGGCTCTAATAAATAGGGGCCCAGAGCCTGCAGCCCACAAGCCTGCAACTAAGCCTATGGCCAAGCGTCCTGCTAATTTTAGCCTATTGCTCAGTTGTAGGCCATACCCGAGCCCTCAATATGTCCTAAATCGTAACTCCATTCTGAGCATTTTTTTCTGATGTGCCATCTTTAGAAGATATTACCACTTACGACTTGGCTCTGGTTGACTTTTGTACCACTTCGAAAACGAATGTTGTGCGAATTTGGATGGATTCACGTATCGTCCAGAACGCTATTTGGGCGGCTCAAAAACAATTGCATTATCTAGGATTTGAGGTCTCATTGGAAGTTACTGACCGAGGCGCTCCAAATCAGCAGCAATTAGTCCCCCATGTCAACCATAAAAATCATGTTTATGAGCTGCGAGGTGAAAGATCTTGTCAGATTCCAGGTCAAGCTGCTGAGCTATGTAATTTTTCTATTATTAGTTGGAATACGAGGGGTCACTCTAAGCTCTTGAATAATGATCTCAGTTCTCTAGCTAACTATAAGCTAGTTTTACTTCAGGAAACTTGGTTGACCACTGATCCCATTTGGGACGCTCATGATGTGATCTCTCTAGCGGCCAATAAAGGTTTGAGTGGCAGACCATTTGGTGGGCTTCTAACTGCAATACAGGCAGATAATAATGCTAGTATCTATCCGTGGGCCTCACCTATTGCCTTTATTCAAATGACAAGACTTAAATTATCCACGACATTATATGCCATTATTAACCTTTACTGGAATCCAGTGGGGATTACGGTTGAATGCGTCTTGAAGGACTTAAATGATATGCTGAACGTAATCCTATTGGATGGATCGGCTCAAAAGCTTTTTATTGCAGGAGACTTTAATCTGGATTGCTTTAAATCAACTAAACAAAGTAATTCCATTCGTATAAAACAATGGGAACCATTTAGTAAACATCACAATCTCACAAGGCTGAACGGAGCTTTCCATTCCGACATCCCTCCATCCTCAACATGGTCCCGGGGCTCATCGGCATCTATAATTGATTATATGTATACGAATGTGTCCCTGTTCCATGATGTTGTGGATTACAAAATTGTGCATTCAGAGCTGAGTGGTCACAAACAACTTACAGCTGTCTGGCAGTATAGTAGCAGTTGTAATATGCATAGAGACAGAATGTTGCAAAGTCAATTTTGTGTTAACAATGCTGGTAATAGACTGCGATGGACTGAGAAGTCAGTTGAGGCTTTTCATTTCTATTTGACACAGGCAGTAGCTGCTACAGCCCTCACTGCTGACTCCTCAAATGTTTGCTACTCTGATATGCTACAAGTGTTTCGGTCTCAAGTCCCTAGTTTCTCATCAAAACATTCTATCTGTGTTCAATTTTCGCACGTCTTTGATTTAGAAATTAGAGATCGCAAGCGCCTATTCCGACAACAGAAGAGAAATGTACTGAATCTTCCAGCTAATATTCGCCATAAACATCTTTCCAACCTTAAAACAAAGTATAGAAATTGGGTGAAGGCAAGGCGTGCAAAGCTTTACCACACTGATAGTCAGCTACTTTTGGCTGCTGTCCAATGTAAAAATATCTCTAAAACCTGGTCTTATCTTAATCAAGTAACTTCTGGCTCTCAAGCAATAATCCAAGCAAATGAAGTCTCAGAGCATGCCTGGATTGCTTATTTCTCTAATCTTTACAAACTGCCTGTTAATGACGCATTTCTAGACAGTTGTCATTCTTTGCCTAGATTTCATTTAGAATTTGATCTTGAAGACATTCTTTTGTATATCAAGAAAGCGAGCAATTCAGGCGCGTGTGGTCCAGATGGTTTGTCCAACAAGATATTCAAAGCCTATCCACAAGTGTGGAGCCGTATTCTGTTCACCATCTTTAGACTCATCTTGAAGTCTCAAAAATTACCGTCGTCCTGGACTCATTCTATTATTGTTCCTATTTATAAAAAAGGAGATAGGAAAGAGTCGTGCAGTTATCGACCTATTGCACTATTAGATGCGCCAGGAAAAATCTTTTCTCGACTGATTTTAAGAGACTTCAAGAAGTGGATTTCGCAGGTCCATCTTAATGACCCATTTCAATCAGGCTTTGTGACTGGCCTAGGTGCCATCCCTAACATCATCACGCTAAAAATGCTCCTTTCTGATCACGCAGACCAAAGGCAGACCTTGTATCTAGCCTTTGTAGATTTCCAGGTCGCGTTTGACTCAATTGATCGATCGCTCTTACAGCATAAGTTGATCAAACATAATTGTCCATCCTCTCTATTATCCTTAATCATTCTACTACACTCCAATACTACCATGCAGGTTCGACTTAATTTGAGTGGTGATCTGACCTCGAAATTTCAAACATTTAGAGGGCTGAAACAAGGTTGTATCTTGGCGTCATCCATTTTTAACTTTTTCATTTACGACTTGGGTGTAACTCTGATTCAAATTGTGAGTGACTCTCCTCGCTTAGGCCGGCATAATGTTCCTTATTTGTTTTATGCCGATGATTTGATTCTTTTTTCAAAAACCCATACGGTCTTCAGAAACTTTTGCATGGCCTTGAAACATACGTAGATACAAACCATTTGACAATTAATATTAATAAAACCCAAATAATGGTTTGTAAGAGGCATGAAAGTTGTAAAGTTAAAACTTTTTGTTGGCGTTTACACAATGTTCCATTAGAGCAGGTAGCCAACTATAAGTATTTGGGCACTCTTATAGTGGATACTTTACCAAGCATTGACCCTGACATAGAGATCCAGGGCAAATTACGGTCCTTAATTGCGCAAGCAAAGATACTTATGGCCAAATTTGGCAAATTTACGTGTAAACATATTCTCACCTTCTTTCTTCAGAAGGTGATGCCAATATTGACCTATGGGTCTGAGGCTTGCAGTCCTAAACCTGTGGAGTGGTGGGATAGAATTGAATCCTTGATTTGGAAACAAGTACTACATCTGCCCGCTTGCACACCTTTACCATTGATTCGATTTGAATTGGGATCACTCTCAATGTTCTCATTTGTAATTTGGAAATATTGTGCCTTTTTCCGTAAATGTCTATTGTCTTTAGAGCGATCAGACATTTTGGGAAAGGTGGCCTGTCATCTTTTAGAGCAAAATCAAGCTTTTTCAAAACAATGGTGCATCTTTACTATGAATGCAATGTCTGATGCCTCAGTTGATTTAGAGTTACTTTTGAACAATGAAGCTTGTGCCAAAAATGAAAGTCCAGCAACATGATTGGATTCTGACCCAAAATAAATGTCTCAATTACAAGGATTTTGATCGAGCGCTATTTGGGCACAAGCAATGTAGAACAATGTCTGACTATTTGGCCAAATTTCCTTGTTCAAACACTCGTCAGAAGTTTCTCCATTTTCGGTTGAACCCTTGGCCGACATTAGATGTTCAGGCTTGCAGAAATCAAATTATGCAATCAGAAAATGTATGTTGCTTTTGTAAGAATGTTGACAAAAAAGAAACGTTGGAGCATTGTTTAGTGTTTTGTACAAATTTAACCACTATTTGACAAAAATGCTTTGGAAATTTGTTTGAAGACCAAAACGCACATATTAATAAGAACTTGTGGCATTGTATCTTTTCATCAACTGCCTTAAGGACCAAAATAGCAATTGTACGATTTTTGGATGAAATATTTAGTGTATACTCATAGTTAGCGTAATTGAGTTAAACTAAATTTGAATTTTAACTGTGGTAAATGAACAAACTGCAAATTTGCTTTTATGAATTGTAGTGTTTTGATATTGTGATATCTCTTGATATTTGAAAGGTTGATTTTATTAACCATATAAATAAATTTTTTTTTTAAAAAGATGTGTATAACTCTTTACCAGATAACACAAAAGAATACTACAAGGACAGTGTACTTGTAAATGGTCAGGAGACCCCTGCCATTAGAGTCACTGGGGCTAGCATCACAGTGGTGGATGAAACCTTTTTCAAACCTGAGGATGTTTCTAAGGCACCCAAGGGCCCCACTAAGCTTGCTGGATGCCCTATCTAGATGGTTCCAAAACTACCAGCTCTCATCCAGTGCAACAATAAGACTGTAAGAATACCTGCCAGTGGACAAAGTGAGGTGCCTGGGAGAGTCCTGCTGGGGAATGACTTAAAAACTCTTGGAGTTGTATCAAGCACCCTCAGGCTTCCCAGTAAAAGGAAGCAGGAGCAGACTAGGAAGGCCAGAGAGCTTATTTTAAATGAGTCTCAGTGGATTGTTACAGAAGAACCTATAACACAGCAGTCCACAGGAAGAGCCAACTTCTATTTCCAGGAAAAAGAGACAAAGGGGAAACCCAAGGTCTCAGGAAACAAGGAAGATAGCACTCCTGTGCATCAAACCAGGACATCCTAGAGAGGATAGACCAAAGTCACACCAGTGACTTCTCCACCAGCTGAGGCTGAGTGTGAGGTACAACCAGAAGAGGTTGAGTCAGCTACTGATGATACAGAGCTGGAAGAAGACCTTCCCCCTATTGGAGATCTGGATCCTAAAGACCATTCTGAGCTGCAGTATTTACTGGAAGGAGGTGGCCCCTGTAGAGCAGACTTCAGCAGAGGTAAAAGAGAGTGTCCTACTCTTGAAAGACTTTGCCAACAGGCAGCTTCCCAGTTGGAAGGCCAAGAGCCAGGGAAGCACAGGTTATACTGGGAGGATGGCCTCTCTACAGTGAACCTATTGAGTCTACCCCAGGAGACTACAGAAGACGTGTAGTGCCCCAGGAGGTGAGACCTCAGTTTCTACAGTTAGCCCATGATATTCCTTTGACTGGTCACTTAAGCTTTAAGAAGACCAAGGAAAGGATTTCTCCTTATTTCTACTGGCCCAAGAAGGGGTCTGATGTAGATAAATTCTGTAGAAGTTGTCACACTTGTCAAATATCTGGCAAGTATATAGCCAGGAATGTGGCACCTTTGGTGCCTCTCCCAGTGGTGGGAGTCCCTTTTGAGAGGGTAGGAATCGACATTGTTGGTCCCTAGGACCCGCAAACATCTTCAGGCAACCAATTTATATTGGTTCTGGTAGACCATGCTACCAGTTATCCTGAAGCAATCCTATGAAGACTGTTACTGCCAAGTCAGTGGCTAAGTCCCTACTTGGTATTTTTACCAACCTCCTAAGGAGTTTATCTCAGACAGGGGATCCAACTTTATGTCCCACTACATGCAAGCCATGTGGAAAACTGTGAAGTGACCTACAAGTTCTCAACAGCCTACCATCCCCAAACCAATGGGTTGGTGGAGAGGTTCAAGAGAACTATAAAGAGCATGATAGGTGCTTTAGAAGAACCCCTTAGAAGAAAGTGGGACCTTCTATTGCCATGTCTTCTCTTTGCTTATAGAGAGGTTCCTCAGAAAGGGGTTGAATTCAGTCCCTTTGAGCTTCTCTATGGTCATCCAGTTAGAGGTCCATTGGACCTAATCGAATAAGGGTTGGAGAGTGCTCCTTCCCACAAACCAGTGAGAGTCTCCGAAGGAGAAAGACACACATGATGACAGAAACTTCAGATAACTTGAAAGCAGGCCAGGCTCAGGTGAAACATTGGCATGACCAGAAGGCCAACATGGTTGAGTTTACTCAAGACCAGCTAGTTCTAGTTATGGTACCTACAAGGCAAAGGGCACTATAGGACAAATGGAGTGGCCCCTTCAAGGTTGTGAGAAAACCTGGAGGGGTCAATTATTTGGTGGATTTAGGGAACCCTAAGGAGGCCCCCAGGGTCTTTCACACCAACCGCCTACAGGCCTATTTCTCTAGACCAGAACTGGGAGCTTTGCTTCTAGCCTCTGCTCAAGAGTAGGAGGAGAGTGAACCTCTACCTGACCTCCTCAGGGGACAATCTTTAGATGGGAAGATAGAAGGAATTAATCTCTTGTCTGATCTGACACTGGAATAACAGGTGGAGTGCAAAGCTCTGTTAAATGAGTTTGCCCCTCTGTTTTCACTATCACCAGGCTTGACCCCTTGGGGCCAGCATGAGATTCTCACTGGTGAGTGTTTAACTGTTAAAAGCAGAGGTTACAGAATGTTAGACCATGTAAGAACCCACATAAAGGAAGAGGTCAACAAGATGCTTGATCTCGGGGTAATAGAGCCATCTACAAGTCCATGGTCTAGTCCAGTTATGCCAGAACCAAAGGCAGTATCCAATGAGTTGAAATTCTGTGTGGGCTATAGAGCCCTTAATGCAGTCATCACGACTGGTGTCCATCCTTTACCTAGGGCAGATGAGCTGGTGGACAAACTTGGTTCAGCCAAGTACCTCAGTACATTTGAACTAACCTCAGGATATTGGCAAAATGCTCCGACAGACCACTCCAAGGAGAAAACTGCATTTTCAACCCCAGGAGGCCTCTACCAGTTTAAGGTTATGCCTTTTGGAGTAAAGAATGCACCTGATACATTCCAAAAGATGGTGAACCATGTTCTGAATGGGATGGAGGACTTCTGCATGACATACTTGGATGACATTGCAGTGTTGAGCCCTACTTGGAAGGAACATATTGACCACTTAGGATATGTATTGGATATGTATTGACGGCTCTTGAGCAGGCCAATCTGATCATAAAGGCAAGTAAATGTCACATTGGCAAGAGTAAAGTGGTCTACCTTGGACATGAGGTAAGAGGAGGTGAAATAAGGCGATTGCCTACCAAAGTAAAAGCTGTACAAGACTGGTCCACCCCTACTACTCAAACCCAAGTGAGAACCTTTCTAGGTCTCACAGGTTACTATAGGAACTTCATTGAGACCTATGGGAGCATAGCTTCTCCCTTGAATGTGATCTCCTCACCCAAATTCCCTAAGAAGGTTAGGTAGAATGAGAAATACACTAAGGCATTTGAAGGACTTAAGCAAGCCCTGTCAAGCTCTAGTCTTAAGAGCTCCCTACTACAACTAATCCTTTATTGTACAGGCAAATGTTTCCAATACAGGTATAGGTGCAGTTCTGAGTCAGCCGGATGAAAAAGGCAGGGGACACCCAATCTGCTTCATCAGTAGGAAACTGAAGGAACCTGAGGCAAGGTGGACAGCCATAGAACATGAATGCTTTGCCATTGTGTGGTCTTTGAAGAAGTTTAGACAATACTTGTATGGATCTACTTTTGTGATTCAAACAGACCACTAACCCTTAAGATGGTTAATGCAGATGAAGGGGGAACATCCTAAATTGTTAAGATGGTCAATCAGCCTACAGGGGTTTGATTTTACCATTGAACACAGGACAGGGTGTAATCACCAAGATGCTGATGGTCTCTCCAGAAAGTATGACCGACTAAAGTAAGGATATTCATCCAGGGGTGGATTAAATCATCGAGTCCCTTAGTCTAGGGGGGACGAGTGTTAGGGAGAATTATCAGAAATGTGCTAATTCCCTAGAGACCCCCAGCAACTTTGTTGGATTTTGAGGACTTGATTTTTTTAACCTGGAGCTAGCTTCTCAAGTAACATTTTTTATGTTACCCTTTTCTCGCTGAATGGCTGGTGGCAGTGGTTTCGTTTTAACTACTGTGGTGTGCATTTATGGCGGGTTTCATTTGCAGCTGCAGTAAAACACCCAAGGGTACCATTTTTGTCAAAATGGCCCTGGTCTTCTTTTTTCACCATTTCTTTGTGGAAAGGTCCTTCTTGAGATTTACTCTGTGTCCCAAATCAGGTTTGGTCCCATTGTTTGCTTTGCCTTTGGCAGGATTCACGAGTTAAGCCCGTCTCTGGCTCCAGGGTGTCTGGGGTAGGCAGGAAGTGAGGGAGGTACCCGAAACTCCCTGTGCTTAGTCTCCTGGGAGACCCAAATGCACTCTGTGGTGATTGGCGGCTGACTGTCCGGCAAGGACAGCCACCCTGATGGGTGACTGATGGCTAGGCTGCAATGAATGGGAGAGAACCGAATAAAAGGTGAGGCTTTTGGCTTGGAAGGCAGAGTCGACCACTTGACGAAGGCACCGAAGAAGAACTTGAAGATGACTCCTGCTGCAACTCCTGGACTGTTGGTTTGCCCGGTGAAGCCCTGCTGCTGTGCTGGAACACCAAATTCATATCGACAGAGAAGCCCTTGCAAGGACGACTTCTCCTCTTGAGTTGGTGGGACCAATCAACTCCAAAGTAAGCCACCTGGACATCTTTCTCAGAGCTGGCTGAATTTCCAAAGAGTTGCTGCTGGAAACCGTATAGCCAGGGAGAGAAACACCTGATTGTGTGTGTTGCTTTTAAGTTGGCCAAGAGCTCCAGGAAGATCCTCCAGACTCCCAGGAAGCAGGACCGAGCCTGAGCCCCTTCAACAGAGTGCGGGACCCCAGAAGCAAGTAACATCCATCTCGGCAGCCAGAAACTGTGGTGTTGCTATTTGCGGTAGTCCAGAGGAGCTGAAACACTGAGGTGCCGGTTGCGAGCGGTGACGATCCCATTGCAGTGCAGGAGTCCGCAGAAGTCCTCCCTCTTGTCCCAACGACTGAGGCTCAGGAACAGGTAGATCTGCAGAGCTGCACAGGAACAGAAATCATCTGCTGCACTTTTTCTTCAATACAAAGGTACTGTAAAGTCTATGAGAACATACCCCTTATTGTAGCGTTGCTTGCATCTTCTACTACTCACAAGTCCAATCATCTTGTGGCCTTACATTTGATTCTTCTTTTCTTCAAGGACTTCTAGAACATTGTGTAAAGACCTTTTCTACTTACCTACCATAAATGCTTCATCCTATATAAGAGTTTTGCCCATTGACTGTGGCTCCGCCTATTGTACTGAATGACTCTTATTAGTGGACCCAAACGTATTTTCCTGCTTAAGAATATTTGTGATCTCTTGTTCTAATAACCTTTACCTTTTACCAACTCCTAAAAGTATTCTAAATGCAAACAGTAAGATATTAATGTCCCCAGAACACTAGCCATTGAAGTGACCTGAGGGTGTATATTGTGTCTGTGGTCCATCCCAAAATGGTCTTTACTGATTTAGAAACTAAGAGAGTAGGGTATTGAAGTTTATTTGTGTGCTGCTTTTATATTGCTCCCTTCTGAGGAAGGCTTATTCTAACTGACTGATAAATAAAATAATAATTGTTTATTCATGAAACCTTGGGTGTAAGAGTTTATTTGAATACCTGTAACTGAGAATCTTTGTGTAAATCCCCTACAGCTCACATTGACCCCTCTTGAGATAAGCCTGGCTGCTCAACACGCTACCAAAACTGTGTAGTACAAGCTTATACCAAAGGTTGGGTTTCCTATACCTGTAGTCAGAGTTGTGCATAGGGCACCCAAAGGGTACTCCATACAAACTTTGCCTAACGGTCGGCCCACCACAAGACCAGGTGGGGTGGGGCCAGCAGATAAGTCCTCCAACGCCGTATATGCCAGTTGCAGCCCGGGAGGTGAAGGAAAGAAGGGAGGTGGCAGTCAATTCCACCACACCATATTGGTGTAAGCCTTGAGGAAGTGAAGAGAGGAAGGAAGTGAAAGTCTGCCCTGCCCTCAGGGGGAGGGGTGGTGAGGAGAAGTCCTGAGCTGCTCTGTCATTGTGACCTGGGTGAAGTGGAGGTCTCCAACACAATGGCCGTAGCTTGGGGAAATGTGTGCCCTACTCCTTGTGCCTCAAGGGCACATAAAGGAGATGGGGCAGGGCTGCAAGACTGGGTACAGCTGTGATCACTGGTGGCCCCTAAGGACATGGGGACACTCAAGATGATCTGAAAAGAGCTACTGTGTGTGGCAGTGAGAATGGGCAGCCCCCTATGGCATGGTGCTGCTCAAGAAGATGAAAAAGGCTTGCAGGTCACGGTGGCCGACAGTGGCCGGCCCCCAGGCCATGGGGCCACCCATGAAGATCAAGGAGCAGCAGAGGGTGAAGTGATGAGTGCGGCGGGGGCAAGCAGGCATGGGGGCATCTTGGGCACTTTAATCATGCTCAGGCAGCCTGGCAAGACAGGGTGGCCCCATGTGGTGGAAGGTGACATCCAGGCGAACAGAGCAGCCTGATTTTATATGTCATCGGGGGGGCAGACCCTCAAACCACTGCAGACAACACCAGAAACCAGGTACTGAGAAGGGGCGATGACTGCAGCAGCAATGTGTGATCATCTGAATATATATATATGTATATATATATATTACGCGGCCACGGTAGTGGCCGTGTAGTTATGGTTAAGTTGCTGTTTCCATAGGAAGAGCATTTTCTGGAAGGCCTATAACTCGGCTTCACCTGGACTAATCCTCACCAAACTTTGCAGTAAAAGTATATGGGTCACTCAGAATTTTGCATAGTTTGGTGATGTTTGGTCCAGCGGGGGAAAAGTTATAGGGGGGGTTCCAAAACGTCTTTTTTTCCAATAGACTGAATGCAGGAAAACTTTGCGCACGGCTACAGGGCAAACTGCTGGACAGATTTGCACCAAATCTGCACCAGTGGCAGCGGCTCAGGGGCGAAAGCGTGGTTTTGTAAATTTTGTGACAATCCATTCAGTAGGTCCCAAAAAAACCAACAAAAAGTATGTATGTAAAAATTAGTGATATCTACGTCCGCTCCGCAGACAAGATTGCAATTGGCTATTCCGTGACGTGCTGCCTGCAACCATGTTGCGCTGGCACTGATTGGCTGTGGCACAGAGTGAAGTGCGTCGTAATCTTTCGATACGGCTGCCATGTTTACTTCGTTTTCTGTTCAACGCAAACATCGGCGGTAACAAACGTACCCTAAGAAGACACCAATGCAGTTGTTACACTTATGGAACACTGTTTGAAAAGGTGAGCTTTAGAGAGATGTGATAGACGAAAAAGAAATATGGAATAATTATTGTTAGCACTGTCATGCCGTACGGTGCGCCTTACAACTCATTGTACAAAATGACCTTATTGCGTTCATTTCACAACACACACACACATCATTACTGCGGTCAGGCTGGCATCCTACTGTTTGAAATCTGAGACTGCCACGTGCACAATTTCGTACACACAGCCCTTCTGCACGTGTCGACGATTAGCTGTTCTCATAAATAGCCACTGATATGTTGTTGCAAAAAGAGAATGTATTTGCATTCAGAGTGAAGGCCACTGCGTTTTCTGTTTTCACTATGAGCTCAGTTGGGCCGCATATTTGTCGACACCCATAAAGGTCCCTTGTTTTTTAACCTTGACGTACAGGGAAAGAGTAGAAAGAATTTAGGGAGTAACATTTTGAAAAACATATCGCTTGATAAGGTTATGCTTCAAAAACATACATGTAAGTCTCTGTGTGCCAACTATATAGCACACTGACGGTATTTCTTTACTTTGACCCTTCACATAGGGGAAACAAGTTCACTTCACGCACTCTCCAATGCACACACGCAACATCCACCAGATAGCAAACGCTAGGGAAATGGCACAAAATCGATACGCTGTATAAAACTGCAGCAACACATGAGATACACATGTGTGAAAACGTATGATGGTTACACGGATGTTCCCTAAGAGCTGGGGTTCAACTGCAGGTTCCTTTACACTGTTGAGGTTTAATTAGCAGTTTGTGTATAATGGTTATAGGCAAATATTGACAGGTTTTCAGAATGAACAGAATTTCATGGAAATGTGCTATCTATCAATATGTGTCGCGCATAATGGACATGGGATCTTGAGTTCAGTTCAGCAGGTTAACACGCCTCATCATACAAGGAGCCTAAATGCAGCATTCACACATATTGCAGACTGAACACCACCTTTCTTCCAGGACAGCTGCCTCGGTGATCCTAACATGCCAACTGCTTCAAACGTATTTAGGACACATTCGATCCCAGAAAAGTACTTAATCCCGGTGGCATTTTAAAAAATAAAAGCAAGATGAAGATGGAGGAGAGGAGTGTTCCAATCTTTGACATTTTGAAAGCCCTTCTCCTCAGTGGAAAGTGCATTTACAGCAAAGAGAAACCTCTTTTGAGTCAGAGATCAGGCGAGGGTTGGGTACAGCATATACGCTGCCACTAGAGACCAGTGCAGGCAGCAATGATGGCCGGTGAGGGGCCTGCATTGCCAACAGAACAGGAAGAGACCTGCATTGCTCAGCGAAGAACAGGCCACTCCTAGCAAGTGCAGTAACCAGAGGTTGCAGAAGCGATTCTTTCTGCATCAGCCACTGGGGTTAAGACCTTTTATTAAAAAGAAGACAGGAGCTTTGCACCCATGCACTGTTAAGGTAAAAACAACTGTATGATCAATAATTGTTCCTCACTGCTTCTAAAAAGTGACTTTTTCCCACCAACTTTAGGAGAACAGTACTTTTTATTGAAAGCCTTTATTTGCTGTGCCAACTCTGATTAGGCTGTATGAGAGTGGCAACCGAAGGCTGTATGAGAGTGGCAACTGAAGGGCTGTATGAGAGTGGCAACTGAAGGCTGTATGAGAGTGGCAACTGAAGGCTGTATGAGAGTGGCAACCGAAGGCTGTATGAGTGGCAACTGATGGCTGTATGAGAGTGGCAACTGAAGGCTGTATGAGAGTGGCAACTAAAGGCTGTAGGAGAGTGGCAACCGAAGGCTGTATGAGAGTGGCAACTGAAGGCTGCAACTGAAGGCTGTATGAGAGTGGCAACTGAAGGGCTGTATGAGAGTGGCAACTGAAGGCTGTATGAGAGTGGCAACTGAAGGCTGTATGAGAGTGGCAACTGAAGGCTGTATGAGAGTGGCAACTGAAGGGCTGTATGAGAGTGGCAACTGAAGGCTGTATGAGAGTGGCAACTGAAGGCTGTATGAGAGTGGCAACCGAAGGCTGTATGAGTGGCAACTGATGGCTGTATGAGAGTGGCAACTGAAGGCTGTATGAGAGTGGCAACTGAAGGCTGTATGAGAGTGGCAACCGAAGGCTGTATGAGAGTGGCAACTGAAGGGCTGTGTGAGAGTGGCAACCGAAGGCTGTATGAGAGTGGCAACTGAAGGCTGTATGAGAGTGGCAACCGAAGGCTGTATGAGAGTGGCAACCGAAGGCTGTATGAGAGTGGCAACCGAAGGCTGTATGAGAGTGGCAACTGAAGGGCTGTATGAGAGTGGCAACTGAAGGCTGTATGAGAGTGGCAACTGAAGGCTGTATGAGAGTGGCAACCGAAGGCTGTATGAGTGGCAACTGATGGCTGTATGAGAGTGGCAACTGAAGGCTGTATGAGAGTGGCAACTAAAGGCTGTATGAGAGTGGCAACCGAAGGCTGTATGAGAGTGGCAACTGAAGGCTGCAACTGAAGGCTCTATGAGAGTGGCAACTGAAGGGCTGTATGAGAGTGGCAACTGAAGGCTGTATGAGAGTGGCAACTGAAGGCTGTATGAGAGTGGCAACTGAAGGCTGTATGAGAGTGGCAACTGAAGGGCTGTATGAGAGTGGCAACTGAAGGCTGTATGAGAGTGGCAACTGAAGGCTGTATGAGAGTGGCAACCGAAGGCTGTATGAGTGGCAACTGATGGCTGTATGAGAGTGGCAACTGAAGGCTGTATGAGAGTGGCAACTGAAGGCTGTATGAGAGTGGCAACCGAAGGCTGTATGAGAGTGGCAACTGAAGGGCTGTGTGAGAGTGGCAACCGAAGGCTGTATGAGAGTGGCAACTGAAGGCTGTATGAGAGTGGCAACCGAAGGCTGTATGAGAGTGGCAACCGAAGGCTGTATGAGAGTGGCAACCGAAGGCTGTAGGAGAGTGGCAACTGAAGGTCTGGCCAGTAGTCACATTTCTCTTATGTCACTCCTTTCAGTTTTGCAGTGGGCCGCCAACTGCACAGCACCTAATCACCCTCTTGGGGTTGCCCTGGCTCTTTCCTTTTCCCACCTCTTTAAGGGACGGGGTCTCATTACAAGTTGGCCAGTACACAGTAATAGTGTTTATTGGCACTTTTACCACACGCACCAACTACAAGGATTTACTTCTACTAAGAGCTGGAGGTAAATCCGACCCCCTACGGGCAAAAATCAGTAGTATATCTGGCATGGTACTACCGCTGTGGGTAATACCAAAACATCCCTGTAATTCCGGCAGACCCATTTGCTGGTATCCTGGCAGTCATACTGCCAGGATACCGGCAAACTCATAATAAGGCCAATTATCTAAGCAGATGGATCATTATATAAAGGACATGCACACGGCACACTCAAATCTGTTTTTCCCTTTCTTTATCTGCCACCACACGCATTTGTAATTCACTGTTTGCCTTGCAGCTGTTCACCATTGGATTTCCCATTCATCTTTAATGTTCATTTCCTTAAACAGTAAATAACCTTCTTTCTTGCCTCCATAGAATACCAAACTCCCCCAACTGCCAACTTCTTCCACCAGACATCTTGTCCGCTAAACTCTGCGTCAACACCTTCATCCCAGACCTTTTTTTACCACATTTCTACCACTCCCCACTACAACCTATGCAGAATGTCTCTAGAATTCACCCCATTGTATGTAGCTCACTGCTTACCGTCAAATCTGATATCTTATATATTTGATCAAAAGAGCATTGTTCTTCCTTGTAAATAAATAAATAAACTTTATTATAGATGAAAGTTACCATTTTCACTTTGTTGTATTCTGATTGGGCTAGAAGTGCTTATCTTAATCACAAGTAATGTTCATTATTGATACATCACTATTTGGCATTGTTCACTATGTCTGAACATTTCATTATTTTGCTTTAAAACTGCAATTTTCATGTGTTACACTGTATTTTGCATCTTCCTGCAGAATTACGCCTTGAGGTCAGCCGAGCTACCAGACATTGTGCTAGTAGTATGACACTGTTCTCAGAAATCTTACCAACTTGTGTAAAAGTTGTAAATGTAAGAGCACAATTAGGTCAACACCCCACATACTTCAGAGGGACAGCCCGATAGCCTCTTTCCTCTCTGGGGTGGCAGCATTTTCAATATCTCACACCTTGTGCACATGCCAATCCTGAACACCTCTTCCCTACCCTTGGAAGGACAGCCTTTTAAAGATGAATAAAGCATGACTGTTTTTGTCCTGGTGCCATCATTTAGCTGTGGCACAATTAAGGATTTCCCAATTCCCCCGAGAGCCTCAGCTAGCAAGTGGCCACAGAGACTGCAAAGGGCAAACTCGAGATCGCAGTCTTATCAGAAAGTGCATCATATCCCCACCCCTAGAATCCCGTCTGTCACTGCCAACATACTTGTCTTCACCAACCTGCAGCTGTCACTCCCGCTCGTCCCCTTTTTAAGCCAGAGTGCTGTGCATTCTTTGAAGACTCCAGACATTTTCCATCTTTTCTGCTCCTCGTTTCATTGTGAAGAATCCCCTGCAGGGTTGCAGTATTCCTCCCATACAGAAGACCTGGTGCTGTGTCAAAAACTGGTGAGTTGTGGCTGTTGGGGCCAGGTGGATTTTTTTTCCTTTTCTTTATAGTGCATGTAGTTAAATAAAAATAAATTAAAATACAAATATATTAAATTACATTAACAAGTACAAATTGCGAATGGACGATAAAAATGAGATAAAATGCAACCAACTCATGTAAAATTCATTAAATATGATAGATATTCAAATAAGTAAAATGTAGTATCGAATAATGTCATGCTATTAATTATTTTACGGCCAGCAGCAATAACCCGGGATGTCGCACCATATAGAGTGCTCCAAAATTGGCCCGTCTTTTCTTTGTGCGAATTTTCCATAGCTCTCCAAATACATCAGTGCTGAAGCAGGACACAGTCAATATATGGCGATCCGTTTCCCCTCCACAGATACAACAAGATCTATATTCAGTTGGAATGTTCTGCCAAGCCCCTCTATACTCCAGTGTTGGTAATAAATTGAAGCATATATATATATATATATATATATATATATACATATATATATATTTATATATATATATATATATATATATATATATATATATATATATATATATATATATATATATATAT
The DNA here is from genome assembly GCF_040938575.1 of Ambystoma mexicanum. Classification (NCBI taxonomy): domain Eukaryota; kingdom Metazoa; phylum Chordata; class Amphibia; order Caudata; family Ambystomatidae; genus Ambystoma; species Ambystoma mexicanum. Next base: position 261,580,560 of record NC_090921.1, on the reverse strand, counting down.
ATATATTATGAACCCTCTTAAATCCGGATCTCAAGGCTTTGTGAGATCATTAGCCACGGAGTTGGGAGTTGGGTTTAAAGCCCTGTGTGGAGTATTGCAGATAGCGTTTCTTCATTGCCAGCTTGTCCATGCTGCATACTCTGTCCCAGATTCTTGTTTTTGAATTTAGGATGTGTTCAGTCCAACTCTCTGGTGTGCATTCCCAGGATGAAGAAGAGCTAAATAGAATCTTCTCACTAATTGAAAATTGGATGATGGGTAACAATTTGGCTTTGAACAAAACCAAAACGGAGCTGATGATAGTAGGTAACACCAACTACCTCTCCAAATTGGACCCCTCTTACAACTCATTCAGGCTAGGCTCTGTGGAAATGTTCCCTCTACGAAGATTAAAAATATTAGGCATGTCATTGGATCAGTCCCTCAATATGAGAGCTCATGTGAGCAGCGTTGTCACCGCCTCCTTTTACTATGTTAAACTATTAGCCCGCCTGAGACCTTTCATCTTGCAAGCGAATGCCGAAACCATCGCCAGAGCCATAGTTGGTGCAAAGATGGACTACTGCAGTAGCCTCCTGGTTGGTCTGGTTAAAATGGACTCCAACAGACTTCAAGTAGTCCAGAACGGTGCAGTGCGAGTAACTATGGGTCTGGCTCTGCGTGGCCATATCTCAGCTGCCCGACGCTCCTTACACTGGGTGCCTGTCGAGGCACGATCTAAATTCAGACTATTGACGATAGTCTTCAAATGTAGACTTTCCATTATGCCCAAAAACCTGCAAAATCACATCCTAGATAAGGTCAATGGTAGGGCTTTAAGGTACAGCAACCAGAATCTGTTGATACTCCCGCGCTGTAAACTCAAGAAGGTCGAAAACGGGGCTTTCTACATCGCGGCACCCAAACTATGGAACTCTCTTCCATGCACACTCAGACGGCATCCCTCTATCACATCGTTTAAGAAGGTCCTTAAGACCTGGCCCTTTCACTGACCTCTGACCTTTACTTTCATCATTTCGTCGCCCCTTCTCTTTACTTGCTGACAACCTTTTCAGTTTCTGTTTATCATGTTTGTTCGTCTTGTATGCGCCCTCACGACTCATGGCAGTGCGTTATAAATTGACTAAAGTAAAAGTAAAGTAAAGTTCTGCGTTTGGCATGTTACGAACGAGAGCCAACGGCATGGGTAGTGTAGTCCAAAGAAAATGTGCAGAGCCTGCCAGTTCTTGAATAACAAGTGTACTCTTATGATCTACTGTGAAAAAGCCCAAGATATTACTCAGTTTATTGGTTTCACAAGTCAACGAGGTTAGTTGTGCGTGGAAACAAGAATGTACGCCGAGTTCCATTCTTAATGCTTCAACAGGTATAGAGGATGGCAGGTTCATCATAGAACGCAATATTTTCATTTCAATCCCATCAAGCCATTTCATCTGGTCCCGGGTGAGCACCTGTAGGCCATATAGTAAAGATTGAATGGTGCTGGTACGATAAATGGTCAAGAGACCCTTCAGGTTATTTCCCCCATTTTGGTCAACATAACAGTTGATGGCCAATAATCTCTTAAAAATCTTGGAGGTTACATAGGGCCTCATTACGAGTCCAGCGGTAACCTGCCTTTTTTTCCGGCTCGGTTACCGCCGGACTCGTATTACCATTCCGCCTCCGTGATTCCCGGAATTACCAGGGCATTACAACCCCGGTGACCCGGGAATTCCGGAGGCGGAATTCGGTAAATCCCCATTCCCATTGAGTCCCACAGGACTCAATGGGAATGGGGACCATGGAAACACCGGCACCATTTCCACGTCCGCCTGCAGGTGGGTGGTGTTAAACCCGCCAGGTCAGACCTGGTGGGAATGACACCTCCGCCTGCAGGACTTGAGATCACCCGGTATGGAAACAACGGTGGCGGCGGGTTTAACACCACCGTTATTTCCATACCGGGTGACTCGTAATGAGGCCCACAGTCTCTTATAAAAGAGGGGGATGGATTCAACTTCAGCAGAAATCCCAAATACACATAAGTGTCTACGACTTCTAATTATTATTAACGTCTCTTTCTCCAATTTCCAAATAAATCTTAGGCTTTTTGGTAGGGTCCACCCCGTGTTAATAATCATGTGATTGTCATGGGAAAAAATGGTCAGTGCATCTCAGGAGCACTGTAGGCCAATGGGGGTTTGATCAAAAATTATAATGTCATCAGCATAGCCGAGCCAGGTAATGGAAACACCATTTAACTTGATGCAAAGTGTCTTGCCTTTTTCAGATAATTGGCTATGTAAAGATTGAAAAGCAGGTGTTTGAATGCGCACCCCTGTTTTAACCCCAGACTGGTCTTCACCAGACTAGTGATGGCTCCCTCTTGACTAAGATGCATGGTGACCGTCGTATTAGTGTATAAGAGCTTTAAGAAGTGTAGTAAATGCAGGTCAATCCCCCAAGAGGACAGCTTTGCCCAAAGAAGTGGGCACGATACCATGTTGAAAGCTTTACTGAAGTCAATCAGACAGCAATAAAGATTGGAGCCAGAATGGCCAATAGTGTCAGCCATAAGGGTTTGGATTGCATAAATGCTGTCCAATGTTTCATGCGATTTCCTGAAACCACTTTCAAAAGGTTTCAGTAGATCATTGGCCCAAAGATTAAGCTTTTTAAGGAGACCTGTAGAGAATATTTTCATACTGGAGTAGAGCATCCACATTTTTTGTCTACTGGCATGAGTATAGATTTTAACCAGCTATCAGGGAGCTGTTCAGTAAGCTCGCTCTGATGAAATAGTTCCAGCAATGCCTTTGCCCAGAAGATTGGGTTAGATTTCAAAGTTATGTTGGCCATGCCATCTGGGCCAGGCACATGTGAAGGTTTTAGCTTACTTATAATGATAGTTATGTCCTCAACATCACAGCTTTCCCCAAAGAATCGAGTAGAGAGGACATAACTATTGGTGATGGGAAGATTCTCCCTGTCAGAAAAGAATAATTTTGAAATATGCTCCATCTATTGGGAATTCGATATAGGGTTTTATTCAATTGGAGCTTGGTGTTGAACCTAAGTATGCGAAACGTGCAGAGCCATTGAATTCTATTTAGTGAGAAGTTGTGCTTTCTCAACCATTTTTTATGATGAATTGCCATGGAGAGAAGAATTCACTGTTTCTCTATAGGAGAAAGTTGTGACTGCCCTCTGACCTGGGCCTTGGGCCTGCAGTATGGTACCTTTGTACAATGAATTAGAGGATCAAAATTATTCACAGCGTGACCACACTTTTTCCCAAATGTGATGGAGCCCTGTTTAGTTATTAGTTGTGCTAATCTAGCTAGGAGTAGTTCAATATCCCATGTGTTCGATGAGAGCCAGGATTCTACATAGTCCTGGTTAGTTGTAATGATCTCATTGAACTTTGCAGTTGTTCCTGTTGACCATATAATGCGGTTATAAATCATGAAAAAAGGGGTGTCGCTGTGCCATGCGTTTTCAAAAAACGAACGGGGTTAATTGATTCCTAAAACTCCCCTTGTCAACCCAATGTTAAAGCAATGAATGCTACGATATCTTGTTTGAATCTAATTCTCTTGACAAAACAGGTAAAGTAGCAAAAAGAGGCAAGCATCATACAAAAATATTTTTAATATATGAAAATAATGAAGGAACAGTCAACAAGGAACAAAAGGAGAAAAACAACATAAGTCTCAAATCACATAAAGCAATTTGTTATAATGTGGCACACACCTAAACTTTTCCTGTTACTTATCACAGAAAAAATGCGTTTGAATCAAAGCGGTGGTGTCAAGAAATAGACAGAGATGCAGAAAAGAGAAAGGAAAGAATGATAGGCTGAAATTACAGAAGGGAAACATATAGTGAGCAGTAGCAGCAAAAAATAGGACAGGAGTGTATCTGCCTGTCCTATCACAAATTCAAGAACAAATCAATACGGTCAACATTATATTGTGCTACTCTGATTGGGAAGTAATTCCTTAGTGTTCCCAATGGAAAGTCTGGAGAGAGAAATGCAAACAGAAGGAATCCTGATATTGCTTCTCAGGTGTATCGTCTTTTTCCAAAATTTGCCAACGCAGCGGGGGATCCTAATTTAGAAAAGTTGTCAGGATGTGTGGGTAGATGGAGTGACACCCACACTCCCCTCACAGTTCTTGCGTTTCGGCGGTTGCTGATCACATATGGATTAGAGAGCAGTGAAATATTCTGCCTTCATCAGGGCTAGATTGTTCTGCAGAAAAATGAAGAGTGGGAGAATTATGTGAGGAAAGAAACCGTGTTGAGATTGGGTGTAAACGGCAGTGATAGCCTCTGTGGCTTGTATCCTGCTGGGTAAGTCAAGGTTAGTTTTGAGATTATTGAAAGGGGTAAACTAAAGAAAGAAAAGGGAGCTCTCCACTATAGTGGTTGATTCAGTGGGTTAATCATGCAAGACTTTCTACTGTGGCTGCCTGGTCAGCAGTGAAATAGATAGAAAAGAAGTGGACTTGTTCTATCCATAGTGCTCCCATTAGTCGGTGCCCGACATCCCGTGTCCTCCCTCCAACCTACCAAGATAGTTAGTCTCTGTACCTTAACGTCCACTTGGAAGCAGATCCGTGGACAGAAATGATGGGGTAGCCTCTCTTCGTGTGTGGAGTCCAGCGGTGACGCAACTCTGTAGAGTAGTGTGGGTTGGTGGAGTCCGGATGGTGTTCGGAGGCGAGGGGGTAATGTGCAAAAAGAGGTCTCCCAATGGTGGAGTTGCTGTCATGCACGAGAGATGGGGCAGTTCCTGTAGCCGGCTGCAGCTCGACTGTGGCTGTCAGCAGGACTGGACCTAGTCGTTGGGGGGTCTGTAAAAGGAAGCATAATTAAAAGAAAAGAAGGTGGGTGTGTAGAAATAGACCCTGAAGTGGTGAGAGTGCAAGCTCACCTGTGTATCCCGCCTGGTTACGTCCGGTGGAGTGTGCCACTCGCTGTGTTCGATGCCGGTCAGTGGCTGTCTGTGAAGGCAGTCCCCGGACCAGGTCTTCGAGCACAGTGGTGGGCGGGGTTTAGAAACGTATCAGTCACCCATTGGCTGATGGCGTCACACCCTCAGCGTCATTGGAATTCGGCGAGTGATCACTCGCTGTGCCTCGTCATGCTGCAGGGGAGCGTGGCATGGTTGCTAGGAGATCTCTAGTAAGTGTGCAGCTGGGGGGCGTGGGCTAGGGCATATGCGAGTGCCGGGAAGGAATGGCTCGCAGCTCGAGTTCGAGTAGGGTGAGAGCATGCCCTGTGCCCATGCAGCGGTAAGCGTGGGCTGTGTACCCAGGAAAAATGCATGCCTATTTGGATACGGGATGTGGTGCCATGGCCATGAAAAGAGATGGGGAAGGGAGGAGTGTTGCATGCAACACCGTGTGCAGGGAGGAGGAGGGCCGGTAGTCCAGGCCCATGCGTGGGTTGGCTGCTCCTACCATGCGGGTGTCGGGGATCTGTTTGGACTGGCAATAAGACACCGGGTCATGGCTTGCCTAAAGGGACCGGATCGTGTGGCTCAGATCTGCAGGTGACATACGGAGGGGGAGGTTGAGTGTGTCTCACAGGGGGTCAAAGTGACCCTGTGCTGCGAGCTCCACCTCGGTGGGTTTACGCTGGGGTGATTGGGACGTCGTGGGGATCCCAAGTCTTGCTAGAACTGGGGGTTATGTAGTTCATTTAGGCCATGTTCAAGGGTGTCCAATCTGTGGATCCATCTGTTTTCTAGAGTCAAAAGCCTGATTTGAATGTTAGGGCCTGATTCAACTTTTTCTAGCACCCACCGTAGAAGGTCATCGGGTGTGTGTCGGTTCTCTATGTAGTGTGTTACCATTGGTGATGTCATTTGTTTGCAACGGATCCTGGACCGATGTTCGGAGATCCGGGTCCCCACCTTTCGCATGGTCTGGCCTACATATCTGTGGCCACATGGGCACTGAATGAAGTAAATAACCTGGCTGCTTTTGCAGTTCGTATGGTGTTTCAAAGTCCATGGTCTTTCATTTATGTGAAAAGACTTGGTTCTCATGGTAAATTTGCATACTGAACAAGACCCGCAGGGGTAGTGTCCAGTTATTTTGCGTAGGTTCCAAGGTCCAGTGGTGGGAGTATCCGTATATACATAGAGTGCCCTAGATGTTCTCTGATATTCCTCCCTCTCTTAAAAGCAAATCTGGGGAGTGGCTCCCCTGGTAGTTGTAGCCTTACTGTAGGCCAATATTTTTGGATTGTCTTCTTGATTTGAAATGAGTTGGGGCCAAGTGTGGTAATACATGTGGTCCTGCCTTGGGCCGCCTGCTCTTGTGGTGGTTCAGGTGCCAGGAGGCTGTCCTGATTAGTAAATCTTGCCCTTTTCTGGGCAGTAGATACAAGTTTATTGGGATAACCTCTCCGTCGGAGTCTGTCTGACAATAGATCCGAGTTGGCATAAAAGTCTGGTAATGATGTACAGTTCCTCCTGATTCGCAGGAACTGTCCATATGGTAAGTTTTGTTGGACATGATGAGGGTGATCACTTCTAAAGTGTAGGAGGGTATTCCGGTCTGTAGGTTTTCTGTATAAATTACATGAAAGTTTGTCTTCTGTGCTGGATATTTCTAAGTCCAGAAAGTGGATAGTCTTGCGGTCATACTCCATTGTGAACTGGATGTTACCATCAAGGAGTTGAGCCAGAGTAAGAAATTCTCAAGGGAGGTTTTGTTCCCAGACCACAGGAAGATGATGTTGTCAATATACCTCTGCCAGTTCTGTATGTGTGCAAGCCATGGATTTATTTGGTTGTACACGTATTTGTCTTCAAAGGAGGCCATAAATAAAATGGCCAGACTTGGGGTGAAGGTTGCCCCCATCGCCGTCCCTTTGATTTGTAAAAAAAACTGTTTGTTGAAGGTAAAAAAGTTTTTGCCTAGAGCTAGTGTGATGAGTTCTATGATGAATTCAGCTGGGACCTTGGACTGTGTGCTGTTGTGGATGAGATGTTCATAAACACAATCTATGGCTGCTCCTTGAGGCATAGAGGTGTACAATGATTTAATGTCCAGGGTGACTAGATATTGGGATCCAGGGTCAAAGGGGAGTCCTTAAAAAATCTGAATGGTGTGAGTTGTGTCACGTAGATATATAATGCGGTTCCCAGTAGAATTCACCCTCACTATAAGTGCACAAAGGGACTCAGCATAGTGGGGACCCAGATAAGCACAGTGTGGTCGCAGGCAATGTTTTGTGTGATTGATAATTGCGAGCATTGGTTGAGCATATTGGCATTAACTATCACATAGTCAATGTAGCACTTGGAGCAACCGTTAGTCCAAGTATAGACTGAATTAGGGTTTTCAGGGTTGGCACTAGGTAAACACGGGTGATCACACCAGTAATATGAGAGGCACCAGTATGGTGTACTCCCCCCTCACTGTCGTTAGACGTTGGTAAGTGTAGATCATGCACATTCAGATCCCCAGCAATCAGTACCATACTGTTGGGATATCTACTATACCATGTCATTAGAGTCTTTGCAAGAGGAATGTAACCATGAACAATCAGCATATATTCCTTGGTGTCAGAAAGAAACAAACAAAAGGACTTGAGAAAGAGAACCGTCTACACAAAAAAGAGATCATTTGAGATTGGAGCATGCCCCAATGGCCAGTTCACCACTCGGACGACCTCTACCTGAGGCCCTGGCCAGGTTCCAGAGAATACTATATCCATCTATATGAAGATTGGTAGTGAGCCACATTTCCTGTAGAAGAAGGATGTCAGATGAAAAGATTCTGGTAATTTCCAACGGTTGGTTGTAGAAAGAATTGTGGCCATGCGTGTTCCATGTAAGCCAAGTTAGAGTAGAAGTTCGCTCCTGCCATTAAGAACCTCTAGGGATGACATCCTCACAGAGCCACTAAACAGTGGGTTTGTTAGATGATGTGTTGTTAGGAGCGGAGAAACAGGAGGTCAACAACAGAGAGCACTCCGACTGATGGGTAAATGTTGGAATGGATGCTGTGTTCCTCTGTGAAGCTGCGGATGGCGGTAAATAGGAGATCACACCTTGCTTAAGCATATGCTGCTTCCTTCAGACTGTCAATCAGAAACCCAAGAGTTCCAGTTCTTCTGCAACAGATTTTGAAAAAGCCACCATCAAAGGAGATGTAGATTCAAGGATTTCCCAATTTGAGGGGCTACCAAACTTAGGTAACTCACAGTATGTGATGTTAGAAGGACAGACAGGGTTAAAGCTGGGAATATTCGAGAACATTTAAAAAATAATTCTCCTGTTTAGGAACAGTCTGTTATTTGTTGGATGTAGCTCTTCAATCTTGGCCCATTTGCCAAGAGATCCAACATTGTCATTCACAATGATGTTTGTGTGTCTTGTTGGGTAATTGTAGTGTGTAAAGATGATGATCGGTTCTCTGTGTCAACAGATGGGAAACTGGTGAGAGCCGTAATAGATGAGACTGTGGATCCAGGGGGCACCAAGGGGGTTAACCAGTTATTCTTAGGTTCGCCAAGGTGCCCTTGTCTGACTGTACCATCAGAGGTGGAATGAGATACTAGAGACTTGGAGCTGGCAACTTTGGAAGGACCAGAGCCTGAACGAGATAGTATAGGGTGCCCAGGCTAGCACAATGTTGTCATCTTCTTCCCTTCATACAGCATTCTTTGTTTTCTCTTTGTCACTAAAGGTTGTTGGAGTGTGGTCAAAGCATATGCAGAGTCATGCTCATTGGATTTCTGGAGACAGTGAGAGCTCTTCATAGTCCGAGTCACTTTCTTTTATGTTATTGGGAACATCCCAAGATACAGATTGGCGCCTGGCATTCATACTAGCATTGAGGTTCTTGTTAGATCAAGTTCCCTCTGCCAAACTCCCTTCGTGGGAATGAGGCACATGATTAGCCTCCTTTATATTTTCCCTGAAGGTTGATTGCAAAGGCAGAGGGGACTTCTCCAGTATCATATCAACAATGATGGTCAAGTCCTGCTTAGTCTCTTGCTGCTCTTTTGTGAGAGTTGTGCATAGGAGCAAGAGATCTTCAATGCTAGGAGATATTGCATTTAGGGTTAGCATGGTAGATGTGTCTCTGGTCATAGTTGGCCCAGTAGCAAGGGGAGCAGCGTCAGATTCACTATAGCTGTCTGACTCACTATCATACAGAGATGAGGAAATAGATGATGGGTTAATATGGCCACTTCCGGTGATATTGTAATCTTGCCAGATCCAGAGAAGCGGATCAATTATTGCTAGCTAGATTTTCATGGACTTCTGATGGTATAGCTGCACTGTTCAAAATTCCCATCGAGTTCCTCTGAAGACCTATACACATATTCAACTAGGAATGATTATTGTCTATCCTTGGTGAGGTGATTGGGTTGGAGGGTCGCTGAGGGGAGGAGGTATTGGTTTGACTAGACGAGCCAGAAGCGGAATTCAACAAGTTAAAAAAAGCAGTGATGGTATTTTGGGTGCCAGTTATGTTATCCAGGCGGTCCTCTTTTTAAGGTTTAGTTGTAAGTTCAGGACTTCTCTGTGCTTTGGTGGTCCGCGATGAGGCGCTTCATAAGCCATACTCACGGTTGACTGTGCATTTCGTAATGACCCTAAGAGAGAGGTCCGCTCAATATAGCAAAATTGTTAGTGTGTAATTAAAAGTGAGCCAGTAATATTCAACACTTACTGCGTCATCGAAACAGCTAAGTCTGCAGGAGTGTCGAAAGTAAAGCTTGGCCACAGGCAAAAGTGAACCACAGGTACAGATGAGGAGGGCGGGGCAAATATCCAGCAAGGTGTAAGTTAGAGTCCTCTTACTCGCTTCCTCCCGGTCCCACAGCAGGCCAAAGCAGACCACTTCACCACCACACTTCGTGCTTCGTGCATGTGTTCAGTATTTGAAGAGGTTGGGTTGCTGGAAATTCCAAAGGACCACCTCCTCAATGAAACTGACAAAAAGACTAAAGTTGCCAGTAGGGACCACAGCAGACCACTCCACCACTGTGCTTCACGCGTGTGTTCAGTATTTGAAGAGGTCCGGTTGCTGGAGATTCCAAAGCACCACCTCCTCAATGAAACTGGCAAAAAGTCTCTTCTGTGGGATTTAATTTTGAACTGGGTGAGAAGAGTTTGGGGCTTGTGGTGTGTTAAGTTCAGGTGTGGGTGTTGGAGCAAAGAAATAGAGAGTTAAGCAACCATGCTTGGGTGACTCAGAATCCACAGAATACACTTTTTATCAGGAGACTACATTCCAAGTATTGTCATTGGTTCAGCACCAGGCAGTAGCTAGTTCAGTTTTCTAATAACAAATAACCTATAGGTTATAGAATACTCCTTAGGGATAGGGCTGGTTAACTGCAGAACAGGCATTTGCCTTGACATAGAGTGAAAGACCCAATGGTGCAACCCTTTCAAGTACCCTCTGAGGGGAATAAGAAGGACCCCAGGGTCCTAGCAAGGGGTTCATATAAAGTATCCAACAAGATATGGCATTTAAACACCTTCCCAGTAGACTCAATGGTCAAACTGGGCAATGCAAGTGAAGACACTTCAAGCAATATCGTACCTAGAGCAAAGGGACTTTCTGACCGACAGTCTGCCATCTTGCATAGGGAAACTCAAATTAAGCACATAGGTAGGTCCCCTATGTTTCCAAATATCAGAGCTCAATCATAACAGTGAGGTGGATGGATTCCTTGTTTGAGTAGAACATGGTTAGTTTCTCCCCTGGGTGCTTACTAGCTGTCACTAGTAGCAACAGGATGCGCTAGTGATGGAGCACACGCTGCATATAGGGTGGCTATGTGACACTGGACTAACCAGATTTTGTAGAGTACATTTGTCAGATTGCAACTCTACCTATAAGTAGAGTATCTCGTCATGTAGGGGGTTGAAGGATGACTGATGGCTGAGAGTAACACTTAGTGAGTGGGAGTAATTGCCACGTGGATGGTGGCTATAGGTAAGTGTTTAAATGAATTCTGGGGGAAAGAAAGCCTAGTTTGAGGTGGTGACCCTTGTGACCGGGCCATAGCTGCTCAATTGGATTGCCCTGATGAGCTAAACCCTATAATGGCGGGCCACCATCTCCAGAGGAATATTTGTGTTAGAAGACAGGTCTATAAACACAAAGCAACTCTGGTACAGTACAAGAGGCATTTAAATTACATTAGTGGGAAACATTATTTTTCTGATCAAAGCATCCGGTCAGAGTTTCAGGATGATGGAGGCACAGATAGGGCTGACATTTCTATCACACAATGGTAGTGTGCCACCCCGAGGTACTGCATTGGCTGGCTAAAGCTCTTGAAAATCTGAAGCCTTGAGTTTCTCAAAGGATGTTGGGACAATGCCATGCTCTACAGAAAGCGAAAGAACCTCGAGCCATGAGTCCAGTACTGGGCTTGGTGTAACCTAATGGCAAAAGAGGTGTCTGCCACATCCCAGTGTACATGTTATTTGAGGGCCTTGTCTGTCCAAGATCAGAGGTATCCAAAAGATGAATGGGTACGTACCCTTTTTTTTGTTAATGGGGGGCCTGACTCTTGAGGGTTGGATCAATCGAACAAACAAGAAAGATGAGTCAAGGGTACCCCTCCGGTAAACACACGGGTAGTGCTAGTGACCCAACAGAGATAGAGAGTCTAATGTCACGTGCCTGGACCGAAGGCTGGATTGACGATGATAAAAGGTCCTTCCTAGTTAAAAGGTACCCGATTACACCGGCTTTCTACCTCCTGCCCAAAATTCACAAGAATGACACCAATCCACAAGACCCATTGTCTCCGGAACACCAATCCACCATGAAGACCCATTGTCTCCGGGATCGGGTCGGTTCTAGAACCACTGTCTGTCTATATGAACGTGTTCCTTCGGCCCTTCGTGGATAAGATGAGATCCTTCGTACAAGATAAAATTCAAACTGATCTGACCATCGAAAAAGAAGATATTCTTGTAACTCTTGACGTCTAGTCACTCTACACAAGTATCGCTCAGGAAGAATGCATCGAGGTCTTAAGAACATATCTCGATAGAAGAGTCAACAGAGAAATACCAACACATTTTCTTCTAGAATGCACACGCCTAGCTTTAAGGGAAAACGTTTTTGCTACAAAGATGATTTCTGCAAATAATGCCATCGGACTATTAGAGGGGCCACATTTTCACAAAAAGTGGCTAACCTCTTCATGGACAATTTTGAACACAAATCAATATATGACGTTCAAAAATAACCTTATATGCTGGCACTGCTACATCGGTGATGTTTTTCTAATCTGGAGGGGCCCTACAACACTACTCAATGAGTTTCTAGAATGGCTGAACATTCAGAATGCATCAATCAAGTTCACCATACACTATGATGCAACACGCATACCTTTCCTTGACCTGGAAATCTACAAAACTGACTGGAATTCAATAGCGACCACTCAAGACAGGAAACCTACTGCCAAAAATACTCTATTGGCTTTTTTGAGCGTTCACCCCCTGAGCCTTGGAGAAAATCTACCATTTGCACATTTCCTCAGACTCTGCCAGAATTGCACCACGCTAATAGACTTTGACAGAAATAGTAAAGACCTTCCAAACCGCCTCACAGAACAAGGCTACCTCTCACTAATTGCACAGAGGGCACGAAAAAGAGCTTGCAAAACAAACAGACAGGTCTGTCTCATTAAACAATCGAGGGCACAAAAGGCAGACAAAATAACATGTGTGACCACTTTCACACCATTGAGCAACCAACTGAGAAAAACTATACTCTGCCATTGGGATATTCTCAAGACAGAAAACTTTAAACCGGAAAAAACACATTTTGCCTTCAAGCGCAGAAAGTATCTAAAAGAGCGGTTGGTACATACACGCGAAGAACCCAAAATCCAACCAAGCACACAAACAACCCTATGGAGTCTACCACCTGTTACTGGATATTGTAGATGTGGCAAATGTTCTGTCTGCGCCCTTATACAAAATCTAAAAGAAATTGCCCTTAATGGAACCACGTGGTTTATAAGTCCTTCACTAACTGCCACACGAAATGGCCAATATATGGCATAAAATGCCCTTGTGAACTTATTTACGTGTGCAAATGCAAAAGAGAAATACGCCAATGGATCTGCGAACACAGATAATGCCTCAAAAATCAAGTGGCACTTAAACTGATTGTGGCGCATTTCAAAGCGAAAAACCAGAAACATTCAGATATGTTCTGGTTTATCATTCAAACAGTCAGAAACCTGTTCCAGGGAGGAGACCGGGTCCTTCTACTAAGAAAACTCGAACACAAATGTTTTTTTCTGGCCTTGATTCTGTAAAGAAAGGCCTAAATGTATCAATTGAATGGTACCTTTTATTTAACTATATATATACCAGCACGCATATTCATCCAGCACACGCAATCGTTGAGACAATAGACAGTGTACAAACTACTCCTGTAACCACACACACACTAAGCCAATAAAATAGCCATTCTTTGGTGCCTTTATGTCCATTTGATTTTGCATTCACCTGGTTTCTTAGTAGTAACATCCATGTTAGACAGAGACATCCATGTTAGCAACACACAATTCTCTGCCTTTAGTCTAATTGTCTCAACTCTCAGTCTCTGCATTTACACATTCACAACCAGGCTTACTCTCCCCATAAGTTGCCGAGCCACGTTCTGTACACACATACACACCAAATAAATGTCTCTTCATTTAGAGTTCCACTAGCACACAATCGCACTTTTTTGAGACAACAGGAAAGACCTCCAGTCCTGTACGTACTCCAGTCTTGTTAAAACATGCGGTTATCCCCGCCGTCATCAAACTACTTATGCGACAGCCTCCAAAGTTTGATAGACATATTGATGCTTACAGCCCTCAAACTGTTAGTTATATGGTCTCTCGAACAGTAATAATCTAAGCTTTACAGATTACTACTTCGATTTTCCGGTCTCTGTATAACCCTCACATTGGGCCTCATTACGAATGTGGCGGAAAGGCAACAACGGCGCCGGTAGTGCTTGCCGGTGCTGGACTGCACTCGTGGTCTGACCCGCGAGCAGAACTCTTGATTGCACAAGCACCGTTATTAACGGTGCCGGTGCAACCATGCTCCTTACCCCCATTCAGCCCTATGGGGCAGAGTGGGGATTGGGAGGCTGGCCATACCGGCACCCACGAATGGGCAATTACCAGCCCTTTCATCTCGTAATGGGCCGGTAATGGCCCATCCGCGGGTGCCGGGTCCAGTAGCGAGTTTGACGCCCGTGATGTCGATAAAGCTAGTTGAAGACAAACATACCCTTTGCCTGCCCAGACGCTTCAGCCACTACCTGGACTGCATGCCGGAGCGGCCAACAAGTAAGTTGGTTCCCTGTTTCCAATCTCCTGACTAATGTTGATTTTCATGTGAAGATACCACTCCCTGTCACTATATGCCATAGATCTTCTGACTCAATGGCCCTCATTACGACCCTGGCGGAGATCCATGGTGCAATTTGCACCATGGACCATGGCGCAGAGCTGCCAACTCCGCCATGGGGGTTGGCGGACTTACCGCCCCATTCCGACCTTGACGGGGCGGTAAGTCCCCAATCCCCATTTACCCTTCCCCATTCCCATTTTTGCCCCATAGGGTATAATGGGAGTGGGGAAGGCGTTAATTACGCCACCGTAGATTACGGTGGCGTAATTAACGAGAGGACCCGTAGCGCCATGGATTTTTCTGCCCGGAAAATCCGGGCGTAAAAATCACCATGGCGCTACGGAAAGTCCTAATCTGGCGGAGAGGTACGCCATGCATTACGCTGGCGTAAACCCCTCTCCGCCAGGGTCGTAATGAGGGCCAATGTCTTTTATTTGTATGATCCCACACATCGAGCTCCTGCTGCAATCAAGCTATGAAAGCAGGTTGCTTAGTAACCGATTCCTGAGACAGCAGCCTGCTCTCAGCTAGACCCACGCCCTTCGGGCATGGTCTACACTAGACAGTGAGACTATTTTTCTAAAAAGGGGAGCGACACCACACTGCTGTTTTGCTTTTTGAAGCGAATGCATGGACCCTCTTACCCTGATCAAAAGCAAAAATGTGGACTCAGGGAGGCAATAAAGTACACATGGACTACTGGTAAGAAAGATAAAATAAATGACTTGTTATAGGCCCTTTATTCACACTCAATAAACATACATATAACTAACACATAACACATATAAATGATTATATGTATACATAAACAAAATACATCACTGTAAAATCAGTTTCAGGAAACACCTTCATCTCTGCCTCCTCAACCCTGCTTAGTCCCCAAGAGCAGGTAGGCAGAGAGATCACTCGTGCTAACAGGGTCTGAAGTGGAGCGTCCTCCCTCTCAGTGAGACTTCATCACCCGGTGGTCCAGTTCTATCTCTCCCCTCTGAGCAATATCTCAGCTCTTTTTTGGGATAAATCCCCACCCGTTCATGGTTGCATCTGCCCTCGGCTGAAGAACAGACAGCAAGCATTGGGATTATAGAGTGGAAAAATCCAGATTGAAGTGGAAAAACCCAGCTTCTCTCTCTCGTGTTCGTTCCCAGCACCCCTTATCGCTGCACCTGCGGAGCGCTACTTCCTCCATGGCTCGTCCTTCAGTGGACGAGATAACAAGCATTCCTTCCTGCTAGCTCATCTGAGATCATCCTGACCTTGCAACCATTTGCGGAATTCCCGTTCCCTTACTGAGCTCACAAAAATGTAGGCTTGCATTGCGGTGATGAAAGTGAATGTCCAAAATGGGTGTGCACCAGCGCCATGTTGTTTAGCTCATTTTACGCACACGCACTACAACCGCTCTTCATTTAGTTGCCGATCCCTGGCGATTCACTTATATCAATAGACGGCCAATTAATGCGGCACTCTTTCCAACTATTACTTGTGAGATACAACTAAGTCTGACCTCTGGGTCTAAACTACAACCAGAGAGCCTTCTGCTCCTAAATTATGCAAACAACTTTGTTTGCTTTTCTAGAACACTCTTAAGCCACATGCTGATCCAGTTCTGTTGGTCCACAGTCACTACTGCCTCTTCAGAACAACGCCTGGCAAGAGCATATTACCAGGTAATTTCACAACAGCAGCAGACTGGGATAGTACCAGATAATAACAGATTAGTCGTGTGCAAAATGAGGTACATTTAGCCCTCTTGTCGCCTTTCTGCAGCCGCCACCAAAGCTAACTGAAGACACGTCACTCTACAGACAACAGTACAGAAGAAATAGTAGGTGGGTAGCAACCAAACAATTATTAGAGCCCAACACTATGGGCCTCATCACAACTTTGGCGGTAACCCTTAAATCCGGCGGTAGCGCTATTACCGCCGGATTTAAGGGTCCGCCAAATCAGGACTTCGGCGGATTTCGCCCCAGCTCTTAGCTGGGGGGAAATCCGCCAAAAATTCGTGCTCATACCGCCGGCGGATTTCCTGCCGGCGGTATTAGCGCGAAATTTTCCCATTGAGCCCAATGGGGAATGGGGCATTCCCGAATGGGCTCAATGGGGAATGGGGATTAACATTACCGCCGAACTCGTGATCCGGCGCTATTAGCACTGGGGAGTTTGGCAGTAGGGCAGATAGCTGGGCTGGGCCCATGGGGCTACTAAAGGGTACTGCACAAGGATCTGCCTTTAACAATAAGAAACATTAATTTGTTCCACGAACTAAAGGTCGCAAATGCGTACCATACAGCAGCCATAAAGACCACTGCTATGCTGAACCAAGCCGGAAAGAAAGAATAGAAGGATTAGAAAAATCTGCGTGGGCGTTGCATACTCAACTATTCCGGACATCCACACATAGAAAAGCTTACCATATTTATTGATAGGAGTATGCATTTCCCTCCACATTCAGCATCATTTGCCTACTGCGTATAATGTTTTCACAAAGCATATGTGAATGTGTACATTACAAATGCTCACATTTTCATCTCCGCTGTGAATGTCCTGCAGTGCTTGCTGTCGCAAGTGACGAGGGTGTGCAAGGGTGTCCTGTCACTTGTTCCAGGAGAGGTTTGTGTCTCTAGCTCCAAGTGTCTCCGTTCACTTATCTCACAAAGTTAGGGGTGTGTTAGAAAATACCAAATGTTGGTTTACTGATCAATGCGTTCATAACAGACTCTGAATGCCGCCCCATATCTAAAAAAAAGAAAGGCTTTTTGGTGCGACCATTATTCTGTAAGCATTGAGCATTCCGCTCACTTTGAAATATTTATTTGATAAACATGCCCTTTGCTGCGTTCACAGCTCACCCCATCACAATTTCCCAGATAATAGCCATTAAGAACTGCTATTACTATTGGACAGAAGGCTGCTGCTGTTCTGTTAGAGAGAGGGAACAATTCAGCGACTGGCGCATTAACATTTAACTGAAAATAGCTTCAGAAATTACATGTCTGCATAGAGTAAACCATACTATCTTCTTAAAAGCGGGCTTTCATCTAATGAGCGCGAAAGCTTTATTGGCACAGACAACGCCAGTCTGACTTACAGTTTTCAGACGAGCACAGATGCTGGGTCTGATAAGGAGCGTAAATGGAAATTAAAGAGAGCAAATTCAGAACTGATGTCAAGAAGCAATGTTTTCATGTAGGAGCTGGGAAACGTGTGGATTGGAACGGCCCACCACTGGCGTTCCAATTTTAGAGTAGAATAAGCATCCATTTCGGACTTTGGGGATCATCACGTAACGCTATTACTGCCGCATTTAAGGGTCCGCCAAATCATGGGTTTGGCAGGATTTACCCCAGCTCTGAGCTGGGGGCAAATCTGCCATGATTCTGCCGATTTTCGCTGCTATTACCGCGTGCTAATACCACCGCAGTACAGTAGTAGCACCAAAAATTCCCCATTGGGCCCAATGGGAAATTCCCGAATGGGCCCAATGGGGAATGGGGACATACTGTTACGCCAAACCCGTGATCTGGCGCTAATAGCGCCGAGGGGTTCAGTGTTAACGCTAATAGCCCCGGTGGGAATACCGCCAGGAATACCTCCCAATTCGTGATGAGGCCCTATGTATTTTGCTTTTCGCAAGTTGCAGTAATAGCATTTTTTTCTGTCGTTGTGTCTCTGTTATGATCATCACAAAACATTCCATCTCGATGTTCTCAGTCACTTGACAAAATCCTTGTGCCTAAAAGATTGTGTACAGTGTAGAAATATTTGACCATAGCACATCAAGTGGCCATTGGCTAGTCTTCATTGTGCCACACTTGCTTTGTTGTAATGTGTCTATCTTTCCCATCTCCCTGGCATGCTGTTCAGGATGTCTGTTTGCATGTATGAGGTAACGAGTGCTCAGAGTATGGGATGTCCTGTGATTGGGCTGCTTTACCTATTTTGCCAACCTCTGAAGCCTGAAAAGTAGATGCACGCAGGCTTGAAATGCGGCCAAATTTGCACCAGACCTGCAGATGAACTGATCTAGTGTTAAATCTCAGTTACCAGTTTAATGGTATCCACTATATAATAATTGCTCATTTTACTACAGCCGATATGATAGCTCAGTTGGTTGAGCGCTCGCTGCTGCAATCCCAGTTCCCTGCACTAGCACGTTACTATCTGGAAATTCTTTAGAAATTTGCATCCTCCAAACGCAACAAGGAATACATCAACACGTCACAAATCATCCTCTGTTGTTAAGCATGGACTTGCACAAAGTCCCAAAACCGCAGTGGGGGTGGTTGGTTGATGCCACACCTGTGCCTCGGAGCTGTGAACCCTGTCACAGAACTGTATGCAAAGTTATGTTATTTTTTGTGCTGTAATGCAATAGACACATGAATCCTCCATAAGTGGCATTTTTCTGTAAAGTCGTGAATTGGCACGATTCATGGATGATGGTTTGAGGGCCACTTTTTTTGAGGCACGGGTGAGCCACTTTTTTTGGTTTTCCAGGCCTATTTCTTGTCCAAGTCCGAACCTGCGTATGGATCATGTTCCTACTGGCTCAGATGAGGTGACAAAAAGTGCCCCTAAAAGTAACCAAAAATGTCACAGGGCTTCCCAGAAAGGCTATCAGGAAGAGGCATGGGCTGTATGCAGGAATTCTAAAAGAGAGAGTGAACTGCTCAGTACTGTGCAGGTTGTGGATCCGTTGTCTTTTGTGTATGCTCTTCATGTTTTAAATGGACTCCTTGGCCAAAGGCGTATTTACTTGAATATAGATTTTTATACAAATAAAAACATGGATCAGTGTAAACTAGAGTCAAGACACAACCAAATTTGTATTTGAGACTTTATTAATGACTAGTGGAAAAGCCTGTGTACACGGGCAAATGTGTGTAAAGGAAGACATTTTCAGGGTGTAAATATATTATGTGGTGCATTTTAACGTAATTTATGTTAATACAGGGAAACAAATGTGTATAGGATCTTGCACCTTTTAGGTGGAGGAGTAGCAACCTCAAACAAAATCTCACAAAATCCATTGTAAGTTCAACATACTACATACGGCCAATTGTTGTATCTGCTCCTCATTGTCTTGGATTCCACTTATGGGTTTTGGACCCAAATATATAATGTTTAGGGTTGTCAGATTAATGCAATTCAAGTGCAGCATGATTTGAAGTAGACATGAGATCATAAAATAAAGTAAATTGAAGTCAAATAAAGTTTAAGATGTTCATGAAGAATATTATTGATATAATAATACATACCAAGTAATATTACATTGAATAATTACATAAAACATGGATGTTTGCGATGGCGGTGGGTTGACCCGTTTCGAGTGCATTTACTACACTTGCTTCCTTCAAACTTTTCATCACATTGTTATGCCTGCCTTATCTCCTCTTCCCGCTGCCTTCTTCCTTCCTGCACCTCATCGCGTTTTTGTAAATAATCCTGGACAGTTTCTAACAGCTCTACAGCCGCATTATGCCTATAGTTTCTGAGCTTTTTGGGAATTCGAATCCTGATGTATTCCTGGCACTTCCTGTTGTTAGCAACGCACGAGGCAGGATCAAAATGTATTGAAACAGAGGGGAAAAAACAGGTCCAAAACACGCTGGAATGCTCAAAATGCATTCAGAAGTCAAAGTCCAGCCTGTGGGCTAGGCAGCAGGATTGCCACTGCCTTGTGTATTAAGAGATGAACGGGTGAACTCCAAAAGTGCTCAGCGTGCTTGGAGGGACCCGTTCTTCGGCGTGTAGCCTGTGGACTGTTGGGGAGGAGCGGGACGTGTTGGGGCGTTCCGGACACCAGCAAAGACAGCTTGAAAATGCATCCATTTGTCGCGTTTTCGGTAAATGCGAACTCTGGTGGATTCCGATGTTGTACTGAATTTCCGTGAGTTTGTTCATTTGAATTCTGATATTTTGAACTCATACTCATCAGTATAAAAGTGGCCTGTATACGCATTGGGGGGAAGAGAGGAGCAAAACAGCTCTGAAACACATAAAAAATACTAAATGTATTGTAAATGTCATCATTCAAAATCCAGCATGGAAACTAGAAGGGGGGATCAACACATGTTGAATTGACCATCGGATGGAAAATACAAGTTCCAAAACACTCAGAAAAGGTTAAAATGCATTTGAGATTTTACCAGTGTAAATTCGGCCGATGAACTACAGTAAATTTTGATACTGCATAGAGGAGTGTCTCCAATGTTAAGAGAAGGGCTGCGTGCTGTCTGCATATCTTCAGTTCCAGACAGCACTTGAGAGGGAGCCACACTAATCCACCAATTTATTTGAGATGGGGTCTGTGATGAAATCCGACATCCATTTGCCAGATGGGGGGTCCTCTATGGTCATGCAGCTTCCGGGAACGAAAGTGGAATGGAAAAGGACTGGGATTTCATATGCTCTGACTAATCTGGAATTGTGCTGCTTCTTGTACTGTGCTGTGGATATCATTCAATGGGAGGGTCTGGGGACTGTTTTTAGTGTTTTGACTTTTAAGAGACTTGTAATGGCATAGTGATTTATTTATGTAATTATCTATGCATGTATTCTTCTCTTGTCACTATTGTTAGCCATAACTATTGTTATTTATTTTGTGTATAGACTACATATGTTTGATTGTTGCTCTCTTCTTAATCTAATCTAAGAAGGAGTTGCTATTGAAATGTTTTAAAGATAGGAAAATGAACAGTTTAGTTCTTCTGGGATGGTAGCGCCATCAACAATACATGTCTAAGGTACTTGGTGTGGGTACTCAATAAGGGATTTAGGTTTGAATTGAGATAGAAGTAAGGAATACTTTTGGGATGATTGGGTGGAATACCTTGTATATTAGCAGCTGTCTCTTGAATCGGTCACGGGTGGTTAAAGGTGGATGTAGCAGAGACACATTTAAGTAACAAGATATTATGTAAGGGGTTATGAAACAGGAATGTTATGGACAACTCTACCGCGGCTTCATGTGGTGGTTATTGGGGGGAGACACAGTGGATGTTCAAAGATTGATATAGTTGGGGGAGTAAGCATAATACCCTGGTGATTGTACGGGTTGAAATGAACAGGAAGATTGATGCCTTATGAGTGGCTGTTAAGTAAATCCAAGAAACTCAAATATTTAAGGAATGATCTGAGGAGTGGGGCATGGATACATATCACTGTATTATATGTATTGAAATAAGACACCAGGTGCAGGCTTTGGGGTAATTGCAGTTCAAGAAGTAATTACTTTTAATTTTGAAACTCAATATCACCTTGCGATAGCACCAGGTGTAATGTTAGATTCAATCTATATGTGTTTTAAAGTTATATGTGTTTGTTTGTGTTTGTGTGTACCGTGTTTGTCCCTGTTGGTTATTGTCTCGTGTGCACTGATACAACTCTTACTATTTAAGCCCCCTTAAATACCATACAATGGATGGAATTGCTTGAATGGTTAGATATAATTCAAGAAGGGACTTCTGATGGGTGAATTGAATACATGTTCTTGTAATGTTAAGGGTCTCAACATCCCAAGAAAAAGGAAGGAGGTACTAACCAGACTGAAGAGGGAAAAGATAGATATTGCCCTTGTTCAAGAGACTCGCCTACTAGATGAGTCGAAGCATCTTCTTAAAAATAACTGATTTACAAAGACTCTTTTGAACTGTTACAGGACCAAATCGAGAGGAGTAGGTATATTATTAAACAAAGGGTTATATTTGGTGATGGATAAAGTATTGATGGATGAAGAGGGAAGAATAATTTGAATAGATGCTAAGTATGAAGGGAGACTCGTTACAATAGGGTCTATTTACGGACCATGTACTAGTGGGAATTTCTTTAAAAAAAAAAGATATTATCACTGTTAAAGGAAATGAATGGAGAATACACAATTCTGGGGGGTGATTTTAATTGTGCTATTGATGGGAGAATGGATCGTTCAGCACACTGTAGATATACAGCTGAGAGTACGAGCAAGGCATTTAAGGAATGTCTAGGAAGTTTAGATCTGGTTGATGCTTGGAGGTTTATGCACCCGAGAGAGGGAGTTCTCCTTTTACTCGCCAGTCCATGACTCTCACTCAAGGATTGATTATTTCCTACTTTCAGGGAGATTTGTTGAACAGGTCAATCATGTGAATATTAAAGAAAGAGGGATATCGGATCATTCACTGATGACGATGCAGATGAATATGGGGCAGGAAAGTTCGGGTTTTTCCAAGTGGCGACTAATAACCTACATATTACAAGAACCAGGAGTGATTAAATCTCTAGAGGGATTCACAAAGAATTTCTTTGAAATAAATGTAGGCTCAGCTTCTGATATTATGGTCTGGGACAGTTAGAAAGGCAGCTATACGGGGGGGAACTAATTAATATTAAATCCTCTGTAAGGAAAAAAGGAATTGCTGAACTCAAGAAATTGGAAGATAAGTTGGATGTGGCTCAGAAAAAATATGCAGTATCAAAAAATAATGTGGACAAGGTAGATGTTGGCAGACTGAGAGAGCGACTTAAACAGGTAATGGATATTCAGTATGAAAAAGGTATGTTCTTTATGAGGCGAAAGCACTGGGACCAAGGGTACAAGAATTGTAAGCTACTAGCAAATAGACTACATGGCCTCACAGAGAGTTCCTTTGTTCAAAGATTAGAAGGGGAAAATGGAGAGTATAGAACTAAAAAAGTGAGATATGTGAAAGCTTTAGGAGGTTTTATGATTCTTTATATCAAGAAGAACAATTTCCCACATTGGATAGTATGGATTCATTTTTTGATACAATTGTCCTGCCAAAGTTGAATAAAGATCAGTTAGTGATTGTGGATAGCCCTATTATGTAGGAGGAAGTATCGACAGCAATCAAACAACTCAATAAAAATAAGTCACTAGGCCTGGATGGCCTCCCGGTTGAATTTTACCAGGCATTGAGTGGGGTGTTGGTGTCGTTCTTATGCACTCTGTATAATGGTTTTGTGAGGGATGGGGTAGTTTGTCCCACAATGAGAGAAACTTGTATTGTATGGCTTCCAAAACCGGGGAAAGATTGTAAAAAAATGTGAAAATTACAGGCCAGTTTCGCTTTTGAATGTAGACCTTAAACTATTTACAAGGATTTTTACTAATAGACTAGATGCATGTATTGGTAAACTGATTAGTAGCTCTCAAGTTCGATTTATGAGAGGCAGATATGGATATGACTATATTAGGACACTGATTGACATGATGGGATTACCAAAGGCGAAAACCTGGGATACCTTATTAATTTTTATGGATGCAGAGAAGGCCATTGATAGGGTTAATTGGTCTTTTCTGTATCATACTCTTAAGAGAATGGGATTTGGGGACACGTTCATAAAAAATGGTTTGAACATTGAACTCCAACATTAATGCAAAGGTCTGGGTGAACAGTGCTATGTCTTCTTCATTTTTGCTGTCTAGAGGGACTAGACAGGGATGCCCATTGTCCCCATACCTGTTTAATTTAGCATTGGAACCCCTCATTCTATAACTAAAACAAGAACCGAGTCTTCATGGCCTTCAATTTGGTAATAGTGAGGTAAAGGTTTTGTGTTACGCTGATGACATGACTATTGTCTTGACTAATCCAGCGGAGGGATGTGAGAAGCTTAAATGTATGTTTGATGAGGTGAGTCTGTTATCTGGCCACAGGATAAATTAGGGAAAAACAGTGGTCTTCCCTCTAGATGTTAGAAAACCACGAAATGTTTTGGGTTCCTGGAATTGTTGTTGGGAAGTGGGCGCAATGAAATATCTAGGTGTTTACATGGTCCGAGATTTGAAAAGAATGGCTGAATACAATATATCGAGAATATTGGAGAATATTAAAAGGGACATATTAAAATGGGGCCATTTAAAGATGGGATTATGGTTCTAAGGTTAACGCTGTAAAAATTGTACTTTTGCCAAAGATACTCTAGATCATACAGTCCATCCCCCCTGAAGTTCACAAAACAAGGCATCTGTGCTATTGATAAGGTTTTTCAGGGATTCCTCTGGGGGGAAGGTAATAGGCCAAAACTGCCTAAATATATATTGACACGTCCTGTGAAAGAAGGAGGATTTGGGTACCCAAACCTGATGAATTATTGTACTGGATTTGTCCTGAAAAAATCGACTTTTTATTTCTCCGAAGCAAACAATTATCTTCCCAATTGGCATATCATTGAGAATGCTCAATTTTCACCTTATGCTCTAAGTGATATGTACTCTTTATCAAAAATGCCAAAATCGAAAGTGAAACTACCTACTATGTGCGCTACTAGAGAGGCATTTCAAAGTTTTATGAAAAATAGTGGAGACAATATCTGGATGCATTATGATGCGTCTCTGTGGCATAATATGGGGCTGCAAATGGCGAATACAACTTTATGCTGGAAAAGTTGGATCAGTAAGGGCATACTTAAAATTCGTGATGTGTGACAAAATTATCACATCAATTTTTTTTCCTTTGATCAATTGAGAGTATCCTTCGGGATTGGGGGTAGGGAACGGGAACGTTATAGGTCTTTGAAAGCTCTTTTGATTGTAAGGACTGGAATGCTGAATGAAGTTATGAAAGAGAGACCCTCAGTGTGTGAGAATATTCGCTCTTCCCCGTGTGCTGTGTCCACGTACATGAAGTTAATGCCAATGGAAAGCTCGGAAGTGGAGGCTTGGGATAAGCTTTGCCAGGCTTGGATGGAGGACCTTGACATTAATATTCCTCTGAAGGAATGGGAATATCTGCTTGACATAGGGGTGCAAGCAAAAATTGATCTGGGGCTACGATACATTAGGCAAAGGATCCTTTATAGATTATATTGGACGTCTAGGATGTCAAGGTTGGGACTTTTGGAAAATGATTCCTTTTGGGGTTGTGGATGCGGCGGAGGTACTTTAATGCATATGCTGTGGGTATGCTTAAGAGTATCTAACTTTTTGTCTGATGTATTAGATAGATTGGACATTGTGGTGGAGGAGCAACTTCCACTTACTTTCTATTCGACAATTTTATTATCAAATAGAGGAAGGGGGGATAAGGCCAGAGTAAAAACAGACTGGATTAAAAGAGTTTTGGTAATGGCAGCAAAGCAAATACTGCAAGTTTGGAAGTCAAGAAAGAAACCAAATGTGGACAAATGGTTCTTGGATGTACAAACCTTGTCAAACTATGAAAAAGTTGTGTTATTAAAACAAGGAAGAGAAGGTTATTATTCCCAACTTTGGGGGCCTTTTAATGAATTGTACAGTTGTAAATCCTATACCCCCTATATAATCGTCTGTTTACATTAATTAGGGGGTTGGCTTGATGGATTTATGGAGTTGTCTGTTGTGCATATTACTCGTGTCTTGTCTTGTTTGTTGTACGTCAAAGATCTATATATTGGTTGTAAAATAGTACTTTGTGATTACGATTAGGTTCTCTGTTTTATCAATTTCAATATAATACTGTATGATTCTTGGTAACGTTATGAATTTTACAATCTGGATGCAATGTAACAGTATTGAGATTGTGCTGTTGTTCTGTTCTTTGTATGTTCATTCTAAATAACAAATAAAGTGAATACATTTTTTAAAAAAAGAAAAATAATGATTAACCAAATGAATTTCAGTTTAAATGTTTTTTTGAAATGTGTATATTTTCTTAGTGTATGCAAATTAAAGTATGTTGTTACAGTGGTATCCATGCCTGCCTTTGCTGCAGCAAATTACATGTTATCATTGTTGAAATACACATTTTGTTCACTTGGAAGATGAACTTGAAGTCTTATTGTTGTATACATAAGGCAGCAGCTCCCTCTAGCGGTAATAACAGGTGAAGCGGGCAGGACGGCTTCAGACAAACATACATCTGTCCTTTTATTATACAATAAAATGCTTGCCCTTTGACTGAAAGGTCAAATTAATTTAAAAAATGAAGACTATGATTTATTGTAAGGTAAAGGTTTTTTAATTCTCTGAGCAAACAGAAATAACAGAAATGTTTTATGAAGAGAAGTTGCTGAAAATAGAGATGACTTAAACTTGCGACTGAAAAAAGAGGAAAAGACTCGAGAGTTTAAGACATAATTCAATGTGTAACGTTGAACACACCTTTCAAAGGAGTGCATGCTAAGTTCCTCAGTTCACATTCTTACTGGTAGGAGTCACTCTTCTATTACCTTTATCCTTGAACATGACTGCCTTGAGAATCAGTGGCATAGACAGTCTCCTGACAATCAAATATATAATCAATACTCACTACTTTCTATTGGGAGAAAAAGTCCACATCATAGGCAGGGCTGATGCTAGTTTGGGAGAGGGGGGTTATAGCCCCGTTTCTTTAGGTTGTAACCCTGGATAGAAGCTCAGGGGCTACAACCAAAAGGCTAGCTAGCCC
This sequence comes from Ambystoma mexicanum, assembly GCF_040938575.1. Taxonomy (NCBI): domain Eukaryota; kingdom Metazoa; phylum Chordata; class Amphibia; order Caudata; family Ambystomatidae; genus Ambystoma; species Ambystoma mexicanum. Next base: position 261,553,779 of record NC_090921.1, on the reverse strand, counting down.
TCAGTCCCGACATCCCCGATACTAGCATAGCCCCATATATTTTACACGCCAAGCAACACTCCTGTTCCTAGGTGCTATTTAAAGCTGGTTCACTGTTGACCGGAGTCCAGCCCAGCATGAAATTCAAAGACTTCAAGCCCTTCATGCCGTGTTGGAGTCATCTACAAAAGCCCCGGGACGTGATTTAGCCTACTGGAAGGAACAGCTTGCAGCAACTTGCTGTCTCTTGAAAAGATTGGTAAGGTAGCCCATATTGACCAGTAATAGCATAGAGATCCATCTAATGGAAATGGCCGACATCTCTTGTTAGAAAACCCCGCCTTTTAACAGCATTGGTTTGAATGAAAACGGACAAACTGCGAAACAAATGTCCACACTTCTCCAATCAGTCTTCTTTTAAGTATGTGCACTTGAGGAGTCACTGGAAGTTCAATTTGACGAAAAATGAAAACAATACTTTTCACTCCTTCATGCAACACCCACTGCGCATTTGCCACAAGCACACATGCAAAACACATTTTCTGTTTATTTACTTCTAGATTAAGAAACCATACTTTTAAATATACTTTCAATGAAGCGTTATTACTTCTTCTTTTCGTCGTTCTTCTGATTGAGAAACCTCATTGGGAAACGTTCATTTCCGTCTTTCTAAGAAATATTTCTAAAACAGTTTTGAATTCGACCAACTTCTTTTTCACAAAACGCATTGCAGGTTCTTCCGTCCAAACACACCACCCCATGTCGCCGTGCATTCTGTCCTGAGCCGTTACCACAACATTGTCCACCGCGTGACAAAGGCAACACAATACCAAGCATCCATTCAAGGATCGGTCACACCTTGTCAGCAGTAGAGGTAAAACAGTTCCAAGGGTAGTGGTGATCCGTGCCAGTACAGCACATTACTCTCGAGAATATGCATTGTGGACTGGTCCCTGTGCAGTGATGGGAAACAGGAGTGAAGCAAACCATGCTTTTATGCATCCATTTTAAATTGAAGTTTCTAATATGCCATGCGATTAAAAAGGAAACTAACTTGAGAGAAAAGCAACGAATTCTGGTGACAGATGATAAGCATTAGTTATGGTGTGTCATCTTCCAGAATCATCATGGCGACCTGCTGTGCCAGGGGTGGTCTGGCACTGGTTTTTAGCAGGCTGGCAAATTATTGGGCTGCACATGTAGCCTGGGGAATAGCACTCACAGGGTAACTACTCACACGCCACTTACCAATGTTCTTAAATGTATTTGCTTTTTCTCCTGCTGTTGCAATTTCTGTAGCCAAAGCCTTGATGTCTACGGGTTTAGAGCGCTTTGTAAAGGCAAAAAAAAAAGAACTAAAAATAAATATGGAAAGAAAAAGACAAAATGCCTTAAAAGTCAAATGTGAAATCCGGGTCCAGCTCAGGGACTTTTCATCTGGATGAGTCACATTTGTGATCAGGGATCCCAGCGTCCATTGGGGGCGGGTGTAGGTAGGAGTACCCTAAACAAAGTGCTGTTGTTGCGTCATACTTCCCAGATCCATGGTCCAGCAAAAAATGGCTTGCCAGATGCAGAAAAATCCATTCACACCCTTCAATTGGTTTAGTCTGTTGGACTGCTTTAAAAGGTGCAGAAACCTGGATTCAAGTCCAGGTTGTTTGGACCAGGGATGAGACACTTACCTGTACAACTACTTTAATGTTGGATCTGGATGCTTGTTAGAAATACACTCAGAAGCAGGTTTACGGCAAAGGGTTGCATGGGCAAAACTGACAGAGGGCCCTGGGTAGGTGGGAACTGGGGGGTGGAGATTAGGGTGGGAGAAGTTAATGGCTTTTATGAGTGCTATAAATGTTCCATGTTTTTAAATTGCATTTTTCTACAATTGGAGTTATGTGTTGAAGGGTGCTACACAGCATGGTCACCTCACCAGGTTTTGCTGTCTAAGATATTTTTCCAGGATCACTCAATGTGTTCAATTGGGAAATCTGCTCTTCCCTTCGATCCCCTCATCGTTTAAATAATCTCATGCTCTCCAGTACTTCTTACAAAGTCTTTGGTCAAAGGTTATTTATTTTGTTCTCAGCATAATGCCATAGTTTAGCTATAAAAAACAGTACAGAGCAAAAGAGAAGCAAGAATAACCATGTGGCAATATCAGTCTACTCACCTCTCCTTAACCATCTGCTCTCCTGTTGCTTTTTGAGCTTGGAATGTTATGAGTGCCTGGATGCTGTATCGTGAAGCTGAATTAGAAAAGAAGCAAACTTGAGTAACCAGAGACTCCCGACTCATCTGTGCCGGGGGGATGGGGGGGGCACTTTTTAACATCTCCCCATTCAATTCTATTCACTCCTTCACCTTCTACCTCAGTCACCTTCCATCAGCTCTCTGTGATAAGTCAGACATAGGAGACGAACCAGAGGACATGTTTGAACAAGACGTTTTATTTAAAATAAATAAAATGTCTGCTCAAAACCCTACTTTTAAGATGCCATCCCTATTCTTAAAAAACAACAAACGAGTGCTCGTCAGGACGTTTTACAAAGAATCTTCTGTCAAAAATGAATCTAACCTAACATCTGCCCTACCACTATCAAAGAAAAAGATAAAATGAGTTTTATTTTTTTATACTTCATTACAAACTTTTAAACTAATTTACATAATCAGCAAGAATTAACTAAAAAGAGAAAACAAATTCTAAACCTTCATAAACATTCAAAATACTACAACAAAGATTCATATTTAACATGAATCACATATTATCATTTTCCTTCATAGACCTGTGTTGAGGAGATCAGTTATGTTTTTATGAGCAGAAGTAAGTATTGCTCAAAGATTATCCGCCATAGTACTTTCCCTTTTCTCTAAATAAAACGTTAATGCAAAAATTAGTTTAAAGTCTGTTCCTTCTGAAATGACATTCCACCAATCTTCGCCATTTAAATGCGACCGCTTTAGAAATTCTGGTCCCAAGTATGTAGTTCTTAGGTCTCTTAAGTTTTTACAATATAGTACAAGATGTTTTAACGTTTCTTTTTCTGTTTTACATAATCTACACTCTTCGTCTGAATCTTTGTCTTTGTCTATGAGTTTTAACTTAGGATAGGGTTACTCTCCCTTAGGTAGATTGGTAGTGGCTGCTTGTATGACCCCTGTCAAAGAGTTGTCAAAGTCTTTCTCAGCCTTCCGGTTGCTGTAGTAGTGCCAACAACAAAATAAGGGGCTGATTCATGGAATTATTTGCACTGAAAAACGGCGATTTGTGCGCCATTCTGCCCGCAAATCCCCATTTGTTAAACAGGGATTTGCAGGCAGAATGGCGCACACATCCCCGTTTTTCGGCACAAATAATTCCATGAATCAGCCCCTAAATGTTTCTTCTTTGGAAAACCACAGCCTTATCAGCCAGTCCGAACAGTTTCTAGTTGATCCACTCATCACGGAGGTTCTTCTGATCTGGATAGGCTGTAATTCATGTCGGGGTAAATTCTGCCGGGGTCGGCTGAGCCGTCCGCGGACCTCCGGGCAGGGAGGCCCCAACTCCTCCCGTGTATCCCAAAAAATGAGTATGAGACACACGCAAGAAGCAAGGTGGTTCTGCTGTTTATTGAACAAACGGCAGGGATGGGTCAAGGAACGTACGCGTCCGTCCTGACTCTCTTCTCTCCTCATGGGCTTACAGGCCCTTTTTACCTTAATATGACGCGCTACTTGCGTCACCTCGGAAAGTTAGCAAAAATCCTATTGCCACTCTGGATTGGTTTCTCGAGTGGTAGGGTTAGTATAGCATACGTATAGAGAGCATTGTTAGTGGTTGAGGGTTAGTCAGGTGGTATAATTGGGTTGTCCCTTCAAATTGATACATGAAAATTGTTACATGAAGATCCCTGGGGATTGGTCGATGTTAATGGCGTCAGTGATAAGAGCCCCATGTTCTGATTGGTCCACGCACGAGCCCCCCAGTCTGGGACCATCGTTGTTCCCAGCTCGCGGTGCACCTGTCATTTGCAACAATGTTTCACTATGGTTATGTGCAGACAACGTTAAGATTTATTGGTATGCCTGAAGGCCGACTACTCCCACCGCCGCAGATGTCCATTGAATCATTTAATTGTATCTGCCTATGTCTTGAAACGGGGGGCTTCGGTGCCTCCCTCCTCCTGGGCCTGGCACCCTGTCAGGTTTGGCTTGGTCATGTGAGGTGGGACCGTGGTCGAGGCAGAATTCTGCACAATTAATATTGTATTTTCCACTGTGTGCCTGGTTTTAATTGCAGGTGTGACCGCGGCGTCGGCTTGCGGAATACAAGATTGCAACATTGTGCCCTTGACTGTCAGTCATCGCCGGGCTCATTCTGCAGGGTCAGCAACTGTACTCTTGCTCATTCAATGTTCATGGAAGCTCTTGCTTGCGGCCTACTTGGCCTGGTGCATAGGCGGAAACGTTTGATACACAGCGCTTTAGGTTATGGTATCATAGTGCTTTATCCCCAGTATCGTGTCTTCGTTATATTTCTTATTGCAATGCGTGGGTTTAGAAGAAGCGTGAGCAAGCTTTTAGATGAGTTCATTGTGCGTCTTGCGTTTCTGCATTTTGAGAGGCCTATGTGAAGAATAATAAAGATGCGCGTCTGTGGGTGTGTCCGTCACCTACGTCATAGCACTGAGTATGTTCTTCGTGTGGGTTGGTGTGGGAGTGTCCAGTGTGTATGTTGCACGGGTATTCTGGCCGTTGGCTGGGTCGTCATGGCATCTCTAACGATGTGTTGAGTTAGCGCTGGATGATTCAGTCGAGTCCTTCCATGCCGCAGGCGTCGGCAAGGGTATGACAGGCTGGCGGGCACGCGGGAGGGCACATCCGTATGTTCTTGTACCAGGGTATTTGGTCATCTGGTAGATGGGCAAACTCCTCTCGTGGTGGGTGCCTAGGCCGTGATCCTCTGGGCCAGTGGTGTGAGGGGATTGGTGGGAGTCTTTTGTTCCATTCTCCCACTTCAGTCCCCCCTCTGGTCGACTTGTCGACCACAAACATATCCTTTTCCTTATCTCCTCTCACCCTCCATATTTTAGTTACTCCTCCCAAATGTCCATAGTGGTTGACATGGTCTTCAAATGACCAATACATATATACACATGTTCCTCCAGGTGTGCAGTATACCCACTTCCCTATGTAGCTCCTTGGGTTTCTTGGGTTTTCGAGCTTCACAGATGGTGGGTCCAGATGGTTGGTGATGATCTGGTTGCGCAACTTTTCTCTCTCTTTTATTATTATTCCAGTGTGTTGGCCGTCATCTGCTGGCATCAAGGGGTGCATACCAACCATTTCGATCATTTCGTCAGTGGTGCGTGTCTTCCGGGCCTTCCAAAATCTTATCAAGATCAGTGCAGCTCCAGCCAAAATAATGCACCCAACTATAATCTTCAGTCCGTCTGACAACCAAGATGGCATCCATGACCATAATATTGAAAACCAGCTCTTATCCTTTTTCACAACTTTACTTTCATCCATCATCTTGGAGTGCATCTGGGCCAGTTGTGATACTGCTTCTGTCAGTGTACCATTGTCAGCATCGTTAGCAGGAATGAATGTGCAGCATGATTGTCCTATCTTTGCGCAAACTCCTCCTTCCATTGCTGTGAGGAGGTCCAGTACATATCTGTTCTGTAGTGCTACCATCCTCACTGCTCGCAGTTCTTCTTTTATTGCGTTGAATCCATTTACTGTAGAATTAATTGTCATCATTAGTTCCCACCTAGTTATCTGGAGCAATTTTGCGTTTGCGTAAGCCTGTAGTCCCGGATGTATTATTGAGGAGAAGAACATTGCTGCTCTGCTGAATAGTCTGTGTTCTGGTGGTATTGAAGAGAGTGCTGTTTCCGACCGTCCCCATAGGTAATTTCCTGTCAGAGGTTCTCCTTGTCTCTTCTTCCTATTCAGGACAGAATTGTTGCCGCTGTGTTGGGTCTCTGGCTCCTTTTGAGTGTGTACAGATCTCTTCTTCCTCTTGTTTCCTTCATCCATTTTGGGAAAGCTTGCCACATTCACATGTTTCTGGGGCACCACTAGTGATGGTACATTGACTTGTACCATTGTGCATATACCATTCCACAGAGGGGGCAGTGTGTGGTATGCCTTGTTTCCGCAGGCCCAGTAATGGTCCATTATCACCGCTGTTCCTGCTCCCCCCTCAGGTAACTCCGTCACACTTGCACAGTTGGTGTTGTATCCCACGTCCACTTCTCCTTTATGTTGGTAGCATACCTTAGGCGCAGTCAGCGGCAGTATTGTTATTGGGTCTTCATCCTTCTCTAACCATGTTAGCATTGATACGTATTTTATCCAAGTCATCTAACATCTGTCGTTGTGTTCAGCAATACTCTTAGTATCCACTCTCGTTACCATGTTGCTGCCAGCCACTCCTATGTCCCATTTGTCACCCAGGTACACCTTCCCTGTTATTATTATCAGTGGTCTTTCCCAACATCCTTGTTTACCAGGGACTTCAGTGGCGTACCAATCACATGGCAGGTACTGTAGTGTTACTTTCTTTGTTTCTCCTTTTTCAGGGTCGCTTGTTATGTATTTGAATGCCTCAGCGTGTAGACTGGCCTTGTTGTAACTCAAGTAAACCTTGAGGAAATTGTTTTCGTACGGGTATGTGTCTCGTGTTTTCCATACCAGGTGCACCGTGTTCCCTTGGAATCTCCCTTTCGTTTGGAACAGTGTCAAGTATATTATACATCGTCCTGTTTTTTCATCAATTTCCGTGGCAACGAAAGTTCTGGAAGCACTCATGGCGTATGGGATCAATGAGCAGACATAGCAGCTGTCTTCCGTTGTCTGCTTACCTATTTGGGTCATGTGTTGGTACCACATGTTATTCGAGACGTGTGCTGAATCTGTCAATACCTTTACGGTCTGAGTATGTGCTGCGTTTAACTCTATTTCCCTTGTGTGGGATTTTGCTAGTACCACCTGATGTAACACCTGTTGCAGCAGGGGGTGGGGGTATATTAGATTTGGGAACAGCCAAAATATTGATAGCACAACTGTTCTGCCATACAGAGGCAGCCAAGAACCCGGTGATCATCAAGATCCCTATCATTTTAATTACAGATGCTAATCTCACCGGCATTTTGCTCTTACCTTGCTGCAGTCCGGCAGCTAATTCTTGCGACTTTAAAGTTGCCCGCCTGAAAATTCTCAATATGCTCGTTATTAGTGTTAGTTGTTGTTTTCAAGCTCTCCCTATCAGGTAGTCGTTCAGTGCCCAGGCGAAGAGCTGTTCCCACGCCAATCTAAGTGATCTATCTCTTAGGACAGGCAAGTAAGGGTGGAGATGGGGCATTGATTGTTCTATGGCCAAGAGAAATGCCGTGTAGTAGACACGTACCCTCCTTCTTTTTAGGTACTTTGGCCTTTTTATGTGGTGGACAAATTGGTGTGATAATTCTTCAGGGTAGTTATCGTCTGAGGGTAGCATCTACTCCTGGGCAGTGAATCTTGTTAGTTATTTATATTCTTGGCAGTACAATAATACACGGTACCTGCATGTGCGAGAGAAAAAAAGAAGAGAGAACATTCAAGTGTTTACATGTGTATATGTGCAAAACAATGTCCTTCAAATGTCCTTCAGTTGGGTTATTCAGGCAGGGGGCTTAGGGCTCAACTGGCGGAAGTCACTTTACTCTTTGATCGTGTGACCATGGGGTGGGCGGTGTGGGAATTACCCTTCTGTATTCCAGTAGTTGTCTCTGGGGAATCAGGGGGGTGGTAGGGTAGGGGGACACTTAGGTCATTAGCTGTGGTAAAAGTCTCTTCCTCCGTGGGAGACGCTGTTGCTGTTCTTCCAATGGCCCTGTCGGTGACGGCAGGGCGGGTCTGGAGTTTGCAGATCTTTACGTCGTGTAGATGATTCCAGGCACGTTTGTCCTGTAGCTTTACTGCTCTCGTTGATACTTCCTCTACCAGGTGGGGGCCAGTGAAGCGTGGGCTGTTCCACTTTCTGTTGAATTTGCAGAGTAGTACGTGGTCACCTTTAGCAATTTTGCACAGTTTTCCCTTTTCCAATTCTTTATCCGCGTCTTCTTGTTGATCACTCTTAGACCTGCCCCGCGTGCGCTCGAGCTGTTGAGACACAAACACCACACTAGTAATCAAGGAAGACACATATTGGTACATTTCATCACCAAGAACAATTGCTGTATTTTCATGGTCTGTGAATGCTTTTGATGTAGGCGTTAGAGGAAGGCGCATTTCTCGTCCGGTCACCACCTCGTGAGGTGTGAGGTGGTGATCGGAGCCTGGTCTATTCCTTAGCTCAAATAGGGCTAGCGGAAGGCAATACAGCCAACTTTTCTTTGTTGTCTGCTGTATCTTTGCAATTGCCTCCTTCAGTAGGCCATTCAGGCGTTCGCATACACGGTTGGCCTGCGGGTGATATGCACAGGAAAATTTGTGCTTGATATTCAGTAAGGATGTGATGTGCTGGAACATTTCATTAGCGAAATGCGGGCCATTATCTGACCGCAGTACCTCGCACACTCCCCACCTGGGGAAAACCTCCTTCACTAGAAATTTAGCTGCTCTGAATGCATCTGGGTGTGAGCAGGGTCCTGCCTCAATCCACCTGGAGAATGGGCATACTACTACAATCATATACCTATTTCCTTGACATATGTTGATCATATCAACATAGTCAATATGGATGTGCAGGAAGGGTCCCTCAGGCCGGGGTATAGTACCTTTTATCACCTTCAGCGTGTGACCGGCCGTGAACTGTTGACATGTGAGACAATTGCTGATAAAATTTGTCACATGGGAATTTAACTCGGGACAGAACCAATCTTCCCTAATTTGTGCTGCGATAACTTCCTTGCCTGTGTGGGCTGGGTGGTGGAGTTGGCTCAGGGCGGTGTTCAATAGTGCCAATGGCATTACCATCTTACAAGTGTTACCCTGGCGCCACAGTGCGTCCGTTGGTGACATTGTACATCCTCTTCTTACCCATATTTCTTTTTCTGCCATTGGTGCAGCCGCTTGTAGCTCCATTATCTGTGTGGCTGGGAGATGGGTGTATCCTTCTCTTATCAACATCTCCTTAGCTATTCCCCTCCCTCTCCCTCTCTCTGACTCTGGGGGGTTCCATATCTCACCAAAATATGCAGCATACTTCGCATGTGCGTCAGCTGCTGCATTCCCTTTTGAGATATGATCTTCTCCATTGGTGTGTGCGGTACATTTGACTAAAGCTAATTCTTGGGGGTCATTTATTACTTCAATTAGTTCAGCCAACAAGAGAGCATGTTGCACTGGGGTGCCGTCAGCTCTCCTAAACCCTCTTCTCCTCCATTTGGACAATCCGGAGTGGACAGTAGACGTGACATATGCGCTGTCACAATATATAGTCACTCGTTTGTCGAAACTTTCCTTCAACGACAAGATCAGTGCAACCAATTCGGCTGCTTGAGCAGAGTAATGCTGTGGTAATTGTACACATTTCATCGCCACACACACTGGTTCCTCTGTCATTTCTACCACTGCTGCCCCAGTTCTCCTTATCCCATCACTTTGGTCTATCGTTGAGGACCCATCAATGAACAAGAGCTCACCTCCATCTAGTGCGTTCTCTTCAACCTTTCTAGTACACAAGTACATTTCGGTAGTCTGCGTACAATCGTGTGCATAATCTCCTTCCTCAATTACTTCTGCTATAAACCTTGCAGTGTTAACCGTGCTGCATCTAACAATTGATAGTTCTGGTCTAGATAGGATGATCTCATAACCTGACGCACTCTGCGTGGTGATTGTGGACTTAGGCTTGTTCAATATTGCAAATAGTGCATGTTCCACAAATAGTGTGGTTGAGCACCCCATTGTGATTGCTGATGCTTTCTCTACCGCAAAGGCAGCTGCAGCGAGACCTTGTTCGCAAGGGAAATGTCCTAACATCACAGGATCCAAGTGACCACTGTAAAACGCTACTGGTTTGTAGCCCATGCTTGTTTTTTGAGCCAACACTGCTTTCATTACTGCTGAGTCGCAATGTGAAAATATAAAAAATTGTCGTTCATAATCTGGGGTGGACAGCACCAGAGCAGTTGATATTGCATCTTTCAGTTCATCAAAAGCCTCTTTCATTTCCATTGTCCACCCCAACTTTCTCTCCCCTTTGTTAGCTTATTTTAATGCCTCAAGTAAGGGTCTTATGTATGAGCTGTAATCAAATACCCAGGCTCTACAGTAGTTGCACAATCCCAGGAACTGCTGCAGTTCCCTCACTGTGTGGGGCGGCGGCGTTTTTGAAATAGCCTGTGCTCTTTGTGGTGCAATCTTTCTCCCGTATTGAGATATGAGCTGACCAATGTAAAGTACCTGTTCCTGACAGTACTGTAACTTCTCCTTGTCTACCTTGTAACCCTTTTCAGCCAATACCGTCAGCATCTTCAATGAGTCCTCTCTACATCTTCTTTCGCTTGTGCTGCAAATTATTATGTCATCAACGTACTGCAGCACTGTGCTTTCCACTTCAATGTTACCCAAATCCATCTGTATTACCCTGTTGAAGATTGAGGGTGACTCGCAGTAGCCTTGTGGCAATCTGGTGTGTTTCCACTTTGTGTTCCTGTACGTGAAGCTTGTCAGATCTTGTGAGTCTGGGTGCAGGGGTATTGAGAAAAAGGCATTTTTTAGGTGTATCACTGTAAATCGTGATGCCTCTGCTGGAATGCCGCACAATATTGTGGCCGGGTTCGCTGCTATGGGGTATTCTGCTTCCACTATGTTGTTCAAGGGCCTGAGGTCCTGTATGAAGCACCAAGACCCCCCTTTGGCTTTGCACACTGGGTATACAGCTGTGTTACATGGTGATTCTGATGGTACCAATATGCCACTGTTTATAAGGGCCATTATTGTTTCATATATGCCCTCATCTGCCTCTTTTGATAGTGGGTACTGTTTCACTCTGGGGAGTATGGCACCTTTTTTCATTTTATTCTTACTCCCCCTATACTTTTTATACACCCCACGTCATAGGGACTAGTAGTCCATAATGATGTTGGTACCTTTGCCATATCCTCCTCAAAGAAGGGAGCTGGGGTGGATGTGGGTGCTTCAAGTGCCATTGCAATTTTCTGTGCCACTTGTTTGTACGTCACCCTAAGCCATATTTCTACACTCATCATAAACACACCATTTAACCTTCTTCCTTTTCTTCTGAGAAGAGCTCCTCGTCTGACACCTGGGTGAGTCTACATCCCTCTGCTAGTGCTATCACTGTCCTCCATGCTCTCCCTTCTCCGTCATGGGCATGTACTGCAATGTAATCAGCAGTTGCTATAATGCTCTCCAGGTTCACTGCAATCACCTTTCCTTCTGGTTCATTGGCTGGTGTTTCTGGTCTAAACAAGTAGGCTGCTGGCCTCCTCCAGATCTTTCCTTCAATTCCTGGCATCCATGCAAATGCCATGTCTGTCCCGTACTGGAACAGTTCGCCATCTACTGGCTCAGCCCTAATCACTGTCTGTCCACAGTATGCTTGCATAATTTGTCGTGCAGTGAGCATGTTAATTCCTGGAGTGGAGCAAACTATGCCGTCCTCCGTAAAGGAGATTGCCATATTCAACCTGCTCATTATGTCTCTCCCCAGTATGTTTACTGGTGAGGCCCTAGAATATAAAAGCGGGACTGACATGTCATAATCCCCAATCGATAAGGGAATGTTATCAGTAAAGGGAACCAATCCCCTAGCCCCAGAAAATCCTTGGGTGTTCATGGCTTCACCTGACATCTTAAATTTACCTTCCCTTATGCAAGACCGGGTCGCTCCGGTGTCGACAAGGAATGATAATCTTTTGTCATCTATCGTTACCTCTATGCGTAGTTCCCCCGCACTATTAGGTGTTACCGACAGGATGGGACACACCAAGGCCGTCTGTGGGCTGTCCTATTGAGGGTATAATGATTGACCACTTCCTGTGTAAGGGTTGTGTCCCAGGACCGTCACCCTTCCCAGTTGCGTTTGCTGTAGTTGTGTATTGGTAGAGGTTATGTTATGGTCTTGGATTTGGGCAGGTTGCTGTGCTTGCTGTACTTGGGGTTGTTGTGTCATTGTTACCTGTTGTTGTGGCAGCGAATATGTCTGTCGCTGTTGTTGTTTTACTGGTTGTTGCTGCCCATTTCCCCGTTGCAATATCTGCTGTTGCTGGATGCCCTGCTGTTCCTGTGTGGGCCCTTGTTGTCCCTGTTCACTCCATGATGGTGTGCCTGGTCTCACTCTACACTTGCGTGACATGTGCCCTACTAATCCACAAATCCAACACACCGGTGGTTCCCTGTTCTGCCATGGAAAGCTTCCTGGGTTGTCCTGGTATAGTGGTTGCACGGTGGGGTAGAAATTTCAAAATCCTCCCCCCTGCTGTTGTGTGCTATATCCGTATCCTCTCCCCCTCATTATTCCTCCCCTTCCCCTGTTGTAATTATAATACCCAGCTCCTGGCGTTGAGTATCCTCCTCCCATGTTAGTCGTGTATGGTTGGAGTGGCGGCAGCTGTTGTGTTACAGTATGTGATGATTATATTTGGGAGGGATCTTGTGCAGCTACTACTTGTGCGGTGTTTTGAGTCATTGTTGCAGGTGTAGTTATTAGTGCGCCTTCCATTGTATATTTAGTACGTTTTTTCTGTATTAATTTAGCCTCTTCCGTTTTCCTATCCTCTTCCTTTTGCTTCATTTTTTCTTGCCATGTCCTACAATGATGCACTATTGTCAGTTGTATTTCTGGCCATGCTTTTGCTTCCATCCCCACTACTTTCTTCAGTTGTTTCTGGACTGCTTCTGGGAGCCCTTGTACTAGTATATGATAGAATATTGCTGGTGTCTTGTCCCATTGTTCTCTAGTTTCCATACGCCACTTCTCCTGAATTTCCTGGATATAATCAACAGGATCTTCGTTCTCACGCATCTTGCGTGAGGTAATAGCTCCTATGTCTGATGTGTCTGGGTACTGTACCCTCAGTGCCTGCCATAAAGCATGTCTGCAGTTTGCGAACGGTGCCCCATCGTGTGATGTGCTTGTTATTGTGACCCCGGGGAAGCCTGCTCTCTTCCAGATGTCATCTGCTGCATCCCCTAATATTGATATTATAAGGCCCTTTACATCCCCCACTGCCAATTTCTGTCCTGCAGTGTGTTTTTCCATTTCATATATCCATTTTCCCGCACCTCCACTTAATGACGGGAGCCTGCACTTTATATTTTCCTTGTCTGCATGCTTCCAGGGGACATATTGTGGTCTAACCCCCCCCTTTTCCAGAAGTGGCATTAGGTTGTGTCCTTGTTGGCCCTTTGGGTCCCACACAATCGAATCCGTACACCCCTCCTCTTCTTCCCTGTCTTCTACATCGTCAATGGAGTCCATACTTCCCCTGCTCGTAACTGTTTCACCTCCATCTCTTCCCTTTCTTTTGCCATTTCCTTTATTTAATGTGGGCGTGTGTATTCGTACTTCCTGCCTGCGTCAAGGGAGGTCTCTAAGCCTGCCGCATAGGGTGTTACTTCGTGTGTGAAGGGCGCGAGTTTAGATGGGTATGTTGCACGTAATGAACGTGAGGTAGTGGAGCATGTGGGACGGGATGGCGACGGTGTGGCTGTGCGTGTCTGCCTTTCCGCTATTCCTTGCTCTTCCTCCTCACTTCCCTCCAGTTCTTCCTTTCTCCTGCAGATCCATGGTGATTCTCTGTTTGTCCGGGTGATGTATAATTTGTCTAAGCTTTCCCTTTCACTGTCTCTCCCTTCCTTTTCTATCCTTTCTCCTTCCTCACTGCAAAAGTCCTCCATTAATGGCAACCCCAAATCTATCTTTTTCCCCTTAATCGTCACTGTTCTTAAGTCTATTAGATCCGTTGCTCCCTTGTCTTCATTGCCAATTGCTCCCCTTTGTGCTGAGGTTGTTGCTACTTCTGTGTCTCCGTATACATACCTCCTTACTTCACTCCCCCCTCCCTGTTCTTTTCTTTCCCCTTCATTTTTCTCCGCTATTTCTCTATCAATTTCCTCTCTTTTCCTTTTCAATTCTTCCATTACTTCAATACTCATCTTTTCCATTATCCTTTCTTCTTCTTTCTTCTTTTCCCATTTTGCTCTTTCCTGCTCTAATATACCTTCTATCATCCTTCTTTCTTCATATTTCCTTGTCGTTTCTGATAGTAATCCCCTTCTCCATATTTCCACTTCCTTTTCTTTCTCTTCTTCTTTCCTTTTCTTTTCACGAAGTGCTGCTCTCGATACCCTTTCTGCTACTGCCTTCGCCCTTTCTGCTTCTCTCTTTTTCTCCTCAGTTCGTTCCCTCATTCTGTCCAACTCATCCTTGCTTTCTTTCCTTTCCCGTGCTCTCTCTCTCTTTCCTCTCTCTCGAGCTGCTTGATCAGTGTATTCTGCTCATCCCTTAATTCTGCTAATCGTCCTTCCAAAATCTCTTCCTTTTGTCGTAACAGCTCCTCCCCCTTTCTTTTCCCCTCTTCTCTTTTCTTTTCGCTCTTTCTAATGTTTTCCTCGTCCATTTTCCTTACCACCTCTTCCTCTTCTTCTGTTAATGAACCTCGTAATTTTAATAATACCTGCGCAGCTACCCAGTCATCCTGTCCTATTCCTGCTATTTGCTCTTTGTCAATCCCCCCTTCCCCTGCGGGTATTTTTGCGCGAGCTGATCCCATCGTGTTACTCTGCTCCCTTTCTGTGTGGCTACCTGTGGCTGTATATGGTGGCGGGCTGTATGCCGGGTTCGAGTACCCCTCAGCTGCCCTTAATTGAACCATGTCTCGTAGTTCTGTTAAAGGATATAACCCCCCTTCCTCCTTTTTCACTACCTTCGCTAGGGGTATATTGTCGCTCTGTTCCTTTTTTATTTCCTTTTCTTTTATGTTGTTACTCTTCTCTCCCTCTTCTCCATTCCCCATGTTCTGTGGGCTTTCACTCTCATTTTCCCCATTCTCTCCTCCCTCTTTAATCTTCTCTTCCTCCGTTGTTCCACCCATAATAAACATTCCGTTTGGTCCTGGTCGGGACCCTTGGAACATTCTCAATAAGTTAAACACCTCCACGTGGTGTGTCAACTTCTTCCCCTTGTATGTGTTATGCAGATAGGTCAGTAGCGAATGTTGGGTATATGGATCGAAACTACCATTAGGTGGCCATGGTGTCGTCATTTTGTTGCCCGTCCCCTGTGTCCATTCAATGCTATACTTGATCAGTTTCTCCCTATGGGGCGATAATGTTTTACATATGTGTTGTAACGGGGTAGTGAGGGTGTTCCCCCACCCTCCCGATCCTGCCCCGTATGACATGGTAGCTCTTTACTTGTTGTCCTTCCCCTATTTGGTAGCCGTTATCTTACTGACAGTTTATAATGTACAGCCTCTTACCTGGCCCCGTAAATTTTGGGGACTTGTGATAATCCAATAACGTAAAATATAGCATTCACGTTTGTATATTCTTTTCTTTTCACTCTTTTATTTTATTTTTTTTCACCTTTACGGCCCCCTGCGGCCGAGGCGCATGTGCCCCCTGCGGCTGCGTGCCCCTTATTGCGTTCTTATACAGCCGCCCCACTTCCACTTGCTCCTCCTCCCTCCTTTACACTTGCCGTGGCCGGCGTTCTTCGTGCGCAGCCACGTCCCCGTTTCCGCCTTCCCCCCGATCAATTCATTACCTTTTACCTTTGTTTCCACTCCCTTACCACAACTCTCTTCCCCTCCACTTTCAAAAATAAAGATGCCTTGTGCTCGAGATATCCTATGAAAACCCTACTGGTGACGTCACCGATTTCTTCAAACTACTGGTAAGTTCTTCAAAAGTTCAAACTATATTTGCAATCCACCCCCGTTAACCCCACAGCTGTCTTCCTGTCACGCCTGGAACAAGGTAATCAACAATATAATCGGACTGCGCACACTGCGCCGCCTCGCGTGTGATACGCCCTTCGACAGGAGGGCTTAACCAGCCAATTATCTTCCGTATTGGGCAACCAGCTAGCTACCGCCTACAGGGAAACGTCATCTATCTATCGAGTTTCCTGCTCGATCAATAGGGATCCTCATCTACCCATTGATCAATAATCACCAAATCGTAGGAAACCGCGCACGCACACACACCCTTACACGTGGTCGCGACCTAGGCCAATCAGTGTCTCCGAGCGGCCGCACGTGATATTTTCGTGCTCCGCTCCCTTCTCTCCCGTAGCGTAGCGGACTGCTCTCGCACTTGTCCGGCTACCATTCATTCATTGCCAACACTAATTTGTCAAACCTTCGCCGCGCACCTGTGCAACACCTCCCGCCTCCCTCATTCAATTCCTCCCCCTCCCTCACAATTTCACATTGCTTGTTGTGCATGGCATACTCACCAAGTTCTCTTGATGTGGGGCCGCTCCACTGTGTGCACCCCTCCAAGCGGCTCGCCACCTCCCCTCGTCTGGACCACGTCTGGACACTCGCCAATCGTGGGCGGGATACTTCTCAACCGGCTCCCGAAGGCCAATATCCGGATTGCGCTGTCCGGTATTCTCGCAGTTCCGCGATGGTCCTGTAGTCCTCAAAAGGGCCTCGCCGGGCCGCCGGGCCTCCTCGCAACGGGAGCACTCGGAAAAATAAAAATAAAAGCAGACCTCAAACAGATCTCAGCAGTGCCTCCAACTTGTCGGGGGGAAATTCTGCCGGGGTCGGCTGAGCCGTCCGCGGACCTCCGGGCAGGGAGGCCCCAACTCCTCCCGTGTATCCCAAAAAATGAGTATGAGACACACGCAAGAAGCAAGGTGGTTCTGCTGTTTATTGAACAAACGGCAGGGATGGGTCAAGGAACTTACGCATCGGTCCTGACTCTCTTCTCTCCTCATGGGCTCGCAGGCCCTTTTTACCTTAGTATGACGCGCTACTTGCGTCACCTTGGAAAGTTAGCAAAAAACCTATCGCCACTCTGGATTGGTTCCTCGAGTGGTAGGGTTAGTATAGCATACATATAGAGAGCATTGTTAGTGGTTGAGGGTTAGTCAGGTGGTATAATTGGGTTGTCCCTTCAAATTGATACATGAAAATTGTTACATGAAGATCCCTGGGGATTGGTTGATGTTAATGGCGTCAGTGATAAGAGCCCCATGTTCTGATTGATCCACGTACGAGCCTCCCAGTCTGGGACCATCGTTGTTCCCAGCTCGCGGTGCACCTGTCATTTGCAACAATGTGTCACTATGGATATGTGCAGACAACGTGAAGATTTATTGGTATGCCTGAAGGCCGACTACTCCCACCGCTGCAGATGTCCATTGAATCACTTAATTGTATCTGCCTATGTCTTGAAACGGGGGGCTTCGGTGCCTCCCTCCTCCTGGGCCTGGCACCCTGTCAGGTTTGGCTTGGTCACATGAGGTGGGACCGTGGTCGAGGCAGAATTCTGCACAATTAATATTGTATTTTCCACTGTGTGCCTGGTTTTAATTGCAGGTGTGACCTCGGCGTCGGCTTGCGGCATACAAGATTGCAACATTGTGCCCTTGACTGTCAGTCATCGCCGGGCTCATTCTGCAGGGTCAGCAACTGTACTCTTGCTCATTCAATGTTCATGGAAGCCCTTGCTTGCGGCCTACTTGGCCTGGTGCATAGGCGGAAACGTTTGATACACAGCGCTTTAGGTTATGGTATCATATTGCTTTATCCCCAGTATCGTGTCTTCGTTATATTTCTTATTGCAATGCGTGGGTTTAGGAGAAGCGTGAGCAAGCTTTTAGATGAGTTCATTGTGCGTCTTGCGTTTCTGCATTTTGAGAGGCCTATGTGAAAAATAATAAAGGTGCGCGTCTGTGGGTGTGTCCGTCACCTACGTCATAGCACTGAGTATGTTCTTCGTGTGGGTTGGTGTGGGAGTGTCCAATGTGTATGTTGCATGGGTATTCTGGCCGTTGGCTGGGTCGTCATGGCATCTCTAACGATGTGTTGAGTTAGCGCTGGATGATTCATTCGAGTCCCTCCATGCCGCAGGCGTCGGCAAGGGTATGGCAGGCTGGCGGGCACGCGGGAGGGCACATCCGTATGTTTCTGTACCAGGGTATTTGGTCGTTTGGTAGATGGGCAAACTCCTCTCGTGGTGGGTGCCTAGGCCTTGATCCTCTGGGCCAGTGGTGTGAGGGGATTGGTGGGAGTCTTTTGTTCCATTCTCCCACTTCATTCACATAAGCAAATATTTCTCTTTATCCCTGGTGGGATATTTCTACTTCCAGCTTCACGTAGTCTACGGACCTGCTTAGCTCGGCTTTGGTTGTGGTTTCTTTAACCCCCTCCTGGGATATATAGATTCTCAGCCCACTGTGGGCTATAGGCCTGCTGAGCCCTTCTTTGGTTGTGGCTTCTTTCACCCCCTACTGGGGTATTCAGATGAATAGCCTGGTGTGGCTACTGGCGTGCTCAGCTCTGTTTTGGTTCTTGCGTCTCTCACCACTTCCTTGGGTGTTCGGATTCTCAACCTGTTGTGGTCTACGGTGGGGCCTCACTGCCTTCCACCTGCTCCTCATATGGTGCCGCAAACCTTCTGTCCAGTGGCGGTGCTCATTTGGAGATGTCTCTTGTCCAGAAAAAATCCACGCTCTCACGGTTGACTACCTTGCGTCCCTTCTTCTCCAGGACTCTGGCGTCGAAAAGGCAGGACACTGGTGCATTTATTTTCGTCTGGATGTGCTTCCTTCCTCAGCGGCCACAAGCTCGTCAGGCATCCAGCCTTTGTTGAAGTGGCAACATTCTACCGTCAGCCCAGTGCCCCCAGTCACCACGGATGTCTCTTCAGCTCAGCTCCTTCTCCTGGTGTCCAGCTGTCTTTATTTACATATATGTAATTGTAGTGAAGTTTCCATTGGTTCCGGTTTTCATAAATGGGCGACAACAAATACAAATCGGAAACCAAGCCAGGAAAAGTGAGTGCAGGTCCAGTCGATTCTAGAGAGACTTTCTCTCAGGTCACTTTCAGACACTCCTGATATTTCTGCCAAACCTGGAAAGACTATGGCCGGCTCACTGGGAGGCTCTTTATCATCTTCGGTCTCGTTGGAAGAATCTTATATTGACCCTCAAGCTCATAACTATAGATTTATAAAACAACTGAGCGAACTGTCACTATCAGCACTAAATTCCGTCCTCAAATAAATTCTGTCTGGGCCTCCTGTAGCGCAGCCCCTCGGAATGTCAATCGCTCTGAAGTGGCTGAAGCACTTTTAGAGCAAAATCCCCCTGCCTGCCACCCCCTCCCAGAGGTGTTTAACTCCACTGGCAATGCCTCCTGTCCAGGGGGGTAAGGCAGAAGCCTTGAGGGCATGGGGGGATTGGCCCTCCTGCTGAAAGTGGGCTTGATGAGATCTAGAAAGAACAAAATAGTGAATTCTAAAATGTAGACCAAACAACAAAATAGTATTTTGAATGCACATTCTGAGAGTGGACGAAAAAGGCGTGAGGCCATCAGTCCACAAAAGGCTGTGTTTTGCACAACTGGTTCAATTCTATTTTACTGACTTTAAAAAAACGTTTGTATTTCTCACTACAATTCCACAATGCAGCGCTTCCATACTTGCTTCAGTTCTCCTTATCATGATTCTTTGGGATGTGTAGGTTCGCTAGATTAAAAGATCTCAGTTAGCTTGCTGGTGACTAGTTCCGGCATGTTTCACAACTCAGCACCTCCAGCCTTTTCAGCTGTTTCTTGCCAGGTTGGTGTCCGCCTTCTATCTCATGGCATCTCTTGTGGACAGTGGCATAACACAAAATGTGGAATCCACCTGTGAGCCATGATGAGGCCCCCCCAATCCCTGAACTCCGCAACAAATCACAGGTTGCGCCAGACTCTGGGCCGGCCTAGATTATCACGCTTGCATAATACAAATGTGCTGCTGAAGGGGTATGCCACACACTGCACTAGGAGAAATATGCAAATATGGGTTTTAAAGCAATATACAGCACACTTTCTGAGACAAATTGGCTAAAAAGCCAGAGCGTTTGCAATTGTTTTGTAGGGTAACACCAATCTAATACAAGCAAGTCACCAACGGTGCACAGGGACATTAATGCTTTGCTATAGAAAATGCCAGGCCACAAAGCAAACATGTCCAACTGGCAGCACAATGTAGACCAGTGTAGACACGTAATAACACAACAGTAAAGCATGCTAGGCCACACAAAGACATACCTAGACTGGTTGCATCAAAATACCAGTCGAAGCAATGACACTCATCAAGAAGAGAGCACACATTCAACCCTGCGTCTCTGCGGCCTCTAACAACACTGCCAGACTCTTTAAAATCTGCAAGGAACTGGTCAATCCTATTGTGGTCTCTACCTCTCCAGTTCCCTTCCAGCCCCTCTGTATGGCTTTGGCCTCTCACTTCCCCACTAAAACTCAGGACATCCTGTCCTCTATCTCCTCTGCCTCTCCCTCTTTCTCTCTCAGTCCCCTTTTGGCCATCTCTACCTCTCCTCCTCCTTTCTCCTCTTTCTCTCTGCCCACACCTGAGGAGGTTTCTAGACAAGTCCGATCTATGCAAGTGTTGTCCAAACAGGTGCTCCCCTACTCCTCCAGAACCATCAAGGACCATATTGACAGCCTCAGTCCAGCCTTGGCCAATTTCTGTAATCATTTTTTATGCTGCAGACAACTAAGGGTTGGTGTGAGGCCTTCGGCTGGCATGTGAAGATCAATGTCAACTCGAAGGTAAGGGGGGACAGTGGGGTACGGGGGGGTGCGGTAGCAGTGGGTCAGAACGACAATGTTCAAAACCCGTTTTGCTACATGGCCAAAAGAAGCATTCCACACACTGATTTTGAAATGTAGATTCAGCAATGGCAGTGATCTGTAGACAAGTATTAATGAAGTAACCAGTTGTTCTGCATTTTACGCATTGGCTCTGTGGCCATCACACAACACAATAGGAATACAGTTATTGCCTGATAGGCTAGCTCATTAATTCACTGAAAGGTTGGCCTGAAAAGGAGATATTTGCATGCTATAAGAGAAAAGTAGGTTATCAGATTTTGAAAAGAAAGTGACAATTCGGAAGGCTCAGTGTGAATGCACACTTACAAGTGACAAGGAAGTCAACGTAACAGTATTAATGAGTTAGTTGCTCATAGTGCCTTAGTGGCATGGTGTGTAGAAGTCATGCGATCAAATCTCAGCGTTCGTGTGTGATCCTGGGCACAGTGCTTCATTCCTCTTCGCTTCAGTGCTCAGCGCTGCCAAAATCAGGTGCATAAGCGGATTGCTCTAGTGACACTAGAATAGCTGGAAGTTCTGTTCACACTGTTACCTTGGACTATCCATATTTACTTATAGTCCCCAGAACATGCATGTCCAGCCATGTGTTTATAATAGATGGCCAGATTTACTATACCATAATTGTTCCCTTCATTGCACAGTGAACGTCGGTTACATTTCAAATTCGCTTGCCTTGTCTGCTATGTTAAAACATAAATGGCATATACATGCAGCACATGAATAGCCTCGTTTGGGGTGTACTAATGTTGGGCATAAAATCTGCCAGTGAAAGGCTTCAATGCATTTTGTACACTTTTCAGGAAAAAAAAAACAATGTATTCACAGTTAAAATCTTTTATTCAAATTTTTTGCCAAAAATAACCATCTTCATATTACAAAAATACAAACTATAAAAAATGGTTTTATATAAACAAACCACCACCGCACGTGAATTTTCATCCTTGTGACTCGATTTTAAAAGTACATATCAGTACAATTAGCCAATGTTAGTGTCTGCTTAGGCACTGCAATTATATCAGGTTCTTACTTCTTACAGCACTGTTTTATTGCAAGACCTTTCAGCTGAAATGGTACTGATATGTACTTTTTAAATTGAGTCATAAGGGCCATGCAAGGTGGTGGTAAATTCATATAAAAACCAGTTTTTATATGTTTGCAATATGAAGATGAAAAAAAGTTGACTACATCATTTTCACTATGTGAATACATTATTCCCTCTAACACCCGCCCCCAAAAAGTGCAAGAAATGCATTGAAGCCTTTCACTGGTAGATGGTGTTATAAAGTTGAGTCCGGGGCAAGTGAAAGCTAAGCTCCCCGATTGGAAGTGCTAATCCCGGGTGTCCCATACAGTGTTATATATAGCTGACGTTTGGCATACCATAACTCGCATATTCAGCTTTGGAAACATGATGTCATGTTTGACTAACACATGCCAAGGCAGTAAACGTCATTCAAATGTAAAGATTCTAAAATTGAGCACTTCCTATTTTGTGGCTTTGATGTTTTATTTGCTTAAGTTTTTCTGATAAAAATAAGAGGAAGAAAGATGATGAAAAAACTTAGGAGTTATTTTGAATTACTTTCATAAAGTGTTTTTGATCAAGTTTTGAAATTCAGCAACAATAAAATGGTGAATTAGGCACTTGGTGCCAGACCACAGAGGCACACACACACATGTCATTTTTTGACCCCCAAGAAGCCAACTTCAGCACCACTAAGAATTGGGCCATTGCCACTCCTCCCACTAAATAATAGAGCTCTAACAAATATCAAGTATCGACAAGACTCAGATCTGGATTTCGATTCAAAATTGCACGTTTGCTAACAATGCAGATGATCACTTCAAGTCTATCTTTAAAGAGGATGCAAGAGTGCTCAGGGCCTGGTCTCTGTCATTCATATATCTCACCATCACCTTCCTGAAGTGGCAGCCTTTTTTGTTTCTTCCTTATTGCAGGATTAATGTCGTCTCTGCTGTAATGCTGAAGCCCTGTGTTTGTCATTTTGAGGGATTTCTACTAGTATTCTGTGGGATTAATCTGCACAGTAATGGTTCATAGAAAGATAGGGAGAAAGGGAAGGCAGTCGTGAGTGAGAGGGTCGGGTAAGCAGGAAAGAGAATCAGGGTTAGGAAATTAGCATGGAAGAGAAGGGCAGGCATGGGCAATGTTGTCACAAACAATGGGGCATTGGGATGCGGAGAACATTGAGGACTTTAAAAAAGAGGAAGAAATCAGAGAGTAGGGTTGTTTGCATGGAGCATGAAGGCAAGGGTGCAGTAGTATGATTGAGAGAAAGAAGGAGAAGAAGAGACTAGCAATTGAGTACAAAGACTGGAAGGAGGAGGTATTGGAAGGCAGCTCAGAGTGGGGAAAGAGGTGCAAATCGACGCCAAGTGCTTTGTAATTTTAATATGAAGAAGGGATAACAATTCAGGATGGTGATGTGGCAAGACTGAGGTGGAGGGTGAAAGCGGTACAGCAAGACCGTGAGGGGTAGGCGTACAAGGAAGCAAGAGGAAGGCAAGATATATGGTATTGGAGAGCGGGAATGAAAAGAGTGGCAAGAGTGAGGAGAGGGTGGCAAGTGAACAGGATGGGAGGGAGATATAACAACAGAGGAGAGCATAGAGTTTTGGTGGGATGGAGAGGTTGAAGAGAGGATAAGAGTAGATTTAAGAAGCGAGTTGAGGTAACTGGGACATAGGAAGGGACGACTAAGGGAGAGTTATGTGACAAAAAGGAGAGCAAGGAGGAATATATGGATTTATTTTTTAAATGCAGAATGTAGTGGTAAGAAATATGTTGTTGAGTCTCAACCCATCACTTCTCTGACAGTGTAAATGCCAGCAGGCTTATCCAATGTGCAATGGGTGTGTAGAGGTGCCCCATTAAAGGGGGGAGACTGACACTTGCTCTGTGGGTGGAATATGGGGCCACTTTAAAAAAAGATTGCATAGCCACTTTTGGTTCCCAGTCCAGCCCTGCTGTAACGTTCCCCGCCCCTTAAGCACTCCCTTGTGCACCCACTCCTCAAGAAGCCGCCTGCCGATACAACATGCCTGGCAAACTATCGCCCAATCTCCATCACCCCTTTCCTGGGAAAACTCTTGAAAAAGCTGGCCATCTCCAAGCTTACTCGCCATACTGAATCTGTTGGTTTTCTCCATGACCGTAAGTCTGGCTTCAGAGCTGCCAAAAGCACGGAAACTGCTCTCCTGAACATCCATGAAGATCTGCTCGCTAACCTTGATTCCAGCATTCGCTCTGTCCGCATTCTCTTTGATCTTTCCTCTGCTTTCAACATGATCAACCACGCCATCCTGAACGATCGACTCAGTGAGAACCTGTTCATCATGGATCAGGCCCTGGATTGGCTGACCTCCTTCCGCTTGGACCGCCCCTCCCAGAACCAACTTGGTCCCTTTCTCTCTGCCATCTCTCTCTCTACCTGTGGCATTCCTCAGGGCTCTATCCTCTCACCATGCTTTTTCAACCTCCACTTGGTCCCTTTGGCCCACCTGACCTCTACCTTCTCCTCTAACTTTCAGTGTTATGCGGATGACACTCAGCTTTCCTTGAGGCTCCCCTCAGTCTAAGCTCCTCTCTCGCTCATTCCTGTCTATCCACAATTCAGGATTGGTGCTCCTCCAACAATCTCTGCCTTAATGCCAGTAAGACAGAGATCCTTCTCATTGGGACCCCTGCCCCTACTTTCCCTCTCTCTCTCTGGCCACCCGCCTTCCTGCGAGGCAAAAGTCCTTGGTGTCATCTTCAACTCCACCCTCTCTTTCTCTCCTCACAACTCGGACATCGCCAAGAAGTCCCACTATCAGCTGCTTGTCCTCAAAAGAACTCTTCCCTTTCTCACTTTCCACCAGAAGCTCGCTGTCTCCAGAGCCCTGGTTCTCTCTAGGCTGGACTTCTGTAACAGTGTCTTTCTCAATCTGCCTTCCTCTACTCTCTGCCCTCTGCAACTAATCCAGAACAGGACTACAAGGCTAATTCTTGGGCTCAAGCCAAGGGCTCATATCTCTCCAGACCTGAAAACTCTCCAGTGGCTCTCAGTGGCTGCAAGGATCAAGTTCAAGATCCTTTGGATTGTCCACAAGGTTTTCTGGGGCCGGGGCTGGCACTACATCTAACGCTCTTTTCTAAAATACCTTCCTTCTCTAGCCCTTCGCTCCGCTACTTCCAACTCTCTAAGGGTTAGATGCTTCTCCAGGCAGAGAGGGGGGTAGATCTCTCTCCTCTGCAGGTGCCTCCCTCTGGAACGACCTCCCTGCCCCTCTCAAACTTGAGCTGGACCACCTGATGTTCCGGAAGCAGCTCAAAACTTTCATCTTCTCCTCTGCTTTCTCTCTCTCCCTCCCTGCTGACCTACCTGACCAAACCTGCCTACTGTATCCAACTGGTTGCTTGTCTACCCTCAGAGTCTGACTGAGTCCAGGCTCTTTCTTAATCAGTCACCCTTGCACTGCCTCAGGGCCTACCACGCCCTAAGGGGCTGTAACTGTAACCCTACATTCCCTTGTGCTCCTTGCACTAACCAGAGCATTGCTGCCCTGGCGGCGCTTACTCAGAGCTTTGCAGCCCAGTTTTCCCCTCCCCTCTCCCATGCACTCCCCCCTCTGTTTCCCCTTGCACTTCTTGTTCTCGAACATACACGATCTGAATGACAGAAGGCCTAGTAAGATTGTTTGTCTTGTCCTCCCTCTGTCTTCCCTCCCTTGTCTTGTCGCGCCTTAGCAACACTTGTGTAGAGGCGTGTTATAAATGACTTATGTCATAACATATCATTTTATCATAGATGCCAGAAAAATATACAATGCTGCAGAAAGAAACAGCTAGACTGGCAGCACCCAAATGCCAGTTTAGGCTGGTAATTATACTTAGCAGGACTGCTTTATCAGAAATGCCCAGTTTAAAAAAAGTCATACCAAGCTGAGGAATGACTAGACTGGCTGCACCAAAATGCCTCTCTAGCCACTAATCTCTAGCAGAGGGCCTCATACACAAGTACTGCCTCAGACACAAGTACTGGAACGAGGAAGAATAGGGCTAGGAGTAATGAAGATGACCAATAAGTAATCAAGGCATTAAACACAAGTAGTAGCACAACACCATTGAGTTGAGTGGGCTTCAGCACTCTCCCACCCCCTGAAATTTTGGGTTATGTTGACTTGACCAGGCTGACCTTCAGAGCAGTTGCAGGACAGTTCAGGACACAGATGTTGAACAGCACCTGGGTTTCCCTGTTAACAAGGGCCCAGCATTTACTAACGTAAAGCATTTCACTGTTAGTACCTGCATTCAAATGCCACATGTTTTAGGCAATTGAAATTGTGATGTGGGTTTAGTACTTGCATGTCAGGGGAATGATTGGAAGGGTAGAGAGGGTCAGGAGGCCACTCATTATAACAGCAGTCCATAAGTGGGTGCTTTCAGACTTAAAGGAGAGAGTTAACTGCTTGTAACATTGAAGCTGCACTAGAATAGTCTCATTAAAATGCATAAAGACGTTAGATGCCCCTACAAAAATAAGTTTTGCCCTCCTCCACCGCCTGTGAAGTTATCACCTCTCCCAAAATTTGAAGGGTTAGCGCCCCGAATTGTAGGTTTTGTTGTGCCCCTGAACACAAGCACAGACACCATTCACCATATACACACACGCACACCCAGCCATCCATACATTTAAGTGTGCCATCTTTCACCATACAGGCACACCCTGGCAGCCAGCCATACATTTAAGTGTGCACCTTTTCACCATACAGGCACGCTGAGGCAGCCACCTGTACATTTAAGTGTGCACCCTTTCACCATACAGGTACACACACCCAGGCACGCACCCATACATTTAAGTGTGCTCCCTTTCACCATACACTCAAACAGGCAGGCGCCTATACATTTAAGTGTGCACCCTTTCACCATACAGGCACACCCAGGAAGCTACCCATACATTTAAGTGTGCACCGTTTTGTCACATCATGACAAGGCGAGCCCAGCACCCTCCTGCATCGTTATGTGGGATGGCCCGTGTTGGGGCCAGAATGTTAAGAGAAGTGACGCTGGGTTAGGGAGGGGGCGGGACAAGGGTAACGAGGAAAGGGTTTCCTCAGTTTGATACCAGACCTGAATAAAGAAGTTTCATGTTAACGACTGCGGTGTACGTCTCTGTATTAAGCATGCGGATTCCGTGCTACACGAGGCCCGCATAGAACATAGTGTGGTCCGCTCTGTTCTACACTTTTTACCGTACACGCACACCAAGCAACCCATACATTTGTATGGACCCTTTCACCATACTCTGACACACGCTCACGTCATGGGGTTAAGGGTAGCCCTATTACTTCAAAAATAAATTGTTTCTTTTTGTAGTCACTCTGTCTTCATAAAGAAATTATGAGTTACAGAAATAATTTCTTTAAAAAATGGAGAGTGAATTCAAAGAGAAACTTTGTTTTTGTTTTTTATTTTATTTCTCCAAGTGGACATGTGCTGGCTGCCGGGGGCCGTTACACCAGTGCTTGAGGAGACCGAAGTAGCAACAGGTTAACAATGGGTCCCTCACAGAGCTGCACTAGGCTTCCAGATGGCCTCCACAGCATGCGTACAGCATGTCTGAAGTCTGGCCCAGATTTTTAAGGAACGCCTTAGTGGCTGCTTGGTGTCAGGTCGAGTCTCCGTGTTTCTCAGCCCTCCGCAGTCAGGGACTCAGCAGATTCCTCGCCTGCTACTATCCGCGGGACCTTCCTGGTCGGCCTCATTTTCCCTTAGGGGTGTAGCTTGCCGCATTCGCACTGCCGCTCGCGCCCTGATACACACTGGTTTCCCAGCTGTGCGCTTGTCTTCTCCAGTGAGTCCTTCTTTAATTTTGCCTCGCCCGCTCCATCAACAAGCATAGGCATAGAGGATTGATGTGGTAACCCGCCTTCTACTCTTGATTATTTTTAGAAGGTGACTCATCACACCCTCCAACCATCCCCCCACATGGCCTCGCTTGTTTGTGATTATCTAATATTTGCATACCGAAAAGAAACGTTTACAAATTGCGCGATAAGCTATATCTTTTTCTCGACTGTTACAAAACAAAACCAACATGTTTTTCATTTAAGCAGTACCTGGAACAATTACCCCCTTTGCCCAAAGATATCATATGAAAAATATTTCTTACCATTTGTTTTAATCAAATTAAGGCCTGAGTGAGCATGTTTATTGCGTGACTGTTTGAGTGAATGATTTAACCATAGGAATGCCTGACTGATTACTCGGCTGCCCACCTGTTGCCTCTGTGTTGATTGCTCTTGCGTGCCCTATGCCCCTCCTTTCACAGGCGGCAAGTTCTGCAGAGTCTGCCTCCTCGCACTGTATAGATCAGCACAATTCTCAGAGGCATGAGGCCGTTTAAGAAGTAATTTTGGTTTGTGTAGACCTCTCCGGGTACAGTGCAGAGCAGTAGAAAGCCAGCAGACTATATGATCTGCTTTTTCGATGAGCAAACAGCAGGAAAACATTTGATAATGTTTGTCTCAACTAACCAATCACTTAAAGCCCCCATTGTCAGCCTCCCCCTAACTTTGCTCATCTTACCCTTGTCATTCCAGGATCAGTAGTGAAGATTCGGGGTTCTTATTGGATGCGAAATGTAGTTTTTCAAGGTTCATGGCATACTAGAGCACATGTCAACAGGAATGCCACTGATAGTATGGTGAAAAACATAACGCTGAGAGCAATATTGCAATGTAATAAAATGAAGTGCAATTGCATATACCATTTTGATGGCCTATTGGCGCTCGATTATTCAAGAGAATTGAAGCAGGTGTTACAGAGGCAGAGGAAAGGTGGGACTCCTGGTGTGTTGATGTATGTCACTGTGATTCCAGTAAAGTTGGGTTGGGACATTTGGGTTATGACATTGAGATTCTGGTTCAGTTGGGTTGGGTCACTTGGGGTATGAAATTGATATTCCAGTAGAGTTGTGTTTGGACACTTGGGGTATGCCATTGAGATACCAGTTGAGTTGGATTGGGACACTCATGTTATGCTATTGAGATTCCAGTTGTGTTGAGTTGGGACACAAGGGGTATGCCACTGAGATTCCAGTTGTGTTGGGTTCGCACACTTGGGTATGCCATTGAGATTCCAATTCAGTTGGGTTGCGATACTCTGGGTATGCCACTGAGATTCCAGTTGAGTTGGGTTGGAACACTCAGGGTGAACGTAAGGTCCTTTGGGTAGCGTACCATGCAGTGGATGGGAAGCAGAGTAACTCTTACACCAAATAATGGAACCAACTCAGGAGGATGGAAAAATGTGTTTAATTATCAATTGTCTAAAACAGGGATTTACAACGGACATCAACGGACGTTGCACAAGCATTCTCTCAAAGCATTTCATAAAAAATCACACTCATATAGTAACGACTTGTCATAAGTGACATCATACTACGTGGCAAATAAGAAAAACCTACAAGGGTTGTGATACATCAAAGGGGAACAACTAAGTGTACTTCCTATAAGGGGTTGGGTTGTGATAGAACATCTACTATCAGTTGGACAACTCATGCCCACCCCTCGTGCAAGTCATCTTCAACAATTATTAGATACACGGTACGTTACTGGCTCTCAAATTTTAAGGCCATTTGTTATATGGCCCTCTACAATTGGTTGACACGCTCATGCCAGTGTGGACCATAAGGCTCACTAGCAGCACATAAGCTCATACCCCAGGTGTCAGGAGGTGGACTTGACTGTACCTTCCAACCCAATTAGCCCATCATCTCTCATCACCCATGCCTTCTGCCATGAAGATTATATTTGAACTTGGCCTTGCAAAGTATCCTTGCCTCTGAGAATGTATGGGAGTGTAAGCACACGCTTATCATAGTTCTGGAACTGCATGTCCAACTCTATTTCTATCCTTGTCTCACGTGGCAGGAGACCACAATTCGGCCCATCTCGCAGCATTTCATTGCCTTAAATGAATAAAACTCAGCACTTATGGTGTTCTTTCTTCGCACCTTAACAAGGGATGATTCAGCAACTCACATTCTCTGCCTTCAATAATAGATAACCAGTCTTGGCTGCTTGATTTGACACTTAATACCCAGAGGTTTCTAACTGCGGCCCCGGGGATCGAACCTGTGTTGCTCTGTGTCATCTTGATTCTAAGGCTCACGTTGCCCCTGAACTATCCCCCTTTGAGGATTCTTCAGCCTTGACACCAGGCCAGGCAGCCCTTCCAGCTTCTTCCACGATTTCGGCTATTCTTTGCTGCGACACAGCCCTTGGCCCTTTTCTCCAAAGGTTTTGAACTTACTAAAGTTGTGACACCGATGTCCAGCTTCTATATAATGGCAGCTCCGCCTGCAGTCTATTCACTACGTGTAGCCAGCTTCTATGATCACTTAGTCTACTTGCATTACTCCATCTGTACAAGTATTGAACGACTTGTATTTTCTGCAGTGCTCTTCACACATGCAGTCTTCTTTTTGCATATGAAAGTTTACTCAATTCTTTACTTCGTCATCAGTTTCTATAAGATCCATACATTCTCTTCTTCAGCCATTCTTCTCGGTGCGTCATGCTCATTTCCTGTGATGTCATTAGCTCCTTTTCTTGTTCTTTCATATTTCTTCAGGGACTTCCTCCATGAGATTGTCATCTCTTCGGGAATACATCTGATAGGGTTTTCTTAGTGGATACCTTCTCTCGACTATGCACTGCGGAATTGTCACAACCGCTGGTGTCAAGCAAGGCTCAATTTCAGGCTTCCAGCATATAGGTGGGAGGAAGGTGGGACTTCCTGCAGAGGCATTCAGCTGCTCCTCTACACTCCCCCCTCTGGTTGATTCATCGACCACAACTTCACCATTCTCCACATTCTGGTATCTCCTCTTGAAGAAGTGCTTCTTCAGGGTCCAGATCTTCATTACTCCCTTCAGGGAACCGGCTGATTTTACATGTTCAGCCACACTCCAGGTCATATAACTGCACTGTCCAATCAGATTACAATAGACCCATCATCCTACGTACGTCTTATGATTTCCTGGATACAAGAACTCCGTCCCCTCAGGTGCTGCTATACTAGCTTCTATATATTTTCTGACATTTTCATCTATCAACTCCTTGGGTCGGAACCCTGATTCCACATTGATCATGATCTTCATTCCTACTGCCTTCTTTACTGTCTTTTTGCACTGTGTAATTATTATGCTAATCACACAGAATGCAATTATAACCATCACTAATACTGCTCCAAGAAACTTGAAAATGTTCGCCATCCATTGTGGAACCCATTTGAAGATAGATGCGAACCAACTGTCATCTGCAATGTCTTCTGTCTCATCTTCCACTTTGTTGTGCAGGTTTGTCAGCAGCGTTATGGCCTCTGTCAAGGTCCCATTCTCGTCATCATGAGAAGGTGTGAACGTGCAACATGATGGCTCGATTTTGGCACAAACTTCTCCTTCCATCACAGTGACCATGTCAAGGACATATCTGTTCTGCAGGGTCATTAGTTGTATGGCCTTCAATTCTTCTTTGATAGTATTGAATCCTTTTATGGTGATACTGATTGTCTGCAAAAGTTCCCATCTCGTGATCTGCAACCATTTGGCATTGGCCATCGTCTGGATCCCAGGCATGAAGATAGTCGTGAAAATTGAGGCAGTCTTGCTGAACAGCTTATGCTCATATGAAATTGCCTCATATGCATCTATTGACTTAGCTGAGAAATAGTTTGCTCTCTTTGTTCAGTTGAGATCTTCTCCTTCTCAAATGGGCATCTACTTTTTGGAAATTCTCCAATGTTCAGGTCACTCTGAGGAATCACCAATGCTGAAATGTGGATAAGCACCTAGGAACACGTCCCTCCCAAATCCTGTGGCAACTTCATGTAGGCCCTATGCCCACAAGCCCAATATCGATCCATCAGGACGGCTGTCCCAGCTCCCATTCTTGTAACGTCAACTGTAGTCTTGCAGTCTATGTTATCTCCCACTTACTTCTTTCCATGTCTCTGGAAGCACAATGTCGTATTCGTTAATGGGATCACGACCATAGGACCTGATTAATCTTCTACCCATGTCGACAGCTTGGCATGTTTGGCCCATGACTTCAGACACCCATCGTTCACTCTCTCTACCTCTTGTACATATTCTGGCTTCAATAGATGAGCTGCACAGGACATCAGTCCCTCATCCCATTCCTTTTTGGATTTAATTCGTCCATACACTAAGAATTGTGTTCATTCTCAACATTCAGGTGATCCAGCTATTTCTATTTTATGAGGGCAGTCCAATCTCTTCATTTCCTTAAAAACTACCTCTTCCTGTCCTGTCGCCGGATACGTAAGCATCTTGCTTTTCCATGAAGGCTCCTTTTCCATCTGTGTAGTCTTGACATAGTCATCCTGGAATGGAAATGACAATTTCGATCTCCATCGCAAAGTGGGCCAACTTCCCTAAAACTGTCCTCTAGTCATGCATGCTGCAAGGTGAATGAGGCATCTGGCATTGTGTTGTGAAACTCCTCTAGAAATGAAAGTTTGTACTGTATTCAAGGCATAGGGTATGAGAGCACAAACATAGCAGCTCTCCTTAGATGTTCTCTGTCCCACCTTGCTCATGTGCTGGTACCACATGTTATTACCCAAGTGTGCTGTATTTTCTAAATAGGTATGTATCCCCTCACTATCTTCCTCTGCATTTCTCCTAAATCTCCCATATGCAAGGTTTGTGTACTGACCACAAAGTGAATCAAATGTAGTCTTCATAGTGGGGAGAATAAAATGGACATCTGCCTTATTAGCACCAATGTGATAGAGAGTGTGAAACAGGAGAAACAAAAAGACAAAAAGAGTAATTGTACAGGCATACACTATGCACAAGACAATGGCCATCTATCTCTCTCACCATCCTGGTACTGGCCGTGCTAGCTCGTTCCCTAAAAACATGTTAGCCTCATCATTCCTCATTTCTAACATAATCATAAGAAAATTATTTTACTCCTGAAACTGTAATATGGGCTCAATGATCGCAATTAACAGCCTTCTAATCACAGGGCCATTTTTAGGATCCTGTAAAAAAGTGTGCATATCAACGTCTCTTCTGACAAGAGTAGGATAAGCTTGAATGATAAATACAAAAACAGCAAACACAAGCCGATGCATATCCCTGTCGGTGAGAACCATAAGGTTAACCCAACAGATATTCAATGAGAAATTAATCTGAATATTGATCTTGTTTCCAGTTCTTTATTAAAAACTATCTTTTAGACATAATTTTGATACATCAATATAATTTCTAAAGTTCATTTTTCAAGATTGCTAAGGATCTCAGCAAAGGTTTACACTCCTGTGATAACATCTATAAAGAGTGTCCGACTGAGCCTTAGTCCAAATGCAAAATATGCATTAACAGCTGGTAGATTTATCGTCCTTCTTCTTGGTCAACAATCGAGTCTGCACACGCTGAAATTCTTCTTCTTGTCTTGCTTCTGGATCAGCAACAGTGGGAGGGGGGGTCTCGCCTTTGCATGGTTTTATATCACCTAAATGAAGCCAAGCTCGCCTGCCTTGGACTTTTACTGCTGAGGCGGTTATATTTTGAACACAAAAGGGGCCATGGAAATGGGGCTCATGCCACTTTGAGGTAATGTTCTTTGTTAGGAGGTTATCACCAATAAACAGTTTAAGTGCCGATAAATGTTTGAGTGATCTGGTTGCTGGATTGTCTTCATCTGTGTTCTGAGACCGACCTCCCTGACGCTTGAGTTGATCTGAAATGAGAGAGATGCTAGAGGTCATACATGCCAAATAGTTATTCAATTCATCACCTAACAATTTAGCTGTACTCTGGGCATCACTTCTACTCCTCAATGGAGGTGTAAGAGGCATTCTCATTCGCTGCCCTGTCACTAGTTTGTGTGGAGTGAGGTGATGGTCTGAACCAGGCTGATTCCAAAGGGCATATAAAGCTAAGGGCACGCATATAGACATCCCTTCTTTAGTGTCAATTTGATTTTGGCAATCCTTTCTTTCAGGAGGCCTCTCACATATCATGTTTGCTTGTCGGAGATAAGCAGAAGAAAACTTGTGTTTTATGTTCAATAGAAGCCCTATCTGTTCAAATACTTCATTAACAAAATGTGGCTCATTGTCGGATCTCAGCACTTTACACAAACCCCATCTTGGAAAGACGTCACGTATTAAAAACGTTGCTGCACAAGTGGCATCAGGGTGTGTACACAGACCTGCCTCTCTCCACCAAGAGAAGGGACACACCACCATTATCAGATACATGTATCCATTACATACTTGCAGCATGTCAACATAATCAATATATAAATACTGAAAAGGACCATTTGGTTGAGGTATTACCCCTCTAATCATACTCAGTGTATGCCCAGCAGTAAACGTTTGACACACGATGCAGGTCACTATAAAGAATGCAATCTGTTCTCACAAATTTGGAATGAACCAGTCTTCCGCAATAATTGCAGC
Organism: Ambystoma mexicanum; assembly: GCF_040938575.1. Lineage (NCBI taxonomy): Eukaryota > Metazoa > Chordata > Amphibia > Caudata > Ambystomatidae > Ambystoma > Ambystoma mexicanum. The sequence goes on along the minus strand of NC_090921.1, from coordinate 261,519,491 downwards.
AAGGCTTGCCTTAGTTACATGCGCGGGGAAATGTAGCTTTCCAAGCGATATTTTTGATTATGCTACAGGCATCACCGGCTTTCCAGTGCTGTCCTGTCGCCATAATGCTTATGTGGGGGATAGAGAGCATCCCCTACATTTGCATATTTTCTTCTCTTCCTGAGGTGCACTTCCTTGAATCTTCATTAATTGGGTTATTTATTTGTTTATTTGGATTTGTATAGCGCACCACTGCCCAGGGGCATTGTGACGCTGAAAGGTAGGCTCACTTAATACATGTCATTCCAGAGTGCATCATTTACAGCCGGTAGTTTGAGTGTGTTGCTTACAGTCAATACATACAGTTATTTCAAGTAGTCATTGCATTTGATAGATACATACAGTTGTTACATATAAACGATATATGCAGTTGTTACATACAATCTTTTGGAGGCCTGTACATACATTTGTTACATATATTCATTATGATGAGTGTGGCAGAGAGAAGTTAATTGAAGAGGGTGGTTTTTAGCAGTTTGCGGAAAGCATGGTATCATTTTTCGTTCCTTAGTGCTGTAGGTAGTGTGTTCCAGCTTTTTGGTGCTAAGTGTTCGAAGCTGGACCCCCCGGCTTTACTTCTTTTGAAGGTGGGTACATAGGTCTGGTTTGTCAAGTGTGATCTGGTGGGTCTGGTGGACGCATTGAGGGTGATCCTTTCAGATGGATAGGGCAGGGCGTCAGAGGAGAGGCATCTGTGAGTAATGGTCATGGATTTGAAAAGGATGTGTTTGTTTATTGATAACCAGTGGGCCTCTTTTCTGGCCTAGGAGATGTGTTCCGTTTTTGGAATACTCAGAGCTGCTCTCAAGGCATTGTTCTGGGTGACTTGCATTTTTTAAAGTTTTTTGTCGAGGTGCCTAGGTAAAGGGCAGTGCAGTAATCAAAATTGGCGCCTACTGTGGCTCTGGCTATTGATAGGCAGTTTTTTGTGGAGAGGAAGTGTTTCACAGCATTAATTACCTTAGTGGTAAGTGCAGTGGAGGATGCTATGACATTGACCTGCCGTGACATGGACATCGTTGAGTCAAGGTATACTCCTAGGATTTTTGCTGCCGGGGAGACTGTAATGGTGGAGTTGTCGATCTTAAAGTTTTTGTATTGAGGTGGGAGTTTGTTTAAGGTTTCTTTGGTGCCAACTATAAGGATCTTTGTTTTATCGCTGTTTAGGCAGAGGCCATTGGCTGCCATCCAGGTTTGGATGGCTGTGTATATTTTAGTTAGTGCCGCAGCGTCTTGTTCATAGATGCCTGTGAGTGGGAGTAGGACTTGGCTATCGTCGGCATTGTTGGTGTAGCCTATGTCACCACGATCCAGGTCATTAAAGAGAGGGAGGGTGAAGATATTGTATAGTGTAGGGGCAGTGCAGGAGCCTTGTGGGACTCCACAGTGGATGGTGGTAGGGGTGGCGCATGCAGAGTCTGAGAAGACTTTCATGAGTCTACCCTCGAGGAAGGATGTGACCCATGAAATGGCTTGCAGAGAGAAGTGGGCTTTGTTTTTTAGTTGCCTGCCTAGGATGTCATGGTTAACCAGATCAAAGGCAGCAGATAGGTCCAGCAGGAGCAAGAGTGCTGGTTTGCCCTTGTCCATGATATCGTTGAGTTATATTTTGAGATCGAGTAAGGCTGACTCGGTCCCGTGTCCCGGGCGGAATCCCGATTGTCTTTTCCCTAAAATGTGGTTTTCTTCCAGGTATTACTGGATTTGCGTGTAGGCCACCTTGCCCAGAATCTTAAGCAAGATTGGTAATCTATTAAACCCTTCTTGCATCACCATGGTCGTGACTACTTTCTCTCTTACACTAGGAGTGTCAAAACTCGTAATTTGTGGATAATATGCAACCTTTTGGCTTCTATGTCTGCGGCTTCATTCCCATAAGAAATAAAATCTGTCACTTCAGTGTGAGCTCTGCATTTAACGACCGCTATGGCCACTGAGAGTTGTAGTACTTTGATAAGCCTGTCCAAAAAGAATGTGTGCTGTACTGGAGTGCCATCTGCACGGAAGTAGCCCCTCTTTTTCCAACGTGCTAACCCTCAGTGTACGGTTGACGTCACATAGGCGGAGTCACTGTACATCATCACTTCCTGCCCTTTGTGTTTCTTGAGCGCGACAGTAAGTGCTACCAATTCTGCTCCTTGCGCTGAAAAGTGAGCCGGTAGCCTGGCACTTGCTATAACTTCAAATTCCCCATTCAATCTATACCTTACTAGAGCTGTGCTGGAATGGCTTTCCCCGCTCATCTGATCAGTTTTCGAAGAGTCATCACTATAGAGAATTTACCCTCCCACCAAAGCATTTTCCTTCACACTGGGTATTTCATCATAAAATTCAACATAATTTGCACAGTCATGCACTTGAGTGCCTTCTGCTATTGGCTCAGCTACAAATGTGGCAGGATTCACTATTTTACATCTGACAATTTTAATCGCTGGGTTCTAAATCATTACTTCATAGGCTGAATCTCTCTGAGATGTCAATGTACCTTTGGGCTTCTCTAAAATGTCAAACAGAGCACGGTCCACGAAGAGGGTCATAGAACAGCCCATGACAATACTTGTATGATATGATATGATAGTCTATTTCTATAGCACCTATACATAATGTGTTTCAAAGCGCTTAAAGGCAAGGGAGGGAACAAGTGAAAATACAATGATATTCTTACAGGCCATGAACAGTAAGGATGTGAAATTAACTATTGTACTCAGCCTGACAACATTTCAGATAGTGGAAGAGCTAAGACATAGATAAGGAAGGGGTGGGGAGAGTGGGAAGGAAATGGAAACAGACAGGCGACTACTGTACTAGGCCTGACACCATTTCTGGTAGAGCTGGAGAAAAACAAAAGGTGAGGGAGAGAAGTTCAGAAAGGGAGGGGATGAACAAAACAAGCGACTATCGTACTAGGCCTGACAACATTTTAGATAGTGCTGGAGGCAGGTAGGAAAAAAAACAAGTAAGGGAAGGGGTGAGGAGACAGACAGGGTTTCTATCATACTAGGTACAGGGACAATTCTGATAGAGTAAGTGCATAGAAGAAAGTAAGGTGTGGAGGGGTGGTGATAGGAAAAGGGAGAAAGGGAGAGGAGGACAGAGAGTAAGAAGTCAAAAAGTGTGGAAAAGCAAGAGGTGAGAGCGAATAGAATTGCAGAAGTTAGTAGTAACACATAATGTTGCAAGCCAGGACTTAATGTTGTAGACTTAATAATTGTGAAGGTGGCGGCTGCCAATGACTGTTCATAAGGAAGGTGTCCTTTCATGACTGGGTCTAGGATCCCACTGTATTATGCTAAAGGCTTGTACCCCAATATAGTCCTTTGTGTAAGCACTGCTGTCATCACTGTCCCAGCATAAAATTCCTCAGCATGATTGGAGATTCCCAAAATGGGGACTGTGCAAATTGCTTTTTTCAACTCTTCAAACCCTTCCTCCATTTCCACAGTCCATTCTATTGTTACTTTGTTCACTTGTACTTTCTTTAAAGCCTGCAAGAGAGATCTTCTATACGTACTGTTGTCAAACACCCAGGCTCTAACATAATTACATAGCCACAAAAACTGTTGCATCTGTTTTACTGTGTTTGGCTTTGTGGTTTTCATAATTGCCTCCACTCCTTCAGGCGTCACCTTTTTTTCCCTTATGTGAAATCAATTGTCCTATGTACAGCATTACTTCTTGACAATACTGCAGTTTATCCTTGTCTACTTTATATCCTTTGTCATCTAAGATAGTCATCAACTGAATCAAGTCTTGTCTGCACTAATTTCTGTGGCACTACAAATTAAAATGTCATCTATGTATTGTATCCCTGCACTCATCTGGAGGACTCTTTTAAAGATTGATGGGGACTCAAAGTACCTCTGGGGCAAACAAGTGTGTTTTAGACGAGTTTGGTGGGACATAAAGGAAGTAAAGTCTTGTGAGTCCTTGTGCAACAAGATCGAGAATAACGCATTCTTCAAATTGATCACTGTGAAATATCGAGCTTCCAATGGAATACTGCATAATATCGTCACCGGGTTAGGAACTAGAAATAACTCTTCCTCTACAATCTGTTTAATCAGTCTCATGTCTTTTATAAATCTCCACAATCCTCCATTCAATTTTTTGATAGGATATACCGCAGTATCACACAATGATTCTGATGGCACCAGAATACCTTTTTTTCGTCAGTGCTGAAATGGTCTTAAATATACCCTCATCAGCCTCTTGAGACATGGTGTACTGTCTTGCTCGAGGTGAAATCACCCCTGGCTTTATCTTTATTTTGACTTCCCCTATCCTCTTTAACATTCCTACATCATAAGAGCATGTAGTCCATAGAACACTGGGCATCTTCTCCAAGTCATCCTCAAAAAATGCTGGACGATGCCGCATTATTGCCATTCGCTGTGGTATTTCCCTCTTTTCTACTCTTATCCAATATGTGATGCTCATAAAGAACACTACTTCATCATCTGTTCGGTCTTCTCTAAACATGTCATCATCAGTTATATCAGCCAACCTGTAGTAACCTTTTCGAGAGCTATTACTGTCCTCCATGGTGTACCCTCATCATCCGTTCCTGCGAGCATTGCTATTTCCCCTTCGTACTATGGCTGTTTCTAGCTACATAGGGATTGTCTGTCCCTCCTCTTCGTCCATTGGTATTTGTGGTCTAAACAAAAACTCATCAGGTATACTCACTGTTTTACCCAATAAGCCAAGTAGCCATGTTTGTAGAATGTTCACCCCATAAAGGAACATCTCTGGCTCTCCTGGAACACCTTGCAGAGCCACTTTCCCTGTGAACGCTAGTATAAACTTGCCCACATTTAAGTAGCGTGTTCCTGGAGTGGAACACACTATCCTTTGGTCACTAAATGAAATCATCATGTTGAGTTTTGTCATCAAATATTTTCCCAAAATGTTAACTGGTGTCTGTCGTGAATATAACAAAGGAACAGACATGTTGCATTCTCCTATAGAGACTGGTAATTCATCAGTAAAAGGAACTCGACTTGTAGCTCTAGAGAACCCTTGAGCATTTATGGATCCCCGACATTGAATATTTTCTCTCTCGAATATTTTCCCTCTCGTATACATGAACGAGCAACCCCAGTGTCTACTAAAAAAGAAAAAGATCTGCCTCCAATCGTTACATCGGCCCTTGGTTCCTCTCGTGGGTCTGGTGTCTGGTGTCACCAATAGTACTGAACACATTAAGTCACACTGTGAGCTGTCCTATTGTGGATATAGGCATATATATCCATGTTCCTGTATAAGGATTTCCTCCTACAACAGTAGTTCCTCCTATCCTAGATGTCAGTAATTTTCCGGTGTTTGCTTTCTGTTTTGACTGCATGGGAGCTTGTTGTGGCTGCCCTTGTGGTAGATTCATTTGCACTTTCCATGGTTGCTGTACCTGCTGCACTTGTGGTGCTTGTGTCTGATACACTGTCTGATCTTGGGCAAACCCTTCCCTAGTTTGTCTGTTATATGCTGGAGGATAAGCTGTCCCCCCTCTTTAAAATTGGCCATTCTGGACATTACCTTGGCTCCCACATACACGTGCAATGTGCCCTGTCATCCCACAAGTCCAAGATACAGGGGGAGGTGGCCTGACTAGTTCCCCTTGGTTAAATCCTCCTTGTGTGGTCTGGTTCTCATTCTATGCATTTTGAAACCCACCTTGATTATTTTGGAATCCACCTTTTACTCTATAGCCCATACCTCTGCCTCTTGATACAAACCCATAACCACCTTGGTACATTGGGCGCTGATTATTCGCCTGCGATGCACCCACTGCGTCCTGCATTCCCAGCCCTTCTCCGCTTGTCAATACCACCCCTTCTATGGCATATTTTGACAATGTCTTCAGAACTATCTTGGCTTCCTCAATTTTCCAATTCTCATCCATCTTCTTATTTTTCTCTTGCAACAACCAACAGTGATGCAATATTGTCAGCTTTATTTGAGCCCATAGTTTTGCTTCCATTCCCACTTGTTTCTTCATCTGCCTCTGTACTTGCTCAGGCAACCCCTGACATAGAGTATGGTAAAATAATGCCACTGTCTTTTCCCATGGCTCACGCGTTTCGAGTTGCCATCACTCTTGAATATCCTTAATGTAACTAATAGGGTCTTCATCTTCCTTCATTTTACGTGTCATAATTGCACCCATATCTGATGTATCGGGATACTGTACCATGAAAGCCCTCCAAACATCTGCTCTGCAATTATTAAATGGCGTTCCATCATGCATTGTGTTTTGTGCTGTCAGACTTGAATACCCTGCTCGCCTCCATATGTCATCAGCTCTTTCCCCAGGAATAGCTGCCAAGAGACCCTTAAGGTCCCCTATGGCCAATGTGTTTCCCCCTGTCATTTTCTCATTTTCTCTAACTCATATATCCATTTCCCAGTGCCTGAAGTGAAGCTCAGGAGCTTGCACGTTAAATTATCCTTATCCATCTGCGGCCATGGAATATACTGTGGTCTTGCCCCCCTTTTTTCCAATAAGGGAAACTGTGTAAACCCAAACCCACAGTCGGCTCCCAACGTCTGCCTATCCTGTCTGTCTCTTTACTGATAGCAACCTTAACCTGCTTATATATTAGTCGGTCACTCTCCTTTCTCATCATGTGAACGTCCTCGGGGCGCTCTGGATACGCAATGGGATCTGGTGTCCTATCCTTAGGTGGCTCTATAGCCAACCATCTTCCTTCTTTGTCTGTCTGCAGACTTCCCTCGGGGGCACACATGCTCATTCCCTCTTCCCCAAGGAAGGATTCTCTTTCCTCGTCTGACACGTCTAGTCCCAAAGTAGTGTGACTGTCATCCCCTTCACCCTTAACTAAGTTGGGTCTGCTTAAGAACAAGGGTTTGTGCTCGAGACTAAATGGATTTTCTTCTTTGCTTCTTGATTGAAATGCTAGGGATTGATCCCCCTTCCCTCTACTTCCATATTTTCTATCTTCCTTTAATTCTTAATAGGCTTTATCGATTCTGTCTCCAACACTTCCCATTTCAAAGTTTTCTTCTTCTAACACTATTCTAAATGGGCCTGATGTTGCTTCCTTTATCGGAAGGAACTCTTATATTCTGTCCGCTCATATTGCTGGGCTTGGCCCTACTGGTTCCTGACAGATGAGGCTAATATCAAGATCCCGTTGTCTCCTCTTTTGTTGTAATTCCTCATCTAGTTCCCTTTGTTTTCTCACCTCCCTTCTAATTTTCTCTTGTCTTCGTTCTTCTCTCCTCACTACTGCCCTCCTTTCTTCCTCCTCTCTTCGACTCTGTATTCTTTTGTCCCTTCATTTCTGTGTTTCTTCCTCCTCTCTCTTCCTTTCTCTTTTATCCCTAACTGCTATCACTTTCTGCCTATTGTGGTACTTTCTCTGCTTTTCTGCCCGCTCTTCCGTTTTCTCTTGCTCTTCCTGATACATCTGTTCTTGTCACTACCTGCTCTTTCCTTTATGCCTGTCTTCCATTAATCTCTTCTCTCGCTCCCGACCTTTTCCATCTTGTTCATCCTTATCTTCTCTTTGACTTATTTCCTCGATGCTCTTCCCATCTAGCTTGAGTAATATCTGTCCTCCCATCTGTTTGTTCTGCACGAGCGTTACGTCGTCAGTTTTATCCTTCTCCCCTTTCCAGCTCTTAATCTCTCTTTCTAATTCTGTCAATGCATTCGATCACTCACACTTCTCTTCCTTATCTTGTATGATCTTAAAGATCTCTTTTCTCTTATTCTCCTCTGAAATATCATCAATGCTATAAGCAGGAGCTTCATGTATCAGATTGCTATACCCTTTTGCCGCTTTCAGTTCCTTTAAAGGATACAACCCTATTTCTTCTACACTAGCGGCTTTTACTTCAGGTGAGGTAAGGAGAGCCGAGGGCTTCACACCTTCCTCCTCACATTGACTAAGCTTCCACTTCAGGTGGCGGATCTTCCCTCTCTTCCTGGTACATCTTCCAAAGCTCTAGAATTGCTAATCTTTTCCTCAATTTCTTCCCCGTGTCCGCAGCGTGCAAGTATGTGGTCATGTGCTGCAATAATGCTTTTGACAGTGATTCCCCCTTGTGGCCAAGGCATGAACATCTTATCTGAAGTGCCATTCACCCATTTTGCACTATACTGTTTGACCTTGGGCATGTGCTTGGTAATGTCTTACATAAGTGCATCAGATGAGGGTCTCCCATTGTGACAAACCTCAATTGACTGTCAATACTTACCAGACTTCACAACATTTTCTCACCACTTTTCAATACTTTTTAAAACAACAAACATGAGCTCGCCCCAACAATCGCTGCTGAAGCCTCTAACTTTTTTCAATTATCTCTGTCTATCTCTGTATTGGTACCAACCACTTCACTAGATAGTTACTATAGCTCCTTAACCTCGTCTCAATACCTTAACAAGTTAGTTGACAGGGTTTAAAATGTCTCCTTATGTGAACCTGTTCGCACGTGGCCTAGTTTACTCCTGCTGGAGTTTGAGACATTTTCTTTCTTTTGTTCTTCTGGACTCCCTTGAGTCAGGCTTCTAGGCACTACTATCTCTTCACAAAATATTTCCCGTTACTTAAAATTATCACAACCCCACTCCCTTAATTGCCATTCCCCTTAGTCTACTCACCATTTGTCTGTTAATGGACTCTAGGCCTTCGGTATTGTCTCTTCCTCCAACCGACCACTTTCGCCTTCCATCCGCAGAGCGCCCGTGGAAACCGAGCAGGAATTCTGTCAAAGAGCGGCCTTGCCCACTGTCTCAGTTCTCAATTCCTCTTGCAAGATTTCTATCCGGCTGCTCTCCACAAGAAACCCTGTGTTCTTCCGGCTAGATCGCGCAGGTCTTTTGGGTAGCGTATCATGCAGTGGATGGGATTACACCAAATAACAGAACCAACTCAGGAAGATGGCAAAGTTTGTCTGTTTTATTACCAATTGTCTAAAACAGGGAGTTACAACAGACATCAACGGTCTTCGCACAAGCATTCTCTCGAAACATTTCATAAAAAGTAACACTTATATAGTAAAGATTCATCATACGTGACGTCATGCTACGTGGCAAATATGAAAAACCTACGGGGGGTTTTGATGCGTTCAAGGGGAACATCTAAGTATACTTTCTATAAAAGGTTGGGTTGTGATTGGACATCTACTATCAGGTGGACAACTCATGCCCACCCGTAGTGCAAGTCATCTTCAACAATCATTAGATATCCGGTACGTTATTGACTCTCAAACTATAAGCCCCTTCGTTATATGGTCCTCTACAATTGGTTGACAAGCTCGTGCCAGTCTGGAACATTCGGCTCACTAGAAGCACTTAAGCTCATACCCCAGGTGTAAGGAGGCAGACTTGACTGTACCTCCCCATCCAATTAGCCCATCATCTCTCATCACCCATGCCTTCTGCCATGAAGATTGTCTTTCAATTTGGCCTTGCAAATTATCCTTGCCTCTGAGAATATAGGCGAGTGTAGGCACATGCTTATTATAGTTCTGGAACTGCATGCCCAACTCTATTTCCATCCTTGGCTCACATGACAGGAGACCACAATTCAGCCCATCTCGCAGCATTTAATTGTCTTAACTTAATAAAACTTGCCACTCATGGTGTTCTTTCTTTGTATCTCAACAAGGGATAATTCAGCAGCTCCCATTCACTTCCTTCAAGAACACATAACAAGTCTTGGCGGCTTCAGCCTTGACATCAGGCCAGACAGCCGTTACAGCTTCTTCCATGATTTTGGCTATTATTTGCTGTAACACAGCCCTCAGCCCTTTTCTCCAAGGGTTTTGAATTTACTAAAGTTGTGACACTGATGTCCAGCTTCTATATAATGGCATCTCCGCCTGCAGTCTATTCACTACATATAGCCAGCTTCTATGATCACTTAGTCTACTTGCATTACTGCATCTGTACAATTATTGAATGAATTCTGCAGGGCTCTTCACATGTGCAATCTTCTTTTTGTATATGAACGTTTACTCAATTATTTACTTTGTCATCAGTTTCTATAAAATGCATACATTCTCTTTTTCATCCAGTCTTCTCTGTGCGTCACGCTCGTTTCTTGTGACGTCATTAGCTTGCTTTCCTGTTCTTTCATATTTCTTCAGAGACTTCCTCCATGAAATTGTCATCTCTTCGGGGAATACATCTGATAGGGTTTTCTTAGAGGATACCTTATCTCAAATCTTCGCCGGGTAAGGGTCACAACTGCTGGTGTCAATCATGGCACAATTTGAGGCTTCCAACATATAGGTGGGGGGTGGGACTTCCTGCAGAGGCATTCGGCTGCTCCTCTACAGGGATATGCTATTGAGATTCCTGTTGAGATGGGTTGGGACACCTGTCATATGTCATTGAGATTCCATTAGCGTTGGGTTGGGACACTTGCTGTATGCCATTGAGATTCCAGTTGGGTTGGGACACTTGGGGTATGCCTTTGAGATTCTGAATGAGTTAGGTTGGGACATCTTGCATATGCCAAAGAGATTCTAAGTTGAGTTGGGTTGAGGCCCTTGGGGTATGCTAATCAGATTCCAGTAGAATTGGGCTAGGACACTTGGCGTATGCCATTCAGATATCAGTTGAGTTGGGTTGGGACACTTGTGGTATGCCATTGAGATTCCAATTGTGTTGGGCTGAGACACTTGCGGTATGCCATTGAGAGTCCAGTTGAGTTGGGACACTTGGGCTATGCAGGGAGATTCCAGTTTAGTTGGGTTGGAATACTCTGGGTATGCCACTGAGATTCTGTTTGTGTTGGGACACTTGTGGTATGCCATTGAGATTGCAGTTGAGTTGTCATGGAACACTCAGGGTTTGCCATTGAGAGTCCAGATGAGTTGGGACACTTGGGCTATACCATTGAGATTCCAGTTGTAGTGGGTTGGGACACTAGGGGTATACTGTTAATGACTCCAATCAAGCATTCCCACTAAGTCAGTGCCTTGTCTGGGATTGCTCAAGGGAAGCCCTTATTTATATATTTTTATGACAAGTTATAATCTGGATGATGAACCCTTGTATAACGCCCCTCTCTTAGAATCCCCCTGACCCCACTGAGACAAGCATTCCCTTGTGTACCCCCTTCTTAAGAAACCCTCTTCCGACCGGTCCTGCCCAGCTAACTATCGCCCTATCTCTATCACTCCTTTCCTGGGCAAGCTCCTGGAGAAACTTGCCATCTCCCAGCTTAATCTCCATGCTGAATCTGTTGGTAGCCTTCATGACCATTAGTCTGGCTTCAGAGCTGCCAGAAGCACGGAAACTGCTCTCCTGAACATCCGTGAGGACCTGCTCTCGAACCTTGACTCTAACATTCCATGTGTTCTCATTTTGCTTGATCTCTCTTCTGCCTTTGATACTGCTTTGATACTGCCTTTGATTCTGCCTTTGATTCTGCCATACCATCCTGCTCAACTGTCTCCGTGATAACCTGGGTATCACTGGTCAGGCTCTGGCTTGGCTGACCTCTTTCCTCTCAAATCGACCCTCCCAGGTCCAACTGGGATCTTTCCTGTCTGACATCTTTTTCTCTACCTGTGGTGTCCCCCAGGGTTCTAACGTCTCTCCCTGGCTGTTCAACCAGTATCTGGCACCTCTCGCCCACCGCATCGCTGCTCTCTGACCCAACTTTCAGTGCTATGCGGATGATACCCAGCTCATTTTCAGGCTACCCTCGGCCTCCTCTTCTCCTTCCCTCATCTCTGACTGTCTTTCTGCTATCCAGGAATGGTGTGCCGCCAACGACCTCTGCCTTAATGCCAGTAAGACCGAGATTCTACTCATCGGCACACCCACTCCCTCCTTCCCTGCAGCTCTCTGGCCGGCCTCTCTTGGCCCTCTTCCTGCTCCTACCTGCAAGGCAAAAAACCTCGGGGTCCTCTTCGACTCCACACTCTCCTTCTCTCCTCACATTTCTGATGTTTCTAAGAAGTCACACTACCAGCTGCACCTCCTCAGAGGTATCCTTCCTTTCCTCTCCTTCCCCCAGAAGCTCACTGTCTCCAGAGCCCTGGTTCTCTCGAAGCTGGACTACTGTAACAGCCTCTATCTAAATCTGCCTGCCTCTACTCTCCGCCCTCTGCAACTCATCCAGAACAGGACTGCGAGACTTGTCCTTGGCCTCAAGCCCAGGGACCGTATCTCTCCAGGACTGAAATCGCTACACTGGCTCCCTGTGGCTGCGAGGATTAAGTTCAAAACCCTCTGAATTGTCCACAAGGCCTTCTGGGGCCTGGGGCCAAATTACCTTCAACTCTCCCTTCCTAAATATCTTCCTTCTCGAGCACTTCGCTCTTCCGCCTCCAACTCCCTCAGGGTCAGCAGCTTCTCCAAGCAACGTGTTGGGGGGAGATCTCTCTCCGCAGCAGGGGCCTCCCTCTGGAACAGCCTTCCTGCCTCCCTGAAACTTGAGGAGAACCATCTCTGGTTCCGGAAGCACCTCAAAACCTTCCTCTTTGCTTCTGCTTTCTCTCTCCCTCTCCCCTGCTAAATCACTGAAACTGTACTGAATCAGCAACTGGGCCACTCACCAATCTCGGTCCTTGGCCCAGCCACTCTCCCCTGCACTGCTTTCCTGGCAACCCCTGCACTGCGGGACTGTCTCTGTATCCCTACAGCCCCCCTTCCCAGCACTTGTCTGCACTTATCTTGCACTTGCCACCAGCTGGCCCTTATTATTTATCTTGTTCATTACTAACCCTGTACTTCACTTTCCCCTCTCCCTTTCCCCCGTGCACTTTTCCCATCCCCCCTACCCATGCACTTGCGCGATCTGAATGACACCTGGCCTAGTAGGATCTTTGTCTGTCTCCCCTTGTTCCCCCCTCCCTGCCTCGTCGCGCCTTGAAACACTTGTGTATAGGCGCGTTACAAATGCCATATCATATCATATATCATATCATTGACTTGGGACACTCGCGGTATGCCATTGAGTTTCCAGTTGTGTTAGGTTTGGACACTTGGGTTATGCCATTGATATTCCGACTGCGTTGGATTTGGACACCTGGGTTATGCCATTGAGATACCAGTCCAGTTCAGTTGGGACACTTCGGCTATGCAGTGAGATTCCAGTTTAGTTGGATTGGAATACTCTGGGTATGCCACTGAGATTCTGTTTGTTTTGGGACACTTGTGTTATGCCATTGAGATTGCAGTTGAGTTGTGATGGAACACTCAGGGTTTGCCATTGAGAGTCCAGATGAGTTGGGACACTTGGGCTATACCATTGAGATTCCAGTTGTAGTGGGTTGGGACACTAGGGGTATACCATTGAGATGTCAATTGAGGTGGGTTGGGACACCTCGGATATGCCATTGAGATTCCATTAGCATTGACTTGGGAAACTCGCTGTATGCCATTGAGATTCCAGGTTGAGTTAGGTTTGGACACTTGGGTTATGCCATTGATATTCCGAATGTGTTGGATTGGGACATCTGGCATATGCCATTGAGATTCGAGTTGAGTTGGGTTGGGACACTTGGGGTCTGCCATTCATATTCCAGTACAGTTGGGTATGGACACCTGGGTTATGTCATTGAGATACCAGTTGAGATGGGTTGGGACACTTGTGGTATGCCATTGAGATTCCAGTTGTGCTGGGTTGAGACACTTGGGGTATGCCATTGAGATTCTGGTTGGGTTGGAACACTTGTGGTATGCCATTGAGATTCCAGTTGAGTTGAGATAGGCCACTCAGGATATGCCATTGAAAGAGAATTTGATTTGGGACACTCGGGCTATGCCATTGAGATTCCCGTTGTGTTGGGTTGGGACACTTGGGATATGTAATTGAGATTCCAGTTGAGTTGGGTTGGGAGACTTTGGGTATGCCATTGAGATTACATTTGAGTTGGGTTGGGACACTCAGGATATGCCAAAGAGATTCCTGTTGTGTTGTGTTGGGACACTAGGGGTATGCCATTGGGATTCCAGTTGTGTTGGGTTGGGACACTTCGGCTATGCCATTGGAAGTCCAGTTGGGTTGGGACACTTGGGCTATGCATTTGAGATTCCAGTTGTGTTGGTAAACCTTGGGTATGCCATTGCTATTCCAGATGAATTGGGTTGGGATACTCTGGGTATGCCATTGAGATACCAGTTGTGTTGAGTTTGGACACTTGGGCTATGCCATTCAGATTCCAGTTGTGTTGGGTTGGGACGCTTAGGGTATGTCATTGAGATTCCAGTTGAGTTGGGTTGGGAGACTTTGGGTATGCCATTGAGATTCTGGTTGAGTTGGGTTGTGACACACAGGATATGCCGAAGAGATTCCTGTTGTGTTGCGTTGGGACACTAGGGGTATGCCATTGGGATTCCAGTTGTGTTGGGTTGGGACACTAAGGGTATGGCATTGAGATTCGAATTGTGTTGGTTTGAGGCACTCTGGGTATGCCATTGATATTCCAATAAGGTTGGGTTGGGACACTAGGGGTATGCCATTGAGATTGTAATTGAGTTTGGTTGGGGGACCTGGTGTATGCCATTGAGATTCGAGTTGAGTTGGGTTGGGACACTTGGGGTATGCCATTTTGATTCCAGTAGAGTTGGGTTTACACCATGGTGGATGGCGGATTTACCGCCCCATTCCAAGGTGAGTGGGGCGGTAAATCCCCATTTCCCATTTTACCCTTCCCCATTCCCATTTCTGCCCCATAGGGCATAATGGGAGTGGGGAAGGAGATAATTACGCCACCGTAAATTACGGTGCCGTAATTATCTCCAAGGTCCCTTAGCGCCATGGATTTTAACGCCTGCAAAAAGCAGGCGTTAAACTCACCATGGCGCTAAGGGACCTTGAAATCAGGCGCTAAGGGTCGGCGCCGTTTACGGCGCCGTAAACCCCTTAACGCCTGACTCGTAATGAGGCCCATTGATATTACAATAAGGTTGGGTTGGGTTGGGTTAGGACACTAGGGGTATGCCATTGAGATTCCAATTGAGTTTGGTTGGGAGACCTGGTGTATGCCATTGAGATTCGAGTTGAGTTGGGTTGGGACACTTGGGGTATGCCATTTTGATTCCAGGAGAGTTGGGTTTGGACACTCAGGGTATGATATTGAGATTCCTGTTGAGTTGGGGTGGGAGGGGACACTCAGGGTATGCCATTGAGATGTCAGTTGAGTTGGGTTGGGAAGCTTGTGCCTGCAATATGCCATTAAGATTCCAGTTGAGATGGGTTGATAAACTTGGGATATGCCATTGAGATGCCAGTTGAGGTGGGTTGGGACACCTGGGGTATGCCATTGAGAGTCCAGTTGAATTGGGACACTTGGGCAATGTCATTGAGATTCCAGCTGTATTGGGTTGGGACACTTAGGGTATGCCATTGAGATTCCGGTTGAGTTGGGTTGGGACACCTGGGGTTTGCCATTGAGATTCTAGCTGAGATGGCTTTGGACACTTTGGGTATGCCATTGAGGTGTCAGTTGAGGTAGGTTGGGACACCTGAGGTATGCCATTGAGATTCCAGTTGTGTTTAGTTGGGACACTTGTGGTATGCCATTGTGATTCCAGTTTATTTGGGTTGAAAGACTTTGGGTATGCCAACGAGATTCCAGTTGAGTTGGGCTGGGACACTCACGGTATGCAATTGAGATTTCATTTGTATTGGGTTGGGACACACCGGGTTTGCCATTAACATTCCAGTTGAGTTGGGTTGGGACACTCAAGGTATGCCATTGAGATTGCTGTTGTGTTGGGTTCCAACACTTTGGGTATGCCATTGAGATTCCAATTGATTTAGGTTGGGACACTTGGGCTATGCCATTGAGATTCCAGTTGAGTTTGTTGGGACACCTGCTGTATGCCACTGAGATTCGAGTTGAATTGGGTTGGGACACTTGCGGTATGCCATTGAGATTCCAGTTGAGTTTGTTGGGACACCTGCTGTATGCCATTGAGATTCTAGTTGAATTGGGTTGGGACACTTGCGGTATGCCATTGAGATTCCAGTAGGGTTGCGTTTGGACATTTGGGGTATGCAATTGAGATACCAGTTGAGTTGGGTTGGGACACTCAGGTTATGCCATTAAGATTCCAATTAAGTTGGGTTGGGACACTTGGGGTATGCCATTGAGATTCCAGTTTACTGGGTTGGGACACTTGGGGTATGCCATTCAGATTCCAATTGAGTTGGGTTGTGACACTTGGTATTTGTGTTAGTATATTGTCCTCAGCGTTGTGCTCTGTTATACATCAACAGGATCTCACATGCAAACTTGGGTGGGTGTGGGATCGAAACAAGGAACCATTACAAAGTATGAACAACTATTTATTTCTCTCTTTGAAAAAATGGATGAATGGGGAGATTACTGTGTAAATTGGGAACTGAGGGTTAGAGTCCGGCTATAATTGCATGCACCAGAGGTGAGCATTTCATGGTGTATTGCCGTTTTTCTCTAAACATTTTCTTTTTCTGTTTTATTTTCGGATTCGTTGCAGTTCCTGGGTATACTGTCACTAAGCAATGAAAAAGCAATACAATACATGTTATTATGACCAAATGCATACATCATACTTGGACATACATGGAAAGGACAGTCTTCATAATGGATGAATACTGAAAAAAACGTGCTGTCAGACCTTGTTTGCAAGGTCCAGTCGAAGATGATTGCTTGATTTTGAGAAAAACTGCATTGTCTGAGTTAACCTTGCCATCTTTGGTAACCTTGCCATCTGTTTGCCCATTTTGAATTTTGCCCATTGTCTTATTTATTTATTTGCAATGCCCAACAGATGCTGATAGTTGCACTTTCTGACCTTCCAGGCACCCTGTTGGGGCTATGGCCCATGAGGGTCCCTCAACGAGTGCAGTGGGGCAGTTACTGACAGAGTCGGCTCGCCTCTGAGGTGCATATTGACATTAGCACCTGTGTAGTGCTAATGGGTGCAAATGCTGTGTCTTTTAAACAAAAAAGAAATAAGAAACATATTTTTGCTGCGAGGCCCGGCCCCGCTATTCCTAAATCCATTTTCAATGTTGATGAGTGTGATGTCAACAACATTGAAAACGGACTTGGGAAAGCACTGCATGGCCCTGAGCCCCACAGTGCAATACGTTTCTTTTTTTAAAAAAATACACGGGTTCTAAGAGGTGGGTAAACGGAGGAAGGAGGCTAGCAGCACCCAGGATGCTCTGAACACTTGCTTGTATCTTACAATACAGCCGCATTCTGGGCATTCGCGCCTTGAAACACTTTTGTATAGGCGCGTTATAAATGCCATATCATATCCTAGTTGCCAGCCCCCGCCCCCTTCCAGGGTTGTTGGAATGAGTGTTATGCTATGATTCTGAAGTCCTGTAATAGGCTGGGCCTGGTAGCCCAAGAGAATCCAATGGCTGTGGTTGGCTGGCCCTGGTAGTCTCATAGGGTCTGATGACTAGTGCTGAGCCAGATCTCGGAAAGCTGGGTGCTAAACTGGCACTGGTTTCCCCAGTGTTTCCAATGCCCGATCCTCATCTAGCAGTGGTAGACTCATAGTCTCTAATGGCCTGTGGTAGGTTGGCATGGGTCGCCTCAATGTTTCCGAAGCACGTTGTTTGGCAGACACTCTTGGCCCCTGCATTTATTTGTGTGGTCATGTTGAGCTGGCAGGTGATGTCTCAGAGTTTCCATTGATCAGGGCTTAAATGGCACCTGTAGTTTTAAAGTTTGTTATTATTATTACCATTATTAGGGTATTTATTGAGCACGCACTTAGCTTTAGGAGGCAACAGAGCGCTTTACAAGTCACAGGGGTAAGTCCACAGCAAGGGAATCAGATCTAAGGGAATCACTGTAATGGAGTGGGGAGCTGATAACGGGAGAGCGAGGGCAATTTCTCAGCACAGGGTCTACATGCTACAAGGGGAGGACACAGGGGGCAGCAGATCGCCCAGTCTCAGGTCAGACGGAGAATGGTGGGGGTTCAGCCCTAGGTGTTAAGGAGGAGCCATTCCTTGAAGGGGAGAGTCTTGAGCACTGATACCTACTTTCTGGTACCTTGCTACATCCTTGCTAATGTGAGCAACATATTTTCTGCTGAGCTCTCACCATAAGCTTTTATGCCTTGACTTCGTGTTGGCACTGGTAGCCGAAGAGCTTTTGAAGTAGAAACATTGATGTAGTAGATTTGTCCATGCTCTCGTGCAGATCTGGCAACGGTAGCTTCTGTGTTACCTCTGACAGGTGCTGGACGGACGTTCCACTGCTCCAGTGAATATCTTACACTGGCAGCTTCAGAGTTTCCGATGTCTCAGTGCTTGGCTGGCACTGGTATCAGCAGAGTTTCCGATGCCCCAGAGCTGGGCGGCACCGATGGACTCCAAGTCTCTGAAGCCTGAATCATGACCTTGCGCTGGTCATGAAGCTTCCAATGCCTACTGCTGAACTAGGACTGGTTCAGTGTTTTCAGTGACCAGTGCAGATACTCTGCAACCATTTACTGAGTTGCAACTGGCCACTACAGTTTTTTTTCATATACCCGTTGGTCATTTCCGAGTGTCCATTTGTGCTTCCAGTAGTAACCACAGGGTGTCCAGTGCATGCTATTATACTGGGCTGGTAGTGTCAGTGTTTCTAATTCCATTGTGTTGGGTTAGGATTGGTATCTGCTGAGTTTCCAGTGCCCCAGAGCTGGGTTGTCACTGTTGGCTGCAAGGATTCTGATGACTGCTTGATGATCTGCCAGTGGTAGCCACAGAGTTTCCGTGGACTTTTTTTCAACCACACTATGTTTGCCATTCAGCACTTGCCTGTCTTAATTGTTCTGACAAGTTGGTTTTTCCCCTCTTGTCCCTCCCATGTGCCTTTACTGATCTGAATGTAGAAAGACTTTTGAATGATCAGATTATTGTATCGCAGCTCTTGTTTGGGTGCCCCTACCCTACTCCATCTTGGGGTGCACCTTAGCAACAGTGCAACGTCGATGCAATGCAAATCATAGAATATAATAATAGAAGATAATAAAAGGCCAGATGTATGTTTGTCTGAAGCATTCATACACAGTAGAGACTGCCTGCTTTCCCTTAGGCAATATATTAGGCCAGCATTTTAGCCTGTGTAAACGGGATTTCACACTAGTCAACTATAAATAAATCAATACATTAATAAATACTCCCTACTGAGTGCACTGGTGTTTTATTGGTTTGGTAGGGCACATGCAGGACACAGAATGAATGAACATCACACAAGGAGGGTGTTCCTGGTGGATGCTAAAAACTGGTGAGCACATTATTCCAATCATATTCCAATCATATAATCAATGTAAAGCTATTTAAAATAGTCACATTATACTATCCATTTCATTTAACTTAAGTACGTTTCATAGTTTTTATCACTTTATTTGGCGCATATGCAAATCATCTAAATGAGAGAACACATACACCTATTTTACAAGACAAACAAAATATACATATGTACAAGCCACAACTCGAAGTGAAGTGTATAAGGCATACAGAACACAAAAAAGAGAAGTGACAGAAACAGTCATTTGGTAGAACACGAAAAAGAGAAGTGACAGAAACAGTCATTTGGTAGAACACGAAAAAGAGAAGTGACAGAAACAGTCATTTGGTAAATTACATCAAGCAAAAGGTAAGAGACCAAAATGTAGTGCCTACAATATTATAGAAGGAACAAAGTTAGAAAAGATAATTCAGTTCTTCTGGATATTTGATTTTTCGCGATAACAAAAGGACCTTAATGAGAAAAATACATTAAATCATTAAAAACAATGCAGCCTTACCAGATGGTGCCTTTCTGATCAGTGTCACGTATCCAAAACAAAGATCATATATTTTAGGATTTAGTAAACAAAGTTGACCATGTTTCAATTACAGACAAGATAGGGGACGGTCAGTGGTCTGTGTAGACAAGGTCTCATTTTCATTTTAGACACCGTTCAGGAGGACCACAGGTCTGTACATCCTGGTCGACGTCTAAGATGATTCTGCCCTTGATAGTGGTGTGCCTTCATCAAGACCTAAAGGTGGTTCAAATGGACCTTGTGCATGTAAAACAAATGGTGTTGTAACTAAGTCCAATTAAGGGGCTATCGTAGGCAAGGTACTCAAAACAAATGAGAAGAAAAGGATCTCCAAACAGGAGACCCAAGTGAGGTAGGCTGATGAGTTGCTAAATTGCTGGCAACATTTATGTTCCGAAAGTTGATTTCTGCAATTAGGTGTACGAAGAGTCACCCGAGATAGAAGAAATACGGGAAACCAATAGAGTAGAGTGTGTTGGCCGTAATGCATCATAAACATGGACCAGTGTTAGGAAAATAATCTAGTGGGGTGAAACCAAATACTAGAAAATGAGGTCTGAAGACTTTGGGTTAAATGTTAGAAATAGGTTAACAAGGGATTTGTGGAGCCGGGAAGTAAGGTATGACCTGGTGAGGGGTTAGTCACAGGTCACGGGCTGGGTGTGTCAAGGAGTAAGGGCTTAAAAGCCTCGGTGATGTCATGGCCTAGGATCTCACCCATTGATGTCATCACTTGATGACGTTACTGCATCAAATACCAGAGAATCAGTAAACAAAGTGAAACAGAGCAGGAAAATAATAAAAGGCGGCCCATTTGTTGCTAACACATGGGTCAGTGTTGGAACTAAAGTCATAAATACCATATCGACCAGCGAGTGTAGTCTTCTGAGCTCACTGTGGCCCTGAAGTCCCAAAAATATATATGGTGCACCATACAGTTATAATAGAGACAGAAAGTCTTAATTCAAGCCAGAGATGTAGGGTTTCATATGATGTATCCATCTGGCTTCTTTGAGTAGCAGAAGATGTTGTGGATCAGTACTCCTAATGGCAGTGTCAAGTATCGACCAAAATTATGTCATCCGTGGATTGATGATGTTCAATGAAATGTTGAACCAGTGGTGCATTGGGGGTATTGCATCATGTTCTCGATCGATGTGCCAAGATGCAGACATGGGCAGCTCCCAATGTCTGGCCAAGGCATAATTTTTGCCATGGACACTCAATACAATAAATTATGTTACTGCTTTAATAGTTGGTCATCTCCCGCAGGGACCATGTCTTATCAAAGATGGGAATGTGTTCACTGGCTGCAGTAAAAATGACAGATTAGAGAGCCCCAATTTCACACACTTTTTTTATTAGTAATTTTGGAGTACTGGAAATGATCCAATCTATCCTGTATATTTCTAAGGGCCTCATTACACGGAAGGCGGTAAGGGTTAACGGTCACCGGTAATGGTACAGGTGACCGTTAACCCTTACCGCCTTACTACGAGGTCCCTTTGTGGGTTGGTACTTTAACGCCTGCTTTTTAGCAGGCGTTAAAAACCAACACGCAAAGGGACCATGGTGCTAATTACGGTACCGCAATTTGCGGTACCGTAATTAGCACCATCCACATTCCCATTATGCCCTATGGGGCAAAAATGGGAATGGGGAAGGGCAATGGGGGAAGGGGGAATTACCGCCCCACCAACCTTGGAATAGGGCGGTAATTCCCCTTTCCTCCAAGGCGGTGCCGGTATTTTACCGGCATGGACCAAGGTGCTACGGCATGGACCAAGGTGCTAATAGCACCTTGGTCCACCGCCTACCGTGTAATGAGGCCCTAAATCTTTTTAGAGCAAACATCAAAATGTGTTTGTCAAGGAGTCAAAGCCGTATTGGCGGACAATAATTTGTAATTATCTTTTTAAGGTACAAAGTATTAGGACAGAAGGTAGCGACACACGTCCTGCTCTCATTTCTGTTTTCTTTATTTCTGGGGGAGATCAAGAATTCCCTGGAGTCGAATCTGGCACTTTTAGGAGAGTGGCTAACCAGTTTCTTTGGTCCCCTCTGTATAAGATGAGTGTCAAGAATTTGAGCGTGGTGTTTGAAATCTGTCAGTGATGTGCAATTCCTACATATTCTACGATATTGGGCCTCATTACACGGTAGGCGGTAAGGGTTTACCGGTACCGGTATTTTACCGGTACCGGTAAACCCTTACCGCCTTAGTACGAGGTCCCTTTGCGGGTTGGAGAATTTAACGCCTGCTTTTTGCAGGCATTAAAAACCAACCCGCAAAGGGACCAGGGAGCTATTTAGGGTACCGCAATTTGCGATGCCGTAATTAGCACCTTCCCCATTTCCATTATGCCCTATGGGGCACAAATGGGAATGGGGAAGGGCAATGAGGGAAGGGGGAATTACCGCCCCACCAACCTTGGAATAGGGCAGTAATTCCCCTTTCCACCAAGGCGGTGCCGGTATTTTAGCGGCTTGGACCAAGGTCCTAATAGCACCTTGGTCCACCGCCGTCCGTGTAATGAGGCCCATTGACTGAATGGGAAGTTGTCTTTTATACTATGTGGATGGTAACTCCTGAAATGGCGCAGGGTGTTCCTGCCTGTTTGCTTTTTAAACAGACTACAAGTTTGTTTTCTGTCCATAATTTTAATGGTCAAATTTAAAAAAATGATGTTTTGACTACTGTGTTCTTTTGTCAACTGTATATTGTGATTACACGAGTTCAACCAGTTATGGACTAGTTCCAAGGTATCAATGTCAGAGATTCTGGTGTTGATTTGGTAGAGGTTATTGTTGGCGAAGATACATTTGTCTTCAAATTGGGTCATGTATAGAATAGAAAACTTGATCCCACTTTAGACAGACTATTTTCTTCCCCTCCTGTGTTTGCTTACGGGAAGAACAAATCCTTAAGGAAGTATTTTGTGAGGGCGATGTTGAGCAGAATGAATTAAGTGGATCTGCCTACAAAGGAACACAACCTTGTAGTAACTGCCAGCATTGTGGCAACATCATGAGAGGGAAGACAATAGCTCACCCCTATTTCTTTGAGGCATTCATGTACATGCGAGTGAATGAATGCTGTGTACGGTTTGAAATGTCTGTGCGGACTCTTCTATGAAGGAATTACCACACAAAAGGTTCAAACAGGTTGGACCAAGCTCACATTTAATATGAGGCTCAAATATTTAAAATCTCCTGGTGCATTAAATTTAGTTGAGGCACGGCACAATGTAGCACAAATACACCTGGTTATTTTGGAAAATGTGCTACCACACAGAAGAGGAAAAGACTTGAATAATCGGTTAAGGCAAAGGGAGGTCTTTTGGATTGAGGTTTTAGAGTCCAGGGTCCCAAGGGGCATGAATGCAGAGTGAGACTTATCGAGGTTCCTTTAACAAAGACAGGTTTGGTATACTGGCCTTTCATTCACATATTGGCTTATTATACAATGTATTATACATTGGGGAATGTTAGTTGTATTTGTATTTATTTATTTATATTGCGCATCCTGTCCGTGGGCATCAGGGCACATGTTTGGAAGGGTTACAGTGAAAGTTACAGAAGGCAGTTACATATTACATAATATATATACATAGAGCAAGGATATATACATACATTTACAAGGTAGTCAGTAGTCACAATATAGACAGACGTGATTGCAGGGGCACAGCAAGCAATAGATGTTACCAAAGGGTAGCCAAAGCTTCATCTTGCTCATGGAGCCATTGTTTTACTCTGTTTTTGAAGGATTGAGGAGAGTGGACATTCCTGAGATCATTGGGTAGGGAATTCCAGAGCTTCGCTGCCAGGACTGGGAAGCTTGAACCTCTGGCAGTCTCTAGCTTGAAGCTAGGGATGATGTGTGTGTGTGCTTGTGCAGATTTTAGAGGTCTGGAGGCTGTGTGTTGAGTGAAGATGCTGTCAAGTAGGCAGGTGCTGCATTATTCTGCGCTTTGTGGCATAGAACAAGTGTTTCGAGAGCGATACGCCGTGAAATGGGAAGCCAACGTATGTTGCGTCTAGTGGAGGAGATGTGTGCGCGCCTGGGTATGTTGAGAGCAACCCTGATGGCGTTATTCTGAGTTACCTGAAGTCTGGCAATGTTTCTTTGACTCGTTCCCAAGTAGAGGGCATTACAGTAATCAATTTTGGATAGGATGAGGGTTCTAGCAAGGATTAGGCAATTGTCCATAGTTAAGAAGGGACGGCAAGCAGTGATTAGTTTGCATGTATATGCAGATGCAGAGACTACTGAGTTGGTTTGTCTGGTGAGAGAGAGGGTGGAATCTAGGTAAATTCCGAGGGTTTTGGTGACATTAGTGACCTTGATGATGTTACCATCAATGTTGAAGGAGTCATATTTGCTGTCAAGTTTTGAAAGTTTGGACTGAGACCCTAGGATGAGTAACTCAGTTTTCTCATTGTTTAGGCAGAGACCGTGGTGGGAAATCCATGCCTGGATAATGGTGTAGACTGCATTTAGAGCTTTAACGTCAGTTACATAATCACCAGTGATAGGGATGAGTATCTGGGTGTCATCTGCATAATTTGTTGTGTAGGTGACACCCAGATGGTCAAGAATATCAAAGAGTGGTTTAGTAAAAACGTTACAAAGAGTGGGTGATACACACGAGCCTTGTGGGACACCGCAGGGGACGTGCACTGGGTCAGCAGCGGCAAGAGGTGAGAAGACTCTCATGGATCTATTGGCAAGGAATGAGCTGATCCAGGAGGTAGCTGCCTCGGAGAAGTGGGCAGCTGTTTTGAGATGCTGGCAGAGGATTTGATGGTCCACCAGATCGAAGGCGGCGGATAGGTATAAAAAGAGTAGGAGCTCTTGTTTGCCCTTGTCTTTCAGATCCTCAATTTGCATTTTTAGATCTATTAGGGCTGTCTCTGTGCCGTGTCTCGGCCGGAAACCGGATTGCCTAAGTACTAATAGGTTGTTTTTATCAAGATAATCTTGAATTTGGAGATATGCAGCACGGTCCAGGATTTTTAGGAGGTAAGGTACTGTGGTGATAGGCCTATAGTTGGTGGGGTTG
This sequence comes from Ambystoma mexicanum, assembly GCF_040938575.1. Taxonomy (NCBI): domain Eukaryota; kingdom Metazoa; phylum Chordata; class Amphibia; order Caudata; family Ambystomatidae; genus Ambystoma; species Ambystoma mexicanum. The sequence goes on along the minus strand of NC_090921.1, from coordinate 261,494,636 downwards.
CTAGGGTCTAAGTTAGGTTTTTTGATTAAGGGGATTACCCAGGCATCCTTAAGGTTATTTGGTACTATGCCTGATTTAAAGGAGGAGTTGATGAAGGAAGTGATGAAGGGAGCTAGCTCGGGCGCAGCTTCCTTTACAATTGGTGCTGGGCAGGCGTCACCTTGACAGTTGGATGGTTTTAGCTTCTTGATGATATTTTCCACTTCCCTGATGGTGAGAGAAGAGAAGCTAAAAGGTTTGAACGATTGATTAGGGGATGGGATGTTGTAGGAATGGGTGCTACTTACAGAATCGAGGAGATGATTTTTTTTTGGTGTTGATTTTAGTTTGGAGTCTAGTGATCTTGTTTAGGAGAGCTACTTGAATGTTAGTGCACCATTCAGTGTCAGGGGTGCACGTGTCCAGTGGGGCAGCTGGTGACTCTAATTCCTTAAGAATTTTAAAGAGTTCCTTTGTATTGGATTGAGCTTGTATGATCCTGTTGTTGTAGACTTCTTTTTTGGCAGTTAGCATGGCTTCTTTGAGGAGAGGGTGATGGAAAGGAGGTTGATTTTGTTTGCTGGCGTAGGTGAGTGTCTCCAAAGAGACCCAGCTTTACGTTTATCTTTACGAAGTTCTCGTAAGTTGGGGGAGAACCAGGAATTCAGGTGATTGTGTGTTTTTTCTTTGTGCTGTTTAAGTGGGGCAATGGAATCCAAGGCTTTTAGCGTGGCTCGATTGTAGGTGTCTAACAGGATGGTAGGGTCAGCAAATGTAGTGGAGACCGAGTTTAGTAGTGGAAGGATGAGAGGAAGTAGTATCTCAGTTGTGATATCCTTCTTGTTGCACGTGTGTGTAGGTGGCACAGTACAGGGTTTATCCGCGGGAGGGCAAGAGTTGATGGAGAATGTTATTTTATGATGGTCAGACCATGCACATGGTAAGACTGAGATTAGGTTTAATGCGCAATTCATGTCCGAGACCCAGTCCAGTGTGCGTCCCTTGATATGGGTGGGTACATGGACCTGCTGGGTAAGGCCAAAGTCGGATAGGACACTGGCTAGGTCACAGGTTTTAGTGTCATTCGAGTCCAGATAGCCTAGATTAAGATCATCAAGTAAGATAATTTGGGATTTGGGTGCTGGATGCTAGGATGGAAGAAAATATCTTCTACGAATGTGGAGGTGGGACCAGGTGGCCGATAGATACGGTACACTGAGGCGGTGTGATTTGGTGAGATAGGGAGTTTAATCGAGAGTAGTTCAGCAGAGGGCAGCTGAAGGTTGTTGGCGACTCTTAGGTTAAGAGAACTCTTGAATATGAATGCTAATCCACCCCCCTTAGTTTGATTGGTGTCCCTGTCGCACCTAATGATGGAGTAGCTATTTGGAATGGCGAGGGTCAGGGCAGGGCCTGATGCCGCATGTAACCAGGTTTCTGTGATTGCCAGAAAGTCAAGATTTTCAGTCACAATGAAGTCGGCGATGTCTAACGCGTGAGCGGAGACAGAGCAGGCATTAATGAGCGCCCCTTTGAGTTTGGCTTGGGAGTTATGGATGTTGGCTGGGGATGCCTCTACCGAAAGTGGGGCAACTGGGGTAGAGGGCTTGTTCTTGGTTAAGTTGGCAGAGTTGACCCTACTGTCTGTGTTCGGATGGTAGGACCAGTGGTGACATCTGGTTGCTAATCTTTGGTTCTGGGCTGGATTGGTACAAGTTATACTCTGTTGGCTTGGTAATAGGCAACTAGGTGAGTGCAGCGGTTCATCTTTGGTGAGTTTGGTCATAGCAGAGTCAGGCCATGCTGAGGAATAGCCGTGAGAGGTGATGCAGTTCCGTGGAGTAATATGTGTGCTTGAGGGGTGATGGAAGCGAGAGCAAAGTCTAGCATTCCTGATGCGAATATGGCATGGTTGGTTAAGGATAGGTTTGGTGGTGAAGTGTTGTAGCCACAGGGCTGGCTCATTTAAGTAGGGTTATGCAATATCGAGTTGCGGGATGCAAGTGAGCACGTTGATGTTGTAGTGTATGTGGTAGCTGGTTTAGTGTGAATGGCCATAGTGGGCACAGGTTGTGGTGTGGTTGGGGCCAGAAGGGTGTATATTAGGTAGAGAACAAGGTGAAGCGAGTGTAGATAGAAAGGCTTAAGGATAATGATGTCAGGTAGTGGGCATGGTAGGTATGTAATGTCTGCTGATACCATCCGTAAATTTTGTTTTAAAATGAAGGTTGTGAGTGTAAATGAAAAGGTACACTTTCGGTTACAGTGAGACAGGCCCATACCTGCCTGCGTAATTAACTTTGTTTGCCATAGAAAACTGTCATTTAGTTGATAATCCCGAGTGGATGCTGTACCAGCGTGGCGATGATGAGCAGCAGCGATGATTCCAAATCATCTTCTGACAGTTTACATATGATGGAGTTATGTTTCATGGTCCGTTCATATCTACTGTCTTTTCCACATTGTAGATGGATTCCCTCCATTCCAAGATGTCGGCAGCTTCGTCAATTCGCTACTGACTGCGTTCTTGTAAGTGACAAGAGCGGGGCACCCGACTGGTACACCAGATATGTGCCTCGCTGCTCATCTGTACATTTTCACTTTCAGGTGAGATATGTTATGCCTCGCGATGGGCTTTACTTTCTAAATTTGATATACTGAATGAGTGTCCTCATTTAAGTCTGCCACTTAGTTATTTTGCAGGTGATTTATTTGCTGTTCATGCTGATGGATTTAGGTTGGTGAAACGGCTAAGGAGTTTATAAACAACTTGATGAGGAGGGGTGAGCCACTTTCTTTGACATAGTAACTGTTGGTTATTAGGTGTTGTTCTCCGTTATGGTATTTGATAGCAACTTCTTTTTCTTTACAGACATAATTAAATTAGTGCAGAATATAACCTAATTGAAGGTTAGTGATATACATTACTTGACTGTCCATGATGGCGGTGTTTGTGATAAATGAGCTAAAGTTTATTTTGATTACTTGTTTGTTTTGTTTTATTTATTTGTAAGGCGCACCGAACCCTCAGGTAACTGGGCGCAATGATTACAAGTTTACTTTAAGTTTCATGTTACAGATATTACATAATATATACACAAGGTACAAAATTGGGAGTATAAAGAGTACAAACAGATGATACAATATGGGACAATAAGTTACAAGCATCGACAGGTCAACAGGATAGTCGGGAACTAAGTGAAAGCTATATGATGTAATGCAGAATTTAGTACAAGGAGTGCAGTAGAAGTTACTAGTCGTTAGGTTCTCAGCCAGTTTAGGCTATTACGCCTAAAACTATGGAAGGATTGGTTCACTCTTAAGGAATGTGGGAGTGCGTTCCAAGTCTGTGCTGCCATGACAGGGAAGCTGCTTCCTCCAGATTTATTTAATTTGAATCTGGGTATGACGAGGCAATGGGAGTTGGCTGTTCTAGTAGGGCGAGAGGTGGGTGTCATGACTATTCTCTCTGCCAAGTAAGGTGGTGCAGCATTGTTGAGGCATTTGTATGTGAGGGAGACTGTTTTAAGCAGAATTCGGTCCTTGATGGACAGCCAGTTATTTTGTCTCATGAACTCTGGATATGCTCTCTGTTTGGAATACTTAGTGCCATTCTAAGTACCTTATTCTGTAAGTTCACACCTAAGTAAAAGGCATTACAGTGCTCCAATTCCGAGAGTATGAGGGCATTTGCTAGGGTGATGCAGCTCCCTTTAGATAGTAACGGCCTACAGGCCCTGATTAACTTACAGGTATGCGCTGTTGCCAATGCCATGGAGTTGACTTTTTTATTCAAGGTTAGGGCAACGTCAATGTAAAAGCCTAACGTTTTTACTTCCTTTACAACCTTAATAGAGTTCCCGTCAATGTTAATGGCAACATAGTTAGTGTTAAGTTTTTTCAGATTGGCAACAGTTTCTAGTATCAAGAGCTCGGTTTTGTCGTCATTCAGGCATAGGCCGTGGGCTGCCATCCATGCCTGAATGATTAGGTACATTTTATTCACAAAAGCCGTGTCCTTGATGTAATCACCCGACAGAGGTATGAGGATATGGGTGTCATCTGCATAATTTGTGTAGGTGACACCCAGATTATCCAATTTGTTGAAAAAGGGCTTTGTGAATATATAGTACATAGTTGGCGATACGCAAGAGCCTTGCAATACACCACAAGTTATTGGGATAGGGTCTGCTGCAGTTGTCTGAGAGAAGAATCTCATAGTCCTAATATTTAAGAATGATTGGACCCAGAATATTGCGTCCTTGGAAAAGTAAGACGCTGAGGCAAGGTGTTTACATAGTACTTCATGATTCACCAAGTCAAAGGTGGCTGACAAGTTGAGAAGGACTAGCAAGGCAGTTTTCCCTTTCTCCATGAGCTCGTCGATTTAGGGTTTTAAGTTGATTAGTGCCATGTTGTGGCCTAAAGCCTGACCGGCGGATACCTAAGAGCTGGTTGATTTCTAGATACTTCTGTATCTCAAGGTATGCTACTTTATCAATTATTTTAAGTAGAAAAGGCACTGTTGTGATCGGCCTGTAATTAGTCGGGACCGAAGGGTCCAGAGTTTATTTTTTTTGCAAGGGTAAGAACTAAGATTCTTTTAGATTACTTGGAACAATGCCTGAGGAGAAGGAAGCATTACTTAGTTTAGATATGAATGGCGCCAGGTCTCTGGCAGCATCTTTGATAATCTGGGTGGGACAAATATCTCCCTGGCATCTAGACAGTTTTAGGGATGAGATCATTTTTTTGACTTCAGGAATGGTGACTTTGGAGAATCTAAATTGTTCTGGTATATTAGTGGAGTGAATTGGCATTTTAACTAACATGTGTGTCAGAGTTTGGCAGATTAGCTTTCTTATCAGCAATTCTATTTTGAAGTAAGGCAATTTTGTTTGCAAGGGCATTCTGAATGTTGGAACACCATAGTTTGTCCTTCGTAACATTATCTGTGGGTGGGATTGGAGCTTCTATTTCTCTTAGAATCAAGAATAATTCTTTGGTGCTGGGGCTTGCTTTATTGATTCTCTCGTTGAAAGTGTCTTTTTTTGTGCGGATTATTTCTTTTTTGTAATGGGCGGCGAGAGTCATCAGGTTAGTCTTGTTTTCTTCAGATGGATGGTGACGCCAGGTTACTTCCAGTTTTCTTTTTTCTAATGTAAGGGCTTTTAGTTGTGGGGTGAACCATGAGTTTAGGTGTGCCCTAGGTTTACTTTTGTGCATTTTAAGTGGTGCGATGATGTCTAATGCTTTAGACATGCTACTATTGTAGACATCGACTAAAGTCTCTGGATCAGAACTCAATGGTGAGTTGAGGGAGGGGATAATGGGCCTCATTACGAGATGGGCGCAAAGGGATACCGGGCACCGGTAAGGACACTGGTGCCGGTAATCCCTTTGCAACCTATTCTGAGTTCCCCTAGCGGGTCCCTTCCTTAACGCCTGGTTTTACCAGGCAATAAGGACGGGACCTGTTAAGGGACTTTAGAGCTAATAACGGTACCACAATTTGCGATACCATTATTAGCTCCTTCCCCCTTCCCATTGAGCCCTATGGGGGCTCAAATGGGAATGGGGAATGGCTTTTTCAATGGGGACTTACCGGTCCCGCAAAGGTTGGAATAGACTGGTAAGTCCCCATTGAACGAGGGCGGACTCGGTACCGTTATTGAAGGTAGTCATGGCTCTAACCTCATTATCTAAATGCGCCTTTTGTATGTATGTGCATGCGTACCCTGTTGGCCTACGACTAGCCCATTTGCACCTGAGGTTGTTTGAAGTTAGCATTCTGAATGATTTTTTTGCATTGATTTACAAGATTAATTTTGCAGTGCACACCCACATTGTGTGTAAGACATCTATAGGATAGCTCGACTGGGTGCAAAGTCCCTCCCATGGCAATACTGCATGATTGTAGAAAGAATTTGTTATTAAATCTGAAATAGTTACTTTCTAAGGCAAGCATCATTAATTCAAAAATTAATTCAGTGGGTATTTAAACTCAAGGGGCCTCATTAGGACCCAGGCGGTAAGGGGTTTACGCCGGCGTAAACCATGCCGCCCCTTACCGCCTGAGTACGAGTTCCCTTAGCGCCATGGTGATTTTAACGCCTGCTTTTAGCAGGCGTTAAAATCCATGGCGCTAAGGGACCTTGTTGTTAATTACGCCACCGTAATTTACGGTGGCGTAATTAACGCCTTCCCCACTCCCATTATGCCCTATGGGGCCAAAAATGGGAATGGGGAAGGGTAAATGGGGATTGGGGACTTACCGCCCCGCCAAGGTCGGAATGGGGCGGTAAGTCCGCCAACCACCATGGCGGAGTTGGCAGTTTAGCGCCATTGACCATGGTGCTAATAGCGCCATGGTCCTCCGCCAAGGTCCTAATGAGGGCCAAGGTGTTTTGAGTAAGTATTTGGTGAACACGGTGTATGGCCTATTCTTGGGGAATTAGAGTATATAACTAAGGACTGTATATCCATGGTAACTAGAAGGTCCTTTGATGGATCAAATTCCAGAATGGCACAGAATGCATTATCGCACTAACAGCACCATCTGAAATACAATAAACATAGAACATAAGACAGAAAGCCAGGCAATACCATTAACTTCCAAACACATAATACTATAGACACCGGCTGGGGTAAAACATTTAAATAATGTCTGAAGCAAGATACGTGTCTGAAGACTTTCCATTGTCTAGGAATGCACTGGCTCTGGAAGTCTCAGAGTTTTCATTCCTTGCTACTGAGCTTGCAACAGTATCTGGATTGCCTGATGCCTCAGTGATGAACTGGCACTGTGAGCCATATCGCTTTCAATGTCTTTGAGCCAATCTGGCACTGCTATCCTAAGACTTTCCATCGACCACTGCTGAGATCTCTCTTGCAGTGTCTGAGTTTGCATGCTCTAGCGCTGAGCTGGCAGTGGTGACCCCAACATTTCTGGTGTACATATGTTAACATAGTACAGATAGTTTAAGAGCTTTGATGGCGTCCAGTTGATGCAATACTGGACGCCTGAAATGTTGGAGCCCACAGTGCTGAGCTTTCACTGGCTGCCTCAGAGGTCACCATGCAGGGTGATGGGGGGACTCTGTTACTCTCAGGGGTTCAAATCCCCCTCAGCCTCGTAACTTCCAATTCTCCACTGCCGAACCCGCAACATTAGCTGAAAAAGTTTCAAACTCTTATTGATGAATTGGTATAGGCAGTCTCGGAGGGTCAATGCCTGCGGCTGAACTGATGATATTTTCTTTTGATTTTCAGAAACCCTTGTGTTGAACTGGTACTGGTAACCCCAGATTCTTTGCAGGCTATGTCATTTCAGAAATGTCTTAACCGTGTGAATGAAGGTTTCATCTTAACTGTAGGGGAATGTCTTACCTAGAACATAGCTTGGTATGATGTCATATTTCCTGTCAAGTACGTTTTCACTTGCTGGCTCATCCAACGGAGTCTCACTTTCTCCCTATGGACTGGATTTATTTGAAGCAGCCGCCATCCATTGTCAAAAAGGACTCGTGGGATCCATTTGTCCAGTGCAGTAATGCCAGCATCCTAAAGTGTGATCAGTAGATTCTGCTACACTTTGGATAAGTTTTTGAAGATATCGCAGAGACAGAATAATCAATGAGAATCCAGATTTTGGACTTCATGCTGACCATTGCTGTCTTGTTTATGAGAAGTATTCCTGAACCTATGCCCTCTGTGAGCTACATTGGACAACGAGTGTGATATGATAAATGGTAGGTTATTTATAACGCGCTTAATAACCAGAGGTTTCTAAGCGCAGACCGGGGATCGAACCTGTGGTGCCCCGTGTTGTCTTGCTTCCAAGGCAAGCACGTTGCCCCTGAGCTATCCTCCCGAGTACCATCTACTGGCACCCTCTGAAAGTGCCACTCATTGGGAGATTTGTTGACATTAGCGAGATTTTGAAGCATTCTATGCACACTCTTAAAAGATATACCCTGCTGAGTGTTGGGTTGGGCCCAATACTCCACTTCTCAGCTTACAATGCCATGGTGGTTGGTCTGGCACTAACAACTGCTTGCAGTGCTGAGCTTGTCTGTCTTTGCCAGGCTCAGAGTTTCTGATGCCTCTTTGATCGCTGCATCGTTTCCATTGCTTAGTGCTATGCTGGCTCGTGACACAGTAGTGATGCCCTGGTAGTAAATTGGCAATAGTCGAATACCCCAGGCTAAGCAGGCTCTGGTAGCCAGTACAAGCCCGTTCCATTGCGCGCAGCTGCCACAGGCAGTTTAAGAGCTTGTGGTGATGTAATCCTGTGATGCTACTTTTAAGTGCAGATTCAGACGGTCCACGTCCCGGTGCTGAGTTTACACTGGTAGCACCAGACTGTCTAATGTACAGGTTATGATTCCCCAGTGCTGGACTAGCCATGGCAGCCGGACAGATGCCAATGCAAACACCTGAGCTAGCACTGGTAACATCAGAGTCTCTAATGCCTATTGCTGAGCTGCCAGTCGTTTCCTTGGAATTTATGAGTGGTGCTACTTAGCTGGAATTAGTAGACTTAGAGGTTCTCATGCCCAGTGGTGTTGCACTAGAAATGCCATTGCCTGTTTTATACACTCGCAACCATAGATCCGCCATTGCCCTGTGCTTTGTTGCTTCAAACCTCACACTGTCCGGCACTGAGCTAGCAATGGTAGCCACACATTATTCAATGTCCGATGCTGACCTGTCACTGGTCACTGTAGAACCTCAACTGCCCCTGTTCTAAGGTGGAACTGGACTTTTTGGAATGCCTGCTGCCTGTGAGCCATACCGATAGAAATAGATTCCGATATCATGGTTTTGAAAGTCCATGACTGACCTAACACTGGTAGAGTTCCCCTTATCCAATGATTGACTGGCACCAGGAGCCTCCGAAGTCAGTGGTGAAACTGACCTTCCATATGGGCCATACACTGACAGGCCAGGTGAGCTCCCATGGTGCAGCCGGTCATTTAAGCCAGTCTTTCTAGCATTCTCTACCTCCAGGTAATGCGGCGTCAGCGCTATCCTGACTGAGTTCTGATCTTAAACCCGCACACTTTCACAGACAAGCTCTGTGCATGTTGTTGAATTGAAATTCCCTCTCTTGGAAACATTATTATATTTCTCTTGGCTTTGTGCATCATGTACTTTGCTTTGAATAATGGGAACTTTCAGGTTTTTCTGTGTGTAGTCCCAATGATGTGTGCATGTTCGACTGGTACACTATTTTTATTTTTTGTAGTATTTGTTTTAGGCAAGTGTGGGCAACGTGTAGAACACATTTGCATAAGCACGCTACGTGATGGAGACATATAGCTGGCTATATGACGACATACATTCAATGAATAACTTATCAATAGCCATATAATGTTGGTCAGGACTGTATGGGATAAATGAGATATGTGCTCGCAGAATGATCATAGAGTTGTGGGGTGCACGCGCAACGCCAGGACTGTCCATGGGCACCTGGCAGTTTAAGCAACCACTGACACATGTTGTGCTGTATTTTATCATTGAAAAGAATTCAACCCAGCAGGAAAAACGCACCTCTAATTGTATGGCCAAGTTTTTATTTCATAATGCGTAACACGCTTGGCGAAGTCTTGTCAACATCTGTGTCTCTTTGCGCACGCGCAAGCTGCAATTTCGACGATTGGCTTGCGTAGGTTATGAGAACTTGGGAGTGTGAATGTAGGCAGTTGTGTAGGAGGGGGTTACAAATTTCGGCAGACCCATGCTTAAGGAGCTAGAAATAGTATGGGGGACAATGTTTCCCGAGGGGCCTAAGAGGGGCTATATTTATTCTGGGTACAAGGGGGGAGAAAGGAGCCTGGGATTGTTTTGGGATGTGGGCAGGTCATCAGGGAGGTGGAAGATAGATAACTCCCATTTTTATTAAGTGTGCTGTAGATGCACAGAAGCCGCTTCTGTCTGTGTTGCCCTTTCAGGCCCGCGGGTCGCGCCCAATAACTGAGAGCGGAGGCAATGCGACTGATTCCAGCATTTATTATCTTACAATTGAGGACTTTCCGTCCACGTGCGTTGCTTCCACTTTTGCACCTGTGAGAAACCAAAGATTGTTTCACCTACTAGTCCCTGGGGATCTCTCTCTCAGGTCGGTAGAGCATGGTCATCGCCTTTTCCAGACCCTGGAAAACCATCAAGAGCAGAACGTTTGGGGTGAACGTGAACCTACTGGAGCTGAGCAACGGACGAGAGAAAATGGTAAAGAACCCCAGGAGTTCCCTGCAGAAGGCCACAAAAGATACGCAGAGAAAGGCAAGTCTCAAACAAGAAGGCTGCATTGTGTTTCAAGGATGACAGCGACCCTCCTGGGTGAACAGCAGAGTTGGGGGGACAAGGCCAAGCCTGTGGTACTAACCTTGCCCCGTGAATTGAAAAACTGTAAAGACAAGAAGGAAACGCACACAGCCAGTGAGTTGGCAAGCAACATGAAAGACCGGCGTGTGTTAAGGAAAGATTGAAGTTGGAACATTATATTGCACAATTGAAGGCGGCACATGTGTGGATGAGACGTGAAGAAAAGCAGACCTGTGAATGAACTTTGAAGTAACGGTAGCTGTAAAGCCAGCGATACTGAGTAAGGGAGAGGTTCGGTGAAAGGAAGTAGCCCGCTCGGAAATCTCAGTGAAAGGTGAAATATTTGTAGCGACAAAGTGAATGAACTATAAAAGCAAAGTGTTCTAAATTAACCCGGAGTAAATGGTAGAGTAAAAATCTGAACGTTGACAGTGAACTACCCAGACCAAGTAGCACTGGGTCAAATAACACAAGAGTGTGAACGAAAGGGAATGTCGAAGTGGTCCTGCAGAGGTCTGTAGTAAACGTCACACACATATGAAAGTCTTCAACATCAGTAAACGGTCCAAGCCTGACTGAGGGAGACTGAAAGTGTAATAAGTTAAGGGATGGGAACCCCTAAAGGATGCTAATTAAGCTTGGGGAAGGGAACCCCTGCACGTGTTTTGCTTTGAATGGTCTGAGCCTGACCGAAGGAGGCCAATGTGAACTTTTGCTTTGAAAGGTCCGAGCCCGACTGAGGGAGACTGGCATGAACGTTTTGTTGAACTGTGTTTTTTAAGCTGGAAAGTGAGACTTTAACGTGAAAGGCGAGACAGGCCTCGATCCATGTTTTGAACTGCCTTTGTGTTAAGAACCTGAGCCAGAGTTTGTCATCCTGTTTACGAGGACTGCCTTACTTGGTGCTGTCTAATGTGGGGAGGAGAGCTGACTCACCCACATTATTCTTCATATTTGAACACTGATTTTCCTTTGCTCACATATTCTCTTTCACACATCTTTTGTACAAGAGACATGGCAGCATTCGGTTTTGTTAGTATAGGCCATTTTGATTTGACTGACTCAACTAGGATTGTTTTATTTATAATTTGATGGTAGAGACTACTCCCATCCTGGCTATAAGGAAAAGTATGAGTTTTTCCAAACCCAGAAACTATAGTAAAGGTTTTACAAATCATACCATTTGTGTCAGTGTCATACTTGTGATACCATGCCTCCCTTACACACCCCAGACCCCAACTAGGTCACTCCCACATAATGAGGCCAATAGGCCCTACAACGTGACACCTCCCCCCTTCTTAAACGCTGAGGTGGGTGTAAGTCCATTTCCTAAATCAGTCTTGCTGGTTTTATTTTGACCCTAACTGGAAATCCTGCAGTCTGACACGCAAAACTTTTTCCCGGCAGGCCTGGTCTGGGTCCCGTAACTCTGCCCCATTCTTCCTCCGATACCTTGGTGTCACCCAGATATGACTCATCTAACTTCCAGAGGACATCTTCCTCTTCTTCACATCCTCTGAGTCCTTCTCCACCAAAGGTCTTGAAATGAGACAAGCTTTGTGTGATGGACCACCCTTCAGCATCACTAGCTGTGAACATCGTATCACTAGTCGTGACCAGTGTATCTGTGAGGGTTTTAGGTGTGTATCTGTGAGGGTTTTAGGTGCAAGTGTGGAGTCTTCCTTCCTTTGTTTTGTCTGTCTTACTAAAACTCAATCTCCCACCTCCAGGGATGAATCCTTGCCACCTATTCACGCATCAGCAACGTCTTTTATTGTCTGTTTCGTGACAGAGTCCTGTGACTGGATTTCGTGATCTTTGGGACATGGCACCTACAACCTGGGCTGTGAGGGAGCTGTCTCCTGATTCGGTGCTTAGAAATGAGATCTCTCGAGCGCTCCCCTGTCGAGCAATGCACAGTGTGTCCGTACTCCCTCACAAAGTGATATAGCTCCTGCTCTTCCGGCTTGTCCGTGACATCTGCCACCTGTAGGGTCCTTTTGACACTGGGGAATGTGGTCAAGGGTGAGGACGGTAGCTGTGGCAGCAGTGGAGTATATGATTTGCAGCTCTGGGAATCTTGAATATTCATTGATCACCACTAACATAAAGGAACCGTCTCTTGTGTGCCCAAAAAAGTAAACAGCCAACTCTTCCCAGATACCATCGCGAGGCAGGACATCAGTAGTGGTTGAGGCTTGGGCGCGGGGGCAACCACATTGCAGACAGCACAATTTTGCAAAGTGCCCTCCGCTCTGCAGTCCAACTGTCGAAACCAGATTTTCTGGCGGAGCAGCTGGTGGACGACTTCTTGGTGGACGCAGTATCTCTGTGGCCCTCATGGGTGAGGTCGACGACTCTCTGGCATAACAACCTCGGCAGCACAATCTTGCAGCCCTTCACAATGATGTGTTCCTCTGTGACATGAGTTCATCTTGAACAAGGCACAGGCTTTTTATTTCATCTTGGGCGGTCTGATCCATGCATGTTGTCATGTCTATGGCATCCCGGAACCTCCCTGTCCAGGGGCACAGGGCTATGATGATGAGTGCGGGAACTGCCTCCAATTCCTGTTTGAGTGTCATCCATGCAATTGGGAACAGTTTCATCTGATGGATGACATAATTAATGTACTCCTCTGCTATCGATTGTTCCTGCTGCCCAGTCTCCCTTAGATGGAGTGACAGGTAGTCTGACCCATTTTTGACCTTCCCTGGCTTGTTCTGAATTGTGAATTTATAGTCTTGCAGCCGCAGACCCCATCTCGCAATCTGTGGAGGCATCTTCCCTTTGGGTTGCCGTAGATTGTGAAGAGTGTCTGGTGTGCTGTAATGACGGTAAGAGATTTGCCCTAAAGGAAGAGATGAAAATATTCACAAGCCCAGACAACTGCCAGACTCTCCTTCACGGCCTGTGAATATCTTTGCTCCTTATCGGTGAGACTGTGGCTTGCATAGGCTACCACCTGTTTGGTGTGGGCTGTCTGTGGATCAAACTGTGATAGAATGATGCCAAGCCCTAAGGGGCTGGCGTCTACCATCACATCCGTGTCCTTTGAGGAGCTGAAGTAGCCCATTTCAGCTGCTGATGCAATCTTGGATCGTATGGATTCGAAACTGGCCTGGTATTCCCGCGACCATATGAATTCTTGACCCTCTTCGGTGAGTTCTTGTAATGGTGCACTGATGGTGGCATACTTTTTCATGTATCTGGCACAATAGCTCGCTAAACCTATGAATTACCTTAGATCAGAAACTGTGGTGGGTTTGTGGCGCCATTTAAGAGGTGTATCATGTCGGTGATCCTGGTGTCTTTCTCTTTGGATGGCTTAATTCAGTCTGCGCATGTCCACACACAGGCGGATGAACCCTTCCACCGATTTATTTGGTACTGGCACAATGGAGGACACACATGGTGTGGGCCACTCACCCATTCAATGTTGTTGAGGTTGAATAAATGATGGATCTCCTCTTCCACTTGCTTCTGGATGTTAATTGGAATTCCTCTATAGTGTTGAGCAACTGGTTTGACTGTCACGTCGATATGTAGGCTTACTTTGCAGTTTTTCAGTTTTCCCAGCCCCTTGATATGATATGATATGATAAATCATATATAATGCGCCTGTACACAAGTGTTTCTAGGCACGACAAGACAAGGAAGGGGAAACAGATGGTGGACAAACAACGATCTTACTGGGCCATTTGTCATTCAGATAATGCAAGTGCGGGGAAAGAGGGAAGGGGAGAAGTGCCAAGTGGGGTGGGGGTGAGGAGAAGTGCAGGTGTCTCAATGAGTGCTGCCAGAAGGTGACTCTTAAGTGCAAAGAGAAGGGACTGTAGGGTTACAGATACAGACCTGTAAGTGCTGAGGGAGACCTTGAAAAGGTTTGGGAACATCTTAACCACATCTCCGTCCAGGGGCCATGAACTTGTGGCCATGATTGTCAGAATCCGCCTAGATGTTGCCCACGAAGTGTAGATGACGAATTCTATCCAACAATATAACCGTGTGAATGGACTAAATAACCAATACCCAGGGATCTATTATTCAGAAGAATGGACCCAACACGACTAGCAGATCACCTAAGAAAACCGGAAAGGAAAGGGCAGGTTAGATAAATCCTTTCACAGATTGCAAGAAAACAAGAACGGTGCACTCTTAACACCAACCTGAGTATAGACAAATGCAGTGGTTTTGATGGTAATTAACCAAAAGACCGGACTGTATTCAGGATGGATCTGGAATTTCTAAAGGTAAGGATACAGTAAATCTGGTTACCAGTCAAATGGTCGAAAACATTTGGTCAACAGACAATTTGGTCGACACCATTTGGTCGAATGCCAAATGGTCGAATTTTTTTTTTTTTTTTTTTTTACCCATTTTTTGGTTTTTTTTTATTGTCTGTTTCGTGAACCCCAACCCCCTTTTTATTCTTTTTTATTTTTTTTCCCCACACGAAAACCCACAAAACACATATATATATATAAAAAAAAAAATTCGACCATTTGGCATTCGACCAAATGGTGTCAACCAAATTGCAGTCGACCAGTTTGTTGTCGACCAGTTGACTGGACACCAGTAAATCTTAGTGCTCAAAGCCATAGAGAACAGGCTTAGGCTTTTACTCCTTCCATTGATGCTATGGCTCATTTTCACGTATTGGTATGGCAGAGAGGAGGGGCGGAACACAACTTGCGTTTCCACATACATCCATCAACTCTGCCATACAAATGCTCCAGCATTTGTGCCGGAATTACAATTAAACCCTGCCCGACATGCAAGCACGCCAGGTAGCATTATTGCAGGGCAAGAGGCAGCGTACACACATGCACCTCACCTCTTGATCTGCACTTTTAGAATCTGCCATGCAAATGATGTAAATTTGGCAGCGGGCGCTGTTTACGTTGCAGTGCAAACAGAACGGCTCCCTGTCGTCAAATTATGTTTTGGTTGCTTTGCAGTTTGGATCCCGGCTTTTTATAGGCTCCTGCATACTAATAGGATCCGACCATGAGAGCTTAGGATGTGTGAGCCTAAGGATGGCAAAGATGGCAATTCCTTAAACGGCGCAAGGGATGGTAGGGGAGATCATTGCAGGGTCGGACTGGGGCATGACATTGGCTTGGGCACCAGTGAAAAGGTGTTCCACATTTGCAAATGGCAATTCGCTCCTTTTGTGACAGACTGTTTGAATAGTACCGCAGGGGGCTGGAGGGGGTCTTTTGATAAAATGAGATGCAAATTGTGCAATTTAAAGGATATTTACTCAGCAACAATGGTCACAAATACTAGCCGCATAGTAAAGTAACTCAGCAAACTGAACCACACTGGCCAAAAAAGTGGCCCACTTTGACCCAAAAAACTGTTCACGAATGTTTTCGTTTGGGCATTGCACTGTTTCCCTATAGGCCAGTCTGTGCCTGGATCAGGCAAGGGGAGAGCTGTGAGGGTGTTTTACAGGTTTAGTATTTTACAACCTAAGTTAACTTTCTCATGCCCAAAATGCACTTTTCTCCAGTACAGTTAAATGGGAGAACCAAACCTTCCTCTACCGGGCACAAATTCTCCTGAATGGTTCTCAAATGTTGGATGGCATAGTAGGAATGAGAACGATTTGAAATGTGCACACATAATGCTATTCTATGTCAAGAATGGAGGCAAGCATTATGCTTCAACTTCATTTATTCTACTCTTCAGCAGTTCCAATAAACAACATAAGAAAACTGAAAAAGCTCCCCCTTGTCCTTTTTCCTTTTCGTATAAACTACAAATCCCACTGTCTCTGTAGTTCTATCAAGTTCAGTGCAGCCTATGGTGCCCTTCCTGTTCCTGGACTCGTTCTCTTCTTTTACTGCTCTTCAGCAGATAAGTACCACTTTTTCTCTTCTCCGTGTGATTCACATAATACAATGATTTTACATATACATAATTGAATTATTGATGAGAGTATGCTACAGTAGGTTTGAAAGCGTATATAATGTTGGAGAGTTGGGAGGTCACCGAAAACAGCAACAGAGCAGCAGGGCATGCAGACCGCTGTGTGCGCATCTAGCTACCCAGCCGAGTATTGCATCAGAATTGGAAGGTAGGCTGTAGCACCGAGGCAAGAGAGCCCCGTGCCATATTCTCGGTATGCCAGCCGTCAGGAGATCACGGCCCCCACCTTTGTGGGGGCGGAGTCGGCAGAGTACTAGGTGCTCTGGCCCCCTCCACCGGAGAGGCAGAGCCGAAGGACCTCGCTGCATCACAGCGTCACTTCCAAATGCAACGGAAGGTGCAGTTTGAGATAATCTGGGCCCAGTGGTGATTAAGAATTACTTCGCGGGAGCCAAAGAATGCTGTATTTGTAGCCTGCAGCTTCTACGCTCCGTGATCATATAAATGCACAGTGCTCACGTTACAGATCGGAAGATCTGAGAGCTCAGAAGAGCCCAAGAAGCGGCACATTGCTTACGTGAAATCAGAGAGTTGACTACTCTCAGGACATTCTGGCCAGACAGCCCGATAGAGGGGCATCCGGACACTTAAGAAGGTTATATACAGAGTATGCTGCTAGCCACATAAAAGAAAGTAAAAACTAAAAAAATATGAAGGACATAAATCATATGAGTGAAAGAGACTGGACTGGGCATTATTGCACAAAGAGGTAAGAACCAGAGAACAATTTCTGACATATTGAGACATCAGAATCAACGCAGCAGTGGCCGTGCGCAAGACACCCACTACAGGTACCAGTCACACAGTGAGTGAGGAGGACCAAGACCCATAGATAGACCTCACCTCCAGCTTTAAAGAAGTACTGGGAAGCTTGGTGATAGATGCAGTGGCACAGGGGGTGAAACCCCTACAAGATAAGCTGGAGACCACAGAGTCCATGCTGAGCCAGCCCCGAGAGAGCACCAGAGATACAGACAGCACGCCCACAGGACCCTCGAAAACAGGGAAGGGGAGTAATCAGACCGCAAGAGAAAATCCTCTACTGACTCCCCGGGTCGACCTTACGGGGTAGAAGAGAAGACCCCAGAGGCAACCAACGCCTTTGCCAAGCTGAGAGATGCCTTTATGCAAAGGGTGGCAGTGCCAAGCCACACAAACCCCTGCCCAGAGGAAGAAAATGTGGGCAAAGATGACCCAGGTTCGGAAGAGGAGCCGGCAGAAGGAGATCTGGCCTCTCACGGGGAAGAGGAGAAAGCAGAGGAAGAATGGGGTAAGCCCAGCGGGGTAAGCAAAGCTGGGAAAGAAAGCCTGCAAAGAGAAGCATCTGGACAACGATCCAGAGGAGGTCATGGACATGTTTGACCCTGACAGTATCCAGAACCCCAGCTCTCGGATTGGCAGCCCTCCCCCAGAGTATCACAATACATGGCCCTGAGACTCAGGAAAGCCCTAGACAAGGAGGCGAGGCAACGCTTGTACGCAGAATGCCCGCGTCGGTACCTCCCAGGCAAAGTAGCTGAGATGCCAGAATTGGACCCGAAGATGCTGACATTTGTTTAGAAAACTAGTAAAGACAACCGGAAGGGGATAGACAGGTCCTGGAAGAGCTGCCAGGAAAAAGTGCTAGATATGGCAGGGCCACTAGCGAAAATAATGGATCTGGCGGAGAGAGCCACACACAGGAGAGGAAGTTGATGCAGAAGCCCTTGCAAACTGGGCCCAGAGATGCAGTCTGCCTATCAGTAAATGCAAACTGGGCATCTCCTCAGAGAGAAGGAGAGGCCTACTACTTAAGATAGACCCAAAGCTGTGTGATCTAGCATTTTATGAAGCCGGCGATGCAGCGCAGGGTTTCTTCTTCGGACAGACCTTTGGTAAGGAAATGGGCAGTTTCGTCAGCACGTATACGTCCCTGGAGAAGGTTCAAGCGTCAATACACAAGATTTTCCCAGGCAGAGTTTTTGCCGGGAACGCCCGCTATCGGGGTCGCGTGGGCGGTTGCTTCTGGGGAGGCAGAAGACCCCTGAATTCCAGAGCCCAGTACTGGGAGAATAAGCAACAGGCCTCCTTCTTTCTGGCAAGAGGGCGATTTCTGAGAGCTCACAGAGGAATAGGAGCAAGCTGAGGCCAAAGCTTTACCTCAGGTGAGAGCTGCAAAATACCCTCCAGTGGGCGGGAGAACAGAGATTTTCTGGAACAATTGGTGCATGCTTTCCAGCCAATAGATGGGTTCTGCAGACCGTCCGAGGTCTACATCTAGAATTTATACAGGAGCCTGTGCAAGCATACTGGCCGCAACAGACACGCCTAGCGCAAGAAGAGCAAGAGCGTCTAGACATCGAGCTGCGCCAGTTAGATTTGAAAGGGGCCATAGAGAGGTGCAGGGCAGCCCCAAGATTTGTAAGCAATATGTTTTGGTCCACTGAAAGGAGAAGGTGCGACCTGTCATAACCCTGAAGGAACTGAGTTGCTGTATTGTATACCGCCACTTCAAGATGGAGGGAATACACCAGCTGAGAGACTCCCTGAGAGAGGGGGACTGGTTGACTGGCTGCCAGTGCAGGAGAAATTCAGGACCTTTCTGGTTTTTCGCTGGAACTGTCAACTATGGTAATTCAAAACAATGCCCTTCGGGATAGCCTCAGTGCTTTGGGACTTTACCAAGTTGATGAGACCAGTAGCAGCAGCGATTCAGGAGAAAGGTATTCGAATGATTATATACCTAGATGATCTACTTCTGCTAGCAGAGGATCGAGAAGCGCAAGTTTATAAGACCACGTGGTTCCACAACATCCTTACGTCACTAGGATTTCGACTGAATGTGGAGAAGTTGGACACCACGCAAGCGCAGAGACTAGACTTCCTGGGGTTCGTCCTAGACACCAGGAGAGAGACACTAGAATTGCCAGAACAGAATATCAGGGACATCAAGAAGGAGATCAGGGACTGCTTATGCAGACGGAAAATATCGATCAGTGTGCTAGCGAGGATAGTGGGGATGCTGGCAGCATCGGTTCAAGCGATCTTTCCATGTCCCTTCCACTATTGAGCGCTTCAGAGACTGAAGATCAAGCACTTGCAGCAAGGTCTAAAGTACAACTATGTAATTCTCCCAGACGAGGAATCCATCATAGAACTGGAAGGGTGGTTGAAGATTATGAACGCCTGGAATAACGTGCCATTTTCAGAGATTGTCCAGATCTGGCCATAAAATCAGACGCCAGCCGTGTAGGCTGGGGAGCAAGGTGCGGTTCGCTGGAGACCGGACGGAGGGAAGTATCGCCTACACATACACTGTTTAGCACTGCTAGTAAGCTCCTTTGCCATCAAGGTGTTCACGAGAGGGAGTTCATGTCTCCTGCTCAAGATGGACAATATATCAGCGGTCAGGTACATAAACCACCTAGGGGGTACGAGAACCAAATTACTAGCAGAACTAGCGAAAGGTTTTTGGCACTTTTGCCTTCAGTCAGGGGCTTTGGTAACAGCAGAGTATCTCCCATGAGATGTAGATGTAGTAGCCGACTGGAACTCTCGGTATCTGACAGACTCCAGTGACCGGAGACTGAATCCGGAAGTCTTTCAGCGACTGAATCAGCTGTGGGGCCCAGTTCACAAACAATTTGTTTGCGTCTCGCTTCAATGCGCAGAAGAGCAGCTACTTCAGCTGGAGGTTAGATCCGGACGCCTAAGGGACAGATGCATTCCTCCAAGAGTGGGCAGGAGAGCTACATTACGCGTTTCCTCCCTTCGTGATGTTGAGCAGAGTCCTAGCGAAGTGTCGGAGAGAGAAAGCGGAGCTGATTCTGTTGGCGCCATTGGGGAAGTCGCAAGTCTGGTTTCCGACGCTTATGGAGCTGGCAGCAGATAGGCCGCGAGCCTTCCGAGATGGAGAGCAGCTCCTAATGGACCCAGCTGGGTCGTTTCATCCTCTGAGAGTGAGAGGGACCCTTCCGCTAATAGCGTGCAGAATATCTGGAGACGCTGGGCACTGCCAGGCATTTCGACGCAAGCTGCAGAGCTCATCTCGGCATCTTGGACTCCATCCACTAGGAGGAGCTACAACGCAGCTTGGGCCAAGTGGTCAAGCTGGTGTAGAGGGAGAAATGTGCATCCCGTTTCAGACCCTGTAGTGGCAATCTTGAATTTTCTGGCACATCTTTTGCAAGATGAGAAAGCTTTTCGCACTATCGAGGTGTACAGGTGAGCTATTTTAGCAGGACCGTTTTTGATTGAAGGGGTGCCAGCGGGGGGACACCCAGCAGTAGTGAGGCTCATAAAAGGAGCCTGATATAAAGCACCACCAGAACCGAAATACAATCAATTGTGGGACGTTACAGTAGTGCTCTGGTTACTAGCAGGCTGGCCGGCGGACAGGTATCTGTCGCTAAAACAGCTATCCGGTAAGTTAGCAATGCTTTTATGTTTAGTGTCTTGCAAGCGAGTAGCAGACGTCAAGGCACTTGAGATTAACAGGAAATCTTTCGGTCCAGAAGGAGTGACCTTTTCGATAGTTAGAAGGACAAAGACAGGATCCACTACAGTGCATTATCCTTATTTCCCGAACAACACTAAAAGGTGCGTGGCGAGGTATATTAAGGAATATGAGAGTAGGACAATGGACTGCAGGGCAGCCGGTACTACGCGACTGTTGATAGCGTATAGAAAGCCCTTTCAGGTACGAGCGATAGCCACTATAGCAAGGTGGGTGAGAGAAGTGAGGGGGCTAGCAGGCATAGACATGAGAGAGTATGGGGCGCATTCAGTGAGAGGTGCGATGGCGTCCAGGGCATTCACAGCAGGGGTATCATTCTGTGATATTATGTAAGCGGCTGATTGGGCTAGTGATAATACTTTTAAAGAGTTTTATTTGAAGCTGATTGAAAGCTTGGTACCACTGTATTGGGGAAGCTTTGAACAAGCATAATGCTCGCCTCCAGTCTTGACATAGAATGAAGATTACCCATGCTAATTGTGCAGGGAGCCTTGATTCTATTAAAGACTAGGAGGCAAGCATTAGATTCCCACCCTTTTATGTGCTGTTTTACATTGTATGCAATTAATGATGGTTGAGTTACAGTACAAGGACTTCACCCTGATGTTGTTTGTATGATCCTTTAGGGGAAGATCAGGAGAAGAATTGAGGAAAGAAGACTGGTATGCAGCGAGGCCTAGGAGAAGAAGAACAGCGCAGATGTGGAGCAGCGTCACTGAGTTGAGAAAGTTGGATTGTTCGGCCAGTTGGTTGGACATTCTTTGAGAGTTTGAGTGATGCAGTTCAGAGCATGTAAAGAAGAGGAGGAGTCCAGGAACAGCAAGGGCATCATAGGCTGGACTGAACTTGATAGACCTACAGAGACAGTGGGATTTGTAGTTTATAAGAAAAGGAAAAAGGACAAGGAGGAGCTTTTTCAGTTTTCTTATGTTGTTTGTTGAAACTGCTGAGGAGTAGAATGAATGAAGTTGAAGCCTCCAAGTCTTTAATAGAATCAAGACTCCCTGTGCAATTAGCATGGGTAATCTTAATTGCCAATCATGACAAGAAGGCCTTCGAATATAGCCTTCACAGACGCTGACAATGAATGGAATAGCAGCCAGGAGTGTGTGCATTGCAGGGAGTGGTCATTTCCTAGACAGAGCAAAACAAGTGAAAGTGAAGAAATGGAACCAAAATACTAACCACATTCCAATGAAGACGTACCTTTCATTTTATTCTGCCTTCACAGTTTTGAATTCTGCACCGTAATTTTGAAGTGAACTGGAGGTTGCTAGCTTCAGCTTCCTGCAATGAATGTGCTACTGGGAGATAAACATTGCAACACTATCGCCTTTCTATCTTATAGCTGCGGGAGGTGACTCAAGGTCTCCCAGAGCCAGGCTGCATTTGACTCTGGATTGCAACAGTGCACAGTTCTCTTCAGTGTTTTGTTTCTCCGTAGACACACACATTTAAAAACTATTTTTTTTTAAATGATGCACTGAGCAACTATTTATGAAAGTGCCATTGTTTCAAGATATAGGTAGCCCCGAATCTGCTGACTGGGTAAGAAACAGGGTCAGACTGGGACATCAAACTGTCTGGGGCACCAATGAAAAAGTGTCCCACAGTTGCAAATGGCAATTAATTCCTTGTGTGACAGACATTTTGAGTAGTACCCAAGGGAGAGGTTTTTAATAAAATGCGATGCAAATTATGCATTTTAAAGAGTGTTTATTGAGTAACACTGGTCAAAATTACTAGCCGCATGGTGAAGTAACTTATCACACTGGTCCAAAAAAGTGTTTTGTGTTCAGGCATTGTCCTGTTGCCCCATGGGCCCGTCCGAGCCTGGTAAGAAGCTAGTGAAAAAGGGAACGTTGGGGGAAAAGTCCTCTGTCGGTTCTCAGGTTCGGTCCGAGTTCAGGGAAGTCGATTCACCAAAATGTCAGGAGTAGCGGAAGTGACATCACATGACCCTTCACCTCTGATGACATCACAGGAAGTGATTTCATGTGGCCCCACCCCGAATTGACATCACGGAAAGTGATGGAACACAACCTTTTAGCCCTTGACAAAATAGGAAGTGGCATCAAATAGCATTGTTCCTAAGTACACTACGAAAAATATGGTTACAATATCACTATAATGTGACATACATTTCATACAAGAATGGATCACCACCATATGAATCATTAATATCAGTGTGAATAGGCCCATATTACCAAATTACTGTGACAGCATGTGATTTCCAAGGCCAAATCTTGATGATGTGTTACTATATAGCACTTACGCATAAGCGTTTTATATAGAACAAATATACATACAATATCACCCAACCTGTGTTGGTACTCATTTATCTACCTCAGAAGGATGAAAGGCTGAGTTGTGGTCTTTACTGAGTCTAGCAATTATCGTATAGAATTCCAGAAAGACAAATGATTTGTTAGTCCTATTCTTTCTTATCTAGGGTCACTGCTCAAAGTGTTACACTTGTGGAACCCCCTGCTCTTTTAAGAGGCCTAAACAAGGAAGCCAGCCCCTCCATTATTTAAATAGCCACATGGCGCTGCACACAGCCCTGGAGTTTACATCTAAAAAAAATAGTTTAAAATAAATATTTGTTTGGGGTAGCAAGGGAGACCACAGGGGTACCAAGGGAGACCTTAGGCGTCGCAGCTGTGACCCCCAAATGACATCCCTGTCCGAGTTTCTGTGTGTATAATGGAGCTGCAGGGCTGCCGCTGTTGTGTGCAGCTAGATGTGCTGTTAAATGAAATATGCATTTGGTTATGGTTATGGCTGTCATCCTCTTAGCATAGTGGTCACTGTAACTCTTAACAAAATGGCATAAACCTTTATATATACTACTCTGAGGATGTCTGTGCATTGGCAACTCAGCATATTCACAGCGCTCCTTACTCTGCGACACGGCTAAACTTGTGTGCAGTGAAACATCTCCAGACTGCACATGGACCCACAATGGAGTGAATAATGTCACAACCATTTTATCTTCACATCTGAATACCAAGCCTGTCCGAAGCAATGTATATTCTTCATTGTTACAAACATTTTATTGTTAAGGTGAGTGTTGTGTAAAAATAAATGAGTACCAAACCCAGTCTGCATTATGTACTTTGTGATTCATTCACCCCACTCCCCTTTTATCACAGGTATATCTGTCTTCTGTGTCCATTGTTATGTTCCCAAAATGCTATTTGCTTTTATGCAAAGCAAGCTGGACCCCTCACTGGTGCTATTTGTCCCCTTCAAAAGAGTACAATAGGATTGTACCATTCTATCCATCTTGGAAGGATGACCTTCTTTCAGGACATAATATGTATAGTTAGTGTAAGTTTTGGTAATGTGCTTTGCTCAGTAAAACAAGCGTAACTTTCTTATTCCGACTACAATACATATCGTGATTGATCATTACGAATAAACATGTACAATTTTAAAAATAGTAGTTTTGCAATCTTAGTACAATTAAATAATTTATTTTTGTAATACCTGCTTTTGCAAATATAGATAGACTCCTTGTTAGGCGGAAACCTGTGCAGTTCCCTCTGGGACCACTGCAAAAGATTTAGGACTACAGGTGTTTGGCAGTAAACCCACTTGGTAGCAGTCTGTACCACACAGATTCACTTGGTAGCTGTGGCTGAGCAGTCAGACTTCCCTCAAGAAGAGTTAGGCAGTATGTGGAGTATACAATATAGGGCAATCTACACAGTAGAACAAGCAAACACAGAACAAGGCTTCGGTGTAAAGATATAAAGGTATTTATTTATAACGACACATCTATAGAAACACTCTGGCACTAATACAGCAAACAATTTCAATCACAATTACTATACGAAGAAAAAGATCAATCCCCCTAACAATAGTTCGACAAGTCTAGGTTCACCGGCATCACTTATTTGCAGACAGAGGTGTATGCTTTAACCTAGATGGCACTCTAGTATTCGTTAGGTCGGGAGAGAAAAATAATAAGGCAGGTTATGAAATCAACTCGGTACCAATACTTTACGGACAAATGCAAGGCAAGTAAGGCAGGGTCTACTGCAGATCACAAAGTTCAGAGGCCAGGCCCACTCAGAGAGAGGCAAGGCGATATGTCCAAAAAAGTGTCTCAGTGGAAATGCTTTTCGAGTCTTTATCGCAAATTGATGTGGAAAGTTGGACCAGTTCAGAACAGAAAGTTAAAGAAAGCTTGGAGGTGACCCAATGGAAAGGCGAGGATTAAGACACCTCACTCTATCCGGCAGAAAGGGAACACGGTACCTTGTTTGTGGAGAGACAGCCCCGGCGGGGGCAGTTGTTCCTGGTGGTGGATGCACGTCGGATCTTTGCCAAGAGAAGAGATGATCTCGTCGTCGAAGGAAAGTTGAAGATCGTTGCACCACCAGGGAAGAGACCAGCCGCGGAGTGCTCCGTCACAAGGCACCACCTTTTGGTTGCGGTACAGGGGTAGTGGCTATCCGGTTGCCGAGGTGCTCTGCACAGGCAACTCGACTACTGCGTCCTGGACCGTAGAAAAAGCAAAGGTGACTGGTTGTTCACGCCAGTCAGGGGAAGAGACTCTCCGGCAGGGAGACCTCCTCTGTCGTCAGGAAGTGGTGAGTCGGTTCAGCAGGGCTCCACCGGAGGTGTCGTCGTTGCAGGTGGGCTCAGCTTTACCCTCGTCGGATTCTTAGGTCCTGTGGAGACTTCTGAAGATCCAGTCCCAAAAGCCCTGCTTTTATGCAGAAAACCCCCATTCATTCAGCCCAGCTGTCAATCAAAACATGCTAAGTGGTGAGCGGGGAGGCTCACCACTTGGGCCAATCACACCAGCGTGCGACCGGAGTTGGCAAGGCAACTCAGTCCAGGGTGCCTAAACCCCCTCCCACACCCCTGTGGTAACCCAGACAGAATGGCACCACTTTGGAGGGTCTCTGTACAGAAGCCCGCCAAAAGTGGAACAAAGGGCTCAACCTTTGGTTTAGGAGTCACAGAGACGAACACAGGCGGCATTTTAAAAACCGAGTTCTGGCAGAAAATACCATCCGATAAACTTATTTAAGATAAGTAAACCGGTGGCATGTTAGAGATTAACGGGAAAAAGGTATTAATCTCCAACAATGGGAAGAATCCCATAGGGTTATATATCGGGGTCGAATATAACAAGTAGTTTCCACTGCCACCAGCCAAAACTCGACGAGGGGGGACGGGACAGTGCCCCCTCGAATAACAGACCCAGGAGTAATCGAATTACCCCTACTAGCACGTCCACAATAGGGTGGTTTGTACTAGTTCTGTTAGTAAATTTAGGTCTAGTAAAGCCAATGGTGACTTTACATGCCCGGGGAGACAGTAGTCAGTCCCCGGGTATGGAGTCTATGATGGAGGTCCGCTAGAACGCCCCAGTGTTACGGCACGTAGGGTGCGGTGTAACACACATAGAAAAACATATGAGACCCTATGGAGTAAAAGACCCCATAGCCCATAGAACACATTGACATTCGACGGAATTACACACATTCATGTCCAAGAGTGGGAGAAAAAGCGTCTCACTCTTGGCAGGATGGAAAAAACAAACTCCAGAAATCCAGCAAAGTTTCTGGGGGACTCACTTGCTTAGGAAATTCAGCCTAAACAGAGAATTCTCCCTAACACCCCTTGATATCAGTATCAATGTCTTTCTGTGGTTACA
Organism: Ambystoma mexicanum; assembly: GCF_040938575.1. Lineage (NCBI taxonomy): Eukaryota > Metazoa > Chordata > Amphibia > Caudata > Ambystomatidae > Ambystoma > Ambystoma mexicanum. Next base: position 261,468,219 of record NC_090921.1, on the reverse strand, counting down.
GAGCTGTCAACAATAGTAGGCGTGACGCCCCAAACACCCACCAGACAATGACATCCTCACTCGTACAGAAAGAGATAGAGTGGCAGAGTGAGAAACAGAGAGAAACAGAATGCAGAGCTAGATTGAGGGACAAATACGGGGGAGAAAGAGAGTGAAATGGGGCACAGTCAGAGAGTGGTAGAAAGATAGTTTTGAAAGAGAGAGAGAAAAAGAGAGAGAGAGAGAGAGAGAGAGAGAGAGAGAGAGAGAGAGAGGGGGGAGTGTGTGAAAGAGAGTTTTCAGAGTTTGAGTGAGAGAGAGAGCGCGCTAAATTGCCATATGTGCAGGGGCGTAGGAGACCCATAAAATCTGGAGGGGACAAGGGGCACCTTGGGACTTTTCTTTTTTTATTTATTTATTGTGTTCTATTCAAAGAACACGACTTTTTACAGCATTTAAAATAGCAGTACGTATTAAATCACTTATATAATTGCTGTATAAAACAAGAGAAAAGAAGAAAAGAAAACAAAAGAAAATAAAGAAAAGCAGTTCAGAGTATAAAATCCTTCAATTTGGTGTCTCACTTCAGAAGGCTCAGTTCACGTAAAAATGTTACCACTTCACTTCCCAACCTATAACCTCTATTCCCCCACCCACGTGCCTTGCCTCCTCTCTTATCCTCCTCTCACACTCTTGCGTTATTTCTTACCCTCTCACTTGCACCCTTTCTCACTCATATTTCCTCTTGATCATCATCAGTGCAACCTCTATCAATGGTTTCTTCCCTTGCTCTATTCTCCTTCTCATCCAGCACCCCTTATCGCATCCTCCCTTCAAACTTTGCGTTCTTCTCCTTGCACCCTGGTGCCTATAAATGCAACATGCAAAGAAAATATGAACGCCAAAAGGATTGGCATTGCCAATGCTTTTTAAGGAATGCTGCTCAAGTACCAGCACTTTCCAGCAGGACAGATGTACATAATCGTAGGAACACTACCTGCACTTCTTAGAAGAGCTCCTATGCTTATAATGGCGCAGAAGAAACATTTGCTGCCAAGAAGAGAACAAAAACACTAAACAGGAACATTGCTTGAATATATTTGTCCCCCTGTGTGGGCATGTATGTTGTACAATGGTGGGCAGTGTGTGTAGCCTGCATTACTGTGTCAGACCTTAGGCCTCTCAGTCCTTTGGTTTATTGGTCTCCTGATTCCTGTGTGGGATATTCTTTTAAGTCACCAGTAAAGCTGATGCACAGCCATTCAAAAGTCAGGGAAATCTTGCTTACTACTGGCATTGCTTCAACCTTAGGAGCCTTCCAGCCGCACAAGCTGGTTCGTACATACAGCTCAGGTGGGTAACTAGACCTGCTGCAGAGATCTACATTTAACCTGCAAGTCCTAGGTTCCAAGGCTGGGGGATACACCTTTTGTGTGTCTGTGCAGAGATATATTTTTAATATGCAGGCTACAAGTTGAAACCCAGCCGAGACGACGTGACTTCCGGTTATTCAGCAGTCCTTTAATGGAATTCAATAGCACATTAATGCTGATGCTGCTATCGCTTTAAAAGGATTATATGTTAGTAATCATCAGAGCCAAAATACATGTACTGGGACAAAAGCAACACGTCACAGCAATGTTACCACATTTAAGGAGAGTAAGTGTATGTGGCACCTTCTACTGGTAGAGGAGGTGAACCCGCAACACAACCTGCTCCACCTACCAACATGGAATGCATCCCGTTATGCGCCACCTACCAACATGGAATGCATCACATTCTGCTACACCTACCAACATGGAATGCATCAGATTCTGCACCACCCACTAACATGGAATGCAACACATTCTGCTCCACCTACCAACATGGAATGCATCACATTCTGCACCACCCACCAACATGAAATGCAACACTTTCTGCTCCACCTACCAACATGGAATGCATCACATTATGCTCCACCTACCAACATGGAAAGCAACACATTCTGCTCCACCCAAGCACATGGAATGCCTCACATTCTGCTCCACCTACCAACATGGAATGCATCACATCCTAATCCACCTACCAACATGGACTGCAACACTTTCTGCTCCAACTACCAACATGGAATGCATCACATTCTGCTCCACCTACCAACATGGAATGCATCACATTCTGCTCCTTTTGATGTCCCCCAGCCGTAGGTGCTCTGGCCAATGAGATTTACAACCACTGTGTTTATCTTATAGCACATGTTGGCCATTTAGATTGGAGGAAACACCTGGGTTGTTTTGTGCATTCTGTGCAGTTTTGGTGGGTGGGCTGCGCAAAGAGTCAAGATTGACACAAATGCAGTGGTACGCCCAGCATGCACCTCTTCCAACCCTTGAGCTGAATGGGATGTCCAGGGCAGGGATAAACTTTAAAAGGCACAGTAGCAGCACTTGTGAGCAGAATCCCTCTAGTCTTTGTGAGACAGTTCTGCATGTTTCAACTGGGCTTTTAGTCTTTTAATGGGGCAACAGTCTGACGTCTCAGCAGAACTGCTGCAACCATAATTGTAACGGGGCAGTACTAGCCATTGTGAGCTGGGCTGCTGCTGTACTTAAATGGGCCATGCCATATTTTCTTAAGAGAGATGTGTAACCTTTAATAGTGTATTGTTGCTTTCAGTATCAGCATAGAGCCCCCATACACCGAATGGCTATGGAATAAGAAATTCACTGCAAGGCCGTTAAGGCAAGAATGAGACACACTCTGCACCATGACCTGTGCGAATACCACTAAGCCAGGCAAGTCTGCTCTACCAATTCCCCCCTAATGCAGAACCTCTAGAGCCCGGCCCTCCCACCTCTCACAACCCACTCATTTCAGACATCTCTAACTCCTACTGCTCGCAGCATTCAGCGATCAATGGTGGTGGGCCACGTCTTACCAATGCCTAAGGTCCCCCGGGCCCTGCGCCCCTGCCCACCGCCTTAAACCAGGCAGCATTGCTAGACCTTTATTGCTATGTGTATTTTTGCACGACGAGGTGCAGGAATGAGGCAGGGGGTGCTGATAAACAGAGGCCCAGAAGGATGGGGACTACGTGTACGCAGCGCATTAACCCCCTGCATTGTAATCAACCTGCAACGTTTTTATACTTAAGAGTGTCTAAATGGAGCAGAGGCTGAGCCCCTCTCATCCACCCTCTGCACTCACGTCCTTGCGGTGCTGCACCTGGACAGAGAGGGCTTAGGGGCCATTTTGACTTACCTTAAAAGTACGGTAGTAGCTAAACTGAGCCTGCTGAGGTCTCTCAGGAGGTCGAGTCGCAGCAGTCGGAGAGTCTCACTATGTCTCTCTCCCGCCTCGATACCCACGCTGTCAGTCTCTCAGGAGCATGCGTCGCTGCCTGGCTTGCTTCTCCAAACTCCTTCATTCTGGAAGCTGCCTGAGGCTGTGCAGAAGTGCACTGTGCCAGAGGTGTAGCCAGGATTGTCTAGCAAATGGGGCCTGATGCTAATGTAGTTGGGCCCACTGCACTGACAAAAATATCTGTAAATACCCACACAGTGCTGCTGAGTGGGCATTTACAGATTTTGGGTGGGCCTTGCCCCTCAGGCACTACCCTGCCTACGCCTCTGCACTGCGCACTCCGGGCACGTGCAGTATGTTGTTCCCTGACCTGGGCACGCTCCAAATGCGCAGGCGCAGGGGGAGGGGGCACGCATGAGCGAGCAGAGTTCTTGTTTTACCCGCTGCTGCAGCCCGCAGACAGTCTGCAGTTTGCACGCATCACTGCACAGACAGGCTGCGGCTGCAGACTGTATTTTACATGCTGCAGAGATAGACACAAACTGGGTGGGGATAAATGCCATTGTATCCGCCCACTTAAAATTGTGGGGGGATTTGTCCCCCCTATCCCCCATGTCCTACGCCCATGCATATGTGCTGCGTACAGCTAGTGCAAGTTTCATTTACTGTGATATTATGTTCACGGTATGACGTTAAATCGCCGTTTTATTTTCAACTAATTTTTTTCGAAGTTTTATTTTGGAAAAACACATCGAAAAATATGGGGTTGTGAGTAAGATGATACAAGGGGTAGGTGGGAGATGAATAAGGAGTATATAATCGCGGATTGAAGGCCAATTGTTTTGATTTATTTTTTTACCGGTAAAACCCTGTCAGGGAAAAAACTAAACGAAAACTAAACTGGCGACGTTGGGACATAGAACCCAGTGCACTTATAATACGCTGACTCACCACCGTGGTAGTCTCAAAGTGCTTGCCCTGCTCCATAAGTGGTGTATTGTGCCCCCACCCTGGGAAACAGGCAGGCTACCGTCTGCTGGATGACGGAGCATGAAAAGGTTAAAGGTAAGAGATGGGGTAATGATGGTCCTCTATAGGCGTGTGTTCGACAAAAAAGAGGGTGCAGAGCAGGGTGGGTGATGGACTAGAGAAACTGCTTGGGCACTGGTAATAGATGTGTAGGCTTCATTACCTGTGTTCTATTAATGTAAACAACACAGCTGAATTCCAGAATGGTAATGATGGTCTTCTAAACCAGAACCGGAGATGGTAGAGACTAGAGTTGAACATGGCAAAGGTGAATGTTACTGGCAACAGAAGAGAGAGAGAGGACTGATTGGAAGTAAATACTGAGCGACTGGCCACCTAGATTGTGCATGAATGAGCCTTTTGTGTGCAGGAAGGCGAGGTTTGAGCTCAGTATGCTGTTATAGATTAGATAATAAATAACATGTTCCTGATGAAGCAGCGCAGAAAGACCAGGCTTTGGGTAAACCTCTATGTAGCCTAAACATAGAGACATTACTTATGTGGCCTACAATTACCAGCATGCTTGAGAAACTTTATCTCTGCTCAAACTTTCACGGCTCATTGAATCCTGACAAACAAGTAAAAGCTGTATTCTTTCTGCATTCTAAAAGACTGAACTATAGAAGGTCGAGTCTCAGACCCAGGTGACCCACCAATCTGGCAAATCAGCATATCCCCACAGGGAGTGGGAAATGAGGGGGCAGGGGTAGGAGGCGAACATAGTAGAGAGCAAATGGACTGACCATGGGACTGTGTGAGCAGTGGAAGCCATCTTAAGAAAGCAAACCAGCAGGAAAGGGTCACTGCCCCTACTCCGACAAAGGAGACCAAATAAGGTGGTAGGAGGGGTAATCGACAGCTGAGAGGACCACCTGGTGCAAATGAATCACAGGTGAAGATCTGTTCACCTGAGTAGGTTTGATAACTGGGGTTGGATTAGCTAAGAATTGTGCACTTGTGAGGTGTGGAGGGGGTAATTGGGTGAAAGGGTCGAGGTACTGGTTGAAGAAGTGTTTTTTGGGGGAGTGGGAGGAAAAATAAGGAAGATGTGGACAGAGGCACATTTTGGCATAAGAACGAAAGAAGGGCGCGTGGTGCTGCCGGAAGAGAAGATACTATAGTCTTATAAAACGAGCGGATGAACAGGGAAGTCAGGAGTAATAGCAGCCACATTCAAGTTGGTTAACTAAGGTCTCGCAAATTCCAGGAAGGAAATGTTAACCGCTGCATGAACTTTGGGCAGACTTGCTTGTGAAAAGAGTTTCCCGAAACTAAGAACAGAGTAAACAGGAGAAATGAAAGCTAAGGGAGATTGGTGTGAGTAGCTGGGAGCAAGGGTGCCTACTATGAGTTTACTGGGTGGGACATATGTGAAGAAGTCAGTCCAGGCATGGAGAAGAGCAGGCGAACGGCCTTCGCTACTCTAAAGCTTGTGAGTAAAAGCGGTCAGTGATAGCAACAGTGTGAGTTGGGGGATGGAGTGGGTTGGCTTTGGTTAAATGAAGCAGATTGGCGACGTCTAATGAAGGGAGGAGGTCTATTGATATTGATATTTTATTTCTATCGCGCTCGTACACAAGTGTTTCAGAGCGCGGCAAGGAAGGGGAACAGGGAAGGACAAAACAGCGATCTTACTAGGCCCAGTGCAAGTGCATGGGAGAGAGGGAGGGGAAAAGTGCATGGAAGGGGGAGAAGTGGAAAGTGCGAAGCAGAGAAACAGATAATAAATAAACAAATAAATAAATAAATAAATAATAAAGGCAACAAACAGTGGTAGTGCAGCCAGCAATTTGCAAGTGCTAGGTTTAAGGCAGCAGACAGGGTAGGTCTGATAAGTGCAGGAAGAAAAGTGGTGGGCGGTATGGGTACAGATACAGACCCCAGTGCAAGGGGTGGCCCGGAGGCAGTGCAGCAGGGTGAGCAGGTATCTGGGCCCGTAGGACAGTGGGGGGTCAAGGGGAGGGAAGGCAGAAGAAAAGAGGAAGGTCTTGAGGTGCTTCCGGAACCGGAAATGGTTCTCCTCAATTTTAGAGTGGCAGGAAGGCTGTTCCAGAGGGAGTCCCCAGCCGTAGTCAGAGATCTACCCCCAGCTCGTTTCTTTGAAAAAATGATGGAGGGAGTTAGAGGTAGAGGAGCAAAGAGGTATTTGCGGAGGGATAGCGGAAGGTATTTTGGACCCAGGCCCCAGAAAGCCTTGTGGACAATGCAGAGGGTTTTGAATTCAATCCTTGCATCCAATGGGAACCAATGGGGAGATTTCAGAGACTGGGAAAGGGGAAAGGACGCGGGCTCTAATAAGGCAGAGAGTGGGACAAGGATGGGGTTGACTATTAAAATCATATCCCAAGAGGAGCTTTTTGAAACCATATAGAATCAAGGGGTGGGTTAGAAGTCACTTGGGTATGGTCGTGTGAGTGGGGTGAACACAGCTGCTAGGGCACCGCGAAAATGGGTGCGAACAAAAGGTGATCAGTATTGGGGGTACGGGTTGAGCAGGGTGCTAGGGAAATAGCTACAGGTAAATTGATATAGGATATAGGTACATTGAATTTGAAGAGATAATTCCCATCAAATGGTAAATAGCTATTGCCAGTCGGCAGTTCTGCTTTTAATGTTGCTTCAATCATAACTGAACTTTTCTTGCGTTTCCTGGGATAGTTTTGGCTTGGCGGATCATTGGAGGAGAAACTGAAGACGTTTCCCCATATGCGCTGCACTTTGCACAGAGCCCTCCCTGCTTGCACCCATAGCGCACTGCATGTAAACAGCCCTTATTGCACCCGCAGCGCTAGACATAGAACATCTCAGTGCAGTAGCATGCCTTTAAGCTGTAGTGCACATAACCTGGATCTCGATGTACATCTGCATTCCTGCAATATAACTTGAACGCGACTTTAAACGCAATCCCTATATGGTGTATTATGCTTTCCCTGGTGGCCCGTAATGGGTGATACTTTAAGAGGATGTCTACTCTGTAGTAATTGAATGTCTTGGCATTGCAAGCGCCATTAGTAATGTGGAAGTTGGCAGCACGCTGAGTGTGCGGTTTGCAGTTACATTAGACATCCTCAAATGGAATACTGTGGCATGTTAAAAGAACAAGGAAACTTACTGTGCCATCTTTTTCTAGAGCCCCCCATCTGGAGCACACAGGTAGCAAGTGAAGAAGTGCAGTAGAGCCCCCCAGTAGGACTATTTTGTGGGGAGAAAACACCTTCCAATTCTCATCAACCATGCTTGAAAACAATTATAACTTTAACATTCAAATGTGTCTGATGTTCAGATGGCTTTTCATACCTATTAAAGCAATAGAACCCGAGGAGGAGGCATTACCGGTCGAGTAATGCCCCTGGGACAAAAACGTGGCCCCTTTTCCCTTTCCACGGGGACCATAATATAGATTGAACAAAAAAAACAAAGAGAATGGCTGCCATGGAACGGGGTGAAAGGGACTACACATAGCCCCTCTCTCTTTCCATGATGGCCGGTGAAGAAAGGAAAAAAACTCTGCAGGTCTTGGGGCTCTGATCGGAACACAGCGGTTGAGTCTTTGTTGGCTGGGTAAGGACCTGGCGAGAGCCAATCACATTGTTTGTAATAATCTGATTGTCCCTAGCTGAGTACTAATGTGGCGTTAAGCCCCCGTTCCAAGGGCTGGAATGGGCTAACGGCCCGGCAGCCCAAGTAAACGCGAAGAGCGAAGCAAGGGCCATCAATGAGGGCTCTGGGGCGTTAACCACCGTTTCAGGACTTGCAACAAAGGCTTAAGGCCGTTATCACCCTGGACTACCAAAGCGGTAACCCGGGGTGCTAAAAACATAATTTTCTTTCTTTCAATGTGATGCGTGCAGCGTCCGGATGTACGAAGGAAAATCCTTTACAAAGAGGGCTGCCATGGAAAGCTCTGCACGTCCCTCTTCCCTTTCAATGGGGGTCTGCGGGAGGCATGGGGAAGGAGTGGATGCGGCAGTGTCACCCACCGCTGCCGAAATAAGGTAAGTAGTGGGGTGGGAGAGATGAAAAAATTAATTAATTAAATACATTTTAAAAAGGGACAGAGGATGGGGGGAAGATGGTGGTGGGGGGGAGCCGGCCGTCAGGCGGCATGAAACTGGGGATTTCACCAGTGGTTCAAGCCCCCATTCCTTGCCAGCTGAATGGCAGGCACCACCGCAACCCTGGCCAAGGTTCTAATGTGCCATAATCTACTGGAAAGTGCTTCAAATGGTCTATCTATTGAAAGGAAACAATTCTATTCTCTTGACCCACCCTTGCATCATCAATATGATGTTTGGCTACACTGAAAGGGGAGGGGTTCGAAAAAAGGTGCCTGTGCGCTAGTTATCCACCTACAATTGTTGGTTAGAACCCAGGCCTGCGCGTAAACACTCCCACAGAGCCAACCCTTCCAATGCTCAAAGTCAGTTAGAAGTCACAATTGGTATGGGAATGTAGTCAAACGTGCAAAGCCAAGCATGTATGGAATTGGTTTAAAGAGAATTGTGAAAATATATTTGCGAACTACAAATGTAGCATAAACATAAATATTGTTTAATTAGTTTCTGTACAGCCGACACATGTTTCGACCCAAATGGTCGTTTTCAAGGCCCAAAATCCAGAGTGGATTGTACCAGGGGCAATAATTAACTTTGGTTATGGCCGAAAGAATAGCACATCAGGAGTGAAGTATAATCACAGACGTATGTTTAGCACATCACGGTAATCTGAAAGCGATGTTCTAGATTCAAAGTAGTTTATATGGGAGATAGATTCAATCCAATAGCGGCGATGTAGCAGAAATCAGAGAACAGGGTTAAATCCCTTGTAAGAGAAATAGAACATTCCCATGTATTGATGCAACGTTCTACATGGGGTGTTCTATTTCTCTTACAAGGGGTTTACCCCTGTTCTCTGATTTCTGCTACATCACCACTATTGGATTGAATCTATCTCCTATATAAACTACTTTGATGTTTGGTTAGGTTCTTTGGGCTTACTGTGACATCAATGAAACTCTTTACGTTCTATCAATGGGAAGTGACTGTCTGAGAAGCACAGTTACTGTAGAGCTAAGATTGTTCCATGTACAGTCACTGAGGAATCATGATAACACAACACCGCCAAAGGTGACCATGTGTAGTGGGCAAATAAAGACAGGCACTTGACAGCCACAATAGGAAATCCGGCCATTTTCGACATCGATGTCACCCAGGACCCTCCACGTAGCGCTTCTAAACTGCTCACTGCCTGCAAAGGCCAGATTCAATTGCAGGTCAATTTAACTGTGGCAAATTGCATTAAGAACAGATATTCTGAAGCTATTTGTTCACTGATGATGACATAACTGGTGACTACGATATTACCTAGGCGCTCACAGTGTCAGTGTATCAGTCCTTGGGAAATCAGGGCACCTGACATCTAACAAGAGACAAATAGTAGAACATTGTACTCTCTGCGGGCAAGAAAATGGACTAAGGCTCGGCCTGACCCTTAAAACTGGCTCTCTGATTACGGTTCATCATTCGCTAGTCAGCTGAATTGTCCTTCAACGCCCATGTGGTGGCCTCTGAGTTTTGCTCGACTGGCACTTGCATCTGCATCGTTTCTATAAAACACAAGGCTGGGCTGGCATGGCTGGGCATTGCTTTCAGCTGTAGATCTTCAAATGCTCAATGCTGAGCTGGGTCTGGTAGCCTCATAGTTCCCAGTGCCTGCTGCTTTACTGACGTTTGCAGCTTGAGCATTTCTGGTTCTATGGCCCTGAAATGACTACGGTAGGATAAATGTTTATAATATCCTGTCCTGAGCAGGCACTGGGAGCCTAATAGGTTCCGATGTTGCCTTTTTCCTGGTATGTTAAATAAACAGAGTTGTCCATCTATAAACCGCTCTATGTCATTCCGTCGCCTGTTTTGTTGCGCTGATTTTTTGCGGCAAAACAAATTGAATTTTGTTTTCGTGGGGGGATACCCCCCTAGATCTCCTTCCCTCCTATTTACAATCTAGTTCCCATACCACCCCCCCCACATCTTATATCCCTTTAACCACCCCCCATATTTTTCTATGGGTTTTTGCTGTACAAAATTGGCACAAAAAAAATGCCATGAAAAAAAAAGAAACGGGTGATGAATGGACTTCGTACTATGTAATCATGGTCATCTCTGGTTTGGATCTGAATTTTGTCCATCCATGATATGTATGTTCATAGATTGCTCAGGAATGAGTGTCATTACATCCAGAGCCACTGACCATTTAAAAGGGCTATACAAAGACATGCAACGACAGCGGTCTATTGTCATATATGGTCAGCGTTGATTGTGTTCAATATAATGTGACAATACATTCTCAATTATCCACGGACATGGATCTTTAAGGTTGCTCGCCCCTTTGTTAGGCATAATTATCAAGTAAGGAGGCTTTACTTCTAGCAATGTTTTTCAGTACCCGCTCAAAGAAATCCCAACCTTCTGCAGTTTATACTCATTTCAGTCCAACCCCCAATGATAACACTTCCCTCCACCTCCTAATAGCTAGTTAATCTAAATAACATTGTTGGGTGTTGGAGGGAGGTGGGCAAAATGGGGTTTTCTCCTTCATGCACATGACTACATCCGGTCTCCAAAAACAACTAACCACATTCACGACTAGATGCGGGGGAAAAGATCTCAAATTTAATATTTTGAAATCTAAAGCAATGACTCTTACCTGAATAAAGATCGTAAAGGTAATTCCAGTTCATTTTTATAGGAGGTCTTAAACTGGATCAGGTGGAGGGTTATAATTACCTTGGTTTACAGGTGCAACAAACTTTGAGTTGGGCCAATCAGAGAGCAAAAAGCACGACCACGTGGGCCAGGCGAGGTATGGGGCATAGTATAGCCCTCGAGATGGAAATGTATAGAATGCAGGCAGTATCGGTGGCAATATTTGGTGCTGAGTTATGGGGGCTATTTGGATACGCGTAGTTTTGTGAGGAAAACAAAATATTTAAGCAACTTCCAAACCCTCCTATTAGCACTCCTAATCTCCCAATTCAAATGGATTTGGGATGGTTTGGCATTGAGTAAATAATAAAATTGTGACCTTTGCTTTACTGGTTAAAAATATGGAATACCTATGAACTTGCAGTTTTTCGAGAGGAAATGTGTGATTTTGAAACACAGAAAGGGGAATTGCATCGTCCATGGTTCCTATATGTTACACATATGGCAGCTAAACCGATTGTACCTCTCCTGTGGAGTAATCCTACCCAATTGTGGGGTGATTATAAATCTGTTGTGAGGAAGGCATATAATACGTGGTACTTTGATAAATTATGCATGCAAGTTGCAGGGAAAAAATAGTTTTTTCCTTGGAGTTGTATTTGGATATTCCATGTGAAAAGAGCGAGACGACTCTAATGATAAGGTTTGGACTAGGTATTGTCCCTGTTTTTTCAATTTACCTCTCGATGGAACAATGACTTTCTGGATAAGTGTAAATATTGTCTCACAAGGGTGGAAGATGTGAGCAGTTAATAATTTGTAAGAAAATAAATGCAAGGGCTCATATATTTTCTTGCATGGAGGAGGGTAAGCTCCCGTCTATTGTTGACGGCACCAACTGTTGCTCCATACAGTGGCATGCAGCTGCTCCATATGGTGTCAACATATTTGGGATTAAAGGTCCAATGCCCACTGGTTCATTGAGGGTGAAACCGACATATCATATAAGTTGTGTCTTAAAATAAAATAAAAGTTTAAGTGTTTCTTTAAAACACATTGTTAAGATTTTGGTCTAATCCTATTGGTGACAAGTGGAGCATGTTAACCATCTAACCACAAGAAAAAAATAGCAAAAACGCTTTCCTCCTATGGTAAATTGATGGACGAATGTAGGTAAAATCATTACTGAACTGATTAGTTGCCTGTTAAACCCTGCAGCAAGATCGTCTTACATCGGTTGGCAGTAATGTTTGATATGGGTCTTTTCACAGACTTTGCCCCTATGTTGGGGCTGTTGACTGGTGACTGTACTGTTGTTATCAACCCACCATGCTGGTTATTACACTAAAGAATTTAGGCTGCGTGGAGCGGTGTGTGGACATGGCCAGCATCAGTGTACAGGAGTGTCGCCTTACATCTCATAGTTTTTCATGAAAATTGATAAGTGGTCCTGCCCTGCCAACCTGGGTCATCAGGTTTGAGAACAGCAATGAGCCAGCCCATGATGCAGAGACCCTGGCCAGTTCACACTGGTGTTGATAGTTATGTTATGACGGACTGACAAATCACCACGACATAATCAAGCTGGGATTTAAAAAAAGGGCTGGGGCTCAGAAATAGTAGCTGAGGCTGAGCCCTGGCAAGTCCCCCTACAAATTAAGCACTGGATATGAGTCATTTTATGTGTATACGCCCCCTACATAACAACCAAATAAGACACTGGCCCTCATTACGACCCTGGCGGAGATCGTGGTGCAATATGCACCATGGAGCACGGCGGAAAGCTGCCGATACCGCCATGGGGGTTGGCGGATTTACCGCCCCATTCCGACCTTGGCGGGGCGGTAAATCCCCATTCCCCATTTTACCCTTCCCCATTCCCATTTTTGCCCCATAGGGTATAATGGGAGTGGGGAAGGCGTTAATTACGCCACCGTAAAATACGGTGGCGTAATTAACAACAAGGTCCCGTAGCGCCATGGATTTCTCCGCCCGGAAAAACCAGGCGGAAACTGCTCCATGGCGCTACGGGAACTCGTAGTAGGGCGGACGGGTCCGCCGCGAATACCGCTGGCGTAAACCCACTCCGCCAGGGTCGTAATGAGGGCCACTGTTTAAGACCGTTATTCATTGAGTGGAAAATGTAATCTATTAATGAAGATTACAGGTGGATGACAACAACCGTGGAGGAAAAATGTCTAGTTGATAATATGAAGTATTTAGAGGTTGCTTGGACATTACCATTTTAAAATCTGTCATTATAATTTTAATATAGTTTTCATTTTTGTATTTCTTTCAGATTATATATGGAATGTGATATATTTTATGAGTGTAACATTTCATGGCATGTGTCGAAATAAAATGAATTGTACTAAATAAAAATAAAATATTGTTAGCACAATACATGTGAGTTGTGAGCAGTTTGCATGCATTTTATTTTTGGCAGGGAAGAGTGGGTACCTCTGGAAATTCACATTGTGCTCCATGACATTGGGCCTATTTGCATAAATCCACAATCCTTTGGTCAATTACATTGAGTTATATATTCACTCCTATGTGAATTGATGAGGGAGACCTAAACGTGGCCTCGTTGCAAGAAACCCGCTCTCATCTCGGCGACAGAGAAAAGTGAGGTGTACATTGTTCCTGAGCTCTTCTTCCCCATCAATGATGTATCGCAGATGAGAGAAATGCTACTCACTCAGAAAACCATTCAGACCCTATCCTGGTGACGGTGTCAAAGAGACACAGCTGCAATCAAAGGAACAAGTCGACTGACTGTAACCTAGAAGAAAGTTAATGACGTCACAACTGACACCATGACAAAGATGAGTTAGACATGAAGGACGTAGGCATCCCTGCATGAAGTCACGCAGGCAGTTAGATTTATTGCTGGAAGACACAAAGAACATGGTTATGGCTCACATAGATAGAGGACTGACACACGTACACCTTTACCCTGCGGAAACCACAAGTTGCACAAGAATACAGATGAACTGCTTGCTGACACTAAATCGCAACTAACATGGGCGGCCATGTAAATCAAGATGGAAGCCACAAGTACATTTCGGGTGAATGGAAGAAGCAGAAAGGGCTTGAGGATACAGATAAAGGCCAACAAGCTGAAGGCCAGGCTTCCAGCGCAGCCACCATGCACAGCCTTGCCAAGGACACAGAGAGAAGGAACGTTTCAAGTTAGCAGAAGAGACGGGACACCTGCAGGGAATACAAGCTGAACATCTTCATAATTGCGAGCGGGAGAAATCTATTTTGTGAAATCCATTTTGTGGTCCCAACACACATGAACTGAACCTGCAAGACAAAGCATATTCATTTGAGCCAGACTAAGGTGGCTGTTCCCATCGAACTGAAGGCAGTATGATACAAGGCAATATCAGGTTCAAAGGCAAATGTTCTGTTCAAGGCCTAGGAGATCGGAGATGGCAATTTGTTGAGAGCATGCAGCACCTTCAGGGCCGTTCTCACCCCCTTGAACAGTTGCACTTGGCTGAAAAGACACTTATGCCCAATGCCCTTTCACCTTCCACATTAAGTTTACATTTTGTTGCACTATCCAATCACCTCACACTAACCTGTAGTGTTTTTATTTGTAACATTTAGAGGTAGTCACAGGAGGGGCCAGTAGATATGTTTTATCCAAATATCACATTTTTGTGATGTCATGTATTATCAAAACTAGACGATGAGCGAGTGTGGTGAATGTTGCATTGTACATATCACAATCCGTGTTATTGAATTTTCAATAAACGCAGTAAAACTTTGTCCTATGGCTGGATCTTCCGTTTTCTGGTGCAGTGGATTTCCTCTGCACAGTTCCTCTTGCTTGTAATTAGGGAGACTGATAATATTTCCCCTGCCAGTAAGTCAGAATTAATACATCCTATATTAGTTCACAACGGACTTATACATGTTACTTTATGTCTAATACTACTGAGGCATTTTCACTATACAATGCATTAAAGTCATCCTGATAGTGTATGGGTCTTCAAAGATGAAGTCTTGCAGTATAGAAACACTTGCTACTCAACGACCGAATCTGTTGTTAATGGTATGTTTTCTAGGTTTTTTATCAATTTTCCTATATTCTGTGGGTGCATAATGGGTTGAAAGGCCCTTCTAGTCAAAGTGAGACACAAGGTACTTTACCACCTGGCAATGGCCCAAAGAGGGGGGGAGTTACTTTTTCCAGCGCTCTAGGGTAAGTCGTTGATGTGCTCATTACAAGTTTCATGTAAAAATCCATGGACAGGTGCAAGCGTGGAGCTGGTGGAGTTATTAATACCATTATTGACGCCATTGAAACGAAATGTGGGGCTCTGAGTAGAGCCCCTCTTCCATTTCCACTACCTGTTGTCAGAAGAGGTGCGTCTGTTGGCATGATGTAGAAGGAGGCCGGAGATTCCAGCAGTTGCTGGGAGAGCATGAGGAGGGAGCAGGAGCGTGACTTTGGGAGACAGTAAGGGGGTGCTGGGGAGAAGTGCATGTCAAGAGTTGGGTCAGAGTGGCAGCAAGGGGGGCTGGAGTAAGGTCAAAACATCAATGCCTTGGGGAAACACCAGCCAGCAAAATGGAATGTGAGTTCAGTAGTTAAAGCCTGCATAACTTAGAATCTGGTGCTGATCAAACATGCCTGGAAGCCAATAAGGTGTCTGATTTTCCAGAGAATGTCTGAAAGGTATACTCTGGTATTTTTTAGATGCATATTTTCTAGTTTGAATGATGGTTTCTGTCACACAACAGTACACGGAGCAGTGCTGTTCCAGGGCATGCAGTGCTAATCCTGGTAATCCATGGTCATATATGGTATTTACTTTAAACAACAAATTTGACAATCCACGGGTAAAATAAGAAAGGGATACCTCCAACATTCCAGACCTCCTAAATATGGAGCCATGGTTATTCATGGTTGCTAAAACTCTTCAGGATCACAGACATCCATGGAGGTCCATGGTAGCATGGAGACCATTAGACCATGGCTATCCTTGGTCTGTCCCAGGGCTATTCATCATCAGTAGTCTTTAATGGATAACCATGGTCAAATCATGGGCAAACAATGGTGATCCATGGGCCTCGTCTAACATTCTATTGCTCAAATTTGCATTATCGAATAACATCTTCTGTTTTGAAAAACAAATTTATAGGCAACTTCAGGGAACCACAATGTGTTCAAAATGTGCACCCTTTATGCAAATCTTTTCATGGGTTTCTTTGAAATCAATCATGCCTGGAAATACCCAGCATTTAACAACTACAGAAAGATAGGGCCTCATTTCGAGTATGGAGGTAGTCATGGCGGTATTTGCGTCATGACTACCTTCCATACCGGTACCAACTCTGACTTGTTTCAATGGGGACTTACCGGTGTAGTCCGACCTTTGCGGGACCGGTAAGTCCCCATTGTAAAATCCATTCCCCATTCCCATTTGAGCCCCTATAGGGCTCAATGGGGAAGTAGCTAATAATGGTACCGCAATTTGCGGTACCGTTATTAGCTCTGAAGTCCCTTAACGGGTCCCGTCCATAGGCGTTAAAGGAGGGACCCACTAAGGGATCTCGGAATAGGGCGCAAAGGGTTTACTGGCACCGGTGTCCTTACCGGTGCCGGTAATCCCTTTGCGCCCAACTCGGAATGAGGCCCATAGTCTTCTGAGGCCGTTACATTGATGACATTATTATGATTTGGGAAGGTGATATACTAGAGCTTTCCACCTATTTCAAACACCTAAACAACAACAATTATAATCTCAGATTTACCATGAATAAAAGCACTACCAAAATACAATTTCTGGATCTGGAACTTTACACTGAACATGACAAAATCCTTACAAACCTGTACACTAAACCGACTGCAGGAAATAGTATCCTGCATGCATATAGCAATCCCCCCAGGCACGTGATTGACAAAAATCCCTTATGTGGAGATATGAGGTTGAAAAGAAACTGCAGTACTCAAGCAGCCTGTGCTACCAATGTAGAAAAAACCATCAAGAAATTTAGCCAACGAGGATACACCCATCAAAAACTAAGAAAATCTGTAGCCAAAGCCGAAAATATCACAAGGGAAGTTTTGCTAAAGGATAAACCTAAAACTAGCGCACAAGTTACAACTACAAAATGTATTACTAATTTCAGTTTAGTAGCACCTAACATGCAGGAAATCCTCAACAAATACTTGGTCATTCTTAAAATTGATGATAATGTCTGTAAACACTTGGATGAGACTGGACATATTTGTTACCGGAAGGCCCCTACCCTCAAAAAGATGGCCAGCCCTATCCATTTAAAACCGCTAAAAACTAAAGACTTAAACTGTATGCTCAACCTGGACCCTATTTTAGGAACATACAGATGTGAGAAACTCTGCACACAAATAGCGAATGGAACAAAAAATGTGAGTCTACCAAACGGAAAAGAAAAACAAATTCTCCAATTCATGAATTGTAATAGCAAATTTGTGGTGTATGGAATAAAATGCATCTGTGACAAAATATACATAGGGAGCACAATCCGGGCACTTAAGATAAGCATCTTTGAACATCTATGTGCAATAAGGAATAAAGACTTGAGATACCCCATAGCAACCTATTTCAGTATGGAGCATCCAGACTCTACAGTAGAACAATTAAAAGTCATTGGATTTGAACAAATTAAGGAACTACCCAGGGTTGGTAACAAAGAACTACTATTGAGACAGAAGGAAGCAAAGAGGATTTGCCTAATGGACACATGTGACACAGGGCTGAACTGTGACAATGAGATGTACAATTGGTTGTAATTACCTCACAACCTTTCAAGTAATCATATGTGTCAAACTTACTCAATTGTGACTGAGATGACAGAAGTGTAATAAGCACTCTGCCCGTAAAATAACACTTGAATATAAAACCGCTTAAGTAGGAAGGTAAAGTGTTTTTACTATAACTGCATAATCAATTAAGGAATGCTACTTTGTCTGAAAATTCAGGTACAAACTAGCTGAACTTGGCAAATTCAAATCTGGCTACAGGTGAGACTAGTTAATGGAAATAAAAGAAGAAGATTTTTTTAAGACGATGTCTTGTTTAAAAACACAATTTTGCTACCAAGAATAAGGAGAGATTGTCCTCTCTGAACTAACGAGGGAGATCTTCCTCATTTAAAATACTAGACTTTTTTACAAATAACCTAGAAACAATATATACACTTGAATAACCATTTGCAGAATTAAGGACTAATGTCAGCCACATCAACTAGTTACAATATGGCTAGGATGTGCAATGTTAAACTCTTCTCTAAAGTATAACCAATCAAAACACAATATTTATTGTTCCTAAACATAACTTCTCTGCCTTAAATATGGAGAGATTCCCTTTATTACAATTTGCACTGCTAGAAATCAGGAATTATTTAGTAATGGACTATCACTTTTTTAAAATAAATACTCTTATTAGCTTGAGGGCAGCTGGTTGATTACAAACTCCAAAATTTATAATTTAAGTAAATAATGGTCCAAAATGGCTGCGACGCACGATGTGATGATGTCATCGCGGCAGTACGGTGCGCTATAAACACCCGCGAAAATGCAGCACTGCTACCCGCGGCCCATCACGGCGAAGACCCTGTGAAACCAGCCCTACTGTGACAAGTCCACACAGACCAAGAAAAATTCGAACCCACGACTATACACTTAACCCAAGAAGATGGAGTAATGAGGCTCAAGCCTCTCTGGTCGATTCATGGAAATAATGTGCGCTGAAATTTTCGGCATAAGCGTGCGAAAGTGTGCGAATGGCAGTGCCAGTGCGAAAATCGCAGCGAAACCTGCGCACAGCGATTCATGGAAGTCCGTGCGTGAGGAAATTCCAGGATGTGCGCCAAAATACTGCGTGGCGCGCGCTGGCGCACACGTCTTCAAACCGCGTGCGCTAAGCACACATAGCGCGGCGCACACAACAAAAGTAGGCGTAACACGGGGCGTGACATGCGGAATGGGGAACAACGTGTGAAAATGTGGGCGTCACGGGGGAAGTACAGGAGGCAAGTGCGCGGAACGCCCACACGCTCGCCTACAACAAGTATTCATGGAATCGAATAGGGCAAACCAGCGCATGGGCAAAGACGCGAACAGGCCTAAACACGTCTGCCACAGGAAGGCAGGCGGTAGCGTCCCTGCGCATGAAAGAAATGTGCGCCAAAATGTGCGCTAACAAAAAGCATGTATATACAGCCATGATGAATGTCCCATACTGTGGCCCTCTAGGACAAATGACGTGCAAAGGGGTACACGACAAACACTGACACCCGCTGTGTGAAAAATAGCATGTGCGTGTATTTTGGGGGTGCGCGGGAAGTCCTACACGCGATTGGTCCTGGGGGAGCGGGAACGTGTATTTCAGGGGTTCACGTAAAGTTTCACACGCGATTGGCCTTGGGCGAGCGGGGTATGTGTAAATCTGGGGTGCGCGGGAAGTTTCACATGCAATTGGCCTGGGTACGTGTATTTCTGGAGTGCGCGGGAAGGTTCACATGCAAATTTGCTGTCAGAGCGGGGAACGTGTATTTCGGGGGTGCGCGGGGAGTCCTACACGTGAATTGGCAGTGTGGGTCCCCCCAGGTGTCCCCTCTACCCCCTCCACGACCCCTGCAGGCAGCCCACACCACAGGGGACTACCCTGCACCCCTGGTCATGTCCCGCAGGCAGCCCATCCACCATGGGCATGCCCCCCAGCCAAGGCACATGACACCTTGCAATATGATCAACAACACATGTCCCCCTGCACCCCCACCCCACAGCAGTGCAGGGGAACCTGCCAGCAGGCCCCCACTCATGTCCCACTCATGTCCCCCAGCACCCCCACCCCCAGTAGTCAGGTGTACCTGCCAGCAGGCCCCCACTCATGTCCCCTTGCACCCCACCCCCCAGCAGTCTGGGGCACCTGCCAGCAGGCATCCACTCATGTCCCACTCATGTCCCCCAGCACCCCCACCCGCCAGCAGTCAGGGGCACCTGCCAGCAGGCCCCCACTCATGTCCCTCAGCACCCCCACCCCCAGCAGTCAGGTGCACCTGCCAGCAGGCCCCCACTCATGTCCCCTTGCACCCCCACCCCCCAGCAGTCAGGGGCACCTGCCAGCAGGCCCCCACTCATGTCCCACTCATGTCCCCCTGCACCTCCACCCCCCAGCAGTCAGGGGCACCTGCCAGCAGGCCCCCACTCATGTTCCACTCATGTCCCCCTGCACCCCCACCCCCCAGCAGTGCAGGGCACCTGCCAGCAGGCCCCCACTCATGTCCCCCTGCACCCCCACCCCCCAGCAGTCTGGGGCACCTGCCAGCAGGCCCCCACTCATGTCCCCCTGCACCCCCACCCCCCAGCAGTCTGGGGCACCTGCCAGCAGGCCCCCACTCATGTCCCCCTGCACCCCCACCCCCAGCAGTCTGGGGCACCTGCTAGCAGGCCCCCACTCATGTCCCCTTGCACCCCCACCCCCCAGCAGTCAGGGGCACCTGCCAGCAGGCCCCCACTCATGTCCCACTCATGTCCCCCAGCACCCCCACCCCCCAGCAGTCAGGGGCACCTGCCAGCAGGCCTCCACTCATGTCCCCCAGTACCCCCACCCCCCAGCAGTCAGGTGCACCTGCCAGCAGTCACCCACTCATGTCCCCTTGCACCCCCACCCCCCAGCAGTCAGGTGCACCTGCCAGCAGGCCCCCACTCATGTCCCACTCATGTCCCATCGCACCCCCACCCCCCAGCTGTCAGGGGCACCTGCCAGCAGGCCCCCACTCATGTCCCACTCATGTCTCCCAGCACCCCCACCCCCCAGCAGTCAGGGGCACCTGCCAGCAGGCCCCCACTCATGTCCCCCAGCACCCCTACCCCCTAGCAGTCAGGGGCACCTGCCAGCAGGCCCCCACTCATGTCCCCCTGTACCCCCACCCCCCAGCAGTCAGAGGCACCTGCCAGCAGGCCCCTACTCATGTCCCACTCATGTCCCCTTGCACCCCCACCCCCCAGCAGTCTGGGGCACCTGCCAGCAGGCCCCCACTCATGTCCCACTCATGTCTCCTTGCACCCCCACCCCCCAGCAGTCTGGGGCACCTGCCAGCAGGCCCCCACTCATGTCCCCTTGCACCCACACCCCCCAGCAGTCAGGGGCACCTGCCAGCAGGCCCCCACTCATGTCCCCCTGCACCCCCACCCCCCAGCAGTCAGGGGCACCTGCCAGCAGGCCCCCACTCATGTCCTACTCATGTCCCCCTGCACCCCCACCCCCCAGCAGTCAGGGGCACCTGCCAGCAGGCCCCCACTCATGTCCCACTCATGTCCCCTTGCACCCCCACCCCTCAGCCGTGCAGGGCACCTGCCAGCAGGCCCCCACTCATATCCCACTCATGTCCCCCTGCACCCCCAATCCCCAGCAGTGAAATGGCGATTCCATGACACAAACCAAAAGTCAACTATGTACATCAACACATGTCCGCCACACGAAGGCAGGCGGTAGCGTCCCTGCACACTAAAAAAATGTGCGCTATCAAAAAGCATGTATATACAGCTCTGATGAATTTCCCATACTGTGGTCCTCTAGGACAAATGACGTGCAAAGGGGTACGCGACAAACACGGACACCCGCTGTGTCAACAATAGCGTGTATTTCGTGGGTGCGTGGGAAGTTTCACACGCGATTGTGCTTGCGGGAAGTTGGGCTCGCAGGAAGTTTTACACGTGATTGGGCCTGTGCGAGTGGGGTACGTGTAAATCTGGGGTAGGCGGGGAAGTACAGGAGGCAAATGCGCGGAACGCCCACACGCACGTGCCAAAAAAGACGCGCTAATCCAGAAACACGTACGCCAGCAGGAAGCAGGCGTACGTGGACCCGCGCAGCATAAAAGTGCACGCAAACAACAAGCAAGCTCAGACGCCAGGATGAACATACCGTTCCTAGTAGCAGTGGTCGTGGGATACCGCAGGAGGAGGATAGTCAGGCCCAGAATTTTCACACCCAGAACCAGCCTTTTTGGCATGCCTGATGACCAGGTGTATGGGGGGTGAGTGGGAGGATGACCTCACATCACCAACCCTCTGCTCCCAAGCACTCAGCCCCCTGGAGAAGGTCCTCAATGTACTGCACTTTTTGGCCACCGGATCATTTCATCGCACAAGTGCCATAGTGGGGGGGGGTGTCACAGGCCACACAGTCACGCTGCCTACACCAGGTCTTGGCCATCATGACTGCACGCCCATCAGTGCGCAGGCACATATACCTGCCCAGAACCCCTGCAGAAAGGCAGGCTGTCGTCCAGGATTTCTACGGGGTGGCACAATTCCCCAAAGTCCTAGGTGCCATTGATTGCCCCATGTGGCCCTACGTCCCCCCAGGGCATCAGAGCACATCTATAGAAACCGCAAGCACTGGCATTCCATCAACGTGCAGGTAGTATGTGATGCCAAGGGAATCATCATCTCAGTATATGCCAACTATCCAGGGTCCACCCACGACAGTTTCATTTACAGAATGTCAACCCTAAACCGGGACCTAGAAGCTGGGCGGCATGGCGATACATGGCTGCTTGTTGAGTATAAATGCCACAGCACATGCATGCATGCTAGATACTGAGTCCTGCCACAACCCCACTAATGATACACATCTCCACCTCCCCAGGGGACAGTGCCTACCCTCTGAGCACCAACATGACGCCAATTCGGAACCCCACCGCGCCACCCGAGGTAAGATACAACACAGCCCATATTGCAACCCGGGGCATAGTGGAGCGCACATTTAGAGTGCTGAAGTCACGCTTTCGCTCCCTTGACCGTTCTGGTGGGCAGCTGTACGCTCCCCCAGTAGTGTGCAGGATCATAGTGGCAGCATGTGTCCTGCACAACGTTGCAACACGCCAGGGCCTGCCGGTGGACATGGTGGTGCCCCCACATCCCCAACCACATGCACGCCCGCTGTGCATGGGAGGGGAAAGGGCACGGGGTGAGGCAGCCCGAACACAGCTGGTGGCTAATTACTTCACTTAGAATCACACCCCTGTGGAGTGCACACAGCCCTGCCACATACCAGCTGACAATCAATGATGATGACATGAAGGACAGTCAACTGTCACAACCATACCATCCTGAGATTGATCACCTGGAAGTGTCACAATGTGTGCATCCCTACCTACAGAAACACCACCAATGCTGTGTCATCAAAAGACACATATGCTGCTAAATGCATGACCCCCTTGCAAAATACAACATGAGAACAGTGCCATGTCACCCAACCCCTCCCCAGCACCGCCGCCCAACACACCATGGCATGTCATGCTATGTGAGAGCAAACAAAGCAATCCCCAAAAACCTGACACAAGTGTCACAAAGTACAGTGTCCCTAATGGAAACTGGCCACACACAATATGCTCCTAGTAATGTTGAACTAACAACACACATGACCAAATACTTACCAACTAAACAATGCATCTGGACAAGTTCAAACATTTCTAAAACATGACAGTACTAAGTTAAAGTAGTCATACAACCTGAATATACCACCACATTGCCCCCTTCAAACTGTAGTCTTGCAGCCTTCAAAACTGGTCTGTGTACTGCATACAAACTGAACTCCATCTCCAAAGTAGACGGCCTTGTGAAGACATGAAGAATGAACCTGCAAATTCAGAGGGAGACATGGAAGCAAAATCATACATTAATACACCATGCAGTGTACAATACAACAACAATATACACAAGGAATGTCTACACAGTATTGACTACAGACTGCCCACACAGCTCATGGGAGCCCAACGTCACTGTGTACATCACTGTCACTTGGTCACACCCTTTGCAACCCCATGGAAACGGGAAGCAGGAGGGGTGTGTGTCTCACGAACCCAAGCATCTAACCCAAACTCAGGACAAGCCTGCATGTGCCCAGCCGGAATACAGTGGATGCCCATGGGAGCCACACACTGTCAAAATGTTTTTCAAAATTTAAAAATCAAAAATCAAAAATCAAAAATGGCCATGTGGGGGCCAGGGGTGGGGGGAGGCCACCCAGGAGGTCCGAGGACAGGGTGCGCACCAACAGCCATCTGTGTGGATGTTGGGGAAAAAAAAACACCTCCATGGGCTCATGGCCTGCACGGCTATGCCAATGTGGGAGAACTGCTTCTGTCGCTCACGTGACCCTCTGCTGCTGCATCAGGAGGTGGTGGTGCTATGGGAGGCAGCCCATGCAAAGCCCTGGTATGGTCCTCCATGGCAGCAAGCATGCGGGTGTGGAAGGTCTCGTTCTGGAGGATTATAGTGCAGAGATCCACATGCAACACCTGACGTGATGCCTGGATCTCCTCCCGAGTTGCCCGCATCTCAGCTGAGAGCGTACTTGTGAGGTGCTCCAGCCGCTGTTCTGGTCTAAAATTAGCGGAAGTCTCAAGCTCAAGAAGTGTCTGCCTGAGGTTATGGAGTTCTTCACTCAGGGATTCCCTTTGGGCCTGGGTCTCTAATGAGATGGATTGGTGCAGAATCTCCAGTGCCGCCCGTCGGTCCCTGTTGGATGCCAACGTGTCTTCCCTGTGTGATTGGAGTCTGTTGCCTGCTGTAGTTGCTCCATCTGCCTTTCAGGGGGGATAATGGAAGTGGCCACCCTCTCCATTGCCTGAGCCATCATTTCAACTGATGCTGCCTGTTGGGTTGCCATAGCGTACATGGAGTTCTCCCATATGCTGTTGCCTGGTGGCGTACGGCCACCGCGTCGACGGGCACCACACCTGTTTGGGGCATGGCGATGTGCACCTTGCTGTGCTGCCACTGCCTGAGGCTGCAGGACTGCATTCCCCCTCTGATCTGCTGGCCCAAGAATAGGATCAGATGCTGTGGAGTGTGACCCTGCATCCATAACGGCCAAAGGCACCTCTACCAACACTGACATCCCCATAGAGGGATCTACCCCTGGTGCAGGTGGGTTGGACAGAACAGAATCCCTGCCAGAAACACTTACCTGTGACGGCACATATGTCTCATCATCCGAATCAGCACCTGAATAGAGGTCTGGGGAGGTGCACCCAGAGACACCCCTGGAAAGTATGGTCTGCAGGAGGATTGGGTTCTCACCCACCACCACACCACGTCCCCCGCTGGTGCCCGGTCGTGCCTGGGATTCCTCCTGGGTCTGCACCATCTCCTCAACCTCAACAGCATCGAGTGCGTCATCCCCTGCAAAAACATGAAAGAGAAAAAATGGAAACAGGCATTAGCACCATAGCACACGAATAGGCCTGTCAAGCTACAGAACCAGTACATGATTCACACATGTCCCACATGACTATAACCCTCCCATGCCTGCACTGTCACTGAGTAGTAAGGGGAGGCAAAAGGCAGACACTGATGACACCAATATGGGAGAGCAACACATTTGCTGCATGCTGGGTAGCACTGCCATCACACATTGGCCTGTGAGTGGCATGTCCAATACACATACATGACACATGGCAGCACACAGATGGCATTTAGCATAGCCATGGTACATTTGCCAAGTAAAGCCATATGTCAGTGATTGAGTACTGTCACCCATCCATGCGAGATGGACATGATGAAATGAAAAATGCTGCATACCCTGACTAAGTACACATGTGCCACTCACTGCAACACATGCAAGGTACAAGAATACAGTAATAGTTGTCTGATCTATTTTTCGTCACATTGACATCACAGGAAACATCTGTCATTTTCCACATGCAAACAGGCAGTTATCTAAACATTTGTGCTGGCCAATACTCCATCAGCCTGAATGGTCTCATTGTGTACATAACCAGGTAAAGCATTGCCCCAGTGTGGCCAGTAAACAATGACCGAAGCATATCACATATGTCACAATATGGTTGATAAATGTCTAGCAAAAAAGGGGAGAGTGGAAAATATTATCCTGAAGGCACACTTACAAATTCTGACCAATGTAGTTGCAAGATGGCAGTACAAGGTCAACTGCACACTTGTGGACCTAATAGGATACTGTGGGCAGAAGGGATGCAGTCATAGCCAAATAGAAGGCACGTGATCCCATGTGAGGAAGGAAATGGGTGACCCATAACACTCTTGAGTACACACCCTCACCTGGCACTCAATCAGAACCCGTCACCCAAAATACATACACATGCACTACACACACATGCATGGGCACTCACCGGACAATGCTTTGTAATCAGGTAGTTCTCCCACACCTCGGATATGTTCCTCTGTGACGAAGGTCCCAGCAACAGACTCATGTTCAGTGAGTTGGTTGTCCTCTTGTGGAGACCCACCGCCAGTCACCAGAGTAGCGGCATGATTTGAGGCCAGCTTCTTCTTTGCTCTGCGTTTCAGGTCGTTCCACCGCTTGTAGCAATCACCAGCTGAGCCTCACAAATCCAAGGGCACTTATGCGGTCTGCGATGATCTGCCAGTGTGCCTGACGTTCACCAGGTGTGGTCTTGCACCCTGCAGTGAACAGCATTTCGTGGCTATGTGCAGAAACATAGCCCACAAGTGCATCAAGTTCCGAATCATTGAAGCAAGGCTTCCTTGAGGTACCGGAGTGTGTAGCCGTGCCTGGGGTCTCAGCCTGTTGTGCCAGAGCACCCTTCTTCCTCTTTTTAGAAGGTGGAGCGGAGCCAGAGTGGCTAACGCTGCTCTGGTCAGTAGGGGCAGAAACACCGGTGGACTGGGTAGTTGGAGTGTGCGAATGCACAATGACCATAGGACTTGGTGCAGGCATTGTCTGAAATGTGATGTTGGCAGGGGGAACATCAGTATGATGGACCAGGACCGACACTGTCCTGGCTGGGAGAGTCAGAGCTGGGGTGGATGGAGCTGCAGCTGCCCCTGCAGCCTCCCCACCCTGCCTACTTGGGGCAGCAGATGAAATAGCTTCCCCAGATCCACGTGGCTTGGTGCCAACAACTTGCACCGCCACACGTGGCTTAGACTTGCTGACCTGGAAGTCAGCCAGGGAGTCATCCTGTGCCAGGTCAGGTGCCACAATGGCCTGGTTTAACAAGGGCTGAGCTGGGATGGTCTCAGTCACGTTTCCCTCAACCATGGGGGCGGGGAATGGGTGTCCCTGATTGGTCCTCCACACATGGGGGTATAGGGGCACCCTGCAAATCCCAGCCACGTCCCCTACCGCGCCCACCACGTCCACCTCTTGAAGGTCGGCCACCTTTGCCTCCCTTACCGCTTGTTCACCTCCCAACCATGGCACTGATGTTGTTGTGCGTATGGGAGGAGCAGTAAACTATTGTCCTGGGCAATTGGGGGTCAAAGAGGTAGGGTGCTAGATGGAATTCGTACCCTAGTGCTCTAACAAGGCTGTCTGTGACCTCTGGGGGAAGATGACGGGTCACGCAACGCACAGGCAGCCCAAAAACAAAAATAAACGTGCACGTAACCCCTCGTAGACCACGTGCATGGAAAAATGAACCCGCACTACACTGTGGCACCCAGAAACACAAAAATAAGTGTACGCGTAAAACACGCAGCCTACAATGACCTCTGAAGGGGAGTGTGACACACGGGGCAAGCACGTGCGGAACTCACCGTCTGCCTGGAATAAGAACGTGAAAAATACGCAGGTGTGCGCGTTGGCAACATCCCCGCCAAAAGAAGAATTGTACGCTGTCTGAGGAGACAGGACAAAAGGCGAAGTGAACACTGTTTGAGGAAAAAAAAAGTAGAAAAATGAAAGCTGTCAGAGGTAATAGGGAGCACGAACTTGAAACGCTGTGAAGTAATCGCGTGTGAACCGTCAAGAAGTACAGAATTCACCCACTCGCTCTCCACGAAAAGCACGTACAAGAAAAATGGCGTTCTACACGTACCTTTTAAACCGGCTCACACGTACACGTCACTTACGCGTGTATGCATCCTTTCCTCCAATTACACGCGCTGACACTCGGACGTGCAGTTTTTCCACATGTGCTCTGTCATCACGTGCTATGAGGGAAACACCCGCGCGTGTCACGTCACAGACACGTTTACGCGCTAAAGCCCTTTGGTCCAATGAAATCGCGTACGTGCGCTGACGCGCTAAGGGCCTTTCCTCGAATTACACGCTGACGTGCAAGATTTTCACGTGCCAAATCACTCCGTATCAAGCTGGCCACGCGTTCACACACGGAAGACCACGCTCCTGCCCAGAAGGCCGAATTACTGCCCCCCAGACCTCCGAGCACGCTCCCACCTGCCATCTGCTGCTGCCTGATTGCCTGCTGCCCACGTGCCCTGCCATTTGCTGCCTGCACGTCAGCCAGGGATGCTGTTGCTGTGACCACCCCTGCTGGAACCGAAGACTCCCGACTGCTATTCCATCGCTCCACAGCCCAGCCCCAGGACCCAGTTGCCCACCCACACCTGCCTCTGGGGTTGCCATGTCGGGCACTACACCATCTGGCACCACTGGCAACCCCCAGCCAGAGAGGCAGAGGGGCACCAGCTTCACTGCCACCAAAGTTGGTGTCCTGGTGGAGCAAGTCCTGGGGCAGTATGATGCCATCTTCGGAAGTTTGCACGCCGACAAGGAAGGACGGACTCGGATCTGGACGGACATCGTGACTGCTATCAACGCGGAGGGGGTGGCAGTCCGCGACTTCCAACATGTCAAGAAGCGCTGGGAGGACTTCAGGTCCAGGACCCTTAACAAGGCCCGGCGCCTCTTGAAGGCAGCGGATGCTAAGGGGCGCCGGGGCCACCTGTCGGAACATCAGATGTGAGTCCTGGAACGCATATGCCCAGCGTTCCACATCCAGGTCCTTGAGAGGCAGTCCCGTCTGGAGTCGAGCGGTAAGTGAAAATGCATACTGATAAGAAGCTGTGCGTGTGGTGGTGTGCCAGTAGTGTGCAGGTTGTACATGTGGTTTTGTAGGGCCATGTATGTATGTGTATGTACAGGGCTGTGAGGCTGACACATGCAAGTCCTTTCATGTGTGAGAAACATGGATGGTGTATGTGTGGGTAAGCATGCAGGCCAAATGCAGATGTGTGAGCACACATGTTTGGATTACTGTGTATGTAAGTTGGCATGGTTGTGGTGTCACACATGGATGTTGGTTCCAGCTGCATGTATCTGCACCGTGTACATGTGCATGTGTGTGTATTTGACAAGGGTGCAACAGTGATGCAACATGGATGCATCTGAGACTGATATGTAGAAGACTGATTGCCAGATGTGACATTGATGCCAATCTCATCACTGTCACAGTTGGCGGAGGTGTACACATGCATGTAAGTGTGGTGGCGTGTGTGCATGTCTAGTGCACTCCCTGTGTTTCATGTGATGTCTGGCTCACCTTTGGCTGCTCATGCTGTTGTGTGTGTATGGATGGTGTTGGCTGTTGCGATATGGCTGTGGAATAGCTCATGTGTGTGAATTGCAATGACATGTGTGTTGGGGATTGTGATGCCATGTCTGAAGTTTGACCTTGCCACTCATGTACAACTGTCATGTGTGTATGAGTGCATTGTACAGTGCCCTGATGCCTGTCTCCTATCTCTCCCTGTCTGCAGCGTCAACTGATGAAGAGGGCGGAGAAGGTGCTGTGGAGCACAGCGGCAGGGATCGCACCGCCAGCCGGAGACGTAAGGCCCGGCTCCCCTCCCAGGTTGTCATCTCGTCGGGGAGTGAGGAGTCCGGTGCCGCATCCCAGGTCGCATCTGCCGAGGGGAGATCCAAGAGGCAGAGGTTGGAGTTGGACTCCTCGGCAGCCGAAGGGGCAGCTGAGACCCCACAGGGCCCGCCGGAGGAAGATGGCACGGAGTCATCCAGGTTGGTGGGGTGTTTGGTGGAGGAGGAGGCCGTGCAAGGGACAGAGACGGGGTCTGGAGGTGGGGATTCCACTGGTGCTAGTGGTGCAGTGCAGGGGCAGGGACAGGAGGCAGCACAGGCCGCCGCAGAGGTGCCTGCGTGTAATCCTGTCCCGATCCTGTGACTGCTTCATCTTGCACCAGCAGGGATACCTACGTCCAGACCCGTTCTCAGGGAGGGGATCGGCTTACACCAACTGGCCTTCCTCTCCCTGCAGATGTGGCTATCCGGCACCGGGTTGAGCCTGTCCTGGGTGGGGTGGCGTTGTATCAACGTGCAATGCGAGCTGACCTGCAGTCTTTTCATGAGGAGACTGCACGTCTTCTTGCATGGCTCATTGACCGCGTTGACCCACTGGGACAGCTCACCGGGGCCGGATTCCTCCATTTTCTGGACCTTGTTCTGACCCCCTCCTCAACTGAACCCCCTATGCGCCAGTCATCCTCCGTGCCATCTTACCACCCATGTGTCACCTGGGTGCCCTGTGGAGCTGCCTCTGACCCTGCGGCCAGGCTGGTGGAGGACACATCCCTGCCACAGTCGGGAGTCGGACGTCCAGCAGGGGTGGCCACCTCAACAACTGCACCCCAGCTGGAGGAGGATGTGCAGGCAGCAGGAGCCAGGGCACAGGCAGCGGCACAGCAGCAGCAGCAACAAGGTGGGAGCCATGATGGCTCGGGGCCTTCATCATCGGAGGGGCAGGCATCGGCCGGAGGGCAGGAGGACCCTGGACGGAAAGTGTCTTCTGTGTGGCAGCGTTTGGGCCAGCAGATAGATGCGGAGCGGCAGCGGGCGGAAGAGGCACAGCTCACGATGGTCAGGGCGGAGAACTCCATGCGTAGGGCCCTGAGGCGGGCCGAGTGCCTCGAGGCCATTCGCAGGGACCTGGAGATCCAGATGTCATCGTCCCTGCGAACCCTGGGGACCATGGAAGAGGACCGCCTCCGGGACATCGAGCAAGAGTTTGATGATGCCCTGCCCCGGGACATCAACAAGTGAGCCGTTGGACTTGCCCGCTGCCCTTGTAAATAGTTAGTTATTTAGTATTAGGTTTCCTTTACTTTTTTCTTTATTTTGTACCGCTTGGACAATGCACCACATTTTTGTATATAGTTTTTTTATTAGGTAGTAGTTTTTGGTAGGTTTCATTTCTTAAGTTGGGCTCATGGACCCTGGATTCTTCAATTGTACATAGTTCTACATTGGATTCATCTTTTTTAATATTTTTTTTGTGTTCACCATGGAGCAATGGTTTTTACTTTTTATTTTCCCTAGATTAGATTTTTTGAACTGTGACTTTGGACAACATTTCTTTTTGGATTTCTTTTGCTTATGTTTTCTTGATTTTCATAATTTATCGGACATGGACCATTTCTTTTGTTATTCCCATTGTTGTGTGTTTAATTTGATTTACGTTCATGTTATCTTTAATATATATTTTTGTATACTTCCATTTGTGGTATCATCTCATTGGTTTCATGCATGTCATGATATGGGTTTTGACATTCACTTGCACCCATTGTGTGTGTGTGATGGACATGTGTTCATTTACATACTTGCCATTGGGGTTGTATCATGTAATTGGCATTTCTATGTGGATGGATGCAATACTTGGGTGGGTCTTTGGCATGTGGAGGCTGGCCATAAGGGCCAGGGATCTAGATTGTGATGACGTGTTGGCTGGGGGACATGTGTGGGGGCCTGCTGGCAGGTGCCCTGCACTTTTGGGGGGTGGGGGTGCAGGGGACATGTGTGGGGGCCTGCTGGCAGGTGCCCTGCACTGCTTGGGAGGGTGGGGGTGCAAGGGGACATGAGTGGGGGCCTGCTGGCAGGTGCCCTGCACTGCTGGGGGGTGAGGGTGCTGGGGGACATGAGTGGGGGCCTGCTGGCAGGTGCCCTGCACTGTTGGGGGGTGGGGGTGCAGGGGACATGTGTGGGGGCCTGCTGGCAGGTGCCCTGCACTGTTGGGGGGGTGAGGGTGCTGGGGGACATGAGTGGGGGCCTGCTGGCAGGTGCCCTGCACTGCTGGTGGGTGGGGGTGCAAGGGGACATGAGTGGGGGCCTGCTGGCAGGTGCCCCTCAGTGCTGGGGGGTGGGGGTGCAAGGGGACATGAGCGGGACAAGAGTGGGGGCATGCAGGCAGGTGCCCCTCAGTGCTGGGGGTGGGGGTGGTGGGGGACATGAGTGGGGGCCTGCTGGCAGGTGCCCTGCACTGCTTGGGGTGTGGGGTGCACGGGGACATGAGTGGGGGCCTGCTGGCAGGTGCCCTGCACTGCTTGGGGGGGTGGTGGTGCTGGGGGACATGAGTGGGGGGCTGCTGGCAGATGCCCTGCACTGCTGAGGAGTGGGGGTGCAAGGCGGTAATGCGTTGGTGATCACTAGTGCAAGGTGACATGTGAGTTGGCTGGGGGGGCATGCCCATGGTGGATGGGCTGCCTGCGGGACATGACCAGGGGTGCAGGGTAGTCCCCTGTGGTGTGGTCTGCCTGCAGGGGCTATGGAGGGTGTAGAGAGAACACCTGGGAGGACCCACACTGCCAATTCACGTGTAGGACTCCCCTGCACCCCCGAAATACACGTACCCCACTCGCACAGGGCCTATCGCGTGTGAAACTTCACGCGCACCCCAGTAATACATGTACCCTGCTGAAATTGCGTGTGGAACTTCCCGCGCACACCAGAAATACACGTACCCTGCTGAAATCGCGTGTTAAACTTCCCCGCACCCCAGAAATACACATACCCTGCTGAAATTGCGTGTGGTACTTCCCGCGCATCCCAGTAATACACATACCCTGCTGAAATTGCGTGTTAAACTTCCTTGCACCCCAGAAATACACGTACCCTGCTGAAATCGCGTGTGGAACTTCCCGCGCACCCCAGTAATACACGTACCCTGCTGAAATCGCGTGTTAAACTTCCCCGCACCCCAGAAATACACGTACCCTGCTGAAATTGCATGTGGAACTTCCCGCGCACCCCAGTAATACACATACCCTGCTGAAATCGCGTGTTAAACTTCCCCGCACCCCAGAAATACACATACCCTGCTGAAATCGCGTGTGGAACTTCCCGCGCACCCTTGTAATACACGTACCCTGCTGAAATTGCGTGTTAAACTTCCCTGCACCCCAGAAATACACGTACCCTGCTGAAATCGCGTGTGGAACTTCCCGCGCAACCCTGTAATACAAGCACCCTGCTGAAATCGTGTGTTAAACTTCCCCGCTCCCCAAAAATACACGTACCCTTCTGAAATCGCGTGTGGAACTTCCCGCGCACCCCTGTAATACACGTACCCTGCTGAAATTGCGTGTTAAACTTCCCCGCACCCCAGAAATACACGTACCCTGCTGAAATCGCGTGTGGAACTTCCCGCGCACCCCAGTTATACACGTACCCTGCTGAAATCGCGTGTTAAACTTCCCCGCACCCCAGAAATACACATACCCTGCTGAAATCACGTGTGGAACTTCCCGCGCACCCCTGTAATACACGTACCCTGCTGTAATCGCGTGTTAAACTTCCCCGCACCCCAGAAATACATGTACCCTGCTGAAAACGCGTGTGGAACTTCCCGCGCACCCCAGTAATACACGTACCCTGCTGTAATCGCATGTTAAACTTCCCGTGCACCCCAGTAATACACATACCCTGCTGTAATCGCGTGTGGCACTTCCCGCGCACCCCAGTAATACACGTTGCCCGCTCGGCGTTTGCTGTTTGGCAGCCCTGTATACTGGTCCAGGGTTGGCACAGCCCTTTGCGCTGAATTGGGAATTTTGATGGCTTTTCCTTGCGCGAGGGCGTTCTTGGGGGCGTAACTGGCGCTGCTGCAGGGTCGTTGCGCCACTCTGCGCCACGGCTGGTTTGGAGGCTAAAATCTATGAATACGCTGTGCGCGGATAACGATTTTAGTGCACGTGGCTGGCGCAGACATTCGCACGCGCACACTGTGCGCCAGCCCCGTGCGCCACTTTTGTGCGAAATTCTATGAATTACCCTGTTAGTATCTAAAAATCACATCTGATGGATAACAATCTATCAGCAAGAAGAAGCGCTGCACTGTTCCATGCAATGGATCGGCTGCATCTAGTTGAGGACAATTGCATCCTCATTCTTCCTAAGGCCCTAAAAGGATCACCAAAGGTAAGAGGATAGCTGCTAACTCTGCACCCCTTCTTGTACATTAAAGTGTACCAGACACTACGTTGCTATGAGCATTTTGAATATCTTTTTTACTCTTTGCCCCCCTTTCCTTTTTTCTTTCATGCTCTACTCAAGCTATTTGAAACACATACTTGGGAGCTCAAAAAATCCCCTTTGATGGATAAGCAATAAAATAATGAAAATATACATAACAAGTCAACCTGACACATTTCTGAATTCCTGATAATAAGTACATTCAGGTAATTGGCTAGGTTTTTCCCTTGCTATAATGGAATATTAAACTCAAGAATGCTAAATGTTTTATTTCACTTAACAGTGTCCTTTGTTGGCATTTTTCCTTGTTTAAAGTGATTATTATTGGTATTTTTCTGGTTTAAATGTGAGGAACAGATATACATCACAAGACTCTGTCATTGGCCCTGATTCCGAGATTGGAGGTAGCCATGGCGCTATTTGCGCCATGGCAGCCTCCAATACTGGGTCCGGCACCGGTCTGGTTGAATGGGGACTTCCCGGGACATTCCGACCTGTGCGGACCCAGTAAGTCCCCATTCAACCAACCATTCCCCATTCCCATTTGAGCCCCCATAGGGCTCAATGGGAATGGGGAAGGCGCTAATAACGGGCCCGCGAATAGCAGGCCTGTTATTAGCGCCCTGGTCCCTTAGCAGGACCCGTAAAGGACGTGTGGTCAGACCACATGTCCTTTACGGTTCGCGCTAAGGGACCTCGGAATTGGGCGGTAAGGGATGCCTTACCGCCCAACTCATAATAGCCTCATTTGTAATGGATACATATACCCAAGATGGCTAATTGTTTTATTTCACATTGTGCCTTATTGGCAAAACTTTAGCTTTGTGTATGTGTTACGAACTATAATACATTACACGATCCTTTATTTTATTTAGATACTCTCCTAATGAGCCTTCTGATTATAAGAAGGTGAAACAGGTGTAGAGAGTCATAAGTGGATACTTTGGAATAAAGCATATTTTGAAAACTAATGAATGAGTAAACTGATTACTTTGAATCCCACCTTGGAGATGAATTTACCAAAATACAGTGATCACAAGTGAGGAGCAGACATGCCACCAATGAAACAATACATGTAGCAGTTTGGCGCAAACAAGAGAATATCACTCAGAAGAAACTATTTCCTTCTATTTATACAGTCAAAATAGCGGTATATAACTGATCCAAACTCAATAAACAGTTGGAGTCGCCAAAAGGAGGTTCCTTGACTGTATCTATTGCTAACAAAATATCAATGACCATGGTAAAATCATGGACACCCATTGCTTGTCTGTGAACTTAGAAATTGGAGTCACACTTGTGACAGTAACTGAAAACTGGCCAGTGTCTAATGCCAGGCTGGGGCTGGTAACCACAGAGTTTCTGATGTTAAGTCTTCAGCTAAAAATGTTATCCCCAGAGTTGCCTTGGTGCTGTACTAGCACTCGTAGTCTGAATGGATGTGGCTGAGCTGGCACTGATCGCTGCATGCAGAATTATTGATACCCGGTTACTTACTTTTTACTATCAACTGTTCTGATACCCAGTGTTAAGCTTTTGCTCGTAGTCTGGGAGTTACAGTCTACTTATGAATGGGAGTTATAAGCTGCCGCAGGCAGACTCCAGTTCCTTAGTGCAGGACTGGCACTGGTATCTGCTTTATTAGTTTGGGCTATTAAGCAAAAACTATTGCATAAGAGTACAGATAGGGAGAAATGTCATATGAGGGGGGACACAAAGTTTGTGGCTGTTGCTTGGCTATTTTCCCACGCATTGACTGCCCATTACCATGCTAATCCTAATGGGCGTGCCCAACACACCTCCTCATGGGAACTCTTTGAGCTCCCTTCAATCAAGCATAACCATCAAACTTTGCACTTGAAGTGTCTGCCAGTGTTTTTTCAATGCAGTTTTCTGAGAGTTGATGACTTAATTGGAGCTCTAAACGTGCTACTGGTGTTTTAAAATGTCTTAACCAGGCCTGCCGTCAGCCACTCGATTTATTGGCACTATGCATGTCCTTCACTGACGTCCTGTTGAAAAGAAGCATTGGCAAAGCCAACAGTTTTGGCTTATGTATACGTATTAGGCATTCAGGCACTGTTTTTAGATGCCCAGGTACTTGCCACATTTTGCAGCTGCTACAATCATTAGGCAGTTAATACCCCCACGGCAGTTCCTGGCAAGTACCTTTCTCATGCCTGTATAAGAGCCCAAACTGTTGCCATTGATGATGCTTGTTCATAATACCACCGCACTGAGCTTCACCTCTGGAGACAGAGATAAGTTGCCCCTGGGTGGACCTGGCATTGGTAGAGGTAGAGATCTCAGAGTGGCAGCATGGCACTGGAAGCTATAGCAATGTACGTGCCCGCTGATGAGCATGCGCTGGCAGTTAAAGGTTTCAAATGACTAGTGGACATGTAACCCCTTATAAAATGGGAGTCACTCATTTATGTAGAAGCTGTGTCATAAAAAGTTAAGCATGCCATCAATATGCTTTTATTTATATTGCCATTTTTAACAAATGACAGAAATATCTGTTTTAAGAGTAACACACTTTATTTCATTTGAAAAACAAACATTGTAAAAGGAAATGCATTTATGCGGGCATATTTTTACAGTTAAAAGCGTTCGCTGTACAGTGATTCTTATACATTGCCTGCTCATTGCCACTGTCATTACCTGACCAGATAAAACAAGTGCTGTCCTAGACAAAAAATAGAACACACGCATGTAAACAGATACCATTTAGAAGCGGTTGCACTGACCTGACTGACCATCCAGCAAATGGCTGGCCTTGGTGCGGCCCAGCAGGGAGACACGGTAAGATTCCTGAGGTAATTACACCCTTCTGAGGACACCGCTGTCGTTGCAGCACATGTGCTGCTTAGATAGAAAAAAGTCAGCAGTTTTTTGGGGAGAGAGAGCGTGATGGAAATCGATTCCAGTAAATACTGCTGTACTGAGCTGCCCTGTCAGCCCCTTTAATTCCCCCTCATCTTAGGTCCTTCCCACGGGAAATCCTAGTCTGTTACAAACACCAGGTCAGGACAAGTGAAAAGACCGCCCCCACGCGCCTGCGCACTTGACGTTAAAATCAGGGAGCATGACAAGAGCTAAGTGGCCGACCACGAAGGCCACGTTACTCGCAGCCCCTCTTGCTTGGCCACACATGTGCAGAAAGAAAATAGGAGCACTTCGGGCCCTGAGTCCCTGACCCCCTGTTAAACCCAGCAACCCTGGTGAAAGTAAAGGGCCCAGCTGCTGTGACACCTGTGAGCCAGAAGTAAGTGGGGCCTGCTTTTTCTCCTCCTGCCTGATCCTGAGTGGTAGGGGTCTGTCTCCTATCTGCTGCCGTGACATTTGCTCCAAGTCTACCCCAACCCCCTCCATACCAGCCAGCCATGGTACCCTGCTGCAGTTTTATGTGGAGTGACCCGGCTGTTATGTATGACACTCTCAAGTGTATTTCCCTTTTAAAATGGGGAGTGAGTGCTGTGTGTGTGTCCCTCCCAAGTGTATTGACATTTTAAGATGGGCCATGACTGTGTCATGGCCCGACCTAATAAATCGAACCCCTGCATGCACATGCCTCAGAACAGCTGCAGACTCCAACAATGGAAGTCCTCTGTCCATCTCTAATTTCGGGCCTGCAGGCCCACACCTTGTGATCAGGGTCCTGCAGGTCCCTGCAGGTCTGATTTCCCCCGGGTCAGCATGGAGCCCTGGTTCCAACCAAGCCACCCTCCATCCAGGATGCTCCCAGCATCCACGGTGCCTCTGGCACCTCAGGCCCATACGTAACAACAAAAGAAACCTGGTTACCCCTCCCTTATTACCCCATTACCACTAGGTAAGGAGTAGCACCATCTAATACAGAACTTTATTTCAGCAATATATTCAACCAAGCACACTTTTTATTATAGTTGTATCAATTTATTCAAATAAATTTTGTAAAAACATTTAAAAGAAATGTTTGTTTAGCAACATTAAATGCAAGTATACAATTATATAGCCATTGAAGTGTAATACTGTAGGGTTAGTATATCATGTGACTTAAATTCTTTTTGGCACATACAACGTTACTGAGTGTCAACCATTTAGGTACTTTCCTATCTAATTCACAATGAAGAAACTCTATAGACGAGTCCCTATGTTCAATATCCACCAGGACCCTGGAAAAAACAGAATATAGCTAGTTATTTCAGCCTCGGAAAAATCGACATATGTTTCAGCCTCTGTGTCTCAATACGTTATCCCTAACGCTTTTCGACAGTTGTTAATGGCACGTCTTCAGGACAATATTGTATCTATTCGTAAATCGCGTAAAGCCCGTGCTGGTGGCAGTAGCTTACCAACACTGGCTGTTACCCACTCGAAGACCCTCCCCTCACTTATCAGGACCATTGACTCTCATGTGGCCATTTGCAAGGCCATCAAAACTAGGCTCAATTATGTAACCATCACTGTACCCATTGTCAGTACGTATAACCCGTACTCGCTATTAAGGAAACTTGGAGCAGAATTCATGTAACCCTGAATCAAGCCTTCTTTTGCTCACTTATAGCGCCTCGATGGCCGTGGGCTGCAGTGCGCTCTACAAATCTATATAAATACATTTGCTGAATGGATTAGTCTAGATACCCAATGGTATTTTGTGCACGTAATGCAAACAAAACATAGAAAAAAACATTAAAATTGTAAAAAATTGGTGCTTGGTTTTCTCACTGTATTACTTCTTTTGGTGCCCCTCACTGAACTTATTTTCAGTAAATGTGGAAATGGGAAAGGTCTGCAGACATGTTCCCTCTGTCTGGAGATGTGGAGGAACTTATTTCTTATGCCTTTCTTTCTGTATCAAAAAGATATTCACTTAGTTATTGCTTTTTTATATTATTCCTAAAGTGTTGAAACACTATAATTATGTTTTACGAACCTTCTCTTCTCTTGGTCTCTCTTACAGGTAGATCTATCTCGAATAGATACTATGTTGCTTCTTTGTCTGTTCTCCTGCAAGAGATCACGATGTATTTTATTGGTCATGTTTCTCCTATGTCCAATCACTTTACAATTTTCAAGAATCGTTTTCCTTTTACAATCCATTTTTATGTACTCCGTATAGTGTTACAGTAGATTCTTATTTCTAACTGTCAGGGAGTTTTCGGTGCAATGTGCCGAACAAATTCTCATCGCGGACATTTCGCTGGGTATACCTAGTTTTAAAACATCTGCCTTTATTGCAAAACATATGCATAGATGCCTTTTTCCTTACCTGCTCGGCCTCTGTGTGGCAGTGTCTTTTTCTACGGCTTCAAATCGCAATCACAAGTGTTACGGGAAACCGTGTAGTGTTTATTGTATTTGTTTCCAAAGCAAGGCTCCTAAGGTTGCGCCATGATTGTGTGGCCTAGGCCATGAGCCGACGTATGCGTACTCATAATCTGCCACGTGACTAATGCGTGACGGACTTGGAGTGCATACTGGATTAGTCTGTCGCCATCTTGGGTCAGTCTAAAATCAATATATTGATGTAAACCATATACGTTTATTACATGCAACCTTTGTAGCTACATTGGTCAAGCTATCCAGATATTGCAAAGATATTTGTTGATAGGATACCACACCTAATATATGTCCCAAATGGGATCATAGGGCAAAATTGAAACAAACACTAATCTTTTGACAAAAAACCTTTTGACAGGAAAGATTTTTTAACAGGAAAACGTATCCTGTGCTGATCCCTGTTGGGTTTGCCTGTAATAGACCATAGTTTGCACTTGCCGTTGACTGAGTCCTCTGTGTATTCTGGGAAGGAGGGAGTTGAGCTCTCCAAGTCTGGGACTTCCAGTGTCCCTCTGGCATACCTGGGGGTCCGTCCCCAACAAGTTGGTAGCAGCGCTGATGGTTTGCTGCGTGAGCCCAGCACCAGGTCGTCTCTTTCACCACCGAACCTGAGAGACTGCGGGACCAGTCGTATATTTCGAGAAGACGGGGAAACGCCTGCCCTTGTAAAGACAGTCAGGTGCCCCTTGGAATCATCCTGCCTGACGTCAGTGAGTTGTCCAGGCAGTCACTGACTAAAGGGCACTGTGTCAACAGTGTACAGGGTGATGCCCTGACTAATAGTTCTTATAACACAAAGAAAGGCAAAACAGAACTCTGTTTCAAATTTTCTGCAGCATATAAATAATGAGTTTACAGTCAATGGGTGGCCAGGGCCGTCACGAGAGAGGTGCAGGGGTGGCAAACTGCCCCGGGCCTTGCGCTTGCGGGGGGCCTCGCGGCCCCCTCTCCTAAGGAGACGGCAGCACAGTCTCGCGTGTACTTTATTCACACGGGGGACTGTGCTGTCTGCTCTCTGCCCCTGCAATAATGTTGCTGTTTGTTGCGAAGCCGTTTGGCTCCACAACAAACAGCAAAATAATGGGAGACAGCAGGGTTCAGAAGTGAGCTCTGCTGCCTCCCGTCATTCAGCTGACAACGTGGACATGCTGAATGACAAGAGAGGACCCCTCTCCTGTCAGTCAATGTGTTCACGTTGCCCAGCGTGAACACGCTGACTGATAGGAGAGGAGTTCTCTCCTGTCAGGCAGCATGTCTACGTGTCGGCTGCGTGGATGCTTTTGAAGGGTGCATGGAGGTAAGGTAAGTGTTTTTATTTTAAATTAAATGTGTATATATGTGTATTTAAATCAAATTAGTATGTATATGTGTATGTATGTGTTTTATGTGAATGTGTGTTCAGCCTCACCCCTAAATCTAGGTGCCCTGGGAGCCACTTCATTAAGGTGTGCGCAGAGGTGGAAATGGAAAGAAATTACTGGGGGATCGCACAAGGGCCGGTAGTGACACTTCCATGTCACTAGTAATGAGTAACTTCACTATACGGATAATAGTTTTGACCAGTGTTGCTGAGTAAATATTCTTTAAAATGCACAATTTGCTTCCCATTTTATTTAAAAAAAGCAACCCCTTGGGTACTATTCAAACAGGGTGATTTCTATTCGCCATAAGCAAAATGTTCTTTTACTTGAACCCCACCTGGCACAACTCCTGCAGCTCCCCTCTGAAAGCAGTTGGGTGGCTGCATCGTGTGTGATTGTTTTAATAGGGGTATTTATTTATGTAATGTGTGTCGGATACCTGTATATTTATTTATTTATGCAGTGTTGGTCGGATACAGATATCCGACAAACTTTGCATAAATAAATAATCCGGGTCCATGTATCCGCCAAACATTGCATAAATAAATACATAAACCGGTTCGTGGCTGAGGACTGTAAATTCCTTTTGTGACCTCTTACATGGGGTCACCAGAGGAAGTTACTGTTTGCTCCGGGCATTTTTTCTTCCCCTTCTCCCCAGCACAGAGCAGGTATTTGGGGCGGCTGACTCTGGCCGCATCCCGAGATCCGGCTACACATCTGGTGCCGGATCTCGGATCCGGCGAGAGCCGGCCCA
Source organism: Ambystoma mexicanum (assembly GCF_040938575.1). Taxonomy (NCBI): domain Eukaryota; kingdom Metazoa; phylum Chordata; class Amphibia; order Caudata; family Ambystomatidae; genus Ambystoma; species Ambystoma mexicanum. Next base: position 261,426,758 of record NC_090921.1, on the reverse strand, counting down.
ATGAGCAGCACTGGGGGTGGGTTCCTGGCATCAGAGGTGCACCCAGGCTAAAATTTCAGGGGGAGGTGGGGAGATGGGGGGTGAGGACTAACACTTCAAATGTTGGGAGAGGCGCTAACTTCAGAGGTTGTGAGGGAGGAGCAAACTTACTTGTGTGTGGGCATCGAACATCACATTCGACTAGAGACTTTTCTGGTGAAGATTCAATGTTACAGGCAGCTACCTCTTGCCTTCATTTCTGAAACGTCATACTTAAGGACTGCTGTGAGAATGAGATGTCTCATGTCACCACTTCCCTTCTAATCAGTCCCCTGGCATGCAAGTGCTAACCCCACAAAACCATTTCAATTACCTAAAAATGTATGCATGTGAATGCAGGTGCTAACAGTAAAATGTTTTATGTCAGTAACTGCAGGGCCTTTGTTAACAGCGAAGCCCAGGCACTGTTTAACATTCGTGTCCTTTTCTGACTGGCCACAGCTCTGTCGGTCAACCCGGCAGGAACTGGATGACAATTTTGAAAGCGGATAGTGAGTGGGGCCAATAAACCCATTGCACTTTCGGTCTCCCCCGTGAGGGATGGCATCTGAGCCTTTCACCTTTTACGGTTGAAATGGGCCCCCAAGTAACTGCCCCCATGTTGGCAGTTTTATGACACAGAAACCTACTGATAATCCGCAGCTTTGAACCTGCTTGCTGCATTATTTTGACTTCATTATTGATTTAAGCACTCCACAGGTGCCTTGGACCATTGTTCCAATCAGTAAGGGGTGCCCCAAACATCAAAAAGAAATGAGACCCCACCAGCCCTGACACATCTTCAGCCAGCCCTGCTCCCATTTCCCTCTGAATTCTCTGAGCCCAGCTAGGAAGCGGAATAGCTATTTCACCTTCCCTTTGGCCAGTAGTCATACCTTTCACCCTAATTCAGTGTCTGTTTGCTTTCATAGTGCTATGCTAATCTCTGGAGAGGTGGGCCATCTAAAAGCTGAGACCAGAAGTTAAGACTGGCTTTATCAAAGTGAGTCTGTTGATATTGCATGGATAGGTTTGTATGCTCTGCATATTTGATGCTGATGCTGCTCCTTAACGAGTGCTACGGGCTGGCAACACATCGAAAGAGGCCTTCTGCCACAAAGAGGCCAGGGGCTGGCGCCGCCCATGGAGCCAGGTCGAGTCAACAAAGCCCAACATTTCAGGAAGGAGCTAGAGCCCGATCTACTCAATGGTGTTGCGCCACTGCATGGCATTCTTTTTGTTTGGGTTATTAGGTGTGCCATCAATAAGCCAAAATTATTGCTTTAGCGAACAGACAGTGGTGGAAATAGACTTTTTTTTATGGGGCATCCCTCTTATTGCAGTGAAAGAGGCCGGGCTCAGCGACGGGAGGATTAGGAGGGTGTAGGGCAGGTGTTTTAGTCACCCCATGAACCACTCAAAGGATTTGAGCCTCTTCCACTCAGAGGATTCATCGTCAGCAAAGTTCAAAATCTGCACCGCTTTTAAACCTACAAAATGCTCATCAATAATTCCTTTACAGTGCAACATTGACAAGGGATTTCACAGGGCTCCCGCTCAGACCCTCAAGTGGTCTTGTGGGGAAGTGTCTCACTTTGGAACCTAGTGGCCACGGTTTAAATCCCTGCCCAACATATTTTAAAGCACGAACACATCAGAACATTCTAAAAAAAAAACATATAGTGCACAGATTTCACAGATTGTGGAGCTGTGTTTCCAATCTGGTGAGTAATTATTTGCCAGATCCTGGGTCTAGAAAGATCTGTCCCAATTATAGCATTGAGTACAGATAGGAAGAAATGCAATATGAGGAGGGACTTGTAGATGTTGTTTAGTTATTTGTCCACCCATTGACTTCTCATGGCCATGCTAATCCCTATGGCAATTCTCACCCAGTTCCTGCCCTCCCCACCCAAAACACATCTTCATTGGAACTCTTTGAGCTAGCTTTAAACACGCCTTGCCATTACACTTTGCCCTCAATGTTCTTGCAAGTGTTTTCTCAAAGGAGTTTTTTGAGAGTTCATGACTTCGTTGGAGTTGTAAACATGGAACTGGTGTAATAAAAATGTCTTAATCAGGTCTGCCTTAGGCCACTCGATTTAAAAACACCCTGCATGTCTTTCGCTGAAGTCCTGTTAAAAACAAGCATTGGCAAAGCCAATGGTTTTGGCGTGTGTATAAGTATTAGGCATTTGCCAGGCACTGCTATTAGCTGCTCAGGTGCTCAAACTATTTTGCACCGGCACTATTAATGGCCAGATAATACCAATACAGAAGTGCCTTTCCCATGCCTACACGAATGCCCAAACTGTTAGCATTGCCAATGCTCTTTTTGCTTTACCCTTGATTCACAGGTCTATGCATCAAGGTTAAAGCAAACATACTACTTGGCTAAATTGGCCCACATTGAATGTAGACCAATCTAGCCAGTAATAACACTTATGGTACACAGTCAACCTGGATATACTTTCTGTGGCATGGCATTTTTACTGGCTGGGAGTCCGTACATGGTAACAATGGCATATATTGATGCAGCCTGCATGGACATACATGAGATCAACCAGCATGAATATATTTTCATACTAGCATATCTTGCGTGGAAAGGCGGCATGAAATGTATTGAAAAAATGTTCCTGTGCACGGTTTGTGATTTGCAACTATTGGGATTTTCCATGTGCTTCCATACAAAACCAATTGCAAATTGTACGGATTTCTACCAACTTTTGCAAAGAAAGTGCTGTAAGATGCATAATTTATCCCAATGTTTCAAACATTTTCTTGGGAGTGAGAACCCCCCTCAAGGAACCCTTGTTTGGTTTGGGCTCCCTCACTGTGCTCTGTTGATCCGGCCTAATTGGCACAAACTTTTAAGCCTCTTAGGTTCAGAAATGTACCGGCCTCCACTGTACATCATTTGTCACTGTGTACGATGTGTGTTTTAATGCGCTCACAGGGTCAGTGTGCTCCCTAATGATATGATATAGCATTTATAACGTGCCTGTACACACATGTTTCTAGGCGCGACAAGGCAAGGAGGGGGAAACAAAAGAATAGGACAAAACACAGATCTTACTAGGCCTTGTGTCATTCAGATCACGCAAGAGCAGGGAAGGAGGGAGAGGAGAAGTGCAGAGGGTGGGGTAGGATGCATAAGTTCAGGAACAAAGGAGAAACAAGAGTTCAGCCAACAGGTGGCAAGTGTGGGTACTCATAAGTGCAGCCAACGGGTGGAGAATAAGTGCAAGAGAGGGACTGTAGGGTTACAAATACAGACCAAAAGTGCAGGGGAGCCAGGAGGCAGTGCAGGTTTGCAGCTGGACAGGCATGGACCTGGGCCCGAATTCAGAGCTTGACCAGGTGACCAGTGCATGGATCAGGAAGGTAATCAGCAAGGGAGAGGAAGAGAGAAGGCAGAAGCAAAGTGACAGGTCTTGAGTTTCCGGAACAGGACATGGTTCTGCTCAAGTTTCAGAGAGGCAAAGAGGCTGTTTTCAGAGGGAGGCCCCAGCCAAAGAGAGATCTGCCCCCAACTCTTTGCTTGGAAAAGTGTCTGACCCTCAGAAAGTTGGAGGTGGCAGAGTGGAGAGCTCATGCCACCCTATATATATTTATGCATATGATACAAAAGTTAGTCCGGCATAAAGCTTTCTTTAGTAGAGAAATCTAACTTTGCTGTAGTTGATTTGAAGTTGTATTAATAAACCATATTTGGCATCCTGCACACAAACTCAAAGGGAGATTTCTCGAGTCTCCTGTTTGCAGAGGTGCCGCTGCTGGCTGAGTGCAAAAAATTGTAAGGGGGCCTCACCAAATGTTTTGCCCCGGGCCTCACAGCATCTTCTGACAGCCCTGTGGGTGGCACATGGAGAATGGGGTTGTTTGTAGAAGACAGAAGGAAACATCAATTTCCTTGCTAAATCTGCCTAGTCCCAATATATATCTAGAATGCAGAATGCAGGTGAGCCGCTTATCAAAAGGAGGACAGAAAAAGAACGTAAAGAGAAATAATTTTTGAATAAGCGTATACAATCTTCTAGATTGTTTAAACCCCATTGATCCATTGCCACTCATATTCATGTATCAATGTACATGCAAAGGGAGTATTAAAAAAGACACCCTCGACGGAAAAACGTTCAGCTTTCTATTTGTGGGTACATAATGATTTAATATCCCATATACTTGCTGAATTAACCTAGGGAGACTTTGGTTAAAACAAAGACAGAAGTCTAAACACCCAGCAGGTGAGAATAGCCAAAATGAATGGCAATCCTTGTTTGGGAGAAGACTAGAGATGAAGACAAACACACACATCCAAGCTGTCTGCCCATGAAAGTTTAGAATAGAGGAGGGCACGGAAGAGATAAAAGGTTGTTAAGAGTGATGGTAGGGTTAGTATAGCCTCAACTCAATAACAGCCACTGTCTACCGGTTTCAGTGGTACAATTGTGGATTTGACCACTTTCATCAGGACAGTCTTCAAAAGTCGTCTGGTACCCATAAGGATTCAGTGTCCAGGACAAGAACGTGTGGTATACTTTAACCCACTTCAGTTGCCAGGGACTGAAAAGCTCAAGAGTGAACCTAGGGACAGAAAAAACAGTCCATGGTCACTACTCTGCTGCAGTTTCAACTGAATTGGATAAGAAATAGCAGTTTAGTTAGTGCCTTTCTTTTTATTACGGTCTTCCCTGAAACACAATCAAACACATATAGGGTTAAGTATTTGCTATTCACTTCGATTAATACGAAAGCAGTCCTCCACTGGGCAACCACTGGTAAAGGTCCATTGTTCAGGAGGCACTGTGAAATACAGGGACACTGACCTTACAGTATTCCAGGCCACGCCCCAGGGTCCAAAAGATATAAAGAAGGAGGTTCTTCTATTATGTTCTTCCTGCAGCATACCAGAAGTATCTGCTGCTGTAGAGAAAGAAGGGCAACCTATCACTAACAGTCATGGGCTGCACATTGTTATTATGTGCAATCCAATACGTGTATCACACGTTTCATTTGGTAATGATGTAATCCACAATTAACTATAATCTACAAGGGAGTCCCGTGTTGTGAAGGCTCTACCTATGAGCTAGGGAAACAATCCTAGGTGTCATAGAATTGGCTTGATGGTAGCTGCAGCATATTATCATTACGTGTGATATGATACGTAAAATACACGTTGCAGATAATTACAGTGTGCTGTAAATTCAAACGGAGTGCCATTTGATTGGTGCTATGCCTGCATTCCCAGACTGCAGGCATTAATGTCAAAAGGTCCGGTAAAGTCTAAGGCATCAAACAGATGAATTTCAAACAACTACAGAGAAGTTGCTGTCATCCATGCACCAGAATTGCTGAGCAACGTGTGTAGAGGTCTATATTGGACCTGCATATCCGTTGCCCAAGCGGCATTGTGCATAAGGATGCCGTGATTAGTGGCAGAATGCCCCGTAGTGAAGTCATACACTCTGCATATCAAAGGAAAAGTAGGGAGAGGGCACTGCTCTTAGTTAGACCATGCCGGCAACGGCGCATTAGGTCAAGACGTGCACCCACAAATGGGTCAAAACTGAGGATTCCATACTTACTTGTGGTCCGTAGTGCACCCGAGGTGAAAAAGCAGCTCAACCATCCAGTTCAAATGGGGCCGAAGAACTGGAAGCTAAAGCTGCGACTGTGTTATACAGGGGATAAAGGAAAGCTGAGCTAAAAATCACGTGGGGAAGTATACGTAACGGCACATCCGGAAAGAGCGTAGGTCACTAAATCGTGTGATTAAGAGATTATGGATAAAGGTCAGGCCGGTCAGGCAAACCTACAAGAGATCCCTTGCTCAAGCACTGGTATCTTGTAATGTACTATAGGTCATAATCACGATAGAACACATACATAAATCTGCTCTCATGTTGATCCTAAATGCACTATGAACGGTATTGTGCGTGATGTAATAAATACTTTCAAAAAATTCAGACCAGGAGGTGAGCGCGTTGAGGAGTCATCGAGAGCCGAGCAGCGCGAGCAGACCACGGTGTGTATGTATTGACCCAGCCTAATGGCAACTCTGGGTTAGGATGGGTATTGAGTACTGTGGAGTATTTTTGAGTAGTGTAAAGTATTGTCAAAGTAGTGTCTAGCATTGTTAAAGTTAGTAGGGACAGGAGCGGAGCTAGAAGTCCATCTTTTGTGTTTAGGCCACATTCGGTCTTAGAGGGAAAAAGTTCTGGTGAATAACCTTGACTATTGGCTCAAGGGCTTGGATGACTGAAGATATGTAAATCAAGGTATTCTTGTGGTTTGGGTGTTTTAGCTCGGGTCATAGATTATGGTATCCCCGTGAGGATTAGCAAGGGAGCTGGCTTAGATTGCGGAAGGTGAGTTGCCTGGATAAGTCTCCTGGAGTGAGACGTTTTGCACGCTAGGCGACGCAGCGGGTGCAGTTTGATCACAAGAGAATATTGGTGTACTCCACCTGGCGTGCAGGAAGACAGCTGTGGGGTTTTTGTATGGTTTGGGAGTAACAGGCTACTACAGTGTGCACACGGTATTTGTTGTGTAGTACCTAGTCAAGAACTGGTGACCTAACCCATAGATTTGCACATCAGACACGGAGAGCATGAGACAGTGAGGAGCTAGTATTGGAAACTTGGGATTGCAGACAAAGTGAACCAGTGGCGGTTCGCGGAAGGCGCATGCGCATGATTGTTGGTGTGCCTGATGAGGCAACAAGTGTGAAGGAGGGGCAGTGCTTTGAGCACGCCTGCTAAGTTGTGGACTGGAGAAGCTCAGAGAAACTGAAAAGTACTGTTACTATATTGTGCTTTTCACCCTTAACAGCAGACTATCGAAATCCTCAACTCAAGGTCAGGTAAAGGTACTGAATAACGTATCAGGGAAAGTGCGGGGGGACACGCCCCTTCAGCACTTGTGTAAGACTTCCGCCTTATCGAGAGAACATTTGCAGCAAATATTGCATAGAATGGTCCAAAATATAGAGGGGAAGTAAACTAATTCTCCAAAGATGTGCAGCAATCACTGTTGGCATACATACAGGGTACTTATAAGGGGAAGAAGTTGACAAAGCTCATGGCCATATTCGAGTTGTGGCACATGTTTCAGGAGGGCAAGGGGGATGCCTAGAGGCATCAGTGCATGCTAAGCCAGCAGGAGGTGAAGGAGCCAGGGACTCATCCCTCCATACGTCCTCCTGCCACTCCAAGTGCAGAATCCGATCACACAGAATATGAGCAGGGGGTGTATCCCATGTGGGAATTAAGGGCAGCAGAAGGGTACTCATATCTGACATGTAAGCCACCACCCTATACCAAGGAACAGAAGCCGAAAGGCACAGGGGAGCCAGCTATTGATCTAGAGGTGGGCAGTGAGGCGCAGTAGGGTGCAAAGGAGGGGCTCGAAGGTATAGCCACGAACGAATGCCTAGGAGGACAGGTACTTTGAAATTGCAGGGGCAATTCAAGCTGCTCCACCTTAGCTGGGGCGCTCATCCTTTCTGAATTGGATTTCTGCAACACGCTCTACTTAGAAACCAGCAAAAGAAATGTAAACAAACTGCAGGTCTTGCAAAATAATGCTATCAGAGCAGCCTTCAACATACCACGATCTCACTACATTCCTGAAACCAGACGTAACGCCGGCTGACTGTTTATCAAAAACAGAGGGCCTCATTACGAGTAGGGGGTAAGGGATACCGGGCACCGTTAAGGAGACCGGTGCCGGTAATCCCTTACCGCCCTACTACGAGTTCCCTTAGCGGGTCCCTCCTTCAAGACAGGTAGAGAGGAAGGGTCTGCATGTATTTATTAATGTACAAGTGTAGGCTGTAGTTAAGGAGGAGTCGAGATAGACGCCTAGTGTCTTGATGTCTTTGGAGACCGGGATGTTAATGCCGTCAATGGAAAAGGAGTTGAAGGTGATGTCAAGTTTGTTTAGTTTGGCTTGGGAGCCGGTTAGTCATAATTCAGTCTTCTCAGCATTGAGGCAGAGGCCATATGTGGCCATCCATGCCTGAATGATCAGGTACATTTTATTCAATAGTTTAGCATCGCTGTCGTGTTTGCCGGAAATTGGGATAAGGACTCTGGTGTCATCTGCGTAATTAGTGTAGATGACACACAAGATGGATTGGTAAATATATTCTAGAGCGTCAGTGACAGGCACAACCCTTGAGGTACTCTGCATGTCACCAGGGCTGGGTCAGCTGAGGACATAGGAGAGAACACTCTCATCGTTCTATTATCCAAAAAGGATTGTATCCATGCTGTAGGTTCTTCAGGGAAGTAGGCTGAAGAAGTGAGGTGATTACATAAGACTTTGTGACTGACATGGTCAAACACAGCTGATAGATCTAGCAGTAGGAGAAGTGTTATGTTACATTTATCTAATTGGTCGGCAATTGGTAGGCAATTGGTAGGCAGTCATGGCGTAAATAGCGCCATGACTACCTCCAATCTCGGAATGAGGCCCAGAATCTCCCTCAACACCTTGTCCCTTACTCATAATTGCTTAACGAACTCAGCACCTAAATACCTGGTCTGTAGATTCACCAAAAGTCAATCAGCTAGACCCACTAGATCAGCCCAACTACACTGCCTCAGAGCCCCAACGTATAACCTCCAGAAATCTGGAGGAAGTAGCTTTCCTGTATTAGCTTCCAAACTCTGGAACTCTACACCCACAACCCTAAGAACACTACACTCTTTCTCCCAATTCAGGACAAGCGCCAAAAACTGGCATGCCTCCCTAGAGTTAACTCACAATGTTTTATATGTCTCTACTCCTCTGCTTGTATATAATGTTATGTATTATATCCTGTTTTTGTAACCTGCCAATGATGTAAATATGATCTTAGTGTTTATATATATGTGTTTATAAAACCTGTAACTGTCTCCTTGTACAAATGTAACTGAAACAATGCACCCAGGTACCCGAGGGTTTGGTGCGCTATACAAATAAACAGTACAATACAATACAGGGAATGGGATGTCCCTGTACCCTCAATAGGACAGCCCACAGATGAACTTGATGTGCCCCATCCTGTCAATCACACCCAACCCTGCGGGGAACCTCGCATAGGGGTGGTGATAGGTGACAAGACTTTTTCCTTTCTCGTTGACACAGGCGCGACTAGGTCCTGCATTAGGGAAGGAACATTTACATTGTCAGGCGATCCCATGAACACTCAAAGGTTCTCTGGGGCTCGGGAAGTGGATCCTTTTACAGACAATGGGACTCATTATGAAGTTGGAGGTAGCCATGCCGTTTATACCGGCATGGCTACCCCCAAATTCGTGTCTGTCTCCGGGCCCTGCGAAAGGGGAATAACTGGGCCATTCTGACCTAGGCGGCCCCGGTAATTCCCCTTTCGCGGGACCCGGACCCGGTAGGTTCCCATTCCCATTTGAGCCCCCATTGGGCTCAATGGGAATGGGGAGGATGGTAGCAGCGGTACCCTTCATAATGGTACCATTGCTACCATCCAGTTCTGCTCGTGGGTGCCACTCTGCACGCCTGGTCTGCACTACCGGCACCGTTTTTGCCTTACCGCCACTATTGTAATGAGGCCCAATATCTCAATTTCTATTGGAGATCACAATCTATCATTACCTTTGCTTTACTTGCGACAAACACTTGTAAACATCCTGGGATGAGACATTATGAGCAGACTAAACATGACTATCTCATTCACGGACAAAGGAATAATGTGCTCCACACCAGGAATACACATGTTAAATGTAAGACAGATTGCCCAAGCTTATTGTGGATGCAAGGTACAGAGGGGGGTGCCAGTGGACTCAGAGATGTTTCAGTATGGGACTGACATTGCCATTGCATGGTTTCCAGGAATTGCAGGGAAGATGTGGCGAGTTCCAAACAAGTACCTGTTCAGGCCAGAGCTACCAATGGATGGACCAGAGGGAACCATAGTGCCAATAGAAATAGAGGCAGTGGTTGCATCAGAGGATTGCATTGCAGTGCATGGAATGGATGATACAGGGTGGGCACAGAGAGCAGTGATCAGAGTGGCAGAGGGATGCAGGTTGACAACAGTGACAGACAAAGAACTTTTCAGGGAAGAGAGGCTAGAAATAGAGATGGTGTTTGAAATTAGTGTAACCTATTGGTTACAATTTCACTACAGAAAAGTGCTAAAGAGAATAGCGCTGGAGGCGCCACCAGCATTTTGGGAAGAGGCCATGGCAAAGGTACCCAGCACCCTATGGACTAAAAGTCCATAAGAAGTGGACTGCATAAAGAGTATAGGGGGATTGAAGATCAAGCTGAAGCCTGGAGCAATCCTACCAAGAGTAAAGCAGTATCCTGTAACCAAAGACGTAGATGTGGGCATTTATGAGACAAACACGGCCCTGATTAAGAGAGGCATTCTTGTACCATCAGAGTCTCCATGCAAAACTGTGGTGTACCTAGTGTGCACGGTAACAGAGGGGTCATGACATTTTATTCAGGATTTAAGGCCTCTTAACCACATTGTAGAAACAGAGTATCCTTTAGTTGCAAAACCGGCGACAATTTTGTGCAGCAATCCGCTGGAAGCGGTCTTCTTCACAGTCATTGATTTGAAGAATGCCTTCTTCCCAGTACCACTACACCCCGACTCACAAGACTTGACCAGTTTTATCTACACAAACCAGAAGTGGAAACAGACTCATTTATCACAAGGTTAATGCCAGTCACCATCAATCTTTAACAGCGTGATACAGGTGGACTTAAGCAACATAAAGAAGGAACAAACAGTTCTGCAATATGTAGATGACATTTTGATCTGCAGCACGACAGAAGACCAGTGTAGGAAGGACTCAGTAAACATGCTGACTGTGTTAGCTGACACTTTCTGTTGAAAGTGTTGGACCATGCAGCAGCCCCACATTTCAGAGCTACATCGAGGAATATAACATTCTTGGTCCTCATCATTCTGGCTTTAGAGCCAGACATGGTTTGGAGACTGCCCTTATCGATCTGAAATTCAACCTCTCTAGCATACTGGGCAATGGGCAACCCGCCCTGTTGATGTTGTTTGACCTTCTCTGTGGCCATTGAGCTCGTGGATCACTCCCTTCTGCTCAACCGGCTGCAGGAGATAGTAGGCTGCTCGGAGGCAGTGGCTCAGTGGGGCGCCTCCTTCTTGGGACCCTGCAATTCTAGAGTCGTTGTGGACAATGCAGCTTCCACACCTGAGGCCATTTCTTGTTGGGTACCACATGGAGCTTGCATCTCACTGACTTTCTTTAATATTTACATTCTTTCTTTCCTCACACTTCATGACGACCTGGGTGTGCAATATGCCAACTACACTGATGACACCCAGGAGGTCTTGAAGATTTCAGGTATTCACACGCAATACACGGCAACCATCAATATGGTCTATGGTGCCATCCAGGCTTGGATGGCAACCAACACATTGGTTCTGAACAAAGATAAAACCGTGCCATGGGGCTTCGGCTTAAAAACTATCTGCAGAGTTTGAAAACTTTAACATAGCTGGATCCATCATCCCAGTTGCAAAAAGTGTTAAAACCATATGGGTTATGCTCCACGCTGAACTCACCATGAAGCCCCACGTAGCCCTTTTTTATGAGTATCCTGCGGCTATATTAATAAACTTCTTAGTCACATCCGTCCCTTCCTTTCCCACGGGATCATGGCCCTCCTTGCACCAGCATTGGTTAACTAGCGCCTGGACTACTGTAACAGTCTGTTTCTGGGCACCTCACAGGTAAACCTAGCAGCACTCCAGGTGATTCAAAATGGGGCAGTCCGGGTTACTAAGCATCTAGCCAGATGAGCTCACATCACTCAAGCAATGAGATCTTTCCTCCTCTTCCCCCAGAAGCTTACTGTCTCTAGAGGTCTTGTTCTCTCTAGGCTGGACTACTGCAACAGCCTCTTTCTAAATCTGCCTACTTCTACTCTACGCCCTCTACCAGAACAGGACTGTGAGACCTGTCCTCGGCCTCAATCCCAGGGATCGTATCTCTCCAGCACTGAATCTATGTATTGGCTCCCAGTGGCTGTGAGGATTAAGTTTAAGATCCTCTGCATTGTCCACAAGGCCTTCTGGGGCCAGGGTCCTCAATACCTCCAACTCTCTCTTCGCAATACCTTCCTACTCGAGCTCTTCGCTCCTCCACCTCCAACTCCCTCAGTGTCAGTCGCTTCTCCAAGCAATGAGTTGGTGGTAGATCTTTCTTCGGCTGTGGCCCCCATCCGGAACAGCCTCCATACCTCTCTGAAACTTGAGGAGAACCATCTCTGGTTCCGGAAGCACCTCAAGACCTTCCTCTTTACTTCTGCCTTCTCTCTTCCTCTCCCCTGCTGATTTCCTGCCTGATACTGCACTGGTCACCTGGCTACCCTCTGATGTTGGGCCCAGGTTCCTGCCAGCCCAGTTGCAAACCTGCACTGCCTCCCAGCAACTATCGCACTTGGGTCTGTATCTGTAACCCTACAGTCCCCTTACCTGCACTTCTGGACACCTGCTGGGCGCACTTCTTGTTATTGTTTTGTTCCCATGTACAGCACTCCCCTTTCCCCTGGCACTTGTACCCTCCCACCCTCCCCTGCACTTGCCCGATCTCAATGGTTACCTAGCCATCATCTGATCTTGGGCCCAGGTCCCCTCCCCCACCAGTTGCACACCTGCACTGCCTTCCTGGCAACCCTGCACTTGTGGACTGTTTTCTGTATCCCTACAGTCCTTTACAGCACTTTACATCTGATGTCTTCACTTACCCATGCACTTGCCACCAGCTGGTCGTACTTTTACTTTCTGTTAATTATTCTATTATCCCATGTACTGCACTGCCCTCTCCCCTTTCCCCCTGCACTTTCCCCTTCCCCCTTCCAATGCACTTGAGCAAACTGAATGACACCTGGCCTAGTAGGATCGCTGTCTGTCTTCCCTCTGTTGCCCCCTCCCTTGTCTCGTTGCACCTTGAAACACTTGTGCATGTGGTGTGCCGCCAATGACCTCTGTCTTAATGCCAGGAAGACTGAGATTCTCCTCATCGGCACACCCGCTCCTGCCTTTCCTGTAGCTCTCTGGCCGGCCTCTCTTGGCCCTCTTCCTGCTCCCACTTGCAAGGCTAAAAACCTTGGGGTCATCTTCGACTCCACACTCTCCTTCTCCCCTCATATCTCTAACATCTCTAAGAAGTCACACTACCAGCTGCACCTCCTCAGAGGTATTCTTCCTTTCCTCTCCTTCCCTAGAAGCTCACTGTCTCCAGAGCTCTTGTTCTCTCTAGGCTGGATAACTGCAACAGCCTCTTTCTAAATCGGCCTGCCTCCACTCTCCGCCCTTTGCAGCTCATCCAGAACAGGACAGCAAGACTTGTCCTTGGCCTCAAGCCCAGGGATCGTACCTCTCCAGGTCTGAAATCTCTGCACTGTCTCCCAGTGGCTGTGAGGATTAAGTTCAAACCCCTATGCATTGTCCACAAGGCATTGTGAGGCGCGGGGCCTCAATACCTTCAACTTTCTCTTCCTATATATCTTTCTTCGCGAGCTCTTCGCTCATCCGCCTCCAACTCCCTCAGGGTCAGTCGCTTCTCCAAGCAACGAGTTGGTGGTAGATCTCTTTCTTTGGCTGGGGCCTCCCTCTGGAACAGCCTCCCTGCCTCCCTTAAACTTGAGGAGAACCATCTCCAGTTCCGGAAACACCTCAAAACCTTTCTCTTTGCTTCTGCTTTCTCTCCTCCTCTCTCCTGCTGACCTCCTGGCTGTAACCGGATCTGCACTGGATTACCTGGACACCCTTTGATCTCTGGCCCAGGTCCCTCCCCCGCCAGTCTCTCACACCTGCACTGCCTGCCTGGCAACCCCTGCACTTGGGGACTGTTTCTGTATCCCTACATTCCACCTAATAGCACTTGACACCTGCTGTCTGCACTTGCTTGCACTTTCCACTTGCTGGCCGTTACTTTTACTCATTGTTATTTATCTATTCCTATGTACTGCACTGTCCCTTTCCCCGTCCCATTCACTAGCACGATCTGAATGACACCTGGCCTAGTAGGATCATTGTCTGTCTTCCCTCTGTTCCTCCTCCCTTGCCTCGTCGTGCCTTGAAACACTTGTGTATAGGCGCGTTATAAATGCCTTATCATATCATATCATATCATATCATATCATAAGGAGGGAGCTTCATTGGCTCCCGGTGAAACATCGGGTTACCCACAAGGCTGTGACGCTAAGCCATAAATGCCTGAACCTCCAAGAATCTGCCTATCTCTGCAAATGCATCAGGCTCTACCAACCCGGCCTCTCACTTCGATCGGGCGATAAGGCCAGCCTCCAACAACCAAAATGCAATTCGAAATGGTTTGATTGTACTTCCTTTGATATTCAGGCCCCCCTGGCATCGAATGCACTCCCTCTTGATCTGAGAAATACAACTTCCCTAACAGATTTTAAGAAAAAAATCAAGACTCACCTCTTGGCAGATGGTAGTGTTCACTGGCTTTGGTATACACTTACATATTTCCCTGTTATTCCAGGAGCAGACATTTGACAAACTCTAACTAGTGAATTTAACTAGTGAATCTAGTCTTTTCTGTGAGGATTTTAACGGTGAGCAATGCTGGCCCTTTCACTCTAATATCACTGGGTGGCGTGATCAGCTTGATTACAACACTGTGCAATTCAATTATTGGTTCACAATGGTTTCACTATGGCTACTTGGGGAGCGAGAGTCCCTTTAATTTACTATAACCCTGATGGGATCACATCTAGTTGGCTCATATATCTGATCAACTGCATATATGTAAAGAAATGGCAATGATTGGTTGGGTAGATTGAATGTTACCTCTCCAAGAGATGAAAACTTGAGTTAGTGACTTGATGTTAAGAGTCTAATTACCTCATGTAAAAGGGATCATAACCTCGAAACGTGTAAGCCAAAAGTGGACTTAAATACAATGTTGATGATATTGCTTGCCATTAAATGTCCTTTTTATGTATAAACCAAATTGATCTTCTCTTGATTTGCCAGTGATGGAATCCACTCATGTTTACAGCATTTTGAAATATTTACTGTTTTGTACAGTAAAACATAGTGTGCAGGGGACGGGAGGATTCTAACTTTGGATCGTTGTTGCTTTTGGGTGTAGCGATGAAGGCAGTACTGACTCAAAAGACAAGCATGGGCCACAAGCCAATAGCTTACTACAGTGGGAAACTAGACCCAGTAAAGAGAGGACACTATCCATGTGAACAAGCTTTGCCAGCTGCCGCATTCGCAGTGGAGAACTCAGCAGCGGTCACCATGGGGTGCACCACCACTCTTTTCGTGGAGCATGCCCTCTTTGCAATGCTGCATAAGCCAAAGAGCACTCTGACCATACAAAGAGCATCCGGGTATGAAGTGATACTATGAAATGTGGGTCTGAAAATAGTAAGGTGCATGATTTTCAAACCAGGCACATTCCTAGCAGACTTTCTACAGGAAGGGGACTATGCACACAACTGCACAGCCAACATAGACATGTTTAGTGGCACTTGCAAGGTAGAGGAGGATGCACTTGAGGGGGCAGAAGTGCTGTATATTTACGGTTAGTCAACAATTGACCAGACAGATGGGGTCAGGCATACTGGGACTGCAGTAGTAAGACTGAAGCAGGATGGGATAAGCGAAGTGGTAGCAAGTGCATGCCTACCATCTCATTATTCAGCACAAGCAGCAGAACTAGTGGATTTAATATTGGCACCGGAAAACAGCATTGAGAAGGAGGTGACCATTTATTCTGACTCAGCCTGTGTGATATCTACAGTACACTCTGGACTGGCACAATGGCTCAGGAGAGGGTTCAGAAGGGCAGACGGACTCCAGTGCAACATGACTGGGTCCTCTACCGACTGGGTGCACTTGGACACCCCATCCCTTAACTGCCTTGCACTTGCACAATCTGAATACATCTCTGCCTGAAGATCGCCTGTCTGTTCTCCCTTGTCTTCACCCCTTAATGTGAACTTGAAAAAAAACACAGAATCACTGTCAGGCTGCTGGGAGATACCACAGATACTAGTGTATGGCCAAGTATACACGAACGATGGGTGGCAAGATGGAGTGGTGGGAGGCACAGCACTGACACTGGCACAATCACCAGTGAACAAGGTACAGGAAGAAAATGACAAGTGCCTGAAGGAATGGGACGTGAGTGCAAAATGACTGACATGGGTGGAAAATGAAGCAGGTCCAATGCCGATAATTCCACTGAAGACACCCACACTGTGCTATCAGAACAATGGCGAAGTTGAAATGGGCGAGAATGTGGGGTGCAAGATGATTGAGCAACTTGAAGCGGTGAAGGCAGGAACAGCAGTGCTGATGGATCATTATTGGGCTTGCAGATCAAAAGCATATGAGAAGCTGCTGACCGACTGGGGAGGAGTTTGTTCATTGGTACGCATCGACATACCTTCGTTGGTTGTGCCAAGAAAGGATGTGAAGCTCGATGACTTCCCAGATGGACAATAACAAAAGGAAGAAGAGGTCGATCAAAGTGGCACCAACTGCCAAGGCAGAGAAAGGAGAGAAGCAAACAGGCTGGAGCAGTGTGAAGAGAGGAGGGAACTACTTCTCATAAACATCACAGAAGGCACTAGATGAAATCCCAGCAGAGCACAGGCTGTTCAGCAGGACACAAATGTTCTTTGCATCAATAATACCCTATGTGTTACAGATCAATCACTGGGAGCTGATGGTGACTATTAACTCTACTGTGAATGCGTTCAACATGATAAAGGAAGAGCTCAGAGTGATGAGGTTGGTGGCACTCCAGAATAGGTAGGTTCTGGGTCTGCTCACAGCCTTGGAAGGCGGAGTTTGTGCTAAGATTGGGAGTTCTTGTTGCACATTCATACCTGCAAACAACAAAGATAACGGAACCCTATCAGATGCAGTAGCCCAGCTGACACGGATGCATGCCAAGATGGAAGATGGAGCAAAGGGAACAGGGAAGGACAAGAGCTGGATAGCATACCTATGGTCAAGGATGCCATCATGGCTGTCAGATGGACTGAAGGTGATAATGGGAGCTCTTGTGTTGACAGCCTCATCAATGTGTGGGATCAAAATCTGCATGAATGTGAACGTAGGACGGACAAAGGAAGAGATTGTGGCTGAAAGAGAAAATATATGAGAACGGATTTTGCAGTGTGACCTGTTCCCAACTAGCGCCATGAAGCTGGATAATCCACGTGATGCAAAGTACTATGAAGGGAAGTTGGTTTGGTGCATCCCCGAGGGAGTGTGCAGTTTCTTGAACTGGTCATTCGATGACCACACAAACTACTATGGGCACCTCGGAGGAATAACAAAGATATGGCAGCCAAGAGCAACGGGACTGTCATATAAGGATGTTGTCAGCAGGTCGACCAGTGGGGGACTGAAGAGGGATGAGGAAGCTTACCATGCCCTCCCCCTCCTACTAAATTCATGATGAGGAAGAAAGCCAGAAATCACTGCAATTATCCATTCTATTTCGAACGAATTATCAATTGACACATGATTGACAAATATGTGGAGAGGTACCCCCTCAGCCAGCCATGCCGCCTGAGGCACATGCAGACCTATCCATGTGTGGATGAAGAGCCACAGGTTATGATTAAGAACACCTGTATGGACAGCTTGGACTAAACTCCACAAAAGTCACATTGCTAACGTCATTAGAGACACCACGACATAGCAGCGTTAGACATGAACCACACGTGCCATCCACACTTCGGGACACAAACCCACACACTTGAATACATGAAGAACCTGTGCATACAGTTCTATAGTTAGAGAACAGATAGAAATACATACTGTCATTGCTTTTATTATTTTTGCTATTAGCCAAGCACAGCAATGCACCAACCACAAGAAACAAGAAATCCTGAGCACAGCTTGCAGATGCAATTAACCCTATGGTACTGCAGGAGCACCTACAGGACTTGACAGAGCCAAGTGTAACTAACCTATGGAAATATAGTATAGCATGAACACCGTAGAACCACCTTATAAGGTTTAGGAAAATTACAGCAGGCCCCGAGCCTCAGAGCAAGAAACAAGCTGAGCTGATTCAGCCTGGACAAAGAGCAAGACGTGTGAGACAGGACCTGCAGCCAAGGCCAACAGACACAGATAACATTCCAATCCCCGGGCAACAAAGGGACCAGCTTCAGAAAAGACTATTATATCCTCATAATTCAGAGCTGCACAGCTCAGATTTGTGGT
Source organism: Ambystoma mexicanum (assembly GCF_040938575.1). Taxonomy (NCBI): domain Eukaryota; kingdom Metazoa; phylum Chordata; class Amphibia; order Caudata; family Ambystomatidae; genus Ambystoma; species Ambystoma mexicanum. The sequence continues at coordinate 261,408,493 of NC_090921.1, read as the reverse complement.
GTCTGAACACGTGACCCAGCCGAAGCAGACACAATGGACATCGATCAGCGGTGGGAAAGGAGAGTTGGTGTCAGGCTCCCAGACACAACTATGCAACAATGTGTAACAAGAGTTGATCCTGTCAGGAGAGCACTGTCATGAGCTAAGGTGGTGTACACAAGTTAAAATGCAGACATATAATCATTCTTGTTACCTTGAAGAGGTGCACAGAGAGCTGAGAACCCTTGCAGGTCCCAGGCCTGGGGAATGCCAGCTCTAGCCAATCAAATACCACACTGCAACAATGTTATAGATAGTGACTTGTGGATGGGACCAGGCCAGCCACCTGACATGTGAAAGCCAGTAGAATAAACTCTATATAGTCCACTATCCGTAGGGCCCAGGATGTGACATCATGCTGACACCAGAGAACAGTAAAACCGGCCTGCAAGCCGAGGAAGAGCGAGATGTGCATGGATTTCCTCTGTTCCTGTTCTGATCCCTGTTGGTTTTGCCTGTAATGATTCCTATGTGTATTCTGGAAGGAGGGAGTTGGACTCTCCAAGAAGTCAGTGGACTTTCAGTGGCCTTCTGGCATACCTAGGGGTCCGTCCCAACACTAACCGATTTCAAGACACAATCTGCATGGATTCAGATAGTCGGGCGTTGCAGTTTGACGGGGTTGGAACACTACATCTGAACAGGCACCAGGAGGACCAGCGATAGAACTGAACTTTCGAACAAGACGTAGAAGTTTGCACTGCTCTGGAGCTGTCCACAGAGAGAGGAGTTCAGACCAGAAGCAGCGCAAGTACATCTAAGTGGTCTTTCAGTCAAGGTGAGCAGACAATGCCTACATTAGGCAATAGAACCAATACAGCCCAGAACACACCTGTGGCTATTGATCAAAAAATCAGTATAGACCAGGAAGTACCTGGGATAGTTGAAATAGACTGGGAATGCCATTGGGAATGTTTAGATACCAGGAAACGCAAGTACAAGTGAGAAAAAAAGTACACCCAAGAAATTAGTTGTGGTGGGTGATGGAGAATTATTTAGGGCACGAAATTTCTAATGAGGCGGGGATCACGACAAACGCCAGGAGACATAATGTTACCATTGTTGGGCATCCACATGTGACAGCATGGGCGCTGCCAGTCATGGCCATGGGTGGGCTATAGCCCCCCCTACTTTGACAGCAGGTTTCACCCTGCTGTGACGCCCAGCCTGGGTTCATACTGCAAGAACCTGTGACATTTCTCACCTCGGAGAGTGGTGTATTTGTTTACTTTTAAGTAAGCAACTACACCTCTTTCCGAGGTGAGAAAACAGTAATTGAAGTGAACTTAGAGGAAGGGGACAAAAACCTGCCCAGGGGTTTTCAGTAGACCCCACCCCCTATATTGTAGCTAAAGGCTTAACTGCAGCTCAGCTTTTACATCGCCCATGCTTTCAGTAATTAGCATTAACTAAAACAAAGTGTACTGGTGTGCATGTGGGGATTCTATGCATTCATGCATGCATGCTTGGAAGTGAGGGAGTGTGTAAGTGGGTGTAAGTATGCTAGGAGGTGTCGGCAAGTGCACAAATGAATGAATGCATTGTGAATGGTGTACATGGGTGTGACTGCACGTGTTAATCAGAGCGCAGTGTAAATGTTCTGGATGCTCCTGTGAATGGCAGGTCAGCTGTGTGCGCGCGTGACCGGTGGGTGAATCTGTATGAATGTGTCTATGTCTCTGTGCATATTTATGTGTGTATTATGTGTGTATGCATGCTGCGGCCTGGGCAGGGGAACTGGAGTATGACATTTCTTTTGACAAGAGCATAGCATATTTTACTACCATTCCTGGGCAAAGGAAAGCCAACTTGAGTGTTATTATTTGATGGTGGGGTCGGAGTGTGTTGGGGGTGGGGGTGGTGGGGTACTAGAGTGGGTCTGGCCTGGCTGGGTCTTACTGCAGCATGGAATGTTGTACTCACATTAAGGGCAAAGCCAACATGTTGAGTGTTCTTTCATGGGGAGGGCATATTTCCTTATTTTGGTTTGGCTTTTCTTTTTTTACTGCTGTTAAAGGAGAGTTCCGGGACTTTTTTTTTATTGTCCCTACGGTTCAGCCATGTGTTTTTAAGCATAACTCGGTAGATAGTGGAAAACTTTCCTATGGACCTTACCCGACTTTTCGTCCATTAACGCACTCGAAATCAGCCGCCATTTTCTGATAATCCTATCACTTGCCGCATCGCCCTGGCTCACCTGCTTTTGCGGCACTAAATCAAATCCCCCGCCCCCGAGGCTGACATCAGCAGACGCGTACCGCCCATTTCCCAACGCCAAAGCACGTTTCGTGTCAACAATCGCTGCGCCTCAGCTAATGAAGTGTCGCCATGGAAACGGCAGGACGCCTCTTTCCTCAATAAGTATAAACACACCGTTTCACAACACACAGCAGCAGATTTTCGATTCCATTACTCTCGCTGTGTTACTTTGAGTATTCTGTGACTCGTTTCTGTGCTCTGGTCAGCTACCTTCGTTGATTGTAGCCCGTGTGAACAGATACCAGTACCACCGCTATAAATTATTTTACTTTCTTTACCACACAATGGCTACAATAATGCCGTATATGTACGAGCCCGAGTACACCGAGGAAGAACTACTGGAAAGGCAAGCACGCGAAAACGATGGGGATTCGGACGGCAGTTGGGAGGACCAGTCAACGGATGAAGAGCCTGGACCATGTCGCATGGACGGCGTCTCCACCTGGTGCACGTGCAATCGTTGCGAGCTAATGCCAACTGAGGAGGAGAACTGCTGCTGCCGTGAAAATTCCGGGTGCTTGGCCTACATTTCGGAAGGCGAGCCAAGTCCGCAATGCATCACCGAGCTGCCAGAGTTCAGGGAAGCCTGCCTCTCACGGACAGTGTTGAGGATGATGATGGTGCTTATGCACGAACTTTGCGGCACTGTTCGTCCGTGTAATCCGAGTAACGAGTAAGTATACTCTGGTTGTGATGTCAGTGATGCCACTACTATTTCATGGTCGTCTCCCACATATAAAACTACATCTACATATCATTCGAATGCATGTAAATTGGTTCCATGTTGTGCATTTTCTAGATAGAATTTTTTTCAAAGCAGAATGACATTTTTGTACCTGAATCGACAGTGATAAGAAAGTTGTCATTTTAATACAGTTTGCATCTTTCATTTTCACAGGTGGTACAGGCTGGTGGCCTATCGTTGCTTCACTTGGCGGCTTCACGGGAGGCTCGGACACCGCGTTCGGAGAGTAATACCTGCCTGTGCGGTACTTGCCATTAGACAACATTTCCCCAGCGACAGTGGACAATACCGCGGCTTTTCCCGGGATGTGCTGCAACCGCAACTTTACAATGTGTAATGTTTATTATTTATGTTCAATTGAAATTAAGATCTAAAATAAAACCCAACATATATTTTAACAATGGTTGTTTTGATTTTTTAAATGAATCTAGTGTGTCTCCATTGAATAGTCTTCCTGTGCCTTGTCTTGTCACACCACATGTCTCCGGCCAGCATCCTCCCTCACGCTGGCCGCCCACCTTCAATCCACATAACCGTTGAACCCATATGCAGCAGACATACATATGTTATTTTGCGGGTTGGCATCAAGCCTCCCGGCCTTGCCTCCTCCCCCAAAAATACTTACCACACCACTTTGTTCAGGGTCTCCAGGGTGAACTGCACCCATATATTCTCCTGGGAGGCTGAGGTATTTATAAACTCACCCCCCTGCCTTCCATGTACTAGATCCTGCAGCCTGCCTCTTACATGCAGTTAGATGGCCTCTCCTTGGTGAGGCCCTACGGCAAACGAGTCTTGTCTGCACGACCACCGCCCGCACCGGGGTACTTGCGCTGGCAAGTGGAGCTGTCAGGGAGCGATAAAGGCCAAGAGGTGCCAAAGACCATGTACACTTCAAAGTTGTCTATAGAGCATGGGTTGTTGTTCCCATGTCTACCGCCAGACCCCGTGTCTCCTGCCAAGCATCTCCCCTCACGCTGGACGGCCCCCTGCAATCCACATAAGTGTGTCTCCATTCACGAGTCTTCCTGTGTCTTGTCTGCACGACCACCGCCCCAATCCACCCCCCGCCCTATCAAAGGCAGTTCGCACCGGGGTACTTGCGCTGGCAAGTGGAGCTGTCAGGGAGCGATAAAGGCCAAGAGGTGCCAAAGACCATGTACACTTCAAAGTGGTCTATAGAGCATGGGTTGTTGTTCCCATGTCTACCGCCAGACCCCGTGTCTCCTGCCAAGCATCTCCCCTCACGCGGGACGCCCCCCTGCAATCCACATAAGTGTGTCTCCATTCACGAGTCTTCCTGTGTCTTGTCTGCACGACCACCGCCCCAATCCACCCCCGCCCTATCAAAGGCAGTTCGCACCGGGGTACTTGCGCTGGCAAGTGGAGCTGTCAGGGAGCGATAAAGGCCAAGAGGTGCCAAAGACCATGTACACTTCAAAGTGGTCTATAGAGCATGGGTTGTTGTTCCCATGTCTACCGCCAGACCCCGTGTCTCCTGCCAAGCATCTCCCCTCACGCTGGACGGCCCCCTGCAATCCACATAAGTGTGTCTCCATTCACGAGTCTTCCTGTGTCTTGTCTGCACGACCACCGCCCCAATCCACCCCCCGCCCTATCAAAGGCAGTTCGCACCGGGGTACTTGCGCTGGCAAGTGGAGCTGTCAGGGAGCGATAAAGGCCAAGAGGTGCCAAAGACCATGTACACTTCAAAGTGGTCTATAGAGCATGGGTTGTTGTTCCCATGTCTACCGCCAGACCCCGTGTCTCCTGCCAAGCATCTCCCCTCACGCGGGACGCCCCCCTGCAAACCGCATAATGCCACGACATATACACGTCATTCATTCACAAACACACCCCTGTTTCGAATTCTTTATAACCCACTTCATATTTCTAATGAGAACTTCTTTGCGCTTTGCTAGTCAACCCGTGAAGGTGCTGGTTGTCTGCTCTTCGTCTCTGTGAACTTCCGTGACCACTTTGAGCAAACTCATCAGTTTGCAACCTGTGAACTGCTCCCTGTTCTACGACAAGAAACTACTCTGATCACTGCATCTAACTGTTTGCTCGTCAAGGTAAGGCCATGTACCATACTCATTTTGCGTCCAATTTCTTTTCGTTCAAGACAGTACATGCAAGGAACTAGTCACATGTTCTGAGTTTAGTCAAATTATTTTTGTATTTTTTTAAAGTTATTCAAATACTTATCCGCATGTGAATACCGTGTATAGTTCCAAAAACCAAAACATACCTTGCATTGAACCTTTTATGTATTTAATTTTTTAACACATTGGTATTCATAGAGAATTGTTGATCTTTACTTTTCAGAACTTTCCACAATGCCTGCCTGTTCCATTGGCGGTTGTCCTTCGAAGACCCATAATAAATCTGAAGGTACTATAATGCATGTTTTCCCTAAGACAATAGATCAGATAAGAGAATGGGTCCGATATTGCGGATATCCACCCTCTGAGCTTGAAAGTAGAGTCCTAGAAGTCTTTGCGGACAAGAGGGGTGATCGATACCGCATCTGCAGCAGGCACTTTACCTCTGACATGTACTCCACATCATTGCTAATAAAGAAGAACACACCGCGAGCGAGGCGAAAATTGCTCTCAACCGCTATTCCCACTCTATTCGTCCACATCCCTCCACTGGTGAGTCAAGTTTACGTATTTATCTCTCGGCCTTGCGGTAGTGTGTAGCATTAGCTAACAATAATTTCCCCATTTATGTATCCACTCAATATGAAGGCGGAAGATTCTCCATCCGTGTCGTTATTGCAGTCATCAGCCACTTCAAGCGCCTATCGGGTAATATTACTAGGCTATTCTGCCACTGACTTGTTTTAGGCATGTAAATCAATAGTTTTAATTTATCGTGTAATTATTTTACCTAATGGTACACCCTTGTACTCGTCCTCTAGTCTTTGTTTTCAGTTATAATTATTGTTATCCAAAATAATTCAAGTACTGTCTTTCAGGGAGATGCTGAGGAGTCCAACGTATTGACGACTACCGTTGATGTCACTCAGATGCTCGAGGTACGTTTCAGGACAGTTCCATCGATGGAGATCATCAGATCTTGCATTCTTGTAGCGTGATTGTTACACACAATGTTTCTTTCGTTTTTAGCCATTGATATGTCCTTCTGTCGTCGCCCTCCTATGTGTCTTCTTTTTTCAATATTGTGTTCATTACTAATGAAAGTCCTATGTTTCAGGGAGTCGATGGAGCATTAGTCCAAGAAGAAGGGGGAGCGTGCAGTTACGGGTCGGCGCAACAGCTTGCAGAAGTGTGCACCGCAGTTACATCGTCCCTTGATGTTCTTATGCATTTCGAGGTATGGATACTGACAGCTCGATCAAGCGAGATCATATGACGTGATTACATCCGCTATACTTCCTTCTTTATTAACGCAAGTACTATGTTTCAGGGAGATGACGGAGCTTCTTCTACAAGAACATCACCCCTAGTAGTTGATGCAGATCTCTGGGTGGTGACACTTCCAACGATCGAGCAAATCGAATCATATTTAGATATCCATTATTTATTTTAGACAACTGATCATTTGTGCAGGTCTATTTAGATGAGCCGTTGACGCCTGCACAAAGTGTATGTTCTTTTTAACAAAATAGAAAACCATACTAATGCAATTACTCAGGGAGTTACTGAAGCATCATCTTCAATAATATCATCAATGGAAGTCTATGAGGAGCCCGAGGTATGGATCTTGACAGTTCCATCTAACTAGATCAACAATGCGTGAATAATTGTCGTTTGAATGTTCTACACAAAGCGTTCATTCGTGTTTTGCTATTGAGATGTACGTGGGTATTGGTCCCCAAGTACATTTTGTGTTTTCGATATTATTATACATACTAATGAAAGTTCTATGTTTCAGGGAGTCCATGGAGCGTCAGTGCGTGATGGATGTGCTTATCAGGAAAACATAGTCGTTGCAGCGTAAGAGGAAGTGGAGACATGCACACACGAGTCGGAGCAACAGCGTCCTGATGTTGAAGTTCGAGGCAAGAAAGTTTCAAAGAAAAGAAAGCAAAAGAAGGTTAGTGTCCTGGTCACTATATTATGTTGTTTTTCACTGTTAATAGTTCAATACTGTAAGTTGTGTTTAAACTGAACACCCCTTTTCCAATCTGTCCTCTAGTTGCGAGTGGGTGTACGAACTAGATCTACACAGACAGTGAAGCGAACGAGAGATGTTGCTTGTCAAACCTTTTGGCAGGGACTTGAGACTGGAGAAGCATCGTGCCAATGGGAAGAATATGAAGTGATTGACAACGGAGCTATACCACCACCAGCCATTGATAGTGAATGTCCTCCTGGTAGTTCGGATGCAGTCGGAGATCAATTCACAGAATCCACACCCGCAAAAACTAAGACGGCGAGAAAGTTGAAGAAATTGTTTTATTCACCCATCGCCGGAGAAGGAACAGATGTTGCAATGGAAGAGAATGAAGTAGACGACAATGAAACACCATCAATATCACTGAACATAGCGGAAGACGATATCAGAGATTCTACCTTTCATGTGAGTGACATGTCCTCAACGTTACAGGCCGAACCAGCTGGGATGCAGAGTGACAGTATAAGGAAAGAGGCCAAATTCATTGTATTCGATAGTTGTTTGATTGATATTATTATTCGGATTAAATGTGGGCATTTGGTAGGTGGGGAAGTATGTGGGGAGCCATTGATTAATGTGACTCGTGCAATTCGAGGCACTAACCTTAAAATACATGCCACCTGTACAAAATATCATCCTTTCACATGGTCTGCACAACCTATGCTGGGACAACTGCCAGCAGGCAATCTACTTTGTGCAGCGGCTGCACTTTTTAGTGGTTCAAGTTTTAAAAAATTAGAGTCTTTCTTTCAGTTTGTGGGAATCCATTTCATTGCGAAAACTCAGTTCTACAAATACCAAACCGATTATCTATTTCCAGCCATTAGCGAAGCTTGGAGAATGGAAAAAATGTCTATTGATAGTACATTCGCGGGCAAACGGTTCAGGCTAGCCGGTGATGGACAGTGCGACAGCCCAGGATTTTCAGCCAAGTACTGCACCTACCACTTTCAGGACATGGAAAGTAAGAAAATTGTGAGTTCGGTGGTCGTGCAGGTGTCACAAAGTACATCCTCAGTGGCCATGGAGAAAGTTGGCTTTGTAGCATCATTGCAAGAACTACAATCGCGGGGAATGGTGATCGACCTGATAGCCACGGACAGACACGTTTCAATTGCCAAGACAATGAGAGAACACTACAAAAATATAAATCACCAATTTGACGTTTGGCATCTTGCAAAATCAATCAATAAAAAATTGTCGGCTGCAGGTAAAAAAAAAGAATTGCAAGGTATTTCACAGTGGTCCAAGTCAATCAGCAACCATCTTTGGTGGAGCTCAAAAACATGTGGAGGGTCGTTTGAAATTCTACTGGAAAAATGGCGGTCAGTAATGCCACACTGTACAAATGTTCACCGATGGAACACGAACCAACATTTCCACAATTGTGAACATGGCCATTTGTCCACAGAGGAGGCACGGAAGAAGAAGTGGTTGATTCCTTCATCACCCACTCACAAAGCCATTGAAAAGATTGTATTTGATAAAACTATAACAAAAGCTTTGAGGGGACTCACGGAATTCTGCCACACAGGAGATTTGGAGGTGTTCCACAATATGTGCCTAAAGTACAGGCCAAAACGATTGCATTTTGGCATGGAGGGCATGATAAATCGGACTCTTTTAGCGGTCTTGGCACATAACCATAATGTTGGCCGTCAACAAAGTAGGACGACCGGAACTTTAGGGACGCTTCGCTACAATAAGGCCTTCACTAAAAGAAGTAAACAATGGGTGATCAAACCAGTGTTTGAGGATATGCAATATGAGTTTATTGAGAAACTTATTGTTGACGTCCTAGATAGGCACATAAATGGAGTTGTGAACGAACCTGTGCAGGGGACAACTGCATTGCCACCCAACATTGCATCTGTTCCATGTCCACCTAAAGAAGAACTCATTGAGAAATACACATCACGGTTTAAATGATTGTAATTTGATTGTCTGTTCTCTCAAGTCTCCTCATGTCGCAGGCCCATTGAATATGTGTATCTATGTATTGTGTAAATAAAAGTGATTGCTCAGTGTACATGCAATGTGTCTCTCCACCCTTGTTCATTTGCGCATTAAATTAAACCAAACAGTAATATAAATCATTTTTCAATAAATATAGAATCTCTCCGTATTTATGGTTCTGTGTGGCTGCAAAGCACGCAGACAAAATGCAAAGATGGAGTGTAAATTTCAAGTCCTGTGAGAATGCCTTACACTGAATGTAGCTAACTTGGAATGTGTGCTCGTTCGAAGTGAAGGTCAGCTGCTTTGATTTTTTCTCGGGTGCCAGAATGGCCCACGACTCAGAATAAGGTTCTATTGTATTTTGACCTTGACAGGCCTGGACCACGTAAGAAACGATAATGAATATAATTTCAGAAACGAAAGCCATTTCATGTTCGTTCATTAGAAGAAATAACGTCGGCATAGAAGGAGTGGTATTTCGGGGCTGCCCTACGCACAGACGCAATGGAAAATGCAAATATAATGTAAGTAACTCTTTAGATGAGTTTATACCGCAATTTAATTACTATACAGTTGCTTTAAAGACGGGTTAAGTTGTACTTGTTCGTTCTATGTGGCATGTTGTTTTGTACCGCACACTATCTTGGGGAGAACCGTCTACTTTTACAGAAGCACCTCAAAACCTTTGCTTCTGCTTTCTCTCTCCCTCTCCCCTGCAACAACTGGTCCACTGTCTGCGATCTCGGTCCTGGGCCCTTCCACTCTCCACCTGCACTCCCTGTCAACCCCTGCACTGAGGGACTGTCTCAGTATCCTACAGCCCCCCCTTGATGTTTAAAACCCAGTTGCACTGTCCTAGCTATGAAATAATTTACCGACCGAATATATAAAATGAATAATTTTAATAAAGATCTGATGGTGAGACTAATTTCATTGTTTATGTTTTTCAAACAGGTACATCATGCATTACTGCATGTGTCACGAGTACCAGACACCGGCGGACGGCTTCTTTAACCGCCAGTTGCTTCTCCGCGTGAACAACGTTACCACCCTGACCATTTTATGGGACGATCGCCAAGTACAAGTATGCCCTTACGCGGTACTAACGGCTAGATGCAACATACAGACCGTTGTGGTGGCCTAGTGCCTCGTTGTTGGAACAGCCATGCGATTATCAGTGCGACCGAAGAGCTTATTTTATCGTAAACCAACACCATGTCTACTGCACACGAACATCGCTTGCCTCAAGACGAAATATTTTGGATCGAGAGCAAATAAAAATTCATTTATCTAAATCCCTGTGTACAGCAAAGGAACATCGTGTGCCTCGAAACGGAACTTTTCGGAACATGTGCAAATAAAAATGCTAATCGCTGAATATTCTCAAAACATTTGATGTCAAATAAATGTACTTTGCCAAATGTACAATCTTGCCGTTTGCTTTTAAACCACTGTTTCATATTCCGAATTGTGGCGCTGTATTGTGAGATGATCTAAGACCCTGTGTACAGCAAAGGAACATCGTGTGCCTCGAAACGGAACTTTTTGGAACATGTGCAAATAAAAATGCTAATCGCTGAATATTCTCAAAACATTTGATGTCAAATAAATTTACTTTACCAAATTTACAATCTTGCGGTTTAATTTAAAAGTACAGTTTCATATTCCCAATTGTGGCGCGCTGTGTTGTTTGAGCTCATCTGTGTTGATTTCCTGGTTCTGTGTGGAGTCGCGTAGAAGACGCCTGGGCGCGTTTGCCTACGCAGCTCAGTCACGTCACGGATAGAGGCGGGGAATATGAATGTTTTGATCAAGTCTGTTTCAGGGGCGGGGCATTTGATTTAGTGCCGCAAAAGCAGGTGAGCCAGGGCGATGCGGCAAGTGATAGGATTATCAGAAAATGGCGGCTGATTTCGAGTGCGTTAATGGACGAAAAGTCGGGTAAGGTCCATAGGAAAGTTTTCCACGATCTACCGAGTTATGCTTAAAAACACATGGCCGAACCGTAGGGACAATAAAAAAAAAGTCCCGGAACTCTCCTTTAAAGTCAGAGACAACATTAATATTTTTACAAGGAGGAATATAACATGATAAGTCTTCTTGTGTTACACTTATACTGCAGGAGGATTTTCTCGAGGGAAATTAAATAGGTAGGGATTTCTCAGTTCTAAAACAATCTTTCAGTGGCCACTGCATGGGGCAGGCGTGTGGGTAACATAGCAACTGTTAATAAGGTCAAAATATATCACAGCCTGGCGACGTTATGGCCATTCACACCCGGTTCCTGTAACCCCCCACCCCATGCCCAAAATACCTCTCATGGGAATTCTTTCAGGTCACAGGTCTCCCTTCAGCCACTAGTTATAAGCATCATGCGTGTCCTTCACTGAAGTCTTGTTAAAAACCAGCATTGCCATGTTTGGCTTGTGTTTAAGTGGTAGGAATTTGCCAGGCACTGCTATTAGATGCCCAGGTATTGGCCCCATTTTGCACCTGCTACCATCAATGGCCAGTTAATACCTAACGGCATTTCCAAAGCCCAACCGTTTGCCATTGCCAATGCTTGTTATATGTTTACACACGCATTCGTATTGTGCTGGTTATTAACTAGAGTGCACATTCATTTTCTGCTGATTTCTATTGCGTGTTGACATACGAACAATACATGCCCTAGCAAGTCTGGGCCCAATCAGCAAAGCAACCAGAGGTGATTCGGCCATGACATTTTAACCACGCCTGATGGTAGGCCCGGTGGGGTCTAGGCCGAGCCATGGGCTCATGAACTTGGGTGAAGTCTATTTTGGGACGAGCCTGCAGTTCCTGATCCTAGGTCGTCCAGCACTTTTATGTAGGATAACGAATCTCCATAGCCTAGACCTCACACCCTAGTCAAATCAGCTTTAGCTTTCTATAACATCACCTTGTGCGCTTCAAAGATGGGGAGAGAGGACCTCACATGGGTTCTTACCACTCTAAAGTGTTCCTTTGATTGGTGAGCAGAGCTTTGTGTAGAACGAAAAGCAAACTATCAGGGTTTGCAGGGGCCATTGCTAATCTACCTGCAAAAAGGTGGCCTGTCCTCAGTTTGGCCATCTTGGATACCAGGCCCAGTTCTAATCTGATAGCCTAGAAGGGTGTGTGTTTCCATTCCTAGAAACCTTTCCACCCATGTATAGATTGAGTTTGGATTGAGCATCCAAGATGTTTCTTCCAAAAGTGAAAAAGGGGACATCCTACCTTCAAGGCTTTAATTATTGGTGTTAAACTGTGGCTTATATCCTCTTGCTATTCAGACCTACCACATCTGCTCTTATTCTTCTCCTTAGCATAATTAGATGATGTTGCCCGGTCAGTCTCGGGTCGAATGTAAGACCTCCGAGTTACCCTCTTCACCTACCTCTCATCTGCCTGCTAGCTAACCTTTTTCCCTCTCCAGTAACCTGCCTGTGTCCCTCACTTCCTGTGTCCCCACTCTAGCACTTCACCCCTCATGGTCCCATCCCAAGCACAGCTGGTCGTACCGCCTACCCGCACTCAAAGATGTCCAATGTTGATTGTCTTTACTCTATGTATATCTAATTATGTATTGTCCCGGGTGGCGGTTCCATATACTCCCCTCCACAACCTGGTCATAATGTCCCTCAAACGCACCCCATTGTAAGAAGCTCACTCTCAATGAGATGAAAATGCACCTTGATGGAATGTCTGCTGTGGACTAAGAAAATGATATGCATCAATGAATGTTTGTGACACAGCGTTAGAGACTATCCGTAATGCCTTCATTGCAATACGCAGGCACGTTGTGACATAACCACGCGAGCCGCATATTTAAAAGATTGGCGACCAGCCCGCACACGCTAGATAATCTGCAGCAGGCATAGACAGATTATAACTGGGTAGATTTTTTAACACCAAATAGGAGTGAGCTAAATATCTCATTGAATTTGAGCATTAAGAGGGAGAGATCAGCTCAATATCTTGCTTAGCCCTCGCGATGGACATTAGCTAGAGGCGCTGATATACTGCATGCTTTTTCCATTATAGGAAATGTATGAGGCGTTGATCTCTGAGAAAATAAGCTGTTTGTAAACCATGACTTAACAACAAATGAAAGACAGCTCAAGAATAGTACTGTTCGAACCTTCTGGATTAACAATGATGAAATAATTTTAGGATGTTCTCGTTTTAATTTCCATGCAGATGGTCGCCATTTTAGTCCACTGGAAATCGATGGTTGTGACAAATTGGTCTCTTCATGAAGTACAGACTATTTCCCCCTACCAGGGTGAGTGGGGAATGTGTACATTTTTCGCATAACTGGGTATAAATTGATGTTACTAGCATATATATCCAACAAAATGATGGTATCTCTCTCCAATTAGTAGAGTGGAGTCAACAGCCCTAAAGTGCAAAAGAAGAGGTCATCTTATACGTGGACAATGTGTCTATGACACTCAACCAATCCCGAGGAAGGAGGGGATAACTAGAGAGCACCTAAATGGTGCATGAAAGACACGTAATATAGGTCCAGAAGAAGGCGGCCCCAATGAATGACCGCTCAAACGGTGCCCAATGAGAGATGGTCAATGAATGTACTGATGGCGATAATTTAGATTCCGTTAATGGTATGAACACCAGGCAATATGTGATATGAATGCGATAGAAATAATGACCAACATGGCTTGAAACAATCGAATGTTAGGTGATCATGTTAGGTAAATGATATGTGAGTTGTTTATGATGGTTAATAGTCTTGTGATACTTTTTCTTCAATTTCTTTATGATTGCTTGTGTGTATAAGATAACACATATTGTATATTTTACAGTATTTCTGCACTTGGTTGTACACATTTTAAATATTGTAAATGTTGTATGTTTGTGTTTATGTTAAGTCCTGTTAAATTGATGTTAAATTGATGTAGGAATTTGTCTTTTAAATATTGGAATACATTTGGTGTGGTGTAAAGCTATGCCAGTTAATCTTTGTGTAGATAATGGTACAGTCCTCTGTTGCTGGCAGTCGAGAGGACTCACTTATGTTAAATATAGCTGACATTGGTAGTCACAGAGTTTCAAATGACTTGTGCCAAGCTGGCATAAGTTGCCTCAGTGTTGCTGTGGTCAGGGTCATCTGGAACCTGCTCAGCGGGGAAGGGGATATAGAGGGGCACAGAGGAGGGATACAGCTGTACTGGGTGGGCAGGGAGGTGAGGGATGCTCGGTGCTTAGTCGGCACTAAGAGCCTCAGAGTTTCTGGTGCCCTCGCGCTGAGTTGGCATTGGTAGCGCCCGGGCATTCCAATACTCCAGTCCTGAGTGGTCATTGGTGGCCACAGAATATCAAATGACTGCTTCCGAGCTGGCAGTTCTTGTCTTACTTTTTAGTATATTTTTAAAAGCTTGTTTTCATACAATCAAGATAATAATTGCTTTATCAGCACATTTGGAAATGGTAGAACAGCTCATACACAAATGCCCAAGTTCTCAAAAAGCAAACCACAGAAAAAATATGCAGGCGATGCACTTTTTTATTGGCGTTCCTCTGAGAAATGTGTGGGTCACCTTAGTCACAAAAGTGTCGTGCCCCGGTTCCAGGGCGCTGGTAGAAGCACATAGCTGCCAATTGGCTCCTACCATACATTAGTGTCGGGAGGGCGCTCGTGACAGGTTTCTAGAACCAATGTCGGCCTTCAAAGTGCAATTCCCAGTGTCCGGCCCATCCAGGGCCTCTCTGTTAAATACTGTAAACATCAAAAAACATTGCAACCCGTTTGGGGGATAGAAATTCAAGTTGTACAGCAACGGCTCATACTTCTGCTCTCCCACTTAAAAGACAATGCCACGCCCATCTCCTGACCCTAACAGATGCAGATGTGTTTGCTGTGTGTGCATTTTAATGCGGTCGCATTAGTGTATTTGGGATGCACGGTGAAATGCAAACCTCCTTTATGTGCACTATATGGGGTAGAAAAGGGCATCTGTATTGTCCCCCCCATAATGCACATGCACAGATGCCCTTTGTGGACAGGGCACCTCTTGTTTTGGAGCAGGTGATGGAGCTACACTGCCGCATCTCATCACGTGCCAGGAAAAACGTCGAACAATTGGCTCACCTGAATCTTAATCCCAGTATAAAAAGCATCATCTTCATTGGCTGGAAGCTCGACTAAGGGCCCTATATTTTAAGCCTCTTATATTTTTTAAAGAATGTACTTAAAATGTGTATCTGTGCTGCAATATGAAATGTGGTTTTTATGTTTATTTATTTTATTTATATATTTCTAACGCGCCGAAAGCCCACAGGCATCAGGGCGCGACAAAGACACCAGGACGGGAGGATGACAGGACAGTACAATAAAGAAGGGAGAACAAGGCTCTCCATGAGCGCAGAGCAGTGGGGGGTTTCTTATTTGAATAGCGTGGTTTTCAGCTGCTTTCTAAAAGATTGCAAATTGCTTTCGAGCCTAAGGTTCTGAGGTAGCTCGTTCCAATGGGAGATGTTGATACTATGTGAATGTTTACAAGTATGTGATTTATTATTCAAATCAATTTACTTTTTACATGTGCTTAAAGTTTAGACAATTAAACTAAAAATGCACAATAAAAAATAAAAAAATAAAAATGTTAAGTAAGTGAGCAGATCGAGTTTGTCGATCCTATAGAAATATAGGGCCGGATTCACAGAGCGTTTTCCTATGGGATTGCGCCATTATGAACTGCTTCTGTGAATCAGAGCCATAGTTTCCAGGAAGTAGATTTGCCCTCCATCATGCGGCCATGGTGTATAGGGGCACTGGCAACCGATCACTGAATCCTTCAGTATAGCCAGCTGGCCAGGACTGATCCTCTGTCAGATAGACACACATGTGGGATCCTTGGGATCAGAGGGGAGATTACCTGCGATTAGGAATGCTTACATTAGGGGACCAGGTACACTGTGGTGAGTGGCAGTCTTGGTTGAAGGTGTGTGGCGGCTCATTTAAACATGATGGTTGGGCCCCCCCCTGCTTAGAGAGAAAAGAGTCTGAGGCACCCGTAGGGTGCACACATTACAAAGGTGACAAAGATAAGGTTAATAGCAGACGATTATCACATGACAGCCACATACCTGCCCACATTTGAAAATCAAAAACCCGGAGATGTATGCCCCGCCCAAGCCACACAAGACTCCGCCTATTTGCACATGGCTCCGCC
The DNA here is from genome assembly GCF_040938575.1 of Ambystoma mexicanum. Lineage (NCBI taxonomy): Eukaryota > Metazoa > Chordata > Amphibia > Caudata > Ambystomatidae > Ambystoma > Ambystoma mexicanum. Next base: position 261,392,152 of record NC_090921.1, on the reverse strand, counting down.
CACATGTCAGAAAGGTAAACTCGGTTGCAAATGTGATGTGATGTTGTCATTAATTTGCAGTTCAATGTGAAATATTCATATTTCATTGAATTGGCTTTACATAACCACCCAAATTGCATAGAACGAATGGCCTTTGCATTCCATAAATCAACACGTTAAAATGTGCACATGTTTTAAACTAAGAACCAATACAAAGGTTTTCCCCTGAATTTACAGTACCGAAATCAAACATTTCACCTTAGTTATTGTTCATCAGGTTATTTAGTGCAGTGGTGAGGTGTCTGTAGGGATTTGGTATTATCCTGCATCCTAATGGAACCTTTGGTCAGTGTATTGATTGACAATGGAGTGTAAGGGTTAGAATGTTTATGTGTGACTGGGGTTCTATGTGGTCAGTTGGGCCTGGGGTCTAGTTACGCCTGGAAATTATGAGGAAGCCATGCTGGGCAGCTGAGGGATATAGCCCAAGGCAGTAGCAACAGGAGAGGCTTGGAGCCTAAGCTGCGCCTGGAAATTAAGCAATGAGGAGGCATGCTGTGCAACTGAGGACTATATGCCCAAGGCAGTAGCAACGGGAGAGGCTTGGAGCCTAAGCTGCGCCGGGAAAAGAAACAATGAGGAGTGATGTTGTACAGCTTGAGGCCTGGAGTTGGGGCAGCAGCAATAGAAGAGGTTGGGAACCTAAGCTGCGCCTATATGTTAAATAGAAGATTGGTGGCGAATGTGAAAAGCGCCTGGAGCAGAGGAGGGTCCTGGGGGGCCATTCCAGCGTTTGAGGGGGCTTGGAGCCCATACCTGCACCTAAGAGACTTGTAGCCCGTGGCTGCACCTTAGGGGCTTAGAGCCCATGTGCAGAGATGAAAGAATATTGCCCAAGACAACATTTGTAGTTTCTGGAGGGGCAAGGGCCCATTTGCAGCAGCGCTAAGGAGGTGCCTGAGGAGCTATCACTCATATGAGGTGATGAGGAACTTTGAGGGCATGTTGTCAGTAGTTCCTGAGGGGCTTGGAGCCTACTTAAGAACTGAGAGATGCGGTAGGAGGCAAAGGGAGTACAATTTTTATAGCAGGCGGCTGGCAGCAATGAAAAGCAGCATTATGAACATACCAGGAAAGGAACGCTTCGGGAGGTGATATTTACAAAAGGAAGTGTGGCAGATGGATTGGTAAATCCATTTCTGTTGCGGGCGGCTGCATTTCCGCCCGTTGGAATTTTTTTTAAAAAAAAAAAGCTTAAGTTGTGAATGATCTTAATTGCCGGAATGAATAACAGAGGTACTTTTAAGTTAAGAGATGATGCTTTCACGAGCATAAGTAAACGAAGCAATTTGGTCTTGCCTTCATTGAATTGGTTAAGTAGTTATAATTAGTTATTGATTCAGAATCTGTTGTCATGTGAGGCCTGAATGGCATTTGGACAGCGTGAGTGCATGAGAGCGTGAACCTGTATGTTGTCAGGTGTAGTTTCTTGTGGGATAGGTTGTCCTGTAATAGGGGTACTTCATGGAAGTTGTTGAAGCTTAAGAGCAGAGAACAAAGTTTATAGTTTTTTAGATTGGATTTAGGTCTCAAGGGTGTTTGTAATTAGTCAACCAAGGGATTAAGTGATCCAAATGTGAGGTTTTATTAAGTAGGTTAAAGTTGCATATTAGTAGAAAGAGATTGAGATATGCGTAGTAATAGTGTTTTCTGAAATGCTATTTGGTATTTATGTTGTAGGTACATTGGTATGAGAGGTTTCTTGCAAGTGGTAGTTAGCATGTTTGATAGGTGTGCACGGATGGTGTGTAAAAGTCGTGGCCTCTGTTACCTCTGTCAACAAATACTTGGTAATGTTATGATGCAAAGAAAAAAAAAATATAGTGGTGCGGTCATGTTTAACTAACACGCTTTTCCTTCCACAGTTGGACATTTAATGAAATATAGGTTGCATTGACAACATTGCTAGAGTTTGGTATGTGGAATCTGAAGTATAGTTATGTGCACTAATGTTTTATTTCCACAGGTGGGACTTTTGTAATGCAGATGTATTAAGACCTTATTTAATGCTAATGTTTAAAGTGCTAAGTGTCAAACAAAGTTTTCTGTTTGGTTGTTTGGTTTAGAAACCATTCAGAGTTTCATGATGATACAGCAAAGACTATAGTAGAGTCATTGATGTTGGTATGATGCTGGTGTGAATGAAGTGTGGTTTCCCTAATAGGAGCTGTATTGTATTTAGGAATACTTTCAACATGGGCAATTTAGGGGTAATGGTGTCACAAGAAGTGAAGTAGTTACCCGGGTATCTGGGATACTCAGTCTAGTTGGAGGTGGTGTGTATTTAGGTACATACCGGTTTGCATTGTTGGGTGTGAGGGAGATGTGTGTGTGTTCTTTTGTGGGACGATGAAGTCAAGTTTAGGAAGAGAGGTATGGGTGCCTCTATTTGTAAAAGTTTTAGTAAGGATGTTTGAGCATTTGGGTGCCTTTTCCTCACTTGGTAGAAAGAGGAAGGGGCATTGATTGTAATTGTGTCCCACGGCTGTGTGGACTATTTTGGAATATGTAATGAGACTAGCAGAATGTTCTCAGTTAGGAGTGATGAGGCAAGTGCATTGAACGTGGGGTTGTTTGTGTGCGTGTTGTTATTAGCCATTATGGTTAAGTTATCTACTTGTGTTTTTATGTCCCTAAGGAAGGGAGATATGTAGGGATTTGGTATTATCCTGCATCCTAATGGAACCTTTGGTCAGTGTATTGATTGACAATGGAGTGTAAGGGTTAGAATGTTTATGTGTGACTGGGGTTCTATGTGGTCAGTTGGGAGATGTAAGCCTACCTGGGAGGATGCAGGTGTATGTTGCCCTGAACCCAGATGTGCCTGACATTATATGACCATCATAATGTACTGGAACTAAATAAAGTTACTGGAACTTCACCTGAGGTCATGGTCATCTGTGGGGAACAAGGAGTTCTACAGTGTCCAGCCTGCAAACCTGATGGCTCTGGTTCAATCCCTGAGGTCGGCTTTAATTCAATTAAAAAAGTGAGTGGACTCTGTCCACCCTGTTCCTCAACTTGAGCCCTGGCAAACTGGGCAAAAAGAATGAAAGCAAAATAAACGCGGAATACTGCTTCCAATCCGGTCTCATTAATGACACCGGATTGAAAGGGTTACAGTCACTGCTGCAGAGCCAACGCTACACTCAGCTTGGGAGTCGGAGGCGCAGTCCTGCAAGGATAAAAATAATCAATAAAAGCTGTCCCCACCCCACCAGCAGCAACGAGCTGATACAGTGCGCAGTTGTAAACATTTGCTGCGTTTCTGGGTCCGCGGCCACGTGCACCTCAACCCGATTGGCTACCGGCAGCGGTTTTTTGTAGACAATCGGATCCGGATGGAGGATTAGACGGGACCCGGAAACAGCAGCGAAAACCCGGAGAATCCAAGGTCGTCCTTGGAGACCCGGAGAAAAAACTAAACACCCGGAGTCTCTGGGGAAAACCAGGAGGTTAGGACGGTATGGACGACCAGCCAGCACGGAGTTTAGACACTAAATGCCCAATGAAGAGCTCTAAGCCCTTCTTTGTCAGCAAGTTTTTGATAAACAGGAACCAGTGTTAGAAGGCAATGAGGTAACACTTCTGTATATCCCTTGGGAAGAGAAAACACAGCATGTAATGCGAGCACTGCACAACGCACAGTTTAAGCCCCAGAACAAAATAGAGAAATCGATCTATTGCTGTGTTATACGACTGCTGAGTGCTGGCTTACAACATGGGGGCAGTTGCTGGGTGGGGGGCCTGAAGCTCGAGGCCCCTTTCATGGGAAGAGGGTTGAAAGGCCCTGACACCGTCCCTAGCGGGTGGTTCCTGTGGGTATAGGTGCCTATTTGTTGTGCCGATTCGTATCTGATCTCCTTGCTGGTCTCCTTGCTGGTAAGTAAATAGTCCAAGGGACCAACAGTTCAGGTCGAGGAGTAAGTGACGACGGCCACTTTATTGGGTTTTTGATGTGGTCAGTACTACTGAAATAAAGCATGTTATGTCCTTGAAGGGCATTAGAGGTTCTGGAAGTTTGGTAGACTGTGGTCTGAACACAAATGATAGGAAGAATATTGCATTGCAGGAGGACACACATGACATGTTTATTACTCGATGCAAATTACATCTTTTGTCAGATGTGACAAGTAGAGTAATCTGAAGGTCAAACTTTCCGTTTTTTTCTGTAGCCTTCGGATGCTGCTCTTCTCTTCTCCAGGCAGCGCGGGCTCGTAGGGTGACCAGACGTCCGGGTTTTCCTGGGACAGACCGGGAAATCACCCTCCGTCCCGGGTTTTTTTCATTTTTGATACCCCCGTTTGGGATTTTCATGTTTTGGGGGCTTCGGTAATTAAAACCGTAACTATTTTTCACAACAGTTTCAGAATTTTGAAGTTGGAGGTTTGACTCGAACCCCCAACCTCTCAGGTACAAGTCAGAACACTTACTGACTATGCCACAGAGACTGGCTTGGAAATTATTGTACAGCAAGCCATGTTATATCAATTAGAGCTAACGCTCGTTTTGAATTAACATGGCACGATTCACAGACAACACTGCACGAATGAGATTATACATAGCTCTCAACCATTTATGTCGCAAAGGCGGGTGAAAACACCCGATTTTATTTTTGGCGGGTGAGAGGCCCATTGAAACGAATGGGCGTGCAGGAGGCTTAGCGGGTGAGTCAGCTGTTTACAAGGCGGGTGACACCCGCCAAAAGCGTGTGAGTTGAGAGCTATGGATTATATACAGTTTATAGAAAGAGAAGTGCTGGAAATAGGGTTGGGGTGGTTGTGGGGGCGTGTTGGGGGAGGGCGGTAATTGGTAGGCTGCATGGGCTAGTCCCTCTTTTATGTTGCTGGCTATCCCGGTTTTTTGTTTTGAAAATCTGGTCACCCTACGCCTACGGGCTCGCCACTGGAGAATAGCTTCTGTTTTCACCTTCCAGTATTTGTTCAATCCCCCTTGCCTTAAGGACTGCTAGCAGGCCTTCCTCTCGTGCAGTATCTGCTCGCTTGACGATCTCTATATATATCCTGTTTTATTGCAGTTGGGCCTGAAGCCGCAGTTCGGTCAGGGGAATGCTAACCCGTGGCAACTTCGTGGCACCTTCGTGTGTAACATGTTTTAATCAAGGAGGTGGCCATTATGTAGATGATTGCTGCAGGACAGGCCCCAGGTCTGCCGGCGCCCTGTGCGAGATGTGTGCTCACGCCCCGCCCACCACAAATGCAGAACCGCAGGGAGGCTGAGTTCTGTTGTTGGGCTGATACTAGAACAAGTATCAGCAAACAACAGAGCTCAGCCCCCTGCTGTTGTTGTAGTGTGCTTAAGGGGCTTGCCTCCATCATGCAAACAGCGCCTATTGCAGCCTCACGCCTTGATTGATTCAATCGCTGCTGTTTACACGACCCTTTATTTGATGTGATTTGGGGATGTGCGGCCGCACCCTCTCAGCGCACCTTGAGCCGCTGCTGGATTTCTGAATATGTCTCGCTCTTTCCCCCACCCACTGGGCACTGCCCCCCTGGCTCAGACTGAAGCTGACTTTAGCTTCATGGCAGGGAGCAGCCTGCCTCCCACAGCCTCCACGGTTAAGGGGCGTTTGGGGCAGCCAGGGCGTCTTTGCCCATCTCCTGTTTAGACTGCGCGGGAATCATGAGAGTCCAGCAGACGGCAGGAAATGTCCCGGCCGTCCTTCAGTGAGCCTCCTGGGCGGCAAACCTTGCTTTTCTGTTTTCGCCCAATGTGTCTCAATTGGGCATTGCTTTTATCAATGGCAGCAGCCGGCAGAGCAAATAGCATAGGACACGCCATTGTCCCCCAGAAGCCTCAAGCCTTGGAAAGTGTTGATGTTCATTGTTTGATATGTAAATGCTTTGCACATTATTTATAACTACACAATGCATGCCTGTGTCAAACTGTGTCAATGATTACCACAAGCAGGTAGCTTTATCATGAAAGCACTTCTGGGTGTGTCTTGGTCTTGAGCCTAGCAAGCCCTGTAGAATGGTTTAGAGATCCCAAAGTTCAAATCCCAATGTCAGGTGTGAAGCCATCTACCTTCCAACACTTAAGCTACCATTATATTGCATTTGTGTCCTTGTAGACCAGCATTCCAAAAGGTGCATGGGAATGCAAAGGGCAGGGGTGGACTGGCCTATAGGGAACTCTGGAGATATCCCAGTAGGCCTCTACACCCTGGGTCTCTTTTGTGTGGTATTTCCACATTTTCTCATAGGAAAGGGTTGGGCTTGCTGAAAATTTGCAACTTGGGGGCACTTTGAACATTATTTCCAGGGCCTCTTTTGGTCCCCAGTAATTATTTCCTGGGCATCTTTTAGTTTCCAGTCCACCCCTGGCAAATGGGTTTGGACTTTAAATGTAAGCGTTCACAGAACATGATGAGGTGTATGTCCACATATTGTTTAGAGGGAAAGAATAAGTCAAAAGGGGCTGCGAGAGGCAGAGCAGAGATGTGGCGCCTTGTTGTTATTGGTGTTATTGGCTATATTTACCCACCTTCCCAGGCTTTAGTCCACTGACTTGCCAGCTCACGTGCAAGGCAGTGTCTGCAAATCTAGAAAATGTGTTATTGTGGGTTTGCAGGCTTTCCCTTGGGAAGGTTTGAAACAGTCCCTTCTGAGCAATTAGACTTTAAAATGTGAAGAGCGTCAGTGGCGGCTGGTGAACCTTAGAAGGGGTGGGGCTTAAATATTGGCTCAGTTTCTGGTACCGAGATGTGTTTTCATGTTATGCAGTGCTGGACTATGAGACGGATTTCCGCATATCCTGATCTGGCAAAAGATGTCTCCCTGCAGGGGTGTTGCTAGGTCTGGAAAAGATCCGGGGATACTCTAATGTCGGGTCTGTCGGGACTCGGACTAGCTAGCCTTTTGGTGTAGCCCCTTGTGACGAATCAACTTCCGGGGCACCAGTGGCCCAGGGATGAATATCGGTTTCTAAACCATCAATCAACCCCACACCTCTAGTACACCAGAAGGGATCCAAACAGATTGGAATACAAGTGAATTATAAAACCTCTTTGTCCAATTTTGGGAACGTGGATGGAGTGGCAGGCTTATCTCCGCAAGGTCGTGGATTGTTGGTTAGGTGCAACACAGTGAAAATTACATGTTATACCCAATGATAAAAAGGACTGTCTTTTCAAGGTTGTATAACAATTTATCTACTTCATCATTACTACAACAGACAGTTCTAGCCCACTACAAAATACAACCCACCATGTAAAGGAACACAGAGGAAAGACAGTTTCGTGAAGGAAAGGGATGCACTCTGGATACTGACAGGAGGATAGTTAGTAAAGTAATCAGTCTTACTGTTCAAGATTATTCAGTTCCAGCAACAAAGGGGCAAAGGGTCGTAACTGTCTCTATGTGTCACACTTTGCCTCGAATCTCACCTGTTTATCCTTTGAAGTCTTGTTGTTCGGAGGTCTTTCCTTCTTTCTGGTGGTCCAGTACTTGTACAGATACGGGCGAGCGTCCTCTGTCGCCATTGTGCAGGTAGGGTACCAGTCTCGTAGAGATGCAGGTGTTCTGTATTCCAGGGGGGATCAGATGAGTATAGATCTGAGACCAGGAAGGGATTGGGAACCAGGAATGAATTGGGAAGCTCGCACCGTGCCGAAGGCAGAATACGAGTGCAGTGCGGACCCGGGCAAGGCCCGCAGAGAAGGCAGAAGGATAATTCCACAAGTGGTAAGCGGGGCCAGGACCGAAAGTACCAGGAATTAAATGGGAACCGCTAACTAGGGGGAGCACGGGAGTAGAGGAAAGTTAGACACACACTTGCCGGAACTTCGGAAAGGTAGCGTTGAGACGCGCAGAGCCACGGGGGCGCGTCTGCTTTCTAGGAAGTGGCAGGTCAGTTGAAACACTAGACAGGGAACTTGGTAACAGCGTCGGCCATGTTGGAAGCATACTAGAAAGGGTTTTGCAGTGTTTGATGGACCATACAGTCCAGAAGGGCTGGAAACAGTGAATCATGAAACTAGGGGCCTTAGGAGAAGGACCAGAGGGGGCAGAACCACAGTGTACCTGGTGCTGAAGAAGTTCTTGGTGCTCGACAATCGGTTCCAGGGCGCTTTGCAGCGCTTGGACAGAGTTAGTGGCGGGAGACAGCTGCCGGTACCAGGCGGCAGGCAGTTCGGCAAGCGGGGCTGGATCGACGTCTGCAGGCTGTCTGGCGCGGTGGCTCAGGGCCAAGAATCGTTGTCTCTGTGCTGGTTGGCGGATCTGGAATGCTGGTCGATGTGGCTCGGACAGCTCTTGTGTCTGTGACATGACAAAAGTCATTGGTGCAGCCGGTTGTGATTCGAGGCTCGACTGTCTCGAAAATGTCTTTAAAAGATGGATGCTGGATGATGCTTGTGTGGCACTTCTCCTAGCTTCTGTGCAGGGCTTGTGTCCTTTCAAGGCAGATGGCCCAAAGCTCATTAGAGTGATTGCAGGCAACAGCCTTGTCCTTTGTCCAAAGACTCTCTGGCACTTCCCAAATAGGAAGCTTACTGGCAGAACCTAGTAGGGCATGCTGCATGCTGGCTGGGTACCAGTTCTGGAGCTGCTGGACAGGTCCTCTTAGTCCGCTATCTCCCTCTGTTCCCTGGGAGATGTTTAGGGGAGGAATCTTGCTTCCCTCTTCAAAATCTAGACCTTCGTTCATTAGTGGAAGATGTAAGGTAGACTGTACCTCCAGCTCCGATCCAAATGAGTCCTTCTTCTTACTCCTTTCAAAGTCTTCAGATAATCTGTTAAGTGAGGGGTTCAGCCCTATTTTAAAGCCAAATGGGCCCCAGTAATTGGTGCAGGCTAAGCCCACCTTAATGAACCAATCCTGGATCCCCACCAACAGTCTTCTGTTATGTATGAGGTCAGGACCAGAGTGCTCTGCAACCGAACAGACAAGAGGGTGACAACATACAACTAAGTTCCACCCATCCCCCTGTCTGTTGTAGATCAAAGTGCCTCTCTGGTTAACTGAGCCCTTTGTGACTCTTGAGTAAAGTGCAGGCTTCCCTTGAAGTATGTCCTGGGAGCAGACTTCCTGTCTCTCCCAAATCACATCCTTCACCCCTCTAAAAGGGGTCTTCTCTGAAGGGACACCTGCAGTAACTGCTGGACCCAGACAGGCCATTCACTGCCTTCCATACAGAGAGGTGGGAACTAGCTTCAAGTTGACACATTGCATACCAAAGGCGTGTTTCCTGCCTTCCTGTTGTCTCTTCAGCAACCAAGCCCACTCAGCAGGCTTGCCTCAAATTAGACTGCCCATGCTGGAGGAAGGTTTGCCTTCCCCCTTCTGGAGATGCTTTAATGTACCCCCGGCTGTCACATTCCAGCTGAATATGACAGGAGAATACAGCGCCTGTAGGCTGTGTCTTCCCGGAGTACATGTGACTATTCGTTTTGTGCGGGAAGCAGAGAGACTGTGTGCGGAATGACCTCACACAGTCCTCGGAGGTTGATCTCCAATCATTCATTCGCATTATAAAAAAAATCAAAAAGTCCATGCGAGCACACTCTCCCAGTGAGGATGGGTGAATTCCTCACAGCCCTGAGCCTCTATCCTGGGCTACAACCATAAGGCCCGGGGCTATAGGGCAGAGTCCCCTACTAGCATCGCCAAATCTCGGATCGGAAAATTATATTTCCGCCTTCCATTGGTTCATTATTTTAGTGTTTTCTGACTTTAAACCGTGCTGAAGCAGAGATTCAACGCCAGGTTGTTAGGAGCAGGGGCAAGGCAGTTATGCGCAAATCCACTCAAATGTCTGACCGATGATCCAGTAAAATTACTTGTTAGGATTATTATTATGGTATTTTTTGATTGCAGACCTGGCTTCGAGAAGCAACAGGGCGCTTTACAGAGGTATATAACAATACAGATACATAACGGAGAGCAGGGGTGGACTGGCATATAAGGAACGCTGGAAATTTCCCGGTGGGCCTCTGCACCCTGGGCCTCTTTAGTGTTGTAACTTTCACATCGTCCCATAGGAAAATGCTTGGGCTTGCTGAACATGTGTAATATGGGGCCACTTTGAACATTATTTCCAGGGCCTCTTTTGGTTCCCAGTCCACCCCTAATGGAGAGCTTTACAGAGGTATACAACAATACAGATACAAAACGGATTGCAGTCAGCAATGTTTCAATACATCTTTTTTGGTTCAAAAGGTGTGATCCTTTTATACTTTGCCAGCAACATTAAAGGAAACACTACTCTCTGGGGTTATTTTCCAGGTTTTCATGATTAATCATCTGAGAGGGAAATGTTTCTGTGGGTGGGAAGCGAGAACAAACCCCGACCCCTCCCTCATCATCCCCACGTCACTGTTCGGATCTCATCAGAACATTATTTCCATTTCTAGTGCGGAACTCATGGGTGAAAATTGTGTATTTTACTGCCTAAAATATTTCTGGAAAGCTAACTGTCTTTCAATATATGAACATTAGCAGGTTAGAAACAGAATTATACAGGGAAATATTGAAAATTACGTGAATTATTTGTTTGTGTGCATGCAATACGTCGGTACACCTTTACATCTGCAATGTATTTGCAAACAATGACTGCACCATTTACCTGAAAATTAAACTAAACAAGGGGCCATTGCTTTGATTTCAGCTGAAATGTCAATTTGGCACTGCACTCTGAAAGTAGCTCTGCCAGTTGAGCTACTGTTGCGGAGCTCAGCGTGTGACAGATTTTATCTTGAATTGTTCAAAAGTTAAAGAAGGACTGAGTCAAGAGGCACAGCGCCATAATGGTGGCACAGCAGGTTAATGGACTGCCGCTGAGACCCGTGTGTACAGTACTACTGTCACATCTTATGCTTTGCTCTTTATTTTGTCTGAAAAATGTACTTTCATGTGTACAGCCGCTTGCTTATATTTAGGGCAAGGTGACGGGAATAAATACAATAAGTACACCTAGTCCATCATGTTGCCCCTGCATCATCTTACTCGATAGACCATGCCCACTCCACTCTGTCACTATGTACAGCTGTACCCCTCCTCTGTGTCCCTCTGTATCTCACCCCCACTGTATATCTGTTCTGTTGTTACCTCTGTAAAGTGCTCTGTTATGCATCTGTACTGTTGTGTAACTCTGTAAAGCACCGCGTTAGGCATCTAAACTGTTGTATACTGTTGTATACCTTTGTAAAGTGCTCCATTATGCATCTGTACTATTTTATTCCTCTGTAAAGTGCTCCATTATGCTTCTGTACTGTTGTATACCTCTGTAAAGTTCTCCATTATGCCTCTGTACTTTTATATACCTCTGTAAAGCACTCTGTTATGCTTCTGTCCTGTTGTATACCTCTGTAAAGTGCACTGTTATGCCTCTGTGCTGTTGTATACCTCTGTGTACTGTTGTATACCTCTGTAAAGTGCACCATTATGCCTCTGTACTGTTGTTTACCCCTGTAAAGCGATCTGTTATGCCGCTGTACTGTTGTATTCCTCTGTAAAGCACTCTGTTAAGCATCTCTACTGTTGTATACCGCTGTAAAGTGCTCTGTTATTTTTTTTAATTTTTATTTGTTTAGTTGATAAAACAACTGTAAGAAGATTCAATTCAACACTACAGCTAAGTCAATGCCTAGTCTGGGATACTGAATGGAAACCCTTATTGATATATCTTTATGTCCAGTTCATGAGTTCTGGATGACTATCCCTATATAACACCCCTCTCTTAGAATCCCCCTGACCCCACTGAGCCAAGAAGTAGTTCTGTTTTGCAAGTTTAAAAGGTTTATTTGAGAATTTAAACAATATATATATATATATATCACACTTTATAATAAATTAATAATTGAATATCACACTTAATCTGAGCAGTAATCAATAATGAATAATGTCCTACTAGTAAACTGATTTGGTTACTCAGGAGTAGTATAAAGGATGAGGTAGCACACTTGGGAATAGGAACAGAAGAATAAGGTGGTAGAGAATGCTTTATATAAGTTCAGATGGATGCAATGTTGAATTAAAATGCAGTATAGAAAATACTCAATATGATTTCAACAAAACAATGTAATCACTTTTCTCTGGCAATTCACTCCCCCCTTTATACAATGCAAGGAAATGCAAGGAAAGCACACAGTTCTCAGAAATGCAATCAAATGTAATTCAGTTCACCCCAGCAAGCTTAGAGAAAACAGGTATGAGTTTGAAATACAGGCAAAAGTGCTTTGAGAGGTGGAAATGAAGTGAGGAATATGCTAAAAATGGTTTTAATTCCCTTTAGGAGGTTCAGGGTGAGTGATAGCTACTTTATATGAGTTCAGGATCACTTTAACAATGCTCTAGGAGTAACTAGCAGGTTAAACGAGTTTTTGGCAAAGTAAAGCAATGAAGCTGCCGCTTTTCACACGTGAGAGAAATCAGCTGAAATCGCAAATCGCGGCAAAATTCGCGAATGTGTGAATCGTGATTACGGCAAAAGTATAAGGAGTAGCAAGTCGGTTTTAGATTCTTTGAAAAGCTGAGATTCTAAGTTACAGCAAGTTTCTAGCCCAAACGGTTCCCGAGATATGAGCAATTTTGTAAAGGTCGTTTTTCGGATTTAAAGTAACTCAAATTGACAGGTGACAGCTTTTAAAAATGACAGGTGACAGCTATGCGGCTGCAGAATTGACAAGTGACAGTTAGGAGGCAGTTCTACTTAGATTAAATAGATTGAATTATATCACTGGAAACTAAGAGATTTGGTTTCACACCGTCCTAGCTGTACTCACAATGTATTTGGAAGGTCTAGGTCTCACGGTTCGGGTCAAGATGGCTTCGGTTCTGGTTTCGCCCCGGACGGTCTCTGCGCACAGCGTCTGGTCTCTGCTCTGCTGGTCTGGTATGACACTGATCCTGGCCCGGCTCCTGGATCTCTGGGTACAGCGTCTGTGCACAGCTCCTGGATCTTTCTGCACAGCTTTCTCTGGACACAGCGCTGATCTGCACGTCTCCTGGATGCTGCTACCGCTGTTAGGTTTGCTGGATGCTGAGGCCTGCTGAGAAGAGTTCTCAGTTTGTGGGTTTAGGCCCTTGCTTTGAGTTCTGAATCAAGTTCTTTGGAGTTTTAAAGTCTAAGTGTTGGATCTGGTGTCTTCTGGATGTTGTGTGGTCCGGCAGAGCGCGTTGCAGCAACTGGATTTGAATCTCTCTACCTGTCCCAGCAGTCTCTTTTTATGTGTTTTGAAAATGGGTGTGTGCCTGGGCCTAGCTAAGCCTGCCCCTCTCTACTTGTCATTGGCCCAATTCTCCCCTCTCCCATGATTGGGGGAAGGAAATGTGAGTCAGAGTGATGCTGTAGGTTTTATGGGTCAGAGGATCCTCCCCTGGTCAGTTTGCCCACAAATCTATATTTGACCCAAATACATATTTGCACAGGTACACATTTGTTTAAAATTACATGCACCCATCACATATCACATGAGGTATACTCTGATCAAACTCTGCTCTTCCTGGAGGCTTGCATTCAAAAATGGCAACATATTTCCCATTTTAGTGGGCTATGCACCATTGGTTTGTCATTAAAATGTATACAAATGTGCGCAAGGCATGTATGCATTTATATAAGGAAGTGTCAGATTTTTAACATGCAGACATTTGGAGTGAAACCCTATTTTCCGCTAGCAACCCCCCAGATCATACCCCCAGGTCCTAAAACCTCTTAAAATGTGGGCAGAAAAATCACAAGAATTATGGTACCATTTAGATAGGTCACATGGTGTAGAAACCAGTCTATCTACTTTCTTTAAAGTCAGCCTGTCCTCAGAGGGGCTGCCCCTCCCCGTTTCTGCCAAGACGAAGCCACTTTACAACCTCCCCTATAAACCATCTGCCTGAGTCAAGGAAGGGCTTTGTTCAAAAGGAAGCCATTTACGACCACCCTAATAAACCATCTGCCTGGGCCCAGGACAGGCCTTTGTTCAACTCCCTGTAGCTGCTCCACCCCTAATCTAATCAGAGAGGTGACAACTCCTTTTGGCAAGGGGAAGAGTGGCTGAGCAGGTTTTAACTCCTGTGGGGGTAGATGTCAGGCAGAATTCAGTTTCATTAAGCCAGGTTTCAGCTAAATGTCACTTTTTGTCCCCCAGTTTAAGTCTATTACGATTTTTACATACACATTAAATAATTACTTCCTTCAAGTCATTTCAGAGTATAGTTTTACATTGTATCCACCTCTTAGCAAGTCTTTCCTTGGTCTGGTTTTGTTTCATTTGTTCAGTTTTACACAAAAGTCTGGTGGTTTTAAAACGCCGGCTTTCTGATAGTGGTGAGTACTGGTAATGCAACCATTTTTGGGATTTAAGAAAATGAATTCCCCACAGTTCTAGGTTGCTTTTGGCAATCAGCATTGCCATTCCCAATGGTTTCAGGCTACTGTGTGGGCAGCCCAATGGTGGTTTTAGGCAGTGCCCTCCTGTGCTCACAACCTAGGCAAAAATGGGTGGCAGCCTATTCTTCATGCATTTCCCTGTGCATTTTCTGGGAAGTTCTGGCCATCATGATGTTTTCCATGCCAGTACTGCACAGGTTTCCTATTCTGGCGCACATGTGGGCTTTTTGGCCATCTTGGATTTTCTAAGCCCACAGCACCAAATGTTGCAGCATGATAGCTCAAACGTGGGTCAAGACACCCAACAAAGCCCCCCCACGTGACTGCACTTTGAATTTGAGTCGATGGGGAGTCGGGTGCACAGAAGGTTATGACCCACGCACTGGTATGTCCGCATAATCTTCTTCCAATTCTGCAAATGGCACAGTTCAGCATCTTTTCCTCCATCCGGTACTGATCGATCGGTTCTCCTCGCCGGTCCTGATGGGAATATTGGGCGGTACCCCGGGCCCCTTGGGTCTTTGCTCCCGGTCTCCGGATCGTCCTCCCTGGCCAGTCTCAAGGTTTTCTTTCTCCTAGGATGACAAAGGAAGAGCGGCAATACCTATTTATAGACATTTTTCCCCCACCATTGATATAGTGGGGTGGCATATAAATTTATAGTCAAAACATATGAACATGCACATTTCTTTTTGCATTCAAAAACGAAAACACCCACATTGAGAAACTCAGAATTTGATAGGCGATATGTAGGATATTTTAAGTTAGAACTGAATTAATCTGAGACAGTACCCTCTAGGATTCCAGAGGATTCCTCCAGTTGTTGCAGAGTGTGCCTGGGATGGCAACACTTCAACTGGTTAATGTGGACCCACTTGTCTTCCCCCTCTGCCAAAGGACCTTTAGGGATGTGGATCTTGTAGGCCACAGGGGAGATCTTGTCTATAATCTCATAGGGTCCCTTCCATGTAGGCAAACATTTTCGCTGCTTTGCCTGGTTTCTTTGGAAGTTGTATAAATAGACCCGGTCCCCCACCTGATATTCCTTCCTGGAAGATTTCAGGTCATAGTGGGTCTTCATACTCTCGGCTGATCTTTATAGATTCCGCTGAGCATAGGCAAAAGCATGCTGAGGGTGTTTCCTTAAATTCTCCACATACTCATGAGTTGTGGAGGCATTTATCAACGTTTGCTCTTGGGTTCTGTAGAGCAAATGCTGAGGAAGCACCATCTTGCGTCCAGTCATCAACTCAAATGGTGACATTTTGGTTGCAGATGAAGGGGTAGATCTGATGGCCATTAGGACCAGAGGTAATCGGATAGCCCAACTTGGCCCAGAATCTGCCACAAACTTTTTTAAGATGCTCACAATTGTCCGATTGTAGCGTTCCACTGCTCCAGAAGAAGCTGGCCTGTAAGCAATGTGTAGCTTTCTCTTGACCCCCAGTATCTCCCACATCTTTGTCATTACTTCACTGGTGAAGTGGCTACCCCTGTCTGACTCAATCCTTTGAGGTAGACCAAAACGGGAAAAGATGTGGTTAATCATCAGGGCAGCTGCTGTTTCTGCCTTGCAATTTGGAGCTGGGAGACATTCCACCCACTTGGTAAACAAGCATGTCACAGTCAACACGTACTTATTCCCCCTAGCGGAGCGAATCACGGGGCCTACAAAGTCGATTTGTAAATCTAACCATGGGAGTGTCATTCCCCTCTTTTGGAGAGGCGCCCGGTGTGTGAGGGATGTTGGCTGAAATTGTGCACCCACAAGACAACCCTTCAAATATTGGTTGAGGTCCTGGCCCATGTGTGGCCAGTAGGCAACCTCTCTTAAGATCTCAAGTGTTGTATGAAACCGCCTATGACCGGCGGTAGCCGCATCATGGGCGTGACTTAACATCAGGCTTCGGAATGAGGTAGGAACCACCCACTGATCGTGGCCAGCTTTGGATTTCCTTACCAGCAAACCATCTTGGATTCGGAACATTTTTGGACATTTCCTCAACACTCTTAGGTCCTCTTTCCCAAGGTAATCGGTATCCGTCAGGGGAAAGTTCTCAGGGTCCTCAAGGTGTTGGTAAAACTTACCAATAATTGGATCCCCCTTCTGAGCTGTAATCAAATCAGCATCAGGGGTCTCCTTGCTCCATTGGGCAGTTGAAAGATCATTGTGAGCATTTGTCTGGGACCTAGTGATAGCAGTGACCTGGATTTCCCCCAGCAGGGACTCTATTTCGATTAGATCCCCTTGGATGGCCCCGGTTTTGGC
Source organism: Ambystoma mexicanum (assembly GCF_040938575.1). Lineage (NCBI taxonomy): Eukaryota > Metazoa > Chordata > Amphibia > Caudata > Ambystomatidae > Ambystoma > Ambystoma mexicanum. The sequence goes on along the minus strand of NC_090921.1, from coordinate 261,375,497 downwards.
CAGCTGATCAGCTAAGTCATTTCCAGTTTTGTCTGGTCCCTCTACTTTGGAATGACCCTTGATCTTTTTCCAGTAGATGGTCATCCCATTCAATGTGACCAGATCATCAATGTTTTGGATTAACTTACCATGTTTCAAGGGTTTGTTATTAGCACATAACATGCCTCTGGTTTTCCAATTAACCAGGTGCTCCACGAACCCGTTCCGTACATAATCCGAATCTGTGATTATGACCAGTTCGTGGAGTTGATGCTGGACAGCGGTGAGGATGGCCTGATGCACAGCCATCAATTCTGCCACCTGACTACTTCGGGGACCAATTTTGTACCCAGCGGAGGGTTCTGAGAACTCCTTCACCCATGCATTCCCTACGCCAGCCACCAGTTCTTTCTCCCCGTCGTTGTCAACATGGTAAGAGCATCCATCCACATAGACAGTGGGCATTCCCTCACACTTGTCTTCTTCAAAGACTTTGTGTGGGGAATTAAGGTATGCCTCCGTGTTGTCCTTGATTTTTAGACTTTCGTCCTCGAGACAATTTTCTCTGGCACAATCATGCAAGTCAGCCAGACCTTGCGCGAGGGGACTCTTCTTGTTTTGGCCATGTCTGACCTCCACAGGAAAGCCTTCCATTGACAGAATCCAGGAAGTAATTCGGGAATTACTCACATTTCCGGCCCGGATTCTATCACTTTGGAGATATTGCAGAGGCTGGTGTGGAGTCTCCACTATGATGTGTTCCCCCTGGATAAACGGGCGGTAATTCTTCAATGCCCACACCGTTGCCAGGAGTGCCTTCTCACAATCGTTGAATTTTTCCTCCACAGAGGATAAAGTTTTGCTCGCATAGGAGATTACTTTATTGACCTTGTCATGCTTTTGGTATAATACTGCCGTCAAGCACGTATTAGAGAACCCCGTCTCCAGGAAGAACTCCTTGTTTCTGACAGGGTAAGCTAGGCAAGGCACTTGTGAGAGGCTTCTTTTGAGTTGTTTTACCGCCTCGGCTTGTTCTGGACCCCATTCCCACTTGACACCCCCCTTCAGGAGATGAATCAGGGGTCTGGTGATCTCTGCGTAGCCATCAATGAACTTTCTGCTGTAATTAGTCAGTCCAAGGAGGCTCCTTAGTTCCCGCAGAGTTGTGGGGTCTTTCAGTTTTTGGAGTCCTTCCACCTTCTTTTCCTGGGGACAGAGACCCTGAGGAGTAATCTCATGCCCCAAGAAATTAACACGGGTTCTACACCACGGTGCTTTCTGAAAGGAAAGTTTTGCTCCGGCGGCCCTCAACTGTGTCAGAACATAACGGATCTCGGCTATGTGTTCCTCCACAGATGAACTTTTGATGAGGACATCATCTACATAAGCCAGGTTACCCCTTGCACCCAGGTCGGGCATGGCCTTGTGTAGGAAAATGTTGAATTCATTGCCGGAGTTGAGGTATCCGAAGGGAGTCCGGGTCCATGTGTACTGCTGGACCCCAAAGGTAAAAGCCAGCTTGTATTGGTCCTCCCTACTGACAGGCACAGTCCAGTATCCATTGGTCAGGTCTATTGCAGTGAATACCTTTGACCCCTGGATCTGGGCCAGCCCTTGGTCAATGTAGGGCAGAGGCCATCGGGAAGTATGGACCCGTTTGTTGAGCTCCCTGAGGTCGGCGCAGAGTCTCCACTGGCCGTTAGGCTTCAATATTCCCAGCACCGGATTATTGAAGGTGCTGTGTATTGGACGAATTATTCTCCGGGACTCATGGTTCTTAATTATTTCAGTGAGGGACTCCATGGATGCGAGAGGCAAACGATATTGCTTCACAAACACTGGAGTCATTCCAGGGTCCGTGGGAATTGTTGTTGTGTGGATGTCGGTGCGACCACAGTCATATGAGTCTACCACAAAGAGATCTTGGAAATCCAAGAAAACGTGTTTCAACTTTTGTTTCTGTTCCAGAGTCACACAGGCATCAGCTAGGTTGACTCTCTCTTCCACCATCTGCCTGAAGCCTGGAAAGACTTCTGGTTTGGCTATCTCAGCGGCCTCCTCCAGCTGGGTGGAGAAGTCCCTGGTCAGAGTGCTGATTTGGACTGGAGGCCTCAGGTGGGAAAGGCAACCCTCATGGACCTGGAAAATCACTTCATCCCTCCTGAAGTCACAAGTCACATCTTCCTTACCATAGGGGCAGGAAGTGTACACCAGGAAGTTCCCCCCATGCCGGGTGAAAATCCTGTCTGGTGTTGTATTGTCCTCACTGTCACTGTCAAAACAGTCCTTGGGGATTGGTCCTAAAAGTTCATTTCCTAAATCAATGGAAAAATGTCGGTCATCAACCGCCATTCCAATAATGATGCCTGCGGCTAGAGTAATACTCTTTAAGCCGCTGTTATCCACCTCTATTGGAATGGTGTCATGTTCTATGTTGACTAATGGAGTTGGGTTTACCCCGAACCCTTGCTGTTGGAGAGAAGCATTTAGATGTATATAAGCATCAGGGTTTTGCAATTTTTGTCCTCTTTTAACTTTCACTTCCAGGGAGAATTGTCGGGTCCTTTCTGGGATGGTGACTTCCTCTTTGATCTGAATTTCAACTGCATAAGGTAGCAATTGAGCTGACCTAAATGCTTTTTCTGGATCATCAAAGCCCATGGGATTATCCGCTAATCGGGACCAAGCTTTGAAGTTTATTAGGTCCAAACTAATGGCAAAGCGATTGAGAATGTCACTGTAGGACCTGGATTTTTTGGATAGTCTGTTTGTTAGCCCCAATGTATAGACCATTACAGTAGTCCAGTTTGGACAGTATAAGGGCTCTGGCAAGCGTGATGCAGCTGTCTGTAGAGAGGAATGGCTTGCTGGCTCTAATGAGTTTGCAAGTATATGCTGTAGAAGAGGCTAGTGAGTTGACTTGTTTGCCAAAGTTTAAGGTGGCGTCAAGGTAGAAGCCTAGGGTCTTGACTTCCTTTACTACTTTGATATTATTCCCATCGATAATGAAGCTGGCATAGTCAGTGTTAAGTTTAGTTATGTATGTCGGAGTGCCTAGGATTATGAGCTCAGTTTTGTCGTCGTTCAGGCATAAGCCGTGTGTGGCCATCCAGGCCTGAACGATGCTGTAGATTTTATTCACTAAAGCCAGATCCACGACGTAATCTCCAGAAAGCGGAAGGAGGATATGGGTATCATCTGCATAGTTAGTGTAGGCGATACCCAGATGATCCATTTCGTCAAAGAGCGGCTTTGTGAAGATGTTATAGAGGGTTGGTGATACACAAGATCCCTGGGGTACACCGCATGTTATAGGGATCGGGTCAGCTGAGGCTGATGGAGAGAAGACTCTCATGGTGCGGTTATTCAGGAAGGATTTGATCCATGATATGGCCTCTTTGGAGAAGTGAGCAGCAGAGGCTAGGTGGCTACATAAGACTGTATGGTCGACTAAATCGAACGCTGCTGAGAGGTCTAGCAAGAGGAGTAAGGCTGCTTGGCCATTGTCCCTACATTGATCTATTTGGGCCTTGAGATCGATAAGGGCGGTCTCTGTTCCATGCTGGGGACGGAATCCCGATTGGCGGGTTCCGAGCAGGTGGTTGGATTCAAGGAAATTTTGTATTTGCATGTATGCCACTTTGTCTAAAATTTTTAAAAGAAAGGGCACAGTCGTAATAGGCCTAAAATTGGTGGGAATGGCAGGATCGAGGGTTTGCTTCTTTAGGAGTGGCAGGACCCATGACTCTTTAAGATTTTTCGGTACAATGCCGGTAGTGAAGGATGAGTTGATGAGTTTAGTTATGAATGGCGATACTTCTCTCGCAGCATCCTTAATTACTTGGGCAGGGTATTGGTCGCCTTTGCAGTTGGATGGTTTAAGTCCCAGGATCACTTTTTCGACTTCAATGGTAGATACTTTGGAGAAGCAGAAACGTGTTATTTGTTTAGATTTAAGTAAGGGTGCTGGGGTTAGAGCATCCTGAGGTGTGAGAGATGCTTTTTTGGAGGCGATTTTAGTTTGTAGGTTGACTACTTTGTTGGTAAGGGCAAACTGAATGTCTGAGCACCATTTTTTGTCCTTGGTGCAGTTTTCTTGGGGAATGATGGGTGTTTCCAGCTCTTTCAAGATACTGAACAGTTCACTGACACTTGATTTAGATTGGGATATTCTGGTATTGTATGTTTCCTGTTTGGCTAGTAAGATATCTTTTTTGTATTGGGATGATATCTTTGCAAGGTTTAGTTTGTTTTCTACTGTAGGAGTAAGTCTCCATTTGGATTCTAGTTTTCTTTTGGTTAACCTGAGATTTTTTAGGTGGGGGGTGAACCATGAGTTGAGATGTTTTTTGGGTTTACTAGTCCGTAGTTTGAGCGGTGCAATGTGATCAAGGGCTGAGTTCATAGTTTCATTGAATTGATTAACTAGCATATCAGGCTCCGTGTTAGCTGGGAGCGAGTTTAGTTGGGGTAGTATGATTGGCAACAATTTTTCTGTGGTTATTAGCTTTTTGTTCCTCGTGGATATAGGAGGGGCAGGTGTGGACTTGGCTGTGGCTAAGTTTGTATCTGAGAGCCGCGCTCAAGATCAACAGGAAGGAGCATATCTCCTCTATAAGGAGAGAATATAAATGGCTATCCACTCAGGACAAAATCCAACTCAAAATTGCCTCCCTTACTCACAAGTGCCTCAACAACATGGCACCACCCTACCTCATGGACAGGCTACACTTAAGAACCTCACCTAGACCAACAAGAACGGTCAACGCGAATTGCCTCTATGTCCCTCGCTTTAAACGTGCCACTATTGGAGGACACAGCTTCGCAGTCAAAGCAGCACAGCTTTGGAACTCCCTACCACATGACATAAGAGAACCCCAGCCCTTCGCGTATTTCAGGCAGAATTTGACCAAGTGGCTGAGAGCCAAGGACATCTAACTATCCGACCTGCTTGACCTGATTGTCCCTACTGGCGATCCACCTGCATGCCCCAGCTCTGATACCTCAGTCTGTATTTTTACACCATTGTATATTAATGTACGTATTCAACTACTTCATACCATTGTTTATTACTGTATATCACCTCCAAATTGTTAAGTATTCCTGTACCCTTATTCACTTCTTGTCTGTACCTAGCTCCATCCCTGCTCATTCTTGCTTATTGTATACTGTTTTATGACCATGCACATGTACCTGTACATATTTTATTTATTGTAGAATGTACTATGATTATGTAGATGTACCTGTAACAAAGTTGAGCATATTCTTGTCTTGTGCGCCCTGATGCTCCAGGGCTTGGCGCGCCTTACAAATAATAAACTAAACTAAACTAAACTAAACTGCCTAAGTAAAAGGCGGCAGTGACGTCTCGCACGACCCAACGATTATGGACTATGTTCTTGTTGCCAATGGAGATTTTGAGCATACACCTGCTTGGCAGGAGATGTTTGGAATTAGGTGCTTCCAGGTCCATTTCCCATTTGTCTATCAGTTTGAATGTGGGAATGGCTGGATCTTTTGGGAGTTGGCGGAACATGGCTTCGCTGATGAAGCTCTTACCGTTGTTCGCACACACTCGAGCGAGAACAGAGTCCTTCCCATCATTTAACTGGACAGGGATGAACAACTGCTCTCCAATTTGCTGAATATCAGCCAGGCTCTGAGCTGATTTCACATCTTTCTGGACGATAGGAGTGGGAGTTTCTGATTGTGGATTAGTAAATCATTTCAGGGTGTTTCCTTCCATTGTGGAATACCACCTTAAACTGGAAGGAAGGTTGATTTTCAGAAATAGAGAGGACCCCCCATCACCAGTCTGTTGTCCTACTGCTATTACTGTCACGTCTGGAGTTTGGTTGTTCTGGAAGTGAAATTCTACTTGGTCAGATTTTTGTTCAACCATGTGGCAGGTGCCGTTTAAACTAACATGGTTGACACTCTGTTTTAATTTTATTGGTCGGCTAGTCTGGGTCCAGAGGACCTTGTTTACACAGTCTATTAGGGGTGACAACCTTCTCAGGAGGTAATTCACTAGTAAACAAGGGGTGCCCTCTGGAGTCACTACTATGACCGGGTGTTTCACCTTGTGTCGCCCAATTTTAATGTCCAAGTCTGCAGTCCCCTCGACAGGAATTTCCTTCCCGTCAAAGTTCTGCAGTTGTCCAGGAAGAGAGGTGAGAGGAATACGGTAATTCTCCCCTCTTCCTGCATTTAGTTCCTCAAAGGCCCTTTTGGACAGAAGGGTAGCTTGGGATCCAGTGTCCACCAGTGCCAAAATTGTACCCTGCCCCTGTACTTGTACCGGGGCATAGTATCTTCCCTCCTTCTCCTCAAGGGGGCACAGATAATGCACATTTTTGGACAACTGGTGGGCTAACTTTCTGGTTTTGGACATTGCTAGAGAAGAGATTTGGGCAAAATTGTGTGGAGAGTCTTGGGAATCTGAAAGAAAAAGTTGGCAACTGGAGATCAGAGCCATTGTGGGTTCCCCTGGTTCCGGTCTGGGCCGCCCCCCCCCCCTTTTTGGAGGCAGTCACCAGGATGGGTTTGAACCAGGGGATTTCGGTATTGTGGGTTCTGGGATGAGATGATGGGCGGCGGTAGCTCAGTCTCCATATCTCCCCAGTCTGGATTGGAATCCCTTGGGACCCATTTTTCTTTGGGAGGAGTTCCCCCATCTCTGAAGGAGAAGATCCTTTTCCCGGGATCTTCTGAGGATCCCTCTGCCTCAAATTGGAAAACCTGTACTTCCTCCACAAAGTGGGTCTGTTTGGGTCCTTTGTTTCTCCTACCCCCCCTCTGCTCCTTGGGAGGCAGGCATTCAGGGGCAGGAGATTTTGTTTCCGGTTCCTGGTTTTCCAGGGGCTGTTTACAAGTTGGGAAGGAAGCTTCCTCCAAGGCTTTACACATCCCTTCCCCTTGTGCCTCCTCCCTGGGAACCGGTGGGTTATCGGGGTGCTGCCCCCATCATTGTTCTGGAGCACCAGGTCCAGAGTTTGGGGCATTCTGCGGTGGAATGCTCATCTGAGGGTTCTGTTGAGCCCTCAGTATGTGACCCAGATCCCGTGCCATATTTTGGACCTGGCGCTCAAGTTGTGAAACCCGCTCAGGCTGATACGGGGCTCTATTTTCTCCCCTGGGCTGATCCCGGGAAGGGTAGCTATCCCTTCTCTGGTAGTACCCCTGGTTGGGAAGAATTTGGTACCCCTCCACCCTTGGCCTCCCCTCTCCCGGATTAGGTTGTCTGGCTCAGGGAAGTGGGGAAAGAAGGATGGATGATTTTAGGGCTGGAGATTGGGTGGATACCTGGGGAAAAAGTTCTGCCCAGGATTTGGAGAATTTCTGCCCTCCTGTGGGAAGTTGGGAGGGAAGTTCCCTGGGTTAGGTGCTTGGCTGGATCCCCCCCCTTGGGCTGGAGGAGTCCACACATAACCCAGGATTGGTCGGTTTCCCTTATAGCGGGGACTTACATAGTCAGGGGAGCGGGGGGCCCCATTTGTGGCACTACCTCCTCGACTCCCTGTCTGTGACTGGCCCGAGGGCCTTCTGGGCTGTGAATTATTTGGTGCAGGCAGGTTTTTAGGCCACCCCATCTCCAAATCTAAAACAGGGGCAACCTTTACCTCTGCCACCTTGGCAGCAGCAGGGGTGCTGTTGGTTTTGGGGTTTTTCGGCGCGTTATTTTTATTTTCGATAGGCTTCTGCACCTCATAGATCCGGGTAGCCTGTTCAATGACCCAGTCTAAAGATCTTTTCTCATGAAAATCTCTCACGAGCTGGGTCATTATATATTTAGGGAGAGCATGGAAAAATGTATTGACAAACTCTTTGCTGTCTGTGCGCACCCTTCTGGTGGTCAGCGCAAAAGCACGCTTTAATTCTTGCACAAACTCTTGTGGGGCCTGATCCTCCCCACATTGCAAATTGTAGGCTGCCTTGCGAGCCTCTTGAGGATTTCTGTGAACAGAAAAATGTTTCAAGATGGCCGCCTTATAGGTGGAACATCTTAAATGATTTTGGTCCTCCAGCCCCGCAAAGAAACTGGAGTATTCTGGGGAGAATGTCCATTTGACGTACTGTATGCAGCTACTGCTGTCCTTCAAATGGAAAGTCTCCATCATTTGCTCATAGAGCTCCAAGTGTTCCCAGACGGAATACTTGGCGTTCTTATGATAAGGCGTGATGACACTCCTTATTGCCTTTATTTGCTTCAATGGGTCCTTAAGCAAGGCCCTTTTTGCCTTATTGGCCTTTTTGGTTCGGGTAACCCTGGTCCATTCATCGTCTGACTCAGAGGCACTGCTCCCAGAGGTTCCTGTCTGCTCTTCCAGGTTTTCCCGGATTCTGCGAGTCTGGGAATGGCTGGCAGAATGTGGGGACCTGGTCTCCTGTGTCCTGCGCCGTTCAGAGGAGTCTTCAGATTCCTCCTTGCGCCAGGATTTGATGGGTACCCCCCCACTGACCTAACTGGGCAGAAGTTTTCAGGATGCCCTTAATGGGCCTACTCTCCTAGGGTTCCCCACTAAATTGCACTGTGCTTGGGTGCCCATACCCAGATGCCCACCCCTCCATTCCTGGGAGGTACTGGCCTATGAGCCCCATACTTCTGGTTGGATAGTAATCTGCCATCCCTGTGGCCCGGTGCTCATGTGCGCGAGGGGACATGGGGGTGGCAGAGTCCAGGGACTGAGAGATATGAAGGCCTCTGGTACTAGGGCTCCTGAGGTTATGCTCAGGAGTCTCCCTCTCCCAGCGAATCTGGTCTCTATCCGCCCCTGCTCCCTGTTGCAATGCAAGAGCCTGCGCTTTCAGTTCCTCAGTTAAGGCCTTACTAGACTCTATCAGTCTCTCCTGCATCGCTACCTGTTGTTGGAGCCTATCATTGTGCTGACAGAGAGCCTCATTTTCTCTCTGTGCCTCCTGATTGGTCCTGGAGTACTGGGCCAGTCTTTGCTGCAGGAGGGTTACCTCCTGAGTCCCTTCCCTACTGGCCTGCTCCTTTCTTACCAGAGCCTCCTACACCCTCCTGGTGTGCTCTAACACGTTCTGGTGTTCTTTTTGGAGGTCACCCAGTCCCTGGAGGGCCAGGTGATTTTCTTCCATTTTCCTTTTTAAATGGCAGACTTCCTGGCCTAAGGTGTCCTTTTCCTGACTAAGAGTCTGCATCTGTGCCGCCAGGTCGTCCCTTTGCCTTTGGAATGCACCAGCTTTCTGGCACTCCTGGTCAAACTCTGCCTGGGTATCCAGGTCTTTCAAAATCAGTTTATTGCTCTCTGCCTTCTCCCTATCTAGGTGGCTTTGCAGGGTGACTACCTGCTCGGCACATGCCCTATTGAAATCTAATTGTTGCTCCAGCTTTTTCTGGCTCTGTAGTAGGGAGTCCAAACCTTCTTGGTACTCCTTCTGCAAGGCCAGAAATCTGGTATCCTGGTCAGCCTTTTCCTGTTGCAGCACATCCATGTCCGCCTTTATTTTAGTGATGTACCGTCTGCTGTCCTTTTCTGACTCCTGGCTCCTAAGCAGCCTCTGCTCAGAAGAGTCCAGATCAGATTGGACCTTCTCTAACACCATCTGTCGCCTATTTGCCAGATCTTGGCTTTCAGTACATTTATCCTGCATGTCTCCCATATATAGGTACAGGTATGCCACTATCCTGGCAATCTTATTGTGTTCATCTTTGGCTTTAGGAGCCATATATAGTTCACTCAGGGCCACATGTAATGGACCCTAATCTCTCCAAATGTCTGACCCTGTTTCAGTGACCTGTTGCGCGATGGCCTGCAACCAGACCGTTTGGTCCTGGTGAGTCGACTCACCTCTCACAAATAGCTTATGTAAGAGGTGCTCCCTCGCTATTTTCATGTCTACCAAGGTCGTCATTATAGAGATTGATCTCTGTCCTGACTTACAGAAATTAGTATTTTATTTTTGCAAAACAGACCTTTTCCTTAGAGTGTCCCTTTGAAGAGTGCTTTACAGTGTAAAACAGCGTGGTGATCCGACCGGATGTATGTATCCCGTCAGTTAGCACACTATATTAAGCTGCACAAGTGATAGATCTAACCCAGACGTCCGGCTCGAGCCCCCACTTTATAAGAAGATTCAATTCAACACTACAGCTAAGTCAATGCCTAGTCTGGGATACTGAATGGAAACCCTTATTGATATATCTTTATGTCCAGTTCATGAGTTCTGGATGACTACCCCTATATAACACCGCTCTCTTAGAATCCCTCTGACCCCACTGAGCCAAGAAGTAGTTCTGTTTTGCAAGTTTAAAAGGTTTATTTGAGAATGTAAACAATATATATATATATCACACTTTATAATAAATTAATAATTGAATATCACACTTAATCTGAGCAGTAATCAATAATGAATAATGTCCTACTAGTAAACTGATTTGGTTACTCAGGAGTAGTATAAAGGATGAGGTAGCACACTTGGGAATAGGAACAGAAGAATAAGGTGGTAGAGAATGCTTTATATAAGTTCAGATGGATGCAATGTTGAATGAAAATGCAGTACAGAAAATACTCAATATGATTTCAACAAAACAATGTAATCACTTTTCTCTGGCAATTCACTCCCCCCCTTTATACAATGCAAGGAAATGGAAGGGAAGCACACAGTTCTCAGAAATGCAATCAAATGTAATTCAGTTCACCCCAGCAAGCTTAGAGAAAACAGGTATGAGTTTGAAATACAGGCAAAAGTGCTTTTAGAGGTGGAAATGAAGTGAGGAATATGCTAAAAATTGTTTTAATTCCCTTTAGGAGGTTCAGGGTGAGTGATAGCTACTTTATATGAGTTCAGGATCACTTTAACAATGCTCTAGGAGTAACTAGCAGGTTAAACGAGTTTTTGGCAAAGTAAAGCAAGGAAGCTGCCCCTTTTCACACGTGAGAGAAATCAGCTGAAATCGCAAATCGCGGCAAAATTCGCGAATACGTGAATCGCGATTACGGCAATAGTATAAGGAGTAGCAAGTCGGCTGAGATTCTAAGCTTTCAGAGGAAAGTTACAGCAAGTTTCTAGCCCAAACGGTTCCCGAGATATGAGCGATTTTGTAAAGGTCGTTTTCCGGATTTAAAGTAACTCAAATTGACAGGTGACAGCTTTTAAAAATGACAGGTGACAGCTACGCGGCTGCAGAATTGACAAGTGACAGTTAGGAGGCAGTTCTACTTAGATTAAATAGATTGAATTATATCACTGGAAACTAAGAGATTTGGTTTCACACCGTCCTAGCTGTACTCACAATGTATTTGGAAGGTCTAGGTCTCACGGATCGGGTCAAGATGGCTTCGGTTCTGGTGTCGCCCCGGACGGTCTCTGTGCACAGCGTCTGGTCTCTGCTCTGCTGGTCTGGTCTGACACTGCTCCTGGAACGGCTCCTGGATCTCTGGGTACAGCGTCTGTGCACAGCTCCTGGATCTTTCAGCACAGCTTTCTCTGGACACAGCGCTGATCTGCACGGCTCCTGGATGCTGCTACCGCTGTTAGGTTTGCTGGATGCTGAGGCCTGCTGAGAAGAGTTCTCAGTTTGTGGGTTTAGGCCCTTGCTTTGAGTTCTGAATCAAGTTCTTTGGAGTTTTAAAGTCTAAGTGTTGGATCTGGTATCGTCTGGATGTTGTGTGGTCCGGCAGAGCGCGTTGCAGCAACTGGATTTGAATCTCTCTACCTGTCCCAGCAGTCTCTTTTTATGTGTTTTGAAAATGGGTGTGTGCCTGGGCCTAGCTAAGCCTGCCCCTCTCTACTTGCCATTGGCCCAATTCTCACCTCTCCCATGATTGGGGGAAGGAAATGTGAGTCAGAGTGATGCTGTAGGTTTTATGGGTCAGAGGATCCTCCCCTGGTCAGTTTGCCCACAAATCTATATTTGACCCAAATACATATTTGCACAGGTACACATTTGTTTAAAATTACATGCACCCATCACATATCACATGAGGTATACTCTGATCAAACTCTGCTCTTCCTGGAGGCTTGCATTCAAAAATGGCAACATATTTCCCATTTTAGTGGGCTATGCACCATTGGTATGTCATTCAAATTTATACAAATGTGCGCAAGGCATGTATGCATTTATATAAGGAAGTGTCAGATTTTTAACATGCAGACATTTGGAGTGAAACCCTATTTTCCGCTAGCAACCCCCCAGATTATACCCCCAGGTCCTAAAACCTCTTAAAATGTGGGCAGAAAAATCACAAGAATTATGGTATCATTTAGATAATTTTGACAAGTCCGCACCATGAGTTATACATCTTTCTTAAAATCATATTCTGGCCAACAGGGGTGTGTCTTCCCAGGTCACATGGTGTAGAAACCAGTCTATCCACTTTCTTTAAGGTCAGCCTGTCCTCAGAGGGGCTGCCCCTCCCCGTTTCTGCCAAGAGGAAGCCACTTTACGACCTCCCCTATAAACCATCTGCCTGAGTCAAGGAAGGGCTTTGTTCAAAAGGAGGCCATTTACGACCACCCTAATAAACCATCTGCCTGGGCCCAGGACAGGCCTTTGTTCAACTCCGTGTAGCTGCTCCACCCCTAATCTAATCAGAGAGGTGACAACTCCTTTTGGCAAGGGGAAGAGTGGCTGAGCAGGTTTTAACTCCTGTGGGGGTAGATGTCAGGCAGAATTCAGTTTCATTAAGCCAGGTTTCAGCTAAATGTCACTTTTTGTCCCCCAGTTTAAGTCTATTATGATTTTTACATACACATTAAATAATTACTTCCTTCAAGTCATTTCAGAGTATAGTTTTACATTGTATCCACCTCTTAGCAAGTCTTTCCTTGGTCTGGTTTTGTTTCATTTGTTCAGTTTTACACAAAAGTCTGGTGGTTTTAAAACGCCGGCTTTCTGATAGTGGTGAGTACTGGTAATGCAACCATTTTTGGGATTTAAGAAAATGAATTCCCCACAGTTCTAGGTTGCTTTTGGCAATCAGCATTGCCATTCCCAATGGTTTCAGGCTACTGTGTGGGTAGCCCAATGGTGGTTTTAGGCAGTGCCCTCCTGTGCTCACAACCTAGGCAAAAATGGGTGGCAGCCTATTCTTCATGCATTTCCCTGTGCATTTTCTGGGAAGTTCTGGCCATCATGATGTTTTCCATGCCAGTACTGCACAGTTTTCCTATTCTGGCGCACATGTGGGCTTTTTGGCCATCTTGGATTTTCTAAGCCCACAGCACCAAATGTTGCAGCATGATAGCTCAAACGTGGGTCAAGACACCCAACACAACTTTTCAAATTATTTTTTTTGCAAAGGATGAAAAATGAAAATGCTCATAGATTTACACATTCTTTAGCAAAAGACAAACATATAACAATAAAATTAATTATTCATCAAAACATAAAATATTGTTTCCAGTTTTCAAACATAAATGAATGAATCCATGTCATCAAATAATTTAATCTCTAACTTGCTGCACATAAACCATCAGTATCTCATTCGACATAGAATGAAAATTCCCTATACAGTCACTCTAGTCTTCAAATGCGGTAACACCATATCCAAATATTGCAAAATCGCTAATTGTATCGTTATTCTCGGGTTTGAGACCAAGAGATGCTATATTTGCTTTTCTGTTAGATGGTTCTGTACAATCATTTTCCTCCCAAAACATTTTTCTCTTACATTATTCAGAGAAGTGCACTCAAATATAAGATGTTGTAATGTTTCTCTTTGGTTTACATTCAGGCAGTATCGACAATAGTTTTGATTCAGGCAGATCTGTTTCCTTCTACACAATATATCCCTGATGCTCCACTGATTTAATCTGAATCTCAGATATTTGCAGCGGAAGTCCTGAGACTGGCATTTCAAGAGATAGTCAGCCATTATCCCATATTTTTAGGTACCAAACAAAAATATGTTAAAGTCCTTAAATCTGGAGCACTTCGCCATATTTCCCACCCAGTCATGTTGATTTTTTTTTACTTTTGTTCGATCTGGATTAGATAAAAGCAGATCAATTGTCACAGTAGCATCAGCTGCAGCATTCAGAGTATTATTTCGCCACCTGCTCGGAAATCTGTTCTTGGATACTAGCAGGTTATGGGCTATGACATTCAAAATCGTCGGCTTTCCTAACCCCTCCAATGTCTTACAGAGGAGAGCGCATTGCTTCCATGTCACTTGCGAATATAAGGACAATAAACCTAATTCATATCGCAATATTGCCTTTGGGGTTCCAGAAGGCAACTGTAATACTACTTTCCAGTACTTGGACTCTATACTATCCCAGAACTTACGTTCCTGGGGGAGTATAGCTTCCACTACATACAAGAGAATTGGTGTTACTTTCATCTTGTAGAAGGACACAATGTGTTTCAAGGAGAACTTTCAAAATGTTTTCACCAGAATCTTCGATTGGGAAATTAAGGATTGCAATTTAGATTTAATTTCACAAGCCAGCTCACTTACTGTATTCTTGTACCGAATTATCACACCTAAGTACTTGTATTGATAAACCATGGAAAGTTCACACTGTTGTAATTGCCATCTGGGATGATACCTTCTGGACGTGTTGTTATTACATACCACAATTTGCGTTTTTTGATGTATTAATGACTAGTTTATTGTCCAACGCATAAGACCCTAATTGATTTAACATGTTTTGGAGAACCATAGGGGTTTCAGATATCAAAATCAAATCATCCGCGTATAGCAAATATGGAATATTTTTAATGCCTATCCGCGGGGTTCACCAATACAGTTCAATATTGAGGATCCTATGTCTAATATAAAAAAAATTAAACAGAAAGGAAGCTAAGGCGCAACCTTGCTTCAAACCTCTTTGGGTGATGAGTGCTCTGTTATGCTTCTGTATTGTTGTATACCTCTGTAAAGTGCTCCATTATGCCTCTGTACTGTTGAATGCCTCTTTAAAGCAGTCTGTTAAGCATCTGTACTGTTGTATACCTCTGTAAAGCGCTCTGTTATGCCTCTGTACTGTTGTATGCCTCTATAAAGCGATCTGTTGCTTCTTGGAGCCATGTCTTTGCTCAATAAATAATATTTATTTATCATAATATTTCTAATAATACAAGGCTGGCATGGAAGGGATAACTTCTTCTGCATTCTCTTCTGCAAGGCTCAGGACAGTTGCTATTATTTACCTCAACACCAAGAGGACAGCTCAGGGGCAACAAGAGCAACACAGGTTTGAATCCCACTCTTGCTCTTAGAGACTGGTCTCCGATATTAATTCAATCATTGACACCTCTACGCAACAGCTATTCATGGAGGTTTGCTCTGCATGTTAGTTGCATAGCAATGTGTTCAGCGTCCAAATGACAGATAGCAGACTGTGCCAGGCTTTACAGCAGCCCATGTTTGGGCGCTCCTGGCTCTGTGGGCTTGCTAACGGGCAACCTACAGCGACTCTGGCCATAGCTGCAAACAGCTCTGCCCGCTCTGCCGGATCTGCCCGCTCTGCCCGCGCGCCTGCCGAGAGCCTAGCTCGTAACTGACGTGACAACAGGGCCTTTGAATTAAGTTCTTGCTTCTCCCTGGCACCTGAACCTACATCTAGAAAATGTGATTCCAGTGCATAGGAGTTATGCGGGTGTATACGTCTCCTGTGGGCCTCGGTTAGATAGAAGTATTTAAAAAGATATGTTTTAAGTGTTATTATAGATTCCGCAGCTGACCCCACAGCATCACCCTGTGGGGTGAGCCTTATGTTGTAGGCATTTCATCACTTGCCTTACCTACATGTACTGCTCGACACAGTCCTGAGTCATGGCTTGCACGTTGGTATGTCAACTTTTTATTTTTGCTCATCATGTCATTTCCTAACACTATTCATTGTGCAACCGGTTCATTATACAGGCCCACAGTTCTCTGGCCCATGGAAGGAAGGCAATATATTTCATTCAGCTTGCTCTTCCAGATCACCAGGTTACGCTCCTTTGGCGCAAAACCTGGAGTGGACTGGCCCTTAGGGATCTCTGGAGATTTCCCCGTAGGCCTCTTTTGAGTTGTAACCTATTTTATTTCTACATTTTCTCATAGGAAAAGGTTTGGGCTTGCTGAAAATATGTAATATGAGTCCACTTTGAAAATTATTTCTGGGCCCTCTTTTATTTAGAGCCGTAGCTGACAGAACAGGACACAGACAATAAACGGTGTCTGCGGCTGCACAGTTAAGAAAAGGCCTGGCCAATATTAATGTAAAGCGTTTAATTGTTCTTATGCATAGGTTTTAGGCAAATGAAATCGTGATGAGCTGTTGGTGCTTTCAGGGGAGTGATTGGAAGGATAGGTGGCGGGGAGAAGACCACTCATTCTCACAGCAGTCCTTAAGTGTGTGGTTTCAGACGTGAAAGAGAGAGTTAACTGCTTGTAACATGGAATCTGCACAAGAATAGTCTCATTAGAATGTATAAAGAAGTTAGATGTTCCCACACAAGTCATTTGCCCCACCCCACAGTCTCTGAAGTTAACGCCTCTCCCAACATTTCAAGGGTTTCAATGTTTGAGCCTAGGTGCTCCCCTGCTAAGTCCAAGAAACATGTAATCACCTTTTCAAGCTTGCACATGTTCAGGCCTGAGAAGAGTGGTTGGGTGCCTCGTTGACCTCGCTCTCCTACCGCATTCATAACAACAATGGCAAGCCACGGCTGGCTAAAAGCTTTAAGTGCTAATTGCAAAAGAAAAGCCTTTTGTAAAGGTGCGTCTCTCACACAATTAGCTACAGTCGTTTAGCTGGGCATTATCATTTCCTAGAAGCAGCAGCAGACAGGAAAACACTTTAGGTGCAGCCTTCTGAACTTTGGTGGTGGGGGGAGTGGTTTGGGTCTCATGTCTACAGTTCTTGTTCCAGCCCAATTCCTCCCCTGAAATGAAGTGCCCTGTCTGAGGAGTGTGGGTCAAAGTGGGGGCAGAGGTAGAGAATTAGATTTGGTGCAGGCCAGAGGGGTGGCTCACATTTCTCATCTCTTGCCATTCCACCGACTCTGCATTTTCGTCGACTGTTTCCTCTTCGTGGCCTTCTGGAACTTTTCCATCCAGTTGGGTCAGTCCTTCACGAGGTGGGACGGGGTTGGATCCTCCTCCAGCTGACATCACCAGTGCAGGAAGGTGGTTTCAGGCGAGACAGGGGAGTCAGATTCCGCCTCAGCCCTCCCTCAGCTTGAGACATCAACTTGACCCCGCACACAATCCTGTTCCTACAAAGTCCTGGGGTGAGGTCAAAAAGATATGGGTACCACCTCTAACTGTGTGAAAGGCAAGAAAGGGGCGACAATCTACGCCTCTGGGCGTTTCAATTTTAGCGCCAACCAGACATCTATTTGAGGCCGGCTTGAGAGCCTTTTGTCCACACCCAAACTCTACTGAGTATGTGCAGTGGGGATGACTCCGTAGGGCGCTTCCCACAGCACAACACAAAAGCCACCATGTCCATGAGTGAGGCAAAGCACTGCCTGACACTCATGGATGCAGTGGGAGGAATACCGCCCCTAACGCTACAGTATACGAGCCGCTCCAGACAGGCATGTAAGTACCTTTTGGGTACTAACCTAGCCTAGTAACAACACAGCTTTAAGCCACTCATAACCCTCGCAGGCCCTAGGTATAGGCAAACAGAAACGCTGGGACACACTGACTGAAATGAGGACCTTTGAGGCCACCAATATTAGTGGTCTGCACTGACCTGAGAAGATCGGGTACATCTGATTTCATTGAATCTAAAATAACTAATCCAATTACAACTAATAACGAAATAATGAATTCCAAAATAACTCCCTGTGACCTGGTGTCCTTTCCTCCACATTCGACCGCTGATCCCAGTGTCCTGTTGCTGTGCGACTCCACCGCACGTTCCATTTGCTTTACACCGGCGGTCCTGCCGAGTTCCAGCTCCCGGCTTCGTACTTCAGAGGGGAAGTATGCCGAACGCTCCACTCGGGGTGCCTGTCACACAGCCAGCTGTCCCAAGCATGCAGCATTCCGCCAGCAGCAGGCCGTCCCCCCACGTGCAGGAGTACAGAGGTCCGCACAGTTCCATCAGACACTACACAGAGCCTCCTCTACTTACTGAACTATCACAGGGTGCCTGCAACTTCTTCCATATGCCTGCATGGGATGCCTTGACCCTGATTACTCAAAGGGCCCCCACCAACTCCGAAGCACAATGCTACCAACTACCACGTGGCACCTCCCATCGGCAAGATTAGCCACAGTTGAAGTCAAAGAGACAACAGCACTGAAAACAAAACTTGCACATGGTCCTGCTGGCGTGCCACGCCCTATGACCACGCGTGGTCCCAACGGGTCACATGAGAAGCTTGAAAAGCCCAAACTATCACTTACCACAAACTGAGTGCTGCCTACAGGCTCACAGCTACCTGAATCATCTCTGCAACCGCCCACAGAGCAAGGACAGCATACTCATACCTCAACTACCACACTTGTCACGATGAGTGTCCCTACGCCACGAAACCCCCCACCAGGTCGACAGCAACCACATGGCGCTTGCAGCCACCATTAGCCATGACTCCACAGGCAGAAAAGGGCCCGAGGTGGGTTGAATGGCTAGATGACTTCAACAACTTCATTAAAGCGGCAGGCAAAGAAAAGTCTCCAAACCTACAGAGCATGTTCATCAACACCGTTGGTAGTGAAGTCAAAACGCTCATCAAGACCATTCCCCTGGAAGACCGGCCAGATTTGGACTCACTTATAACAGCACTGAATAGGAAACTCGTAATCGAACACAATCGCGACTATGAGCGCTACATGTTTAACCAGTGCTCGCAACAGGGAGAAGAAACAGTCGATGAGTTCATCACTCGCCTGAGAGTCAAAGGTGCACATTGTCAATTCCATGCTTTTTCACTCAACAAAGCAATACAGCTGAGAGTGATTGACGGGTGCTTGCACCAAACCCACAAGAAACAACTGCTGAAAAAGCTACTCTCCATCGACGAAGTAAGCAAGCTTGCAAGGATTTTCGAGAGAGTGGATGTGCAAGCGGCATCAATGTCAGGTATCGCAGGGGCAAAACATGACAAGACCAAACTCATTGCAGAAGTTCGCCCGACCAGCCAATGCCCAGGAGTCAGGGGGCCGCAGGAGGTAATCAAACTGCCCCAGACCACAAAGACAGTGCTATCGCTGTGGGATGGCATTCCCCCACTCGGGTATGTGCCCCGCACTCTCTCAAAGGTGCAGCAATAGCAGCCGAGAAAGGCATTTTCAGTCCCTCTGCAGGAAAGGCAGACCATTCCCCACTCCGCAACTGCCACCCCAACCTCAACACAGGATGCACAGCTGAATTGTGCAGAACCCAGCATACCATGTGAGACCCTACCAACAAGCGCCCAGACGCTATGTCAGAGCCGTCGAGGAGCACTACCCCGAGGACCTTTGCAAGATTATGATCCATACGACCAAGGCACACACCTCACCAATGATTATGACGGACCACCCCAGCCATATCGGGGTCACTACCTACCACAACTACCCGGACTCCCCTACGGAGGTGACAACTATGACCAGTATTGTCAGGACGAGTATGTAAACCTCATCCTCGACAACAAAGAAGCGTGGGAAGTGCCCAAGATTGCCATTAACATTGGTGAAAGACTTTTCTGTGTTCTGGTTGACTCTGGTGCCATCGTCAACATTATGGGGGTACAAGAGTTCCTGCTAATTCCTGAAAGACCAATGCTAGCCAAGACGATGTCGAAAATCTTCCAATGGGGCGTGAACCTCTCCCTTCACTCCATAGGTCATTTCAAGCACCAGCTCCTACACAATGGACGGTCCACAGCCATCCAGGTAATCCGAAGCCCAACAAAGGGGCGATGTTTTTTGAGTTTCCACACTGCGTCCTGCTTAGGACTTGCCGACATACACTTCAATGAAGAGGATGTGATACAGACAGTCACGCCCCCAGGTGAAACAAAAAAGAACATTTGCACGATTGCCGACAGTTACATGCCGCAGACCCTCATTACGAAAGAAATGATCCAAGAGAGATTCCCGCTCCTCTGCAAAGGGCTAGGAAAACTGAAAGGACCCCCTGTCAAATTACACATCGACAACATGATTCGGCCTGTCCCCCAGCATCCCAGGAGGATAGGGTTCTAACTACAAGCAGCTATCTCACAGGAAATCAATCAGCTGTTGAACAATGGCATTATTGAACCCGTAACAGGGCCAACCCTGTGGGTTTCGCCCCTGGTCATTGTACCCAAGGAGGGTGGACGGCTGAGACTTGATATGAGAATGGCCAACACCGCCATCCAGAAGGAACGCCACCCAGGGCCCCGAATTGAGGACATGACCATCCAGCTAAACAGGTCCATTTTATTCTCCAAACTAGACCTCAATCAAGGGTACTATCAGTTGGAACTCCACCCTGAATTGAGAGGCATCACCACCGTTGCCACCCATGATGGCCTATATCACTA
Source organism: Ambystoma mexicanum (assembly GCF_040938575.1). NCBI lineage: Eukaryota > Metazoa > Chordata > Amphibia > Caudata > Ambystomatidae > Ambystoma > Ambystoma mexicanum. The sequence continues at coordinate 261,355,090 of NC_090921.1, read as the reverse complement.
CCGATGCCTCAACTTTGGCATCTCATCGACTGCCATTTTTCAAGAGACAATCAGACAAGTCATCAGACCGGTGCGTGGGGTCCTGAACTATAGTGATGACACTCTTGTCTTTGGGAAAACAAGAGGAGAACATGATGCTGCATTACTGGCGACATGCACTGCCGTCCAAGAGACGGGATTGACCCTCAACATAGAGAAGTGACGGTTCAGCAAGACCAAGTTAAAATTCTTTGGACACATCTCTGCCGATGGCATGACGCCAGACCCAGACAAGGTGAACACTATCACCAAACTCTGTGAACTGATGCAAGTTGCAGACATTCGTTCATTTCTGGGGATGGCAGGCTATTGCGCCTGCTACATCCCCCACTATGCTCCCATCACAGCAACATTACGACGTCTTCTACAGAAGGACACCATGTTCGCCTGGTCAGATCAATGTCAAGAGGCATTCGACATTTTTAAAACAGCCCTAGCGGAGGGCCGCTGACTGGCGTACTTTGACCCTGACTGGCACACGGAAATTGTCGTGGACTCGAGCCCATTGGGGTTGGGTGCGATTCTCGTCCAGACAAGCGGGACTGATGTCCACCGCAGGCACATCGTTGCCTATACAAGTAGAGCTCTAGCCCCGCCTGAGGCCGCCTATTCGCAAGCTGAAAAAGAGAGCCTGGAGGCAGTGTGGGCCTGTGAACATTTTCACAACTTCGTCATTGGAAAAAAATGTACACTACGAATCATCAAGCTCTGCTGTCTCTATTGAAAATCCCTGCACCAAGATGCCCAGCAGGATAGAACGCTGGGGCATCACACTTCAAGAATATTACTTTGACATTGTTCACAAGCCCGGGGCAAGCACAACCCGGTGGAATACCTACCAAGGCATCCAGTTGGAAGACCCAGCACCAGAGTCGACGACAAGGAATACATAAACTATGTGGCTTCCAATGCACTCCTGCCAGCCATTTCTCTACAGATGGTTGCAGCTGAGTCTGCCGCGGACCCCTTCAGGGCACTGGTGATCAGCCTCACTAAACCCAACTGGAGGGATTATTGACGTGCTGTCTAAGCCACCCAGGGGTGTGCAGGGACAAAATGGACAGACTTGCCAAGGTACATTTTTTTTTTTTTTAAAGTATTTTATTGGCATTTATATGAATACAACACAACCATCAAATTGTAACTCAACAAACAAACTAAAACAAATTAACTAACTAACTACCACAGTCTTCATAGGCAAATATATTGTTCATAGTTGTGGCGGCAGGGAGGGGCTGGTGTGCAGCACACCCAAGTTCACGGGGGCTTGATCATCAGGTTGACCATTCCTGGGGTAAGTCACAAGCAAGTCTCTAGTGAGGGTGAAAGCTCAGGGGGGTTTGTGGTCGGAGGCAAACTGGATGTCACGCACCAGGGCCTTCCATGAGTCTAAGGTGTCGTTGGAGTCATCATCGTTTGAGCGGGTTCCATCCTGCCAGGCCCTAGTTTCAGCCTCCGTCCACTTTCCCAGGTCCCTAAGCCAACGTCCGTGCCTTGGGCCCCTTGGGGATTTCCATGCCATTGCAATGGATCTTTTTGCAAGGATGCAGGCTAGATCCATCAGTTTGACCAGGCGTTTGTATTTGCTAGGCCTGGGGTGAGCTCCCAATAAGCATTCCTTCGGGTTCCACTCATATCTTGTAAGTCCCGCTGAGGTGCAGGTACGTTCCACCATGGACCAGAAATTTGCTGTTTTGGTACAAGTCCAAAACATATGGACCATGTCCGCTTTGTCATTTCCGCACCAGGGGCAGTTCTGGGGTTGCATGTTTATTGAAAGTTGCAACTCTGAGTGGGGTCATGTATGTCCGGTACAGTACATTCAATTGAACCTGTTTAAATCTAATGTTCCTCGACACCTCCTTTGGGTATAGTAATATTCGCTCCCATTCACTGTCGGTTAGCGCGATCCCTAGTTCGGATTCCCATTTCTGTCTCAGGGACGCGCTTTTCGGGTTGGATCTATCATTTAGTTTAGTGTACAAGCGGGAGACCGGTTTCCAACCATCTGCTAGATCGTACATCTCCTGAAGGAGGGGGTCCGGTTGGGGTTCTTCTGGCCAGTCAGGCCACTGTGCCTTTGCTGTCCGTTTGAGGCGGTGGTACCACAGGAACTGGGTGTTCGAGATGCCTTTGTTGGCCTGTAGCGATTCAAGCTCTCTGAACTTGCCGTCTTCAAACAGATCTCCCCATGTGTAAATTCCAGCTCTCTCCCACCTCCTGGCTGTCGCCAAGTCCGCCTGAGTTCTGCACACATCCACCAGGATGGGAGTGTTGGGATTATAGGGGTGTTGCAGCTGTCGGAGAAAGCCAATTCTGGCCCATACCTGCCTGCCCAGGTTGACAATCATGGGGACTCCAGAAGTTTGCTTCGTCGGGTTCCAAAGCATTTCTTTAGGAAACAGTTTGGGGGACGGATGTCGCAGGAGCCCTACTTCCGCTGAGAGGTCATCAGAGAGCCATCTGGTTGTGTGGCTGAGCTGCGCGGCTAGGTAATACCTTTGCAAATCGGGTAGTTGTATCCCACCTTCTTTGTATGGAAGCGTGAGTGTGGGTAAGGAGATCTTGTGTCTAGACGATCCCCATATAAAGTCCTTGATCAAAGAGTCCAATTTTTTGAAGAAAGGAGGGCTGATGTAGAAGCATACATTCGTGAAGTGGTATAAGAGACGAGGGAGAACTATCATCTTGACTATTGTGTAAGAGGATTCAATTCAACACTACAGCTAAGTCAACGCCTAGTCTATAATACTGAATGAAAACCCTTATTGATATATCTTTATGTCCAGTTCATGCGTTCTGGATGACTACCCCTATATAACACCCCTCTCTTGGAATCCCCCTGACACCCCTGAGCCAAGAAGTAGTTCTGTTTTGCAAGTTAAAAGGTTTATTTGATAATTTAAAATATATATATATCACCCTTTATAATAAATTAATAATTGAATATCACACTTAATCTGATATGATAATGATTAACAACGGAGAATCTGGCACTAGCACACTTCTCTATAATCAATAAGGAGTTGACATGAAATGGATAAGGTAGCACACTGGTAAATAGGTACAGAAGTATAATGTGGTAGAGAATGCTTTATGTAAGCTCAGGTGGATGCAATATTCAATGAATGCAGTACAGAAAATACTCAATATGATTTCAACCAAACAATGTAATCACTTTTCTCTGGCTATTCACTCCCCCCCTCTTTATGCAATGCAAGGAAATGGAAGGAAAACACACAGTTCTCAGAAATGCAATCAATGTAAATCAGTTCACCCCAGCAAGCTTAGACTACAGAAAACAGATAGGAGTTTTGAAAACACAGGCAAAATGCTTTGATATGTGCTAGCAATGGATGAGAAATATGCTGGAAATGCTTTTAATTCCCTTTCAGAGGTTCAGGGTGAGTGGTATCTAGTTAATATTAGTCCAGGCTCACACTAGCAATGATGCAGGGATAGTTAGCAGGTTAAACGAATTTCTGGCAAATGGAAGACAAGCAGCAGCAGTTTTTACATGTGAAGAAATTTGCAAATCGCGGTAAAATTCGCGAATGCGTGTTCCGCGATTGCGGTGAAACTATAAGGGGTAGGAAAGCCACGATTCTAAGCTTTCAGATAAAAGTTGCTGCAAGTCTCTAGCACAAACGGTTGCGGAGATATGAGCGATTGAATAAAGGTCGTTTTTCAGATTTGAAATTTTAAAAGCTCAAAAAGACAAGTGCAGCTTGCAACTAGAAAATGACAAGTGGCAGCTATGCAAATGACAGGTGACAGTTAGGAGACAGTTCTACTTAGGTTAAATAGATTGAATTAGATGAATTTAACTAAGAGATTGGTTCTGCACAGTTTTCTAGGTACTCACACTATATTCTTGAGTGAAATGGGCCTCATCACGGATCTGGTCAGGGTTTTAAACTGGACTCTGGTCTGGTCTGGTCTGGCCTCTGCACTTCACAGTGATCTGGGTCAGCTCTCTCTGCTGGTCTGGGTCTCTCTGGGTACAGCACTGCTTTCTCTCTGGTCTGGTCTCTTAGTTCGGGATAGATTGAAGTCTCTAGTTTGGCTCTCTGGAGGTTTGATGGAGGTAAAGTATGGATTTTTCCGGCAGAGCTTCCAGCGGCAGATGGATTTGAAGGTCCCTATCTGTCCTGTCTGTCTGCTTTTATGTGTTTAGAATGTGGGTGTGTTCTAGCATCACTGACCCTACCTCTCTCTCAGCTTCTAATTGGTCAAACTTCCATTTCTCATTTGATTGGCGAAGGAGCTGTGAGTCAGAGGGATGTCATTTTATGGCTTGCAGATAGGACACTCCTCTGTCAGATTGCACACATTCTATATTTGATAATAAAATACATATTTCACAGTTACACAGTTGCTTCAAATTACATATACATGGTGTGGCTGAATTTAGCCATGTCTCTGTCCAAATCTGCTGTTTCTAAGAGCTTGCATTCAGAAATGGCACATACTTGACTTTTTAACTGATTTTTCACTTTCTGACATTGACCCAACTTTACATACATGTGCGCAGGGAGTATGGACATTAACTGATGAAGTTTCAGATTTTTAACATGCATACATTTAGAGTAATAGCCACTTTTCCGCTGACACCCCCCTGAACATGCCACCGGGTCGAAAAACCTCTTAATATGTGGGCAGAAAAATCACAAGAATTATGGTGTCATTTATAAAATTTTCACATGTCCGCTCTATGAATGATCCATCTTTTTAAAGTTATGTTCTGGCTCCAAAGGGGTGTGGTTTCCTCCCAGCACAAGGTAGAAATACTGGTTTATCCAGTTCTGCCAAGCCAGCTTGCTCTCACAGGCAGTGCTCCTCCCAGCTTCTGCCAAGAGGAAGCTACATTTTACGACTGCTGTAATAAAACCTTTGCCTGAGTCAGGAGAGGCTCATTGTTCAAGAGGAAGCCATTTATGTTCCTCTCAATAAACCCTCTGCCTGGGTGAAGGGAGTTGCATTGTTCACTCTCCTGCAGAGCACAGGTAATTCAATTATCAGATAGATGGCATATCCTTAGTGTGAGCAGCAAAAGGGCAGCTAGGCCTGGGAACACAGCTGTGACTCAAGTTTCTCTCCTGATGGGGGTAGTTGCCAGGCAGAATTGGAATCTCTTTAAGCCAGTTTCAGATAAAATGTCACTTTTTGTTCCCCAGTTCCTGCATTCAAATAAAACTAAACATTTTTACATATGCAGCTAGAATCCTGATTCTAAGTGCAAAACTATGGCATTTCAACAGTTACAAAGGCATGTGACACCAAACATAGGTCACTCATTTAATCTAAACATTTTCGATTTTAGTGTCTTTAATCCAGTGCAACTTAAACTGCTGCAATCCACAGCTCAGCCAGTCTTGTTATAAACCTTCAAGTCACTTCAGAATATCACTTTACATTGTATCCACCTCTCAGTAAGTCTTTCTTTGGCATGTTTTGGGTTCATTTATTCAGTTTTCTACAAAAAAGTAAAATCTGGTGTTGTTTTAAATTGCCGGCTTTTGGATAGTGGTGAGTACTGGTACTGCACCCATTTTTGGGATTTAAGAATGAATTCCCCACAATTCTAGGTTGCATTTGGCAATCAGCATTGCCATTCCCAATGGTTTCAGACTACTGTGCGGGTAGTCCAATGGTGATTTTAAAGCGCTTTGAAGCTAACCGGCGCTACTGTTTTTCCTTTGGCAACCCATTTCCCTCATGGCAACCCGGCCTTTCGTTCTCGCACTGGTGGGTGGCAAGTGAGGCAACCATTTCGGTGTGCGCACAAACTGCGCAGCTTTCCTGGATTTCGGCGCACATGTGGGTTTTCCGCCATCTTGAATTTTCTAAGCCCACAGCACCAAATGTTGTGGCATGATAGCTTAAACGTGGGTCAGGACACCCAACAAGCCCCCCCACGTGACTGCACTTTGAATTTGAGTCGATGGGGAGTCGCGTGCCCAAGGGTTTTGACCCACGCACCGGTCTGTCCGCATAATCTTCTTCCTACTCTGTAGATGGCACAGTTCATCATCTTCTTCTCCATCCGGTACTGATCGATCGGTTCTCCTCGCCGGTCCTGATGGGAATATTGGGCGGTCCACTGGGCCCATTGGATCTTCGTTCCCGGTCTCCGGATCATCCTCCTTGGCCAGTCTCAAGGTCTTCTTTCTCCTAGGACGACAAAGGAAGAGCGGCAATACCTACTCATAGACGTTTTTCCACCACTGTTGAGATGGTGGGACAGCATATGCATTTCATCATGACGAAACATTACATTCTTATTTTGATAAAAAAACAATATAACTAAGAGACAGTTTCATGCAAATCACAATATTTTAGAGACTAGATGTGGTATGTTTTATGATTGGAACTGAATTAATCTGATACAGTACCCGCTAGGATTCCAGAGGATTCCTCCAGTTGTTGCAGAGTGTGCCTGGGATGGCAACATTTCAACTGGTTTATGTGGACCCACTTGTCTTCCCCCTCTGCCGAACCGCCTTTGGGGATGCGGATCTTGTAGGCCACAGGGGAGATCTTGTCGATGATCTCAAAGGGTCCCTTCCATGTAGGCAAAAATTTGCGCTGCTTGGCCTGGTTCCTTTGGAAGTTGTATAGATAGACCCGGTCCCCCACCTGATATTCCTTCCTGGAAGTTTTCAGGTCATAATGGGTCTTCATGCTATCAGCTGATCTTTCTAGATTCCGCTGAGCATACGCAAAAGCATGTTGGAGGTGTTTCCTTAAATTCTCTACATACTCATGAGTTGTGGAGGCATTTATCAGTGTCTGCTCTTGGGTCCTATAGAGCAAATGCTGAGGAAGCACCATCTTGCGCCCAGTCATCAACTCAAATGGTGACATTTTGGTTGCAGATGAAGGGGTAGATCTGATAGCCATTAGGACCAGAGGTAATCGGATATCCCAACTTGGCCCAGAATCTGCCACAAACTTCTTTAATATGCTCACAATGGTTCGGTTATATCTCTCTACTGCCCCAGAAGAAGCTGGTCTATAAGCAATATGCAGCTTTCTCTTGACCCCCAGTATCTCCCACATCTTTGTCATTACTTCACTGGTGAAGTGGCTACCTCTGTCTGACTCAATCCTTTGAGGTAGACCAAAACGGGAAAAGATGTGGTTAATCATCAAGGCAGCTGCAGTTTCTGCCTTGCAATTTGGGGCTGGGAGACATTCCACCCACTTGGTAAACAAGCATGTCACAGTCAACATGTACTTATTCCCCCTAGCCGAGCGAATCACAGGGCCTACAAAGTCGATTTGTAAATCTGACCATGGCAGTGTCATTCCCCTCTTTTGGAGAGGCGCGCGGTGCGTGAGGGATGATGGCTGAAATTGTGCACACACAAGACACCCCTTCAAGTATTGGTCGAGGTCCTGCCCCATGTCTGGCCAGTATGCAACCTCTCTTAAGATTTCCAATGTTGTGTGAAACCCCCTATGACCGGCAGTGGCCGCATCATGGGCGTGACTTAACATCAGGCTTCGGAATGAGGTAGGAACCACCCACTGATCGTGGCCAGCTTTGGATTTCCTTACCAGCAAACCGTCTTGGATTCGGAACATTTTTGGACATTTCATCAACACTCTTAGGTCCTCTTTCCCAATGTAATCGGTATCCGTCAGGGGAAAGTTCTCAGGGTCCTCAAGGTGCTGGTAAAATTTACCAATTATTGGATCCCCCTTCTGAGCAGTAATCAAATCAGCATCAGGGGTCTCCTTACTCCATTGTGCAATTGAAAGGTTGTTGTGAGCATTTGTCTGGGACCTAGTGATAGCAGTGACCTGGATTTCCCCCAACAGGGACTCAATCTCAATTAGATCCCCTTGGATGGCCCCGGTTTTGGCCAGCTGATCAGCTAAGTCATTTCCAGTTTTGTCTGGTCCCTCTACTTTGGAATGACCCTTGATCTTTTTCCAATAGATGGTCATCTCATTCGAGGTGACCAGATCATCAATGTTTTGGATCAACTTCCCATGTTTCAAGGGTTTGTTGTTAGCACACAACATGCCTCTGGTTTTCCAATTAACCAGGTGCTCCACAAACCCGTTCCGTACATAATCCGAATCTGTGATTATGACCAGTTCGCGGAGTTGATGCTGGACAGCAGTGAGGATGGCCTGATGCACAGCCATCAATTCTGCCACCTGACTACTTCGGGGACCAATTTTGTATCCAGCGGAGGGTTCTGGGGACTCATTCACCCATGCATTCCCTACGCCGGCCACCAGTTCTTTCTCCCCGTTGTTGTCAACATGGTAAGAGCATCCATCCACATATACAGTGGGCATTCCCTCACACTTGTCTTCTTCAAAGACTTTGTGTGGGGAATTAAGGTATGCCTCCATGTTGTCCTTGATTTTCAGACTTTCGTCCTCGAGACAGTTTTCTCTGGCACAATCATGCAAGTCAGCCAGACCTTGCGCGAGGGGACTCTTCTTGTTTTGGCCATATCTGACCTCCACAGGAAAGCCTTGCATTGACAGAATCCAGGAAGTAATTCGGGAATTACTCACATTTCCGGCCCGGATTCTGTCACTTTGGAGATATTGCAGAGGCTGGTGTGGAGTCTCCACTATGATGTGTTCCCCCTGGATAAACGGGCGGTAATTCTTCAATGCCCACACCGTTGCCAGGAGTGCCTTCTCACAATCGTTGAATTTTTCCTCCACAGAGGATAAAGTTTTGCTCGCATAGGAGATTACTTTATTGACCTTGTCATGCTTTTGGTATAATACTGCCGTCAAGCACGTATCAGAGAACCCCGTCTCCAGGAAGAACTCCTTGTTTCTGACAGGGTAAGCTAGGCAAGGCGCTTGTGAGAGGCTTCTTTTGAGTTGTTTTACCGCCTTGGCTTGTTCTGGACCCCATTCCCACTTGACCCCCCCCTTCAGGAGATGAATCAGGGGTCTGGTGATCTCTGCGTAGCCCTCAATGAACTTTCTGCTGTAATTAGTCAGTCCAAGGAGGCTCCTTAGTTCTCGCAGAGTTGTGGGGTCTTTCAGTTTCTGAAGTGCTTCCACTTTCTTTTCCTGGGGACAGAGACCCTGAGGAGTAATCTCATGCCCCAAGAAATTAACACGGGTTCTACACCACTGTGCTTTCTGAAAGGAAAGTTTTGCTCCGGCGGCCCTCAACTGTGTCAGAACATAACGGATCTCGCTATGTGTTCCTCCACAGATGAACTTTTGATGAGGACATCATCTACATAAGCCAGGTTACCCCTTGCACCCAAGTCAGGCATGGCCTTGTGTAGAAAAATGTTGAATTCATTGCCGGAGTTGAGGTATCCGAAGGGAGTCCGGGTCCAGGTGTACTGCTGGCCCCCAAAGGTAAAAGCCAGCTTGTATTGGTCCTCCCTACTGACAGGCACGGTCCAGTATCCATTGGTCAGGTCTATTGCAGTGAATACCTGTGACCCCTGAATCTGGGCTAGACCTTGGTCAATGTAGGGCAGAGGCCATCGGGAAGTATGGACCCGTTTGTTGAGCTCCCTAAGGTCGGCGCAGAGTCTCCACTGGCCGTTCGGCTTCAATATTCCCAGCACCGGATTATTGAAGGTGCTGTGGACCGGACGGATTATTCCCCGGGACTCAAGGTTCTTAATTATTTCAGTAAGGGACTCCATTGATGCGAGAGGCAAGCGATATTGCTTCACAAACACAGGAGTCATGCCAGGGTCCGTGGGGATTGTTGTTGTGTGGATGTCAGTGCGACCACAGTCATATGAGTCTACCGCAAAGAGATCTTGGAAATCCAAGAAAACTTGTTTCAACTTTTGCTTTTGTTCCAGAGTCACACAGGCATCAGCTAGGTTGACTCTCTCTTCCACCATCTGCCTGAAGCCTGGAAAGACTTCTGGTTTGGCTATTTCAGCGGCCTCCTCCAGCTGGGTGGAGAAGTCCCTGGTCAGAGTGCTGATTTGGACTGGAGGCTTCAGGTGGGCAAGACAGCCTTCATGAACCTGGAAAATCACCTCATCCCTCCTGAATTCACAAGTCACATCTTCCTTACCATAAGGGCAGGAAGTGTACACCAGGAAGTTCCCCCCATGCCGGGTAAAAATCCTGTCTGGTGTTGTATTGTCCTCACTGTCACTGTCAAAACAGTCCTTGGGGATTGGTCCTAACAGTTCATTTCTAAGATCAATGGAGAAATGTCGGTCATCAACCGCCATTCCAATAATGGTGCCTGCGGCTAGAGTAATACTGTTTAAGTCGCTGTTATCCACCTCTATTGGAATGGTGTCATGTTCTATGTTGACTAATGGAGTTGGGTTTACCCCTAACCCTTGCTGTTGGAGAGAAGCATTTAGATGTATGTAAGCATCAGGGTTTTTCAAATGTTGTCCTCTTTGAACTTTCACTTCCAGGGAGAATTGTCGGGTCCTTTCTGGGATGGTGACTTCCTCTTTAATCTGAATTTCAACTGCATAAGGTAGCAATTGAGCTGACCTAAATGCTTTTTCTGGATCATCAAAGCCCATGGGATTATCCGCTAATCGGGACCAAGCTTTGAAGTTTATTAGGTCCAAACTAAGGGCAAAGCGATTGAGAATGTCACTGCCTAAGTAAAAGGCGGCAGGGACGTCTCGCACGACCCAACAATTGTGGACTATGCTCTTGTTGCCAATGGAGATTTTGAGCATACACCTGCTTGGCAGGAGATGTTTGGAATTAGGCGCTTCCAGGTCCATTTCCCATTTGTCTATCAGTTTCAATGTGGGAATGGCTGGATCTTTTGGGAGTTGGCGAAACATGGCTTCGCTGATGAAGCTCTTACCGTTGTTCACACACACTCGAGCGAGAACAGAGTCCTTCCCATCATTTAACTGAACAGGGATGAACAACTGCTCTCCAATTTGCTGAATATCAGCCAGGCTCTGAGCTGATTTCACATCTTTCTGGACTATAGGAGTGAGAGTTTCAGATTGTGGATTGGTATAGAATTTCAGAGTGTTTCCTTCCAGCGTGGAATACCACCTTAAACTGGAAGGAAGGTTGATTTTCAGAAACAGAGAGGACCCCCCATCACCAGTCTGTTGTCCTACTGCTATTACTGTCACGTCTGGAATTTGGTTGTTCTGGAAGTGAAATTCTACTTGGTCAGATTTTTGTTCAACCATGTGGCAGGTGCTGTTCAAACTAACATGGTTGACACTCTGTTTTAATTTTATTGGTCGGCTAGTCTGGGTCCAGAGGACCTTGTTTACGCAATATATTAGGGGTGACAACCTTCTCAGGAGGTCATTCCCTAGTAAACAAGGGGTGCCCTCTGGGGTCACAACTATGACCGGGTGTTTCAACTTGTGTCGCCCGATCTTAATGTCCAAGTCTGCAGTCCCCTCAACGGGAATTTCCTTCCCGTCAAAGTTCTGCAGTTGTCCAGGAAGAGAGGTGAGAGGAATTTGGTAATTCTCTCCCCTTCCTGCATTCAGTTCGTCAAAGGCCCTTCTGGACAGAAGGGTAGCTTGAGATCCAGTGTCCACCAGTGCCAAGATTGTACCCTGCCCCTGTACTTGTACCGGGGCATAGTATCTTCCCTCCTTCTCCTCAAGGGGGCACAGATAATGCACATTTTTGGACAACTGGTGGGCTAACTTTCTGGTTTTGGACATCGCTAGCGAAGAGATTTGGGCAGAATTCTGTGGAGAGCCTTGGGAATCTGAAAGAAAAAGTTGGCAACTGGAGATCAGAGCCATTGTGGGTTCCCCTGGCTCCGGTTCTGGGCCGCCCCCCCCTTTTTGGAGGCAGTCACCAGGATGGGTTTGAACCAGGGGATTTTCTTGCTGTTGGTTCTGGGATGAGATGGTGGGCGGCGGTAGCTCAGTCTCCACATCTCCCCAGTCTGGATTTGCATTCCTAGGGACCCATTTTTCTTTGGGAGGAGTTCCCCCCTCTCTGAAGGAGAAGATCCTTTTCTCAGGATCCTCTGAGGATCCCTCTCCCTCAAATTGGAAGATCTGTACCTCCTCCTCAAACTGAGTCTGTTTGGGTCTTTTGTTTCTCCTACCCCCCCTCTGCTCCTTAGGAGGCAGACTTTCAGGGGCAGGAGATTTTGTTTCCGGTTCCTGGGTTTCCAGGGGCTGTTTACAAGTGAGGAAGGAAGCTTCCTCCAAGGCTTTACACCCCCCTTCCCTTTGTGCCTCCTCCCTGGGAACCGGTGAGTTATCGGGGTGCTGCCCCCATCATTGTTCTGGAGCACCAGGTCCAGAGTTGGGTGCGTTCTGCGCCGGCACGCCCATCTGAGGGTTCTGCTGAGCCCTCAGTATGTGACCCAGATCCCGCGCCATGTTTTGAACCTGGCGCTCTAACTGGGAAACCCGCTCAGGCTGATACGGGGCCCTGTTTTCTCCCCTGGGCTGATCCCGGGAAGGGTAGCTGTCCCTCCTCTGGTAATACCCCGGGTTGGGAAGATTTGGGTACCCCTCCACCCTTGGCCTCCCCTCTCCCGGATTAGGTTGTCTGGGCTCAGGGAATTGGGGAAAGAAGGATGGATGATTTTGGGGTTGGAAATTGGGTGGATACCTGGGGAAAAAGTTCTGCCCAGGATTTGGAGAATTTCTGCCCTCCTGTGGGAAGTTGGGAGGGAAGTTCCCTGGGTTAGGTGCTTGGCTGGATCCCCCCCTTGGGCTGGAGGAGTCCACACATAACCCAGGATGGGTCGATTTCCCTTGTAACGGGGACTTACATAATCAGGAGAGCGAGGGACCCCATTTGTGGGGCTGCTTCCTTGGCTCCCTGTCTGTGACTGACCCGAGGACCTCCTGGGCCTAGCATTATTAGGTGCAGGTAGGTTTTTAGGCCCCCCCATCTCCAAATCCAAAACGGGGGTGACCTTTACCTCTGCCACCTTGGCAGCAGCAGGGGTGCTGTTGGCTTTGGGGTTTTTCTGGGCATTACTTTTGCTATCTACCGGTTTCTGCACCTCATAGATCCGGGTAGCCTGTTCAATGACCCAGTCTAAAGATCTTTTCTCGTGAAAATCCCTCACGAGCTGGGTCATGATATATTTGGGCAAGGCATGGAAAAACGTATTAATAAATTCCCTGCTATCCGTGCGCACCCTTCTTGTGGTCTGTGCAAAAGCCCGCTTTAACTCCTGCACAAATTCTTGTGGGGCCTGATCCTCCCCACATTGCAAATTGTAGGCTGCCTTGCGAGCCTCTTGAGGATTTCTGTGAACAGAAAAATGTTTCAAGATGGCCGCCTTCTAGGTGGACCATCTTAAATGATTTTGGTCCTCCAGCCCCGCAAAGAAACTGGAGTATTCCGGGGAGAAGGTCCACTTTACATATTGAATACAGCTTTGGCTGTCCTTCAAATGGAAAGTCTCCATCATTTGTTCAAACAACTCTAAGTGCTCCCAAACAGAATACTTAGCGTTCTTATGGTAAGGCGTGATGACGCTCCTGATCGCCTTAATCTGCTTTAAGGGGTCCTTAAGCAAGGCCCTTTTTGCCTTATTGGCCTTTTTGGTTCGGGTAACCCTTGTCCATTCGTCCTCGGACTCAGAGGCACTGCTCCCAGAGGTTCCCGTCTGTTCTTCCAGGTTTTCCCGGATTCTGCGAGCCTGGGAATGGCTGGCAGAATGTGGGGACCTGGTCTCCTGTGTCCTGCGCAGTTCAGAGGAGTCTTCAGATTCCTCCTATCTGCCAGGATTTGATGGGTACCCCCTCCACTGACCTAACTGGGCAGAGGTTTTCAGGACGCCCTTAATGGGCCTACTCTCCTGGGGTTCCCCACTGAACTGTACTGTACTTGGGTGCCCATACCCGGATGCCCACCCCTCCATTCCTGAGTGGTACTGGCCTATGAGCCCCATACTCTTAGCTGGATAGTAATCTGCCATCCCTGTGGCCCTGTGCTCATGTGCGCCAGGGGACATGGGGGTGGTAGAGTCCAGGGACTGGGGGAGATGAAGGCCCCTGGTGTTAGGGCTCCTGCGGTTATGGTCAGGAGTCTCTCTTTCCCAGCGGACCTCATCTCTATCCGCCCCTGCTCCCTGTTGCAATGCAAGAGCCTGCATTTGTGCTTTCAGTTCCTCTGTTAAGGCCTTACTTGACTCTATCAGTTTCACCTGCATCGCTACCTGTTGTTGGAGCCTATCATTGTGTTGACAGAGGGCCTCATTTTCCCTCTGTGCTTCCTGGTTGGTCCTGGAGAACTGGGCCAGTCTTTGCTGCAGGAGGTTTACCTCCTGAGTCCCATCCCTACCGGCCTGCTCCTTTCTTGCCAGAGCATCTTCCACCCTTCTGGTGTGCTCTACCAAGTTCTGGTTTTCTTTTTGGAGGTCACCCAGCCCCTGGAGGGCCAGGTGATTTTCTTCAATTTCCTTTTTTAAGTGGCAGACTTTCTGGCCTAAAGTGTCTCTTTCCTGACTGAGAGCCTGCATCTGTGCTGCCAGGTCGTCCCTTTGCCTTTGGAAGGCACCAGCATTCTGGCGCTCCTGATCAAACTCTGCCTGGGTATCCAGGTCTTTCAGAATTAGTTTGTTGCTCTCTGCCTTCACTCTATCTAGGTGGCCTTGCAGGGTGACTACCTGCTCAGCACATACCCTGTTGAAGTCCAGTTGTTGCTCCAGCTTTTTCTGGCTTTGCAGTAGGGAGTCCAAACCTTCTTGGTGTTCCTTCTGCAAGGCCAGAAATCTGGTATCCTGTTCTGACTTTTCCTTTTGCAGCACATCCATATCCTCCTTTATTTTAGTGATGTACAGTCTGCTGTCATTTTCTGACTCCTGGCTCCTCTGCAGCCTCTGCTCAGAAGAGACCAGGTCAGATTGGACCTTCTCTAACACCATCTGTTGCCTATTTGCCAGATTTTGGCTTTCAGCACATCTATCCTGCATGTCTCCCATATATAGGTACAGGTATGCTGCTATCCTGGCAATCTTATTGTGTTCCTCTTTGGCTTTAGGAGCCATATATAGTTCACTCAGGGCCACATGTAATGGACCCTGATCTCTCCATAAGTCTGACCCTGTTTCAGTGACCTGTCGTGTGATGGCCTGCAACCAGGCATCCTGGCCCTGCTCAGCCCATTCACCTCTCACAAATAGTTTATGTAAGAAGTGCTCTCTGGCTATTTTCATATCTACCAAGGTCGTCATTCTAGAGATTGGTCTCTGTCCTGACTTACAGGAGTTAGTATTTTATTTTTTGCAGAACAGAACTTTTCTTGGAGTGTCCCTTTTGAGGAATGCTTCACAGCGTAATGCAGCGTGGTGATCCGACCGGATGTATGTATCCCGTCAGTTAGCACACTGTATTAAGCTGCACAAGTGGTAAATCTAACCCAACGTCTCGGCTCGAGCCCCCAATTTGTAAGAGGATTCAATTCAACACTACAGCTAAGTCAACGCCTAGTCTATAATACTGAATGAAAACCCTTATTGATATATCTTTATGTCCAGTTCATGCGTTCTGGATGACTACCCCTATATAACACCCCTCTCTTGGAATCCCCCTGACCCCACTGAGCCAAGAAGTAGTTCTGTTTTGCAAGTTAAAAGGTTTATTTGATAATTTAAAATATATATATAGCACCCTTTATAATAAATTAATAATTGAATATCACACTTAATCTGATATGATAATGATTAACAACGGAGAATCTGGCACTAGCACACTTCTCTATAATCAATAAGGAGTTGACATGAAATGGATAAGGTAGCACACTGGTAAATAGGTACAGAAGTATAATGTGGTAGAGAATGCTTTATGTAAGCTCAGGTGGATGCAATATTCAATGAATGCAGTACAGAAAATACTCAATATGATTTCAACCAAACAATGTAATCACTTTTCTCTGGCTATTCACTCCCCCCATCTTTATGCAATGCAAGGAAATGGAAGGAAAACACACAGTTCTCAGAAATGCAATCAATGTAAATCAGTTCACCCCAGCAAGCTTACACTACAGAAAACAGATAGGAGTTTTGAAAACACAGGCAAAATGCTTTGATATGTGCTAGCAATGGATGAGAAATATGCTGGAAATGCTTTTAATTCCCTTTCAGAGGTTCAGGGTGAGTGGTATCTAGTTAATATTAGTCCAGGCTCACACTAGCAATGATGCAGGGATAGTTAGCAGGTTAAACGAATTTCTGGCAAATGGAAGGCAAGCAGCAGCAGTTTTTACATGTGAAGAAATTTTCAAATCGCGGTAAAATTCGCGAATGCGTGTTTCGCGATTGCGGTAAAACTATAAGGTGTAGGAATGCGGTTCTAGGTTCGGAGGAAAGCCACGATTCTAAGCTTTCAGATAAAAGTTGCTGCAAGTCTCTAGCACAAACGGTTGCGGAGATATGAGCGATTGAATAAAGGTCGTTTTTCAGATTTGAAATTTTAAAAGCTCAAAAAGACAAGTGCAGCTTGCAACTAGAAAATGACAAGTGACAGCTATGCAAATGACAGGTGACAGTTAGGAGACAGTTCTACTTAGGTTAAATAGATTGAATTAGATGAATTTAACTAAGAGATTGGTTCTGCACAGTTTTCTAGGTACTCACACTATATTCTTGAGTGAAATGGGCCTCGTCACGGATCTGGTCAGGGTTTTAAACTGGACTCTGGTCTGGTCTGGTCTGGCCTCTGCACTTCACAGTGATCTGGGTCAGCTCTCTCTGCTGGTCTGGGTCTCTCTGGGTACAGCACTGCTTTCTCTCTGGTCTGGTCTCTTAGTTCGGGATAGATTGAAGTCTCTAGTTTGGCTCTCTGGAGGTTTGATGGAGGTAAAGTATGGATTTTTCCGGCAGAGCTTCCAGCGGCAGATGGATTTGAAGGTCCCTATCTGTCCTGTCTGTCTGCTTTTATGTGTTTAGAATGTGGGTGTGTTCTAGCATCACTGACCCTACCTCTCTCTCAGCTTCTAATTGGTCAAACTTCCATTTCTCATTTGATTGGCGAAGGAGCTGTGAGTCAGAGGGATGTCATTTTATGGCTTGCAGATAGGACACTCCTCTGTCAGATTGCACACATTCTATATTTGATAATAAAAGACATATTTCACAGTTACACAGTTGCTTCAAATTACATATACATGGTGTGGCTGAATTTAGCCATGTCTCTGTCCAAATCTGCTGTTTCTAAGAGCTTGCATTCAGAAATGGCACATAATTGACTTTTTAACTGATTTTTCACTTTCTGACATTGACCCAACTTTACATACATGTGCGCAGGGAGTATGGACATTAACTGATGAAGTTTCAGATTTTTAACATGCATACATTTAGAGTAATATCCACTTTTCCGCTGACACCCCCCTGAACATGCCACCGGGTCGAAAAACCTCTTAAAATGTGGGCAGAAAAATCACAAGAATTATGGTGTCATTTATAAAATTTTCACATGTCCGCTCTATGAATGATCCATCTTTTTAAAGTTATGTTCTGGCTCCAAAGGGGTGTGGTTTCCTCCCAGCACAAGGTAGAAATACTGGTTTATCCAGTTCTGCCAAGCCAGCTTGCTCTCACAGGCAGTGCTCCTCCCAGCTTCTGCCAAGAGGAAGCTACATTTTACGACTGCTGTAATAAAACCTTTGCCTGAGTCAGGAGAGGCTCATTGTTCAAGAGGAAGCCATTTATGATCCTCTCAATAAACCCTCTGCCTGGGTGAAGGGAGTTGCATTGTTCACTCTCCTGCAGAGCACAGGTAATTCAATTATCAGATAGATGGCATATCCTTAGTGTGAGCAGCAAAAGGGCAGCTAGGCCTGGGAACACAGCTGTGACTCAAGTTTCACTCCTGATGGGGGTAGTTGCCAGGCAGAATTGGAATCTCTTTAAGCCAGTTTCAGATAAAATGTCACTTTTTGTTCCCCAGTTCCTGCATTCAAATAAAACTAAACATTTTTACATATGCAGCTAGAATGCTGATTCTAAGTGCAAAACTATGGCATTTCAACAGTTACAAAGGCATGTGACACCAAACATAGGTCACTCATTTAATCTAAACATTTTCGATTTTAGTGTCTTTAATCCAGTGCAACTTAAACTGCTGCAATCCACAGCTCAGCCAGTCTTGTTATAAACCTTCAAGTCACTTCAGAATATCACTTTACATTGTATCCAGTAAGTCTTTCTTTGGCATGTTTTGGGCATGTTTTGGGTTCATTTATTCAGTTTTCTACAAAAAAGTAAAATCTGGTGTTGTTTTAAATTGCCGGCTTTTGGATAGTGGTGAGTACTGGTACTGCACCCATTTTTGGGATTTAAGAATGAATTCCCCACAATTCTAGGTTGCATTTGGCAATCAGCATTGCCATTCCCAATGGTTTCAGACTACTGTGCGGGTAGTCCAATGGTGATTTTAAAGCGCTTTGAAGCTAACCGGCGCTACTGTTTTTCCTTTGGCAACCCATTTCCCTCATGGCAACCCGGCCTTTCGTTCTCGCACTGGTGGGTGGCAAGTGAGGCAACCATTTCGGTGTGCGCACAAACTGCGCAGCTTTCCTGGATTTCGGCGCACATGTGGGTTTTCCGCCATCTTGAATTTTCTAAGCCCACAGCACCAAATGTTGTGGCATGATAGCTTAAACGTGGGTCAGGACACCCAACAAGCGCCGCTCTGCCCATTACTGCCAGTGGTAACTTCGACCAGAAGTTCATAGATTTACGGAGGGCTCTTACTGCTTTTTCAGTGTTGTGATCGTGCGTGAGCGCTGGGGTATGGCGCACCTCGATTCCCAGGTATTTGAACTGCTCTGGTTGCCATTGTATCCCGACATCTGGGAGGTCGGGCGCATCCAGACCCCTGAGTCTGGCCAGTGGAAACGCACACGACTTTAGTTTGCTGAATGTTATTCCAGAGTATCGAGCATAGTTGTCGAGGATGTCCAATGAGACTTGTGCATTGAGCTGGGGATTGTTCAAATATAGGAGGACGTCGTCTGCATACATGGATATTATGGCGTAATCACTGCCCAGCCCAATGCCCGCGTTGAAGTGTTGTGTCCTGAAATAAGCAGCCACTGGCTCCAGGCCCAGTATGTATAGCATTGGGGATAGCGGGCATCCCTGCCGCGTGCCCCGCTGTATCGGCCAGGCTTCGGACAGTATCCTGCCAGTCTTGACTCTCGCTGTCGGTGCGTTATACAGTACCTCGCCAAAGCCGAATTCTTTTAACACTTCGATCTGCCACTCCCAGTAGATTGAGTCGAAGGCCTTTATGGCATCCAAGGAGAGCACCGCTAGGTCCTCGTCCCGATCATAGGTCTCTGCCATGATGTGTTGGAGCCTCCTCAGGTTCGCAGTGGTGTTGCGTCCTGGCACAAAGCCGTTCTGGTCCTCATGAATCAGGGTTCCAATCACCCTCGCCAGCCTCTTGGCCAGGATTGTCGTCAGGATCTTGCAGTCGTAATTTAGCATGGCAATCGGGCGGTATGATTCGCAGTTATTGGCGGGTTTGTTGGGTTTGAGTATAGGGATGATAATAGTCTCTTTCATGGTGTTGGGTAAGTTTCCGTTTTCGTATGCCTCCATGTACACCTTGTGGAGGGTCGGGGCAAGGGTTACTTCGTAGGCTTTGTAAAATTCAGGTGGGAGCCCATCGCTTCCTGGGGTTTTGCAGGTGGTCAGCGATTTAATCGCGTCTGTCACGTCCTCTATAGTAATTTCCGCATCCAGTGACTCTCTTTGGGGTTCCGTAAGTCTTGGAAGCTCAATTTCGGCCAGTGTGGCCTTTATGTCGTCCACTGGTATTTTGGTGTCGTGGGCATACAATCTGGAGTAGAAGGCCACAAAAGCTGAGTTGATGTCTAGCTGCGTCCGGTGAGTTATCCCCCTCTCATTGATTATTTCGGTTGGGAGATGTCTCGGGAACTCGCACCTACATAGCCAGGCCAACATTCTACCAGGCTTATCCGCTTCTTTGTGAGCTCTGGCCGTGTAGGTCGCGTAGTCAAATTTGGACAGTCTGTTCCAGGCCAAAAGGCACTCCTCCCGGGTGCTCCTTAATTTTATTTCAGCGTCCGGGTTAGTATTGATTCCGGATTCCAGGTGGGTGATCTTGTTCTCCAGTTCCTCCAGTTCCAGTCTCAGGAGTTTACGGATACCACCAGCTCCTGATATTACTTCACCCCTTGTCACAACCTTCATGGCCTCCCACAGTGTGTTCCAGCTTGACACTGAGCCTGTGTTAATGTCCAGGTATTCCTCGAGTTTGGTGCCAAGTTCCTCCCTGAATGCGTGGTCTGTGAGTGCTGCGGGTGGCATTCTCCATAGGGGGATGGGCGGTCTGGGACCTCTCGGGGTCCATTGCATGATCAGTGGTGAGTGATCGGATATGGTTCTGCCTAGGTAGAGTGTGTCATCCACCTGTTGAGCCAGCTCACGATCTATGAACAGGTAGTCTATCCTCGTGTGGACACTGTGCAGGGCAGAGTAAAAGGAGTAACACCTCTCGGTGCGATGTTGTTCCCTCCAAATGTCCACCAGGTCGAGCTGTTCTATTGCAGTATTTAGCGCGTTAGATGCAGGGCTGCTCGAGAGACGGGGGGGGTCTGATCTGTCCACAGCGCCGTTTCTGATGGAATTGAAGTCGCCACCCCATATGAAGGCGCCTTCTCTCCGAGGAATCATTTTGGCACAGAGCATTGAGAGGTGTGAGGGTATTCCATGTTGCGGAAAGTATGAGTTCACCAGGCAGATTGGCGTGGATTCAATGGTACCCCATAATATTAGATATCTGCCCTCTTTATCTGCTTCGTAGCCCAACAGGTGGAAGGGCACAGTCGGACTCACCCACGTGAACACTCCTCTGGCGAATTTGGAGTATGGGGCTCCTTTCCCCATACCTCCCCATCTATCAGATAATTTAGCCATAGTTTCTTCTGTGAGGTGGGTTTCCTGAAGCATCGCTATTGACACCTTTTTCCTACGCAAGTAGGAGTGGATCCGATTCCTTCTCAGATACGTGCCCATGCCCCTCACGTTCCACGTGATCACCTTAAGTTGGAGTGCCATTGGGCCTGCGTCTTGGTTTCATCTTCCCTGCCGCCCCCGTGTCCTGGTGGTGTGGCTTTCCCTCTAGGTTCTGATGTTTTCTCTTCCGCCTCTCCCAAGGGCCTCCGGCCCCATATTACTTTTCCGCTGTTATTCTGAAGACTGTGGTGTGAACAAAAACAATTAACAAAACTATAACTGGTGCGCCCAGCAACAACGGGGTCTTGCTGGTGCTCAGGCGCTCTCGCGCCGTCAGGACCCATCCGGGTGTCGGGCACGAGGGGGGTCGGTCAGGCAACGGGCCTGACCTGTGCTGTTCGTGGGAGGCGGGGTACTGTGCCCGGCGTGGGCCGAGCGAGGGCCGTATCATCATTGCTAGCTGTTGGGTGATTTTACCTTCTCTTAAGTCATTCACGTTACATCCAAGTGGGGTTTATGAGTCGGGGTATCTTCGATGTCTCAGGCTCAGAGGGTTCAACAATTTTCAGTAGGTTGAGGGTCATTATCTGCAGCTAAATTGTTGTCTTCTAGCCACATGTTTGCGGCTGCCGGGGATTCCAAGAAAATCACCCTGCCCTTGTGGATCACTTTCAGTCTTGAGGGGTATAGTAACATATACTTCAGGTTCAGTTGCCTGAGTCGGGCCTTAATCGGGACAAATGAGTTCCTTTCCCGCTGGACTTTCGGGGTGTAGTCGGGGTAGATCGTGATCTTCGAGCTACCACGTTCGATGGGGCCCTCCTCTCTAGAGTGCCGGAGGATGGTCTCTCTGTCCTGGAAGTTGAGGACTTTAGCAATTATAGGGCGAGGGTGTGAGCCTGGCAGAGGTCTCTTCTGTAACGATCTGTGCGCCCTTTCAATCGAAAATCCTTGCGTCAGTTTTCCGGCGCCCACCTCCTGCTGTATCAAGGACTCTATGTAGGCCGTCGGGTTCGGGCCTTCAATTCCCTCCGGTACCCCCAATATTCTGATGTTGGCGCGTCTGGCTCGGCCCTCGGCCTCCTCAGCCCTGGCCTCGAGTGTGAGCACCTTCCGTTCTAAGTCCAGCACCTTGGCCTTCAGCTCCACCGTGTCCTCCGACGTCTCCTTTATGGTTGATTCGGCGGAGGTTACTCTTTCTGTCAAATTGCGGGCATCCTGGCGCATGAGTTGTAGCTCAGATTTGAACTCTCCGATTCTGGAGTCTATAAATGCGCGCAGTGATGCAATTGCCTCCAGCACTTGGGCTTGATTTTCAGGAGGGTCTGCCGGATTTGTTCGAGGAGGTTAGACTTGCCAAGGTACATACTGAGCTAGTCGTGAAAGACAATTCACTGCTGCTGAGAGGCTGCCGGTTGGTCATTCCTGCGATGTTAAGAGCTGGAGTAATCAAGAACGCTCACGAGGGAAGAAGAGGTGCTGATAACACGAACAAGCAGCTCCGGTGTCACATGTGGTTTAATTTTCTGGACTCAATGGTTGATAGATTGGTGAATAATTGCCTAGCTTTCCAATGCACAGCTAGGGCAGAGGCGCCAGTCCCAATCCAACCGACACACATTCCAGAGCACCCATGGGAAAGAGTGGCGGTTAATTTCTATGGTCACATGGAATGAGGAGAGTACCTCCTACTATTCATAGATGAACACTCAAGGTTCCCAATCGTCAAGAGAGTCGCAACCACTGCATTCGCTCACGTAGCAGCAGTATTTGACGACGTGCTGAGCGAATGGGGAATCCCTGGCACAATAAAATCCGACAATGGGCCCCCATTCAGTGGCCACGAGTTCACAGCCTTCGCAATCCACATGGGGTTCACTCGTCAGAAGATTAACCCCAGATGGCCACAAGCCAACGGAATGGCCGAGCGGTTCATGGACTCCATCAAGAAAAAGGTGCAGAGGGCTTGCATCGAAAATGCTGACCCTCACCAGGCGCTGTGCCGGCTTCTCCAAGATTACCTGAACATCCCCCATGAATCCACAAACAGAACACAGCCCAAACTAATGATGCAATATGAGGTTCGCACCCGCATCGTGAGACACCCAACGACCCAAAAGCAAGCAGATCCTGAGATTCTAGAGAGGGACACTGAAAAGAAAGAGAAGGCTTGCATGGAGACAGACGCTAGAAGAGGGGCATGGGCCAACGAGTTCCAAGTGGGTGAAGAGGTTTTGGTACAGCATGCAACCTCCAAGAAGACAGATGCACGGTTTGGAATGAAGCCAATCAACGTGACAGCCATCAAGGGTACCATGGTGATAGCAGGCAACGCCGACAAAGAGGTCACAAGGAACAGTTCTCAATTTAAACATTTTGTCAAGAAAGACGACGAAAGACCTCCGCCTCCTGATCCTGACCCTGAACCGTGAGAAGCTAGGGATGACCTCCGGAGTCCCCAGAGGGAACTCAGCTCTGAGTGCCAGAGTCAGGGGAAGCAACGGGCCCACTCCAGAGTGATGAGAGGAGTGAGAAGACTCACTGGACCATCAGAAGACCACTTTGCCTAGTAGAAGAATGTTAGGTAGACGTCAGGACATTTGTCTGGGGGTGATGTTACAAGGCTCTGTCCCTTTAAGAAGGAAGCAGAGACCTTTCCTCTGCTTCCCTGCTGAACTCCTGGCTGAAACTGAAACTGCACTGGTTCCTGGCCACCCTTTGATCTCAGGCCCAGGTCCCCTCCCCTGTCAGCTGCACACCTGCACTGCCTCCCTGGCAACCTCCGCACTTGGGGACTGTTTTCTGTATTCCTACAGTCCCCTACCAGCACTTGACACCTGATGTCTACACTTCCCTTTCACTTGCCACCAGCTGGCCGCATTTTTATTTATTGCTGTTATTTATTCTATTTATATTTTTTATTGTCATCCCATGTACTGCGCTGTCCCCCACTGCACTTTTCCCCTCCCCCTTCCCCTGCACTTGCACCATATCAATGACACCTGGCATAGTAAGATCATTGTCTCTGTCTTCCCTATGTTCCCCCTCCTTCCCTTGCCTCATTGCGCTTTTGACGCATTATAAATGCCATATCATATCATATCACAAGGGTATGATGGGAGAGCGGGGAGGAGCGATGAGGGAGTCAGTACGCATTACGTTTGAATGAAAGAAGGTGTTATACAAATCTCCGGTGTGGCGTCCTTATTATACTGAGCCATCGGCTCAACAGTGTGCTTGTTTAATCATTGGTTTGCCTGCAAAAGTAATCAAGGAATGGGTGTCCCTAAATGGTAGAGCATTTGTTTGCTCACTGGGACTTTTAAAGAATGATGGACAACTGGCCACATTCAACACGGCAGAGATGTTTGTTGCAAGTAGGAACTGCCCTCATTCAGCTACCAGTCATCCAGATTTAGATCGAACTGGCCAACTACTGCATTGGAGTACGAGGAGGGACACAAAGCCTGTATGTGTGGGATGCATACGAATCCCTATGGCCATTTCCACCCGCTTTCTGCCCCTCTCCAACCAAAACATACCCTCCTGGGATTATTTGAGGAAGCTTTTTCAAGCCTTACCATCAAACTTGCTTATAGTGCCTTCTCAAAGCAGTCTCTTCTGTTGGTTAATGATTTAATTGGAACTGTAAAATAGCTACTGGTGAAATAAAAATGTCAGCCACTTGATTTATAAGCACTATGCCTGTCTGTCACTGAAGTCCTGTTAAAAACAAGCATTGACAAAGCCAACAGTTGAAGCTTTTTTATCAATATTAGGCATTCACCAGGCACTGCTATTATATGTCCAGGTATTCACCACTTTGCAGCTGCTGAAATCCAGTTAATACCACTATGGCAGTGCCTGGCAAATGCCTTTCCCATGCCTACACAAAATTAAAAACTGCTGACATTGCGAATGCCCATTTAAGAATGCCTTTTATCTGTGTGCCCTTTCCAGCACGGAATAGGTTGAAATGGAATAGGGATGCATATTGTCTGTGCACCTTTAATACTGGATGAATTCGTTTTTCTCATCTGCAAAATGTGGAATGTCCTAGTTCCCTGTATCATTGAAGATTTACTTTGAGAGTTCATGAACATATTTAAAACATGACTTTCTAATCCATATATGTTTAAAACATGCTTTAATTGTACTCATTGTGACTAATTTTATTCAGCATTTTCTTGGGGGATACTCCCAATCCCCTCATAGAACGGTTGGGCTCATGAGCTGTGTGTGCTCGTTCGGCGAAATATGGGGCCACTTTGAAAACAAAATTCCACGGCCACTTTTTGCTGATTCGATGCATGGTTCTATTGCATTTTTAGGGGGGTGCAGGGTTAGGGTATATTTGTATTTTCTTTTTAATTTCCATAGCTATTTGGGGGTTGGAGAATAGGTGAGGGACGCATGGGGTGCTGCTCTCCATAAAATGCCACATACAATGCAGTGAAGCGGCCGAAATGAGTTGGCATCCTATGAGTGCAGCAGATCCAAATAATTGGTCTTGAGACAAGCAAGGGGGTGCGGGGGGGGGGGGGGAGAAGGGGCTATTGCCAATAAAATGTTTTAGGAAGGGATCTGCGAGGGACAAAGCGGGGGCTGTCACTGCTAAGCGCAATGTCTCATCTTTCTGGGCCAGCCTTGGCAGAGGGTCAGGATGCATGTATCGGATCATTAGCAGCTCGCGCCAAGCAGAGAAAAACAACAAAAGAAATGATTGTGACCAAAGCTGCCTTCAACCACTCCAGCTGGCCCTGCTAATCTTCAGCCTTCACCAGTCCCTACATACCACGTGCAGTTGTGCTGTCAGCATTCGGATCAGGGCTAGCATCAAAGGCGCCCTTCTCATGGGTTCCTTTGCTATTCTCCCTTGCTACTTGTTATGGAGGGCACATGGGCAAGGTTGGAGGAGGCGAGGGAGGGTTGAGGCTGCTTGCTCTGGCCTCAACTAATGGCCTTCCTTCCATAGAAGGCCTTAATGTCCTCACTGCCCGATGCCGCCTCAGATCTTCCAAAGCCTTAACAATTAGAAGATATTGGTAGCCTTGGAGAATTTGGGGTCTCACTGATGAGCTGGCACAGGTAAGCAAACAGTTTCCAAATCCCGGCGCTGATCTGGAACCGATTGCTGCAGAGATTTCCATGCTCTAGAAATGAGCTGGAACTGGATGCCAGAGGGATCCCAATGCCCACTGCCGAACTGGCAATGGCAGAATCGTACCTTCTGTTGCATGATGCTGAGCAGCAATTGGTAGACTTGCCAACTTTGCTGACTACTGATGAGATGGCATTAATAACCCTATGGTTTCCAAGAAGGCCTCTATGGTGAGTTGGCAGTAGTAGCTATAAAGTGTACATCGCCAGGGTACTGAGCTGGCTCTGGCAGCCATATAGCTTTCATCGCCTGTGGCTGAACGGCCACAGTTAGCCACAAAGTTTCTAGCTCTTTGCGGTTGAGTTGTGCTCTTCATGTGCTTCTGGACTAGCTTGGCATCACAGGGTGTCGGTTCCTGTATCTCAGTTGTGGTTCTGGATCAACATGATGCTCAGGGGGCCAGGACCAGCAGGACACCTGTGAGCAACAGGACCAGAATGCACTCTGTGGTGCCAAACCCAGCATGGCACTCGGTGGTATCGGGACAAACACTGTGGTGGCGGACGGCGAGGCTCTGTTTTGTTAATTGTGTTGTTAGATGCCACTTGAGACTCTGTGTGAGGATTGTCTGGTAGACGGCATGTGAATTGTTGGGGTAATGGAAAGAGTCATATTTTCTGTTGCAAGATGCCTGCTCATTTTAGTATGGTGACAGCTTTCTCATTTTAACAATACGTTATATTCACTGCACCAACTCCTTTTCTGGCACTGGCATTGTTGGGATGCACGTTCAGACTACTTCCCCCTTCTAAAAGATTCTGATTGTGAGAAATATATTAACATACTGACACGAGCATGGGATGATGTAGGGGGAAGGAGTGTGTGTTACAGGTGGAGATGATTGGCGGGTCATACATGGAAATGTTATTCAGTAGTGTTACGATTGAATTACATAGGATGTAGTATACACATATATACGTCAGTCATAATGACAATTATCACCGCGTTTACGAATAGGCCTGAATCCTCGCAAGCCGTGTTTTCACAGAAACATAGAACAATGAGGACTTATCCCTTGCCTCCCCATCAAATTTCGATTTGCAGGCGCTGTAAAGGAACACACATATATTCCCCCACATCAGTTTATCCTGTGAACTAATTAGGTAGGAATGTGTGCAGCGGAAGAAGTGAAGGGCTGCAGCCTAGTACCAAGGTCATATTCTTGGGAGAAAAGGCAGAGGTCTTGGGATGCCAAACCATGAATCAGATTTAAGACACTAGCGCCCCCTTGAACAATGGTTTCTCCATTTGAACTACCAGATGTGCAAGGAAATGGGCTTTACATCTTTGTGAACTGGATTGATTAGAGGGATACTAGGTTCACCCTCTGGGAGGGGTACGGATACAAGGGACAGCGAAGAACGACATGATCTATGTATTGTGCAAGGGAGAGCTAAGAATGATTCCCATTCATTTGGGATGGCATGATGGGGGCGCCAACGTGTCTGGGATGAGAAAAGGGTGGATTTGTTTGCAGGGACCAGGCTGATGTCGAAATTGCCCACTGAGTTCATGTTGATAACCGGGTGCATGTAAAATGGTTTGGATCGAAGGTAGGGTGGTGCTAATTGATGTTGATTGATGTTAATCAATTACTTTTTAGGATTCCATGATGGACAAGGAGGCACCTAGCATTTTCCCCTAGCAGGTTGTATTTTCTTGGTCTGATCGCTGGGAGTGGCCCTACATTTCTGGTGACCCCGATGTGATCCCAGTGACCCCTGCAAAGATGTTGAATTCCTGGCCACACATCTGGAGGAGCCGCACCTACTTGCAGCAACCAGTCCCGCATGTGCACAACCTTTCAGTTGCTGTGTTATCAGAATTCCTGTCTGTTCTTTGGAATGGGGCGCTGTCGCCAGAATGTGCAGGCCGTTGAAAGGACCCTGTGATACAGGACTTCGGGAGAACACGCAGATGTTAGTGCACCCACTTTTGGAGAAGAAAGTGAGGTATGAGGGGGGAGTATCAGTGTTGGGAAGTGTAGAGGAGAATGGGTATGTATTGGTGATGAGGAGAGTTTGGTTTGATGAAGTAAAGAACCACGCAGTGTTGTATATATTTATATTACGGTTTTTATAGTATGGTTTGTGGAGTAACAGATCCTTTCCTTGGGTAATAAGGGAGATGACAGCGCTGTATAATGGAAGAAAACACGATTTGGTTGAGACTCTGTATATTTAGTGAGTCTGGGACCTCGCCTTCCGGTATAAGGGGGGTTGTGAGAACAAAGAAGTAGTTGTGGTAGAGGTCTGTAGTGGCCTGAGATTCCCTCACCCAATATAGTGGGGGCGTTGGAATGAAAAAGTTGAATTTATTGTGATTTTATTGTTGGTGATTTTTTTCTGTTGTGGTTAGTAGTATTTGACTTAGGATTGATTGATGTGTAACCTAGGAAGAGTGTAAGATGCGTGTGGGCTTGTGTGCGGGGGCTAAGAGGGGTGAGTGTGGGGTATAGTAAGGAGGTACAGGGAAGGTATATGGGTTGTTGGGATGGGGTACGGGTGTTGGTAAATTTGTAAGAATACCGACATGGAAGGGTAGCTACCATGGAGCCGACAACCCCATGGGACTACATGTGTAAGGCTCTTTGTTGTATCAAGATAAGATTCTCAAATACCATAGGGAATGGTGTGCGGAAACAAAGGGAGCAATGTTTAAGCCATGGCCAGACTAGGGCACAAATATACATTTCTAACAGTTAAATATATGGGAAGAAAGCAAAACAACAGAAAAGAAGTATTGGAATGGTATACAATGTTGGAAGATTTGGATGATAGCTCCACGATTCTTCCAATGCAATATGTGAGTTGGTCACCCCATGCAGTATGAGCACTCCTGCGGTTATCATCCCAAGCACCCTTGCGGCCTCCATGGAAACAGACAGGTGTCCTCCGTTAGGATGCTATCCTATGTGTGATGCATCAGGGTATACCAATCCCATGTATGTCACATTGCCCACTATGGCACCCCGCCACCTACGTTGGCACATTATCAGAATCTTCCTAACCCCACAGTGTCAGTAGCTGGGAGGGGTCACTGGCTGCATGGAGATGACGTAAAGCTACAAAAAGAGTTGGTGGGTGCATTGAGGAAGGTGGTGGGCGAGTTGGCATGGCTAAAGTTAGAACAACGGGATGGACAGCAGGCATATTAAGGTGTAGATGAATGGAGGATGGGAGACATTTTGTTTCGTACAGATAGCACAGCCATTAAAGATTTGCACATAGAAAAGCAACGCAAAGATGGAAGGAGGCAAGAGGGGAATGTGGATTATGCAGCAACCAGGTCAGATTGGGAGTACGATTATATACACAAAGGAGAAGAGGAGTGGGACAGGGTAGACACATTGGAAGCTGCAGAGCAGCCACGCGTGATATCCCCTGGAGTAGAACGCTTGTGAGGACCTAGGTTATGTAATAGGTTTGGTCTCATGGCAGTAGTTAAGAGGTCAGCAGTGGGAAGGAAGAAAGTTGGGAAGATGGTAGGAGCCCAATTCCCATTGTTACACAAGGGCCCGGGAGAGCACGGTATATCCCTTGGGTACACATGGACAAAAAATAACCTCATAAAGACACTCCCGCCCCTCACAGCTGGGGCGGGTAAGTGGATATACGCATTTGAAAAGCACAAAGCTGGGATTACTTTAGCTGTAGGGGATTTTAAAAGTTTGTTTGTGTCAATACTGGGAGATCAGGCTGATGACATATGGGTTAAAGCAGGGTATCCAGGTGTGAAGTTGGGTGATGATAGCCATGACAGAGTGCTATTCTTTTTGAGTGGAGGCATGCAGTTATGTTTATGATGAAATAGAACATTTGACTGACCATAGAGCACTGACACTCGGTTTTTCAACCGATGAGGCAAATGCGATATTGAGCCTGATCAAATAAACAAATCAATCAATACAACACACAGACCCACAGAAAAGAATCAAACAATTTGAATATGTCATACGGAAATCAATTAATAGAAAACTACATGCGGTAACTCTGGGAAGGTAATACAGAGCACAAAGGATACCGAGAGGTCTCAGAGTTCCATTAAGACTAACATTATGTAAAGAGAATAAAGAGTTTGTGCAGAAATGGGAACAGATCCTGAACAAATGTTCACTGGACCGCATATTACTTACCATTAAGGAATTGTCTACCAATATTGACATTAAAGAAAAGGAAATCGATGAACTCACTTCAGAAATCACTGCATTTGCCAATGCGAAAACATTCACTGAAATACTGACTGACATTAACAACCGCCTTGAAGAATACAAAACAGATCTAGAAGCAAGAACAATCCAAAAATGTCGCTATGATACATACAATTACCTTAATGATGAGGTTTAAGAAAGGGCCAACAAATATCAATTCCAGCCTTCAAGATCTAACAACCCAACATCAGACAATAGCAGCTCTAACTCTGACTCCACCAGAGGAGACACTGCCTCCGGACACCTACTCAAAGCTTAGAGTCTACAAGCACAGGACCAGAAAAAGCAGGCACTAGCACAACAAGCACTACAAGACCGTTTTAGGAGGAAGCCAGCAAGGAAAAGAACAAGGAGGGGGAAAAGGAAAAAAATCAAGGAATGGTAACAAGATTTCAAACACAGCGAACCTAGTAGTTAATCTTTCGAACAGGACACTCACCACACAAGAAAACAACACACTACAAAAGGGACTTAAATTTGTTCCAACTCACGGCACAAGCATGTTCAACACAAAAGTGAAGTTACACAAATTAACACCCAAACTGAAGCTGAAGGTATTCTTTGCTGAATTACCCCCACAAGAAAATGACGATACAAGAAAATTAAACTATGTTGAATTCAAACCTAAAATCACCTTTGGGGCACCCATTAATGTACCGTCAATTGGAATTTTTGAAAAAATTGTACTTGCTGATTTGAAGAAGATTAATTTTGGGAAACCAAATAACAACAATTTGAGCAGAGCCGAAATGTCAATAATCAGAACACTCTGCACAGACGAAAGTGTTACAATAAGAACGGCAGACAAAGGAGGAGCGCTCGTTCTCCTCAATACAGCAGACTACAAAAGACAATGTTCACAACAGTTGGACAACAATACAATTTACACCAAAATTGATCACGACCCCACTAATGATATCATGTTATATTTGGACGACATTATATTTAAGGCAGAGGAAATAGAATGGACATCCCACAAAACCAAAGCATTCTTACGCACTAAACAACCACAATTTCCACACTTCTATCTACTCCCTAAGATTCATAAGAGCATACTGGATCTGCCAGGATGACCAATAATAGCGGCCAGAGGGGGAATCTTGCAGCCATTGGGAACATACGTAGATTATTTCTTACTACCTCTCACACACAAAAAACTCTACTTATGTGAAAGACAGCGTACATTTTCTAAACATCTTGAGCGAGATCAACCTGACCGAAGAAGACATTTTATTCACCATAGATGTGAACAGCTTATATACAAGCATACCCCATACCCCAATAATAATAATAATAATAATAATAATAATAATAATAATAATAATAATAATAATAATAATTATTATTATTATTATTATTATTATTATTATTATTAACTGGGACAAGAAACAGTAGAATGGTTACTACTTCAGGAAGGAGAAATAGGAGCGGCGAAGGAGTTCATTATAATACTGCTAAAATTCATCTCAGTGAATTCCTACTTTAGACATGAAAAACAATTCCATTTGCAGACATAAGGAACGGCCATGGGAGTGACAGTGGCACCTGCGTATGGCAACAGTTTCAAGTGCCATTTTGAAAGATCCCACTTCCTAGAGGATCCTCTGTGGATGAACAACATCAAGACTTGGGTGAGATATATTGTTGATATCTTTGGCATATGGCACGGAAAAAAGAAGAAGGAAATTAATTAATTTTTAAGATACATAAACACCATAGACCAGAGAATTCAATTCACAGCAGAGATAGGTGATCCAGGAATACATTATCCTGACGTCAGAGTACAAGTACATGAACATAACATTTCGATGACACTATTCACGAAAGCCACAGACAGAAATAACCTTCTACAGAGACTCAGGTTTCAGCCACATAACACCCTGAAAAACATACAGTATGGTCAGAGATTGAGGATAAGAAGAATAATCAGCGTCCCAGATGAATGTGAGATTGGAATAAAGAAATTACAGAAGAATCTTCAGGATAGAGGGTATCCGAATGAAGACTTAACAGCACCCACCAACAAGACGATGACAAGGACAAGGGAAAGCTTATTACAAACTAAACCCAAACAGGAAGCACTGTCAGGTGTGTTTGTATCCAAATACTTCACTCAGAACACACAGATGGCTTACCAAAGGAACCATAACCTGAGAAATCTTTTGGTCAATACCCGAGAAGGAACAACAAAACAACGAGAAGAAAGCAACACAGGACTTTCTCCTGTTTGAACTGTGGAAACTGTAATAACATCATCAAAGGAGCCATAGTCTCCCACCCTCGAAGCAGAGAAAATATTAAACTAAGATTCTTTACCACATGTACACTGAAAATACTGTGTACTGCATAAGATGCTCATGTGGCACTTATTATGGTGAAGAGATGGGGAGAAAAATCAGAATACGAATTAATGAGCATAAGTCATGCATTAGAAACAAGAACCTGACGTCAGCAGTGGCAAGACACTTTGCTGAAAAGAACTACAGTGTGGCACAACTAACATTTCAGGTATTAGAGGTGACAGAAGAAGGAAACCGCAGACAAGATATGAAGAAGCTGAGAGGACAACGTGAAGCATATTGGATAGACCGCTTAAATACTCTGGCACCCAATGGCATGAATGAAGAGTGGGATCTTAATAGCTTTCTGTAAAAATGTAACTTGAGTGACCCGTATCAAACCTATGTCTGCTAACAAAACAGTTTGAGTGCACTATAGTTTAATCATTTTGAGAAATTCCAGAAACATTGACACAAAGGTGATCCTATCACCATAATACAAACATAAGTTAGTGTCCGATATAGCAGTGAGTCACTAGCATAAATGCTTTGCGAATTTGAAAATGCACTAAAGATCCAACAGTGCTCTTTTTGAACTTGTCATTTGAATCTATCTTACCAGCATACAATGCAGCATTTAATTATGCTATTGAGTTTACTTTATACACACATATTTGATAATGATCAGTAAACAGGGGGATCGAGGGGATGCAATGACCTGACATCTTGCAGACCATCTTGCGAATGTTACACGAAGAGATAAGTGTATTACACCAGCGCCAAGCTTGATCATAACTCACATTCAGGAGCCACCATACCCAAGGATTCACGACACACGATCGCAATGCAGGATTTTACCATAACATTAACGATCACCAAATATTAGGGAAGTCAAGCATAATATTTCAACAATTGACAAGTTCAGGTTTTGATAAATAACATATCAGTTCTAACCACACTAGACATAAGTCCTTGTAATATTTTTGCTGCATTAGTCACCCAGGCTGAAAATGGCCGCCCGTGTACACCAACAACAGCCATCTTGTCAGGCAGTATGCATTATGGTGTCCAAAGCAACACATTTAAGCAATGTCGACCTGCCACTGCAGATGGTTACACAACTGCAGCATGGCCACCACATGATACATCTACACCACAGTATTAGAGAAAAGGAGATATTCTGGGTGGCCACACACACTAAGATCTAAGAAAAAGTGAGAAATAGATTTCTAATCAAACACATTTACCTACAAACAGTGGATGCATGCAGTCAGCATTAAACTCTATGTTCAAGTGACACACTTCAGTTCTTTACAACACAAACCTTGCGCCACTTTCTTGCCATATTACTGTTCTGTACCACAGTGACACCTTACCGTATCACCAAAATTCACAATATGAGATTCTACCCACCAATCACACAGAGCGATTAGGAAATAAGGGGCACACTAACCGCACAAACACCATACAGTTGTAGGAGATGGACTCAAAGGTGAATTGATGGTATTAAGCAAAAACGCTAACAGTGTAGAAGTAAAGTTGATCTCTATAATTGATGATGATGCTTTTTCCAAGAAAGGGCTAACTAATAATGTTTATTATTATGTTTATGTTGTTTTTTCTTTATGTTTTTCTCATATATGTCTGTGCGTTTAATGTACGTTTATGTCATGGCCATTTAATACTTGTCAATATGTTGGTATTATCATGTGTATAATAACTTAGTCTGATATTCGAATAACATACATATGACAATCCATTCCTGGTGTATTCTGGATGGTATACATGTTATTGATTGTTTTATTGAATTATTTCTGGATGGTATACATGTCATTGCTTGTTTCATGGAATTATTTCTGTTTGGTTTTACCACCATTGTTTTAAATTGATTGCTCAATCAGGAGAGCAAAAAAAGGCCTGAAGAAGGACGTCAAGTCTGAAATGCATAGGCCAAGGCTCCCATTTGCAACTAAACCTATTTCTACAAAATAAAACACAAAGAAACCTTATAAGTTGGAATAATTGTTTATTGTAAAGAAACACAAGAATAAACAGGACATAGTACAACTTTCAAACTTAAACTAAGTAAACCCCCAGTGGGAAATAGGGTGTGCGGCCCACAATGAATGTTGATTAGCCTAGGTCTCTTTTCAGAGTGCATTTTAATGACATCAGGCCCTAAGTATGGGTGGCGGTACGGCGTGAGTACCCAGGCACACCCGATCTTCAGTCAATTATGCCACGAACAATGTGCAATGATGAAGATCCTGCCCAATATATTCTACACATAGAAGCAATGTGGCGTGCAGAGACAGGGGACTCATGGAATTGAGCGATTCCACTTGCCTATTTGGTGGTTAAAAGAGGCCTCCCAAAAGAGGTGCAGAAGGCACTCGATAAGATAGTGGAGATTGATGCCAAATGCTGGGTGGAAATTCAATCTATTATTATTCACCACTGTAAACGGTTAAAAGAAAAGGAGAAGCAAACTGTACTGCGAGTGCAAGCAGAGGAAGTGAAACTGTTTCAAAAGGAGTTAGTGAAAGTTGCATTGGAGGGGGGTAGACAGCAGTGCAGACGGAAGGGTCGACAGATTTCAGGGTGATCCAGGCGGGCATGTACGCATCACCCGGGTGTGGAGGAGAACAAGGGTGGACAGGTGGGTACCAACCTCAAAACCATGGAGGTTTTCCAGGGGAATTTAAAGGGGGAAAGGGAGATTTATGGGTGTCTGTGGAGAGCAAGAGGATTTCGGGGGAATGGGACTGCAAGGGGGAGGAGGAGGAGGCCAGTGCTGGATGTGTGGATGCATGGGTAATTTTTCAAGAGAATGCAGGAGCAGACAAATGTCTGCATATCCCCAACAGCGGCTGTACCCTTAAACTCAGGGTGATGTGATTTCAGAACTTCAGTCATATGGACAGAAACCCTTGGCAGCCCCTTAGGGTGTTTCAATGTACATGGCCCTGCCTGCTACCCCCACCATTTTCTGCAGTTTCCCACCCTAGGATCTAGTTATGTACTGCCATATGATGTACATTAGGGCCAGCAACAGGGCCCTCACATCCCCAACAATATCACTTTTCCTAATGGTACGGTTACTCAGTATCAGGGGGCCACTGTGGTTTGAGGGAACCCATTTGTTTTACCGGGGACTAACA
This sequence comes from Ambystoma mexicanum, assembly GCF_040938575.1. Taxonomy (NCBI): domain Eukaryota; kingdom Metazoa; phylum Chordata; class Amphibia; order Caudata; family Ambystomatidae; genus Ambystoma; species Ambystoma mexicanum. Next base: position 261,319,356 of record NC_090921.1, on the reverse strand, counting down.
CATACCCGGATTAGGACAGCCCATGGAGAGCCTTAGCGTGTCCAGTTCTATCAGTCACTGCCGACCCAGAAGAGGAACCCTTGGTCAGCATGGAGAGAGCAAACAATCCATTTATTTGTGTGGCAGATACAGGTGCTACCAAATCATGTATTAGTGAGGGAGGATTCCCTTTGTAAGGTGAGGTTATGGAAATACAGGGCGTCTTTGGGGCAGTTCAATCAGTTCCCTTTACAAAGTAATTACCCATCAAAATTGGAGGCAGAGAGGTGTGGGCCCCCTTGTTGCATCCTACCACGACCCCAATCAATCTGATGGGAAGGGATATTTTGAGTAAGCTCAACATGACCATCTTGTTCACAGAAAGGGGTGTGGTGTGTTCCATGCTGGTATGTGTGCCGTGAGGGTAATGTTGGCATTGCATGCATTAGGTGTTGGGTTTGTGACAAGAGGAATACCAGTGGCACACATTTGTTTCTATATGTCATTATGGTATTACTCAGTGGAGTGCCACATGTAGCAAACAAGTACTGGCGAGTACCCTCTGAGTTTCTGTTCAGGCCCACCCAGCCTCAGGAGATAGTTGCAGTTACTATTATTGAACTGGATATTGAAGGAGTACTAGTGGCAGAAGACCAGATTGTTTTGATAGCAGTTGATTTCAAGAAGGGGGAATGGGGCACAGTTCTGTGTATTGATCCCACAATACCAGTGAAAAATGTCTCAGGCAAGGAGTTGTTTGAGAGCCAAGAAAATGATGGAGAATTAATACTGGAAGTGTGTGTCCCCTGTGAAACAATAATACACTACAGACATGTAGTTTGTCCCATGCTTTTAGTAGGGACTGCTCCTTCATTCAATTCTGCAGATTTGGCCCAATTACCATAAAAAATGTAATCCGCACTATGTGGGACATTAAAAAGTGTCTGCCGGATACTTATCACCCTGAAACCCGACACTGTGTTGCTTTGAGTAAAACAATATCCTCTATTGAAGGCTGCGGAGGAGGGCATTTATAATACCATTATGGCCCATTTACACCAGGGCATTATAGTACCCTCAAACTCACTCCGTAACATAGCTATTTATCCAGCGCATAAATCAAAATGTGCTAGTTGGAGGATTATTCCAGATCTACGCCCTCTTAATGACATTGTCCAGGCAGATTTTTGCCAGTGGTTCCGAACCCTGTTACACTATTGTGCAATATACCTGTCGAAGCCACCCATTTTACTGTAGTGGACTTGAAAAATGCTGTTTTCTCTGTACCTTTGCATCCTTATTTGCAGTATCGCACTGTGTTTACATTTGCCGGGGGCCAATTTCAACATACTAGGCTTCCTCAAGGGTACTGTGAGTCCCAGAGTACTTTTAATAAGGTGCTATGTGAAGATTTGCGTAACATTGCTGTCCCAAGTACCATTATTCAATATGTGGATGACTTTTTCGTATGCAACAGTAGGGAACACCAATGTAGGTATGACTCTATAGCATTGTTAGATTTGTTAGCTGGGTACAAGGTGGATCGAACAAAATTACAATGTTGTAAACAAGAGGTGTTGTATTTAGGACAGTTGATTTCAGTGAATGGTAAAAGAGTAACCCCAGAACGTGTGGCAGCAGTGCGTGCCACACCCCAGCCAGTGCCAGTAAAGGATATGCAGAAATTTCTCTGGTTTGATTACACATCATACACTAAACCATTGCTCCACACCCTTAAAGAAGCTCAGCGGATAAATAATACTATTGTTTGGACAGATGAAATGATTATTACATTTTAGGAGCTTAAAGATGTTATTTCTACCGCCTCAGTATTGGCTACTCCTGATAAATTCAAGAGTTTTATCTTTTTTCTCATACTGATGGTCAGATCATGACTGCCGTGCGGATACAATGCAGCACAATGGGGCATAAACCTTTGGCCTATTATATTGACATGATAGATTCTATCATGCAAGGACAGTTCCTGTGAGAGCAGACATTGGCTGCTGCTGCCTTTGCTATTGAGAAGTCAGGGACTATTGTTATGGGATGTTCATTAACATTGTACATGGAGCATGCAGTTGTTGCAATACTAGAAAGGTCCAAATCCACCCTGACTATACAAAGGGCTTTTGCATATGAAGTATTATTCTCAAGCCTGTCTATCCACATTGTTTGTTGTAAAACAGTGAACCTGGCTACCTTTTTTGACTGAACCTATTACTGATAATGATGAGGTGCATGACTGTGTCACATAGGAAGGTCCAGAGGATGATATTCATAAGTCATATGACTGTGCTCTAGATGAAGGAGAAGTTTACTTTGTTGACAGGTCTTAAACTATTGACCAGGAGACAGGTCAGAGACATACTAGGGCGGCAGTGGTGCATTTTGTTGATGGAGAAAATGAGGTTGCCTTGCAGCTGAGGCTGCAAGGATATTATTCAGCACAAGCATCAGAACCAATTTCCCTTTTTGAAGTGCATGAGGCAGCACACGGGTGCAGAGTAACAATATATTCATACTCTGCATACGTCATGACGACTGTTCATTCAGGGCTGTCTAGATGGATGAGAAGAGGGGTTCACAGAGCAGATGGATCCCCTGTACAGCATGCAGCTTTGTTAGACAGACTTAGTGCTGTGCTTGCACATCCTACACTTGCTGCAATAGTGAAGTGGTTCACCCACACAAGTGGCGTCGACTTTGTCTCCCTCAGGAACGAAGTGGCAGACACCACCGCTAAGCAGGCCGCCTATTTGTCAGTACCAGACATACCTGAGCAACCAGCGTAAGTTACAGGTCCCATATACAGCTCTTCTTGTTCAGAAATTATTGAAATACAAGGCCAGGCCCCCGCAAAGTGAAGGGTTAATGTGGCAGATGTGAGGGTGTTTGCAATCCCCAACTGATTTGTTATGGAGACAGATGAGTACAGGGAAGGCAGTGATGCCTCAAGCATTGGCTTTTGTGGTGTTCGACCAGCTCCACTACCCCGCCCATGTATCTAAACAACATATTGTAGCAGATATTCAGCAATATTGGTATGTACCCAATAGCCAGGAATTGTTATCCCTGTTTACTTCTAACTGTGCAGTGTGCCAGACCTATAGTACATGACAAACCCTGAAGACATTAAAAGGTACTTTGCCACGCCCAATTGTCCATTTTGTGAGTTTTACACATAGATTTCACTGATTTGGGATAGAGATGTAAATCTTATTGTTACTTGATAGTGGTTGCTTGTCCTTTCTCCTGTTGGATTGAGGCTGGTCCGTGTGCACCTCCTGATGCCCAATTAGCTGTCAAGTTTTTGGTGAGAGAAGTGTTTCCCCGATGGGGAGTGTCAATACACTTAGGAGCGACAATAGCACCCACTTCTTTAGTGAGTTGTTTAAAGAAATTGCAGCTCTCTTAGGAATAAAGCATAGGCTAACTTCCATTTATCACCTTCAAGCCAACAAGGTTGTCAAGAGGATGAACAGTCTGCTTAAAATAAAACTGTCCAAGTTATGTGCAACACTGAAGAAGAACTTGGTGCATTGTCTCCCCGTAGCCTTTTTTCAGTGTAAGGATGCATCACTGTAAGGACCATCACCTCTACCCTCATGAGATTGTGACCGGGAGATATATACACATGCCACTCCCTTCTGTGCGGAGTGCCTCAGATGCTCACAGGGCTGCATTGATCCTGGGTTCATTAATTCCATTTGTATTTAACACAGTTAACGTAGTATATTAAAAACCTTTCTCAACAGAAGACATCAACAACACTGCTGCACCAGAATCTGCAAGCTCACCACCATTACAACTGTTCCCTAATGATAAACTTTATATAAAGAATTGTGTGCGTAGGTGGAGTGAACCTTATTACAATGGTCTGTACACTGTAGTCTATGCTACTCCCCTTGCTGTTAAAGTGAAGGAACTGTGTTATTGGGTACATTTATCTGATGTTCGAAAGCAACCACAAACTAAGCCCCCACCTATAAACATTTTGACAGGGTCTTTCTAAATTACTGTAATTGTTTGATAATTCTATTCTTTAACACTTACAGCAGTATTAGTTGTATTATTTATTTTAAAGAAACATTTTGGTTTTTTTAAGCACCATGTTTTTTCAAAGGAGACTCCAACATCCACCTGGATACCTCCTGTCCTCCCTTTGGACTCTTTTGTGACCTCTGCGACTCTCTCTCACTCACTATTCTCACCTCTGGCCCGACTCACTCTGCAGGGCACACTTTGGATGTTCTGATCTCCTCAGACCTTCCCCTCTCTGTCCCTCTCTCCACTCCCCTCTCCTGGAGTGATCACGTTCTCCTCTCCTCCCACCTCACACTCCCTACCCCACAGACCAAGGCACTTCCATCACTGCCACCCACCTTCTCGGTCATCCAACCCATGAAGCGCGTGTCCGTTGAGGCTTTCTCTGCCACCTTCTCACCCCCCTTCCCCCTTTGGCTGACTCTCAACCTGACACAGCCCTCTCCACGCCCCAATCTGCTATATCTGATACTCTCGATATCCTTGCCCCTGTCATGAGAATCTGCCTGAAGCCCAAAGCCAAGTGCAACTCCTGGTATGACTCAGACCTCGGCACCCTCAAACGCAAGTGAAGGGTGGCCAAGGAAAGGATGAACTTCATGGACATCCTCTGACAAACTGGCCTGCCGCCTGCTGCAAAGGCAATACCGGCTTTCTGTCCTAACCAAGAAGAGAGTACATATCCAAGCCCGCTTCTCTGTGGCATTTAACAACTCGGCTGAACTCTTTAAAATCTGTAAGGAACTGCCAATCCTGCTGCAGTCTCTACCTCTCCTCTCCCTCCCAGGCCCTCTGTACGGCACTGGCTTCTCACTTCATCTTTAAAACTCAAGACATCCTGTCCTCACTCTCCTCCTATCCCCTCCCTCCCCCTACTCCCTGCTCTTCCTCTGGCCCTTCTGCAGCCACCTCTCCTCCCTCCTTCTCTGCCTTTCCCCTGTTCTCCGCAGATGAGGTTTCTAGACAAGTCCGATCTATGAAAGTCTCGTCGAAACAGGTTCACCCCTAATCCTCCAAAACTATCAAGGACCACATCGACTCCCTGGCTCCTGACCTGGCTGATTTCTGCAATAACTCCTTCACCACTGAAGCTTTCCCATCCCCCCCCGAGGCACTCCCTTGTGCACCACCTTCTTAAGAAACCCTCTGCCGACTTCTCCTGCCCGGCCAACTATCACTCAATCTCCATCACTCCCGTCCTGGGCAACCCCCTGGAAAAACTGGCCACCTCCCAGCTTAATCTCCACACTGAATCTGTTGGTTGTCTTCATGACCATCAGTCTGGCTTCAGAGCTGCCAGAAGCATGGAAACTGCTCTCCTAAACATCCGTGAAGACCTGCTCTCTAACATTGACTCTAACATCCCTTGCTTCCTCATTCTGCTTGATCTCTCTTTTGCCTTTGACACTGTCAACCATGCCATCCTGCTGTACCATCTCTGTGAGAACCTGGGCATCACTGGTCAGGCTGTGGTGTGGCTGAGGTCTTTCCTCTCTGACCAACCCTCCCAGGTCTAACCTGGGTCCTTCCTCTGCGCTATCTTTTTCTGGACCTGTGGTGTCCCTCCCTGGCTGTTCAACCAATACCTGGCACTCCTTGCCCACTGCATCGCCGCTCTCTGCCCCAACTTTCAGTGCTCTGCGGATGACACCCAGCTCATTTTCAGGCTACCCTCAACTTCCTACTATACTTCCCTGATCTCTGACTGTCTGTCTGCTATCAAGGAGTTGTGTGCTGCCAATGACCTCTGCCTTAATGCCAGTATGACTGAGATGCTCCTCATCGGCACACCCGCTCCCTCCTTTCCTGTAGCTCTCTGGCCAGCCTTTCTTGGCCCTCTTCCTGCTCACACCTGCAAGGCTAAAAACCTCAGGGTCATCTTCGAATCCACACTCTCCTTCTCACCTCACATCTCTGACGTCTCTAAGAAGTCACACTACCAGCTGCTCCTCCTCAGAGGTATTCTTCCTTTCCTCTCCTTACCCCAGACGCTCACTGTCTCCAGAGCTCTGGTTCTCACTAGGCTGGCTATTGCAACATCCTCTTCCTAAATCTGCTTGCTTCTACTCTCCACCCGCTGCAACACATCCAGAACAGGACTGCGAGACTTGTCCTTGGCCTCAAGCCCAGGGATCATATCTCTTCAGGACTGAAATCTCTGCACTGGCTCCCAGTGGCTGCGAGGATTAAGGTAAAAACCCTCTACTTCGTCCACAAGGCCTTCTGGGGCCTGGGGCCTTCAACTCTCTTTTCCTAAATATCTTCCTTCTCAAGCTCTTTGTTCATCCGCCTACAACTCCCTCAGGGTCAGTCGCTTCTCCAAGCAATGAGTTGGTGGTAGGTCTCTTTCTTTGGCTGGTGCCTCCCTCTGGAACAGCCTCCCTGCCGCCCTTAAACTTGAGGAGAACCACCTCTGGTTCTGGAAGCACCTCAAAACCTTTCTCTTTGGCTCTGCTTTTTCTCCTCTTCTCCTCAGCAGAGGAGCTGCACTGGCTACCTGGACACCCTCTGATCTCGGGCCCAGTTCCCTCCCCCGCCAGCATCACACACCTGCACTGCCCACCTGGCAACCCCTGCACTTGGGGACTGTTTCTGTATCCCTACAGTCCCCTACCAGCCCTTGACACCTGATGTCTGCACGTACCCATGCACTTGCCACATGCTGGCCGTTACTTACTTATTGTTATTATCTTTCCCATTTGCGGCACTGTCCCTGCCCCCTTCCCATGCACTTGCATGATCTGAATGACACCTGGCCTAGTAGGATCATTGTCTGTCCTCTCTTTGTTCCCTTCCCTTGCCTCGTCGTGCCTTGAAACACTTGTGTATAGGCGCGTTATAAATGCCATATGATATCATAAATAACTAGAGCATGAATCAATATTAAAAATGTGTGCTCTGCGTAATTACAGTACTGTACTGTATCCACTTATGTGTTGGTTTGCTTTTGGGTTGTTTATATATATTTCTAGTACTGTTATATGGGTAGGCCATATAAAGGGGGGTGTAGTAGTATTATCTCAAAGGAATGTACATATGTTAAATTTTTGGACAATTTATTTGAAGCTACGACACCAAATGATAAACACTTAACCACAGTGGTAAATTGCAAGTGAATGGAGGCACAGCATACTTTGTTATGGGACTTGGATACTCGAGTGAGAAGGGGTTTTGAGGAAGAGAAGGAGTATGACCAGTCCAAAGGAGAAGTGTTTGATACAATGTCCAATGTGCACCACCCACGGTTTAACAATATGTGGTATAGGTATATGAACTAAGTGGAGAAGAAGAGGTACAGTAGGAGTTGTTATGTCTGCTCCCTCATCTTGCACACATCGGGAGAACCAAAAATGTTAGTATCCCAGGAGATATCGCATTTGGAGGCTGTGGGAAACCTGAAGGTGTCTCCCTGACTAGTACCTGGGGATTTGTCATCCAGGTGGCCAGGACACAGCCATTGCTATTGGATCCAGTTCCTGGGGGTGGACCAGTGAGGGAGGATCACCTGGATGGGGGGTCTTCGGGGAGTGAAAGTGGGACACCGTGAGACGCGGTATCCCTATTCTTCTAACACCTTTTCTAACACCTTTTCCCCAGCCTACAATGTAGGATACTCAGAAACTCTACCCACCTTTTCTCACATGAACACTTTCGCACATTGCAAAAGACAATGGGCTAACACCAGAGCCATTTACCTGACATGTACCAACACAAGGGTCAGGCAAAGTTAGGCAGTTGACCAGAATCACACACACCTGACGGCCCTTTCCCTTCCCCACAGGGATAAAAGGTGGAGCACGAGAGCACACATCGAGCAAGGCAGACTGCATAATGAGACAGCTTTCCAAACACTGCAATTCAAGGGGAGTAGAAAGGCAGCAAAGATAGAAAGGGTGACAAGGAGAGAAGCGACCTTACCCTTTCCTGACCCAGGCCTGTGAAGCCTCCATGGAAGGAATCATAAGACCGCGAACAATAGCCAGCGTGTGTTGCAGCAGATATCAATGGTACTCGCAGCATACCTATGCTGATAAGCAGGACCGAGAGAGATTCCTGTTACTGTGGTACCGTCCTTGATTCCAGCTACAAGAAAAGCCAAGTGGTACATCACAGTCAGTGAGTCAAGGGGAGAACCGATAAGAAACTAAACTGTTTTGAATGAAAGTTTCAAAGTGGCAAATTAAGGAAAGTTCAAAGAACTGTTAATATTAAGGGAAAACCAGCTGCAGAGGGATCCGGCACCACATGGGTGCTCATTCGAGAGACTCAGGTGGATCCCATGTTTGTTGGAACTACCAATACCAGAAGGTCCTAGGAGAGCCACAAGGAAAAGGTCAAAGTGATCATATAGCAAAACCCCATGTGCAGTCGAACGTCTTTGAACTGCATGTAATTGGAAAGCTAAGGGAGATAAATCACACATAGTGAGTTCAAGAGAAAAAACTGTGTGAGTGACAAATGTTGGCAAGAGTGAAACTGACAGAGGGATGCCAATGGAACGGGGAGAAGTCTGAGGTCCCAATGAACAGTGTGTTGACAAGAGTGAACTCTGTTGAGGGATGTCCACAGTGAACTGTTTAAAAAGACATTAAGACTTGTGAATGCCACAAGTGAAATTGTTTTGAGTAAAAGCCTTAATGAACTGACTCATGGAAGCCGATATATGACAGGGATCTGTGCCCGGAAGAGGGGGATCCAGGGGTGAAAAGTCATCACCCAACGTACATGCAGAAAGGAACATCTTGTTTGTTATTTTGACCACATCAGGTCCTCCGGAACAAGAGACATTTTATAGAAAAGAGACTTAACTACCAAAGGTCCTGATACCTGAGAATGGAACTGTCATCTCATGCGGAGAACAGGTCCCTGATGCATACCATAGGGGCCTTGCATAAATTGAAGACTGGAATGTAAAATGGAGCAGGTGTGCAATCTGAAGATTGTTTTTGTGTGTGCCATCCTGGCTTGGGGCACTGGTGAAGAGTCTGGTTCTGATTGTTGTGTTCCTGTTGGTGGTGTTTTGCATGTGCCAGATTATACTCCGATGTAATGTCAAGACTATCCCGGTCCAGATGGTAACTACTGGGGCAAGGACAGCTCTCTCTGGCACAAAAGAGAGACAAGCACATACTGAGGATTTGAATAAGCCATGCATGGTTAGAATTGAATAACCCCTCCAACCCTGAGGGACACTAGCACCATCTCCACCAGATCATGAGAACTATAATGAGCACTTGGTAGATTTAGTGGGTGATGGGGATTGCATATATATTACATGTACCCCGGAGAAGTATGCACAAGATTGGGGCAGTTTGCGTCACGTGTGTAGGGCATGAGTCCCTATGGAGGAAGTGGAGCCAACAGAGAGAACGAGATAAGTTAGTTAATGAGGGATTACCTAAAGGAGGGATTGTTGGGATGCATGTTCAGACTACCGTTCCTCCTCAGATTGTGAAACATAGAGGGTTGTGTCATGGGGGGGATGATTGGTGCGAGTGGGGAATCATACAGGGGAAAGTTATTCAGTAGTGTTGCAATTGAATTACGTAGGATGTAGCATACACATATATACGACAGTCATAATATGAAATAACACTGCGTTTAAGAGTAGGCCTGAATCCTCACAGGCCGTGTTTTCACAGAAACACAGAACAATGAGGCCTTATCTGTCGCCTCCCCGTCGCATACAGATTCCCAGGCCCAGCAAAAGAACACTCATATGCCACCACATCAGTTAGGCCTTTGAACTAATTAGGTAGAAATGTGTGCAGCGGAAGAAGTGAAGGGCTGCATCCTAGTATCAAGGTCATATTCTTGGGAGCAAAGGCAGAGGTCGTGGAATGCCAAAACATGAAACAAGACTTAAGACACTAGCACCCACCAGGATGATGGTTTCTCCATTATGAGCTACCAAATGTGCAGGGAAATGGGCTTTAAATATTTTGTGAACTGGATTGATTAGTGGGACCCTAGGTTAACCTTAGGGAGGGGAACTGATAAAGGAGAATGCAGTGAACAACATGATCTATGTTTTGTTCCAAGGCGAGTTAAGAATGATGCCCATACAGTGGTGAGGGCATGTTGGGGCCACCAACGTGCCTGGGAGGAGAAAAGGCTGCTTTGTTCACAAGGACCAGGCTGACCTCCAAATTGCCCACTGAGTTCACATTGATGACGAGGTGCATGTCATGAGGTTAGGATCGAAGGTAGGCTGGTGCTAATTAATGTTAACCAATTGCTTTTTAGCATTTCATGATGGGCAAGGACGGTACTCAAAAGAAAACTCTTGCCTTTCTCAAAAAAGGGTGCACCTAGCCTTTTTCCCTAGTAGGTTGTATTTTCTTGGTCTGATCGCTGGGAGTTGCCTTACCCAGCAGTATGCTTCATGCTCCCTCTTCCGGCCACGTAGTTTCATGTGCTGCACAGCTGCTCATGGTGACCTCGCCATGTTCCTTTTTTATCTTCCTGCATCTTACACTCTCTTGCCAGATGTCCTCTTTGGTGCAGTTCTTTTAGCTCAGAAAACCCCAATTGAAGGGCACATTCAGTTTTTTTGTCTGTTTGAAATGGTTATCCGTTCTCCTGGTCACCGGGCAAAGGGTGGCACTGGAGTTTCCAGACCCTGACCGGTTGTATCAATAATGGAGCTTTTCATGTTGCATGGTGCACAGCTAGACAGCGATCCTCCAGGATCTTTTTATATTTTTATCTTTTTGTATTTTTATGTTTTGGTATTTTTATCTTTTTGTATTTTTCATTAATTTGAATCCCAGAAGGTCTGATCAGTGGAGGCCACATTAGACCTAGCTTCTATGGATTGCGCAGATGGCCCACATCTCGCACTCTCTGCTCACTCACTGGCCCAACTTCAAGAGCCAAAGAATGCAGTTAACCTTGGACGGGAGTGGGCAAAGTTTTACAATGATATCCCATGTAATTCAGTGTGGAAATATGTGCGCTTAGCACATAGGGGTTAAGTAGTGTTCCTGCTGCACATCCTGCTTTTTAGTTTTGGCTATTTGGCAGTGCAGTAAGTACTGCCTATAAGCCACAACTATTTTCATGGAAAGTGAAAGCATGAGAGAGATGGGATGTGAGGATGGACACACATTCTGTGTTTGTTATTAGACATGTTGCCAACACATTTTACACTCACGCCCATGGTACTTTCCCCTTGGCCATTCCCACTCACAAATGCCCCTACCTGTCCAAAAACCATTCTCCTCTTGGGGCTAGCTCTGTCTTTTCTGAGGAGCCCTTTGAAAGGCAATGACTTAATTGGAGCTACACACCAGATGCTGGTGTAGTAAAGATGTCTTAAGTGTGCCTTTAACCACTTGATTTATAAGCAAACTGTGTGTCAATGCATCCTTGTACTGAATTCTTGTTGAACAGAAGCAGTGCCTAAGCCAACAGTGTTGGCGCTTGTGTAGGCACTGCCACAATATGCCCAGGCACTAATATCATTTGTCAGCTGTTACAATCTTACAGTCAGGTAGTGTAAGGGATTTCAGTCCGGCACACACCCAAGTCAACGCCTAGCGTGTAATGCACAACTGAAATCCTTATTTATTTTTGTCTAAAAGTTCTTTATTCTGAATGATATACCACTCATATCACGCCCCTCTCCTAGAACCCCCCGGTCACACTGAACCAGGAATCAGGCTGGTTTGCAAAGTTAAAATATTTATTTATGTATTTACAATTTAATCACAGTATGTTTTAATGGGTACACAATAATCACCAATGGGTGATGTAAAACTAAATAATCTCTTTAATACACAAGGAGTAATAGTGAGCAAAACAATTCAGCACAGAAATAATACTTTTGTGTGTGTTGAGGTCAGATAGCACTGTGGTTAAAGGTTCCCCCTGCACACCCCTCAACCCCCAATAGACAATGTAAATAGATAGGAGGAGAGAGAGCAGGTATTCATGAATGGCAGAATTAAAACAGAATATCAAACCTAATTTCCCCCAGCAACACAAGAGAAAAACGGAATTGATTGGCAAGCTGTGAGAATGGCTTTTAAAGTTATCTTAGAATGTACTAGCAAAAACACTAAATATGGTCTAAATTGCTGAAATTGTTATAATTCTTATTGGAGCCGCTTTGGATAGTTACACCCAAACATTAGCAATGATTTAATACCAAGAAACAATTTGAAATCTGAAAATTTGAGTTGGAAGCAATCAAAAACTATTTTACACGTGTAAGAATTTCCCTAAACTAAAATTTGTGGAAAACTTTTCACTGCGCGATAATCCCGATAATGGGAGAACCGTATGTATTTGGGATGCAGTTTTGTTATGGACATTATGGATGTTTTAGTGGAGGTCATTTTTTCAAGATAGGCACAAGAATGGGAAACAGGATTGCACTTTTAAAATTACAAATGGGATTTCTTACACTAGAGGATGACTATGAATAAACGAATACCACACAGGAACACAGCCACTTGATCAGGGTAACTGCCTGCAGAGGAGCTCGCCTTCTTCAGATGAAAAATATCAGCGCAAAGATAGTTTTAACAATACTAGTACAGGAGGAAGATAGGATGGTTTGGATGGAGAGTTCAGACAATTCAAAAATAGTCCTAACAACACAGGTTCGGAATACAAGATAGGATGGGTTTAAGATAGGGCTTGACTTTGGACAGTACCTATGCTAGTGACACAGTTCCTTCTATAGATACTCACTAGGTATGTTTTTAAATGGAACCGTCAGGATTCTGGTCAGGGAACTGGATCTGGTTTTAGGACAGACCGCTGGGCACAGCGGATTGGGCAGCGTCCAGGCGCTCTGGTCACCGCACAGCACTGGACTGGATTGGATCTGCAAGGCACTCTGGTCACAGCACGGCACAGGATGGGATTGGATCTGCCCTTCTTGGTTATGATAGAATTTATTTTCAGCAGGCAAGCAGTACAGCGCAGCCCGGCTGTCCTTTGGTTCCCCTTAGGTTTGAGGGATTCTGGTTCTGAAATTTGAGACATAGCTGAAATGGTTCAGCTATGCAATGGGCCTTTCTGCTTTGCCAAGTTTTTTAATTCTTGCGCAAGGAAGATGGCAAGTTCAGCAGCAGGGTGCTCCGCCAGCGTCGGGATAGTAAGTGAATCTGTGTGTCCTTATCTGCCCTCTGCTCTCTCTATATATGCTATGATGAAGGGGGTGTGTGTGCTGGTTTAGCCTAAGCTCGCCCCTTTGACAGGCAATTGGTCAGAGTCTCCTCTCTGCCTTGATAGGAGGAGATAAACAGTGTGTTACCTTAATGGTGTGGGTTTATGAAGCTTAGAGTCCAACCCAGCCTCTTGAACACAAAATCTACTTTTGACACAAGACATATTTACAGGTGAGTAACCTCTATAAAAATCACATATAAAGATTACATATTTTGTGTAGCAGCTACTCCTCAAAACCCTGTTGCTGTGAGATCTTGTGTCTGCTTTTCACTGAATTTCACCCTTTGCATCAGGAACACAATGTCCAATTTATCAGCAAATTTCTACAAGTGTGCGCGTATAACCTGGGCATATGTGTATAAGGTTTCATACTTCTAGCAGAAATACATTTGGTGTAAAATCACATTTTCTGCCATTTATTTCCAGAACATGTCACACGATCTTTCCACCTCTTGAAATGTGCACCCAAAATTTAGATTTACAATTCTGTTACTTTTGTATTTTTGACAATTTTAAGTGGTAAATTAGAAGTCTTTAAACAAAAAGTTCCTTGTGAATGTTCAGCCACAGATGGCTGTTCGGGTCTGCCTCTTTTTGTCTCCCTTCAGTTCAGAAGCAGTGTCCTCCCTGTTCTCTTGGCAGAGGCCATTTTACGACTGTCCTCACACCTAGCATTTCCTGCTTTGCAGCTGTTCATTGTTTCCTTACCCACTGCAGACCAGGTTCTTCCCAAACCCTATAATTATCGCTTTGGTGTGATTTCCTGCTGGAAGGAGAGGCCTTGCCTCTGTGAGGAAAGCTGTTATTCCATTTTGGTAGCTTTAGCCAACTTCTTTAATTTTTACTTCTGTTGAATTTGCCATTAGCATAAAACAAACTTGTGGTATCAAATCACAGCTAAATATGTATTCAAGATTTTAAACCATGGAATCAAAACAATTACAGGATGGGTTACTCTCAACAACAGGCCTCTTAGATTGCAAACATTTGATTTCAGTTTATACATGTTTAAAGTTTAATCAGGCAGGCTACTGACAGCTGTCATTCAGGCGGCCCAGGGTACTGCACCCAGATTTTGACATATTCACAGACAGGCCACTTTTGCTGTCGAAATCCCTTGATGCTTTCAGCTTTTCAGGACATTGTAAGTTAACAATGATTTCTTACACAAAGTGAATTGTAGCACCTAGCAAGAATTATGGATGTTTGAGGGTGTTTTGTACCAGCATTCTGCAGTTTCAGCAACAAAGAAAAAATGATTTAAAGCAAGATTTTTGGGTTTCCTTTAGTAAAGCACTGCTTTTTCCTTCCGTGCTCCATTTTCACATGTTGTGGGGCCCAGTGACATGTTTCATGAGTGAGATCTCTGTACTCCCGCTGACAACATGCGTGGCAGATTTGGCAGCCATATTTTTGTGCTTTGCAAAGCGCTGTTTTCAGATGTTTTGGCGTGCACAAGGGTTTTGCGGACATTTTACTATTTTTGGCACCATCAGGACACAGTGATGCTGCATGGCAGAGCAAAAGTCGGTCAAAACATCCCACAGAGCCCCCCTGCTGATTTGAGTTTGACCGTCAAGGGGAAGTCAGGAGATTGGGATGTTCTTCCTTTCTTTGGCCCAGGTGGAGAAATTCGTCTGCTTCTCCCATCATTGCTGGATCGACATGCTCTCCTCACCGGTTCTGGATGGGAGTATGGAGCGATACTCTGGGCCCCTTGGGTCTTTCTTCCCGGTCACCGAGTGGTCCTCCTTGGTACTTAGAAATTCTTGGTTCCAGTTCTACGAGACCGAACAGAGCATGGTTATGGAAATTTCCCCACTACTATTCATGTAGTGTGGCAGATGAATACATTGAATACAATTTACAATATTCCCCGCCTATATTTACTAATGGTATTAAAAGGTGGAATGGTTTTAACAGTTGGATTCTCCTAGGTGTCCGGAATGTCCCCCTCTGGGTTTCCGGTTGGTTCCTCTATTTGCCGCAAAGTATACCTGGGATGGCAACTCTTCAGCTGGTTTATGTGTACCCACTTGTCGTCCCCTTCTGCCAAACTGCCCTTGGGGATGCGGATTTTGTAGGCGACTGGTGAGATTCTGTCTACAATTTCAAAAGCACCCTGCCAACTTGGGAGAAATTGCGCTGTTTGGCTTGGTTCCTTTGGAAATTGTACAAGTAGACTCGGTGTCCTACTTTGTATTCTTTTTTTAGTTGTCTTAAGGTCATAGTGGGTCTTCATACTGTCTGCAGATCTTTCTAGATGTCGCTGAGCATAGGCAAAAGCATGTTGAAGGTATTTTCCCAGATTCTCAACATACTCATGAGTTGTGGAGGCCTTTATCAAGATTTGCTCTTGGGTTCTGTAGAGCAGATGCTGGGGTAGCACCATCCTTCGTCCAGTCATCAGCTCAAACGGAGACATTTTTGTTGCAGAAGAAGGGGTAGATCTGATGGCCATCAGGACAAGAGGTAATCGAATGTCCCAACTTGGCCCAGAATCTGCCACAAACTTTTTCAATATGCTCACAATTGTCTTGTTGTATCTCTCAACTCCACCACTAGAGGCTGCCGGTAGGCAATGTGTAGTTTCCTTTTGACCCCAAGTATCTCCCACATCTTTGTCATCCATTCGCTAGTGAAGTGACTACCTCAGTCTGACTCAATCCTTTGGGGTAGTCCAAAACGCGAGAAGATGTGATTCATCATCAGGGCATCTGCTGTTTCTGCCTTGCAATTTGGGGCCGGGAGACATTCCCCCCATTTAGTGAACAAGCATGTCACAGTCAACATGTACTTGTTCCCCCTAGAGGAGCTAATCACGGGCCCGATGAAATTGACTTGTAAATTTGACCAAGGCAGTGTCATCCCCCTCTTTTGGCGGGGAGCATGGTGTGTGAGTGATGTTGGCTGAAATTGTGCACACACATGACACCCCTTCAAGTATTGATCTAGGTCTTGCCCCATGTGTGGCCAGTAAGCAACCTCTGGCAAGATTTCTAATGTCCTATGAAACCCCCGATGATCGGCTGTGGCAGCGTCATGGGCGTGACTTAGCATCAGGCTTCGGAATGAGGTAGGGACCACCCACTGATAATGGCCAGCCATGGATCTCCTCACCAACAAACCATCTTGGATTCTGAACATTTTTGGACATTTCATCAACACTCTGAGGTCCTCTTTCCCTATGTAAACGGTATCCGTCAGGGGAAAGTTCTCAGGGTCCTCAATGTGTTGATAAAACTTACCAATTATTGGATCCCCCTTTTGAGCCGTAATGAAATCAGAATCTGGGGTCTCCTTACTCCATTGTACAGTTGAGAGTTCATTGTGAGCATTTGTCT
Source organism: Ambystoma mexicanum (assembly GCF_040938575.1). Taxonomy (NCBI): domain Eukaryota; kingdom Metazoa; phylum Chordata; class Amphibia; order Caudata; family Ambystomatidae; genus Ambystoma; species Ambystoma mexicanum. The sequence continues at coordinate 261,302,803 of NC_090921.1, read as the reverse complement.
GGGACCTAGTGATAGCAGTGACCTGGATTTCCCCCAACAGTCACTCGATCTCAAGTAGATCCCCTTGGATGGCTCCGGTTTTGGCCAGCTGATCAGCTAGGTCATTTCCAGTTTTTTCCGGTCCCTCTAATTTAGAATGACCCTTGAACTTTTTCCAGTAGATGGTCATCCCATTTGAGGTGACCAGATCATCAATATTTTGTATTCATTTTCCATGTTTCAATTGTTTATTATTAGCACATAGCATGCCTCTGGTTTTCCAATTAACCAGGTGCTCCATGAACCCGTTCTGTACATAATCTGAATCAGTGATTATGACCAGTTCGTGGAGTTGGTGTTGGACAGCAGTGAGGATGGCTTGATGCACAGCTATCAGCTCTGCCACTTGACTACTTCGAGGACCATTTATGTACCCAGTGGAGGGTTCTGGGGCATCATTCACCCATGCATTCACTACGCCGGCCACAAGTTCCTTTTCCCCGTTGTTTTCAACATGGTAGGAGCATCCATCCACATAGACAGTGGGCATTCCCTCACACTGGTCTTCTTCATAGACATTTTGTGGGGAATTAAGGTATGCCTCCATGTTGTCCTTGATTTTAAGACTTTCGTCCTCGAGACAGTTTTCTCTGGCACAATCATGCAAGTCAGCCAGACCTTGCGCGAGGGGACTCTTCTTGTTTTGGCCATATCTGACCTCCACAGGAAAGCCTTGCATTGACAGAATCCAGGAAGTGATTCGGGAATTACTCACATTTCCGGCCCAGATTCTATCACTTTGAAGATATTGCAACGGTTGGTGTGGAGTCTCCACTATGATGTGTTCCCCCCAGATAAACGGGCAGTAATTCTTTAATGCCCACACCGTTACCAGGAGTGCCTTCTCACAATCGTTGAATTTTTCATCCACAGAGGATAAAGTCTTACTCGCATAGGGGATTACTTTATTGACCTTGTCATGCTTTTGATATAATACTGCAGTCAAGCATGTATTTGAGAACCCTGTCTCCAAGAAGAACTCCTTGTTTTTGTCGCACTCTGAAACACTTGTGTACGAGCGCGATAGAAATAAAATATCAATAAATTAATCAGGGTAAACTAGGCAAGGCGCTTGTGAGAGGCTTCTTTTGAGTTGTCTTACTGCCTCGGCTTGTTGTGGACCCCAATCCCACTTGACCCTTCCTTCAAAAGTTGGATCAGGGGTCTTGTGATCTCTGCGTAGTCCTCAATGAACTTTCTGCTGTAATTAGTTAGTCCAAGGAGGCTCCTTAGTTCCCGCAGAGTTGTGAGGTCTTTCATTTTCTGGAGTGCTTCTACTTTCTTTTCCTGGGGACAGAGACCCTGAGGAGTTATCTCATGCCCCAAGAAATTGACACGGGTTCTGCACCACTGTGCCTTTTGAAAAGAGAGTTTTGCTCCGGCAGCCCTCAACTGTGTCAGGACATAACAGATCTCCCCTATGTGTTCCTCCACAGTTGAGCCTTTGACTAGAACATCATCTACATAGGCCAGGTTACTCCTTTCACCCAGGTCGGGCATGGCCTTATGTAGAAAGATGTTAAATTCATTGCCGGAGTTGATGTATCCGAAGGGAGTCCGGGTCCATGTGTACTGCTGCCCCCCGAAGATAAAGGCCAGCTTGTATTGGTCCTCCCTACTGACAGGGATAGTCCAGTACCCATTGGTCAGGTCAATTGCAGTGAATACCTGTGACCCTTGGATCTAGGCCAGCTATTGCTCAATGTAGGGAAGAGGCCATCGGGAAGTATGGACCCGTTTGTTGAGCTCCCTTAGGTCAGCACAGAGTCTCCACTGGCCGTTTGGTTTCAAAATCCCCAGCACCGGATTATTGAAGGTGCTGTGGACTGGAAGAATTATCCCCCGGTACTCAAGGTTCTTAATTATTTCAGTAAGGGACTCCATTGATGCGAGACGCAAGCAATCTTGCTTCACAAACACTGGAGTCATGCCAGGGTCCGTGGGAATTGTTGTTGTGTGGATGTCGGTGCGACCACAGTCATATGAGTCCACCGCAAAGAGATCTTGAAAATCTTAGAAAACTTGTTTCAATTTTTGCATTTGCTCCAGAGTCTCACAGGCATCCGCTAGGTTGACTCTCTGTTCAACCATCTGCCTGAAGCCTGGAAAGACTTCCGGTTTGGCTATCTCAGTCCATGGCTGATTTTGACTAATGGCTTCAGGTGGGGAAGGCAGTCCTTGTGGACCTGAAAGATCACCTCACCCCTATGAAGTCACAGGACACATTTTCCCTACCATAAGGGCAGTAAGAGTACACCAGGAAATTCCCCCCATGCCGGTAGAAGATCCTGTCTCGTGTTGTGTCATTGTCGTTATCACTGTCAAAACAGTCCTTGGGGATTGGTCCTAACAGTTAGTTACCTGAATCTATGGAAAAATGTTGGCCATCAACCGCCATTCCAATAATGGTGCCTGCGCCCAGAGTGATACTCTTTAGGTCGCTGTTATCCACCTCTATTGGAATGGTGTTGTGTTCTAGGTTGACTAGTGGTGTTGGGTTTACCCCAACCCTTGCTGTTAAAAATGAGCATTAAGATGGACATAAGAGTCAGGATTTTATAGTTTCTGTCCTCTTTTAATTTTTACTTCAAGTGAGAATTGTCGAGTCCATTCTGGGATGGTGACTTCCTCTCCAATCTGAATTTCAACTGCATAAGGCAGCAGTTGAACTGTCATATGTTGAGAATGTCACTGCCTAAATAAAATGCAGCAGGGACATCTCGCACCACCCAACAATTATGGACTATGCTCTTGTTGCCTATGGAAATTCTGAGCATACGCCTGCTAGGCAGGAGATGTTTGGAATTGGGTGTTTCCAGGTCCATTTCCCATTTGTCTAACAGTTTAAATGTGGGAATGGCTGGAACTTTTGAGATTTTGCAGAGTCCTTCCCCTCATTTAACTGAATAAGGATGAACAACTCTTCTCCAATTTTCAGAATATCAGCCAAGCTTTGAGCTGATTTCTCTTCATTTTGAACTATAGGAATGGGATTTTCTGATTGTGAATTTGTATAGAATTTCAGAGTGTTTCCTTCCTGTGTGGAATGCCACCTTAGACTGGAAGGAAGGCTGAGTTTCAGAAATGGAGAGGACCCCCCATCACAAGTTTGTTGTCCTACTGCAATTACTGTCACATCTGGGATTTGATTATTCTGGAAGTGGAACTCAATTTGGTCAGGTTTTTGTTCAACCATGTGGCATGTGCCATTTAAACTAACATGGTTGACACTCAGTTTCAATTTTATTGGTCAGTTATGCAATCTATGCAGGGAGACAATCTAAGCAGGATGTAATTCCCTAGTAAACAAGGTGTGCCCTTTGGAGTTACAACTATGACTGGGTGCTTCACCTTATGTCACCCAATTTTAATGTCTACATCTGCAGTCCTATCAACGGGAATTTCCTTCCTGTCGAAGTTCTGAAGTTGTCCAGGAAGAGGGGTGAGAGGAATTTGGTATTTCTCCCCCCTTCCCGAATTCAGTTGATCAAAGGCCCCTTTTGACAGAAGGGTAGCTTGGGATCCAGTGTCCACCAGTGACAACATTTTACATTGCCCCTGTATTTGGACAGGGGCATAAAGCCTTCCCTCCTTTTCCTCAAGGGGGCAAAGATAATGCACATTTTTGGCCAACTGGTGGGTTAGTTTCTTTGCTTTGGATACTGACAGAGAGGTGATTTGGGCAGGATTCTGTTTGGGATCTTGGGAACATGTAAAAAAAGGTGACAGCTAGATATGGGGGACGTTTTGGGCTCCCCTGGTTCTGATTCTGGGCTGCTCCCCCCTTTTTGGAGGCAGTCACCAGAATGGGTTTGAACAAGGGGATTTTCGTGCTGGTCATTCTGGGGTTTGATGATGGGCGGTTCTAACTCGGTCCCCACATCTACCCAGTCTGGATTTGGATCTTTTGGGACCCATTTTTCTTTGGGAGGAATTCCATCATCCCTGAAGGAGAAGAACCTTTTTCCAGAATCCTCTGAAGACCTCTCTCCATCAAACTGGAAGATTTGCACGTCCTCCACAAAATCGGCCTTTATAGGCTCTTTATTTCTCCTACCCCCCTTTGTTTCTTGGGTTGCAGACTTTCGGGGGCAAGAGATTTTGGTTCCAGTTCCTGGGCTTCCAGGAGCTTTTCACAAGTGGGGAAGGAAGCGTCCTCCCAGGCTTTACACCCCCCTTACCCTTGTGCCTCCTCCTGGGAACCGGTGGGTAGCCGGGTTCTTCCCCCGTCATTGTTCTGGAGCACCATACCCTGGATTGGAGGAGTTCTGAGCCGCCATGCTCGTCTGAGGGTTCTGTTGAGCCCTCTGCACGTGACCCAGATCCTGTGCCATGTTCTGGACCTGGCGCTCAAGTTGGTACACCCGCTATGGCTGGTACGAGGTCCTCAGATCTACCCTGGGTTGATCCTGGGAAGGATAACTATCCCTTCTCGCATAATACCCCTGGTTGGGAAAGTTTGGGTACCCCTCCACCCTTGGCCTCCCTTCTCCTGGATTGGGCTGTCTGGGCTCAGGAAAGTTGGGAAAGAAAGAAGGGTTGTTTTGGGGGTTGAAGTTTGGCAGGTACCGGAGAAAGAAATTTGGTCCGGCATTTAGGCGATTGCTGCCCTCCTGGGGAAAGTGAGGGGGGAAGTTTCCTGGGTTGCCTGCTATCTGGTTGGACCCCCCCACCGTGGGCTGGAGGAGTCCACACATAGCCCAGGATGGGTCTATTTCCCTTGTAGCGTGGGCTGATGTAGTCAGGGGAGTTAGGGGTCCCATTTGTGGGGTTACCTCCCTGGCTCCCAGTTTGGAATTGGCTTGAGGGCCTTCTGGATTTGGGGTTGGTCGGATTCAGCGCGAGAAGGTTTTTAGGCCCCCCCATCTCCAGATTTAAAATGGGGGCAACCTTCACCTCCGCCACCTTAGAAGCAGCAGGGGTGTTGGTCAGTTTGGGGTTTTTGCCCATTTTACTTTCCATCGGCTTCTGTACTTTATAGATGAGCGTTGCTTGTTCAATGGCCCAGTCTAGTGATCTTTTCTCATGAAAGTCCCACACTAGCTGGGTCATAATATACTTAGGGAGAGCATGAAAGAAGGCGTTCACAAATTCCTTACTGTCAGTGCGCACCCTTCTAGTGGTCTGCGCAAAAGGCGCGTTTCAATTCCTGAACAAATTCTTGTGGGCCCTGATCTTCCCCCCAGTGTAAATTGTAGGCTGCCTTGCGAGCCTCTTGAGGGTTCCTATGAATGGAATTTTTTTTCAGGATGGCTGCCCTTTAGGTGGACCATCTGGAATGGTTCTGATCCTCCAGCCCCGCAAAGAAGCTGGAGTACTCATGAGAAAACGTCCACTTTACATACTGAATACAGCTTTGGCTATCCTTCAGATGGAAAGTCTCCATCATCTGCTCAAAAAATTAAAGGTGCTCCCAAACCGCATATTTGGCATTTTTGTGGAAGGGAGTGATCACGCTCCTAATAGCTTTTATTTGTTTCAGGCGATCCTTGAGTAAAGCCCTCTTAACTTTGTTAGCATTTTTAGTTCTTGTCACCCTGGTCCACTCATCCTCTGACTCAGAGGCACTGCTACCAGAGGTTGCTGTCTGGTCTTCTAGACTCTCCCGGATTCTGCGAGCTTGGGAATGGCTGGCAAAGTGTGGGGGCCTAGTCTCTAGGGACCTGTGGTGCTCAGAAGAGTCTTCTGACTCTTCCTTGCTCCCAGGATTGGTTGAGTACCCCACTGCCCCCACTGTCCTAGCTGGGAAGAGGTTTTTAGTATGCTCTTAGTGGGGCTGATCTCATGGAATTCCCCACCAAATGTCACTGCCTGATCTCTTGGTAAGTTATAATTCTGAGGATCCATTTCTCTGATTCTCCCCTCACTGGAGTCTCCCTGATCAGAGAAGATGGCCCTAGCACTTGGGAGCCTATACATAGATACCCATCCATCCATTTCTGGGAGATGCTGACCTATTAGCCCCATATTCCCCATTGGGTTGAGGTCTACCATCCCCATGGCTCTTGGTTCATGTGAGCCAGTGGACATGGGGGTGGCAGAGTCCATGGAATTGAAGAGATTAAAGTCTCTGGTGCCAGGATTCCTGAGGTTATGCTCAGGAGTTTTCCTATCCCATCTGACCTCATTGCTCTCAGCCCCTGCTCCCTGATGGCATGCAAGAACCTGACCCCTTTGTTCTTCAATTAAGGCTTTAATGGTCTCTAACAGTTGTTCCTGCATGGCTATCTGTCTATGGAGCCTGTACATTTTCTCAAAGAGACCCTCATTGTCTCTCTGTGCTTCCTGCCGGATTTGGGAGTATTTGGCCAATTTTTGCTGCAGGAGGATCACCTCCTCAGTCTGATCCTTACTAGCCTGATTATTCTTTTCCAGAGCATCTTCCACCCTCCTGGTGTGCTCTAACAGCTTTTCGTAGTCCATTTTGAGTTCACCCAGTCCATGGAGGGCCAGGTGATTTTCTTCCACCTTGTTTTTTAAATGGCTGACTTCCTGGCCTAAGGCGTCCCTTTCCTGAATTAGAGTACCCCTCTGTGCAGCCTGGTCATCCCTTTGTTTTCTGAATGCACCAGCTTTCTGGCGCTCTTCATCAAACTCTGTTTGGGATTCAAGATCTTTAATAATTAATTTATTATTCTCCTCTTTCAAGGATTCTAGGTGGTTCTGTAACGTGACTACCTGCTCTGCTCAGGCTCTATTAAAAGTTAATTGTTGCGCCAGTTTTTGTTGGCTCTGTTTGAAAGAGTCCAACCCTTCTTGACACTCTTTTTGCAGAGTCAGTACTTTGGTATCCTGCTCTACCTTCTCTTGCTGTAGGAGATCCAGATCTTCCTTTAATTTTGTCAGGTACTGTCTGGTTTCTCTCTCTGAAAATTGGCTCTTTTTTAGCCTTTGCTCTGCAGAGTCAGTTTGGGTTTTCTCTAGGGATTGTACTTGCCTTTTTGCCAGATCTAGGTTTTTGGCATATTTTTCCTGTATTACTCCAATGTGGAGGTACAGGTACGCCGCTATTTTGGCAATTTTACATTGCTCTTCTTTTACCCTTGGGGCCATATACAGTTCACTAAGTGCCTGGTATAATGGACCCTGGTCCTGCAATATATCTAATTCTGTGGCAGTGGCTTGTTGTTTGATTTCCTGCAGCCAAACATTCTCATCCAGCTCAGTCCATTCACCCCTGACAAACAATTTGTGCAGTAGGTGCTCTTTTGCCATATTGATTTCCACTGGGGTCGCCATTCTGGAAATATTCATTTCCTTCTGACTTATTTCAGGGTTACTTTTACCTTTGCAAAACAGGCCCAACTCCTTTGAGTATTTCTATTGAAGGGTGTTTTTACAGTGTAGCACAGTGTGGTAGCCCGACAAGGTGTATGTACCCCGTCAGTTAGCACGTTGTGTTAGACTGTCACAAGTGGTATGTCTAATTCAGGATCCGGCGACAAGACCCCAAGCTGTAAGTGATTTCAATCCGGCACACACCCAAGTCAACGCCTAGCGTGTAATGCACAACTGAAATCTTTGTTTATTTTTGTCTAAAAGTTCTTTATTCTGAGCGATATACCACTCATATCACACCCTCAACTGGAACCCCCGGTCACACTGAACCAGGAATCAGGCTGGTTTGCAAAGTTAAAATATTTATTTATGTATTTACAATTTAATCACACCATGTTTTAATGGGTACACAATAATCACCAATGGGGTGATGTAACACTAAACAATCTCTTTAATACACAAGGAGTAATAGTGAGCAAAACAATTCAGCACAGAAGTAATACTTTTGTGTGTGTGTGTTGAGGTCAGATAGCACTGTGGTTAAAGGTTCCCCCTGCACACCCCTCAACCCCCAATAGACAATGTAAATAGATAGGAGGAGAGAGAGGAGGTATTCAGGAATGGCAGAATTCAAACAGAATATCAATCCCAATTTCCCCCAGCAACACAAGAGAAAAACGGAATTGATTGACAAGCTGTGAGAATGGCTTTAAAATGTATCTTAGAATGGACTAGCAAAAACATTAAATATGGTCTAAATTGCTGAAATTGTTATAATTCTAATGGGAGCCATTTTGGGTAGTCACACCCAAACACTAGCAATGATTTAATAGCAAGAAACAATTTGAAATCTGAAAATTTGATTTGGAAGCAATCAAAAACTATTTTACACTTGTAAGAATTTCCCTAAACGAAAATTTGCGGCAAACTTTTCACTGCGTGATAATCGCGATAATGGGAGAACCGTATGGATTTGGGATGCAGTTTTTTTACGGACGTTATGGACGTTATGGACGTTTTAGTGGAGGTCATTTTTTCGAGATAGGCGCAAGAATGGGAAACAGGAATGCACTTTTAAAATGACAAATGGGATTTCGTACACTAGAGGACGGTTATGTATAAACGACTACCACACAGGAACACAGCCACTTGATCAAGGTGACTGCCTGCAGAGGAGCTCGCCTTCTTCAGATGAAAAATATCAGCGTGTCATGCGCCGCCTCACCTGACGCATTTGGCCACACAGACGAGTGTATTCCCGTTAGCACTTTCCCTTTCTTCCGGGTATGGGTCTAGTCTTTCTTTGTTTACTTCTGCTCTTAAGCCCCGCCTTTCCGGGCTGACACTGCGTTGCAACTCACTGCTTTCCTCGTGAGTCTGACGCTGTGTTGCTTTCCTCTTACCTTCCGTTTTTCATTGCCTTCCGTTCCTTCTGTGGTTTTCCCTTGTTTTCTCCCTCCGGCCCCCCCTGGCGCCGCTTCCCCTCCTTTTCTCTGGTTTCTCTTTTCTCCCGGTTTTCTACCGTTCACACGGCCCTTGTTTCCTGCTTGCGGGGACTTCGGCTGCTTTCTGTCCGGAGCCTTTTCCCCTTTTGGCTTCCACTTTGGGTCTCCCCATTTGGTTTAGCCATTCCTCTGGACATTTGCAAGTTTCCACGATCAGCCTTCTCTCCTGGTTCATACTTACTTCTGCTGCTGCTGCATTCTGGGAGTCATAGTCCTTCACTGCCAATCCACAGCGAATTCCTAACCTGCCATCTTCAAGAGGTTTTTTTTGCCGGCTGGCTTTTTTTCCTCGTGTTGGACTTCGTCGGAAGGGGGCCCCTCCTGCTTGCCATCACAGAAAGGCAGCAGAGTGGCTTCCGACCGAGGGAGACCCTTTCTCTTCGATCGAAGGTCTAGAAGCAAGAAGAAGAAAGAAGGACAAAGACCGGACAACACCGTTACCTCAGGTGAGGAGGAGGAGGAGGAAGGGGATATTGATTCCTGTTGTGGCTCAGAGCATAGCACTGACTCAACTCCTGAGACCAGTTCCGAGCATTCTGAGACAGCGCAAAGATAGTTTTAACAATACTAGTACAGGAGGAAGATAGGATGGTTTGGATGGAGAGTTCAGACAATTCAAAAATAGTCCTAACAACACAGGTTCGGAATACAAGATAAGATGGGTTTAAGATAGGGTTTGACTTTGGACAGTACCTATGCTAGTGACACAGTTCTTTCTATAGATACTCACTAGGTATGTTTTTAAATGGAACCGTCAGGATTCTGGTCAGGGAACTGGATCTGGTTTTAGGACAGACCGCTGGGCACAGCGGATTGGGCAGCGTCCAGGCGCTCTGGTCACCGCATGGCACCGGACTGGATTGGATCTGCAAGGCACTCTGGTCACAGCACAGCACAGATTAGATTGGATCTGCCCTTCTTAGTTATGATGGAATTTATTTTCAACAGGCAAGCAGGACAGCAAAGCCCGGCTGTCTTTTGGTTCCCCTTAGGTTTGAGGGATTCTGGTTCTGAAATTTGAGACCTAGCTGAAATGTTTCAGCTATGCAATGGGCCTTTCTGCTTTGCCAAGGTTTTGGAGTCTGGAGCAAGGAAGATGGCAAGTTCAGCAGCAGGATGCTCCACCAGAGTAGGGAATAGTGAGTGAAAATGTGTGTCCTTGTCTGCCCACTGCTATCTCTATTTATGCTATGATAAAAGCGGTGTGTGTGCTGGTTTAGCCGAAGCTCACCCATTTGACAGGTGATTGGTCAGAGTTTCCTCTCTGCCTTGATAGGAGGAGACAAACAGTGTGTCACCTTTATGGTGTGGGTTTATGAGGCTTAGAGTCCACCCTTAGCCTCTTGAACACAAAATCTACTTTTGACACAAGACATATTTACACGTGACAATAACAATCACATATACAGATTACATATTTTGTGTAGCAGCTACTCCTCAAAACCCCGTTGCTGTGGGATCTTGTGTCTGCTTTTCACCAAATTTCACCCTTTTCATCAGGAACACAATGTCCAATTTATCAGCAAATTTCTACAAGTGTGCGCGTGTAACCCGGGCATATGTGTATAAAGTTTCATACTTCTAGCAGAAATACATTTGGAGTAAAATCACATTTTCTGGCGTTTCTTTCCAGAACATGTCACACGATCTTTCGACCTCTTGAAATGTGCACCCAAAATTTAGATTTACAATTCTGTTACTTTTGTATTTTTGACAATTTTACGTGGTAAGTTAGAAGTCTTTAAACAAAATGTTCCTTGTGAATGTTCAGCCTCAGATGGTTGTTCGGGTCCGCCTCTTTTTGTCTCCCTTCTGTTCAGAAGCAGTCTCCTCCCTGTTCTCTTGGCAACTGTCCTCACACCTAGCATTTCCTGCTTTGCAGCTGTTCATTGTTTCCTTCCCCACTGCAGACCAGGTTCTTCCAAAACCCTATAATTATCGCTTTGGTGTGATTTCCTGCTGGAAGAAGAGGCCTTGCCTCTGTGAGGAAAGCTGTTATTCCAGTTTTGTAGCTTTAGCCAGCATACTTTAATTGTTACTTCTGTTGAATTTTCCCTTAGCATAAAATAAACTTGTGGGATCAAATCACAGCTAAATACTTATTCAAGATTTTAAACCATGGAATCAAAACAATTACAAGATGGGTTACTCTCAACAACAGGCCTCTTAGATTACAAACATTTGATTTCAGTTTATACATGTTTAAAGTTTAATCAGGCAGGCTACTGACAGCTTCATTCAGGCGGCTCAGTGTACTGCACCCAGATTTTGACAGATTCACAGATTCACAGACAGGCCACTTTTGCTGTGGAAATCCTTTGATGCTTTCTGCTTTTCAGGACATTGTAAGTTCACAATGATTTCTTACACTAAGTGAATTGTAGCACCCAGCAAGAATTTTGGATGTTTGAGTGCGTTTTGTGCTGGCATTCTGCAGTTTCAGCAACAAAGAAAAAAGGATTTACATCAAGATTTTGGGGTTTCCTTTATCAGAGCACTGCTTTTTCCTTCTGTGCTCCATTTTCACATGTTGCGGAGCCCAGTGAAATGTTTCAGGAGTGAGATCTCTGATCTACCGCTGCCAACATGCGTGGCAGCCATCTTTTTGTGCTTTGCAAAGCGCGATTTTCGGATGGTTTGGCACGCACTAGGGTTTTGAAGCCATTTTACTATTTTTGGCACCATCACGACACAGTGATGCCGCATGGCAGAGCAACAGTGGGTCAAAACATCCCACAGTAGTTCTATTATTGCACTTCCTGGAAAATGCTGAACCCATGCCTACACAAAAGTCAAACCTGTTGGCTTTGTCAGTGCTTGTTACAATGGAGACCCGCCGTTTCTTTTGACCAAACTGAAAGGCATATTTTAACAATACTCCTCTTTGAGTGCCTCATTGCTTGTGTGTTAGAGCTGCGAGTCCATGGGCCTCATAACAACCCAGGCGATAAGTTCCCTACTTTACCACCATGGTGTAAACTCTGTTTACACCATGGTGGATGGTGGATTTACCGCCCCATTCCAAGGTGAGTGGGGCGGTAAATCCCCATTCCCCATTTACCCTTCCCCATTCCCATTTTTGCCCCGTAGGGCATAATGGGAGTGGGGAAGGCGCGAATTACGGCACCGTAAATTTACGGTGCCGTAATTAGCACCAAGGCGGGTTAGCGCCTTGCATTTTATCGCCTGCTAAAAGCAGACATTAAAATGGTAATCAGGCGTTAAACCCTTAACGCCTGGGTTGTAATGAGGCTCCATGTGTGGCCATAGCACACTTTAATACCATGTAACATAAGATAATTTTACTTGCACACATTTTATTGAGGGTTTAAATAATTTAAGTACAACTTATACATTCAAAAGAACATTACTCGTCAGTACATTCATATATTATTCATATTTTAAAAAATACATCAAAGATGCAAAAGGCAGTATCTTAGATATCAAAAGTTTAGAATATTAAAAGTACATCCAGCCTAAATTAATATTCTACAAGATAAAAAAGTATTGAAATTACTTATAAATAGTTTTGTTTCCTAAAAATATATTGTGACACAGAATACACAACTGTGCTATAGTAACAACACCAACAAAGGCATCTAAAGAAATTAAGAGTTTTATACAACTGATTGCAGTCCTTGCCGGCTTTTTCTTCCTAATTTGGCGATTTCTAAGTGCAAAGTTTAGTTATTCATTTACCTAGATGCTGCACCCTTAAGTGTATATTGCGGCTGCTGCAATATTTTATTCAAATTATCTTTTTTACGAAAACACTTATATAGAGTGCGCTTCTGGCAAGAAACAGTATCGTCACAACAAACAAGATTATTTCTTAAATAGTATTTATTTTTTGCATTAGTATCATGCACTTTCCTTCTTCATACATTAGTTCGCATATTCATATTCATGTTTGTTTCCTCTTTTTTGCATTAATGTCATGCACTTTCCTTCTTCATACATTAGTTCGCATCCTAGTATATTTTTTCTCTCTTCATACATTGATTCACATACTAGTATATTTTTTCTCTAAACACGTGTTTCCCCACGTCTTATGCACGTGGTTCATCAGGAGAGATGCTAAATTTCTTAGTCATCTTAGTCATATTTCTAATTTATTATTCCTTTTTCATTTTTATCTCTTTCATTATTTTTATTTTTATTATATAAGTATATTTCAGCTGGTTTCTTTTTTGTTCATCTCGGTACGATTGCCTCCAGCCTGCCAGGATCCGCGCTCTTAAGAAATTAAGAGTACATTTTGTGCTGACACCAGAGAGCGGCAGGAAAGATGGCCATTTTAAGTAAGCTACTGGCCGTGACACACCATCTAGTAAAGGACATTCCTAAGAACTGAACCCTCTCAGAAACCTACTCAACTGCACCCACCCTGGCTGATCCCAAACTAGGGAGGTTGCTGCATGTGGAACTGCCCAGATGCCAGAGAACCTGGAGGAGGTTTACCATCTCTGGCATGTTCTTGAATCTCCAGGGAAAAAGACTGGTCTAGACATTCTGAGCATTTGTAGCATTCATGAGTGAGGTAGAGCTGGGAGTCACCTACCTGGTGGTTTAGGATTGTGGCTGTAGGAACTCAAGAAGGCTGCACAGCATTGTGGGCCTATGGACACCGCCTCCTCATCACACAGGTTCTGTGCTGCAAACAGTGTTGATCATCCTTACCAGACCTGGGTATGCCATTTCTAGCAGATGAGGTAACAAATGCAATCTGACCTCACCTGCAGTGCAGCTGGAACTAGTTCCATAATCTCGGTTATTAGTGGGAGCGCTCGGATGCCTAGTGAATAACACCACAATTGGTCAACTTTGTCTGGGTGACTACATGGAGGCCTTTATAGAAGAACACCAAACTTAAGCCAATACAACCGGTGGAAGCACACTTGTAAGAGGTTTTGTCTTTTTGGGGCAAATTCGGAATTTGGCAGTATTTTCTTACTGTGATATTTTGGAAGTAAATCAGCAGTAAACTGGCTTTACCACTAGAGATAGTTTAGTATTACCCTACTTTGGTGATAATATAGTGTTAGCTTATGTTGGTGGTAATTTTTAGCGGTATCTTATTTTTGTGGTATTTTCAGAATTACCTTTTTTTGTGGTATAGTGGTGAGAATACTTTGTTATACTTTCGCCTCATCATAAAACAAACATTTCCTCCCTATTGAAATACCTCTTGGTAGCCTGTAGATAACCCCACAGACCTATCACATTTTCAGGGAACACAGTGAGTTTATTCAGAATGCCACCTTTTGTATGTGGCTTGTATTACTGGCTTATTTACATCCAGTAATATATGTGTCTCATGTGACACTGCCTTCTTTTCCGCATGCAAAGAAGGACTCATTCACACCCACACACACCCTTCTACCTGGCAGATAGATATATCTATGTACCTTTTCTTGTTTACTACTTTTAGCACTGGTGATAAAATGGTAAATACTTTAGCGCCTCAGCATGAACAACAAACCTTTATGATTTTCCTTTCCCTTTAAAATTACCGATATACTCATGAAATAAAGCCCAAAAGAAAAACTCAAAATGCTTTCAGTACACGATATATATTACACAATCATGATAACAAGATTACATTATGTATTGTTATAATTATTTGCTCTTACCACATTTGTCATAGCCTCGAGCCTACAAAAGATAACAGAGAAGAGAAAAAAAGAAATGACAACAGAAAGAAGCACTTTGCATGGCAACTATGCATGGAGAAATCTGACACATTTTATATCAAAATACATCATTTTTTGTCATAACTTCAGCACCCTAAGCTAACCTAATTACATGTCAGCCATTCTCACGTACTTCTCACTTAACTTCAGTCACCCAGAGCTTTTCTTTGCGACCTTACAGCTCACAGGCAGAATTCGGAACTCCTTCGGCTTCAATGCTAGCAAGCTGTCTTTTTTATGATCTGCCAGCTGAATTCAAGTCTGCACTCCCCGAATCCCCATTCAAATACATCAGCAGCTCCTCGATCCCTGGCTGTTCACATTCAGCTCCCAAACCGCTCTGAACTCTAAATCCTACTTTGCCCATTAAAAAAACTCTCCCTGTCTATCAACTGACATCAGCTGGCTGTGCCGCCTCTCTTTCCCTACCAATCATAGTGCAAGAATGTTTTGTAAAAAAAAACTCTTTCTGTTCTCCAGAACAATGAAAGCTTTAGCCCAGCAAAGCAATTGTTTCAATTCCCTTTCCTGCTGGTGCATATTTCTGCTTTTCATGAAAAAATGCATCTCACTGTGCTCATGAACTGCATTACAATGTTAGAGGGTTTGGGGTTAATATATTAGTAATGCAATTAGTATAAGGTTAGTTAATTATGTATTTCTAATGCAGTTCCACACAGATGAAAACATCCCAATTGTAAAATATGCACATTTTTAAAATGACAGCACACTGTGCTAAATGCTTCCAAAACTAAGCCCATTTTGCTGGGTTAGCTAAATGCTTTAAAAAAATAATAATGCTTGCTGAAAAACTGTGCCTGGCACCTATATCTAAATGGCTGCATCTCCATACTGCATACTGCAAACTGCAAATAAACTAAATGCTTTTAAAAATAATGCTTGCTGAAACACTGTGCCTGGCTGCATTTCCATACTGAATACTGCATACTGCAAATAAACTAAATGCTTTTAAAAATAATGCTTGCTTAAAAGCTGTGCCTGGCTGCATTTCCATACTGCATACTGCATACTGCAAATAAACTAAATGCTTTAAAAAATAATGCTTTCTGAAAAACTGTGCCTGGCTGCATTTCCATACTGCATGCTGGTAGGAAAATCCCCATATATATCTTTACAACTGCGCGGGATGGAAACATCCTGAGGACTTGGTCACGTTAATATATGAAATTGAGCATCTGAGTTAATGCTGCATGATGCACACAGCCAGAACTCTCCCCAAGATGGGAGGCCTTAAACGCCATTGGACCCATTGAGGTCTGAGCAAATCCTTTGCTGAGGAACTGTCTGGATGGATAATCCACTTCAGGAACATGCAGCGATCTGTCTGGTAATCATTTGCAGCCCTTCTCACTGCCCTGGCCAACACTGAATGGAATTGCCCAATACACTGTTCGCATTTTGTGAATTGCCAGCATCATGCCCTCATTCAGTGGATCATATCCCAACTAGTGCTCATATAACCAGTAAAAAAGAAATCAACTTGTGCACCATGCTAGATGAGTGACCAGCTAAGCTGCCTGAAATAACTACAATAACAGCTCTGCTGTCAGTGAATTGCCTAGACCTTTGAGACAAACAACTAGGTGATCCCACAAACATGCTCTCTTATCTGACCTTTGATCATCCAGAATGGTGAACAATGACTGATTTAAATACACTCACGGAATCAGTAGATGAACACCCAGTTCCGTCTTGACCGCAGGAAGAAGAATCTTCAGCAACCAGCGTAGACGGTGAGCTTGTGGGCCCCTTTATAGCATCATTCAGATTCAGTGTGGATCAGAGGTGGAAAAAGGAATGCACGAAGTGCAGATCAAAGTTGCCAGATTACAAATTGATATATACAAGATCAAGAAAGAACTCAAGACACTATCAGCAAAGAATGAAGACATCAAAGGACACTCAAGGAAAAATAACTTCCAAATCCTCAGTCTTCCAAAAGACCTCCAAAAAATCTTCTGTAATGGTATCCAATGGAACTCCTAGTCCATCTTCCTGTCTCTGCACATTTTCTTTCTCTGTGAACATATGGAGCACTAGGCCTTCATCCTAATCCAGGCAGAAATCTGCACCCCGTTAGAGCCTTGGTCCTCAACTACTTGGACGTACTGCTGAAAGCAATGAGAGACAAGGGAACACGGCAGTACAGAAAAAGACCAATGTCTATGCTACAGACTTCATTTTATCAGTGCAAAATATATGGCAGAAAAAAACGCCTTGATGCTAAGAAAATGTGATTAGACAAGGGCCTTCCAGATGCAATGATATATCCGGTAAAGGAAAAGGTCATCCGTTAGGGAAAGACTCATTTCCTTAGCTGTCCGACAGAGGCTATAGACTTTGCAAGGTCTAACTCAAGACTGAGCAGGAGAAGCAGTGCCATGAACACACCGGAATTAGAATCCCAGACATGAGAGTTGCCCTGAGTGCTACAAGAAAAGTAAAAATGACTGCTCCTAGGTAATGATGCTTAACATGGCAAAATACACTAACATTAGTGCTGTGCCATTACTGCATTCAAAGGGTTCCAAGGCACTGCAAGCTCTTCAACTGATTTTTCAGTTCTCTTATGTTTTATTTAAGCTTAGATGTGTCCCTTTTACTGAGATGTTAAGGCTGCCATGCGCCAGTGGGGGCAGGTGCGGTACAGTACAAATGAAAGAGAGTATTGACCGCACACATCCCAGGGGGCCAGGACCAGTAGTTAGAGGGCATGTGATATCAGGCGTCTTACGGATGCGAAAAAGATTAGGCAGATGTCATTGAACGCACACAGTCATCATTTAAATATCCTCCTAATACAAGGAACTCACCTCAGAGTCAGAAATATTGTTCATTATATTACCCAGTTTCAGAGGGGTCGCCATTCTGAGTCATATGTCCATTTACATAACACAAACACATTCATGCTGAGTTAGGTAGAATCTCAGTGGGTGAAATTGAGGGCACAATAATTGCTAAACCTAGGCTCCCCTGTTTTTTTTTTGGACAGGTTTAACGGGGTCAAACAACCCATTATCAAAAATGAGTATGAAGTCAGGAGGCACACTAATTTTCCACTCCCTAGTGGATGCCAGGTAGGAGCACAGCCAAAGAAAGCATGAGTATACCCATAACCTATGTGCCCAGAATGTAGACTAGCACATTGGCATTTTATTGACTCTTCCCTTGTTGGTTAACATGATTAGATGGTGCAGTGTACTGCTGAAAACACCCCAGACCACTAATTCGGGACCTCATACTCAAAGCTGTTATAGCAACTGGAGATTTCAACAGGAATCCATCTCAGACCCTGTGTTGAAACACAAGAAGAAAGGAGAAATAACCGTATTATTATTAGGGGGCATGCATATCGGAAAAAGCGGGACACTGAAATTACTGTAGAGGTAATTATATTATAATTGTTCTTTTTTAATTATAATTGTTATTTTATAACCCGCTTAATAGGGATCCGGATTCAAACCTGTGTTGTGCTGTGTTATCTTGCTTCCAAGACAAACACGTTGCCCCTGAGCTAGCCTTCCTCACCAATATGACATTGAGGATAACCTTCACTAACTACAAACTGAGTATGGAGTAACAGGGGAGTGCCAACGTTTGGCCAGAAAAACTCTGATTGAGTTTTGAGAAAGGTTGAGCCGGGAGGTCCCGTTCCTAGAAAGCAGGCTCACTCTATAACGATATAGGGATGGTAAAAGGCAGGGTGGCTGAGTAGCCTGTTCTGAGAGGAACAAAAAGGAAAACATTGAGCTTGCTAGGGAAAGAAGATACTCAAGGTGTCCTTATAAGACTGCAAACACACGTCCGAAACCTTTCAGTAGTTCCCAAGACATACCAGTGAAGGGTCTCAGCTTTAGTTGTAGTCAATAAGGGATACTTAGGCGGGGCGTGGCCAGCGGGCGCAAGTTGAGGACGTGATCCCTCGCCGCTCCCGGCCGCCAGCCCAATCCTCCATTCATCCTGCGACTAAAATACAACTGCGGAGTCCCCAAAATATCGTAGAGACGTCCGAAACCTTGCTGCTTCGATCCAGACCATCCCGGATCAGATTCGGTACAAGCTTCGCGAGAAACTCCCCACGGAGACCACAGACAACAGATCGTGGTGGGTGACCAAGATGGCCGCCTGAGGGCGGGAGAGGCGGAGAGGCGGAGATCGCGAGGCCTGGAGCTGCAGCAGGCCCAGGAGAGAACGAGCGACGTGTAATCACCCACCCATCGGCTCCGGAAAGCGAATCGATCACCTCGAGCTGGCGTTTCGCCCGCCTCTCCAACTGCGGGGCTACGCTGACTGTTCGCGGCGGCGACGAGTGCTCCTCCCGCAGGGGGCACACAGCCCGGAGACCATCTCATCGGACGCGGAGGAAAACGCCAGAAAGAGCCCCCCATTCCCCTTCCTCGGAGAGGGCCAACGCGGGGCGGAAGCCGGCCCGGGCCACAGCCCCTGTGCTGCGGATGTGGGCGCTCCGCTCCTCGTAGAGCGCCTGCACGCCCTCCACGGCCTCCCCGGCTGCGGACATTACTACGCCGGTAAGGAGAGGGGAGGGAGGGAGAACTGATCCTGGTCCCCTGGCGGGTGGCGCACGCGCGGCTTGGACCGGCGCGGCCCGGTGCGGGCCCTGGTGTTCCCCACATAGGCCGCAGGCAACACGGCAATAAAGCGGCAAAACAACCGGGGTGCCCCGTGCGCGGGGAACACCCCAGGAGCTTCAAGACCAACTTGCCGGCGACCCTGGCGGCACTGAGAGCATCGAGGACGTGGGATAGAACCCGGTCATCCTGTGTGACACTGCCCGGACATACATGAATAAAGGCCACGCTCTGAATGACCATTAACCCCAAATAAGTCCAGGCTATCTCGTCTACACATCAGAAAGCGTTGAACAATACAAACCACGCGGTTGTTGTGGGGCCCTGCATGATTGCTATCCCAGTGCCTCCTCTGCTCGGCAAACGCCGCTTTCTCCAACCGATAAACGCAGCCTCGGAAAATCAAGCATCGCTGCCCTCCCTGAGCGTACTTATAGAACGCCCTTACACCACGGTGAGTTTTACTGGAACCAACTCCCAAGAAATTGCAGTGAGTAAATTGCCCCTGACACGCACCACGGAATTGTAAACACCCCTACTGCATAGAGTTGAAAAAGCGGACCAATCATACCGGAATCTCCCTCCCCTTCAGCAATACCTGTCTCCCTGCCTTCCAGGGGGCCTCCCCTCCCGGGTAGACCTTGGACCTGCAACACCACTTCACCAAGGCACGTGCAATGGGGAAAGACAGACCCAGGAAGACCTCCACACAAAGCAGGATTGAACAATATGCAACTACACCAATGTCTCGGTCCCCAGAAAGATTGCTACAACAGGACTCGGATAGCATGGAAGAGAATATCTCCCTCAGAGACATTATGGGCGCCATTGCCAGCTCCAGAACCTTCATGGAGAAAAAGATGGACAGTATAGGTGCGGATGTATCCTTGCTAAGGCATGGCCTCCAGAAGCTAACCTCATGCACTGGGGAGGCGGAGATGCGGATCTCTGAGACTGAGGACATCCTCCGTGGAGTTAACCGCCAGATGGCTGGCATGATGGCACGAATAAAGCTCCTGGAGGCAAGAGCAGAA
Organism: Ambystoma mexicanum; assembly: GCF_040938575.1. Lineage (NCBI taxonomy): Eukaryota > Metazoa > Chordata > Amphibia > Caudata > Ambystomatidae > Ambystoma > Ambystoma mexicanum. The sequence continues at coordinate 261,282,644 of NC_090921.1, read as the reverse complement.
TATAGTAAAGGCAGGTCAAGGCGCAACAATGTCCGTATTCTCGGCCTTCCAGAAAAGGCAGAAGGAGACTGTATGGAGCTCTTCCTGGAGGGGTGGCTCGCAGACATATATGACGTACAATCCTTCTCCAAGTTCTTTTCCATTGAGCATGCCCATCGTATTCCCACCGGCAAGATCACACCGGGAGCACCGCCCCGTACAGTCATAGCAAGGTTCCTAAACTATAGAGATAGAGACACAGTACTGCAGCTGGCGAGGTCTAAAGGAAATATTACGTACAATGGATCAAGAATTGTCTTTTTCCCCGACTTCACCAGAGAAGTTCAGAAAGCGCGTCAATCCTTTGACCCCCTCAAAAAACGCCTCCAATCAATGGGAGTAAAATACGGGCTCGTATTCCCCGCCCAATTTAAGATATTTCACAAAAATACAACAGTACACTTTGCTGACCCAAGAGAGGCGTGGAGTTGGGCTGAAAGGCATATTGAAGGCGACTGGAGTACCGACGGGAGACGGAGAGGAGAACGGAACAGGCCTCATCCTGAGCGACCACCTGAACACGAACCGCAACAACAACAACTGCAGAATGGATTCCCCCAACATGAGGGAGCGCAGTAAACATCGCCAAGATCCTGGACGTCCACATCACTACCAATATACCGCAAAGTGCCGCTTCGTACATCGCAAAGTGTCGATGACGGCAACCCCGTCTGGCGGCCACCCAAAGGGCGGCCCCCCTCCCACCGGGCATAAAACAAACTCGAAGCGCCTCATAGCGGAGCTCCACTGCCCTGCCCTGTGTCGCTCTCAGTGACACAACACCTGGCACACTTGTGCTCTGGACTCGGATTGTCACAGGGCAGTTCGATGTAGCTTACAGTTAATTTGTTTAAAGGTTAAACACTGGGTCGACAGATGCTTCAGTTGTGGGTGGAGTATGGGGAGGGGGGAGTTGGGTTTATTATATGTATTTATTGTTCAGCATACAGAGGCAAGACGAATACGCTACGCAGAATGAGCGTGATGGATATGACGGGCATACAACCGAGGAGATCCACCTGTGAAAACAAACCCCAGAACAACAATGACAGCTGAGAACACTCCAAACCAAAGAAAACTCAAACTCCTGGTATGGAATGTGAACGGACTAGGTAATAGCATCAAAAGACGCCTGGTCCTCCAGCATCTAAACAGACACTCCCCAGATATAGCCATGCTCACCGAAACACACCTAGCCGGAAACATGCAAATTCTTCCAAACATCAAACTACTGCACCGCAGTGCACGCTGGCTTCTCTATGGGTGCGCGGGGTGGTCCTCATACTAGTTCACAAGAAGCTTCCTCTAGCAATCATGAACACACTGCAAGACACAGGAGGCCGATATGTGTACATTCAAGCAACGCTAGGGAATCAAACACTGGCACTCATGGCAGTATACTCCCCCCCAGCTCTCCTGAACGACCTGTTAAACGAAATTACCCCCATTGTGGCAACGGCACTTGCAGACACAATGGTGATTGGAGGTGACTTCAACGAGGTCATGGATTATACCCTAGACTGTACACACCTGAGGGCCAGGAACCCGGCCACCACGGCTAGATTGGCTTCCTTTGTGTCAGCAATGGGCCTATGTGATGCGTGGAGAGCCCTTCATGCTCAGACACGGCAGTACTCCTTCCACTCGGGGGCCCATGCCTCGATGTCTAGGATAGATTATTTCTTCCTCCCACATCAATCTATTCACAAATTAAGCAGTGCATCCTTCCTCCCTCGAGGAATCTCCGACCATTCCCCACTCCTGCTTGAATTGGAAACGGAAAGACCACGACCGCCACCCTCATGGCGGTTGAACTCCTACTACCTAGGATTCCCAGAATTTCAGGAGATGTTGGAGACAACCACCTCCGATTATTTCGAACTTAATGCAGATTCGGTGGACAACCCCATTACATTGTGGGAGGCGTATAAACCAGTTCTCCGAGGAGAAATTATATCATGGACGTCCCATAAAAAAAAGAAACACTGTGAAAAAATCATTGAGACGGAGAGTGCGGTCGTATCCAAAGATCTGGAACACATCGCCAGTGACACCCCGGAGACGAATAGGGCCCTATTGTTGGCATGGAAAAAGCTGCACAATCTGTCACTGGACTGTGCTAAGAAAGCACAGGCTGCAATGAAGGCACGTGTATATGAGACAGGAGACAAAGCAGGCAAAAAGCTTGCGTGGCTCGAAAAATGTGACCAAGGTCAACAGAAGGTGAAGCATATTAGAACAGTAAACGCAAACTTAGTTCACACCGATGCAGAGATTGCAGAACGCTTTGCCGAGTTCTATGAGGACCTGTACAAACCCCCCAGCATCGTCATAGACACTACTATACTAACCAATATTGCCCTCCCAACACTCACCACAGAACAAATCTCCGCTCTAGACAGCAAAATCACTACGACTGAAATATCAACTGTCATAGGACAACTCCAAGCTGGTAAGACCCCAGGCACGAACGGGTTCCCAGTGGACATCTGGAAAAAGCTAAACCATCTGAATATACCCCATCACCTGCTCAATATGTTTGAATACTCCCTACAACATGGTGTGCTCCCAACAGATCTCCGCAAGGCCACCATCATAGTAATTCCAAAAAAGGATAAGCCTCCAGAAGAATGCACCTCCTATCGACCCATATCCCTCATTAATAGTGAAGCTAAAATACTAGCTAAAATATTAGCCAATAGATTACAAGTAGTTATTACATCTTTGATCCATCCATACCAGTGTGGCTTCATGCCCCAGAGGTCAACCAGAATGAACATTCATAGATTGCACCTCGCACTGGAGGGAGCACCAACCCTACAACACTCCCTGGCCCTGTTGGCCATAGACTTTGAGAAAGAATTTGATTCTGTTCATTGGGTAGCGCTGTGGGCCATAATGCGTAAGATGCAATTCGGAGAACCGTTCATACGATGGGTGCAACTCCTATATAATAACCCACTGGCCAAAGTTAGAGTAAATGGGTGGCCATCGCGCATCATCCGATTAGGCAAGGGAACCAGACAAGGTTGCCCACTTTCGGCAATGCTTTTCGCACTAATAATAGAACCATTAGCAGCCCTCCTGCGAGGCACCAACACGTGGTCTGGCTTCAGATGGGGCCCGAATTGGGAAGATAGAGTATCCCTCTATGCAGACGATCTCCTAATTTACCTGGGCGACCCAGTGTCACACAACTCCTAATAGAGTACGGACTCTTTTGCGGACTCAAAGTAAATTGGTCTAAATCCATATTGTTCCCAGTTAAAGGGGTGGACTGCATACCAGCATCCGGCTCCCCATATAAGGTTGAAACCAAACAGTTCCGATACTTGGGCATTCTAATAACCAATGGGCTGGATAGCTATATAAAGCAAAACCTACATCCAGTTATTAAAAGATATGAGCAAGACGTAGTCCACTGGCAGGCGCTACCACTGACACTGCTCGGAAGGGCGGCACTCTTCAAGATGTTGACCCTACCCCGCTTTTTATACATTCTCCAGAATGCCCCCTACATGTTCCCACTGCAGAATTCTACAGAATAGATACCGCAACACGGACACTCCTGTGGGGTGGGAAACGTCCGAGAATTGCCCTCTCAACTCTCCAGTGCTCGGTTTGGGAGGGGGGAATTGGACTCCCGAATATCCAGATCTATTATTGGGCGACGCAGATGGCAACAGTCAATGACATATTACACGGAGACCCGACCACCCCACACATAAGAGCAGAGCTAGCAGCGAGACACGGTATGTCCCCTCTCGAAAGCCTCTACTGCAAACAAACCCGCCCGCCCGAATGCACGATAGCAGTACACACAGCCTTGGTATGGAAGCAGGTACATAAACACTTAGGTTGGGCCAACAAAATTACCCCAGTCCAACCCATATGGAACAATGCGCGGCTCCCGACACTTGTTGATCTCCAGAAATGGCCAAACTGGGCCGCAGCTGAAATACAGACAATCCAACAGATAATCGTGAATGACCGATTGAGAGAATTTCCTGAGCTCGCTACCGCACATGGCCTCCCGGAGACTGAACAATACCACTACGGGCAACTGCAGCATGCACTTGCTTTGCACAGGACCCAACTTGTGGAAATGCCAGAATGCACGCCAATAGAAAGAAATATAGTTATTGATAGCGTGAGTAATAAAGTAACATCTACCATGTACAATGCTATTTCTTCATTTGCCACAAAGGAACTATTGAATCTGAAGGCGAAATGGGAAATTGATGTTGGCCCCATATTACCTGAAGACTGGATTGAAATCCTGATGCATCCTAGAGAATGCGCAATCTCAGCACGCATTAGATTAGTACAACTTAAGATTCTCCACAGGATATACTATCCTCGAATAGCCCTCTTCAAATGGGGTAGAACATCCGATCCCAATTGCCTACGTTGTAGACAAGAAGAAGGATCCTTCTACCATATCCTCTGGCAATGCCCACGCCTACAACGCTTCTGGCATAAATGCAGCGCGAGACTCTCCAGGGCCATATGCCGCCCGATTCCAACGGAGCCCAAACTCCTGCTATTGGGCATCGCTGATACAGTACAATTGTCACGATTTGAAAAATTACTTGTTTCAACAGCCATAGGAATTGCTAAAAGGAACATTGCACAGTTGTGGGGCTCAGAAAACACCCCAAAATACGATCACTGGATAAATGACGTGGACGCAGCCATCCTGATGGAGCGCCGAGTCTACCAAGCTAGAGGCTGCCCGAGCAAGGCAGATAAGATCTGGGGAAAATGGGAACAGACTATATAACTCTGGTATAATATCGCCAAACTGTATTGTTGTAAAATGTACAAGGCCTACACCCGCCAATATCATCCTCTGTGGGGTCTTGAACTATACCACGTTGCACTACCTACCAGCTATCTTACCGTCCAATATATTATCAGTATTGGTATCTCTACGGTTGTTTATATCTAAATACTCTTATCCGTGCTACTCTGTCACCTGTATGCAAAGTCTTATAAATAAGGTTTGGTATGTTGTTGTTCTATTGCACAAAATGTAATAAAATGTGTTATCAAAAATAAAGGATACTTAGATGAAGTGTCTCTGGGCTGACTTGTTTGGAAACAGAGGAACTGACAGAAGGGAGGAAATTGAGAAATACTAGCTCCACATATGCTTTAACTATATGAGGAATCACCAAATGTTTTCAGTCCTTGAAACCCCAACAAGCTGACACAGAAGTGTTTCTTACTATCCCTTATAACTCATTAATAGAGATTGTAAAATACAGGTGAAGTGCTGGATGAAGTGCTGGCTGACCGCCTTATCCCATCTATGCCGCCCTTGATCATCCAGAACCAGGCTGTCTTTGCTCCGGGCAGATCCACTCAGAAAAAAATTGAGGCTCCCTCTTTCATTAATGCATATTATAGGCAGAGGGAGGCCAGAGGTCCTTCATATGCTTGTTGTAGAGAAAGCTTTTGATTACATTGAACAGCATTTTCTGTTTGAGGTACCCATCATTTACCTTCAGCGCTCACCACCCAAAGCACAGGTGTTAAGGAACATCACTGTCTCTCCCTTCTTCTCTCTCATCAGCGGAGCCGGCAGGCAGCGATGACTTCTGTTGCTATTGCTTTTTGTAAGGGTGATGGATCCATTGTGCTGAGTTTTGAGGGAACCCCGTGCTGACAGGGGTATAATGCGAATGCCCTACTCTCTCGCTATGCACATAATGGGCCTCATTACGACCCTGGCGTTAACCATGGCGCTATTAGCGCCATGGTTGACACCGGTAAATTACCAACTCCGCCATGGTGAATGGCGGAATTACCGCCCCATTCCAAGGTTGGCGGGGCGGTAATTCCCCATTCACCATGGGCCCTTCCCCATTCCCAGTTTTGCCCCCATAGGGCTCAATGGGGAAGGCACTAATTACGGCACCGTAAATTACGGTGCCGTAATCAGCTCCTAGGTCCCTTTGCGGGTTGGTTTTTTAACGCCTGCTAAAAGCTAATCAGGCGTTAAGGGTTTAACGGCGCCGACACCTTTTACGGCGCTGTTAACCCCTTAACGCCTTGGTTATAATGAGGCCCAATATGTGCCTTTATATAAACAGCCCTGCCGATAACCTAGCCCCAACAGTTACGGATATCAGACCACTTAAGAAAATCGTGGGAGTGAACATTTATTTGGAAAATTCAGAGTAATCTTCTTCTGATACCTGCGACCCGCAGGGTGAGTGAGAGATTGAGGGCTTCATTACACGGATGGCGGTGGACCAAGGTGCTACCGCCGTCCGTGTAATACCGATTAAAAAACCGGTAAAATACCGGCACCACCTTGGTGGAAAGGGGATTTACCGCCCTATTCCAAGGTTGGTGGGGCGGTAATTCCCCCTTCCCCCATTGCCCTTCCCCATTCCCATTTTTGCCCCATAGGGCATAATGGGAATGGGGAAGGTGCTAATTACGGCACCGCAAATTGCGATACCGTAATTAGCTCCCTGGTCCCTTTGCGGGTTGGTTTTTAACGCCTGCAATAAGCAGGCGTTAAATTCTCCAACCCGCAAAGGGACCTCGTAGTAAGGCGGTAAGGGTTTACCGGTACCGGTAAAATACAGGTACCGGTAAACCCTTACTGCCTACCGTGTAATGAGGCCCTGAGTCACTGCAGGCGTGAGAGGTATCTCATTTATCATGACACTGTCTGCAGGCACTGTGGACTATAGAATCCACCATTAAAAGGTGGGCCATATTACCCCTTTCTCTAATTGGCTATATCTCCCTCAATAAAATGATGATCACTCCCAGGCTGCTTTGCGTTTTTCAGAATGTTCCAATGACCCCACAGAAATCGTACTTTAAACAGCTGTGGATTGGCCCGACGCACTTGCTGGGATCTCAAGCCAGATCCTTGTGTGATACTCACACTTCCCTGTACACCCAGGGCAGACAAGCTGTCCCGGATCTTCAGATGTAGCTTAATCCGGCTCATCAATGGAGGCCGCTTGTACAGTGCCTCCCACTGAATTAGAGTCACTCCTATGGGGTCCTGACAGCTGCCCTACTCACATGATATGCAGCACATGGTGTTATGGGGGATATGTTCCTTACACCCCAACACTCTGGGTGTTCTTTGTGCTGTACAGGGGACACATTTAAGAAAAGCCTTTGTAGCACTGTCTTGGAAGCTTGGGATAGTGCCGCAATCGATAACCTATGTAAAGATTGTTCCTTTGTGACTCTAGCCCAAATTAAAGCCAAAGGGAAAACCAATGTACTTTTTACTCTAAACTACATCCGACTATGCACAAATTATGCATTCCATACAAAATTGATATGTGTATGTTTATTTTACGTCATTGTCCTGCCAGACTGCATTATATTCCCTACCCTGTGCTTGGTCTAACTGGTCAATGTAAACATAAAATGATAAAGACCTTAAAAAAAAGTCTTGCCAAAAAGGAAATTAAGAATAACCTGTCTTCAAACCTACTATGCGAGCAAACCATATAAAAACGCAAGCATATAATACTACAATTAAGACGTTATTTACTACACACACGAACACATAAAGTGGGACAAACACAACAGGAACATGAGGAGACATAACAAATAATGAAAGAAAGGTGTTTTTACAGATGACGGTAAACATTCATATATATATGGGTGTGTATGTGTGTGTGTACGGTATAAGGATATTGCAAGTCACCCATGAGTTTTGTGACTAAATAGAGGAATGAAACTGAAGGCAGTTTGTTTATGAGGTCACAGAAAGCCTATGTGAGCCTATGTGATTTCTGTCCTTCTTGGGCACTACTTCAGTAAATCTATCTTACTAAATAAATAATATAATGTGTATAAATTAATATATATATATGTGTATATATATATATATATATCTGTTACTGCTATGTCTGTAACCATGATAATTTCGTATAGAGGTATCATTCACTCCTTGTCTTCTGCTTCAATCGGAATTGTATCTATCAGTTTCTTTACTAAATGCCATAAGATCAAAATCAATTTTCATATAAGTAGTTGTAGCTTCCAACTGTCCCCATGATCCCTGTAATAACATTTAGGGCCTCATTACACGGTAGGCGGTGAGCCATGGCGCTAATTTACCGCCCCATTCCAAGGTTGGAGGGGCGGTAAATCCCCCTTCCACCATTGCCCTTCCCCATTCCCATTTCTGCCCCATAGGGCTCTATGGGAATGGGGAAGGTGCTAATTACGGCACCGCAATTTTGCGTTGCCGTAATTAGCTCCGAGGTCCCTTAGCGGGTTGGAATTTAACGCCTGCAAAAAGCAGGCGTTAAATCCCCCAACCCGCAAAGGGACCTTGTAGTAAGGCGGTAAAGATTTACCGGTACCGGTATTTTACCGGTACCGGTAAATCCTTACCGCCATCCATGTAATGAGGCCCTTAGTGTTTAGAATTACCAGGACACCACCCGTGTCAGCTGGTTTAATTGTGATAACTGTATTTCCCATTGTTTTTCAAGGTTTGTTTCTTATTATTCTTACCATTTTCATATTTGCCCTTTATTTATTTATTTGGATTTATAAAGCGCCCAGCGGCCCGGAGGCATTGTGGCGCTGTTACAGAATATTCACTTAGTACAAGTTAGGACAGGTATTTCAGAAGCAGTAATACATGTTATGACGGGTATTTCATAGGCAGTAATACAAGTTATGACAGGTATTTCATAGGAAGTGATACAGGTTAAAAGACAGTGCTGAAAGTGTTCCGAGGTTACAGAGGAACGGTGTTGGAGGCACTGCATTTTGGAAATGGTATAGTTAAATAAGTTTGTTTCTAGCACCTTTCTGAATACTGTGAGGGATTCTTTGTTTCTTAAGCTGAGCGGAAGCACGTTCCAGGCTTTTGGGGCTAATACTTCATAGCTGATGCCGCTAGCTTTAGCTCTGTTGAATGCTGGGACTGAAAGTAGGTGAGAGTATTGGTCACATTTTGGTCTGTAGGCCGGGCCTGGTGTATTCTTTCTGCTAGGTAGGCTGGGGCGGTCTGGGTGAGGCATGTGTATGTGATCGTGAGGGCCAGAGGCATTGCTAGGGGGGGCCTTAGGTGGCTATAGCCCCTGGTCTTTTGGATGTAGCCCCGGATAGAAGCTCAGGGGCTGTAGCCAAAAGGCTAGCTACCCCCGAGTCCCGACAATCCCGATATTAGTCTAGCCCCAGATATTTCCCAGACCTAGCAACACCCCTGGTGAGGGCCTTCAAAATGATGTGTTATGCGTTTGAGAAATGTAACCATATAAATTGTTCTAGAGGAACTCCATACAACCAATTGGATTCTGGATCACCTGATTAAAGGAAGCTTTTGGTTTAAATTCCCTATTTCCTGATCATTCTTGTCCAACAAGCCTTTCTGGCTCCATAGATGCAAACAGGTTTTACATTTACATTTCTACATTAACCTATGTAGGACAATCTGCTTCTCTGATAGGTACTTTTATATGTAGACAAGAATGATAATCCCTTCTTTAAAGTTCCAATTTGAAAGGACAAGCATATTTCTGGTTTCTCCTGTATTTTCTAATTCTGGATGGCCAATAATTGCTGCAACTAATAGCATGTTTGACCTGCCATCACAATACATTGATGTAACGTTTCAATCAATTATACAATGTACCAGTACGCATATGAAGGATACTGGCCATTACTTATGTCTTGAGGGAGACGTGGAATTCGATCCTAATAGTCGCATTCTATTCACGATGCATGAAATTAGTGTCTAGACATCCGTTCCTCATGAAGAATGGTTAAAAGAGGTGGAATAGGTGTTATTATAGACACTGAATGTACATTTTTCATCATGTCTCTGAATGTCTATGGTAGCCATCATGGATTGATCTTCTGCAAATGCATTCATGTTTTGTTTTTACAAAATCAGCAATTGAATAAACATTTGAATTCTATATGTGATTTAATGAAAAAATAATTGGAATCTGGGAGGGTTCTCCTGGTGAATTAAAAAAGTCAATATCTGAAAGCTATCAACCCAAGGATTACATGCACAATGGAGCACAGCATTTTGTTTTACTTTTACTTGGATGTTGGGATATAAGAACAACAGATGACAGGCCACTATTTACACTACTGTGAAAGATAGTGAGCTAAAGAATCTGGGTAAGGCTCTCATAAACAGGACTAATGTCTGACAGAGAGACTCCCAAGACCCCCTTGTTTTTTTGCATATTTAAGTAACTTTGGGTCTCACCTTAAATTACTAGGGGAAGCCAGACGTGGACCCCTTGCTCACTATTCTTAGAGAGGCACAGCTCCACACTACTGATGAGGTCCAACCAGACCGAAACACGTGTCTGGCATTGCTGTTGGTACTCTTGTTCAGAGGAGAATTGCCAAGCATTTCGGTGCTGGACTGCCCCAGGGCAGGACAAAGACAGGCAGGGATATTTCTTCTCTGTGAAAGATAGTGAGATGAAGAATCTGGGTAAGGCTCTCATAACCAGGACTAATGTCTGGCAGAGAGACTCCCAGGACACTACACCTACACACTGAAACAGCCTATTATTATCTTCTGGTTTCACCCATCAGATATGATAATAATACAGTGAAGATGCACTCACTTCAGCTTTGCTCAATCCTGACACAACGCATAGAATGTATTACATCAAAAATGATAAAAGCTTCTCTAGAGTATACATAACCAATTATTCAACACAAATTAAGAAAATTAAAAGGCTCATTAGGACTAATTGCAAAATGAGTCAGTATAATTCACTCTTTCCCGAACTGTTCCCTATTCAACCTGTGTGTGCAAAGTTGAAATATGTGAGAAGGAAAAGCCTAAAACATATATTGAGAAAGGAAAGATAAGGTCCCCCATTTAAGAGGTTAGAACACTCCTAGGTCGCTGAGAGAGCACAACTGACAATGAAAGCCTAAAAGGACATAGAAGTAAAGATACTTTGCAAAGGAAAAAACAGAAAGATTCTGAAGAATACGTGATACCAAGAAAAGGAGAAACAATTGTAGGGAAAACTACTACCAAGAGAGGACCATAGAAAGGTCAAGAACTAAATGTTGTCTTGAGGAGCTACATGACCTAATAAGAAAGACTATCACGAGGGACTATAGTAAGGAATATATAGTATGACAAGAAACGTGAATAAAGAGAAGACGAAGGGAAGAAGAGACACTCGCTTTTGTCAAGTTATATTTAGTGGTAGGGTCAGAGAGGGTTAGTTTGGACGGAGGACTGAGTTACTTTGGACTTCCTGACATCTCAGCAGCACCTTTAGTTTCTTTAAATAGGTAGGGTATTCCCTCTAGTGATGGGAAAAGAAAGGCCTTATTCTTTTAGTTGAATAGAGTAAAATAATGCCCTCAAAGTGCCCGACTGTTTTTTCAACACACCACAGTAGCCTCAGAGTGTCTACTGCCAATGATTATTATTCGCCACTGGTAGTATATGCTTCCATTTCTTTGTTGCTTGGTTGACATTGGAAGCCCTGGACTTTCCTATGAGCAGTGCTGAACTGCTCTGGTAGCCTTAGAGTGTCTGATGGATCATGTTGATCTGAATCTGTCAGCTATACATTTTCATTGCACTGGTGTGTCGCAAAGCTCAGTGAGATTAACATGAGTAAAAGACACAGGTGTACGTTTACACAAAGGGCTATTAGGCATATATCCAAGGATGGGCAAAGGGATAAAGAAGCGCAACACGAAATATTTAAGAAAAACAGGATAACTTGTCTGTACATGAAGGTGGCCTCACACACATTAGGATACACCCGCGGCTTGGACTTTAAACAGCCATGAGGAGAGGATGGAACCCTGGAGAATTCTGCGTGATAAATCAGATCTCTCAGAGGTGAATCAACATCACCGCTCTGTGGCTGAGCGAATATTTAGGACTGTTCCTAAATGTATTTAATCATATCAGAAATGTAGGTAATTCCATTTTAATAATTTGTTTGTGTTCAATGAAATATTGTACTGAATTCTTTTTTATTTTTTAATATGTTTGAATGTTCTGTTTATTTGTCTTTCTTATGTTTCCACACCTAAATGTGCTTTTGCGAAACACTGTTGTCCCTTGTATGTCAATAGAAACACTGTATTGTATTATTTCATTATTGTATTTAGATAAATTGCGATTTTTACACTACCTTATACATAAAAGCTAAAAATATAAAATTGTGGATAGATTTACATACATGAAAATAGATTTCTTTTACATTGCGTGGCCTAAAAGAATTTGAGACCCTCATAAACTACCACATTTTTAAAACTAGGCAAGAAAACCTGCTTTCCTTTTCTTTCATTCTGACTGGCAAAATGATAAAACGTTGAGTTCCACTACAATCAATGAAGATGGCTGCCATTGGCAACACAAGTGAAAAACCAAATGAACTTGTCACACCAGATACTTTCTTGCTTTGAATTACTTTTCCTGACAACATTTGCTTTCCCCCAATCTTTAAAATAGATATTATTCCGAATTGGAAAAAAAATATGTTTATACATTTTCATTTAGTTTCAGATGTGATATTTCTATAAAAGTGCAGCTGATGCGAAACAGTTGTTGAAATCCCAGATTATAGTGGACACCTTGTTTGTTTCAAAACACAACCTATGCAATAATACTTTAGGGCTACATTTGAAATAAGAACAGGGCTCAAGTAGAGGGTATACACGGGTGGACTTTCATACTGCTGGCATACTGATTGAACACTGAGTAGCAGGCAGTACACATATGTTTGTACCAATTATGGAAGTGTATTAAAAAAAAGCTTGAAAGTGAAATGTCTCACAATAAGTGAAGAATAAGAATGTCAATTACATCTACTATAACGGCAAAGAAAATAAGTTGAAAATAGAAATTGAGAAAACCTAAATACAGTTGAAATATAATTGTATCTCTAAAACGTAAGGAGTAAAGGATTTTAACAAAAGAGTATTGTAATAATACAACCAAAAACAATGTTTTAATGATGTTATGCATGAATGTAAATGTGATTTTAGACACAAGAAATGTTTAACTGTAGAAAAGTATGATGTGTTTTATCAAATCAATGGATTTTAAGATATAATTTGTAATTTTCTGTAAAATGTGTAAAGTTTTTCTAAAACTAAACAAATAAATAAATAAATAATAATAATAACATATCCCAACAGTGCAGCTGATCTCCTTTTTTTCTTGGAGTTATTAAGCTTCCAACCCCTGTTACCTATGCCAGGGTGCATAACTGGCATTGGTAGCCACAAAGATTCTGATGCCCCAGTGTTTAGCTGTCATTTGTAGCCTTGGGGCAGTGCTACAGTAACGTTGCACCAGAGCAAGTGCAATTAGTACTAGTGCAAAAACCAATTGTTTCAATTAATGTCAGTAGTGTGGACTTCATTTTTGTATGCAGGCGTTTAAGTGACACAAGGGTTCTGCAATCCTGATGCAGATCAACGGGGCTGGCTGCCCTCACCCTATCCTCGACTAGTAAATGGCTCAGTCACCCCATGCATCTTCCCAAGCAACATAAAAACAGGACTAATCTAGCCTCTCTTCAAAAAGACCACTTTGTGCCAAGGAAACGTACACACTACCCACCGACCAGTAGGCAGCCATTTATTGGAGAAATCATTGAGAAGGCAGTTACCAACCAACTCCATGATCTGATTAACCAGCACAACCTGCCCCATAGTTACTTATCTGGGTAAAGACCAAATTGTAGCACTGATGCATCCAGCATCTAGGTCATGAATGACCTCTTTGAATCATGTACAAAGGTAACTCATGACTCCTGATCCTCTATACCTCCCTGCAGCATTTAACACAGTTGACCATCTCACACTTTCCAAGTTACTATTGAGCAGGATGGACTCTAAGGCACTGTCCTCAATTGGTTTGCTCTTAACCTTCAGGCAGGCACCAGGCAGCTCAGATATGCAACTTCAGGTCAGACTGCCATCTGGCACCTGCCCCAGTCCCAACCTCAATGCTCTCCATAGTGATCTGTACATGGAGCCATTGGGATCCCTTCTGTACAATAAGTGAATGATAACCAATTATACCTAAATGGCATTTGTAACCAGGACATCTCACGCCTCAGGAATTGCCTCTCTGTTTGACAAGCTTATACTTGAAGTTCATTCCCACAAAGATAGAATTTGTTCCACTTGGTCACCCATTTAAGCGTGCCATTTATGCATGGCTAAATAACTTTCACCTTGACAGCTTCACGCCTCATGTGGTGCCCACCTGCCAAATCACTCTGGCTCACTATAATTAGCACTCTCTAATTCTGACAACATATCAAAAAAGTTTTCCAAGCTGTATGGTACCTACTAACGATCCGCCAGAAGTGAAAACCCTTCCTTACACTCAAGGACTTCACAACCACAGTCCTGGCCCTGGTAATCTCCCACATCGATGGGGAAATACACTCCTCATTGGCATTGCATCGATGCACCTGGTCCCAATTAGGTCAAATCAACACGCTGCGGTATGACTCATAAGGGGAAAGAAGACATTCAACCACATTTCTCCCATCCTAAGGGAGATGCAGTTGCTTTATACCCCAACCAAAATACTCTATAAGACTGCATGCATCACAAAGTAACCGCCACACTCAAACCTGTCTACCTAGCTGCAAGACAGTAACCCAGGGGAGCAGCGCGCTTGTCCAGGAGGCAGCACATCACTAGGCCTGAGAAGAAATTCACATGAAAGGAAGAAAACAGGAAAACAGCCTTTTCTTGCAACTCCCAGCCCTACTGGAACAGCATCCTATGGCAAACACGGAAACATTGCTTCACAGCTTCTTCACGAAGAATTGCTTGGTGTTTTGGTTACTCTTGTTATTCCCGTACTACCTCGATCACGGAACGTTTGCTTGGACTGTCTTTTGGATTTTCCCTACCTGGATTTTGGCGCGCTCTCTGATTACCTGGATTTTTGACCACTGGCTTGGATACTGGACTTGGTACTTGGATTTCCCTGTCTCCAGTTCTGACTTTTTGGCTCCTGACCTCAGATTGTGTTTGGATTGATCACGGATTACGTTCTTGTTCCCTACCTAACTCAGGTGTCTCCCGGAGTGCCATTAGAACACCTCAGCCTGCTGCTGCTGTCAGCGATACTACCTGCCTACGCCTACAACTTCCCACCTGCCCACTATAGGTAAGCTGCTGCCACATTGTCACTACTGTCCCCACCATTTTTGCCAATTATCACTGCCTAACATAACCCTTCATTGCCTTACAGTGGTCAGGGGTTCTTCCGGTGTTCCCGGTTCCAGGGTGACGATACTCTACACCTGTGGCCTCAAAGATTGCTCGAGTAGTGTTTTTGCTCTTACTCGTGTGGTACTTGGGGACGGAGGTATTATTTATCTACACAACCATCAAGTCAGAACAGCTGCACGCTTTGAGTGATGTAGTGAGGTCAGGAGGAAAGGAGATGGGAGAGTGGGGTGAACTTTGAGGGCAGGAAGATAGATGATATCCATATTAGAGAAATTAGTCATTAGGCAACATAACTCCATCCAGTGATAGATTGCCATAAGGCAACTGAAAATACATACATAGATGGAGCGGTGAAGGAAGGGAAGGAGAAGGTGATTTGGGTGGTAGTGGAACCTTAAGAATAGGATGAATTTGCCTAGGGAGGAGATGTAGAGTGTGATGAGTAGTGGGCCAAGGTCTGATTCTTTAGGGGCTTTCACAGGGAGGTGTGTGAGAGAAGAGCTGCTAGAGTTCCAGGCGATAGTGAAGGAGCTGTCAGAGAGATGACAGGCACCTATTGGAGTGTGGTGTCATCGAAGCTGAGGAAGGCAGGAGCTCAAAAGAGGGAGTTCAAGGAGGCCAGAAGAATGATTTTACGCTGAAATAACAAGCATTAGTATTAAAACACAAAACAAAGTAAGAACAGAATTCCTGAATCAATTTTCTCTAAGAAGCATATTCCTTTTAAATTGACCAGAGATGATGATAAGCAAGGATGCTGTAAAATAATTATTGGAATATTCGATTTCTATACTTTTAAGCAAAGTAAAGATGTTATTTATTATTTATTCTGTATATGTATTAAATGATGTAAGACAAATATTTTACATTTGTAAAAAAAATAATTAGAAAAGTGAGCTTTGGGTGAAACCTTGATTAATATTATTTGCACATAACAAAACAGGCCTTCCAAACAAAACATTGTATCCCACAGAACAGAGGAACATAATTAGCTTGCAAAACCACAAAGACATTTTTGGGTCCTTGAAGCCATGGAGTCTGAATTCTTGTCTTTGTACTGAGAAGACGAGCTGTATGCATGCTGTCCAGGTGTAAATTCAGGCTTCAACCCCCTCTAATACCAAGCAGTATAGCAGAAGTCCTTGTAACAATATTTAGAAAATAGAAATAAATTAAAATGTATGGTTGCTCCAGTGACAAGGATCTCAAATCTGTTTTTCTTTATTGAGCCATTATTCAAAGCTGATAATGTTTACAATCAACCTGCCAGACTTCAACAAGTACTGCATATTATCTCTTCTTTGAGACTCAGAAAACCAGATGCTATTTATCTACACATCCTTTGCAGGGTGTGGAGAATGTACATTGTAAACATGTTGAAGCCTTAGAAGGAAGTTTTATTACAATGTACTATATTAATCCTGTAAAGAAGACGTCTTGGTGCTTGTGTTTGGAATAATACATTGAACGTCAGACATGAGAAAATGTCATGGCCACTTGCCCAGGATCACAAGAGTGGCACCATCAAGTGGAGGGAGCAGGGAGCATCATGGGTCACGCGCGTCCCTTTGGGACGTTTATACATCGGGGGCCTGGTTGGACGCAGTCCTGGTGCCTTTGGCGCCAGGCTCTTAGAAGACCTTAAACAAGACATTTTCAAGGCGCCAGGCTCATAGAAGACCTTAAACAAGACATTTTCATTATGGGCAGAAGTGCTTGGTATGGAACAGAACTCTTTTATTATGGGCAGGAATACTCTCAAGAACTTCACTTGTGTGTAATTAGTTTGGGTGTGGCCTCCATCTGCATCTGTACGTGCAACCTCTAGGAGTGCCAGGGTGTGGCAAGCAGGACTGAGCTAAGGGGTGTGGCCTGAAGAGCTCAGCTATAATAGCCAGCCCAAACTCAAGGCTCACACTTCGCGTTATTCTGCACCTCAGTGCAGCATAACGCTCACCATTGCCTGGGATTCATCTTACCTGGAGAGATCCTGCAATCTAAGGTCAGACTTACCATCCGGAGGATCCTGCTTTCACCTGTATGCTTCTTTTTGGTACCGCGGCTCACCTGCAAACATCTTGGAGCGTAGACATCTTCTTCCTGGCACCACGGCTCACCTGCAAACATCTCAGAAAGCAGACATCTTCTTCCTGGCAACACTGCTCACCTGAAAACATCTCGGAATGCAGAAAGCATCATCTGGGCATCGCGGCACGATGCATTCCATCCGAACTCTCAGCACCTGAAAGGCAAAAGACAAGGTTATACACTTAACAGACATTCCGTTAAGGGAGCGCTGCCATTAAACCTTGCGCCTTCTCTAAAACCATCACTCACCTGCTGCCGGATGTTGCGGTCACATGCATCTTCTGCTCAGCCACGTTCTGCGCCTCCACAGTCATAGTTAAGCCACATTTCCATCTATTTGGGAGAAAACAGAGAGGAACGTTATTCAGGGAAAAACATCAACATTGGGTGCAATAACATCAAGACATTGAGAGAAAGTTGAAAGTGGCGAACACACAAGAGACATTGAGAAAAACCAGAAAGAGGGGAAAAGACAAGAGACATTGGGCCTCATCACGACTTCGGCAGTAACCCATAAATCTGGCGGTAGCGCTATTACCGCCGGATTTAAGGGTCCGCCGATTCAGGGCTTTGGCGGATTTCGCCCCAGCTCTGAGCTGGGGGGAAATCCGCCGAGAATTCGCGCTATTACCGCCGGCGGGAAATCCACCGGCGGTATTAGCACGAAGATTCCCCATTGAGCCCAATGGCGAATGGGGCATTCCCGAATGGGCTCAGTGGGGAATGGGGACTTACATTACCGCCGAACACATGATCCGGTGCTATTAGCGCCGGGGAGTTCGGCGGTAGGGCTAATACCGCCCGCGCTAATAGCGTTACCGTTACCGCCCAAGTCGTGATGGTACCTATTGATAGAAAGCAGAAAGAGGAGCTTAGTCGCAGCTGGACTGGACTATTACTCAGGAATCAGTGAAGGAACTCCATTCCATCAACAAGCGCCCCTGCCAGAAGTAGCAGGACGGAGAGCTCATCATTCACACTTACCAGGTGAGCCTTATGGGCCAGTACATGCCCACTGAAATCGCACCTTGGGTCGGAAGGTTTGGGAGATACCACAGTCACCTATCGGTGCATTCATGTTTTTCCATATCCACGCAGGAGCAATGCCACCGATTGTTGCCGCCCACAGCGGATCCGCAGGGGATGAAACCAGAAGAGGGTGATTTAACTCCACAGAGGACTGCAACTGTGCCCCAACACCTCCGCAGAGACCAGGTGAGCGTAACAGAAAATCAGAAATGAAAGTGAAAGACATCTTGTTAAACCATGCGCTTTGAAAATTAGATGTGTTAAAGAGTTACAATCCTGCATAGTTCCTCAGCTATGGCCGCTATGGACAAAGCAAGCATTTCCATGTTTGGTACTGTTATTTGTAAGGAGACGGACATATAATCCTTGCAGTAACCTCCATGTTTGGTGCTGTTATTTGTAAGGAGACAGACATATTATCCTTGCATGAACCCCAAAGAAAATATCAATAAACTACAGCTGATCCAAAACAGCGCCCTCAGGGCAATGTGGAGCATGAAACGATCAGATCACATCTCCAATGTGAGACGCGGAGCACACTGGCTACCTATGAAGACGTGCATTGAGTTCAAAATCTTATCCATCACTTATCGCTTTCTCCACAACACTGCCCCTCATACCTCACTCATCGCATCTCGAAAAAGTCCAATCTACACAACCTGCGATCCTCCTCCTCCACCTCCTAAATCACCCCGAGATTCACCAGAAAAAGAGCTGGAGTATCGAGCTTCACTGTGATCGCCCCCACCCTCTGGAACACGCTCCCTTCCTACATCAAAGACGAACCCTCCTACCAGATCTTTCTTAAATACATCAAAACAGCACTGTTTAACAAATATGCCTAAAATACTTCCTGCTATGTATTACCTATAACTATAACCGTACTCCAACACTATCATATAACCTATGTGTCATGAATGCACAAGCTGTATTGTAACCTATGTAGCGCCGTGATACTTCTGGGTCTTGGGCTCTATCAACAAATGAAATAAATAGATAAATAAATTATAAAATGGGATTTTAATGACCTTATACTTATTTAGCCTAATTGCCTTCTTGACAATATCATTTTGCTGACAGGAGAGTTGAAAGGGAACCTGTGATTTTCATGCCAGAAAATGGAAGGGTGATAGTTAATTAATCCTCCCATCCCCACAGGATTCTCATGCTATACAATCAGGCATGGTGAAAGAGGGGGACCTTTGGTGAACTGTTTTGCAGTCCAAGTAGCCAATCAAAATAGAGAATGAAAATAAAATAATGAAATCATGAATACCTATTAAGGAGCAGTGTTAAACCCTTTCAAAAACTTAGCTCTGTGTAGAGAATGGGGCGTTTTGGGAATCATCAGGTGCAGGAAGACAGTGTGTCCAGGAAGAAAGCACTGAAATCCTATACAGAGACAGAATGACTTCTAACAGAAGGGAGCCATTCTGGAAGAGAGTCTTCAAAAACCATTTTGGGGAGGACCATTGTAGACTGGGATGCAAGTAGAAGGGAGTTCAGTCCTTACAAGCAGGATCAGATTGCTTGCTGCTGGAGTTTGCTCTTGGGAGTAACTGAAAGCTCTGTGCCGATGTCCACGCAGTGAGTGGATATGCGGGAGCGAGAGCGAGTACAGCGACCATCTTGTGCAGAGCCCTGCTGCTGTGTGTCCACTAAAGAAACTTTACAAGTAAGTAAAGTATACCCTGAACCATGTCTGATCATAATTTGGCTCTCCATGTGTTTGTACTACAACTCCCATTAGCCCCAGGCAGCATAACCAATTACGAAGGTTTATGGGGTTAGGATTCCAAAACATGTGTAGAACTGCAGGTTGCTCACCTGCGCTGAAAGAATACTTAAAAGTACATCTGCATAATAATGTAATATAGAGCAGAATGTACTAGCCTCTGAATCATGGGAATGAGTTAATGGCCCTTTGTTTTTAAAAAAGGGGTGGTACAAGGAGGAACCAAAAGCCAGGAAATACCTGGGGGAGTTGGTTACTCCCCTTTATTCTTCCCTAAAAAATAGAAGTCAATCTGCTTAATACATAAGTGAATGCCAGAGGCTTATACGTGGGCAACTTGTTAATTCTTATACTATTCTGATTTTCTACGCTTTTGATTTGTTACATTTTACATTTTAAAAGTGATGTGCTTTGTGTTTTCCAAAGCTTTTTAAAAAGGCAACTAAAAAAAATAAAGCTGTACTTTTGTTTTATCTGTAATGCTAATTGCTTATAGAAATAAAGAATTAGGCTGAGTGCATTGGTGTTGACACTTTGGTTTATTCTGCTTGTTTCTAGCAACAGTGCCTCAAGTCTTATTAAATTAAAAGAAATATATTAAAACGTACCTGTTTGTGGCACATCAGGCCATTAGACTGATATTACCTATGTCTGGAAAAGGTATCTGAAACAATCATTTGTGCACGTCCTGTTTGGGGGTGATTTGTTAAATTTTGAGTAAGGTTCTGTGCAACTGGAATTGCCATTCTAGGATGATCCACTGTATGAAGGGCTGCAAATAGGTAAAATAATATGAAGATGAAGTAGAGGTAAGAGTGGTGGACGGTGGTTAGTGATATGACTTTATAACCTTGTCCTGCAGGCTGAATGCAGTTCTTTGCTGCAGGCACACTACCTCCTCAGCTATTTTACTCAGAGTTTGGGACTTACTGGGATCTTGGCAACAGCTATATCAATTCACTTAAATATATTATTTGTATTGGGAAACCGTGGGATTGGAGGTTCTAAGTGAAAAGATCTTTTTAAAAAGATCTTTTCACTAAAAGACCGATTTAGAAAGACTGCTCTGTTACTGCATGGAACGATCTTTCTAAATCAAACTGTCATGCCCCTGCCACACACAAGTGTGCGCAGGGGCTGACAGGCAGGTCGGGACGCGGAAGTGCACGACCAGGAGAACGGGTAAGTGTGTGGGTGTGTGTGTGTATGTATGTATGTATGTATGTGTGGTGGTTGGGGGAGTGATGGTGGGGGGAAGGGGCTGGGGCTGAGAGATGGGGGTTTGTGGGTGCATGTGTGTTAGTGTGTGTGTATGTATGTGTTCTGGTTTAGGGGACTGGGGGATGGAGGAGGCGCGGAGGAACAATGGGTGGCTCGGGAGGTGAAACCCCCCACCCCCAACCTTTACAATGCCGGTTTTCTGATCAAAAGAAAATCGGTCAATGTAAATCGGTCTATTTCTCTCAAGACCTTTAAAAAAAGGTCTTTTCAGATAGAACCCGATTGGAATCTGTTACTTTCAGATTTCTCAAACAGGTCATCAGCAAATTAATAAGTGCCCTAAGAAAATACCATTTTCTAATAACAACTTGTTCCAGCTCAATGGTTTTCAACTGAAAAATACAGGGGAGACCACAGAATCAGTAACAATATTGAGAGTTTTGTTTCAGTTCACCCTTCCCCAGCAAACCACCAGATGAAAGTATGTCCAAGACTTGAAGGCCAGGGACTTTGTTTGCACTTTCACACCTCTGCAATGCTTATACTCAATCATAAAAGTGACAGCAGTATTTGTATAGTGATCCTTTTAAAGGCGATAAATGACACGTCTGAATGATTCAAGGCACGCAGTCAAAGCACTTAATGTATTTTGTATGGGAAACTATTTGGCTTAGAGTGATAATTAATCGACCGAAGCCGAATATCTCATTTCAGCTGGAATTCTGCCGAAAACCTACTTGAAACTGAATTTCAGTACACCTCTAAAGAAGAGAGAAAAGTACTGATTTAAGAGAACTAGGTCTTATATTCCCTGCATCAGCCTGGTAAAGTAAGAGTTACTCAATGTTGACAGAATGAAGTTTCAAGACTGGCACACAGAAGCAGTGTTGCTTGTTACAGAATCAGGCCACATTTATGTGATCTTGCACAATCTGGTTAAGTCTATTTTGGTACAAGTTGACCTAACTTCAAACAGAATGTTGTTAAAATGGTATGTTTATAGGGGTAAATTGTCAGTATAGGATGTCAATATTTTTGTATGAATGACTTTGAATGAATAAAAAAAATATAAAAGGGTCATGCTCAACTCAAAACCGTTGGATAGCCTTGTACTCCTCCTCTAAGTCTCTTGAGGGTATTGTAACTGGGCGGAAGTTTTTATAAAGTGTCAACGGCAAAGAATCCTGTTTGGGGGCTGAAAAGCAACCACGTGCAAGAGTTTGTTGTCTGGCTGTCCATCTGTCGACAACCCAATTCATCTGTGCAGTCCAAGCAGGTTTCTGCTCCTCTCACTCCACAGAAACTACTCTGATGAATGTGCTCAACTTCATCACCTCTGTTAAGCACTCCAACTTTCCTTTGTCCTAATTCTCCTTCACCTGTCTACTGCCTTTGACACTGTCCATCACTCTGATCTCCTTAATAATCGCCTTCTTATTGGGATTCGTGATCAAGCCCTTGCCTGGATTGAATCCTACCTTGCCCCTCACCAATTCTCTGGTTCCTTAAGCAACAACACCTCTCAACTCACTCCTCTAACTGTAGGTGTTCCACAAAGCTTTGTCTAGGGTCCACTCCACTTTACACTCAACACCTCTGCTCTTGAGGCACTAATCTCCTCCTTTGGGTTTTCATACTAACGCTTTGGGGACACAGACATCTTCTTCTCTTTTCCTGAATTCTCTTCTGATCTCTCTATTAAAATTTCAAACTTTCTCTCTGCCATTAAATATTGGATTGGATGGCTTTGCACTCTCTGATGTTGAACCCTACCAAATGAGGTGCTCTTCTCCTCTGCCAAAGCTCTCTCTCTCATATCTTCCTCTGCCTATTCAGTTCCCACATGACACTCTCCCCTACTCTTCTACAACTAAAAACCTCTGCATCATCTATGACACTTCTCACACCTTCTCGACTTTCATTCCAAAATTGGAACAGCACCTCGTCTCAAGCTCCTAAATATTAGGAAAATCAGGCACCTCCTTCTGTCAGAATACCAGTCTTTTCACCAATGGTGGTAACTTCAACCCGTTGTGCAGTAATCAAGTTCTTCCCACCAATGCAACACTCAGGGGTACAAATGGACAGACTGAGCGTTCTATTGGTTGAAAGATGGCTGGACACACTGAAACCTGATGGCTGCAAGGGAAACACTTGATTAATACAAATGTAAAGCAACAGTACGCATTTCATAAACAATAACCTTGGTAACTGACCTGACAACAAACAAGGTTTTCGTATGGCATGTACGACATAAATTAGGCAGCACTGCAGGATCGTAACTCTGAAGACACAGAAATTAGGTCACTATTAGGCAGGCAAAAAACAATGGCAACACTGGCAGGTAGTATTGGAAAACGATAGTTTCTTCTTACCAGCGTTTCCAGCAAGCTGATGTCATGACAGGAGAGAGTTCTGCCGTTGAATGAATACAATCCAAATGAGTCTGTGGGAAAAGGAAATCCACCTACACCACTGAAACAAGGACGCCTAATGTTCCACTTGTGCTATAGACAGTCTCAAGTTCAGCACAACAACAACCTCTCCCCAACGGCACGTGGACGCCTAAAAGAATTCCCAGTAGTTAGTAGCAGTACTTGATTCAAACGGGATCTTTAGCGCAAGTGAAGAAGTGGAAATGTCCTTGATGACTGGCAAACCGTAACCAAATCCAAAACAGTACCAAAGCAACGCAGACAGAATCACAGGACCAAGAGTAGTCGAGAGCAATCGGAGGTCACAACAGGTAAGTCGAGCAGAATCAAGGGCAAGGCAAACAAAGGTCCGTAAAACAGGCAAGGGTCAAAAAACGTAGGAAATCCAATGTTGCAGAAACGCCACTGTTGAGTCCAAAACAACAATCAGTAGCGCAGAGCTGGGAACGAGGCAGGGCTATATTGGGGCTTCCTAGCAATGCAGCGAACACGTGACCGGCACAAAGGAGAACCACGTGTCTGAAACCGCATAACGTGCCAGCGTCTCCATGGCAACCCCCAATGCGTCCGGAACAACGCTTTGTGTTTGTGGAAGCCTGTACGAACAAGCCTTGGCACCTCAACACATTTGATTTTCAATCTGGAAGCAGCCTTGGTAACTTGCACACTGGTAGGTTTGCAGGAACGTGGTGCCGACTGCCATTTTCTAACACCTTCCTTTCAACACTGCGGAGCATCTCTCAACCACTCCTGTCTTCTCAAAACTGGACTACTGTGGCAGTATCCTCTTTGATCTGTCCAACTATGTTTTCTGTCCTCTCGACAAGATCATTATCTTTGTTACAAGGACTCTCTTTGAACTCCTTCACTTCATACCTATTTCCTCGCACCAACACCAGGCTGGATGGCTGATGGTGCAAAACTGGGCCAGATTCAAAGTTCTTCTCCTAGTTCACAAATCTATTCATGTTATTGCACCAGTGTATCTATTCTGCTCTATCCAACTCTACAAGCCTTTTCATAATCTCTGCACTGCCTCCTCGACTACCTTTGTGGCTCCTCGTCCTCCCTGTGCTTCCTCTTGCTTCCACTCCTTCTCTCTTCTCACTCTACTTGCATGGAATTCTCTTCCCCAGGACATGTGAGAAACAGTCCACATGGATTTGTTCAAGACCAAACTAAAAGCCTACCTCCTTGCCTCCAAATTACCCTCTTAACCTACCTCTCATCTGCATACTACCTAATAATTTTCCCACTCCTCTAACCTGACTTTGTCCCTCACTTCCTCGGCCTCCACTCTAGCACATCACCCATCATGGTCACATCCCGAGCACATATGGCCGACCGCCTGCCTGCACTTAAAAATGTCCATTGTTCATGGTCCTTAATCTATGTATGTCTACTGATATATTGACCCCGGTGACTGTTCCATTTACTCCCCTCCACAACCTGGTCAGGATGTCCCTCAAACTCACCCCATTGTAAGAAGCTACCTTCTTCCTGTCCAATATGATTTTGTATCTTTTGTACCTTCTTTTGTGATCAAAAAAGCATTGTTCCTCCTCTATATAAATAAATAAATACATAAATACATTGACCTATTGCTTCGACAAGTGTGGCTTTGGTGAAAACTTTAATTTCTGCTCTTCCTCTCCTACCAACAAAACTTAATCAGCCTTATTGTTTCACCCCTATCTATTTCTACCTTTCGTCTCCTCCCCTACCAAAAATCTGGACCACTACCGATGTTTAATGTAACGGGGGAATGAGCCATGTCTTGAAACTAGTGCGAGGGACATGGTCAGTGGGAAATAGGAAACTGAAAAACTGATAATAATGTGGGATGGGTAGCATCTAGGCACTATTGTATAAAGCGTTGTTACTGAGTGGCTAATTAACATTCTGTGTTGGCTCTAGTGGTGTTGCTGCACTACAGCAAGGACCATTGGAAAAGAGTGGTACGAACTTCTTCATAACCCAATCGTGTATTACCTCTGTGATTATGGGATCAGATAGATTGAAGCAAATGTCACTTACACTACGGGAATTCCAGTGTATTTCATGCATACAAATAATTCACCTAAATTGTGTAAATTTCTGGATAAATTATACTATTTTACATGTAGTGATGTCTTTGAACATTTTCCTGAAAAATGCACATTTGATCTCGTTAACATTGTTTATCGAAGAGGAACTCAGTAAACTTGGGAATTGCATTTACTTGGAGCAGTGTCATTCCTTCTTTGATTGATAAGAACAGTCAAAGAATCTGACAGCAGAGTGAGCAGATTTGACCAACCCCCAAAAATTGAAATTTTACAGCAGGCTTTACCCAGGATTCTAATGGTTACACCCACCAAAAGTAACTCCAGAGGACATTTTAGACTCGACAATCCAGCTACAATCCAGCTACGATTGTACAATTTTATGATTTATTATTGAATTTTGCAACTTATTAGACAGCAGACTAACACCAAGCAGCTACATTTGCACCACCACCAAACAACAACAAAAAAACGTAAGTGTGGCATGGGTGGGGTGTAGAGCAATTACTCTACACCAGAAAACGCCCGCCACTCTACCTTACCTTCCCATAACATAGACTGCCATAGACTTAACCCATGCATACCTTAAAAGATATTTGACCACCAGCCGGGTTTTATCCATGACTATACTTGAAATGTTGCCTTGCACTGCATCTTAACATACTATCCCATGTTAACAAGGGTCACACCTGGAGGGAGTTGTGGACGCTAGCCTGTGTCGCTTCTAGATAGATTTGTGAAGATCGATGGAATTAGGAAGGTTAGCATACACCACACTTGATAGAACTATGATAGAAATGCAATTGTCGGCATGTGCCGCACTTAGTTAGAATTCTTAGCTTTGGCCTGTCTCGCATCCAAGTAGGGTTGTAAATATTAGCATATGCCACACCTAGATGGAACTTGAATGTTAGCATGTGCCACACTTAGAATTGAGAACATTAGCCTGAGCCGCATCCAGATAGTATTGTGAGGGGTAGCATGCGCCATACTTCAATGAAACTGCAAATGTTAGCGTGTGCCATAATTAGACAGAATTCCTAACTTTGGCATGCATAGCATCTATATAGGATTCTGAATGTTAGCATATGCCACACCAAGATGGAACTTGAATGCTGCATGTGCCACACTTAGAGTTGAGAACATTGGCCTGCCCCATATCTAGATAATTACTGTGAGGGTTAGCGAGTACCACACTTAGACGGAATTATGTAGAGCAGCAAGTACTACACTTGGACAGAACTGTGAATGTTAGCATGTTAAATGTCACATAACCCACTAACCAATAAAAGCTCAAACTCTCTGCATACTTATCTCACTCAGAAAAACTCACACAACCATCTCTTGCGCAACAAGCTGCATGCACTTCACCACACTGCCACAACACATAAGCCGCACCAACAGCACACGCGGACTGACACTGATCCAATACTCGCACCAAAGCTCAGCACCCAGTGTCTAATGAGTTGATGCTGACAACAGTACCCAACTCCTCTCACTATCCTACTCCCTCTTCACCTTACTAACCCATCCCATCTTCTCCTTTACAGATCCTCCAGAGCACCTGGGGACCAATTCTGTTGGTGACAGTGCGCTATATAAGTACCTTTAACATAGCATAACACGACATAACATAACATAACATAACCACCGACAAAACCAGTCAGGCATATTTAATTTCAGAGCCCAGATTCAGCTCTTAGTGATTCATTATACAGTAAGTCTACGCCTAGCCGATTACTCAGAGGTTCTACACCGTGATCACTTTCAGCCATTGATGAACTGCATGATAGATAGTTGATGTCTATTCTCTTTGCCACCTCACCTTCATCCAGAGCATCTACATCATTTGATGGGCACCTTAATACACCCTCTCAATCTGATCCTGCAGCATGCCCTTTGAGCTACCTGGGGCAGGCAATGCATTAGCAATTGTCCATGCCCACAGATTGATTTAATATTGTGCAAAGATTTACTAAAATGTGTGAAACTTCTGTCAAATTTCAAAAAGAGTTGTAGGTTATCATTGACTTTGACAATCCTACTTGCTCCGATCTCAATCATTATTGAGAGCTACCCTTCCTCTACCTTCACTTTATTAAAGCAGAAAAGCAATTTGTCATATCAAGAACCCAAGAAGACTTTTCTGGTGGCTGCTCCGAACCATCTAAGAATCCTAGAAAGCTGTCCCAAAAAGGCAGATTGGACAACGATTAATGCTTGCAAGCAGAATAAAGGTGAAATCCAGAAAGTTTTCTAGCGAGCTTGGAGTGATGTTTTGCTCATTTTTCAGGGATCACAAACACAGCAACGTATGCACCACAAGCTGTGCTTTCAGCATTTATATTGATGCTGGAGTCCTAGATAGCAGATTGAATTCAGGGAGTATGTTTTTGCTGTAAAACCCTGTTATGGTCACTGTAAATCACTTGCACGAGGCTTTGGTCACATTATATCTATGCCAGTAATGTTTGCTTAAAACCACTGAAAAAAGGAAAGGACTATTAAAAAAAGTATTGTCTGCTTACGTCCCAAGACTATGGAACATCCTCCCTGGCAGCATCAGACTCACCCCCACGCTCCTACAATTCAGAAAATAACTCAAGACCCACCTCCTCAATTAGTCTATCCTCAACACCTAGGCCATCACATCACCCGCACCCCCTGACTTGCTATATGCCGTCCGCCCCTCCCCTCCCCACCACCCTGTACAGTTGTACCCCTCATCTGTGCCCCTCTTTTCATATCACTGCTGTATATATGTTCTGTTGCTACCTCTGAAAAGTGCTACGTTGTTTTTCTGTCCTGTTGAATACCTCTGTAAAGTGCTCCGTTGTGTATCTGTATTCTTGTATACCTCTGTTAAGCACTCTGTTGCTTCTTGAAGCTGGGTCCGTGCTCAATAAATACCATACTAATAATGAAGCTGTGGCCAGAATTCACACTCTACACCATTAAAGGCCACTGCATATCACTTGCATGAGGCTGCGGCCGCAATCTATCTATGCTGCATAGGTGGATTCTAGCCACAATATCAGGCAAGCAATTTACAGTGATAATTTCTTGCATTGATAGAATGTCTTGCATTGATAGATTGTGGCCACAGCATCATACATGTGATTGCCAATGACTATTACTGGAAGATATATAATGTGGCTGCAGCTTCATGTAAGTAACACAATATTCTTTTGTGTACTTTTGGTGTAATATAATTTACTGATTTTTGTATATATTACTCAAAAGAACCAATTGTAAATTGTATGGCTTATTGCCCCATTTCCTTTAAGAAATTGTGCTGTAAAATGCACCATTTCAACACATTATTTTAAAATGTTCTCTGGGGCGTAAATCCCTACAGTGCTTTGGGCTCTCTCGCTGCACTAGGTTGGTTGTGCTAATTTGGGGATATATTTAGGCCCATCCACTGAAAATATTCACCATCTCTGGTTGACCATGAATCACTTTAAATCATGTTGCCCTATTAGGAGGCATCCACCCCTCTCGTATCAAAAGCTGCCTCCGCCACTGGTTTTTTCTGAGTTTCTATGTCTTTGTGTGCAGCTGGCCGTATTGGCCTAATAGTTTCTAATGTTCACGGTTCTGATGTGGCACCTGTGGACTCAGGGTTTCTGATTCCCAAGTCACCAGTTCTGAGCTATGCAAATAATAAGGGGGGGGGGGGTCCAAGGGCAGGACAAAGACTGATATGTTTAGCATGTTTCTCCTCTTTGAAAGATAGTGAGCTAAAGACTCTGGGTAAGGCTTTTGTAACCAGGACTCATGTCTGGCAGAGAGTCTCCCAGGACCCCCCTTGTTATTTGCATATTTTAAGTAACTTTGGGTCTCAGCCTAAATTACTAGGGGAATCCAGACGTGGACCCCTTGCTCACTATTCTTAGAGAGGCACAGCTACACCCTACTGATGAGGTTCAACCAGACCGAAACACGTGTCTGGGGTTGCTGTTGGTACTCTTGTTCAGAGGAGAATTGCCTGGCATTTCGGTGCTGGACTGCCCCAGGGCAGGACAAAGACTGATATGTTTAGGATATTTCTCCTCTGTGAAAAATAGTGAGCTAACGACTCTGGGTAAGGCTCTTGTAACCAGGACTCATGTCTGTCAGAGAGTCTCCCAGGACCCACCTTGTTATTTGCACCAGTTCTGAGCTGACACTGTTCTCTGCAACTTGTAACCAGAAAGTGTATGATGCCTGATGCTCAAGTAGCACTGGAACGTTCCATTGCCCCAGTGATCCACTGGTACCCGGGTTTCTCGAGCTACACAGTTTACAATGACTGATGCTGGGTTGGTCATGACAACTGAGAATTTTATGAGGCCTGCTGCTGGGCTGGCCCTGCAGGCCCCTTAACTTCCAGTGCCCTGGTGGTGTGCTAGCCTAGTTGTCATATAGATAGGAAGTCGTCATTTTGACTCCACTCTCTACTTCCTTCCTCACATTTCTGACATCTCTAAGAAGTCAAACTATCATCTGCACCTCCCCAGAGGTAGTCTTCGCTTTCTCACTTTCCACCAGAAGCTCACTGTCTCCAGAGCTCTGGTCCTCTCAGAGCTGGACTACTGCAACAGCCTCTTTCTAAATCTTCCTACCTCTACTCTCCGTCCTCTACAACTTATCCAGAACAGGACTGCAAGACTTGTCCTTGGCCTCAAGCCCAGGGATCGTATCTCTCCAGCTCTGAAATCTCTTCATTGGCTCCCAGTGGTGGCAAAGATCAAGTTCAAGACCCTCTGCATTGTTCCCAAGGCTTTCTGGTGCCTGGGCCTGTGCGACCTCCAACTCTCTCTTCCTAAGTATCTCCCTTCTCGAGCTCTTCGCTCATCCACTTCCAACTCTCTGAGGTTCAATCGCTTTTCCAAACAGAGAGTTGGGGGCAGATCTCTTTCTTCGGTTGGGGCCTCCCTGTGGAACAGCCTTCCTGCCTCTCTCAAACTTGAGCAGAACCATCTTCGGTTCCGGGAGCAACTCACGACCTTCCTCTTCACTTCCACTTTCTCTCTTCCTCTCCCCTGTTGATGACCTGTCTTTTCCATGCACTGGTCACTTGGCCACCCTCTGAATTTGGGCCCAAGTCCCTGCCTGTCCATTTGCACCTTGCATTGACTTTTTGTCCCCCCAGAAATTGTGATCTGTATCTGTAACTCTACAGTCCCCTCTCTTTGCACTTATGAGACACCCACTGGCTGCACCCTCTGATTACCGCACTTACCCACCCACTGGGTGTACTCTGTTACCTGCACTTCTCCACCCCCCCTTTTTTCACTTCTCCCCTCCTTGCACTTGCACAATTTGACTGACTCAAGGCCTAGTACGATCGTTGTTTTGTCATCCCTTTGTTTCCCCTCCTTGTCTTGTCTTGTGCCTAGAAACCCTTGTGTACAGGTGCATTATAAAGGCCATGTCATATCATATCATATCATAACCTCCTATCCCCTGGTGTCAATGTGGAAATGATAGCCTCAGAGATACCTAAGCACTGCACAAGTGGGAATAGACTTGAAATTGCCTTTTTCTAAGCTGGCATATATGACACAGATATTTGAGTGCCCACTGCTCAGTTGGCACTGGTAACCCTCAGTGTATCTGATATCCTGATAGTGGGGTAGCACTGGTAGGCTCAGAGAATCTGGCTCTGAGCTAGCGTTGGTCGATATGCTGCTTCCAATGTCCTCATGTTAGCACAGAGAGTGAAAGAATTTCCAATTCCCAGTGCTGAATTGGCACTGGTATTCACAGAGATGCATATGTGCTGATGCCGAGCTGGCACTAGCAGGCTTGGAGCTACCAATGCTCGGTGCTCAGTTGGCACAAGTAGCTCTAAAGCTGGCACGATGACTGGCACGATAGCCTCAATGTTTCCAATGCACTTATAGTGTTAGGCTTTTCAGTACCTGGTGGTGAGCTGGCACAGATAAAAGCAGTATTTCTGGCACTGTTAACCACTCAGTTTCTATTGTCTTATGATATGCTGGCATTGGCAGCCTCAGAGTTTTTGATGCTTCAGAGATTCCATTGCCAGTTGTGGTTTGGCACTGGTTTATAAAGATTTTCTGTTGCCTCACAGTTGGAACAGCACTCGTTGCCCTATGAGTAAGCTCGCACTAACAGACACAGAGTTTCAAATCCGCTCATCCTCAAACCTTCAGATGCCTTGGCACTAAGCTGGCACTAGTGGACCCAGAGATTGCTTAGATGGCATGGGTGGGTGCCATATTTCCGATATCCTTGTACTGAATTACTTTTGACAGAGGCAATTATTCTGATGCCTGGTGCTGAGCTAGCAGTAATATTTTAGAGTTTCTGCAGCCTGGTTCAGAGCTGGCAAAGGTATTTGAGTTTCCAAAGCCCGGTGCTGAGCTGGCGCTGGTGTTTGAGATTCTGTAACTTGGTGTAGAACAGGCATTGGTATTTGGGTTCCCATTACCTGGTGCTGAGCTCAAACTGGTATTTGAGTTTCCATGTCATGGTGCTCAGCTGGCAATGGTATTTGAGTTTCTGTGTCCTGTTCCTGGGCTGGCATTGGTATTTGAGTTTCCGTAACCTGGTGTGGAGCTGACACTGGTATTTGAGTGTCCATGACATGGTGCTGAGCTGACACTGCTATTTGAGGTCCCATGTCCTGGTGCTGAGCTGACATGGCTATTTGAGTTTCTGTGGCCTGGGTCAGAGCTGATCCTGGTATTTG
The DNA here is from genome assembly GCF_040938575.1 of Ambystoma mexicanum. Taxonomy (NCBI): domain Eukaryota; kingdom Metazoa; phylum Chordata; class Amphibia; order Caudata; family Ambystomatidae; genus Ambystoma; species Ambystoma mexicanum. Next base: position 261,250,130 of record NC_090921.1, on the reverse strand, counting down.
AGTTTACATTTCCTGGTGCTGGGCTGGCAATGATATTTGAGTTTCTGTGGCCTGGTGCTGAGCTGACACTGGTATTTGAGTTTCTGTGTCCGGGTGCTGAGCTGGCACTGGTATTGGAATGTCCAAAGTCTGGTGTAGAGCCAGCACTGTAGTTTGATTTTCCAAGTCCTGTCGCTGAGCTGACATGGGTATTTGAGTTTCTGTGACCTGGTGCTGAGCTAACATTGGTACTTGAATGTTCGTGCCCTTGTGTAGAGCAGGCACTGGTGATTGAGTTTTGTTGACCTATGCTGAGCTGACATGGGTATTTGGGTTTCTGTGGCATGGTGCTGAGCTGACACTGGTATTTGAGTTTCTGCGCCCTAGTGCAGAGCTGACACTGGTATTTGAGTGTCCATGACCTGATGCTGAGCTGACACTGGTATTTATGGTTCCGTGTCCTGGTGCAGAACTGGCACTGGTATTTGAGTTTCCAAATCCTGGTGCTGAGCTGACACTTATAGTCTCGAGGTCTCTGTTTGCTGGTGCTGAGCTGGCACTGGTGTTGGAGATTCCATGTCTTAGTACTGAGCTGACATAGGTCTTTGAGTGTCCATGATCTGGTGCTGAGCTGGCACTGGTGTTTGGGTTTCCATTTCCTGGTGCTGGGTTGGCACTGGTATTTGATTTTCCGTGTCAGGGTGCTGAGCTGGCAATAATATTTGGGTGTCTGTGGCCTGGTGCAGAGCTGAAACTGGTATTTGAGTTTATTTAACCTGGTGCTGAGCTGACACTGGCATTTGAGTTTCCGTGTTCGGGTAGTGAGCTGGCACTGGTTTATGAGTTTACACCAAAGTCTGGTCTAGAGCCAGCAATCTAGTTTGAGTTTCCATGTCTGAGTGCTGAGCTGACATGTGTATTTGAGTTTCTGTGACCTGGTGCTGAGCTGACACTGGTAATTGAATGTTTGTGTCCTGGTGATGAGCTAGCACTGGTATTTGAGTTTCCTAAACCTGGTGCATTTATTTTATTTTTGTTTTTATTTATTTATAGAGCATGCAAAGCACACAGGCAACTGGGCCCTAAGACTTACTTAGGAATATGGTTACAAGTTTGAATAGCTTTGCTATTTAGTAGAGCAGGTTACAAGTTGGTTACAAATTTACATATTTACACATTTATACATTGCATTACATTTTTACATCATATTCTTACACATAAGACCTTGTAGGACTGAGCTAGGAGAGTGTGTTTCTAATGGAGGAGGCCGGTCCTAAAGAGAAGAGTTTTTAGATTTTTTCTAAATGGCCAGAAGGAAGTGTTGTTTCTAAGTTGAATAAGAAAGGGAATAGGTGCTGTCGCTGTGAAGCTTGAACCTCCTGCTTTTTGTCTTCTATACCTAGGGATTGTAAGCAAATTGGTGTAGGAAGGGTTGTGTCGGGTACCAAGGTCTGTGGTATCTTACCACAGACGTTGGGTCCCGACACAATTGGCAGAAGACACAGTCTAAGAGAAGAAAAAAAAACACGACAGCAGGCCAACTTTCTTATTTATCTCTTTACACTTTTCAAATTTGTATCTGCTTCAAATGCTAAAAAGTCATTATTCTTAAAATGACCAGTTGATTCTGACTGACTGTAAAAATAAACCCAATTATTCATACGTGCACATCACTTTACAAATATACTCACTTTAAGTGTGTGTGAGATTTCTGCACTGTTATCACGGAAAACCCCTCTGAAGTGGATTATCAACACAAGGGAGTATCGCGGATTCTGCAAAACCCAGCCACCCATGAAGGACTCGTATGTCAAGGCCTCAGCTTCCTGGAAAATGTTGCACTGCACGATTTTGGCCAGCCACTTGCTCGCCTGTTGGCTGTTTGCTGCTCTGCTATTCTGTCAGCGGAACTCCCATACCCCTTCTGTCTCTTGAATGTATATGCTATCCTGTCAATCTCATTTAAAACCTGCCTCTTTCCTGACATGCACAATCACCCAAGCTGGTTATCATATCCTCCCAAAGATGTTTGTAACAATTGCTTCATGCAGCATCCAATAGAGCCTTCTCAGTATTGCTTCTTCCTCGGAGCTCGTGTAATGAAACCACAGCTAATTCACTTTGCCTGCACGTTTTAATTCCACTGCAAAAAGAATCTTACTTTTGACCTGTCATCGGAATCCTTTTGCACTGCTTTGTTAGAGGTACATTATCAATTAATGGGAAAGTGTTAGTTGGTTAGTTTGGGTTAATATGTACATAGCGCAAACTGGACAGATGATCTGTTCACCCTGAAGTGAATCATTGCAAATGCAAAAGGAAAAATACAAACAGCAAATGGAAATTCGTTTTACACTGGATTTACAACGACAGTCAGCTCAGGGAAGGGGTATAGCTCAGAATATGAAAATTGGTTTTCATTGACACGGACAGAGACACATGACTGATAGATTTGTAGTCAAAAGGGATTGCTCTCAATGGGACTATGGTTTGGGGTTTTCAATGGGACAGATGCAACTAGGAAATGTAGGGTAATGCACACAATGCACGAGCAAATTCTGTTTTCAGTTGCAAGGAGACTAATTCTTTTGAGGCAACACTTTAATGACTATCGTTATTAAAGAAAGAAACTGGGGACAAGGTGGTTCATTTGAATTTTAACCAACTTGTACCGTGAATTTCAATGGGGGAATTAATTGATTTACTTAAGAATATGCTAAGGAATTACACAGACACTGAGAGGTTTACCAAAGGGACTATGCTAATATACACAGGCTAAACACAGATTATTTTATGGGAAGGTGACTGAATTGCAATAGCAATGTGAGGTTTTCAATTGGGTTTTCAATGGGTTGTCAATGGGGGCTTCAATGGGGTTTTCTATGGGTTTTCAATAGGTGCAATGCTACAAAAAGAAGGCTCATGCAATTTAGTGCTGGGGCTATTAGCTACTTACAAAGCAAGACATGGTTTGGGATTCTGGAAAGTCAGCTGGTTCTCAGGACCCTCTGGACAGCTAGGCAAGGGGTCTGGTCACTGCACTCTCCTTGGTTTGGGATTCTGGACAGTCAGCTGGATGTCAGGACATTCTGGACAGCTAGGCCAGGGGTCTGGTCACTGCACTCTCCTTGGTATGGTTCAGCTGCATCCTCTCTGTCCTCCTTCTCCTGTCTCCCCAGATTTTTGTGTGTGTTCCCTGACTTAGTGCAGTCCCAAATGACATAATTCACTTTACAATCTAGGGGTAAAACTCTATAATTACCCCTACCCTCAGATAGGACAGTTTACCATTCCTCTCTCTGCCCCCTGGCATGATTGGTCCAAGGGAAGAGCACATCATCTGTCTATTTGTATTTTATTACCCTCTTTGTTCTCTTGGCTATTTTTGGACAAATACCCAGTTATGTCTTATAACTTCATATTTCTACTAGCCCCTGACATATGCATTAGATATGCGGTTTGAGGGGGGTCATAGGGAATTAGGTAAGCCGATTGCCAACTCCGTATGAGGTAGCATAGCCCATTTGGCAAATTTTTGTCATTTTCATCAAATGTATAATAGTTATGATTCTGCAAATGACCAGGCATGTTCCTAATTTCACCTTCCATCTTTCCATCAAATCCATACTTGTCACATCTTCCGAGCAGCCAGAAACTAGTCTTAACTGACCAGTTCAGTCCCCAAAGTCATAGGAAAATACACTATAGCTCTTAAGAACCACCTGGAAATTACATAAAAACATAGCATACAATGAAATTATTTCTCATTGTAATTGTTACAAAAATGTCTAAAATGGACCCAGTCCTTTAATGCCAATTTAGAAGATCTGTCCCCCTCTGTGGGAGGAGCGCTTTATCCCCCGTAGCCGGTGACCAGAGATTTTGATTACCCCCTTTGAAGTTGTCAGTTTGTCCTTGGTAGTGGGTGCAGGAGGAACTCACAACTCCCAGTCAGGTTTTTAGCCACACTTGCTTTCCTTGAATACCCTGAGCCCCTGCCTTCCAGTCTGGCAGAGCAGGGAATTATCATGCCCGAAGTACATCACTGGCTGATTCACTAATAGGTGCGACATTCAGTGGAGAGCGGGGCTTTCAATTAAGAAGTTTCCTGCCTGAGCCCCAAAACCATTTTTTCCATTATTATGAGCCTCCTCCAAGATGATTGAAGTCTTTTGGGTGGGAACATAATGTACATTTCTTAGTCAACCCTCCCCCACAGCATTTTTCACTGACATTTCTGTGTGAGTAAAGCTATCCTTTCATGATGGCTTTTTAAAGTAATTCTTTATTTTTCTTTACACGTGTGCAAGCTGTTTCTGCATCTGATGTTTGAACTCCTATCTTGTATGTCACGGGATTCTTTAATTTGTCCTTTTTGAGTGAGCTGGCATTTGCTGTTGGTCCATTGACAATGAGGGGTAGGCCCCCTTCAACAGGGTTCTTTGATTTGACACTGAATAAAGAAAAAGCCAAGCCATTTTTCATTTGCAGTGTTTTAAAGGGCAGATGTTCAAGTGAAATGAAAAGCAAAAGCCGAGTCTGGTTGTAGGATTGCAATTCTTACCCCTCATGTGAATGAAAAGTACAATAAGGCCGTGTTTGATGCAGTGCATGACTTCATGTCATTCAAGTGAAACAAAAGCAATGCAGGGCCTTTTTTGGATTGCAGGTTTCAACTGTTTTCCACTCATGTGAATGAACAGTACAATAAGGCCGTTTTTGATGAAGTGCATGACTTCATGTAATTCAAGTGAAACAAAAGCAATGCAGGGCCGTTTTTGGATTGGAGGGTTCAACTGCTTGCCACTCACGTGACAGGGAAAGCAAAGCACAACTGTTTTTGGTGCAGAGTTTCAATACGGTTTTTAAAATGAAAAGAGACTTCTGTTTAGGGCCTTAAGTGCACCCCACAAGCGCTGTCACTCGTGATTGAGTTTCCATGTCCTGGTGCTCAGCTAGCAATGGTATTTGAGTTTCCATGTCCTAGTGCTGAGCTGACACTGGTATTTGAGTTTCTGTAGCCTGGTGCAGAGCAAACACTGGTATTTGAGTTTCTGTGTCCTGTTGCAGAGCTGGCACGGTTGTTTGAATTTCCATAACCTGGTATAGAGCTGGCACTGGTGTTTGAGTTTCCATGTCCTAGTGGTGAGCTGACATGGGTATTTGAGTTTCTGTAGCCTGGTGCAGAGCCTACACAGGTATTTGAGTGTCTACGACCAGGTGCTGAGCTGACACCTGTGGCGCACTTTCCACTCTTCCCCCTTCCTCGCACTTTGCCCCTTTTCCCATTTCCATGTACTTGCACGTTCTTAATGTCACTGGGCCTAGTAAGATCGTTGTTTTTATTCTCCCCTGTTCCTCTTCCTTTGGTTGGTCGCACTCTGAAACACTTGTGTATGAGCGCCATATAAATAAAATATCATTAATTCATTCCTTCATTTGAGTTTCCACAATCTGGTATAGAGCCGGCACTGGTTTTTGATTTTCCATGTCCTATGGCTGAGCTGGCACTGGTATATGTGTTTCTGTGGCCTGGCATAGAGCTGGTACTGGTGTTTAAGTTTCCATTTTCTGGTGGTCAGCTAGCGAAGGTATTTGAGTTTCCAAGACCTGGTGCTGAGCTCACACTGGCAGTCTCTGGGTTCCTCTTTGCTGGTGCTGCGCTGGACCCATTAGCCTCATGGGTTCTGATGCCCAGTGCTGGGCTGGCATCTGCAGTGTTCCCTATGCCCTGAAGTTGCACTTGCACTTGTAACCTTGTGGGTCATGAAGGCCCAGGGATTACCTGGCTCCAGTATCTGTAAGGATGGCAATGCCCAGTGCTGGGCTCCCAGTGGTAGCTGCAGAATGCACGATACCCCGGTGGGAGACTGCCAATATTAGCTTTACAGTTTATGATGTCACATCGCTTTTGGGGCTGTAGTTGCCAGACCTTCTGAGGCCCAGTGCTGAACGGGCATAGGTAGCCTGGAGCTCCTTTTAAAAAATGTAGACACAACGTTCATAAAAAAGAAGTCACTAAAAATGACAGAGGAGAATCATAACAAGAGGTGCGTCACATTAATAGCACGTCATATATCTAATGAACGCACACAATTTATCTTGCATTGCTCGTGATAAGAAGAGATAACACAGTAACATCTGAATGCAGCATTTCACACATAAACAAACTGACAGGTTGTGGGATCTCCCGCACTTCCTCTTTCTGGTGACATTTCAGAGATTTCCCTGAAGCGAATTCCCAGTACCTTTTCGAAGCCATTATAACCCGAACACACAGACCTTCTCAAGAAGGCCACAACACTTGCAGAACCCCTTGAGTACTGGCATGCGCCTCTCATCTATGAAGCTTTACAAATAGAGAACACGTGTCAGAGAGCGTGCTCTCTCTACACGACCACCCCCAACAATCACTTAAACAGCCAGAAATGGATACAGCCTGCCACCCCCCGTGCGGTCGGTGTGCACTAAAACACACATCAATCCTACCCAGCATTGCCATGGATAAAGAGTTGTAGTTGAAAACAACTGAAGAGACACTGGTTGCCGACCTCAGCTATAAAGCTTCTAAAAACCTCTTCTCAATTTTGGAGGCAGCTTAAATAGGAAACATGTCCTCCATCTTCCGGCAGTTTACCTTTGCTGCCACTGAGTTAAGAGAGCCCACCACCAACTGAACAGTTTACATCACCTGCACCGTTATCCTCAGTTTCCGATACCCTGGTACTGAACAGACATGGATAGCCTCAGCATTAAGTGATCCTGTGTACTGAGCTGACGCTGGCAGCCTCACAGGCTGCATTGTCCAGCACTGAGCTGACACTGTCAGCCTCACAGTTTCAGATGCGCTGTTACTGAGTTGTCTAGAGTAGCCTATGAGTTTCAGATACCATAGCACTGAGCTGACCTTGTTAGACTCAGAGTTTCCAAGGACCTGCTGCTGGGCTGACACTGGAAGCCATAGAGTTTCAGATGACATGACACTGAGCTGACTCTGGTAGCCTCACAGTTTAAGATGCCCTGCTACTGAGCTGACTCTGGTATCCTCACAGTTTCAGATGCCCTGCTATTGAGCTGCCTCTGGTTGCCCCACAGTTTCAGATGCCCTGCTACTGAGCTGACTCTGGTAGCCTCACAGTTTAAGATGCCCTGCTACTGAGCTGACTCTGGTAGCCTCACAGTTTCAGATGCCCTGCTACTGAGCTGACTCTGGTAGCCTCACAGTTTAAGATGCCCTGCTACTGAGCTGACTCTGGTAGCCTCACAGTTTCAGATGCCCTGCTACTGAGCTGACTCCGGTAGCCTCACAGTTTCAGATGCCCTGCTATTGAGCTGCCTCTGGTAGCCCCACAGTTTCAGATGCCCTGCTACTGAGCTGACTCTGGTAGTTTCATAGTTTCAGATGCCCTGCTATTGAGCTGAATCTGGTAGCCTCAAAAGGCCTGCTACTGAGCTGACTCTGGTAGCCACAAATGGCCTGCTACTGAGCTGACTCTGGTAGCCTCACAGTTTCAGATGCCCTGCTACTGAGCTGAATCTGGTAGCCTCACAGAGTTTCAGATACGCTGCTACTGAGCTGCCTCTGGTAGCCTCAAATGGCCAGCCACTGAGCCGACTCTGGCATCCTCACAGTTTCAGATGCTCTCCTACTGAGCTGAATCTGGTAGCCTCACAGGTTCAGATGCTCTGCTACTGATATGACTCTCGTAGCCTCACAGTTTCAGATGCCCTGCTACTGAGCGGACTCTGGTATCCTCACAGTTTCAGATGCTCTGCTACTGAGCTGACTCTGGTAGCCTCACAGGTTCAGATGCCCTGCTAATGAGCTGACTCTGGTAGCCTCACAGTTTCAGATGCCCTGCTACTGATCGGACTCTGGTATCCTCACAGTTTCAGATGCCCTGCTAATGAGATGACTCTGGTAGCCTCACAGTTTCAGATGCCCTGCTACTGATCGGACTCTGGTATCCTCACAGTTTCAGATGCCCTGCTAATGAGCTGACTCTGGTAGCCTCACAGTTTCAGATGCCCTGCCATTGAGCTGACCCTGGTACACTCACAGTTTCAGATGCCCTGCTATAGAGCTGATTCTGGTAGCCTCACAGTTTCAGATGCCCTGCTACTGGGCTGAATATGGTAGCCTCAAATGGCCTGCTACTGAGCTGACCCTGGTAGCCTCAAAGTTTCAGATGCCCTGCTACTGATATGACTCTGGTAGCCTTACTGTTTCAGATGCCCTGCTACTGAGCTGACACTGGTAGCCTAACAGTTTCAGGCGGTCTGCTACTGAGAAGACAGTAGTATCATCACAGTTTCAGATGCCCTGCGAATGAGCTAACTCAGATAGCCTCACAGTTTCAGATGCCCTGCTACTGAGCTGACTCTGGTAGCCTCACTGTTTCAGATGCCCTGCTACTGAGCTGACTCTGGTAGCCTAACAGTTTCAGGTGTTCTGCTACTGATCAGACTCTGGTATCCTCACAGTTTCAGATGCCCTGCTACTGAGCTGACTCTGGTAGCCTCACAGTTTCAGGTGGTCTGCTACTGAGTGGACTCTGGTATCCTCACAGTTTCAGATGCCCTGCGACTGTATTGCCTCTGGTAGCCTCACAGTTTCAATTGCCCTGCTACTAAGCTGATTCACTCTGGTATCCTCACAATTTCAGAAGCCCTGCTACTGAGCCGATTCACTCTGGTATCCTCACAGTTTCAGATCCCCTGCTACTGAGCTGACTCCGGTATCCTCGCAGTTTCAGATGCCCGTCTACTGAGCTGACTCTGGTAGCCTCACAGCTTCAGATGCCCTGCTACTGATATGACTCTGGTAGCCTCACTGTGTTAGATGCCCTGCTACTGAGCTGACTCTGGTAGCCTCACAGTTTCAGATGCCCTGCTACTGAGCTGACTCACTCTGGTATCCTCACAATTTCAGATGCCCTGCTTATGAGCTGATTCACTCTGGTATCCTCACAGTTTCATATCGCCTGCTACTGAGCTGATTCTGGTAGCCTCACAGTTTTAGATGCCCTGCTACTAATTTGACTCTGGTTGCCTCACAGTTTCAGATGCCCTGCTACTGAGCTGACTATGGTATCCTCACACTTTCAGATGCCCTGCTACTGAGCTGACTCTGGTAGCCCTACAGTTTCAGGTGGTCTACTACTGAGCGGACTCTGGTATCGTCACAGTTTCAGATGCCCTGCTACTGAGCTGACTCTGGTTGCCTCACAGTTTCAGGTGCCCTGCTACTGAGCTGACTCTAGTAGCCTCACAGTTTCAGATGCCCTGCCATTGAGCTGACCCTGGTACACTCACAGTTTCAGATACCCTGCTATAGAGCTGATTCTGGTAGCCTCACAGTTTCAGATGCCCTGCTACTGGGCTGAATATGGTAGCCTCAAATGGCCTGCTACTGAGCTGACCCTGGTAGCCTCGCAGTTTCAGATGCCCTGCTACTGATATGACTCTGGTAGCCTCACTGTTTCAGATGCCCTGCTACTGAGCTGACACTGGTAGCCTAACAGTTTCAGGCGGTCTGCTACTGAGAAGACTCTAGTATCCTCACAGTTTCAGATGCCCTGTGAATGAGCTAACTCTGATAGCCTCACAGTTTCAGATGCCCTGCTACTGAGCTGACTCTGGTAGCCTCACTGTTTCAGATGCCCTGCTACTGAGCTGACTCTGGTAGCCTAACAGTTTCAGGTGTTCTGCTACTGAGCAGACTCTGGTATCCTCACAGTTTCATATGCCCTGCTACTGAGCTGACTCTGGTAGCCTCACAGTTTCAGGTGGTCTGCTACTCAGTGGACTCTAGTATCCTCACAGTTTCAGATGCCCTGCGACTGTATTGACTCTGGTAGCCTCACAGTTTCAGATGCCCTGCTACTAAGCTGACTCACTCTGGTATCCTCACAATTTCAGAAGCCCTGCTACTGAGCTGATTCACTCTGGTATCCTTACAGTTTCAGATCCCCTGCTACTGAGCTGATTCCGGTATCCTCGAAGTTTCAGATGCCCGTCTACTGAGCTGACTCTGGTAGCCTCACAGTTTCAGACTCCCTGCTACTGATATGACTCTGGTAGCCTCACTGTGTTAGATGCCCTGCTACTGAGCTGACTCTGGTAGCCTCACAGTTTCAGATGCCCTGCTACTGAGCTGACTCACTCTGGTATCCTCACAATGTCAGATGCCCTGCTTATGAGCTGATTCACTCTGGTATCCTCACAGTTTCATATCGCCTGCTACTGAGCTGATTCTGGTAGCCTCACAGTTTTAGATGCCCTGCTACTAATTTGACTCTGGTTGCCTCACAGTTTCAAAAGCCCTGCTACTGAGCTGACGATGGTATCCTCACACTTTCAGATGCCCTGCTACTGAGCTGACTCTGGCATCCGTACAGTTTCAGGGCGTCTACTACTGAGCGGACTCTGGTATCATCACAGTTTCAGATGCCCTGCTACTGAGCTGACTCTGGTAGCCTCACAGTTTCAGATGCCCTGCTACTGAGCTGACTCTGGTAGCCTCACAGTTTCAGATACCCTGCCATTGAGCTGACCCTGGTACACTCACAGTTTCAGATGCCCTGCTATAGAGCTGATTCTGGTAGCCTCACAGTTTCAGATGCCCTGCTACTGGGCTGAATATGGTAGCCTCAAATGGCCTGCTACTGAGCTGACCCTGGTAGCCTCACAGTTTCAGATGCCCTGCTACTGATATGACTCTGGTAGCCTCACTGTTTCAGATGCCCTGCCACTGAGCTGACACTGGTAGCCTAACAGTTTCAGGCGGTCTGCTACTGAGAAGACTCTAGTATCCTCACATTTTCAGATGCCCTGCAAATGAGCTAACTCTGATAGCCTCACAGTTTCAGATGCCCTGCTACTGAGCTGACTCTGGTAGCCTCACTGTTTCAGATGCCCTGCTACTGAGCTGACTCTGGTAGCCTAACAGTTTCAGGTGTTCTGCTACTGAGCTGACTCTGGTAGCCTCACAGTTTCAGGTGGTCTGCTACTGAGTGGACTCTGGTATCCTCACAGTTTCAGATGCCCTGCGACTGTATTGACTCTGGTAGCCTCACAGTTTCAGATGCCCTGCTACTAAGCTGACTCTGGTATCCTCCCAGTTTCAGTTGCCCTGCTACTGAGCTGACTCTGGTAGCCTCACAGTTTCAGATGCCCTGCTACTGAGCTGACTTTGGTAGCCTCACAGTTTCAGATGCCCAGCTACTGAGCGGACTCTGGTATCGTCACAGTTTCAGATGCCCTGCTACTGAGCTGATTCTGGTAGCCTCACAGTTTCAGATGCCCAGCTACTGAGTGGACTCTGGTTGCCTCACCATTTCAGATGCCCTTCTACTGATATGACTCTCATAGCCTCACAGTTTCAAATGGCCTGCTACTGAGCTGACTCTGGTAGCCTTACAGTTTCAGATGCTCTGCTACTTAGGTAGCGTCACAGTTTCAGATGCCCTGCTATTGATATGACTCTCATAGCCTCACAGTTCCAGATGCCCTTCTACTGAGCTGACTTTAGTGTCCTCACAGTTTCAGATGCCCTGCTACTGAGCTGACTCTGGTATCCTCACAGTTTCAGATGCCCTGCTACTGAGCTGACTCTGGTAGCCTCACAGTTTCAGATGCCCTGCTACTGAGCTGACTCTGGTAGCCCCACAGTTGCAGGTGGTCTGCTACTGAGCTGACTCTGGTATCCTCACAGTTTCAGATGCCCGTCTACTGAGCTGACTCTGGTAGCCTCACAGTTTCAGATGCCCCGCTACTGATATGACTCTGTTAGCCTCACTGTGTTAGATGCCCTGCTACTGGGCTGACTCTGGTAGCCTCACAGTTTCAGATGCCCTGCTACTGAGCTGACTCTGGTAGCCTCACAGTTTCCGATGCCCTGCTACTGAGCTGACTCTGGTAGCCTCTCAGTTTCAGGTGGTCTGCTACTGAGTGGACTTTGGTATCCTCACAGTTTCAGATGCCCTGCGACTGAGTTGACTCTGGTAGCTTCACAGTTTCAGATGCCCTGCTACTGAGCTGACTCACTCTGGTATCCTCACAATTTCAGATGCCCTGCGTATGAGCTGTTCACTCTGGTATCCTCACAGTTTCATATCGCCTGCTACTGAGCTGACTCTGGTAGCCTCACAGTTTAAGATGCCCTGCTACTGAGCTGACTCTGGTATCCTCACAGTTTCAGATGCCGTGCTACTGAGCTGACTCTGGTAGCCCTACAGTTTCAGGTGGTCTACTACTGAGCAGACTCTAGTATCGTCACAGTTTCAGATGTCCTGCTACTGAGCTGACTCTGGTAGCCTCACAGTTTCAGATTCCCTGCTACTGAGCTGACTCTGGTAGACTCACCGTTTCAGATGCCCCGCTACTGAGCTGAATCTTCTAGCCTCAAATGGCCTGCTACTGAGTGGACTCTGGTTGCCTCTCCATTTCAGATGCCCTTCTACTGAGCTGACTCTGGTAGCCTCACAGTTTCAGATGCCCGATACTGAGCAGACTCTGGTATCCTCACAGTTTCAGATGCCCTGCTACTGAGCTGACTCTGGTAGCCTCACAGTTTCAGATGCCCTGCTACTGAGCTGGCTCTCGTATCCTCACAGTTTCAGATGCCCAGCTACTGAGCGGACTCTGGATGCCTCACCATTTAAGATGCTCTTCTACTCTGCTGACTCTGGTAGCCTCACAGTTTCAGATGCCCTGCTACTGAGCAGACTCTGGTAGCCTCACAGTTTCAGATGCCCTGCTATTGAGCTGACTCTGGTAGACTCACAGTTTTAGATGCCCGCTACTGAGCTGAATCTGGTAGCCTCAAATGGCCTGCTACTGAGCTGACTCTGGTAGCCTTACAGTTTCAGATGCTCTGCTACTGAGCTGACTCTGGTAGCCTCACAGCTTCAGATGCCCTGCTACTGATATGACTCTCATAGCCTCACAGTTTCAGATGCCCTGCTACTGAGCTGACTCTAGTGTCCTCACAGTTTCAGATACCCTGCTACTGAGCTGCCTCTGGTAGCCTCAAATGGCCAGCCACTGAGCCGACTCTGGTAGCCTTACAGTTTCAGATGCCCTGCTAGTGAGACGACTCTGCATCCTCACAGTTTCAGATGCTCTGCTACTGATATGACTCTCGTAGCCTCACAGTTTCAGATGCTCTGCTACTTATATGACTCTCGTAGCCTCACAGTTTCAGATGCCCTGCTAGTGAGACGACTCTGCATCCTCACAGTTTCAGATGCTCTGCTACTGATATGACTCTCGTAGCCTCACAGTTTCAGATGCTCTGCTACTGATATGACTCTCGTAGCCTCACAGTTTCAGATGCCCTGCTACTGAGCTGACTCTGGTAGCCCCACAGTTGCAGGTGGTCTGCTACTGAGCTGACTCTGGTATCCTCACAGTTTCAGATGCCCGTCTACTGAGCTGACTCTGGTAGCCTCACAGTTTCAGATGCCTCGCTACTGATCTGACTCTGGTAGCCTCACAGTTTCAGATGCCCTGCTATTGAGCTGACTCTGGTAGACTCACAGTTTTAGATGCCCGCTACTGAGCTGAATCTGGTAGCTTCAAATGGCCTGCTACTGAGCTGACTCTGGTAGCCTTACAGTTTCAGATGCTCTGCTACTGAGCTGACTCTGGTAGCCTCACAGCTTCAGATGCCCTGCTACTGATATGACTCTCATAGCCTCACAGTTTCAGATGCCCTGCTACTGAGCTGACTCTAGTGTCCTCACAGTTTCAGATACCCTGCTACTGAGCTGCCTCTGGTAGCCTCAAATGGCCAGCCACTGAGCCGACTCTGGTAGCCTTACAGTTTCAGATGCCCTGCTAGTGAGACGACTCTGGCATCCTCACAGTTTCAGATGCTCTGCTACTGATATGACTCTTGTAGCCTCACAGTTTCAGATGCTCTGCTACTGATATGACTCTCGTAGAATCACAGGTTCAGATGCTCTGCTACTGATATGGCTCTCGTAGCCTCACAGTTTTAGATGCCCTGCTACTGAGCTGACTCTGGTAGCCCCACAGTTGCAGGTGGTCTGCTACTGAGCTGACTCTGGTATCCTCACAGTTTCAGATGCCCGTCTACTGAGCTGACTCTGGTAGCCTCACAGTTTCAGATGCCCCGCTACTGATCTGACTCTGGTAGCCTCACTGTGTTAGATTCCCTGCTACTGGGCTGACGCTGGTAGCCTCACAGTTTCTGATGCCCTGCTACTGAGCTGACTCTGGTAGCCTCACAGTTTCAGATGCCCTGCTACTGAACTGACTCTGGTAGCCTCACAGTTTCAGGTGGTCTACTACTGAGTGGACTCTGGTATTGTCACAGTTTCAGATGCCCTGCTACTGAGCTGACTCTGGTAGCCTCGCAGTTTCAGATGCCCTGCTACTGATATGACTCTCGTAGCCTCACAGTTTCAGATGCCCAGCTACTGAGGGCACTCTGGATGCCTCACCATTTAAGATGCTCTTCTACTCTGCTGACTCTGGTAGCCTCACAGTTTCAGATGCCCTGCTACTGAGCAGACTCTGGTAGCCTCACAGTTTCAGATGCCCTGCTATTGAGCTGACTCTGGTAGACTCACAGTTTTAGATGCCCGCTACTGAGCTGAATCTGGTAGCCTCAAATGGCCTGCTACTGAGCTGACTCTGCTAGCTTTACAGTTTCAGATGCTCTGCTACTGAGCTGACTCTGGTAGCCTCACAGCTTCAGATGCCCTGCTACTGATAGGACTCTCATAGCCTCACAGTTTCAGATGCCCTGCTACTGAGCTGACTCTAGTGTCCTCACAGTTTCAGATACCCTGCTACTGAGCTGCCTCTGGTAGCCTCAAATGGCCAGCCACTGAGCCGACTCTGGTAGCCTTACAGTTTCAGATGCCCTGCTAGTGAGACGACTCTGGCATCCTCACAGTCTCAGATGCTCTGCTACTGATATGACTTTCATAGCCTCACAGTTTCAGATGCTCTGCTACTAATATGACTCTCGTAGCCTCACAGGTTCAGATGTTCTGCTACTGATATGACTCTTGTAGCCTCACAGTTTCAGATGCCCTGCTACTGAGCTGACTCTGGTATCCTCACAATTTCAGATGCCCTGCTACTGAGCTGACTCTGGTATCCTCACAGTTTCAGATGCCTTGCTACTGAGCTGACTCTGGTAGCCTCACAGTTTCAGATGTCCTGCTGCTGAGATGCACAAGCAGCCTCAGAATACTCAATGCCTAGCGCTCAGCTAGCACTGGCAGGTTCAGAGTTTCCATGCCTTGATTTTGAGCTTGGGCTGGTAACCTTAGTGCTTTTTCTGCCTGGTGTCGAGTTGGCATGGGTAGCATTAGCGGATATAGTGTTGTGTAATTATAGAGATCAATCCTATTACTACTTACCAGACCATGGCCGGATCAGTGTGTCCGGGGAGGCCAAAAGGAACCCACAAAACTCCTATGATGACAAGATCAGGGAGTTAGACTTGGGGAAGATGATGTTACGAAGAGACCACCCAGCTTGCCTTGCTGGTGAAGAATATTCAAGTCTTCAGCCCAGGATGAGCATTCATAAACCTCGGTACATTCAGGGGAAGAGGGGGAATTCCCCAGACTCCCCGGAAGGAGGGATGAGGAAACTGGGTTCTATCCTGGGCCTAAAAACAACTACAGGTACATTGACCCTGAGAGTTCACTTTTGCCCCAGAGAGAGGAGTCCAGATCCCATGGTTCTGGGAGATATTCCCAGTCTCATAGAGACAGGGAAGGCCAAGAAGACAGGGAAGTGAGTACCAGGTCTCAGTCAGAAGGTGAATGGACTCTGGTGCAGGAGAAGAAGAAAAAGGCAGGGAAATGGAAGAAAGATTGTGTGAAAGATCCAATAAGACAAATCAAGGCTATAAAGAGCTTCCTGACTCCATACCACAAAAATGGCAAGTATTCGGTATGGGAGCACATGGAACCTTATGAGTAGATGATGGCATCATTCCTGATCAGGAATTATGTGAATTGTATAGTGTTTGCTAAATGGACTTTCTCACTGAGTAGTTTTTTGCGGGACTGCAGGACCAGGATTCTTATAATGATCCACCTATAAGGCAACCATTTTAAAACATTTCTCATCACACAGAAACCCACAGGAGGCCCGTAAGGCTGCATATGATTTACAATGTGGGGAGGATCAGGGGCCTAGGGAGTTTGTGCAGGAGCTAAAGTGTGCATCTGCTCAGAATTCCCGGCGGTTAAACACAAATAGTAGGGAATTCATAACTACTTATTTCCATGCTCTCCCCAAATACATAATGACTCAGCTGGCGAGTGATTTTCACAAGCACAGGACCCTGTATTGGGTGACTGAACAGTCTACCAGGATCTATGAGATTCAGAAACCCGCTCAGAGTAAAAAATTAAAAAAAACTCCAAATCATCTAACACCCCTGCTGCTGTGAAGATGACAGAGATCAAAACTACCACTCCATTGGATTTGGAGATGGGGGGCCTAAGGGTAACCCACCTGCCAATTAACAAAATGGAAAGCAGAAGGAATCGTTCAACCCAGCACAATCGAATGGCAGTCAGGAAGGGGCCCAGAACTATAATCGCTATGACCCTGCAACCTATGTAAGCCCCAGGTCTAAGGGTAACAAATCTAATCCTAGGGTAGCTATACACTCACCCGGCCAAAGGAGGCAGAACCAATCAGGTAAGTACTGCCCCAAGAAACTTCCCTCCAAACTTCCCTCAGGAGAGAGGTATCACTCGACCTACCAATTTGAATTTCTTCCTCAGATATCCCCCAAATCCGAACTGCCAAAACAATCCTCCTCTCTCTCTCCGTTTCCAGGACAATAGATCCCTGTACCGGGGAGAAGGGAGATTCAGGATGGAAAATTATGGGGGAAATTTCCAGTTCCCGAGCTACTATGGGAGAAGATACATTTACCTTTTTCGGGAGCAGTCGAGGTATGACTTGAGACTCCCTACCAGCAAGAAAAGGTCTCGCAGCTGGAGCGACAGGTCCAGCAACTGACCGATGATCGGGGGCGCATGCTGAGGGCTTGGTCCTACCCTCTACCTAACCCTACTTCCCAGAATTCTCCAACACCCAGGGCTGATGCCTCGGTGGGGGGGGGGTGGCAGGAGGAAACCTTCAACAAACCACAAGTTCCTGAAGTGGGGGCCCGGGTGGAGGAGAGATGACAAGACCTATATGAAGCTTCCTTTCTCACCCAGAGAGAACCCCTAAAAACCTCTCAGCCTGAAAGTGTCTCTTCTATCCCCAAAATGACAGAACCCAAAAAATAAAGGGTAAGTAGGCGAGGCCAAAAAAGAACCCACTTTGTGGAAGAAATCTGTATAATCTCCTTTAATAGAGAAGACTCCCTGGAGGATTCAGGTAAGGAACCCTTATCTTTCAAAAATGGGAGGTCCCGCCCAACGAAAAATGGGTCCCAAAAGACCCTGAGTGGGACAGGGTAAGTATGGAGACCGACCCAGTACAAGAAACTCTTTAAACCTGAGCCAGACAGAATTAAAAACGGAGGGGGTCTCCTTTCACCAAACAGGTTCTGAGAACTGTTGCCAGGTAAAGGTGGACAGACAAGGAGCCAGGGAAAAAGAGAATTTCCCAACAAATCCCATTGCAACGTTTCAAAGTTTTCTTTACAGATTCCCGAACTCCGACACAGAACATTTCCCAATATCACACAGTGTTGGAGTTCAATATTAAGAAAATGACCACCAGGCTGTCAAATAAGTCACACTTTCTCTGCACTTTGGAGGAGAAAGAAGGCCACTTTTATGCACCAGTCAAGGTGCAAGGTCAGTGTGAATTATCAGCTCTGGTGGGTACTGGATCCCAGGTCACCCTGCTGTCCAAAAGGGCCTTCGGCCAACTAAACTCAGGATGGGATAGGACCACCAAATTCCCCTCACAAAACTTCTCAGACAACTCCAAAATGTCAACGTGAATCATATTTCCATCGTAGGGACTGCAGATCTTAAAATAAGAATTGGACGACACCGGCTTAAACATCTGGTGATAGTTGTGACTCCTGAGGGCACCTCTTGTTTATTGGTGAAGGATCTACTAAGGAGGTTATCACCTCTGATCGACTGTGTAAATAAGGTCCTCTGGAATCAGACTAACCACACTATTGAATTAAAAATCAGTACCAATTATGTCAGCCTGCATGGTACCTATCACTTAATCAACTTTCTGTAGTTTTCCATTTAAAAAATAACCAAGTTCCAGACATTACTGTCATCTCTGTAGCAGAACAAACAGGTGATGGGAACCCTTCTCTGTTTTCAAAAATCAACCTTCCTCCCAGTTTTAAGTGACAATCCACACTGGAAGGGAACACCCTAACATTTTATACCAGTTAGAAATCAGAAGACATCTTGAGTCCCGTGAAACCAGTCAAGAAAGAACCTGCTCAAAGTCTGATGGGCATTCAGTAAAAGGGTGAACAGTTGTTTTTCCCAGTTCATTTAAATGAAGGGGATGAGCCAGTGCTGACCAGAGTATGCCTGAATAATGGAAGGAGCTTCATCAGCAAAGAATTATTCAGAAAACTCCTAAAAGATCTGACCATTCCCACATGTAAATGATTGACAATCAAGAAATAGGTCTGGAAACCCCAAATTCCAAACCTTTCCAGCCTAGCATGTGTATGCTAAAAATGTCCATTGGCGACAAAAGCATAGAACATAATTGTTGGGTTGTGAGAGATGTCCCTTCCGCCTTTTATCTGGGAAGTGACATTCTCAACCGATTTGCAATCAATTTGGACCTAATTAATAATAAAGCCTGGTCCCACTGGGAGGTAACGCCATGGGCTTTGACAACACTGAAAAAGCATTCCGGTCAGGTCAATTGCTGCCTTATACGGTTGATGTTTAAGGGCAAGAAGAGGTTACTACCCCAGGGCAGGTGCGACAATTTACTCTGCCCCTCAAAATGAAGTGAGGACAGAACATCAAACATCAGGATGCCCATATAAATTGAAATTCCCATATCCAACAAGGTTTGTATTTAAATTTGACACCTCTGGTAGACCTAGAACATAACACCATTCGAATATTGATGGATAATAGAGAACCTTGAAGTATCTCTTTGGGCGCAGACAGCTTTTTGGGAATGGCGGTTTACGCCCAACATTATTCTATTGATTTAGGTAATGAAATCAAGGGACCAATCCCAAATGACTGTTTCAACATCAGTGACGGTATTCCTCCAGAAAAGATCCTTACTAGGCATGGGGGGATTTCTTGGTTTACTCTTCCTGCCCCTACGGGGTGGAAGAGATGACCTGTGACATTAGGAGGGAGGAGGTCGTGTTCAGTGTCAAGGACCACTACCTTGAATCCCCTATCCACGTCAACACCATCAAAAGAGATCTCTCCACCCAACTGCAAGATACCCCTGAAATTGCAAAGCCCAAGGTCTTTTCAAGTTTCAAGCAGATGGTGAAAGAAAGTATCAATCTTGCTGATGCCTGTGAGACTGAGGAGAAAAGAAAAAAGCTAAAACAGGTCTTCCTGAATTCCAAGATATCTTTTCAGTGGACTCATACGACTGTGGACATACATCCATTAATTCAACCACCAGTCCCATGGACCCCAAGATGGCTCCATTACATTTGTGAAACAATACTGGTTACCACTCACATCCATGGAATCACTCACAGAGATTATTAAGAACTTTGACTTCTGTGGGGTAATTTGTCCGATTCACAGTACCTTCAACACCCGTTTAATGGGGATACTCAGACAAATGGCCAATTTAGACTATGTGCAGACCTGAGGGATTTGAACAAATGGGCCACATGTCAAGATGGCCCCTTCCCTACATCGATCAGGGACTGGCCCTGATCCAAGGGTCAAAGGTGTACACCGTCATTGACCTGACCAACAGCTACGGGACAGTACAAGTAGGGAAGACCAGTACAAGCTTGCCTTTACCTTCCAGGGGCAGTAGTATACGTGTACCTAAACCCCCTTTGGATACATAAACTGTGGCAATGAGTTCAACATTTCCCTACATAAGGCCATGCCGATTTCAGCAAAAGGGAAATCGGCCTGGCTGATGTGGATGATGTTTTGATCAAGAGCTCAATTATGGAGGAACATATAGCAGAAATACTCTATGTTCTAACCCAGTTGCAGAAAGCCGAAGCAAACTGTCCTTTCAGAAGGCACAGTGGTGTAAGACCTGAGTGAACATTTTAGGGCATGAGATCTCCCCCGAGGGTCTTGATCCCCAGGTGAAGAAGGTGGAAGCCTTATTGAAATTAAAAGACCCTACTACTCTGCGAGAATTAAAAAGCCTTCTTGAACTCACTAATTATAGTCAGAAGTTAATTGAAGACCAGACAGAGGTCACTCGACCCTTGGTCCATTTATTAAAGGCTGGAGTCAAGTGGGAGTGGGGTCCGGAACAAGCCGAGGAAGTTAAACAACTGAAAAGAAGTCTTTCCCAGCCTCCTTGTTTGTCTTACCCTATAAAGAACAACGAGTTCTTCTTGGATAAAGGGTTCTCAGATACTTGCCTTACAGCTGTGTTGTAGCAAAAGCACAACAAGGTCAACAAAGTAATCTCGTGAGCAAGCAAGAAGTTGTCCTCTGGGAAAATTCAATGATTGCAAGAAAGCACTCCTGGCAACGGTGTGGGCATTGAGAAATGACCACCCATTCATACAGGGGGAGCACATCATTGTCAATACTCCTCTCCAACCCTTGCAACATCTCCAAAGTAACCAAATCTGGGCGGGGAACGTTAGTGTTAGGGAGAATTCTCTCTTTAGGCTGAATTTCCTAACCTAGTGAGTCCCCCAGCAGCTTTGCTGGATTTCTGGAGTTTGTTTTTTTTCTCCTGCCAAGAGTGAGACTCTTTTTCTCCCGCTCTTGGACATGATTTATGGTGTTCCTTTGACTGTTAATCTGTTTTATGGGCTATGGGGTCCTTTACTCCATAGGGTCTCATGTGTTTTTACTATGTGTGTTACACAGCACCCTCCGTGCAGTAACACAGGGGTGTCATAGTGGCTCCCCACCATAGACTCCATACCCTGGGACTGACTACTGTCTCCCAGGGCATGTAAAGTCACCATTGGCTTTACTAGTCCCAAATTATTAACAGAAACCAGTACAAACCATCATATTGTGGACGTACTGGTCGGGGCAATTCAATTGCCCCGGGGTCTGTTAGTCTAGGGGGCATGTCTCCGTCCCCCCTGATCGGGTTTTGGCTGGTGGCAGTGGATACTACTTTTTATATTCGACCGCGAATATATCCCAATGGGATTTTCCCATTGTTCGAGGCTACCAACTTTAATTATTTAATTCTCATAGCCTCTAACATACCGCCGGTTTATTTATTTAATATTAATTTGCCGGTTGGTATTTTTTGCCAGGACTCGATTCTAAAATGGCGTTTGTGTTCTCTTCTCTGACTCCAACCCAAGTCGAGCCCTTTGTTCCACTTTTTAGCGGGCTTCTCCACAGAAGCCTCCAAAAGTGGTGCCACTCTGTCTGGGTACCACAGGGGGTATTGGAGGGGGTTTGGACACCCTGGACTGAGTTGCCTTGGTAACTCAAGCCGCACTCTGGTGTGATTGGCTCAAGTGGTGAGCCGGCCGGCTCACCACTTAGCATGTTTGATTGACAGCTAGGCTGAGTGAATGGGGGTGTGCTGCATAAAAGCAGGGCTTTGGGGACTGGAACTTTAGAAGTTGCCACAGGACCTGAGAATCCGACGAGGGAGAAGCTGAGCCGACCTACCACGACGACACCACCGGTGGAGCCCTGCGGAACCGACTCACCACTTCCCGACGACAGAAAAGATCTCCCGGCTGGAGAGGCTTCTTCCCCTGACTGGTGGGCACAACCAGTTTACCTTCTTCTCTTAGCACCCCAGACCAGCTTGTGGTCGAATTGCCCGTGCCAAGCACGCCGGCAATCGGATAGCCACTTACCACTGGACCGCGAACTAAAGGACCACTCCTTTTACCTGAGAACTCCGCGGCTGGTTTCTTCCCTGGCAGTACAACGGACTCCTGTCTTCCTCCCCGACGAGATCCTCTCTTCCCCCGGACGAAGCACCTACTTGCATCCGCTTACAGGAACAACTGCCCCCGCTGGAGTATTCTCACCACTTTAAGGTACGGTGTCCGCCAGGCCTCCCTTTCTAAAGATTTCTACAAGGTAATAATAACCCCTTAACCTTCTGGACTGGGCTGGCCGCCTTGACCTTCTAACTGGTCCCTTTCTTTGGTCCAACTCTTTTTGAACCTTTTCAAGACTTTTGTGCACTGCAACCATGTGACCTAGGACACATTTCGTTTGATCCTCTTAAATTGGATCCGGCCTACTGAACTCTAACTTCACGGTTTTACTTTGCCTTCCTCTCTTGCTGTGTTCTTGTAAAAGTGTTGGGACCTGTTTCAATTTATTCTCTGTTTTTCTCTCCCTTTTAAAATGAATTATTAGAGTGCCATCTGCGTTAAGCGCTCACCGCTGTGTGAAAATAAGTGGGGCTTTACTTAAGACTTGTCTAATATTCTTCTAAGGGAGTGTATATCTTTTAGTGACCGTGTTTTTGAATTGCTTACTATTAGTGCCTGTGTGTTTTTCTAGATGTGGTTTTAAATAAATAATTATATCTCTTTTACACCAAGCCCTGGTCAGTGTTTACTTGTTCTACTGTGCTCTTTTGACCTATTGTGAATACTCTGTATACTGCCTAACTCTTCTTGAGGGAAGTCTGACTGCTCAGCCACAGATACCAAGTGAATTTGTGTGGTACAGACTGCTACCAAGTGGGTTTACTGCCAAACACCTGTAGTCTTAAATCTTTTGCAGTGGTCCCAGAGGGAACTGCATATCTGCCTAACAGTTAGTAATTCCAGAATTCTTTCCTGGATTCTGTCCATGCAAGGCTTTCCTGTGGAGATCAGATATGGCCAAAACAAAGAAAAGTCCTCTAGCGCAAGGGTTGGCAGACTTGCATGATTATGCTCAACAAAACTGTCACGAGGACGAAAGTCTAATGACCAAATACACATGGAGGCTTACTTACCTTCCTCACACAAGGTCTATGAGGAAGACACATCTCAGGGGATACCCAAAGTTTATGTGGATGGGTGCTCCTACCATGTTGATAACAACAGGGGAAACAAACTGGTGGCTGGCATTGGGAATGCCTGGGTGAATGATAAACCGGTACCTTCTGCTGGTTATCAAATATTACCCCAAAGTATTCAGATTGCAATGTTCATCAAGCCATCCTCACTGCAGTGCGCCACTAGCTCATTGAACTGGTCATAATCACTGACTCTGCTTATGTTAGGAATGGGTTTGAGGAGCACCTGATTAACAAGAAGAATAGAGGCATGCATTGTGCTAACAATAAACCCCTAGAACATGCCAAACTGATTCAGTCAAATGACAATCTGATGACCTCCAATGAAATGACCATTGTAAAGGCTGGAGGAGGGTGTCTGTACTACTGCCCCCTCTATATTAGGTTAAAGGCACAGAACAACCCCAGCAAGGCTATACATTTCGTAAATGTGGCAAGCAGCCATGCTTAAACTTTCAGGAGTTGATGCAAGCAGGTTATTAAATTCATTGTTTCCCCAAAGCCCCCTCAAAGGAATGTCCACACACTATGCTAGGTGATAACGCAGCTTGTTTATATAAAGTCAGGTTTGCTACGCATACCAAATATACATATAAATAATAACACTTTGTACTTGATATACCTATTCAGAGAATGGTAAATATATACACTCTATATGGAACCACACACTACTTAAATTCAGTAAGAACTGCACTAACAACAGTTTTAAATAGAAGGTGAATTCTTAAATAAGGTGTAACCAGCATAGAACAGGAAAAAAGGCAGGTCAGTTATGAACAGTGGCAGAATGCTTTCTTTAGACTAGACAAGTAATTCTGAGTGAGAATGCCCCCACCTGGGAAACCTGTAGCAGCATAGTTAGGGAGTAACTCATGTTGTCTTTTACAGGCCAGTCCAATATGGTTTTGTAACGTTGTGCATTCTTTTAAAAGGTTTTACCACTCCAAAGTACCTGAGAGGCCACAGGAGAACAGGATCCAAGATGACCCTGGGACCCCTGGATGACTCCTGAGGCTAGAATGTGCTCTTCCTCTTCACAGTACCTTTGGTGCCTTGGCAGGTGACGTGGCAGAGTTTCTCGGCTTTACTCAACGATTCCCCTGGGGTCTTTCAATGACTTCTGGCAGTGACAGGTGCATAGGTCATTTTTGGTGTCTGGTTTCAGAATTTTGCGGTTTTCCGACCTTCTGTTCTTCGGTGCTATAGCCACAGCCTGGCTATCTGGATGGCTTCTGGTGATCTAGACTTGAGCACTGCAATGGTCCTAGGACCCTCACCAAGTCTGGACCCTCGGGACACCTATGATAGCTTCTGATGGTGGAAAACATACTGGCAGACCTTCCACAGCACCCAATGACTCTAGGCCTTCTCCGGTGGGAAACAGTGGTCAGTGGTGACTGCAAGGATGTTCTTTCAAACGCTCTTAGGCAGTTTGGAACTTTCGCAGCTCCGGGTGTCCAGCAGCAATATGCCAGGGTACGCCCTCTTCTGGGCAGTAGACAGCGGTTCTAGGCTTCCAGCAGTCACGAAGCACACCTCTGGACCCTGGGCGACCCCAGTGGACTTCTCTGGCTCGAGATGTCCGGCATTCCTCCTTTGAACTTCGAAGACCCCTTCTCCGGACAGCAGGTAGACAGGACTAGCTTGCAGGATACTTAAATGAAGAGTAGCAGTTTTGCACAATTGTCCCTCGTAGCTAGGGGAGAGGTCTCCTTTGCAGTTCTTCTCTTGATCAGTCCTTAGGCGAAACAACAGCTTTTGGATTGTTGAAGAAATGTAGCAGCAGACTTCTCTTCCAGTGGGGCTTCAAGGTGCTGCTTCTTCTTGCTAAATTTTGACTTCAGCTACTTAACAAATTGGTAAGTGAGAGGCCCCCAGATATACACATATGTCCCTCATTCACCCTGGCTGAGTCAGTCTCAGTCAGCCAATCACACAGTAGGGCATTCATGCAGGTAGGCAGCCAATCATGCTCACAGGCATTCGGGCCATCCACTCCACCCAGACAACCAAAACAAAAGCTGTGGTTTGGGGCAAGTACCTAGCCTTTCAACACACTGCACTGCATTCATGTCAGTTTCAGGCAGGACTGTCTCATTCATTGTGTCACACACACAGAAACCAGACACTCACAATAGAGAATTTGAGTTCACTTCAGACTCCATTCACACAGGTCCCACCCCTAGGGTGTACCAACAACACACAACACCTGGGAAGGCTCCAGGTAGTCTGACAGGAGGCAGCCCCAGAGCCATAAAAGGTTGTTCCACCCAACAGCCAGTTAGAGGGAAAGGGAACAACAGATACATATATGGTGTTTCCACCCAACAGTCATTCAGGAGGAAGGGACAGAGTCAGGGCTTCCCAGGACTTTGAGAAACAAGGTAAAAGGCAACAGAAACCAAGAGGGTGCAGGTGCCCTCTTGCCTTCTGTCAGGAATCCATTGATTTCTATGGCAGGGCCTGGGTGTCCCAAGAATGGAGGACACTCAGATCCACTGCCAAGTCAGCATGTAGCTGCCAGCAGCCCATTCCTGCTCTGTGGGCAACACACAGATCCCCAAAAGCACACATAAGGGGTACAAAGGTGTAACTCCACCCATGGGTCCCATAAGGGTATTCCATGGGCAGGGGTGTTGCTAGGTCTGGAAAAGATCAGGGTCTAAGCTAATGTTGGGACTGGTGGGACTCAGGGCTTGCTATAGCCTTTTGGTGTATTTATATATTTTTATTTATTTTATTACATTTGTTACACGCTCAGACCTGAAGTTATCACGGCGAGGTAACAGACAGCTTATAAGGTTTTGTATACAATGTTACAAATAAATGGAAACAGTGATGGCATTTCAATTTGTGACTCTAGTTACAGACATGGTAGGCAGTTAAGACATACACAAGGATGATGGGACCCTCTTTTAATGTTGCAGCTGAATAGGTCGAGGACACTCTAGTGCCCCAGTTGGTTGACATTCGTAGGCGTCCGTATTTATTGAACAACCAGGTTTTCAGGGCTTTTTTGAACCCTAAGAAAGTATCCTTATGTTTGTAGTCCCTGAGCTTCTATCCATGGCTACAACCAAAAGACCCCAGCCTATAGCGTCCTCAAACCCCCCTGGCAATGCCTCTGCCCATGGGTGATGTTCACCAAAAGATAGAAATGAAGGGCTGCCCTTCCAGGGGTCCAGGCGGGAACTATGTGGCAGACAACATAGAGAAACACACACACAGAGAAGTGGTAGGACAAGGAAAGGAAGCTCTGTCCCTCCATAAGGCATTTCCAGCATCACAACCATCTATTGGAAGACGATAAGAGGCAATTCCAAAATATAGGAGACAGATAAGACTGGGACTGACTTGGCTGACCTGCTGGATAAAACTGGTGCTCTGCAGAGGGATTCCAAACTGAATTGTTGCAGGTTGAAATCCACGTTGCCGCAGTCTCCGGGCCACAAACATGTGCTAACAGCGAACTCTCAACAACCTAGTGAACTAAAGATACCCCGGATGCATATTTGATCACTGCACAGAAAGAAGACCCAATCATTGGGAAATGTTATCGACACATTGAAGACCCTGTGAGCTGTCCTTCAACTGTGTCGGATTATACCGGTAGAGAGGTTCTCCCCGGTGTTGATCAAGTTTTCCAAGAGGTTATGGATCCAAAATGGTTTGTTGGTTAGGAGAGCCCTATCTAGCTGTAACCAGTGGGTGGTACTTACCTCATTCTGGAGTCTTATGTTGAACTTCGCCCATGACGTGGCCACTGCCATTTATAGGGTGTTTCACATGAAATTAAAGATCTTGCACGAGGTGCCTTCTGGCCACACATGGTCCAGGACCTCAACGCTTACCTAAAGGGGTGTCGATTGTGCGCTCAATTTCAACCAAGTCCACACACACACAGAGCTCCACCACAACAAAGGGGAATTACACTGTCTTGGTCAATTGTGCATGATGATTTCATCGGGCCAGTGATTTGCTACTCTTGGGTAAACAAGTACATGTTGACTGTGACATGCCTATTCACAAAGTGGGTAGAATGTCTTCCAGCCCCGAATTGTAAAGTGAAGACAGCTGCGGCACTAATGATCAATCATATCTTCTTTCATTTCAGCCTCAGACTGAGGAAGCCATTTTACCAGTCAGGTGATGACAAAGATGTGGGAGATTCTAGGGGTAAAAAGAAAACTCCACATTGCCTGCATCCTGGCCTCGGGATGGTGGGGAGAGAGATACAACAAAGCAAATTTGAGTACCTTAAAAGAAGTGTGTGGCAGACTCTGAACCAAGTTGGGACATCAGATTATCGCTCGTCTTGATGGCTATTAGGTCTACACCATCTTCTGCAACAAAGATACCTCCATTTTAGCTCATGACGGGATGAAAAATTGTGTTACCTCGGCATCTACTCTACAAACTCAAGAGTAGACACTGATAAATGCGTCCATGACTCATGCATAAATTTAAATTTTAAGGAGGCTCTTCCAGCATGCTTTTGCTTATGCCCAGTGCAATTTAGAAAAGTCAGCTGAATGAATGAAGACCAATTATGATATAAAGATCTTCAAGAAAGAATATGACGAAGGTGACAAGGTTTACCTTTACACTTTTCAAAGGAATCAGGCCAAGGGCTGGCAATTCCTTCCATTCTGCTGTGGTGCCTTTGAAATTTTAGATACAATATCACCAGTTGCCTACAAGATCTGCATCTCAAGGAGAGAACAGACAGAAGAAAAATGGGTCCACATAAATCAGTTGAAAAGCTGTCATCCCAGACACGCTTTACGACTGATTTGGGAGCCAAATGAAAGCCAAGCAGAGGAACCATCTGAAGAATTAAAAAAAGGATGAAAAATTGGATGGAAACTAAGACAAATTTATATATATAACAGGGAGTAATGTACTTCGTGCTTTGGGGTGCATTTAAGGACCTAAACAGAAATCCCTTTACCTAAAACCGCATTTGAACAGTGCCACCAAAACAGATGTGCTTTTGTCCTTCTGGCACATATGTGGCAAGCAGTTGAACACTGCATTGGAAAAGGGCCCTGCATCTGCTTCATTTTCATCTGCATAACTAGAAGTTATGCCCTGCCATCAGAACAACGCTGCAGCTTTTTTCTTCATTTAGAGAATAAAACGTATGCATGCAATCCAAAACAGCCTTGTTTTAGTTATAAATAACATGAGGGGCAAGGGTTTCTACATTCAAACTAGTCACAGCGTTTATTTCCCTTTGATGTGAACCATCACGCTCAAATTGCTGCAAATGAAAGAAGTAGCATGCGTTTTCTCTTTTCTGTGTCAAAATCAGAGAACTCCAGTGCAGTATCCCTCTGTGTCCATTAACAACCCCCCCCCCCAAAAGATTAATTGAAAGACAATCCCGTGGTCTGCAAAACCGCATTTGAAACTTCAATTGAAAGGCCTGCATACGTCTGAATCGGTTCTTTGAAAAATAAGGAGAAATGTCGTTTAAAAAGTCAACATCAAATGACAGCTTTTGCTTGCACAGAAATATCACTCAATATGTGGGAGGGGGTTTGGCTATACAATGTACATTATATATATTTGTCCCCACAAGATTTGGTTACCTTGGAAAAGACTCAGAAACTTGAAAAACCAGTTTGATGCTGA
Organism: Ambystoma mexicanum; assembly: GCF_040938575.1. Lineage (NCBI taxonomy): Eukaryota > Metazoa > Chordata > Amphibia > Caudata > Ambystomatidae > Ambystoma > Ambystoma mexicanum. Next base: position 261,221,372 of record NC_090921.1, on the reverse strand, counting down.
GGCACAAGATTCAATGGAAAACGTAGCCTTCCATCGGAAGTCACATTAATCAGTCAACCAGTCCACAATGGCCTGTGAGGTGGCTGGGAGTGAGAGGATTCACTGCCCTGCTAGACTAGCTGGCAGCCCTGGAAGAAGGAACAAAGGAAGCCAGAGGTGTGATTTCCTCCAGCACCCACTCTGGAGGAGGAACTGTCAAACTTCAAAGTCCTTTGTTGCAAGCCGAGCCAGGAGGAGACAGTTTGTTGTGGGGGTCTTCAGCACCACCCCCACATGTGAGAAATCCTCCCCATTGACATTAAAGGACTTCTTAATTTTAAGACATTATTCCCAGCACCCTGAATAAGTAGTAATTTTGTATTATGGTAGTTTTCCATGTGATTTTTAGACGAATATAAAGAGACCAAGTGCATGTTTCTAGCACTTGGTGAGCTGAAATGGCTGGGAAAGATGCATTTCGGGCTGATTTATAAATGGGACAAATATGAAACTAGGTGGAACGATGTGAGATGTAATTATGAACATATGTACTCATTGCCAGAATTTTAAATATTATGCATTTCATAAAAAGGGCAAAAATGTGCCAAAGCGCGATGCTACCTCGCACAGAGCCAGCGATCGGTTTGTCCAATTAGCTATGACCCATTGAATACACATATCTAATTCATATGGCAGTGGCTAGTATAAGTCTGAAGTTTTGATTCATAACCCATTTCTGTTAAAAAGTAGACTTGAGAGACAAAGAAAGGTCACAAATCCAAACACACAAATGATGACCTTTCCCCTGAACCAATCAGCCCAGGGGGAGGAGAGAGTACTGGTAGGATGTCCTATCCCATGATAGGAATCATTCCAGAGTACTTCCCCCCGGATTGTAAAATAAATTATGTAATTTTAGCTATATAAGGGGGACACAGAGAGACACAAAGGTTTCAAATCTGGTTCCAGATAATCCATCCAGATCCATCTATCTATCCATCTATCCATCCATCCATCTACAGCAAGATACACAGATTCCAGATCCAGGCTCTCCCAGGAATCCAGGAAGAAAGGAAAAGAGACAGCTGATCACATCCAAGAGGGTGCAGAGACCAGACCTTTCCTAGCTGTCCCCATCTTGCTGTCCAGAGTGACCGACCGTGCCTAGCTAACCCCATCTAGAAGAGAGCAGTGACCAGACCTTGGCCCAGCTGTCTAGAATCCCATCCAGGGGAGCTCAGTGGCAATATCCCTTGGCCTCACTGTCCAGAGTGAACAGATCCCTTCCCTTGGCCTAGCTGTCCAGAGTGGCCAGAGAACTCGCTAGCTTTCCAGAATCCCAAACTCCAGCTTACATTGTAAGTAGCACATAACCCCAGTCCCCAAACAGCATGTCCCACACTTTGGACTCTTGCTTCCCATTGAAAATCCCATTCAAAGCCCCAAATTGCCAGTATAATCCGTTCACCATTCCATAGACACATCTGTATTAGCCTTTGTATGTTAGTATTGTATGTTAGTATTCCTTTTATAAGTCGTTCAGTTGTCTGTATAAGTCCTTAGTATCATTTTGCAGTAAATCAATTAATTCCCCTATAAAGAGATTCACGGTGTGAGTTGGATGCATTCAAAATTAACCACCTTGTGCCAAGTGCCTTTCTTTATTAACTATAGTCATTAAAATATAGTCTCAACAGAATTAGTCTTTGTGTAACATAAACTGAATTTGCCTGTGTACTGTGTGCGTTCCTACGAATTCCGATTTGCATCTGTCCCATAGAAAAACCCAAACCATAGTCCCATTGAGAACCACCCCTTTCTGTCAGAATCCTGTCTGTTATGTGTCTCTGTTCCTTGTCCTTAAAACCGATTTCCGATTTTGACAGCTAAACCCTTTCCGTGGCTGCCTGTCATCACAAGTCCCATGTAGAAACAAATTCCCATTCTGCTGCGTGTGTATTCCTTTTACATTTATTTTTTGTCCCAAAACTGACTTTCTCATGTTGTGTTCATGTTGCCTTGGTGCCCTGCTTTTATTTTGATTAAACCATAAAATTAATAAATATCTTATTGATACCCACCGGCCTGGTTCCTAGTCCATTGTGACAGGTGGTGTTTGTGAAGGTGGGTGCGAGACAGGATGGGCGCCTACTCAAATAAAACAACCTGTGGTATATTAAAGATAAAAAGCGTTTTTATTGTGTGCCACATTCATTGTTAGGGGAAGGCGTCCCTGGCGTAGTGTGCCATGTTATACAACCATAACAGTGCTCATTGTAAAAAGTAAGAAAATAAATAAATAAGGTTTAGTGAAATGGTGAAAATGTCTTACTTGCATGCTGTTGTTGTTGTCAATTCTGTGTACATCTTCCAGGGGAAAATGTGTGTGTAAAGAGTACTGAACCTCTTTATCTTTCTGTTTGTTGGATAAATATCCTCCTTCATTTCCGGCCTGGATGCAAGAGGGGAGTTTGGTGAGAACCCCAGAGACCCCGGGAAGAAGGAAGGAAAGGGGATGCTGTGCCATACCCTCCAACCCAAAGATGGAAGGGGAGGCTGGAGTGCCCAGTTCCTAAGGAAAGAAGAAAGGGGGTACCGCGCAACACTCCCCAATCCAGAGACCGAAGGGGAGACTGGAGTGCCCACTCCCTAATGAAAGGAAGTTGAGCCAGATGGGCTCCACCAGAACGAGGAATATAAAGGGGAAAAAGGTGACACCTAAGGAATCCTACTGTGACCTACTCTTCCCCACCAAAGAGTCTTGGAAGAAGAGGGGGGTGCATGTGGTGTGTAATCAAAGGCCCCAAACTGAAGGTCCATGTGAAAAAGGACTACCTGTCATTACTGTCACGGTATATTACACAGTCACACCCAAGTCAGGGAGATCCTTTCTCCGCAATGAATGTGGCGCACAATAAAAAACATTTCGTTTTTTTGTAAAGTTCAATGTGGTAAGGCCTCCAACCCATCTTGCACCCATCTTCAACAAGTACCCGGTGCCACAATTGACTAGGAACCAGGCTGGTGTGTCTGAATATATATATATTTATTAATTTAATCAAATTTCACAAATAGGTTAAAGGATAGTTCCGGGACTTTTTTTTTATTGTCCCTACGGGTCGGCCATGTGTTTTTAAGCATAACTCGGTAGATCGTAGAAAACTTTCCTATGGACCTTACCCGACTTTTCGTCCATTAACCCACTCGAAATCAGCTGCCATTTTCTGATAATCCTATCATTTCCCCCCATCGCCCTGGCTCACCTGCTTTTGCGGCACTAAATCAAATCCCCCGCCCCTGAGCCTGACATCAGCAGACGCGTACCACCCATTTCCCAACGCCAAAGCACGTTTCGTGTCAACAATCGCTGCGCCTCAGCTAATGAAGTGTCGCCATGGAAATGGCAGGACGCCTCTTTCCTCTATAAGTATAAACACACCGTTTCACAACACACAGCAGCAGATTTTCGATTCCATTACTCTCTCTGTGTGACTTTGAGTATTCTGTGACTCGTTTCTGTGCTCTGGTCAGCTACCTTCGCCGCTTCTAGGCCTTGTGAACACCTGTACCATCTCTGTAAATTATTTTACTTTCTTTACCACACAATGGCTACAATAATGCCGTATATGTACGAGCCCGAGTACACCGAGGAAGAACTACTGGAAAGGCAAGCACGTGAAAACGATGGGGATTCGGACGGCAGTTGGGAGGACCAGTCAACGGATGAAGAGCCTGGACCATGTCGCATGGACGGCGTCTCCACCTGGTGCACGTGCAATCGGTGCGAGCTAATGCCAACTGAGGAGGAGAACTGCTGCTGCCGTGAAAATTCCGGGTGCTTGGCCTACATTTCGGAAGGCGAGCCAAGTCCGCAATGCATCACCGAGCTGCCAGAGTTCAGGGAAGCCTGCCTCTCACGGACCGTGTTGAGGATGATGATGGTGCTTATGCACGAACTTCGCGGCACTGTTCGTCCGCGTAATCCGAGTAACGAGTAAGTATACTCTGGTTTTGATGTCAGTGATGCCACTACTATGTCATGGTCGCCTCCCACATATAAAATTACATCTACATATCATTCGAATGCATGTAAATTGGTTCCATATTGTGCATTTTCTAGATAGAATTTTTTTCAAAGCAGAATGACATTTTTTACCTGAATCGACAGTGATAAGAAAGTTTTGTCATTTTAATACAGTTTGCATCTTTCATTTTCACAGGTGGTACAGGCTGGTGGCCTATCGTTGCTTCACTTGGTGGCTTCACGGGAGGCTCGGACACCGCGTTCGGAGAGTAATACCTGCCTGTGCGGTACTTGCCATTAGACAACATTTCCCCAGCGACAGTGGACAATACCGCGGATTTTCCCTGGATGTGCTGCAACCGGAACTTTACAATGTGTAATGTTTATTATTTATGTTCAATTGAAATTAAGATCTAAAATAAAACCCAACATATATTTAAACAATGGTTGTTTTCATTTTTTAAATGAATCTAGTGTGTCTCCATTGAATAGTCTTCCTGTGCCTTGTCTTGTCACACCACATGTCTCCGGCCAGCATCCTCCCTCACGCTGGCCGCCCACCTTCAATCCACATAACCGTTGAACCCATATGCAACAGACATACATATGTTATTTTGCGGGTTGGCATCAAGCCTCCCGGCCTTGCCTCCTCCCCCAAAAATACTTACCACACCACTTTGTTCAAGCGTTGGCAATAAAAGGAAGGCCGTTGGATTTTATTGATACAAAACATGGTTATAGGTAAATAATCCATATGGTTGATCATAACAAATCATCCTTTTGGGCACCGGGTACAGAGATGACCCCCTCTGGCCCGTGCCGCCTTGCCACCACAGGCCAGCCTGCTGCTGACTAACTGCCTAGGCATCCAGGGTCTCCAGGGTGAACTGCACCCATATATTCTCCTGGGAGGGTGAGGTATTTATAAACTCACACCCCTGCCTTGCATGTACTAGATCCTGCAGCCTGCCTCTTACATGCAGTTAGATGGCCTCTCCTTGGTGAGGCCCTGCGGCAAACGAGTCTTGTCTGCACGACCACCGCCCCAATCCACCCCCCCCCCCGCCCTAACAAAGGCAGTTCGCACCGGGGTACTTGTGCTGGCAAGTGGAGCTGTCAGGGAGCGATAAAGGCCAAGAGGTGCCAAAGACCATGTACACTTCAAAGTGGTCTATAGAGCATGGGTTGTTGTTCCCATGTCTACCTCCAGACCCCGTGTCTCCTGCCAAGCATCCCCCCTCACGCTGGGCGGCCCCCTGCAATCCACATAAGTGTGTCTCCATTCACGAGTCTTCCTGTGTCTTGTCTGCACGGCCACCGCCCCAATCCACCCCCCGCCCTATCAAAGGCAGTTCGCACCGGGGTACTTGTGCTGGCAACTGGAGCTGTCAGGGAGCGATAAAGGCCAAGAGGTGCCAAAGACCATGTACACTTCAAAGTGGTCTATAGAGCATGGGTTGTTGTTCCCATGTCTACCTCCAGACCCCATGTCTCCTGCCAAGCATCCCCCCTCACGCTGGACGGCCCCCTGCAATCCACATAAGTGTGTCTCCATTCACGAGTCTTCCTGTGTCTTGTCTGCACGACCACCGCCCCAATCCACCCCCCGCCCTATCAAAGGCAGTTCGCACCGGGGTGCTTGTGCTGGCAACTGGAGCTGTCAGGGAGCGATAAAGGCCAAGAGGTGCCAAAGACCATGTACACTTCAAAGTGGTCTATACAGCATGGGTTGTTGTTCCCATGTCTACCTCCAGACCCCGTGTCTCCTGCCAAGCATCCCCCCTCACGCTGGACGGCCCCCTGCAAACCGCATAATGCCACGACATATACACGTCATTCATTCACAAACACACCCCTGTTTCGAATTCTTTATAACCCACTTCATATTTCTAATGAGCACTTCTTTGCGCTTTGCTAGTCAACCCGTGAAGGTGCTGGTTATCTGCTCTTCGTCTCTGTGAACTTCCGTGACCACTTCGAGGAAACTCCTCAGTTTACAACCTGTGAACTGCTCCCTGTTCTACGACAAGAAACTACTCTGATCCCTGCATCTAACTGTTTGTTCGTCAAGGTAAGGCCATGTACCATAATCATTTTGCGTCCAATTTCTTTTCGTTCAAGACAGTAAATGCAAGGAACTAGTCACATGTTCTGAGTTTACATTGGTATTCATAGAGAATTGTTGATCTTTACTTTTCAGAACTTTCCACAATGCCTGCCTGTTCCATTGGCGGTTGCCCTTCGAAGACCCATAATAAATCTGAAGGTACTATAATGCATGTTTTCCCTAAGACAATAGATCAGATAAGAGAATGGGTCCGATATTGCGGATATCCACCGTCTGAGCTTGAAAGTAGAGTCCTAGAAGTCTTTGCGGACAAGAGGGGTGATCGATACCGCATCTGCAGCAGGCACTTTACCTCTGACATGTACTCCACATCATTGCTAATAAAGAAGAACACACCGCGAGCGAGGCGAAAATTGCTCTCAACCGCTATTCCCACTCTATTCGTCCACATCCCTCCACTGGTGAGTCAAGTTTACGTATTTATCTCTCGGCCTTGCGGTAGTGTGTAGCATTAGCTAACAATAATTTCCCCATTTATGTATCCACTCAATATGAAGGCGGAAGATTCTCCATCCGTGTCGTTATTGCAGTCATCAGCCACTTCAAGCGCCTATCGGGTAATCTTACTTGGCTATTCTGCCACTGACTTGTTTTAGGCATGTAAATCAATAGTTTTAATTTATCGTGTAATTATTTTACCTAATGGTACACCCTTGTACTCGTCCTCTAGTCTTTGTTTTCAGTTATAATTATTGTTATCCAAAATAATGCAAGTACTGTCTTTCAGGGAGATGCTGAGGAGTCCAACGTATTGACGACTACCGTTGATGTCACTCAGATGCTCGAGGTACGTTTCCGGACAGTTCCATCGATGGAGATCATCAGATCTTGCATTCTTGTAGCGTGATTGTTACACACAATGTTTCTTTCGTTTTTAGCCATTGATATGTCCTTCTGTCGTCGCCCTCCTATGTGTCTTCTTTTTTCAATATTGTGTTCATTACTAATGAAAGTCCTATGTTTCAGGGAGTCGATGGAGCATTAGTCCAAGAAGAAGGGGGAGCATGCAGTTACGGGTCGGCGCAACAGCTTGCAGAAGTGTGCACCGCAGTTACATCGTCCCTTGATGTTCTTATGCATTTCGAGGTATGGATACTGACAGTTCGATCAAGCGAAATCATATGACGTGATTACATCCGCTATACTTCCTTCTTTATTAACGCAAGTACTATGTTTCAGGGAGATGACAGAGCTTCTTCTACAAGAACATCACCCCTAGTAGTTGATGCAGATCTCTGGGTGGTGACACTTCCAACGATCGAGCAAATCGAATCATATTTACATATCCATTATTTATTTTAGACAACTGAACATTTGTGCAGGTCTATTTAGATGAGCCGTTGACGCCTGCACAAAGTTTATGTTCTTTTTAACAAAATAGAAAACCATACTAATGCAATTACTGTGTTTCAGGGAGTTACTGAAGCATCATCTTCAATAATATCATCAATGGAAGTCTATGAAGAGCCCGAGGTATGGATCTTGACAGTTCCTTCTAACTAGATCAACAATGCGTGAATAATTGTCGTTTGAATGTTCTACACAAATCGTTCATTCGTGTTTTGCTATTGAGATGTACGTGTGTATTGGTCCCCAAGTACATTTTGTGTTTTCGATATTATTATACATACTAATGAAAGTTCTATGTTTCAGGGAGTCGATGGAGCGTCAGTGCGTGATGGATGTGCTTATCATGAAAATATAGTTGTTGCAGCGCAAGAGGAAGTGGAGACATGCACACACGAGTCGGAGCAACAGCGTCCTGATGTTGAAGTTCGAGGCAAGAAAGTTTCAAAGAAAAGAAAGCAAAAGAAGGTTAGTGTCCTGGTCACTATATTATGTTGTTTTTCACTGTTAATAGTTCAATACTGTAAGTTGTGTTTAAACTGAACATCCCTTTTCCAATCTGTCCTCTAGTTGCGAGTGGGTGTACGAACTAGATCTACACAGACAGTGAAGCGAACGAGAGATGTTGCTTGTCAAACCTTTTGGCAGGGACTTGAGACTGGAGATGCATCGTGCCAATGGGAAGAATATGAAGTGATTGACAACGGAGCTATACCACCACCAGCCATTGATAATGAATGTCCCCCTGGTAGTTCGGATGCAGTCGGAGATCAATTCACAGAATCCACACCCGCAAAAACTAAGACCGCGAGAAAGTTGAAGAAATTGTTTTATTCACCCATCGCCGGAGAAGGAACAGATGTTGCAATGGAAGAGAATGAAGTGGACGACAATGAAACACCATCAATATCACTGAACATAGCGGAAGACGATATCAGAGATTCTACCTTTCATGTGAGTGACATGTCCTCAACGTTACATGCCGAACCAGATGGGATGCAGAGTGACAGTATAAGGAAAGAGGCCAAATTCATTGTATTCTATAGTTGTTTGATTGATATTATTATTCGGATGAAATGTGGGCATTCGGTTGGTGGGGAAGTATGTGGGGAGCCATTGATTAATGTGACTCGTGCAATTCAAGGCACTGACCTTAAAATACATGCCACCTGTACAAAATATCATCCTTTCTCATGGTCTGCACAACCCATGCTGGGGCAACTGCCAGCAGGCAATCTACTTTGTGCAGCGGCTGCACTTTTTAGTGGTTCAAGTTTTAAAAAGTTAGAGTCTTTCTTTCAGTTTGTGGGAATCCATTTCATTGCGAAAACTCAGTTCTACAAATACCAAACCGATTATCTATTTCCAGCCATTAGCGAAGCTTGGAGAACAGAAAAAATGTCTATTGATAGTACATTCGCGGGCAAACGGTTCAGGCTAGCCGGTGATGGACAGTGCGACAGCCCAGGATTTTCAGCCAAGTACTGCACCTACCACTTTCAGGACATGGAAAGTAAGAAAATTGTGAGTTCGGTGGTCGTGCAGGTGTCACAAAGTACATCCTCAGTGGCCATGGAGAAAGTTGGCTTTGTAGCATCATTGCAAGAACAACAATCGCGGGGAATGGTGATCGACCTGATAGCCACGGACAGACACGTTTCAATTGCCAAGACAATGAGAGAAGAGTACAAAAATATAAATCACCAATTTGACGTTTGGCATCTTGCAAAAACAATCAATAAAAAAATGTCGGCTGCAGGTAAAAAAAAAGATATGCAAGGTATTTCACAGTGGTCCAAGTCAATCAGCAACCATCTTTGGTGGAGCTCAAAAACATGTGGAGGGTCGTTGGAAATTCTACTGGAAAAATGGCGGTCAGTAATGCTACACTGTACCAACGTTCACCGTTGGAACACAAACCAACATTTCCACAATTGTGAACATGGCCATTTGTCCACAGAGGAGGCACGGAAGAAGAAGTGGTTGATTCCTTCATCACCCACTCACAAAGCCATTGAAAAGATTGTATTTGATAAAACTATAACAAGAGATTTGAGGGGACTCACGGAATTCTGCCACACAGGAGATTTGGAGGTGTTCCACAATATGTGCCTAAAGTACAGGCCAAAACGATTGCATTTTGGCATGGAGGGCATGATAAATCGGACTCTTCTAGCGGTCTTGGCACATAACCATAATGTTGGCCGTCAACAAAGTAGGACGACCGGAACTTTAGGGACGCTTCGCTACAATAAGGCCTTCACTAAAAGAAGTAAACAATGGGTGATCAAACCAGTGTTTGAGGATATGCAATATGAGTTTATTGAAAGACTTATTGTTGTCGTCCTAGATAGGCACATAAATGGAGTTGTGAACGAACCTGTGCAGGGGACAACTGCATTGCCACCCAACATTGCCTGTGTTCCATGTCCACCTAAAGAAGAGCTCATTGAGAAATACACATCACGGTTTAAATGTTTGTAATTTGATTGTCTGTTCTCTCAAGTCTCCTCATGTTGCAGGCCCATTGAATATGTGTATCTATGTAATGTGTAAATAAAAGTGATTGCTCAGTGTACATGCAATGTGTCTCTCCAACGTTGCCCCTCCCTTCACCGTGCAGTTGTGCGAACCACCCGGGTGTCACCTGTGACTTTGCTCTGGAGTCTCCTCATGTCGCAGGCCCATTGAATATGTGTAGCTATGTATTGTGTAAATAAAATTGATTGCTCAGTGTACATGCAATGTGTCTATCCAACCTTGTTCATTTGCGCATTAAATTAAACCAAACAGTAATATAAATCATTTTTCAAAAAATATAGAATGTCTCCGTATTTATGGTTCTCTGGGGCTGCAAATGCACGCAGACAAAATGCAAAGATGGAGTGTAAATTTCAAGTCCTGTGAGATGGCCTTACACTGAATGTAGCTAACTAGGAATGTGTGCTCGTTCAAAGTGAAGGTCAGCTGCTTTGATTTTTTGCTCGGGTGCCGGAATGGCCCACGACTCAGTATAAGGTTCTATTGTTATTTGACCTCGACAGGCCGGGACCATCCCGAAAGACTTCTTTTTGGGGGTGTGGTGCAATAACGTAAACGATAATGAATATAATTTCAGAAACGAAAGCCATTTAATGTTCGTTCATTAGAAGAAATAACGTCGGCATAGAAGGAGTGGTATTTCGGGGCTGCCCTACGCACAGACACAATGGAAAATGCAAATATAATGTAAGTAACTCTTTAGATGAGTTTATACCGCAATTTAATTACTATACAGTAGCTTTAAAGACGGGTTAAGTTGTACTTGTTCATTCTATGTGGCATATTGTTTTGTACCGCGCACTATCTTGAGGAGAACCATCTCCTTTTACGGAAGCACCTCAAAACCTTCCTCTTTGCATCTGCTTTCTCTCTCCCTCTCCCCTGCTACAACTGGTCCACTGTCTGCGACCTCGGTCCTGGGCCCTTCCACTCTCCACCTGCACTGCCTCCCTGTCAACCCCTGCACTGGGGGACTGTCTCAGTATCCTACAGCCCCCCCTTGACGTATAATACCCAGTTGCACTGTCCTAGCTATGAAATAATTTCCCGACCTAATATATAAAATGAATAATTTTAATAAAGATCTGATGGTGAGACTAATTTCATTTTTTATGTTTTTCAAACAGGTACATCATTCATTATTGCATGTGTCACGAGTACCAGACACCGGCGGATGGGTTTTTTAACCGCCAGTTGCTTCTCCGCGTGAACAACGTTACCACCCTGACCATTTTATGGGACGATCGCCAAGTACAAGTATGCCCTTACGCGGTACTAACGGCTAGATGCAACATACAGACCGTTGTGGTGGCCTAGTGCCTCGTTGTTGGAACAGCCATGCGATTATCAGTGCGACCGAAGAGCTTATTTTATCGTAAACCAACACCCTGTGTACTGCACACGAACAACGCTTGCCTCAAGACGAACTATTTTGGATCGAGAGCAAATAAAAATGCAAATTGCTGAATATTCTCAAAACATTTGATGTCAAATAAATGTACTTTACCAAATTTACAATCTTGCGATTTAATTTAAAAGTACAGTTTCATATTCCCAATTGTGGCGCGCTGTGTTGTGTGAGCTCATCTGTGTTGATTTCCGGGTTCTGTGTGGAGTCGCGTAGAAGACGCCTGGGCGCGTTTGCCTACGCAGCTCAGTCACGTCACGGATAGAGGCGGGGAATATGAATGTTTTGATAAAGTCTGTTTCAGGGGCGGGGGATTTGATTTAGTGCCGCAAAAGCAGGTGAGCCAGGGCGATGGGGGGAAATGATAGGATTATCAGAAAATGGCGGCTGATTTCGAGTGCGTTAATGGACGAAAAGTCGGGTAAGGTCCATAGGAAAGTTTGCTACGATCTACCGAGTTATGCTTAAAAACACATGGCCGAACCGTAGGGACAATAAAAAAAAAGTCCCGGAACTATCCTTTAAGAGTAGCACCAATGCTGTGGCAACACAAGAACACAATGACTTTTGTAAAGTACAACACAGAGTTGACACTAAAATGTGCAGTCACAATTGTTTCCTTTTAAATCACCCACCAATATAGAAATTAACAATTCAAGACATACAGTGAGTGCAGATTTAAAACACAATGGGCCTCATTATGAGATTGGAGGTAGCCATGCCCTTAAGAAGGGCATGGCTATCCCCAAACTCGGGTCCGTCTCCGGGTCCCTCGAAAGGGGAATTACCGGGCCATTCCGACCTTGGTGGGCCCGGTAATTTCCCTTTTGCGGGACCCGGACCTGGGACGTCCCCAATCCCATTTGAGCCCCCATAGGGCTCAATGGGAATGGGGAGGATGGTAGCAGCGGTACCTTTCATAACGGTACCATTGCTACCATCCTGTTCTATTCGTGGGTGCCGCTCTGCACGCCTGGTCTGACCAGGCATGCAGAGCGGCACATGCAAGCAGAACTCGTAATGTGGTGGCATGGTAACAGCGGCACCGGTAGCACTACCAGCGCCATTGTTGCCTTACCGCCAAAGACGTAATGAGGCCCAATGTGCCTCATTGCAAGGTTGGAGGTAGCATTGACAGTAAAACCGGCAAGGCTACCTCCAAACTTGCAAGAAAGTCCGGCACCCGTGAACGGGCAATTACCGGGCTATTCTGGCCCCGCCGGACCCAGTAATTGCCCTTTCGTGGGTACTGGAATCGGGTGAACCCCATTCCCATTTGAGCCCCATAATTTGTTTTGCCACACCTAAAAAGAACAGGCATGCCTTTGGGGTTTTAGTCAGCACACAATGGTAAAATCGTTTTTTTGAGTGTTAAACACAGCTGCAATGTGCATGAAAGAAAAACTAGGGGGAATTCGTTTTGCAGAGCACAATGGGTGTACAGGGGCAATTTCGTTTTGCACCTTGCATATGCACAGGCACTACTAGGCTTCCCACTTTTAATTTAAAATGAAGGAGATCAATGGGGAATTTCGTTTTTACACCCCGCGCAAACACGTGGCACAGGGCTTTGGGCTTAATGCTTTTGCCAAATCTTTATGACTATACCGGCTTAAAACACAATGGGAAAAGATTGTTGGTTTTGAATGTCAACAATACAGAGCCTGTGAATTCAATAGGGGAATTAATTGGTTTACTTTGACAAATATGCTAGGGATCTACTGAGAAAACCAGGATATTTACAATGGGGAAATAACTAAAAGAATGCTGGAAGAATATAGGGCCTATACAATCTGTGGCTTCGGTGTAGTTCTACTTACAGGAGAGGCCTGGAACTGGGCATCAGGGAGCATCAGAGCACCGCTGGGACAGCAAAGAGTGTCAGTCAGAGATCTCCTCTGAGTCCTCCAAGGGGTCCCTATCAGCTTCAATATCTCCTGGCTCCACTTTCTCCACTGCAAGACTCAGGCCTCGCTGCTGGGATCTTTCTCACCAGATTTTGGCAGCAGGTTGGATCTCGGAATTAGTAGAAGAAGTCCAGCTCTGATGGAAACTGGCTTACTTATAGGGTAAATAACATCACTAACTTGTCATGATTCCCACATAAGGGATTGATTAATGTTCACTACACACCTCCCACCTGTGTGCTGATAGGAAAAGGGGAGGGGGGAGTGATTTGGAAGAGATGTGGGAGGAGAGAGCTTCATAATCTCACTTTGACAGATGGACTCGGTCTGCATTGAGTTCACAAAATATCTCAACATATCAAGTACCCTGAATTTTCAAATCTTTACATGTATGAATACATTTTTGAGAACTATATTTGAAGGCAAATCAGATAAGACTAGTCTGGAGTCTGCATGTATTTCAGCAGGGATACAGTTTTTCTTAATTTACTCAAGAGCCATATTAATGAAAAACATGGCACTTTACAGTCATCATATTAATTATTACCGGCATGCTTTTACCAACTTTCGCATCTCTTGGAATCAGGGAAAGTCCCAAATCACATTTTCATTCATAACTTTAGTTGTGTTTATCCCACCAAAATTGTTTGAGCATGGTTAGAAGGGAGGAGCTGTCGCCTTTAATAAAAGCCTAGAATAACCATTGTGACATGTACGCTGCCCATGTTATGCGATAAAATGCATTTCTCCCATTTTAATCAACTGCAGTTTCACAAGTCTCTTTCACTGGGCATCCACCTTGTCTTAAATTTAATTTCTCTTTCAGGCATGTGACGTAAGCAACGAGATCTGTGTTTAGATTTCGCCTCCCCATTCAATGCCTAATGGCCATACTAATGCACTTTTTATGGGACTAGTTCTGCCAGAACAAACATGGCTTATCAGTTCCCCACCGAGTTTACCATCTAAAGCATTGTATTTCTTTCTATTTAGTGAAGTACTGGCTTTGATTGATGATGACACCCAGGCCTGTTTGCAGGACAGCAGAGGGGAGGTCCTGTAGCTTAGTTTCATGTTGGGAGAAATCACCTGCAGCACATGTCCTTTTAAACTCACACACAATGGGCCTCATTACGACCCTGGCGCTAAGTGAAAAATGATGGCGGTAAATGGTTACCGCCATCGTTTTCTGCCAGGTCCGATCATGACCCGTGACCGTTAACTACGATGCCATTAGCGGCATCGTAGTTAACGCTGCCGCTAACTGTGCTAAGGGTGCACGCACGCGACCGCCCATACCGTACTTAGCGCCATGGCGGAAAGGTACGCAAATGCCGACCCAAGCGGACATGCACCTAACGCCATCACCCAGCCCGTTAAGTACCTTACCGCCATGGTGCTAATAACGCCATCGCGAACCAACCGTAAAGGGCCATGTTAAGTGAATGCAGCTGCCACAGGTGCACAGAAACAGCACAGGTGAAGGCAATACAGACTCAGGAAGTACAAAAAGAGCACACCCCACCCCTTCCCACACCCAGTCACACTCCACAATGATACCAATACGACTAGCAATGTTGGGGCTGGAGGACCTGATAGCAATGCATGTGCTACAACAGCAACAACAACAACAGGCAGCACAGAGGAGACGCAGGAGGAGAAGGAGGGCAAGGCAGGCCCAGCAAGCCCCACCAGCACAGCCAGTGCCACCACGCAGGCAGCCCCCAATCCCACGCATCAGAGCCAATCCATCCAACCTCACTGCTGAGCAGATCCACACCCTGTACCGTTTGGACCGGGACACCATCACTGCCATCGTAGACATGACACACAATGACATTGTCAGCATGATAGAAACTCCAACCGCCATCCCCCCCCTACTGAAGGTAGTGTCTGTACTACACTTCCTGGCCACAGGCACCTACCAGCACACAGTGGGGCACCTGCATGGCATTTCACAACCATTATTCTCACGAACATTCATCCAAGTGCTCGATGCCCTCCTCAAGCACACAGACGACCACATCTCATTACCACGGACTGGCCAGGAGATTGCAAACACCAAAGTGGGTTTCCATGCACTAGCCGGCATACCCGGTTGCATTGGTGCCATCGACTGCACCCATGTGGAATTGGTGGTTCCACGTGCCATGGAGGTACCGTACCGCAACCGGAAACAGTTCCACTCAATCAACGTGCAAATGGTCTGTGACTCCAACAAGATAATCACACATTGTTGTGCCCGATTCCCCGGATCAACCCATGATTCTATGGTCCTGAGGAACTCCACAATACCACGCTACATGGAGCGACATGCAGGGCCAAGATCCTGGCTACTCGGTGAGTCCAATGTCATGGAAGTGGGCAGGTGAATGACGTACCGATGCATACTCCACCTGGCTGAAAGGGGGGGGGTGATGCATACTCCACCTGGCTGAAAGGGGGGGGGGTGATGCATACTCCACCTGGCTGAAAGGGGGGGGATGATGCATACTCCACCTGGCTGAAAGGGGGGGATGCATACGCCACCTGGCTGTGAGTAACACAGAGAACGGAGACAGAGGATGGGCACTCACAATGCACACAACCCCTCTGCATACATTGGGTGATGGCATGCAAAACAGGCCATGGGAGCCATGAGCATATACTGGTTGCATTGTGTGAATCAATAAGTGCATGTAGAAGTGAGCCAAAGTAACAGTTGGATACAAGCCATGGTGGAACATCATGTTCTTGATCAGACAACATGACTGACACATACATTCTCGCCTACATACAGGTGATGCAGGCTATCCCCTGAAGAGGTGGCTCCTTACACCAGTCCAGAACCCACAGAACCAGCACGAGGAGGACTTCAACCGTGCACATACACGTACTCGTGTGGTCATAGAGCAGACATTCGGCCTATTGAAGGCACGGTTCCGAAGCCACAGCAGGTCTGGTGGGGCCCTCCTGTATGGCCATGAGAAGGTGGCAAAGATCGTCATGGCATGTGTCATGCTACACAATATGTGCGTCAGACGGAATGTGCCCCTGCCCCCTGACGCAGAACTGCAACCACCTGACGATGAGGATGAGGAGGGTGCAGATGGGGCGGCACCCCATGGAGGAGGCGATGCACAGGAGGGGCGTGCAATGCGCCATAGTATCATCGACCACTGCTTCTAGCACACACGGCTGGTGTGTATCACATGGTGACTGCACTTGGGACACTGTGTGGCTCTGGGACATGCACACTGTGGACTGTACACCAATAAAGCACACATACGCAATGAAAATGTCCACACATTTCTTTTTCGGAAAGAAAAAAGTGCATTCAAACTATGAAATGTCGTGACACACCCCCTCCCACCTCCCCCCTGCACACCCCAACACACCCCCTCCCACCTCCCCCCTGCACACCCCAACACCCCCCCACCTCCCCCTGCACACCCCAACACACCCCCCCACCTCCCCCCTGCACACCCTACACACCCTCCCACCTCCCCCTGCACACCCCAACACACCCCCCCACCTCCCCCCTGCACACCCCAACACACCCCCCCACCTCCCCCCCTGCACACCCCAACACACCCCATGTAGGTGTCAACAGATGCCTGTGACAGTGGCCACAGGCTGTTACAAGCCCCCTCTCTCGGCCCCCGGGGCACCCCTGGCTGTGGAGCGCAGGTTACGTCCGGAACGTCGCACGGGGCTGCTCTGTGCAGAACTGGCAGTGGAGGATGTCCCTGCCTGCCCCCGTGCATGCACGTCCTGTAGGGTGTGGGTGAGCTCAGTGAGCGCACGACGCAAGCCGGCAAGTTCTACACAGATGTCCCTGGACATGGCCTGCATGGCATCCCTCAGGGTGGCAGTGCTCTGTGCTACTTCGGCCCTTAGGGTCTCCGTGGCCTGTTCAATGGTTGCCCTAGCCCCCACACATTCCGCAGCATGCTCAGTCAGCATCGTGGACAGTTGTTGCTGCCGTTCTGTGATGTCCTCGAGGGACTGCTGCCCCTGCTGGCCCATGGCCAGTGCTGGTGGTGTGATGGAGGGGCTGCTCCCCTCCTGTGGAGTGAGGACTGGGCATGGGGTGGAAGGCCACTCCTCTACCTCTGTGTGCCCCTGTGTGTGATCCTCATGGGGGCTGGCGTCTGAGAAACAGGGGGAATGTAGTAGGTCAGTGGGGCTTCTGACCTCGTGCTCCATGTCTGAGTCTGAACATGCAGCTATTGCAGCTGTCTCACCGATGTTGCTGCTGGCCGCTGACCCGGTGCCTTCTTTGGCAGGCAATGTCGGTAGAGGTGGAGCAGCTGCTGCTGCCCTGCTGCCTACAGGGGTGCTTGCCGGTGGGACGTCCGGTATGCTCGCAGTGGGTCCTGCTTGTTGTGGGGTCTGCCTCACTGCAGCTGAGGTTGAGGGTGCGGGGACGGTATTGATGGCCTTCTTGGCTCTCTTCGTCTCAGGGGTGTCCTGGTCCTCGGGGTGTGAATCTGTGCCTGTGGTGGAGCAAAGGAGGGAGGGCGTTATTGATGGGTCTGCGGACTTTGGAATGACAATGATTGACATTATTCTGGTCAGTAGATGAGGCAGATTTCAGGCAGGGCCATGCAGATTGTCTCCTTTTAGTGTGGAATGTGGATGCAGGTTTGCGGGTGCCAGCAGTGTATACAGGGTGGTGCTCGCATGTGGCTATGGGCAGTGTTGAAATGTGTTGCATTTACACTGTAGGGCAACCTTGTGCTACACATGAATGGACTGCAGTGACTATGGCATGTCTTGTTTGAGGCACCTACCTTCATCGCCTGATGTCGGAGCTCCCCTTTCCATCCCTCCGACGCCTTCAATGGATTCCATGCCAATCGTGGTTGCACAGATCTCCTCCCACGGTTGGAGTTTTAGTGGGGATTCCGACCCTCCACCGGTACCCAGGGCAAGGTTGCGGTTTGCAGAGATGACGGCTCTGACCCGTATGCGTAGGTCACCCCAGCGCTTCCTGCACTGCTCTGGGGTGCAGGGTACGGTCCCCACCGCGCTGACACGCTCGGCCACCAGGGCCCAGATGGCCTTCTTCTTCGCTATCGCTGTCCTGGTCATTTCAGGGGAGAAAACGACACCTGCGTTGTCTTGCAGGGTCTCCGCAAGCATGCAGAGTTCCTCCCGGCGGAATCTCTCCTGGCGCTGGCAGTCACATGCCTTCTTTACAACTTTAGGCATTTTCAGGTACTTGGATGGGTGGGTGATTGGTTGGGACAGGTGTCAGGGTTGGATCTGGTGTTCGGTAGGATGGCAATGGATTGTGTTTTTAAAGATGGCCGACGTGCTTTTTCCCGTTCCGGCGCGATGACGCTATTTCCGGTCCTGCTTTTTACGGCCACCGCAAATTACGGTGGCCGCTAATTACGGTGGCCGCTACTTACGGTGGCGGAAGTGCACCTTGCTCACTTTACGATGCCGGTAGGGGCCTTTTCCGCCATGGCGTTAATTGCATTACCGCCATGGCGTAATGCTCGTGCGCGATGGGTCGTAATGTGGCGCTCTTTACGCCATCGGCCCATGGCGTAAACGCTCATTACGCCATGGCGGTAATGACGGAAGATTACCGCCTGGGTCGTAATGAGGCCCAATTGCTTTTAAATGTCATTTTATGATGTACACAATTTCAGCACATATATAGTATCACTTTTAAATTATCCTTTAGATACGGTGGTTAGATGAGAACATCATATTCACATTTTCTGTGGTTTTGGTGAGCATCTCGCTTAACATATTGTCAATTTGGAGGAAAAAATGAAAATTACATTCTTTTATTTAATTTACAGATAATGTTCCATTTCACTTCAGCTGCTTGGAGCACAATTCTGGTATACCATTGAGGAAACTGTGCACTGCTGTTTCTTCAGGTGTAAGTGCAGCTCTCCGTGGATTGAATCAAACATTATTGCCACGTGTCTTTCCTTTCTTTCCTAAAAGGCATTGTGCATATCTTTGCACTTTTTAGAGTCAGGCCCACTTTCTTTCCTTAGATTTTTAGGCCTGTTTTTGGCTCCATTGGCCTCAGGTCTGGCATAATTTCTGTGCTGATGTTATGTTTTGGTGAGCATGCACAAATGACTCTGGCCTCTTTATTTCTGGCCTTCAGGGGCTACATTTCACCCCATATTACCAAAGGAAAGGCAGCATGTTTTATTTACAAATGAAGAAGAAATTCAAGGGTCCCTTTCACATGAAAAACTGGATTTTTACACACTAACACAAAAACGGCTTTGCACATGTATTTGCAAGTTAAAACTGAAGGGCCATGTGAAAAGGCCTACCTGTCATGAACCAAGCAAAAGCAGCATTTTAATCCACAAAGGAAGAACAAATTCAAAGGTCCCTTTCACATGAAGAACAGGATTTTTAAACACAGACACAAAAACGGCTTTGCATGTGTGTTTGCAAGTTAAAGCAAGGCATGAGAAAATGTTCCCCTGCTAACATTAGAATGTCAGGGAAAAGACATGGTGGGTGTTGACAAAAAGTAATGAATATTATGTTTTGCATGCCAAATACCCGGAAACATTTGAAAAGAAAAGCCCACTTTATTTCCATGAAAAAGTTTCTGTTGGCCCGAGGCAGACGCTCTGCATGCTGTGGGACAAATGTCACAAAGGACTCCACCCACAAAAAGCCTGTTTTACATCCTCCAGCTATTTTACAACTGCAATAAAATGTGGACTGCCTGAAAGGTGTTGTCCCTGAAGGGTGGGCTCTATGCAGAGACAAATGGCCCAGGCTAGTGCATCTACGGAATGTAGAGAGGAGGTGCAAAAACAGGGGATACAATTAAGAGGAGCTGAACTTTTAAAGAAATACAAGAAATTGATGCCTTTAAGATCGAAATAGTGGTCCCCTCCCGATAAGAGGGCATCACAGGTCCGGCTTATTATCTACAGTGGAGGATCTCTGTGTAACAAATGCATCCCCTATTTATGAGCTGTAACCAACTTCAAATGACCAACTTTAAAGAGACTAATAAAAACATTGGATCAGAGAGACAAATGGCACTGCAGACAGGAGGTCTCCAATTTAAATATCCCAAAGATGTGCTATGAATGTAAAAGGACCATTGTCATGTAGGCCTGTTTCTCAGCAACAAAAAGTCAAGTTTTTTGTCTTTATGTGTCATTCTTTAGATAATTTCCAGTCGATTTTGGTGATATAAAATTCACCCACCTGTGACTTAGGGAACTATAATTGCCAGTTTAACTACGTTCCTGGCTGATCTGAAAATGTACCAAAGTTAAAAGGTAGCAAACTGGTGAAGGATGAAATTATGAATGTGGGAAGTAAATTGCATGGTCTTAACGGGTATATTTTATGTGAAAATGATGAATAATTGCAAACAGTTGTGCAAAATGTTGTGGATCTGGCTTTCTTTTTATTTAATTCCCCATGATAAGCTGAAAAGGAATATATATATATATATATATATATATATATATATATATATATATATATATATATATATATATATATATATATATATATATTATAGCAGTTTCTAGTAAAATTATGAGGTTTTGACACATAACTAGTTTTTGACAAAGATTTGACATGAGAACAAATGGGGAGAAGGGTAACTGTCCAATCCTAGTTGCGAGAACTGTTGCAGGGTATTTCCCAAGATTGCAAACTTGATGGTGTCATCACTGCTATATATGGTGGACTGAACTATGAGGAAGGGACAGAGCTGCTGGAATTTACCATCAGGGAGAGCTGCTAAAATTACCACCAGGAAAGCTGCTAAAACCCACCCTCTGACAGCAACAAGGAAACACCAGAAGAGATTGCAGAAATTGTATTCAGGTGGAGCTGTCTATTGGAACTGTCTTTTGCTGGGGAGGCCTAAAATGCTGACTGGGTCCTATGGTGGAGAGTTAGGGACAATCCTGGGGAGAGGAGTGGTTAGATTCCTGCCTTATCCTTCCAGAGGGCCCTGACGTGCAGCTGGCTGTCCTGAATTTTAAACAGAGTCTTTCTTTGTAGGTAGAATGGCGCCCTGGGAAACCAAATGGTGGGGGAGTCTGCTTCCCTTAAATCCTTCTTCGCCCCCTCCTTCCCCCATGCTCCCATGTCCATTTCTTTGCCACTCCTGCCCCCGTGGCCATCACTTTGCCCCTCCTGCCACCCGTGACCATGTCTTTGCCCCTCATGCCCCTGTGTCCATGTTTTTGCCCCCTCATGCTCCAGTTCACATGTCTTTGCCCCCTCCTGCCCCTGTGTCCATCTCTGTTCCCCCTCCTGCCCCTGTGTCCATGTCTTTGCCCCCTCCTGCCCCCGTGTCCATGTCTTTGCCCCCTCCTGCCCCTGTGTCCACGTCTTTGCCCTCTCCTGTGCCCCTGTGTCCATGTCTTTGCCTCCTCCTGCCCCTGTGTCCATGTCTTTTCCCCCTCCGTCCCCCGTGTCCTTGTCTGTGCCCCCTCCTGCTTGCATGTCTATGGCTGTGCCCCCTCCTGCCCCCATGTCCATGTCTGTGCCCCCTCCTGCCCCCGTGTCCATGTCTGTGCCCCCTCCTGCCTCCATGTCCTTGTCTGTGCCCCCTCCTGCTTGCATGTCTATGGCTGTGCCCCCTCCTGCCCCCATGTCCATGTCTGTGCCCCCTCCTGCCCCCGTGTCCATGTCTGTGCCCCCTCCTGCCTCCATGTCCATCTCTGTGCCCCCTCCTGCCCCTGTGTCCATCTCCTTCGGCGTGCCCCATTCTCCCCCTGAGTCTTTCTGGAGCCCCCTCCACACTTCCTTGTTTTTCCTCATCCCCTCCTCACCCCCTGCCCGTGATTGTCTCCAAGTCCTCCTCCCTCCTACCCCTTGCATTCCTTATGGGTCTCTTTGCCCCCTATCATCCCCTGCTTGCCTTATCATCCTGTGCCCTTCCCCCTCTTTCTCCTCACCCTCCCCTCTTCTCGCTCCCTCTGTCAGATTCTGGCACTACCCCAATTGCCGTCAGGCATAGTAATTGCAACCGCCTGTCTTTGTACCAGCTTGCACCACCCTCCTCCTCTCCTACCCCTTGTCCTGTTTAAGTTCGGCACTACAGCAATTGCCATCAGGCATAGTAATTGTAGCTGCCTGCCTTCTGCAGCCATCTTCCCCTCCCCTTCCCCCTTTCTCATTTCTATTATCTAAGCACTTACTCCAATGACTGTCCCTTGACCCTGATAAATATAAGCTTGTCTGTCCTGCCTTCTCTTCTTTGTTTTCTCCTCCCTCCCACTGCCAGCACTACCTTGATCAGTCACTGACCCTTAAGATAGTCACTTGTTTTGTTCCTCTCCTCTTCCCTGCTCTCCACTCCCCCACTCCTCCCCTCCTCCTCTTGTCATTCTTGCACTTCAACAATTGCTGTCAGGCATAGTAATGTTACTGCTAGTATTGTCTCCTTTTTTTCCCTCCCTCACCTCTCCCTTATTGTTCCATGCACTTGTACTATCTGTTATGATATGATAGTTATTCTCACATTCTGATTTGTTTCAAGGACCTGTAGGAATGTAACTGTATTCTCCCATGTTCCCTCCCTCCTTGAAGCGCTTTGAAACACATTGTGTATAGGTGCTATACAAATAAACAATCAGCCAATCAATCAATCAAATCAATCAATATAGTGGCCGGGGGGAGAAACTGTGTAGACCCTTGTCCAAATGAACTCAAAATATTAATGATTGTACACAGCATAAGAAATTACATTTTAAAATGTATAAAACAATAATACATCAAAATTGCATTACTATTAATTTAAAAAAATACAGTCCACATAGCAAAATAAAACATTAATTCATATTAGATATCTGAAATGATCGCTAGGTATTCAATACACAGGTCAAGATTTTGGGTTTCCACGGAAGGATGGTGAGAATAACATAGGTCTGCGGGAGCAAACATAAGCGCTTAACAATAAACAGGGATGATATTTGCACTTGTGTGTAATAATATAATCCATACTACGTGTTTCTTGTAGGCAATTATGGGTAGCCTCACACAAATCATGTTGTATCCTGGCATAGTGCCATGATATATTTAGTTAATTGTGATGCCCTGCGGTGTCAGAATGCAAGTGCATTAGACAAAACCCTCAGCTACAGATTTCACCCCTCGTTAAACATAACTTTGGCTCTTTCATAGCCAGGCCCTGTGACGGTACTTTGCAACAAAATGAGCAGCATTCAAGTTAGCAGAGGATCTGCATAGTTGCATAGCAACGCCAGTTGATGACATGCTCAGAAGCCGGAACAAAGGTTTCAAATATCTGACCCTAAGGTCTTTTAAACCTTCACATGTTAACATGATGTGAAGAGTAGTTTCCGTGCCTTCCCCACAAAGAGGGCAATTGCCGCTGCAGTTCCTTCCCCAGTGACTGGTGTAATCTCACACCAGGAGGCAACCAAATCAGAATATCAGGTACAAAAAACCTGCATATGATGGAGTTACTACATCCCAAAAAACTTCAATGCCCGGGTTAGGCTTCAGATTAAGATACTGAGGGCCACTAACCAAAGCAGGACGTGTGCTTAACGTCCCAATTTCACGTGTATCTCGTAAAAGCTGCTTTTACCTTGGTCTTTGCACTTCTTTCCATAGTGTTTGGGATTTAAACATGAATTTAATAAATTCCCTTTGGCAGAACACTACATGGTAATTGTTCTTAAAATTCAAAATGAACAAAGCACATTTCCGGTATGCGCTGAAATTGTATGATCCATTTTTGTCATGTTGAGCCCGACCTCTTTAGGAAGAGGGGTATCTTAGTCTATTGTTAGGGAGAATTTTCAGAAATGTGCTAATTCCCTCCACCTTAGAGATCCCCAGCAACTTTGCTGGATTTTGAGAACTTGATGTTTTTATCCTGGAGAGAGCGAGACCCTGTTTCCCACTCTCTCATGTATTTTAATGTGAATTTTACCTCTGTGTTTCTTTTGGTTGTGGAATCTGACAAACTCCATAGGCATCATCTTTTACATTGTGTCACACAGCACCTTCAGTGCAGTGACACAGGGAAGTCTTCCAGATTTCCCAAAGGTTTAACTACCTTCTCTGCGATAAAATACTGTTTCCCAGAGCAGTAAAGTGAAATTGACTTTACTTACCATTGTAACTTTCTAGACCCAGCACACACTATCTTACAATAGAGTGCTGGAGGGGTTACCTAGTATCCCCTTTGTCTGGCTTCTCATGTAACATGTTTTATGTAACCCTTTTCTAATTGAATGGCTGGTGGCAGTGGTTTCGTTTAAACTACCATGGTATGCATTTACTGCGGGCTGTGTTCACAGCTGCTGTAAAGCAACCGCGGGAGCCATCTTTGTCAAAAATGCGCCCAGTCTTCTTTTTTCGCCATTTCTTTGTGGAAAGGTCCTTCTAGAGATTTTCTCAGCGCCAAACCAGGTTTGGTCTCTTTGTTCATTTCACCTTGGCAGGGTTTCCAAGTGAAAACCGCCTCTGGCTCCAGAGTGTCTGGGGTAGGCAGGAAGTGAGGGAGGTGTCCAAAACTCCCTGTGCTTAGTCTCCTAGGAGACCCAAATGCACTCTGTGGTGATTGACCATCTGACTGTACAGCAAGGACAGCCACCCTGCTGGGCTATTGACAGCTAGGCTGGAATGAATGGGAGAGAACTGAATAAAAGGTGAGTCCTTTGGCTTGGAAGGCTTGTCGACC
The DNA here is from genome assembly GCF_040938575.1 of Ambystoma mexicanum. Taxonomy (NCBI): domain Eukaryota; kingdom Metazoa; phylum Chordata; class Amphibia; order Caudata; family Ambystomatidae; genus Ambystoma; species Ambystoma mexicanum. The sequence goes on along the minus strand of NC_090921.1, from coordinate 261,196,367 downwards.
ACTGGACGAAGGAACCGAAGAAGAGCTTGAAGAGGATGCCTGCTGCAACTCCTAGACCGTTGGTTTGCCTGGTGAAGCCCTGCTGCAGTGCCAAAACGCCCAGTTTGCATCGACAGAGAAGCCCCTGCAAGGATGACTTCTCCCTTTGAGTTGGTGGGACCAATCAACTCCAAAGTAAGCCATCTGGACATACATCTCTGAGCTTGTTGAATTTCCACAGAGTTGCTGCTGGAAACCGTATAGCCAAGGAGAGGGACACCAGATTGTGTGCGTTGGTTTTAAGGTGGCCTAGAGCTTTTGGAAGATCCTCTGGACTTCCAAGATGCAGGACTGACCAAGTTTGAGTCTCCCCAACAGAGTGCGGGACCCCAGAAGCAAGGACAGTCCATCTCAACAGCCAGGAACCGCGGTGTTGCTATTTGCGGTAGACGCGAGGATCTGTAACACTGAACAGCCACTGAAAGTGAAGTTTGCCATTTGCAAGTTTTGACTGTCCCAGTGCATTGCAGGAGTCCCACGGCATCCTCCCTCTTGTCCCCATGACTGAGGCACAGGAACAGAAGTCATCAGCTGCATCATTTCTTCATTTCTAAGGTACTGTAAAACAAGTCTAAGAGAATGTACCTCTTACTGTAAAATTGCTTGCAACTTCTACAACTCAGAAGTCTAATCAGCTTGTGGCTCTACATTTGATTCTTCTTTTCATAAAAGACTCCTAAGAACTTGTGCAAAGACTTTTCCATTTACTTACCAGAAGTGCTTCATCCTATACAAGACCTTTGCCCATTGACTTTGGCTTAGCCTATTGAATTTTATGAATCTTCTTGAAGAATCCAAAAGTATTTGCCTGCTTAAGAATATTTGTGGTCTCTTGTGTTCTAATAACATTTGCCTTTTACCAATTCCTAAAAGTATTCTAAATGCCAACACTAAGATATTAATGTCTCCAGCACCCTTGTTATTGAAGTCACATGTGGGTGTAGGTTGTGTTTGTGGGCCATCCGAAAAAGGGTCTTTACTGGTTTAGAAACTAAATGTGTACAATATTGAAGTGTATTTGTGTGTTACTATTCTATTGCTCTCTTCTGAAGAAGGCTGTATAACTGACTGATAAATAAATTAATAATTGTTTATGCAAGAAGCCTTGAGTATAAGAGTTTATTTGAATACCTGTAACTTTGAATCTTTGTGTACCTCCACTACAGCTCACACTTACCCCTCTTGAGATAAGCCTGGCTGCTCAACACGCTACCAAAACTGTAGTACAAGCTTATACCAAAGGTTGGGTTGCCTATACCTGAAGTCAGAGTTGTGTGTAGTGGTCCCAGAGGGTACTGCATACAAACTTTGCCTAACATTAGTGGCAGACGGTGAGGATAGATTGTAGAGTTGTTACATTGAGAGTTTTCTTTACTTTTGTTCAACTAAAAACCTTCACAAGGTTAAACTCCACTAGAAAAGCAATTGTAACAAGCCAGATACGGATAACTTCAGGCAGGAAGCCCTGATCATTTTAACAGTAGAGCAACTGAAAGAAATATGTAATTTCAGGAATCCCCCTGTTAAAGGAAAGAAAAATGAACTAATTGCAAGATTGTTGAATAATCAAAGTCAGGGTAGTAGGTCTGTCACATCTACTATCCCATGAAATGTGGAAAATGGTGATGAGGATGATAGTTCAGAGTCTAACTCTAATATTGTTGAAGAGTGAGAAGAGTTAGAGGAGTCTCAGGAAGAGAGCCCCTTGTTACCTCAACAGGCCCTTATGCCTCTACCTTTAGCCACAGGGATCCTACCAGGTCCAGTACTGAGTCCAGAATGTGTCTCTCTTGAAAAAATGAGACTTGAGTTAGAGTTCAAAATATTGCAACTCCAAGCTGAAAACAAACACCAGGACATCAAAGTAAGGGAAATGGAAATGCAACATGCTCTTGAAATTAAGACATTGTCTCTTGAAAATGTTTCTATCCCTGAGTCTTCTAGGTCTTCCAGCCCAAAGAGACTTTGCATGACTAAAGAAGCAGTGAGTCTGTATGATGTGAAACTTGATATTTTGGATTGGTTGGGTGCTTTTGAATATAATATGGGATTCAGAGTTTCACAGGGAATCAGTTGATTCTTTGCCTTTTGTCTAGGCTCCCCCAGGTTGCAACTGATGCTGTTATTGAGGTGGGGGAACTTGAAAGATTGGAGTATGGAAATGTGAATCTACCTTTGATAGCTAGATGTGGGGAAACTCCTTCCCAGTAACGTAAGAGGTTTAGGACCCTCAAAAATACTGATGGTACCCCTTGGGCTAACTGGGTGTGTGGATGTTTGAAAAATTTAGATGGTTGGTTAACGGTTACAGAGTGAACTCATTTGAAGGAATGAGAAATCTGTTTTTGTTGAAATCTATTTTAGATGCCTGTTCTCCTGAGTTGAGACAGCACTTTGTTGACCCTTAAGTGATTGATCCCAAGTAGCTAGCAAAAGCTGCTGACTTGTGGGTTGCCAACAGGGCTACTCACAAGGATTCTGGGGCCACTCATAAAAAGGATGAGGGGAAGCAGCACAAGAAAGATGACCAGAATTCTAAAACCTCCCATCCAAAAGAGGGCCACAAACATAAGAAGGGTAAGCCACATGGGAAGCCAGGTCAGTCTAGTAAAACCTCCGGTGCCAAACCAGAGGGAGGTCAGCAAAAGCCCCCATTTGTCAAAACATTTGGAAACATGTTATGCTTGTAGGTTAACTGACCATGTGAAAGGGGATCCCAGATGCAAAGGTAAACCTTCAGGGATCCACACTGCCTCCTTAGCCTTCATCCCCGAGGGAGAAGCACATATGGCAAGTGGAAACTTTCAACTATTGGCTGAAGACCCCATTGGAGTCTCTGCCAGTGTTTCGCTAGTGTCCCTTGGTCTATGGCAACAACAGAATATAGATCTGTATAACTCTATACCAGACAACACAAAATAGTACTAGAAGAACAGTGTACTTGTAAATGTTCAGGAGACCCCTGCCATTAGGGACACTGGGGCCAGCATCACAGTGGTGGATGAAACCTTTTTCAAACCTGAGGATGTTGCTAAGGCACCCAAGGGTCCCACTAATCTTGCTGGAGGCTCTGTCCAGATGGTTCCAATACTACCAGCTCTCATCCAGTGCAACAATATGACTGTATGAATATCTGTCAGTGTCCAAAGTGAGGTGCCTGGGAGAGTCCTGCTGGGGAATGACTTAAAAACTCTTGGAGTTGCATTAAGCACCCCCACACCTCCCAGTAAATGGCAGCAGGAGCAGACTAGGAAGGCCCGAGAGCTCACTTTAAATCACTCTCAGTGGGTTGTTACAAAATAACCTATAACATCCAGTCCACAGGAAAAGCCAACTTCTATTTCCAGGAAGAAAGAGACAAAGGGGAAACCCAGCACTCCTGTGCATCAAACCAGGACATCCCCAACAGGACAGTCCAAAGCCACACCTGTGACCACTCCACCAGCTGAGGCTGAGTGTGAGATCCAACCAGAAGAGGTTGAGTCAGCTACTGATGACACAGAGCTGGAAGAAGACCTTCCCCCTGTTGGAGATATGGATCCTAAAGACCATCCTGAGCCGCTGTATTTCCTATCAGAATGTGACCCCTGTAGGGCAGACTTCAGCAGAGGTCAAAGAGAGTGTCTAACTCTTGAAGCACTTTGCCAACAGGCAGCTTCCCAGCTGGAAGGGCAAGAGCCAGGGAAACACAGGTTATACTGGGAAGATGGCCTCTTCTACAGTGAACCTATTGAGTGTACCCCAGGAGACTACAGAAGACTTGTAGTGCCCCAGGAGGTGAGACCTCATTTTCTACAGTTAGCCCATGAGATTCCTTTAGCGGGTTACTTATGCTTTAAGAAGACCAAGGACATTATTTCTCTTTATTTCTACTGCCCTAAAATGGGGTCTGATGTAGATCAATTATGTAGAAGCTGTCACACTTGTCAGACATCTGGCAAAAGTGGAGCCAAGAATGTGGCACATTTCTTGCCTCTCCCAGTGGTGGAAGTCCTTTTGAGAGGATAGGAATCGGCTTTGTTGGTCCCTTAGACCCTCCTACACCTTCAGACAACCAATTTATATTGGTTGTGGTAGACCATGCTACCGGTTATCCTGAAGCAATACCTATGAGGACTGTCACAGCTCAGGCCGTGGCTTAGGCCCTAATTGGTATTATTTACCAGAGTAGGCTTTCCTAAGCAGGTTATCTCTGACAGGGGATCTAACTTTATGTCCACTACATGCAGGCCATGTGGAAAGACTGTGGGGTGACCTACAAGTTCTCAACAGCCTATCATCCCGAGAACAATGGGTTGGTAGAGAGGTTTAACAGAACTATGAAGAGCATGATAGGTGCTTTAGAAGATCCCCTTAGAAGAAAGTGGGACCTTCTACTGCCTTGACTTCTCTTTGCTTATAGAGAAGTCCCTCAGGAAGAGGTTGGATTTAGTCCCTTTGAGCTTCTTTATGGTCATCCGGTTAGAGGTCCATTGGCCGTAATCAAGGAGGGGTTAGAATGCTCCTTCCCCCAAGCCTGTGAGAGGCACTGACTAGGTGTTAGGTCTCCGAAGAATGACATACATGATGACAGATGCTTCAGATAACTTGAAAGCAGGTCAGGCTCTGGTGAAGCATTGGCATGACCAGAAGGCCAACATGGTTGAGTTTACTCAAGACCAGCTAGTTCTAGTTATGGTATCTACTAGGTGGAGGGCCTTACAGGACAAATGGATTGGACCCTTCAAGGTTGTGGGAAACCTTGGAGAGGTCAATTATTTGGTGGCCTTAAGCAATCCTAAGGAGCCCCCCTGAGTCTTTCACGCCAACCGCCTAAAGGCCTATGTCTCTAGACCAGAACTGGGAGCTTTGCTTCTATCCTCTGATCAGGAGCAGGAGGAGGAGAGTGAACCTCTACCTGACCTTCTCAGGGGACAACCTTTAGATGGAAATATAAAATGAGTTAATCTCTCTTCTGATCTAACACTGGAACAACAGGAGGAGTGCAAAGCTCTGTTAAATCAGTTTGCCCCTATTTTTTTCACTGTCACAAGGCTCGACCCCTTGGTGCCAGCATGAGATTCTCACTGGTGATGGTTTACCTGTTAAAAGCAGAGGTTACAGAATGTCAGACCATCTAAGAACCCACATAGAGTTCAACAGGATGCTTGATCTTGGGGTAAGAGAGCCATCTCCAAGTCCTTGGTCTAGTCCAGTTGTGCTAGTACCAAAGGCAGAGCCCTCAATGCAGGCACCACAACTGATGCCCATCCTTTACCTAGGATGGATGAGCTGGTGGACAAACTTGGTTCAGCCAAGTACCTCGGTACATTTGATCTAACCTCAGGCTATTGGCAAATAGCTCTGACAGGCCATGCCATTGGGAAAACTGCATTTTCAACCCCTGGAGGCCTCTACCATTTTAAGGTTATTCCTTTGGGACTAAAGAATGCACCTGCTACATTCCAAAGGATGGTGAATCATGTACTGAATGGGATGGAGGACTTATGACATTGCAGTGTTCAGCCCTACTTGAAAGGAACATATGGACCCCCTGAGATGTGTATGGCAGGCTCCTCAGCAGGCCAATCTGACCATAAAGACAAGTAAATGTCAAATTGGTCAGAGTAAAGTGGTCTACCTTGGACATGAGGTAGGAGGAGTGAAATAAGGCCATTGCCTAGCAATGTACAGGCTGTACAAGAGTGGGCCAGCCCTGTAAAACCATATTTCACATTATACCACCTGATAATGAACATTTGCCTAAGCTCATTCACATTTTACTGAAAACCGCGTTTGAATAGACCTGAATAAGAATAGACTACGCTGACAATTTAGAATCATCCGGCATTCTGATTTACTCCTGCCTGCTGTCCCAAATTGAACTCTGTGTTTTCCGGCTCCAGCGAAGCAAATTGAACTTTGTACTGTGTAAACATGTTGTGACTGCTGAGAGCAGAATGTTTTTCCTGTACTAAGAAACCTTGGAGCTGACCTGAACTGAAATTTAGGTGTTGTCTGCACCAATAGCTTCATCCTCATTCAAATAGTGGAACTGAATGCTGAACAACTAAAATCGTGTGCCTTTGCAGAAACCCATTGTGTTCGTTTCTTGAAACTGGATTTACATTAAGCTCAAGAACAAGTGAAGATCAACATGACCGAGTAAAACAATGTTTGTCATCATTGTATTTTGTGTGTAGAACAGCATGGGAAAACACCAAACAATGTACAACTATTTGATTCTTTATTAGCAATGTGAACTGGGTATGAACCCTAGTGAATTATCAACTCGGAGAAAGGCTGGACGATGCGCCGGACTGTGCATAAAAGATGCATGCTTTTTAATGTCCAGCACTCTCTCCCCTCACGGTGTCTGCTGGTACACACTGTGAGGTGTTGGGAGCCAGATAGCCATCTGTATCTAAACAGGAATAAAATATACATGTATCTTTGAACTCGTGATTGGCGTATTTCATTTTTGGTGGTACTAAGCCTCGATATTTCCTTTCGTCTTTCAGATGACACCCGAATAGGGACCCTCAAGATTGATGTCATCGCTAAAAAAAAGAGACGCGGCTATCGGACTGGGATCAGAGAGTGGAGGGGTCCCTTGCAAGAGACGAGACACCTCAGCAGTACTGCACTATCCTATCCCTTGACGGTGAGCAAGCAGTTCAAGAAGACATCTTGACGAGGGTCCCCATATCGAGGCGGGCTCTTTGCTGAAATCGCCAGCCACGGCGATCCTTTGTAATCCGATCGGACCTCCTTCGATTTGAAATTAGGGGAGTCGTGCCCTGATGCCTAATGATCCTGATATTGGTTGCAGTTTTGCACTTGCAAGTAGAAACGACGCCAGGTTACACCAGTAATCTGACGTGCCTGGGAAATTGTCATCTTGTTTCAGGGTATTATTCCGCAGAGATAGACAATCTTTTGGACGAGGCCAACCGGCGACACCCGTTGGGTCGCCGGCTTGTTTAATGTACTGTAAGTAAGGCCTAAGTAGTATCCTGAAAGGTACAGTGAGCAAAAAGTGTGTGCTGCAAACTCTCATCTCAGAACAGGTTATCATGCCACATTCTTTCTGGAGAGGAGCACCTGCTACTTTTTTAAAAATATTTGCAAGGAACATGGGGTTGGTCACCTTACGTTACCTGGGGGCAACCAGATGTGGACTCCCTGCTCACTGTGCTCAGAGAGGCACAGCTTCACCTCACTGATGTGGCCCAACAAAGCTGAAACACGTGTTTGGAGTTGCTGTTGGTACTCTTGTCCAGAGAGGAATTGCCATAGCATTTCAGTGCTGGACTGCCCATGTGGTCGGGACAAAGACAGACTGATATGCAAATGGCTATTTCCCCTCTGTGAAAGGTACAGTGAGCAAAAAGCGTGTGCTGCAAACTCTCATCTCAGAACAGGTTATCATGCCATGTTCTTTCTGGAGAGGACCGCTTGCTACCTTTTTTGAAATATTTGCAAGGAACTTGGCGTTGGTCACCCTAGATTACCTGGGGGCAACCAGACGTGGACTCCCTGCTCACTGTGCTCAGAGAGGCGCAACTTCACCTCACTGATGAAGCCCAACAAGGCTGAAACACGTGTATAGGGTTGCTGTTGGTACTCTTGTTCAGAGAGGAATTGATATGGCATTTCGGTGCTGGACTGCCCATGTGGACGGGAAACAGACTGATATGTAAATGGATATTTCCCAATCTGTGAAAGGTACAGTGAGCAAAAAGCTTGTGCTACAAACTCTCATCTCAGAACAGGTTATCATGCCATGTTCTTTCTGGAGAGGAGCGCCTGCTACCTTTTTTGAAATAATTAGTATCATATTTAATGATATTTGGCTCAGACAGACTAGACATGTTTCCGAACTTCAGTGGCCAGTCTATGGCAGTTTTTAAATTGCCCGCCTAGAGTATTTAGAATCTATATTGTTGAAGAAAAAGGCTAGGCCTGCAGCATTTGATGCAATTAAAGATTGGAGAAAGCAAGCTATGCACCAACTTAAAAGTAAAGAAAAGCATGCACGTAGACACATGACAAATGCTGAAAAAGCACTATTGCATGATCAGCAGAAACAGTCAGAATCTATTAGAAGTATGGATAGGACTTTCACACTTGATGTGCAAAAGATATATCCGTCTCAGGATTTTCATACATCAGATGAACTAATTAACAAATTGTTGAATGAACATAGAAACGTTTCAACTGCACCTCCTCCCTATGTGCCTCTCCCTGTTGTTGTTCCTCCTCCGGCTGTTGTTCCTCTTTCCGCTGTTGTTCCTCTTCCTGTTGTTCCTCTTCCTACACTTCCACCCTTACCGACAGTTGCCGGCCCCATAGTTTTGACTGCACCTCCTGTAGTATTGCCTCAGTTACCTATTGATTCCTTACCAAGTGGTTCTGCTCCACTTGTAGAGGTTGAAGGGGCAGGAACAGATTCAAGAATAGTGACTCGCGGTACAGTAGCCAAAGCTAGAAAAAGAGAATTGTATACGAGGGCTAAAAGGTACATAGAGGAAGGTGATGAATCGGCATTTAGTTGTGATTTCTGTCCAAGAAAGTATTCCTGAACAGGCTGTTTTGATAGAAGGGATGGGAACACATTTAGCTGAGATATGGAGTGATTTGACGGACATGAATGTCCCACAGTGGTTGAGGGATTTAAATGTCCTAGCCCGCTCAAGGGACACTGCGGAGAAAGTACATGAGCATGTTGAGAAGGTATTTGAGTTTAAGAGGGAGCTAGATCGGTTACAGAAATATGAAATGGATGGTAATGGACAGGAAGCCGCATATGTGCAGACGCAATATCTTCCTCCATTGAAACCAATGGTTGAGGAGATGTGCATTTGCACAAGCGACGCTCTTGGATGGATTTTGGATGTTTCAATTTCTCCTATTGAAGTGCATGACACGTTTAGTCAGTATGCTCCAGCAATGCAAAAGAAAGTGTCTCCGGTGATGGTACCTACAAGATGAGTTTATGAAGGTTTGTTGTCCCGCAGATTTGATGGTCATTTACGATAGAGCATTTTTGCCCGATATTGCTTTGACTACTCTGTCACATGATTTAGCCTTGTTGCTAAATAAACATTCAGATTTGCCTACTTTACAATTGCCGATGAGGGAGGTTCCTCCGACATTTGTTCAGAAAGTAGAAATTCCAGGTAATGCCGTAGCAGGAATGCCTGCTACTACTGTCGAAGCACATTATGTTTCTCAGTTTGTTCATGTCCCGTTTTCTAGAGAGGAAGTGAATACCATTAGACAAACCATTCCAGATATTAGGAAGAATCCAACAGGATTTTATAAAGAAGTTAAATCTGTCTTGCATTCATCAGTTTTCACATTGTGTGATATATATTTATTGTTTCCCGTGATCCTTCCTGCTGATTTATGGAAGCAGATTAGAACTGTAGACGATCAGGCAGGGATGGGTGATACATGGGATAACTTAGTACAAATAGATGGAGAAAGGAATGCTGGTGAGAAACTGCCACAAGTGATACTGATGTTGCCAGACAGAATAGTAGCTAAATTGAAATCTTTGGTTCCTGAGAAAAGAACCATATGTGATAAACTTAAGGCTTGCATACAATGGAAGTCAGAGGGTGCAAAAGAGTTTTTTAACAGATTTGAGCAAGTATTTTCAGATTTTAGTGGTCAGGACTTGAGTACAGAGTTGGGGAAAAGGCTGTTTGTAGACAAGTTTGTGCGCAGATTATTGTCTGAAATCCAATCACAGATTATGACTTCTGAGAGTGATTGGCAAGCAAAATCACAATCTGAAGTATTACATATTGCTCAGTACTATGAAAATAGGGTTAATACAGAGAAGGAGACGGCGGAAAAGAAGAAGGGAGACTTGAAAACGAGAGTGTTATTGCAGCAAATAGCTGGAGGAGCTTGAGGTGGGAATACACAGTTTAGATGCCAATTTACACCACAGGGTAATGCACAACTGGATCCTGTACACATGAACCAATGTGCATATTGTAAACTGGAAGGTCATTGTCGAACACAATGCCCAATCCTTCAGCAGAGATCGAATAGCACATATGGTGCCCTGGGATAGGGCGTCCTGGTAGAAGTCAGTTTGCACAGAAGCAACAGGCACCGTTACAGGATAGTCAGCAACAGAGTGTTACTAGTGGGAACATTTTCGATAATCCTTCGACTGTCTATTTTTCTGTGGATCTTGCATTTGATGATATACTGTTCCGTTAGGATAGCCCGAAGCAGAATCTGGAACCAATACCTATTCCCGTCGATCAGAAAGGACCCTACGTTGAAATGAAGGTGGGGAATAGGGAGCATCTATTTTTGATAGATACAGGAGCACAGAAGTGTTCTATAGATCATTCATGGATTCCAGATATTCCACTGTCAGGGCAGAACAACATTTCTGTAGGGCTTTCTGGTATGCCACTGGTTAGTCCGGTCTCTCGGCCGGTACCGATTTCACTGGGGCCAATCACTGATTCATGTGCATTTCTTCTGACAAAAAATTGTGTCAAAAATGTGTTGGGATTAATTGTATTTAAAGAATTGAATGCTGTAATTTACTGTTCTCCGGATGGAGTGCATTTAACAATTTCGCCTCAACAAACTTCCATTCCACAATTTTTGTCTAGATCTTTACTGCCTGAATTGAATAGAGTTCCGACATGTCTATGGGCAGTTAATAATAATGAAGACAGCATTTTGCAAATTGAACCAGTTAAAATTGTGTTGAACCCAGGTGTAAAATTGCAGCGTATTCCACAATATAAGATTTTGGTTGAAGGTGAACAGGCTTTGAAAAGTATTATTTCTGATTTTGTACACATTGGTGTGATTCAGGAAATTGCAGGAACCTGTGTAATAGTCAGATTCTACCAGTTTATAAAAAAGGGAATAATGCAATTCCTTTTAGTTTTATTATTGACTTGCGTGCCATTAATAAGGTTGTTGCTCCAAAGATTCCGATTGTGCCTGATGTTATTACAATATTGACCATGATTCCAGCTACGGCTACACATTTTAGTGTTGTGGATTTGAAAAGTGCTTTTTTCAGTATTCCTGTACATGTTGAGAGTAGATATTTTTCGCGTTCACCCTAGGGGGATGCTCGTTTACATTCACTTGTGTGCCACAGGGGTACACTAAGAGTCCAAGCATCTATAGTATGGCATTGAAAGAACAGCTTGATACACTTGAGTTACCTTCTACTTGCACATTGTTGCAGTACGTAGACGATTTGCTTCTAGCTGCAGATTCTGAAGTTGTTTGCAGGGAAGGCACTGTGTTACTGCTTATTCATTTAGCAGAACATGGGCATAAGGCTTCATTGAATAGGTTTCAATATTGTCAACAGGGGGCCACCTATTTAGGCTTTCTCATGTTGAAGGAGGGAAGAAGATTGACACCTGAACGGATACAAAGCTTCTCTAGCATGCCTGTCCCAAATACACAGAAAGAGGCCAGAGCTTTAATAGGCATGGCTTCATACTGTAGACAGTGGATCCCACATTTTTCATTAATGATAAAACCTATGTTGGCATTGAAAAAGAAGGGCATTTCTTTGCCTTTACCGTGGAACATGGATTGCCAGAATGTTTTTGATCTGCTCAAGGCTGCGTTGTGTTCAGCACCAGTTTTGGGCACACCAGATTATGAAAAGGCCTTGGTGTTGTATGTGTATGAATGTGATGGATGCGCTTTGGCTGTTTCAACGCAGGAACATGGGGGCAAGAATAGACTGTACAGTTATTTTTCCTCCATGTTCGACCCTGTTACATGCACTTTGCCGAGATGTTCGAGAGCTGCAGCTGCTCCTGCTGCATCCGTGAAACAATGTGAGGGTATGTTTTTAGGTCACTCTTTAACCGTGATAGTACCTCACTCCATAGATGTTCTATTAAAACAGAACAAAGACGCAACATCTTACATCAGCGCGACTGAGAAGGTACCAGCTGATTCTATTTGCTCGGCATATCCAAATTAAGAGATGTTACTCATTAAATCCGACCAAACTATTGCCTCTTCCGCATGGAACTGATTCCACGCGACATGTGAAGAGGATTCCTTTTCCTCTGACCTACGACAAAGGGGAGGGGAAGGGAATTATTCATCCTGATGTTAACAATGAGCCTGCTCTTACCGACACAGAGAGTGTGACGGAAATCCTTCCTGAGCTTGTGGGGCCTGGAGAGACTGCTGTTTTGTTGATGAAAGTCCTTCCTGAGCCCACGGAGTCTGGGGAGATTGTTGCTTCTTCTTCTAATTCTTTTCCACCGACGAGCGATCTTGCTTCTCTTTCCTCATTGTCATAAGGAAACAGCGACACTTTGTTCATGGATCACACCGTACCTGGAGTCTCAAGGTACAATCTGCGACCACGGAATCAAACTTAAAGTGCAGCAAAAGCTGTGCCCAGAAGAAACCCACAAGAATCCATTGTTGAGCCAGTCCCTCATCATTCCTCTGCTGCATCAAATAAATTGCAGGGACCGGCAAAGTTACCTTCAAACAACATAGGCCATGTGGCACCATCGGATGAACTAAAAAAGCCTAACAGAGAGGCTTCTTAATGGACTCTGAGAAACAATGCCCACTTTGAAAGCCACTCGTACTGAAAAAGACGCTGGTCACTTGTTTAATGATGAATCTGCCCATCGAGGGTCATGGTCTCTGAGGATCCAATATTTGCTGGTCACAATAACAGTTTGTTTAGAATTCGTATTTACATTTGTATTTTGGTATCTCGAAAGTGTACATTCACTTGATATTCTGTTGCCTGCTGCAAATGTCCCCACTGTGTCTCCACCCTTCGTGCATTTGCACACTCTTCCTCCTCCCCCACTATATTTAAGGCAATTCAGAATCTACATACCCTAAGTACTGAAGTATATGTCCCAGAGGGAAACTGGGATATTAGCACATGGTTCTGGGACTTGTTGCGATCCTGGGGTTGGAAAATCTTTGCAGTTCTTATGATAATCCTTGACATCATACTATTCTGCTGTTGTTGCGTACAATGTCTGCCTGTCATTTTCTCAATGATAGGAGGTAGTTGCGCACAAGTAATAGGCACATTAGGACCTAAGATACATATGTCTGAACAAGCTACCAATGTCTTAGTAATGCAGGGTATTAGCATCAAGGAATTAATGGCAATTGATATTTCTGAAACCAGTGACTCAGGTTGCTCTGACAATGAGACATTGGGGGTCATTACGAGTACGGAGGTAGGGGGTTAACGGCACCGTAAGGATGCCGGTGCTGTTAACCCCCTAGCGCCGCATTCTGAGGTCTCTTAGCGGGTCCCACTAGGGCCGGCTGGTTTTACCAGCCGCCCTTAGCAGGACCCGTTAAAGGACCAGGGAGCTAATGACGGGCTCACAATTTGCAGGCACGTTATTAGCTCCTTCCCCATTCCCATTGAGCCCTACGGGGGCTCAATGGGAATGGGGGATGGTTTTAAGAATGGGGATTTGCCAGGTCCGCAAGGGTCAGAATGTCCCGATAAGTCCCCTTTGTCTAGCTTCTTAAGTCCCCATTCCGACACCACGGACCCGGACACAGGTTTGGAGGCAGCCATGGTGATATTAGCACCATGGGTGCCTCCAAACTCGTAATGAGGTCTTTATATAGTGAAAATGTTTGAGAAATACTCTTGGCTTAGGCCAAAAGGAGTGTTTGTAAAACCATATTTCGCATTATACCGCATGATAATGAACATTAGCCCAAGCTCATTCGCATTTTACTGCAAACCGCGTTTGAATAGATCTGAATAAGTATTGATTACGCTGCCATTTTAGAATCATCCACCATTTTGATTTACTCCTGCCTGCTGTCCCAAATTGCACTATGTGTTTTTCGGATCCAGCAAAGCAAACTAAACTTTGTACTGTGTAAACATGTTGTGACTGCTGAGAGCAGAATTTTTGTCCTGTGCTAAGAAACCTTGGAGCTGAACTGAACTGCAATTTAGACGCTGTCTGCACCAATAGCTTCATCCTCATTCAAACAGTGGAACTGAATGCTGAACAACTAAAGCTGTGTGCCTTGGCAGAAACCCATTGTGTTTGTTTCTTGAAACTGGACTTACATTAAGCTCAAGAACAAGTGAAGATCAACATGACAGAGTAAAACAAAGTTTGTCATCATTGTATTGTTTGTGTATAGAACAACATGTTAAGTATTGGAGGGAAAACACCCAACAATGTACAACTATTTGATTCTGTATTATCAATGTGAACTGGATATGAACCCTAGTGGATTATAAACTCAGAGAAGGGCTGGACGATGCACCGGGACTGTGTATAAAAGATGGATGCTTTGTAATGACCAGCCCTCTCTCCCCTCACGGTGTCTGCTGGTACACACTGCGAGGTGTTGGGAGCCAGATAGCTATCTGTATCTGAATAGGAATAAAATATACATGTAGCTTTGAACTCGTGATTGGCGTATTTCATTTTTGGTGGTACTAAGCCTCAATATTTCCTTTGATCTTTCAGCCCTACTACTCAAACCCAAGTGAGAGCCTTCTTAGGTCTCACAGGTTACTATAGGAACACCTTGAGAACTATGGGTTCGTAGCTTCTCCCTTGAATGTGATCTCCTCACCCAAATTCCCCAAGACGGTCAGGTGAAATGAGCTGTGCACTAAGGCATTTGAAGGACTTAAGCAAGCCCTTTGTCAAGCTCTAGTCTTAAAAGCTCCTGACTACAGCCAATCCTTTATTGTACAGACAGATGCTTCCAATATAGTTATAGAGGTATAGGTGCAGTTCTGAGTCATCTGGATGAGAAAGGCAGAGGTCACCCATTCTGCTTCATCAGTAGAAAACTGAAGGAACCTGAGACAAGTTGGGCAACCATAGAAAGAGCATGCTTTGCCATTGTGTGGTCTTTGAGGAAGTTTAGACCATACTTGTATGGATCTACTTTTGTGATTCAAACAGACCAGCAACCCTTGAGATGGTTAGTGCAGATGAAGAGGGAGAATCCTAAATTGTTAAAATGGTCAATCAACCTACAGGGGTTTCATTTTACCATTGAACATGGGTCAGGGTGTAATCAACAAAATGCTGATGGACTCTCCAGAAAGTATGACCGACTGCAGTAAGGAGATTCATCAAGGGGTGGATTAAATCCACCTGTCCCTTAGTATGGGGGGGGGGACAAGTGTTAGGGAGAATTCTCAGAAATGTGCTAATTCCCTCCACCTTAGAGACCCCCAGCAACTTTGCTGGATTTTGAGGACTTTACTTTTCTAACCTGGAGAGAGTGAGACCCTTTTCCCACTCTCTCATGTATTTTAATGTGAATTTTACCTCTGTGTTTCTTTTGGTTGTGGAGTCTGACAAACTCCATAGGCATCATATTTTACATTGTGTCACACAGCACGTTAAGTGCAGTGACACAGGGAAGTCTTCCAGATTTCCCAAAGGTTTAACTACCTACTCTGTGATAAAATACTGTTTCCCAGAGCAGTAAAGTGAAATTGACTTTGCTTACCAGTGTAACATTCTAGACCCAGCACACATTATCTTACAATAGAGTGCTGGAGAGGTTACTTGGTATCCCCTTTGTCTAGCTTCTTATGTAAAACATGTTATGTTACCCTTTTCTCATTGAATGGCTGGTGGCAGTGGTTTCGTTTAAACTACCATGGTTTGCATTTACCGTGGGCTGTGTTCACAGCTGCTGAAAAGCAACTGCGGTGGCCATCTTTGTCAAAATGGCACCCGTTCTTCTTTTTTCACCATTTCTTTGTGGAAAGGTCCTTCTAGAGATTTTCTCTGTGCGCCAAACCAGGTTTAGTCTCTTTGTTAATTTCGCCTTTGGCAGGGTTTCAACGTGAAACCCGTATCTTGCTCCAGAGTGTCTGGGGTAGGCAAGAAGTGAGGGAGGTGCCCGAAACTCCATGTGCTTAGTCTCCTAGGAGACCCAAAGGCACTCTGTGGTGATTGGCCAGCTGACTCTCCGGCAAGGACAGCCACCCTTCTGGGTGATTGACAGGTAGGCTGGAATTAATGGGAGACAACTGAATAAAAGGCAAGTCCTTTGGCTTGGAAGGCAGAATCAACCACATGTACATTGTGTATGTGGGCCATCCCAAAAGGGTCTTTACTGATTTAGAAACTAAGAGTGTACAGTATTGAGGTGTATTTGTGTGTTACTATTATATTGCTCCCTTCTGAAGAAGGCTTTATAACTGAATGATCAATAAATTAATAATTGTGTATGCAAGAAACCTTGAGTGTAAGAGTTTATTTGAATACCTGTAACTGTGAATCTTTGTGTACCTCCACTACAGCTCAAATTTACCTCTCTGGAGATAAGCCTGGCTGCTCAACACATTACCAAAATTGTGTGTAATCAAACGTATACTAATGGTTGGGTTACCTATTCCTATAGTCAGAGTTGTGTGTAATGGTCCTAGAGGGTACTGCATAAAAACGTTGCCTAACATCTATAAACTAAAACATTCTCTGAACCATCCAGCTTCCCCAACACAGACCGTTAAGTGGAGGGGAGTTTGAAATACAAAATTCCGAAATTATTCCAGTTTTTTTCTGTCCGACTTCCCCAACACAGACCAGAGTAGTGTGGGGTCTGAAAAACAAACCGCTAAATAACGCAGTGTTTATTTTAAACCAAATGTGTGGGTGCAATCATAATTGCCATATGCATTTGTAACAATTTAGAAACCCTATTGCTCACCTTTTATGCATGCAGGAAAATCGAAATTGCACAGCACTACATTCATAATTGTTTTTGGTTACTGATCAGTTTAATTGTTTCTTGAAGTGAAATTTGTAGAAAGTTAAGAATTGTGATTTGTGTTCTTTTCAACTCACTTTTGTGGTTTATATTTGTTGAGAGAAGGTTATTGTGTTGTGCCACGCATAAAGTGGTGTTTGACATTTTAGTGCGAGTTTCGTAACATCTAATTCAAATAAATATAAATATATTTCCTGTACACTGGCCTGGGTCTTGGCTCATTGGTAGCTCAGGGGGAGGGATCCAAGGGGCATGATATGCATCTGAAATAGGGCTGAATAAAAGAATCCATTAAAAAGTTGTTTGCGTGACACCTTAAGTGGGAAGGGAAGGAACTCCCTGTGTGGATGGTGGTCTCTCAATAAACCGTTACACTGCTCGATGCACCTCGGACAGCGTGAGGAGCGACTGTGGTGTGACAACAGTCAGCGTTGCAGTCAGTTGCAAATCAATGGGCTCAACTGGCTCGATAAATTTCCTTTGAGGTGGACGCCGGTTGATGCTTTCGATGCTCTCCTCCTAGCTTCTTCACTGGGCTTGTGTCGTTGTTTAAGGCGGATGGCCCAAAGCTAAGGAGAGTGATGCAGGCAACTGCCTTTTCCTTGGTTTGGTTCAGAGACTCTCTGGCACTGCCCACCTAGGAAGCCTGCTGCAGAGCCTAGCAGGGCATGCTGTGTGCTGGCTGGGTACCAGTTCTGGAGCTGCTAGAGGGTCCTCTGGATTCAGAATCTCCCTCTGTTATGAGATGTTTACGGGAGGGATCTTCCTTCCCTCTTTAGAAATCCTGGCAGAAGCTGTAAGGCAGACTGTACCTTCAACCAGGGTCCAAATTAGTTCTTGTTACTCCTTGAGAAGTCTCAGATCTGCCAAAGAGAGCCTCGACTCTCTTTTAAAGCGAAATGGGCCACGCTTAGTTGGTGTAGGCTATGGGTGCACAACATACGGCCCGAGGGCCAGTTGCGGCCCGCCATGCCGTCTTGTCCGGCCCGCGAGTCACAAAGACTTTCCTAATGGAGGGCGCCCGCAAGCAGCATCGGCCGCCCTCCATTAGGAAAGTCTTTGTTGTCTTCCGGGCCAGACAAAACACTGGCCCTCATTGGTTCAGTGCACACGAACCACGCAGCTCCTACGAGCCACCTAGTGCGTGTGTGCTGCACCAATGGAGTGCCAGCACTACGGCTGGCGTGGCCAGTAAGGCTTGATGCCGGAAGGCATTTCAGCCTTGCTTGCCACGCAAGCCATAGTGCCAGAAGCCTCGCCAGCATTCCAGCACGTCTGGTAAGTACATGGGGGGGGGGGCTGTATGTTTGTGGGTGTGTGTGTGTCTGTCTCGGGTCCGTCCTGACTGTGTTTTTGGGGGGGGGGGGGGGGGGTGTCGGGTGTGTTTGTATTTGTATGTCTGCGGTGTATGTTGAGATGCAGGGGTGGGGTGTGTGTCGGGTCTGCTTGAATGTGTTGGTGTGCAAGTGCAGTGTGTGTTGAGATGCGGAGGGGGTGTGGGGGTCGGGTCTGCCTGATTGTGTTTGTGTGCAATTTCAGTGTATGTTGAGATGCGGGGGTGGGGTGTGTGTCGGGTCTGCTTGAATGTGTTGGTGTGCAAGTGCAGTGTGTGTTGAGATGATGGGGTTGGGTGAGTGTCGGGTCTGCCTGAATGTGTTTGTGTGCAAGTGAAGTGTATGTTGAGATGCTGGGGGGGGGGGTTGGAGGGGTCGGGTCTGCCTGAATGTTTGTTGTTGTTGTGCACGTTCAGTGTATGTTGAGATGTGGGGGTGGGGGGTCCGGGTCTGTATGCGTGCATGCTAGTGAGTTTGTTTGGTGGGTTGGGGCTGGGGGTGGTTCGGGTCTGTATGGGTGCATGGTGTATGCTTGTGGGTTTGTGTGCTGAGTTGGGGTGGGGGTTCAGGTCTGTATAGGTGCATGGTGTATGCTTGTGGGTTTGTGTGCTGAGTTGGGGGTGGGGGGTTCAGGTCTGTATGGGTGCATGGTGTATGCTTGTGGATTTGTATGCAGGGGTGGGGAGGTTGGGGTCTGTATGAGTATGTATGAGTATGTATGCATGGTGCATGCTTGGTGGCATGGGACAGAGTTTTTGCTTTAGGGAGTGGGTGTCTTGGGGCATAGTGTTTGCATGAGGGGTGGGTGTCTTGGGGCATAGTGTTTGCATGAGGGGTGGGTGTCATGGGGCATAGTGTTCGCATGTGGGGTGGGTGTCTTGGCGCATAGTGTTTGCATGAGGGGTGGGTGTCATGGGACATAGTGTTTGGTCAGGGAGTGGGGGCTATGGGGCATAGTGTTTGCTTGGGGAGTGTGGGCCATGGGACATAGTGTTTGCATGAGGGGTGGGTGTCTTGGGGCCTAGTGTTTGCATGAGGGGTGGGGGCCATGGGGCATAGTGTTTGGTTGGGGAGTGGGAGGCCATGGCACATAGTGTTTGCATGAGGGGTGGGTGTCTTGGGGCATAGTGTTTGCATGAGGGGTGGGTGTCATGGGGCATAGTGTTTGCATGTGGGGTGGGTGTCTTGGCGCATAGTGTTTGCATGAGGGGTGGGTGTCATGGGGCATAGTGTTTGGTCAGGGAGTGGGGGCTATGGGGCATAGTGTTTGCTTGGGGAGTGTGGGACATGGGACATAGTGTTTGCATGAGGGGTGGGTGTCTTGGGGCCTAGTGTTTGCATGAGGGCTGGGGGCCATGGGGCATAGTGTTTGGTTGGGGAGTGGGAGGCCATGGGACATAGTGTTTGCATGAGCGGTGGGTGTCTTGGGGCCTAGTGTTTGCATGAAGGATGGGGGCCATGGGGCATAGTGTTTGGTTGGGGAGCGGGGGGCCATGGGACATAGTGTTTGCATGAGGGGTGGGTGTCTTGGGGCCTAGTGTTTGCATGAGGGGTGGGGGCCATGGGGCATAGTGTTTGGTTGGGGAGTGGGGGCCATGGGGCATAGTGTTTGCATGAGGGCTGGGTGTCATTGGGCATAGTGTTTGCTTGAGGGGGGTGTCATGGGGCCTAGTGTTTGCTTGAGGGGGGGGTGTCTTGTGGCATAGTGTTTGCATGAGGGGTGGGGGCCATGGGGCATAGTGTTTGGTTGGAGAGTGGGGGCCATGGGGCATAGTATTTGCTTGAGGGGTGGGGCCTTGGGGCATAGTGTTTGCATGAGGGGTGAGAGCCATGGGGCTTAGTGTTTGGTTGGGGAGTGGGGGCCATGGGACATAGTGTTTGCACGAGGGGTGGGTGTCTTGGGACATAGTGTTTGCATTAGGGGTGGGTGTCATGGGGCATAGTGTTGGTCGGGGAGTGGGGGCTATGGGGCATAGTGTTTGCATGAGGGGTGGGTGTCATGGGGCATAGTGTTTGGTCGGGGAGTGGGGGCTATGGGGCATAGTGTTTGCTTGAGGGGTGGGTGTCTTGTGGCATAGTGTTTGCATGAGGGGTGGGTGTCATGGGGCATAGTGTTTGGTTGGGGAGTGGGGGCCATGGGACATAGTGTTTGCATGAGGGGTGGGTGTCTTGGGTCCTAGTGTTTGCATGAGGGGAGGGGGCCATGGGGCATAATGTTTGGTTGGGGAGTGCGGGGCCATGGGACATAGTGTTTGCATGAGGGGTGGGTGTCTTGGGGCCTAGTGTTTGCATGAGGTGTGGGGCCATGGGGCATAGTGTTTGGTTGGGGAGTGGGGGGCCATGGGACATAGTGTTTGCATGAGGGGTGGGTGTCTTGGGGCCTAGTGTTTGCATGAGTGGTGGGGGCCATGGGCATAGTTTTTGGTTGGGGAGTGGGGGCCATGGGGCATAGTGTTTGCATGGGGGCTGGGTGTCATTGGGCATAGTGTTTGCTTGAGGGGGGGTGTCATGGGGCATAGTGTTTGCTTGAGGGGGGTGTCTTGGGGCATAGTGTTTGCATGAGGGGTGGGGGCCATGGGGCATAGTGTTTGGTTGGGGAGTGGGGGCCATGGGGCATAGTGTTTGCTTGAGGGGTGGGGGCCTTGGGGCATAGTGTTTGCATGGGGGGTGAGAAGCATGGGGCATAGTGTTTGGTTGGGGGGTGGGGGCCATGGGACATACTGTTTGCACGAGGGGTGGGTGTCTTGTGACATAGTGTTTGCATGAGGGGTGGGTGTCATGGGGCATAGTGTTTGGTCGGGGAGTGGGGGCTATGGGGCATAGTGTTTGCTTGAGGGGTGGGTGTCTTGGGGCATAGTGTTTGCATGAGGGGTGGATGCCTTGGGGCCTAGTGTTTGCATGAGGGGTGGGTGCCATGGGGCATAGTGTTTGGTTGGGGAGTGGGAGGCCATGGGACATAGTGTTTGCATGAGGGATGGGTGTCTTGGGGCCTAGTGTTTGCATGAGGGGTGGGGGCCATGGGGCATAGAGTTTGGTTGGGGAGTGGGGGCCATGGGGCATAGTGTTTGCATGAGGGGTGGGTGTCATTGGGCATAGTGTTTGCTTGAGGGGGGGTGTCATGGGGCATAGTGTTTGCTTGAGGGGGGGTGTCTTGGGGCGTAGTGTTTGCATGAGGGGTGGGGGCATGGGGCATAGTGTTTGGTTGTGGAGTGGGGGTCATGGGGCATAGTGTTTGCTTGAGGGGTGGGGGCCTTGGGGTATAGTGTTTGCATGAGGGGTGAGAGCCATGGGGCATAGTGTTTGCTTGAGGGTTGGGGGCTATGGGGCATAGTGTTTAATAAAAATTAGGGGTTGAAAAAGCCTCCCGCCACGCCACGCCACGCCTACCGCCTCACCCACGTTTACTTTTCGGCCAACTATAGCCATCATGTAAGGTACTTTCGGCCCTCTGTCAAAATCAGTTGTGCATCCCTGGTGCAGGCTAAGCCTACCTTAATGAACCAATCCTGGGTCCCACCAACAATATCCTGTATGCTTGAGGTCATAAACAGGGAACTTTGAAACAGAAAAGGTAAAGGGGCGAAAACATGTACTAATAGATCCCACCCATCTTCCTGTCTGTTGTAGATCAAAAAGCATCTCTGGTTAATTGATCACTCTGTGTTTCCTGATTTAAGCGGCAGGTCTCCCTTGGAGCTGCAGCCAGACGAGACTTTCAGTCGCCTCCAAACCACATACTCGTACCTTCTGAATGGTGTCGCCCTGCGGGGATGACTACTGTAAACAGTGTTCCAAGACTTTACATTTCACTGCCATTGATACTAAGGTGCTGATTCACAGAAGTGTTGTATAATGGTGCAATCCCATTGAAAAACACTCTGTGAATCCGGCCTAAGAGCCTGGAGCTGGCTTCAGATTGACAGAGATGCATATCAAAGGTGTCCGGGTTTTCCTGTCTTTTGTTAGCCCTGCAACCAGGCCTCGCTTGTGCCAGCTTGAATTAACTCTCATCAGTATGCATTGCTGGCAACAGCAGGGCCAACAAAGGATATGGCGGATCCATGGAGCCTTGGTTATTTAAAGGAATGGTTTGGTCAAAAACTTTTATTGCCCCTACGGGTCGGCCATGTGTTTTTAAGCCTAAGTCGCTCGATTTTAGAAAAATTTCCTATGGACCTTACCCGAGTTTTCGTCCATTAAACGCACGCGAAAACAGGCACCATGGAGCTGCCATTTTGTGATAATCCAATCATTTCCCCCATCGCCCTGGCTGACCTGCTTTTGCGGCACTAAATCATATCCCCCCGCCTCTGAGCCTGTCATCAGCAGATGCGTACCACCCATTTCACAACGCCAAAGCATGTCTCGTGTCAACATTGGCTGCGCTTCAGCTAATGACGTGTCGCCATGGAAATGGCAGGACGCCTCTTTCCTCAATAAGTATAAACAGACGGTTTCACAACACACAGCAGCAGATTTTCGATTCCATTCCTCTATCTGTGTTACTTTGAGTATTCTGTGACTCGCATCTGTGCTCTGGTCAGCTACCTTCGTTGCTTGTAGTCCGTGTGGACAGATCCCAGTACCACTGCTATCAATTATTTTAGTTTGTGCAACACACAATGGATACAATAATGCCCTACATATACGAGCCTGAGTATACCGAGGAGGAACTACTGGAAAGGGAAACACGCGAAAACAATGGGGCTTCGGACAGCAGTTGGCAGGACGAATCAACGGATGAAGACACTGGACCTAGTCGCAGGGACGGTGTGTCCACCTGGTGCACATGCAATCGGTGCGAGCTAATGCCGACCGAGGAGGAGAACTGCTGCTGCTGTGAAAACTCGGGATGCGTGGCCTACATTTCGGAAGGCGAGCCACGACCGCAATGCATCACCGGGCTGCCAGACTTCAGGGCAGCCTGCCTCACACGGTCCGTGTTGAGGATAATGATGGTGCTTATGCACGAATTTCGCGCAACTGTTCGTCCTCGTAATCCGAGTAACGAGTAAGTATACTCTGCTTGTGAAGCCACTATTATTTCATGGTCTTCTACTATATCCAAAATTACATATACATATCATTGTAACGCATGAAATTCGTTCAATAGTGTGCAGTGTCTAGATAGCATTTGTCCGAGCAAAATGCCATTAATTACAAGAATTGTCATTGACAACAAACGTTTAGTAAAATTATCTTGGTCAATTAAAAACAGTTTGTTTCATTCCTTTTCACAGGTGGTACAGGCTGGTGGCCTATCGTTCCTTTACATGGTGTCTTCACGGGAGGCTTGGACACCGCGTTCGAAGAGTGACACCCGCCTGTGCCGTTCGTGCCATAAGAGAAACGTTCCCGAGTGACAGCGGTCAGTACAGGGGATTTTCTCTCGCTGTGCTGCAACCTGAACTGTACAATGTGTAAACTTTTGTATTTTTGTGTCATCAAAATAAGCTACAGAATAAAACACCACATATATTTTAACAACGGTTGTTTCAATATTTTAAATCAATGAAGTGTGTCTCCATTCAAGGATGGACGTCAGACACCTGTGCTCGGAATGGGTGAAGTTCAGGTCGCTGTGAAGCGGGGTGGTCACTATCTAAGCTAACATAATCTATTATCAATAATGCATGCACTAAATAACACTTGTTCAAAGTCTTTCAGTCGGTTATGTCTCTATAAAAGTCACACAAATATCAATAGTATCAATGAACATTGGATTATACAGGCCTTAGGTCAAGGGTCTTGACCACTATAATACAGTGTTTGAAGTGTGGGTCTGTGCTCACAAGAATCTCCGGTATGTGGCATTTGTTATTGATAGACAACAATATACTGCAGTAGGGGTCTAATGTTAGTTGGGGATCTGCTAGGTGGGCATCATGGCGTGGTCAGTGGTCTGGCACATGAAGAGAATACCTTGCAGGGACACAGGGTCAGAATGGCAGTAAGTTTCCACTGGCGAGGGTGCGTGGGCAAGGACACGTTTGTGGAGATGAACGAGCCATGTGCTTGGTTCAGGCCGGTTCCCATGCAGGACCGTGATCTCAGAGAGTGATGTGTTACATTTATTAGCTGTTGCAAATACCTCTGGAGTTTTCCAGTCAGAGTGGGAACGAGTCTGTGGGCCATGTGCTCTGCGCGCTGTACTATCGCAATGAGGCCTGGTCACCAAAATGGAGTGAAAGGGGGTACAAAAATGGATGCCCTGTGTCCTTTAACATCACATAAGGGCAAGGGACGGGCGCAAACGGCCAAGGTGCCGAACAGCATGTACACTTCAAAAGGTATCCCACGCCCTGGGCCCATCGCTCACATGGCCTCCTCAGACCCCGTGTCTCCAGGCAGGCCTCCCCTGAGGCAGGACGCCCCCCTGCAATCCACATAAGTGTGTCTCCATTCAGCAGTCCTCCTGTGCCTTATCTGCATGCCCCAGGCCCATCCATCCCACCCCCCTCTATCAAAGGCGGTTCGCACCCGGGGATGAGCGCTGGCATGGGGGGCTGTGACAGGCGCAAACGGCCAAGGTGCCAAACAGCATGTACACTTCAAAAGGTATCCCACGCCCAGGGGCCATCGCTCACATGGCCTCCTCAGACCCTGTGTCTCCAGGCAGGCCGCCCCCCTGCAATCCACATAAGTGTGTCTCCATTCAGCAGTCTTCCTGTGCCTTAACTGCATGCCCCAGGCCCATCCATCCCACCCCCCTCTATCAAAGGCGGTTCGCACCCGGGGATGAGCGCTGGCATGGGGGGCTGTGACAGGCGCAAACGGCCAAGGTGCCAAACAGCATGTACACTTCAAAAGGTATCCCACGCCCAGGGGCCATCGCTCACATGGCCTCCTCAGACCCTGTGTCTCCAGGCAGGCCTCCCCTGAGGCAGGCCGCCCCCCTGCAATCCACATAAGTGTGTCTCCATTCAGCAGTCTTCCTGTGCCTTAACTGCATGCCCCAGGCCCATCCATCCCACCCCCCTCTATCAAAGGCGGTTCGCACCCGGGGATGAGCGCTGGCATGGGGGGCTGTGACAGGCGCAAACGGCCAAGGTGCCAAACAGCATGTACACTTCAAAAGGTATCCCACGCCCAGGGGCCATCGCTCACATGGCCTCCTCAGACCCTGTGTCTCCAGGCAGGCCTCACCTGAGGCAGGCCGCCCCCCTGCAATACCACGACATACGCACGTCATTCATTCACAAAGACACCCCTGTTTCTAATACTTTATAAACCACTTGATATGTCTCATGAGAACGTCTTTGTGCTTTGCAAGTCAACTCCTGAACCTTCTACCTGAGAAGCACTGAGATCTATGCTAACTTGCTCGTCGCCGTGCTATCTGTGACCGCTTTGAGCAAACTCGTCAGTGTGCTACCTGTGGCCATCTATCTGTTCTCCTGCAACATACTGCTCGGCCTGCTGAATCCAACTGTTTGTTGGTCAAGGTAAGGCCAGGTATCCTAGGCCTTTTTTCGGTCATTTTTACATTTCAATTTATTTGCTATTACAGTACCCAATAGAGCTATGGTCATTGGTCTCATTGCTATTGACTTGAGTTTCAATCTTTATGCTATCAATACATCTATTTATTTTCATCTGTGTCAATTGTCATCGAATTGCATCCTT
The DNA here is from genome assembly GCF_040938575.1 of Ambystoma mexicanum. Taxonomy (NCBI): domain Eukaryota; kingdom Metazoa; phylum Chordata; class Amphibia; order Caudata; family Ambystomatidae; genus Ambystoma; species Ambystoma mexicanum. The sequence goes on along the minus strand of NC_090921.1, from coordinate 261,170,601 downwards.
CGGGGGTCCAGTCTATAATGTAAGCATGGTTACTTTTCGTTCAAGACAAAACCGAAATTTCTGTAACTTATGCACATACTAAGCTGCACATGATGAACTGGTATAGTTCCGGCGACCAAAACAAACCTTGCATTGAGCATGGTATGGTTCATTTACTTTTTTATGACATTTTTATTCATCAAGGTTTTATAATAATCTTGATATTTACTTTTCAGAATTTTCAACAATGCCTGCCTGTTCGATTAGCGGTTGCCCTTCGAAGACACATGCTAAATCTGAAGGCACTACAATGCATGTATTCCCGAAAACTGCTGATCGAATAAGAGAATGGGCCAGACGTTGCGGATATCCACTGGATGAGCTGGAAAGTAGAGTCCAACAAGTCTTTGAGGACAAGAGGGGTGATCGATACTGCATCTGCAGCCGGCACTTTCCCTCGAACATGTACACCACATCTTGGGTAACAAAGAAGAACAAACGGCGATCGACACGAAAATTGCTTGCAAACGCTATTCCCACTCTATTCATCCACATCCGCCACTGGTGAGTTAAGTGTCAGTTTTTAGCTTTAGGCCTTGCAGTAGTGTGTAGGTAGCCGAATGGATTCATTGATATTTTAGGTGTTGTTTCCAATTTGTAATACTTTCGACATTGATATGAGCGTATAGCTTTTTGAATAATGACATTTATTCATATATATTATTTTTAGATTTCATAACCCACAAACGAAATCTGTATATGGGCACAGGGAACTGTGCTATATTGCGCATTACTCAAGTATTCTGTCTCCTTACATGGCAATTTTAAATATTGGCATTTCATTATCAAACAATAATTTACCTTTACAACTTCTTGACTATCCCTTGAATCTGAGGCAAGAACATTCTACTTCCGTCACGTGCTCGCAGTTATCAACCACTTCTAGCGCGTATCAGGTAATCATACTTGGCTATTCCGCTACAGACTTGTTTTATGCATGTCAAGTAATAGTTTGTATGTATCGTGTGATTATTTTACCAATTGTTTGGTTAGTGCTTCCCAATTGATATACACCTTAGTTGTCGTCCCCTGGTGTTTGTTTTCAGTTATAATTAGTGTTATCCATACTAATGCAAGTACTGTCTTTCAGGGAGATGCTGAAGCGTCCACCACATTGACAACAGCCCCAGATGTTCTTCAGCAGCCCGAGGTATGGATACTGACAGCTCAATTGACTGTGATCATCAGGACTAGAACACTTGTCGTTTGATTGTTCTACACCATGTTTCATTTGTGGATAGCCGTTGATATGTACCTGTGCGGTCGACCCCAAGCGTGTGTTGTGTTTTCAATACTGTAATTCTTACTAATGCAAATACTATGTTTCAGGCTGTTGTTGAATCGTCAACCCACGCACTTGATGCAGAGCCTGACATTCAAGTAATTCCGGTGGAAGCGGGACCATGCAGATACGAATCGGCGCAACAGCTTTCGGAAATGCGCACCACATTGACAACAGCCCTAGATATTCTTCAGCAGCATGAGGTATGGATACTGACAGCTCCATCGAGCGTGATCATATAACGTGATTCTATTTGCTATACTTTCTTCCCTATTAAGGCAAGTACTGTGTTTCAGGGAGATGATGGAGCTTCCACTACAATCACAAGATCACATTTAGATGATGCAGATGTAAAGAAATCGGAGAAATAAGTCAATTAAATCTGATCATTTTTAAATATTCCTTGATTCTTTTAGATAATGCAACATTTGTGGTTATCTCTTTATATGTACCTGTGCCGTCGACCCCAAGTGTGTGTTATGTTTACGATATTGAAAACCATACTAACGCAAGTACTGTGTTTCAGGGAGTTGCTGATGCTTCCTCTTCAATGCAATCATTAGTGGAAGTCCATGTAGAGCCAGAGGTATGTATACTGACATCTCCATCGAACTAGGTCATCAGAGCTCGAATACTTGTCGTTTGATTGTTCTACACAATGTTTAAATCGTGTTTGGCTATTGAGATGTACATGTGTGTTCGTCCTCACGTGCGTTTTATGCTAACAATATTTTGATATACAGTAATGGAAATACTATGCTTCAGGGAGTCGATGGAGCTTCATTCCGTGCTGTCTATGCGGATACAGAAAATGTAGTCGTTGCAGCGCAAGAGGAAGGGGAGACATGCAGATATGTGTCAGAGCAACAGCGTGCAGATGTTGAAAGTCGAGTCAAAAAAGTTGTAAAGAAAAGAAACCAAAATAAGGTTAGTTACAAACAGTTCATAACTTTAGAAATTTGTTTGTGCTGGGGACTATTTTATGTTTTTTTCCAGTAAATTGTACTATACTTTATCTTGTGTTTAAACTGAACATCCCTTTTCCAATCTGTCCTCTAGTTACCCGTGGGTCTACGAACTATACATACACAGACAGTGATGCGAATGAGAGATGTTGCTTGCCAGACCATTTACACTATGGAGGCTATGGAGGAACTATTAATTCAGACGCGGCGTGTTGAGACTCTGGATGCTCATGTCCAATGGCCAGAACATGAAATGAATGTGTCCGGAGAATCCAGCAAAGTTTTATTGGACCATTTCTACAGTACGACCGCACCGCCGCAACTACATCATACTGGAAGTATTGAAGATAGCTCTGAACTAGTCACAGATCAATTCACACAATTTACACCCGCCAAAGAATTGCCACCAAAAAAACTGTCGACATTGTTGTGTTCTCCCATCAATGTTGAGGTAGCAGATATTGAAATGACAGAGAATGAACCAGCAGCAGCATTCACCGACGCATCAGAACTTGATAGCAGCAATATTTCTTTCAAATGTGGTGATATGTCCTCAACGTCACAGGCCGAATCAACTTTGATGCAGGATGACAGTCTAATGAAAGAGGGCAAATACATAGTATTCGACAGTTGTTTGATGGATATTATAAGTATGCTGAAATGTGGGCATTCCGTCAGAGGGAAAGTATGTGGGAAGCCATTTATTCATGTGACTCGTCAAAAACAAGGCAGTAACGTCACAATACATCCCGCCTGTAGATTACATCATACGTTCTCATGGTCTGCACAACCGATGCTGGGGAAACTGCCAGCAGGCAATCTACTGTGTGCAGCTGCATCACTTTTTAGTGGCTCCAGTTTTAGAAAGTTAGAGTCTTTCTTTCAGTTTGTGGGACTCCATTTCATTTAAAAAACGCAGTACTACAAATACCAACATGATTATCTGTTTCCAGCCATTAGTGATGCTTGGAAAATTGAACAATTGTCTTTAGCAAGTACATTCGAAGGCAAACGATTCAGGCTAGCCGGCGATGGACAGTGCGACAGCCCTGGATTTTCTGCCAAGTACTTCACGTATCACTTTCAGGACATGGATAGTAAGAAAATTGTGAGTTCGGTGGTCGTGCAGGTAACACAATGTACATCCACAGTGGCCATGGAGAAGCTAGGATTTATAAAATCAGTGGAATATCTGCAATCGAGGGAATGCACATCGACCTCATAGCCACGGACAGACACGTTTTAATTGCCAAGACAATGAGAGAGCAGTTTCCACATATTAAACATCAATTTGACGTATGGCATCTTGCTAAATCAATCAATAAGAAAATCTCGGCTGCAGGGAAAAAAAAAGGTTTGGAAAGTATTTCAGAGTGGTCACAGTCTATCTGCAACCATCTTTGGTGGAGCTCCAAAACTTGTGAAGGGTCCGTGGAAATACTACTTGTAAAATGGCGGTCACTGATGCACCACTGTACCAACGTGCACTGCTGGTCAGAAAACCTACATTTCCACCAATGTGAACATGGCCCTTTATCCCCAGTGGAGGCACGGAAGAAGAAGTGGTTCAATCCATCTTCACCGACACACAACGCCATTGAGAAGATTGTTTTCGATAAAACTCTATCAAGAGATTTGAGGGGACTGACAGAATTCTGTCACACAGGAGGTTTGGAGGTGTTCCACAATATGTGCCTAAAGTACAGGCCAAAGTGCTTGCATTTCAGCATACAGGGCATGAGACATAGGACTCTACTTGCCGTCTTGGCCCATAATGAGAATCTCGGCCGTGAACAATCTAGGACTAAGGTTAATGTAAGGATGCCTCGCTACACTAAGGCCTTTTCAAAAAGAAGTAAGCAATGGGTGATCAAACCAGTCTATGAGGAAATGGAGTTCGACTTTGTCAAAAGCCTTATTGTTGCTGTATTAGAGAAGCACAGATATGGAATTTTGAACGTTTCTGTGCAGAGCACTGATCCATTGCCACCCAACATTGCCACTGTGCCATGTCCACCCAAAGGAGAGCTGGTTATGAAGTACAAATCCCGGTTTAAATAATTGTAATACGATTGTCTTTTTGTAAATAAATGTTATTGTACAGTGTGCATACAAAGTACGCTAACCCTAACCCCTACCTTCACCATCCTGGGTGCCGAACTACCTGGGTGTCATCTTTGAATTCTCTCTCTATTCACCTCATATTGCTGACCTTGTCTATTTGTGTATGTATATATTTTTGTTGATGTAACTAATTTTCGCAATCTCTTATAAATGCTGGGCACTGTTAACCGAGGGGAGGCTTGCGTATTGCAAACAATAAAACAAACAATCAATAAATCTCACTTTCAAATCAAGTGCTCCGGTACTTTATACTTTCACCTGACCCACAAAAAATTAAAAGTCTCAATAGTTATGGTTCTTTGGGGATTCAAAGCTCGCAGACAACGAGAACAAAATTGGGGCCTTAGAATGCGCCAAGCGAGCCGTTGCAGATGAGAGAGAAGCCAGTTTGCATTTGCACATTGAGGCGCACTTCATAGATGGATTCGAAACTTCGAGTTCTCACAGATGGCTTTACTACGGGATGTTGCAAAGAAAGAATGTATGCTAATTTCTAGTGAAGGCCAGCGGCTTTGATTTTCAGCTTGTGCCCTGAAGAGGCCCACAACTCGCACTGGCAGTATAAGGTTCTATTGTTTTTTGACCTTGAGAGACAGGGACCATGCTGAAAGAACTTCATTTGAAAGGGGGATTGGGGAGTGCAATAACGTTTGAGACGATAAGGCAGAAAATTCTTAAACTAGACCGAGTTTCATGTTAGTTCAGTATACGAAAAATCGTTGTCAAGAGCACAGTGGGATTTACGGACTGCATTACGCAGAGACACAATGGAAATTGCAAATATAATGTAAGTAACTCTTTAGATGCTTTTATACCGGAATGAAGAATTATTGAATGGATGCATGAATAAATGATTGAATGAAGAGCTTTGAAAACGTTTGTGGGATCGTCCTTGTAGCGGGCACATGGGCATGCAGGTCCGCATTCCACACGCATGTTTCTCATTGTGTACCAACCTCGATTTATTTAGTTAGTTTTCGCATTGATTTTAGAGCCGAACATACTCCATTACACTATACTTGAAAGCAAATAGTTTCAGCTTGGCCGTAATAAATAAAATGAATAATATTAATAAAGATCGGCTGGCGAGACTAATTATAAATTTTATGTTTTCAAAATAGGTACATACTCCCGTTTTGCCCAGGCCACCAGTTTCAGACACCGGCAGATGTTTTTTTTAACCGCCAGCTGCAGCTTAATGTAAACAACTGCACAATCCTGATAATCTTATGGGACGATCGCCAAGGGCCCATACGCCCTTACGTGGTACTAGCGGCTAGAAGCAACATATCAACCTTTACGCTGGCCTAGTGCCTACTTGATGGAACAGCCTTGCGGTTCAACGTGCGACAAAAGTGCCCCTTTGAACGAAAAGCAACACCCTGTGTACCATAAAGGAACAGCGCGTGACTCACGATAACATTTTAAGGATTTGCGGATAGAGATAAAAGAAAATAAATGACTTTCGGGGTTCATATGTCAATTGCTGAATGTTCTATAAACATTTAATGTCAAATAAATGTACTTTACCAAATTTACTGTGTTGCTGTTTGATTTTAAAGTACAGTTTCATATTCCGAATTGTGGCGCGCTGTGTTGTGAGCTGATCTGTGTTGGCTTCCGGGTTCTGTGTGAAGTCGCGTAGAAGACGACTGGGCGCGTTTGCCTACGCAGCACAGTAACGTCACGGAGAGAGGCGGGAAATATGAATGTTTTGATAATGTCGGGCTCATGGGCGGGGGATATGATTTAGTGCCGGAAAAGCAGGTCAGCCAGGGCGATGGGGGAAATGATAGGATTATCACAAAATGGCAGCTCCCTGGTGTCTGTTTTCGCATGCATTTAATGGACGAAAACTCGGGCAAGGTCCATAGGAAATTTTTCTAAAATCGAGCGACTTAGGCTTAAAAACTCAAGGCCAACCCGCAGGGGCAATAAAAAATTTTGACCGACCCATTCCTTTAATCAGGCTGGCCATGGCAGGTGGAAGGTTTTGCCTTCCCCTTCTGAGATGCCTTGATGTACTGCTGGCTGTCACATGCCAACTAAATGTAACAGAGGGGACAGCGCCTATAGGTTGTGTCCATGTGTCTGTCACGTAGTGAGCACAGGTAAATGTGTGCGGATTAGCCCCACAGATTTTCCGGAGGTTGATCTACTATCATTCAATTTCATTTAACATTTTAAAAAGCCCATGCGAGTGCCCACCCACTGTGTGGGTGGTTGAATTCCTCCCAATGGTCTTGAGCTGGTAATGGGTTCCTTAGCCTGTAGCTGGGCTGGCACTGGTTTCCAAAGTGTGGTGATGAGCTGGCACTGGGCTCCATAGCTTGGTGCTGCGCTGGCACTGGTTTCCATAGCCTGGTGCTGAGCTGGCACTGTGCTCCATATCCTGGTGCTGAGCTGGCACTGGGCTCCACAGCCTGGTGCTGAGCTGGCACTGGGCTCCATAGCCTGGTGCTGAGCTGGCACTGGTTTCTATTCCCTGGTGCTGAGATGGCAGTGGTTTCCATAGCCTGGTGCTGAGCTGGCACTGGTTTCTATTCCCTGGTGCTGAGCTGGCACTGGTTTCCATAACCTGGTGCTGAGCTGGCACTGGGCTCCATAGCCTGGTGCTGAGCTGGCAGTGGTTTCCATAGCTTGGTGCTGAGCTGGCACTGGTTTCCATAGCCGGGTGCTGAGCTGGCACTGGGATCCATAGCCTGGTGCTCAGCCGGCACTGGGCTCCATAGCCTGGTGCTGAGCTGGCACTGGGCTCCATAGCCTGGCGCTGAGCTGGCACTGGTTTCCATAGCCCAGTGCTGAGGTGGCACTGGTTTCCATAGCCTGGTGCTGAGCCGGCACTGGTTTCCATAGCCTGGTGCTGAGCCGACACTGGTTTCCATAGCCTGGTGCTGAGCCGGCACTGGGATCCATAGCCTGGTTCTGAGCCGGCACTGGGCTCCATAGCCTGGTGCTGAGCTGGCACTGGGATCCCTAGCCTGGTGCTGAGCTGGCACTGGGATCCATAGCCTGGCGGTGTGCCGGCATTGTTTTCCATTCCCTGTTGCTGAGCTGGCACTGGTTTCCATACCCTGGGGCTGAGCTGGCAATGGTATGTGGTGTCAGAGTAGATGGCATTCCATGTGCTCTGCACTTGAAAAGCGTCTCTCCAATGATTATTTAATGCCCGGGTCTAGTAACAGGTGTGCCCTGGGCCTGACACCGCAGCCGCATCCTCTGCAACCATATCTGCTTCCACGCCACAGGGCGCCCACTCTGCCATGCGCAGTCGAATGAGTGCGAACGACTATAGCTCCCACTGCGCACACAATCGATTCAAAGCGCATGTGAAGACCAGTTGACCTCTGAAGTGAGGTGGTTCATTTGGAGAAGGTGTGGGTGGGGTGAAGTGGCATGGTGACGTACGAGAAAGGGCTCCTGGGATTTAGATGGGGGAAGGGTGTCCGGAAAATCGTCGGTAAAATTTCAGGGGTTTCTGGGGAGGGGTTATGGACGAAAGCATCTTCTCCGTGCATAGGTCATGGCATGTGGTGCCAGGGCTGCAGGAAGGATTCGCTGGGCTCATGTGATGCTCACTGCCCATAGAACCCTGGTGCTGCTCGAGCATCGCTCCGGATCCAGGGGGTGGGAGGAGCCTCCGGCTGCTAGCGATATATGGAGGCAGCTGGGGGTGACGAGGCCACAGAGACGGCAGAGGAGAGAGACGCGAGACCAGAAAGCGACAGAGCGCGAGAAGCAGCGGAGACACCGCCGACGCCGCAGCAGCCGCCGCCTGTACATCGGTGCTACAGCCGGCAGCCTCCTCGCTCCTCCAAGGTAAGCGCTTCAGCTTGCAGAATAAGGCGCCTGCGAGACAAGTGCAGCCCATTAACCTGCCGAGCTGGGCATCCCACAAAACACTGAGCGCGCGATATTAATAACGGCTACTATACATGATGCCGTTCTAGCACACGCCGTGCACCGGGGGCGGCCGAGAGAACACGGGGCATGTCGTGCATGGTATGTCACAGGGCTTCGCGATTCGGGCTTTGTTGGTGCCAGGCCTCCTGTGGAGTGGGGGCTGGGCGGGACGTTAAGCGCTGGGCATGTCCTCGGGAGGCAGCTTCGGCGCATTTTCGTCAGAAAGTAAAATGAGGGCAACGCATGATAAGGAAGGAGACGTTGATACAGATGACCACGAACGCCGCCCCTCCTCCTGCCTACGCCCCCTCCCCCCGCCTTTTGCGGTGCCCTTATCGCCATGACACTTCGGGATGGGGACCGGCTCTGCAGGGGGTGGGGGTGAACCGAAACCTGTCTGGGGGGGGGGGTTCTCTAGCAGAATTCGCGTCTGCGTGGTGGGGGCGCCCTCTGATCACGCCCACAGCCCATTGACATCCTTTTTCGGCTCAGATGCTGAGTCTTCGCTCTGATTGGCTCTGTGGGAAAAAAATGAAATAAAGAAATACCTCCCGTCCTCCCCCCACGGATCGGCTGTTGCCCGGGGAATTCCGTGCGGGGGAGGCGGGACTTCTTCCTCGGCATGACTCTCCGGGGTGGGGTGGGTGTGTCATGATGATGTTAATGCTGCCTGTTTAAGTAATAAATTGGGTGGGGGCTCTGTGGGCTCCGCCATTTTCAGAGGTGCTTCACGGGGGTGTCGCAGAGGGGGAGGTGGGCAGGCCGTCAATACGAGTTAGGGGGGCGCCCCTGCCCATACGGAGAGGCCAGCCTGTCTACGGGGTGGTCAGTCAGGGCAGTGGGCCGGGCTGTCCAAGGGGGAATGTTAGCCAGGGGAGGTCCCGATTTCGGGACAGTGTGAAGTGGTGTGTGTGGCGGGGGCGGCTCCTGGAGAAAGGGGCAGGTGGTATTTGACGCCTCGGTGACAGCTGCAGGCTGGTTGGACCTTCCTCTGCGGGGGTCGTCGGGGTTATGGGGTCAGACTGGTGTCAGTCACGTGGAGGATCGGACTTCAGGGACTCTGCGCACATACCACTGCGTGTTTGCCTACCTATGCGTCTCACTGCCCGTCTCTTCCTGCCCATCTCCCTCTTCCTCCATGTTGCCTGCCCTTTCTGCCTTTCATGCCTTCCCAGATGGCACTTTCTCCCTGCCTGACTATATTTGCTTCTCCCTGCTTGCTTTTGCCCCAGTCTGCTTGTTTCTGCCCGTCTACTAGTTGCCGCGCGTGCTTGCACCCCGTGTGCCCCCTTTGCTCTGAATGCATGGTTCTGTCGGAGTTTCTCAACCCACCCGTGTGCCTGCCTCCGTCCTACTGCCCTTTCCTGCTTCTCTTCGGCTGTCCGTGTCTCCTTCGGTTGCCTGTCTCGGCAGCTTGCCTGGGGCTCTTTTTTCTCTGTGCCTGACTCGTTCAGCTCATGAGCTTGGACATGGCTATAAGGGCGGTCTTCACGCCTGGCAGCGTCCCACGCCCCCTCCCCGCCGCTGAGCTCCGCTCACCACACACCACACTCCTTGGCAGCATTTCATGTAGAGGGAGACTCGGACAGCCCGATTTCCCGACACCATCGGCTGTGGAGGGCATATAGTAGAGTGGTGGGGTGGGTGCTTGCAGGCTGGGTGTAGGAGGGGAGGGCTTCACGGAGAGACAGCCAGTGGTGGGAGACAGAATGAGGAGCGAGGGCGCTGTCAGGAGAGCGAGATGCCATAGAAAGCGGGAGGTGGCAGGGGCAGTGAGGGAGAGAACAGGAGGGGGGGGGGGTGACATTGCATGGATACGAGAGGTTTAGAGGAGAGGACGAGGGAAGAGAAATGGAGCAGGGGGGAGGGGCGGGCATTGAAGGGGTGGATGGGCAGAGGAGAGACGGTGGCAAAGCTGGCGTATAGGACTCGGCGTGGGGCACGCGGGGAAGACACGAGCACGCGGGATGCCCCTAGCATCCGAGGATAGAGAGGGTGCAGAATGGGTAGAAAGAGGAAGCCATGCATGGGGAGGGCGCCGCCGGCAGGAGAGGGAGATGGAGGATGATGAGAAGGGGGTGGGGGCGCAGAGATGGGGCGGGGGGGGGAGAAATATGCAGGAGACGAGGGAGTCGTATCGGACAAGAAGAGAAACCTGGGGGCGGGGGGATCAGTCAGGTGGCGGAGAAAAATGGGCAATGGAAGGGCAGCGGGTGGTCTAGAGAAGTATGAAAAACGAGATGGGGAGAGAAATGAACGAGCGGCTAGAAAAAAGGGGTGCCTGAACGAGTGCGAAACCGGCAAGTCCAAAGACGTGGTGTAGGAGGGCCGTTGAGAAAGGGGAGTGTGTGTGTCAAGAACCAGACATGAGCAGAGGGGTGGGGGCAGGGAGGAGATATTCCGAGAAGGGGGGCGGGATAAGCAGGGGAAGCCGGAGGTGGGTAGATGTAGGTGATAAAATTGAATGATTGGCATCTTCTATGAGAACACCTGAAGTGCCACTGCACTTCTACCCTCTTCCTCTGCCTCTCCCCCTCCCCTTTCTTCTATCTCCTCTCCTCTCCCTCCCCTTTCTCCCCCTCTCCTCTCTCCCCCTCCCCTTTCTTCTAACTCTTTCTCCCCCTCTCCTCTCTTCCCCCTCTCCCCTCCTCTCTTCCCCCTCCCCTTTCTTCTAACTCTCTTCCCCCTCCCCTTTCTTCTCCTCTCTTCCCCCTCCCCTTTCTTCTCCTCTCCTCTCTTCCCCCTTTCCTCTCCTCTCTTCCCCCTTTCCTCTCCTCTCTTCCCCCTCCCCTTTCTTCTCCTCTCCTCTCTTCCCCCCTCCCCTTTCTTCTCCTCTCCTCTCTTCCCCCCTCCCCTTTCTTCTCCTCTCCTCTCTTCCCCCCTCCCCTTTCTTCTCCTCTCCTCTCTTCCCCCCTCCCCTTTCTTCTCCTCTCCTCTCTTCCCCCCTCCCCTTTCTTCTCCTCTCCTCTCTTCCCCCCTCTCCTCTCTTCCCCCCTCTCCTCTCTTCCCCCCTCCCCTTTCTTCTATCTGTCAAACAATCGCACCACCCATACGTGCGCAAAACTAACATATTCATGGAATTTAACTGGGAACGCCGGGTTGCGCAAAATCAAGAAACACATATGCCACGCGATGGCCGGCATAAACGTCAACGTGCACACTAACATCAACAAACGCAGGGATACAGCCACAATGAATGCATGAATGTACCATTTGTTGCAGCAATCCTCCAAGGACACTGCAGGTGTAGGAGAATGGGCAGGGCCCATACCTTCCACCCAAGGACCAGTCTTTTTGGGATGGCTGATGACCAGGTCTATGGCAGATATAGGTTCCTCAAAGAGATTGAGGGTGGGCATCACTTTGGATTAATTCTGTGGTCCTTATATATTTAGTTCAAGTAATCGGAGCATACCTAAAGGCCTTGGCACAAGGTTACAAAGATCCATAGAAGAAAAAAGAACTAGAAAGGATTTCTAGTTCGAGGTATGCTCACATCCTGCTCTTATCTAAAACTGCTACTAAAAGTATTGTTCATTGTTTTTCGTATTTCACATATTGAAACAAAGGTTTTGTTAGTTTCAGTTCTTTAATTGCTTGAAAGGCAAAAGTGTATCCAGGTATTGTATGTCACCATTGTGGTTTGGCAATGCATTTGGGACCGAGTCCATCTTCAGGGTTAGGACACTAAGTAATTATCAGTAAATTGTAGCAATAGGTACATTGTTCACATTAGTTACATTAACATGTGTTTACAAAACCATATGTATACATATCAATTTGTGCATTGATCAGAATGAGATGAATAATTGTTCACATATCATACCGTTTTCAAGTCACAAAGAAGGTCAAAAAGTGAAACTGAGTAACAAAGAATTAGTGTGTGAACATTAAAGGTCAATATATTACATGTGTATGAATGTAGGGCATGATGTATGTTTTTTCCAAATTCACATGATTACCTGGCTGGGTGACCATATGACCGGTATTGGAATAATATGTGGTAAAGCCTTGTGTTTTATCTACAAAAATAGAGCTAAGTTTGAGTATCCCTATTGCGTTCATACTATGTCAGCTCGTGCTGGTAGACACTTGTAATTCAAGATTTCAGTGCTGAACAAGAGAAAATGTCCCTGAAAGCAGTGTTCGCTCTAAGAGGCTTGGGAACCTGTAAGTAAAGGGTAATTTACACCCCTTCCACCCAGGTCACTGATGCTCAGGCGGTGACGCGCCTGGCCATTGTTTGTGTATATTTAATATTTATTAGGTGTACTTCTGTCGTGGGCACACATTCATTTGACACAGGGCCAACATGCACATGCCACTTGCCATTGCGTTCACTTGTCACTTTTGTATGGGGTGGGCTGGTTAAAGTTTTGAGGAGTGTATCATCAGATGCTACAGTCCTGGATGGATGTCTGGGGCTTCCTGTTGATCATGTTTGCGGTGGACATATTAGTGTTCCCTTAATGGAGCTGGCAGACCAGAGGTTCAGGTAAGCTGCAGATGTGCATTGCACTGGTATTGTGGGAGACTGTCGGACTGCCTGGGGGCTCCAGTCTAGAGGGGACTGCCTTGGGGTTGTCACAGGTGAGGGGAGCTGGGGGTGGTGTCCAGTCTGGGGGTGCTGCCTGGGCTTGTGATGGAGGACCCGTGTTGTTGCGGGGGTGCAGCCTGGGCTTGAGGGCGTGCCTTCTCCATGGGTACTGGATCGCGTTTCAGCGATGGCCATGGAGGCTTGCGCCTGGTTTGGCCATTAGCTTAATTTTTGGTGTGTGTGGGGGCATGTTGTGGGCATTCCTCTCAGTTTATTTTTACTTGCACAACAGCTAGTAATGTGCCTTTGAATCCATGCGGACCTTGCACCTTTTCTGCACCCATTTCCATGAATCAGGCCCATAGTCATTCTTCCATAAAGTATGCAGCATTATAGCCCTTGATCAGCCCCAATTTCTAAAGGGACAAAAGCCCATCTTGTCCCGAGATATGCAGCACAAGCAAATCGGGGACCCATTTCCCCCTGCAATGAAGGTGTTGCCTAATAAAAAGCCTTTTATTAAACAGAATTCTTTTGAAGAGGCCTCCAACCCGTCTAGCACCCAACCTCCACCAGCACACCTTTTCCCAATAGATCAGGAACCAGGCCGTTGTGTTGTCAATTAATAATTTATTAATTTATGATTTTAATATCCAATCAGCACACAAATATGACAGCAACCACTGATTTCATGGCAACACAATACACAGGCTTCTAGGACATAACCAGGTTACAAGAGACTTCAGTGCCACACCAATTTTTGTTTTGTGAAAAGCAATACCAAATCATTTCCCTCAACTGATTGCAGGAAAGTTAAGCGCTCCCACCTGTGACAATGGAAAAGGGATTTTTCAATGATTCAATACTACTACCATGGGACACCACACAAGGGTACTTTGGGCTGCTTATGCTAGAGAACAAATGGGGCTTGAAAAGACACTAGCCAGCACACATTGGCAATCAGATTTTAACACAGGCAGTATAGAGAAAGAAACATAAAAAAAATAAGAGATTATAATTCGAATCTGTGTTCAGGGTATGATAGAGAAGGAAAGATAGAGTAGGAACAATTATTTTTCTAAGGTGAAAAAGATTTGGAAAAAACGAAAATGTCCATCCCACTAAATTTGGCTGTATCTGGAACTGTGAGGCAAGCCCAAAGACATGAAAGAAGGGTAATACCAGATCCGAGCTCATAACATGCTAGAGGAAAATCACTTTAAAGGATAAAAAGAAATATTTGGAAAAGCGATTTCAAATCCTACTAATTTGGCTGGAGCTAAGAATTACACACACGCTTTCAACAATGAGAAAGGCACATCACGGGTTTCAGTGAACGGACAGGGGCACATCACAGGTATGTTTTGGGCAAATATTCTCACAGTGGGAACAACAGTTTTGGTTTAATGACGGATGTAAAGGGGATTTGTCTTAAAACACAATTTAACACATGGACAAATTTGGGGTTCAGCTCATAATGGGAATAATTCTTTTGGGGCAACACTTTAATAACTATAACAATTAAATAACACTGGGCACAACCTTGCTCTGTGAATTTCAATGGGGGAATGAATTGATTTACTAAGCACAATACTGGGGAAATAACTTACTTCACTATGCAAACAAACAAAGGACTTTTCAGGGGAAAGAGATCTAAAATCAACAGATACACAAGGGATGTTTTTGTTCCATAGGAAAAATTACTTGATGCACAGAGGAACACAATATTTGTCAAGGGGAGAGTAATCAAATTGCACAGACCAATAAAATGCTTTTCAATAGAAAAATGACTACATTTCACAAACCAATAGAATAGATGATTTTTTATTTGTCTTATGGGGACACTCTAGGGTAGTGCTTAAATAAATAAGACTTGTTTAGTCTATGGCTGTGGAGATCTATACTTGCAGAAGAAAAACTCTATAGTCAATGGCACCAGGGCTCCACTGCCGGGACCATCAAAGGGGTCAATCAAGGCTCCACTCTGTCCTCCCAATCAGCTAATCCAACTCCCTGCTTCCCTTCAAGAGTAGACGCGCATTTCTGCAAGGATAGCTCCAGATTTTTCTGTCCGCTGCACACCTCGAATTTGTAGAGCAAATCCACAGTTGAGGAAGAGTAACCTATTTAAAAGCCAAATGACATCGCGGATGTGTCATCCTTCTCACACAACTGATTTGGCAGTGGTTGGGGGTTCCCTTCCCCCTCTGTAGACCCAGAGAATGGAGGAGTGGTTTGAGCATCCAGTGGAGGATACCCCATCAATCCTCTGACAAATGAGGGGTTTGGATTTGGCTTTGGTACCTACAAATCTCACTTTTTTAAATAACTACCCTTTCTCATCATGTTATGTCACCGATGGGCACATTTCTAGATACTATATTTTTCAGGCTGTCGCCTAAACTTTGTTTGACGTTGGGACCTACTGGTGCAGAGCTACAGTTTCCCCTTGTTTCTGGCCAAGCTATATTACTGAAAAATCGGGCATTCTCTTTTACGCATTTCCTCATTTTTATGATCATCAACTTTATGTAGAGATCTTAATGTTTTCCTAATAACATTTCTTATGTTGGGGCCACCGCAACTATTTTTGGCTTATCAGATGCAGCTTTCCAGAAATCCGCACATGGATATTTGGATTTTACATGAAGAAAAGCATATCTCTCCATTGTGTGCAATGGGACACAACCCTCTCCATAAATCTACCCCACCTTCTGCCATGTGGGGCTGTGATGTCAGGAGGGTTGCTGTTCCTGCTTCAACAGGCTGATTGCCAGCTACAGCAGAGTTTATTATGGCCAAGTGCTTATGGTCGTAAAACCTGGGGAAACAGAGAATTACTCAGCCCATCTCCTTGGCAACAGGGTTTGGATACAGGCAGGATCACACCTCAGGAGCCCACAACAGAAATGAAAGTGAAACTTCAGCATTTCCCCCTACTGCAGGCATTTTGTAATCCACTATTTTATAACGGCACAATTCCAATATGTAAAAACCCTCATACAGTGGTTGCCTGCAATCCCTGATTATAGAAAGGTAACATAATGTATTTTACATGACTTTGACAGAACATGTGGACACTTAAAGTGTTGGTGTTTTGAAAACACATTTACAATTTTTTTTGCAGAAATTTTGAGCTGTGACCCTTCTTTCTTTTGCAGTTTCAAATGACTCCACATAGATTCTGTGAATTACTGATGGGCTCATGATGCACACAGGAAGAGTAACTTGATTATACTTTTGCTCCCATTTTCAGGAGCATATCCTTACTACAAAGGAAGGGACTTTAAAGGCATTGATTTTGGTCATAGGGAAAAACTTCATTCAGCAGTACACGTTTGCACACAAATTTACACAATGGATGCTGCCATTTTTCCAAGATGGTCCCGGCCTTTCTGGATCTTTCAAAAGTGTCCTGAGGGATTCTCCTCATGTGTGGCAAGGAACACTTTCTGGCCTCTGGCTTAGATACCTAAATTTGCTCCTTCGTGTTTGGGCAAGGGCCTCATTTGGTACGTGCTCCTGCGCAGGTCTTTTGCTGAGGGGCAAGTCCCCCCACTGACTCCGGCCTGTAGTTATGGCAGCTTGCCCTCCCTGCTCGGTATGCCACTGTTGAGAGGGCCCAAAGGGGGCCACAGGATTTCTGAGGCGTGGCCCGGCACCTCCCTGGCCACACCCTAGTGATGCCACTGCTCCCCCCTCTCCTTTCTTCTAACTCATCTCTTCCTCTTCTTTGTCTGCCCTCTTCGCTAGCTCCTGTGGTTCTGTCTCCCGTCCAACCCTGTAACTGTTTCCCTCTCATGTTCTCGGCTGCTTCTGCAAACACTCTCGTCCTTTTATTGGTAAGGTCTCTCCAGCTTAGGCCTGCCCAAGGGCAGCCAGAGATCATGGGCACAAACAGTGGAGAAACTGCCATGGCGCAGAGACACAACTGCTGTGGGTTTGTCAGTGACCAGAACAGGCCAAGTGTGAAACTGAGGCTCAAGCAGCACAGGGTGAAGACCTCTAGGAAGAGGCAGGAAAAAGATGCTCTTGTAAACCAGTGCTTTTGGCAGCTATTAACAATCCCTGGCAAAGCCAACAGTTTTAGCTTTGCTAAAGGGAGCTCCGTTGCCAGTGCAGGTCATCTTCCAGGTCCTAGGCAGGGAGACCAGGGAGATAGTCTGCAGGGCAGAAGGCACGCAGCCATGTTAGAGGGGTGAACCGTCTCTGCATGTGCATACTGACCCCCCCCCCACCCCTGCTCCTTTGTCCTAGTTCATTTTAGAGTGCATTCTTTGTTCCATAGCCACATTCATCCATCCAGGATCTCAACTTTCAGATAACGGAGTTGTGCAGTGACTGCACTTTCAAATTGAACAAGGAGTGCCCTTCCGTCAATATTTGAAATCTTGCAACAAATGAAATGCAGTTGTTTCAATCGTATAACCTATATCATCAAGACATGAGACTATTTCTGTCTCATGCACCTCAATGTAACAGAGGGACTTCTGATGACTTATAAGTTTCTGAACAGCTTTTATTATTTAGCTGCAGATATTTGATCTTATTTTGTTTTTCTGAAAATACAAGGTCAAACAATACATTGTTACATGGCTTTCACAATATGTGAATAACCCAGTGTTAATGTATAGAGCATATACACAACAATTTTATCACAATAAACAATATGTGAATAAGTGTCAACAGATCAAATCAACTTCTGTGTAACAAAGGGTAAGCATAGGGTGGCGGTGGTACATATAAAAATTCCGCATGAGCCAGGTTTCCTTTCTAGATCGGGCAGCCAGCCTAAATTGGATGCTCACTCCCTGTGATAGGTAAAGCTACATTGGGCTTGACGCTGGGGTACAAACCCTTCTGGAGCTACCGAAATTGCAACCACATTAATATTCCCAGGGGTGTGTGTGCACTGAATCACTCCTTAATTCAGACCAGCTAGGGGTTCTGATAGTGCCAGGCAGAAGGTTGACCTGATGGTAGGTCGACATCTAGATAGTTAATCGGGAATGAGGGTCTTATGGGGGACTGCCAGGGCACAAAAGGTGCGGTGTCGCGCGACGTTTCGCAACATGTAGTAGAAGCCTTCTTTTGGGGCCAAGGTCTCCCTCAATATGGGACATCTAGCCCTTCCCTAATCCCAAGTTTGTAGAAGGCAAAACTATGGGACAAGGTGCATACTTATGAATACGTGTAAACGTTAAATGCACTAAAGTGCTCTGGTCCATGCGGCGCTGACCTTGAAAACAATCCTGTGGGTCAAAAACGCAAAAATGATGTGCTCAGCAAGCCTTGAAGTGACTGCCCGTTCAGACAAGGATACAGCACTGCAAAGTCACCTCGATAGTGACTAACCTATATACAAGCCACCTGTGACATTTACGTATAAAGTGCCAAGTAAGAACCCTAATTAATTGTGGCACAAAAGCATCACGTGTGCCACAATTATGGACAGCCACTATGCAGTCACAAATATTTGTGTGGGAAGAGTCATGTGCATTTGATGCCACTAAACCGAGTGATCAGAGAGGGGCTGCCCATCATAGGCCACACTGCCTGGAAACTTTTTTATTTTAAATTTGCATTTATTTGCAGCGCACATAACCTGTAGGTATCTGCGCGTTAGTTTCATTGGATTGGGGAAGTGCAGGATTCGAACCTGTTTGCTCAGTATGGGCTTGCTTCCAAGACCCGCGCGTTGCCACAGAGCTATCCTCCCAAGTGTGGGCAATGGGATGTGCGGAAACATTGCCCACCAGGGGAAATCCACAGCAAACTAGCTCTATAGATTAGAATGCAGTAGAGGTCTGCAATCTCTGGCTCTCCAGATGTTTTGGACTATGACTTCATTGATAACTCACTGTTGCCTATGCTGGCTAGTGCTGATGGGAATTGTAGTGCAAAACATCTAGATGACAACCGTTGCAGACTCCAATGTACTGCAATTGATTTGATAGCCAAATAGCTGCCTCAACTCACAATAGGGACTAGGAAGACCTATCTCTGTAGAGCCCAGTATCTCATCTGTTTGGTACACAGTACAGACACATCTCTGTAGACCCAGGTATCTCATCTGTTTGCTACACAGTACAGACACATCTCTGTAGGCCCAGTATCTCTCATCTGTTTGGTACACAGTACAGACACATCTCTGTAGACCCCCGTATCTCTCGTCTGTGGGGTGCACTGCGAGGACACATAGATCTGTATCTTTAGTTTCTGGGGTACGCATCTGTACAGAGCTTTCTCCTGTATTGGGGTGTGGAGTAAGGGCGCATCTCCTGCCTATAGGGTGCTGAGAGGTTATATCTCTGCAGAGAAGTGACATCACTCTGCATAGCCTCACATCTCCTGCCTATAGGGTGCAGAGGGATGGCACATTTCTGCACACCCTCACATCTCCTGTCTATGGGGTACTGAGTGAGGTCATATCTTTGCAGAGAAGCGACATCACTCTGCACACTCTCACATCGCCTCTCTATGGGGTGCAGAGTGATGGCGTATCTCTGCCCATGCTTGTGTATGGGCTTCACAGAGTGTACACCTCGCCTTATTTCCTGTCTCGGGGGTGCAAGTGGGGACACATCTTTGCACACCCTCGCATCTCCTTCGCGTGGGGTGCCCAGTGACTACACTTCTCTGCAGACTCCAATGTTTCCCGTGTATAGGGTTCATAGCGCGTGTGCATCTCCTCATTTTCTGTCTATGGGGTACACTGCGAGGAGACACATCTGCATGCGGAAGACACATTAGTGGTACACCACTCAGCAGGCTCCCATGTATCTGGCATGTGGGGTGCACTGCGAGGAGACACATCTGGATGCAGAAGACACATTAGTGGTACGCCATTCTGCAGGCTCCCATGTATCTGGCATGTGGGGTGCACTGCGAGGAGACACATCTGCATGCAGAAGACACATTAGTGGTACACCACTCTGCATGCTCCCATGTATCTGGCATGTGGGGTACACTGCGAGGACACACCTCTGCATGTAGAATGCAGTTAGTACGTCTCTCTGCAGGCTCCCATGTATCTTGCATGTGGGGTACACTGCGAGGACACACCTCTGCATGTAGAATGCACAGTTAGTCCGCCTCTCTGCAGGCTCCCTTGTATCTTGCATGAGGGGTACACTGCGAGGACACACCTCTGCATGTAGAATGCACAGTACGCCGGCTGTGCAGCGGGTTGGCTTTCTCCAAGCGTAAGATGAAAACACGAGACCACAGCACTGCCCCACCTGCCCCCTTGGTCAGCATGCAACCCCGCCAGTCTTCGGCAAGTCCATCGCTGCTCTAAGGCCAAGGTAAGCACAATCGCCGAGCCCCGGCAAGGGCCCCTCCCTGCCCACAGACGTCTGCAGCGCCAAGATAGAGAACCTAGCGTTGCCTGTGCAGGCCCCTTCGCTCCTAACCTGGGCAACGCCTCCCTCTCGGTGCAGCGTGTACTCGAACACACTCTGATCACCCGCCTCTGCGGAAGAAGCCAGGCTGTGGGAATGAGTCACCGGGCCGCCATAGGACTGTCTCTTCATGATGTACTACTCTGTCATTATGTGTGCAGTGCTTTAGACTGGGGTCTACTGGAAGCTCATTTCGGTGCAATACCTACCAGACGGTGGCCCAGTGCTTTGGGGCCACACAATTGGCAGTTAAACGCTGTACAAGTACCATATAACATAATGGGCCTGATGCATGGAACTTTTTCCTATGCAATTGCGCCATTATAAAACAGTTCTATGAATCGGGCCCAAACTGCTGTACGTATGTGGTTAATGAAGCGCTGCCAAGAAATGCTGTACTAAGGGGACACGCCTGCTAGTAGGGCGATTGGGCAGCAGAGGGGGGGGGGGGGAATTAAGGTTGAGTTTAGTGATCAGCGACTGGCAAGATGCGCTTTAGAGAGCAGGGCCTTCGGTCTAGGCGCGGGAAGAACTTCTCCCTGCAAGAGATCTGTCCCAGTTTCATATGTACTAGTGCCGGTAAGATAGCTCAGCGGGTTGAGCGCTCGCTGCTGCGATCTGATTGTGACCTGCGGGTCGCAGGTTAGAATCCCGGCAAGGCCAACTCAGCCTTTCATCCTTCCGAGGTCGATAAATGAGTACCAATTTCGGTTGGGTGATGTATGTAAATGTGCTCTGAAAAGCACTTTGGATAAAGGCATTATATATATAACACATTATCCTCATTTGGGATAGAGCGGGTGCAGAGGAAATCCACACAGAGCCTGGTTCCGCCTTGTCTCGGCATCTGTACATATGCATAGTCCGTAGTATGCACGTTGTTTGCGTTGGTTTGCAGTTCCCCACCAATTGGGGCCTCTGCCTAGGTGTGGAAACCCTGCACTGCCTTGGAGATTCACCACGCCAATTCCCCTGGCAATAGGTGACTGGTGCACATTTTGCATGGTCTAGCGCCTGCAAAATCCGGACCCAATCCAAGCACATCAGTGGGGACATGGTGACAGTCATGGTGGACCACAGCCATGCGCATGCGTGCAGAAGAGAGTTCACCCCAGATTCCGCGCATGCGTACACTGAAGGGGAGAGGCGCCTGGACATATGGAAGATTTCTGCACCTTTCCCTAAACGTATGAACTGATTCATTCATTCACCTATCTCTGCTCTTTGCGGCAACACAGCAGAATCATGAGGGTGAACATCATCTCCGTATCCTTCCCTGCCATGATATGATATTATATATGCCATTTATAGCATGCCTGTACACAAGGCCCGATGAGGCAAGGGAGGGGGAACAGAGGGAAGATGGAGACAACGATCTTACTAGATCAGGTGACATTGAGATTGCGCAAGTGCAGGGGAAGGGGGCAGTGACGTACATGGGATCGACAGTACAAATAAATAGAATAAATAAAAGCGATAAGTAAAAAGTGCGGCCAGCTGGTGGCAGGTGCAAGGGTAAGTGCAGACATCAGGTGTCAGTGCTGGTAGGGGACTGTAGGGATATAGGAAACGGTCCACAAGTGTGCGGTTTGCCAGGGAGGCAGTGCAGGTGTGCAACTGGGTGGGGTGTGGGGTCAAGAGGGGGGGATGGAGTGAGGGTTACTGGGCCTGAGATCAGAGTTTAGCCAGGTGTCCAGTGCAGCTTCAGTTTCAGCGAAGAGTTCAGCAGGGGAGAGGAAGCGAGAAAGCAGAAGCAAAGGGGAAGGTCTTGAGGTGCTTCCGGAACCTTAGATGGTTCTCAAGTTTCAGGGAGGCCCCAGCCGAAAAGATCTACCACAAACTCATTGCTTGGAGAAGTGACTGACCCTGAGGGAGTTTGGAGGCAGATGAGCAAAGAGCTTGAGGAGGAAGATATTTAGGAAGAGGGAGTTGTAGGTATTGAGGCCTCGGGCCCCCAGAAGTCCTTGAGGACAATGTAGAGGGTTTTGAACTTAATCCTCGCAGCCGCTGGGAGCCAGTGCAGAGATTTCAGTCCTGGGGAGTCAATCCCTGGGCTTGCGGCCAAAGACAAGTCTCGCAAGTCCTGTTCTGGGTAAGTTGCAGAGGGCGGAGAGTAGAAGCAGGCAGATTTAGAAAGAGGCTGTTGCAGTAGTCCAGAAATACGCATTGCACTCAGAAGCCTTCTTGCAGCACCGAGACCCAATTAGGAAGTCTTTCTATCAAATAAAATAACAACAGTATGGGGCGGCGGCCTAGGAGTAGGCTCTATGACTCCTCCTGTTCAAAGTGTGTAGGTTCCCGCTGGCCAGAATCCTCAGCAACAATCGTCTCCATAATCGCATGGGCTCCTGTGATACCCAGAGGCACCTGGAGCAAGTGGACCCCTGAGGGCTGTCAGCAAGTTGCTGACTGTGCGCATCGCTTCCAGGACTGGAAGCAATGGGCCTAGCTATGTAAGAAACTGGGGAAGCCACAGGCCATGGAAATAGGCTTGGACGAACTCGCATCTCTCCCCTTCAGGCAGAGTGCCGGCCACAAATAAGTCCATTCAGAAGGTGCGAGACATAAGTGTCAGTGTCTTAACATCTCTTGCCAAAAGCCTTGTATCCGCCTTGCAGAGTTTGCTCCCACCTGTTCCTGAATGAACAGTTAATGTTGGTCCTTTCGCTGGTAATATCCCACTTTGACTATGGTAACACCATCTGCCCTATCTGAGCACATCCAAGTTATGCTGGCCAACCAATCACGGCACAGTCTTTCCTTTTCCTGTTGCCATGCAAATGTTTGACCTGCTTTGATTTGCAAGTGGTCGAGGCATGGCCTTTCCTTCACACCTGCCCTCCCTACCTGGAGACGAGCGGGTTGGCAGAGCCACACTGAAGAAGCGTCTTGCTTTTCCACAACTCGTTGGGGTGGGTGGAGGCAACTAGCAGTATTGAGAAAAAACGGCAGTTCCACACGGTACACAGGTGGCTAGAATTACTTCTCTATGCCCTTACCACTAAATTCTGGGATACTCGCAGGTTGGGTCATACTACCCACATGTACTGCCAGAATCATTTGCTTTGCAGGGAGAGCCTTTGATGCCTGGAGATGTACTAAATCCACAGCCATCCTCCATTTCTCCCAATATTTGACACAGCAATTGGACAGAAAATGCAAGGGGAGAAGGGGTGCACCTGCAGCTCTTCTAAGTTTGCCAAAAACGCCAGGAATGTCCGAATTGCCTCCGCCAAAGGCCACCACATCACTGGTGCCGGATGAAAGCTTCATGCCCAGTGCAGGCGTGGGTCCAGCGTCTAAGAGTATGTGACACTGCGTCTCGGATGACGAGGATGAGTTGTCTACTGCCGCTGCCGCTATATGTCTCACACCAAAAGTGGTGCTTGTGGTTGGGGTGCTTTAGTAGTGACTACAGGTGATGAGGCCATGCCTTTGTAATTTTTATTTTTTTGTGAGTTTGTATAGTGTTGGCGTCCCACCATTGTCTTTACAACCGTCCAGTGGCATCTGATTCCCTCTGTTTAATTTCACTCCACGTCCACTTTGAAAAGTGTAGGATTTCTGTGGTTGAATCACTTGGCTGAAATAAGTGCCCGCTTTACTGTGGGGGCGCCGTTCCTGCCGCGTTGCTGCTCGCTTATTCGGCGGATTGGCTGCTAACATTTCTGATAAGTCCGAGCATTTCAGTGTGTGGGCATTTAGCTGGTTAGATTTTTCACAGCAACAGTAATTTGTTGCTAAAATATGTGATCTGCCACCTTATTATTTATTTTTTTTTTTTTGTCCTCAGCGTTTTGTTACTGGTGTCAGCAGCACTTAATGGTTTTGTTTCTTTTTATTCATTTTTCAAATATTTCATAATCGTTGAAAAATGGTGTGTGTGTGTGTGTGTGTTTCCCTCTTTACTTGGAAGTGTTTTTAATCTGGCCCACACGCATTTCAGCTGCTTTGGCCGGATATCTTCGTGGTCTCTCAAACAATGAAAGCACGCGCATGTTTCCGCCTTTGCGTCACTGTGCCGAATATGCCGTCCCCTAACGTATGGCCTGCGCGTTTCTGTGGTGCCACAGGAAAAGATTGCGCCTGCCTTTCCGATCTTCCCTTTGTGGCCTTGGTAATCCGGGCTGTCCTTGTGGTCTTGCAGAAAGAAATGTGTGTTCATCCCAACTTCTACTTCACTGGGCTGCATCCCAACCTCTACTTCACTGGGCTGAATGTACCGTCTCCTCCAGCAGTGTTGCAAGGTTTGTAAAAGATGCTGGGGTACGCTGATGTCGGGACTCCCGGCTAGCTAGCCTTTTGGTTCTAGCCACTGAGCTTCTATCCGGGACTGCAACCAAAAGACCCAGGGCTATAGACCCACTTCCCCTAGCGATGCCTCTGGTTTCCTTTCTGAGACAAACTTCAGGTGTTCTGGCGCTGCTCACATTTGCGATCTGTCGGAGAAGGAACACACGAGTGTTTCGGCCTTTTAATGTGTGCATGTTTTCTGTTTTTTTTTTTTAAACTTCTACAGTATACATGACCGGATAGGTTTACTTGGATTTCTATTCAATTCACTGACACACGACTCTTAATATCTTCTGTTCAAGAGATGACCCTTAAAAGGTGTTTGGGGAGTGGCTTTGCTGCAGGAGGAGCCTGACCTGGACATCCCATGGGCCTATGGCAAACCCCCATTGGAAAACGCTCTGTGAATTAAGCACTGTGTCTTTGGGTCCCTAACTAAGGAGATCAGCTGGACGATGGGAGTAAAATGTCTCACTCGCGCTCATGACAGAAGAGCTTCTATACATCTCAAGGAATCCGAAATGTACTTATGAAATGGATAACAATGACGGTACTTATTATTACTGTTTTTAGAAATGGGAGGAATGCAGAGCATGTTGTACGTTATACGATGTTCTTTTTACTTTTTGTAAGGTTTTTAGTGGCTGTTTTCAATTTTGTATTTTTTGAGTGAACTCGAGATTTGAAATGTGGCTCGACCTTAAAAGTCGTTTCACTTTAAAGCGCTTCGAAAATCTGGCAGGCCAATTCACAGAATGTTCATCCAGGCTTAGTGTTGGATGACAAGTGCCCTGTGAACAGAGGCAGGCATTGTCTAAGGTTGCAAATGTCCTTCGAGTTGCTGGAAACGGCAGGGTGGACAGGGCAATTTTCCCTGGACCACTCCCTTGGATGAGAGGTCAGTTTAAGTGCTGTGGGCTCACGCTCGTTGAGTGCACATAGGGGAGTAGGATGCTCACCCAGCATTTTCCCTAATCCTTCGAGCTCTTACTGGTCTCTTTTCTACG
This sequence comes from Ambystoma mexicanum, assembly GCF_040938575.1. Lineage (NCBI taxonomy): Eukaryota > Metazoa > Chordata > Amphibia > Caudata > Ambystomatidae > Ambystoma > Ambystoma mexicanum. The sequence continues at coordinate 261,145,048 of NC_090921.1, read as the reverse complement.
CCTGCGGCAGTCCTCGTTCTAAGATGTCCTAGTCCCCTTTGTGGCGTGGTCTCCTTCAAGCAGCTGGAAGCAGGCTCAGGCTGCAGTGGTCAAAACAGGACTCGCTGCTCTGCTTGCTGGGCAGGCAATGAGCGCCAGGCCTATGGCACACTGTCACAGTAGTGGCCACAACGCTCCTCAAGACTTTGTGGAGCGTTTCTGCAAGAATCCTCCATAGATTCCTCTGCAACATCTTCTGTGCACCTCGTCTTGTCAGCCACTCACCCCGAGGACTTCTTCCAGGCCAGTGCAAAGTCTTGTGGACCTTCTGGGGAATTGCAGCCGAGGTGGAGGTCTAAGGCTCTTTTTTTTTTTTTTTTTTAGAGGCCTCTAATCTTACACAGAATGATGGACAACCAAATCCAGACATCATAAATCGAACATCATAGTCTGGTTCCTCTAGGGGTCTTTAACTTGCACTGGCGCACTATGACCAACACACCCAATATCTGGCCAGGGCTGGTCTTCAGCCGGCTCCATGCCACATCCACACCTTCAGGCAGCACTTGGTAGGAAAGAATATCTGGTGGCAGCTGGGCATTTAGAAGAGTCGCGGATAGGCATGTCGTCTTCTCCACATTCAACCATGATTGTATCCACAAGAGCGACTATACATGGCAGAAACCCTGTACACTCCTCCAGGCAGGCATGGGCATTTGCCGCAGGAAAAACATGCACATGCAGTAAGCACGGCCCTAACAAATCAAGGGCTCCTGGACCACACCTCGTAAACTGACGCCCTGTTGGGCATGATGCCAGGTGCTTGAGCAGCCTACCCTTGTGAGTCGACAACCATCCCGCCAGGCCTCTAAGAGCCCCACATACCACGTAGTAACTTTAAAACCAGGAATGCAGAATTTAGGTGATGCACCAAAGAAGGAGCAACCAAAGGAGTGATATTTACTAAAACCTACTATGGATTTACAAACCAGTCTAGATGCACAAATAGCACACAGAACAAAGTAATAGGCCAATCAACAATTACATTAAGCCACAGAGGACACCATGAAGAACTGATCCAGAGGTCACGTTGAATCTGACCTCAGATTATCTTAACAAGGCTGCAAGCAAAGCACCCCTTCAGCAAGGATTCCGAGGTGGTGCGGTCCGGAAGGTAGAAGAGCAAGGAATGGGAACATCTGCTCCCCTTCCTGTCCATAATCACATAGGCGTGATGTGCGTCTCTGCAAGGGTAGATGTACCCTAACACAGCCCATCGCTCCACCTGGAAGGCACCTGCCCCAGAAGAACGACCCATGCACCTTGCCCACTTATCCTATGGGGTAAGTGATGCAGCCTCGGGTCATGGCTTGTGACTTTCTCCACTCTGTTGGGCTTGTCTGGACATGCCCGACCCCCAAAGCGGCTCTGAGCGAAGACTGTTCCCAAGACGTCCTGTACAGGTAGTCGAAGGCTTGATCATTTCCGACTTTTCATCCGTTTTGGGTGACCCACCATGTTGGAATGTTTTCACCACTTAAAATGGTGGCCCAACACTGAGATCTAAACAAAGACTTGACTCTCAAGTCAAGACAGTCTGACCTAGGACAGAACGATGTTGGTTTTGACAACACATGCACCATGTCTGGGATGGCTCCCGACTGCAGAATGCTGCATGGTTTTCATGCACATACCTCCGTACTCGTTAGGCGCGCGCGCACACACTAGATCTAGCCTGACATCAGACTCACACACCCCCTAGAGCTACCCTGACATCAGGCTCACACCCCCCCCTAGAGCTACCCTGACATCAGGCTCACACACCCCCCAGAGCTACCCTGACATCAGGCTCACACACCCCCTAGAGCTACCCTGACATCAGGCTCACACACCCCCTAGAGCTACCCTGACATCAGGCTCACACACACCCTAGAGCTACCCTGACATCAGGCTCACACACACCCTAGAGCTACCCTGACATCAGGCTCACACACCCCCTAGAGCTACCCTGACATCAGGCTCTCACACACACCCCCTAGAGCTACCCTGACATCAGGCTCACACACACACCCCCTAGAGCTACCCTGACATCAGGCTCACACACACCCCCTAGAGCTACCCTGACATCAGGCTCACACACACCCCCTAGAGCTACCCTGACATCAGGCTCACACACACACCCCCTAGAGCTACCCTGGCATCAGGCTCACACACACATACACCCTAGAGCTACCCCGACATGAGGCTCACACACCCTAGAGCTACCCTGACATGAGGCTCGCACCCACACCCTAGAGCTACCCTGACATGAGGCTCACACACCCCCCACACCCTAGAGCTACCATGTCATCAGGCTCACACACACCCCCCCTAGATCTACCCTGACGACAGGCTCTCGGATCAGCACCCAAATGGTATAAAATCAGGTCAAGAGGGTGATTAGCAGGGTAAACGCGAGGGCCGATAGCACCTCGTGCCTTCATGCAGGGAAGGAGACCTCACGATGTGCAAAGTGCCGGCGTGTGCAACTCCAGATTTCACATTGCCCACCTGTGCCACCTCTTTGGACCAAGTGCTCTACAGGACAGTGTGACGCAAGGAACATGCATGCATAAAGAAAACCTCTCTGCAGAGCCCTGGTACCGCTGGTTCCCTACAAGCACACCTTGGGGAACCCTCATTAACCATGAGCTATTTGCAGCCCGTGTGAGTGTTTCAGCCCCAGTGCCTGTCCTCGGGGGTTTCCTGGGCACAAACATTTCCAGCAACAATGTCCTCCCTCGCCACCAGCTATTTTGACTCCAACATGTTCTTTACTGCCCTTTAATCTCTCCCTTTTATTTAAAGTTCCACTAATCCTCTCTTTGCCTCTCCTTCATGCTTGCTTAGACATGTGTCTCTTCCCCTCCTCTCGAACTATTGTATTTTACCTTTGCAAGTCCAGCTCTCGATTTGGATCCACTCCATGTTTTCTGGACATCCTCACAAAATATAATTTACATTTGAATACAGTGATATCATGTTTTTATATAGTGCTTCATGCTATTGTTTTCCCCTGCTTCTGAACACTGTTAATAGGTGTTATGACCTGTTTTCGTGATTCTCAGTTTATTGATCTCCCAAGGATGAAGGGCTGACTCGGTCCTGCCAGGATTGGAACTTCTGAGGTGAAGGCCAGCCCTTGGTCTGAGGCAAAGGCTTTACTAAATGCCAGTTATTTGGCTGTCTGAACTTTCTTTTTCCTTTTTTTCTATATGCAAACCTCATAGTTGAATGTTGGCAATGAATATGCTTGCATTTTGACCCCAAATTAGGACAAGTAGTGCACACTGTGGGCTGAACCACCTCTTAGCGATTGAATGTTGAAGCTTGTGAACGATGCCGGATCCTGGGCGCTTGTGGATAAATCCTTAATTTGGCATTGCCAGCTTGGCATACAGTCTAATAATAATTTTGCATGTATATAGCGCTACGAACCCTCGGGTATCTGAGCGCACCTTGCCTTACTGCTCCAGGGCTCATAAAATAACCCCCCCCCCCCACCCTCCCCCTCTCTATTCATGAAGCCCGGGCTCCTTGCACTGTCTGCCCAGACACCGTTACTCTTCTTACGGTCCGTGTGCATAACGTGTGCCAAGTGCTGTACGCTCCGGCCAAGCGCCCCAAACTTCTCACTGGTTCTCCCAAGATGTCTGCTCATGGGCTCCAGTCTAGTCCTACGGTCAGCACATCTGTCCTTGGACTGCATGTCCACGTGCCCCAAGTGCACCACACGGCCCATGCAAGCACTGACGCTCCTGGCTCTGCACGTAATGCATCCCACACTCTTCACGCTGTGCGCTGACATTACCACGCTAGATGCGCTTCCGTTGCACCAAACTCTTCACTGCCTCTTCATGACACCAAGCTCTTGAAACCATCAGTCCAAGCACCACAAACGCTTTGTATATTCTGGCCAGGCTTGGACTTCCCTTTATGCCTATAGGGCAATGCCAGAACCAAAAACGCAAACTGCTAGTGTGGGCCTGTTCTTTGGGTCAGTGGGCCACTTTGTGGGTCCATGTGAGCCTGTTTTGAGTTACTTCCCCATGTGGCTAGTAGTTGTGACCAGTGTTCCTGAACACATTTTCTTTAAAATGCACAATTTGCATCACATTTGATCAAAAACCTCCCCCTTGGGTACTACTCAAACTGTCTGTCACAAATGCTATTTGCAACTGTGGGCCAGTTTTTTTCATTGGTGCCCAAGACAATTGTATGCCCCAGTCTGACCCTGATTTCTGTCCATTGGCCGCACGTGTCCCGTTCCACAAGCTCTTTGCATTGCCTCGGCATGTTCACACGCTTCTCGCATCCACTGCCCATGTGCACACGCTTCTCCTGCCCATGTGCACACGCTTCTCGCATCCACTGCCCATGTGCACACGCTTCTCCTGCCCATGTGCTATAGGCTCATTAGATTGCTTCATTATCGTCTGTTTGTGTGCTCCGGGACTTGCACAAGTCTTCACGTGTGCCACATGCTAGTGGCTATGCCTGCGCGTGTGCTTCAGCCGCCTGACGCTGCCTGTCATGTGCCACAGGCTACTGACCATGTGCTTCAGCCTCTTGGCACTGCTTGTCCATGTGCTTCAGCCTCTTGGCACTGCCTTTCCATGTGCCACAGACCCCTGGCACTGCCTGTCCATGTGCTTGAGCCGCCTGGCACTGCCTGTCCATGTGCCACAGACCCCTGGCACTGCCTGTCCATGTGTTGCAGGCTCCTGACAGTTTGTTCATGTGCCGCAGCTTTTTACACCAACTCTCTACAAATGAACTTCAAACGGGCCATAATTTGTAAATAAATATATACAAGGGCCCAAATATTTTCTAGCAAGCCTGTGCCACCTTAGGGTGGCAACTTGCTGCTCGATTCTGCTCCACATAGTGGCAACATTTTGCGGGGCTGCAGCTGAAGCACCTCCTGGCTTTTTGCGGGTGATGTCTATGCCACCCACGGCAGATGCGTGATTCAGAAACGCCAAGCAAAATAACCAACATAGCACAGCATAGTATAGTACATGAAATGCCACTGCACCAGCACACCATCACCATCCTCTTCATGGTTCCATGGGATGTTACCGTAATGAATTTCAGCACATTATTTTTTCTTTTTTTACTTGGGGCAGCGGAGGTTCCCCCACACACTCAAACCCAGTGTTTCCCCATGCTTGTAAGCCCACCCTGAACCAACCCCACACCTTTTTAACCTTATCACTTTCCCCTTTACCCCTTATCACTTTCCCCTTTACCCCTTATCACTTTCCCCTTTATCCCTTATCACTTTCCCCTTTACCCCTTATCACTTTCCCCTTTACCCCTTATCACTTTCCCCTTTACCCCTTATCACTTTCCCCTTTACCCCTTATCACTTTCCCCTTTACCCCTTTCCCCTTTTCCCCCTTGTTATCCCTTTCCCCTTTTCCCCCTTGTTATCCCTTTCCCCCCTTTTCCCCCTTGTTTTCACTTTTCCCCCCCTTTACCCCTTGTTATCACTTTCCCCCTTTACCCCTTGTTATCACTTCCCCCTTTACCCCTTGTTATCACTTTCCCCCTTTCCCCCTTTACCCCTTGTTATCACTTTATCCCTTTCCCCCTTTACCCCTTGTTATCACTTATCCCTTTCCCCCTTTACCCCTTGTTATCCCTTTACCCCTTGTTATCCCTTTCCCCCTTTACCCCTTGTTATCCCTTTCCCCCTTTACCCCTTGTTATCCCTTTCCCCCTTTACCCCTTGTTATCCCTTTCCCCCTTTACCCCTTGTTATCCCTTTCCCCCTTTACCCCTTGTTATCCCTTTCCCCCTTTACCCCTTGTTATCACTTTCCCCCTTTACCCCTTGTTATCACTTTCCCCCTTTACCCCTTGTTATCACTTTCCCCCTTTACCCCTTGTTATCACTTTCCCCCTTTACCCCTTGTTATCACTTTCCCCCTTTACCCCTTGTTATCACTTTCCCCCTTTACCCCTTGTTATCACTTCCCCCTTTACCCCTTGTTATCACTTCCCCCTTTACCCCTTGTTATCACTTTCCCCCTTTACCCCTTGTTATCACTTTCCCCCTTTACCCCTTGTTATCACTTTCCCCCTTTACCCCTTGTTATCACTTTCCCCCTTTACCCCTTGTTATCACTTTCCCCCTTTACCCCTTGTTATCACTTTCCCCCTTTACCCCTTGTTATCACTTTCCCCCTTTACCCCTTGTTATCACTTTCCCCCTTTACCCCTTGTTATCACTTTCCCCCTTTACCCCTTGTTATCACTTTCCCCCTTTACCCCTTGTTATCACTTTCCCCCTTTACCCCTTGTTATCACTTTCCCCCTTTACCCCTTGTTATCACTTTCCCCCTTTACCCCTTGTTATCACTTTATCCCTTTCCCCCTTTACCCCTTGTTATCACTTTATCCCTTTCCCCCTTTACCCCTTGTTATCACTTTATCCCTTTCTCCCTTTACCCCTTGTTATCACTTTATCCCTTTCCCCCTTTACCCCTTGTTATCACTTTCCCCCTTTCCCCCTTTACCCCTTGTTATCACTTTATCCCTTTCCCCCTTTACCCCTTTCCCCCTTTACCCCTTGTTATCACTTCCCCCTTTACCCCTTGTTATCACTTCCCCCTTTACCCCTTGTTATCACTTCCCCCTTTACCCCTTGTTATCACTTCCCCCTTTACCCCTTGTTATCACTTCCCCCTTTACCCCTTGTTATCACTTTCCCCCTTTACCCCTTGTTATCACTTTCCCCCTTTACCCCTTGTTATCACTTATCCCTTTCCCCCTTTACCCCTTGTTATCACTTATCCCTTTCCCCCTTTACCCCTTGTTTTCACTTTTCCCCCTTTACCCCTTGTTATCACTTTCCTTTCATTCTGTAGGCGGCAAGTGGAATAGTTTGGCCATTTATGTGCAGAAAATAGAATACGCATGTTTTTGTCCTATAGTAAAGGGATTTATTATATTTATTGAGCGCGGACCCAGCTTCAAGAAGCGACAGAACTCTTTACAGAGCTATACAGTGGAGGGGTAGGATGCAGGGGGCACAAAGGAGGGGTACAGTTGTACCGGGGAAGAAGAGGGGTGGGTGGCATCTAGTGGAGTCCAGCAAGTCAGGTGGTGCGAGGGATGGACGAACGCAGAGAAAATAATGTCGGAACTGATTAACTTGCCTGTCACACACCCCTATACGGTGCCCCTCAACACAGGCACTCCTTCAAAGTGGTCTTTTCCCTGGCCTGGCCCCTCTTGTGCAGCTCTTGACTGGTTACTGTCCTGTTGCCCTTTCTGTTCCGTTCTGCCCCACTAATGGAACTGGTGCGTGAGCGGCACTGATTGCAGTCAGTGCCAGTGTGGCTTTAAAACGTAGTGTGTCAGTGGCTTTAAAACGTAGTGTGTCAGCAGCCTTGAATGTCCCTATGTATATGTGCACTCTATGGGTAGTGCCCTGATTAGCAAGGCCCTGCATGCACCTGCAGTGGTGCACCATAAAGGCAGTGACACATAGGGATGTGACGGCCCACCTGCCTGCTAAACTAGTGAACTCTACCTGATACCCTGGCTGCTGCCCAGACTACACACCTGAGCCACCCACCATGCAGCAGCAGCAGCAGCAGTGGTGCCAGTTATTACATTAGCAGAGTGTAACCAGTGTCATGTAGGCTGACAAGAGCAATGTGCTTTCATGAGGGCATCTGTGCCCAGCCTTGTCACTTTCTGGCTCATTGTTATTCATGAAACTTACTAGCACAGCAGCATGAGGCCGGCTCACACTGTTGTTGCTGGTTGCGTTGACTATAACACCACCTCATAATTAAACAGTGCTCAGCAATATGTCCAGGGCTGAACACTGGAAAACACCCCCACAAATTAAGCACTGCTATCATATCCACATGCTCTCCACACTGTTTTCCCAAGTGACACTTAATCTGGCTTTGATGGGACTCTGAAAAAAGAAAACAATGGTTGTGCAGCTTCTGGCAACTGAATGAATTCTGATTGAATGGTTACTGGGAAAGACTAGTGTTGGGAATGATTGCCTGGAACGGTAGCACAACTGATTTTGACAGAGGGCCAAAAGTACCTTACATGAGGGCTATAGTGGGCCGAAAAGTAAAAGTGGGCGGGGCGGTAGACGGGACATGTCGGGAGGCTTTTTCAACCCCCAATTTGTATTAAACACATGGAAAAAGAATGTTTTTGAGGGGGTAACGATTTTTATTGCATTTCAAACTTACATTTTGTACTACACATTTTCCAATGTTATCATTTATTTCGATTTAGTTATTGTATATTGTCTGTTTAAATTATATATATTTTAATGACCCTTGTTTGGACATTCCGTTATTTTGGACTGCTCTAGTTTGCTGTTTGGGTTGCCCAAGAGGAGTATGGCCTTCGTTGAGTCAGGTTTCCTCAAAAAAGCAAAGCACGTGTATCGCTTTATTATTGAGTTCACTCTTGCAGTGCAACACTATGCTCCCTCACACCCAAGCAAACACTATGCCCCATGGCCCCTCAACCCCCAAGCAAACACTATGCCCCCTGTCCCTCAACCCCAAGCAAACACTATGCCCCATGGCCCCCTCACTCCCAACCAAACACTATGGCCCCCTCACTCCCCAAGCAAACACTATGCCCCCTGTCCCTCACCCCCAAGCAAACACTATACCCCATGGCCCCCACGCCTCAAGCAAACACTATGCCCCATGGCCCCCTCACTCCCCAAGCAAACACTATGCCCCCTGTCCCTCACCCCCAAGCAAACACTATATCCCATGGCCCCCACGCCTCAAGCAAACACTCTGCCCCCTGTCCCTCACCCCCAACCAAACACTATGCCCCAAACACACTCAAGCATGCACCCATACAGACCTGAACCCCCCCACCCCGAAAATCGGCATTCTCAAACATACACCATGCACCTATACAGACCCGACCCCCCCCCCCACTCCCCAACAAATCAGCACACTCTCAAACATGCACCCATACAGACCCGAACCCAGCACACACACCATGTAAACCAAATATGAACATTCATTCAGAGCCTCTTAGAAGAACACCATTTACAGTGACTAACTTTGCTTTTCATTTTACCACATTTGATTAATGAAATGCTGTCAATGTGGTAAAATAAATGTACCACCTGCTCTGATTCTATCTGTATGCCAACCCAAGAAACCTTAACACAGAATAAGTACACTGAGGCTATTTCACCTTTTTCTAGGCTCGGCAAGCAGCCTATCTGCATCTGAATACAACTGCCTTCACCATAAACCTCAACACACACTGGTAAATCCAATAGTTGTGTGCTTTTGTAAAGTGTATCCGGAGGTGTTGCTTGAATGTTCAGTGGAAGGGTTTGAGTTCAATGTGATGTTGCACATATAGTGTGCATGCACAGTCTGTGGGTGCATGCATAGTTTGTGGTTGTATGCACATTGTAAGGTTACATGCACCATAAGGGCATATTTGCAGTGCAAGGATGTGTTTGTATGCACTGTTTTGGCAGGTCTGCATGTGTGATCCCTATATTTTGAGTATATTTGGAGCAGACCTGACGAACGTACCATGTGGCCACATCGAAAGCAAAGCAGCAACTGAGGGTCAAGGGTGTGTATTACACACCACCCCTTTGGGCTCTGGCCACCCGTACGTATTCATCTCTATACACCAGTCTAAAACCCAATGCACAACTTCTCTGCCCTCAGAATGCAGTAAGTCCCATTGAAAAAGAAAATAGTCTAGCTGGACACAGAACGAGTCTCCTGCACTGGTGCACTCTCCTAACAACCTCACAGCACCGATCCACATGCCTGTATGACATGGTTAGCTAACAGGGGCCAGGCCATCCCACCCAACTTCCTTTTGGCCAAAAGCACACACGTATTCTAACCTCTCATGACAATGTTCCCATGCAGGACTTCGGTCTCCCGAAGGCATTCACCCACAAGCGCTTTGCGGCCGTTCCAATGGGAAGAAGGCGCTTTAAAAATGACAAACGACTGCTTACATCAATAAGTGAACAGGATAACATACAACTCTTCCTTAGATGGGGAATTCGTAAGTAATGAACTCCTGTTAATCGTTTACTCAAAAATAGTAAATAAACCAATCCTCACTAGTAAAAATAGGTTCTCAGTTCAACTGTATAGATCCTAAAAAAAGTGTAGCAATGCACAGGTTTGTAGGTTTGCAGCATGTAGGCGAATGAGCAGTGTGAGGGTGTGTTTGCAGCGTGGGGGTGTATGCACAATGTGAAGGTGTGGGCGTGTGCACAGTGTGGGCATGAATGTGCGATATTATGTGGGAATGGCCATTGGAGAGGTATGAGGTGGAACTGGTGAGTGGTGGCCTCATCACATGAGAGAGCAGTGTTGAATGGATCTCTGGAGAAAGAAGGGGTGGGCTGGGGTCACTGGAGAGCCTGGAGGCGGGCTGGGGTCACTGGAGAGTCTGGAGGCGGGCTGGGTCACCAGCGTGGTTGTGGGCTGGACTGGGTCACCAGAGATTAGGGCCACACATCATCCGATAATTTAAGAACAGGTCTGGACAGAAACTGATACATTAGAAAACGTAACTGTTACATTGGATAAAAATACATTTTAATCCAATGTCCAACAGTTTCAAAAAACGAAAGGCCTCATGCGGCATGCCTCAGTACCTGAAAGGGTCCGCCTGATTACCAAATGCATTAATGATCTCATCCAAGCCCTTCGTTTATTGCTAATTTTGTAGTCCTGTAGGACTCCATGGGGAAATGGCATATTGTTTGATCAGGATTTTTCATGGAGGAGATTTCCTTCACACACAAGGAGGCAATGTCAGGGAGTTTCTGGTGTGAATACTCGTAATTTGGCAGTGTGAGTGGTGATATTTACTTTACCGCTACTTTTTACCTCCGGCTTAATGTCCCTAATTTAGAAACCGGTGATCTCTTCAGGTGATCTCCTGCTACGCATCTCAAGAGCTTCATGGTCTGAGATATGCCGAAGCTTAGTTCGAGCGCTTCAACTAAAATATTAGACTTACTCCGGTTCAGGCCGCGCCGGTGAAAAAAGGCAATATATTGCAAATCTCTCTTCTTGGAAGAGGGTCTCTTAAAAAAAAAAATGGTGCGAGTATAGCTCCAGGGGAACGGTTTAAACACAAGACATCATAAAGAATAAACTTAGCTCTTAGTCCCAGACTAGAGATTTTTCTATGGTACTAAGGCAGTCAAGCTGTATTTTGGCGATAGAGTTGATCTGGTGCAGAATCGCACATCTGACCGCTTTTAGATATGCCGGGACTTGACGGATAGTGCTGGGATCCTGCCATTGCAGGAAAAGTGCACTGCTACTGCGAGTAAAATTGTCATGCGTCACTCAAACAGCACGAAAAGGCACTCAGGCTGAACCTTGACATTGGGCAAGGATAGGATGTGTGATTGTGGGTCCGCAGGAAGCGCCGATCCTGGAATAACGTCATGTTAATAGCCATGCATCCGAGCGCATCCTGGCCCCCGGCGCACAAGCCCAGCCATTCTGATGAGAGGCTGGATAGAGGCATCTGCGCCAACTCTGCTTTACGTGGAGGAGAGCTTGCTGAGTGGGAGGGCCACCCCAGCAAGAGTAACGCAAACTGATCAAAACAGAAATCTGGGCAAACATGGAGCAATTTCCAACCTTCCACTCCTAGCTATAGCTTTGCAGCAGGAGCTAACATGTCTCCAGCATGTAAGACTGGAGGAGCGGCCTTCTGTGCAAGCCTGTGAGCGGTTATGCTATGCTTGTTGTTTAGTGCACCCATTACCACAGAAGGCCTCTTGGTGCTGAAGAAAATATCCGAGGTCTATGGCTTATTGGGCGAAGAGTTCTCCTTGCAGACCCCAGAAGCGGCCATGGTCCCCTGAAGAGCTGCGGCCTATGGATCATGTGTTCTGTAGTTTAGATGCATGGATAGAGAAGGACTGGTAGTGTGTCCATTTTTCCTGAAGCTTGGTGTGGTAACCAGAAGGGCAGACCATGAGCAAGGAGTGGCTGCCAGGTGTATTTTTCCTGAAGCATGGTGTGGTAACCAGAAGGGCAGACCATGAGCAAGGAGTGGCTGCCAGGTCTATTTGTTCCTGAAAGTTGGTGTGGCAGCCAGAATGAAGACCCAGAGCAAGGGATGGCCCCCATGGCTACTTTTCCTGGAACTTGGTGTGGCAGCCAGGAGGGCAGATCATGGGCAAGGAGTGACCCATCTCTGTTTGTCTTGAAACGATTTGTGGCAGCCAGAAGCGAAGTAAATGAGGAAGCAGTGGCCCATATCTATTTCCTGAAACGTGGTGCCAAGAGACACCATGAGCAAGGGTTGTTCCCCATATCTGTTTTTCCTGAAGTTGGCATGGCAGCCAGAAGGGCAAGCAATGAGCATGGAGTGGTCCTCGTGTCTATTTTGCCTTGAAACCTGGTGTGGCAGCCAGAATGGCAGACGAGCCAGGAGCAATGGCGTCGCTAGGAGGTGACTGGGGGCCCTCCTTGTGCCCCCCCCCACCTCAGCTGGGCTACTTTCTCTGCACTGTCTGCAGTGCTGTGGCCACGAGCAATGCAGCCACACAACAGTGAAGAGCTATTAAGTTCCCCCCCCCCCCTGCAGTCAAGAGCAACCACTCTAATCAGAATGTAGCGCTATTGATGGGCCATTAGTGACTTAATGGTTTCGTGCCTACAGTATGATGTGAGGTGCAGTGGGGTGTGGTAGTTGGTGTGCACAAAAATTCTCTGCAGGAGTGCTTGTGGCGTCGCACATTGCCCATTTGTCTATGGACCCCCCTCCCCTACTTTTGTATCTGTGCCCCTCTTAAATTTGATTCTTGGCGACAATACTGGGCAGGAGTGGCCCACTTGTCTTTTTTTCCTGAAACTTGGTGTGACAGCTAGAAGGGCAGACAATGAGTGCCCGTTGTAGGGTGTATCCATTTAAGTTCATTGCCAAGAAGCGTGGGACCTAGATTGTAAAAGGTCCTATCGGCCATAGAAACATTCCCGAAACCTACCGGATTTTATAGAGCAGCAAACATGTTGGACCACTGGTGTGGCTGTAGGCTCAATGCATGCTGCATGCAGGCGCATGTGGGCTGTGGTACAAGCAACGCGCTATTTGTGTATTCTAGATGTGGTAAGAGAAGCGCGATTGCTGTCCAGACTCCGCCTGAGAAGCAGAGAAAAGGAACATTTCTCCTCAGCATTCTGGTGTTTAAAAAGCCCATGAGAACCACATTAGCAATCTGGGGGGCCTTGGCAAGTCCGTCATCAACCAGTGCTCTGGGATTTCGTTTTCTTTCTTCAAACTGTTCCACCAAAATGTCAATTTTGAAGACATTTAGAAAGTGTGGATTGGAACCGGGTCATTAGGTTGCTGTTTAAAAACAAGCTGTGTTTCTAAATTTTGATTCCAAAATTATGAATTTGTTATCAGAGAGGAACGCCATTAAAAAGACAAGTGGGGTGGGGGGGGGGCATCCCGGTGGGCAGGCGTGGGACTCGTATGGCTTTAGTGAGTTTTCCGCTGTTTTATAGACATTTCAATGTACAATGTCTGGCCTTCCCCCACACTACAAAGCAGATGACCATCCTTTTTTGACCACATGGTTCTCCTACAGTTTTCCTGTAAACTTGCTGCTGCTTTGTAAGCCCTGACCAAGTTCCCCTGAGCAGAGTGAGGCTTTGGATAAAAGTACAGACTTTTTGTTTGAGAAAGAGAAGGTATAATATGGGGTATCACTTTTTGTCCATCCTTGCAGAGTCTCCAGCTCCAATAGGGAAGATACAGTCTGGATTTGATATTAACAGGCAATTCAGAGATTGTGCCGTGGAACAGCCGGGAGATGCTCCAGGTAGGCAAATGCTCCCATGAGCTGCAAGGAAAAGAGACTAGAGAGGCTGCTCATTGGCCAGAGATGTAAAGACGGGATTCCAACAAATAGATCGCATCTCGCCAAAGAGACCACATTTCGTCAGAAATAACACATCTCAGTCAAGATAGTACACCTCAAAGATGAGAAAACCACAGGTCGGTGTTTGAAATTAAGATTTGATGAGCAGTAGCTAAACTATCTCCTGGGTATCGGGCATGAGCAGGAAGGGAGGGGCTTCCCCTGGAAACGCAGGAGCTAGTACAGAAGGCCAGGCAAATCCAACTTCTGCATGAGGTGAACATGTCCACTTTTGTGCATTCTGTATGAACCACTATTCCTTAAAAGTCTTCTAGGCGTTTTCTTCAGCTTGTTGATGCACATTTCCTGGTATCTGGTCATTACATTAAATGCAATACCATTCAAAGCCTTTCCATCGGAAAAAAAGCATTGATTGCATGTGTTTTTTTTTTTACGGTAAAGGGTTTAAAAAATGCATTTGATGCAACTTTTTTTTTTCGATGGACTGGTCTGTCGATGGTAAGAATTTGATGGAATGACTGTAAACCACATTCCCAAATCTAGAAAGATAATGTCACAAACATGTTTGCAACTGGGAAGCTAAACGTAACTCCTTGTAGCTGTTGGTGTCAAGCTAACTAGGCTCCCCTAGGTAAGATGCAGGAGATACATGGCTGCCAGCTCCCCTCAATGTCACACCAAGACCTACAGAAGACGAAGAGACCATGTCTAAACAAAGAGGCCTCGTTTCAATGAAGAATCCTCAGTTCAGCAAATGGATCGCATCTCAACTAAGACTACATCTGTACTAAAAGATCACTACACAATGGCCCAATCACATCTCAATTAAGGCACTACATCTGTACTAAAAGATCGCTACACAATGGCCCAATCACATCTCAATTAAGGCACTATATCTGTACTAAAAGATCACTACACAATGGCCCAATCACATCTCAACTAAGACTACATCTGTACTAAAAGATCACTACACAATGGCCCAATCACATCTCAATTAAGGCACTATATCTGTACTAAAAGATCACTACACAATGGCCCAATCACATCTCAATTAAGGCACTACATCTGTACTAAAAGATCACTACACAATGGCCCAATCACATCTCAATTAAGGCACTACATCTGTACTAAAAGATCACTACACAATGGCCCAATCACATCTCAACTAAGACTACATCTGTACTAAAAGATCACTACACAATGGCCCAATCACATCTCAATTAAGGCACTATATCTGTACTAAAAGATCACTACACAATGGCCCAATCACATCTCAATTAAGGCACTACATCTGTACTAAAAGATCACTACACAATGGCCCAATCACATCTCAACTAAGACTACATCTGTACTAAAAGATCACTACACAATGGCCCAATCACATCTCAACTAAGACTACATCTGTACTAAAAGATCACTACACAATGGCCCAATCACATCTCAACTAAGACTACATCTGTACTAAAAGATCACTACACAATGGCCCAATCACATCTCAATTAAGGCACTATATCTCGGGGAAGAGATTACATCACTATAAAGGGATTTTAACAGAATGAAAAGACTGCAACAGTGGACCATACTTCTACAGACAGCATCTCAATGAGACCAGACAACACTGCACAAGACCCCACATCTCAACAAAGAGAGCACATATCAATTAAGAGATTGATTCCCAGGCAGAGCAACTACATTTCAACTTGAATCACATGATGTTACCAAAGTAGAGACCGCACATTAATGAAGTCACCAGCTCAGTGAAGAAACCACACCTTAATGAAGACTCTGCATCTTGATAAAGAGAAGATGTTTCCATGGAGACCAGATCTTAATGATGAGATCATCGGACTCGAAAGAGACCAGATATTAAAAAGGAGGCAACACCTCAAAGCAGTCAACGACTCAGTGAAGGGTCCACATTTCAGCAAAGACGCTACAATCCGAAAAATAGAGATTTCCCCCTCATCAAATTATTAAACCGGCATTTCTATGAAGAGACCGTCTGGAAATAGATACCACAGAGAGTCCCTTTCAAAGGAAGGATTACACTCGATGAAAAGACAATCTCAGTGGCACTGAGGAGCCTGGGACACTATCTGAACAAGCAGTGGAGACCAGCCCTCGGATAAGGAATTTAATTGGACAGGCCACAAGAAAGTACCTGAATTGCCAATGCCAACAATTTGGGCTTTTGTGTAGGCATGGGAAAGGCACTTGCCAGGCACATCCGTAGTGGTATTAATGGGCCATTGATGGTAATGGGTGCAAAATGGGCATCTAATGGGAAAACGCCTACTACTTATACACAAGCCAAAACTGTTGGCTTTGCTAATGCTTGTCTTTCACAGGATTTCAGTGAAGGATGCACAGAGTGCTTATAAATTGAGTGGCTGGAGACAGACCTGTTAAGACATTTTTTATTACACCAGTAGCACGTTTACAGCTCCAACTAAGTCATTAACTCTCATGTGACTGTTTTAAAATAACACTGGCAGGCACTACGAGTGGGAAGTTTGATGGCAAGGCATGAGTAAAGCAAGATAAAAGTGTTGTTTTGGGCAGGGAGGGGACAGGAACTTGGTGGTAATGGCCATAGGGATTAGCATGGCCATGGGCAGTCACTGGGTGGGAAAATAACCACACCTACAAGTTGTGTTGCTCATCCTATGCCATGTCTCTTATCTGTACTCTAGGTTAGGCTTAGTAATAGCCCAAACTAAGAATGGGCCATGCTTGCTCCGTTGTCGGGCACTAATGTTCACATGGAATTATGTTCGGTTGTGGAAGACATAGCGTTCATGAGGTGGGACTAGATGTTGCTAGATAATGGTGGGTACCTGCAGTTGCCCAGATGGCTGGGTAATGGCACGGGACGATGGGTGCCACAGATACAGGCATTTCTGTATAAGAAGACCGACAGGTCAGGCAATCCAGGCCAAAGGCAAAGCTGGCCTTGAAGTGGTATGGTGGAGAAAAGGCTGGATTAATGGAATCGTCACAGACCCCATTTAGAATACTATGGGTTCAAGTAGCATATTACTGCATGCTTCTGTCTGACTGCTGATATCGTCTGCAATGAAAAGTTATTGTGTAGACTGCTTTAATACTGGCATATGCTCTGCACAATTCATAATGTGGAAAGTGCATAATGAATAAATTACACATTTAGTAACGGATGCAGCTCTATATTGACTTGCTTGATATCTAATAATTGATGTGAACTTCCAAGATGAGTGGGATAATGAGATGCACAAGATAATAGGTATTGGTTGGTCATTTTCTGCCCTCCCCTCCCACCTGGGCAATTGTGCCACATTTGCTTAATGGGCGGCCATTTTGTGTTTTCTCTAATCTATTTATTGAGGCACATTGCTTCGAGAAAGTCGTACGGAAGGGTTGACGCAGTCAATTTACTGAGCTCTTTGTATAGGACATATTCCAGTGGATGATACATCAGATTGTGGAGGGTGTCGGTGCAGAGACCTATATTCCATAGCTTTATGGAACATGTCATATTTACAAGTATATACAAAAGTAAAGAAAGTGATATGGATCATTTGTGGACGGATGATCACAATAAACGTCACTGCTTCTCCTTCCATTGTACTTTAATTTCATGTGGCTCCTGCCTGCTGGTGGCACCATAGGTGACTGCCTTGTATTTATTCACCCCTGTACTGGCTCTGGGAGGAGAATGACCACCAAATTACAAGTGCAGATGTTGTCATCGAGTCCCAATGCACAAGACTGCTTATGCAGCAATGAAGGTTGATGGATGCACAAGCTTTGAATTAATCATAACCACTGGCAATGACATTACATTCATTCCTTGTCCAGCTTGCTGTGTCACTACCAAAGGTAGAAACGAAGTGCCAAACCAAGCTTGATCCAGACCAACGTGCAAGGTCACATACCTTCTGCACAAGACATCGATAAATGCCTGGCATCTCAGTCAAACCTAGATGAGAGGTATCCATTGAGAATGCAGGCCTCTGGCATCTTGTGACCCACCTGAGCTGGATTTATTCACACATTCTCCAGTCACTAGATGCCCCATCATTACCTGGGCGAGTAAAATTCCACATTTAGGAGATGCACAGACAGGAAAACGAGCTGCCTTGGTCATTCCAGAGTGTCTCCGCAGCAGAACTAAGATGTCAACACCAACATCTCAACCCCTCACTCCAACTTCCATCTCTATCCCTGCCATCCCTCTGTTCAGCACTGCCACCTATCGATCCCTTTCACTGCACACTTAATTCGCCACTCTTTCATCCATCCTTCCACAAGCTTGTTTTTCTTTTACTCCCACCCACCCTCTTCTGACTAGCTCTGCACGCCCCCCCTGTGTCTCTTTCACCACGCGTCTCCCTTTTGTCCCCGTTTTCAGTCCTTGCCTCTGTTTCTTCATCTTTCTCCCCCTCTTGATTGCTTCCTTTAAGCCCTCTGGCTCTACTATTCCATCTGGCTCCCTCCTGCGGTGTCTTCTTTCTCGACCTCCCCTTTTCTCCAGCTCTTCCTTCTTGCCCCCCAATCGCTCTCCCCCCTCCCTCAGTATGTGTCTACTCATCCATTTGCATCACAGCCTCCCTGGATCACTTCCTCCAAACCCTCCTGCTCTTTTCTTAAGAGTTCGATCGCTCTCTTAGACTGTCTTCTCCCTTCTCGACCTCCCCTTTCCTCCGCCATTTTCTTCTCTCGCCCTCCCTTCTCGTGCCTTGCTTCTCTACACTTGGCTCGTTTCCTCCCCCCTCCCTCACTCCCTCATCTCTCTGCCCATCCTCTTGCTTTATCCACCCCCCTTCCCTTGCATCACTTGCTCCTCTCGCCCCCTCCTCTTTCTCACCTAGCTCTCGATCCACGCAGGAACATCTTGTGATGTGAGCTCATGCTCCTCGCCCCACATTCTGTGCTAGCTCTTCTGCAACTCTTCCCTATTTATAAACGGGACTGTGTTATCAATGCTTGGATATGTAAGCGAGAATATAAGTGCCTCCAACAGAAACACGGTAGATAAGGTCATCCCGGCAGATGGGGCCTTCCCATTCCTGGGCGCGGGAGAGGGTCATCACGGCAGATGGAGCCTTCCCATTCCTGGGCGCGGGAGAGGGTCATCACGGCAGATGGGGCCCTTCCCATTCCTGGGCACGGGAGAGGGTCATCCCGGCAGATGGGGCCCTTCCCATTCCTGGGCGCGGGAGAGGGTCATCCCGGCAGATGGGGCCCTTCCCATTCCTGGGCGCGGGGGAGGGTCATCCCGGCAGATGGAGCTTTCCCATTCCTGGGCGCGGGAGAGGGTCATCCCGGCAGATGGAGCTTTCTCATTCCTGGGCGCGGGAGAGGGTCATCCCGGCAGATGGAGCCTTCCCATTCCTGGGCGCGGGAGAGGGTCATCCCGGCAGATGGAGCCTTCCCATTCCTGGGCGCGGGAGAGGGAGGGTCATCACGGCAGATGGAGCCTTCCGATTCCTGGGCGCGGGAGAGGGTCATCACGGCAGATGGAGCCTTCCCATTCCTGGGTGCGGGAGAGGGTCATCACGGCAGATGGAGCCTTCCCATTGCTGGGCGAGCGAGGAAGGACATGCGGATGCAGCAGAAGCAAGATGGCGGACCTAAAATGGGGGCAGCTAATATACAGCGTTTACCTGAATGTATACATGGGGCGAGGGCGGAGGGTGTCAGGGGGAGGAGGAGGGGGAAGGGGAAGGGGGGTTGACGTCTCATGGGGCCTTCATGAGCTAGGAGGTGCCCTCTCATGGCGCCTTCGTGAGCTAGGATGTGCTTCTTTAGAGCAATCTAGAATTCCTGTGTTGTGGTTATGCTCTTCGTTCCAGAGGCTATGCCGTTCCAATGTTAAGGAGCCATAGTGGAAGGCCGCGCACACGGTGGGGTGGGATTGCAGAATGTGAGGAGAGCAACGGGAGATAGAAGGAGCAAAGTAACGAGGGATAGGAGTTGAGGACCAGGAGAAGGAATGTAAGAAGGGAACGTTTTTGTGTATGGAAAGTCACCCCTTCCCCCACCCCGCATGTAATCAGTTGGTGGTTGTTGAAAGTCGTAGAGGGTGTGGGTGGCGCATTTAGTACATTGTTGAGGAGGGCAAAGGGGCACGTTCCTAGAGTAGGATGGAGAAGTGAGCCCTTGTTGAGGGCACAGGTGTAAATTATGCTTAGTGGAATTATAGGGAGTTGGGGACAGATTTTGTCGATGCTAAGGAGGTGGTTCCTGGCACTGTGGTAGTGGAGATAATTGAGTTTGGTGGTGTTACCACCAATATCATTTACAATTACCATGCTGTAAATACTGGGTAAGGTTCTCATGACTAGAAGTCACTCAGACCTTTGTTATACCCCATTTTGTAGTCCTATAGTACTCCACGAGGTACACTATTTACCGCATGTGGCATTTACTGTATGCGATAATGCTTATGGGTGGCTATTTTTACCTCCATACAAAAAAAATTATGCATTAAAAAGTTTTGGTAACTAAACTCAGTTTGATGGTGTTCTAACATATCCAGTAGCAGCAATTGCCAGATGTGTTACCGCTACCACCAACCTCTTAATATTTCCCTGACAAAGATCCCCTAGGGGTGAGCGGCCTGGGGAATGGGCAGAAGAAATCGATGGGAAAGAATACAGGAAAGGAAAGTAGAGGTGTATTGTTAGAGGGAGAACGAGTTCGACTGGGAAAATAAAAAAGGCCAGTGCACCAAAATAAAAGTCGGTCACATGCATGAAAATAAATGTTACTCTTCACGGCAATCTGTTTGAATGGTGCATTTATGGGAACATTTTGGCAAAATGGTGCATTTCAAAACGCTTTCGGCCAGTAACATTTGTGGATACTACCATGTGCAAAATACAGGAACCCGCCTCGTTTTGACAAGCTGTGTCAATTACATGCACAGGACCACCAAGGTCCGCACTTACGTGCTGAGGGGTCCTGTGCGTACAAGCTCTGCGAGGTGGAGTGTACAAGCGAGGACATTAGTTACACATTTCTTAAAATGTTCATAGCGCATTGATTGCATTTCATCAGATGGTAAATCGGGTTTACATTATTTCCTTGAAATAAGCGTTCCCATATAATGAGCCTATCGCTGCTCTTGTACTCATTACAGTATGATTTCATGTGTTTATACCTCACTAGGGAAGTATAATGGCACATTATGTGTTCAGCCGATTGTCATCATCACACATTCGCTGTGGGAGAGGTATTCCTTTTTGCGCCCCCATTGTTTCTAATACCCGAGTGCTATTAAACTTAATTACGTATTGAATTACTAGTAGGGATGTTTTGGGGAGTGTCTCCAGCCAATATTGCAGAAACGGCCCGCTTTGCCTAATGGACGCTAGACGTATCATCTCGGTCTCAGTCCAGAATGCATCTGTTTGCTCCTTTAAACCTGGGTTTGAGATACTTTCACGGTAAAGACCCACCCACACCTTACTGACCAATCCAGATATTCAGAGCGTAGTTTGCTTATTGTTCCGAATTTCTCAAACTTCTCAAGATCTTGATGGGCATGATGGACCTCCACCATAGTTGTCCCATTATCAAGTAGCTGCAGTTTACGATCTGCCATAGTCGTTTTGCTGGAGGTAACCACCCTTATCTGTCTAATGTTACATTCAAGCAAGTTGTATCCAATGGGTTGGCATCTGAAACAACATCCGCAATAGTTTGCTTTCGAATTTCGCTATGTTATCTAGGGAAGTATGCCCCTATCTCGACTCAATACAGCATACAAGGAACAATGTTAGCTGTATATAGTCACAAGATCGTCTTAAAAGAGCAACCTCCTTGTCTGCTGATAAACGCGCTCGATGATCAGCAAGTTGCATACATTTAACCTTGGTGTTTTCCCAATGTGATAGCCACTTCAACCATGTACTAATTGATAACCGTCTACCACTTCCATACAGATTTAGAGCTTTCACATTTACTGTTTTTTCCCCCCCGAAATTGCATTATCTTGGTTTTTTGATGCGTTAACTCTTAACCCATTTACTGTGGCATACTCTTTTAGGGCATCAAGCATGCTTTGGAGACCCCTAGGGGTATGATCTAGGAGAAGCAGATCATCTGCATATGCTAGCCACCCACTTCACGGGACACGCGGTTGGGGGTTGCAGCACTTCCGGCATGTCCCCTAAATGAAGGTTGAACAACGTGGAAGCTAATGTGCAAGCCTGCCTCACACCGCGAAACGTAGCAAATCGACCATTTACGCTACTTCATCTAGCCTCACCCTTACGCTGGTATCTACATGAAGAAGCCTGATTGTGGTGAACAGGCCATGAGTTCTATTCCATGAAACGAGTTTGTTCCATAATCTATTCCTCATGACCGTGTCAAAAGCTGCGCTGACATGTATAAAGGCTCCATATACTGGCAGCTGCTGCCCCTGCCATGCATGTTCAATCGTCATCCCTAATGTTAGCATATTTTGAATAGTACTGGCTTCACGTCCGAAGCCTGTTTGATTGGGAGGTAAGATCTGATTAGCAAGAATCCGTCCATTTAGCTAATTTAGGTGTATCCTGGCAAAAGTCTTTGCCAGGATGTCCAGCATAGCTAGCATATAATGCTAGCTATGCTGGACCACACACTAGCTGTCACCAATGTTGACAAACAAGGTGTGGTCATCGTCAATGGGTATCACGGCCCCAAGTATTTTAATGTGGCAAGCCCATCCATCTTTAGGGTCACTATGGATGGAAGTTGTCTTTTAGCTGTCCCTATGAATACCGACCATATACCGTTGTTGTTGGATCTGGCGTGGTGAGCTAGCTTCGCCCACAATTCGTGTTTAGCATTTGCGAAATGGCGTCCTGGCCATATTTGATATTTCATAGTTCTTTATTCTTTGCTAAGTCTGAGTGTGTTTTTGTGATTATCTCTGTTTTTAGAAGTGTTTCTATATCCTTTCACAATTTTTTTTTTTTTTAGTATCATGGATCTGCTTATCAAAGGGTTATTTGGATCCTGTTTGCCGGTCCACCTTTTGCATGAAAAGACATTAAAATAGGTTGAAATTATAGTGTCCAATTTGTACTGCGCACTATCACAACCAGAGAGGTTGCTCTGGTGGATCTGAAAAGGAAATGGGGGGGGTGGGGGTTGAGTTAGTGGGAACGTACGGGATAAGTGCAAGAGAGCAGTGATGTGCTGTTGGCAGCTTCAGTTCAGTTAACATTGTTCGCTGAGCTTTTGGGGGGGGGGTGCTTTCTGGTAGGCAGCTTTCGTGTGCTGTTGTGCAAAGCTATGCGTGGTTTGTTTTGTTCTTGCGGTGTAGTGAAATTTGTGCGGTTTGTTGTGTTTGGTTACAGTTTAAGAGGTGTATGCAGAAGGGTGAAATTGTTAGTGGGTTGGTTTTGGCCTCGCTATCTAGAAGTGATATGTGCTAAATTTCCAGATGTGGCGTGTGCATATCGCCGCATTTCTATCTGCATCCGGCACTGTCTAGGTTTCTCAATCCCGTCTATATGATGCACACCAATATTCACAATTCTAGCCAAATGTGGCAGGGCCCAGCTTCGAAATCCTGTCTAGATGCGAAGCAAGCTAGCATTCACAATTCTATCTAGATGTGGCGCTGGACGACATTCACAATCCTGTCTAGCTGTGGCCAAGGTAATACTCACAATTCTATTTAAATGTGGTACTTGCCATCATTCACAATCCTAATGTTAATAAGTCTAAGTAGAATTCCAAAAAAAGAATGATGCCGGCAGGAACAGGTAACACTCACAGGGTGTGAGGTGTATCTAAAACCGGCTGGCCCTTTAGTGAACCATGCAGTGATGGTAAAATGGCCCCACACGGTGGAACCGCTCATTTGGAGCCCCAGGATGCAGTGATAGAAATTGCAGAGGGCGGCCAGGAGGAGGAGGAGGAGGAGGAGGAGGGGAATGGTCCACATAAACACATGGACATGCCTTGCTTATACACATGCTGGGTTGTTGGGCAAACAGCTGGCCTGAAGATTGCAGCTTGACTATATGCACGAGGTGTGAAGGGTGTAGGGCCCTGAAAACAAGCGAAAGGAGAAACCTAACTCAAAGGGGGGGGGGGCATAGATGACTCGGGTATGCAGGGTAGAGTAGAACCCGGAGGAGTGGATGGTGGGGGGGGAAGCAGGAAGATCTACCTGCCCAATGCCTCTTGTCTTAGCTCGCACCCTGCAATAACAGTACAACTGCCGACCAACCAGCCCACACTGCATAGAAGCAGTTCCACGACTGTCCATGCGTGCTGCCTGCTCCCTCACATTCCAATGTCGATTAGGAAGTCTCCGCCCTAGTCGTATCCACCTCCCTCCCTCCAGCACCTCCTCGGCCAGCTAGCACTCCCCTGATAGACCGCCTCACTGAACTGGAAGTCTACAATGATCGGCTCCTCCATCGTCTGTCTAGCCGCACTATATACGTCTCTGAACTTTGCTATCCAGCCTGCAGACGCCCTCTCGCGGGCACTGCACGAGCTAGAGACCCGCCGCCATGATTGATGGCTGCGCATGAGCCCCGCCTTCCTCTTTGATGGAAAGTTACAGAGAGAAAATGACGGAGAAGGACGCAAGAGAGTTTAGAGGGGGGAGCAGTCGTGCGAGCGCACCTTGAGCCTGCGCTGTCGCAAGGGCTCCCCCACAGCGAAGTAAATAAAGGGCGCATTCTCTCCAGCTCAGTGTCAAGTAAACCGCGCCCAATAAAGAATCCCTAAATTTTTTTTTTTAATAGGAGCTATTTAAACGACACTGAGCTGGAGGCAAGGCCCATTAAACACACGTTAGAACAGCTGGTGGCTGAGTTTTGTTCTTCTGCATTTGTTGGGGGGGGGGGCCTACAAATCTCTCATAGGGTGCTGGCTGACGGCCCTGAGTAGTGAAGAAGTTGAAGATGTGGCTGACTGCGTTTTCCGTGGCGTGATGCTGTGGACAGCACACTTGATGAGGTTGAAGAACCTGTAGGCTTCCAGGCAGGCCGTGGTGCAGTTAAACGTCACCTATTCCAGAACTTTGGGGTAGTGAGGGAGTTGGGAGACCGGCAGACAGTTGGGTTAACTGTGTCAGAAGATAGTTTCTTCAGCATGGGTAAGATAGCGGTCCCCTAAGTAAACAACCGGTTTCTGTGAGTGAAAAAGGGCACGTGCCAGTTATTTTACTTCCTGAGATGCAAAGTCAGGAATAGCAGATAAGATTAAGTCCCAGTTCAGCTATGGTAGCGGGAGGGCATGATTGTAGGGGTGGTACGTTGTGGGTCAGGAAGTATGGAATTTGACATCCTGGAGGAGGATGTCTCTTCCTGGAAGAGAAGCTCCTGGTTGTTTGGACTGTGCTCTGAGCAGTAGTTTCTATTTGTGATCCAGGAGCTTTTAAAGTCTAATAAAGGGGTTCTCAGGACTGCTTATGTTTAATGGATGACCTAAAGAACATGCATTGCAAAGCCAACAATTTCAGCTTTTGTGTGAGTATGGAATAGGCCTTTAGCAGGCACTGACATGATGAGTCTACCTTGCCATAAGGTGACACCGGCGAAAAGTGGCGCATGCACCGGGGCATATGATGTCAATGCTTCATAGCTATACACACATGCCCAAACTGGTAGCTTTGCCAATGCTTGCTTTCAACAGGACCTCAGTGCAAGGAACAAATGCTTGGACACACATTGCTTATGAATCAATTCGCTGAAGTCATACTTTGTTAAGACCGTTCTGTTATGCCAAGAGCTGAGTGACGGATGCAATTAACCCACTGCCCATCAGAAGGCTCCTTAGTAATAACACTGGTAGGTCCTACTGCACAACCGGCATTTAGGATTCATTGATATTACTGAAGGCAATTTCTAAGAATTGCAGTATCTGGTTTAGTTTCAATATACTGCGTGCGGATTAAGGAGTTAGCAGTGAGAGAAAAAAAAAATCAAAGGTCTAATTAAATGAGAGGGAGAGAGAGAACTTCCCAAAAATTGATTACACTTTGGAATGATATCATTAAAAATGTTGAACATCCGTATGGATCCCTGAAGAAGAGCTTTGTCTTGAACTACGTGTTGGCTCAAGGAACTAAGAATAAAGTAGAGGAATTGGCGGAGGGGGGGGGGGAACCCCACAAATTCAATTGTGACTAATATGTATCATTTGTGGCTTTGTGTATGTTCAGTTTCAGCAATCCGCACCACATTTTCCACAGTCCGCTTTTGAGACCCTCTGGACATTACTGGCTACATGACATTTGGACACCCCACCACTTCCCAAGATTTCAGGAAAAGTCAAAATTTGTTTTTGGGTTTGTGGCTTGGCGAAGCGTTGTTGCTTCTGCAATTCCACACTTTTTCACCAATCTGTCCCAAACGTTGCACAGTTACCTGTACCTATGGGGGAAATGAAAGGCCGGGCATCATCTGGTATATCAGCTAGTCACTTATAAATTAGGGATATACAATAGGTTTTCTTTAAACTTCAAGATGGAGCGCTGATTGAAACCTAGTACTTTTTCGTTTGTTTGGCCTACTGCACAAGGTTTGATGTAACTTCATGATAGAGCTAGCTCACAGAGCGATGCCAGGAGGGTTTGTTTTCAGAGGCAAGGGGCCGGTAGTAGGTGGGACTGGTCATTTGGGTTAGCAAGGCTATGGGCCGTCAGTGGATAGGTAAATAACACCCACATGCTGTGTGTACCTCCCTTTCTCAATGCAAAAGCTATATCCTATAGGAGGCGCTATATGGCCAACCATAAGCCAAAATTAATGAGCGTGCAAGATGTTAGTGCGCTGTACAAATGTCCTTTAACATTATCACCACCGGAGTGGTCCCCTGGCGGCTCTGAAAGACGGACGGACGGACGGACGGACGGAGCGAGGGCGGGCGGCTGAGTTAGTGGGTGGAGGCTGGAAAAGTGCAAGAGAGCAGTGATGTACTGTTGGCAGCCTCAGCCCGGTGGGTCCGTCGGCTGGGCCTGGGGTGTA
Source organism: Ambystoma mexicanum (assembly GCF_040938575.1). NCBI lineage: Eukaryota > Metazoa > Chordata > Amphibia > Caudata > Ambystomatidae > Ambystoma > Ambystoma mexicanum. The sequence goes on along the minus strand of NC_090921.1, from coordinate 261,118,148 downwards.
TGCGGCTGGTAGTCGTCGTGTACTGATGTGCGAGTCTGCGTTTATTGTTTTGTTGTTGCAGTGTGGTGAAGTTTGTGCGTTTTTTTTTGCTGGAGGTTTGTGGTTGGTTTGACGTTTGAGGATTGAGAATGAATGCATTGATAGCAACAATCAAACTTTATTTAACATCGAGGTATGCACACGTCAGAATAGCCACTCTGGAGTACATGAAAGGTGTGTGAAATAGCTTTTTTTTGTGTACAAACTCTGACATTCACCCCAAAATGCACAAGCTAAAATCCTCATTATATGGCTAGGTTGCTCTCTTTTACATTATTTCTGACTGCTTCTGTCTTGCCAAGTGCTTTTACATGTCTTTCCCCTTTGCTACATCTTTGTGTCTCTGTCCTGTGAGTGCTTCTGTCTTGTGGCTGCTTTCCATTTGGTAATGACCTCCCGTTGTCTTTGTATCTTTGCTACTGTGTCCATGACTATTTCTGTTACCACATTGCTGTCTTTTTGCTGCCATAACATGTTTTTCTCTGATACCACTTCTTTGGCTGTGACGCCACCTTGCTTACAACTTCTTTCCCCTCTCTGCTGCATAGTGTGAAACAAATCTAACATGAGATGCAACCAAATACTTGTGTCCATGTGCGCCATAAAGCATGAATGTCTTCTAGCGACTCCCTAATGCATATTTTATAGAAATGCCCACATGCATAAAACATCAGCCACTTGTATTTGCGTGGCACCAGTTCGCATGGGGATACAAAGGTACTCCTGATGTCAAGCTAAAGAGGCTCTACTTTGGTTGTATCTGATCTAATCTCTGGAAATAACATTGAAGGTGACTCGATTTCTTTTAAGGCATTAAACATCCTTCCCAACCTTTGTTATCACTGCTGCAATTATATAAACAAACTCCAGTCTTAGAATAATTGTTGGATAATGCCTTTAAAAAAAATGAGTCACCCCCAATGGTATTTCCAGTGATCACTGGATACCCTCAAGTCCACGCTGGAAAAAGCCCCATGCTCGCAATAAGGTTGCCTCTTCATCAGGGTTCTCCTCTGCAACTGCCCTGTCACCTCCTCTGGCCTCAGGTTCTTTCCTTTGTTTAATAGGGGTCTAACTCCCACCAATGCGCTGCCGCGCTCAGAAGTGGTTACGCCTGCTCATGATCATAAAAATGCAACGGGATTGCAGCTGTGGCTTTGAACGGTTAAGTGCAGCTGTGTGGAAGAAGTCTCTGCTCCTCTGCGCAGCAACACAATAGCAAGCCTATGTCAGGTCCAGAGATGTCATTTGGGAGTTACTAGGGGTTGCACCTACTACCCCCCCCCTGAGGTCTCCATTGCCACCCCTGAAAAGCTCTTGGGCTGTGGCCAGTGCCATTTGGCTCTTTGTTTGTGGGGTGGCTGGCTTTTTTGTTCAGGCTTCTTACAAAAATCGGGGGGGTTTCACAAGTGTAGCACTTTGAGCAGTGACTCTAAATAAGAAGGACTAGGAATAACAAATAATTTGTCTTTCTGGAAGTCTCTACAATAACTGCTACACTTAGGCGCACTACTTGGGGTGAGAGACTGATTAGTCTGTTCTTAAACACCTTCAATTCACAATGCAGACAAACTTCCAAAAAGCATTTAATGCAGAATAAGCATCCATTTTGAACTATGTATTTTGCTTTCCCCAAGTTGCAGTTGGAGCATTTGTTTTCTGCCTTTGTCTCTGTTATGATCATCACAAGACATTCAATCTCTGTATCCTCAGTCACTTGATAAAACCCTTGTGCCTAAGATCGTGTGTACAGTGAAGAAATGGTGGCCCTTGATTTCATTGTGCCACAATTAATACTTTGTTTTAAGGTGTCTATCTTTACTATCTCCATGGCATGTTGTTCAGGATGTTTGTCTGCATGTATGAGGTAACGAGTGCCCAGAGTACGGATGCCGTGTGAGTGGTCTGCTTTCCCTGTCCTACTCTAAATTCTTTCACACAGTATGAACCCTCCCAATCGTATGTATTTTACCAACCTCTCAAGCCGGAAAAGTCGATCAACACAGGCTTCACATGTGAGTAACTTTGTACCAGACCTGCAGATGAACTGGTCTGCTATCTCTAGCCGGTAAGGTAGCTCAGGGGGGGTTGAGCGCTTGCTGCTGCCATGTGCGTGTGATCTGCAGGTTTGAATCCCGGCTAGGCCAACTCGGCCTTTCACCCTTTTGATGTTGATAAATTAGTATCAACAACGTTGGGTGATATTGTATGTTTATTTGTTCTATATAAAGCGCTTAAGCGTAAGTTCTAAATAACACATCAATATTTTTTTGCCTTGGACGTCCGCTTACATGCACAATAATTTGGTAATAAGGACCTATACACATTTTAACGATACATATGGTGATCAATTCTTGTATGAAATGTAGCTCACATTACAGTGGTATCGTAACCATATTTTTCATAGCATTGTTCCCCCAAGTACACTATGTGATGCCACTTCCTGTTTTGGAAAGGGGTGAAAGTTCTTGCACCATCCCTTCCTGTGATGTCAAGGGCCATGTGATGTCACTTCCGCTACCTCTGACATATTGGTGAAATGGCATCCCTGTCAGGCTCTGCCACCATCTTGGAAATCATGTGCCTCCTGCTGAGTCCCCCGTCCGTGCTCACTTGTCGCGGTGGTGGTCCCCCCTGTTGGCAACTATTTCTCCTGTCAAGACTACTTCCAAAGAGGGTAATACGGTGCATGACGTTAGGTGTGGTCTGTATGCATGTTTTGCATCCATTGACGGTCCCGTAGGCATGGTACAAGGGGGTGTGGCACATGGGAACACTGTGTACCTCCTTCAGGACTAGAATCGTGCTGCATGGGGGCATCTGGCATCCAAAACCGTGCCCCCCCCCCAACCTCCACGGGCACATGCAGGGTCTTTGTCACAGTGACCTATTGGAAAGCCTTGGATTGTGAGTAACAGGGAAGAGTTGGGGAAACTGTGGAGCATATGTGTCTGTGGGAGACTGAAGTAATGCAAAATGGTGGAGACTGTGGTGGTTCTGCAAGCAGTCTCTACATAAATGGTGAACACACCTCACTGCAACCTACCCTATTGTATGCCCTCCCACCCCACCTCCCCAACAGCAACATGCTCCCTCAAAACCACTGTGCACCAGTGCAGCCCCTCACATCATGACCTGAACTAGGGCAGCAACCCATTCCCCTGAACACTGTACCACCTTCTACCTCACCACACTGTGCTCTACTCTACCTCTGCTCTGACTTACCCCTGCTCTACACCAGCACACCACACACACCCACTTCTACTTTAGTGTACTCCACCCTACACTAGTTTACCCCATTCACACCAATGTACCCCTTTATTTCCAACCCTGCACCATTGCAACTTACAAACCTCACCTTGGTCTGCTCTAATGCACCCCTTCACACACTACTCTACCCTGCATCAGTTTACCCCATCAAGCCCCATATTAATTTGCAAAACTGGTGCTGATGATACCCAGCTCATTTTCAGGCTACCCTCGGCCTCCTCTTCTCCTTCCCTCATCTCTGACTATCTTTCTGCTATCCAGGAATGGTGTGCCACCAACGACCTCTGCCTTAATGCCAGTAAGACCGAGATTCTACTCATTGGCACACCCACTCCCTCCTTCCCTGCAGCTCTCTGGCCGGCCTCTCTTGGCCCTCTTCCTGCTCCTACCTGCAAGGCTAAAAACCTTGGGTTCATCTTCGACTCCACTCTCTCCTTCTCGCCTCACATTTCTGACGTTTCTAAGAAGTCACACTACCTGCTGCACCTCCTCAGATGTATCCTTCCTTTCCTCTCCTTCCCCCAGAAGCTCACTGTCTCCAGAGCCCTGGTCCTCTCGAAGCTGGACTACTGTAACAGCCCCTACCTAAATCTGCCTGCCTCTACTCTCCGCCCTCTGCAACTCATCCAGAACAGAACTGCGAGACTTGTCCTTGGCCTCAAGCCCCAGGACCGCATCTCTCCAGGACTGAAATCGCTACACTGGCTCCCTGTGGCTGCGAGTATTAAGTTCAAAACCCTCTGCATTGTCCACAAGACCTTCTGGGGTCTGGGGCCAAAATACCTTCAACTCTCCCTTCCTAAATATCTTCCTTCTCGAGCTCTTTGCTCATCCGCCTCCAACTCCCTCAGGGTCAGCCGCTTCTCTAAGCAACGAGTTGGTGGGAGACCTCTCTGCTGCAGGGGCCTCCCTCTGGAACAGCCTTCCTGCCTCCCTAAAACTTGAGGAGAACCACCTCCGGTTCCGGAAGTGCCTCAAAACCCTCCTCTTTGCTTCTGCTTTCTCTCCCTCTCCCCTGCTAAATCACTGAAATTGTACTAAATCAGCAACTGGGCCACTCGCCAATCTCGGTCCTTGGCCCAGCCACTCTCCCCTGCACTGCCTTCCCGGCAACCCCTGCACTGCGGGACTGTCTCTGGATCGCTACAGCCCCCCTGCCCAGCACTTGTCAGCACTTATCTTGCACTTGCCACCAGCTGGCACTTATTATTTATCTTGTTTGTTACTAACCGTGTACTGCACTTCCCCTCTCCCTTTCCCCCTTGCACTTTTCCCGTCCCCTTAACCTTGCACTTGCGCGATCTGAATGACACCTGGCCTAGTAGGATGCTGTCTGTCTCCCTTTGTCCCCCCCCCCCCTCCCTGCCTCGTCGCGCCTTGAAACACTTGTGTATAGGCGCGTTACAAATGCCATATATCATATCCTTAACAGTCTATTCAGTGCTGCACCAATTTTCCTCATGCTCCTCTTGCAGCAGGTTAAACCTTTTATACCCAACTATCTACCAATATCCCCTCAAACTCTGCTGCTCTCTTAAATATAGCACCCCTCATATTCTTACCTGCTCTCTACCCATGCGCATTCCACCCTGCCCTTTCGAACCCCCTCATAATATACCTACTTTACACCAGTGTAACTCTTCATGTTATTCCTTCTAAGTACTAGAAACTACCCACATGTTTATAGGCTCGTTGAGAGAAGCTTTGAACATGTGCCCTTTCCTGATCACTGCTATGCTTTGATCATAAACTCATCCCTAGACCCCTTCCCTTATCCTACCTATGCAAATCGTTAATCTGCTTTTAAAAATTCTCCCCTTTGCTCTCTCCTGGCCTTTCGTGTCTCTCACAGGCCAAGGTCTGGATTCCCCTGGCAGGGGCAAAGTACACTACCCTCCGGACAAGCCTCTGCCCTGTTAGACGGCCATGGTGGTGACTGGCACCGCATAATGGACCATACCATTCAGAGGCTTTGATAGGGGCTGTTCTGAGGGGTTTATAGCACTTTTTTCTTTTTTTGGTTGTATCCCCTGACAAGCTCAGGGGCTACAACTAAAAGGCTAGCTCTAGCCCCGAGCCCCAATAGTCCCAGACCTAGCCACATCCCTGCCATACCATAGGAGGTGCTATCTCTTTCTAAACCTAGGGTACTGTAGCTTCCCAGCTGCCTTCCCCCATGGCCCACTCACTCACTCACTCATCAGCCTTCTCCTCCGGCGCCCGCAGAATGGGTACCGTGCCAAGCGGGGGCCAAATCTAAAGCCAAGGCCATTGAAGTCTGAATGGCTCCTGATCTGTAACAAGTGTATCCACCTGGTGCAGAGCCAGCGCATGGCCAAGAAGTGGGCCAGGGCCTTTTTTTTTTCCCGGAACCCACTGCATCTGCAACAAGCGGATACCGTCAGTGAGGCCGAGGTCCAGGAAGGAACGTCCAGCGATGTGCTAAATGGTTGCAAACTGCTGCCTCCATTAGACAATATTCATGGCCAAGGCCACCTCGGGCAGAAGCAAGTACAGCATTTAGAGCCACGAGAAACTTAGTAATACCATTTCGGTTGAAGACTGCGCCAGCGCTTACAGGGGGGGGGTTTAGGGGAGGAGGAAATACTTATTTATTAGTAAAATCTGAATGATGGCCGCACAGACTGATATTTTCTACCTATGTGGTGAGAAGGTATTCGGACGAGACTAAATCGGGTTGAAGGGTGGGTGTGGCCCCGCTGAAGGGTTGCCAGAAGTAAGCCCGCCATTGCCCATCTGTGCCATAGTTTGTGGGGCCCCCCAACCCCTTTCACCACATATTCCTGCTCTGAATACGTATTTGTCAATAAAAGCTCACCCCTAACCTCTCACAGCTGCTACCTGAATGGCTACACTATCAATGCTCACCCTGCAGTGAAGCACATATTTCTCCTTCATGACTTGATTATCTCCAAGGCCTTGGGTTTAATTTGTAAAACTGAAACCTGGCTTGCAGGTGCTAATTCAGAAAATATAATCGATCTATGTCCCATTAGAAACCAGTATGGCTACAAAATAGCCCACATTAAATGAGTGGCGCTTTAGCACTCCTCGCTAGAGAATACTTTACTAGTAACTATCTGAGCGCCGCTGCATGTGCTGGTCGAGGAGCTACATTCCAAACTTCTACTAAATGTCAAGTCATTGTTTTGACTTGGTTATTATTGATCAGCTGCCTCCTCCCGAACCAAATATGTTCAACCATTACTTCCACTAGTTCTCAATTGCTTTACCGATGACTAGGTACTGGCTGATCTGATAGACTCGAGTTGCTCCCCTGCAAAGAGCTAGGTCTCATCCAAATAATTCAAGCACCAACCCACATACTTGGCCATGCTTTGAATGCAGTCTATATTAATTGGCGGCTGGTGATTTTTCTTCTCTAATTTCAAAAGGTGTGTTGGGGAGAACTCTCATAAATGGCTGATTTCCCTTACCTAATGAGTCCCTCAGCAGCTGGATCTCTAGGGCTTATTTTTTTCCACCTGGTAAGAGTGTGAACCTTTTTCCCTACTCTTACATGTGTTTTGCTGTGTGTGTTTCTACCATTTACGTGATCTTGGGCTCTGGAGCGTCACCTACTCCATGAGCATCGTTTTTATGTGTGATACACAGCACCTTCAGTGCAGTGAAACAGGGTTGTCTTTTAGACTTCCCACGACTCCATTTTTCTGGGACTGACTACTGTCTCCCAGAAACATGTAAAGTTGCTATTAACTTTATGTAGTCTCTTTAAACAACAGACCCAGTACACCCCATCATACATGGAGTATTGGAAATGGTTCATTCTTATCCCTTCTCTTGGAGCACTGTTTTGCTCCCTTGTCATCAAGACTTGGCTGGTGGCAGTGGTAACTACCCTATTTTTTTATACCGCGGTTATCTTATATACCATGGTATTGTTTTAGGCTATGAACATAAACCTGCTTGACCAAATATATTTTATTTCGTCTCCGGCTGGGTTTAGTCGCCATTTCTTTTTGTTAATGTATGTCTTGTGTTTTACTCTACGTGCCAAACCAGGTTTGGTCCCTTTTTTCACGGGCTTCTGCATAGAAGCCCTCCTTAAGGCACCTGAAAGTCTGGGTAGGCAGGTTGTGAGGGAGGGGTCTTAGGACCCCTGCCCTTGGTAACCCACCTCACACTCCTGTTTGGCTGGGTGACTGTCGTTGCCAGGACAGCCACCCTGCTGTGATTGACAGCCAAGCTGTGTGAATGGGGGAAAACTGCATAAAAAAGCAGGTCTCTGGGACTGGAAAGGCAGAGTCACCACTGGAACGAAAGAACCAACGAGGGTCTGACAGAAGAGGACCCCTACAACGACTGAACTGCCCGGTGAAGCCCTTCTGCAGGTCTGAATCTCCAGAATCCGATCACAGAGAAGATCCTCCAGGAAACGTCTTCCCGTAAGCTGGTGGGACCAACCAGTTTGCCCAAACTGCAAGCCAGGACCCCTCCTCTGGTTGAATTTGCTGTACAGAGCTACAGTGGGCCAGATAGCTGTAAAGATCGGACCCCGCTTGGGTTTTAAGGAGCACACCTTTTATTCGTTGCTTTGCTCTGCTGCTGGTTTCTTCCCTGGGTAGTGCAGAACCCTCGGTCTTCCTACTTGTCAGTCCGACAGTCGCTTCAGGAACCCTGAGCCTGCAGGAACTACCAGGAACATCTGCCCCAGCTACAGCTTCCTCTCCGTTTTAAGGTACTGTGTAAATCCGGTTGTTCGTTTCGTTCAACCGTGGTGAAAGTGTTTGAAATCTTTCTCCAAACCGAGAGCTTGTCCTTCTCTTTGAACTAACTTTTCTGCCAACCAACCTGGTCCAGAATCCGTGACACAAACTTACCGCGAACTACCCTCAACTGTGTGATCTTGAGCAAAAGACTTTTGACCCATTGACTTTGGCCATATGCCGTTTCTACCTGATTCTATTACTGTAGTTACTCTTGCTCAAGTTCCCTGTGTACTTACCTGTTGGTGTGGTTCAATTTCTATTAACTTTGTTTTTCCTTCCCTTTTAAATTTCTGGAGTGCCATTTTGCTCCCACTTCATTTTGTGAGCTTAACTTGTCTGGAACTTATTGTGAGTGGTGTGGTGTATTAAGAGTGATGTGTTTTTTTTTTTTTTTTTTAACTGCTTATAATAGTGTAATGTTATACAACTGAAGAGTGACATAAATGTATATCCTTTTACTTGAAAACCTTGAGTCAGTGTTTGCCTGAATCATAGTAATTGCTGTCCTTTTGTGTAACTACTTGATACTGCTCTTGAGATAAATCTGGCTGCTCAGCCATCGCTACCACTTTAACTGTGTAGTACGGTGAATTTGTATGGTTACTTGTAGTCTTAATTGTGTGTGGTGTTCACAAAGGGTACTGCATATAATTCTGCCAACAAGGTGTAAACAATTCCCATGAATATGCACACATGGTTGTAGTGAGGGAGGCCCAACCAAGGGGAGTTTGGCAAGGCTCACCCCCCCCCCCCCCCAAGAGAAATTATTTTAAATATTGGGATAACATGGTGCATTTTAAAGCACACCTTATGCAGTGGTAGAAGTGTACCAAAAAGTAGTGGAACTGTGATTCAGGTGGGGGATAGAGTAGGAAGGAAGGGTGCAATGTATTTTCCTGGGTTGCCGCCATGCTGTTTGACAGCCAAATGAGTTGATACCGATTTCAGTTTAGTTGTCACTGCTATCCGGCTGTAAGGTGGAGAAGTGTGCTTCAACTTCAAAAAGAAAAATTCTGCAATGGTGAAAACGGTTGCAAAAAGTATCAGAGCTATTAACAGTAAAAAAAAAATGCCTCTCCCAACCGTTCCGCTCACTTCGCCCACTGCCCTAATGTGAAAAATTGAGTTGAAGACGTAGGTTAACACATAAACAAATCAGTGCACTGGGGTATTTTCCAATGTATTTTAAAGATGCCTTTTCCCAAATGATGACTCTATTCTTTCAGTATAGACCATGATCTTTCTGTCTGTGCCCCAACATGTCTATATTGGCTGCAGCAATGTAGGCCAGTACGCCCATGTATAACACATGTTGGCTTTGCCCATAAAAAATACAATATCACTGTAAGAACACATTTCTATACATGATGAACTAATGTAGGCCAGTATGCACATGGAAGAACACTCATGTTGGTTTTGCCTGGAATGCCAGTAGAAATACCATGAGCAGGTAGAAAACATATCCATCCTGGCTTCACCAGTGTCGGCCAGTATTTCCTCCTGCTGGATTTGCCTATAATGCCAATTATAATGTCAGGCCACAGTTAAAAAATATATCCATACTTTTGATCCATATCCTACGTAAGAACTCTCATGTATGCTTTGCCCAGAACGCCAGTAAAAATTATAATGCCACTGTCATGCACATGTCCATAGTACGGGCTTCACCAATGTAGGCCAGAATACCCAGGTAAGAACACTCATGTTGGCTTTGCCTGTAATGCCATTTCAAATCTTAGGCCCACTGTAAGAAAACATGTCATTTCTGGCTACACAAATGATGGCCATTCCATCTATGCAAGAACACTGATCAAGTTGGCGTTATCCAAAATGCAAATACAAATTATACGCTCACCTCAAGAATACATATCCATACTATTGGCTGGACCAGTGAATGCCAGTTTTCCCCCATGTATGAACACTTCCCATGTTGTCTTTACCCATAGTGCTATGCCAACTGCAAAAAAACATGTTGATACTGCTACAGAACCAATTTAGGCAAGTATCCCCACATATGAACTCATGATGGTGGCTTTGCCCATAATGCCAGATAAAATCCTAAGCCCACTCTAAGGGAACATGCCCGTACTGGCGGCATCAATTTAGGAAAGCATCCCCACGTAAGAACATTATGTTGGACCTAATATGAAACCATTCTAGTGACAGTGTGCTAAATCCTGGAGACAAAAAAATAAAATAATTTACTTTTTTTAACCAGTTAATGCTGTTTTAAGATGTCACCAACTGCAAGTACATTTTTTTTTTTTTTTCCAATTGGTGCCTGCTGTTCCAATGATGGATTTCACTAGCTTCATTGGTAACACGTTTCATCAACTGTTAATTTTGAAATTGGTTTTGACAAAGGAATTACTTATTTATATGTTCATTTTGAGCTTAGCTTTGACAAAACCTGTCACGGTGAAACACATGCACGTGCACCAATAGGTTTGTGTTGGATTCCAATTGTTGAACTGAGGGGAAACATGGAAACAGGAAAGCAATTGTCCAACCCATTCCAGATATCCCTATTGGAAGTCCTTGACACTACCAGAAAGGGTCAGTTTTCTATGTCTGACGAAAATGGAGCTAGAGAGACACATGCTAAGAAGTAGGAAGTTATGTCAGCAAATTCAATAGCATATGATATATTATTTTGGAATAAGGTGTTTTAAATTGTGCTGTTTTCATTTTATACAGTTACAGTTTGAGGAGCTCAGACGAGGCAACTCCGGGCTCTGCGCGCCTGTGGTTGCTTCACTAGTGCTGTCTTCTCTGGACTATTGCAACTATCTGTTCTTAGCTCAGCCAACCTACTTGATCCGGTGGCACCAGGTGCTATAAAACTCTGTGGCGAGAGTTGCCACGTCTATGCCCAGCGGCTTGCATATTTTTCCGGTTTTCCACTGCCTTAATTGGCTCCCTGTGGCCAAACTTATTCAGTTTAAGGCTTTGCTTTGTTCACCGAGAATTGTATGGCTGCGGAGCTGAATACCTCCAGGCTAAATTCTGCCCTTACGTTCCTGCTTGGTTCCACTGACGCATGCCTGGGCCTGGTCCCTCGTTTTAAGTTTGCCAGTATTGGAAGCTGGTCTTTTTCTGTTGCTGCAGCTCAGCTCTGGAACTCTCTTCCCTGAGTGCTTCGTGCCACAACCACCTGTCATTTAGGCGTTTCCTAAAAACGTACCTGTTTTAGCTGAGCCATGTTTGCCCACTTGTCTGAGTCAGGACCAAGGAGCCCTCGGGTGTATGTGAGCTTTACAAGTGAGAGTAACATAAAAGGGAATGCTGGATGAGGCGCAGAATTGGTCCATTAATTCAGTATTTTTTTTGTTCTTGGGAGTGTGGCCCTCAACATCGGGTGCATGAATATAGTTTTCAAAGGTCAGAGACCCTTGGGGCCCGCGGTCCAAGCAAGGCTGCTGGCAACTGAAGACAGAAAAGAGGTGGCACAACTCCTTGCATGGTGAAGGACGTACCCTTCTATGGTAAGGAACTGAGCGTCCTGTGTGTTCCAGTGCCTCAGACAAATGTGTGGGTGCAGGTGTTGCGACTCCCAGGTAGAGGGTGGATATAATAGGATGAAGCACCATCAGTTTTGGCCACAGGACTCGATGAAAGGAACAAAGCTGGACACATTGCGATTAAACACACCTAAGTGTTTAAACTACCATGAACATAACTTGCTTGCAGAAATGCCCCATACATGAGGTTCAGGGCCACAAAACGTCAACAGCGATGGCCGAGAGTAATATCAGAAGCTGGGCCTCTGGCAGTGTTGCTTTTGTACTTTCCCGCCTCATTTGTCTGACAATAAAGATCACCCAGACTAGAATAGGGCAGGGAGTAGTGATTCTATTAAAGACACAGAGGCAAGCATTATGTGTTTCCCCTTCAGTATCTTTACATAAAAACAACTTGAAACAAACAGAAATCAAAACACTTCACATGCCATGTTCCACAAGAGTTGTGAGTTGTTCTAACCCAGGGGTCTCCAACCTTTACATTGGCGTGAGCTACTTTCAGTGGAGGACCAACAGTGGAGAGCTACTTGCGGGCGATCAGGGGTGGGGGATGTTCATAAACATTGGAACTTGTACACATTTTTTTTTAGCGGTTCATGTTCTCTTTATAAATGGAGGGAATAACATATGCCTTCAGGATTATGTTAATAAAGTTCAAGCCCTGGTCATTTCCAAAGTGTTGCAGGCTAAATCAGTGCCCGTGTGCAAGACATTCACATGGACACCGTTTCAGCTTGACACACTTAGGAAACGAGCAGATAGTCACTTGTTCAGGCTATGGCACAGCCGCGCTATAGCCAAATATTCCAAGTGCAGTAATTTTCATTTGCAATTGCGCGCCACTTTTTCTTTGGTGCATTTGTCGACTTTGGGCCTGATTAATGGAATATTTGCCCAGTTGAAAGTGAATTTGCACCGCTGACAAGTGACTTTGCACTGCCAACACAAACCCTGATTCATGGAACTGCAGAGATTGTATTTTTGCAGCGCAAAGTCAGGGCAAAGTTATTTTGTACTGCAAAAATGATTATGCGCCGACTTTTCAGCAGTGCAAATTCACATTGAAACTTGTGCCCTGCTGGTGGGAGACTTCAAATGCTGGGAGACTTCAAAGTGCAGCCACCGCTCATGTCAGCGAAGAGACACAGATGAGTGATAAGAAAGGCAGGTAAAATATGCTTTCTGAAATCTTGAAATGAAATAACAGGTTCACAGCGCTGAGTAGCATCAAAGTGGAATTTCATAAATATGTGAATAATGCCATGTTATGCGCCTGTTACATAGTATTACGCCAGCAGAAACGTGTGAATCTTTGGGATACCAGAAAGTTGATGGAAAACTTTTAGGATGATAGTAAAAACTCTGAAGGGAGCACATGCCTTATTTGCGAGGAATGAGTTTTGAAGAAAATAGTGAAAATAAAAGAAGTAAAAGTAACTTGCTGGAGAATGCGGGCATCGATCCCACTACCTCTTGCATTCTAAGCGGGCACTCTATCATGTGAGCTAATCATCCTCCTGTTCAAACGTCCGTGACAGCTCCAGAGCTAAATCACAGTAGACACTTGCTTGGCTGTCCAGGCACCCGTAGTGCATAAAGTCGCTTCCCCGTCTGCCGCAGGGGAAATCTCAATCGCACCCTTTTGCCCGAAACAAAATACCCATTACCTTGTTTTCAAAAGTCCAAATGGGGCTTCTGTAATGCAAAATGAGCCCAGGGTCGAAACGGAGGCATCCAGCTATCATGCTGAATGTCTCTGCTTAGCTCTGGGTTTATTTGCAATCATATGAGTTACTATTAGAAACGGGAGGGCTCTGGCGAGGAAGTCATCTAAAAATAGCTTACATGGTTGCTAATGAGCCCAAGGTGAGCGGAGACGGTAAGCATCATAGCTAAATGCTCCGTTTCACCCTGGGATCTCTGCCGAGCTGACCACTCCTCCTCTGATGGCACAAACAGATGTGCACACATGAGAGGAGGGGCTGCATTAAGGCACACAGATGCACAAAAAAAACAATAAATCACAATCGCCACCTCACCCGACCCACCCAACCTCAAATTCTGCTTCAGGCTGCTTATGTCCACACTTCAAAGCCCCAGGGCAGCTCCAACATGGGGAAAAAGAAATGTGCGCCGGTGCTTTTAAAAGAGAAAGCCCGGGCTTACCAACACAGCACAAAAGGAAACAACTGTGGCCAATGGCAGAACAGCTTGCAGTAGCAAGGAACTTGCTCTGGCCAATCACAGGATGCATTCCATATGCTTACAGATTTGCAGGCCTGTGATTGGTCAGAGCACTTCCTTGCATAATTTTTTTTTTCTTTTTGAAAGTCGAACGCGAGCGACTTCAGAGGCTCCAGCGAGCTACCAGTCGCTCGCGATCGACTGTTTGGAGACCCCTGTTCTAACCAAATGGAGTCTCTCCCAATCCTGTTCTTGAATGAGGGACCCCTGCTCAGCCACTCCTCTCGTCCTTACTCTTTCTTTGGCAATGTGCAGGCCCATCTTCATCTGCACATTTCCAAATTGAAAGAACTCAAGTCTTCGACCTCTCGTAACTTGGGTCTGAATGTTACCCTTTTCACCACTGACTAGACCGTAACCAACATCTCCTCCCTAAACCCCACTGCCTTCCATGTGCTCCATCCCTGGAACACCAAAATAGGTAAGTCAAGGGTTGAGTGCAAACCCAAATTACAAAAACTCTCTCTAGTTCCTTTACTGCTTTTGCCAAACTTTTGTATACATTCCGAAGGGATAACGCTCACCTTTGTATCATTAGTAGATGCAAGACTCTGTGCACTATTCCAGTATGAGTGATCTTTATCCTATGGTAACACCGGAGGTGAGCATTCTGCTAGTGCAAATACTCCACTGATGGGTTGAAATAAACATGTTTTTTAAATCCCATCACTGGAGCAATCAACAGTCTTGGTAATATCCTCAATAAATGCCATTGCACCTCTAGTAGAATGAGTCCCTAATCTGGATACATCGATTGCTTCTGCGAACATAACTCGCATTGCACAAGTATAGGATTATACAGTTGTCTGAACAGTTTGTGCTGCACTATGAACAACTGCGTTACATTATTTGTTCTGGGATCATTCTCTGATAGACTTGCAAACAATTTGCCACACAAAGCCGCTCCTTGTCAAAAAAATATGCTTACAAGATCAATTTGCAGTTACTCTTTGTACGTTTTTTCACCGTAAGAATTATGCCTTCTGTCAAAAACTAAAAACTTTGATATGTCTAGAGTTCTCATGTGGGACACTCTCTAGGTAGAAATCAAGCATGCATGCCAAGCTTGGCTGAGATACGTTTCAAATCTAATGCCTCATTATCTGGCCATACTTAAAATTTCCAAAAAACTAAATGGGCGTCCCACAAGTACAAGCATCATGGTTCTTGAGGTCTGTAATCCGTTCAGTCAACCCAACAAATGGTGGGTGTTCACCTATGGGGAATCCTCTCCAAATGATGGGGACCCAATGAAATAGCTGATCTATAAATTCCTATTGTAATATGACTTACCTTCTTGAGAAAGAGCCACAAGGAAATAAATTCAGCACCTCCACTATAGGTGTCTACATGGGACGAAACCCTTTTTCTATGCACCCCTCGCTCCATACTCTCCAGGAAGCCCGGTAACGCTTTGCTGTACTGGGCACCCAGGAGTCAACAAGGAGCTTGGAAGTCACCTGCGAAATGTCATGCGATCTCCATGTTCTCTCTAAATCTTGTAAGCTGGAAGATCCAGGGATCCCACTATTCTCAGAGGAGGATCCTCTGGTCTCATCAGCTGATCGGGAAAGGTAGGCAGAATTAGTCAACAGCCAGATACGTCCAGATTGGAAACAATGCTTGAAGTCAAAAACACTTATACTGAGGAGGCCTTCTCCCTCCTTGCCATCCTCAATGCTCTCATGATCATCAGAAAGGGAGGGAATACACACTGTTCCCTACCTTGCCAGGATTGCAGGAAAGCGTCTCACCTCTGCTTCTGGATCCAGATTCCAGCTGAAGAATCGGGACAACCGAGCATTGGTCCTGGAAACCAAGCGATCTAGCCAACGGACATCAATTACCCGAAAGATCTCAGTGGCTTAGTCTCTGGAACACGAAAGATGTTGTGACTTCCATTATACAACACTGGATGCTGCCGGCAAGTAGACTGCCACGACAAAGAGTGTCTGTGATGTAATGCCAGAAATCCTTCACCATCTGTGTGAGCAGTTCCAACCTGGTGCCTCCCAGGTGATTTACACACCCGAATGATTGTGTCAGAATAGACCATCTTCCTTTGTCCTTCAGGAGAGAGTGAATGGTGGAGAAGTCTGGAAGTGAAGAATCATTCCGGGAACTTTAGGCCATTTATTTATGAATCTGCCTAACTCTTCCCTAGTGCATTGGCCACTGATCTTCGCTTCACCACATCTTGCTTCCCAACATAGCGTGCTAGCATCTGACTCTAGGATGACATCTGGGCCCTTCCTGAACATAGCTCTGCCTTTATATGCATCCATGTGCTCAACTACCATTTCAGCTCTGTCCTCGCTTCCACCTCTAACTGTACTAGTTAGTGGTACGACAAGCCCTGTGGTACAAATGCCCTGGGAACATTGCATGGACTGGTGTTGCCAAGCGCAAGGCTATCCTTGATATCCTGGTTGACATGTGACTCTTCCCCAGAGTATTCCTGAGCTCCTTCTTGACCTTCTAAAATGGTAATTCTAGTGCACCTTTCTAAGTGTACCACTAGGAACTCTATCCTTTGGACCTGGAAAGCAGCTCCAACTGCTCCCAGTTCACCCGGAAGCCTAGATCTCGCAACAGGTGAATGACCTTGCTTGGATGTTCCTTTGGTGTCTGTGCCTCATGTAATTAATGATCATGTCGTCCAGATTGAATATGATCCCTAACTTTTGGAGCGGTGTTACTAGCAGTCGCATCAATTTAACCGAAAGGTTGACATGTGAATTCCAAGTCCTCAGGATTTACAAAAAAGTCTGGGCACCCCCCTTCTGAGAACAAACCTGTTTGGTGGCTTGTTTTCCAATCGGGAGAGTCTGCAACCATGTTTTAGCTCACTGTGCTTTTCACCGAGAGAGAAATAACCACATTCGTATCAGTCTGAAACTGCCCATAAGGTCAGTCCAGCACTGAAATACTATTCATTTCTCCTCTGAAAAACAGAATCCTCAGCAAAGTCAGGCACGTGCTTCAGCCTTGTTTGGCCTCATCAGTGAGGTGAGGCTGAGCCTCGCTAAGGCACAGTGAGCAAGGAGCCCACGTCTGGATTACCCCTAGTTCCTTAGGGTTAAACTCCAAGTTTTACAAAAGGTAGAAAGAGTGTGGGAGCCCCTCTACTGAGCACATGGTTCAAATAACCTGTTCTATGAGCTATTTACCACGCGGGCGTATCTACAACCACGTTTTACTTTTCCATAGCTTCGACTCTTTATCTCTTGGAGAGTTTCTACTACGGGTCTCATCAATTTGCTGACGCACGAAGGCGCTGATGAAAGGCAGCTGCGTCAATTCCCAAGTTCTTCTTGGAGTTTGCTTCACAAAATATCAGCGTTGCCTGTGCAGCAAGCCAAGTGCTTGCCATGAGGTCCAACGGCCGCCGGTACTTTTCTTGTCTCACTGACGCAGGAGCAGTAATGAGGGCCAGTCAAATGCCAACGCTTCTTGCCATGACAACCCACCCACACCCCGAACGTGTCATCCTGGTTCGGAGGCGGGGGTGGGGGAATCATGGTCCAAATAGAGGATGCTTCCGTGCCTTCCCCATGCGTGTGCAGTTGCCTAATGAATGACACCACGGAGGGATTGGTACTTTAAGAATTCTTGCAATCGCATTAAAGCTTATATCAGTACCCTAATTCATTAGCAAAATGGAGAGTAAAAACACTTCTCTTATCATGGCTGAAGAGCAGCAAAGAACGGAGAACTAGACGAGACGCTTACTTATAAGGTGCCTTGGCGAAAGGAGCCTCTTTCAGGATTGGGAGAGACTTCATTTGGACGGAACTGCGCAAAACATTTGTGGAACATAGGATATGCAGTTTTGGGGATGTCTGCTTTTTGTCTAAACTTGCTTTGAAAGAACTGGGAAAGAAAGGGTATCCACAGGTTGTGGAACCTTCGCGTCCCCTGCACACTCGGGGGACGCGAGGGTTCCACAACATGTGGCTACCCTTTCTTTCTCAGTTCATTAACTCGCAACCTAGTGTCAGGGTTGTGTATCTCTCCTAAGCACCTTGCTACCTCTCCAAAAACCGCATGTTGCCATTCCAGAGAAACTGAGGTGTGCATTTTATTTTTTTTCTTTTCTAAACTTGTTTTGATGTAAAGCTGCTGAAAACTCAGAGGCAGGACCGGCCTTAAGGGCAGCAGCACCCTGGGCGAATTATCACCCCCCCCCACCCCCCACCCGGTGCTCCTCGTGCCCCTGGTTAACATGGGGCGGGGCCTAGATGGTCTTTTTTTTTTTTTTTTTTTCCTTCCGGCGAGGAGGTAATGATATGAATAGGGCATGTTAGCACTCTATTGTCATTGAATGAGCCCCCCGCCAGAGGTGCATTTGGTGACGATTTACGCCTGTCATGCCAGCTTGGGGGAGCCCTTGAGGGGCTCTTCTGGGCTGGCGTGGTGGTGGTGGTGGTGGTGGTGGTGGTGGGGGCTAATGGTGCCTTCTGTCATTGGAGGCGATCGCGGTGGATGGGCACATTTGATGACAATGGGGTGCTGACAATAGCACCCTATTGTCATTGAATGCCACTGCGGGGGCCTTTGACAGGAAGGGGCAACCTGCTGCGCCTTTTCCCGTGGCACCAGCTCGGAGGATCCCTTGAGGGATTTCCCAGAGTTGGCGTGGTGAGGGGGCTAAGGGTGCCTTCAGTGCAGCACCCCGGGCGGTCCCCCAGCTCGGCCCCCCAAGGCCAGCTCTGCTGAGGGGGCTCGCAAGGCTAGCAGGATAAGCCTACTGATCGTCTTGGAATGCTACGCATGGGGCAGGCGCACCCAATACTCCCCTGCGTGTATATCTACAGTGGCCGAGCAGGGGCGAAACAGGTGTGTGCAGCGCAGGGATCAACACGTTCCTGGCAATAAAGGACATAACGACATGGAAACCTATTCTTCAAAAGAAAGCCAATTGAAGTGTGAACATAACTGTAGTTATTCGACCTGCGTAGGTCGAGACGGCGAGTTATAAAATCGGTTTTATGCAGAGAGGCCGAGTTTGTTTACGATACAGGGCGAGTTAATCCCGCTTCCGCCCTAGGCCTGGGAGCGGAACCTGGTCCATGGCAGCGCAGTCACTGCGATTAGGTACAGACTGAACCCCAACAAGGACTAATGTGCCTGCCCTGGCATTGCAATCCCGCACTCCGAGAAAGAATGCACTCGGGAAAGAGGAAGTTTCCGATCCGAGTCTTGTGATCCGACACACAGGACAGCTGGACAATTGGAGATAATAGGTGGATTTACGAAGGAGGGGGCGATGGTCACCTCATTAAAGCCCCCTCAGGTTTCCATGGCAGCGCCGGCACGCAGGCCCGAGCCAGGATTCTGATGAGACAGCAAAGCTCTGTTTACAAACAATGACTGCTTCATCCGGCCAGCAGAGAAAAACAGCCCCTGCTTCCGGGCACCGGCCGCAGAAAAGCCCTATTGTTTGTTCCTGGATGGCGTTGTGCCCTTGGCATGAAGGCGGATGCCTCTGAGCTGTACTGGGCACCGTGCGCTGTGGTGCGTCCGAGCTCTGCTGCGCAAGGGAGGCTGATGGCTTGTGACTGCTCCTGGGATGTGGTCATCGCAGTGACGGGGCCTCGCTTCCCCATGACCCCAAGGGCCGTCAATCGAAGTTCATTCTCTTGAGCCACACTGAGACTGATGGACCAGGACCTCTCTGTGGTTTAACACACTATCACGGTGCCCTGTCTCAAATGGTGGTAATGTCTCCCCTCCCCCCAGAGACTTCGAAAATCAGTACCAAGAAAGAACCTTTAAATTGCAGAGTCACCTGCATGGTACTATGGACCTCCAACTGACCTCGCTGGCTCTTGCTTCCTCTCCCCCATTACTGCTCCCTCCTGACCCTATCCCACTGTGAAGGCCCTTGCTCTCCTTAGGGCCATTTGTATTCACTTCCTCAGCTCAGACAACAGGGGACTGATGTCTCCTGGCTCCAAGGGCCATCAATTTCCTGATCCCGAAGGTCTTACTATACCACCCCCCCCTCTCCATCCCCCCCCATCCTTAGAGCGTTTACTACACCACAGGAGAGGACCTTGCTTGTCCCATAGGGTACTGTCTCCACCTTATCCTTTTCTAAAAGTTTTGCTCACCCCTGAACCCATTGAGCCTCCTGCCTTCATGATCGGAAGGGTAGCCTCTAAAGCAATGGGAAGTGGTATACTATTTTGAACTGCTTTTATCTTGCTGAGGACTCCAAAGACAAGGCACTCAGTCTGGGCACTGCCAAGGATGATTTGTCTACTGGTTACAAAAATGAGATTTCAAGTTAGTTTTGAGTCTTCTCTGCAAACTGGTATGATGCACGATCTTGGCAGTTTGCTACCTACCAGCGATCAATGGTCCCTCACCAATATCTGAGTGCTATTAAAAATAGTCTGACTGAAGAAGATCTGACTCTTGTTGCATTTAACTGGGCCCTGCGTCAGTAGGTAGCCCCAGGTAGGCTGTTGCCATGTCTCCTTCCATTTGGTAGCGGCGCCGTTCTTTTGTGCACACTATCCTGGCGTAGGAGGGCAGAGTGCACCCCAAATGCCATTGCCTCAAGCTTCTGGGACCATGGGACTGTTCTGAATGCGCCGAGGTGCCCCGTTCAGTGTAGAGCGCAGCAGCACGTGGTCTACAATGTGATCCATGCTGCAAACTTGTCTCACTGCAAAATGTCCATTCTGCATGATCAACAGTACCCCCATTGTGATTGCATTTCACGAACATGATTACTCTTGCTCCGAGTCCACTGCTTGGCCTGACTTCTGGTATGACATGTTTTACTTGTCGGAGTTTGCTACTGCACCCTGAAAATCTCAGGGTCACATAGACCATGCTAGGGCCCGGACCATCAGAGGGTTTCATGGTGATTGTGGGGGGGAGATTCTTCAGGGGAATCTGTAGGGGATTAGAGTACTGGGATGGGAGAAAAGGTCCATCCTTCCTTCCCTGTGCACCAGATAATGTGAGCACACGGGCACCCAGGTAGCCTTGCCTGAAGGGTCACCCAAGAGTCAAGATCCACCTTCGAATATGGTGCAGTCGGGATTAGTCAAACCTTCGCCATTGAACCCCTTCACAGGTCAGGCTTCGATTAGATCGGACGGGTCTCTTCATCATGTGAAAAGGGTTAATGGATCCATCCTAAGAGGCTTTACTGTGAGAAGCTTCTTCCAGGCTCATCTTTTTAATCCCAACGAAGACCGTCTGGGGGTTGGGTGTAGAGCGCAGTGTATGTGTGTTCAGAGTGGTGTGCATATGTGATGGAGCCGTTTGGAGGAGACAGAAGTGTTTTGCTTCAAGGAACCATATTAGCACACACATCTGGAGTGTGCATGCTGGGCACATTGTGTGGGTAAAGACAGTGTTGAGTACATTCATTAGGCAGTGTGTGGGTGCATGGAGAATTGTGTACTTGCATGTATGCTGTAGCAGTTTGTGGGCACAGCAGATGGTGTCTGATGCAGAGATCCGTGTAGATATGCAGAGATTTGTATCTGCATATACAGGATCTCTGTTGCGCCTTGAAACACCTTTGCTGTATAGACACATTCTAACCAAAAAATAAAATGATGCTCCATAGGCGCAGGAATTGGTCTGTAGGGGACAGGCAGTGTTGTGTAGGTCGGGGCAGGCGTGGTGTGTAGATCTGGAAGTATTGTGTGTGTGTGCAATGCACAGCAAGGGCGGCATGTGTGTGAAAGATGTGTAGGGAGTATATACAGGTCTGAATGCACAGGAATAGGGGAGTAGATGCAGGCAATGTTGGGTGTTGAAGGCAGCAGTGTGTATGTGCAGTGACAGGGGTGAACTATCCGTGCAAGGAGCTGTGTAAATGCGGAAGAAGTGTTTTGATGTGGGGAGAAGCACAGCTCTTAACTTTTGAAGTTGTAATGAAGCCTGTGGACTTTGAAATTCCTGTATAAACTGTGCTTCTGCTTTTTATTGAAAAGCAATGGACAGAAGGTAGGGATTGAAATAAAGACTTGATCTGGCGCTAAAAGCTTCTAGGTATCGGACATCAGCCAGTAATCGGAGGCAACCGCAATGGGACTATAAGCTCGTACATGGCGTGCTGAAAATGTGACTTCCAAACAAGAACATTTGGTCTCTTACAGATGACCCATTATGTCTTTAAATATCTTCTAAGATTGCTTTTATGAACAATGAGGCACAACTCCAAATGCAGAGTTAATGTCACATAGATCTGTTTGTGTAGAACCAGTTGGTCTGGAGATTCAACAATAAAGTTGTTGGTGTAAAGCTAATCCCGCTCTTCTAGGCTACAGGTTGTAGAACATTTCCCCCGGGAAATTTGATCCATGTAAAGGCATCGTTTGGCAGGTCACACTACGAGTGCCTGTGTGCTCGTGTGTGCCCGTGTGTGCCCGTGTGTGTGTGTGTGTGTGCGTGTGTGCGCGTGTGTGTAGAGTTTCTATTTGGTTGTCACTACAGTGCTTGCGTGTGGGCACATGTCCCTGCAGCTGCAGGGAACTGTCTCTGTTGCAGAGGGTTGTGAGGGGTGCATACTGCGATAGGGTGTTCAGTAATCGAGAAGAACTTCTCAGTAACGTTCTGTGAAAGATGCCTACACTGATAAGATTAACCGGTTTCTGTTCCTTAAAGAGGAAGTTAGATGCCCTAACAACCTCATGAGACCAAAGAGGACAAAGAAGAGGCACAGATGAAAAACACAAGGGGTTCAGATAAGAACTTCACAGTGCCCTGGCGCCCATTTGGCTGCACGGTGCTGTCTTTGTGTCTGCAGAAAGATGCCCCTGAATATAGTGCGTACTTAGTGACCATCTTCCTTACACCATTTCTGCCAGGATTTCAAGGCAATGGCCCTCATTGCAAGGTTGCTGTTCGGCCGCTGGTAGTTCACAGCCCCTGCCGGCAGACTCTGGGTGACCAGTACCTTAATTCCGGACCGGGTCACTTGTAATGAGGGCCAATAGATTTTAGTCCTATGGTGGCCTATTGGAGGCCGCCTCTACACCCCAGATATTAGCAATAGGCTTAACACTGCTCCCAGAAACCCCTGTGTGTCTACCAGACTATAAATAGATGCAGAAGCTGAGATGGGTGTGATGGGTGAGTAGTGGGGGGGGGGGGGGTGGTAAGAGCACTGAGACAATGAAGGGTAGGACTCGGCGGAATGGGGATTACCAGTAAGCATGCAGGCATTAACACCTCGTCCCTCTTCCATAGCGAAGTCGCAATAGCTATGACTGTGGCAAGCCCAACTTTGCATGAGAGATCAAAAATGCTGCAACACCTCTAATTTAATGCAGAAGAAACAAAATGGATGGGCTTGGGCTGCTATCGGAACCATCAAACCGAATAATGTAAAGAAACGGCCTGGGTCACATAGGGTATATGATTGATTAATGAAAGTGGAGCGGGACAACCACGTGGTGGCTCTAGACAGTTCAACCCTAGGACCCCCCCCCCCCCCCCCCCTCCTTTCAGCTCAGCTCAAGAAGCCACCATACCCCCGATGGAGAGATGCAAGTAAACGAAGGCGATGGTCTGATGTATCCAAGGATTAAGCAAAGTGGCGTAAGGCTTCCTACTGCTGAGGTCCTCTCCAAATGCAGCAGACTGTTTCGAAGTACAGCTACATTGAGCTCCTATCCAGGTAAATGTGGACAGACCTGCCACCATCTAGCGCCTCGATGCCCGCGGGCTGTGTGAGCGCTTTAAAAATGCAAACATAAGAATAAAAAATATCTAACAGGTGTTTATGGGCATTTGGGGCAGATGGATCTGAAGGGCTCAGGTGACAAAGTAGAGGTCCCAGGATAGTACTTCAGGGCAAATGACAGACGAGATGAGCAAAGAAAGCAGAATAGATGAGAGGGACAGTTCAACCTACACAAGAAAATGCCACCTCAGGGGCCTCCCGGTAGCTACTATCTGTGCTCTAAGAGGACATGCACAGAGGGAGGCAAACCACATAAGCGTTCCTGGTGCACCGCTAGAAGTGGTATCAACAGCAGAACAAAAGAACGAGTAACCGGTCCAAGATTTCGAGAAATAATGAGACTATTTTAACATGGACGTGTGAAATATATAGACACTTTTAATGCAAAACAACAAATCATGAGAACCTAATACGCAATTATAGCATGAGAGCATTACAAATTCAGTATTGAAAGTATGTGAATGAGAAAAAAAAAATAATCTGAAGGGGGGAAAAAGAGATCCTGCCCGAATCAGAATGTGTCCTGTTTCTCTTTCTGCACAAGGGGAGATTGGAAACACATGACCGGCGCAGAAGAAGGGGCAGTCACCTGAGATAAAATTAAAAAGGAAACATGTACATCCCGTGCCCGTTTCGGCCTCAATTATTAGCAATGTTCAGCTAACGCCGAGCAAGCTTGAACATAACATTGGCAACGAGGATCAAAGTTTGCGCTCATGCTTCGACTGCTGCAACCAACACTGTCCCGAAAGCCTTGGGCCCGCGGCACGGGTGTTGGCACACTGTGAGCATCCACTCCGTGTGAGCACCTCCACTCCATGAAAGCGCAACACCCGTGCTGAGTGAGCACATATGCCCCAGAAGGGCACAACGGGACAAGGCCTTCATAAACTCTGCTCCATGAGTGTGGCTACTACAGAAGATGCCAGAGTATGTGAAAGCGTTGGGAAAACCATGTGCCTGAACCAGCTGCAACCGCTGCAATAGGGCCACGTTCAACAAAGGCGCCCCACTATAGGAGACAAAAGGCTGCACAGAAACCGAAAAGCAGCACACAAAAGTGAGAAGCACGACCATGTCAGGGGAAGATTCCGTGAGATCCATGCCGTCCGTTTTGTCACCCGTAACACCCTTCTGCCGGGAGGATCCACAAGAAAACCTGCAGGTCCTGCCACCTTTCAACATCAGACCTAACAGTCTGTCTAGGGCAAGATGGCCCAGATGTCTGAAGGACTTCTATTTAAACATCGATGCAATGGGTGTACGAGATACAAGATGCCTAAGAGGTTAGCGGCACTCCCGGAGCACCACTGTGCGGCACATGAAATGCCGGAAGACTCCACAGATTCATACACTGGTGTCATTGATCACTAAAGGTGTATTTTGCACCACATAGAAACCTACTATGAAAGACGGACCTTTCCCACCACCTCCCAAGAGGAACGTGAAACCCTGGACATAGGTGTCATGTGATTGACGAAAAGAGTGAAATTATGTGACTTTGACAACTGGGCAAGCTCTCAGATCTTAAGCAGGCTGGTAGATGGCGGAGTTTAGCAAAAAACTACGTCAGAAGAGATCACTGGAAGAAATCCTGAGGTAGGCACGGTCAAGCTAAGCGCATGGGCAAGATAACCATATCACAAGCCACTCCTGCCCCGATGTGCCAGGTACAGGCATTCCACACAAGAAAGAGGCAATCAAAGTGTTTCAGATGCGGCTGCGCTTTCCCTCATGAAGGAACGTGTCCTGCCATTGGACACTGATGTGATGGGTGTGGAGAGGTAAACCACTTTTGATCCATGTGCAAAACGTCTGAATGCAGACAAAGTTCAGAGAGAAGATATTCAGGGCGAGGCTCCGAAGGGCAGCGAACACCTAAACTAAGATCTCCAACCTACCTACTGGGATTGCCATAAAAATATGACGCCCAGAAACCCCACCGCGTCAAGAGTGTCATCGAACGACAACACCAGAAGATCAAAATCTAAGATAGACGCGTCACAAAATACGTTGCATTTCGTTATCTCCCAGGTGCCACACAGACTGGGACTCACTTACATGCCATAGGCAACAAGAAGTTGGTAGAAGTCGGCCCTACTACATTACTACACGTGAATGGCAATGCTCAAGAGTTTCTTATAGACACTGGAGCTACTGTAAATGTAATGAGTGAAGAAACCTACACCAGTCTAAAGACCACCAGCAGACCTCTACACACAACCATACGGCTCGAGTAACCCGCTTTCATGCAAAGGCATGAATGAAGCATCCTGTGCACACATAGACAAAAGATCCAAGTTGAAGATGTATGCGCTGAAAGCCGACGTGCCTGGAGGGAGTATACTTCATCTAAGCCTGCCATGAAAATGGGTTTCGTGCACATAACGTATCCGCTGATGTTGACCTACACAAGGACATGGCTATGAAGATGTTCCCATCGCCGTTTAAAGGTTTAGGAAAGCTGAGAGACGGGCAAGGAAATCAGGCCAATAGCTGAACGTTATAGAGGGATTGCCGTGAATAAGAAGAGGAGTTGCAGTACCTACTTATACAGGACACGGCAATGCTGGTCACCCTACAGATGGATTGGACCGCTCCAGCTCACAGGAGAGCTGCTCTGGCTGGTGATGTGGGCACTACTGACAGCAGGGACTGTGAGACAGAAGCGATGCCGGAGAGACAGAGTCCTTCCAAGAGACTGTAAAAGAACCTGTGAGCTGGATTGAAGAGATGGAGCAAATGTATCGTGCATTGATTTATGCGAGGGTGAGTGCAGCGTTCTAGTTGTCATGGGTTGCCATGTGTTTAGTCCTATTTCCCTGTCTGCACGTGCAGAGATAGGAAACACGTGACCTGTGCAGAGGAAGGGGCAGTCCAGTCATATAAATCCCACGCTCCCTGTAGGCCTCCATTATTAGCGAGGTTCAGCTAATGCCAGGAAGCTTATAAAGCCGGTTCTGCTGAACATAAAGCACACCTCTGAAAAGAGATGCTCCTCGTCACAGGGATGCCACAAGATGCAGTGTGCTGCACCAGTGTCTGCAGTGGGAGCTCTTCCCAGTCTGCCAACAGATGTGCCTAGCGGCAAGGTGCTGTCCCTGTGCCAGTAGCATGAGCTGTCTCAGTGTCTGTAAGAAGATGCACCTAGTGGCAGGGGGATGTCCCTCTGGGTTTAGAAGGGGCTGTCCTGGTCTCTGCAGCAGGACCTGTCTGCGCAAAGCTGTCCCGGTGTCTGTCGAAGCAAGCTGTATCTGTCAGCAAAGAGATGCCCCTCCGTGCAGGGAGCTGTCCCGGTGTCTGTCAAAGCAAGCTGTATCTGTCAGCAAAGAGATGCCCCTCAGTGCAGGGAGCTGTCCCGGTGTCTGCAGAAGCAAGCTGTATCTGTCAGCAAAGAGATGCCCCTCAGTGCCGGGAGCTGTCCCGGTGTCTGCAGAAGCAAGCTGTATCTGTCAGGAAAGAGATGCCCCTCAGTGCAGGGAGCTGTCCCGGTGTCTGTCGAAGCAAGCAGTCTCTCTCAGCAAAGAAATGCCCCTCAGTGCAGGGAGCTGTCCTGGTGTCTGCAGAAGCAAGCAGTCTCTCTCAGCAAAGAAATGCCCCTCAGTGCAGGGAGCTGTCCTGGTGTCTGCAGAAGCAAGCAGTCTCTCTCAGCAAAGAGATGCCCCTCAGTGCAGGGAGCTGTCCTGGTGTCTGCAGAAGCAAGCAGTCTCTCTCAGCAAAGAGATGCCCCTCAGTGCAGGGAGCTGTCCTGGTGTCTGCAGAAGCAAGCTGTATCTGTCAGCAAAGAGATGCCCCTCCGTGCAGGGAGCTGTCCCGGTGTCTGCAGAGGCAAGCTGTATCTGTCAGCAAAGAGATGCCCCTCAGTGCAGGGAGCTGTCCCGGTGTCTGCAGAAGCAAGCTGTATCTGTCAGCAAAGAGATGCCCCTCAGTGCAGGGAGCTGTCCCAGTGTCTGCAGAAGCAAGCTGTATCTGTCAGCAAAGAGCTGCCCCTCCGTGCAAGTGCTGTTCCAGTGTCTGAGGCAGGAGTTGTCTCTTCCTAGTAAAGCGATGCCCTTGGGGGAAGGGAGCTGTCTCGGTGTCACAAAAAAATGTCTCTAGTGAAAGGAGCTGTCTCGGTTTCTGCAGCAGGAGCTGTCTGAGTGCTCGAAGAGATGCCCCTCGCAGCGGGGAGCTCTGCTCTGGCCACTCGCAGGAATGCGCAGAAAGCGCACACGAGGCCAAGCAGAGCACCAAAATATACCGAGGCCTCCCCGGGGTCAGAAGGGGAAGGAGAGTGGGGGGGGTCTGAGGGGTGAAGGCAGGGAAAGAAGAAAGGAGGAGGGAACCACACGAACAATGGTAGAGGAGGAAGAGCCCGATAAAGAGGAAAGAGGTGGCCCTGAGGGCGAAGAAGGGCAGGGGGTCAGAGATGGGAGAGAGGAGGAGAAGGTCAAAAAGGCAGAGCAGGGGAGATGGGCATGAAGGACAGGAGGGACCATGAGACGGGATGGGGAAGGCGAAAAGGACAGCGTGCGTGCGTGTGTGTGTGTGTGTGTCTGTCCGTCCCCACACGGTGGAGGTCAGGCCCTTTAAACACTAGAGCTGCTATGGTCACTAAGCCACGCTCTGAGCCCGCTCTGTGGGAGCGCACAGATGGCCCAGTAAATCTGCTTTCAGGGCTATTGTGTGAACAGACTGGCCTGCGCCTGGCAGCGGATTTAACCTCCGCAAACACAGGATCTGTCTCCACACTGCATGCCAGCACCGAATTCTACATTTCCTTGGATCTGCTGAAGTTGTGTTCACACGGACCCAGTCACAAGCACACCCCATCACACCTCGCTGCTTTACCTGGTCTACGCCTACTCGTGCTTCCTGCTTTCCCCAACTCCTTCAAACCTCGCTCACTTATCTGCCCACTACATACCATGGAAACATGGGCATGGCAGAGCCAAGGGCGAGCAGAGGAGTGGCTCCCCCCTGGTGCCCAATGCGCTCGCCAGCCTCCTGCTACCACCCGGCTCAAAAAAGCTGCCTCTGCTGCTGAGGCATGGGTTGGTGTGATCCTGGACAGCAAACTCAACTGGGGAAGCCATCTCGAGAATACTCAGCAGAAGGCAATAGGAAAGATGGCAGTGCTGTACCCACTCCTGAAGACCAAGACTTAGTGAAAATGCTATGTAACCTGCTTTCTGTACTGCACCAGTTCATAGACTTGCTATTATGTAAATATCAGCTATGATGACTTGCTGTCTGCATACTGTCTTGTGTATATACACTTTACTGCCTTACCTGCACCTTGTGGAGCCAAGAACATTATTTTTACATTGCTCTGGATACCTGTACTATACTGTATGTAGTTTACTGGCTTACCTTCACCCTGTGAAGATAAGAAAATCGTTTTTACCATGCTCTGTATATTTGTAACTTCTGTAACCAAGCTGTAAGCCCTCTTGTCACATGCGCCCTGCTACCTCAGGGTCCGGTGCGCACAATAAGTAAATAAACAAACAAGTCCATGCCCCTCCGGACATTGATCAACGTCTACAAGGCGCTCATCAGACCTACCCTGACGTATGCCTCCCCAGCATGGATGGCCTGCCATGAGCGACACCGGAAGAGTCTTCAGATAGTCTAGAACAAGGCGCTGTGGCTGTCGTCTTGGGCGCCAATCGTCACAAGGATGGCAGACCTTCAGAGAGAACAGGTCATCGAGATGTTGGACGAACATCTAGCGAAACTGAGTAAGAACATCTGCCAAGGACTGGATTGGAACCCGAACCCTCTGATCAGAAGACTCCCTGCAACGACCTTTGACCGCTACCTGCGGCCCATCACTGCGAAGACCCTGTGAAACCAGCCCTACTGTGACAAAACCACACAGACCAAGAAGACTCCTAACCCACGACTACATACTCAACCCGAGAAGATGGAGTAATGAGGCTCAAGCCTCGGAATCAAAAAATCACCGCTAATGAATAACATCTATCAGCAAGAAGAAGACAGACAGCCGAGGCATGGGGCAGTATGTAATGTATATTTGATCATGCCGCAGGACACGTAGACCACTACAGTAATGCCCAGGACGTGACCTTATATTACACAGACCTAACTCTACAGCGCGCCCTCTCCACTCGGGCCTCCTTGTACCTTCATTTTCCTACCTGTATATTGGATACTGTCATCTTCATTTGTTTCTTGTGGTCTTTTCTATCAGACCCCTTTAGATAATCGTCTTCATGTGTAAATAAGGCGCTGCTATTTCGAGTCCCTTTTTTAGTTTTGCAGTTGGTTGGTGCTTAAGCGCCATTGTAAGCCACAGCGATTCTACTGAGTACAAAAAGCCGGTCAGATAGCCCAGCGAGTAGAGTGCTCGCTTTGACATCCGTGCAGAGCCTACCAATGTATGTTCGAACCCGGCAGGGCCAAACTCAGCCTTTCATCCTTCCGAATTCGATAAATGAGCACCACACACTGTGGGTAATAAGCAGCGCTCAGATACCTGAGGGTTTGTAGTAGTATATAAATGTTAAATTATTTTATTTTTTATTATTAATTAGATGCTGCATGACATTTGAGGAGGGATACATATATTGAGGGACTTTTCCTACCCATTGACTGTCCATGGCCCTGTCCATCCATATATCTATTCCCACTGAAAAAATGCGCCATCCCCAAAACACATCCTCCTAGGGTCTCTTTGAGCTTGCTCTATCAAGAAGTAATATCAAACTTTGTACTGTATTGGGTCTACCAGTGTCATTTCTTAGTAGTCAGCTGAGAGCTAATATCTTAATTGCAGATGTACATTTATTTGTATTTATTGACCAGTGATGAGTTGTCAGAAAACCTTCCACTAATACCAATGAATAGAACAGTTCTATAAACGCACCTACATTTATAAATCAGTTATATAATACCTAATCTTTTACAAAAACTACCCAGTGAGAACATTAATGGAATGTGTCGACCATTCATTAATTTTTTTTATTTATTTATTTGCAGTTCTAAAGCGCTCACACAGCCCGCGGGCATCAAGGCGCTGTTAGAGGAATTGTTTTTTTTTTTTTTTTTGGTAGTTGAGTATTTACAAAGCACTTAAGCAACCAGAGCTTTCTAAGCGCGGACCCGGGGTTCGAACTTGTGTTGCTTCGTGTCCTCTTGTTTGCAAGGCAAGCACGTTGCTGCTGAGCTATCCTCCCAGGACCGCAGTAATTGCAGCTGTATATGAGCTATGGGCATAATAAAAATGTCTTAACCAAGAGTGTCGTAAACCACTAGATTCGTTCACAGAAGGCATGTTAAAATCAAGCATTGACAAAGCCATCGGTTTTAGCCTATGTATAGTTATTAGATGGGAATTGGCTAGGCACTGCAATAATTCCCAGGTAATCACTCACTTGTGCGGCTCCTGTCATCTTGGGACCAGGTCGTATCTTCATGGCATTGCCTGGAAAATGCCTGTTCTATGCCTACAGAAAAGCCCAAACTCTTGGCTTTGCCAATGCTTGTTGTATCCTGCTTTCACTGTATACTGGGGCTTTTTCTCTCTGGCCGCCTTTAACATCCTTCCCAATCTTACAGGGCTCTTCATAGATTCAGTTCCATGTGTGCACTGGGGCCTGCCCTTTCACTCCCTCCCTTCCAGGCCTCTAAATGCACACTCCTCTTTTTCCAGGCCCTTGCCTTGTCGGATCTCTATGCGCTCCTACAGCATCATTTTTTAAGGACATCCTTGTGTTTCCCCCCTCACTTCACTCCTCCATCATCCTACTCACACACCAAGCTCCATTCCTTTTCCTAACGAGTGAGAAGGAGTGGGATTTTAGGACTAAGCATGAAGAGCGAGGAGGAGGATTAAGGTGTGAGGAGAAATGAGGATATCCTAACATGGACACTGGTGGTATCCATTTTATGACCTCATCATTACTACTCGCATCTTTCTCACTCCCTAGTCATCCTCGCCACAAATCCGTCATCATACATTCCGAACATCTCACTCATCGCATATCAGAATAAGCAGACTAGAGAAATGGCTCAACCCCGCGCAGTGATGCGTAATCACGCACCCGTCTCTGAAAGTAATGGGAGCCACGGACACAATTTCAATCAATATGGTCCTTGCACTTGAATTCTAGGAATACAAAAACCATATACACTTGCAGGAACACATTCCATTGTCATGAATCCTATTAATGAGTGACAGCCAAGAAGGTGTGAGTAGGAGAAATGAGGGTGAATTGTATACCACTATTGTGCTCTTGTGCACATCCCATCTCTCCTCACAGCTGCTTCTCACTCCGATACCTTATTGCTAATATTTCACCACCACCCTGATTCGCCTCGTTTATCAGCAGTAAGAATAAAAAAGTGAGGAGTGAGAAAGGGGTGGCAAGAGGCGGAATGGGTTTGACCTAAAATTGATTCTGTAGGTTCAGCTTCTTGTGTACACCGGTCTCAATCCTGGCTCTCCGTTTAAACAATCCCCTTCATGTACGCACACTAACTCTAGCCAGGCAAGTCTCCTTATGCACTCAGCTGCCTGTGCCCACTGACCCCTGTCCTTCAGAGTATAATACACCCCTACCAGCCATCATCCAAAAATCCTCAATACAGTCAGCTTTATGTACGCACACTAACTCTAGCCAGGAAAGCCTCCTTATGCACTCAGCTGCCTGTGCCCACTGACCCCTGTCCTTCAGAGTATAATACACCCCTACCAGCCATCATCCAAAAATCCTCAATACAGTCAGCTTTATGTACGCACACTAACTCTAGCCAGGCAAGTCTCCTTATGCACTCAGCTGCCTGTGCCCACTGACCCCTGTCCTTCAGAGTATAATACACCCCTACCAGCCATCATCCAAAAATCCTCAATACAGTCAGCTTTATGTGCGCACACTAACTCTAGCCAGGAAAGTCTCCTTATGCACTCAGCTGCCTGTGCCCACTCACCCCTGTCCTTCAGAGTATAATGCACTCCAACCAGCCATCATCCAAAAATCGTCAATACAGTCAGCTTTATGTACGCACACTAACTCTAGCCAGGCAAGTCTCCTTATGCACTCAGCTGCCTGTGCCCACTCACCCCTGTCCTTCAGAGTATAATGCACTCCTACCAGCCATCATCCAAAAATCCTCAATCCAGTCAGCTTTATGTAAGCACACTAACTCTAGCCAGGAAAGCCTCCTTATGCACTCAGCTGCCTGTGCCCACTCACCCCTGTCCTTCAGAGTATAATGCACTCCTACCAGCCATCATCCAAAAATCCTCAATCCAGTCAGCTTTATGTAAGCACACTAACTCTAGCCAGGAAAGCCTCCTTATGCACTCAGCTGCCTGTGCCCACTCACCCCTGTCCTTCAGAGTATAATGCACTCCTACCAGCCATCATCCAAAAATCCTCAATCCAGTCAGCTTTATGTACGCACACTAACTCTAGCCAGGAAAGCCTCCTTATGCACTCAGCTGCCTGTGCCCACTCACCCCTGTCCTTCAGAGTATAATGCACTCCTACCAGCCATCATCCAAAAATCCTCAATCCAGTCAGCTTTATGTACGCACACTAACTCTAGCCAGGAAAGCCTCCTTATGCACTCAGCTGCCTGTGCCCACTCACCCCTGTCCTTCAGAGTATAATGCACTCCTACCAGCCATCATCCAAAAATCCTCAATCCAGTCAGCTTTATGTAAGCACACTAACTCTAGCCAGGATGGCCTCCTTATGCACTCAGCTGCCTGTGCCCACTGAACCCTGTCCTTCAGAGTATAATGCACTCCTACCAGCCATCATCCCAAAATCCTCAATCCAGCCAGCTTTATGTACACACACTAACTCTAGCCAGGCAAGTCTCCTTATGCACTCAGCTGCCTGTGCCCACTCACCCCTGTCCTTCAGAGTATAATGCACTCCTACCAGCCATCATCCAAAAATCCTCAATCCAGTCAGCTTTATGTACGCACACTAACTCTAGCCAGGAAAGCCTCCTTATGCACTCGGCTGCCTGTGCCCACTGAACCCTGTCCTTCAGAGTATAATGCACTCCTACCAGCCATCATCCAAAAATCCTCAATCCAGTCAGCTTTATGTACGCACACTAACTCTAGCCAGGAAAGCCTCCTTATGCACTCGGCTGCCTGTGCCCACTGACCCCTGTCCTTCAGAGTATAATGCACTCCAGCCAGCCACCATCCCAAAATCCTCAATACAGTCAGCTTTATGTATGCGCACTAACTCTGGCTTTGCAAGTCTCCTTATGCATTCTGCTGCCTGTGCCCACTTGCCCCTGTCCTTCCGAGTATGTAAATACGCTCCAACCAGCCATCAATCCGCTTTATTCCTGCACACTAACGCCAGTCTTGAAATGTCACAGGACCCTTTTTTAAATCCAGGATCAGCCATTGGTTCAGTTCACCAGTAAAGACATTCACCTTTCCGTATACTGCCCTATGTGCCCTTCCCGCATTAATTTGAGCAGCTCGCTTATACAGACATGGCAAGTCTCCCGTAACTCGCAGCAGCCTCCAGCAGAGGGAGACAAACTCCAACACTCGCGCCCGCCTACAGTAATTAAAACCCCAATGCAATCCTATGGGGGAATTCCTTTCTCCGGCTTTCTGGAGAAACATCTCCCTGCCACCTGGTAGAGAAATGTGGCAGGTCTGCTTATATATTGAAGTTATGCCGATTAAATAGGCATAATAAAACAG
This sequence comes from Ambystoma mexicanum, assembly GCF_040938575.1. Taxonomy (NCBI): domain Eukaryota; kingdom Metazoa; phylum Chordata; class Amphibia; order Caudata; family Ambystomatidae; genus Ambystoma; species Ambystoma mexicanum. The sequence goes on along the minus strand of NC_090921.1, from coordinate 261,083,915 downwards.
GCGCCTTTCCAGCATCATATTTCCTTCTGCATCAAGCGACATCCCCACCCCCGAATATTCCATGTGGCGGCGCCCCGTTTCTGCAGCGAGGCCCCGGAGGCCACGTAGCCTGCTGTTTCTTGCTCGCTCGATCCCTGTTGGATCAATTGGTCCCGCGCCAGGGATCCATCAGCTTGTTGTGAGCCGCAGGGGGCGTTCAATGATGCAGGAGCGTGTGCGTCAATCCCCAGGACAGGCCTATTATAGAAAACGCTCCCATGACGCCCAACGTCTGACCACGCCATTCTCGCAAACTGCTTGTCATGAATATTTAAAGGGAAAGGATGGCGGCGCGCGGCGCACAGCACACACAGCACCAAGATGGAAGTATTTTATTCCCTATTTTTGAAAGTTGTGAGTAAAAAGAATATTTACCGAGTAAAAAAAAAGCCGTTCCCATGGTCGACTGAGGTATTTTTAGGTACATACATATTCCCGTTTTAAAAATGAAATCGTTTTGAATTTATTTGTGGCACGTAATGACCAGAAAGGAAAAAAACAGAAGGCCTCTTCGGAGCAGATGAGACCACAGTGGAACTATGGCACACACTACTGAGGAGGGGTGGACTGGGAAGCAAAAGAGGCCCTGGAAATAATGTTCAAAGTGGACCCATATCGCACATTGTCAGCATGTCCAGCTCTTTCCCTATGGGGAAATTTAGAAATACCACACGAGTCCCAGGGTGTAGAGGCCCACCGAGAAATCTCCAGAGTTCCCTATAGGCCAGTCCACCCCTGGCAGTGCAGGCAAAAGGAATTGATTCGCAGATGAGTTTCACTTACTCTGGGGGGGGCGTGGGGGTGAGTAGGGGGGGGGGGGGCTGAGGTTTCGTAGTATATGCTTAATTTTAGGGAGTAAAACCGCAGGTGCTCCAGTCATCTGGTTTGCTTGCTGGGCGGACACACGGTTTGTGTTGGTGTAGTGTAAAAGGGTTTACAGAGGGATGTTTCTGGAGTATATGGCACTAGGAGAGGGCACTGTCGGTGTAAGAATGCTCCATGGACAGGGGGAGCAGGCAGGTAGGGACTAATGAAATGGGTATTGACCAATGGGAAGCTGGGGAAACCATGGACTATGGAGGAGGGTGATGTGGGGTCATTTTGCAAGAGGAGCCTGGAGAAGGGGCCACATGGAGGGCGGATCGAGAAGTGGGGGACCCAGGCGAAGGAGAAAGTCCACGGCAAGTGACCGACCTGTAAAAAGTGATCCCTGTACAGCAATGGCACCCAATCACAAGGCAGAGCATTGTACTGGCACTATTCCCGGACGGATACTGCACTGTTACCAAGTGGTCTTTCAGGGATGTCGCTGACAGATGTTTGATTAGAGGCTGCAAGTGGACACTGGTGCAGCAGTGAAATTCAGTGGCAAGCCTGTAAAAGGCATTGTCTGAACACACGGGGCACGTGCTCGCTGTTCACTTCTTCAGCGTGTGTTATTCTTGTGTGCTAGTTCCCCATCCGTCTGGAATGGCTGATGCCACTACCTTCCACTCTGGAACTATTGTCCTTGGACTTCATGGATTCATTTGAGTGGAGAGAGCTGGAGGGAGTGGCTGCAGTCCATCTTGATAAAGCTTACCTGTTCATCCCATATTCAAGTTCACCAGCTATCTGCATTAGACTTATCGAGTTATAAAGCCTGGGTGTATTCACCAGGGCACTGATGGCCCGTTTCTCCTCACCTGGAGAATCCTGCCTCCCCTGTGCTGGCTCCATGCTTTGCCACACCCTTCCGAGGCAGATCTTATACCTGAAGCGTACACATTCAACCTATAATATGGTCTGTATCGGCAGGTTTGCTTCCTATGGGCTTCACCTGGACAGCCCCAAGCAGATGAACCTGCGCTTTCTGATCAGTAGTATATATTCTATCAGTTACTGTCAAGGTTTTCTTTGAGGAACACTTTTTACTATGTGCTTGAATTCCTCCTGATGAGCAACCTGATGACGAAACACGTGTAGAGGATATAAGGATATTCCTAAAAGGATCTGTGGACTTTCTAAAAGAGGAGATTATTGCAATATCTTCTGTATTCTTAATCTATTAAAGGAGTTTGGATATTCGAATATAAAAGGATTCACGCTAACAAACTACGGAGTTGTTTCAAATATACACAATGACAACAGTGTATACTTCACAAAGGACCAATTGAAAAAAATGCTCTAATGGCAATAAAAAGGACGGAAACTTCAAGAGAATGTACTCATTAGTAACTCACCCAGTAAAATGTGGTCAATGTAAATCTTGACCAAAAATTGAATTCAAACGTACTACTGATCAGAAAGTGTACGTTAATGTCCTTGGTTCCTCAGTTCGCACACCGCCTACTTGTAACCCGCCCGTGGGGTGCGGGCCCCCATGTACAGTGCTCCATTGCTTCTCGAGTAGGTCCACACTTTCTATATCCCATATGCATACAGGACCATTTGTGCAAGCCCTACTGCACGTTCATTACTCTAGCAGAGGGGCATGCCAGGCACATGACGTAGCACATCCGGACTCCGAGGGAGAGATGCTGAGTAATGCACACCCTTGCATGGGCTTCCTCGGGCTCAGGGGATGACCATGCAAGTCCAGGCAACTTTTCAAACCAGTATCTCGCAGTGTCCTGAAACACTAATGACAAGCCAGAGCGTTTCTGTGCACTCGTGAGTTTCCAGCCCTATTTGGCAATGGTAAAGCCAAATGAGCCCATTTCACGTGACGTGCCCTTCAGCATGTGTGAGGGTAGCTGCCCTAGCCTGCCACTGCAGGGCTCGTGTAAGCTAGTGTTCGTCACCCCCAACATATATTGAGGCAGTGGTGGGCTGCTCAGGAGAATGGCTCAATGTCTGATTGTGTTCATTGCATCGTGTGACCGTGAATACTGGCTGAAGTGTTCAGAGAGACAAGTCGCAGAACCTTTTGTAGCAGAGACACCTTGGCATGTCTGAAGACCCTGCAGGGGTCGGAAGTGTGTGCCTCTCTAGATGTTTTAGACGCTGGCTCCCAAGCTCTACCACCGTTGGCTATGCTAGGGCTCATGGCAGTTATAGTCCAACATATCTGTCTAGCCAACGGTTGCAAGGAAAAGGCAGACACCGGTGTAACACTGACCCCCAGTGTCCAGTCACAGGGAGTCACAGTATGGGATTGTCCGCATGCATGGGAATAGCAAAGAAGGCGGGTAACAGCAGTGTAATCCATTTTCCTATAGATTACAGCGTCTGCACTCGGTGCTAGCTGAAAAATGTATTACGAGATCTGGGTCCAAGTGCTTCACCAGGGCGGGGCTTCCTGTAGGAAAACGGATGGACCAAGACCATTTCCACAATATTCCACAGTAACCATAGCTGCTAAAAATGAACAATAGTCAATGGAGAAACTTTGCTGAAAATGTTGGGGGGGACATGACCTCTGAAGAAAAGGTGCCCCATTTAAATGAATGGGGACAAAATAGTGTGCCATGAAAGTTGGGGGGACAAACAGTCCCCCCTAAAATTACCCCCATGCCAATAGTTCTGTTACTGTGGTTGGTACTGCTCACCACTGCCATTGTTATGGTCTCGAGGTGCTCTGGCGGATCTGAAATTAAATGAGGTCTGGGGGGGGGGCTTGAGAGGGAAAGGAGCAAGAGATTTATTGTGCTTTTGGTAGCCTCCGTTCAGAAAAACGGTCACTGTGTGCTGGTTTGTTTGTTGGGGTGCAGTGTTTGGCGATGAGTGTTAATGTGGAGATTTATGTGTGATCGATTTAGTTAAATGAATGGGTCTTGCGTTAGTGTATGCAGCATTGTGGTGGTTTTAGGTTATATTGTGGTAGAGGTATGAGTGTGTTTGTTCAGTGTTTGAGGGTGAGTGATCGGGATATAGGAGAATCATTAGTAGGTCTAGAGGGCAGTTGCATGAAGGTTCAACTAAATGCAGTACATTGGTTGCACTCAGAATTCAGGCTAAAAGCGACACATTAACTACACTTCTGCCCACTGCGACCACAACACTTGCAGGTGAGCACCTGCCCCCCCAGGCCCTTCCAAGCCCCTGAATCTGGCCCTCAATCTATATTTGAATCCCTCCTGCAGCCGCATGCATCATGCACCTTGCAGGCCCCTCCGTTGTCCATACTTCCTCTCAGCCCTCCCACCTCCCTTGATTGGTCAATCCCCAGGTCATAAGTGTCCCTCCCAGGGCAGCCCTCTGCCCGGCAGCCCCTGCAGCGAAGAGCCCCAAGGCAAAGGGAGGCTCCAACAGAGGCGGCTCCAGAAAGTGTCAGCAGGTGTCTGCAGGGGAAGCCAGCAACCAGCAGGTCTACCAACAGCAACCGAAAAGTAATTGTGGCATGGGCTGAGAGTAGAGCAATTACTCTACTCCCTAAAACTCTGCCAATCAACATTACCGTACCCCAGAACTATGAATGTTAGCAATACCGTTAGATTTGTCAGCAATTGGTTGGATTCGTAAACAGTAGCCTGTGTCACTTCTTGATAGGATTGTGAATGTTAGCAATGCCGCACGTATCTTGCGTCACTTCTAGATAGGATTGTGAATGTTAGCAATGCCACACTTAGTAGACTTGTGAACATTGGCCTTCGCCAGACCCAGATTGGATTCTGAATGTTAGCAATGCCACTTCCACACTTGGTTAGAATTGTGAAATTTAGCCTGCCCCAGATCCATACTAGATTGTGAATGTTCGCAATGCTGTTCTTGGTTAGAATTGTGAACATTAGCCTGCGCCGGACCTGCAAGGGATTGTGGATACTGGCAGTGCCGCACTCGGTTAGAATTGTGAACATTAGCCTGCACCAGACCCTGGCAGGATTGTGAACGTTGGCCTGAGTTGCTTCTAGATGGAAAGGCAAGTGTTGGCATGTCCCACACTTGGGTGGACCTGTAAACATTAACCTGAGCCACATCCGGATAGAGATGCAAATGTAAATGTTAACATGCCCCACATCTGTATCACTGTGTACCCTGCTCTCCTGTTCCCCATGCTGTTGCTATAAATTTGTGTCCCCCTCCTGTCGTTATAAGCCCAGCCCCCTGTCTCTGTGTTCATTTGTTGCTCTGCTCCCTGCTATCCTATTCACGTGCCTGGTCTCGGGCGCTTTAAAGATAACCATCACATCACATCACTACGCTTACTCTACTATACACCACCATTCAACTAGAACAAAGCTCTACCCCTAATTAATTTGGCTTAGCTGTTCACATACGAATACGACCCCATGAACAACTCATCACCCTAATAAAACTCAGCTAGCCGAGCACATTCTGGCCTAGTTGCTCACATATGCGTCCTTCAGACCTAACGCAGCCAGAGCTCAGTCTGGGGGTCCACCCACCAGACTGCACACATCCAACTGATATCTTCAGCACCACACCTAACGCTAGGATACAGCTACCATCAGTCAATTACATCAGCTGCACACATCCGGTGAACCCACGCACCCTACAACACTATTTCGCTCTACTGACCAGAACTATGGTTGCCGAGGGCCTTCAACCTACCTGCGCTTTGAGGTCATACCAATGATGTATAGAGCGCTATATAAATGCCAAGTAACAACATAATTAACACAAATATAGCTAAATGCGATAATGTAGTTACCCCCAGAAATCATCTCAATGTGCTACATTCTCTACACTCAGAATTCATCTCAATGTGCTACATTCTCTACACTCAGAATTCATCTCAATGCGATACATTGGCTACACTCAGAATTCAGATCAATGCGATACATTGGCTACACTCTATATTCAGCTAAACGCGATGCGGTGGCTATTCCCCGAAATCATCTGAATGCAGTTCTCAGTAGCTTATTGACTGGAGTATCCTGCTAAATGCAGTTTAGTTTGATGAGTAACTTAGTTAAGCACCACTCCCACTAGAACTCCACAGGGGAAGCGATAATTGCTTCCCAGTAAGCTGTTAGAACATGTTACAAAAAATGAAAAAGTGTAGGCACTTTAACTGTGAAAGTTCCAGTAACCAGCGTCTGAAAGAGCTCCGTTTGGCCCAACTTCCTGAAAGCTGATATAGTTTTTCAAGATAAAGCCTCTTTTCAGGAGAGTATTGCCACAATGAGTTTTGGGGAGGGTGTGGCACTTAGCACACACAGGATGGCTTAGTGGGGAGTAAATCGAGCAAACAACGAGCTGGTGTTATGTTACAAAGATATTTTTAACGCACATCGCTGCCATTTGCATGGTCTCCAGGTGCTCTGCTGAACCTGAAATTGAGGGGATATATCAGTGTAGGGTAATCGGATTAAAAAACTTAAACACTGCGATGGCAACTGACATAAAAGTAGGACTAACTCTTGAAAGTGACGGTCAAGGCACTACACTTCAGTAGCGTTTGGAGGAGAAGGGAGAAACCTATATTATAATTAATTTATTACAAACTAACACTATCTTAAGTTGTAAAATACAGCATTTCTTCTGCCTGCCATCTATGGAGACCTACTACAAAAAACCAGGACCACTGCAGTTTCCAATGGGAACATGAACTTGAGAAAGGGGGTCAGAGCACCAAATACCGGGACAGTCCCGGCAAAAGCGGGATGTCTGGCACGATATGTCGGTGTGAGAACAGAGTAACACACGCCTCCACCCATTCAGAGTGCCACCCGATCACCACAAACGCAGCTGTGCGAAGACCGTGGGTGCACGTTCGCTCCCCTGCCCAGTGAATGCTGCAGGCATCAGAAAAGGTGATGCTCGGTTTGGTGCCTGCTAACAGTCTGTGAACAGAGCGGGAATGGTTAGGCTTGCAATGCAGTCCATATTAGTACCACACTCGCACCAGGTCACTGAGCACCCTGTGCGAGATTTTTGGGCACCCCCAACCATTCTGGCCCACGCGTGCATAGAAGGTGCAGAATAAAATGCAATACCATGCCACAATTAACAAAAGAAACAGCTGGTTTGGGTACATTAAAAGTCATGCCACATTAAGAAAGGGCTAGACGGGCTTCTCCAAAATCCCAATCTAGCCCATGGTGTCCGGTCATTTGGTCGAAAATAAATGGTCGAATGACCATTTGATCTAATCAATATGGTTGAAAAAAAAAAGGTCGAATTTATTTTTAGTTTGGTTGTTTAAAAAATATTTTTTAATAAAGAAAAAGGGGGGTTGGGGGGAACCCCCCATAAATAAATAAGAATAAAAAAAAGCAACTTTTTTTTTTTTTGACCATTTTACATCGATCAAATGGTCATTCGACCATTTATTTTCGACCAAATGACTGGTAACCATAGCTCATACCATGCTTGCTTTAACCTAGCTCAGGGATCGAAATTGATGTGATAAGCGGGAGCTAAAAGCAGCTCCTGAGTATCCATTATTAACCAGGAGTTACCACTGGGGAACCAAGAGCTCGCTAACTTCCACATAAGATGCAAGCAGACCACCTTATCCATTATGTATGACCCCTGCTGCTTTAAATGTTTTGTAGATTTGTCCTAATGCTTATTTATAGTTTGTCCCAAATGCACATGTTTAAATCCACATAGGTGTGCTTGCCCAGCATCACTTCGCCTAATGAGCCAAACCTCCTGGTAGCTGATGGGATCAAGCTAACCAAGCTATCCCAGGCCACAAGCAGAAGCTAAATAACGCCTAGCTCCCCTCCAATTTAGAACCCTGTGATATCTTGCAGCCATCCTTATTGGAGGAGGGGGGAGAATATGTCCTGATGAGCTTTGATCTGGTTTTACCTGAGCCCCACAATTTCCTATTGTGAGATCTATTGGAAACAGGGTCGATGATCGATTGGGATCCACCATGATACTCTGCCTGATCAGGTGGCTGATTACGCCTCCATTTTCTGGGATCAGTAGGGCTGCACAGTCAAAAGAATGGACTGGGCTTGAAAAAAACATCGAGCAGGTGAGTACTGTACAGTGCACATAGTTTAAAGGGACTGGCAAAAAGCTCAGACTTTAAAGATCTCCAGTGGGCATCTCTGGGTATAGCAAGGCCACTAATAGTGGCATACGGGTGCTAAGCAAGACCACTGACGTTGCATTATTCCCTGTCCGATTTTGGATATCTTCTTCCCTGTTGGTCGTGTGGGAGTATGAGGGGGTGTTCCTGTATTCCAGTGTATATGACAGGACGTGACCCGGGAGTCTGACAGTCTTCATAATCTCGTTTCCGTGGGTTGCATGCTGTGCCACCGGGGCGATTCTGGAGATACTTCAATCCAGGGGCACGACGATACCAAAAAGAGCTTACAATAGTGAGGGAGGGGGCTACCTTCAGATAGTTTTCGTGGGTGGGTGGGACACACATTTGCGTGGACCCCCATCCTCTTCTCTCCCTATAGGAAAGCCATGGGGAGCAAGTAGTCAAGTTGTCAGCAATTTTTACTTTTGAAGAAAAAAGGAAAAATTGTCGTTTTTATTGACACTTGGCAGCATGGTACAATTACGATTGAGATATGGTGTGGTTGGCTTTCTCAATTGCTGGTCCATGATGCATGTCCAGATGCAGTGGACCACGTTTCCATGGGGTGTGGTTGGCTTTCTCAATTGCTGGTCCATGATGCATGTCCAGATGCAGTGGACCACATTTACATGTTCATTTGAATGGTGCTACACCAGAGTTTCTTGGAGGTACCGGGGACCAGTCAGAAGGGGGTGATGAAGCAAGGACCAGGCGTAGCATAACCTGACACATCATGACGCACATAATGTGGCATAACAAGGGAATTGCCATGGCAGTTCAGTGCTGGACTGCCCATGTGGGCGAGACAAAGACTGATGCAAATGGATATTTCCCATCTGTGAAAGGTATAGTGAGCTAAAGAGTGGCTGTGGACTCTCGAGGGGGTACCATCCCAAGGAACCAGTCAATGGGCCATGTTTGTTCTCACAGAGTGGTGCCTATGTACTATTTTTTTTTTTGATTATTTAAGGGACTTGGGTTTAGTTTCCTAGGGTCATCCAGACGTGAACCCCTTGCTCACTCTGCTTCGAGAGGCACAGCTCCACCTCACTGATGAAGCCCAACAAGGCTGAAACATGTGTGTGGGGTTTCTGTTGGTACTCTTGTTCAGAAGGGAATTGCCATAGCATTTCGGTGCTGTAATGCCCATGTGGGCGGGACAAAGACTGATGCAAATGGATATTTTCCATCTGTGAAAGGAACAGTGAGCTAAAGTGTGGCTGCGGACTCTCGAGTGGGTACCTTTCCAAAGAACAGGTCAATGGGTAATGTTCGTTCTCGCAAAGGGGGGCGCCTATGGACTTTTTTTTTGTTTTTAATTTTTTTAATTTTTTTATTGTATATATGATTTCTAGTGGGAACTTTTTGAACGTTTTGTTGTAGCTTTTCCACATTCTGAATGAAGTCCTACAAGTCGCAAAAGGCAAGGCAATGTAATCTGAGCCTGACATTTCTCACTTGTTTTACATCACTAAAGGCACACAGTAAAATACATTGTGTCATATGGTCACCTGCCTGAAGTCATTGCCAGGCACAAACTTCCAGCTTGTTGCTATATATGTTAAGAAAACTTGAATATTCAAATAAAACAGAACCTCTTTTGTGTGCCAACTAGTATACATCATGGATATAAACTAATATTTTAAAAAAGTAGTTTAACTATGTGACTTGCTTTATTTTGTCTTTGAAGGTACAGATTTAGTAAGTAACTGGGGCTTTGTGTAGACTTTCAGTTGGAAATGCCCCATCTCTGTTCCAATCCTCTACATTCACACATTATTTATTGTGCATTTGTAAGGTGCTTATACATCAAGAAATTGTGTTTCAAAGCTCCCAACGAATAGGCAAACCGTGCCCTGCATGGACGGCACTTAACACAGGGCCTGCAACTATTTGGTAAACATGTTTATTTGTAGGCAAAATGCTGATTACTAGAAATGTGCAAAGTAACAGCCATGCCATTCGTAAGTTGCAGGCCGTGCATGGCACTGGTATTCAGTGCCATGCTGTCCTTCCCCTGATAGTCCTCCTGAGAAAGGGCCCAGAATTTCAGTGGGAGAGGGAATGGGCTTGAGAGGTACAAGTCCAGTTTGCACAATGGTGTTGCACGCCTCCTTCTACGGCACCTGTAAGTCATAGTTTGGGAGCATTGGTTGCTTGGCAATACCCACATAACCATTAAACTCAATCTTGCAGCAAGATGAGTATCTAAAGTGAGGAACAAAAATAAGTGCTGGTTGGAAGGTTATGAATTAATGTTAATTCCTGACCTTTCTATGGGCAACTGTGCACACCATCTTTTTTTTATACCATCTGCATGCACCATTGCAGACAGGCACCAGCCATATGCAAATAAGTCTTGTTCCTGCTAGGCCACGACATTTGTCCCTTGCTGAGCATTATCAGTGCGGTGCAGCTTGATGCACTGTTGCACAGTCTGAGCATGGCCTCTCTCACAAAGGGACAAGAACTGTAACCAAAAATACCATGGGTGGAAGGTATGAATTTTAACCACTGCCATTGAACTGGTCAACCTTCCACATCGTCGTTTGTTAGCCCATCTGCGTCCTTGAAGGCGTCCTGCCATATGTAAATCTGTATTGGCCCTGCCACCAATAGGAACAGTCCGACCCTGGTCTGCTAGGCCATGTCCCACCTTGCATGAGCAACACAAGCCATGCCAGTCAAGTTTCAGCCTATTTGGTCCTCGTCAGTGAGGTACAGCTTTTGGGGTAAGAACAATTTCATACGGGTTTTCCCCATCTTTAATGGCAATAGCCCAGAGGATTGTGAGAGCAACTCCCATGGTTCAGATTAATTCAAACTCTTCCACCCATCTTTCTTCAGTTTTGTATTAAATGAGGCCAGTCAGCCTGCTATGTCACAAGCATTCAGTTAGAGTGATATTCAATCTGGAAGGATTTCTGAAGGTGTGGTGCTGAAGGTGTGCACGTGCGTGGGACTGCATGCTGTCTTTTGTTCCTTTCCTCGAATCGCCAGGCCTAATCAACCTGGAGGAATCCCCTCAAACACACCCACCATTATGAGTGCTTTCAATGACTTTAAAGGCACACCCCAACCTGTGAAACCTCATCCCATTTCCACACTCCAGTGGTCGAAGTTGGCATGAACTACAGGGAACGACTCTCCTCTACTTTAAAAGAAGAAATAGGCCATTATTTGTTTACGTTACCCTCTGGAGTATCGTCCCGAACTGTGGGCGGAGGGAGGGCACATTTGTTGTGTTGAGTTATAAAAGCGTGCATCCTACCCAGAACCCACAGTGCAGCTGCTAATTAGAGCAGTGAGCCTTCTCTTTGGGAGCCGTTAAAAGCCCGTAATGATGATGCAATCGCAGCGCTTGTTAACTCTTCATTACGTGCTGCAGATTAGAGTTCAGATGTGAAGACCATTTTATTACGCCAGTAGCGCATTTACACCTGCAATTGCGCCATTAACTCCGCTTGATAATGCCAGCTCAACGAATCTTAGGAGGATGTGGGAATGGCCATAGGGATTAGCATGCAAGTCCAAAAAGAAGAAAAAGAAACAGAACTCCATCTGTTCCGAGTGTGCTCGCTCCGGAACAGATTGAGTTATGTTAATTCTTTTTGGACTTAACTTTGTGCCAAGGCAACAGGGTGTGCTCCCATTTAGATTTTGGAATCCACCGTACTTTTTGAATATAACGAAGGGCACGCGGTGCCCACCCTACCTCTCTATCTTCCATAGGGATGAGCCTGGCCACGGGCAGTCGATGGGTGGGAAAATGACCAAACAAAACCCACACGTTGGTTCCCCACATGTCATCTCCATCCTAGCTGTACTACAATTCAATAGCTTGCAACCGGTGCTTAAGCAACACCTAATAGCCAAACCTTAAAAAATGATGAAAGACCATAACGATTATCCAGACTATGGAGGGGTTAGTTTCTCATGCCTCGTGTTTATTAGCGGCTGCCATTTCACGTGTGTGACTAAGTCACACTTATCCAGGCTCCTGCCAACAATCCTAACATCCATTAGTGCAGACTGCATACGAACATCTCTTCTCTGGGCTGTTTCAAAGTCTGCCTTTTGGAAGTCAACAATTTAGATGGCTGTGTGGTTGAGTCGACCAAATACACACCCATAGATGCATATAAATAGATGTGTTCATAGGATAGGGCAGTAGGGGGTGGTGGTTGAACAAGAAATGGAAAAAGGTCGAAATTAGATCAACCAAACTGAGCTGAGCAAATTGTATATTTGTTGCAATGTGTAACTCCCAGACATATGCTGCGTATCAGAAAATATAACCCTTCCTCACAAAACTCCCGAGACGCTCTTATTACCCAGATTTAACGAGACGAGGGCCGTTAATAGTGCAATGTGTATTGGCATCAATTTGATCAGCGAGGGGGGGGGGGAAAATGATTTAATCTGTGGGTCACAGCCCTAATCGCTGACCTTTCCCTCTCCTCTCCTCTCTTCTTAGCAATCTCTCCCTCTCGAAGCCTGAAGGATGAAGCTGGAAAATGGCCTGCCCACCCCTAACGGGTCTGCCCCGGCAGAAGACGCTGCTCTGGAGTTTGTGGTTGCCACTGAAGACGACTTTGAGGAGATCCTAGCCATGTCTGAAGGCATCTATGGAGGCCTGGACTACTTGCCCAGCCGATACCACTCCTGGATCAATGAAGTTAACCGCACAGTCATCCTGGCCAAAAAGGAGGGCGAAGTGGTGAGACATGTCATAAAGGGTGTTGTGTTAGTTAAGTAATCTCCCCCACTACCTTTAGCAAGGTGCAGCAGGGGAGCCACCCTCACGGCTCCAGGGCGTGACCCCAGCAGTGGGAGGGAAGAGTGGATGTATCCACAATCTCGCCCCAAGATGGTACCATTCCTCCCCCCTCCATTTTGATGAGGCATCTTGGTGTACGTCCATGCATAATTGCAGAGCCTCTTCTTCAACAGAAACGCCAGAGAGTGGATGATCTCGGGCGGTTTCTTGCACGGAGCCGCTCCAGGCAGAACAAGGGTAATACTTGCTTCTTCCTGAGCTGTGATGTCATTTCTCTGTCATTATTGTGGGAACAATTTGACTCTTTCTGAGCTATGATGTCCTCTCTCTGTTATTGGTAGCCAATCGGCATTTATTAACATTTTGTTCTTGATGATGACTAACCATTTTTCTTCTTAATCTTTTTTTCTCCCGCATAGGTCCCTCCTCCCCTCTTTCCCTGCATCCTCGACATGGACTCTTTGATTTACTCCTACCTTTCAGTTTTCCCCTTCCCCCTCCTTTTCATCATTGATAAATTTTAAGTTCTTTCAGGTATGCCAGATGGATTTGCTTTCACAGTTTCGCTTTTAATCCCCTTCCTCGGCTCTCCCCCGCCACCCCGAACACCCTCATTGGTCTTCAGCCTGGTGAGGCAAAGATGAGGAGCCTTTCAGAAGAGCAGTAATGTGGCAGCTCCCACCCCCTCTTCCTCCGCACTGGCGGATGTGGGCGCTCTGGAGGGGATCTAGGCGGAACATGAAGCGGACTGTCTGAAAAACACCCAACTACATATCTTGTGGGGGACGTAGGGCTACAGCAGTCCTATCGCTGCAGCGGGTGGCTGGTGCCTCGGCTTGCATGGTGGTAGACGCACACACCTCTCTGTTGCCCTTAACTTGAAGGGTTTTGCCATTTATGTGTAGTGGGTCTGTCTTCTATATGCTCTAGCTCTCTACTGGTTTGTCCCAGAATGTACATGAATGCCTCCACTGCGTCCCTATATGTTTGCATTAGCTGCCTTTTAACCTTATGTGACATCTCCATCATGCAGGCATGAGATCCTTTGCGGGAGCTAAAGGAGCCAAACATTTATTGTGCTGAACTCCATTGTAATAAGTGAGAATACACATGCGCAGTAGCAATCGCGTGTCACAGTACGTGATAAAATATATTTGTGTAGTATATACCTAGTGAAATGGCTGGCAGCTAGGCCAGATGGAAGTATAGGCTGGTTTGGACCTCATGAGACTAGAAATCCCACCCATGGGTTGCGCACCGGTGCAGTACTGATATTCCCTTCTCTTGGACTTTGAGTAACCTTTTGACCATCTTGGATTTGTTTTCATACAAACCTGAGGCATTCCTGTGTTTCGCTGGAGGTCCATGTTAGAGGCCGCAGTGCAAGCTATGACTCATTTTTGCCGGCACAGTGACCACCTCCATGTTTTCATTAGTCTAGCCCCTCATCCCCACAAGAGATGGTGGGATTGAGTTCAGCATTTTACAGCAATCGAAAGGAAATATTCTGCTCATGCGCAGTCAAATTGGAGTTCAAAAGCAAATCGATGTGATCAGCAGGCGGGCTGGAAGGTGTGCTATGTTCTCTAAATCATGAGTGCGTCTTCGGACCACTGGCACCATGGGGTGTCTGATATCCCGGATGGGATATTGCTTTATCCCTCGGATTGATTTAAGTTCATGCTAGATGGGTACAGTTGTACATGTTGTGCCCTTTTACCACAATTCATGGACTTTGAAGCACATTCTGAATTTAGAAATGTTGCGGTTTTGCTGCCATCGCCATAACGCTATAAGCTGAGTGGTCACGGTAGGAAAAGGAGTACAGTAATGGTGGCACCCAGTCAAACCTGCCTGCCTGCCAACCCATCCCACACCGCCGGTGTGGCCAACTCCTGAAACTGGAGCAACGCTGGGCGAGCCATCTCCTCGGGTCAGTAGACTATTTTACTCTAGTCCGACGGACATAAAAAACAGACTTCTGCAGGTTCGGCATTGGGGTTCTGCAATACCTGCTAGTAACGGGGACATACACAGAACCTGCACAATCTGACGGAATGACAGCCTCTTTGATTTCCCAACCATCTTGAGCTAAGTTGCCTATGGGGCATATTCTTGGCCATTGGAATTTAGCAATCGTAGCTTGTCTATTAACATCCATCTCCCTTCTAGCAATGAGATGAATATCCAGTGAGTGCCATGAAGTGCATTACTGTTACCTCAACAGATAAGTGGGGAGAATGTTATACATTCTTATAATGTATATGCTTTAGCTATGGTGCTGAAGGCGGACAGCATATTGCAAGAACATTTACGTGTTCCATCGTTTCCTGAAGAGAAAGTGAAGTAAAATGTTTCACATCCTGGAGGACAGAACTGAAAAGGGTTGACCACCGCTTTACTTATTTTTATTTACGTTTTGCATTTATAGTGGCGCACAAAGCCTGTGGGCATCTAGGTGTTGCATACAGTCGATAAAGTAGAACTGTTACATACAATGTGTTCCAGTATACGGCTGTTGCTGTCAAAGGTCACAGAGCGAAGACGAGAGAAATTAGTTAAGCAAGTAGGTTTTGAGGTTTTTTTTTTCTGGATGGAGGGCTCTCCCCCCCCGGAGTGTTGGTGAGTGACTGTTCCAAAGTGTGGCCGAGCGGAGAGGGGAGCTGGAGCCACCATCTCTGTTGAGTTTGAATCTTGGTGTGCTGAGGCAGTGGTTGTAAGTGGATCATAGGGGTCTGCTGGGTACGCGTCTCTTGACATTCCGGTCGAGGTATGAAAGTGCATCGGTGGGCTATGGCGAGAATTTTGAAGGAAATCGGTCCACGGATACGGAGCCAGTAGGCGGATCTTCTTGCCTCTGGGATATGATTCTACTTGCTCAAGGTTAGGGCAGCACAGAGAACATTGTTTTGCAGGACTTGTAATTGGACAAGTTTTTCCTCAGGTGCCACAGAGTGACGCATTGCAGTAGTCCAGCTTGGACAAGACGAGGGCCTGTGTGATTATGAGACAAATTTCAGTGGAGAGTTGAGGTTTTCAGGCCGCGATGAGCTTCGTGGCATAGCCAGAAGTGGAGGTGACGTGGTCGACATGGCGTGTCACAGTGAGGAAAACTGCGCAAAGCTTGGCGAGACGGGCAGGGAATCCAATGAGCAGTAGTTTGGTTTTCTCATCGTTCAGACAGAGGCCATGCGAGGCCATCCAGATTTGGATGGTTTCATGTATGCTGTTTACTTTGGTGGTGTTTTGACTGTGGTTACTGGAGAGCGGACTAGTTAGTGTAGGTGATGCCCAGATAGTCGAGATGGTCCAAAATGGGCTTTGTTTTAGCTCTGTGCTCTTTTTGGAGCTTTGAGATTATAACATGTTGGTCTGCAAAGGGGTATGTTGCTTGAACATTTTCAAGATGGAAGAAGAGCCTTGGCTGTTGACTGCTAATACACGATGAAGCTAGCTTTCAAGTTGATGCGGGATTTCACCAGAAACAAGTGCAATCTTGGTAATGCAGTGGGGTGTGCTGGAATTGGCAAACATGCAGCTTTCTGCACCCTCTGAAAACTGCGGATACCGAGGCAAGCCAATGAACACACTGTTGGCATAATCCAAGTGGGGCGTGATTAAGGGATTACCCCAAGACTTCACAAGAAATGGTTGAGCATCGTGCATTTCTTCTATGCTGTATTTGTGATTGCATTACAATTGCATGCATGCAGGGTGCATGTGAAAGGCATCAGACAGTACTCCGTGATGGGTGAAAGAACAATGCCTGTCCTCAAGTTGGACCTTAGAACATGGGCTTCAATGCAACAAGAAGCCAATCTGCTTGCGTGTCCTTTACGTGCCCCTGCCTGCTTTCCCTGATGCCCCATGCACTTGGGTGTCCTTCAGTGGCCTTTCAAGTCTTGCTCGATTTTTGAGTGTAGGCGCAATGTTTGGGGCAATGCCCACACGCTCTGCAGGGCCATAGGGAATTCTCGATTTGATCCGATTTTACCAACTGTGGTATTTCTGGTCTCACCCTCGAATCTGTGAACGGGAGCAGATGGTAGCAATGTATAGGAAGAGTTTTTACCACTTATTGGATTACTCTTAATGAGGGCTTAAATGTCTCTGGTCGGTTCACAAGTGGAGTATAGCAGCGCATTTTCAAATAGGAATTTCCATCAATGGAACATCTGCTAGTTGGCACGACCAGATCTACCCTCGGATGCAAAAACACTGTATATTTTGTGCTCGTCTTGAGAAAAGGGTCTTCCTTGATCTTATGACTCAAAGGTTTGCTTGTGTGAAACACGCACATGGCCTTACCAGTTCTCGTATGCCTTTGCAAACTCCTGTCTCTGAAAAGTAAATCCAGAGGTGTAGTCCAACCACATGCCATGTTCCTTCTGTATATTTATTCATTGAGGAAAGCCAATGAAGGAAACGCACATTCACACAGGACAACTCATGATGATAGCAGCCCTGCTTAAGGGAGATGGCATGGAAGAATTGGACTACAATATGGGTCTATGGAGAAGAACCGGGTGCTTGGCCAGGGGTAGTCTAGCCGGTGGGGCAGAGTGTAGAACAAGCCCAGAGCACCACAAACCAGTCTGTCATGAGCAGCAGTTAATTCGGGGAACTCGGAGCCAGCTCAGAACGGGGGTGGGAGTGGAATGGTGGGGTGGCGTGCGAAACCACAGAAGAGTGACGCAGCAATGGTTAAGTCTCTTACTACATACTCCGGAGTGGTGCAGCCTAAAGCCATCCTGCTTGGTGTCACAGCGCAGAATGTCCAGGCAAATAGCGGGTGGTGCCCTTATCCAACCAGCCTTCGCATGGCCACCTGAGCAAGGATGCCAAAGCCACCACGAAAAGAGTTTGGTGGAGCTCGGCCATGGGGGGTGGAGGGGCTCCTCCAGTGCACTAGCCATCTTTCCTGCTGAGGCTGCTGGGAAACGAACAGGATGTTGAGGCGGGCTCCATGGCAGTGTGATGCCCGGCAGCTGGGAAGGCCGTGCCCCCAGTGGGTCACCTTGGCTGATGTACTGTAAAGAAGACTTCCGGAGGGCCAGGGGTCTTCTTTACCTTCCTCTCTACATCCGGGATTGCTCAGCCCGAACCACGTGGGGAAGGCTCCTCCAATGCAGCTTCGACTTTCTGGCAGCACAATAGTGTGCTAATTCCAGACCTAATTTCATACTAAGGTATGGCCTATTGTAGCACAAGGCCATTTCACATTCCTGTTAGGAGGCAAAGAAAACTTGAACCGGTGGAAGAAACTTTAATTTCCACATCTGCAGCTGGCGCAATCATCTTCCCTTGTATGTGTACGGGATTCAAAAGCACACAAACACTTAAAGGTCTCAAGGTGCGGCACAGGAACAATGGACTCATTACAAGTTTGGCAGTGCGGGAAAGAAGTGGCAGTAATTCCGTTGCCGCCACTTTTCCCACACCGGCAAATTAATTTTTTTGGTGGACTTACCGCTAGCGGAATTGCTGCATGATCTATCCGTGGAATTTCAGAGTCCAAGTGGCAGATTCGCTAGTAGCTGGTTGCTGGAGGTACATCCTCCAAAAACCATCGGATTTACCTCGCAGAAATTCTGGCGGTGGTACATCCACCAAAAAATCTCTATGGAGTCCTATGGACTCCACAAATGGGCAATTACGACCACTTGGATTCCCGTGATAACCCCACTGGACCTAGCGGCGGTAATGGTAATTCTGCTTGACCGTATTTCAATGGATTTACTATCGAAATACAGGAAAACTTGTAAGGAGGCCCAGTGTTGCTAAAATAGACAAGTTTGTCTCATCAGCCCGTGGATTATATCACCTGAGGCAGAAAGAGCACCCAGCAAAATGTTCCGCGTAGACCAACCAGGCATCTTATGAACACGTGGTGTGAAATTCCTGCTCAGTTCTGTCAGTCTGTTGAACACACATTTAGGGTTCTGCCTGGCGCCCCTTCCACAGAAGCAGGTAACTTTAGCACAAGGAGAGTGTTTGAAAACGGGTTGTAAACACAGGGCGCTGCACTCAATTGAGAACAAGGTCACTTGCCAACTTGGACAATTTGAAGAATGTACGCACAAATCTGGGAGGTGGAGTTTTACAGTAAATAGCTGGGAGGTGTCATTTTATGGCAGCACAAGGCTGGGAGGTGTCTGCTTATGGCAGCACAAGGCTGGGAGGTGTCTGCTTATGGCAGAACAAGGCTGGGAGGTGTCTGCTTATGGCAGCACAAGGCTTGAAGGTTTTGAAGTGAGCCTCACAAGACTTGGAGGGTTTGGAGGATACACAGAAACTGGGGAGGGGGCTCTCCACCCGTGTTGGTTCCACCTTAGTAGAAAACACTACAGTTAATGACTTTTTTTTGTTGAAGAAGGGTCATAAATGTTCTTCCGTCTTCTTGTCTGTGTACACCATCTTCATTTGTGTGGCTATTTCACCATGAATACTTCAGTGGCAGAAACAGGAGCCAGATACTTCATCAGGCCAATCTCTGACATCCAGTGGAGCTTAGTGTTTCCCCCACGTTGACATCCGGCAACATTATACTTTAGTGGGACTTCCCACGCTGCATCCACAGCATTGGAAGAGCTACTACGGTACAGTGTTTCCCCTGACGAAGGACGTTTGTCCAAAATGCATTGGCTACTGTTTCTGCCACTCAAGTATTCATGGTAAATTAACCATAGCGTTTGCTATTGAAATGGAGTGAACACTTGTGGACCACCCCTCTTCCCCAGTTTTCTGTGTATTGTCTGTTCCCTGAAGGGTGCAATTCAGGTTCTTTGGTGACCGCCAAATAATGATATCAATTAGAAGTATTTTTGTAGCACTGGTTTAAGGTTGTGCCTACCTCATATTAAACAAATTAGGTTTTGGAGTTGGGCCAGCACTAGACTGGCAGGCTTTCTACTACGACAGAACAAGCCTGGATGGTTTTGAGGTTTGACGGCACAAGTCTGGGTGCTTTAGCAATATGTAGGCTTTGGAGTGTGCAGCACACGGCTGGGTGGTTTTGGAATTGGTAAGGACAAGGCAGAGAGGTTTTGGAGTGTAAGGCACACCAATGGGAGGTTTTGGACTATGACAGTATGAGGCTAGGAGGTTGTGGGGTTTGATTTTGGAAAATGTAAGCACACCGATGGGAGGCTTTGGAGGAGGGGCAGACATGGCTGGCAGGGTTTGGGGTATGGGCACACAAGGCTGGGAGGTAGGAGTTTTGCTGCACAAGTCTGGGGGGGTTTTAAAGTATGGCCTCACATTGGGAGTATGGATGCATTTTAGAGTACAGCCAGTGCAAGGATGGGAAGTTTTGGAGTATTGACACACTAGACAGGCAGAATTTGGAGTAGGACTGCATAAAGCTGTGAGGTCTTGGAGTAGCACGAGGCTGGAAGGTTTTGGAGTAGGCCCAGCACTAGGATGGTAGGGTTTGGAGTATGTAAGCACATGGCTTTGAGGTTTTGGAGTTTGACAGCACGAGGCTGGGAAGTTTTAGAGTGGCTACCAAAAGGTCGAGAAGTTTTGGAGACTGACTGCAGATGCAGAGAGGTTTTGGAGGATAGCAGCTCTTAGGAGATATTTATGCGGCAACCATCAGTGCAGGGCATTCTTTTTCTCCCACAATCAATAGTGCCACACCAATATTCGTTTTAAGTTCAATCTAGCCCTTTCTGTGATTCATATCGTACCACGTAGATCCATCACCCATTAACTAGGTAATGCAAGAACCAAGCCGGCATATAGAAAGATTATAGATATATTAATAAGAACATTCATATTTGTTCAGAATCACACCAACTCACTCCGTGGCCCAAATGATTTTCTTTCCAAACAATTAGTTTTCTTTTTACATAATTTGAAAACACTATTCGGTTCAGGATAAAACAAACCAGACTCTTTAACCCCACAACGTGTACAGCCAAAACACTTTGCATGGGGTTCACTTTTAATAACATGTGGCACCTTGAAACATGACAAGATCGTAACCTTGGCACTCTACTTTGTAAGAAGTTGACTTTAAATGATATGCAACACTTTTCTATTTGCGAAAATAATTTCACACATGCAGCGCTTTGTATTTTTAATTTCCCTGAGCATTAGGCAATGCTTGCGATGTTGGAGTACAATAGACTTTTAAAAGAACTTATATATATAAATATACCTTCCTTCACCAGAATGCAATGAAAAATCAGGAGTCACTTTCTCACTCTCTGCAGAGAGTATGCTTTTCCCCTCAAGGACTTCACTTTATTTAATTTGCAAAACGCTTTTTCTGTACCAGCAAAAAACCCAGCTATTCAGTAGACATTCAGCAACCCTCTGCTTTAAGGCAGGGTCTGAGACATGGAGAAAAGTTGGGGAAATTATTTTTTTTATGTACCGCTCTATTTAGGGTATTTTGGGGTTGACCGTGAGAAAATGAGTCCCCAATTACTTTAACAATCTGTTTTCTATTCACACTGTAAGGGATGTTGTGAGTTCTAATTTCAACAAAATCACCCCACGTTAGTTGGCTATAGGAGAGTTAATAAATGTATTAATTAATTAAAAATACTAAGCATCTACTTTATCTGCCCATCCAATCAATAATAGATTCAATCAAACAGATCCTCACAAGACATGGCTTGGCTGGACAAATACACTTCTATTAAATATCGCTTGGTTTCATCTCATAGTGAAAAGTCCTCTGGGTTAGAGGCCTCTCCAGGTCCAATCAAGAATGGCCTTCAGATTAACCCCTTTTTGATTTTTGCCTCTCCTTTTATAGATTCCCAGACAGAGGTTAGTCTTTTCCAGGTCTCATCCAGCAATTTTGGTCAGCATTTCTAACTTGTATGATGTCGGGCAAATCTCCCCTAGTCCCACTGTAAGACATCTTAGAAACCCATAATCAAAACCCCAATTATTAAAATGAGGATTTTCCAGTTTATTGGCACTTGGGATTGGGCCATTATTCTCCATCCCCTTAACCCAGGCCTAACCTCTTTTTTCTTTTTTTTTAATGAAATTGCTATCTTCATTTACCAAGCCTAGATTTGGGGAGCGACCAATCCAACCCCTTGAATTTCCATTTCCACACATTTCATTTTTTGCACTTTAAAATTGACAACAATTTTCTCCAATTTTTAAATAAACCTAACCATATTCCAAGATGAAAGTAGAGCCTGGGCCATTGACAGTCGATGTACCATGCAAATAATGTTAAAGTTGATGCAGGATTTCACCAGAAATGCAATGATGGTAATGCAGTGAGATATGCTGTAATTGACGAAGCTGCAGTTTTTTGAACCCTCTGAAAACTGGAGATACCGAGATCTTCTTATCATGCCAGACTTAATAATATGAGTCCTTTGACTGCACAAGGTTGCAGGCTGAATGAGGATTTTCCCTTATTTATTCAATAATTATAACTGTTATCAACCCAAGAGTTCCTGTAGAGATATCTAATTTAATAATCTATCATCTCCCAGAATCTCTGCTTCGTCTCCTTTTAGCTTGTAGCTTGGGTTCCCAAGGTCAAATTATGAGGGGCGTTGTGGCACAAGGGAGGCCTTTTTTATAATACGCTTTACAGTGATATTTATACCATTATTGTGCAATTTACGTTGCCTGAGAAAATGAACAAAGTATGATCCTGCATACACTCAAATGCAATTACTGACATACTGATTTTACTTTCAATTTCACATTACGTTTCTCTTCTTAAAACTGAACATGTGATCTGTCCTTTTTGTTGCTTCTGTCTACAACTAATCCATTAACATTCTTTTTGTCAGGGCTTGTGGATCATCTTTGACTTATATTTGAGAGCAGGCCCCAACCCATCATAAATTCCTTCTTGGTCATTGCTGTTGTTTCAAAAGATGTTTTAGATGGATATAAGATAGGGGCGACAGTCACTAGTGTTCAGTTCTAGTGTTCAGAAACTGAAGCCATTTCTCCTTAACAAAAACTGATGCCATTTCTCCTAAAAGGAAACTGATGCCAATTCTCCTGAACAGAAACTGGCGATTTTACATGTGACCATTTCTTCTACGCATGAGGCCTTATGATTGACCTCAAATCGTATGCAGATTTCTCCTGTGCCTTGCCATCAATGTTCATCTTTAAATTATACTTTACATTAAACCGGACCAGGCACTGGATTTTTACTGCTAAACAGTTCCTTTAAATCCCAGATGCAAATGTCTTTATTTGTCTATGCTGCTCTCTTTTTCGTAAAAAGAGCCGCTCCTGTTTCATACTGTAATGAAATATAGGCCTCTGATTTTGGTTCTTTGTCATTCAAACATATGGCACAATTAATGTTTGTCACCCATCTCGCAGTTTTTTTCAAAACAGTTCTGACAAGTCCCCCTTTCCTTTAATATATATATCTTTAATTTTACTTCTGCAGCAAACATTTTCCATGTTTATTTCTACAGCTGAAGTGCATACATTTTCCTGGTCTTTCTTTTGGCAAAAGTACGCCTTGGGGCCTCAGTCACTTGTATTCTGAAGTAGGTCTTTAATTTTGGTCTTGTTTCCATCGCATGCAGGGACCATTTTATGCTCTTTATTTTCAATGTAACCAGCCTATGATGTCTGGCAGTTACGAGTGAAATGCTGCCCTTTTGTCTGTCAGCCCCCAGTGTCTTTTCCAATTATCAAAAGGATTTCTGCACTGTTTGGCCCAACTTGGCTAGAGGCCGTTCATTTGATCCTGGGGCTGACTTTAAACCCCACAGAGCACAAGCCTGGGAAACTTTGGAGTGTGGTCTCAAAAATGGTGAGAGGGTTTGGAGTTTGAAAACACAAGGCTGGGAGGTTTGGAGTATGCAGCAAAACTGGCTGGGAGGTATTGGAGTTTGACATACGGCTCGTAGGTTTTGGAGTAGGGCTTCTCGAGGCTGGGAGGTTTTGTTGTGGCTTTACAAGGTTGGTGGATTTTGGAGTATGGCAGCCAAAGACTGGAAGGATTTTGAGTCGGGCTCCAAAAGACTGAGGATTTTTGGCATCACACACTGATGCTCAGAAGTTGTCTAGCAACACAGCATAAGTGTAGGAGGTTAATCGGGACAACCCAAGACTGCCTATTGCTCTTCTGGTGTTCAGGGATCCCCAGGAGGTTTGGTTTCATGTCCCTGACTTCCTCGTTTCTTCATGGTCTGGGTGCTCTAGCATCAGCATTTTAGATCGCCGCAGTAGCACTTCCAACCCCAAACTCTTCTAAGTAAAAGGAAGCAGTGCCTGGTTACATTTAGCTATTGCCCACCAACGCCACGTAAATTCACCCACCGCATGACAGATAAACCACCATTGGAAGACAGCCATGCAGAGCGACACAACGCCCCAGACATAGAGAAGCCAAGCATGTGTGGATTAATTATCAAACTTAAAACACTTTGGAAATATTTTATGCACACCATAGAATTTGTAAAACAAATTATGCCATGTAAAATGTATTCCAGAATATCAAGTCTAACCTATTTATCAGTTATTTGTACAATTAAAAGATATCACACTACATTTATAATTTCAGTCCCTCTTAAGTCACAAAAAATGCCCATGTTCAAGTTTAGTGCACCTTCCATACCCCTAAATAAATTAGAGTTACACCTAATTGCGGTTTCTTGCCTGTGGACTTATTTCTTGGACATTAATTAAATGTCTTCTATAAGTGTGCTCCCTCAAGGCAGGTAACGGGTTGGCCGAAAGGACTCACAACAACTGTCATTCCACCCTCATCATGCACATGTCACATTTCAGATAGATCTGTTCAAAGTCGGAAGTATTTTCTGCCTAATACCCGGCGATTTCTAAAATGTGCAATTGACGCATTTGGCACCGATGGCAAGTCCTCTCAATAGGGCATCTGTTGAAAAGGGTGCCTATGACACTTCTCACTGGTCCAATACAGAAGGACAGAGGTCATTCACAAAACTGTTTTGTAGTATGCAAGGGAAAAAGGAACGCATCTAGAAGACCCCTTTTACATTTCCTTTCCTTCAGTGAATCACACGGGACCAGCTTCATATGAACCCTCCCTTTATTCTCCCTTCACGTAACTAACTTGTTTCTCCTCCTCCTCTCTTGTCTCCCAGTGTCCTTGGCTTCCTTTCTTTCCCTTAAGGTGAGTCCCCCTTAAGGTGGACCGGTCCTGTTCACCCTACAATAGGGCCGATAAAAAGGGCTTCAGAGAGCTATGCAAGGTTCATAAGTGACAAAAATTGTACTTTCTAGTTTCTCTCCCTGCCACTGACGGTGAGTTTCTAGAGCAGGGGTCTGCAACCTATGGCTCGTCAAATGTTTTAGACTAAAGCTCACATCAGCCCTAACTGGCATAATCTCATAGGAGTTGTAATCTAACAGATCAGGCAGACCGCAGGATGGAGACCCCCTGGTTAATATGTTACAGGCTACTTGAACAGCTATACCCCTCTCTTGAACTCGTTCATATCAAGTAAGCACCGCACTTATTGATGAGAAGCGAGTGGCCGCTGAAGCTCTGAGCAGATCCTTATGCTTCTGTGTCGTCCACTACAGTCGGCCGCAGTCAAATGGAAGATGCGAAGAGCCTAGCGGGCGACCTGCCGAGACACAGCAAGGAACCTGGGGCTAACACTAACACTGCTCATCTGAAACTCTGCAATCAGTGACGTACCTTGTTAAGCATTCCTCTCCAGCTGGCCACCCTGGGCCATTCCCTTCAGACTCCTGCCAGGTGACCCAATCATCACTGGTTCCCTTTTGTTACTGGGGTAATAGTAACTTAATATAGCAGCGCTAATAAGATATTTGCTCCTGTGAAAAAAACAGCAAATCTCAACCCTACCTCGGTTACACTCATTTGGCAGATGTGGGATTTACTCCACAGCGCCGAATTTCTGAGTTATGTTGACTTGACCTTGCTGACCCACAAAGCCATCGCAGACATGACAGGACACAGATGATAAGCAGTGCCTGTGGCTGTACTGTTAACAAAGGTGCAGTCATTACTTGTTTAAAGCCTATCATTTTTAGCAACTGCACTTTTCTTATGCATACATTTTTAGGCAATTGTGATTGGATGTTGACCATTGCGTGTCGGGGGGACTGTTTAGAAGGGTAAGACGGGTCAGGAGACAACTCATCCTCACAGCAGTGCCTAGTTTCTGACCTGGAGGGGAGTGAACTGAATTTACCATTGGAGCTGCACCAAAGGAGTCTCACTAGAATGTGTAAAGACGTTAGGTGTCCTAAACACCACATTTAGTCAAGAATGCCCACAGAAAGAATGTGACTCACAAAATAAAGCAACTTTTTGAAGCTTGGTTTATAGCCCTGAGGTCTACTAGTTTAAAAGGAAAAGAAAACTCCAACTGCAGAGAGACTCCGACTTAAATGGGGCTCTACTGCAAGGCAGCTGGAGGTGCACAATGAACTAACCGCTGACCAAGTCAAGCACACACCACATCTGACCAGAATAAATAGAAAAGCACATTTTGAGAACACCCCCACAAAAGTAAGTTTCCCTCTCACCACAGTCTCTGAAGTTAGCACATCTCCCAACTTTTGAAAGGTTAGGCCCCCCTAAAGTTCTAGCCTAGTTGCACACCTGCTTCTCTACAATGGTGCAATGAAATGACAAAGGTAAACAAGCAGAACAAAACATTCAGACGTGATCCAGGCTGCCTACGAGACGGCGACAGACTGGCACTCATACAAGCAGGCACAGATACACAGGCACATGCTGAACGACACATTGACAGACATTGACGCACATGGGCACACCGCCAGATACAAACACCACAACGGCCACATAGCAAAACAAATCACATCCAGATGCCGATTGACGGCACCTCAGAAACGTTGAAGCACTGCATGTGGATATGGCACCCAAAAAACTGAAAGACGCCCAGAGGTCCACACACACACACACACACACACACACACACACACAACCACTCAACAACATGCCTACATACATGCACACATTGACAATCAGACATAGACACAAAAACAGGCACACGCGGTGACGGCCATCCTTTCACACCCCCCCCCCCCACCCCCAAACACTCTTATATACAGAGCTAGAGCTACACAATCACACACACAGATGTAGGTGAACAGAGGATAGCACAGGGCCAACATGTTGGTCTTGGAAGCAAGACCACACAGAGCAACAGAGGTTTGAATCCCCAATCTGCACTAGAAACGTCCTTTTATTCAGCATTGCTCTTCAAAACTACTAGCCGCGTAGGGAAGTGACTCATCCCACATTAGCAGAAAAGTGGCCCAATTTGACCCAAAACTCTGCCCCACACTAGCGTTTTGCATTTTTGGTTTGGTCATTGCCCTATTGCCCTATAGGCCAGTCCGACCCTACCTCCTTCAAAAATCACGGTACTGCGTCCTCTCATGAAACCTATCATGGCTGAGATAAAAAGTTTAAAGACAGGATGGAAGAGTAACACGGATTAGGGGGAGAACCAAAGTATGGATGCAAAACCAGCTTGCTACATGGTTGTGGGAAGGTAAAGACTGGCATGGAGCAGGAAACGGAAGAGAGACTGGTGTCCAGACATCTGTATAAAAGAACAAGCCTACACAGGAGCATGCAACTCCAACTTTGTGTGGGCCTTGGATAAGCCTTTGCCAGGCACTGCCATAAGGGTCTGAGCATCTGGGTATAGGACAGAAGTGCCTGTCCAATGCCTATCCACAAGCCAAAACTGCTGGTATTACTTCACATGTGAGGAGAGAGTTACTGCATATAAATCAAGGGGACAAAGGCCTTCTTGGTTTAGACATTTGTACTAGATAAGTAGTACGTTTATATCTGCAATTAAGCCATTAACTCACATGAGACCTTTCAATGACCAAAATAACACTGGCAGGTTCTTCACAGAACAAAGTTTGATGTTACTGCTTGATGGGCCTATCCCAAAGAGATCACGGGTATATGATTTAGTTAAAATTGTTAAGAAGTGGGAGGGGATGGTCGCAGGAATTAATAGGGCCAGGTGTGGTCAACAGGTGAGTAAATAACTCAACAACACCTATAGGCTGTGTGTCTATTCTCTTTGTCATCTCACTTCCACCTTCACTTCCCATAACAATAGGTTTGGCTGAAAGTCAGAGCTTTCAGCGCCACCTAGTAACCAAAACAAAAAATACTAGGGATTCATCAATTGGAATACACGTTCTACTCCAATGGAAAACGAAGCTCTTTGAAAGTAAAGTGATGTGAGTCCTTTGTGTTGGTGGGGATTGAATTAAAGATGCTACACGGATCGTTTAAATGGAAGATTTGCTAGTGGGTACTTTAACCTTAGTGCACAAAGATAGGACATACACTAAAGAGGGCCAAATAGCACTGGGAATGGCAACAATTCAAAAACTTGAGCCACATCAAAGATAACGAGCATGTTCTATTTAAGTAAGTGTAAGTGACTTTGATAACAGGAAGCAGCAGACAGACAGACAGGGCCGAGTTCAGTGTGCTGTTTGGGGGAATAGTGGGATACCTTGAATGAGCAGCACCATATAATGCAGAGCAGACACAGGGAATGGGAAGGGATGTGCTGTGACTAGCACATGAACAGGGCATATGCAGGCAGGAACCAGCTGGCACAGTAAATGCCCAGTCTAGCTGGCATGGGAAATGGGTGGAAACCAACCGTGCTCCGCTGTCGCCAGCCATGGCAGAAATGCGAGCTATAGAAGAATGTCAAACTCTCAGGGTTGGCAAGGTAGAACAAAGCCGAGGAACTGGAAATTGCTAGCTCTAAAGAGCAGGCATTCAGAATGTGTAGTTACCTAATCAGCACAGGAACAGTAGTAGACAGGGCACCGGCTTCACCCAGATCCACATGTATGTAGTTCAGCCAGGCTTCTAGCTCCTGACCACTTAGGACCAGGAGGAGCGCAGATGCAAAAAGCATTTATTCGTCAGGCCTGGGTATATGTGGTGGTCACAAAGGCACACACTCGCTGTGTGGTGAATGCCACCCAAGTGCCACTCGGCCACAGGTGTTCTAGTGGGACCCCCTACAATAGATCTGGGCGAACTGACAAAGGCCAGGGAATGGAAGTCCAGGTAATTCTGGGGATTAAGACATTGGTAAATATATACCTCAGTTAATCAGGTGGGAAACCTACTTTTCACGTGATCCTAGTTCCATACAAGTCGCAAGGCAGAGTTGCCTATTGCTTAAAGCATGGATTTATAACCAGCATCTCGTCTCCCTGTCCATATGTGGACGATAACTTCTCACCATAATCATCATGAAACAGTTACCTCCTGCTTCCACCTCAGTGAGGTACACACCTCCTTATCCAGCCCTTATGACCACTATGCATGCTCCCTCCACAGCTATAAGGGTAATGCTTTGTGTCCTGTTAGGCCCATGACCTTTACCTCCCAAGCTCATGGTAGTAATTAGGCCTCCGATCTACCCATGTGTTGACCTTCTTTGCAATTCTACCCCTTAGCATCATCTTACTTTCTCGTTCTGTCCCTGCAGGGCAAAGGCTCTAGCCTACCACTTGATCCCAGTCCCATTCCAGCCACAGACCCCATAAGACAAGGTCCCTCTCCTATCTATGGAGGTGATTGCCTTTCCCTCTTCTCAAATCTCATGCCATGATTATCTTTGCCCATCATGCCCATGTCATTATGTCCTCCTTCCCGCCCGTCCCCCCTAAATAAGGGCACTTCCTCTAACCTCATATGGCCAAATCGTGCCCTTTACAATTTCTTTATACCCCCACCCTGTCGCATGAATATTCAAGGGGTAGAAGTTATCCAAGGTCACCTCTGCCACCTACCATGGGATGGGTTAATAGTTGGGTTAATAGTTGGAAGCCCAGTCATTAATGCCATCTCACCTTGCACGGATCACTGGGACCGTGATCTGTATGTTGTCCTTTTTCATTTCTGGGGGGAGAGATGGGTGGGGGAGGCACAAGCGTTTCAGAAAGAATAACGTGAGTGCAGCGTCTTTAATTCCACGCAGGGCAGACGTTTCTCTGAGCCAGAGGAGCTGTTGAGCTACTACCACTGTCGGTGAGAGATGTGCCAGCAGAACAATCCGGTAAATGATCAGAACGTATTCATGAAAAACTCATATCACCCGTTGCAATGTACAAGGGTGGCCAGAACTGCAGCCTGTTCGGAGAGACAGTACTTCTGGAAACAAACCTTCAAGGAGCCTTGAGAACACACCTGACCATCAAGAAGGAGGTGTCGGGTGGGTTCCCCGAAGGTTCAGAGAATGGTTGAGAAATCTGTAATTCATTCAAATAAATGGCAAATTCAATGTGCTGGTAAATTCTTCAATTAAGGGTGGGAAAATCCTCAACTTTGTGGGACATAGCAGGTTGAGGGCAAGGGAGACTGCGGTCTGGGCCAAAAGCAAGGAGAGGAGGAATGGTGTTGTGACGCTGTGAGCGCTCCAGTATAAGATATAATGCTAGAGTAACAAGGTGCGAGTGGTCGACCTACTGTCTGTGTGACAGAAAGACCACTCCAGTCTTACATGAGTTAAAGTGAGAACAATCCAGTGTCAAATGGGCTATTGCTCTGGCAGTGCAACCGCTCCAGTGAGGCACAGGGGTGGACTGGCCTATAGGGAACTCTGGGGATTTCCCAGTAGGCCTCTGCACACTGGGC
This sequence comes from Ambystoma mexicanum, assembly GCF_040938575.1. NCBI lineage: Eukaryota > Metazoa > Chordata > Amphibia > Caudata > Ambystomatidae > Ambystoma > Ambystoma mexicanum. The sequence continues at coordinate 261,053,522 of NC_090921.1, read as the reverse complement.
CTCTTGTGTCTAAATGTTCTCATAGGAAAGGGTTGGGCTTGCTGAAAATGTGCAATATGGGGCCACTTTGAATATTATTTTCAGGGCTTCTTTTGGTTCCCAGCCTACCCATGGTTAACCATACCATCCGAGTGATTGCAAGGGTGGCCCCTGTGTTAGATTAACTTACTACAAACAGTGGGAGTGCTCAAAGTAAACAGTCTGTAGCAGAAAGAGCACTCTAATATTGGGTACACAACTGGGTAACAGTGAGAGCACTCCAGCCTTGGACATAACCGTGTACCGCTGACAGCTCTCCAATGCTAGGCACACGAACAGTAGAACAGGGGGCGTACTCTAATGTTAATTGGAAAAATAGGTGATCGCATTGGATGCACCCATGTCAATCTTCAGAGTGTTTAAGTGTGTAACATTTGGAGCACTCCACATTTGAACATATTACTAACTGGGTAATAATGAACATACTCCACTTTAATATACACAAACGGTAACTGAACTTTTAACAGGGGTTTACACATCCTCATGTAATGGTACAAACCTACACTTATTTAATTGGATGAGAAAACAAACAGTCACTTTAAATCATTGGAGCATCTGAAAATAGAAGTAGGGGTTTGCCTCCACCTTCCTCATATACACGCTGCAACCTGAGATGGGGGACCTCTCTGCACAAGGCGCCTTTAGGTGGGAGAAACGCCTGCACGTCCCTCACACATGCAATGCATTCGAGAACAATCAACTTGCCTCAACTTCCTCTCTAGCCAAGCCTGCTGAGACTAGGGGGCGTGTCTCCACATTCCCTCACACACAGAACCCACCCTGAGGCAGGGAATAGCCTGCATCTCCCTTCATTCACAGAATACATCTAATGATTCAGGATATGCCTACATAACACATGCTGCGATTGGGGGGGATATGCCGCCCTCATCCTGCATGCACAGAATAGACCGTGGGGCTGTGCCTCCCACTACCCTCGGAGACCGAACACATGCTGAGTTTGAGGAGGTGTGTCGCACACAGAACATATCCTGATCTGGCCTTACACAGAATCCATCCCAGAATGGGGAACTTGCATTGATCCCTACTCGCACACAAATGCAGACTGAAAACATGGGGATGTGAAAAGAAAAAACTCCTTCTCCAACACACGCACCCCACCCCATCCCCCTTGGGTTGGCGGATGTGTTATCACCCTCCTAACACATGGAATGAATCCAGGAAATGGGGCTGTGCCTTTCCCTATCCTCACACATACAATCCCTTCAAATTAGAGCTGTGCCTCATTCACACTTTACACACACGAATGCGTGGGGTGTATCCACCTCCTCTCACAGAGAGAACACATCCTGTTATTAGTGGGCATATGTACACCTGCCCTTCCACACAGAATACACTCTGAGGTTAGAGGACATTTCTTCACCTTCTATTAAACACAGAATACACCCTAATAGAGGGGGAAGTTCCCATATTTACCCTCACTCAAAAAATGCCAACTGGGAAGGAGACCATACCCCCACTTCCCTTCACACACAGAATGAAACATGGGATCGAAATGCACCTCTGCCTCTCCTCACATGGAATGCATCCTGGGAATACATCCTGGGATGTGCTTCGCCCTCTCCTCAAACACAGGACACAACCTGGGACGGGGATGCACCTCTACCTCTCCTCACTTGGAATGCATCCTGGGGTGTTCTCTCCTTCCCCTCACATACGGGACACAACCTGGGACGGGGATGCACCTCTACCTCTCCTCACTTAAAATGCATCCTGGGATGTTCTCTCCTTCTCGCCACATGCGTGACACAGCCTGGGATGGGGATGCACCTCTACCTCTCCTCACACGGAATGCACCCTGGGATGTGCTTCTCCCTCTCCTCACACAGAGGATACAACCTGGGACGGGGATGCACCTCTACCTCTCCTCACTTGGAATGCATCCTGGGAATATATCCTGGGATGTGCTTCTCCCGCTCCTCAAACGCAGGACACAACCTGGGACCGGGATGCACCTCTACCTCTCCTCACTTGGAATGCATCCTGGGGTGTTCTCTCCTTCCCCTCACATACGGGACACAACCAGGGATGGGGATGCACCTCTACCCCTCCTCACATGGAATGCATCCTGGGAATACATCCTGGGAATACATCCTGGGATGTGCTTCTCCCGCTCCTCAAACACAGGACAAAACCTGGGACGGGGATGCACCTCTACCTCTCCTCACTTGGAATGCATCCTGGGGTGTTCTCTCCTTCCCCTCACATACGGGACACAACCAGGGATGGGGATGCACCTCTACCTCTCCTCACATGGAATGCATCCTGGGAATACATCCTGGGATGTGCTTCTCCCGCTCCTCAAACACAGGACACAACCTGGGACGGGGATGCACCTCTACCTCTCCTCACTTGGAATGCATCCTGGGGTGTTCTCGCCTTCCCCTCACATACGGGACACAACCAGGGATGGGGATGCACCTCTACCTCTCCTCACATGGAATGCATCCTGGGAATACATCCTGGGATGTGCTTCTCCCGCTCCTCAAACACAGGACACAACCTGGGACCGGGATGCACCTCTACCTCTCCCCACTTGGAATGCATCCTGGGAATACATCCTGGGATGTGCTTCGCCCTCTCCTCAAACACAGGACACAACCTGGGACGGGGATGCACCTCTACCTCTCCCCACTTGGAATGCATCCTGGGATGTTCTCTCCTTCTCGCCACATGCGTGACACAGCCTGGGATGGGGATGCACCTCTACCTCTCCTCACACGGAATGCACCCTGGGATGTGCTTCTCCCTCTCCTCACACAGAGGATACAACCTGGGATCGGGATGCACCTCTACCTCTCCTCATTTGGAATGCACCCTGGGATGTGCTTCTCCCTCTCCTCACACAGAGGATACAACCTGGGACGGGGATGCACCTCTACCTCTCCTCACTTGGAATGCATCCTGGGGTGTTCTCTCCTTCCCCTCACATACGGGACACAACCAGGGATGGGGATGCACCTCTACCTCTCCTCACATGGAATGCATCCTGGGAATACATCCTGGAAATACATCCTGGGATGTGCTTCTCCCGCTCCTCAAACACAGGACACAACCTGGGACGGGGATGCACCTCTACCTCTCCCCACTTGGAATGCATCCTGGGATGTTCTCTCCTTCTCGCCACATGCGTGAAACAGCCTGGGATGGGGATGCACCTCTACCTCTCCTCACACGGAATGCACCCTGGGATGTGCTTCTCCCTCTCCTCACACAGAGGATACAACCTGGGATCGGGATGCACCTCTACCTCTCCTCACTTGGAATGCACCCTGGGATGTGCTTCTCCCTCTCCTCACACAGAGGATACAACCTGGGATCGGGATGCACCTCTACCTCTCCTCACTTGGAATGCACCCTGGGATGTGCTTCTCCCTCTCCTCACACAGAGGATACAACCTGGGACGGGGATGCACCTCTACCTCTCCTCACTTGGAATGCATCCTGGGGTGTTCTCTCCTTCCCCTCACATACGGGACACAACCAGGGATGGGGATGCACCTCTACCTCTCCTCACACGGAATGCGCCCTGGGATGTGCTTCTCCCTCTCCTCACACAGAGGATACAACCTGGGATCGGGATGCACCTCTACCTCTCCTCACTTGGAATGCACCCTGGGATGTGCTTCTCCTTCTCACACACAGCACTGAACCTGGGATCGGGATGCACCCGTACCTCTCCTCACTTTGAATGCATCCTGGGATGTGCTTCTCCCTTGCCTCCCACACAGGATACAACCTGGGATGAGTTTGCACCTCTACCTCTCCTCACACAGAATACATCCTGGGATGTGCTTCTCCCTCTCCTTACTCACAGGACACAACCTGGGATCGGGATGCACCTCTACCTCTCCTCACACGGAATGCACCCTGGGATGTGCTTCTCCCTCTCCTCACACAGAGGATAAAACCTGGGATCGGGATGCACCTCTACCTCTCCTCACTTGGAATGCACCCTGGGATGTGCTTCTCCTTCTCACACACAGCACTGAACCTGGGATGCGGATGCACCTGTACCTCTCCTCACTTAGAATGCATCCTGGGGTGTTCTCTCCTTCCCCTCACATACGGGACACAACCAGGGATGGGGATGCACCTGTACCTCTCCTCACTTTGAATGCATCCTGGGGTGTTCTCTCCTTCCCCTCACATACGGGACACAACCAGGGATGGGGATGCACCTCTACCTCTCCTCACTTTGAATGCATCCTGGGATGTGCTTCCCCCTTGCCTCCCACACAGGACACAACCTGGGATGAGTATGCACCTCTACCTCTCCTCACACAGAATACATCCTGGATGTGCTTCCCCCTCTCCTCACACACAGGACACAACCTGGGATGGGGATGCACCTCTACCTCTCTTCACTTGGAATGCATCCTGGGATGTGCTTCTCCCTCTCCTCACACAAAGGACACAACCTGGGATCGGGATGCACCTCTACCTCTCCCCACTTGGAATGCATCCTGGGATGTGCGTCTCCCTCTCCTCACACACAGGACAGACCCTGGGATGGGGATGCACCACTCCCTCACCACATATGAAATGCATCCTGGGATGTGCTTCTCCCGCTCCTCACACACAGGATACAACCTGGAATGGGGATGCACCTCTACCTCTCCTCACACAGAATACATCCTGGATGTGCTTCTCCCTCTCCTCACACAAAGGACACAACCAGGGATCGGGATGCACCTCTACCTCTCCCCACTTGGAATGCATCCTGGGATGTGCTTCTCCCTCTCCTCACCCACAGGACAGACCCTCGGATGGGGATGCACCACTCCCTCTCCACACATGGAATGCATCCTGGGATGTTAGTCTCCCTCTCCTAACACATAGAATGCATCAAAGGATTGGCAATTCCACAATGGGTGTCTGCCTCCATCTACTCTTACACACCAAATACATCTGGAGAGGAATTTATGTGCCCCCATGCCTACTCGCATGTAAAGAATTGCCCCATGTGTGGGGGATTTGTGCTTCCGCCATACTTCTCACACTGGGATAGTGGGACATGACTACACTTCCTATACAAAGAATGCTTCCTTGGATAGGCAGTCAATAACTACGCCAACCTTTATAGATACAATCCATCCCATGGGTAGGACTTGCCTACAGTTTACATTTTGAGATGGGGATGTGTCTCTGGCTACCCTCACACACAGAATGCACCCTGTGATGGAGGACACACCCCCCACCATTCTTGGGTCCCCAAAAAAGATATACTAGGAAAAAGGAAGTGGACCTACCCCTGAGAAGGAGATGTTCTTGCTACATCTCCTCCCCCTTTAGAGTATATTCTGAGATGGGTGGGGGGTATCCACACCCTTCCCCCCCCCCACACACACTATTCATCCTGGGATAGGACCGCTCTTAAAATGGCCGAGGTGTATCCACCTCCCTGGTACACCCTAAAATGAAGGACGTCTATACACCTCTCCTCACACCTAGAACATGACCTGAGATGGGGGATGGGAAGAACATCCGCCTCCCCTTGCACTACGAATGGGACATTTGAGATTTAAATTCATGCCCCCCTCGCGCCCTGAATGAGTGACTGTCTCTCCCAGACCGGTGCATCTGGCCACCCTTCCATGTTCTGTCTCCTTAATCACGTGTCAGATTTCTTTCAGAGCTCCTGCCTTTCCTCCTGTCTCGCGGGCAGGGTAAAAAGGACCTTGCCTGACTCTCTTCCCTGCTCTCTGTCTCATCATCAGATAGCCCTGCAGTCCATGTTTATCGTGGACGGAGGGGCCACCGTCCTCGTGGAGGGCCTACGTGTGGCTCCTTGGGAGAGGGGGAAGGGCGTTGCCGGCGTGCTGCAGAAGTTCTGCTCCGACCTGGTGAAGGAGAAGTACCCCAGCGTGAAGGTGACGCGGCTCACGAGAGACGACAAACTGGGACCAAAGGACTTCAAGAAGTACCGTGTCATCACCAAGCAGGTAACTCGTGTGGGGGAATGCTTGGGGCTCTCGCTAACAAACCGTCAGCAAACCAGTAAATAGGGCTCGGTGCTCATGGGGTCTCCCCACTGCTAAACCCTGATGAAGCTGGTACACATTGTTATTCCTTGCACATGACCTACTCTACAAACCTTTAGGAAGTGTTCAGCCAGGTGTGAACTCATGGGCCCTCATTCCACCCAACCCCCAGCAGACGTGTAACTCCAGCTGGTAACTCCACAGGCCTCACTCCAACAAACTCTTTGCAAGCAGGTAATTAGCTGCCACACACACAACTCCACAACAACATTCTGGTAACCCCTGGTTTTGCCCACTACCTAACCCAGAGAAAGTAGTTAGCCAGAGAGGGACTCTCCTGGGTTTCCCCACTTGCAACCCGTGGGTGAACATGTAACTAAGGTGGAACTTTCTTAGGAACACATGCCACCAACCCCTGACCTAACAGTAACTAGAGATGTAGAAACCTGTGGCCTCACTGCGCCAACATATGAGCAATCAGATAAAAAGATATTTGTGCTACTGAAACCTAGCTTCACAAAACCTTATGCATGCACCTAACCTGTGCAGAGAATGCCCCAATGCCAGAATCCTTACTTCACCCCTTGTGCCCGAGCTCTGACAACTTTCATGCAAGCAGCTACCTAGCTCAGGGCAGGCCTGCAACCACACTTCACAAAACCATGAGCAGGCGGGTAACCAGTGATGGCCTCTATTTAAGCCTATCTCTGCCTAACTCTATCCAAGCAGCTCACTTTGTCTGTGGCCTCAGTGGAACAACCCTTCACCAAATCCAGAGCAACAAGGTAACCAGCACTAGGAACCTCTGGCACCTTGCACCATATATCCCAAGCAAGCACATTTATACGGATGGGTTCTCCTATGGCCTGACTCAACCAAACCCAAGTCAATCATGATGCTAGTGTGGGTCACTTCCCCGACCTACCAATCGAGGGATGAAATTGATTGTCTCGACCTGAGTGTGTATTTACCTTGACATCCTTCGGCCTACCAAAGGGGAGAAGTCATCGACATTAGAGTGCTGGGTTCTGGAGGATGTGGGTGTGCTGGGTCGTTGGTCACTGGAATGCTGGGTCGTTGGATCACTAGAGCACTGGGTTCATGGGGCACTAGAGGGCTGGATAACAGGGGCAATAGAGGGCTGGATAACAGGGGCAATAGAGGGCTGCATAACAGGGGCAAAAGAGGGCTGCATATTAGGGGCAAAAGAGGGCTGCATATTAGGGGCAAAAGAGGGCTGCATATTAGGGGCAATAGAGGGCTGGATTTTAGGGGCATTGGAGTGCTTGGTTCTTGGGGATTTTGGAGTGCTCGGTTCTTGGGGATTTTGGAGTGCTGGAGTCTTGGAGATTTTGGAGTGCTTGGTCGTTGGGTCACTGGAGTGCTGGGTTCATGGGGAATTAAAGGGCCGTGGTTTGGGGGCATTGTAGTGCTGGGTTCTTGGGTATTTGGAGTGCTGCGGTCTTGGATTTTAATGTGCTGGGTTCTTGCTTTCCTGGAGTGCTGGGTTCTTTCGGTAATGCTTATTGGAGTGCTGAATCTCTTTGTTGGTGCTGGAATGACAGATCTTACACCAGCATGGCAATGACGAGAAATATGGGGTAGGTCTTCAACACTCCAGCTGACTGTGCAGGTCATGATTTGGCCAGAACATGGAGCACAGTAGTATTTATCCAGGGTCTATTGGGCCTACAACCCAGCACAATGATTACAGATTCTTGTACCCTTAGCAAAATATTGTGTCTGATGTGCGCACAGTGGATTTCTGCCACATCCATCCTTATCGCCGTGGTCTGACACAACTGCCTGAAAACATGCACCAATGCTTGCCAGCAGGATTGTTTGGGGGAATCGCTGATGGTGTCTTCTAGAGGTGTGTGTAGGTGGCCTTGCAGGAATTGATCTGCATGGTTTGGGGAGCTTTTTTTAAAATCAATTTCATCAAAGGGGTACCCAAGTTAGTATGCTCCTGCACACACACTTTACAGTAACCTAAAAAAACAGATCCGGGTCTTCATGAAAGGCTGGGTTGGGTCACATTGAAGTAACCTCTATTCTAGCTAGTATTTGACTTTAACTCTAAAGCACTCTTGGTGCCCTGTACTTTGCCAGCCATAAACAGACACGTGTATGCGTTTTTCAATGGAACTACCTGTAGATTCTGTCTGAAATATTGGTCAGTTGAATGACTAATAGCATGGAGGTCTACAGTGTAACCATTTTAGGTGGCGCAGTTGGCTTGATTATGTACTAGAACATGGCCGAGGCATTTGGCATGGCACAGGGAATGACTGCAGACACATACAGTCAATTCAATGTGAAGAGGCGGACTGTTCCTGTGCTCACGGAATCAGTGGCATCCGCCGGTATCCTCTGGTCAGATAGAGGTGATCAAGTTGACAATGGCGGTGGGGGGTTAGTGCAAGCAGCTTCGAAGCCCTACGTCAAGTGGCATTTTTCAACCCCTTTTACTTGACGCAGAGAAAACGTAGTTGCTTATCTGGCCATTTGGTGGCCCGACTGCTGGTGGAACTCTAGGCAGTGGCCTAATCTTTCCTAGTCCTAGACCTGGCAGCTCCCTCTAATGCAACCGGAAACTCCTATTTTCTGGGAATAGATGTGGCTTCACTCTTAGTCACCTGCGTCAGCACACCTTTGCTGCAAATACACCTTGGAAGAGTATGGGAGGAGCCTGGCGGGCATTTCCAGGTCACCCATTAAATATGTCCATGGACTCTGCAGGACTGCTGCTGAACATTACACTGAAAGCACCCATGGCTGAAGTTTCATTCACTGTCGGGTGGCCAATTTTCTGGGCGACTTCATGTCCCCTACAGCAGAGAAACGCTTTGCCTCACATAGTAAATGAGATGTAAGATTTTCTGTCTCTCCCACACCATTACTATCCCACAAACTAAAAGAACACCATCTAAATGGTTGTTTTGGGAGTTCATCATATCCACTGGTAAAGTGAGTTGAACCCTTTGGATGGTCCAAGCCTCTATCCTGCTTTTGCAGTCTTGGAACAACAAGAGGGCCTCCAGAGCTGGCATCTAATCACATGTCTCAGTCATAGCTCACCCAGCCCTATTTTGTTGTTTGCATTCTGGGACTTGTAGTCCTGAATTTATAATGAACAAGTGCATTTATAATACTAGTATGTACATTTTTAAACCTGCCAGATGGCACATCTCAGGCCAATTTCAGGTAGGTCTGCCTCTCCCAGTAGATTTCCTGTCAAGGTTGCCTGGATTTCAGGGCAGTTTGGATAATGGAGAACCACAGTACCCAATGGCAAGTCACTTACTGGAGGCTGGATGGTGGGGATTGGGTGGCATTGTGTGCTTGGGACACCTCCTGCTTCATGAAGCAGACTCCAGAGGTGATCTACTGAGGATCTTCCGTGCTGTCGTATCCATCAGCAGCCTAAGGTAAATGGCATCCTCTAGGAATCCCGTCAACCCCTCTAGCCATCCAGGACTCGCCTGTCTAAAAGTATCCCAAAAAACAACTTGCACAAAGACCTCATGATGGGGGGGGTTTAAAAAGATCAAATCCACATTAACACTTTGTCCTAAGAATCTATATAGAACCCCTGCACTATATTACAGATTGTGCTTCCACAGGGGGAAACGCCCATTTTCCTTTCCCCATCAGTGGCCTGGAAGTAACCCCTTACCCATGGATTTTGGGGACCCATATGTATACCCTGGAGGATTTTGGGTTCTCTGTAACCAAGGGCTTCCGACCAAGGACAGAGAATTCACTGAAACTGGCCTCCGACCAAGGACAGAGAATTTACTGAAACTAACTGCACTGATCTATTGCAGAGGAGATTTACTGTTAGTATTGTACAAAGAAACATGTCTGACCTACTCCAGAGATTTGATGCTTTGGCCCGGTTGGTTGCTGACCTAGTCTGGCTAGTATCTGTGAAGCATGAGACCCTGATATAGAGGGCACGTTCCAAATTAGGTATTTTGCAGAAAGAGTGCGCAAATGCGCAAACCCAGCCTGGAAGTGCTCCAGCGAGCCTGTGCAATAAAAGTAATTTCCCTTGAAATCTCACCACAGACCGTGAAGATGTTCATAGAAAGAAAACAAAGCGGCTGCAACTGAAAAAATGTGGATACGAAATGGTGGCCATGTTCAAGTAAGCACGAAACACAAAGTTAGACATTGATCTGCCTACAAAGCTTGTTTAGTCCCCTGGTGCACAATGCCAGCTTGTGGGTGTGTGCACAGGTAAAGTTCTACAAACAATTACTTCTATCAAAAGGAGGGTGAAGCAGCTAGGAGTTGGTAGCATGAGGTGAAGGACAGTGTGTGGTGGAGCAGGGAGGAGGAACATTGACTATGGGAGGTGGGGGACGTGCAGCAGAGCGGAACAGCAGAGGAAGATGGATGAGAAGGTGAGTAGAAGATTAACGACTGAAAAAGGGAGTACGTGAAGGCAATATAGAAGGAGGGAAAAGGGAGGCAAGGCAAAACCTATGCAAAGGAGAGATGAGGACATGAAGGAACAGAGTTGAAAAGGAGCTGTGAGGAGAAGAAGGTGGATACAAGAACAGAAGTGTTGAATGGGTGTGATGAGGAGTCCGAGAGGAGTAGTCAGAAGATAAGATAGAAGAGCAGTAAGAAAGTGGGAGATGAGGAGCAATAAAACACCAAAATGGTGACCAAGACTACAACAGAGACAAAGAGAAGAATGGAGAAGGTACCGGGAAGAGTGTGGCAGTACATCAACGAGGTATGGAGGTGAGAGAAGGCAGGAAAAAGGCAAGATACACCAGGCAGAGAGGAGAAGGGGGAAAATGATGATGATGAGCAAGAGGAGGAGGAGGAGGAGAAAGAGGGGAAGGAGGAGGAGGGTAAGAAGCGAGGCAGCCAATGAGAGAGCTCGATAAGAGCCACAGATCTCAAGACACTCCTAGCCTGGTGGAACAGTAAAAGCCATAGGGATCCCCCACAGCCTGCATCAGGTCCCAATTTGATTTTGTAAAAGATATTCGTGTCTGATGACTGGCCCAAGTCTAGAAAACCCAAGGTTTAGGCCTGCTGGTATTGATGAAGTGTGCCATCCTGACAACCTCTACGAAAGCCAAGTCTGCTCCCAAGAAAGAAGTGCCAGGCACTTACAACCTAAAAGAATATGAGTGACATTTTAAATGCCAGCTAAGCAAAGTGTTGGGGGTAAGAGAGAATGGACTGAGCACCACTGTCCTCTACGGAAGCCCGACTTCTTTATGTGTTTAGTGTTTGCCACTAACTGGCCTCTGTTAAACCTCATCTGTGAGTTTTGTGTTTGTACAATAAAGATCCTTGAATCCAAGAACTTGGCTTTGAGTCATCTGTTGTTCCCTCAGCCATGACACAGTCCTATCCTGCAGGTCAAGGACATCACTGGAGCATCCCCTTTTCTAACTCAGTCATTATCACTAACGTGTGCCCGCCTTCATTTGTAAAAATAAATACGAAGTTTCTCCCTGCACGAGGGCCACCTTTTTGCAGCATGGAGCCTCCTGTCCTGCTTGCGGTCACTGGGGCACCTTAGTTGATCAGTCTTTTTTTTTTTCTTTTGTAGCTCTCATATTATCCTCTCACAGGACCTTGCCACAGCAGTTATTTTGTGGGTCAGCATGCTGTGGGATGTCATTAAGATGTCTTGCTCAGTTGGTGCACTTTGTACTATGTGTCCCAAATGCTGTCACCAGTACAGATGAATTGGGCACTTCGCCTCTGCATTCATTATCCACCAGATTGTAGTTCCGCTGATCGCTCTGTGTGTGAGTCAAGCAGGCAGGCAGTTATTCTGGGCTCGGAGTCAAGCAGGCAGGCAGACAGGCAGGCAGTTATTCTGGGCTCTTGAAGCTATGCCAGGCCACTTATCTTCAACCCTGAACTTTTTTTCATACTGTGAAAATGTCCTCCAGAAAACAACAAGGAAACCCTCCTCTCTCTCCCAGTGTGGTCTAGACAGCACAGGTGCAAGAGAAAGCCGAGCATTGAGAGATCTCCCTCAACAAGGGTGCCTTGCCCTCCGTCCATTGGGTGCCCCCAGTAACTCCTCCGATCTCAGTGATTCTGAAGATGCCTGTTGCCTTTGCTGTCCACTCAATCTTCACTTCCAATCAGGGGAGTTGCTAGGTCTGGAAAAGACCAGGGGCTACACTACTGTCGGGATTGTCGAGACCCGGGGCTAGCTAGCCTTTTGGTTGTAGACCCTGAGATTCTATCCGGGGCTACATCCAAGAGACCAGGGGCTATAGCCCCCTGATCCCCCCCCCCTAGCAACGCCTCTGCTTCTAATTGAGGCACAGAGTCTGTCTTGGGCTGAAGTCTCTTCAAATGGGGAAAGACTGGGGATGTGGATCTTGAAGATGAGCCAGGGGACGAGCCTCTGGATTCCTACATGCTGGGTGGCAGGCATTAACCATGTCCACAGCCCTGATGTGGTGGTCGCTTCCAGTCCACGTGGAATAAACATCTGGCGCCTTCAGGTTGTTGTGGGTCATACTTTGATGGGTGATGTCAAGACAGCCTTACTAAAGGGATGAAGCCAGACAGGTCTGGCTTCACCATATTTTATGCTAACTTGTAACCCTTGCAGTTTTCTGAAGTTGATTATCTTGCTAATATGAAGATCCATTTCCTTCTTCCTACTTTTCCTGCTTGATGGTCAATCCCTTTCAGAAGGCACTGGCCCTATGGACTCGCGCAACCCAATGGGGAAACATCTCGGCAGATGTATGCTAAATAAACCTCAACATTAGGACTGCTATCTATGTCGCCTATAGAACACATGATTTGTTTTGGGAACTTTGTAAATTATGGGCATCAGCTGATGGTGGGCTGGATCGAATCAATAAGCTAATGCAGTTCGCGAAGCAGGTAGAGTTTATGTCCAACATTACCTGCAATATTCGGAAATGGACTATGATGACATCGGGATCCAGCTAGAATACACTACTTGTTATGATATATTTTATTTGTATCGCGCTCATACACAAGTGTTTCACAGCGCGAGGTTTTATAAGGTATACTGCCCCTCAAAAAGGTTCCCTGTTAAATCTCCCTTTCTAGGAGTAGAGCTCTTTGGTTACGGAATGGTGGTACCAATGAAACAGTCAGTGAGGGGATAGGGAGCTTATATGTTAGACACAGAGCGAGAGTGCCTCCCCTATCATGGCAGAAGACCTACTGCAAGACCACCAGTGATGCAACCAACGAGGCCGTTCATCAGACGCACTGGTTGTGGTGCCCTTGATTGACACCTTTGCAAGCCACTTCAATACTCTTCTTTTCTACTGCCTCATGGAAAAAGGCCCACATATTTGCGATCCGAACGCCATGTCTTCGTCATCCCCATCAATATGATTTACACATTCCCTCCCCTCCTTCTGATTCGCCATCTTAGAAGAGACAGATGCGTTCCTTTTGATGGTCCTGAATGGGCAGAGGAAATGTTGGTTCCCCTATTGACCCAATAGTGCGCTCTCCTGCTTGGGGTCTTCCTCTGGACCCATCCCTCTTGAGTTGGCCCCAAGTGTAGCACTATAGCCTGATGTCCCTTGAACTATCACTCAGACTGTCAAACTGAGAGGGGTCACACATCTGGGTCTTTCTGGAGATCGAGCATCTGCAGTCCAGCAGTCCAGTCACACAGCTCAACGTCTTGTAACAGAAACTGGATGACTCTTCCTTCTTGGTCCACATTTCTCGCGATCCTTTGCAAATTCTGTATTTTTGGTAGCGGGTGTTGTTATAACACCCAACTGATCGGCAGTTTAACCTGCTCGACAAGTACAATCGACATATGCACCTGATCGACAGGTGCATCTCGTTCAATGTAAGGGAATGAGCAGGCGAGGCGTGTAAGCAGTGAGTGAGCCAGAATCAGGGTGTCCAGGAGGGTGACCCCTCCCCAGGAAGGGGGAGGTTAAAGGAGCAAGACTGGGTGAGCCAGGAGTAGGAACATTTGTAGTGATGAAAGCAATGTATGTAAAAAATGCCACTGTAGACCACCAAGTGGCGACCATTTGCCACATTTCCCTAGGTTTGTGTTAATGTCGAGCACTTTGAATTGGGGATCAATTGGTGTATATCATATTTTTATGTCGATCCTTTTCGAGGGACATGCGATTCCCTCTGGGGTTGGCAGTCCAGGTGCCTGCTATATATGTCTTTGTGGATGCTTCGCGTGGAATTTCCTCATTGAATCCTGTGCTTCTAGACCTCTGGTGAGTTATTTTCCCATCTCACCTTGTCAGTCTTCCCGTAGTATTACAGGAGCCTGGGAAATGTGTGGGCTTTGGTGCACTCTACTCCATCCCATCACTTTCTTCCTGAGGGACTGTCCTTCACTCCAATGCTTCCATGATTGTATACACAACTGGGTTTACAACATACACAACACAAACACTCAAAAACAAACATTCATACAATACACATCCGACACCCCCCCATCTCAACATACACAACACAAACACTCAAAAACATTCATACACATCCGACATGCCCCCCACCGCCCCATCTCAACATACACAACACAAACACTCAAAAACAAACATTCATACAAATCCGACACGCCCCCAGACCCCCTCAATCTCAACATACACAAACATACAGCAGAACAGACCCAACACACAAACACACAGACCACTTACCGGAGACGTGCTGGAAGGCAGGTAAGTGGAATCGTACTATGGCTGGTGTGGCAAGCAAGGCTGAAATGCCTTCCGGCATCAAGCTTTACTGGCCATGCCAGCCGTAGTGCTGGCACTCTATTGGTGCAGCACACACGCACTACGTGGCTCGTAGGAGTGACGTGGTGCGTGTGTGCTGAGCCAATGACGGCCAGTGTTTTGTCCGGCCCGGAAGACAACAAAGACTTTCCTAATGGAGCGCGGCCGATGCTGCTTGCGAGCCGCCCTCCATTGGGAAAGTCTTTGTGCCTCGCGGGCCGGAAAAAACAGCATGGCGGGCTGCAACTGGCCCTCGGGCCGTATGTTGTGCACCCATGATGTAGATGGTCTCGATTTGTCAGTTTGTTCTTTGGCCATGCATGACCCCTTGATCCCTTATATTTGTGGATGGATTGCACTTGCTTATGACATTAACCGGGCTCCATTAATATAATATACCGAAGAGGTTTCCAAGCGCGGATCCAGGATTCGAACCTGTGTTGCTCTGTGCCTTCTTGCTTCCAAGACGAGCAAGTTGCCACCGATTAGGGGAGATCAGCTAGAGCGATTGCAGCACTTGCCATTTCTCAGAAGACACGCCACTTGACCTTCCCTGTCAACTTTCATCCATTCAGACATCCTCAGTCTTTCTCTAAACTGTTCACTCCTGCGGGAAGCTCCTAGCAAAGAGCAATAGTACTCTTGCATTGTATCCAAATTGTTGTTGGCCCAGTTTTTCTGCATCGTGTTTTGTGTAATTCTGGTGCAAACGGCTGCACGCTTGCAATGCCCTCATTAATAAGGACTGGGATGAGGATGAGCAAAGATACGAGCAAAGATATGGCAGTAGCTAGATCACTTAATGTTAATCTTTGTTACTCAGTCCTACTCTTCCTCGTCACAGTCCTCCGCCCAACTTGCCCTCCCTGTTTAGCTTAAAGGACGTTGATAGCAAAGTCTACTTCAGTACATGAAACAGGAAGTTCAACATTAGAGGTGGTCTGATGCTCCCCTGCACCTGAAGAACTTGCCAAGGTATTTACAAGAAGTTGTGGAAAACCAAGCGCCACACAGGCAGTGGGCACACACCTCATTAATAAGCCCTGGTTCTCACAGTAATGAAGGTTATGGGTAGGTAACCGGGTCATCACCTTGCTTGATATGTGGCACCCTTTGCACACCTGGGAGATGGGGATCTCGCATCCTGCAAGGGGTGCCCCTGCCTAGGGCTAGACGCTTGCACAGATGGGCCAGGAGTATGGGGGCTCAGGGGATCAAGAGGTACTCGCATAAAGCGTTAGAGGTTCTTAATCTGTACAAGAAATCAATGTTCATAAATGTTTGGGGAGCCAGGAAGAAATTACCAGATTGCCTTATTTAATGTGCTTTAACCAGCACGCCTATCACAGTAGGTCACAAGGGAGAAGAAACACACGTGGGTTGGCACAGTTGATATGAAGAAGGGGGTGATGCCCTCATGCCTCCAGCAAATGTCACCCGGATACACGGTAGTCAGAGTTGCGGGTGTGTGGAAGTTTAGGGTAAGAGCATAGAAGCCATGTTACACAAAGCTATTAAGTTGCCCCATGACGGGGGTGAAACCAATTGTATTTTTTGTTTTATGTGGCGTTATAATCAATTAAAACTACAAATACTCGAATGCAATTACATGTAAATTAAACAGGACTAGAGGAGTTTCAGAGAGTTGTTGCTACATGGAGCAGTATGTGATACTACTGTCATTGCAAGCATTCGTCACCTTGCACACTAAAAACAATGCAGGAACATGGAAGCTAGCAATGTGTTGTGATGACTGCTTTGAAATACGGGTTACCTCATTAGCATATCGCTGTTACCCAACAAATGCCAATGTTGTGCTAATCCAATTAGGCTACATGTCATTATGGATCTCCCACATGGGAGTCTCTTGAAACTATCAAATAGCACTTGTAACCTGTTCCTACCTCTCCTCCCTCTTAAACCTCTCCCTCACAATCGGAATTTTCTGTACCTCTTCAATGTAGTCCATATTCTAGCTATCCTCAAGAAGCAATCTGCAGACCCAAAAAGTTCTCTCAACTATTGGCCTATCTCTGTCTTCCATCACTAAAGCTAACTGACTCTTTGACCCTGTTGACCCCTGTCAATCGGAGTTCTGCAACTGTTGCTGCATTGAAATGGCCCTGATTCCCATCCCCCAACTTTCCAACCACTGTTCATCATCTGAAACGCTCCCCGTACTCTTCGACTTCTCCACTTCCTTTGACATTGTGGATCACCCGTTTCTCCCTGTGCACCTGTCTCAATTGTCTCTTACTTGGCCGATTGGTCATTTTCTATCTTCTGGGACACAGAGACCTTTGATGCCACCCCCACTTTCTATGGGTATCCTCCAAGATTGCCTCTATGGTCAACTGTTTCTTGTCATGTGCACAGCGTCCATCAGTAAGCTCAAACCAACCTTTGCTTTCTCCTATCACCTCTTTGTTGATGGCACTTGCACCTCTCCTCTATGAATTCTAACCGCCTATTCTCCATTCACCACTGGATGTCATTTCACTGCCTCAACTCATCGAAGACCCTGATCTCTCTGCCCGGATTACTCCACGCACCAGTTCCATGTAATAATGTCGCCTCAAAAATCTCGCCATGCAAAAATATCAACGACATTATTGCCTGGAACATGCGGGGGACACCCACTCAACCCCCAATTTTTTAAAAAATTTTATTTTTTTGCCCCTGTCCCCATATATATGGTCACCCATATAATATCGCCACAACCTTTTCCCGGTGATTATTTACGGCGACCATATATATGGGGGTAATATTTCCTGATACCCACGCACCAATATCCTTTCCGCAAACACCTCAGCCCTTCCGTATAACTCGCAGTCATGAGTGCCTCTTCGTCGGTGACCTGAAGCACAAACAGTTTTATCACCTTTACCACCACTGCAGCTCCAATTCCACCACTGCTGAACCGCCTCCGCGGCAAGGATGAATATGGTGTTGAACATCGGGAAGATCCACCCTCTTCTCATTTACCATTCCACAACATGTCACCTCTCTACTCTGGTTTTGGCCAACTTGAATACTGTGCTAGCCTCTCTACTATTCTACCTCCGTCAACAAAATCCCCAACCTAGCACCTCACACCTTTTTAGAACCTTGACTGCTCTTCACCCACCTCTAGCCCCTCTGCAAATTTCTACCACAGCTCTTCAATTCTATTGCACCCTACCTGGCTACTTCTGTCTCCCACTAATATCCATACTGTACCCTCTATTCTGTCTCCCTTCTCAATCGCTCCTTCTCTTACCCACGCTGTGCGCGTGCTCGCACACCCATCACTGGAGCTCTCCCCTACACCCCTTAATCCAAATCTCCACCATCTTCCTAGAATTCAGTTGTGTCTTTACTCTGTCTCCTCCTTTATGGGGCCCCCACACCCCCCGATGTACCCCTCTATACATCTGTTGGTCTGTCTACCTGTATTGCTCCCTGTTCTTGTCTTCATATCATGTACACCTGCTCAATTTCCCACTGCACATGGTCCGTTGTCCCCCTAGAATGCCCTGCCTTCTGCATGTAACTATGTGCTTGTTTCTTGTTGCAAAACCACGTCTTTAAATAAATACGAAAACAAAATGCTGAAAGAATGGAATGAGCCCTTTTCTGCATGCATTTGCCATTCCCTCTCTGGCCACCGGAGGTTGCTCTTCCTCCGCAAATGGGCACCTACATGACCTGAGGTGAGATGGAGGGGACAGGATTTCTACTCTATCCATTCAAAATATGGTGGCCGTATAGCCTACACCAACCTCTCTACCCTTGGCTCAGCAGCAGATGCACCCCCTTGTTTAGACAGCTTGTCACAGGCCCACATTTCCAAGAGGATTCACCCGCTCACTAATGTTTCGCCACCCTCCGCTGTGCTTACTCTTACCTTGAACAGTAAGCACAGTGCCCTTCTGTAAATATCCCTAGACACTGTCTCCGAAACACATGCGCCTGGAGCGAATTGTCCAGATTGGAGTACATTGATGAGTAAGGAGGATCACAGTATTGTCGATTGCCCAACGCAATCTTGCCATTACCTTATCTTCTCTCTCATCCACCTCCTCACTTCATAAGAACATGCACAACAACACATCATTTGTCTTGATGCATGATCGCCAAACAACCACACATGACCCATCAACAATGCACCACAAGTGTATTTATTTATGACCTGAATCCTCCCCCTTTGAATAATAGCACTGCTGATTTCTGGGGAACAGGATAGTCGGAGGTGGCCCAAGTAATTGGAGGGCATCGAGTGAGGCTAAGCAGGTGAGGGGGGGATAGACGTCAGGCCTTCTACTTGGTGGGCAGTAGCAGAAACCTCATGGATTTAGTGTGGAAGTTCACAAGGCTTAAGGAAAGTACTTCCCTGTATTCCAGATTTGGGCGACAGCTTCTCCAAAGCCAACTAGTTTACCATATCCTTCAGATGCATCTCCAGTTTTGCTTTTGATGTGGCTTTCCAGTCTTTGAGGAAAGTGCTTGATATTTTGAGAACTGTGCATCTCTCCCACGTGCTTCACCTGGGCCGCGGATGATGCTGTTTTTCCAGGCCTGCAGCCTCTCAAGGATTTGGGAGAGCTTTGTGTCTCCCTGACTCGAAAGGGACCAGAGCAATTTCAAACAAACTAAATTAAGAACAATAATTGGATGACACAGCGAGAACTCTCTTGCCACAGTCCGGTTGTCTCCCTAGAGAAGGCAAACGGTGGCTTTTTGGGGCGACAAGAGGCGGTTGTATACGAATTGTTCGTTTTACAACTGTTCGAATTACAATTGACCTTTTCACAATTGACCGAATTGTGAAGGTCAATTGTAACATATATGTGGGGGGAAACCCCCCACAATCCCCCACCTAACGCCAAACCCCCCAAAACCCTATATATATATATATATATATATATATATATATATATATATATATATGGTCAATTGTGACCCTTTAAATTCGGTCAATTGTTCATTCGAACAATTTGGGTAATATCCAAGAGGCTCGGTATACACCTCTCATTGTACAATGACTGCAGGGTTTCTAGAATATGAGGCAGCTGGTTGGCTGACTGTGTGATGGGCACACCCCAGACATCTGGCAGAGCCTGTAATGATTCCTTATGGGAATCAGGGTGACCACACTTGCCTTCAGCACATAAGGGGTCTAAAGGAGTCGGATGAGCAAGATATGAGGAGGTCATGGGGATGGAAGACCTTTCTCCATTTCTTGCAAAGTAGGACTCGAGCTGGGCACAGCCTCCCTTTTCCTTCCTATTGAAAGCTTGATGTAGTAGCAGCAGTAACCTGGACGTCCATTCACAAGACTAGCTGGCCAGCAAATGTTGACATAGATGTTTGTGTTGCTGTGGGACCAGCACAGGTAAGTGTGTACGTATATATACTAGATGATCCGATGCAGCTCTGTTTGCTTTATCCAAGCAGGAACATTGTCAAAGTCAGAATTTCATTTTTGTATTCTGCAATGTATTTAGAATTAGTATACATGTTCCCTCTAGTCCCGCACTATTGTACATTTGCAAGAGAGTCCTGCATCTTCCCCTAGAGTCACAATTGTTTATTGAAACTGAACAGCGCACTTGCTTCAGGGTTGACATTTTTTTTTACGAGGGCTCGTTGTTAAGACCAGTAGTCGGGGTACTAATAAAGGATACTCATGTAATCAGCTGTGATCACCAGGTTACATCAATAGGGAGATAGGAAGTATAGTCTTAGGGAAGCCCACTGGCTCCCACCATCCAGGCTACATCATCACCAACCGCCCTGGGTGGAATCACATATACTCAACATTCCAGTGAGTCACACTCGGCATTCCAAACATGACCTCATACCTGCAGACACACACCATGCATTCCGAGGGAAAGATTAAGCAAGAGGATGAACATATAATAGGAATACCATTCCTAACACTCGTTCACTTGTTTTATTGTTTGGTTGAAAAGGGGCAGAGCTCTACAGATGAGTGATATTTTAAGAAAAGCTCCCTGTCCTCCGAAACCACAAATGAACACCCAAAGGCTGGCATAATATTCCAGATCAAGACCATCTGAGCTTGAAACAAAAGCAGAGATGATTACCAGAGAACTTGACACAAGACTTCACACGGGTTTCAGATGTTTGTTATTCATGCCTAAGATATCTGTATATAAAAAAAAAAAAAGCTCCTTGTGTTGGGCACGTCCGTAAATTTGTACGGGCGGATGAGATGGGTTTGATTTAATGGATGTGTTTGTGGGTTTGTCTCACTATGTTGTGCACTGATGAGCTTTTGTGGTTTACCATGAACATGTGCTTGGTTAAAACGAATGTGGTGGCAGCGACTAGATCCAAGTGGGTCGGGGAGCAGTGTTCCAGGGTTGCGGTGCTTCTCCAGGATTGAGGCTGTGCTGCTATTGATGCTTGACAAGTTTAACCGCCCACCTCTACATTGTCCTGCAGCGTTCTCCAAGCACTGACTGCCTGTTCAAGGTGAGTGGTTGTCTTTGCTAGAAGAATGTTAAGGGCCCTTGTGCGGGGCACAACGATACACATGCACTCGCCAGAAACTACTAAACCTCTATCATTTCCTCTGAATGGGGCAGAACAGTCTTAATGTGATCACCACGAGAAGGCATAGAACACAGCTAGAAGACCCCAGAAGAGGGCACAATAGGTAAGAGGCATCCTAAATAACTTGGAAACAATATCTTCAGAAATGGCACAATATTCCAATTGTGACCTCTAGAAGAGGACACAAGTGGTACGAGGTGGCTTACACGACCTGGCCACAGTATTCTCCGAAGAGGGTGCACATTTTTTTTAAAGTCTTTATTATGTATTTGGTTTAAATCAACCAATACATAAAAAACAGTATTAAACATTAAGAGAAACACTATAGGATGAATACTATTACACATCAAAAAGATGTTTTACAATAGTGTACTACAGCTAAGGTCAATGATATTTGCCTTCTGTAAGAAACTCATGGTGGCAACAATTGATCACGATTCAAGGGTGTTTATAAACAATATGCAGGTTGGAAAAAATGCCGAACCTAAATCTAAGATGGGAACAAGCATCGACCATCAAATGAAAAATAAGGAAGTCCTCGTGTTGTCTTGTCAACGTGAAAAGGCCTATACTAATAAAAACCTATTGCTAAATCCTTACAACTAATTATAGAAAGAGCGTTGATAGACATTTTTATTTTTAAAATTAAGACAGAAGTGTTCACAAATAATAATTCAGGATGCGATTACCAGATGTCTCCTGTCCTCACGTTTTCAGCATGGGACAAGGCTGGTCTCCTGAGCACAGCACACACACACAAGCTTTCTCAGCACGAGCCAATAGTTTCGTTCAAGCTTCGTTCCAGTCGGTATTGGCCTATTTGACCTAAAACATTTGACCTTTTTGACCAAATTGACCTTTTCTGAGTGGTCCAAATTGACCTTTTTTGCATCTGGTCCAAGTTGACTTTTTTTCTTTTAGGTCAAATAGGTTAATACCTACTTACCGGAACATGAGGTGCGGGTGTGTCCCCCACTTCTCATGTTCATGTAAGTATGTCAAAAGGGGGGGTCTCCCCATCCTTCACAAAGAAAGTCAATGTGGTTAAAAGGTCAAATGTTGTTTTTAGGTCAAATTATCGAGGTCAATTTGCAAAAGGTCAAATCTATCCAAACCTCTCAGCTATCAGGTTGTTCAATGGTTAAGTCTCTTCTCAAGAAGGAAAAGTCTCTTCCCTTCGAGGGCCCGAAGTTTCAACAAACAAACACGTTTTTTTCCACGTTTGGCTTTGTGTGACTGCTTCAACCCTGTGTCCTACTCTTCCAGGTGCAGACCCGTCACAGTCGTATTCGACAGCTCAATTATTTTATCAGTTATTTTCTCAACAAACATTGTTGGTGACTCTCCACCCCTGGATCTCCCTCATTCGGGTTTAAACCCCTTTTCAATTGTCAGCCTCCCTCCTTCGGGTTCACTCTTTCAACTTTTGCAAAGCAGTTCACTGTGGACATCCCTCCACCGAGTTCACTTCTGTCAACACACTGTTCCAACACACTGTTCATGGTACTTTAGACTCTTACACTCATGAGTCTTAATGTCTTTTCACCATGCAGGATTGAAATCATCCGTCGGTCAAAGACTTTCGACTGTATGGAGGATTTTACAAGACCCCCGTATGACCACTTTGACCCCTCATTTCGCCTTTCTCCAAAGGCCTTCTGGTAACTGTAGTTCAATAGCGGGGTAATCGCCTAGTGTTTCTCGATTGAACACCCATGTGGTGTTTTATTCTGGCATTCCCCTTTTCTTTTATGAACAGTTCTTTGTTTATCCAAAGTTCAATTACTGCTTGCTACTTTCGTTCAACACAGTTCGATATCTTTATCAGTTCTCCCCTTGCGTCACCGGCTGTGATGAACTACTTTGCTTTCTTCTCTGTAGAGTGAAGTCCGGTACCATTGGGCCATGCGTCTCTTCCCCGGCTTGGCTGTCAGTGGAGGAGGCGCTCGGGCACAGTTGACATCCGCGGCAAGCCACACTGGCTATTGTTTGCGGTCTTATAATTCCTTCTCCTGAGGCTTCACAGGTCTTTGTCTACAAGGGCAAGTTCACTTCTCCCCTTTGTCTACAAGGGCAAGTTCACTTCTCCCCTTTGTCTACAAGGGCAAGTTCACTTCTCCCCTTTGTCTACAAGGGCAAGTTCACTTCTCCCCTTTGTCTACAAGGGCAAGTTCACTTCTCCCCTTTGTCTACAAGGGCAAGTTCACTTCTCCACTTCGCCTCCTCTCCACTTGCGACACCTTTCTCCTCCTCTTGCACTACCGTGCTGATTTAGCTCTCATGTCGTGCTGTCTGCCTTGCTCGTCCTGTGCTCGTGTGCTCAACCTTTTGTCCTTTTGGGGAAGGGAAAGGGCCGTCAGGTGTGTGTGTGTGAGATTCTGGTTAATTGCCTGCTTTTGCCTGACCCTTGTATTGGGACATGTCGGGTAAACGGCTTCGGTATTAGTCCGATATCTTTCATTTTGTGCGAAAGTGTTCATGTCAGAAAAGGGGGGGGGGCAGTGTTTTGTAATATCCTACGTGGTAGGAGGGGGAAAGGTCTTTATAGAAGGGGGATACCACGTCCCACCCATAGGTTTCCCGTTCCCCAGTGACCCCCATCTAGGCGATCCTCCCGTACTGACCCACCCACAGGCACTGGATCCAAAAGTGATGGCCGTTCCCTGGCCACCTGGATGACAGATTCCCGGGGACTAGAGAGGGAGACACCTTCTGGTTTCTCACACTTCCCATCATCATACGAAAGCATAAGCTTTCAGAATCAATAAAGCCTTTATTAACAAATGATGGAATATAATATTTTACAGGAAACCTCTTAATATAATGTTGGGTATCAAATTGGTAAACATAATTTACATATGTGGAAAAAATGATTCTTTTTAAAGTGCAATAAAGTAGCATTCCACTCAGAGTAAAACCGTATTTTTAAACAAATTAAACTCTTGTTCATGCAAACATAAAGGAGTATGTATAGTTAGTAGTACACATTCATTAATACTATTTGCATAATCCAACAATAAATTACTTTTTTTATTTTTTGGACTATAATTTTATTCTGAAATGGTAACATTCCTGTCTGCATGTTTTTTACATAAAATTGTCTATCGGCATAACATGGTTCTGGAATATATAGAAACTAGACCTAACTCTGTGCACATAGCCTGGATGGGAGTAGAATTAAGGAAACCAAGGTGACCCTTCAATACCTTCCGTTTCCAGAAATAATATATATTAATATTAGATTAACAGAAGGAATAATCTTCTAGCCAGTAGAGCAATAGGAATAATCTTCTTGTTCTCATTTCTATAAAAGGAAATTTTGTTTGTGATGTTAAAACCCAAATAGCCAATTTCTTCAAATTAAGGTAAGCAAGTTCCATTAAATTGCAATACATAGCTTGATATAACATTCCACTTTCTCAGCAGTTGCATAAGGACATTCTTGGGGTTTATCATGAGATTATTACTCACAGAAAAATTGAACATTGCATTGAGCATGCTTTGGAGTTTTTGAGTTCTCTAAGAACTATATCTTACGCACATGCTAACCAAGAGTAACAAAACTCAAGTTTAAAAGGAAAATTACTAACTGAGTTTATAGTAGGGCCCGCCGAGGCAGGTTACACATTATACAGGTAAGGAGCTAATATACAGACCTGTATCAACACTACCATAATTGGGATTGGGTTAGTTAAAGAACCCCCAGAGTCCAGCCATAATGTGTATAGTCGTATCCGTATAGAACCATTGCAACAGGCCATTGGGAATATGCCATGCTGGTAATTTTGCCATCAGTTTCCACTATCTATCTAGTAACACTTAAAACACAAAAAGATGCCTTGTGTGTTATTAAGGGATTCTGTCTCAACCTGATGAATTACCAAATTTAAGATCAGTTCATTGATAAGTATACAATATTCTTTAACAAAAGAAAAATTAATAAACTACCAATTTTGAAATTCTTCAAGAAGGAGAGATATACAATGTTTATGGCAGCATCCAACAAAGCAATGTGTCTATAAATGGCTGGGGCATTCCACAAGCCTTTCTTAAAACCAGGAATGATATGCAAGACAATCTATTTCTCAAGTGAAGGTCCTGTTCTAAGACTACATTTGTTAGAATATTGGCCCATATAGTGGGATGACCTTTATGAATAGTTTGATAAACCTCTAGGACATGCTGTATATATCCTATTTTCCAGAATTCCCCAGCAAATCTGTTATTAGTCCAGAATCACACCGCAACCTAATACTGTTGTCAGACGATGTAGCGGGTGCTGTGCACCTAAAGGAGTCCATCATATCTGTTTTATTCTATAGTAGTGTGTAATATGTGATCCATCTGTGTTCTGGAATGGCATTTGTTTGAACCACTGATTGGGTATGGGGATCATCTATTAGGAATGCCACAAAAAGTGCCTCATTGGCTGCTATAATAAGTAGCATATTTTCCCATTGTGATGAAAAACACATTTTTATGGGTTTTGACCTAATGTTTACATATTTGAAGAAGCCTTATTTATCACTCAGAAAAGAATCCCACTGACCTTAAAAATCAAGTCCCTTAAATCTGCATGTAATAAAGCCTTACGCACAGAAATAGCCTTATTTCTTACTCGATCGTGAGCCACATTGGCCACATACTGAAATGTACTAGATTGCAAGCTAGCGTACTATATTGCAGTTTCAGTGACCTGTGGAAAGTGTTGACTAATCGCCTTAAAGTCAGAAAAGAATCTCTCATGTTTTCGAGTTGACAATTGACTTTCTCTACTTTAACATCAGTCCATTTAACTCCATTAGTAACAAGATGCATAATTAACAGACCAGGAGGTGTATATGATCTAACCTTTTCCCCATAAACAGGCCCAGAAAGAAATGCATGATCATTTTTATTGGTAACGCTTTCAAGTAAAAAAAGACCTCAAATAATTGAATTGATACAGAAATGTAATCCAAGATGGAAACCGATTTACCATTGGTTTAAGTATAATTCACTGGTCTATCATGTTCCAGTCTGGCATTTAAAAGTAAAGGGCTCTGTGATGAAAAGAGCCTAGCCAAATACTTCTCTGTTTATCATATTTCGGTTGAACCACCGTGGTTGACAGAACAGTGCTGTGATCATCGGATTGAGAAATATTAGCATTATTCATTAAAACAGGTTCCATTATAATCACTAGGTTATGCAAACCATAATGTAAACATTGATGTAATCCATTTTAAAATTTAGGGCAGGTTTTTATATCAAGTAGGAGAGTAAATATTGATTATCAACCAGTTTTCCTTATTATTAGGCCTTTGCCATTAAACCTTAACACATTGTATCTGTGTACTGAAAATGTGCATCTCTTTAGCAAACAGTGACGTTGCATTTCTAAATAAAATTAAAAGGCCCCTCTTTGTATGGCTTTTAATGCACTTAGATGCCAATTTAGTAAAGGAGGTGAAACATCAAAATTAATTGGAGCTAGCAGTCGGGCCTTCTGGAGTGCTATAATGACTAGCGCAAGAATTATATTTAAATCAACATGGTTTCGCACAAAAAAAAGTTAAAACACTGAAAATTCTACAATAGTATTTTTAAACCCTCCTGCTTTTATCAAATGTCTTTCTTGGGTTTTTGGCTTACTCATAGGTTCAGGTAAACTATGACTTACTATATGATTAATTTTACTTTCCATATTGGATTTGCACTTAATCACAAGCTTATCCCACTTCTAATCTTTTAGCCCAGAGTCATTGTCTGGCTTATTTGTAGAATGTAAGGAATACCCAGATATGTTCTGCTCCTGAAAATATACATCATATCCCATAGCTCATGAGGAATCCGCATTGGCCAATATACATTTTTCAATACTGGGACTCCTGATCCCGCTCTCTTCCCCTCACTCTGGCCGCCCTCTATGGGCTCTCCCCTTCTCCTTCATCTGAAACCAGAAACCTTGGAGTCCTCTTCAACTCCTCTCTTTACTTCCTCCCTCACACCCAGGACCTTGCCAAGAAGGCCCACTTTCAACTCTACCTCCTCAAAGGAATCCTTGCTTTCCTCACTTTCCCGCAGAAGCTCAATGTCTCTAGAGCTCTGGTATTTTCTAGGCTGGATTACTGCAACAGCCTCGTCCTCAATCTACCTTCTTCCTCTCTACATCCCCTCCAGCTTATACAGAATAGGGCTGCAAGACTTCTCCTTGGCTTCAAGCCCAGGGACCGCATCTCTTCAGCCCTAAAATCTCTCCACTGACTTCTGGCTGCTGCAAGGATCAAATTTAAATCCCTCTGATCATCCAGAAAGCTGTCTGGGGCCAGTGACCACGCTATCTACAACTGGCTCTCGCCAAATATTCTCCCCCAATATCTTTGTGCTCCTTCAGCAGCAACTCGGAGTGTAAATCGCTTCTTTAAACAACGAGCTGGGTGGCTGATCTCTTTCCTTGGCTGGCTATTTCCTCTAGAGCAGCCTCCCCCTTCCTCTCCATCTTGAGCTGGATCTCCACAAATTCCAGAAGCTCCTCAAGACTTCCGTTTTCACCTACTCCTTGCCACTCTCCCTTCATTGCTAAACCCCACAGTTGCTGGGATCGGTGACCAGGGCCCTTATGTGTCCTCTGGGTCCTGACTCCCCCCTCCCCCCATAGCCTTCAGCTCAAGTCCACTCCCAGCACTTGCCATTTGGCTCCCACTGGCCTGTGCTAACTCTCCATCCTGCACTTATTGTTTTTGTCATTTGACCACTCTTACTGAGTGATCTCTGCTTGGCACTTACCAGTTGCTTGCAACTTATTCCCTAGCACTTCCCTTCATGGCACTCCTAGCACTAGCACCCCCACCTCTCTTCATCCTCTCTGTCTGCACATGCATGTTCTGAAGGCTCACAAGGCCTTGTGGGACAGCCTCTCACTCTTTGTCCATTGTTATTATAATTGCCTTTCATTCCCATATTCCCTCCCCATTGCCCTGTGGGTGCTTTAAAGAACAATTAACTTGATGTATAAGCACCTTACAAACCGGTCAGATAGCACAGCGAGTAGAGCGCTCGTTTTGACATCCCTGCAGAGCCTGCTGACGCAGGTTCGAATCCCGGCAGGGCCAAATTCAGCCTTTCAGCCTTTCATCCTTTTGAGGTCGATAAATGAGCACCACAAACCGTGGGAAATAAGTAGTGCTCAAATATCTGAGGGTTTGTAGCGCTATATAAATGCACAAACAAAACCATGCATAATAAATAAAAACCAAATCATTGGGCAATTCAACTAATTGTATGACTTCCATGTTAAGCAAAGGTATTTGTTGAAATATCACCAACATTTGAGACCTTTGAGTGGAGCGTGATTTTGATGGAATATTGATTACATTGGTTGGAATGCCTAATGGTTTTTCAGCAAAGGTTTCCTGTTGAGGAGTTTGATACATGTACTTCATCCAAATCAGGATTCTTCTGTGACATTGTATTAGATTCCTTAATAACCGGTGCAGTAAATAACCTGTCACTATCCATCACTAAATCCAGATCAAACCCTTTCTCAGGATCGACAGATACTTTATTACCCTTATTGATAAAAGTTATTGAAGCATCTCGATCGTCAGAGATGAGAACTTCCTGGAAGATGTCTGTGCTTTAACGATTTCTGTACTGGGTCATCGTTTGTCTTAGATGGACAATTTGGAATGTCCTAGGTACATGGAGCTGCAATGCTTGTCTTAACTTCTTTTGTGACTCCCATATCGGGTGCATCCCTGTTCGTACTATCCTTAGTCTGTGCAGAATCTAGCTCCTCCATCTTCGGGAAATAGAATCTGTCATTTCCTCTTTTAGTGAACCAACAATTTAGATTTATTGTGGCGTTGATTTTTGCTAATATGCTGCAGTTGTAGTACACCTAGCTTCACGATGTATCTTTCCAGGCTCAAGAACCTGAGTATCAACTGGTACGATATTCATGATACAAACAGAATCATTCTTAAAAACAATGATGGAATTGCAATCCCCAACTTAACTTGGTGTTTCACCAGATTCACCAAAAGCATGGTTGCCACTCGACCATCAGAAGGATCTAGTAATTGAACAGGATTGTTTTCCCTTTTGCAGGTGGAGCTCTTGATTTCCACGTATAGGAATGACAAGTCACCAATTGTTGCCTAATTAGTTCTCGCTTCTTCCAATATTACTCCCTATAGCACAATGTGGCTCACCCTTAAAGAGTGAGGAGCGGAGTAGACAAATGGTGGATGTTGTGTGAACATCTTCAAGTAATTAAATAATATTAGCTCCCTTGGCAGGGGAGCCAGCGTGTCAGGAGGCTAGAACGTAGACTTAATTTGCCGATGTTAGCCCACCTTCCAAGCCACCTGATGGCTGCTCCCGCCGCCTGCCATTTTCCCCTCTCCCTTGGGCCCTTTTTAACGAATCCCCCATCCCCACTTATCTCATTGCGGTGGCGAGTGCTGCCGCTCCTGCTTCACCTTCAAGCATGAGGCCACCATGGAAAGGGAACAGGGGCTCCATAGGTCTCGCTGCCTTCATTTTCCATGGCAGCCACCTTTGAACAGTCTTTTTGGTCCGTGAACGGGACACCGCAAGGCGACCCATTCACACAACCAAAATCCTTTTAATTATCCCTGTCCCGACCCGTGGGAGGGGTGCTACTGGCGTTAATCACTTGTTCCAAGTGCTGGAATGGGTGGTAACATCCTAGGGCCTTCGTTAAACGTCATTGCTTCGCTCGAGGCCTTGACTCAGGCCATTACCACCAGTTCTAGCCCTTGGAATGGGTGCTTAATGCCATATTAATGATTTGTGAAAACAATGGTAAACAAGGTCCAGATGGGTTCATTCATATTGTCATTAATGGGATTATCATATTGTCATTAATGGGATTATCAGATCTAAACACATTAATAACTCCTTTGGCTTCCACTTAAAGACTTAGACATGACCTCAAAAAGGAAGATGTATTAGTAGAAACATGCAAGACATTTTACTTTAATATTTCATCTCTAGCAGAAAGGGAATGGCCATTAAGAATAGCAGCCTGCAACTATTCATCTTTAGAAACAAGGCTGTGTGCTTTTTTTCTTTAAAAAAAAATAAATAAATAAAAGGAAGCAATCATTCGGTGATGCTTAGAGTTGTTGTTCCCTTTGGAGAGCATTAAAGTACTTTGCAGGACCTTAATGGCTCATTCCACCTCCTCAGTAGATTGCAAGGTCTCAGAATAATGCATATGTCTAGAGGATCTACTTTGCAAATGATATCCTTCTCCAGATCCCAAATACTTCAGCAAAAGAAGACTGAGGCTATAATGAAATGCAGATATATGATGCCATCTGTGCTTCCCGAACAATGAGACTGCCTGACTGTAATCCACTTAGCTCGCCGCTGCGTACGAGCATCTGGGCTGTACAGACCCCAGGTGCTACTTGTGCAATCAAAGCAGCACTTGTAGCATGTGTTGTAGAGACTGCACTGCAGAATAGGACTGCTTCATTGCATTCCCCTTTGCTCGTCACTTTGTGTGCAAAAGTCCTAATGTGACAGAGGAGGGCACAGTACATAAGAGGTGGCCTACACAACCTGGCCACATCGTCCTCAGAAGTGGGTGCAATAGTCCAAAAGCAGTGTCCAGAAGAGGGAACAGTGCATAAGAGCTGGCCTACACAACCTGGCCACAATATCCTCAGAAGTGGGTGCAATAGTCCAAAAGCAGTGTCTAGCAGTGTCTACCTCCCCTCTCATCCCTCCCTATCCACGTTATTCAGACTGCCACCCCTCTGGGTCCTCCACCAAAGGATCTAATCCTCTGCCCTCCATCACCACACCTACCGGCCCTGCACCGCTTGCCTCTCCAACAACCCCCACCCTGCCATCCTCATGCATCCTTATTAATGTTACATCTGTCACCGTAAACTGACACAATATATGAAAAGCTATTTCTTCAGAAAGCTTGGACATATTTTTCATCACAGAGACCTGGTTCTCAGATGGCTTCTGACGCATCACACACAAGGCATTCCCCACAGGCTACACACATCAGTCACAACTACTATCAGAGCAGGCGGGATTACCATCCTACACAAATCACATCTCTCCATCTCACACTCCGAGGAACAAGCCTGCAACGTAGACTGTGAATCCCTCCTAGTGAAATTTCTCACCAAACCCTCTCTAACACGCAGCTGCTTCTTACTCATCTGCAGACCTCCCGGCTACAACAAAAACTTCGCTAATACTCTGTGACTCCTTAGTGGCCATCATGACCGCCCACCTTTTCCTCACCATGCTAGGAGATCTTAACATATGGTCCAATGCCCCGCACAACCCCATGACACGACTGCCCCTGAACAACCTGGAAGCCCCCAGCGTGATACACACACTGCAGGACATAACCTGGATGCAATATTCAGTTTCTCCAACTTTATCTCCACCCCCACCCCCCAACCACTCATATGGACTGACCACTCAACCAGCCATCATATTCTCGCTTTTGACTTCGCTGCCTTGACTTACACCAAACTGTCCCCCAGCTTCCCGCTGTGGTACAAGGTTATAGTTACTCTGGACTTGGCAGTCTCCCTGCTTTCCTCCCTTCCATATCTGCCAGTCCAGGGAGGTCTGCTTTCTATCAGCCATTTCAACCTATGACTCTCAAACCTTTCCACCCTTGCAGCTTTGCCTCCCACAGGCAAGGCCCTTCCCCTAGATGGGTCACACCTTCTCTCAAAACCCTCAAAGCACTCAATCACACCTTGGAACGCAGATGGCGGGCCAACCCATCCCCCCCAAAATAGAGCTGCCTTCACCCATCTGATCCATATCTACAAGGCAGAAAGCCAAAAAATCCTTTTGCTGGAACAGAATGACTAATGCTGGAACGGCAGCAGGGAACACTGCAAGATCATCTCAGAATTCAAGACCCCTCTATGCACCCCCCCTTAACTCCCAAGCACCCTGTGATGCCCTCTCGGACCAATTCTACAACATTTACGTAGAAAGACACTGCACTATCTGTGCAAAACTAGCATCACTCCAGCCCGGATGCCCTACACCCCCGCCCTACCCTTTTAAACCTCCCACCTCCCGCCCTATTATCTCCTCCTTCTCTGCCATCTGTTGACCCGAATTCCTGAAGCTACTTGCTAGCAGCCTCCCATCTGGATCCCTGAGAGTCCATACCCTACCACCATCCTCCAAGAAATCTTTTCTTGAACCTGTGCAGGTGGCATCGTGAGATCTATCATTAACTCCTCCCTCACCTCAGGCATATTCATAGCAGCACTCAAGACGTTTCACTTAAACCCCTCCTCAGAACACCCTCCATTGACACCCCCTCTTCCCAGCCAACTACAGACCTATTTCTAACAATTGCTTCTTAGCCAAACTTACTGACAGAAAAGCCTGCTCTCAGCTTTGCCTGTACACAGAATCCAACCTCCTCCTCGACCCCGTCCAGTCTGGATTCAAAACCCTCCGTGGAACTGAATCGTCCCTAATCTTCATCTGGCATGACCTCAAAAGCACTACAGACACAAAAGGCTGTGCTGCACTAAACCTCCTCGACCTCTTGGTAACCTTTGACACCAACGACCACAGCATCCTCACTAACAGACCCCACTTGCTCGGTATAAGGGACAGCGCACTAAGGTACATTTCCTCATTCCACGCTAACGGATCACAAATCACCCTCCTTCCTTTACCTCGGCCCCCTGCTCTGTGTCCAACGGTGTCCCAGAGGGTGCCTCCCTATCTCCCCTTCTCTTCAACCTCTACATGTGCCCTCGTCCTACCCTTATTCGCTCACACATCCAAACCTGCTACAACTACGCAGACAACACCCAGCTCATCTTTAAGATTCCCTAAGTCTGCTTCCATTTCCCCACCCCAACCACACATCCTGCCTCAGACATTGACCATTGGATGACCGCCAAGTACCCCCTCCTCTACATTTTCAGGTCATATTTCCGTACCTCCTACCCTCAGAGTCACTGCAATCATGGTCATCATCCTCTCCTGACTAGATGTCAATACCCCTTACCTGGGCGCCTGCGCATATCAACTCCGAAGGCTCCAGCGGGTTCAAAAGGTTGGCCCCAGAAAACACATCCGACCTGCCCCCTGGGCCAACCTTTTGAACCCGCTGGAGCTTTCGGAGTTGATATGCACTGGCCTAGAGACCCAAGCTACTCCTCACTGATGACGCCCAACAAGGCTGAAACATGTCTGGGGATGCTTGTGGTCTCGTGCAAAAGGGATGTGACCTAGCTGTTCGGGCTGGACTACCCCTTTGGGGGTGGGACCAAGCCTGATTTGCATATGGTTTTTCCCCTTTTGTAATGGCTTGGCAGGCGAAGAACGGTGGTCTGGAGGGTTGCCCAGAGCAATGCCAGAGGTCAAGATTTATTCTAAACCTTCCAGCCATCAACTCTTTTGTTTTGCTATTGTCACCCCGAGTGGGAAGGGTATGCCCAGACGTGGGTCCCTTGCCTGCTGGGCCTAGAGACCCAAGCTACTCCTCACTGATGACGCCCAACAAGGCTGAAACATGTCTGGGGATGCTTGTGGTCTCGTGCAAAAGGGATGTGACCTAGCAGTTCGGGCTGGACTACCCCTTTGGGGGTGGGACCAAGCCTGATTTGCATATGGTTTTTCCCCTTTTGTAATGGCTTGGCAGGCGAAGAACGATGGTCTGGAGGGTTGCCCAGAGCAATGCCAGAGGTCAAGATTTATTCTAAACCTTCCAGCCATCAACTCTTTTGTTTTGCAGGAGAGGATGATGGCCATGACTGCAGTGACTCTGTGAGGACAGGAGAGGTACGGAAATATGAGCAGGTTCCCCGCCCTGCATATATGTCCTAATTTACCTAATAAATTAGATCAATTATCCTGCAATCAATTGTGATTAGAGCAATTTGTATACATCTGCTACTCCACTACCCCTCAGACAGTGAGTCACCAATACACAGCCCAATGGGTAGCAGCGTCAGTACCTAAGTGCCACCTTAGTGCACACAGCCTGGCTAGACACTCACCAAAGCACCTGCACAGTAGAACTTCCAGTACCTGGCCTGACACCTAGCCAAGCCCAATGCCAGCCCGCCTGCTTTATCCGCAGTTCTCTCACAGGGTTGTTGTCTGATGCCTCTGGGCTTCACATGCTAACAGTTTCTCAGAGCTTTCCAACACACCAGCACGCCAAAGGGTTGAGCGACCTGCTCTACAAAGCAACTAACACTAGAATACCACTAGAGTAAAGGACCTCACAAAGTCTCTACACGATCATAAAGCCTCACTGACAAGCTTGGAACACAACTTCAGGATCCAGCCGCTTCTGACAATCCATACTCTCCAGATGACCATGCACATGATAGCTCCATAAAGGTAGATAGTAGGGACTTGGCCACCCCTGTCCACAGTCGCATTGGCTAAAATGCACACACACATTCTAAACTCCTCTGACCAATTTCCCATACTTTTGACTTCGGGCCCCCAAGGGCGTTCACCTACAGCACTTTGAGGCCATCCCAATGGGGAAAAGCCGCTATACAAATGACACATACATTTGTCAAGTTCCTCCAGCTACATGGCATATTTCTCCCTTGTATGCCAGGTATTGCTGTCATGAATTAGTAGTGCATCAACCACATGAAAGGCATGATCAGCATAGCACATCCATTGAGACATCCACACACAACCTTATTGACGCCCACGCAAGAACAAATCTGCCTACTGAGTCCATGCATGCAGACAGGCACACGCACCTGTGTACACTTAAACACACAGCTTTACGGCACATCCAAAGAACCCTTCAACACTCACTTATCTACCCTTCTATACTCACGCATGTAAGTTTATACCTCTGGCCATGAAAACAAAAAAACTCACAAATATACGCACAGGAACATGCAAGTGCAGCTGGCAGCCATACAGGCTGGCATACATGCATACAGGCTGGCATACATACATACAGGCTGGCAGCCATACTTTTGCAGTCACTACCTGCACACACATGCACACAAACATACGCATGTGTTCACGCACACTTTTTATACTTTGTACATGTTCACCCAACAAATTGCAATATCTACCATTTTTATGAACAATCTTTATACTTTTATAAGTCCTTTTGGGGGAGTGGTATTGGAAGCACCTGCCATGCCCCGGTAAGATCAGGGGAAGTGGCCGTGACGGGAGCTGGTGGGTGGAATAGCGGATTGGAGTGAAGGAGCAGCAGTTTGGTGGTGGGTTTAGAGCAGGGGCTCACGAGGAGGTGCCACTGGGGTACATACACCCCAGCAAACAGGGAAGTGCTCAAACCTTTGTTAGGTCTCTGAGCCTGGAGCCATTGATGGGGCAGTGCCATGCACCCCAATACTCCAAGAATCCTGTACCATTCACTGTCTTCACCAGCTGCCACCCTCCGTCCTCCAGTAATCCGCCACAAGAGAAAGAGCTGGAAGGAGAGGCGGGAGCAGCAGGGCTGGGGCGACTGCCATTGGATGGGAATCCTGCAGCCAAGCACTGCAAAAAGCCAGACCTCTGTATGTGGAGTCGCAACATTCGAGCGTACACTGGTCTGAGTTAGGATTTATCACTGCAAGGGAGCTCCCACAGCCCCACTCTTGCCAGCATTCAATGAGGAGCCTCCAAGACAAAGGGTCTGCCTTTCTGAAAGTGTAAGGACAAAATAAAACAAGATATTAAGGTACAATAAATATTTTATTTTATGTTCATTATATGCTTTTAGAATAAAAATATTCATTAAACGTTGTTAGTAGATTGGAATATCATCTTATAATAACACTGTCATTACAACACTGATGCCACAGTGAGGCAACAAACAACAATGTACCCACTATATAAATATAGATATAAAAACAAGCCAAAACATGATACACAATAATAAAGTAACACAACACAGCGTAAAATGAATACAAAACACTTTCCCACCTCAAAATAA
The DNA here is from genome assembly GCF_040938575.1 of Ambystoma mexicanum. Classification (NCBI taxonomy): domain Eukaryota; kingdom Metazoa; phylum Chordata; class Amphibia; order Caudata; family Ambystomatidae; genus Ambystoma; species Ambystoma mexicanum. The sequence continues at coordinate 261,017,220 of NC_090921.1, read as the reverse complement.
CTACTACCCAAATTCCTCCTTCTCAAACCCCTAAGTCAAAGGAATAAAACGTGACCCGCAATGTAACCTCTAAAGACAAATGGCTGCTCCTAAGGACAAAGTCCCAAAAGGAGCAAAAACAGCAGCACAGCTATTTCAGGTGTCGTTTAATGCCACAATCCATGTGCCTACATGCTCCCATGACATCTGTTACTGTCATTCCATTGGATGCAAGCAACCAACAGGACATTCACAATAAGGCGCCTACTTCCGCATTGGCTATTGGGCTCATAGAACAATATATACACCTCATGGTGACCTGGGCTTGCAGTCGGGGTGTGGATGCAACTGGCCAATTGTTGGCGTGGTTTATGTTTTGTAAATGTTATTTTAAAAGTGTTTATATAGTCCACCAGTCATGGTATAACGGCACTAAGCCTTGACCGTGGTCTGCGAGAGAATAGGACAGAAGGGGAAAGGTGAGAAAGGCTAAACCCAAATGAAAGAGGATGTTCTCTAGCATAACCTGGAAACATACAGACCTTTCTGTTGTTATTGTTATTATTTTTTGAAAAAGTCAAATCACCAGGCTGTTTTAGAGGACAGCGTACGTTTGCCTGCTGCAACCTGAAGTAGATGCTGCAGCGAATAGACAGACTTTCAAGATGGCCGCCATAAACACAACTGCCCAGAGTATCAAATGGTAAGCAATAATCATCCTTAGACACTTGCTACAATGCATTGTGGGAGTGCTGCTTAGCAGGCCCGGTGTGGGCATGCTCAACAGCAAATTGCTGCTGCTTTCCGAGCATGCTGAGTAGAGGTCAAAGTGGGCGGTAACTAAAGGGTACGAGGTCCCCTTACTTTAAGCCCTTACTTTATGCCACCTAGAATACCGTTCTAGGACGCCCTCTTGTTTTTTATTTATTTAAATGTCACCCCTAGTGGGGACTGAAACCTGAGCCAGTTTAGCATTGCACGCGCTATCTAACATGAGCTGAGTTGGGGTCATATATTTCAATACACCGCCGCGATATACAACCCATTCCCAGGCATCCACACACCCCAGCGTGACGCCAATCTGTGTGTGAAGCCTTGTTTGCAGGCAATGGGAGAGGCGGGTGTGGCTGGGCGAATGGTGAGCGGTGAAGGGGAGGCTTCATAAAGGTGCATGCTGAGGGGGAGCGGGACACTAATGCTGGTCTTTTGAATGCTTTCTTCAGTATTACTAGAACTGTTGCAAAACACAATGTTGCAGGGTGGAGTGGAGGCAGGGAAGGACCCAGGTAGGTGGTTTGAATAAGGTGGGGGAGTGACTGTGAGTATGGGGTGGGGAGTGGGCAGAAAAGGGGGCGCGACAGAGGGAACATTGATCCACCACTCGATCACTGATGCTGTGATGTTGAGGTCCAATGGAAGTGCAGGGCGTTATATGCCTTGAACAGGGGAGTTGCTAGGTCTGGAAAAGGCCAGGGGCTAAGCTGGTGTCGGAACTGTTGGGACTCGGGGCTAGCTAGTCTTTTGGCTGTAGCTCCTGAGATTCTATCCGGGGCTACAACCAAAAGATCAGGGGCTATAGCTCCCTTAGCCCCCCCCCAAAACCAACGCCCCTGGCCTTGAAAACGTCCCGACTGTGGCTTTCACATCAAACCTGCATGTGTCATTGCCTCACTCCCGATGTACGCAATAAAAACACGCATTTTTTCTGAAGACTGGGACGGGTCACGGTGGAGGTGAAGCAAGCAGAGCAGATGGGAGCAGTAACGTATTTCGCCCGAAATGACCACCATGCACAAACATGTCGGGCTATGTAGTACTGCTAGCACTGTGGCTGCTGCTGGCCATGAAAACTGCATAACAGCAATGCTAGTTTTATAAAAACCTGCATGCCCAGAGGTGTAGACAGGGTAGAGCCTGAGCAGGCAATCCCACACAAAATCTGCAAATGCCCACTCAGTAGCGCTGTGTGGGCATTTACAGATGTTAATGTCACTGCGGTGGTCCCAACTACATTAGCTTCAGGTCCCACTTGTTAGACCATACTGGATACGCCTCTGGGCCCCCCCCCCAAAACTTTCACTCCAGAATAACACTTTCTTTTTAAGCATCCGAGACAAATCATTGACTACCAGTATACGCTGAACGAGGGGCATTGGGCACAAGACGCTAGAAAGGAAGCCATGCAGGGGTTGTTTAACTTTGCACATTTTGATCTCGCCAATTTGATACAATTGTCAAGATTTTTGGGAGAAATATAAAAGAGAACATGGTACGAGTGCCTAACATTCAGAGGAAGAACAAGTAAAATGATTAAATAATGCATAATACAGGTACATATTGTACAATATTATTAAAGAATGTATAGAACAAATATGTTCGATTCATTTTAAAAACGTGTCTCAAAAGTCCGAAAAAATGTTTGCATTTATAATGTGTACAAAAATGAGATACTGGTATGTTTTTAATATGCTTGCATATCAACTATTGAAAAATAAAAATGCAAGCCTTTTGAAAAAAAAAAAAGTGATACAAAACAAAGAAAAGATATATTTAGTATTTAAAATATTCTGGTATGGATATAAATGAGAAATATTGTAAGATCTTTTTAAATAATTTGTATAAACGTTTAAACTGGTTACAAATATATATATAAACCATTGACTTAAAAAAGAGACGTCATTCAAGCAAAAGCACACTAAAATTAAAGTTCAATGTAATGAAATTATACATTTTTGATTGTATTGTGTTTCGAAATGAAGCATAGTATATTTCTAATTCGAAAAGCTTATGTACTTATAAAGTATTATTGAAAGATAAAAATGTAAATCCCAATAGCACGTTTCTGTTGTAAATCATTTGTATATTTTCGTAAGTTAAAATATTACTAAAGATTTCAAAAAAGCTGTAATACTTCCTATTTTTCTACACTTTATAATATTGTATCTGTAATTTATTAAGTGTTCTCTTGAATTTCATATTACTTTGTTCTATGAATGTTTCATTTTTTCATGTTTTAATTGAATCCCTTCTTAACAAATCTTTAAAAAGGTTATATTATTTCTAGTATTTCTAATTGTTATAATGGTTATTTTAACCAATTTGAAAAAAAATCATCAAATGGTCTAATTTGCCCAAAGGATTAAGTGAAAAATATATGCACATTTCGTGAAGTGAAAAGCAGGAATCTTTGCTAATTTTGAGAAATGTAGGCCACCCCTAAAATAATAGGCAAAGTGGTAGCGTCCACAATACGGAAAAGCTACCCGCAGGTTTCATGTAGGGTTCAGTCTAATAGGGCCACCATCCCAAAGCATGTTTGATTTTGAAGACCTATCGGAATAGTAGGATTGTATAATGCAAAAAAAAAAAAATGTAAGCGCAACACAATGCAAGCGCAACAATTTGAAACATATGCCAAATGTATGTGTGTGTATATGCGTGTGTGTGTTTGTGGGTGGATTTTAGAGAGGCACACGAAATAAACGCTTGGTAGTGATTCGGCGCTCAAATCAGACCGACGTTATGTCTCAGAAGTCAGCTGTGTGGCGAGGCCTAAGAAGAATACTCTCTCCGGTCATGGCTGCACAGTTCCAGTCAGAAAGTCACGATGCAATGGACAAACTGGAGAGCAAATTCAAGATAGCAGAAGACACCTGATGCACACCCTCCAGAGTCCCACGGGTGCCTTAAATTGCGGATAGCTCATATAATCTACGTGGCAGAGTGACAAGCTGTGGCAGAATTCCATGCACAGAAAGTGATATTATCACATATACTGGGTGAGTTGTTCCTTATGTAAACTGGTTTTCTCTAGTTAATATCTCAGCAGAGTAATATCCCCTAATATGCAGGCTGTCTTTCTCACGCATGCAGAGTGAAATTCTCACGTATGCAGAGTGACATTCGGAAGCATCTACGAAGAGTAACTTGAGGAGATGGGGAGTGTTCTTCCGGGATATGGGAAACGTCTTCATCAGGGCCGGACTGGGAACCAAAAGTGGCCCTGGAAAATGTTTTCAAAGTGGCCCCATATTTCGCCCAATCCTTCAAACAGGGGATTGCAAGTATCCCCCAAGAAAGTCTTGAATAAAATTAGTCAAAATGAGTGCACTTAAAGCATGTTTTAAACATACACAGATTAAAAAGTAATGTTTTAAATAAGTTCATGATCTCCCAAAGTAGATCTTCAATGATAGAGGGACCTGGAACGTTCAATATTTTGCAGATGAGAAAAACGAATTCAGCCGTTTTTAAAAATGCCCAAACAACATGCATCCCTAATCCATTCCCTAATCTATTTCACCCTATGCCGTGCTGGGAAGGGCACACAGATAAAAACATTCAGAAACGAGCATTGGCAATGCCAAGAGTTTTGGCTTTTGTGTAGGCATGGGAAAGTGGGAAAGGCATTTTGCCAGGCACTGCCACAGTGGTATTAACTGTCCATTGATGGTAGCATCTGCAAAGTGGTGTGAGTACCTGGGTATACAATAGCAGTGCCTGCTGAATGCCTAATATTGATACACAAGCTTAAACTGTTGGCTTTGCCAATGCTTGTTTTTAACAGGACTTCCATGAGTGACAGACATAGCGCTTATACATGGAATGCCTCCTGTCCTTCCACTGGACTCTTTCGCAACCTCTGCCAATCTCTATCTCTTTCTATTCACCTCTCTGGCCCAACTCACTCTGCAAGGGCACACTCTGGAAGTTCTAATCTCTTCAGACCTTCCCCTTTCGATCCCTCTCACCACTCCTCTCTCCTGGAGCGATCACTTTCTCCTTTCCTCCCAGCTACCCCTCAGGCCAAGCCAACTCCAGCACTGCCACCTACCTTCATGGTTATCGGACCCATGAAGCATGTGTCAGTTGAGGCTTTTGCCACCCCCCCCTTGCCTGACACAGCCTTTTCCATGTTCCACTCTGCTATATCTGATACTCTCGATGTTCTTGTCCCTGTCATGAGGATCCGTTTGATGCCCAAAGCCAAGTGCAACTCTTGGTACGACTCAGACCTCGCCACCCTCAAACGCAAGTGCAGGGTACCTGGCCTAGTAAGATCGTTGTCTCTGTCTTCCCTCTGTTTCCCCTCCCTTGCTTCGGCGCGCCTTGAAACACTTGTGTATAGGCGTGTTATAAATGCCATATCATATCAAACCTGGTTGACATTTTTATTTCACGAGTAGCGCGTTTATAGTTCCATTTCAGTCATTAACTCTCAGAAGACTGCTTTGAGAAAAAACTGGCAGGCACTTAAAGCACACACTTTGATGCTAAGGCTTCATAAAGCTAACTCAAAAACATCCCAAGAGGACGTGTTTTGGGTGGAGAAGGGCAGAAAGCAGGTGGAAATGGCCATCGGGATTAACATGGCCATGGGCAGTCAATGGGTGGATTAATAACCAAACAACATGTTCACGCTTTGTGTCCCAAAAGACACCATAGGGTCAGAAAGTGAATGGTAGGATTTCGGGGAGTTGATGCTGGGAGGACGAGAAGATCTGCCAGACAAGATCTGTGAATATAATTTAGAGGCAAGTACAATAAAAATATGATAGATGCTGCGGTCCGTACACTGCACATCTGTATATGTATACAATGAGAACCACACAGTCCACAATGTAAATCTCAATAACAAATATCCATAGCATGACTCTCCCCGGGTCCCCTCCCTACATTTGAAGATGTACTTATGCAATGTCCTGGCCAGCACCACCCATCCCTGCTTCATGGTGATGGGATTTTTCAAAATGGAGGTAGGCAAAGAAACAGTGACAAAATACAAAATTTCAGGGGAAGAGAGACAAAACACATAAAGGAGCAAAAAAAGAGGAGAACGTGTGAGAAAGGGGATGAAGGGAGGAGAGACAAATTCTAACAGAGAGGAGAAGTATAACAATAGAGAATGCTATATTGGAGAGATAAAATCAAAGAGAGCAGAGAAAAAGATTGTCAGGGAGAAGGAGGTGGATAAGAGATAAATGTTTAGAGAGAGGAGTGAGCATAAGAGGAGTGAGAGAATTCAAGAGAGAGGAAAGTGAGCAGGTGGAAGATAAAAAGAATGTGCGAGAGAGAGAACAGGAAAGAGGAAAAGGGCTGACAATAAGGAGAATTGAAGCCTGCCTACTACACTAAGGAGGTTGTAGGTAGCCCAGAGAATTAAGCAATAAGGCGCGGGGTGGCCCCTAGTGTTCTACTTCTTGCAGGGATTGTTTGATGTGCTGCTGAATGTTCATTTCTCCTCCAGAGGCTCCCTTTCTTCCTTCACAGCAACCTGCAGGCTACCCCACTGCTCCAGCTGCAGTGCCCTGGCATTATGCCACTCTAAAAATGTGAGCAATAATATTTGCCCTTGACGTTAGTAATATATCCACATCATTTAAGTGTTGACGTAATGCATTTAAGTGACAGGGATCTATTCATTTGTTGCTAGCAGTTGACGAATGGTGAGTTGTATTAGCTTTTTTCAAGGGTATGGCATGTCCACAGCACAATCACAATGACCCAAAAGTGCTGCCATCAAATACTAGATGCAGCCTCATATGGCTAGGAACTGCCATCTTATGACAGGCTGAGCCTGGGTTGCCTGGGTGCTGCCAAGAACACAGCATTGTATGCCAGGTATATACATGAAACAGGGTGCAGCATCAGAGTGCACCAATAAGTACACTGCCACTAGCGCTAAGAGAGATATTGGGGAAATTGCAGTAATAATGGGGAGGGAGAAAAGTAATGTGTAGAGAAAATAGTCTGTTGGACAGGTTTCAGCCTCTTAATGGATTAGCAAAACCCTTACAAGTTTACTGTTTTTGCAGCAGGGAGGTGGCTGGGCAAATGTAGCCCGGAAGGTTGTTCCATAAGGCAGGGGCTGCCGCTGAGCACCCTATGCCTCCCCAGCACCCTATGCCTCCTCAGCACCCTATGCCTCCCCAGCACGGCTATCGGGAGAATTTAGGAACAGTGCATCAGTCAGATGGTACCCTGTGCCTAGGTGTTGCACATGCATGACAGATCGATTGCTTGTGCTTTGACAAAATGCGTATGTGGCTTTTTCAGGCTGCCATGTGTTAATATACTGGGCGGGGCAATCAAGGTTATGCCAGGTGTTGCACTCCAGCTATTATGGCAAGTATTGAAACGCAGCCTTTATACCGGCTAAGGATCAAGTCCTGCATAACTGCACTCATAGGCAAACACTCCAGCTTCTGGGGGGCATCTAAAGTGCAGCTAGTGTGGCATAGGTGAACTTTAATAGGGGAACTAAATATATCCTATTACTTTGTATTATTATGATGAGCTGCCCGTTGCCTTCAGACCAGGTGTGTGAGTAGACCATCCGTGCAGAACTACAAGTCCCACAATGCAATGCTAACAACATACAGACCTGTGTGAACCATGTGCGTCTCATTGTGGTGCAGCACGGAGCAGTAAAAAAAGAAAAAAAAGACAGACACATGAACATTCCTGCTGAAAGACAGAGAATGACGATTCTGCATAAGGATAGCTGTCATTATGCTGTGCAATTTCATACCATATGTACACATGACTGTGTGAAGGCGGATGAGCGTCACTCAGGCTTGTTGAGCGCCCTCATGAGGGCCGGCGCCAGCGTGCGCAGTCCTCTTCAAACACATGTGAGAGGCGCTGGCTTGGCCCCCTTTTCGCGCCGCGAATTCACCTCACCGTGAATGCTCTGGGCAGAGAGCGGCCTTCCTTCATTCACACCAAGTGCCCAGGCCTGTTCCATCGGCAGGAGCCCATTGCAGGCAGGCAAACAGATACGGAGGTTTGCTGCTGCCTTATGTAGACCCACGGATTACATGGTGCAGCTGCATGATCCATGTTATATGTAATGTATCATGCAGCTGCATCATGTAGTACAGGTCTAAGGGCAGATATTCGTATTGGCACACATTTAAAGACGAATCGCACCTGAATTGTCAGCACCTGGACTCAGTTGTCGAGCACTCAGCAGCACTGAGGTGGACACTGGCAGCCCAGGGTGTGCAGCCTGCACTGTCTCCCACCACCAAGTCAGCTGCTCCCTCAATTATCTCGTTTTCACCTACCTTAGTGGTTGTGGCGTTGAGTCGTCGGAAGGCACAAGCAGCAGGCAGCTGCCTGGCTGTGGCCTGTGGCTGACTGGCTGGCTGCTGCCCTGCCAGTGCACTTTAGCTGCCCAGCTGCAATGTGTGTGTAGCAGCAGGCAGGGCACGTGCAGTTCCCAGGACCTCATCATCCTGCGCAGATACAAGCTGCTGGGGAAGAAAATAAATGTGGCAACACCACGTGCCTCGGTCGGTGGTGGCAGTAGCCAATTCAATGTGAATCATCCAAGCGGATCACGCGATGCATGTGATCGTTGCTCCTCTAATGCGGTATCCTTCCGCACCTTTCCAAAGAGGCCCTATGCCCAGAGGCCCACCGGGGGATGTCCCGGTGTCCCGGTGGGGCAGTCCAGCCCTGGTCTTCATGTGTGGAAGCTAGCAGTACCACATATACAATAGGGTGGGGATCGCCGATATCTCGGTTGACACACTGCACTCTGCAAAAAGACCTGCTCCAGCTTTGGCTCATGCAAGTGGGGAAGACTGTTAGGGGTACTGGTTGGTCCAGTAAGTACTGGTGGAGGCGGCCACAGGAAGCTTCTAGAAAGAATTGTGGGTTTAGTCAAAAGGTGGGAGATATACAAAACATAAGATGGATAAGCAGCAGAGAAATTGAATAAGGAAAATGGGACGACTCTTAACAAGGCTTTAAGTAGGCCAGGGCTAGCCAGGACTGAGCCTACAAAAAATGCTCTGAAAAATCACCAACTGAGATTTATCCTGGGCGTGTGTTATATTGAGTGTAACAAACTGTGTATGGAATATGTGAAGAGAAACAGGAAGCCTTTGTCGCTCAGCTACGAAAGCCAACTAATCATTTTAGAAGGAAAGGCTGTCCCAAAGAATGTGTATGATGCTTGATTTACAGCCATTTTACCTTTAGGATGTTATTAGAAATTAAATGAGCAGCACACGCAGAGAGGATTATGTGCTCAGAAGGTTTGCAAGCTTGAGTCACTGTCACAGATATAGTTCCGAAACCTAAAAGTTTGAAGCCCTAAATGACCACTTAAAAAAGCTATTTATATTCCAAGTGAGGAAGCCATTAATTACAAACAGCAAGTTATTTAGAAACCGAACCAGAGAGAGATATATTAACAGTATGTGGACACAATGCTGAGTGACCCAAAATACATTTTTGCAGGGCCTCGTGATGTATTCTTTGGGGCAGGCGGCATTTGCCTAAGTCACGCTCAGCACTTCATCTACCCCCCCGGACCCTTCCCAGAGACCCCTTTGAATTTGCATTCTGCCTCCTGGTTCTTTTCCAGGTGGTTGGACCTGCACCACTAGATCAACGGAGTGGACTGCCCTATGGGGAACTCTGAAGATTTCCTGTTAGGCCTCTGCACCCTGGTCCTCTTCAGTGTGCTTACCTATTTTATTTCCAAATGTTTCCATTGGAAAAGGGTTGGACTTGCTGAAAATGTGTGATGGGGCCAATTTGAAAATTATTTCCAGGGTCTCTTTTGGTTCCCAGTCCACCCCTATTCGCTTCCCAAGGCCAGCAAGTTAGTGCTGCTTAAAACCTAATGTATAGCATACCTCGTGATGGTATACCCGCAAACATACTATAAAGAAATAATGAAACACACACACATCACTGCCGAACACACAGAATTCTCCGCTAGAGGGAGCTGTTGCTTTAGGCCAGGGAATAAAGTGGTCCAATTCGACTAGCTTTGCCTTTTGTTAACACTAGAGGGAGCTGTAGGCTTAGAATATATAGTGGTCCTATTATGTTATTAAAAGCTGCACTTTGGCTTCTGCACTACTACCTACATATTTCCTTGAGCACACGCTGTACACCCACAGGGGCTGAATGCCATCAGAATTTGAAAGCGCAAAAAATGCAGAAAAATGTATTTAAAGTGAGGAGCCTAGCTGGATTGGAATAAGGAGAGTCCGGCTTTATTGGCAGTCGCTGTTCCACTGAAATTTATACTATGAAATCTTCATTAAAACTCCACCTCTATAACGAAGTGGGGCCATCCTGCGACAGTTGTAGGTCAAAGGATCGAAAACAAAACGCTCGAATACCTTTTTTTCGACTCCAAAAGGACCGAAAAAAAGGGTTGATTTTTTAAATTTTTTTTAGTTTAGTTTTTTTTTATGGGGGGGTTCCCCCCAACCCCCGTTTTCTTGTTATAAAAAACTTTTTTATGCATACTACACTTAAAAAAGATATAAATAAATAAAAAAACATGCAACCGTTTTTTTTTTCCGGTCCTTTTGTATTTGAACAAAAGGCATTCGATCCTTTATTTTCGATCCTTTGGCTGGACACCCCCGCGACCTAGGTGCACTGGGCATGCTGCCCTGTATACAGTCCCATGGAACTAATGTAATATGTCGGTCCTCTCTTGATCCTGGCCGTTATTTCATGTACTCCCCAGCATACACTGGTCAGTTGATTACTACACCTCCCACTTATGCATCCGACCGGGGATTGCCCCAGTGACTCTATTTTTTTTGTACATGTATCTGAGTGAAATATCCTGTACACTCAACCGAAAAATACAATGCAAATATATACAGGGCAAAATGAACGCTTTGGACGACCTGAAAGGATGCCTCAAGCCACTTTTACAAGTCGAGCTCACTGCTTCCCTCTAGTGGCCATAGGGGAATGCTGCTGCTGAGCTATTCTCATGCTTTAAGCAATAAATATAAAGCTTGAACGGGCCCCTGTTAACCAGAATGCTTTCTTAATCGGAAACCCTTTTGCTTAATAGTCAACAACAAAGTTTTGCAGGCACAAAACCGAGCATACAGTCCAGGAAATTTTGTTACCTCTACCTCCCTCTTCCTTGTCCCAGTACTTACATAGGAGGCTCCCCCTCCCATCCAGGAACTTTTTCCCCCTTTTTCTGTGGAGGTATATATACCTCCCACAATCCACAGTTCTTTTTCTCCTATCTCCGACAAGGACTTCTTCTAAGAGCGGGGCTCTTGGGAGCATTGTTGCTGTTCCTTCTCTGGTTGCGTCTCCTGCGAAGATGTTGGCTCCTGGGCTTGCTGCGGGGCTTGGCATCTGGACAAGCTCACGGGTCTGCCCCAGACCCCCTCCGGTGCTTGGGGTCTAGTTGAACTCGTGCGTCAACCTTGGCCCCCCTACAGGGCTTGGGGTCCGGTGGCGTGGCTGTTTTTTTCCCCTGCAGGGCTTGGTTCTGGCAGTCTGTGGTGTGCTGGCAGGAGCGGGTCCTCCCCACTTTCTATTTGCAACTCTTTGTGCTGCCGCGGGTCTTGTTCTGGGGCTTCAGCGCTGCTTTGGTTTGCGGGCGCGGATCTCTTGTGCAGGTTCCTGTCTTTCTTCTGGCATGCTGCCTGATTGAGGTTGTGGCCACTTTTTGTTTCCTGCAGCACAGGGCTGGACTGGATTGCTGCTTCCGCTTCCCACCTGACCTTTGGTAGGGGCCGACCAGCTTGTCTGGTCCGGTTGGCTGGCTCTTCTTCCTGCTTCCTTTCTGTTGCTGGGAGATGGGCTTCAAGGCTGGTGGGTCTTCAGCTGTGCTTCCTGGTTTGGCAATCTGTTGGTAAAGCGCTGGCATTTACTATCTCTTGGGGGCACTCCTTTTATTTGCCTTTCACCTTGCCTGGAGGTGGACTGTGTCTGCATTGGCACTCCAGTTTTCTTTGTCCTGGTAGGGGGTTATGGATCTTCTAGTACCAGCCTTTTGGGGGCTTGTGGGTGCCTGGAGCAGGCACTGTCTTCGATCCAGCCTTTCCTCTTCTGTTTCTTTGTCCCCCCCCTACTTCCTCCTCCTTGGGTTTCTGCCCTTTCAGGGGGGGGGGATGGTCAGAGTCCATCAGGGGTGGGGGTGGGTGTGTTTCTTCTGGTCTCTCAGTTTTGGCCCGTGCACATTTCCATGCCTCGCTTCGGTGCCGCTGTCCTCCTTTGATGGGGGCGGTGGACTTCTTTCAGGGGCTGTGGATGTGGCCGATGTTTGGCTTGTTTCTTGGGCCTTCCTCCGTGGCTGTGACTCACTCACATTCTGTCTGGGGTGGTCTCTGGCACTGGGTGTTTCTTCTTCTGCTTCACTTCTGCGTGTCCTCCTCCCTTCAGTTTTTCCACTGCCCGTGTGGAGGGCCTCTTTCGTCCTGTAGTTCTTTGTGGGATTTTTGTTTGTCGGCTTCATTGCTGCGCTGTTTTTGTATGTCCTTTGCTGCAGCGGGCTGTTCGGATTGGTGGTTGGTTTTGTGGTGGGTGCTCCTTTCATCTTGGGGTCTTTTTCAATGCCCTTGCCTGGTGTTTGCCTGGCAGTTTGTTGGATGTTGTGAACCCGCTGGGCATTGCTGGTGTAGGTTTCCCATTTCCTCGGATCTGGAGGGTGTTGGTTGGGTGGTTTACGGTTTGCTCCTGCCGTGGGGATTCCTCTGAGTGTCTGTCCTGCCAGTCATTATTCTGCCTGCCCGGCCATGAGTGCAGTGGTGCGGCTGCCCTGATTCCGGCCTCATGCCCTACTGTTTCTCTGCTGCTGGTTGGTTCAGTGGTACGTTTCAGTTTGCCCCATGTTGTGGGCTGTGTGGTGGAATGTTTGGGCTTGGCTGTCTTGGTGCCTGGGGTTGCCTCCTCCTGTCTTGTTCGGTTCCTGACTGTCCAGCCCTGCTACTGGGTTTTTCGGTGGGGACACAGTGGCTCGATAGTTGTGCGTGGGTCTACCGGCTGCTAGGTGTGTTGCTGCCTTGGGTGTCTCTACGATATCTGCCTGTTCCACTGTTACTGTTGCCTACGTGCCTCTGCATCTTTCTGTGCTCGGGTATGTGTGCTGTGGCTTTGTCTTCAGTGTCAAGGCTGTGCCCTGGCGCCCCAACCCTGTTTCCGGTTTCTCCATTGGGAGGGCCACGGTCCATGTATCCGCGACTCTGGATCTGGACTGAGCGGAGTAGGACATTCAACCCATGATGGGAGATGATTTGAATGGGGGGATCCTGTCTTTTAGTCACTGGGTTTGATCCGGCTCTGCCCCCCCATGTTGTTTGCGCTGGCTGTTGCTGGCTCTTGTTCTCCTAGCCCTCCACACTGGGGTCTGGCTGGTGGGTTCTGTCCTGGGTTGTGTGTTGTTGCCTGGTCCTCAAGCTTGTCTGTTGTGTTCGGTTCCTGTGGTGGCGGCTTGCCTTTGCTTTGCCGGATGGTGCTCCCTGCTTGCCCTTTGTCTTGCGCAGTTCCTGTTGTGCGTCTGAAGCTGGCCTGGCTTCCTCCCTTGTGGGCTGCTTGTCTTCTGCTTCTGGCCTCAGGCTTGGCATTTGGTGGTGGTCTTTCGTTGTTGCTGTAGGTTTTGCTTTGTTCTTGGTGCCTTGGCTCCCCTTGCGCCTCTGCCTCCTTCCCTTGGGGACGGGTGTGTTTGGTTCTGGGTCCTCCTTGGAGAACAATGGACTCCAGGGGTGTCTGCGTTTAGGCTGTTGGTGGTTCCTCTGCCCTTTTGGGGGTCTGCAGTTCCCGTTTCTTGGCCCATGGTGTTTATGGTCATCTTCGGGTGTCATGTCCCGTTCTCTCTATTCTGGTCCTTCAGCTTCACTGGATATTTCATGTTCTCTTGTCCGGCCTGGTCTGGGGTTTGGGTGTAACTTTGGTCTGGTGTTGGCCCTCCTCCCCTGGCTGCGGCCTCTTGTCTCCCGGAGGTCTTCTCTGGGATCTTCTGGCGTCCCTGGTCTTGGGAGCTTATGCTGCTGGTGGTGTCTAGGGGGCATGGCCTCGACTGGTTCCTGAAGGCCTTCCTTTGGCCCTGGTTTCGTTGCTTCTCTCCTGGCGTCCTTCGCTGCACTTCTGGAGGCCTTGTGGTTCTCCTCCTGCTTCCTGGGTTGGGCAGTGCGGCTCCAGTCCTTTCCTCTGCTCCGGCTGTGGCCCGCATTCAGTGTTGGGGCCATGTTGTCCCTGGGCCTTTTGTCTCTGGTTGTACCTGCTGAGGGCTGTTGGGGCTCTGCTCTGCGTTCCCCTGTTTCCGGGGCTCCCGTTTTTTGGGGATCCTTGATTTTTGCCTACTGTTCTTTTCCCCCGTTTCTTGTCTCGGAGTAAGGCCTCTTTGGGCTCTGGGCTTTCCTGGCTGGACGGCTTCTCAGTGGTGCTCCTGTGCCTGTCCGTTGGGTGATGCTTTGTTTGTTCCCTTGGGATGAGGAAGAGGGACGTGGAGGTAATGCTACGATTACTCACCAGTAATTTTAATGACTCCTCGCCCTACTCTTCCTCGTCAGTCATGCCGACCTTCTGCACCCTCTTGTGGTGTGGACGGTCCCATAGTCTGTCTGGGCTTGCTATGTACTGTGAATTGTGGATAATTGGGTATATGTACCTACACAGAAAAAAAAAATCCTGGATGGGAGACGGAACTTCATAGTACTGTGACGAGGAAGATTGGGATTAGGATTAATGAGGATTACCGGTAATCGTAGCATTATCCAACCTTTTTGCTCTTTTTTCTGACTCGGACAACTGACATTCGCTTAACCCGAATTTTGATTGATTTTTGGCTGATTTGATTTTGATTGATTTGATTTTTGATTGATGATCAAGATTTTGTGGTAGATTCACAGGGTAAACCTCTTTATCAATTAGGGTCAAGTAGTACTAAAAACACCGCATTATATTTATTGCAATGCTTTGGAGCCCTCGAGAGCTTTGATCCCGAGTCCATAGCCGCATTCTGTTTCCAGAATATATCCTGCTGGAGTGTGCAATTCCAGGGTAGCTTTTTCTCACCTATGCACAGTGACCGTCTCTGAAGCATCGGGAATGACTTGTGCAGAGTGAACTTCTCCAGTATGCAGAGAGACCGCCCCACTTACGAGGAGTAATGGGCTCTAAAATACGGAGTGTTATTGTCTAGTATGCAGAGGTCCATCCAGAAGTATCCTGAAAATACTTCCTCAAGTGTGCCATGCGGCGTGCACGAGTGTGTGGAGTGACATTCTCAAGAATGTGGACACCATTCACACGTTTGCTGTGTGTCATGGTATACTAGTGTGCAGCAGCGCATGTTTGCTCTGTCATGGGGCTGAGATTCTTAAGAGTTTGTGGAAAAACATTCCAAATAATGTGGCATGTCCTTCTTTAGCACCCATGCATACCCGCTCAAGTATGAGAAAGATACAAGCTAGTGGCATTCGACAGTAAGCAGCAATACAACTTCAAGCATGCAGAGGGATGTGTTTAAGGATGGGGAGTGACTTTCCCAAGAATGTGAAATGACGTTTGCAAGTACGTGGAGGGGTCATTCTCTAGTGTCGATAAATAAACAGTAGGGGAAACATAAATGGTCAAGTATAGCGAGAGGCATTCGACAGTAAGCAGCAATACAACTTCAAGAATGCAGAGGGATATGACTTTCTAACGAATGTGGATTGACAGTGGAAGTAAGTCGGACGTTCTTCTCTAGTGTGCATAAATACGGGCTCGAGCATGCGAAACATACATGCTCAAGCATAGCGAGCGGCTTTCGAAAGTATGTAGGAATGCATCCACAAGATGCAGGAGAATATGCCCAAGGATGGGAGTGACATTCTCAAGAATGTGGAACGCCATTGCCTAGCAAGCAGGAATGTATCCTCAGGAATGTGGAGCGCCATTCTCTAGTAAGCAGAAATATATCCTCAGGAATGTGGAGCTACATTCTCTAGTAAGCAGGATTATAGCCTCAGGAATGTGGAACGCCATTCTCTAGTAAGCAGGAATATATCCTCAGGAATGTGTAGCGCCATTCTCTAGTAAGCAGGAATATATACTCAGGAATGTGGAGCACCATTGTCTAGTAAGCAGGAATTTATCCTCAGGAATGTGGAGCGTCATTCTCTAGTAAGCAGGAATATATCCTCAGGAATGTGGAGTGGCATTCTCTAGTAAGCAGGAATACATCCGCAGGAATGTGGAGTGGTATTCTCTAGTAAGCAGGAATATATACTCAGGAATGTGGAGCACCATTGTCTAGTAAGCAGGAATTTATCCTCAGGAATGTGGAGCGCCATTCTCTAGTAAGCAGGAATATATCCGTAAGCAGGAATATATCCTCAGGAATGTGGAGCGCCATTCTCTAGTAAGCAGGAATATATCCTCAGGAATGTGTAGCGCCATTCTCTAGTAAGCAGGAATATATCCTCAGGAATGTGGAGCGCCATTCTCTAGTAAGTAGGAATAGATCCGCAGGAATGTGGAGTGGTATTCTCTAGTAAGCAGGAATATATACTCAGGAATGTGGAGCACCATTGTCTAGTAAGCAGGAATTTATCCTCAGGAATGTGGAGCGCCATTCTCTAGTAAGCAGGAATATGGAGTGGCATTCTCTTGTAAGCAGGAATATATCCTCAGGAATGTGTAGCGCCATTCTCTAGTAAGCAGGAATATATCCTCAGGAATGTGGAGCGCCATTCTCTAGTAAGTAGGAATACATCCGCAGGAATGTGGAGTGGTATTCTCTAGTAAGCAGGAATATATCCTCAGGAATGTGGAGTGGCATGCTCTAGTAAGCAGGAATATATCCTCAGGAATGTGGAACGCCACAGTCTGGCTGCCCGATTCTGAGCTCCTCCTGTGCCGCTTGCCTATGGTGAGGGGCTAGAAGAAGAGACTGACCCTAAATTCTCATAGTGGGGTATAATTTGGTCCTATTCACTTTAGCTTCTAAGGCAATTTCTACAAGGTACAAAAATCCGGTAAATACCAGAGGGTGAGCACATCAGGAAGTTAAACTAAATGTAGTTTAACCGGATTTTTAGTACCTTCTAGAAATTGCCATAGTGGCATATAATTTGGTCCTACTGACGTTTCCTTCTATAGGAATTGAGGGTCAGCCTCTTCTTCTATCCCCTCACCCTAGACACGCGTTGCACCAGCGCATGGAAGGGTCAGATATTTCAGATACTCTAGAAGGGATAGATATGATACTCTAGAAGGGATAGATAGAGTTGGTTGGAGGGTGGGAATAGTTGGATTGATTCACAGCTACTCTTTAAGTAAGATTTCCAGATCTGAACTTCTTTGTGTGACAATATTGTGTGGGCCTTGGTTCATGTCCGGTAGCCTTATGTCTGTGACGCGTCTGCCTGAGTGCAAGGACCTTTCGGAGCCTGGATCTCGGGGAGGTGCGGCCCCTTCACGTGGAGACCAAGATCACATGCACTTGTTATTTTTAGACGAGGCATTTATTTTTTTTAATTTTATTTTTAAATGTGTTGGGCAGTTACCTAGTATCACTTTGTCCCCAGCATCTCCTAGTCCCAGGACCTTCATTTCGGAGTCATGGGAGCAACTTTTCCTATGTGTCCATGAGCCTTTTGTTCTATCTTTGGTGGTTTACCCTGGACTGTTGCGGGAGTGGGCCACCCTGCCCTGACCCACAAAGACAGTGGCGACTTGAGTTGAGGTTGCTCTGCGGGTCCTTGCATGGTAGTTTGTGACCCCACCAGAGTGCACTTGCCATGTTGATTGCAAGATGGAGCGGGCACTCTCCGTTCGGATGGACAGTGCGGATGCTCCCCCAATGAACCAACTAAGGAAACCATTCCCAATGTAAAGGAGTGGCCATTCTGCAGGGACTTGACTTGCTGGCATAGTCTTCCCAGGGTCCTTCTTCCTAAACCCCAGTCTGAGCTGTGATGGCCCTGCCGGTAGCATCCCCACTACTTCCCATTGTGGCTACCACTGGGCTATATTGGCCTGCCAATGCATGCCTCAGGGGGGTTAGCTCAGCGGCAATGTGCTCGCCTTGGAAGCAAGATTACACTGAGCAACGCAGGTTCGATCCCCAGGTCCGCGCTTAGACACCTCTGGGTATTAAGCGCGTTATAAATAACCTAACCTATCCTATCATGCCTATCGGATGCTCCCTGACCCCGCTCACAGTCTAGTATTGCGACTCACCTAATGTCCCTTCTCTGCTGTTCATCGATTTCTACATGTCTTGCAGGGGGCCAACACTTTCCACGCACTGTAGTGTCCAGCTGCCATTGTACTGCCAGGCCCTGCCAACATCTGCTTCTTAGGGAAGAACTAATGCGCCACTTCCTCTCAGGCAACTCCATGCCAAGGCTGGTCTCTGACAGGGGGTGCCAGCCCAGGGCACTCGCCAACCATTTCCTGCTCTGGAAGTGGTGACACAATGTTTCTCCACCTCCCACAAACAGAGATGGACCAGAGGCCCCACTGACTCCGGCTCTATACCGAACCCACCCTCACTCTGACCTACCTCTCACACAAAGAAATGATAGCGGTCCTCCGCCCAGCATACCACTGTCCCATGCAAACACTGTGAGACTCCCACAGCGAGAATCGTGAAATAGGCTTGCCAATATGGGAGTAATACTCTTGATCTGTAGAGGTATTATCTGATGTAATAGGAACATCTTGTTGGTAAGTGTAGCATTCAATAGGACAGGAATAATGTCGTTAATACCTGCAATGCTGTCCTCGGGTCTGAGGAATGACTTTGTCAGAATGTGGAATTACATTCTCCTGTTTGGGAATTAAATAGTTTTACTATATGTGATTGCATTCTTAAATATTGGAATCATTTTGGGGCCTCCATTATTGTGAATAACATTGTTGGTGGGTGCTGTGCCTTTCCTAAATATGGTGACAGCATGTTGGCATGTGGAATGGCATTCTCAAGGCGTTAACGTTGATAAATGGAATGTGATGTTCCCTTGTTGGTAGCAACTTGCTTGTTATGTAGAATATTGATCTCGATGATAAGAGTGGCGATGTTGGTATGCAGAGAAAGCATGATCATTTATTTATGCGGAGTGGCATTTTCCAGGATGAGGGTTAACCTTGATACATGGAACGGCATTTTCCAGGGTTAACATTGATACATGGAATGGCATTTTCCAGGGTTAACATTGATACATGGAATGGCATTTTCCAGGATGAGGGTTAACATTGATACATGGAATGGCATTTTCCAGGATGAGGGTTAACCTTGATACATGGAACGGCATTTTCCAGGGTTAACATTGATACATGGAATGGCATTTTCCAGGATGAGGGTTAACCTTGATACATGGAACGGCATTTTCCAGGGTTAACATTGATACATGGAATGGCATTTTCCAGGATGAGGGTTAACCTTGATACATGGAACGGCATTTTCCAGGGTTAACATTGATACATGGAATGGCATTTTCCAGGGTTAACATTGATACATGGAATGGCATTTTCCAGGATGAGGGTTAACATTGATACATGGAATGGCATTTTCCAGGATGAGGGTTAACCATGATACATGGAACGGCATTTTCCAGGGTTAACATTGATACATGGAATGGCATTTTCCAGGATGAGGGTTAACATTGATACATGGAATGGCATTTTCCAGGATGAGGGTTAACCTTGATACATGGAACGGCATTTTGAAAATTTTTGGCAGTAACCTGGTTATTATTTGGAATGCCGATCTTAAGAATAGGAGCGACCTTTTTGATGCGTGGAATGACCTGTGAGGTAACAGTGATACGTTTGATACGTAGAATGGCATTTTAAGAATGTGGAATGTCATTGTTGGCCAGCAGAATAGATCTCCCAATTATGGGGAATAATGCTACCTGTATATTATAGAAGGTTATAGGTATATGGAGTGGGGTTCTGAGGGATGGGAATTGTGTTGCTAGTATCTGGAATGGCGTTTTCAAGTATTGGAATAAGGTTGCGGTGTGGAATGGCATTTTCAGATATACTGTTGATATGTGGAACTTACTCTTTCATATGGAAACAGCATTTTCAGCTCAAGGATTGCCATTTCCAAGTATGCGAGATACTATTGTTGGTGTGTGGGATGCTAGTCTCGCGTGCGGGCCTCATGTCGCCCTGCGCAGCAGCATTCCCAAGTATTGGATGCGATGTTGGTGTGTAGGGTGATATTCTCGCATGGGGATGGAGGTTTTTGGCCTTTGGGATAAGGTTCACAAGCATACGAGTAACTTTGGTGGCGTGTGAAATTGTGTTCTATGTTTGTGTGATGATGATGATGATGATGATGATGCGGGTGGTGCGTGGAGTGGGATTTCCAAGTACGGGGATGACATTGGAGGTATGTGGAGTGCATTTCCGTTGTGCGGAGAAAGGATGCATGTGCAATGGTGTTCCCAAGTATGCGGAGTGACCTTGGTGTGTGGATTGACATGTTCAAGTACGTGAACAGAGTTCCTGGAACGTTGTGCTCAGTTATGAGAAAATACTCTTAGTATGTGCATAGGCCCTGACAAGAATGAAAATAACATTGTTTGTGTGCAGAGCCGTGCTCACATGTATAGCAATAACTTAGTTCGTAGCCAGGTGGATAGCTATGGGGCAACGTGTCCGGCATGAAGTGCGATAGAAGATACAAAAATGGGTTTGTGTTCTCAAGTATGGGAAGAACATTGTTGGGTGGTGGACTGGTGTTCTCAGTATAGTGTTCTAAAAGTGATCTGCTTGATCTGGTGATCTAACCCCTTCTTTTTTTATCATGATCTCTTTTGCAGGGCATCTTGTTGGTGAGGTTCAATGCTTGTGAGCTCTCTGCCCGACTCGCTGATGTGATTGTCAAGATGAAGGAGTCGGGCTTTCCGCCACTTCCATCGCTAGTCCTCGATAAGAGTGAGGTTCCAGGAGTGGTCCTTGCCCGCTCCTTTCTGGCTGAGGTTCTGCCCAACCAGACCATCATCCAGGATTGGCAGCCTTTCCAACCCACGGCCAGCAACATGGCACTGCTCCAGAGAAAGGACTTGCACTGGATGGTGGACAACAAGCGGCGCCCACAGGTGGCCACCCTTTGCACCTTCCCCTTCCGTATCCCTGTGGGTGAGGACTGGTTCTACCTGAACATTGATGTCTTCGGCTCAGACCTGGGCCATGTGCGGAGCCAGTTGGTTGCCCATCTGCAGAATCACACTCCTAACGTGAGGGGCCATGTCATGTGTCAGCTCTTCCTGGATCCCTCCCTTTGGGTCCCTATGGCAGAGTTCTGCACCTCTGTCCTGAAGGTGGAACTGGCCAAGGACTACACTGAACAGTACCTCCTGGAGTCCGATATTTAGATCCTGGTGGTTTCCGGGGCAACCACGGCAGTGTGTTCCCCATAATTCCATGCCCCATCCCGCTGTAGGGGAGAAACGACAGAAGCACTTCTTCCTCCCCACGCCCTTCTGTCTCCTTTCCATGTAGTATTTCCCAACCGGGACACCAGCGCTCTCGGCTAGTAGATTTGAAAGAAGCCGCTGTTATTCTTGCTCCACCTCTGGGAAGGCTCCTTACCATTCAGCAAACAGGAATAGTCAATGGGTTGGGATAGGCTACCTCCAGCAGACCTGTCTAGAAAATTCCTTGCCCTGATTAGCATCTGCTACCCAACATCTCTTGTGCCGGACTCTGGGAAAGGATCGGATTGGCCCCACACCCCTTGCAACCCAGATATTGCTGTGTTTCTGTGCAATAAGCACCACGATACCACTAAGCAAGTTAGCACACTATATGTGTGCATCCCTTCCCAGAATGCTTTGGGGTGAGGCACCATAATTCCAAAGAACTTGCAGTGCAACCAAGAATTCCCAAGAATGGTTTGGAACGTGCCTCTCTTTCAAGGCAGAATTTAAGTTGATCCTTCAAGCTTCAAATCCACCCAACCTGGAGATATGTAGCCTTAAAAGTGATGATCTGACCAAAGTCTATCTATGCTCTACAACTGTATAAAGAAAGGGGACCTGGTCTGATGTCCCCCTCTCTGTGTACGAGGGGAGTATGTCACAATCTGGTATCCGTCCAATCTGAACGACCGGGAGCTGAGAGCTGAAGGACGGGCCCGCAGGATTTCCAGAATCCCTCAGGGCTGTTTAGCTCTTTCCAGAGCCCTTCAGATTGGGACCGCCCCTCCACAGGAACCATTCTAGAATACTCTTGAGATGGAACCATGCCCCCCCCACCGAATTCTTTACAATGGGACCACACCATCCTTGGATATAAAAGCACCTCTTTTCCAGATTGGTATTGCGAGGGACCAACTCTTCCCAAATTAATTTATAATATCTTCTAGAGTTTCCCAGAATCGCTTAGGGTGTGCAAATTCTCTTCCATAAATTCTTAAATTTGGATCTTCCAATTTTTTACAGAATTCTAAACCATAAACCACCACCAAATTCACAGAACACTTTTGGATAGGAAAAGCTGCCTAAAATAATTTACTAAATATTGACCAAATCCGAGAATGCCGTGAAATGGGAAAATACCTCCAATAATCCTTTACTGGAAGGACTCGAGGAATAACTTCCCAGAAAATGTTGCAGTGGATTTGGTAACGGTACTGCTCCCTATTATGCAGTATTCCGCATTCAGAACCATCCCTGGCCAACAGGAAGGAGTGGAAACAGATGCCCATTGGGGGTGGGGGAGGAATACAGCACAGCACAGCACAGCACTTAGCTTGGGCGAAGGCGCCCACCGTGTACATAGAAGACGCCAGAACATTAGTGAATTTATTTGTACTATTAATATTATTATTATTATTTTTGACGGGTAACTTTGTATTGGGTAGCTCAATATTCCCGCAGTGTATTTAAAAACACCTTTATTTAATAGAAGTGGTTTTATGTTTTTTGTTTTTGTTGAGATCAGAGCAATCGGCAAGGCCGGACATTTTTCCAACGCTGGATCCTTCACATCAGAATTGCACAAGCCATTGTCTGGCCACTCCGGTGGTGGTGATCGATGAAGAATTCCACCTGAAGGAGGTCTTTTGCAGATGTTATGGAGACAGCCATTGAGATAGACCTAGTGACGCTTGCAAAGGAGCCGCATAAGGCGGCTCCCCCTTTACTAACTGCACGCCTGATGGATTTGCTTCTCTGTAATTGTGCCTCCCAGGGCAGAACCTGCAGTTCCAGCTAACCAAACCTCCTGTTTCTCCTCGGTCCAGAAACAATAAACTCTTGTTCAAAGTGACTCCGTTCTCTCAATCATAAGGTTGCACGCGGGGCCATTTGGGATCTGACACAAGCCGTGCAGGGGCGAGGGTGGAGGGGGATGCCCTGCCAATCAGAGGTTCTAGGAAAGCAAGTCAGATAGACACAAAGAGAGACTTGCTTAGTCAATCAGGCTAAATGGTTTCCAGGTGGTGAGCGGGAACCCCCTGCTCTGCAGATCTTCATGTGACCAGGTGATGTAGGCCCAAGTTGGGCTAGAGGGGGGTATATAAGCTGCAGAGTGTACAGTAAAGCAAGCAGTGGGGCTCAGGGAGTGTGTAGGTGGTTCCGGCTTAACCTCGTGTAACATGGCCCCACCAAACTGGTGCTGAGGTGGTTCCTACCCATCAGAGTGTTCAATATAGGAAATCCTGCATGCACTGGTAATGAGGGGGAGATCACTGCTTTATGAAATGCACACAGGCTAAAGGAGCACACGAGGTGCTAAGGAGGCCCGCGCCTGCAGAATGTGCTACAGTGTAACAAACCCCCCTGAGCACATGCAGCGTCATAAGATCTCTGCCATACACGGTGTGCAGTAACATGATGGATCAAATCAAGAGCGGTACTATGCAGGGCCCTCTCCTCCTATCTCTCCTCCTTCCTCACTTCTCCAACCACTCCTTTTCCAAAGGCGTCCTCCCTGCCTATAACTAAATGGCCACTGTCATCCCCAAAAGTAAGAAATGTGCAGGCGATTCCAACAAGCCACCTTCCACAGACTGGCTTCTCCTCTTCCAGACCTAGAAAATGCCTCAAAGAGGTGTGATAATTTTGATGACTATGTCAAATTTCACTCACTCTTTCGTCCCCTTCAATTACACTTCAGAGAAACATGCGTCCAAAATGTCTCTCACTTGCATATCCAACTCTCCCACATCTGCTCGGCACTCTCGCCGCGCCTCCATCGTCCTGCTACTTGAGTGACCTGCAACATTTGATGCAATGGACAATCCCTCCCTCTGTTACCCCACCCCCTTGCCTCCAAGGACACAGCACACCACTGCGTGGCCCCTTATCTCTCTGACAGCTCCTTTGCCATATCCTGGAACTGTTAACAATTCATCCCCCCCACTCCCTGGTCCATGGAAGTCCCCCAAGGATCAATCCTTGCTCCACTACTCTTGACTCTCTACTCCTCCCCAGAGGCAAACTTCTCCCATTCCTTGGCTTTCACTACCCCTTGTTGGCTGATGATGCCACCATCTTCTCCTTCCCTCCTTCACCCCTGTTATCGCTGAACGGACCCCGGCTACCTTGCAGCCCTTCAGCATTGGATGGCTCTACACTGCCTGATGCTAAACTCCTCCAAAACTCGTTCTCCCTAGCTCCAATGTGAAACCAACTCTCCCATTTCTTTCTCTCCTGGCCGCCTCACTCCTTACTCTGGACTCACAACTTTGGGGTCCTCGTTCTCCCTACCTCCAATGCTAAACCAACTCTCCCAGCTCATTCTCTCCTGGCCGCCTCACTCTTTACTCTGGACTCAAAACTTTGGGGTCCTCGTTCTCCCTATCTCCAATGCTAAACCAACGTTCCCAGCTCTCTCTCTCCTGGCCGCCTCACTCCTGAATCACAACTTTGGGGTCCTCATTCTCCCTACCTCCAATGTGAAACCAACTCTCCCAGCTCTTTCTCTCTTGGCCGCCTCACTCCTTACTCTGGACTCACAACTTTGGGGTCCTCGTTCTCCCTACCTCCAATGTGAAACCAACTCAACCAGCTCTTTCTCTCCTGGCCGCCTCCCTCCTGACTCTGGTCTCACAACTTTGGGGTCCTCTTGGAGAGTCACTTATAGCTCCAGCAGTTTATCCTGGATACTGTGGCCAGGATTAACCTTCTCACCATAAAGGGAATCTGCCCCTCTCACCCATAATTCAGCCGCAACCCTGATCTCCATCCTTATGCTCAGAATATGTGCCTACTGCTGGACTGCGACCCTTGACCCCTCACTCCTCTCTATAAAGTTCTCATCTTTGCCACCCACATCCTCTGCAACCTACCCAGGTCCTTCCCCACCTCTTTACATCAACCCTATGCTCGTGGGCTACTCATCCAAAGGTGCTCTTTCCAAGTTGCTGCCACTCCTCCAAAGCTGTGTTGATGGTTTTCTCCACCTCTT
Source organism: Ambystoma mexicanum (assembly GCF_040938575.1). Classification (NCBI taxonomy): domain Eukaryota; kingdom Metazoa; phylum Chordata; class Amphibia; order Caudata; family Ambystomatidae; genus Ambystoma; species Ambystoma mexicanum. Next base: position 260,992,092 of record NC_090921.1, on the reverse strand, counting down.
TCTCGCTGGCTGTATCTCTCTCTCTCTCTCCTCTCCCCTGTGAACTCTGCATTTCTCTTTTCTCCACATCCTTCCAAACCACTAAACACCCTACAGGGTCTATCTCCTCTCTATTTTCCCTTTTCCGCCGAAATGCCCTCCGCTCGGGCATTACGGCTAGCCCAACGGTATTATGTTGTTCACCGTGTCCAGTTTTTTGTGTGCACTGAGGCCTGAGAGCGAGTTGCGCGTTAGAAGAAAATAAATGAGTTAAAACCAGACCCGCAAAGGGACTTTTCCCACCACCGCACCATCACCTACCAACTGGTAACAGTCCACCCCACCCATTAATGCCATGCTCGAGTGTAAGAGTGCAAGTCTGTACCATGTCACCATCCCTCCAGCACCTGGATTTTCACTGAAACAGAAATGTACCTCAGATATGGAAATGCACCCGAAGGAGGGGCTGCCTCTCTTGTCAGTATTGACTCTTATGCACTACACTTCTGTTAGAATTTGCAACATAACAAACACCGCCAGCAGGGGGCGATGCCGGGTTTAGAAAGCTTGCAGTACCAGAAGGGTCAAAGGCGCAGCAGGTGCCAGGCATGGCCCCAGCCGGCAGAACGGACAGTATAACGACCGGTGCAGGCATAGGGGGTCGGCGGGAGATCCCTGCTCTGCAGGGCTGGCAGGAACCCAAGTACCGTAAACGCACCATGCGAGACCTGCGGGCATTAGGAATGACTGGCAAGCCAAGATTCTGCAATGTACACAGAGGGCAGGAGAAGCCACCGGAGAATGGGCACTCGCCCGGTCCCGCGGCATCCAAGGCTCATTGGTTGCGTGTGGAAATGGCACTCAGTGCAGCGACAGGTCTATGCAGAGGGCGGACATTGATCCGTAGTTCCTTCCTTTAGCTTATCATGTTAAGTGGAGCTCGACATTTAAAGATTCGGGGATTAAAAAAGGCTTGGTGAACGCACCCAGATGAGGGAAACACGCTGTATTGAGACACTGCAGCTCAGAGAGAGAGAGATATCATAGGCCATATGGAGACTCATGGAAGCCACGAAAAAGCAAAAGGAAAGAGGGAGGAGAGGTTGAGAAGGAGCTACTGTGTGGAGCGATGATATGAAGGTGCCCTCTAACAGGCCGACATGTGGGCCTCGTGAGGAGTCTGGCGGTATCCTGGTGGTAATACTGCCGGGATACCGCCAGTGCAAATAACGCTACCGCTACTTGGTCCGGCGCTCTTAGCACCGGATCACGAGTAGTGGTACAGCGGTAAGTTCCCCTTCACCATTTGGTCAACCCAATGGGGTTGGGGATTGCTATTACTGCCGGTGGTAATTGCACTGAAACGGGCAGGAAGGGAACATTTTTACCTCCAGCTTTTTGCTGGAAGTAAAACTCCCATTTACCACCGACTCATGATTGGCCAACCCTTAAATGTGGCGGTATTAGCATCACTGCCACATTTAAGGGCTAAACCCCAAATCATTATGAAGCCCAAAAAGTGGAATTTTGGTTGGGAAATTGGCCATTTCACTCCATGGGTGAAATTGGCAAAACCAGACATTTCCGACCCAGAATGTTCAAATTTCTGCTTTGAGCGACTTTCGTCACTTTCGCTCATTCCTATATAAGATAATAACTACAGAATGATCTGTTTAGTGGTTCGATTAATATCCATCACACACCGCCGGGGGGATCTCCCTTCTGATGGCGGGTAGCATGACCTCGAACTTCAGAAAACCTCCTACTTCTCACAAGTTAGTGTAGGGTGTGGGTAAAAACAAGTCCTGCATTTTCAGAAACACTGCCGATTGTATTCATGCCCCATACTGCCCTCAAAGGTCAGTGCACCGACTCGCTTGTAGAATTTGTCTGGTTAGCCCAGTATGGAAAAAAGTAACTCCCTGCCATGCACAGTAACTCATCCTATGACAGCGGTCTGCAACCTGTGACTTTAGGATGTTTTCATTACAACTCCCATGATATCTCACCATTGACTATGCGCCTGAGTCACAGAGCATTTTCCAATGGGATTACGCCATTATAAAACGTTTCTGTGAATCGAGTCCTATGCTGGCTAGGGCCGATGCGACTTGTAGTAAGAAAGTTGTAGACTCCTTTTCCACACGGACATGGGATGTAGAGGGCCTCGCATCGTCATACCCTTTATTGCGATTCAGATTTATTTCAGCATATGGTAGAGCTTCATCAATGACTCATCGAATACATGCATGGAAAGACATGGGAACCCAACACTGCCCTGTTTAGTAGTGACATACAGATTAGAAGTCAAATCAACAGACATATAAACAGCTGGTGCAATTGAGGGTTCGCACCAGCAGCGGTGTTAGGTGTATACCATTGAGGCATCAGGTTCCAGAACGTGACAGGCACTTTAACACACTGCACTGTCTTTTTTTTACAAGGACTGGAAACTACATTGACCTCTTTTACTTACTTAAATATTTTTATGTTAGTAGACTTTTATTTGGTCTACTAATGATTTTTTATTTAACACACCTTTTTAATAGGTTTTCTCCCTTTTAATGCTAGGTATATTTTCATATTACAATATTGTACATTACAGCCTTAATCACACTGGCCACTTTAACACCAATCAGGGAGCCAGCAGGCTAGACCTGGCCCCGACAAAGCCCTCCACTAAGGCCCCTGTCTGGCTCTGTCCAGAGCAGAGGGGAGCACCTCTCCCTGCCGCAACTCCTTATCCCTTTGCCTCTTGGCAAAGTTTCTAAAATGAGTCGCACAGACTGGGACCATAGCACACTTTGCGCTCTGACCACAAACAATATCCTGACTTTCAAAATGGCTCTGGTACGCAACATGGATCGCATTGGCCTGGACCCCCGCCCCATGGACACTATGATTGTCATTGGTTGTTTCCTGCTCCATTCCCCACCTGCCCAACTATAACCTCCAATCTCTGCACCAATTGGAATATGCATCATGTTGTGCCACTTACTAATGCTCTCTGATGTTTTCTTAATGCTCTGCTTAAAAATAAAAATAAAGAAAAAACAAAATCTAAAACGCTAGTTCGATTCTCTGGTGTGCTTTTGCAACTGTGCATCCTCCATTTTGTACTGCTTTTTAGTGCTTTCTGTCAAAATCGAATTTAGGTGTGCTCTCCAATTTGTTAAAGATAGTTGTATCTGGGCACTTCTAGTGTGCTCATTGTTTTTGTCTGCTTGGCCGCCTGGTGAGATTCTACTGTTGCATAGTGCTTCTAGCCCTTTCCCCTGATAACCCCCAGATTTCTGCCTCCACCTGTTTTTGCCCACATGGTTTTCTCCATCTCTTCTATCTATTCTAATTGCTTCTCCATCACCTATCCTCCCTCTCTCACGAAGTCTGGAAGGAAGACATTTAAAAAGGAGCTCCTGAGTTCCAACCCTGGTCTGCCCATTGCAGACACCTACATCAATGCTGCTTCCAGACAGACTATCACTGACATTCTCGTTGCTGTTCCTGCCTCTGACATATGTACTCCCCATATGGTTTCTGTCCTCTCCCCTTTCTCTTCCTAAACCATTACTGGCAGAACCAAATGGGAAGTGCTCTTGGCTATCTTCGCATCTTCCAAATGCAACATTAATGTCCATCACACTGGCACTATAATGGCTGTGGGCCCCCAGCCCAACCTCCTTCTTTGCAGGCATTGTCCATCTCTCTTCAATGTCCCCCTCGCATGCCACCCCTCCTTCCCTCATCACCCTTTCCCCCCGCCCCACAGTGGTGGCAACCCATCCCTGTACCTCCCAATATTTTAACAAGGGCAACCAGCTTCACTTCGCTATCCTCACCTCTCGCTCTATCAAACACTCCTCTGACATCTGTCTCTTCCTTAAAGACCTTGACGTCCTTGCTCTCACAGAGACATGATTTAAGGCCAGCTCTGTCACTGCTTTTTACACTCTTCTCCCTGAGGGCTACAAGATCCTGTCCAATCCCAGCTCCCGGCTTGGCAGCGGAGTGACTCTGATCTTTCCTGAGTGGGTTCCTGTCTCCATCATTCCCACTCAAACCTACTCATCCTGAAAGCCTAGTCTGCAGGCTATCTGTCTCGCCTACCTTCTCTCTTACTCTTGCTACCATCTACAGGCCCCCTGGACCAACCTCCCTCTTCCTCTCTGAATGGGCGGCTCTGTCCTCCTTTCTTCTTGCCTCCTCCCCAAAACTCATCTTTCTTGTGGACTTTAACATCCATCTTGACTCTCTGGATGTGACTTCTGTACTCTTTTGCGACCTCTGCAACTCTTTCCCTCACTATCGTTCCCTCTGGCCCAACCCATTCTGCCGGACACACCTTGGATGCTCTCCTCTCAACGGACATCCCACTCTGCAACCCTCTTACTACCCATCTCTCCTGATCTGACCACTCTCTCCTCTCTTCCTACCTTGACCTCCCTGGTCCCCTGACAATGCTTCCGGCCAAACTGCCGGTCTCCTTCTCCATCAATCGACTGATGAAGCATGTGTCAGTCGCTGCCTTTACCTCATCCTTCATCTCTCCTCTGTCCCATTCTTTGGACTCACCTTCTGACTCTGTTCTAGCTAACCTCCATCTCTCTATGTCTAACATCCTGGACATCCTAGCCCCTGTCATGAGGATCTGCATAAAGCCTGCCTCCAAATGCAACTCTTGGTATGATTCCGACCTGGCAGCTTTGAAACGCAAGTGCAAAGCTGCAGAGTGGAAGTGGCAGGCATCTAGCTCATCCTTTTTGACAAACTGGCCCGCCTCCTACACCAAAGGTAATATTGTCTCACCATCATCTCCAAGAAGATGGCGCATGTCCAAGCCAGCATCTCTGGAGCCACCAATAACACAGCAGAGCTCTTTAAAATCTGCAAGGAACTTACCAACCCTACTGCAGTTTCCTCCTCCCCCTCCCAGGCCCTCTGCACTGCACTGGCCACCCACATTATCTCCAAAACTATGGACATCTTGTCTTCTCTGTCATCTGCTCTCCCGCCCCCTTGCCTCCCTGCCAGGCCTCCATACTCTCCCCCTTCTCTCCCATTGCACCAGATGAGATCTCTAGAGTGGTCTGCTCTATAAAAGTCTCCTCTAAACTGGTTCCCCCCTGCTCCTCCAGAACCATCAAGGACAACATAAACTCTCTCGCCCCAGCCTTGGCTGACCTCTGCAACCACTCCTTTGCCACTAGCTCCTTCTCACAACCCCTTAAGCACTCTCTTGTGCACCCTTCTGAAAATGCTGTCTGCTGACCCTTCTTGCCCATCTAACTATCACCCTATCTCTATCACTCCTTTTTTGGGCAAACTCATGTAGAAGCTGGTCATCCCCTACAGCGAAATGGCTGGATGCCTCCATGACTACCAGTCCAGTTTCAGGGCATATAGAGATACAGAAACTGCTCTCCTGAACACCCGAAAAGACCTGCTTTCTAACCTGAACTCAAACACTCTCCCCAATCTGAGCCTCCTCGATCTTCCTTCTGCCTTTGACACAGTCAACCACTCCATCCTCATAAAACCTCTCCATGACACCCTAGGCATCACAGTCAGAGGCTACTGGTGTGGCTGACCGCCTTCCCTTGAAACAGACCCTCATAAGTGCAAATGGGTCATTTTCTCTCTTCCACCGCACTCTCTACCTGTGGCGTCCTTCAGGGCTCTATCCTATCGCATTGGCTCTTCACCATCTACCTGGCCAACCGGATCTCCACCTTCTGCCCTTATTTCCAGTGTTATGCAGACGGCACAGAGCTTTCTTTCAAGCTGCCATCCTCCACATCCTCCTCCCCCCTCCTCCCTCATACCTGACCGCCTGACTGCTATGCAGGCATGGTTCTCTGCCAATGATCTCCGCCTTAATGCTAGTAAGACAAATATCCTTCTCACTGTGATGCCTGCTCCTTGTTTCCCCCCACTCTCTGGCCAGCCTCCTTGAGTCCCCTCCTCTCACCCACTTGTGAGGCAATAAACTTTGGGATCATCTTTGACTCCTCTCTCTCTCTTTCTCTACACACATCACAGACCTTGCCAAGAAGTCCAACTTTCAGCTCCACCTCCTCAGGGGCATTCTACCTTTCTTCACCTTCCCCCCGAAGCTCAACTTCTCCAGAGCACTTGTTCTCTCTAGGCTGGACTACTGCAACAGCCTCTTCCTCAATCTGTCTCTTTCCTCCCTTCGCCCTTTCAACTAATCCAGAATAGGGCTGCAAGACGTATCCTTGTCCTGAATCTCTCCAGCCCTAAAATCTCTCCACTGGCTCCCGGTGATCACAATGATCAAATTCAAGACCCTTTGTATCATCCACCAGGCTGACTGGAGCCTGTGACCTCTCTAAATCCAGCTTTCCCCTCACTAAATACCTCCCTGCCAGACTCCTTCGGTCCTCTGGCTCGAACTCTCTGCAGGTTAAATGTTTCCCCAAGCAGAGAGTGGGAGGTAGATCCCTATCCTCAGCTAGTTCCTACCTCTGGAACGGCCTCCCTGTCTCCCTCAGACTTGAGCCGGATCTTCTTAAATTGCTGACATTTTTCAAGACCTTCCTTTTCTCCCCTTCCTTCCCTCGCTAATGCTCTCTCTGCCGCTGCGAGTGGGGCCGGGCCCGTTCAGAGTTACACTGGGGCCAGACCACCCCCTACCAGTCTCCCCAGCATCCCTTTCCCTCGGGCTCCCTTCCCCAGACTAGCCCTAACCGGGTCCCACCTGTCCACTGCACACCTCCTCCCTTTCCCCTCTCTGTCTCCTGACCCTTGGCACCCCCAGCACATGCCCCCACTCCCATTGGGCACCCCACTCCTGCACTACTCCCTCTACCGCCTCCCCGTTTACTTATCATCTTGTCTTGCACTTGCACGGTAGAATTGTCATTCCCACCCCCACCCCAGCTTGTCTTGTGGTGCCTGGAAACTCTTGTGTATGAGTGCCATAAAAATGTCCAATAAATTAATAAATACTCGACTACACCTATTATGTCTTTCCTTAAGTTACGTACTTACACAATCATATTTGCACAACCTCAGACACAACAACCTATCTTCCCAATTGTTTATTTTTGTGCATCCCTATCCTTGCCCTGTTTTCTGTTCTTTTTCCACGACAGACTAAGGCCCTCATTATGAGGTTGCCGCTAGGCCGATGGTGCTACAGTCAGCCAACCAGCTACCTCGGCTTACCGTTTCCACTGCCCGATATCCCGGTAATACCAGGATATTATAGATGACGGAGGCACAGTAAGTTCCCATTCCCATGGAGCCCCATAGTATTAATTTGCCATCAACTATCAGCAGGTCAGGCCTGCCCGTAGTTCACTGCCCCTACCAGCAGACTTGTAGTTTGCCGGTCCGGACTGGCAAACTTAAAATGTGGGCCTAAGTCTAGTTTCCCCAGGTGGGTGCACAATACAACATTCTTTCAAACCATGCACTGGCACTGTAAGGTCACTAGGGTGGTGATTGGTGCTGTATAAAAGCTTAATAGCATAACACATAAGATAGGCCACTCCCCTTTTAAAGCTGACTTGACTTCTAAGGCTCTCACAGGCGCTTCTCAAGTCCCGCCCCAAAAACTGTTTGGTGACTGGTTTGGCGAAATATTGGTAATACGTACCGTAATACATCGAACAGACAGAAGGAGCATGTGGTAGCTACTCACCGCAGACCTTCTAGGCCCACAAGCCCTCCGGGCACAGAGAGGTATGGAGGACACTCTACACTCTGAGCTTACAGTAAGGCAAGCAAACCATGCACAAGAGGTGAGCTCCCTGCCGACTGAGCAACATGCGTATTACAGGTGCAGAGGTTATGGCACAGAAGCAATACAGATGGGTAGAGGGAAGTCCCTGCAGCCTTTACAATAACACAGGTCAGAACTTGTGACTGGAGCATAAAATTGTCCCGGGCACCAATGAAAATGTTGCCCACAGTTGCAAATGGCAATTCATACCTTCTGTGACAGATTGTTTGAGTAGCACCCAAGGGGGAGGTTTTTGATAAAATGTGATGAGAATTATGAATTTTAAAGAAGATGCATTCAGTGACACTGGTCAGAACTACTAACCTCATGGTGAAGTACCTTATCAAGGTGCCCCATATGGGTCACACATTTGACCCACTTTGACAAGGAAAATGGGCACACACTAGCATTTTGTGTTTTCGTTTCAGGCATTTCCCTATTGCCCTATAGGCCAGTCCAAGCCTGGTCAGTCACAGGTACTGGGAAGGCACTCCCTGCACAGAGTATATTAATACAAATCATAGAGGCACAGTCACTGAGAGGGACTTCCACAAAGAGCTTATAGAGGTACAGGCACGAGGAGGGACATCCCTGCATACTGTCCTGGCCTTACCAAAACAGAACTTTGGTGCCTCCTCCTCCCCTCAAGTGCGCCCCAAGTCATGCGGGGCGGGGAGGGAGGGCATCAAATTGTTCAATAGGCGCTGATGAACTCCCTATTGTTATTAAAAGCGCTCAGCTCCTGAGAGCAGAGCACATTTATTTTGAACAGGGCTCCTGCCACGCCTTGTCCCACCACAACAGCTCAGGGGAGACCTTGAAAGACTCCCCTGAACTGGCATGGTGGGGGGCTAATGGCAGGGCATCCCGGGCGGTCGCTTGGGGTCCACCCTAAGGCTGGCTCTGCCTGCATACCTTATATTAATATAAGTCATAGAGGTGCTGTAAGGGACCTCTCTGCAGACCTTACATTAATACAAGTCATACACACACAGATACTGCGGGGGAGTTCCCTTCACACCTTTTCTTAATACAAGCCATAGAGGCACAGGTAATGCGAGGGACTTCCCTTCACACCTTTTCTTAATACAAGCCATAGAGGCACAGGTAATGCGAGGGACTTTCCTGCAGACCTTACATTAATACAAGTCATAGAGGCACAGGTACGGAGAGAGACCGCGTGATAGAAGTCACTGAGGCACAGGTACTGAGAGGGACCTCTCTACAAAGCTTATATTTATACAAGTCATAGAGGTACACCTAATGTGAGGGACATCCCTGCAGACCGTATATTAATACAAGTCAAAAGGCACAGGTACTGAGAGGGACTTCCCTGCAGACCTTATATAATACAAGTAATTGAGGCACAGGTACCGAGAGGGAACTCTCTGCAGAGCCTTTATTGATGCAAGTCATAGAGGCACAGGTACTGAGAGGGACTTCCCTAAATATCTTTTATTAATAAAAGTAATTGAGGCATAGGTACTAACAGGGGGCTCTCTGCAGAGCTTATAGTAATAGAATCCATGGAGACACGGGTACTGAGTGGGACCTCCCTGCAGACCTTCTATTAATACAAGTAATTGAGGCACAGGTACTGAGAGGGACCTCTCTGCAGAGCCTATAGTAATAGTAGCCAGTGAGGCACAGGTACTGAGAGGGACCTCTCTGCAGAGTTTATAGTAATAGTAGCCACTGAGGCACAGGTACTGAGAGGGACCTCTCTGCAGAGCTTATAGTAATAGTAGCCAGTGAGGCACAGGTACTGAGAGGGACCTCTCTGCAGAGCTTAAAGTAATAGTAGCCAGTAAGGCACAGGTACTCAGAGGGACCTCTCTGCAGAGCTTAAAGTAATAGTAGCCACTGAGGCACAGGTACTGAGAGGGACCTCTCTGCAGAGCTTAAAGTAATAGTAGCCAGTAAGGCACAGGTACTCAGAGGGACCTCTCTGCAGAGCTTAAAGTAGTAGTAGCCACTGAGACACAGGTACTGAGAGGGACCTCTCTGCAGAGCTTAAAGTAGTAGTAGCCAGTGAGGCACAGGTACCGAGAGGGAACTCTCTGCAGAGCCTATAGTAATAGTAGCCAGTGAGGCACAGGTACCGAGAGGGACCTCTCTGCAGAGTTTATAGTAATAGTAGCAACTGAGGCACAGGTACCGAGAGGGACCTCTCTGCAGAGCTTATAGTAATAGTAGCCAGTGAGGCACAGGTACCGAGAGGGACCTCTCTGCAGAGCTTAAAGTAATAGTAGCCAGTGAGGCACAGGTACGGAGAGGGACCTCTCTGCAGAGCTTATAGTAATAGTAGCCAGTGAGGCACAGGTACTGAGAGGGACCTCTCTGCAGAGCTTAAAGTAATAGTAGCCAGTGAGGCACAGGTACCGAGAGGGAACTCTCTGCAGAGCATAAAGTAATAGTAGCCAGTGAGGCACAGGCAGTGAGAGGGACCTCTCTGCAGAGCTTATAGTAATAGTAGCCAGTGAGGCACAGGCACTGAGAGGGACCTCCTTGCCCATCTCACTGTGACATCACTCACAGAAGTGCAGGAGGGGGAAGTGTACAGATGCTGACCCGGAGCTGCCGACTCTGCTTTCAGTAAAGCAACCAGAGAGGCGTGGGCATAAAGTTTAGCGCTCGCTGCTGAGATTTGTGCATGATCTGCAGGCCGCAGGTCCGAATCTTGGCAAAGCCAACTCAGTATTCTATCCTTCCGATGACAATACACGAGTACCTACTTGGTTGGGTGATAGTTGGATGTAAAATGTTTGCAAACACATGATCACTTTTGGCATGTGAAGAGGGAGATCTCTGCAGAGCTTAAAGTAATGCAAGCCATATAGTCACTGCCACTGGGGATGGAAGCTCCCTGAAACGCTATCAGTGACACAGGTGCAGGTACTGAAAGGGACCTCCCTTCGGAGATGACAGTAGCTCAAGTCATAGAGACACCAGTACCTAGAGGGACCTACCTCCCTCCAGAAATGGAAGCTTCAGTAACACAAGCCTAACACGTGCAGGCACTGAGAGGGAGCTCCCTGCAGCACCTTCTCTGCCACAGCCAAACGGGTATATACACTGAAAGGGACCTCCCTTCATAAGGAACTCACGTCATAGAGGCACTGGTATTGACCTGGATTTACTTCCAGATGTAGATCTTACAAAAACGCATGCCATAGCGATATAGGTACTGAGAGGAAGGGCCCTGCAGTGCTTTCTGTGTTACATGTCAAACAACTAGAGGTACTGAGAGGGAGGGCCCTGCAGTGCTTTCTGTGTTACATGTCAAACAACTAGAGGTACTGAGAGGGAGGGCCCTGCAGTGCTTTCTGTGTTACATGTCAAACAACTAGAGGTACTGAGGGGGATGGCCCTGCTGTGCTTTCTGTGTTACACGCCAAATAAAGAGAGGTACTGAGCGAGAGGTCCCTGCAGTGCTTTCTGTGTTACACGTCAAACAACTAGAGGGACTGAGAGGGATGGCCCTGCTGTGCTTTCTGTGTTACACGCCAAATAAAGAGAGGTACTGAGCCAGAGGTCCCTGCAGTGCTTTCTGTGTTACACGTCTAACAACTAGAGCTAATGAGAGGGAGGACACGGAGGTCCCTGCAGCGCTTTTTGTGTTACACGTCAAACAACTATAGGTGCTGAGAGGGAGGTCCCTGCAGTGCTTTCTGTGTTACACGCCTAACAACTAGAAGTAATGAGAGAGAGGACATGGAGGTCCCTGCAGCGCTTTTTGTGTTGCACGACAAACAACTAGAGGTACTGAGAGGGAGGGTCCTGTACTGCTTTCTGTGTTGCACATCAAACAACTAGAGATACTGAGAGGGAAGTCCCTGCAGTGAATTCTGTGTTACATGTCAAACAACTACAAGTACTGAGAGGGAGGGCCTTGCACTGCTTTCTGTGTTACACGTCAAACAACTAGAGGTAATGAGAGGGAGGACACGGAGGTCCCTGCAGTGCTTTCTGTGTTACACATCAAACAATTAGAGGTACTGAGAGGGAGGGCCCTGCGGTGCTGCAGCGTTTTCTTTGTTACATGTCAAACAACTACAGTTACCGAGAGGGAGGTCCAAGCAGTGCTTTCTGTGGCACACGTCAAACAACTAGAGGTACTGAGAGGAAGGTCCCTGCAGTGCTTTCTGTGGCACGTGTCAAACAGCTACAGTTACTGAGAGGGAGATCCCAGCAGTGCTTTCTGTGGCACATGTCACTTCACTGGCTCCCATTGGTGACAAGAATCGCGTTCAAGGCCCTTTGCATTGTCCACAGGGCTTTCTGGGGCCTGGGACCACACTACCTCCCACTCTCCCTTCCTAAATATCTTCCTTCTCAAGCTCTTTGCTCCTCCACCTACAACTCTCTGAGGGTCAGTTGATTTTCCAAGCAAAGAGGTGGGGCAGATCTCTTTCCTCGGCTGGGGACTTCCTCTGGAACAGCCTCCCTGCCTCTCTGAAACCTTAGCAGCACCATCTCCGGTTCCAGAAGCAACTCATGACCGTTCTCTTTGCTTCTGCCTTCTCTCTTCCACTCCCTTGCTGATCACCAGCCTGATCCATGAACTGGTCAACATCTGAATTTGGGCCCAGGAACCCTGCCCATTCAGCTGCAATCCCGCGCTGCCTCTTGGCTCCCCTGCACTTGTAGTCTGTATCTGTAACCCTCCAGTTCCCTCTCTTGCACTTGCTGGCCACCTGTTGGCTGCAATTACTAGTACCCGCATTTGCCACCTGTTAGCTGCACTCATGTTGCTTCTCCTTTGTACCACACTTCTCCAACCTCCCTCCACACTTCTCCCCCTCCCTGCACTTGCGTGATCTGAATCACACAAGGCCTAGTAAGATTGTTGTTTTGTCCTCCCTTTTATGTCTCGCCCTCCATGTCTTGACGCTCCTAGAAACACTTGAGTACAAGCGCATTATAAATGCCATATCATATTATGTATCATATCATATCAAACAGCTACAGTTACTGAGAGGGCTTTCTGTGGCACGTCAAACAGCTACAGCTACTGCGAGGGGCCTCCCTGCAGTGCTTAAAGTAGCACAAGTCATAGAAGCACAGGTACTGAGATTGAGTTCCTTGTAGAAGTTTCTGTAGCACAGTCAGAGCCCGGCAGCCAGGCATTGGTCCTTTGTGTGAGTGTCATACACAGTATAGCTCTGCTGCACTCTGGGTTCAAGGCCACAGAAGATAAGGACAATGAAGGCTGGGTTCTAGGCCCCACACGCTCCATCGAGACACGGCCAGTCCTGAACGTCTGTCTGGGTTCAAAACTGAATCCACACTTGAGAGTCTTCCTGGGAAGAAGCCCATGCACTTGCAACGTGGCTCCTCACACTGATTGGATGGCCCCAACTTTTTAGAAAGGATGCAAACCTGTATTTGAGCATAAGCTCCACCCCCAATTTCTCCATATCTATGGAGGACTCGTTCTATTGCTTTGAAGATGTGCCCAATCAGCAGAGTAGAGACCTGCCAGTGCCTGGAATGTGACCAACCTGGAATCGGGCAAGTCAACTGGGCATCGGAACTGAGGAAAAGGGGGAGGATACGGCTGAACAGGACCACGTCTGAACTCTTCATCTCAGGCGGAAGAGATTGAGCTGGAAGCAGCGCATCCAGGACAGATAAAGCAGCAAACCCTTCATCCACTCCCCAAGTCTTGAACGTGTTGATGATTGGATATGTTGGGGGGTGGGGGGAGTCAAAAGGTCTCAATGGATGCCTTCAAGTGAGCAAGGCGGATGCAGCTGTTTGCTTATTTACCCAGGTATATTTTATTATTTATTGGCAATTATAGCAACGCACAAAACCCTAAGGCATTTAGGCGCTAGTTACAATTGATGTGGTGTTACAAGATGTTGTCAGATGTTACAGGTAAGTTGCATATACAACACAGTGCGGAAAAGTCATAGTAGGTAGGTTGCAGGTAAGTTATATTCGCAGCAAAATGCAGAAATGGTCACACTAGCTAGGCTGCAGGTAAATTACATTTTCAGCAAAATGCTGAAACAGTCATACAAGCTAGGCTGCAGGTAAATAACATTTACAGCAAAATGCTAAAACAGTCATAGTAGGTAGGTTGCAGGTAAGTTACATTCACAGCAAAATGCTGAAACAGTCATACTAGCTAGGCTGCAGATAGATTACATTTTCAGCAAAATTCTGAAACAGTCATAGTAGGTAGGCGGCAGGTAAAATACCTTTGCAGATAAATGCTGATAAAGTCAAGGTCGGTGGGTTGCGAGCGAGGCAGGTGGAACAAGGGAGTGAACTACCTGATGAGTGTTAGGGTCTGCAGGTAAGCAGCTATGGTACAGTTACAACGGTAGATGCTAAATCATATCAAGTGCACTGCATGGCACACAACTGAGCCTGTGGGTAAAAAGCATAGTGACATGATATGATATGGCATTTGTAACGCGCCTATACACAAGTGTTTCAAGGCGCGACGAGGCAGGGAGCGGGGAACAGGGGGAGACAGACAGCGATCCTACTAGGCCAGGTGTCATTCAGATCACGCAAGTGCATGGGTAGAGGGGAAGGGAGAAGTGAAAGGGGGAAAGGGAGAGGGGAAAGTGCAGTACATGGTTAGTAAATACAAGATAAATAATAAGGGCCAGCTGGTGGCAAGTGCAAGATAAGTGCAGACAAGTGCTGGGAAGGGGGGGTTGTAGGGATGCAGAGACAGTCCCATAGTGCAGGGATTGCCAGGGGGAAGTGCAGGGGAGAGAGGCTGGGCCACGGACCAAGCTTGGTGAGTGACCCAGTTGCAGATTCAGTGCAGATTCAGTGATTTAGCAGGGGAGGGAGAGAGAAAGCAGAAACAAAGAGGAAGGTTTTTAGGTGCTTCCGGAACCGGAGATGGTTCTCCTCAAGTTTCAGGGAAGCAGGAAGGCTGTTCCCGAGGGAGGCCCCTGCTGTGGAGAGAGATCTCCCCCAACTCGTTGCTTGAAGAAGCGGCTGACCCTGAGGGAGTTGGAGGCGGATGAGCGAAGAGCTCGAAAAGGAATAGATTTGGGAAGAGAGAGTTGAAGGTATTTTAGCCCAGGCCCCAGAAGGCCTTGTGGACAATGCACAGGGTTTTGAACTTAATCCTCGCAGCCACTGGGAGCCAGTGTAGTGATTTCAGTCCTGTAGAGATACGGTCCCTGGGCTTGAGGCCAAGGACAAGTCTCGTAGTCCTGTTCTGGATGAGTTGCAGAGGGCGGAGAGTAGAGGCAGGCAGATTTAGATAGAGGCTGTTACAGTAGTCAAGCTCAGCGAGAACCAGGGCTCTGGTGACAGTGAGCTTCTGGGGGAAGGAGAGGAAAGGAAGGATACCTCTGAGGAGGTGCAGCTGGTTGTGTGACTTCTTAGAAAAGTCAGAAATGTGAGGAGAGAAGGAGAGTGTGGAGTCGAAGATGAACAGAGGTTTTTTGCCTTGCAGGTAGGAGCAGGAAGAGGGCCAAGAGAGGCCGGCCAGAGAGCTGCAGGGAAGGAGGGAATGGGTGTGCCGATGGGTAGAATCTCAGTCTTACTGGTATTAAGGCAGAGGTCATTGGCGGCACACCATTCCTGGATAGCAGAAAGACAGTCAGAGATGAGGGAAGGAGAAAAGGAGGCTGAGGGTAGCCTGAAAATGAGATGTGTATCATCCGCATAGCACTGAAAGTTGGGGCAGAGAGCGGCGATGCGGTGGGCAAGGAGTGCCAGATACTGGTTGAAAAGCTAGGGAGAGAGTTAGATCCCTGGGGGACACCACAGGTAGAGAAATAGATGTCAGAGAGGAAGGACCCCAATTGGACCTGGGAGGGTCGATTGGAGAGGAAAGAGGTCAGCCATGCCAGGGCCTGACCAGTGATACCCAGGTTATCATGGAAACGGTTGAGCAGGATGGCATGGTTGACAGTATCAAAGGCAGCATAGAGATTGAGCAGAATGAGAACACACAGAGTGTTAGAGTCAAGGTTCGG
This sequence comes from Ambystoma mexicanum, assembly GCF_040938575.1. Classification (NCBI taxonomy): domain Eukaryota; kingdom Metazoa; phylum Chordata; class Amphibia; order Caudata; family Ambystomatidae; genus Ambystoma; species Ambystoma mexicanum. The sequence goes on along the minus strand of NC_090921.1, from coordinate 260,976,405 downwards.
GAGCAGGTCCTCACGGATGTTCAGGAAAGCAATTTCCGTGCTTCTGGCAGCTCTGAAGCCAGACTGATGGTCATGAAGACTACCAACAGATTCAGCATGGAGATTAAGATGGGAGATGGCCAGTTTCTCCAGGAGCTTGCCCAGGAAAGGAGTGATGGAGATTGGGTGATAGTTAGCCGGGCAGGGGGGGTTGGCAGAGGGTTTCTTAAGAAGAGGGTGCACAAGGGAGTGCTTGAGGGGGGATGGGAAGACTCCAGAGGCGAAGGAGTGATTGCAGAAGTCAGCCAGGGCAGGAGCCAGGGAGTCTATGTATACTTGATAGTTTTGGAGGAACAGGGATGAACCTGTTTTGACGAGACTTTCATAGATCGGACTTGTCTGGAAACCTCGTCAGCAGAAAAAAGGGGAAAGGCGGAGAAGGAGGGAGGAGGGATGGCTGCAGAAGGGCCAGAGGAAGAGCAGGGAATAGAGGGGGGAGGTGATAGGAGGAGAGTGAGGACAGGATGCCTAAGTTTTTGAAATGAAGTGAGAGGCCAGTGCCATGCAGAGGGCCTGGGAGAGGACAGGAGAGGAAGAGACTGTAGCAGGGTTGGCCAGCTCCTTGCAGATTTTAAAGAGTTCAGCTGAATTGTTAGAAGCCGCAGAGATGCGGGCTTGGATAAGGGCTCTCTTCTTGCTGAGAACGGAGAGCCGGTATTGCCTTTGGAGCAGGCGGCAGGCCAGTTTGTCAGAGGATGAGCATGAAGCACACCATTTCCTCTCTGCCACCCTGCACTTGCGTTTTAGGGTGACGAGATCAGAGTCATACGAGGAGTTACATTTGGCTTTGGGCTTCAGGTGGATTCTCATGACAGGGGCAAGGATATCAAGAGTATCAGATATAGCAGAGTGGAGAGTGGAGAGGGCTGTGTCAGGGTGGGAGCCAGCCAAAGGGGGAGGGGCGGCAAGAAGGTGGCGGCGAAAGCCTCAACTGATACGCGCTTCATGGGTCGGATGACCGAGAAGGAGGGTGGCAGTGATGAAGGTGGCTTTGCCTGCAGGGTAGGGCAGGTGAGGTGGGAGGATAGGAGAAAGTGATCACTCCAGGAGAGAGGAGTGGAGAGAGGTACAGAGAGGGGAAGGTCAGAAGAGATCAGAGCATCAAGAGTGTACCCTGCAGAATGAGTCGGCCCAGACGGGAGAATAGAGAGTGAGAGAGAGTCACAGAGGTCGCGAAAGAGTCCAGAGGGGGGGGCAGGAGGCATCCAGGTGGATTTTGATGTCTCCAAGAAAGAGGAGTTGAGTGGTTGAGAACAGGAGTGAGGAAGAGAGGTCCGCCCACTCGGAGAGGCAGGAGGAAATTTGACCGGGAGGCCGATAGATAGTAGCCACGGTAAGGGAATGGCTAGGAGAAAGAGAGAGTCGGCAGAAAAGGCATTCAAAAGAGGAGTAGGTCTGCGTAGGAGTGACAGTGGCAGGAATCCACTCAGGAAAGATAAGGGCAACACCACCACCAGCACGGTTAGGCCTAGGCACGGAGAGGATCCTGTAACCGTCAGGTAAGGAGTGTGTCAAAGCTGGTGACGGAGCTGGCCGTAAACCAAGTCTCAGTGAGACCAAGGACATCAAGGTCCATTTCCTCAAGAAGGTGACAGATATCAGAGGAATGTTTGACGGCAGAGCGAGAGTTAAGAGTGGCAATGAGGGGGAGGTTGCCATCCTTGAAGGACTTCCGGGGAGGGGTACAGATCAGAGTTATGCCCTGCGGAGGTGAAGAAGGAGCACGAGAGGGGGCAGGGAGGGAGGGTGGAGGTAAGGTAGCTGATGCCAGAGGAGGGGGGACAGCAGGAGAGGGGAGGAAGTTGGTGAGGCACGGGAAGCGTCTATCAAAGAGGTGAAGGTTGGCCTGAGGGCCTTGGACCAAGACAGTCAGATTAGAGTAGACATTAATGATGGCCTTAGAGGAGTGGAAGGAGGCCAAGAGGACATCCCAGCGGGTGCCACCATTAATGGGAGAGGAGGAGAAAGAAGAGAGCACAGAGACCATATGAAGGGTCCATAGGTCAGGTGAAGGCACGAAAAAGAGGATATCAGTGAGAGTTTCCTTGGAGGAGGCACTGGTGTAGGTGTCAGCATACCATATAACACGGAGGATGTGCAGAAACATTCAAGCCAGAGAGGGAAGAGTAAGTCCGTGACTCCATCAGCACAGCGCAGGCCGGAAAAGCCTCATGCTGTCAGGCAGGGGGCAACATCAGCGGCGCAGGGCGATAGCAGCAAGATTCTGTCTGGTGTGGTGCTGCCTATTATATGCAATTGAGGACCGATGGTGAAATAGGCAGCCTGGGGACGTCTTAGGATACGCTTTAAGCATGTCAGGTAGGAACAGACAAAGTGGAGGGGATGATCTGAGAGGCATTTGGTGCAGAGCCGCCTGATGCATGGTCAGGATATGCGGTGGCACAGGGCCCGCTGTCAGAGGGGGGCCCCCGTAAGGCACCAGTGTCTGCCTCAACTGCTGTGCAGCGTCCATGTATGAAGTTTGCATGAGGCCACCTTCCCAACTTCCTGTGGCTCTCTAGAGCAGTGGTCTTCAAGCGTTTTTGGCATGGCTCCCCCTGAGCAAAATGTGGGCAGGCCGCACCCCTCCATAAATGCCAAATGGACAGTAAGTCCAAATAGCTATAAACTATCCCATGCCGTCACTGCACCCCACTCCAGTGTAGTGCCTGGGCGCCCCCACCTGCTCCCATCACAGTCTCTGGGCTCCCTCATCGTACTCCTAACCCAGTCCCTGGGCTCTCCCCACCCCACCAAACACCATGGACTTTCCTCACCCTGCACCCACCACGATCCCATGGTTCCCGCCCATCCTTCTCCCATCACAGACCCTGGCTGCAGCCACAGTTCCTGGGCTTGCCACACCGCGCTCCTAGCACAGTCCCAGGGCCAGAGGTGGCTGGTGAATTTTTTAAGTAGAAGGGCATAATTATTCCTCCCAGATATGCCACAGCAACCAAGTGCACCAAGGGAGCCCGAGCCAATAAAGGGGCGTCCGGAGGGTTCTCCCTCTAGTGGTCTTTTTTTAAATAATGGGTTAAAATATTACATTTTAGAGCATACAATATTGGGTAAAAAACCAAATAATTTGCAGTTGGTGTGGGGGCCTAAGAGGCAGGCATGGTATTTTTTACTGGACATCTCTAATAGATGTCCAGTAAAAAGCTATCATCCCGGTCCAATGGGCCTCACAGCATCTAATACATGCACACAATCAAAGTGATTATGTGTGTATGCATTTTGCTGGGGTCCCAGGGGGAAAGCATGGTATTTTTTACTGTAATCTATCATTGTTTTTTTTGTAGTTGTTTTTAAAAAAACAACATTCACTTAGGACCGGACTCCATAGAGCCTCAGAAGGAGAGCTGATTTTGACAGGTGGGAAGGGGGATTGAGCAACAAAGGCATTTTTTAAATGCCTGTGTTTTACACCCCTCTCGCCAAAATCAGCTATATATATATATATATATATATATATATATATATATACACACACACACACACACACACACACACACACACACACACACACACACACACACACACACACACACACACACACACACACACACACACACACACACACACACACACACACACACACACACACACACACACACACACACTCTCTCTCTCTCTCTCTCTCTCTCTCTCTCTCTCTCTCTCTCTCTCTCTCTCTCTCTCTCTCTCTCTCTCTCTCTCTCTCTCTCTCTCTCTTCACGCGAGCACCCATCCTCATACGCTCACTCATTACACAAGCATACATGCATCCATACACATAAATAAATAAAAAAGTGTATTTATTGGATTTGGAAAGAGTTGGGTGCAGTCTGAGCAGTCGACAGTGTTTTCTCCCTGGCTCAGGCTTTTTCTCTTCTGACAGGAAAGGGACTCAACCGGTCAATCAAGACGTATATATAACACCTAAAATATCCGGGATCAGAACCAGATAAGTTTAGGCTCCCTGAGAACCCAGAAATTGACATTCCCATACCTGTAGACACATCAAGGAAGAACTTGCCCATAAACATACGCTCGATTGACCTAAGTGTTGATGACACGCCACCGGACCTAGATTTACTTCTAACCTCATGAGGCGAAAGGCTCACTTTGACACAGGTCCAGACTTGTTCCTCTTCACCAGCACCTAATCCGACTCCATTACCCCCCGACGTCTGTCAGCAATTATGTGGAAAATTGGGGGCTACCCAAAAGAGGAGCGACATGATCGTTTAACGGAAACAAATCCATTCCTGTGCATTTTAGTGTCCCTCCATGAGTCCATTCAGCATGAGGCAAAAGTGAACTCATTGTTGTTAGAATCTTTATTGTTTAAGTTAGACCATCCAGAGAGTCTCAAGACAACTAAAGATGTACTCTTGCTCTGCAATGGTGAGGATGTAGAGCACAGAGGCCACAAAGAGAGTGCTGAGGGAAATAGGACAGGAGAAAAGATGCATGCCCCGATCGAAAATCAATTAATCCAGACGGCAAGCAAGATGCCCCTTGGATCATACAATGCAGTACTTGGAAAACGACATGAGGTGCCACATACAATCCTGCTAGAATCTCACATGGGCGATTCCATGCCCAGGTACACAATGAATAACGGCCCTTAAGGGGCTGGAGAGATACCGTCAATGTCCACATTGGTAATGGAAACGGAGGTAGATGTTTCAATTGTAGAGGTGTCTGTAACCTGGAACAAAGGTTTCAGAGGTCAAAGAAGGAGACGGACGAACAATAATCCTCCGGGCGGGGACCTAAAAAGTAAAAATCTAAAAAATGTATGAAGCCAAAGGCGGAGAAGCAAACTGCCCAAAAATGTGTGACACAACTTATTTGGTTGTGAAGAATGTCAGCTTAAATCCCCCCCCAAAAAAGTTGGGGTCATTGGAGTCCCTCTGCCGGACATTAGTCCCGGTTATGAGAAACATACCCAGAGGCTTTAGCTCACTATCTGAGCAACCAAGGGGGCAGGGGCCGCTCGCTGCTTCGGCTAGTGGCTCAAAGCACTTTCACTTCCCGACAGGCCCAACTGGCCTACATGGATATCAATCTGGTAAACAAAGCCTGAAGGGTCAAAAAGGAGAAACTCTTTCGACTCTCACTATTCAAAATGTTTTACAGGAAACATCAAGTACAGTTTTAAACTGTACAAATGTCTTGTTGTTGTTACAGGAAATACCCTTACTCGTAAATGTCTGTTCTAAAGATCATGACAGAATTTATTTTACAGAGCAAGGGCGTACTTTTACTGTGACACTGTGAGTGAAGTCAAGAATCCAGTATGACATTTTATTGAGAGAATGAGAGCAAATATGTGCACATTAAGTTTTGATATTACTGCCCATAAGGAGATGTCAGCTCGTGGTGATGGTGGGGAGGGCAAGAAAGGGCCTCAAAACGTGTCTGGGCCTCCTTACATAGAAAGGTGAGGTATTGGGGGAGCAGGGGTTAATGACGAAAAAGTAAATACTGGCATATGTGGAAAGCAGAGATAGATCATGGTTATTTAACAAGTCATCACCCTAGATTGCTTCTGCTACCCCTAAGTGTAGGGCCCGGAATGGTGTATTAGAGCTAACCATTGCAACATGGAATACTAGGGGTAAGAGAGTTCTAGCCAATAATAATCATGTAATCAACTTATTAAAGTCCCACACAATCATTGCTCTTCAAGAGACCTGGCTGAGACTTTCCCCTTCTCTGGACGGCAGTGTGGTTCTTGACCAGCTTGCACACCAGAGTCTGTTAGGGAGACCTTATGGAGGCCTCATTACAAGGTTCAAAATGACGATGGGAATAAGAGTAATATCTAACCAGGATGTGGCATTTGGGGTTACGTGCTCCCACATACAAATGCAGATGCCGCCTAAAGTTTACGTTCTGGTGATAACTGTGTATCGACATATAGGCATCTGTAAACTTCCCAAGGAACTAGAACAAATCAATTTACTGATTAGTGATTGGTTGGGAGACCATCAGGAAGGCCAGGTTCTACTGTTGGGGGATCTCAATGCAGACTGTGCACAAGGTATGTGTGTGTTGGAACAACGACTCGACACTGGCCTGCTTGCCCGTTAAGTATGCAATGGCATTCAGTGGGGAAAGTGCCTTGGAGGCCTGGACTACAACCTCTAAATGGTGCCACCTGTGGGGATGTGCCACAGCTTCCCACGTGGACAGATGGACAACATTCCTCGACGATAGATTTCATCTTTGTAGGGATCGAACTGCACGAGAAGGGTTTCGGACTAGTAATAACTAGGATGGACTCTAGTGATCACTACCTTTTGGTGGGTCACTTTGGTGCCTGAGATAGACGCGACCGAGTGGAAGAATAGTCTGTGAAGGCCTGTTCTCCAACTTAACATAATAGGAGGGAGGATCGCTTGGACGTTCCCCCGCCACCCCGCGGCACATCATGTGAATGGATATATGCATGACTTCTGGAATGTGTCTAGTTTGGTGCATTGGAACAAAACCCTTGGTGTCGATTACTTTGAGGGATTCATTATGGATGTCATTGAACAGAGCATGGGACACAAGGGCAAATATATAAGGAGTCAGAAATCCCATAGACATATATGTAGGAAGAACTTACTCAAAGAGAAAGAAATCACTCACACCCAAATCAGGGTGGTCCAAAGGCACACTCACCTTACCTATGCATAAAAAAGTGAAGAGATTGGACACCTAGTCCAAAAATATAACAATTGGTTGAGGGCATCTCATTCAGAGAGGTTGCAATAAAATGCAGAGCCAGTGATCTCTTGCTTAAGTAACAAAAACGTGCAGGAATGTTGGTCACTGATGAACTACCAAGACATCCATCATGAGGGTAAACTGGTGAATGCAGATGGCGAGGATGAGCGGGTAACGTATTTTAAAAATCTCTTTGCTTTGTTACCTACTGTGAGACCTAGTGTAGTTTCATCCCTTGAGGACAGTACTTACGGCACATGTATAGATGTGGAAATGGAGGTAACACTCAAAGCTATCCGTTCCATCAGCGTCCCTGGAGCTCCACGACCAAATAAACTAATGAATTTCCTTTTTTTAAAAATTCTTTTGCATGTAATTTTTTGACAAACTGCCTTCACAACCGCAGACAGTATTCATTCATTAACAAGTAGTGAAAAGGCATTTCTTTTTTTTATTTCAACTTTCCCCTCCTATCTCCCTCCCCCTAGTCCCTCTTCTTTCCATTCCCTCCCTCTCCCACCCCTCGGCCGCATATGGGTATTCAGGTATCGTGACTGGGCTGTGACATCAGCAGGACTATGTACATTCTATTTGACAGGAACTTACCAAGGCGCTTAATCCAGGGAGGGGAACTTCATGGGGGTAAATGCCTACTTTGGAGATGTGCTATCTTTTGAAGAAACAGGCTCCATTCTGCTCCTTTGTTTGGGTGTACATCCTGTAAGATACCGGGTAGGTTTTCCATTTCATATATTTCCCTTACTTTGAGGGCCCACTTCTCTTCAGTGTGCAATCTGGGTTTGTTCCACCTTATGGTGAGGCATGCCCTGGCCGTCAAAAGCAAGAAGTGTGTCATATGTTGCAGCCTGGTCTACTCCCCTTCTACTTCCTCCACCCCAAATAGCACCAACAATGGGCCCATCACTCTCTCAATCCCATCAATACCCCTGACCCACCTGAGTACCTCCTTCCAAAACCTACATATTTCCAGACAGGCCCACACCTGTTCCAATAGGTAGCTCTCTGGCCACAGCCTCTCCAGCATGATGGATCCACCCCAGGAAACATCCTGGACAGACGATGGGGGTCGTACTGCCATCTGTATAGGAGTTGTAGCCTGTGCAGCTTGTATTGACATGCCACAGAGGTCCTGTGTGCATTCTTGAATAAGGTCTTCCACTGTGCTTCCTCAAGGTCCCTCCACAGGTCCTTTTCCCACTTTCTCCGGTACTGTCCCATGTGCCCTTCATCAGCTTTGAGGAGTGCCTGGTAAATATCTGACGTTAGTCCCTTGGACGTCCGCTTCTCACTCAGTATCAATTCTAGGCCTGTCAGGTCTCTCTGTATTCCCTCCATCCCCATTTTTCTGCCATCAACACCCTTTTCAATTTCAGGAAGTGGGATACTGAGAGCCTACCTAACCCCAATCCCTCTTCTAGCTCCTCAATGGTTATAAATGTGTTTTCTTTAACCAGCTGCCCCACTCTTCCGAGCCCAGCTTCGAACCACGCCTGGAGCCGCAATGACTCCTGGATCTATCCTATGAATGGAGGTGCCCAAATGTGACTCAGGGGTGAAGGCCAGGTTGTAACCCCTTTCATCTCCATCTTAATATTGCATAGTACCCAGAGCGGGCTTAATATATTGTGTTTCAGAACCTTGCATGGCACCTCATTCAACAGTGCCCACAGCCATTCCCCCACCGTCACAGGGCGGAGCATATCATTTTCCATCTCTACCCAGTGTTTATCCTTGTTCATTCCTAAATGGGGAATCAATGCAGGGAATTGGGCCACTCTATAGTAGGTATATAGTCTGTGAAGGCCACGCCCCCCTGTCCTTAGGCTGCATTAATATCTTCTGGGCCACATCTGCCCCTGCCATATAAATCCCATAATTTTACTGGTGAACTTTTTACGAATTCCTTTTTATATCTGATCCAGAGATCTAGTCAAGAATTCTCTCGACCTTGTTTACGGAAATAGTGTGGATGGAACAACTTCCTCCTACCTGGGCACAGGCCCATGTAGTGCCAATTTACAAGAAAGGTCTCCGTATAGAAGGACCTCAGGTCCGAAAATTCATCGGCGCTAGTGACTTTCTGCTTCTTTACAAGAATGAACTTTAATTACGATTTTGCGCATTACCTTGAGGTATTCCAAGAAGTCCTCCTTTGTGTTCAGGCATAAATCAAGATGGAATAAATGAATGATAATTCCTAGTAGTCTTTACTACAACATTTGGCGACCCCATGCCTGATAAATTCTTTCATCAGACAATTTTTTTGCTCCGTTTAGATCCCTGTAACTATCGGTCAGTTGCAATTATTGATGCTGATAGTAAAGTTTTCTGTTTCATCCAAAATGTTTAAGAAAAAAACACTGAATGCGTGATTTGGCCAAATTTTCAGCTGTGTGAAAAATCCGAACGGCCGAAAAGTTCAACCAGATCACACATTCAGTGCTGGGGGCTGCAGGGGTGTCCCCCACACCCTTGCTCACTATATTGTGAGCGGGGGTTGAGGGTGTTTGCCCAACAGCGTTGCTCACTATATTGTGAGCGTAGGTTGCAGGGGACACCCCTGCAGCCATCCTGCAAAAAAACTGAAAAAAAGGAAAGGACCCTGCGGCGCAGGTTCCCGATCACGGAAGTGAAAGGGAACATGTGTTGCAGTGACACACCAAGAATAAGAGCCTTCCCATTGGGAATAGCCTTTAATAAGGCAAGAGTGGATTAACTCACTTCTTCAACAAAAAGTGAACAAACTATACCCACATGCCAAAAACGCAAGAAGGCACTAACCAGGTCCAAAGTCAATTTACTATTTGAGTTACTATTTGAGCGACATCTGCTGCTCATTTTCCTGTCGCTGCCCTGCTCATCACATTGAGAATGAAGAAAAATATCACCGGGGTCAGAAGTTAATTGATCCCTTTTATCATTACGTTTTCGTCCTGGTGAAGTCCCGGCAGGGAAGACCAAGGATGGGTGCGGTATATCTCCTGCCATATGGGCTGAAATGCACCGCGTTGACACAATAATGTTTTCAATTTCATCCACTGCTTAGTGTTGTCCCCGAGAGGTGATAGCGTGTGAATAACCCAAAATATAAAAATCTTCCGAGGTGTCAAAAATAATCTAATGCAAAAATAATGAATTTTGGATTGTGTGGTACTGTGTTTTTTACACCACTTATTGTTGTGATACGTTTAGAATATACACATTTAGAGATGTTTTTGACAAAATTGTGTTGAATGTTACACTTGTCCTTGTTTGGAGATACGTTTTTATACAGTGAGTATTGTTTACACTCCAAAAGGAGATGATAAATAGGAACTAAAGACAAACAGGTATTAAAATATTGTATCCTGTTGGTTCCAAAAATTATTGTTCGAATAAGGTCTGTCTTTTGTTAGAAGTGGAATTCGCTTGCAAACTTGTGGGTACAAGTTTGGTTGGGAAACAAGAAACTTCTGTTTTTCACACATATAATGCAGCAGTAGGAGGTAGTCTGTGTTCCCCCCTCTAACCTTTTTCATTGGTTCTTTCACCCAGATGTAACACAGACCCCCCTTTAAAAGAAAAAGATTGGGCCAACCTGTTGTATAGGTGTTATAAAATACAGGACAGAGACTGCTCCCAATGTAATGTATGATTCTGAAACTGTTATTATTTGAATAATTCTTTTTTTTTGTGTTTCTTCTTTTAATTTCTTTCTTCCATACTCTATTTACTCTATGTCTTGTATACAATTATTTGTTAAAGGTTAACGTTTTAACCAAATGACAATAATAAATAAATAAATAAAAAATAAATGAACATAAATGTACCTTCTGCCCGGTCCTGAGGTTTCCTTCCCAGCGCTACAGCTCCTACATCATGAACAGGAATCAGGAAGCAATAGCTTCCTGGTTCCTGCACATGCATGCAGGGGCCTGAGTGTGGTTGGTGAAACACCCTGCTCCAGTCTGCCCTGTCTGCATGTTTGAGGTGGCGAAGGAGCTCCTCCTCGCATATACAGACATGCAGTTCACCAGCCAGCATTTCCGATGAGCTATGCAAGGCTGGCGAAGCAAAGCGCCCCGAGCCTTGCATGGCTCATTGAGCATGTGCGGCTGGGGAACTGTACTGTCAGTTCAGCCAGCCCAGTAGTACTCCCTCAGCTAGAAAAAGCGGCAGAGAGAGCACTTACTGTTTCACTGAGCTGGCTCCTTGGCTCCTCCACAATGGGTGAGGGGGCCACTGGGTTGATGCCCCCTCGCCCATTATGGACAAGCTGCACCTGCCCAGTGCTCTCCTCAACCCAGTTTTTCAGGCTGTGGTTTGTGCCTTCCCCCCAGGATGTGGCCGCGCCACCCCTGGGGGGGGTGCCCCACAGTGTGAAGACCTCTGCTCTAGAGAGAGACACCGGTCCCAGCAGCCTATCAGATGCTGCAGGCCCTTTAATGACTATTTCTTCAAGCAGCGCATTAAAGTGGGGGAAGTTTACAAATGATGGCCCATTTAAGAGACCATTGTTTTGGAGGAGATGTTTGTAATGTTTCTGTGTTAAGAAATGCAAATAGGCATTTTCACTCTGAAAGCACACACAAGGCACCAGTTACCTCCTAAATCTATGCTCTCCTCGACGTCAATTACAATATATGAAACAAAACAGTTTTACATTAGCTACATTATTTTCAGATGCTCATATATACAAAAATTATTTTTTTTTTGGTGGAATGTGATATTTTTATCTCATCATATATGAACCCTTAATTTGTCAAAAACTGAAATACAATGTGCTAACCTTTTCACACATTACATGTTATTGTACATCTTAAAAATAATTTTTCAAAACCCAAAGGCCATATTTTGCATTTTGCCAAATTGCATTCTGGTATTTGTAGTCTGCCAGTCAAGATGGGGGAATAATGCGACAATTGTACACTTTTTGCTTAACATATTTCTGTAATGATTTATATATTTCAATGGGTACTTTATGGTATGTGTACTTTTCAACTCATCTTTATTAAACAGAGTATTGTTGAAAGCCAGACGTGGGGCTGAGGAGGGGGAATGATGAGAGGGCAAGCAAGTCTTGAATATTTGCCCAGGATGTGGCAAGAAAGGTTGAAATCCTGGAGACTGGTGCAGTCATTTTTCCCTGATTGTGGCCATGTGCTGTTTTTCAGGGCACAGGAACAGGATACATGTGGGTGGACAGCATAACTTTTTTCAGATGGCGGACGCAACCCCCTTGGGTCTTTTTGAGGTCAGCAAGCTTGCTCAAATATTTGGCTACCATAATGTCACCCTCATTGCTATGTATTCATTGCAGACACTTACCCACAAGACACATTAAATGATCATCAAAGAACATGCTCGTATTGGTATTTTGTTTTCTAGAGAATATTTCACTACATATTTCTTTGTTAAAAAGATGATCACCTTTTATACTTGGCCAGTGTATTTAATGACAAATGTCCTCTCTGGTAATTTTTCGGGTGTTTAATAGTATTTTTCAAAGGCCAATGCTCTTTTGTCTGGTGCACTTTCTTCTGAGGGGAGAATGCCCTCCATAGTGTTTCTTCCCTGTCTGCTGCATCCACAGTATGATGTCATGGAATGTTGATGACAGTGTTCCTTGTTGAGGTGATCTAAGTGTTCTAATGTTGTCAGTTGGAGAAAGAGCTGAAGGAGAGGAGCCTCTTAATGTTGGGGGTCTTCTTCCATTGTTATATACTAAATAAACTTTAATATCACTCACCTGTCTGCGCCAGCCTCTTCATAACAAAAGGTCATGTGAACTAAATTTGTATCGTTCACTTTAAGATATGTTCACTTACTGAGCATATATTCTGGGGTGCCAGCTTTTGATTTTCAATATGGGGCAAAGGTTCCCACACCAAGTGAAGCGTGGGAGACGTACCCATCCCCTTGTGAAAACACCACCTTTTACAGCACGCAATTTATTTTTACAAGTGTAGAAAGCGCTCAAAGCCCTCGGGTCTGTTGCTGTTGCTGCAGGAATAGGAAAAAATACATATGATTAACAGGAAGGTCTAAATGTTTACAGTCTCGGAAACAGTCTCCCAACCTGCTGATTTGCCTTTGCAACTTTCTGCTATACAAACCCCTGCTATTCTACACCCGGCGAACAGCTTTGGCTTGCTGGCCCCCTCCAATCAAGGCTAGCGGGGTACATTAATGAGGCTACCTTCTCATTTTGGAGTGAGCAGCACTTGATAAATATAGTTATTGCTATTATTTTTTTTTACAGTCAAAATAATCCTTATTGGTAGCTTCTGAAATAAAAGACTTATTGCTAATTTGAAGAATATGCCCAAATATCAACATAACAAATATAAAAATAAATGTGACACTTCTGCAGAAACAGCAGTTTATTTCAGTTAGCAAAACACAATCAACATATGTCAATGAGGTGCCACCAGTCATCTGCTCTGGGTTCCTTGTGAAGTCGCTGGGAGACATCCTGGGGAGGATGTCGAAGAATAAACATCGTTTTTTAGAAAGGGCTCTGGTGAATGCTCATTGGGTGATCAACCTACATGACATGGGTTCATTGGGAGAACTGTAGAACTTATCGACCAATTACCTTTCAATCTTATAGGTATGGCTGTGTGGTGGCAGAGAGTGTCAAAGGAGGCACCTCCTTCCGGTGCGACTGCTGTTGTTACATCGGCTAATTACTGAAATGACACGGAAGTGCCAATCCTCAAATAAGGCAATAACATGTTTCACACCGACATGTGCTTTATCAAGGCCATTAATCTGCAAGACGTCAAAACACTGAACACATCATTTTAATGTGTGAGGAACAAACCCAAAGTAAATGCAAAAAATATCAACCTACATTTGGAAGGACGTTTTGGACATGCTACCTGTCTGCCTGATAAATCTTTCCTTCCTGGTAATGTTGAGTCTCATACTGTTGGAAATACCCCCTGTAATAACTGGGAAGACACATTTATAACTGGACTCATGCCACCCACTGCAGAATGGACCCAACATGTCTGCCTGCTACACCAGATGCACACCTATCTAAACACTCAATGACTGATGTTATGCCATCTACAGCATTTGAGCCAAATGGCTTAAGTGGGTCCTGGAGGCCACATTCCTGAACTATTATTTCAAAGCAACTGGATGGATGGCTAGCACCATTGTACCCGCTGTGTCTCCTGCTTTACTTTGCCAGCCTGTTGTATCCTGCATGAATGCTGTGGGTAAGAGAGAGGGGAGAGCGATGTAATTGATCCTACGAAACGTTGAACTCTGCGTGAATGATGCGGGAATGTGTTCCTTAACGTCAGGTGACCTCTTGTGTGCTGATAAGAGAATGGATCAGCAAGTGCTGTGATTTATATGCACGAAGAACTGGTATTAAAGAATGAAGAATACACTGATACCTTATTAGCACACTTTGGGCTGGTCTAGCCAATCATAGGGTGAGGAACACATACAGTATTTTCCAGAGAAACACCCTGTTCCATGTGCTCCCTTGCATACCCGCCTACTCTCTTCTTCAATGCCAACACCACTGCTCCCCTCCACCCACACTTGCCTGGCCTGCTTAAAAATAAAAACCACCACCTTCCGCAAATGCTGTTTGCCACCTCATAGCTCAAAATGCCTTATTCCCAAGCTCCCTCTCCTTGTTTCCTTGGTGTCCATCTTTGTTTGGGCAGTCTTTCTTTGCATAAAGTGACGCTTATGCAAGCGTCAGTTAATGAAAAGTATTTTCTTTTTAATTCCCATGTTAGCGGGCAGTAATGGCGATAATGGGCACCATGGTGGCATGTGCTGGCATGGTAAGGGCCAGGCAGCCAATGTAATAGTTCTCTCTTTGCACAGACCATTACCTCTGGTCACTAGGCCGTTACCAATTGATAGACACCAGCAGCCATTATTGCCTTAATCTTCTCTAGAACAGGCTCCAGCATGATTCTTCAATGAGCGTTACTTTGTAACACAGCCCCACTTTGCCAAGTTGCCCAAATCCTCACAGGAATTCAGGTAGAATCTGCCATTGATGCCACCTCTTACATTCTCACCAGACACTTAGACTTCGAAGAATCCAACTTGTGCAGGAGCCCGACAGCGGCAGGTTAAATCCAAGGAGGGTCATCGTGGCCTCCTGTTCCTTCAATAAAACTTTCAAGACCATTCAAACAGAAAAAAGCTGCTACTTCCCCCATCTACCCAGGAACGTTCTGTGCAACCCGAAGCACACGCTGTGCACGAAGTACACGCTGTACATCTCGTTGCTTTGCAGACCATGTTCAAAGGCGGTAACCCAGAGGCAAGTAACCACCACCAAAATCCAGTGCCAATGTCAACCTCAAACCCAGCAGTCAAAGTACATGAGGACTACAAAACTCCAGGACATAACAACCATCTGAAGAATAGGGTCACAGATACACAAAAGTCAAGTGGCGCTAATACTTGCACAAAAGATTCAACAAGGGGGCTCTCTGTAGAGGTTACAATACCAAGAGGTCGCACAGGTCTAGGGTATGAGCGAGACTTGGAGCACTGCCTGCAAAACACAAGTTATGCTCTTACCGCTCCCTACTCAACTTCTTAGTTCCCCTGGTATCCTTCCTGCCTGTGTCACGTTAGCAACTGTCCCACCAAAGAAAACTTTAGCTGACACCAATAATTCTAACTACCCGCCTGTATAACTCTTCCCCAACTATTCTAAAATCCTAGAAGGACTCATCTTCACGAGGATCTCCTTTTACTAAGGACTAATGACCTCCGAGAACCTCTGCAATCTGTAGTTTGCAGTGGTTTGGACCTCACTCGCGTCTCTGTTTTTCTGTCCTCTGCTCACCAGTATAAACTGTCCTCTAGCCTCATCCTACGGGACCTCTCAGTCACCTATGATACGGTGGAACACGCCTCTCTTCTTTGGACCCTTGTTGCTCATGGGATCCAGGACACTGCTCTCGACTGGGAGGCCTCCTACCTTTTTCACAAGACCTTATCCATCTCCTCTGATCCAACTTCAGTCTTTGTTTGTTGGCATCACCCAAGGTTGCAACCTTGACCTCTCACTATTCAGCCGTTACTATCCTCCCTCAGTTAACTGATCATCTGGTGTGGGTCCCGCTAGCACCTCTTTGCGGCTGGGAAGCCAATCGTCTCCTCCTTCACTACTTTACACCTGGCCTCTCTGCTAGAATGTATGCCTGTCTCTCAGCCATTCACCACTGGACGGTGGACGGTGCTTCAATGTCCTATGCTTAACTCTGCCAATACCAAAGGAATCTACCTATACTCCAGTTCCCCCTCTCCTCCTTCCCCTCATCTCGTTTCCTCTTGTCCTGGTCCTGGTCTTCACGATCCCTACGGAGACCAACAGACTTGAACTTGGGATCCTTAAACACTTTATTACTGCTGGAACCCACTCAATATGAGCTACATATACGTCTACTCAAACTCCACCAAAGCCCTCCTACAGACCCTCGTGCTCACCACTTGGACCGCTCAGCACTTGGACTACAGCGCATCCACCATACTCTTTTCCCCACTAGACAATGTACTGATCTTTGCCACCTGCACCCTCTACAACCTTCCCCACTCTTACTCCACCCCCAAACACCATGCAGACGGGCTTTCTGTGAATAACATGTATGACACGATAGGTTATTTATATTGCGCTTAATACCCAGCGGTTTCTAAGCGCGGACCTGGGGATCGAACCTCTGTTGCTGCGTGTCGCCAAGGCGAGCATGTTGCCCCTGAGCTATCCTCCCGTGAACAGGGCCCCTATTCGAATTCCGGCTACTTGTTTTGAAATGCGCACCTTCCTACCTGGCTGACACTACCCCTAGCCACGTCGCACCACATCTTGCGGCTCTAGTACACTCCCCAACCTCTTTGTCCCAGATCACCCTGCGTTTCCTCTTGCCTCAGCTCCTCCTCCCTTCTTGGCCCACACCACTGGAAGTCCCTTTCTCCCTATGTGAAAAATGCTACAACATTCCAATCTGCACTTAACCTTCAGCACCTACATCAAGGACAAGCACTGCCCAGGCGCTCCCACATTACTTCCTGCCGCCCCCCCAGACTGCCCTGTTCCAAACTCCGCTGTATAAACGCCACCCTGTACATGTTCAGTCCAATTAGACTGCTGCTTGTCATGCGTCTGTCATGTCGCCATTCTCTGTACCATGTATTCCTCATCATCCATTGGTCCTTTGCTCGCTAGGTTTCCTCTATGCACGGAGCGTGGTCCAGGGCTGTGCCCCTTTGACTGTGGCTCACCTTTGTAAGGATTTCTGGGTGAAACATTAGGCACCGTGAATACAGAAACTGAAAATGCAGTGCAGGGAACGGGATCCATGAGGGTTCATCCACTTTAACTGGTTCCGTCCCATTTTGCCACATTTTGTCTTGATTTTGTACTGCAGAATGTGGGGTAGATCGGCAACATCCCTCTCACCTGTGCCCTCACCCCTTTTGTTTACATACCTAATCCTAACCCACCATCTATTCTTTTTGTGACAACAAAAGGTACAAAAATTCCACCAAGTGGGATTTGACGAATGTCTGTGATTACTGCGCTGCATTTACTGCGACCCCCGAAAATGTTGACTTGTTTATTTCTACCCTTTTTGCCATAAATATGCAGAAGTAGAACCCAGCAACCCCCTTCAACCATTATATATCTACCAATCCCCCAACACCCGAAAATGTTGACTTGTTTATTTCTACCCTTTTTGCCATAAATATGCAGAAGTAGAACCCAGCAACCCCCTTCAACCATTATATATCTACCAATCCCCCAACACCCGAAAATGTTGACTTGTTTATTTCTACCCTTTTTGCCATAAATATGCAGAAGCAGAACCCAGCAACCCCCTTCATCCATTATATATCTACCAATCGTCCCACATATATATGTGGGGAAACAAGTCGAAATAAAAAAAAAGTAGACATGTAATGGTGAATAGAACAAAATGGGTATTACCAAGGAATTAATTGGGTCTCAGTGCAAAACCTGGATAACAAAATTCATACTGATGCAAGGAGTGAGAGAGAGGTCATAGTAGTTTCCCTCTTACAGGACAATGTGTGAGGGGGAGCTACCTGCAGAGTGTACAGTAACACAAGTCACGAAGGCACGAAGGAGGAGAGGGAGCTCCCTGTAGAGGTGACATAGCGTACACGGTCAGAGGGAGCTCCCTAAATAACTCACAGCAACAATGCTCTTACAGGCACAGTGGGTGAGGGGAAGCTACCTGCAGAGAATACAGTTCCACATGTCAAGAAGTCACTGGGTGGGTCTCTGTAGAGCTTACATAACACCGTACAAATAGGTGTAGTGTGAGATTAAACTCCCAGAAATACTCACAGTAACTCCACTCTTACGGGCACAATGGGTGAGAGGGACCTACTTGCAGAGTGTAGTAGTGCAAGTTATGAAGTCACAGGGAGTGCTGGGGAGCTCTCTGGAGAGTTTACATAACAAAAGTGATATAGGTGCATAGGATGAGAGGGAGATCCCAGAAGAACCTGCAGTGACTCCACTCTAACATGCATAATGGGTGAGAGGGACCTACCTGCAGAGTGTAGTAACACACGTCACAGGGAGTGAGAGGGAGCTCTCTGCAGAGCTTGTAATAGACAGGTTCTATAGGTGCAGAGGGTGTGACAGAGCTCAGAGTAACTCCACTCTTACAGCCACCAAGAGCGAGAGGGACTTACCTGCAGAATGTAGTAACACAAGTCACAAAGTCTCAGGAAGGAGGGAGGGAGGGAGCTCTCTGAAGAGCTTGCACAGCACAAGTCATATAGGTGCAGTGGATGAGAGGGTGCTCCCAGAGGAACTCACAGTAACTCCACCCTGACAGGCACAATTGGGGAGGGGAGTGTAGAGGAGCAGCGTGTGCATCTGCAGGAGATCCCACCGCCCCATTACCCGTGTATTGGAGACATGAGATTGTGCCATGCTTAACACCATCCATAATACCAATACCACAGCGAGTGTTTGAAAGAAGATACCCATTGAGACAACCCTACCAAATGTGCCCTCGATGTGATGACACTCTGCAGGAGGAAAAACCTGAAGGAGTATGAAAAGAAGCTAACCAATGAATTAATGACGTCATAAAGAAGTGTGCACAACGTATCGCGATACCGGCTGAAGATGATGTGTAGATCCTGAAAAAACGAATGACGACGTGAAGAATCGAGGGATCTTTCCAATGTAAAGAAAGACGATTACACATACAGCAGAAAAACAACCGTTCAACAAATGTACAGATGCTGAAACGCAAGGTAGATTAAATCACCATAGAAGCTAGCTATGAGTAGTGAATAGAATGCAGGTGAAGCTGCCATTGCACAGAAAACTGGACATTGGTATAATGAATTTAGTAAGCCAGAACCCTTATAGCAGGAATGGAAAACTGTGTTGCAACAAGAATAGTAATCTCGTGGAGCCAAAAGGCAAGGCTGATTTGTCTGAAGTCAAGACTGAAACAACCAAGGTCATCTATCTATTCTGAAGAAGAATGAGTGTGCCGAGGATGAACCTTCTCACATTAAGGTGCAAGATAGAACACAAAGGATGCCAATCTTTACTTTATTTAGAGCATTTAAAATCTGCAAAATGGACCAAATCATGGTCTCCTGTCAAGTGAGCCAAGGATGGAAATAGAGTTTGAACTTGCAGTTCCGGACACGATAGCGAGTGCCCGCACTCTAGTACATTCTCAAAGGAAAGGATGTTCTGCAAGACCAAGCACAAAGACAATTTCATGGCAGAAAGCATGGGTGATGAGAGAGGCTGGGATAATTGGGTGGTGAGGTAGTCACATGCCCTATATCCTTGCGCCTGGGTCTGGGTTTATGTGCTGCTAAATGAACCGAATGCTCCAGACATGGCACAAGCGTGCCAACCAATTACATCACTTTATATAGCGAAGAACCTTATAGTTGGAAAACCAATGCGAAACTGTGTATCTAATGTCTCTGAAACGACATGTTTTTTAGAGCTAGGCATAAGTTGTCCACCTGATAACAGACAGCCAATAACAATCCTAACTTCTATAGAAAAGTATACTTCGATGTCTCCCATAACCAATCCCGACCCTTGATAGGTTTTTTACTATTGCCATGTAGTATGATGTCACTCTGACGCATTTGGTGTATAAAAGTTATATTTTGTGTGGATATCATTGAGAGACTGAGCGTACGTCCGTTGATGTTCATTGTAACCTCCCTGTTTTAGATAATTGTTAATAAAACAATCCTTTGCCATCTTCCTGAGTTGGTCCCGTTATGTGTACAGAGAATTACTCTGATGTGATCCTATCCATTACATATGCACGTTCCTAAAGGGCCATATGCTCAGGGACCTACCTGCAGAGTGTAGTAGCACACGTCACAAGGTCACAGGGAGTGAGAGGGAGCATTCTGAAGATCTTACATACCACACGTCATATAGTTGCAGTGGATGAGAGGGAGCTCCCAGAAGAACTCACAGTAACCCCACCCTTACAGGCACAATGGGCGAGAGGGGCCTACCCGCAGAGTATAGTAAGACAAGCCACGAAGTCACAGGGAGTGAGAGGGTGCGCTCTGCAGAGCTTGCTTAACACAAGTCCTATAGGTGCAGACAGTTTGACGGAGCTCGCAGTACCTCCACTCTTATACTCACAATTGTTAAGAGGGAACTACGTACACAGCATGTAGTACACGTCATGGAATCCCAGTGGGTGAGAGGGAGCTCTCTGTAGAGCCAGGGTTCACACCATAAGGCCCACTGGCCAGATGTGGCCATTCTGGGCCTGCCTTCTAGTCCTCCTAGTCACTGGGGTTTTACAATACAGTTCAATCCATCCCCGGCCTTTACTCCCTTATCTTTAGACAGCAAATAGCAAAATAGATCATAAAACTCAAAGCATATAATCTGTTCATGATTTCATTCATATTCCTGGAAGTGATGCAAAATCAGTAAAACAAAAAATAGGCCATATTTTCATCAAAATTACAAATGACTTCAATTATACAGTAAAGAAAGTAAAGAGTAAGGAATCATTAACAAATTTGTTTTTTGGGATTTCATGCTGTAGGGAAACCAAAAAGGATAATGTTGAAAACTCTGCAGCATGTCCCTACGACTGAGACTATGAGATAAAACATGAGCAGCTCAGCGCCAAAGGCTTTATGGTATTGGTTGTAATAATTTCTGTGGGATAGGGGTTATTGAGCTTCAAATTTGGTAGGTGAAATAAATGGCAACTGGCTGCCAAATTGGGCCAATTAACCTTCCAATTTCTTCACTGGAATTGACATTGTGTGACAATATGTGTATACATGTTTTAAAATGTGTGTCTGAAGCTGAACACAGACAATACTGCATTTAGAAAGTTTTGCTGTTGTAATTATGGTTCTACCCGACACACATTTGACATGGAACATGGCACTAGTTAAAATGCTCACAAATCTCAACTCCAACTCTCCTGCTGTTCTCATGCTCCTTGACCGTTCCTCTGCCTTTGACGCAGTCAACCACTCAATCCTCATAAAACGACTTTGTGACACCCTCGGCATCACTGACTGGGTTCTGGATTGGCTGACCTCTTTCCTCACTAACCACCCTTTCAAGAGGCAACTGGGCCCTTTCTCCTCCACCACCTCGCTCTCTACTTGTGGCATCCCCCAGGGCTCTATCCTATCGCCATGGCTCTTCAATATCTATCTTGCCCCTCTTGCTCACCTGATTTTCTCCTTCTCTCCTCATTTCCAGTGTTATGCCGATGACACATTTCCTTCATACTTCCCTCTGCTACCTCCTCTTCCTCCTCTCTGATCCCTGTCTGCCTGCCATTCAGGCATCTTGTGCAGTTAACAATCTCTGCCTTAATGCCAGTAAGACAGAGAACCTTCTGATTGAGACACCTGTTCCCTCTTTTCCTCCTACCTTCTGGCAACCCTCTTTGGGCCCTCTAGCCCCACCAACCTGTGGGGCCAGAAATCTTGGGGTCATCTTCAATTCTGCTCTCTCCTTCATCCCTCACACCATGGACCTTACTAAGAAGTCACACTCCCAGCTCCACCTCCTCAGAGGTATTCTTCCTTTCCTCACCTTCCCCCAGAAGCTCAATGTCTCTAGAGCTCTGGTCCTCTCCACGCTGGATTACTGCCACAGCCTCTTTCTCAATCTCCCCCTTTCCTCCCTACACCCCCTTAAACTAATCCAGAATAGGGCTGCAAGACGTATCCATGGCCTCAATCCCAGGGATTGTATCTCTCCAGCCCTTAGAGCTCTCCACTGGCCCCCAGTGGCTGCAAGGATCAAATTCAAGACCCTCTGCATCATCCTTAAGGCCGTCTGGGCCAGGGACCACACTATCTCCAACTTTCCCTCCCTAAATTCTCCTGTGCTAGAGCCCTACACTACTCTAACTCCAACTCTTTGACTGTCAAATGCTTCTCCAAGCAGAAAGTGGGGGCTGGGCTCTCTCCTGGGCCAGTGCCTCCCTTTGGAACAACCTCCCCACCCCTCTCAGACTTGAGCAGGATCTCCTCAAGTTCGGGAAACTGCTAAAAATTCTGCTGTTCTCTACCTCTTTCCCTCTTTCCCTTACCTGCTAATCACCCCACTACCGCTGTGACTGGTGGCCTGAGCCTCAAGAATCTCACAGGATTTCAGGCCCTTCTTCCCAGTCGATACTGGCACCCGCCCCCCCCACACTGCACTACCCTTGCAGGCCCCTGCTTGCACTTACACTTGCCTGAGGTTCTCCTCCTTGACTCCCCTTAGCACTTCCCTTCTGGGCCCTCCTCCAGCACTTAGCCACTCCTCTGACCCCCTCCCTCTCTCCTGCACTTGTGGCGCTTTGATATACAATTCAGTTTCAAAAAGCGCCTAACAAATGCTCAATCAAAATAAAATAAATTGAATGTACAATATGACAGCTGTTATAAGATGGTGGAATCAGAGAGGGTGAGGTTTTCTTTCCTGCAGCAAGTAGCATCTTGTGACCTTAAGCAAATATTACATTTATTTATTGGATATTTATAAGTTGCTTTTACAACAGGACAGTGTTTCAAAGTGCCACTGTTGTATAGTGATCCTAGCAGAATGTGGAATGGGAGAGTGGAATGTCAGCCCTCACCATGTCATGCAGAATGTTGAATAGCAGTGGAATGTTTTTCCTTGGTTAATACATCAGTTGGCTGCCAAGGATGTGGTGAAAGATGCGCTGGGGGTCTTAAGGATTATGCTTGAAAGAATAAACACGTTATTCTTCCGTAACTCAACCGTGTGAACAGCTTTATTACATTGGTGACGAGGATTGACCCCCACCGTCCATGAGAAGAAACATTCAGTGACTGGACCGACGTATGTACAGTGTTGTGTTGGGTTTTACCTATTCTTGTTATTCCCTGTTGTGTGTGTCTGAGCTTAGAGTGAGTTGTTTTTGGTTATTGTGAAATGCTTTCTTTAATGTTTTGTTTTTCAGGTGGGACTTTACTGGACACATTTTTTTGATGAAATATTGATCTTGTCACTCATATTTTACTGCTGTTCTTGTTGTCCCTATGGAGGCAAGATGTGTTGTGATTAACTTTGCATGCATCTGGAGTAGTGACTAGAATCTTGAGATGGAATGCAGGGCTTAGAATGTTTATCTATGAGTGTGTTCCAGGTTTCTCAGTTGCAAGGATGTAAGCCCTGAGAGAGGATGCCGGTGGGTGTCCTATGTCCCCTTTTACTTACCTGACTCCAAGTCGCCAGTGTTGAGTTCAGGGTTTGGCCACAAATGACTCTGACACTCCAGTGAACTGTTGAGTTATTTACTTAAGTTCAGGTACATCAAATACAGTTCTTGGAGTCAGGTAAGTAAAAGGGGACATAGGACACCCACCGGCATCCTCTCTCAGGGCTTACATCCTTGCAACTAACAAACCTGGAACTCACTCATAGATAAACATTCTAAGCCCTGCATTCCATCTCAAGATTCTAGTCACTTGCACCAGATGAATGCAAAGTTAATCACAACACATCTTTCCCCTATAGGGACAACAACAAGAACAGTAAAGTATCGGTGGCAAGATCAATATTTCATTAAAAGATTTGTCCAGTAAAGTCCCACCTGAAAAACAAAAGATTATTCAAAGCATTTCATATATAACCACAACCAACTCCAAAAGGTTTAGACCCTGTCACCACTTCAAAATCTATTAACATTAACATCAATGTCCATCTGTGTATTAAAATTAAAAGTCCACCTGTGGAGAGAACATATTAATATGCCTACATAGAACAGCTAATGATGAACACTGTTATCAACTTAATAACTCTAATGAAGGTTTAATAAACACTCAAAACCTTAATATCTTATTTCACTCACACATCACCGCATACATGTCTACCAACATATGCCAAAACAATGGCACCAAAATCTAGGAACAACATTTCCCTTTTTATACAGACAGTGTAATGGACAGTAGTCCGCTCAATGGTTCACCACAACCATTGCACCTTTTCACACATGCAACACATGTAATGGACAGTAGTCCGCTCAACGGTTCACCTCAACCATTGCACCCTTTTACACATGCAACACATGTAATGGACAGTAGTCCGCTCAAGGGTTCACCTCAACCATTGCACCTTTTTACACATGCAACACATGTAATGGACAGTAGTCCGCCTGTGGAGAGAAATATGTTAAACTACATAACTCAATTAAAGAGAGAGACATGTACCTACAACATCACTCTAATAAACTAATATATATCAGCTCTAGTATCTCAACTCTAATCGCCAGCACCTCTGCATTCTCTCCTACTTCACCATTGCATAGAGAGTAACGGAGGAACACAGAGCTCCCATCCCCATCAAACTTCATAACTGAGTCAGGCCTCCCGCTGCAGCACTCATGCCGAACTCCAGGACTCCACTCAAGCCAACCGCAGCAACCTTCGGTTCCAGTCAAAGGTAAGCGCTGACATCGGATAACTTTGTCAGTGATCTCAGCTGCCTTCACTATGACCAATAGCTTGTAGCCTTGGCGCAACAGATGTTTGCACAGTCCATGGGCCCCAGGCCCCTCCTAGATCCATTAACAACTTCCAACTCTTCTGAATGTTTGTACAGTCTCAATTCTCTTAAATGCTTTATGAGAGACTGCCACCTTGAACTTCACCATGCCAATGAATGAATGAACCTTGCTGCTCCGATGAACTTCACAGCTCCTTCTAATAACCATAAGTCTCACAGAGCCCACTGCACTTTACAGCAGACCGAGTGTTTAGTATGGAGTGTTGGTGCAGAATGTTGTGTAAAGCTGCTCTGATTCCAGAGAGAGTCAATTGGGAAATGAAGCCTAAGAATAGGGGGACCGGTGGATGTCTCTCAGATTAAGAACCTGTCATATGTTTACATTATATATTCCTTTTGTACTTACCTGAAACCACGAACCCAGTAAAGCTGTCTACATCACCTGAGGCTCCAGGGTAATCTGTACTACTCTACTTTTATAAATTTAACATGTTGCAGGAATCTGGAGTCCAGTCTGCTCCACTACACGTGAGGAAATTGCTAAGGGAGAGGTGGCTGTGCAGAACGGAGCTGAAGGGAGCACCCAATATTTCTTAACTGGAGCCAGCGGTGAGATAAAACTGCTGCCAGCCCCGAAAACTAAGGCGAGTGTTCAGGATTACTGAACTGACACCAGCGAATGCCGTTCTAGCAGTTCAGGGAGTGCGCTGATATAACACAGTGAACATCGCTTTGTTTAACTCAAAAACAGGGAAACTACAGCATACGCAGGCACAAGGAGCGTACCTGGCAATAGCTGAGCGTTTGTTTCACAAGAGCAGGGCGTTGCCTAGCAACGAGTCAAGATACATGCTGAAGCGATTGAAGAGTGCATGGCTGAGACCACGTACACCGTTAACGTTACATGGTTAATGTAGTTGATGAGCAGCTGGGACAGCGAGCGAATGTTTGTGAAGAAGCGTGGGGCGGAGTAAAAGAGGGAGACGAGAGCAGCGTCGTACCCATTTGATCGTGCAGTAAATAAACCGTGGCAACGTGTGGCAGTAAATCTGCCAATGAGTGATAAGTGTTGATGTGCTGCTAGGCAACAGCCGTGTGGCAACGAGAGATGGGAAATTAGTTAATACGCGAGTAGCGTTGTGATGCTAATAGGAAACTGCAACAGAAAACGGAAAGCCACGTGATCTGCAGTGTTATTCTATTGGCAGAAACTGAAGCAGAGCTACGTAAACAATGTAGTTTGATAGTGTTTACAGGGAGGGATAACGATACTATGTGCACGTACTCTAATTTACTGTAAATGGGTCAGAGGAAACAGCAGGTGTGCCTAGGGCCCACGGAAATGGCGCACGTGTTATAACAGCTTGATTGTAACAAAGTCTGGTGAAATGCTGCCAGGTACAGGGAAACGGCAACTGAAACAATATCAGAGGAGCAGACTTGTGGTAAGTGCATTTGACAAGGAACACGTTTAAGGCAGATGGCTGTAGCAGGAGTACCAGGGCCTCCGGTATTTTTTGGCAAGTCCAGGACCTGCAAAGATCAAGTCGGCAGCATGAAAGAAAGGATTTCTCCATTACGTAAAAGCTGCCTGTGGCAACTCTATTTCGGCTGAGAAGAGAGTTTCGGTATTGATGAATTTCTTGGGATTTGAGGGTCAGCAAATCTATGAGACACTACCTGACATCCCCGAGATAGATTTGGAGCAAATGAGTTTGAAGTGGCACTTCTAAAACTAGATCCCCATTTCAAAGCAAAAACTAGTACTGTGTTGGAAAAATACAATTTTGGGACAAGGCAGCAATCGGAGGGGGAGTCAGTTGAAAAATATGTAAGTTGGCCATTAATTGTAGGTTTGGAGAGAAATTGGACGAGCATATAAGAGATCAGTTTATGATTTACTGGTGCAATGATAAGATTAGGGAAGAGGTACAGTTAAAAGATGATCCAGATCTTTATGAAGTGATACTGATAGCTAAGAGGGTCGAACACACAATGACGTGTGTTGCCAAGCTTGGCAGAAAAGACAATAAAGTAATGCCAACTGAGATTTTGAGAGTGAGTGATGGAAATAAAGGAAATAAAGATGGTAGGAAGATAAAAAGAAAAGTGGGAAAGTGCATAATCAAAGTGGTTTTAATGACATGGAGGGGAAGGTTGAAAGAGTGAAGAGAGGTTGTGCTTTAGGTGTGGCAGTGCTGCACATTTTGCAGGTTCACCAGCGTGTCCAGGGAGAAAGGTGATTTGCAACAAATGTAAACGGTGGGGGCATTTCGCCAGTTGTTGCAAGAACTACTCTGTGTCTATGGAAAAGAAAGTATATGTATCGGATGAGATGCACCAGTCATCAGGGGAGGAAGAACATGTTGAGATTGTGACAGTGAATATGGTGGTGTGTCGGGAAGAAGACGCATGTGATAGCCTTTATGCGGACATATGGGTGAATGAGAAGAAAGTGAAGATGATGGCAGCTTCCGGTGCTAATTTATCTTTAATGTCCCACAAAATTTATGAGGAGGGTGTTGGTGGAGATGTCAAGAATTTGTTACCATCGGATAACAGGCCAGGTGTTTATAATTTGGGAAAACTAGATGTTATAGGGTATTTCATGGCAACGTTGAAGTTTAAAGAGAGGGAGACCTAAGGCCAGGTATATGTTATTAAGAGTGGAGAGATGTTACTTGTATGGAGGGAGGAGAAAGGTTTACACATAAGAAAGGATCCTAATACAGTAGAACAGGTGTTACACGTTCCATATGTGAGTGATGATTTGCAAATTGTTCAGGAAAATCCAAAAGTGTTTTCTAAAGAAATTGAATGTCTGAAGGGTATGATTCACAAGATAGTTTTGAAGGATGGAAGTAAGCCAGTTGTTGCAAAATTGCACCCGGTACCATGATATTGAGAGATGGAGTAAGGAAAGAACTTTGGAAATTGAAGGAAGCAGGAGTAATTGAACAAGCTAGAAGCACGGAATGGGTATCTCCCATTGTGGTAGTTAAAAAGCCAGTGGAGAGTTAAGGTTATGCATTGACTTAAGGGCATTGAACAATTGTGTTGTTGCAGAAAGACATCCCCTGGCTAGTATGTCTGAGATGTTGGCTATGTTGGGGAAGGCAAAGGTTTTCTCCAAATTAGATATGTCATCTGTGTATCATCAAATCAGGTTAGATCATGATTCCATGAAACTCACTACATTTGTTACCCATGAAGGGATATTTAAATATTGTAGAATGCCATTTGGGCTAGTATCATCCTCTTCAGTCTTCCAAAAATGGATGGAGAAGTTACTGAAAGGTCTTCCTGGATTATGTTGTTTTCAGGATGACATACTTATATGTGGTAGCGATCAGGAAAGTAATGATGTGAATCTTAGGAGAGTGGTAAACATTTTAGGTGGGAGGGGAGTGACTCTGAGGGCGGAAAAGTGCATGTTCAGAAAGGAGGTTATAGAATATCTAGGTCATGAAATTTTGGGTGAAGGATTAAAGCCAAAGAAAGATATGGTGGATGGAATTAAAAAGTCAAGTCTCTGAGAGGAAAAGCAGAGTTGAGCTCCTTCCTCGGCATGGTGGAATTCTACCAAAAATGCATTGGTGTGTTATCCGATAAGGTGCTGAAGATGAGAAGTTTATTGAGGAAAGGAGTGGAGTTTATGTGGGATGTGGAGTGCGAGAAAGAATTCCAGATGGTAAAGAAAGAGATAGATATAGCAAACCCCTTGCGATGTTTGACACCAAGAAGAAGAGTGTGATATCCGTGGATGCAAGTAATTATGTTATTGGGGCAGTGTTATCACAGGGGGTGCTAGCCTGCCATTGGGCGGTAGTGAAATGTAAGAATTTTGTCTGGGGATCCGGATTTGTGATTAGAACTGATCATAAACCTCTGAAAGATATATTTGAGAGAAAAGGGTTGGAAAAAGTGTCGAGAAGAGTAGCATGCTGGGTTGCGAGAATGCAGAGACACACATTTTGTATGGAGGTGGTATCCGGGACTGCAAATGTTTTTGCGGACCATGTTTCCAGATTGATTGTTAGTGAACAGGAGAAAGATGGTGAGATGAGTGATGATGAGGCTGTTACTGATACTGTATTTGTAAGTCATGAAAGTATAATTACCAGGGAGGAGTGGATGAGAGCTTTGAGAGAAGATGAGACTCTCATGAGGACGATACAATTTGTACGTGGGGGATGGCCTGAGAAGAGGTTGTTAAATTGAGAGGAGATAGCTTTGAGGGGGTTGAGAATGGAACTAAGAGTTGAAGGTAATCTCTCTAAATATGATAGGGCGGTGGTACCAATAATTCTGAGGAGGAGGTTGGTGGAGGCGGCCCATGGGGGTCACATAGCTATATCGAAGGCCAAGGGAGTGTTAAGAAATGACTATTGGTGGCTGGGATTTGATAGAGATGTAGAGAGGATGATTGGATGATGCATTGAATGTGAGGCGTCAGGTAAGAATGCAATGGTGAGAGAACAACCAATGGTGAAAGTGAATGACCCGGACAGAGTGTGGAGTGAGCTGGGATTGAATATTCTGGGCCCAGTGGACATGGTGTGAGGACATGGAAATGTTATGTTGGTGTTGGTGAATTTGTTCTCTAGATAGACAAAATTGAATTCAAGATTGTGATGGATATTTCATCCCAGCGTGTGATTAGTTGTTTTGCAGGGGTATTGAGAGAGAAGGATTGCCAGATTCGATTTTGACAGATAATGAAAAACAATTTGTGAGTGGAAGTTTTCAGGAATATTTGAGGTTGAGTGGGGTGAATCATAAGAAAACTGCTTTGTACCACCCACAGACCAATGGTATGGTTGAGAGAGTAAATAGATCCATAATGGATGCTGTGCGGATGGCAAAGGTGTGTGGAAGAGACAGAAAAACTGTGGTTAGGGACAGGTTATAGGCATTACGCTTGGCCTCTCATGCCCGTACTGGACTAAGTCTGTTTGAACTCATGAGAGGGAGGAAACCAAATACTAGGGTGGTACATCCATTGCTGGGAATAGCCTGTGAATCTGATTGTGTGGTAGGGGATGAGAGGGCCAGAATGAATACCAGAAAAGAAGAATATGTTAAGAGGGTAAATGAGAAGTTTGGAAGGATAGAGGTGAATGTGAAGGTAGGAGATTGGGTTAGAATAAAGAAAGGAGTTGTGGTGAGGAAAAGGGAATCGTTGGATGGTGATGGAGGTCAATTATGGAATCTGAGAAGGGTGGCTGTGGCAAGTTCCATGTGGAGACAGTATGGTCACGCAATATAGATTGACAATTAGGAGAAATATTGTAGAAACACATCTTTATTACGTGGAGCAAGAAGATAATTATTCAGGCATCCCCATGCGGCCACAGTACCTTTGAAACCACTACTGTTCTTCTTTGAGATCCGAAGATTCTGCTGTTTACTTAGTCGCTCTTGGATTTAGTTGTATGGGAGTCACCAAGCAGCAATAGCAATGCCATTTTCCAGACTGATTAGAGACTGTCTCACTTGCAATGAAATCCTTTCTCCAACTCACCAAACCGTAGGCGAGAACTTGACACTTTACTTCACGGTGCTCAGTGGAGAGACGGTGTGTCTGTTTCATGGGTCATGCAAGGGCAAGCAGCACATTAATCAAATTAATGGGCCATTAACATGCCCACTGTACACTGGAGGACAGCAGTTCCTTGCTCCCACTGGGCCTCAGGCAGCCAGGACTGCTGCAACCATAAATCGGTAGGTTTGGACAGCAAAATACATAGGCGATAGTCGTAGGACTGGTTGAAATGCGGTAGCCTACCGCATGAATCGGTAGGGTTGGCAACACGGGCGGTGTTACCAGGACACAGAGGATGATATACGCACGCGCATAGCTGGGGAACAGATAGAAGTGCTCTCCCACAACTAATTAAAAGTGCATTAGAAGATGCGGACATGCGGGCAGCACTGGATACCTGCATTGTGATTGCACATATGCCAGGCAGGTGCAGTCTTCCTAGGAAACCTCCATTTTGCCTAACTGCAGCCATCTTGGACAGTACTGTGCACCACAGACTCACCATGCAATTTTAACACAAAAGGAAAAGCAATGCACACACTCACCAACACTTTACATGTACACCTTTAATTTCTAAGATATATTGGGCCTCCTTCGAAGTTTGCCGGTACAGTAACAACTGTACCGGTAAGATTGCCGGTACCATTGTTACCGTACTGGCAAACTATGAGTTCTGCTCACGGGTGCCTTTTCTGCCCGCCAGGTCTGACCTGGCAAGTGGACCGACACCCGCAAGCAGACCATGCCGGATGCACCGGCACCATTCTGAATGGTACCGGTGTATCCGGCCTCCCCAGTCCCATTGAGCCCTGTGGGGCTCGAATGGGGATGGGGACCATTCCAGCGCCCTGGAATGGACAATTACCGGGTCTGGTGGGGCCGTAATGACCTGGTAATTGCCCATTCCTGGGTGCCGGAAAGAAAATATACCGACAGCAGCCGTGTCTGTTATACCGGCACGGCTACCACCGGTATTGTAATGAGGCCCATAGACACTATAGGAAAGGGAAGGGGTAGCACAAATGGATACATCCACAGGTAAATTTGGGATTTCAACAAGTTCGTCATGAGGGGAGCCAAGGATTGAGGTCTCATCGTAACGTCTCTGCTCACAGGGATGTTGTTGGGGATGATGGGCTGAGAAATGGGGATGGGGTATACGTGAAGGTGGGGCAGTGCTATTTCATGTTTCCAATAATATGTCCTTGTACAACATCTTTTAAGGCGGCTAAATTGTTAAGCAATTGTTCCTTTTTGACGTCCAGGCTGTCTAGGTTGCTTTTTAAAGAGTTTCTTTCATTTCCTGAAGCCATATGCTGTTGTGCAAGCGGTGACGCTTTTGATGCATTCCTTTAATTTCCAGTATATCTTGTTAAAGATAAAAATATCTGTTAAGTGTATATGAAGCAATATATATTAACTGTCTTACTTTTTAGACTGTGGTGTGTACCAATTGTGTTACTATCGTTACTCATTTTGTCAAGAGGGAAATTCTCTTCCTGCCATTTTAGGGTGCTTTGCATTGCTGCGTACAAAAAAACTATCATGGTTTTTCACTGTTGTACACTGCATAAGCTGTGCAATTATAGGAGAAACGTCAGTGTACTTACCACGTTGTAGTGACGTTCTGCTCTCAATACTTTGCAGTCCTTACTCTGCCATTTCCTTCTTCGTTTCTATGTAAAGCAAGAGTGTGGTAATATTGTTTGACGCAGACATTACTTCACCTATTGGTGAATTCCATTATGGTGTATACTCTATGTCTTTGCTCTGTTTGTTTCACTAGTAGAGAGTTTGCAGACCTACTCAATTTCTCCTTGCAATGCACATACATGATGCTCTTTGTACATGTGCCTTCTCTTTGCTGAATGGTGCCACTATGTAAGGGAACCCCTTCCTTCTTCAGCAGTTTAAAGGCTAGCCGCTATCCGCAAACAGACTCACAGTCCGCGGTTAGTGTGCCCATCTGCATGCAGACATTCATTTGGTATTCTGTATGGTACATCTATACAAACTAAGGGTATCCTGGTAAAAACCTATGAAATTCAGTGAAAAAACGTTGTTAAAAGGACCTTGTGGTTATCCATATTATGGGTATACGTAAAACCGAACACCCCCAGACATTCGTCAGTTATGTTAAGCTAAGCAACCATAACTCGCGCCACCACTGTGCTCTGCTAAGACTAACACCCATGACATCTGGACGCATCGAGGTGAGTGCAGCACACCCAAGACCCTTCTGGGCCCTGATCTTGACTCCATCCAGCCCCTGTAGAGGCCCCCTGCACCTGCGTGCACCGTAGCTTGACCCGGCCCTCGCGCTCTCTCTTCCCCTCCCGACCCGCCTCCCAGCCCGCCTCCCAGCCTGCCCCCTCCCCTGATAGGCTACCTGAATTCCTTGTAGGAACTAGGCCTCTGCAACTCACCTCTAGCCGCTGGCTTCTCTAAGATAGTGGTCTAGCGCTTTGTTTACCGTTGCCTAGCAACATGGCCCCGATCAGCGCAAAGCACGCCAAACATCTGCCGGCAGGCGGAAGCCGGCCCTGTGAGCGAAGGCCCATGGGAAATAAGGCCCTGTTTGCCCCTGGATCCCCCACAACAGCCGGAGCGCCCAGGAGGGCAGGAGCCCCCTCTCCCACCTCGCATTCAGACCTCCACACGACCCGCGACCTGGCTGCAATAAGAAGCCATCACCACGGCCTGATCTGCTTGCATCATCTGCACGCAATCACAGCAGACCCCCTTTCTGCCTCCAGGAAGACCTGAATCGTCTTCCGACATCTCGATATGTCCATCGGCACACTTGCTGCCCGGCCCACCACGGCTGGCTCCTCTAAGATGGCGGCCTAGCGCTTTGTTTACCGTTGCCTAGCAACGTGGCCCTGATCAGCGCAAAGCACGCCGAACATCCGCCGGCAGGCGGAAGCCGGCCCCGTGAGCGAAGGCCCATGGGAGATAAGGCCCTGTTTGCCCCTGGATCCCCCACAACAGCCGGAGCGCCCAGGAGGGCAGGAGCCCACTCTCCCACCTCGCATCCAGACCTCCACACGACCCGCGACCTGGCTGCAATAAGAAGCCATCACCACGGCCTGATCTGCCTGCATCATCTGCACGCAATCACAGCAGACCCCCTTTCTGCCTCCAGGAAGACCTGAATCGTCTTCCGACATCTCGATATGTCCTTCGGCACACTTGCTGCCCGGCCTGCCACAGCTGGCTCCTCTAAGATGGCGGCCTAGCGCTTTGTTTACTGTTGCCTAGCAACGTGGCCCCGATCAGCGCAAAGCACGCCGAACATCCGCCGGCAGGCGGAAGCCGGCCCCGTGAGCGAAGGCCCACAGGAGATATGGCCCTGTTTGCCCCTGTTCGCCACGGGGCGACACAACACAACCCTACAGCCGGATGCCTCATAAGGTAACTACTTTGTGCAACTTTGAAGTCTTTGCAACCGTCATTCCTACCTCGTGACTATCTGCTCGCCCTCGCTCAGAAAACGCTTCTTACCTCACCATTATACAAACTACATCCTGGAACCAGTTTTATATCATTTACACTGCCTCACAGTCAGTGCCAGCTGTGAATAGTGCATTGGTACCTGATAGTGTCTTTGCGCACCCTGTGGAAAGTACATTTAGCATATCCTATGTAAGTGATTGCTTAAGCATACTGTGATAAGTTCATTTAGCCTATCCTAGGTTGTTCTGCCTTGTTTATGACACACCATGCCTCAGCTGTTAACTGTGGTACATCCACCTTGACTGAACTCTACACTGCCTAGCCTTTTTGCACTAACAACCTGATTTCAGCCTGGTGCATACTGCTTTTGTTTTATTTAATGTGCTTGATATCTGAATCTAGCTGCGCTGTATTTTGCACTGCATTCTCTGATGTGCCTGATATCT
The DNA here is from genome assembly GCF_040938575.1 of Ambystoma mexicanum. Classification (NCBI taxonomy): domain Eukaryota; kingdom Metazoa; phylum Chordata; class Amphibia; order Caudata; family Ambystomatidae; genus Ambystoma; species Ambystoma mexicanum. The sequence continues at coordinate 260,942,180 of NC_090921.1, read as the reverse complement.
GAATCTAGCTGCGCTGTATTTTGCACTGCATTCCCTGATGTGCCTGATATCTGAATCTAGCTGCGCTATATTTTGCACTGCATTCCCTAATGTGCCTGATATTTGCATCTAGCTGCGCTATATTTTGCACTGCAGTCCGTGATGTGCCTGATAGTTGCATCTAGCTGCGTTGTATTTTGCCTAACATCTGAATCTAGCTGCGCTGTATTTTGCACTGCTTTCCCTGATGTGCCTGATATCTGAATCTAGCTGCGTTGTATTTTGCACTGCATTCCCTAATGTGCCTGATATTTGCTTCTAGCTGTGCTACATTTTGCACTGCAGTCCGTGATGTGCCTGATAGTTGCATCTAGCTGCGCTGTATTTTGCCTGATATCTGAATCTAGCTGCGCTGTATTTTGCACTGCATTCTCTGATGTGCCTGATATTTGAATCTAGTTGCACTCAGACTGCTGTATACTGTGAAACGACACCTAGCCTATCTATATCCTGCCACCTTAATACCTTTCGATGCCTGCGAGCCACAGCTAGCCCGCCAATACCTAGCCTTCTTAAAATATACTGAAATATCTCAATATTGTACCTAGCCAGTCAGGCGCATCTAGCCTGCCTGCACTAAGCAATCTTAAGGGCACCTGCTATCCAAACTGCACCTGTCTTGTTTGTCGCATCCAGGCTGCTTGTCTTATAGCCTTGCTGAGAAAGTTGCATTTAGAAGTGTACCCAATAGCCTTCCTGAGAAAAGTTGCATCTTAGAAGTGTACCTATAGACTTGCTGAGGAAAGTTGCATTTAGAAGTGTACCCTATAGCCTTAGTGTGCATTTAGAAGTTGTGCCCAATAGCCTTGCTGAGAAAGTTGCATTTAAAAGTGTTCCCTATAGCCTTGCTGAGAAAGTTGCATTTAGAAGTTGTGCGCAATAGCCTTGTTGAGAAAGTTGCATTTAGAAGTTGTGCCCAATAGCCTTGCTGAGAAAAGTTGCATTTTAGAAGTGTACCTATAGTCTTGCTCAGAAAGTTGCATTTAGAAGTTGTGCCAAATAGCCTTGCTGAGAAAAGTTGCATCTTAGAAGTGTACCTATAGCCTTGCTGAGAAAGTTGCATTTAGAAGTGTACCCTATAGCCTAAGTGTGCATTTAGAAGTTGTGCCCAATAGCCTTGCTGAGAAAGTTGCATTTAAAGGTGTACCCTATAGCCTTGCTGAGAAAGTTGCATTTAGAAGTTGTGCCCAATAGCCTTGCTGAGAAAAGTTGCATTTTAGAAGTGTACCTATAGCCTTGCTGAGAAAGTTGCATTTAGAGGTTGCGCCCAATAGCCTTGCTGAGAAAGTTGCATTTAGAAATTGCGCTCAATAGCCTTGCTGAGAAAAGTTGCCTCTTAGAAGTGTACCTAGAGCCTTGTTGAGGAAAGTTGCATTTAAAAGTGTACCCTATAGCCTTGCTGAGAAAGTTACATTAAGAAGTTGTGCCCAATAGCCTTGCTGAGAAAGTGTACTCTGTTGCATTTAGAAGTGTACCCTATAGCCTATGTGTGCATCTAGAAGTTGTGCCCAATAGCCTCCCTTAGAAAGTTGCTTTTAGAAGTTGTGCCCAATAGCCTCTCTGAGAAAACTGCATTTAAAAGTGTACCCTATAGCCTATGCGTGCATTTAGAAGTTGTGCCCAATAGCCTTGCTCAGTAAAGTTGCATTTAGAAGTGTACCCTATAGCCTTGCTGAGAAAGTTGCATTTAAAAGTTGTGCCCAATAGCCTTGCTGAGAAAGTTGCATTTAGAAGTTGTGCGCAATAGCCTTGCTGAGAAAAGTTGCATTTTAGAAGTGTACCTATAGTCTTGCTCAAAAAGTTGCATATAGAAGTTGTGGCAAATAGCCTTGCTGAGAGAGGTTGCATCTTAGAAGTGTACCTATAGCCTTGCTGAGAAAGTTGCATTTAGAAGTGTACCCTATAGCCTAAGTGTGCATTTAGAAGTTGTGCCCAATAGCCTTACTGAGAAAGTTGCATTTAAAGGTGTACCCTATAGCCTTGCTGAGAAAGTTGCATTTAGAAGTTGTGCCCAATAGCCTTGCTGAGAAAGTTGCATTTAGATGTTGTGCCCAATAGCCTTGCTGAGAAAGTTACATTAAGAAGTTTTGCCCAATAGCCTTGCTGAGAAAGTGTACCCTGTTGCATTTAGAAGTGTACCCTATAGCCTGTGTGCATCTAGAAGTTGTGCCCAATAGCCCTGCTGAGAAAGTGTACCTTGTTGCATTTAGAAGTGTACCCTATAGCCTATGTGTGCATCTTGAACTTGTGCCCAATAGCCTCCCTTAGAAAGTTGCTTTTAGAAGTTGTGCCCAATAGCCTCTCTGAGAAAACTGCATTTAAAAGTGTACCCTATAGCCTATGTGTGCATTTAGAAGTTGTGCCCAATAGCCTTGCTCAGTAAAGTTGCATTTAGAAGTGTACCCTATAGCCATGCTGAGAAAGTTGCATTTAGAAGTTGTGCCCAATAGCCTTGCTGAGAAAGTTGCATTTAGAAGTTGTGCGCAATAACCTTGCTGAGAAAAGTTGCATTTTAGAAGTGTACCTATAGTCTTGCTCAAAAAGTTGCATATAGAAGTTGTGGCAAATAGCCTTGCTGAGAGAGGTTGCATCTTAGAAGTGTACCTATAGCCTTGCTGAGAAAGTTGCATTTAGAAGTGTACCCTATAGCCTAAGTGTGCATTTAGAAGTTGTGCCCAATAGCCTTGCTGAGAAAGTTGCATTTAAAGGTGTACCCTATAGCCTTGCTGAGAAAGTTGCATTTAGAAGTTGTGCCCAATAGCCTTGCTGAGAAAGTTGCATTCAGAGGTTGTGCCCAATAGCCTTGCTGAGAAAGTTACATTAAGAAGTTGTGCCCAATAGCCTTGCTGAGAAAGTGTACCCTGTTGCATTTAGAAGTGTACCCTATAGCCTATGTGTGCATCTAGAAGTTGTGCCCAATAGCCCTGCTGAGAAAGTGTACCTTGTTGCATTTAGAAGAGTACCCTATAGCCTATGTGTGCATCTTGAACTTGTGCCCAATAGCCTCCCTTAGAAAGTTGCTTTTAGAAGTTGTGCCCAATAGCCTCTCTGAGAAAACTGCATTTAAAAGTGTACCCTATAGCCTATGTGTGCATTTAGAAGTTGTGCCCAATAGCCTTGCTCAGTAAAGTTGCATTTAGAAGTGTACCCTATAGCCATGCTGAGAAAGTTGCATTTAGAAGTTGTGCCCAATAGCCTTGCTGAGAAAGTTGCATTTAGAAGTTGTGCCCAATAGCCTTGCTGAGAAAAGTTGCATTTTAGAAGTGTACCTATAGTCTTGCTCAAAAAGTTGCATTTAGAAGTTGTGCCAAATAGCCTTGCTGAGAGAAGTTGCATCTTAGAAGTGTACCTCTAGCCTTGCTGAGAAAGTTGCATTTAGAAGTGTACCCTATAGCCTAAGTGTGCATTTAGAAGTTGTGCCCAATAGCCTTGCTGAGAAAGTTGCATTTAAAAGTGTACCCTATAGCCTTGCTGAGAAAGGTGCATTTAGAAGTTGTGCCCAATAGCCTCCCTTAGAAAGTTGCTTTTAGAAGTTGTGCCCAATAGCCTCTCTGAGAAAACTGCATTTAAAAGTGTACCCTATAGCCTATGTGTGCATTTAGAAGTTGTGCCCAATAGCCTTGCTCAGTAAAGTTGCATTTAGAAGTGTACCCTATAGCCATGCTGAGAAAGTTGCATTTAGAAGTTGTGCCCAATAGCCTTGCTGAGAAAGTTGCATTTAGAAGTTGTGCCCAATAGCCTTGCTGAGAAAAGTTGCATTTTAGAAGTGTACCTATAGTCTTGCTCAAAAAGTTGCATTTAGAAGTTGTGCCAAATAGCCTTGCTGAGAGAAGTTGCATCTTAGAAGTGTACCTCTAGCCTTGCTGAGAAAGTTGCATTTAGAAGTGTACCCTATAGCCTAAGTGTGCATTTAGAAGTTGTGCCCAATAGCCTTGCTGAGAAAGTTGCATTTAAAAGTGTACCCTATAGCCTTGCTGAGAAAGGTGCATTTAGAAGGTGTGCCCAATAGCCTTGCTGAGAAAGTTGCATTTAGAAGTTGTGCCCAATAGCCTTGCTGAGAAAAGTTGCATTTTAGAAGTGTACCTATAGCCTTGCTGAGAAAGTTGCATTTAGAAGTTGCGCCCAATAGCCTTGCTGAGAAAGTTGCATTTAGAAATTGCGCTCAATAGCCTTGCTGAGAAAAGTTGCATCTTAGAAGTGTACCTATAGCCTTGCTGAGGAAAGTTGCATTTGAAAGTGTACCCTATAGCCTTGCTGAGAAAGTTACATTAAGAAGTTGTGCCCAATAGCCTTGCTGAGAAAGTGTACCATGTTGCATTTAGAAGTGTACACTATAGCCTATGTGTGCATCTAGAAGTTGTGCCCAATAGCCTTGCTGTGAAAGTGTACCCTGTTGCATTTAGAAGTGTACCCTATAGCCTATGTGTGCATCTTGAACTTGTGCCCAATAGCCTCCCTTAGAAAGTTGCTTTTAGAAGTTGTGCCCAATAGCCTCTCTGAGAAAACTGCATTTAAAAGTGTACCCTATAGCCTATGTGTGCATTTAGAAGTTGTGCCCAATAGCCTTGCTCAGTAAAGTTGCATTTAGAAGTGTACCCTATAGCCTTGCTGAGAAAGTTGCATTTAGAAGTTGTGCCCAATAGCCTTGCTGAGAAAGTTGCATTTAGAAGTTGTGCCCAATAGCCTTGCTGAGAAAAGTTGCATTTTAGAAGTGTACCTATAGTATTGCTCAAAAAGTTGCATTTAGAAGTTGTGCCAAATAGCCTTGCTGAGAGAAGTTGCATCTTAGAAGTGTACCCTATAGCCTAAGTGTGCATTTAGAAGTTGTGCCCAATAGCCTTGCTGAGAAAGTTGCATTTAAAGGTGTACCCTATAGCCTTGCTGAGAAAGTTGCATTTATAATGTGTGCCCAATAGCCTTGCTGAGAAAGTTGCATTTTAGAAGTGTACCTATAGCCTTGCTGAGAAAGTTGCATTTAGAAGTTGCGCCCAATAGCCTTGCTGAGAAAGTTGCATTTAGAAATTGCGCTTAATAGCCTTGCTGAGAAAAGTTGCATCTTAGAAGTGTACCTATAGCCTTGCTGAGGAAAGTTGCATTTAAAAGTGTTCCCTATAGCCTTGCTGAGAAAGTTACATTAAGAAGTTGTGCCCAATAGCCTTGCTGAGAAAGTGTACCCTGTTGCATTTAGAAGTGTACCCTATAGCCTATGTGTGCATCTAGAAGTTGTGCCCAATAGCCTTGCTGGGAAAGTGTACCCTGTTGCATTTAGAAGTGTACCCTATAGCCTATGTGTGCATCTTGAACTTGTGCCCAATAGCCTCCCTTAGAAAGTTGCTTTTAGAAGTTGTGCCCAATAGCCTCTCTGAGAAAACTGCATTTAAAAGTGTACCCTATAGCCTATGTTTGCATTTAGAAGTTGTGCCCAATAGCCTTGCTCAGTAAAGTTGCATTTAGAAGTGTACCCTATAGCCATGCTGAGAAAGTTGCATTTAGAAGTTGTGCCCAATAGCCTTGCTGAGAAAGTTGCATTTAGAAGTTGTGCGCAATAGCCTTGCTGAGAAAAGTTGCATTTTAGAAGTGTACCTATAGTCTTGCTCAAAAAGTTGCATATAGAAGTTGTGGCAAATAGCCTTGCTGAGAGAGGTTGCATCTTAGAAGTGTACCTATAGCCTTGCTGAGAAAGTTGCATTTAGAAGTGTACCCTATAGCCTAAGTGTGCATTTAGAAGTTGTGCCCAATAGCCTTGCTGAGAAAGTTGCATTTAAAGGTGTACCCTATAGCCTTGCTGAGAAAGTTGCATTTAGAAGTTGTGCCCAATAGCCTTGCTGAGAAAGTTGCATTTAGAAGTTGTGCCCAATAGCCTTGCTGAGAAAGTTACATTAAGAAGTTGTGCCCAATAGCCTTGCTGAGAAAGTGTACCCTGTTGCATTTAGAAGTGTACCCTATAGCCTATGTGTGCATCTAGAAGTTGTGCCCAATAGCCCTGCTGAGAAAGTGTACCTTGTTGCATTTAGAAGAGTACCCTATAGCCTATGTGTGCATCTTGAACTTGTGCCCAATAGCCTCCCTTAGAAAGTTGCTTTTAGAAGTTGTGCCCAATAGCCTCTCTGAGAAAACTGCATTTAAAAGTGTACCCTATAGCCTATGTGTGCATTTAGAAGTTGTGCCCAATAGCCTTGCTCAGTAAAGTTGCATTTAGAAGTGTACCCTATAGCCATGCTGAGAAAGTTGCATTTAGAAGTTGTGCCCAATAGCCTTGCTGAGAAAGTTGCATTTAGAAGTTGTGCGCAATAGCCTTGCTGAGAAAAGTTGCATTTTAGAAGTGTACCTATAGTCTTGCTCAAAAAGTTGCATATAGAAGTTGTGGCAAATAGCCTTGCTGAGAGAGGTTGCATCTTAGAAGTGTACCTATAGCCTTGCTGAGAAAGTTGCATTTAGAAGTGTACCCTATAGCCTAAGTGTGCATTTAGAAGTTGTGCCCAATAGCCTTGCTGAGAAAGTTGCATTTAAAGGTGTACCCTATAGCCTTGCTGAGAAAGTTGCATTTAGAAGTTGTGCCCAATAGCCTTGCTGAGAAAGTTGCATTTAGAAGTTGTGCCCAATAGCCTTGCTGAGAAAGTTACATTAAGAAGTTGTGCCCAATAGCCTTGCTGAGAAAGTGTACCCTGTTGCATTTAGAAGTGTACCCTATAGCCTATGTGTGCATCTAGAAGTTGTGCCCAATAGCCCTGCTGAGAAAGTGTACCTTGTTGCATTTAGAAGAGTACCCTATAGCCTATGTGTGCATCTTGAACTTGTGCCCAATAGCCTCCCTTAGAAAGTTGCTTTTAGAAGTTGTGCCCAATAGCCTCTCTGAGAAAACTGCATTTAAAAGTGTACCCTATAGCCTATGTGTGCATTTAGAAGTTGTGCCCAATAGCCTTGCTCAGTAAAGTTGCATTTAGAAGTGTACCCTATAGCCATGCTGAGAAAGTTGCATTTAGAAGTTGTGCCCAATAGCCTTGCTGAGAAAGTTGCATTTAGAAGTTGTGCCCAATAGCCTTGCTGAGAAAAGTTGCATTTTAGAAGTGTACCTATAGTCTTGCTCAAAAAGTTGCATTTAGAAGTTGTGCCAAATAGCCTTGCTGAGAGAAGTTGCATCTTAGAAGTGTACCTCTAGCCTTGCTGAGAAAGTTGCATTTAGAAGTGTACCCTATAGCCTAAGTGTGCATTTAGAAGTTGTGCCCAATAGCCTTGCTGAGAAAGTTGCATTTAAAAGTGTACCCTATAGCCTTGCTGAGAAAGGTGCATTTAGAAGTTGTGCCCAATAGCCTCCCTTAGAAAGTTGCTTTTAGAAGTTGTGCCCAATAGCCTCTCTGAGAAAACTGCATTTAAAAGTGTACCCTATAGCCTATGTGTGCATTTAGAAGTTGTGCCCAATAGCCTTGCTCAGTAAAGTTGCATTTAGAAGTGTACCCTATAGCCATGCTGAGAAAGTTGCATTTAGAAGTTGTGCCCAATAGCCTTGCTGAGAAAGTTGCATTTAGAAGTTGTGCCCAATAGCCTTGCTGAGAAAAGTTGCATTTTAGAAGTGTACCTATAGTCTTGCTCAAAAAGTTGCATTTAGAAGTTGTGCCAAATAGCCTTGCTGAGAGAAGTTGCATCTTAGAAGTGTACCTCTAGCCTTGCTGAGAAAGTTGCATTTAGAAGTGTACCCTATAGCCTAAGTGTGCATTTAGAAGTTGTGCCCAATAGCCTTGCTGAGAAAGTTGCATTTAAAAGTGTACCCTATAGCCTTGCTGAGCAAGGTGCATTTAGAAGTTGTGCCCAATAGCCTTGCTGAGAAAGTTGCATTTAGAAGTTGTGCCCAATAGCCTTGCTGAGAAAAGTTGCATTTTAGAAGTGTACCTATAGCCTTGCTGAGAAAGTTGCATTTAGAAGTTGCGCCCAAAAGCCTTGCTGAGAAAGTTGCATTTAGAAATTGCGCTCAATAGCCTTGCTGAGAAAAGTTGCATCTTAGAAGTGTACCTATAGCCTTGCTGAGGAAAGTTGCATTTGAAAGTGTACCCTATAGCCTTGCTGAGAAAGTTACATTAAGAAGTTGTGCCCAATAGCCTTGCTGAGAAAGTGTACTATGTTGCATTTAGAAGTGTACACTATAGCCTATGTGTGCATCTAGAAGTTGTGCCCAATAGCCTTGCTGTGAAAGTGTACCCTGTTGCATTTAGAAGTGTACCCTATAGCCTATGTGTGCATCTTGAACTTGTGCCCAATAGCCTCCCTTAGAAAGTTGCTTTTAGAAGTTGTGCCCAATAGCCTCTCTGAGAAAACTGCATTTAAAAGTGTACCCTATAGCCTATGTGTGCATTTAGAAGTTGTGCCCAATAGCCTTGCTCAGTAAAGTTGCATTTAGAAGTGTACCCTATAGCCTTGCTGAGAAAGTTGCATTTAGAAGTTGTGCCCAATAGCCTTGCTGAGAAAGTTGCATTTAGAAGTTGTGCCCAATAGCCTTGCTGAGAAAAGTTGCATTTTAGAAGTGTACCTATAGTATTGCTCAAAAAGTTGCATTTAGAAGTTGTGCCAAATAGCCTTGCTGAGAGAAGTTGCATCTTAGAAGTGTACCCTATAGCCTAAGTGTGCATTTAGAAGTTGTGCCCAATAGCCTTGCTGAGAAAGTTGCATTTAAAGGTGTACCCTATAGCCTTGCTGAGAAAGTTGCATTTATAATGTGTGCCCAATAGCCTTGCTGAGAAAGTTGCATTTTAGAAGTGTACCTATAGCCTTGCTGAGAAAGTTGCATTTAGAAGTTGCGCCCAATAGCCTTGCTAAGAAAGTTGCATTTAGAAATTGCGCTTAATAGCCTTGCTGAGAAAAGTTGCATCTTAGAAGTGTACCTATAGCCTTGCTGAGGAAAGTTGCATTTAAAAGTGTTCCCTATAGCCTTGCTGAGAAAGTTACATTAAGAAGTTGTGCCCAATAGCCTTGCTGAGAAAGTGTACCCTGTTGCATTTAGAAGTGCACCCTATAGCCTATGTGTGCATCTAGAAGTTGTGCCCAATAGCCTTGCTGGGAAAGTGTACCCTGTTGCATTTAGAAGTGTACCCTATAGCCTATGTGTGCATCTTGAACTTGTGCCCAATAGCCTCCCTTAGAAAGTTGCTTTTAGAAGTTGTGCCCAATAGCCTCTCTGAGAAAACTGCATTTAAAAGTGTACCCTATAGCCTATGTGTGCATTTAGAAGTTGTGCCCAATAGCCTTGCTCAGTAAAGTTGCATTTAGAAGTGTACCCTATAGCCTTGCTGAGAAAGTTGCATTTAGAAGTTGTCCCCAATAGCCTTGCTGAGAAAGTGTACCCTGTTGCATTTAGAAGTGTACCTTATAGCCTATGTGTGCATCTAGAAGTTGTGCCCAATAGCCTCCCTTAGAAAGTTGCTTTTAGAAGTTGCGCCCAATAGCCTTGCTCAGTAAAGTTGCATTTGGAAGTGTACCCTATAGCCTTGCTGAGAAAGTTGCATTTAGAAGTGTACCCTATAGCCTCACTGAGAAAATTGCATTTAGAAATTGCGCCCAATAGCCTTGCTGAGAAAAGTTGCATTTTAGAACTGTACCTATAGCCTATCTGAGGAAAGTTGCATTTAAAAGTGTACCCTATAGCCTTGCTGAGAAAGTTGCATTTAGAAGCTGTGCCCAATAGCCTTGCTGAGAAAGTGTACCCTGTTGGGTTTAGAAATGTACCCTATAGCCTATGTGTGCATCTAGAAGTTGTGCCCAATAGCATCTCTGAGGAAAGGTTGCATTTAGAAGTGTTCCCTACAGCCTCTCTGAGGAAAAGTTGCATTTAAAAGTGTTCCCTACAGCCTCTCTGAGGAAAAGTTGCATTTAGAAGTGTACCCTATAGCCTCTCTGAGGAAAAGTTGCATTTAGAAGTGTTCCCTACAGCCTCTCTGAGGAAAAGTTGCATTTAGAAGTGTACCCTATAGCCTCTCTGAGGAAAGTTGCATTTAGAAGTGTACCCTATAGCCTCGCTGAGAAAATTGCATTTAGAAATTGCGCCAAATAGCCTTGCTGAGAAAAGGTGCATTTTAGAAGTGTACCTATAGCCTATCTGAGGAAAGTTGCATTTAAAAGTGTACCCTATAGCCTTGCTGAGAAAGTTGCATTTAGAAGTTGTGCCCAATAGCCTTGCTGAGAAATTGTACCCTGTTGCGTTTAGAAATGTACCCTATATCCTATGTGTGCATCTAGAGGTTGTGCCCAATAGCCTCTCTGAGGAAAAGTTGCATTTAGAAGTTCTGTCCAAAGCCTCTCGGAGGAAAATTTGCATTTAGAAGTGTACCCTACAGCCTCTCTGAGGAAAGGTTGCATTTAGAAGTGTACCCTATAGCCTCTCTGAGAAAAGTTGCATTTAGAAGTGTACCCAATAGCTTATGTGTGTATTTAGAAGTTGTGCCCAATAGCCTCTCAGAGGAAAAGCTGAGAAAGTTGCATTTGGAAGTTGCACCCAATAGCCTCTCTGAGGAAAAGGTGCATTTAGAAGTTGTGCACAATAGCCTCTCCGGAAAGTTGCATTTAGAAGTGTACCCAACACCCTATGTGTGTATTTAGAAGTTGTGCCCAAAAGCCTCTCTGAGAAAAGTTACATTAGAAGTGTACCCTATAGCCTTTCTGAGCCCACCAGCACTTAGAAGCTGTGCACAATAGCCTATGTGTGTGTCTAGAAGTTGAGCCCAATAGCCTCTCTGAGGAAAGTTACATTTCGAAGTGTGCTCAATAGCCTATGCGTGCATTCAGAAGGTGTGGCAAATAGCCTCTCAGAGAACAACTGCACTTAGAAGTTGTGCCCAATAGCTTCTCTGAGAAAAGCTGCATTTAGAAAGTGTACCCAATAGCCACCCGGAAAAGTTGCACCTAAAAGTGTACCCAATAGCCTATGTGTCTATTGAGAAGTTGTGCCCAACAGCCTCTCTCTTGGAGAAAAGCTGCATTTAGAAAGTGTACCCAATAGCCACCCGGAAAAGTTGCACCTAAAAGTGTACCCAATAGCCTATGTGTCTATTGAGAAGTTGTGCCCAACAGCCTCTCCGAGGAAAGTTGCATTTAGAAGTGTACCCTATAGCCTTCTGAGCCCAAAAGCATTTAGAAGCTGTGCCCAATAACCTATAAGTGTATTTAAGAGTTGTACCCAATAGCCTCTCTGAGAAAAGTTGCATTTAGAAGTGTACCCTATAGCATTTCGAAGTGTGCTCAATAGCCTATGTGTGCATTTAGAAGTTGTGCCCAATAGCCTCTCTGAGAAAAGTTGCATTTAGAAGTGTACCCTTTAGCCTAGGTGTGTATATAGAAGTTGTGCCCAATAGCCTCTCTGAGAAAAGTTGCATTTAGAAGTGTACCCTATAGCATTTCTAAGTGTGCTCAATAGCCTATGTGTGCATTTAGAAGTTGTGCCCAATAGCCTCTCTGAGAAAAGTTGCATTTAGAAGTGTACCCTTTAGCCTAGGTGTGTATATAGAAGTTGTGCCCAATAGCCTCTCTGAGAAAGTTGCATTTAGAAGTGTACCCTATAGCCTCGCTGAGAAACGTTGCATTTAGAAGTGTACCCTTTAGCCTAGGTGTGTATATAGAAGTTGTGCCCAATAGCCTCTCTGAGAAAAGTTGCATTTAGAAGTGTACCCTATAGCCTTGCTGAGAAAGTTGCATTTAGAAGTGTACCCTATAGCCTCGCTGAGAAAAGTTGCATTTAGAAGTGTACCCTATAGCCTTGCTGAGAAAGCTGCATTTAGAAGTGTACCCTATAGCCTCGTTGAGAAATGTTGCATTTAGAAGTGTACCCTTTAGCCTAGGTGTGTATTTAGAAATTGTGCCCAATAGCCTCTCTGAGAAAGTTGCATTTGAAATGTGTCCAATAGCCTCTCTCTGAATTTAGAAATGTGCCTGTGAAACGGTAACTAATAATCTAATACAAAGTTGATTTAGATCCATGCTTAATACTCCCCCAGTATAAAGGTGAATTGAAAGAAGTGCACCTACTAGCGTGCTCTATTCAATCCTATTAGTATGACTAACAGTGTAGCGGTGTAATGTAGAATCCAGAACGGTGACTAATAATATAATACCCACTCTAAGCAAAGTGAATCTAGAGGCTGACTGAATATCCCCTCTGTGGACAGGCGAACTCAGAAGTGCTCCCAATAAACTAATATCATCTCTGTCTACAACCGTATCTAGAAAGCACTAAACCATCTAGTATCATCTTTGAGCAGTTGAACCTGGAACTGTGCCTAAAAGCGTGTCACCTCCGATCCTAGAACTACAATTAGAAAGCCCTCCTAAATCAACCTAAATCTCACACCAATCATGAGTGCACCCACTCCACCAGAGTCTGTCAGAAACGACCCCTGTGGACCACCCCCACTCTCCGATCTGCCTTCACTCCCGCCCCCCTCCCAAATCACCCGACCCTCCTTCGCACTCCCTGCCATTCCCCTCTCCAAACAACAAGCAAGGGGGGCACGATGGCGAGCCACTCACCCTAAAACCACTCATCCCCCGAACCCCTCGCCCGACCCACCAGTATTACCCATACCCGCTCCCCCACTATCATACCTGACACACCCATCCCTGCAATCACCCACCCCCGCCTTGCCCTCATACCACTGCCACCTTCCCCCCGACCGCACCCTTTCCTCTCCCTAAAAACTGCACGCCTAGCCCTAGCAAGAACCGAAGCTGCTTCCTTCTCCCCCTCTGACCCCCCTACTCTCTCTCGCACACCAGTCGCAGCAAAGAAACTAAAAAGGAAACGTTCCTGGTCCCCCTCAATCTCTCAGCACTCCTCGCCTTCCCTTTCTCGACCCACCACCTCCCTCCCGCGATATCCTCCTCCCCCCATGGCTTCTCCCTTCCTGAAACCCCTCTCCCTTGACTTCTCATCAACTACAACTGAAACTCCTAACCCCCCTCACCCCACCTTCAAATCCCCCAACCCAAACCCGAACATCCTATCACACGCAGCCACCCAACCCCGCCCGAAGCCTGCCAAATTTTCTGCTCGCCCACTATTCCCATCCAGCATCACCCACCCTATCCCTCTCCCTCCACCATCTCCCCCACCACCCCATCTCGCTCCAGCACCGAGACCACCCATGGCCGCCGATGTGAACTGTATCCTATTTAACGCCCGATCTGTAGCAAAAAACAGACATTGCATCTTTGACCTCTTCGCCTCTGTCAAACCAGACCTAGCTTTCATCACCGAAACCTGCTTCTCTGACGACTTCAGCCCAATCGCTAATGAAGCCTTTCCCCCTGACTACTCCCTCATCCCACTGAACCGTCCGTCCAGAGGAGGGGGTAGCATTCGTCTTCAAATCTCTATTCCGCGCCTCAATCATCGACAACCAACCCTCCATTCCATCCTGCAAATCTGTCCTCGTTAAACTATCCCTCTCCCCGTCGCTCTCACACAGCTTCCTAATAATCTACAGGCCCCCTGGCTACGATAGACATTTCGCGAACAACCTTTGCGATTCTATTGCCACCCTCCAATTAAACCATCCCAACCTCACCCTTCTTGGAGACTTCAACATATGGCTCGACATCCCCACCAACCCCATGACACACTCCCTGGTTGACGGTTTAGATGCAATTAATCTCCAACCCCACATAAATGGCCCGACTCACTATAAAGGACACACTCTTGATGCCATCTTTAGCTCCAACACCTTGATTCATCTAAAACCCCCACCCCTATCATCTGGTCCGATCACTTCATTCTCTCGTTCACCATCCACGCACCCGACCCTCTTCCGGTACCCGTATCTGAACCTCCGAATCTACACAAATGCTGGAAAAAACTAATAATCACCCCAGACCTAGCTGAGGCACTCCTCCAGTCTCCACCACCTACCTGCCGCCTCAACAACCAACTAACCCCTGAAGCCTTTGATACATGGCTCAACGCATCTCTAACACGGCTCACCCCCTCATGCAAACCATCAACCTGCCGTGGCCTTTTCCCCAGATGGTTCACTCCTGAGTTGAAGACCACTAAACGGCAATATAAATACCTAGAACGCAAATGGCAAAAAGAGAAAACCCACGAGAGCCGGACCACCTTGGCCCAACACCTGTATCGGTACAAGGCCGAAATCCGGAAAGCAAAAAAAAGCCCACTACAACACCCGAATCCTAAATTGCAATAACCCAAGCAAAGAACTTCACAAAATCATCTCCGAATTCACCAATCCAGCTTGTAACACGACCGTCCCGACCCTGTCACATTCACTGTATGACTCACTCTCCCTCCATTTTTACACCACGGCTATCGAAAGGACAAAAACTCTAACCGCCAAACTGGCTCTCCTACAGCCACCAGGTAATCCTCTGCCCCTACCGGCCAGCCCATCAGCTGCGACCTCCACGGAACCAACGTTCGAATCCTTTAGTCCAATATCACCAGAACAATTTCTCAAACTTCTATCTGCCCGCAAACCATCTGGATAACCACTGGACCTTTGCCCAGCCACAACCCTTAAAGAAATGTTTGCTTCCACCTGCACAGGAGAACACACAAGATCTATCATAAATGCCTCCCTTTCCTCCGGTATCTTTCCAGACGCATTCAAAAAGGTGCACGTCAAACCTCTAATTAAAAAACCCTTGCTCGACCCTCTCGAGCCCAAAAACTACCGCCCCATCTCAAACACCAGGTTCCTTGCCAAACTCATTGGCCAAACCGCCTATTCTCAACTAAATGCCTTTGTCGAAACCAACAATCTGCTAGACCCCGTCCAATCAGGTTTCAGAACACGTCACAGAACTGAAACTACCCTAACATCGATCTGGGATCAGCTTAAAATGACAGCAGACAGTGGGATGCGCCGCACTAATCCTTCTCGACCTATCGGCCGCCATTGACATGATCAATCACTCAATCCTCCTTGACCGCCTCCACTCCCTAGGAATTCGTGGAACCGCTTTTAAATGGATAGCTTCATTCCTCAAAGACAGGCACCAAACAACAACACTTTCCAGCTTTACCTCCCAAGCCCGACCAGTCGACACGGGAGTCCCACAAGGAGCATGTCTATCCACCCTCCTGTTCAATCTCTACCTGATCACCCTCCCACCAATAATTAATTCTCACAACATCCTCTGTTACAACTACGCCGACGACACTGAACTAATTCTAAAATTCCTGAACTCAAAACCCAACTCCCGACCTGACCTGGCATCCTGCCTCCTTAACATAGAATGCTGAATGACCCAAAGCCACCTCTTGTTAAACCCCTCCAAAACAGAAATAATGGTTTGCGGCAACTCCAATCTTCTTCCACACCCACTACCCTGGCCACCCGCCTTGGGCAACTCACCAACACCCTCCGACACAGTGAAAAATCTTGGATGCACCCTGGACTCTGACCTAACACTATCGTACCAAGTCAACAATGTCTCAAAGTCCTGCCACTACCACCTTAAAAACCTTAGGCGCATCTTTCCATATCTCTCATTTCCCAACAGACGCTCAGCGGTCCAATCAATCGTTTTATGAAGACTGGACTACGCAAACCCCCTATACCTTGGAATCTATGCCTACCAACTGAATAAACTCCAAAGGGCACAAAACACGGCGGCCAAAATGCTACTTGCGCTTGGTCCTAGAGACCACGTATCCCCAGCCCTTAAGACACTGCACTGGCTTCCAGTAGCCCATAGGGTGGCCTTCAAAACCTTATGCCTCTCCCATCGAGCACTGCATAAAACTGGACCTCAATATCTTCAAGACAAGCTAATACCTTAACATCCCACTCGCACCCTGAGATCAAGCTCAGCTGGCCTCCTAGTAATTCCTAAGACAAACTCAGTCAGGTTAGGCGGTTCATCATTCTCAGCCCTAGCCCCAAACCTGTGGAACTCGCTCCCACCCCACATCCGCTTAACTGAGGATTTAACGTCCTTCCGCAAACTACTGAAAACCTGGCTCTTCCCCTAAAACCAACCGGTTTTCCAAACTAGCATCATCACAATAACACCGATCTAACAAACTAGCAGAAGTGAGAAATTGACAGCTAATAAACCTGAATGTAAACTAGAAAACAAACAGAACTAAACGAGTAATGTAGATCAAAACAGTGAAGTGGATAATAGGAATAAATCATTATGAAAGTAAATAGATCTAAACTGATGAAATGGACGTAATGAATGAGGAGGGAAAGTAGTGAATGACATAGATGAAATAGTTTACAATATTGGAATGCATATTGCATATTTGCTCGTAGCATCACTGTATAATCCATAATGTTAGCAGCATCATTGTAAAGTGCATAGTGCGCATAATGCTTAATCTTAAAATATCTTTCACAAGACATGCCATAATACATATAAAAAATTTAGCAATTGTTTACCTTAACAGACATCGATTGGCATTTGGTTTACATATATATAGTACTAGTTCTTTGGTTTAAAGTGCAATGTGCTAGCAGCAATATCTAAAGTGCTAATTCTCTCTCCCTCCAAAAAAAAAAACAAGTGCCTATCGTTTCACCAAAGACCAGTACCAAGTTCTATGTACAAAGTGAAATTCGAGAAAGGTTTAAAATCTCAATATGGACATACACATGTCACATCCATAAAAACAACAAATGTTACAAATACCAAGTGTGGGCTGGATCAAACAAGCCCATCCATTCCCAAAGGTGAATTAAAAATATATAGTTTCTACTGTTATCCTGCTACTGGAAAAGAGAAAAAGTGAAAAATTCAAAAGACATGATATAAATCTAAAATCAGCGGGACTTAATACAACTCAAAACCTCCTAATCTTCCACACATGTACTGGGGAGGATAAATTAGCTTCTTGTGGTATTTGTATAGAGCTCCAACGTGAGCTGCGGCTACTAATGTCAGTATTGTATCATAGTAGTTCAAGTGTTAACCCAGGAACGTATATAGTTCTTCGTCTGTGTTGTGCCCACTAGGTGTTTTACTCTCAAAATCTAGGATACAACAAGTTTCTTTTTGCCGAAGTTTCTTCTCTCTATTTCTTCCTCTGGGATCAATCTCTATCTTATGTATGCCAAAGAATATATATATATATATATATATATATATATATATATATATATATATATATATATATATATATATATATATATATATATATATATATTGCAGGACCTGTACTGTAGTTATGGTTAAGTTGCTCAACCCATAGGAAGATCACTTTTTGGGTGGCTTATAGCTTTGCCCACCCCCCGGACGAATCCTTATGAAACTTTGCAAAAGAGGTTTATGGTCCAGTCACATTGATACCACAGAGTTTAAGGATGTTTCGTCAAGGGGGAGCAAAGGTATATGGGGGACCCAAACGTTGTAGTTTTCTCCATAGATGCAATGGTAAAAAAACAGGCGTTTTTCTTCCACGATGTCTGGGAACAGTCCGGAACAGTTCTGTGATGTTCGCGAACATCTTGAATGTTTGGGGGCATATATGCTTATTTGTGCTTAACAGGGCTGGTGAAAAGCAGTTTTTGGATGGCTTATTACTTTGGCGCCACTCAAGGAAACTGCATGAATGTTTGGAATTTCATTCTAGACCTGACTGTGAATGGTTTTGCAAAATGAGGTGCTATATTGTCAAGAGGGAACAAAATTAGAGGGGGGGTACCAAAATATTGTTAACGCTTATAAATGTGGTGCCATGTCCCAAATCTTCACAAACATTTGCAAAAAAGATTTTAGATTTAAATGATTTTGCAAGTTTGGTGAAATTTTGTCAAGGGGGCAAAATTAGAGGGGGGTCCCAACTTTTTTAGATGGCGTATAACTTTGATGCCATTTGATAAATGTGGAAAAATGTTTTCAGAAAGAATATAGACCCAACCTTGAATGTTTGGGCAAAGTCCGAATGGATTTTGTCAAGTGGGGGCTAAGTTATATGACTATTGTATGTATGTACATTTTGACACTTTTGAAAAAATAAAACATGAGTGGATCTGCCAAACTCTTGTAAGGAGCATTGGCAAGGACCTTAAAGCATGGTTTTGCAAATGTGTCTGTGTTTTATTTTTTGAAAAGTGTCATAATGTAGGAACACATAATAATGATATACCTTGGTGACTGAGGAACAGCCTGGCTACTGGCCATGGACAATCTGGCTACTGGCCATGACCACGAGGGACGACCAATGGGGTTAAAGTGGCCATGTCCACCAGGGACCGGCTATGTGGTAAAGTTGTTCGAAATTGGGATAGGTTTGAAAGGGAAAATAAAATGTGCTCGTGGGTACATGTTGAAGTGTTCCATGGGATTGCAGCAAATATGAACGAGGAGGGTCAGCAAGAACTGGAAGGCATGGTTTTGTAATATGGCCTGTGTTTTCTTTTTTTTAAAGTGTAAAATGTAAGTACATACCACAGTGATATAACATTGGTGTCTGGGCAATGGGCCTGGCCATTAGCAAGGAGAAATGTGTACTGTAATTTGCATATTGAGACATGCAGCATGTCCGAAGCAGTAGGTTTGAATGCAAACAAATATTCTGCTTGCCGTTACAGTCTGAAGTGGTGGACTAGATAACAACAAACCAGCATGACTAGCATTAGCCAGGACCTGCAACCATACGTCAAAAAATTCCCATGTAGGCAGGCGCGCAACTTGTTAATGAGAGCAAGGTTGAATCTTCTACCGACTAATGAAGTCTTGGCGATCAGAGGAGAGTCGTTGTCTAAGGATTGTCGCTTTTGCAAGGGGTCACCAGAAATAGAATCAATCCGACATCTACTCCTGTCATGCCCTAGCACACGCCAAATAAGAACAGTGCACTTGAAGGGAATATTCTCAGAGTTCGAACTCAGTGATCCAGACGTGTGTTGGGCTAAACTGATAGCAGGAGACAGAACCTCATGGCAACTAGCGGCTTTTAAGATCCTAGAATATATGAACAAGACACTCTTTCAGCGCTTCGGCCAACAGACATCCTGTGACCCCTTCACCTTCTCTTCCTCTAGCATCATGAAAAGACTTGAGTAGACAAATAGTGTTTTCTTGATTGGTACAAGCAATGCACTTCTTCTTCCTTTTTGTAAAAATCTTTTAGATTAAATCAAATAAACATTTTTTTTAAAACAATTAGCCAGGACCTGCAGGCATGTTTTTGGAAATATGTCTTGTGTTTTATTTTTCCAAAGTGCAAGAATGTAAGTAAAAAAACTAATGATATACATTTGGTGTCTGGGTAGTGGGCCTGGCCCTTGGCAAAAGTATATCTGTAATCTGATTTGCTTATCGGGGAATGTGGCATGGCCGAAGCCTATGCCTCATGGATTTGGAGACTGGGCATGGCTGCAAGCCATGAGCAATGGCCATTGGTTACATTGTTAGGGTATAGTGGACACAGAACTAGGATGCAGGGTAGGTGCAGTGAATAATAGGGGTGGTTTGGTTTGGCTGGGGTCATGGTTTAGCCTTCTGCCGTAGGCAATTGAATGACGATATCCATCCCCAGCATGCACCTCTGATAACAACAGACATAAGTATGTGTTGCAAAAAAAAATGTTTCCTAAAGGAGGTTTATAGTTCTTTCATATATGTGAAAAGAGGAAGGTCCAATAACGTATATACAGTGATGTAACACCATGAAATATTTTCACTTATAAAAATCTATTACATTTTCAGAAAATACGTTGTTAAAGGGATTTTATGGTTAAGATGCATCCCACCCTTGGGACTCCTCTGCTCCAGTAGTTACCCAGTGGTGTCCCACCTTGACATACCTTGGCATTTCCCTCCTGGGTTCTCATGAGCACTTTCCCATTCGTACTGCTCCTTCTATGTATGCACTTCTCTCACTGCACAATGCATATGTGCATTTATGGGAACATTGTGTAAGATTTCTATGGATAAGTAAGGGAAATGCAGATGCAATAGATTTGTAAAAGATTGCCCTGGGAGGATAGCTCAAGCAGCAATGTGCTTGCCTTGGAAACAAGATGACACGAAGCAACACGGGTTTGATCCCCGGGTCCCCGCATGGAGACCTCTGGTTATAAAGTGCGTTATAAATACGCAACTAAGACATATTCCTGTAACAGCGCCTCGATGCCCCTGGGCTGTGTGAGCGCTTTAAAAAAGCAAATAAATAAATAAAATAAATAAAAAATTGTTAAGTGGCAGTTGGTGTGTGGAAGCTTAATATGGTCATGGAGTTCTCTCTTCAACTTCCGTAGGCCACAATGTAAATGGAAGCGTGACTCTGTACAGTGCCCCGCTTCCCTTTCCATGGTCGCCATCTTGGAACACGATTTTCCTTCCTTCAGCGGGACGCTGCGCGCATCCCGCTTTAGAAAGGAAAATCCTTTTTTAGCATAACACAAAATGCTAATGGAAACATTGGAAAATCTTATTGAGTCTATGTACTTTACTGAGAAATGTAAACTAGATGGAGTCTCTAAAATAATATTTTTGATTAGTTCTATTTTTTAACTGTGAAAGGTGGTTCCTAAAAGAACCTTTTTTTCATTGTGTTTTTGTCTTTTTCTTTGTTTTTTCAGGAGATGTCAGAAAGTAAGGTGGGGAGGGGAATGAGGCAGGAGGCACCAAGCACTAATACGGAGGGGCATGTGTCCAGGGGAAGATGTTGCACATTTGTTACATCTAAGGTAGGAGGCAGTGTTTCTCATGCACCTTGATTACAGCTTCAAAAAGTACTTTGAAATTGCTCCCCCCTGAAGAGGGGTGTGATGCAGTATATACAGAAAACTGTTCTCTTCGAAAGAAATGGATCAACAGCCTCTTTTATTGCTTGCAAGGTAGCTGGGGGGATTTTGTGTCCCACAGACGTACGCTGTGTGGTTACAGTATTGGATTGAGGAAGATGAGGTGGAGGAAGACAGCCTAGTACTTGCTAAGAAAGGAACAACATTTCTGATAGCATTGCAGTGGTTGGATTTGGTGTGGTAGAGCATGGAGGTGGTCCCATAGGAGTACTGTCCAGGTAGTCTGTGACTGAGTACAGAGTTACACTTAGTGCATTTCACTTTGGAAGCTTTAGCTTTGGTACATTCCCAACAGTGGTAAAGAATATGATTCTCTACCTCATCATCTTGGTCCTCTTCATTGCCTTTGAAAGTACTGCAGTTTTTTGACACATCCTTCCTCCTGATGACATCTGCACTGGTGCACTCCTAGCTGGACTACGACAATGCTCTCTTGAAGCACTCTCTGGCAGCACCCTTGCCACCCTGCAAGCCATACAAAAGGCAGCAGCCAGCCTCATCTTCCACATACCCAAACATTCACACATCACCTAGTGTTGTAATATAGGGTGGTAGGGTGGTCCTGACACAGGGCAGCTTTAGAGCCACTTCTATGAACAAGATATAGCTTTATTTTCATGCATACAAGGTTACAGTTACAGTTACTCTTTTGTATGTACATAGGACAGGGACTCGGACAGATCTCACGTAGCACACCCACTGTCACAGGCCATCCTCTCACACCCTCAGCTCAGGCCCCAACTGCCACTCTCAGAAGATTCACCAGCACACACACACCAACATTCTCCTAAGCCGTCACTCATCACAGAGATCAACATTCCACAGCTTGCATGGATAGCCAGCAAGACAAAAGAAGACACCATAAACACATCCTAACATCCAGCTCCAATGGCTCCCCATACCCTATAGAATTACCTTCAAAGGACTCTGCATTATTTTCAAGACATCCACCTTAAAACCCTGTCTTACCTTTACAACAAACTCAAACCCATCACCCACACAAAGCAAGCCAGCATCTCCTATACATTCCACTGCAAAGTAACATTCACACAGAAACAAACATTTACCCACTGGGAACCCAGAGGATGGAACATCCTACATTTTCACATCTGCACTGCACTCTCCATCACCTCTTCGGAAAGATCATCACAACATACCTGTTTCCCCAAACAAAGCCACGTCCCTCTGTTTCCCCAGTTACCACTTGAGTATCCTAATCTTTCTATCCAATCCAGAAAACATTTTGTAACTTCTGCTTCACCTCCTACCTTTTTAACATTTGAACCTTGTAAGGTACTCCAAGACCCTCTGGGTATGGCTAGCGCTGAACCAAAATGTGAACTAAATAGATAATAGTTTGTGGCGAAGGTAAAATCTAAAAGCTCTTTCGCGTTCATGGAGACTTGGCCTTCCTTGTCCTTTTCACCTCCAGGTGCAATGCTGGAGTCCTGGCCTTTTCCTTGTGGTCCCACGACCCTGTGGCCAGGGGAACAGATGTACTTGTGGTTTTGAGAAGGGGGCAGCCGAGGTGGGTGGTTGTAGTGGCTGCCTCGGGCTCAAGGCCCGTGTCATTCCAGTATGGAACGACGGAATAAAGAATGTTGAGAGGGAGGAGGTTGAGAGTGAGTTGTCGGGGTGGATGGGCTGATACACTTTGCTGCAGGGTTTCTTAAAATAAAAGGACTTACCGTCCTTTTCTACCTCTGCATCCTCTTCTTCATTTTGACGATGAGGATCACTGAGCCGATGCAGGGAGAAGGTGAAGATGAAGCTGAGTCCAGTGTCCGGAGGGAAACAGCCACAATCATGTTTGGAACAGTTTCAGAAACCCTACGGAAAGTCTGCAGCAGTCTTGGTGCCACTGAAATTCAGGCCGATGCAGTGCGAGTGGGGGCCCTGCTCCAGCAAGAGCAGAAATATCCACAGGTTAGCAAAAAGCATCCACGAGGATCATAAAACATGGTGGCACTCTTGCTTGCCAGAGAAACCAGTGCAACAATAAAGGTAAGTGTTTAACATGTTCCTGCAGCTTCCTCGTCACAGTATTCAGAAGGCCCCAAATGCCAACAAGTGGCTCCATTTGAGTTTTAGAGTGGCTTCATCTGGGCATTTTGGTGACGTGTGGCTCCATTTGTTTTGATAAGGGTCACAGATCCTCCTGTCAACATCACTCTACTAATGTTTGTGGCTGAAGTAACATATGGAGGTGGCTATATATATAAACAGTTGGAGGAGTTCTAAAAAGTAGTAAACATTAAGGAGGCAAGCGATTCGACATCTTGACACCTCTTCAACTGAGTGTTTTCCGCACAGTAGGTGCCTGTAAAGCAACAGTGGTGTGTTTTGAATTCTGAACTTTTTTTTTCCCGGATTCTGTACTGCTGGAGTGTAGCAGAGATATGGGGAGGATGTTGGTAACTGTGAATCCCCCTGAGATTTTCCTGCCAACTCCGGGCGCACCCACCACACCCTGGAGTGATTGGAGACAGGATTGGGATAACTACTTGGATGTAGTTGAGTATGACGGAATGACCCCCATCAAGACAAAGATGTTATTGGTGCACTCTCTAGGTCAAGAGGGTCAAAAGAAATACAGAGAATTGCCACCGATAACAGATGCTCAAGGGGGTGGAGGGTGACTTGGATGAGTATCAGAAAGCTCTTCTTCAATTGAACACTTATTATGCACCCGAGACAAATATAGCAATAGACCATTACAATTTCTATATTGGTAAGTACGAAGAAAATGAATCGGTTGAGGAGTATGTCAGTGCTTTAACGACAATTGCGAGCACATGTGATTTCACTGTCGGGATGGGAACAGATGAGCTCATTAAGGACCAAATTATTATACAGATTAATAACCCAATGGTTCAGGAGAGGTTATGAATGTGTGGCAACCCCACACTTGAAGAGGCAATCGCGATTGCAAAGAAGGTAAAACACATGCAAAGGGTGATGCAGCGACAGCAAGCAAACCTGATCCGGGTAAAGAACAGAGGCGTAGCCAGGATTGTCTAGCAAATGGGGCCTGAAGCTAATGTAGTTTGCCCCACACAGCACAGCTGAGTGGGCATTTAGAGATTTTGGGTGGGCCTTGCCCCTCAAGCCCTACCCTGTCTACGCCTCTGGAATTAACAGAGTCGAGTGAATTTAGTAACAAAGAGGGTCAAGAAAAGTAACGCAAAGAAGGAAGACTCAAACAAGGAGAGCAAAGCCAAATGGGAGAAGAACACGCTTTTGACGTCCGCAGATGGCAAAAAAAGATGGTGCTACAGATGCAGTCAGGTGGGTCATCTTATCAGCTCAAAAATATTCCCTGCTATCAATAAAAAGTGTTTGAATTGTGGTCTAAAGGGGCAATTTGCAGTCACGTGTCACAGGAAGAAAAAAGTATCATGCATTCAAGAAGGAGATGAAGATGAGAGTTTGGATGAGGAAGTCCGCGTTGTGGTGGTGCAGGAAGCAAGTGAAGATTATTCCCACATGAAGTGTCCTAGTTCCAAGATCAGAATAGACGATTTTCAATTTCAAGTGAAGGTTATGGTGGACAGTTGCTCACCTTATTCAATTTTGTCTGAGGACAGGTGAAAGGAACTACAAGAGGCAGGCCTAAATAGTACAGTCGAATATAAGGGACCCCGGTGGATATGAGGGGTCTAGGATCACCATAGAAGGGATGTTTCAGGCTGTGGTAGAATACAAAGGAAGGTTTGCGGTGATCAACATATATGTGGCAAAGAAAGGAGTAGAGATTTTAGGGTGGCAGGATCAAGCAGTGTTAGGAATCAGACTTGACCCCAGAAGTGTTGAACCTGTGTTGTTTGTGCATAAAAATGGCACAGAGGAAGAACAATTTCCAAAAGTATTCAACACTAAGGTGGGTTGCTTGCAGGGATTTGCCCACAGAATTGTGATGAAGTCGGAAGCCAAACCTGTGTGCCACAAGCTAAGCAATATTCCAATAGCAATCATAGGAGAAGAGAAAATAGAGCTGGAGAGACTTCTTGAAGTGGGCATAATTAAGAGAGTGGAAGCAGCAGAATGGGTCAGCCCCATTGTGGTGGCTTGCAAGAAAAATGGATAGATCAGAATGTGTGTAGACCTCACGGATGTTAACAAAAAGATTGTAGTTGACAAGTTCCTTCTGCCCATGATTTTGGAGATGCTAAACAGTGTTAGAGATGCAGTAATCTTTCCCAGCCTGGACTTATCCAGAGCATATCATCAGATACCTCTCACGGATGAGTTGGTTTATTCTGTATTCGTAGGATGCTGTTTGGCTTAGCATCCATAGCGGCAGTGTTTCAAGGGGTGATGAACAAGATTCTTAAGGGCATTTATGGCACACTGGTGTACCAAGATGACATTTTGGTGTATGGAAGGAATGCCTTGGAGCACGATAAGAGACTACATGAGATGTTAAGTAAGTTGAGAGACAAAGCGTTGATGATTGAACTGAGTAAGTGACATTTCATAGTGAAAAAGGTGCGATATCTTGGTTACCTGGTGAGTGGGGGAGGGGTATCGCCCCAAGGTGGATGCCATGAAACCGGTGAGAGACGCTCCGGTACCCAGGAAGAGGGAGGAAGTCAGGGTGGATTTTATGCTCACAGAATTTTATTACAAGTTTGTCAAAGACTTTTCTGCATTGTCAGAACCAATTAGTAGATTGTTAAAGAAAGGTGTGGAATTTGAATAGGATGGGAGCTGTCAATAAGCTTTGGAGTTGATAAAAGAAGGAATTTTTAATGGCAAGAATCTCTGTGGATTCAAGGTCGAGGAAGAGTGCA
The DNA here is from genome assembly GCF_040938575.1 of Ambystoma mexicanum. NCBI lineage: Eukaryota > Metazoa > Chordata > Amphibia > Caudata > Ambystomatidae > Ambystoma > Ambystoma mexicanum. Next base: position 260,916,595 of record NC_090921.1, on the reverse strand, counting down.
TCCTTACTGTGGGTGCGAGCGTGAAAGGGTTAGTAACTGTACTCTCTCAGGGGTTGGAAAGGAGGAGAAGACAATGTATCATGCATCCAGAGCTGTGGCAGATTGTGTAAATAGGTACTAAGAGGGAGTTGCTGGCATATGTGGGGCATTGAGTACTTTAAGAAATATGTGTGAGGTAGAGGCTTCCTGATCAGAACTGATCATACGCCGTTGGTAGAGGTGCTCTCTGTAAAAAGCCTAGGATTGCCAGAATGTGCTTAAGAGTGCAGGAGTACAATTTCAGGGTGGAGTATGAACCTGGAATTATCAACCACGTTGCTAATTATTTGTCAAGGGCACCATTGGAGGAGAAAGGTGAGGAAATAACTCTGGAGGAGAAAGAAGAAATGGTGGCCTTCCTTGAGGAAGTGTTTGTGGATAAATATGCAGTAGTTAAGAAAGAGGAATGGAGAACTGGCTTCAAGGGAGATGCTGTTCTCAGTAGGGTGGTTGAGTGGACGAAGAATGGATAGCCGAACAAGAAGGAGGTTGTGGAAGAGATTAGGGTTTTTTTAGGAGATCAAAGATCAATTGACGATAGAAGATGATTTTCTGTTGAGAGGAGGAGTCTTTCAGGGAGAAATTGGTTAATAAAGCCTATGAGGGGCACTCAGGAATTACAAGCACTAAAAGAAAGTTGAGAGAGAGGTATCGGTGGTCTGCAATGGATGTCATAGTGGACAGAGAGATAAGGTAGTGTGGCGCATGTTGGAATTGTGACAAGGCATTAAAGACTCATAGACAAGAATTTTCACTGGTTCATTTGCCTGCTGGTGCTTGGTCACGAGTGGCGATTGAAATTTTGGGACCATATGAGATTTTTTGGGAAAGGTTATAGATTTTTGTTGGTATTGGTTGATCAATTTTCCAGGTGGCCAGAATTTAAGTGGGTTAAGCAGATCTCGAGTGGTGAAGAGATGGTTTATGGAGCAAGTGTTACAGAGAGAGGGTTATCCCTTGGAGGTGGTGAGTGATAATGGGACGCAGTTCAGGAATGCAGAAATGTTGAATTACGCAGAGAAAAGGGGTTTCAAGTGGAAATTCACATCTTTGTATGGACCGCAGTCAAATTGTTTGTTTGAAAGTTTCAACAGAGTGCTGGTAGGAGTGGTTGAACAAACAGTGAGGAATGGTATACAGGTGAAGGATGCAATTCGGAAATTGCTTTGTAATGTGAGGGTATTTTCCAATGGTGTAACGCATGTGTCACCTTTTAAGATTATGAGGGCTGGGAGGCCAACACAGGTCTTAACCCTGCCTGGGTCAACAGTGTAGCTAAGGGTCACACTGATATTGGGGATTGGCATGTGATTGTGAGGAGGAAGATGAGTGAGGCACAGTGGAGAAACAAAGTGAATTATGATGCCAGGTTGGGAAAGAGGACCAATCCTGGTATTAAGGTGGCAGAATGACCGTGAGTGAGGATCAGGAAGGGCACACTTGTAGACAAAGGGAAGTCAAAGTTTTCGTAAACTAAGAAGGTCTTAGAGTTGTGGAGTAATGTAGTGAGGGTGGAGGATGGTTCCATTTGGAACATGGATAGAGTGGTTTCAGTTGAAGGTGTGAAGGATGGTGGGTCAGTATTGGAAAATACTGGGTTGGTGGATGTGTATGGTGATGATTGTAGGATGGAGCGGCGGAGTGAGAGGTCTGCTGGTACTAGTGTGGAGAGAAGGTTTTGTCACAGTATGGGCGGCATGGGGAGAAGGAGGAGGAAGCTGGTGTAGTTAAAGGATTATGTCAGATAAGGCAAGTTTGCTTTTGGTTATATCATCTTCTGACATCTGTTACTTATAATTAGTTGTCTTCTATTGGTTGTAATGAGCTTCTATTTTCTTGTTTTCATCCATATATCTTTTTTTGGTTTAGGCAAGAGGTGTGTGGTGGCTGGCTTGGGGTCAGGCCTGTGTCATTCCAATATGGAACGAAGGAATAAAGAATGTTGAGAGGGAGGCGGTTGGGAGTGAGTTGTTGGGGTGGATGGGCCAATGCACTTTGCTGCTGGCTTTCTTAAAATAAAAGGACTTCCTGTCATTTCTACCTCCCCGTCTCCTTCTTCAGTGGGTTTGCCGGACTGTCAGGACCACACTTATTTGTCCCATTGTTCGCTATTGACTCGGCTGTAGTCTTGCTGCAGATCTGAAGGTGTGGCCCGACCCTGTCGATGGACCTGGTTTGGCTGCTGGGAGCTGCAATAATTGAGGGAGAGGCATGCATGGCGATCGGACTACAGGGGCAACAGCATTGAATCGGCACTAGAGGCAGGGCCCTCTTTGCGTGCTCAACCTGTGTTTTATTTTTAAGACGTACCTAGCAACTGTTGCTGGGCATCAGAGAACAACCTTTGCCCGATTCGTCTCAGCCTGTTGCTCTGTCCTTAGCAACCTAGTTTGTTGCAGACTTTTTGGAAAATATTTGCTTAATCCAATCTCAAGGATTCCTTTGGACATTCTAAGGTTCCTGGCAGGCCTGACTCCAGTAAGGGGTCGAGGGCGAGCAGGGGGGGCCAGGTCCCCCAAGGCCAGTCCCTGGCCCCCCTAGAAAGCAGGGCCAAACTGGCAACCAAAAGAGGCCCTGGAACATTTGATCAAAGTGGACTCATATTACACCGCACGAGTGAGCAATATTAGTGCACAGGAAAATATTACTGCACCAAGGGGCACTATTGCAAAATAGGGCTGGTAATTTCGATCATATTGAAAACAAGAGTTTGTGTAGGCATGGGAAGAACACTTTCCAAGCACTGCCGTATTGGTATTAACTGGCCATTAATGGTAGCAGGTGCAAAACGGTTTGAGTACCTGGGCACCTATTAGCAGTGCCTGGCAAATGCCTAATACTTGTACACAAGCCAAAACTGTTGGTTTTACCAATGTTTATTTTTAACAGGACTTAAGTGAAGGGCATGCATAGTGTTTATAAATCGTGTGGCTAAAAGCGGACCTGGTTAAGACATTTTTATTACACCAGTAGTGGGTTTACAACTCCAATTAAGTCATTAACTCTCTGAAAGCTGCTTTGACAAAACAATGGCTGGCTCTTTGAGGGCAGAGTTTAATGGTAAGGCTTGATTAAAGCAAAGTCAAAGAGTTCTCTGGAGGAGGTATTATTGGCAGGGAGGGACGGGAACTGGGTGGGAATAACCGTAGGGATTATCATGGGCAGTCAATGGGTGTGCAAATAACCAAACAACAACTACACGCTGGGTGTCCCTCCTCATACTCAATTTCTCCCCATCTATACTTTAATGCAATAGTTTTGGTTTATAGCTGGTGCAAGCTCCATCTAGAACCCCAAACTAATAAAAAAACAGCACAGAGATGAGGATAAGAGAGCGTGTAGTGAATATTACAGCAGAGGAATCCCGCGGCATCGGGGAGTGATGGCAAATGTGATTGTTAAAGCAGAGTGTGAAATATTACAGCACAGGGCTGGGCGATTTTGACGCAAATACATATAATGTCATGGGTGGTTAAAAATCAATAACCATACTTGGTATTGCACATTTTATTAATTAGATTCATTCATTACTGGGGTGCAGTAAAGACTATCACACCCTTTTTCAGTTAGGCACTTTATATACTCAATCTCATGAGCATGAATTAGCCACCTCTGTTTATCACTCGTTGTCCATTGCAGTTCGGAAAAAATAGGACCTCAGTTATCGGTAATGGATGCATTGGAGCCTGAGCACAGGGAGGTGCGATGTTTTTGGCAGATTTTGGAATGGCTCACCTATTATTTATATGGCTATTGACCCACAGCCAAAAAAGCCTGGATATAACATGGTCTTGAATTTTCGATAACCCTTGGTGTCCGGTCATGCACTACATCACCTTTGGTGTTCGGTTGGACCCGTTGGCTATTCCTGTGGTAATGTTTACTCTGCCTCCTTAGCCCATTCCCAGCCTCCGGATTGAATTCAAGGACGTCATTTCACTGAAATGCGAGGGGTAGCAGAAGTAATATAACACGGATCTTGAGTTCTGATGACATCACAGGAAGTGATGTCATTGATCCCACCCCGAAGTGACATCACTGGAAGCGATGGAACACGATCTTTCACCCCTTGACAAAACAGGAAGTGGCATCACATAGAATTGTTCCTAAGTACACTACGAAACATATGGTTACACTATCACTGTAATGTGATATACATTTCATACAAGAATGGAGCACCATTTGTATCGTTAATATCAGTGTCTTTCTTTTTGAAGTCTGAGGGCTCCCCCCAACCCGTGACATGGAAGACCCTAGGTTGGAAGGCTCCATGCCATGGGGTGGGGAGAAGCCCTATGACTTCAAAAAGAAAGTTTCTTTTTGTAGTCACTCTGCCTTAAAAAAGAAATGATTTCATTTACATAAATAATTCTTTATTAATGCAGAGTGAATTCAAAATGAAACTTTTACTTGTTGAGAAAAAAAATGTGTTTTTTTTTCTTCAAGTGGGGCCCCCGGAAACAACGGTGCTGGTAATCTTACTGGCACTGTTGTTTCCGGACCGGCATATTGTCCCTGCTGGGACCTGTAGGTCTACCTGCTAGGACCACTGTGCCTGACAAGTCTGACCCAGCTGGGCACATTGGCCACAGTAGGCAGACCGGTCACGGTGCCGGTGATTCCGTGTCCCCCTATGGGACTCCACGGGAATGGGGATCACCGAAATGACTGGCGCCTGACTTCCTGGCCGCCAGACTTGGAAGAGACCGGTGGCACCGGGAAGTCAGGTGCCGGTAATTATTAACGGGTCTGGCAGCAACCCGTCAGTAGCACTGGCATGGTTACCGCCAGAGCCATAATGAGCCCCATTTTTTTATTTTTAGTAATAGGGTTCCCCTCAACCTCATGACATGTGCGTGTGTGAGTGTATGGTGAAAGGGTGCACATTTAAATGTATAGGTGGCTGCCTATGTGAGTGTATGGTGAAAGGGTGCACACTTAAATGTATTGGTGGCTGTGCCTGTATGGTGAAAGAGTGCACACTTAAATGTATTGGTGGCTACCTGGGTGTGCCTGTATGGCGAAATGGTGCACACTTAAATATATGGGTGGCTGTCATGATCTCTGCTTCCAAAAGGTCAGGGTTTTCCCAACTCCCTTGGAAGCAGATCCATAACCCAGGTTCCGAGTGCCAACCAGTCCCAATTGGGACCTTTTGGACCCAGTTCTGGCGCCAGTGGCACCAGGCTCATAAATATGCCCAGTCCCAGCGCTGGAAGCGCCGGGCTCATAATGCTTGGGTGGACTTACCTGCAGCAGACCATGCTGCTTACTTGCCTGCCAGTTGGGCCTCTGATCCTCTTCTGTTTGGAACTACTTTTCCTGTTGGGTGGGGCAGGAGCCACTCCCTAGATTCAGAACACTGGAACTCTTCTGGAAAGCAGGAACTCTTTTCTTACCTAGGCGTGGCTGTGGAAGGAGACACCTAAGCACTACAGGAGGCTATTTAAACCACACCCGATGGATGAATCTTGCTTTGCGTTATTCTGCATCCTCTGCAGCAGAACGCTCATCGTGTCTTCTGCATCTGATCCTGGGCCTAAGGAAAAAGGCTTACCATCCTGAATCCAGTCTTCAGCAACACCTATAAAGACAAGAAAGAACAGGTTAGCATTACGGTCTTCACTGACAGCTCTTCACTTACCTGGTCCATCGGCTGTCACCAATGCCTCGCGCTGCATTCCGGCATCTGAAAGACAAAGGCTTACCTACTCTTCGTGCGCTCCGGAGGTCTTCACACTGCATTCCGGCATCTGAAAGACAAAAGCTTACCAACTCTTCGCACACTCCGGGGGCCTTCGGCGCTGCATCCCGCATCTGAAAGACAAAACAAGGTGCGTTTAAAGACATTGGGGAACTTTAATACTCACGTGCCATTACTCCTTTCCACATCTAACCCAGTGGGTATTCCGGCACCCTGCAGCCGCTCCGAACTTGTACCTGCAAAATAAAAAGACAGTTAGAGCGCATCGTGAAGCAGGCAACAAGCGCTTACTTACGTGCTTCCAGGCGCTTCTATTCATCACACGGGCTCCATCTTCAACTCACTTCAGCCCGTCATCCGCCATCGCCGGAACCCTGCAAAACAAGAAACATCATTACTAAAGACTTTAAAGACATTAGAATTACTCGAAACTTACCGTTCGTGCAGTAAACGACGGACAGCAGTCCTCTGAAGTCAAGAGGCCTGCTCCCCTTATCCAGTGAAGAAACTGGTTACAGCACCCTGCCCCGAGGCAGATGGAGAGCACGGTGTTCACTTACCTAAGGTGAGAGCGTTAACCTTTGGGGTTCTACAGGAGAAGAGAAAGGGAAGAAGAGAGAGACATTCAATAACCCAGTTCCTTAATCCCATATTTTCTATCTGCAGACATCTTACCCTTCAAGTCAGACATACAGTGCACAGAGGTCCAGCCCAAAGAGCCAGCCGTGTGTTACACATCACCTTTGCAGATACGGTATACGCCCAGTCAAGACCAGCGCCTCTACGGGAATCAGGTGAGCTTTACAGAATGCAAAGCCTACCACAAAACTCCCGTCCAGGCGCTATGGAAACCTCGGATACCGACCAGCTAGTCCAGTTACTTGGGGAACTAAGGGCAGAAGTGCATGCAGCCCGTCAGGAAACGAACGCTCTAAGAAGGGAACTGATTATTTCCAAGGAGCGAACAGATGATCTCGCTAGGCAATTGCTACAGTCACAAGCCGGACAGACCCCGTTACCCGCATCTGGGGGAAATCTTCCTTCTACATCCTCTATGAATCCATTGCAGATCAACCTACCTGGGAATGTACCTCTGGCTCCGCCCGAACGATTTTCTGGTGACCCAAAGAGGTTTGCAGTATTTATCAATCAGTGCCGGTTGCATTTCTTATGCCGGCCAGCAGCCTTTCCAACTGATCAAGCTAAAGTAGCTTTCGTGCTTTCGTACCTTAGTGGCAATGCGGCAGACTGGTCGATCCCTCTAGTAAATCAAGATGATCCGGTCCTCCATGATTTTCAAGCTTTTCAGCTCAGTATGGAAAAACTGTTCGCAAGACATTCACAGGGGCAGGCCTTGGACAATGAGCTTCTTTCGTTGCGACAAGGTAATCAAGACCTTTTTGCTTATATTGCGTCTTTCAACAGACTGATAGTGGAAACTCAATGGCCTGAGGACAAAAGGATTACGCTGTTTTATAGAGGTCTACGTGGAGAGCTCAAAGATGTGTTAGCCCAAGTAGTGAATCCCCCACAAGATTGTTCGGACTATATAGACTTAGCCGTTCAAATAGATCACAGACTGCAGAACAGGAAGGCCGATGGTTCCAAGTTTGATACTCGAGTATTTTCCAAACCGCCAACTCCTTCCAAAGAAGTAGACTCCGGGGAACCCATGCAAATAGGGGGTCTGAAAGGTCCTCTAACACAAAAGGAGCGGGAAAGGAGAAAACAGTTTCAATTATGCCTCTATTGCGGAAACTCAGGGCACTTTCTTCGAGACTGTCCGGTGAAACCTGCCAAGAAGGCAGTAGGAGCTGCAGTTACCAAAGTTACAAACTCTGAGCAGGGAAACGACCTCGCCCGACAAGAATAGAGGTCCTCTTGCCGAGCGTGAAAACCAGTTCTGTGACCTCGCATTTCGTGATACCTATGGTCCTCATTAGCCCTGATAATCCGGATCGATTACATGCAATTGAAGCTTACGTCGACAGCGGTGCCATCGGCAATTATGTGGATCATGAAATGGTTTTGAGGATGAATCTAACTCTTTGTCCCAAGGCTGTAAAGGACGTCATTACTACGGTGGATAGTACGGAGATAGCCTCCGGGCCAGTAACGCATACCACTCAAGAGGTGACGCTAGTAAGTCAAGATGGACACCATGAGAAGATCGTGTTCGATGTGATCAAGGCCCCTCAGTTTCAGATTATTCTAGGAATACCTTGGTTAGAGAAACACAATCCTCTGATCGATTGGCGAGCAAGAACGGTCCAGTTTCCAGAATGTGTCTCTACTTGTCACCCTCCACCTGGTGTTGCACTGGCAGCAATTTCTTCAGAGACTCCCCAGTTACCTCCCGAATACCTAGAATACCAAGATGTTTTCCGGAAGGATCAGGCTAACTCTCTACCTCCTCATAGGTCTTATGACTGCCAGATAGACCTGATACCTGGATCTACTCCTCCTTGTAGTAGAATTTATGCCCTCACCGAGCCTGAGAACCTTCACCTTCGACAATACCTGGATCAATACCTGGCAAATGGGTTTATTCATCCTTCCAAGTCCCCTGCTTCTTCAGCTTTGTTCTTCGTTCCAAAAAAGGAAGGAGACCTTAGAACTTGTATAGATTATCGCTCCCTGAACCAGATCACCGTTAAGAATAGATATCCGTTACCTTTGATCCCTGAACTCCTGGACCAAGTCAGAAAAGCATGCATATATACAAAGCTGGATCTTAGAGGAGCTTACCACTTGGTACGAGTAAAAGAGGGCGATGAATGGAAGACGGCCTTCCGCACCAAGTATGGGCTATTTGAATATCAGGTCATGCCCTTCGGACTTTGCAATGCCCCGGCCGCCTTTCAATATTTTATGAACGATGTCCTCAGAGAGCTCATAGATGTGTGTGTTGTTGTTTACATTGACGACATCCTCGTTTATTCTTCATCGGAATCTGAACATCGGAAACACGTGAAAATGGTCCTCGAAAGATTGCGTCAACACAAACTTTTTGCTAAGTTGGAAAAATGTGTTTTCAACGTGACTGAAGTTGAATTCTTGGGATTCATATTATCACCTGGCGGAGTGCGTATGGATTCAAAGAAGGTTGATGCAGTTCTCAAATGGCCATCACCATCCTCCGTAAAAGGTGTGCAAAGCATGTTAGGCTTCGTTAACTTTTACCGCAGGTTTATCCCCGAATTCTCTCGAATAGTCCAGCCCATCACTGCCTTGTTAAAGAAAAACAAACGTTTTGAATGGTCTACCGAGGCGGAACAAGCTTTCCAGGATTTGAAGACTAAATTTATCTCTGCACCAATCTTAAAACACCCTCGCCCCGAACTCCCCTACATTGTGGAAACTGATGCTTCAAGCCTTGCCATGGGGGCAGTTCTATCACAAAAGGACCCGGTAACCAATCAGTTGCATCCTGTGGCATTTTGGTCCCGCAAATTCTCGCCTCCTGAAATCAATTACACGATTACTGACAAGGAACTTCTGGCTATCAAGTCTGCCTTTAAGGCTTGGCGGCATTATCTGCTGGGTGCCCGACACACCGTTACTGTGATTACGGATCACCGAAACCTGCAATATTTGAAAACCGCAAAAGCCCAATCCTCTAGACAACTCCGTTGGGCATTATTCTTTGCCGAGTTTGACTTCATAATTACCTATCGACCTGGTACAAAGAACGGTAAAGCTGATGCCCTTTCTCGGATGGGAATGGAAGAACACTTGATCAACCCTAAACCTGTACCAATCATTCCCGAACAAAGAATTCTGGGTGTAATCGCCACAGAATCCATAGAGGAAGTTAACGATAAGGCCAGGCAACTTGTAACTCCAGCAGACATACAGAATTGGCATCTGCAGGGAAAGGACTTTGCAGTAAAGGACAACTTATTGTATTTCCAAGAACGATTATACCTACCCAGCACAGATTTACAGAAAAAAGTAATCTCTTGTTATCACGATTCTTTAATGGAAGGACATCCCGGTATGGCCAAGACCTCAGAAAAGATCAAGCGCTACTTCTGGTGGCCGTCTTGGAAAAAAGATATCAGAGACTTTATAATGTCCTGTGGAGTATGCGCCCAAAACAAGAGTCAAAAGGAAAGACCAGCAGGCCTCTTACGCCCTATTGACATCCCACCTCGCCCTTGGCATACGCTTTCTATGGACTTCATCACCGATCTACCTCCATGCTCCGGATACAATACGATTCTAGTAATCGTTGACTTATTCTCCAAGATGGCGCATTTCATTCCGCTCAAAGGCTTGCCAACAGCAGCAACTCTGGCCCGAGAATTTCTCGAAAACATCGTCCGACTGCACGGTTTTCCTTCGGTTCTAATTTCGGATCGAGGTAGTCAATTTATTTCTCATTTTTGGCGAAGTTGCTGTCGGTCGGCTCAAATTGATGTGAGACTATCGCCCAGTCACCACCCTCAGACCGACGGACAAACCGAGAGGACCAATCAAACTCTGGAACAGTATTTACGCTGCATGCTGCAACAAACTGAAAAAACTTGGAAAGACATCCTTTGGATAGCCGAATATGCCTACAATAACTCTGTCCATTCGGGAACTGGGAAAACCCTGTTTTTTCTTTTGTACGGCAGTCACCCTCGAACCTCGGAGTTGGATCCCCTCCAAGATCTTGAAACACCAGCAGTAGACTACCTGCATTCTACAATCACCCAAGCCTTTAAGGAAGCTGTTTCTCACCTTCAAAGGGCTAAAGAACAATACAAGAAAGGAGCAGATCAACATCGGAAGGAAGCCCCTCAATATCAAGTAGGGGATCAAGTCTGGTTATCCACCAAATATCTACCTCTAAAAGGGCCACGCACATTCAACCCAAGATACCTTGGTCCCTATTCCATCACTACCATAGTAAACCCAGTAGCGGTCAAGTTGGACTTGCCACCGCACATGAAGATACATCCGGTCTTCCACGTCTCTCTATTAAAACCCGTGCAACCTCAAACCCGACTAACTAAATCTCCAAAACCTACCCTAGTTGATGGAGAACTCGAGTTTGAAGTCAAAAGCATTCTGGACTCCAAGATCTCCAAATCTAAACTATTTTACCTAATTGACTGGAAAGGCTACGACCCCCAAGAGAGATCCTGGGAACCTGCTGAATATGTCCACGCTCCTCGCCTAATCAAAAGATTTCACCGAACATTTCCTGACAAGCCAAAACCCCCGGAGAAGCCCGGTTTGGGAGGGGCCTTGAGGGGGGGTACTGTCATGATCTCTGCTTCCAAAAGGTCAGGGTTTTCCCAACTCCCTTGGAAGCAGATCCATAACCCAGGTTCCGAGTGCCAACCAGTCCCAATTGGGACCTTTTGGACCCAGTCCTGGCGCCAGTGGCACCAGGCTCATAAATATGCCCAGTCCCAGCGCTGGAAGCGCCGGGCTCATAATGCTTGGGTGGACTTACCTGCAGCAGACCATGCTGCTTACTTGCCTGCCAGTTGAGCCTCTGATCCTCTTCTGTTTGGAACTACTTTTCCTGTTGGGTGGGGCAGGAGCCACTCCCTAGATTCAGAACACTGGAACTCTTCTGGAAAGCAGGAACTCTTTTCTTACCTAGGCGTGGCTGTGGAAGGAGACACCTAAGCACTACAGGAGGCTTATTAAACCACACCCAATGGATGAATCTTGCTTTGCGTTATTCTGCATCCTCTGCAGCAGAACGCTCATCGTGTCTTCTGCATCTGATCCTGGGCCTAAGGAAAAAGGCTTACCATCCTGAATCCAGTCTTCAGCAACACCTATAAAGACAAGAAAGAACAGGTTAGCATTACGGTCTTCAGTGACAGCTCTTCACTTACCTGGTCCATCGGCTGTCACCAATGCCTCGCGCTGCATTCCGGCATCTGAAAGACAAAGGCTTACCTACGCTTCGTGCGCTCCGGAGGTCTTCACACTGCATTCCGGCATCTGAAAGACAAAAGCTTACCAACTCTTCGCACACTCCGGGGGCCTTAGGCGCTGCATCCCGCATCTGAAAGACAAAACAAGGTGCGTTTAAAGACATTGGGGAACTTTAATACTCACGTGCCATTACTCCTTTCCCTGAGTGTGCATTTATGGTGAAAGGGTGCACACTTAAATGTATGGATGGCTGCCTGAGTGTGCCTGTATGGTGAAAGAGTGCACACTTAAATGTGTGGATGGCTGGGTGTGTATATGGTGAATGGTGTGTATGCTTGTGTACAGGGGCACAACAAAACCTACATTTCGGGGGCTAACCCTTCAAATGTTGGGAGAGGCGCTAACTTCACGGGTGGTGGATAGGGGCAAACATATTTATGTGGGAGCATCTAACTTCTTTGCACGTTTTAATGAGACTATTCTAGTGCAGCTTCAATGTTACAAGCAGTTAACTCTATCCTTTAAGTCTCCTATTCCCTCTCTACCCTTCCAATCACTCCCATGGCAAGTACTAGACCCACATCGCGATTTCAATTGCCTAAAAAATTTGGCATTTTAATGCAGGTACTAACAGTGAAATGCTGTACATTGGTAATTCCTGGGCCCTTATTAACAGCAAAACCCAGGTGCTGTTTAACAACTGTGTCCTGCTCTGTCTGGCAACTGCTCTAAAGGTCAGCCAGGTGGAATCAACATAGCCCAAAATTTCAGGGGGTCAGGGGGAGTGCTGAAGCCCAGTCAACACAATGGTGTTGCGCCACTACTTGTGTTTAATGCCTTGATTACTCCTAGCCCTATTCTTCCTCGTCCCAGTACTTATGTATGAGGCAGTACTTGTGTACTCTGCCTCATACACAAGTACAGGGATGAGGTAGAGGTACATGTAGGTAATGCCTGACTTAGCTACCTGTAATCTTCATTACTCCTAGTCCCAATATTCCTCATCCCAGTACTTACCTATGTGGCAAGGAGCCTCATACGTAAGCTCTGGGACACGGAAGAGGGACGTGGAGGTAATTCTTGGCCAAGGAGCTGATTTTGGAGGTTGGGGTAGGGTGTGGGAAGGAGAGGGGAAGTGTGGGGGGGCGGGATTGTGTGATAAATCATAATGGTTGTCAATGTCCAGGCTAAGCAGGTATTACTGGCTAGAGAGGCATTTTGGTGCAGCCAGTCTAGTCATTCCTCAGTTTGGTATGACTTTCTTTTAACTGGGAATTTCTGATAAAGCAGTCCTGCTAAGTGTAATTACCTGGCTAAATGGGCATTTGGGTGCTGCCAGTCTAGCCATTTCTTACTGCAGCATTGTATATTTTTCTGGGCATCTGTGATAAAAGGATATGATAAAAGTCATTTATAACGCTACTGTACACAAGTGTTTCTATGCGCGACAAGACAAGGGAGGGAAGATAGAGGGAGGACAAGACAAAGCATCTCACTAGGCCTTGTGTCAATGCGAGAACGAGAGGTGCAAGAGGAAAGGGAGGGGGGAGTGCAAGGGAGAGGGGAGGGGAAAACAGGGCTGCAATGCTCTGAGTAAGTGCAGCCAAGGCAGCATGGCTATGGGTAGAGCAAGGAGTACAAGGGGCTTCAGGGTTACAGTTACAGTCCCTAAGTGCATGGTACGCATGGAGACAGTGCAAGGGTGAACGATCAAGAAAGAGCCTGAACTCAGAGAGACTCTGAGGGTATCCAAGCAACTGGTCGGTACAGCAGACAGGTAGGTCAGCAGGGGAGGGAGAGAGAAAGCAGAGTAGAAAAGGAACGTGTTGAGCTGCTTCCAAAACTGTGGATGGTCCGGCTCAAGTTTGAAGGGGCAGGGAGGCCTCTCCAGAGGGAGGCACCAGCAGAGGAGAGAGATCTACGCCCACTCTCTGCCTGGAGAAGCGTCTAACCCTTAGAGAGTTGGAGGTAGTTGACCAAAGGGCTTGAGAAGGAAGGTATTTTGGAAGAGAGAGTTGGATGTAGTGCGGGCACTGGCCCCAGAAAGCCTTGTGGACAATGAAAGGGGTCTTGAACTTGATGCTTGCAGCCACGGACGCCAGTGCAGAGATTTCAAGGCTGGAGAGATATGATCCCTGGGCTTGAGGCCAAGGATAAGTCTTGCAGTCCTGTTCTGGATTAGTTGCAGATGACGGAGAGTAGAGGAAGGCAGAATGAGAAAGAGGTTTTTGCAGTGGTCCAGGCTAGAGAGAACCAGGGCTGTGTAGACAGTGAGCTTCTGGTGGAAAGTGAGAAAGGGAAGAGTCCCTTTGTGGAGGAGCAGCTGGTAGTGGAACTTCCTGGTGACATCCGAGATGTGAGGAGAGAAAGAGAGTGGCATAGAAGATGACACCAAGGTTGTTTGCCTCGCAGGAAGGTGAAGGAAGAGGGCCCAAGGCAGACGGCCAGAGTGAGAGAGGGAAATCTGGTGCCAGGGTCCCAACGAGAAGGATCTCCATCTTACTGGCATTGAGGCAGAGATCGTTGGAGGCACACCAATCCTGAATTGCGGATAGTCAGGAATGAGCGAGAGAGAAGAGGAGGCTGAGGGGAGCCTGAAGGAAAGCTGAGTCATCCGCATAATACTGAAAGTTAGACGAGAGATCAGGTGGCCAAAGGGGCCAAGTAGAGGTTGAAAAACCAGGGTGAGAGTATAGAGCCATGGGGAACGCCACAGGTAGAGAGAGGTGGCAGAGAGATTGGGACCAGGTTAGACCTGGCAAGGTGGCGGTCCAAGAGGAAGGATGGTCAGTCACTCCAGGGCCAGATCCGTGATGTCCAGGTTCTCACAGAGTCGATTAATCAGGATGGCGTTGTTGACAGTGTCAAAAGCAGAGGAAAGAAGCAGGGTGAGGACAGAAGGAATGCTGGAATCAAGGTTAGAGAGTAGATCTTCACGGGTGTTTCAGGAGAGCAGTTTCCATGCCTCTGGCAGCTCTGAAGCCAGACTGATGGTCATGGAGACAACCAACAGATAAAGTGTGGAGAGTAAGCTGGGAGATGGCAAGCTTTTCCAAGAGTTTGCCCAAGAAAGGGGTGATGGAGATGGGCAATAGTTTGCCGGGCAGGTAGGATCAGCAGACGGCTTCTTGAGGAGTGGGTGCACAAGAGAGTGCTTAAGGGGAGAGGGCAACGTTCCAGTGGCTAAAGAGTGATTACTGAAATCGGCCAAGGCTGGAGCAAGGGTGTCAATATGGTTCTTGATGGTTCTGGAGGAGCAGGAGAGCACCTGTTTGGACGACCCTTTCATAGATCGGACTTGTCTAGAAACCTCGTCAGGTGTTGTCAGAGAGAAAGAGGAAAAAGGAGGGGTAGAGGTAGAGATGACCAAAGGGGGCCAAGAGACAAAGAGGGAGAGGAAGAGGAGAGAGAGAACAGAATGTCCTGAGATTTAGCAGAGAAGAGAGAGGCCAGAGCTCTACAGAGGGCTTTGGAGGGGACAGGAGAGGTAGAGACTGCAACAGGATTGACCAGCTCCTTGCAGATCCAAAAGAGTTTGGCCGTGTTGATAGAGGCCGCGGAGACGCAGGCTTTAATGTGTGCTCTCTTCTTGATGAGTGTTATTGCTTTGACTGGCCTTTTCGTGCAAGCAGTCTAGGTATGTCTAAATGTGGCCTGGCATGCTTTACTGTAATGCTATTACGTGTCTACACTGGTCTGTATTGTGCAGCCAGTTGGACATGATTTCATTGTGGCATGGCATTTTTAATAGCAAAACATTAATGTTCCTGTGCATTGTTGGTGACTTGCATGTATTGGATTGGTGTTACCCTACAAAACAAATGCAAACACTGTGGCTTTAGAGCCAATTTTTCTCAGAAAGTGTGCTGTATATATATTGCATTAAAATACATATTTATATCTTTCTCCTAGTGCAGTGTGCGGCATACCCCTTCAGCAGCACGTTTGTGTGTATTGCCCAAGCGTGACAATCTAGGCCGGCCCAGAGTGTGGCGCGACCCGTGTTTTGTTGCTGAGTTGGGGGGCCCCGTCAGCATGGCTCGCAGAGGGGCCCCCCCATTTTGTGTTATGCCACTGTACAATCGGTGATAGGGAGTTCCGTAAAGAGCATATAGTAACAAAAGCTGAGAGGGAGCTCTCTGCGGAGCTTGCATATCTGAAGTCATAGGTGCAGAGGGTGAGAGGAGCTTACCAAAGACCTCTTTGCTCTTGCTGGGAGCTTTCTGTGGACTTTACAGTCACACCAATCATACAGGTACCGGAGCAAGAAAAGGAGCTCCTGTCTCTGCAGATCTTGCCTGTCAGGGAGCTTACAGACCCACAACACTTGCTCAGGTCCAATAATAGGTGACGTTTAGAAAATGTTTTAAGTCCAAATGTTAACAAGGAACTAGACAAATATTATGGATAATAGGGTCAGATTGGCCCCTCAGCCTTTCGGCCCGTGGCCGGGCCGAAATCGTCCCTGGAGAGTGAGGGCCCGTTTCTGCCCATGACTGGGCCGGATTGAAAAATATTTTTTGAAAAAAAAAGATTATTTTTTTCACTTTTAGTTACTTCCAAAAAGCCTTTCATCCTTCTTAGGTCGATAAATGAGTACCAACACAGGTTGGGTGATATTGTCTGCATATTTGTTCTATAAATAAGAGCGCAAGCGTAAGTGCTATACAATAACATATTATCATTTGGCCTTGGACATCTGCTTGGATTCACAGTCATTTAGTGTACTTAGGGACAATGCTATTTGAAGCCACTTCCTGTTTTGTCAAGGGATGAAAGGTCATGTTTCATCGCTTCCCAGGATGTCACTTTGTGGTGGGGGTCAAATGACATCACCTCCGGTGCTGTCATCAGAGGTCAAGGGTCGTGAGGCGAGGAGTGGGCCACTTTTTTGAGGCGAGGGGTGGGCCACTTTTATTTGGGTGACCGGGCCTATTTCTTGTCCCAGTCCGACCCTGATGGATAAGGGGAAATGCTAAAGAGAAGGGAGGGTTAGAGTTAGAGGGGAGCGACATGAGGAAGGGGGTGACATGAAGGACAACTTTTGGAAGTAGATGTTTCAAAGAAAAGAATTATATTGACTTTCAACAGTGTCATAAAGGGTCAGCTCACAAATGGATTTCAACCTTTGAACTTGGAACCTATACCGGCACTGGAGCTTCCCGCTGGGTTTATTGCAATGATACAGGGAATACATGTGCAGGGGGCAAGAGGGAGCTTTTCACAGCCGGTATAGTAGCATCTACCTAGAAGACGGGAGGTTAGCTGTAAGAGGAGTGCATCCTGAAACAAGGACGCTCCTCACACACACCAATTTTTCTTTACAAGATACTATAACCGGGGCTAGCACAGAAAAGATGCAAAATAGGTCAATCCCCTCATAAACCTGAGGGTGGCAGCAGCTACCAGGTTTTACTAATGGTTAAGCTTAGCCACGCACAATAAGACATGATGTGTACTCGGAGCATCGTGCAGAATGCTCAGCACCACACTGGCTGGCACCACAGGTCGAACCAAGTGAGAAGCAACACAGTGAGACACCGTACAACTGCTTCCCACCCAAAATGACACAACTTGTATTTTCAGGAGCCCCACATAGCATGTGTTGATGGTCTGCTTTCTTTGAAGTGCAGGTCAGTTATCTCCCGCTGAAATGAATGAATGCCCTGCTAACCTGTTTCAGAGAGGCACTTAAGGGACTGCCAGGTAAAGAGCTACCGAGCTAAACCACCTGTGCTGGTAAAAGGAGTACGCATGGGAAGCTTCCCTGCATTATTTCATCAGCAGCCAGTCCAGAGGTCAGACACACTGTGAAGAAGGGCAGCATTGTCTTCACTTGGAGCGCCAATAGCCGTGCCTTTAGCATCTGTTTTTACGGTCGTTAAGGGGGAGTCTGATGCAGAGGCGTAGCCAGGTTTTGATGCCAGGAGGGCATGGGGCAAAGTGTTCCTCAGGGGGCACTGCGCCAGTCAGGTCAGAGAGGGGAAATGGTGGTGGTCGTGGTCACCACCATTTCCTTAAATCATATCAGGAGTGTCCCGGCCAGCCGGAGATGAGCATTGAGCAGAGGACCTAAACCACTGCCATGTCAAGAGCCCCAATGTCCCACAGGTGTTCAGTGAATGGTAATTGCTACATGTGGCTCTTTTGGGAAGCAGCGCTGTCTACTTTTCACGGGAAAAAGGTATGAAAAGTTACCAGGAATTCCGGTGGGCTTGTGCGCTAGTAGGGGGGGGTCACAATTTTAAAAGAGTATGTTCTATTGTACCCCATGTAGGCTTGCGCTTTATAAATCCCACACACCGCCTGGCTGGATGAGAGTCTCGTTTGGGCCTGGGCTGGCAGCCTGACATTAACTGTCCCTTGCTGTGTTTTGAGCACTTAATAATAAGCCAATGAGTAGCAAGCACAGCAGAGATTGTGGAATATTTTGGGGTTTGGTGGGGAGATAGGTACATTAGAATCTGAATGCCACACCGAGGCCCCCAGTTACTCTATCAAACGGCTAGTACTTCCAAAGAATACACATCACACTGAATAGCAAAGATAACCTTTAACTTAAAATTCTTAAATGTGCAAAGTTCCTTTGCATGATATCCATTTCTTGGCCTTTTTTATCACACCGACCACTGGCCTGAGGAGCAAGGCTGTGCCCTCCAGGGAAAGGTCCACCCTACTTTCCACAGGGCAGAACCTGCTGGTCTGGGCACAGCTGGGCTGTATTCAATGCTATTGCTGCAGAAAAGATGATGGGGGCAAAATGTATGCACGACGGCTGCAGATATAAGAACCAAGGTAGGAAACCTATTAGGTGTCAATATTAATATAATGGTAATAGAAGCAAGAAGGGGAATAAGGTTGTAGATTTTTGTTTTAATGTGGCTAATTTTGGGCCCTAACAGTGTATATAATTCCATGTAACTTAAGGGTGTGCTCAACAAGCCGGCCAGACAGCTCAGTTGGTTGAGTGTTCGCTGCTGCGATCTATGTTTGATCTGCAGGTTGCAGGTTTGAATCCTTGCAAGGCCAGCTCAGCGTTTCACCCTTCCAAGGTCGATAAAGGAGTACCAACTTCGGTTGGGATAATGTTCTATGTACAGCGCTTGGGCCGAAATCGCTATATAAACAATTAATGATCATTAAAATGACAAGTAGCACATTCAAGTAAAACATTGGAGCTCAAACTAAATGCTGTTTGCCATGGATCACAAGTCTGCAATACAATTCAATATTCTGCAGGGACTGCAAAGGAGCAGAGGGCCTGGAAAGGCTGTAGCAAGCCGAAGGTCATGGCTGAGTTGAGAAGCTTATACATCGGTGTACGTGTCTGTAGGGTGAGAGACGAATGGTTAGCTTGTGCAGAACACTGTGGAGGGTTGCCAGATTAGCTTATGGAGTAAGTGGGCAGGGCTGCAGCACAGTGAGGCATGGTCACAAGGCTACTAAAGGCGAATAGGCAAGTGAGGGCAAATCAAATGGCACAATTAAAATATCAAATTTACATTGCAAATTACTCATGAATGTAAATAAACCGTATTTGCCCAAGATCACTGGGCTACATTGTAACGCAACTGTTTAGATGCACCATTTGGGAGAAGAGGTAAGAGCCTGCAAAGGAGCTGATAGCGTCTGGCAAGGAGTACACGCGATTCTATAGAGCAGCTGGCAGCGTGTACGAGCATAGAGAGCATAGAGGACATGGGGTGGCGGTACACCAAAAACAATA
Source organism: Ambystoma mexicanum (assembly GCF_040938575.1). Classification (NCBI taxonomy): domain Eukaryota; kingdom Metazoa; phylum Chordata; class Amphibia; order Caudata; family Ambystomatidae; genus Ambystoma; species Ambystoma mexicanum. Next base: position 260,897,240 of record NC_090921.1, on the reverse strand, counting down.
ATTGCTGCCGGTGGGTGCCCTGGTTAAACTGTCGGGAGGGGCATAGAGTTTAAAAGGTGATGTAATTTGCTGCCACATTATTATATACTCTACAATGATGTGGTTAATATGACAAGCAATGCATTCATGTAGAACACAAACATTCAGAGCATCTACTGCTTGCCTAAACTTGCTAGGCTGCATGCACTGTAGTCTGCCGAGGTAGGCACCAGAGTCCAGACACACAGACTAGGGTCCCGGGCAGTGGTGGTGGGTAGCGGTAACACACATGTTTTTTTTTAATTATGTTTTTGTAAGACACCAACCACAGTGCCACAGGTGAAAGAGGTGCAGGGAAGAAGGCAGGGTTTCCCACATTTTTCTATCCCAGTGATAGAAATAACAGCGGTGGTCCAATGGTTAATATCTGCACTGCTACAGGAAAATCAGAAGGGCAGCAAGTTTGCCAAACTTGGCACACTCTCAGGGATCTTCCAACGAACAAGGAGGAAGGGGAGAAAAAAGTTTTTATACTGCTCAACCAAACTGGCCCCCTAGCTTAGGTAAACCTATACATAATATACATCAGGTTTGGTGAACAGTGTGTTAACACAGGTGAGACATCTACCTCCCACTGCAGTCAGCCTCAGTAAAGAGTTAAAACAACCCTATGGGCCTCATTACACGGAAGGCGGTAAGGGTTAACGGTCACCGGTAAGGGTGCCGGTGACCGTTAACCTTTACCGCCTTACTACGAGGACCCTTTGCAGGACCCGACCTTAACGCCTGGTGTAGACCAGCCATTAAAGTCGGGTCCCGCAATGGGATCTTGGTGCTAATTACGGTACCGCAATTTGCGGTACCGTAATTAGCTCCTTCCCCATTCCCATTATGCCTTATGGGGCAAAAATGATAATGGGGAAGGGCCATGGAGAAAGGGGGAATTACCGCCCGCCAACCTTGGAATGGGGTGGTAATTCCCCTTTTCTCCATGGTGGTACCGGTATGGTACCGGCGGCAACCATGGTGCTAATAGCACCATGGTTTACCGCCTTCCGTGTAATGAGGCCCAATGTGTTATTAACTGGATATAATGGGAAGTTAAACAATAGACTTACCACTATACCATACAGAAAAATCACTGATTAACAGGATTAAGCACCTTCAAAGGTTAATACAATTCATCGACAATTACGATAAACATTGCAAAAACAGAAGCAACACAAGAAAAAGAACACAGGGATAAAGAGTGTAAATGAACCAGAACAATTCAGATTTCACAACAAATACAGATAAAAAAAGATCACTATCTAAAGTCAAACTGAAATAAATGAAGTTGACCAATTTCGAACTATACAATACTCGAATCAACACTCAATCTCACACTCCTTCACTCCCATTCAACCCAACATGTTTCATTCCTCACTCATTCACAAAACACACAGTAAATGGAAATTCATCAGGGGCATGGACTTATATCTAAAAAGCAATTCACAAAACTATTATTAATACAATTTTGAAGGGCTGTAAAACAGCAACAACCGTTTTCTAATTGGAGAGTTTTTCAATCTAAAACATACACAACCCAACCAAGAGTTTCTTGCCAGGGTAACAAGTTTTAATCGCACAAAAATAAGGATGCAAGCAAAAAACTCTGCTGCTCAAGAACGTTTTGGTGAAACTTAGTGGTAGGAAAGATTTCATATTCAAATGTAATTTTCCCTCCATGTGTCAACCCCCAAACTTTTTGCTGCTGTTTTACACCCTGAACTAAACTTTTCCAGAGAAGCACAGCCCTCAGCTGCACTCCTCTGGGCTTTCACTCACTTTTTATGGGGAAACTGACATGCCCTTAAGACAGTCAGTACTGGGAGACTTTGTTTCCCTTAGTCCTTTCCTCATGTTGCAACTGTTGTGCAACATGTAACAGGTGTACAATGTAACTTCCCTTACAGTCCACTTGGGTCTCTAGTATTTCCACAGGCCCTAGAAACTCTCGCTGGACTTTTCATGAACTGTGTAGATGTGTCGCGGACAGGACTGGTGGCAGCTATCGTTTTCTTATGTTTTTAACCCTTTCTTGCCATGTTTAACCGCACCTACCGCGCTTGGCACAAATAGGTGGCCTGGCTCCAGAATGGTCATGCCATGATGTTCCTTGTCCTGTCCTTTGGCCATCTTGACCCTTCACCTTCCCCAGGTTGAGCCGACCCGGGGTAGTCCTTATTTGGTCATGCACTTTCCCGCGAAACCCAATGCTTACGCGGGCTTCTGCATGCCTGGTGTGTGTGCCTCCAGGATGTGGGCTGGGATGTCTGTTCCCAATACACATCCTGAGTGCCAGAGAGTCTAGAGTGTCCTGAATGCCTGGGACCACTGTGGTCCATGATTGGTCCACGTATGGAGTGAGTGTTTGTGAGCAGATCGCCCATTGGGCCCTCTCCGTTTTGGCGCGAAGGGAAGTTTGGATAAGAGGAGGCTGGAAACCCCACTACCATGTCGAACTCCTGAGTTCACACAAACAAAAGATAAGGAGCCAAGTATTCTGCAACAAGAAGCTGAGTCAAGGAACCGCTGGTGACCCGCTGGAGGGTTTGGCACCCTGAGCCCGCTGTCATCCTGTGGGACCCCTCTGCATCTGATCGTCCTAGAAGGACTGCAAAGACGCTTTGACCCCTTGGAATAGTGGGACCAACTATTCTCAGCACCTTCATCAAACCCTGCAAGTAAGCCTCTTCGGAAGTGTCCCTGGGCCAACCAGTGGGCTGACCAGCTTACACGGCATGTTTGCTCTGTCACCAACACCGTTTCGAGGAGGCCCTCGAAACTTAGCATACTGCTAACTCTGTGTCCACGGCACCCTCACACCGAATTTCGTACACTTGGCATTCCCAGGTCTGAAGTGAGACGAGTGTACCCAGACCAGAGTAAACGCGGTTGCCGTGTTGCCCTGCTGTGGCAACAAGCTGTGCACGTTCACTGCAATTGTGACCCCCTTGCCCCTGAAGCCTGCTGCAGTGGAACAGGGCCGATTCCGCTACCCTGAGTGGAGATTTCACCACTGTCCCCTTTGGGAATCCTCGCTGCATCTAGGGAACTACACGGTGTCGAGACGTCCTGATTGTCGCATTCGAACCTGCCAGCGAAGTGGACTGTACTGGCGAAGTCTGGGTCTGCCTGTGTCTGGGTAATCCTTACCCCAACCAGTGGCCCCTAGCGCAGGAGCCCATTTTTACACACGAAGTGGCCCCCGAGGGCCCCTTTCCTTTCCACAGCTATTGTGAAATAGCGACTCCATCCCGAACTCTCCAACTGCCTCTGCCCTCCAGTGGAAGGCCTGTTTGAATAGTGGGAACTTGTTCTTCATCACCTTACCCACCTTCCTGAGCTGTTAGAGACCCTTGAAGAGCCTATTTTGTCCTTTAGCACAAGCGTGTGCAAGTACTATTGAGCATAAGGCTCCTCTCTTCGTACGGCTTGGACCGCCTCTTAAGTAGGTGTATCAATGTGGAACTGGGTATAAAGATTACCTGCGCTGCCTGTTTTCCTCCCCATCTAGGTGGTCTACATATTTCGTGCTTTTAATTCCTTAGATCCCATCGGTCTTGTATATATACTGTATTGATTGTGATGTGATGGTTTATTTTAGTGTTACTGTGATTCTTTGCTATGATCTATGTTACAAAGGCCTTGTAATAAATGTACCTATATATTTTTTAATATAACACCTGTCTGGGGTAATTCATAAGTGTTCTTACTTTGTGTGCTCATTGAGGTCTTTCAGTCACCCTCACCCCTCTTGAGACTTAGTCTTGACCGCCGCCATGGCTACCCTGATTGGTCTGGCTTGTCCAGAGGTTACCCTGTTCCAAGAAACTAGGCTGGCCTCCTGAACCTCTGCTCCTCCAGGTCAGAGTTCAGAAATCCTTCTTAACACTTAGTACAAGCAGAAGGTTACAAGGCAGCACATCTTCATCACATACCGTAAAAACCTGCATGGCTGGTTGGTGTGACCCTATACAGGGGCCTACTCCATAGGGGGTGCCAGGTTGCGATTGGTCCCAGCCCCGACTGTCCGTCTTCCATCATGTGAGGTCAGCTGCGCTCATCTATCCAGGATTGAAGGTTGTGTTCCTCATGTGTTAATATTACAAGACAATGGCCTCATTATAGGTTTGCCGGTCCGGTAACTACGGTACCGGTAAGCATGCCTGTACTGTAGTTCCCCGACCGGCAAACTACGACTTGTGTTCGCGGGTGCCTTTCTGCCTGCCAGGTCAGACCTGGCGGGCAGAAAGGCACCCGCGAGCACAGCCTTTCGGATGCACCGGCACCGTTATAAACGGTGCCGGTGCATCCAACCTCCCCATTCCCATTGAGCCCTATGTGGCTCTAATGGGAATGGGGAGTAATGGATTCCGGCCCCTGGCAATGGGACGTACAGGGTCCGCCAAGGTTGGAATGGCCCTGTACATCCCCATTGACAGGGGCCGTAAAAAATGCAACTCTGTGTGACAGGCACGGCTACGCCAGGGTTGTAATGAGGCCCAATGCTACTTTATCATTATGGCATGCAACTGGGAAACTCTGGGACTGGCATAGGAGGCGGATCACGCTGTTCCACACATTCTTTGTTCGGTTCATATCGCACTCTCCGCAACCAAGGTTTCCTCCCTCACTTTGGACTATAATTTATTTTAACCTGTACATCGTATTACAAAGTGTGTTATTATGGGATAAGGTGAAATGGTCGTGTTCTTTCAGATCTTTTATGACCACTGGTTTTATGGTTGGTGGTCTGAAGTCACCTGTGATCGCGGCATTCAGGGGTCTTTGGACTGCATAAGTTGTGGGTGTCATAACTCCTGGTGGGTTGGGGGGTTGGAGGTCTACTGGTGGCCTGGCTGTTATGAATGTCCACAGCAAGGAACCTGGTGCTGCCTCATGGCCTTGCAGGGCACATTACTTTTCGTGATAACAAGTAGTTGCAACAATTAAGGAACAGAGGAAAGTTTCTATGTGAATTAGTAATGCAGGTCCTTCTACTATCAGCGCTTGGGCCTGTTCAGGTTTCTTCATCGGGCCTGTGTCTACCACACGGCCATGCAGGACTGACTGTATCTATCATAAGTACAAAAATGGTGCCTCCTTATATGTGTATACTAAGTCTATACATCTGTATGTCATGCAAATTTATGTTTGTGAAGGGTTTCTTAGCACGGCCCTCTCCCCCCTGGCGCATCACACATCTATCTATGGGACTCGCCTCACTCTGAAGTGCCTATGAGAGTGGGAAAGATTAATTTCCTTCCCAACATTCCCCCCTTTCGTTACTTCTACAGTAATGAATTCCACATACTTGCGTTCATTTTCCCACCTTACCGCAGATTCATATGGTGATGTTCCCTTTATTGGCTTCCATGTCCTACATACACCCTGTAGGCTTTCTGTGCATATTCATTGGGAGTGCATGTCATGTAGATACATCCACCATCCCCTGCTAAATCTACCCACACCTCTTTCTAATTTTCAGGGTCAGACGGAGGGACAATGACAGTGTGGTACAGACTGTCTGCTTTATCACCATAGGTTTCTTCATCGGGCCTGTGTCTACCACACGGCCATGCAGGACTGACTGTATCTATCATAAGTACAAAAATGGTGCCTCCTTATATGTGTATACTAAGTCTATACATCTGTATGTCATGCAAATGTATGTTTGGGAAGGGTTTCTTAGCACGGCCCTCTCCCCCCTGGCACATCACACATCTATCTATGGGACTCGCCTCACTCTAAGTGCCTATGAGAGTGGGAAAGATTAATTTCCTTCCCAACATTCCCCCCTTTCGTTACTTCTACAGTAATGAATTCCACATACTTGCGTTCATTTTCCCACCTTACCACAGATTCATATGGTGATGTTCCCTTTATTGGCATCCATGTCCTACATACATCCTGTAGGCTTTCTGTGCATATTCATTGGGAGTGCATGTCATGTAGATACATCCACCATCCCCTGCTAAATCTACCCACACCTCTTTCTAATTTTCAGGGTCAGGCAGAGGGACAATGACAGTGTGGTACAGACTGTCTGCTTTATCACCATAGGATTTGGGGACCATGCGAGGGATAGGGTGGTCTGTTTGTATCTCTATTTCTTTTGTATTATGAGATACCTTTGAAATGCCAATTGAACCATCATCATTGCACTATTAGGCATGGCTTTGGCACAACACCAGAGTCCCACTTGGCACCTGCAGAATAGAACCAAGATGAACATGATGACAGGAACCAGCATCTTCACAAGGGTTCCTAGTCAGCATGGTACCCAATCGAGAATGGTATCAAACCAATCACCTCCTGGGATACTAGATTCTTTTTTCATGCGCACCCCCAGGCCGTGCACTGAGACTACTAAGTGGTCCAACAACCCATTTTCTGCATCTACGGGAGGTACGAATGTGCAACATGAATCCCTGATCTTTTTGGACACGCCTCCTTCCATTGCCATCAACATATCCAGGACTTACATGTTCTGCATCATCATCAACCTTAGGGAATGCAGCTTAACCTTTATGATGTTGAACCCCTGCTCAGTAACGTTTTCCAACTGGACCAGTTCCCACCACACGATCTGCAGCCATTCAACATTAGTTCCGGTCTGTACGCCCAGCAGCAAGAGGGGTGCTAAAAATGTTTCCGAAGAGTTGAACAGCCGGTATTCTTCAGGCATCTCCTCAAGCAGTGTTGTTCAATCTTTTGATAGATAGTTCAACGCCCTCTTCTTCCTCTGCTGCTTATCATACTGACTCTTGTCGGGTGAGAAACGATATTCTAGTGATGGCAGTGGGTTTTGTTCTTTTATTACTGGGGAAACTATTGGTGTTGTCTCAGGTATTGCCGCCCCCCCTTATTAAAATGTTCTCTGGGACTACTAGTAGTGCTGAGTGTAGCATGGCCAGCGAACATTAGCCCCTACCTGATGGTGGAGGTGCAAGTATGTTTGGTGGCCACACACCCAGTAGTAGTCCATCATGGCTGCTGTGCCCCTATTCAAGTCTGGAGTCAGCAATGTTCTGTTGCACCGTTCATTGGTGCTGATAAAGACAGTCCCTTCACTATGGAAGCACAGCTTGTAGTTCTCCACTCCGTGCACTTTCACTGGCTTCTCCATTGACACAATACATGTCAGTTTGGTGACGTGCTCTGTCCATGTTCATGCACATGTTTTCCTTATGAATTACAGTGTTTACGCTTTGTACCCCAGGAGTCCATCAGCACAGCAACTGTATATGGTTTCCTGCCATTTGCTGTTTACGTTTTTCGCCCCGTCAATCACTAAATATGGCTGTTTAAGCAGTTGAGGTTCTTCAGGTTGGTTTTGCATTTCAGGACGTCTGAATCTACAAGCTCTTTTTGCATGCTGTATGACGGGAAGGTGCCTTTTAGTCTACAAAGCGCAAGATGAACCAGGCATTGTGCCTCTATAATTGGAACTTCCTGTGTTACTAGAACCTGGTACCCTCGATGCGATGCGGTATAAACGAGCATACATAACAGCAAGTGTTTGTTGTCTGTCTTCCTGCCGCACTCGGGGCAGCATACCAGCCATTTGAATGCTAGGGATTTCTTATATCTTCAATAGCATCCAGGCCTAGGCCATGGTATGCATCGTATTTGGGTCTACGCAGTTGTCTGTTCATTCTGTCATGACGCGATGCATATCTCCTGGTTAATATACTACTGTTATCATTGTTACTATTACAAGTATTTGTGCTACAGAAAAGATTGTAGGGAATAATATTTCTAACATTCTGCTCATGCACACACTGTTGACACTATTAATAATTATTTGGGGAGTATTACACTTCTGTACAGTTGCGTTGCTAGTTTCATTTGACAATGCAGTTGAGTTCAGTGGTGCACTTCCATTAGTGTCCCTTCTACCCCCTCTTTTAGATGGCTTGCCCAGGTAAAAGATGTACCCCAATAAAGTCCAACCCCAACAATTAATCGGGTAAATAGGACGGCAGTAAAGTGTAGGCCACGATTGTAGGAATATAATCTGGTAGAACTAAAAGTTTCTCTATTATTATGCCGCACGTGCAATGATCAATTTCACATTGAGAAATTCATGTCATAGACTACTGTGGGGGAACAAAAATGGGTGGGGGAGAGAGAAAGGTGGAAAAAGAGAGAGATTAAGAGAAGTAAAAAGTGTTTCTTTTACTTGAAGGTGCTTCTGATTTTAGCAGCAATGCATATTTTACTTTATTTTCTGGAACATTATTTATTTTGAGGTAGCCATTGTGAGGTAGAATGTTGGTTTCTTTTAGGGTACTGGTGATGAGTTTGGGGTGCCGTACAGATATTCGATAGGTGTATCCAATATCAAAGCACCTTCACTTTTACTGCAATAGGGGTGGAAAACACCACTTCATAAGGGCTATGGAACCTGGGGTTGTTCCATTCGCGCACAAAGCTCCTTATATATATCATGTCACCTGGTAGCAGTGGATGGGTGGGTGTGGTATCTGTGGTAGGTTGCTCTGCAGGGGCCTGTGGACTTTCTGGGTGAGGCGGTATGATTTGAGAGAGACATTTGATCGCACATGTTAAATTTGTTAAATATTCTTTGAATTCCTCCCCCAGGACCGCTGCTGCTCTATGGGTGTCTGCTGCCCTCTTTACTGGGGAGATGGGTGTGTGCATGCACCTGCCAGTTACTATTTTGTGTGGTGAGAGATGATGGTCTTTACTTGGCTGAGTGCGCAAACTGAACAAGGCCAGGGGCGAAAAATGCACCCAGTTCCTTTTAGGGTGGGGCAGAGTTTGGAGAGCTTGCTTTTGAGGAGGCCGTTTATTCATTCTACAATGCTGTTTGGTTGGGGGTGGTAAATTGAACACATCTGGTGTTTAATGGCAAGTAGTGCTGCTTAAAGAGTGCATTGAAAAAATGTATGCCATTGTCAGACTTTAACATATCGCACATGCCCCATCGAGGGAACAGTTTGCGCACTAGAAATTTAGCAGTGCATTTGGCATCCGGGTGTGCAAAATGACCAGCCTCAACCCACTATGAAAACAGGCACACTACAACTATCAGATATCATTAAACATTGCATCTTTCGCCCATGTCTGCGTAATCAATGTGTAACTCACAGAACAGCCCAATAGGGCAAGGCATCATTCCTCGTATTGTCTTGTGTGTCATGCCAGTGCTGAAAGGTTGGCAGGTGGTGCAATGTATAATGAGATTTGTGAGATACTCCTGAAGATTTGGTATGAGCCAATCTTCCAGAATGTCTGCAGCAATGTGTTGTTTGGAGCTGTGGGATTGTTGGTGTACACCGGCATTATGCTATTGTCAAGAGCTCTACAGGCATCACTGCTTTGACAGTGCACTCTTGCCTCCAGAGTAGGTCCGTGGAGACTGTTTATACCCTTTTTTGAACAATAGTTCTTTTTCATTTGGTGCTTTTCCTGTAGTTCAATTTGTTGCGTTATGGTCAGCGCTGTGTATGCTGCTGGCTGAGAGTCCTGTGATTGCGCAGTTATGACATATTCTGAGATTACTGAGACAGGATTGGAGGCCACCATTTTGGCCGCAGCATCCACCAGAGAATTTCCTAATGCTATTTCTTCAGTGCTACCCATGTGTGTGGCGCACTTGATGACAGCTACCACAGAGGTTTGTGATAGTGCAGAAATTAGTGTATTTAGGAGGGTAGCGTGTTGTATTGGGGAACCGTATGCCGAGTCTGAATAAATGGTCATATGGCACCCGCTGCTTGTGTTGAGTAGTGCATGGGTAATCTGTTCATTACTAGTGTTTCATAGTCCCTTCCTTTATGGAGCACAACTGCTGTGCCCATATGTCTTTGGCCTGTGACCTTGTCAATCCTTGCTGTCCCATCAACAAAGAGTACTTCACCCTCATCTTTTGGACTGTCCTTTGTTCTGGGGATGCCATCCTCTTCGCCTTCATGTGTGGCGCAGTTGTGGTGTTGCAAGTCTTAATCAGTGCACACTTCTCTTAGGAACGTGGCAGGATTTGCTGTCTTGCATCGCACTACATGAATGCTTGGGCTGGAGATAGTCATCTCTTAGGCTTATGCTTGCTAGGTGGTGAGGGTGGACTTCGATCATTCCATGATCACAAATACTGAGTACTCCACATACAACGTTACTGAGCATCCCGCCACAATTGTGGAGCTTTTTTCAATGGCGAAGGCAACAGCGGCGAGAACTTGTGTGCATGCAAATTGCCCTTGTATAACTGAATCCAGTGTACCGCTGTCGTAGGCCAATGGTTTGTGGCCCATTGTACTTTTCTGTGTTAGGACGGCAGCCATGAGTGCACCATTTGAGTGTCAAAAGATATAGAATTCTTGTGTGTAATGTGGGGTGGTGAGGACTGGGGATGTGGAAATCACTTCTTTTAACTCATGCAAATTATGTACCATGTCTGCTGTCCCTTCTAATTCATGTTTGCTTTTGTGTCTCCTTGAGACAGTGTGGGAGCAGTCTTGTGCATGCTGCATAGTCCAAAATACATGCCCTGCAGTAGTTACATAAGTCCAGGAATGTTTGCATGTCCTTTTCTGTCACAGGTTTTGGAGTGGCGCGCACAGTGGCTGCTCTGTCTGGTTTTATCCTCTTGCTGTCCTCTGAGATGAGCTGTCCCAGGTAAAGTACCGCAAGCTGGCAATACTGTAGTTAGGCCATGTCTACCTTGTACCCAATTTTTTTATTATTTTTATTTAAAATGATATATATATATAAACTTTTCATTTCTACACATCATACAGATCAATGCAGGCCAACAATTGTATCAGGGTGATGGAATCTTTGCGACAGTTTTGCTCACTGTTGCTGCAAACTAATAAGTTGTCAACGTACTGGATGAACGTGCTCAGCACATGGATATTGCTTAAGTCTTCATGCAATATCCTGTTGAATATGCTTGGGCTCTCGCAATACCCTTGGGGCAAATGAGTGTGCTCATAGCACTTTCTGTTATGTGTGAATGCTGTGAGGTGCTGACAGTCAGAATATAAGGGTATTGAAAAGTTTATTTTAAAAACATTCATTGTGTAGTGTGTTGCTTCTTTGGGGATGCTGTACAAAATGGTGGCCGGGTTCGGAACTAAAGGAACATTTTTCTGTACTACATCATTAAGAGGGTGGAGATCCTGGTTCATTCTCCAGTAACCCCTTATACGGCAGTATTGCAAGGTAATGTAGAATGTACTATGATACCTTGGCGCAGCAGAGCCTATATTGTGTCTTTTATCCTTTCTTCTGCCTCCCTTGATAGTGGGTACTGTTTCACCGGGGTAATAACGCTCTGGGTTTTAGTGTAACCTACACTGGGGCCACTTCCTTCATCATGCGGGTTGGTTGTCCTCAATTATGCTGGCACATACACTAGATCAGCCAGGATGAAGGGAGGTGGCACAACAACGGCTATTAGGGGGCATTGCACCCTTCTGTACTGCACCATTAATTCACAGGGGATGCATATCTCATGCACTATCTTCCATATCATTATCATTGTCTTCAAAAGGTTCTACATCTTGACTTCCTTGAGGGGTACGGTGGGATCAATGCACAATAAAGTATCCCACTGGCACCCTTGATCATCTTTTCCAGGAACAACTACTATTTCTGCAGGTATAAACACCCCTTGTAGGTCTAGGGATAATATTGTGCCTGCTGCCAGTTCTGGGGACACTACAGGACAGAAAATGAAATTAGTTGGTACTTTTGAGCAGGCTTTGGCAATTTGTGGTACTGCTTCCTGAAGCACTGTTATGCCATAGATGAACATGTCCAGGTCAGCGGGTATGCCTAACACTACTACACCACTCGGTATGACGTGTTTTATGAGCACCATCCTCATTGCACACATTTTTGGTGTGGCGCAGACAATGCAGTTGTCAGTGAATGAGATCGTCATGTTCAATTTGCTAAGAAGGTCCCTGCTGAGCAAGCTGACAGGAGAGCTCTCAGAATACAGTAGGGGAGCACAAACTACCCTTCCTCTCACATGTACAACCAAATCTTTTGTATATGGAACTGTAGAAAAAGACCCAGAGAATCCCTGCGTGTCGAGAGTTTTGCCAGATAATGGGAAGTCACTGATGCATGATTTCTCTGCGCCCGAATCCATCATAAGATGAATTGCTTGTTTCCTATCTCTGCCCCCACCAAGGGGTCCTCTTATGGGTTGAGGTCATCGACAGGACCAGACACGCAAGTGCTTTCTGTGGGCTGTCCTAGTCAGGATAAGTATTTGTCCTCAGGAATGAGAAGGGGCTCCCTCCCACCACTGTAGCACCTAGGAACAGGGCCACCATGCCACTAGGCACACTATTAAAAGGGTTACTGGAGGTTATGAGGCGGGTATTGTTGCATTACCTGCTGTGGATGTTGTTGTGAGGGAGGTGGAAGCCCTGGTATTTGCAGGGGCAACTATGTGTCATTTTGGTTTATCTCATATGGTATGGAGTTCATTCTGGGGGTCGGCCCTTGAGTCGATCCTTGTGGTGGTGAGCTGTAGTTTTATTGGCTATACCTGTAACCCATTCCTTGTCTGCTCCTGCACTCACTTCTCGAGCCCCAGAGAATCCTTGAGTGTACATAGCATTGCCTGACAACGCAAATGTCCCTTCCCGGATGCATGACCTAGTCACCCCCGTGTCAACAAGAAAGGAAAATGTTTTGTCACCTATCGCCTCCCTTATGCGAGGTTCCTGTGCAGAATTAGGTGTGAGTGACAGGATGGGACACAACAAGTTTGTCTGTGGGCTTTCCTATTGTGGGTACAATGATAATCTGTTTCCTGTGTGAGGGTTGTTCCCTACTATGGTAACTCCTCCCATCCATCTGACAGCTACCGTTACCATTGTGTCCATGGGTTCTGGAGAGTGATGGTCCTGTATCTGTGTTAGCTGCTGTGCTGCTGGCGAATACTGTGGTGGTGGTGCTGTTGGCTGGGGTGTTATCATGGCTGGTGCTGTTGGTGCCGCCTGAGGCTGTGTCTGTGCTGGATGTTTGACTTGTTGTTGAATGTTCTGTGGCTGTCCTTGTTGCTGTATGTCTTGGGGGTAGTAGCCATCCTGAATCCCTTGGTAGCCCTGCTGCCCCTGCATGCACGGGAAATGTGTCCTAGTTGTGCCCACAGGTCCAGCACTGAGGTGGTTCTCTCACTTGCCAGGGGAATGCTCCTCCCCCTTGTCCTGGTCCTTGTGCCATTTGTTGTGTGTATCCCCTAAAACCCCCCGTGGCTTGATGTGATTGTGGTCCGAAACCTCACCCTCTTTGGAAACCTCCCCTCCCTCAGTAAATCCCATTTACCCTCCTCCCATGGGCGGTGCATATTGTTGCATGGGGTTGTATGGCATCTGTTGTCGGTATTGAGGCTGTTGCTGAGTTGCCGTTACTTGTGTCTGTGGGCTAGGGCTAGTTATTAATGCTCCTTCCAGTGCATATTTTGATAACTTCCTTTGAACTAATTTGGCTTCATCTGCTTTTCTCTCTTCTGCCTTTTGTTTTGCTTTCTCCTGCCATAGCCTGCAATGATGCACTATGGTGAGTTGTATTTCCGGCCACCCCTTTGTCTCCACCCCCACTAGTTTTTTCAGACTTTTCTGTACTGGTTCTGGTAGTCCCTGTATCAAGATGTGATAAAAGATTGCTATAGTTTTATCCCACGGCTCTCGAGTTTCAAGGCGCCAAAGCTCTTAAATCTCTTGATGTATCTTGCGTGATGTAATAGCTCCTATGTCTGACGTGTCGGGATATTGTGCGTCTAGTACCTGCCACTCTGCGGCCCTGCAATTTGCAAATGGTGCCCCGTTGTGTGCTGTGTTGTGGATGGTCACCCCTGGGAGTCGCACCATCTTCTAGATGCCATCAGCTGCGTTGCCCAATATTGAAATTAGCAAGCCCTTGATGTCACCCACTGCCAGTCTGTGCCCTGCAGTCAGTTTCTCCATCTCATATATCCACTTTCCTGCCCTGGCACTTAATGAGGGTACTCTATACTTGACATTGTCCTTGTCTGTGTGCTTCCAGGGCATGTATTGTGGCCTTGCCCCTCCCCGCTCTAGTAAAGGCATCGGGAAAATGCTGCTCTTTCCTCCAGTGTCCGTCTGTACTGCCTAACCTTGATGGGCCATCTTTCGTCCTCAACATCTGAGCACATGTCTATTGGTTCTACTGCAGGTGTCTGTGGTAGTTGGCTATGTGCCCTAGGCAGTCGTCCCCTGGAACAGGAGTGTCTCCTGGATTATGTAACCATCGCCCCATCCCTTCAGCGCCTGGGAGGTCCCGTAGTCTGTTATTGTATGGTGTTTGTGGGGTTGCCCTGTCTTCTGTATCTTGTGTTGGTTGTTCTGTGTTGTGTCCTCTTACCCTCTGTTCTTGCAATCTGCACTCACATGATGTCCCTTCACCTGTCCTAGATAGGTATAGCTTGCTGAGCCCCTCCATCTCACCGTCACTGTGGGTGTCATTGTGGTCAGACTCTTTGTCCATATCACTATGGAACCCATTTGAAAAGTTTAATTTCTGTGTTATTTGGGTGGGGCTATGCTGCGCAGTAAGATTGATGTCTGTTAATTTGTGTCATCTTCCTCCCACACCCCCAGGCGTACAGTGCCGTTTCTCAATGAGCCTCCCTTGGGTGCACCTGTACCTTCCTGTTCTCTTTGCCTCGTCTCATCTTGCCTTTTACTTTCCAATTCTAGTGTAATCTATTCACTTACCTGCTGTATAACCCGTGCATCCTCATCCTCTCTGTTGCGCTCCCTAATCATTCTTTCTAATCGTAGCTGATTTAGCCATTTCATTTCATACTTACGTGTTTCCTGCAGTATTAGTTTCTTCCTCCATAGTGCCATCTCTACCTCCTTCTCATCTTCTCCCTACTTTTCCCATTCCTCCCTCTTCTTCTCCCACTCTGCCTTTTCTCCCATCTCCTTCTACTCCCTTACCCCTATTTCCCTTCGCTCCCTCTCTAAAATTGCCAAGTGCTCCCTCAGTCCCTGGTCCCGTAGCTCAAATTCCTTTTCTGTTTCCTATCTCCGTTCCTTGTCCTCACGCTCGAGTTTTGCTTTCTCGTCCTTTTGTTTTTGCTCCCCCTCTTCCCCCAGCACTGTGCTTCAGAGGCATACATGTCCCAGTCCCAAGCTCTCTATTGCCCTTGTTGCCCCTTCGGCCACCCCAGTTGTTGTTCACTTTAGTTTTAAGAGTATCTGTGCAGCTATCCACTCCTCCGCCCATATCCCCGCAAACTCTGCTTTTGCGCAATACAGCCCCTCCTTGTCGAGTTCGGAGCTGCTGGCCACCTGTCTTGTAACTCGCTGCTGTTTGTCTTTGGTGTATGGTGGTGGTTTGTACGTAGGGTTTGAACACCACTCTGCTGCTTTTAGCTCTCTTAATGGGTATATGCCCTGCTCCTCCTCCTCTGCATCATCTGCATCGTCGGATGTTACACTAGGTGGTGCTGGAGGCGGAACAGAAGGGTCTGATCCTTCGTCCTTTACCTCCTGCTGGCTCATCATCCATTGCCTGTCCTCCTGAAACATGCAACAAAGTTGAATATGGACATGCGGCTTGCGAGCTTCTTCCCCTTGTATATGCTATCTAAGTGTGTCAGTAGTGATTGCAGCACGTCCTTGGAGAAACTGCAGTTAGCCGGCCATGGCCTTGCAATGTTGCCTTCTGTACCTTTGGACCACTGTACGCTATACTTTACTATTTTATCTTTACAGGGGGTACAGTCCTACACATATGTTGTATGGGGTTACCGCCCCGCTATACATACATCATGAATCTTGTGTTTTTACCTGACCTCTAGTCGAGGGTTTCGATAATCTGCTGTCAAGGGAAAATTCAACAATGATCACCCTTGCTGACTACGGGCCTCAATGGCACTGCACCTTACACTGTGTACTTGCCCCTCCTTCACCAGTGCTGCCGTTCTCCAGAACCCCAACTCAATTCTGTGCATACGCCTTCTGCGCACTGCCACTGGTTCACCTTTCTGCCAATCCCAACTCTGCAGTGCTAGCTCCTCACCAGCACAACACCGTCCTGTGCACTGACTTATGGATGACGTCACCGAGCTAAGAATTCGTGCAGGTAGAAAAATAATTTGTGTATACACTGAACAAGAACCTGTTTCTTCAAACCCGCGCAACCCCACAATATTTCCACAAACCCTTACAGCTGTCTTCCCGCCTCTCCAGGGCAGAGCATACTCTTCATTTCTCATGACTAACGACACCCATTGCTTCACCTAACTTGTGAAACGCCTCTCTCCAGGAGACTTAACCAGTTGGTGCCCCTTCCGCAATCTAAGATAGCTCCAGCTAACCCTTACGGGGATATCGACATCTATGCTTCAAGCTAAAATGCCCAATTCATAGGAATACCTAATGTACATACTTCACTAGTCCAAGCGGTTCCATGCCATTTCATCGTGGGATGTTTTTACGCAGGGTTTTTTACCGCAATTTATTTTTTAAAAACCCATCGTAATTTATTTTTTTGGGGTGGGGGATTCCCCCCCAAACCTCACATTTTCTAAAAAACGTCTAAGCCTATCAAGTCAATAGTCCTGGTTGCTCACCAGAACCTTTTCCCTGGAAGACCGAATGCTCCCTAGATATAGAAAAGGGACTTCTACCTCCACTCAGGTCCCTGCCGTCACCCACGTGTTACTGTGATTCACTGAAACAATACACCTCCCTCCTCCCGGCCATGTTACACCCACCCTCACAACTCATTGCTAATTGTGTGGACCACTACTAACATTCTACATTCATGGATGCTGCTCGGTCGCTGGCTCCCGGTCGACTGCTCGTCTCGCCCCTCTGGTCTGCGTGGACACCTCAGTGACCACGGGCGGAATAGTTTATGAAGGCAGCTCCCGACGACTTATTTCCATTAGCGCTGGTCGGTTGTCTCGCAATTCCCGTGAGGGTCCAGCAGCCTTCTGGGTCCGACAGCTAAGGATGCAGCTTCTGGCCGGGCTGATGTAACAAACGATCTCAGCAGTACCTACAACTTGTTAGGGTTGACCCCCGAGCAGGGAAAGCCTTTTGCTAGGAGTCCACAGGTGCACAATTCATGGAAGGCCTAACTCCTTCCCAGCCCAAAAGAATGCCAGGTCCAGAAAAGTAGCAAGGTATGACTGGGCTTCATTACAGCCAACAAACCACAGGGAACTCAAGCACAACAGCAATTCCTGGCACCTCTCATCGAATCCTGGCTCGAAGGCCAGTTGTTATACCAAATTTCATCATAACGTGCATCACATTCTAGGCCCTTCTCCAAAATCCTAACCCCACTCTGGATACGCTGTCGAGTGGTAGTTCCCCTATAGGAGCCCATACAGGCATTAGGTCATTGGACCAGGCCACATCAGGTGTCAGGCTTGGACCATCCCCGATAATTGCAACTAACTAATTGTTACAGTGTGCGGACCCCATGATTGGTCAGAATGATCCCAGCTACCCACCGCTATGGCCATGAATTTTGATTGGTGGCCTCGTGGGCCCCAAAGCCTGGGAAAAACTCTGTTCCCAGCCTGTGAGACACCTGTTCACATTGCATGTGCAACTATGTGTCCATGAGGTGCAGCTATGTGTCAGCATCATAACCGTGTGTGGACCATCATTGCCGTGAGCACGCTCCTTTCCCAGCACAGAACTGTAGCTTAAGTGTAAAAAATCTGTTGCAACCATTGTCTGGTCCGTAAGACGGTTGGCTCTTCCCAGCCACCAGATCTTTGTTCCTCATCAGCTCGGGCGGATCACGTGCTTAGAGACCACATTTGTGAGCTCAGGAGAACTGAAATATTCTGTATTTTACAGGTAATGTGCTTCTGTGCTGCTCGTTTTACTTTGGTTCACGGTGTGGAATGTCACTTGCAACATTAAGACCTTGGCAGTGGCTTCATTCTCGCCACAGTATTTCTGCTTGCACAGAATTCTGTGGATTCAGGTTTTTCCTAAGACGGCTAGGGCCTACTGTGATTTCGTCAGCCAAGGTCTGGCTTCTACTGTATGCGCCTTCCATAGTGTCCATAGGTTAGTGCATTATGGCTGTCAGGTCCCTTGAGTGCTCCTGCCATTCCATTGGGCTATTTGCATATAAGTGTCTGCAAGCATGTACATGTGCTCTTCTTTCTTCTTGCGTTCCTGCGGCAAGATAATGGCAACAATAATAAACGTGCAGACAGTATGTACATGTCACTGTCCTCTAACTCATAGAGCTGTACACCTGTATTCTTCGTGTAGTTGGGTGTGTGAGTGTCTCGACTGTGCGGATGGCACATGTACTTCATGTCTGATGTAGCTATGTTGCTGTGGCATCTCTAACGACTTGAGGCATGGCTTCTCGGGGCTTTAGTCAATTCTGTCGATGTAGCTGTCTACAGCATCCGTCTTATGTGTCTTCGTCCACTCTGGGTAGTGTTCCCATAGTTCCTGGTTTGTAGGGTGTAGTGAGGAGGTATCTCTCGTGGTAGCTGTCCATTGGGGGATCAGTGGAGATTGGTGTGAGCCTGTACGATCAGCGGCCATGTTGTCTTTGGTGATTCTTCCTGTTCGAAAGGGTCTTCCGCGACGGGAGGTGTATTCTGACCTTACCTCTTCAAAGAGGATTGAAAAGATTTGATTCTCTCAAGGTTTATCAGCTATATACAGTTACTCATGTATACTGGCCTCATCAAGAGCTTGGGCGGTGCAGTAAAAATGCGGCGGTAATAGCGTTACTGCTGCATTACTGCACCACTCTACTGCAAGTTGTGGGGAAAGTTGGAAGATTCACATCCAGCTCTGAGGTGGGGCTAAATCTGCCAACTGTCTGCCTATTTTTGGCACAAACACAGCCGCAATAATTTTGCCGAAAAATTGCCCCATTGAGTCCTATGAACTCATAGAAAATGGGGACTTACACTGCCACCACCACTTTCAATCCACCAGTTATACAGCCGAAACAAGTGCTGACTTATTTATGCTATACTTAATAGATTGACTGACAAAATGTATGTGTCCGATATATTTTGTGTATTTCTTTTCCATAATCAAAAATTAAACAATTCATGCTAAAACAGCTATGCTTCACAAATAGTTGTACATTTCATTGTCTTGATTTAGGCCGAAGTCACATGTATCTATTATACTAGTCCATTTTGCTTCTTCCTGACATAGTCGCAACTCTGTATTTCCACCTCTGGTTGGTATTTCCAATTTTTCTAGTCCCAGAAATGTAATTGCTTCCAATGATTTGTTGTTATGTTCTTTGTGGAAATGGGTTGGCATTGGGTATTTGGTATCATTGTTCTTGACAGCTTTGAGGTGCTCCATGATCCTTATCTTGAGTGGACATATCGTGCTTTCCATATACCATTGTCTGCATATACATTGCATTTCATAAATGACATATCAGGTATTGCAATTAATGAATTTGTGATTTTTATGGGTGTTGCCATTCGGTAGATCTATGTTGTCCTTACTATTCGTTATTTATGTGCAGATCTTGCAATTTCAACATTTGGGATGACCTATAATTGAATTTTTTCATGGGCCTCAGAAAACTGAGACTGATTTGAATTTGTATGATTTGTGCCTTCCGATAGGTTTCTGCCCGTTGATCATCTATATATTTACTAACGTCTTTGTCCATTTTAGCATGTTCCAATGTCTACTTAGAGATTTTTGTATATTTTTGACATTGAATAATACATCTAATTTTATTTATGGTTTTGCTTGCTGCATTGGTTTCTTTGTTAGATAGTACATCCAGTCTCTCCTTGGTGTTTGTTCTTGTCAATGCTCGATGTAGGATGTTTTTGTCGTATCATCTTTGTTTGAATGTATCCACTGTCTTCTTTAAATGTATTGACTATTCATGATCATCACTATATTTTCACTATATTTTCTTTTGATTCTGAGTATCTCTCCATATGGTATATTGTGTTTGATGTGCGTGGGATGATTACCATTTGCATGTAGGATGCTGTTTCTTGCTGTTGGTTTTATGTACAGAGTTGTTTGGATTATATTGTTTTGCCATATCATTCTAAATCCAAAAAGTGTATCCTTTCTGTGCTTTGGTTCATTGTAAGTTTGATGTTGCAGTTATGGGTGTTAAGGTGTTTGACATATTGTAATAAAGAAGGTTTGACACCATCCCAAATCATTAGGATGTCATCAATGAAGCGCCGTCAGTACACAACATTCTTATTGTCTGTGAATGCAGGATGTGTCCAGGCATGCGCTATCTCATAATTCCCCAACAAGAGATTTGCATACCCTGGGGCATTTTGTGGCCCGATGTCAGTTACTTGTGTGGCTGATGGATTTGACCATTGAAACAAAAGATGTTATTCGTCAGTGTAAAATTGAGCATTGATATCAGCCTCTTGTTTTGCACATGATACAATATTGATCTGGATTTAAGGAAGTATTCTGTGGTTTGGAACTCTAGAGCTCTCCCGGTGGGGCTCTACACCAAGGGCCAAGGGTGTGGATACCCTGATATTCTGCTCCTCTTACTCTGTCTCCTAGTCTTCCACCCTGATACTTTCATCTCTCCTCATTCCCAACATCCATTGAAGCAAACATTTGTGCTGAAGAATATAGCATGATAATCCTAACACTTCTGTATACCTACATTTTAAACCCTACATGGGTCCAAACGGGTTTTAAAAAGCATTTTTTCAAACCCATTTTCTCAAATTTGGGTGAGAACCCTCCAAACCCTTTTTAGGGGCTGGTTACATGTTTGTCGGCACTAGGAAAAGATCTGTTGTTTTTTTAAGCTGGATGTTTCACTGCTACATAAAACTAGCACTGTCAATCCTGATACTCCTCATGTCCACATGCTTGTGTATTACTGTAATTACTACCACGAAAAAGCATAACCACATGCATTGATTACTGCATTGAGAGGCTCATTACAAGTGTGATAGTGTGGGAAAAAAGTGGAGATTATAACGTTTACCTCAATTTTTCAAACACCGACAAACTACAGGTTTGCCGGTATCACCTTCGCCGATATTACTGGATGGCAATACCAGCGATTTTTTAAAATAAAGTGAAGGAGTTAGCGTTAAATGGAGGTGGTATTGCCGCCAGGGGTAATACCTCCAGTGGTAATACCACCTGATCAAGTGGCGGTATCGGTAATTCCGTTTGTCGGTATTCTGGCGGATTTACCGCCAGAATACCGGCAAACTCGTAATGAGCTTCTGAGTCCCCAAAATGGAGAATACATTTTCGGTCCGCATGACTCAATCATGAGGACTCGTAAAGTTACAGCTTGCTTAATGCATATGCTATTGTATTACCATTTTGCAGTATTTCTGGAGGAAATTCTACAAAACTCGCGATTACGCCCGTGGAGAGATTATGCCTGCTTTCACGGTGTTATATAAAGGCACTTTGAAAAATATTACCAGGGCCAATTTTGGTTACATAGAATTTTACACGTAGCAGGGAAAAAATTAAGAAGGCTGCTGGCCCTGTACATTGAAGTCCCTGCCCACACCATCCGCTGTTGCCTAGGTGAAGAGTGAATAGGGACTCTCCGCCTAAAATGAAAGAGAAACTTCAACGGGGCTCTTCATTCCCAAGGCAGGGTCCCAGCTATTGTTTCAAGGCCCAATCAAAGCTCGCTGCCAACATCAACCACCACCTTCCCCTGGACGCTCCGCATATCCGCCCCGTGAAGCCCTGTGTGTGGTACTTTCCATCCCAGAGTCGCTGACTCAGGTGAGGGAGGGGAGAGAGGGGCGTGCCTCTGGGCGGAAATGGAAATGGAAAAAAATAAACAACAACTTGTCAATTTCACTTAAAGAATGTTGCGCTGGCATTAAAGTGATTTACCGCCATCATGGAAGGGAGCTCGGTATAAGCGCAGCAGTGACTATGCATAGAAAAGGGATAAACATTGTATTGTGTGCTTGCTCAATGCAAGCTATTGCTAAGCTTCGAGCATGTTTTTCTTCTCCTAACAGTATAAGTACATCACCCCGGTCTACCGGTCCTATTGACAGTATTTACATTGGTCACATTCGTTTATGCCCAGAAACACTTTTTATTTACTGTATTTATTGCGCAGGTTGTCTTCAGGCTAATCAAACGATATTACCTAGCGGTTGTGGCTCACCTCGATACTGTTAAAGCGTCACTTGTTATTGCATGGTAGATGGTTGCTTTAGGAGCCACTTTAAACAAAGGTGCCCACACACGGGGGTCTTTTACACTACAGCTGTGTTGGGTATTCATTGACTTGTTCGAACCTTCCATTTCTGCCTCTTCTTTTACATGTAAAGCGAGGACCCTGAGCAGGGCCAGCCTTAGGGGTGGGCCACACCCTGCCATTTTTGGGGAGTCTTTCAGGGTCTCTCCGTAGCTGGCGTGGTTGGAGAATGCGCGCCAGGTGCCCTATTGAAACTAAATGCTTGTCGATCTCGGTAGCGGAGCGCATAACACCAAAAGGGAGCTGATGCTGCAAACATTTTAGTTTTACTTCCCTGGGCGCTATGGCCCCTTAGGCCTGCCCTGACCCCAAACCTCCCACCCCTCGCACTCTCACCCTGACCCTGAGGTTCGCTCACTTCATCCACTTGAGTGGCAGGCGCTATACTTTTTCCATCACCAGGCCCTTGCTTGGCCCTTGCAGGATCGCACCCATCTAAGGGACTCTGGGACACCACAACGGTGGCCGTGGAGCCGTATTGTGCGTCATTTTATTTCACTGCCTGCTATATTCTATGGGTTACCTTGCATGTATTCTTCTCCTTCGTTGCACTTTATAGCACCATAGCGCATAGAAGCATATAGTGCATATAGTGCACATCAGGCCGAGTACGATAGTTAATTGCACATCCTTACTGTTCATGGCCTGTAAGAATGTCATTGTATTTTCCCTTGTTCCCTCTGTTAGGGAGAATTCTCATTCTATGGCTAATTTCCCTCACCTAGTGAGTCCCCCAGCAGCTTTGCTGGATTTCTGGAGTTTATTTTTCCACTTGGTAAGAGTGTGAGCCTTTTTTCCCACTCTTACATGTGTTTTGCCATGTGTATTTTTACTGTTTGTGTAATAGTGGGCTCTGGAGGACCACCCCTCCATGAACCCCACTTTTCATGTGTGTTACCCACCACCCTCCGTGCAGTAACACAGGGTTGTCTTTGAGACTTCCCCCTGACTCCATTTTCTGAGGATGACTACTGTCCCCCAGAAAACAGGTAAAGTTGCCATTTACTTTACAAATTCATTTAAAACTACAGACCCAGTACACCCCATTTTACATGGAGTACTGGAAAGGGTTAACTCTTATCCTTTTTTGTCTGTGCCTCTCTGAGCTTTGTTTTGCTCTTTTAACATTTAGACTTGGCTGGTGGCAGTGGTATCTAACCTAACTTTTCTACCACGATTATATTATATAAACGTGGTACTGTTCCAGGCTATCATAGTAGCCTCAAACATAAACCCGCTTGACCAAATGCTCTTTCTTTTGGCTCCGGTCGGGTTTATTCGCCATTTCTTTTTGTTAAAGTCTGTCACACCGCGGCCGTGGAAACTCTGGGCAAGATGGAGGCGGTATCGAGCCTCTATACCGGTCCGCTTGACGCTCTAGTCGTCGTGGACCGGCAGGTATAATAGGAGACCACGCCCCCTGCAACTCGCGTTGCAACTCGCTTTCGTTAGTCTCTTGACTTTCGCCCGCGTAGCAGTGCCCCGTCCAGTGTGCATTATTACTCCTTGCTCCCTCTGGTCCTTTGCTACCCTTACCTCTCCGACTGAGTTTTTCTCCACTGGATTCTGCCTCGCTCACTTCCCCTTCTCTCGTTCCTCCCTTTTTTTTCCTGCTCGGATTCCCAGTCACCCGTTCGCGGTGTGTTCAGTGTCCGCGACTCCTTACTTCGCCCGTGTCTCTCACTCTTTCTCTCTCTCCCGCTCGCTTTCTTTCTCTCTCTCCCGCTCGCTTTCTCTCTCTCTCTCCCACTCGCTCTCTCTCTCTCTCTCTCCCTCTCTCTCTCTCTTTCTCCCGCTCGCTCTCTCTCGCTCTCTCTCTCTCTCTCTCTCTCTCTCTCTCTCTCTCTCGCACTCACACTCTCTCTTTTCTCTCTCTCTCTCGCGCTCGCACTCTCTCTCTCTCTCGATCTCTTCTTCTTTCATCTTTTCCTCCTCTCTTACCTTCTTCCAGAGTTCTATCGTGGCTATCCTTCTTCTTTAGCCTCCTGTCTGGAATAGTTCCTCGCTTCCAGTGCCGAACCCCATTCTCTCCCAGAGTTTCGCTTGGAGCACGCCCTTATCCGGGAGGATCAGACCTTCTGTTAACTTACTGTTTCAGCTGATACGGGACTGCGCCAGCCTCTCCAGTCTCCAGTCTTCACATCGGATTTGTCAATACCATCAATTGACACACAGGGTTTTTTCTGCCATATCAGGCTTTTTCCCTGTTTGAGGAGCGGACTCCCCTGGGTTCACCTGACTGCCAGATCCATAGGCGGGCAAGGTGTCCTCGGGGGGAGACCGTCCCTATCTCTTCGAACGTAAGAAGGGAAGAAGGACTATCCAGTCAAGTGACGAAAGAGGGAGTTCCCAGACAGAAAGAAAAAGGAGACCAAGGTCATCAAACCCTGCTGAAGTTCCAGGTGAGGAGTCTCAGGGAGCAGGAACCTTTACACACTCTGACAGATTGCAACGCCCAACTACCGGCATGGCCTCACTGGAACAATACCAAGAGATGGTGACAGCTATTCAGGGCCTTCAGGCCGAGGTTCAGAATCTCCGGACCGAGAACACTAACCTACGCCAACAAGTAGCGACACGAGAAGAATCCCGAGGCGACTTACCTCCCCTGGCTTTTTCTTTTGGGAAGTATGATGGCAATCCGAAACTCCTAAAGGAATTCCTGAACGCCTGTATGGTTTATTTCGCATTTCGACCAAGGGCATATGAACTGGATAGAACTAAGGTAGGATTTCTTGTTTCCAACCTTGCTGGTAACGCACTGGCTTGGGCAACTCCACTGATAGCACTCGCAGATCCTGCCATAGCGGATTACTCTCAGTTCACTCAACTGCTGCGTACTAGATTTGAGAGACCAGAGGTCCAGTATTCCTCTTATGAAACCCTTCTAGATCTCCGTCAAGGCTATCAAGATGTACAGACTTATGCCTCTACTTTTACCAGACTGGCCACAGACTCTGGATGGCCAGATACGGCCCAGCAGACCCTATTTCGCCGAGGCTTACAGGATGAGCTCAAGGACGAGCTAGCCAGGATGGCGCGTCCTACCTCCTTTCAAGAGTTGGTTACTTTATCCCTGCAATTGGAGTACAGATTGCAGGAACGAAGGTTAGAAAGAAGGAGATTCAGACACCATCCCTCAGGAGGGATTCCCACTGCAGGTTCTCCTAACCGACCACAACAGGAGGAGCCTATGCAAATAGGAACAACCCGGGGCCCTTTGACCCCCGACGAACGCAAGAGACGCAGAGACCTGGGTCTCTGCATGTACTGCGGATCTTCGAAACATTTGCTCCGGAATTGTCCAGAAGTACCCCCGAGACGTCCGGGAAACGCGCCTCCCCGGTCTTGAGCAGGGAAAGGAACCGGGCAGAATCGAAGAATCCCTGTAATTCCACCCACCAGGATCCTTCTGCGGACAATAACAGCCTTATGGTGTTTTCTGTGCACCTTACATTTGAATCCTCTCCTTCTGTAGAAGTCCTAGCAATGCTGGATTGTGGTGCGGCCGGGAACTTTATTGATATCCAGTGGGCTCAAGAACAAGGCATACCCCTGCGTCGGAAGGCTTGCCCTTTGCCTGTAGAAGGGGTAGATGGAGCTCCCCTTTCATCCGGTCCCATCATTAAGGAGACAGTCCCGGCTAACATGTCCTTGTCTCAGCACCAAGAACGGATTGTCTTTGATGTTATAAGAGCAGCCCATTTCCCAATCATCCTGGGCATACCCTGGCTACGTAAACATAATCCCAGGATTGATTGGTCGGCAAATACCGTCTGTTTCTTGTCACAGTACTGCACGAAGGAATGTCTACCACAACCCTCTCCTTTGATGAGGAAGGGGATAACACTCTCGACATTCACTACAGTGGTCCAAACGATTCCACCGCATTATCAGGAGTATGCTGAAATCTTCGAAGACAGGCTACCTCGTACTTTACCCCCACATCGAGCCGAGGACTGCGGTATCGATCTAAAGCCCGAGGCATCGGTTCCTTTTGGTCGTATGTACCCTATGTCACTTCCGGAAAGAAGAGCCTTGAAGGAGTACTTGGATGCCAATCTGCAAAACGGTTTAATACAAGAATCCCGTTCTCCGGCAGGAGCCTCAATGTTCTTCATTCCCAAGAAGGGGACTACGGAATTAAGACTGTGTATAGACTACCGTGGGCTGAATAGCCTGACCATTAGGGACAGGTACCCTATGCCCCTCATTAAGGAGGTACTGGAAGCAGTGGAAGGAGCCTCAATCTTTACAAAGTTAGACCTTCGAGGAGCCTATCATTTGTTGAGAATAAAGGATGGAGATGAGTGGAAAACGGCATTTAGAACTCCCTTGGGACATTTTGAGTATAGGGTGATGCCCTTCGGACTAGTGAATGCTCCTGCCGTGTTCCAACGTTTTGTAGATAAAATCTTCTCAGATATGCTATACATCTCAGTGGTGGTCTATTTAGACGATATTTTGATCTTCTCTTCCTCCCTCTCTGAACATCGAAGACACGTCACGCAAGTCCTTCAAAGGTTGAGTGAACACCAACTACTGGTTAAACCCGAGAAATGTGTTTTTGAAGCCTCCTCAGTATCCTTTTTGGGATTCATTCTTTCTAAGGAGGGGGTACAGATGGATTCGGA
This sequence comes from Ambystoma mexicanum, assembly GCF_040938575.1. Lineage (NCBI taxonomy): Eukaryota > Metazoa > Chordata > Amphibia > Caudata > Ambystomatidae > Ambystoma > Ambystoma mexicanum. The sequence goes on along the minus strand of NC_090921.1, from coordinate 260,870,343 downwards.
GAAGGTTAAAGCAGTTCTTCAATGGCCTACTCCAAAGAATCCCAAGGATATACAGAGATTTCTGGGATTATCTAACTTTTACAGAAGATTTATTCCTAGCTTCTCGGATATCGTTCTACCAATCACCTGTTTGCTTAAGAAGGGTCAGAAGTTCGAATGGGATAAGGAGGCGGATCAGGCCTTTCTTTTACTTAAGAGGACTTTCACCACCGCCCCTATCCTAGTGCAACCAAATCAGTCTCTTCCTTTTGTGGTGGAGACGGATGCTTCCGGAGGTGCCATAGGAGCTGCTCTCCTACAATCAGGCAAAGATGGAGCAGAACATCCGGTAGCATACTATTCCAGAACTCTTGCACCTAGTGAGAGGAACTACTCCGTGTTGGAACGAGAATTACTGGCGATTCGTCAGGCATGCATTGAGTGGAGGCATTTACTGCAGGGGGCGGCACATCCATTTCTGGTTCGCACAGACCACCGGAATCTTAAGGTATTACAACAGATGGAATGCCGCAATTCTCGCCACGCCCGCTGGGCGTATTTTTTTTCCCAGTTCGACTTTGAAATAACCTACCTTCCAGGAAAGGAGAATGCCCTAGCGGACGCTCTGTCCCGCAGTCTGGAGCCCAAGGAAGAACAGGGCCTGGGTGAGATACTCTCTGGTAAGAGAATCCTAGGAATGATCAACTCCTTCATACAAGAAGTAGAGCGCTCGACCAGACCCTCTGAAGTCTCTCCCGACCATATGACCCTCATGGAAAGGAGAGGGAAGCTATTCTTTCATCAAGGATCACTGTATTTACCATCTGAGAAACTCCAGACGCAAGCCTTGTTCTGGTGCCATGACCTTCCCTCGGCAGGACATAAGGGCCAAGAGGCAACACTCCATCTGATATCCAGATATTTCTGGTGGCCGACTATGGACCAGGACGTCAGAACTTACGTGATGGCGTGCCCGATATGTGCGGCTAATAAACCCATTACTCATCGACCCATGGGGTTGCTCCAACAAGAACCTCTACCATCACAACCCTGGGAACACATTTCCACTGATTTCATCGTGGATCTCCCTCTCTCTATGGGATCCACCGCAATCATGGTTACGGTGGATACATTGAGCAAGATGGCTCACTTCTCTCCCTTGCCTGGCTTGCCTTCTGCATCCGAAACCGCCGAAGTGTTCCTGAGAGAAATAGTAAGATTGCATGGTCTACCTCGGACCATAGTTTCCGATAGGGGTTCCCAATTCACATCCCGATTCTGGTCAGCTTTATGTAGCACTTTGGGTATAAGGAGAGCCTTATCCTCTGGTTATCATCCCCAAAGCAACGGACAAACAGAACGCCTAAATTCCACCCTCGAACAATATCTCCGTTGTTTTTGTCATCAGGAACAAGAGAAGTGGAAATCCTTTCTAACTTTAGCAGAATTCACCTACAACAACACCAAACATTCGGCAACGGGCTGCAGCCCCTTCTACTTCACCTACAGATATCATCCGAGGCATATACCTCTCTTTGGGGTTCCTCCAACTTCAGTCCCTTCGGTAGACCAGCGCCTGTTTGATCTTCGATCCATCCAGAAGGAAGCGACTCAGAAGCTGGAGGCAAGTAGAACTCGATACAAGAAGTATGCTGATAAGAAGAGATCTCCAAACCCCGAATGGGAAGTGGGAACTAAGGTCTGGTTGTCAACCAAATATCTCCCACGTTGGGTTCATCCTGGTAAATTCTCAGCCCGCTTTATAGGCCCATTTCCCATTTTATCTCAAGTAAACCCAGTGGCCTTTCGATTACGTCTGCCATCCAGTCTGAAAAGGATACACCCTGTTTTTCATACCTCTCTCTTGAAGGCTTATCATCCAGATCCCATGGGCCGTCGTATACCCTTTTCTATACTCCAAGATCCCGAACCGGAAGAATATGAGGTGGAGAGGCTGGTGGATTCACGTTACAGGCATGGAACTATACAATATCTGGTTCAGTGGAAGGGATATTCTGTCGCAGAACAGTCCTGGGAGCCCAGAAGTCATATCCACGCCCCACGACTTCTAAGACAGTTCCATCGCCTACATCCGGGGAAACCTGGGGGAGAGTCGATGAAGAGAGGGCATACTGTCACACCGCGGCCGTGGAAACTCTGGGCAAGATGGAGGCGGTATCGAGCCTCTATACCGGTCCGCTTGACGCTCTAGTCGTCGTGGACCGGCAGGTATAATAGGAGACCACGCCCCCTGCAACTCGCGTTGCAACTCGCTTTCGTTAGTCTCTTGACTTTCGCCCGCGTAGCAGTGCCCCGTCCAGTGTGCATTATTACTCCTTGCTCCCTCTGGTCCTTTGCTACCCTTACCTCTCCGACTGAGTTTTTCTCCACTGGATTCTGCCTCGCTCACTTCCCCTTCTCTCGTTCCTCCCTTTTTTTTCCTGCTCGGATTCCCAGTCACCCGTTCGCGGTGTGTTCAGTGTCCGCGACTCCTTACTTCGCCCGTGTCTCTCACTCTTTCTCTCTCTCCCGCTCGCTTTCTTTCTCTCTCTCCCGCTCGCTTTCTCTCTCTCTCTCCCACTCGCTCTCTCTCTCTCTCTCTCCCTCTCTCTCTCTCTTTCTCCCGCTCGCTCTCTCTCTCTCTCTCTCTCTCTCTCTCTCTCTCTCTCTCTCTCGCACTCACACTCTCTCTTTTCTCTCTCTCTCTCGCGCTCGCACTCTCTCTCTCTCTCGATCTCTTCTTCTTTCATCTTTTCCTCCTCTCTTACCTTCTTCCAGAGTTCTATCGTGGCTATCCTTCTTCTTTAGCCTCCTGTCTGGAATAGTTCCTCGCTTCCAGTGCCGAACCCCATTCTCTCCCAGATTTTCGCTTGGAGCACGCCCTTATCCGGGAGGATCAGACCTTCTGTTAACTTACTGTTTCAGCTGATACGGGACTGCGCCAGCCTCTCCAGTCTCCAGTCTTCACATCGGATTTGTCAATACCATCAATTGACACACAGGGTTTTTTCTGCCATATCAGGCTTTTTCCCTGTTTGAGGAGCGGACTCCCCTGGGTTCACCTGACTGCCAGATCCATAGGCGGGCAAGGTGGCCTCGGGGGGAGACCGTCCCTATCTCTTCGAACGTAAGAAGGGAAGAAGGACTATCCAGTCAAGTGACGAAAGAGGGAGTTCCCAGACAGAAAGAAAAAGGAGACCAAGGTCATCAAACCCTGCTGAAGTTCCAGGTGAGGAGTCTCAGGGAGCAGGAACCTTTACACACTCTGACAAAGTCCTTCTTGTGTTTTACTTTGCGCCGCAAACCAGGTTTCTTTGTTCACCGTCTTTTGGCGGGCTTCTCTCAAGAAGCCCTCCTTTTGGGGCCTGGGTGTCTAGGGGGGGCGGAATGTGAGGGAGGGGTGTAGTCACCCCCAACAGGGTATCCTTGGAAACCCAAGTCGTACTTTGTCATGATTGGCTAAGGTGGTTGTCCAGGCCGGACAACCCCCCTGCTGTGTGATTAACAGCCAGGCTGTGTGAATGGGGGATTTTCGCATAAAAGGCAGGACTCTTGGGCTGGAAGTTAGAGTCGCCACTGGAACTGCAAAGAACCAAAGAGAAGCAGAGAAGAAGATGGCTGCTGCAACTACCGTGTCCCGGTGAAGCCCTGCTGCAGTCCTGAGCTATCTACCCTTCAACGACAAGAGAAGATCCAGTCCGGAGTCTTCTTCCCTTGAGCTTGGTGGGATCAACCAGCTCATCTCCCACAGCCAGAAGATCCTCTTCGTGGTCGAAATCACGGCACACTGCTGTAGTGGTCCGGATAGCCATCTGTAGAGCCTCTCCTGTTTTTAAGGAGTGCACCTTTTATTCACCGTCGCTGCTGCTGGTCTCATCCCTGTATAGTGCAGATCACTCCAGACGTCCTCCTTCTTGTCCCCACGACTGAAGCTCCAGGAACTGCGAGTCTGCAGGAAACTACCAGGAACAACTGCTGTGGCACCAGCTTCTTTAAAGAATAAGGTACTGTGTCCAGCTTCGAGGAACTAGGGTGAACCGCTTTTCTCCTCATACAAATCTTGCCCTTGTCTTCCTTCTCTCTTATAACTTTTGCTTCCTCTGTTGACAATATCCAAGTACTCCTGGCAATCTTCAATCGTGAAATATCTGACTGTGTGGTCCTCGACAACAGGAACCCAGTTCCACTTGACACTGGCGCAGGCCTATTGACTTTTATCTTCTTGTCAGAAAGTGTTCTCTGATTATGTCTGCCTTGACAAAAGTATTGCCTATGATTTTTGTCTCTAACTTACTTTTGTTAACTCAGGTGCTAAGTGTGTTTTAACTCCGGTAACATTTCTTCCCGCGGATACGCTTATCTTTAGTAAGACCAAACTATCATTACTGTCAAAAAGTGATCGCATAGGTATTCCCGGTAATGCCTTTTGTTTCATAACACCGGTCTGTCAAATCATAAGGTACTTACCTTGAGTTGTTCTGCACAAAGAGAATTGGTTGTGTGTAGTGTATTTTACATGTGGTTTTAATTTAATAGAAGTGAAGTGTTTTGCAAACAGATGGTCTACAAATAAATGTACTTTTACTTTTCAACCAAAAACCTTGAGTCAGTGTTTGCTTGAGTCACAGTTTGTGTATTTTCTACTACTGCTCATTTGCTCTTGTGATAAGTCTGGCTGCTCCGCTACTGCTACCACTTTAACAGTGTAGTACAGGTTTGTACCAAAGGTGAACTTGTATTACCACTTGTAGTCTTAATTGTGTGTAGTGGTCCCTAAGGGCACTGCACAGGATTCTGCCTAACACCCTCCTTTGCCTTGAAGCGCTTTATAACACATTGTGTATAGGTGCAATATTAATAAACTATAATAACATATCATATCTTGATTCCTCTGCTGCTGCCGTCTTGCAACATGGGGTTGGGCAGCATATTTTGTGCCACCTAAATTGACTCTGCATTGTAGGCTGCTGCTGCCCTGCAACATGGGGTTGGACAGCATGTTTGTGCCACCTGTACTGACATTATGCATTTGTTTGCTGCTGCTGCCTTGCAACGTGGGGCTGGGCAGCATGTGTGTGCCACCCAAATTGACTCTGCATTGTAGCCTGCTGACGCCCTGCAACATGGGGTTGGGCAGCATTCCGGCTGAGCAGGGTGAGTGCAGCATTATTTCTTATTCCTACTGAGCTGCCCCCGAATTGTGTGTTGTTGTTGTTTATTTTACTTTACTAGTGTTTCCTCTCCGTTGTGTCCCGTGTCCCTGCCTCCCTCCTCCCACTCCTGTTTCCTCCTTCCCGCCCACCTCCCAACCTGCCCACCCCCCCTGATTGGCTTCTGGGCCCGTGTGCTAAGGCCAGGTTGTTCGCTTCTTACCCAGGCTCGCCATTTACATTCCGGCTGAGCAGGGTGAGTGCAGCATTATTTCTTATTCCTACTGAGCTGCCCCCAAATTGTGTGTTGGTGTTGTTTATTTTACTTTACTAGTGTTTCTGCTCCGTTGTGTCCCGTGTCCCTGGCTCCCTCCTCCCGCTCCTGTTTCCGACTACCCGGCCAACCCCCCTGATTGGCTTCTAGGCCCGTGTGCTGAGGCCAGGTTGTTCGCTGCTTACCCACGCTCGCCATTTCCATTCCGGCTGAGCAGGGTGAGTGCAGCATTATTTCTTATTCCTACTGAGCTGCCCCCAAATTGTGTGTTGGTGTTGTTTATTTTACTTTATTAGTTTTTCCTCTCTGTTGTGTCCCGTGTCCCTGCCTCCCTCCTCCCGCTCCTGTTTCCTCCTTCCCGTCCACTTCCCAACCCGCCCACCCCACCCCTGATTGGCCTCCCCTCCCCTTATCACTATCCTTCCCTAGGCAGCCTCTGCCTGGCAGCCCCCCGGCTAAGGGCCCAGGCAAAGGGTGGCTCCTACTGGTGGCTCCCCTGTTGGTGTCTTCAGGTGACCGCTGGGGACGCCAGCTGCCAGCCATCTCCCTTTCTGACCTCCTGCTCACCCCTCCTTCCGCTCACTAGCTGTTAACCTCTGCTGTTCTACTTGCATAAACCGCCTGCCTTTAGTACCGCATTTTGAAACCTAGGCCTTAGGATTCTCAAATCTAGGTTGCTTTTAATTTGCTTGTATCTGCACCACCACTAAAATTGCATTGTGAAACCTAGGCCTTTTCTCCCTCTTTAGGATTCTCAAATTTAGGTATGTCTTCTTTCCTGTCTTAGAATGTCCTGTGCTTTTTCTGTGCTCACCTCCTGAGTGCCGTCGTCTTGTCCCACACTCCAACGCACTTGCCTCTCGCTGTCTTGTCTGTCTACCCCTGGAACCCCCTCCTCTCCCACCTACTCTATGGTGCTCTCTGTCTCCCCTATCTTTTCAAACTGTTTCTCTATTGACTATCCTGCTCTCCTCACTAAGTCTGGTAGGAAGAAGTTCAAAAAGGACATCTGCTCTCCAACCCAGCCCTCCCTATCGCTGACACCTACATTAGTGCCGCCTTCAAGGAAACTCTCACCAACATCCTCTTAGTCGTTCCTTCACCAGATCAATGGACCCCTCATATGGTCTCTGTGCTCTCTCCTTTCTCCTCTTCTCCCATTAATGGTGGTACCCATTGGGACGCACTCCTGGCCTCCTTCCTATCCTCTAAGGTCATCATTAATGCCTACTCTAATGGGACCGTCTTGGTCCAAGGCCCTCAGGCCAACCTTCATCTCTTTGATAGACGCTTTCCGCGCCTCATCAACTTCGTTTCTTCTCCTGCTGTCCCCTCTCCCCTTTCCTTGGCTACCTTGTCTTCCCCCTCCCTCTCTGCCCCCTCTTGGGCGCTTTCTACACTTCCGCAGGGTGTACCTCTGATCTGTACCCCTCCCCGGAAGTCCTTCAAGAAGGTCAACCTTCTCCACATTGCCACTCTTAACTCCTGCTCCGCTGTCAAACACTCCTCTGATATCTGCCGCCTTCTTGAAGAACTTGACCTCGATGTCCTTGGTCTCACTGAGACATGGTTTACGGCCAGGTCTGTCACCAGCTTTGACACGCTCCTACCTGATGGCTACAAGATCCTCTCCGCGCCCAGGCCCAATGTGCTCTGGTGGGGTCATAGCCTTTATCTTCCCTGAGTGGATTCCTGCCTCTGTCATTCCTACGCAGGCCTACTCCTCTTTTGAATGCCTCGTCTGCAGACTCTCTCTCTCGCCTAGCCATTCCCTTACTGTGGCTACTATCTATCGGCCACCTGGTCAGATTTCTTCCTTCCTCTCTGAGTGGGTGGACCTCTCCTCCTCACTCCTGGCCTCAACCACTCAACTCCTCCTTCTTGGAGTCTTCAACATCCACCTGGATGCCTCCTGTCCCCCTCTGAACTCATTTGTGACCTCTGCGACTCTCCCTCACTCACCATTCTCCCCTCTGACCCGACTCATTCTGCAGGGCACACTCTCGATGTTCTGATCTCTTCAGACCTTCCCCTCTCTGTCCCTCTCTCCACTCCTCTCTCCTGGAGTGACCACTTTCTCCTATCCTCCCAACTCACCCTCCCTAGGTGGGAGGTGGCTAAGCCACCTCCGTCACTGCCACCCACCTCCTTGGTCATCCAACCCATGAAGCGCGTGTCAGTTAAGGCATTTGGCACCACCTTCTTACCCCGTCCTCTCCCCCTGGCTGACTCTCACCCTGACACAGCCCTCTCCACGCTCCACTCTTCTATATCTGATACTCTTGATATCCTTTCCCCTGTCATGAGAATCCGCCTGAAGCTCAAAGTCAAGTGTAACTCCTGGTATGACTCAGACCTCGTCACCCTAAAACGCAAGTGCAAGGTGGCCAAGAGGAAATGGCCGCTTCAAGTTCATCCTCTGACAAACTGGCCTGCCGCCTGCTGCAAAGGCAATACCGGCTCTCCGTCCTCACCAAGAAGATAGCTCATATCCAAACCTGCATCTCTGCGGCATCTAACAACTCAGCTGAACTCTTTAAAATCTGCAAGGAACTGGCCAATCCTGCTGCAGTCTCTACCTCTCCTGTCCCTTCCCAGGTCCTCTGCACGGCACTGGCTTCTCACTTCATTTAAAAAACTCAGGACATCCTTTCCTCACTCTCCTCCTCTCGCCCCCCTCCCGCTATTCCCTGCTCTTCCTCTGGCCCTTCTGCCGCCACCCCTCCTCCCTCCTTCTCTGCCTTTCCCCTTTTTCTCCAGACGAGGTTTCTAAACAAGTCCGATCTATGAAAGTATCATTGAAACAGGTTCACCCCTGTTCCTCCAAAACTATCAAGGACCATAATGACTCCCTGATTCCTGCCCTGGCGAATTTCTGCAATCACTCATTCTCCACTGGAGTCTTTCCTTCCCCCTGAAGCACTCCCTTGTGCACCCTAGCCTTAAGAAATCCTCTGCCGACCCCTCCTGCCCGTCTAACTATCGCCCAATCTCCATCACTCTCTTCCTGGGCAAGCTCCTGGAGAAACTGGCCATCTCCCAGCTCAATCTCCACACTGCATCTGTTGGTTGTCTTCATGACCATCAGTCTGGCTTCAGAGCTGCCAGAAGCATGGAAACTGCTCCCCTGAACATCCGTGAAGACCTGCTCATGAGCCTTGACTCTAACACCCTGTGAGTTCTTATCTTGCTTGATATCTCTTCTGCCTTTGACACTGTCAACCATGCCATCCTGCTCAACCGTCTCCGTGATAACCTGGGTATCACTGGTCAGGCTCTGGCGTTACTGACTTCTTTCCTCTCCGACCGACCCTCCCAGGTCAAACTTGGGTCCTTCCTCTCTGACATCTTTTTCTCTACCTGTGGTGCCACCAACGACCTCTGCCTAATGCCAGTAAGACTGAGATTCTACTCATCGGCACACCCACTCCCTCCTTCCCTGCAACTCTCTGGCCGGCCTCTCTTAGCCCTCCTCCCACTCTCACCTGCAAGGCTAAAAACCTTGTGGTCATCTTCGACTCTGCACTCTCCTTCTCTCCTCACAACTCTGACATCTCTAAGAAACTCGAGGAGAACCATCTCCGGTTCCGGAAGCACCTCAAAACCTTCCTCTTTGCGTCTGCTTTCTCTCCTCCCCTCCCCTGCTGAATTCCTGACTGAAATTGCACCGGTTATCTGGCCACCCTTTCTGATCTCTGGCCCAAGCCCCGTCAATTGCCCACCTGCACTGCCTCCCTGGCAACCCCTGCACCTGGGGACCGTTTTTCTGAATCCCTACAGTCCCCCTACCAGCACTTATGTCTGCACTTCCTTGCACTTGCCACTAGCTGGCTGTTTTATTTGTTTTATTTATCTTATTTATTCCACTTTCCCATGTACTGCACTTTCCCCTCTCCCTCCCCCCGTGCACCTTTCCTTTCCCCCCTTCCCATGCACTTGCGCGATCTGAATGATAGTAGGATCGTTGTCTGTTCTCCCTTTGTTCTCCCCCTTGCCTCGTCGCGCCTTGAAACACTTGTGTATAGGCGCGTTATAAATGCCATATCATATCATCATATCTTATCATATCATGTTTGTGCCACCTATACTGACATTATGCATTCGTTTGCTGCTGCCGCATTGCAAAATGCAGCTGGGTAGTATGTTTTGTGCCACCTAAATTAACTCTGCATTGTAGGTTGCTGCCGCCCTGCAATATGGGGCTAGGCAGCGTGTTTTTTTTTCCACCGAAATTGACTCTGCATTATATGCTGTTGTCGCCCTGCAACATGGGTTGGGCAATCAGTAGGTCTTTGCTAGCACTTATGTAACCAAGTAAGCTTTCTGTAACAGCGCCACAATGCCTTTGGGCTGTTGTGCGCTTTATAAATGCAAATAAATAAAAATAAATAAATATCATACTTCACTCCCAGGCTACATGCAGTTCTGTGCAGTGTACTTGCAGCCTTCACTCTTGAGGTGGGCTACGCCTGTACCAACGGTACTCCAGCTGGTGCTGGGTGGTCATGTTTTCTAAAGTGCGACTACAGAGGCTTGCAACACTCTGCCTGTCCTCCATCTACCAGATTATCACTGTTGTGGGCCATTCTTTAATTTGCCTTTTCTTTCTTGATGCTGATTACATCCATGTATTTCATTATGTTTTGTTTTTTATTCTGTACAGTGTGTAGCTGTCCGGTAAGTGCGTGTGCTATAACGCTTAAATAAATATAAAAATTGTTCACGGTGCCCATCTTGTGCTTCTGGAAACCTGCTAAAGACGGTTTGTGCACAGTAAAAAAAAGTGACCGGCCTTATAACACCATCTATTGGCTCAGCGCATTAACGAACGCTCCCTTGACCTCAATTGCCCCTTTCATATTTCCAATGTTATTAGCGGTGGGTGGGGGGTGGGGGGGGGGGGGAGGTGGAGGAGGGCAGAGGGGAGAGGCGGGTATTCGGGTGCTCTTTCTGTTTTCATTTACAGGTTCCACTATATTGCCCAGGTTACGGCCCCTATCTTTCCTGCAGTGCCATTGGCAGCAATGCCTGCCAAGCACTTGGGGCACCTCCAGCAGGCGTGGCCAGCTCCATGCCCCCACTTGAAGTGTGTCCTTGTGCAGTGCCTGTATGCCAGCTGGGTCAGACCGTCTATCCTGGCTTCTCTGTGATGTGGCCATGACATGGGGAGCTGGTTAATCATTGCATTGTGTAATCTTGAGGTCTGACATCTTATTTCCTTCAGGGCAAGGGTTGCAAGTAAAGCAAAGACTGCAGATTGCGACCTCTAAGTAATAAGCCTGTGAGCACTACCCTATACTGGAGGGGAGTGTGTGATCACCACTACGTGCCTGCACCTTGCATTGCACTCGAAACCCACAGAGCCTGTGAACCTTAGAGTGTGGGTGGAAGCAGAGACCCGGTTTACACCCTAGTCGAAGATCTGGCCGGAGCCATGGCTGACCACACGAGTGGGAAGGACACTGCGCTGGACTTCTGCCTTGCGACTGGAGAGGACTTTGAAGGGGTTATGGCCATCTCTGGAGACGTGTACCGAGGCATGGACTACTTACCCCTGCGATACCATCCATGGCTGCAGGACCCCAACCGCAGGACGTTTGTTGCCAAAAGGGAAGGACAAGTGGTGAGTGACCCAAGGAGCTGGTCTTGCAGTGGGCATCCCTGTGGTCTCCTCTGCCTGCCCCACATCAGCACCCACACATCACTAGGCCTGGTGAGGGGATACGCAGAGCTTGAGAGCCATCCACCTGCAGCTCACACCCCCTACCCAGCTCTATACTTTCCTCAATTACTGCATCTGGCTCTGCACCTCGTCTTCTCCTTTGCCTGAGTCTCTCCTGCTAACTTCCCATTCCTCTGTGTGCACCTGGGCTCGCAGAGATCCCTTCCTTTTCCAGCTCCAGCTTCTCCTTGTTTTAATTTAATTTTAATTGGTTATTTTTAACACGTTTAATACCCAGAGGTTTCTAAGCGCGGACCCAGGGATCGAACCTGTATTGCTCCGCATCGTCTTGTTTTCAAGGCGAGCACGTTGCCCCTGAACTATCCTCTGGAGACAAAAACTATGACTGTACTCCAGTGTCTGTTCATATCCCATCTGTTTCATCTCCCTCTTGTGATAATTGCTTTTCTGGTCTCCACTCTTTCCCTTACTATGACTGTGTCGCGTCTCTTTTCCACCTTCACATGTCTCTGGTCTGATTACGTGCATGGATCCTTTTTCACAATGCTTAGATTCTACGGGGGTGTCTCCGCCACCCTAAAGTCTCTGATCCCTTTTTCTGAGTGTGCAAGGGCTTCTGCCCAAGCTGCCGTCCCACTTGCTCCCTGATCGCATTCCGTGAGTGCTAAAGCCCCAGTTTTGGTGCCAGTTGTACCCATGCTCGTCTCCATTTTGTCAAAGCAGCCCCTTCCTTGTTTTCAACATTCATTTTAAACAACCCTTATTCCCGAAATGAAGAAGTCTGTAAAATAATTACAACACCCTGATGCATGACATGTTCAAAGCTGCACAAGACAAGCAGACATCTCTGTGTATTGCCCCACTTGTCTTCACATCACAGAACAGTTTCACACAAGCATCTTCTAAATAAAATGTGCATGTGTGTATGCATTATGACCCGTACATATATATATAGGACTCAGGCTACAACTCCCTTCTGACACTGATAGATGATATTGACCACACTTTTAACAGATATTCATATTTGATCTGTACATATAATAGAACACCACAATTGCATTTCACAACAGATTTTTATTTTTGTTTTGGATAATTACCATGTATAGGCATATGGTCCCAGGATTGAACCGTCAGATTTTTAGTGCCTATAATGGTATATCAAATATTTGCATCCATGTCACACAGGTTTTGATTAAAAAAAACAAAGTGAAGGGGTTAGTATTTTTTGTGACTTAGAATATAGCAATAATGTCCATAAGACTTTCATGCATTATTACCCTCACTGTTTTCATGTCAACCTAGACAAATTGCAGAGTAGCTGGACAGAAATCAGGGTTAGGTGGTGCAGGCATTTACTGTGGAGTATACACAGAATGAGGGGTGCTAATGGCCCCTTCGCAGTGAGCTGCGTATTGTGAGGGAAAGGGCCATCAGCACTCTCCATTTCACACTTGTGTCTGCCCCACCCCAGTGATAAAAGACAAGACATATACAAAAAAAATAACCTTTATCAGGATTTCACAGAGGCAAATCTCTGTGTTTTACACTTCAAAAAGCTCCCTTTTCCTTGTTTTCAGGAACGAGGATGCGTACCACAGAACAGTGTAAGTGCCACCACAGGGGCGAAAGCCTACCTCCAAAGTTCTCTGCTCTAGAGTGGGTTTTTCTTTTTCTCTTTAGTTCTATGGCGTTTCGGCATTGCCGCCATAAACAAGTTTTTTTGCAGTGCTCTTCCATTGCATGGGCTCCTGGTCCCTCTTTATAAGTCTTCTTATGATTATGTGATGAATATTCGGGCTGCATGAGGGGTCCCGTTGCACATTTCCCATAACTCTTTTCTCCCGGCTCAGAATGCATGGGGGCTATGGCCCTCTTCTTCTAGCTTCCCTCTGCTCAAGGCTTCTTTTGATGGCCTCTGCTGTCCCTTCCCTGGTGATTGCTGTCGAAGGGAGTGGGGACGGAGAGACCTGTCCCTCCACATGCTTTCTTTCCTCATGCTCTGACGGTCAGTGGGTCTGTCCTTCTCCCTTACTCTGGCATCTCTTTGAAAGTGGTACTGCTTTTGGGTCTGAGGACTGACGAGTGAAAAATAGCAGCACGCAGACAAAAAAAACATTTTCTGCAACCTCTATAATGAGCGAGGGGGGTCATTAATTATCAAATCAAACAAACTTTATTTGGAAATTCTAATTTCATTAAAGTACACAATATACAAATCTCAAAAACCTCTCATAAAATACAAACATTTTTAAACAACATTAAGGTTTCTGAAATATAAAGCATATTCAATAAAACCATGAATAGAATCAGCCACAGTCTTACAGGAAAGGGAAAACAGAAACGCCTTGGCCTCGCCTAACGTGTGCCCCTTGTACAGAATAAAATTAGGTTAAAGAAACTTTCTTCTAAGTGTCTTTAACATAGGACACAAAAATGAGTGAAGTCATCCACCGGAGTGCCATTACATGCACAGAAAGGTGTTGTAGCCTTGGTCTTACTCCTAGACCATTTAACCACCAATGAGGCTAGTGGCAGAAAATTGTTCTAAAATTAAACCAACTAGTATAATTCTTCACATTCAACTGTGGGCTGTACTCTCGAAAATGCTGCACCATTTACCTTTCCATTTTGCAGCCTTATTGGGTTCATTCTTTATTCTCTATGAAAGTAGCTTTAAGTTTTGAAATAGTATGTGCCCCTTCCTCAAATTGCCTTTTCCTCAATTAACAGTTAACAGATGGTCTGTGATAAAGCAAGCATGGTAAGTGTTATTGCGTGGTTAGACTGTGATTTTGGTGCAACCAGTACAGCCATTTCTTACTGCGGCATGACATTTTCTTCTGGGCATCTATGATAAAGCAAACATAAGTGTTATTACATGTCGTACCTGTTTTCTTATTGTAGCAGGGCATTTTTAATGGTAAATCCAACAGGAGCATGTTCTTATGTACTTATAGTATCTTTACTGGCCTTATGCACAAAGCAAACAAGAGTATGTTCTTATGTGGCAATACTGGCATGTACAGGTGCAGCCAGCATGGAAATGAATGGGCAGAGCCAGCATGAGAGAGAGAGAGAAAGAGAGAGAGAGAGAGAGAGAGAGAGAAAATTGAGACAGAGGGTGAGAAGGAAAGACAGAGAGGGGGTAGAGTGAGAGGCGGGAAGGGAGACAGAGGCAGAGCAGATAGAGAGAGAAGGATAGAGACAGAGTGAGAGGGCCCTGATGCAACATGCATCCCAAAGAAGGTTGAAAAGAGATTAAATGTGTGTAAATGGAAGCGGTGAGTTCATTTCAAAAGTGGTCATAAGTAAGGAAAGGAGACAAACGTTGAACATCTTATTTGTTAAAATGGTTTAAGTAAAGAGGGAGAAAATTGTATTTTTAGTTTTTTGATAGCAACGTGGAACGTTATTTCTGTTTCCAGATCTTATCCAGCCTCCTGCTCTTGCAGCAGTGGATATTCCTGTAAGCAACTCTCCGCCCACTGAGAATCTAAAAACACCCCCATGGCGCAAAGCGCCAGTGCGAGAGTTGCACAGAGTTAACTGGCGGTGTTGGCGGGCCAGACTCTGTATTGGTTTTTTGATAGCAACGTCAGACATTGCTTCTGTTCCCAGCTCACATCCAGCCTCCTGGCTCTTGCCGCGATGGATATTCCTTTAAGCAACTCTCTGCCCACTGAGAACCTAAAGACCTGCCTGAGGTGTGAAACGTTGGAGCGAGAGTTGTGCAGACTTAACTCGGAGGGAATCGGGGGTGGGGCGGTGAGACTTCACAATACCTGCAGAAAAGCCATCTAACGGACCGATAACCCACAACAAAATAAAAAAGAACAGAGCCATGACGGCAAAACACCCGCCCCTTCCAGGACAGCGCTCACCAGACGAAGCAACGCCCCAGCCATTGGATGAAATCCATCAGAGCGACATCACATGTGAAGGGGAGGTGAGTCTAATAAAAGGCACTACTGCACACAAATATGCACCCAGTGACTCGCAGAAAATAAACTTGACTCAAACAAGAGAACGTTCCCGTTCTCTCACCTTGATATCTGTCCAACAAGCGACCACAAGCGATGCGTGGTGGCTTAGCTTAAATATATCTCATGTAGAGATACTGTCAACAGACTCGCAGCCGTGTATAATGATCGAAGCACCGTGGCTCCCTCTCTCTGACATGCAAGCTGAGACAGAGCGCACTGATAACCAACCCAAAATGGTGATCCAAATGCAATCATTAAACTATGCAATTGACACAACTACTAGAACTGATCCAATTGTTCTAGGCTGCAATAAAGGAAAAGACACGGTTATGGAAAACACTGTACCTGCAGATAAACCGAAAAGAGAAACTCACATTAGGATGGTTGACCTTCCCCTCGGTCGGAGTACTCTGACTGAACCTTTAATAACCAAGACAAAATACTCAAATACACAGAACAATCATGAACCCATACTGAATACTTAAAACAGACCCACTTAGGATGCCTCACTAATGAACATACCTCTTCCTGACACAATCTGCACTTTGCCGATTGAACGCTGCTTGACCCCGCTCCGCCAAACTAAACCCCAGGAAACACAGTTGCAGACGGAAGCAAGACCATTACACACAAATTTAAGTGGTAAATCAGCCAGACTATCCCTTGATATCAAGGAAATAGAGCTGCTAATGTGGGATTAAGGAAAAAGACGTGGTGTATTTGGACCTAACGACAGGGAAAACACACAAGAACCTGCCCTACAAATGGAAAGGACTACAAACTCTAAACATAACGAAAATAAAGTTCAAACACCATTGTCTATGGCAATGGGAATGAACAACAATAAAAAATGTAATGAGGCACGCAAATCCATTTTATCAATGGTCAATCGACAAAAAACTAAACATCTGAGAGTCCCCATATTCACATCACACGGATCTCCAAAATGGCCTCGACCAGGATTCTTATGTGCGAGACGTTTGGTATCCCAAGACCACAGTAAGAGGCAGTAATGAGGAGCATACATCTACTGCCCTAATGGATGTCCTCACAGACCATCAAGTAGAGGAAGAACCACGTAAAAACACTCCAATCCATCCAAAGAGAAGGTTGGAAAGAAACTGAGACAATACAACCACCCATATTGGATGACATGAACTTATCAGCAGCGGGAATGATGCATTTACAAACAATGATGATGAGTGCACTAACAATTTCAATAGCACCCTTCCTCAAATTATATGAGACAATTAACGATGCCTCAAAGGGCCTAGCAACTCTCGTCGCAATGGTACACTCAAAGCAGATCTATCTAGAAACCTTCATAAACAAAATTGAAACCTGCCTAGATAAAGAGGCGGACCTTACGGCCAAGTGGCAAAGCAGGCTATTAGATATGGCCAGAGGCGAACACACAGAAAAAGCAACATTGATGAATGCTATATTAGACTTGATGAACACTGCACGGTGAGAAAAGCGTAGAAGCCAGGAGGATATTGCTATAACAACTGCACAAGAAAAAAGCACAGCCAGTGATCAATTACAAATACACTCTATGATCGAAAGCCAAGCGGCTAACAATCACTTATCAAAACAAGCCTTAAAAGAGGTTAAAAAGGAACCAGCAATCACAGCAACCACTATGCCAAAAGAACCTGAAACTCCCCAAACATCATCCCAGGAACCAAATTCCTTAACGGATGGCACAAACCAAGTATACACCATCTTTGAACGGAATACTAAGAAAATGCGAACTAATAAAACCACCACAAGAAAATTAAGCTAGCTCCCACCAAACACTGTTCCAATGGCTCTAGAGCCTTCCTATGACATTTAAAGCATCAATGTTAAAGCATCGGTGCCCACTCAAACACTGGTCAACAGCAAAAAAAAAGGCTATCATTCAGCAAGACCAAAACATTGAAGTTTCCGTGTAAATATATAAATGAGCAAGATGAAATAGATATCCTCCTAATACTGTCCACATATTCAATGGACCAAGTTCGAGAAAACTAGGAAATAGAAGTGGCAAACCCACTGACTGCCCTAGAGGAAATCTGAACGGTTCACATAGAAACCAAGATTTCTTCCATCTATCAACCGGAAGAATCCTGTGATATCGACATATTGGTAGCTTCCAGAGAAAAAAACATTTATAACTCTTGACCAGAAACGTTCAGTAACTGTGACCAAATCAAAGCAAGCAAAAAATGGCAACTCAGACGCATGAAACTCATATCCAGCACTGACACAACCAAACTTTGACATGCAAAGACCCCCAAGCCAGACAAATACCATAGTCATGGAGAGAATCCTGTCAGTTTCAGACGGATTAATTCTGCACTAATAAGTAAAATTACTACAAGCTATTTCTCGCCTGAAGCATGTACACTCAAATGATATTAAAGTGGTTAAATTAATGGATGAAGTTTTCCATGACCGAGTAATTGTCCATATTTACTCAACTAGGATAGAGCGATACTCAATGAACGAGAAGCGATTCTCCCACTTGGATTCCAGATAACTGACAATTTCACCCATGCTAACAACTTGACGAGCCACTCGAATAGTAAAAGATTCCCGAATGGAAGCACCTCAAGAGAAACACGACAATTGAATAATGAACCTCAATCTAAAGAAAACCCCTGTTGCGAGGACTGGGAACAGAAACCTGATTCCAATCTAGTAATCGAATTTCAGGGACATGACACGAAGATAGAGAGAAAGGTCCAACTTACGGAAAAGATCACGTCATCAACAAAATTTCAAAACTCAACCATAGCAAATCAAAGAAGAACACTGAGAGCTCAAGGAAATTAACAAACTCTCCAAAGAAAGGAATCACCATTAAAGTTATGCACCTGGAACACCCAGGGATTCTCCCAACTTTTCAGAGAAGATAGCAGCTTGCTGCATACTTTTGACATCCTTGCCCTGCAGGAAACCGGGATTCAATAATTGCTGGTGTGCGATGGATTCACTTCATACTTGAATCCAGTAATTAAGGAACAACTGGACGTCCATCAGCAGAACTGCTGGCCCTGATCATATTAGGAAGGAACTTGAGAGTACTAGAACACTAAACTTGACTCCTTACATCCAACAATTAGTAATTCAGAACCAACAACTCAAGGCTAACACCCATAAAATGTTTGCGTTGTTTAACCTGTACCAAAATCCAGCAGGAATACATTATACAACCTTCATTGAGCCCACCTTAGTGGCAATTGATTATCTCCAGGCACGGTACAAGCAGATATCTTTTTTATTATGCAGAGATTTGAGCGTCCATCTTTTTGATCAAAAAGTGGCTCTGGCAAATCAACACAAACTGCCCAACAAAGCCAGCGTTTGGGTAAAAGAGCTGAACCTGCGATCAATCTTTATTCTAAATGGCCACCGGCCCGGAGATATTCTGCCGAAGACAATGTGGCAGATGGGACGCACTCAATCATACCTTGATAACAACTTTGCTTCAATAGGGATCCTGCAAGACTTCCAATCCTTGAATATCGCAAACACTCTAAGAAGCAGCCACCATTTAATCAGCCTAGAATGGAAGCACAAGCAAGCCATTGGATCTGCTAAATATCCAGTAAAAATACATCTAAATACTGGATATTCCAAACTTGACAAACAACTACCTTAATCGTCACCAAACCGACCTGGAACACATTGATTATATATGGGTATTAACACCTTATCAAACCAAAGAAAAGACAACCCTATCATAAATAAAGGCAAACAAAGGAAACAATATTGAAGAGACGTCACTAAGTTGTGATGATTAACCTCACTTGACCGGACCATCCTGATCAAGAGATGAAAACAGAAATATAAGAACTGGACAATATTTTTCAAGCAAATCCGCTTGCAAAACAGATGCCAAGATGATTCTCAAAGCCTTGAATAATCAAAACACATGAGACCTCTCTGCATTACTAAATGGCAATACAAAAACATCAACAGCACTAATGGCCATTATACCAGAAACAGAATGGGAGAGCCATTTTTTCAGCACTGAATGCAAAGACCTCCAATGATCCGGAACCCACATCAACTAATGATTCCACCTCTTGGGAATTAGTATGGGACAGAGATGCCGTTTTAATTGAAATAAAGAGCCTGAATCCATCCAGAACGTCCGGCCCGGACAGTGTTTTCAATGGTAACTTAAAATCACATCCAGAGGCATCGTCAGATTTTTGCATGCAGCTGTTCAAGTCAATAATGAAAACTAAATTCATTCGTAAATCTTGGAAAAAACACCATTATAATTCTGATCTACAAGCAAGGAGATAGAGCAAAAAGTTTGGAAAATTCTAATTTAAATCAGTACTTCAATTCTTTCATCAGAAAGTTATCCCGTTTCTGTCCTATGGAGCAGAAACGGCACTAAATCTTTCATGGAAAGTCTGAGATTTCTGTGAAGCAATCATTTGGAGGAAAGTTCTATCGCAACCCAAAGCCTTCCCAGTAGCAAGAATACGCTTTGAACTAGCAATCCAATACATCCATTCCATCACCCTTTGGAAAACACTTGATTTATATAAAAAAATACGGTCTATTGACACACTGTGACCATTGGAGGTGCTATGAAGAAACTTCAAAACGCTCAATACGGGCATAATGGACCCCTGCAGGCGCCAATGTGAACATTGTTTATCTGTACTAGACGCTACAGAAGAAATCCTAATAATAACACAGTTGATCATCAAAAAAAGAATAGGCTGGAACGATCGAATACAAAACCAGTGTGAAAAAGCAAAATACAAACTATGTACAAATCGTGAAGCTGATGTACATTCTCTAAACCAAATTACGGCATATTTAAACAAATTTCCATATCCGAACGTGAGAGACTTCTTTTTACGACTTAGATTGAACCTCTTGCCAACAAGAGAAGTCTTCTACCAAATAAATGAGACTGACGATGAAACCATCTCTTGCAGATTTTGTCATAATTGACAGCAAAAGGAAACTCTCCATCATATTCTGATGGAATGCGAAAAACTATCAAATAAAAGTAGTAAACATAGAGAGAATGACCGGCATTACAAATGGAGAACTAAAAATACGGAACATAGATGGACTTGTCTGCTCTTACGAGAACCGAAAAGTTTCATATTTAACATTTTTGAATTCTGGACTGAGATAATTTCTGCAAACGACCTTGAGATTGGACCTGTGAACATTTGAAAAAAATGTGTGCCATTTTACCACCTTCCCACCAAGGAACTCAGACCAATGTGAAACGATAACAGTGATAATAGTAAAAAGTTTGAAATAAACCAAACTACGAAATACAAAATAAAGAAAAAAGTATTTTTTCTATACTGGATTAGTTAAAAAAAAACTTGAGTGTGAAAAAAATTACAGTTTGCTTTTCCTGCTGTGTATATATATCGATGCAATCCTCGCTATTCTGTTCCAGTGTTATCCCTTGTGCTGTTTTGTGCAAACCTGTCATTAAAAGTTGTGCTGCTTTCTATTCAAGTGCCATGTTTGTTCTTTCTGGAGCCCTGTATTCATGTATATAATCCCTTTGATTTGACTAGACTATGCATTCTGTCTGACTAGACTTCCTGCCATTTAGTACTTACTTGCCCATTCACTGTCTGCATTTGCCAGACTGGCCTTACCCTATTATGTTGAGAACTCAGGTAGGGCATCTCAGGGAACCCATATATTGCTTCCCCCCCCCACGGTTTGTGAAGGCATGCCATCATCATTATCCCCAAAACCTGCGGCTCTCACGCTTCACTAAAGCAGGTTGTATTATTATGCTGTATATGAGGGGTTCACTTATGATCTTCATTATCTCTGGAATCCTTCATGCATTACATGTTTTAAAACCCACACATATAAATGTTGGTACATTAAAAAAAGGGATTTCATAATGTACTCATCAAAAAAGTAAAATATTTATTAAAAAGGCTTTGCAATACTTAGATAAAGAACATAAAGGAGAAAGGTTAATAAAAAAAAGAGAGAAAAAGCAAACATCAAATGAAAGAAAAAGGAAAATTAAGAAAAAAGGAGAAAGTGAGGGAAGAGAGAATACAATGAGAAGAAAGGGAATGAAAGAAAGAAATGTATTGAACATTTGTTGGGTGCCTATACAACAAGATACATGGTGTTTAAATAGTGAGTATAGGGCATACAAAGTGCAGGAAATAGCGGAAAAGGGAAAATTAAATGGCTGCAGCACTGCCTGCAAAGTCTGATCAGATTTCCAAACCTGAAAGTCAAAGCAGGCAACAGACACAGAAAGGGACTACAATATGAAAGACTCTATAGACAGAGCTGGCTGCCCACAATAGCTGGTCCACGCACAATGAACACAGCCTTTAATGATTTGATTTGATTCATTGATTTATAAAGCGCTTTACACCAAGGCGCTGTACAGTGGAGCAACATAACACATAACAACATCAACAAAATAACTGGAAGCAAAATTACATTATGACTCATTCAACAAAGCAGTGAAAAGAGCAATTAACTGAAGGGGAGAGAGGGAATAGGGGAGTGGGATTGGGTAGGGTGGGGGAGGGGTGGTGAAGAGATGGAGGAGGGAAATGGAAGGGAGAGAGAGGAAAGGTAGGAGAGGGGAGAAAGAAAGTCAGGGGAACGAATGAGGGGGGAGGGGAAGCAGAGAGGGGGGTTTCAGGGAGGAGAATGGAGGAGAAGGGATTTAAGGGAAATGCAGAATGAGGAGAAGGTCATGGTAGAGCGGATTGCGAGAGGAAGTGAATTCCAGTGCAGAGGCGCTAGGAGTTGGAAGGAGCGGAAACGGGGGGAGGCACAGGGGGATGGAGGTAGAGTGAGAAGGAAATGGTCAGCGGATCGAAGGGAACGGGAGGGGGAGTGGAAAGAAAGAAGAGAGGAGAGATAAGGAGGAGCAAGACCATGGAGGGATTTGAAGACAAGGCAGAGAAAGTAAAATTTTAGCTGCGAGTGAAATGGTAGCCAGCCAAGGTAAGAGAGCGAAGTAGTGATGGAGTCACGTGAGATAAGGAGACAAAGGGTACGAACAGCAGAGTGGTAGATGGATTTAAGGGGGGCAAGATGAGATGTAGGTAGTCCAAAGAGTAGAGAAGAGCAATAGAAGAGGCGGGAAAAGATGAGTGAGGAGATTGGTAGCGTGGAAAGTGAGGGAGGGACGGATTTTGCAAATATTGTAGAGGTGGTATCGGCAAGTGCGAGAGGTGAGGGAAATATGTTGGGAGAAGGAGAGAGAGGAGTCAAAGAGAACGCCTAAATTACGAGCTTGGGGAGAGAAAGGGAGATTGGAGGGAGGAAAGTTAATGTTAATGTTAAAGGATATTTGTACCGCACACTATTACCACCAAAAAGAGATGGGGGAGTGAGTTAGTGGGAGTAAGCTGGAGAAGTGCAAGAGAGCAGTGATGTGCTGTTGGCGGCCTCAGCCCGGAATTCCGTTGGCTGGGCTTGGGGTGTTTTCTGGTCAGTAGTCGTTGTGTACTGTTGTGCAAGTCTATGTGTGGTTTGTTTTGTTGTTGCAGTGTAGTGAAGTTTGTGCGGATTATTGTGTGATAGGTTTGTAGTTGTGTTTTTTTGAGTTTGAGCGGTATATGCAGAGGGGTGAAATTGTTAGTGGATTGGTTAATTGGGAAAGTTCTAACAATCATAATTCTATCTAAGTGTGGCACATGCTGACATTCAGAATCCTGTCTAGATACGGCGCAGGCTAATGTTGTCAATTCTAAGTGTGGCACATGCTAACATTCACAATTCCTTCTAGATGTGGCGCATGCTAATCTTAAGAATTCCCTCTATGTGTGCACATGTTGACATTCACAGTTCCATCTAGATGTGGTGCATGCTAAGCTTAAGAATTCCCTCTATGTGTGCACATGCTGACATTCACAGTCCTGTCTAGATATGGCGCAGGCTAATGTTGTCAATTCTAAATGTGGCACATGCTAACATTCACAATCCTGTCTACATACAGCGCAGGCTAATGTTGTCAATTCTAAGTGTGGCACATGCACAATCCTATCTAGATAGGGAGCAGGCTAGTGTTGTCAATTCTAAGTGTGGCACATGCTAACATTCACAATCCTGTCTAGATACGGCGCAGGCTAATGTTGTCAATTCTAAGTGTGGCACATGCTAACATTCACAATCCTGTCTAGATACAGCGCAAGCTAGTGTTGTCAATTCTAAGTGTGGCACATGCTGACATTCCCAATCCTGTCTGGATACGGCGCAGGCTAATGTTGTCAATTCTAAGTGTGGCACATACTAACATTCACAATCCTGTCTGGATACTGTGCAGGCTAATGTTGTCAATTCTAAGTGTGGCACATGCTAACATTCACAATCCTGTCTGGATATGGCGCAGGCTAATGTTGTCAATTCTAAGTGTGGCACATACTAACATTCACAATCCTGTCTGGATACTGTGCAGGCTAATGTTGTCAATTCTAAGTGTGGCACATGCTAACATTCACAATCCTGTCTGGATATGGCGCAGGCTAATGTTGTCAATTCTAAGTGTGGCACATGCTGACATTCACAATCCTGACTAGATACGGCGCAGGCTAATGTTGTCAATTCTAAGTGTGGCACATGCTAACATTCACAATTCCATTTACATGTGGCGCATGCTAAGCTTAAGAATTCCCTCTATGTGTGCACATGCTGACATTCACAATCCTGTCTAGATATGGCACAGGCTAACAATTATTACACCTGTCTAAGGTGACATAGGCTAATCTTGGCAGTCCTCTCTAGGTTAGTTAACAATGGCACTAGTTAACATTGGCTTTGGGGACATACCAATGGTATATAGAGCGCTATATAAATGTCAAGTTACATAACATAACAGTATGTTAGTGCGTAGTGCAGTGCAGCATCTATAGTCTAGCCAAGAATGTATTTGGGTTGGTGGTCACTAACTCTTTAAGTATGCGTGTTGTAATTCTATGGCAGTCAACGTTATGGAGAGGCAAGGTAGAGTGGCGAGGGCTTTCTGGAGAGAGTGATTGTTCTACCCCCCACACATGCCACACTTGCAGTTTTGTTGGTGTCTGTTGGCTGCTGGCTTCCTTTGCTTCCCCTGTGGACACCTGCAGACACATCTTGGAGCTGCCTCTGTTGGAGCCGCCCTTTGCCTTGAGGCCCTTAGCCAGGGGCTGCTGGGCAGAGGGCTGCCCTGAGAGGGTCTGTTATGCCTTGTGCAACAAGGTTCGAGGGCAAATCAGGGGAGGTGAAGGTGGGCCGGGAGGCAGGAGGATGGGAAGGTTTGTGGATTGGGAGCTGGGAAGGGTCTGGGCGAGCTACACGGCTTGCGGGCCTGGGTGAGCTTGAAATTTGCTAATCTATGTCCTAAACAAGGCCCGAGGGGGTCCTTGCTATAGATGCACTCACCTGGTCAGCCTTGGTGGAAGAAGGCGCTCACAGGCAGTGCCGGACACCAGAGCCCCACACAAACAAGGGCTAGGCCAATCAGGGGAGAGGAAGGCGGGCCGGGAGATGGGAGGGTTTGTGGATTGGGAGCTGGGGAGGGTCTGGGTGAGCTACACGGCTCGCGGGCCTGGGGGAGCCCAAAATGTGCACATTTTTGTCCCAAACAAGGCCCGAGGGGGTCCTTGCTATAGATGCACTCACCTGGACAGCCTTGGTGGACGAAGGCGCTCACAGGCAGTGCCGGACACCAGAGCCCCACACAAATGAGGGCTGGGTCAATCAGGCGAGAGGAAGGAGGGCCGGGAGGCGGGAGGATGAGAGGGTTTGTGGATTGGGAGCTGGGGAGGGTCTAGGCTCGCTACACGGCTCGCAGGCCTGGTGGATGCCGAAATTTGCTAATGTTTGTCCCAAACAAGGCCCGAGGGGGTCCTCGCTATAGATGCACTCACCTGGGCAGCCTTGGTGGAAGAAGGCAGGCAGTGCCGGACACCAGAGCCCCACACCAACAAGAGCTGGGCCAATCAGAGGAGAGGAAGGCGGGCCAGGAGGCGGGAGGACGGGAGGGTTTGTGGATTTGGAGCTTGGGAGGGTCTGGGCGAGTTACGCGGCTCGCGGGCCTGGGGGAGCCCGAAATGTGCTAATGTTTGTCCCAAACAAGGCCCGAGGGGGTCCTCGCTATAGATGCACTCACCGGGGCAGCCTTGGTGGAAAGAATGCAGGAGAGCTTTGCTCTCAATGAAAGCCCACTGTTTCACCAGTTGTTCTCTTTCCAAGGTACAAGTCAAATGTGAGAGATTGGAGGATACTAGTGCATAGGTATGGTCGTGCTATAGCTGTGCTCGTACCTTGATTCTCATGGTAGTATCTCAAAGGTAAGGTATGGGCCATCACTGAAGTCACCTTGGATGCTGAAAGCAACTGGAGCCAAGGCAGCCAGGGGGATAGTGGATGCCTGGAGAAAAGCTTGAAAGACAAACCCCTAGACACCACAGAGTGGAGAAGAAGGTGATATGTTCAGCACATCGGGCAATCACTGGCCAAGGTGGATTTTGAATAGAAGGCCGCAGAATAGGCAGGACACAGGAGGCACTGGTGTGCAGGACAACAGGAGAGCAAAACAGAGAAGACTCAGGATAGAGAATGACAAGGCAGAGAAGGGCTTAAATGGGCTCAAGCAGAAGGCATTGATGAACCCGGAAACATTGTGATGCACCGGAAAGAGAGCTTCCCTGGTCCATCCACCATTTTGGTAACATCCCCATGGGCAGCAGCATATTGGCTGTGGCGCAGAGTATGACAGCAGTGGGCATGCCCATCCACAGGCTTTGCAGTCAATGGGAACATAAACATCTGCAAAGAGATACAACCACCTTCCAAGATGGCAGCCACTCTAAGAAAAGGTTGGCAGTTTAGCGCAAATTGAGTGGCAATGTCATGATCAATTAACTTAAATTTGGAAGAAAAACATACCATAAAAAACAGCAGCATAGGCATTGGTAGACAGACTGATTTGGAAGTGATTAGAATGACCACACAAGGGCGTGCCTGAAACTGAGACTTAATGTTGTGAGGTCAGAACAGCTTCTTGGGACCAGCGTATCGTTCTTCTGACTCTTCAGAGCTGCTGGCAAGTCTTTTCTTTAGCGGGGTCTACATCAGGGGGTCCCCTCTTCTTCATCAAGGATCTTCTACAGCTGCAACTCCACTGGAACTATGCAAGCGGCTCCTTTGGACCTTTTCGTAATAGGTAACCTTATCCCATAAAAGCCTATTTGATTGATTGTTTATTTATATAGCGCCTATACACAATGTGTTTCAAAGCGCTTCAAGGAGGGAGGGAACATAGGAAAATACAGTTACATTCAGTAAAAGTCCTTGAAACAGTACAGAATGAGAAAAATAACTATCGCAATAGGCCTGTCGACATTTCTGATAGTGCAAGTGCATAGAACAAGTAAGGCAAGAGGTAATGGAAAGGAAGGAGAACAAAGTAAGCAGTAACATTACTATGTCTGACGAAAATTGATGTAGTGCAGGTGGTATACAGGAGGAGGGGTGGGGGCGGGGGATATGAGTGGGGAGAAGGAGATGAACAGGGCACGGTACTGAGCAAATTTGTCAGTGACAAATTTTAAAAAAGCAGGGGTGGGGGAAGGAGGGAGAAGAACAAGGGGGGAGGAGGGGAGACAGACAAGCTGCTATCAAAAGTCAAGGGAACAGATGATAGGAGTAAGTGCTAGGAGGGTGAGGGCTGAGAGGAGAGAGAAATAAGTAGGTGGGGGAGTAGGAAGATAGTAGAAGAGGAGGAAATTGTGGAGGGGGGAAAAGGTAGAAGGCAGGTAAGGGTGGGGGCAACAGACACCCATGGGGGGGTATGGGGGCACACAGACACTCACGGGGGGGCATGGGGGCACACAGACAATCATAGGGGGCATGGGGGCACACAGACAATCACAGGGGGGCATGGGGGCACATAGACACTCACAGGGGGGCATGGGGCACACAGACACTCACAGGGGGAATGGGGGCACACAGACAATCACAGGGGGGCATGGGGGCACACAGACACTCATGGGGGGGCATGGGGGCACACAGACAATCACAGGGGGGGAATGGGGGCACACAGACAATCACGGGGGGCATGGGGGCACACAGACACTCACAGGGGGGCATGGGGGCACACAGACACTCACAGGGGGGCATGGGGGCACACAGACAATCACAGGGGGGCATGGGGGCACACAGACACTCACGGGGGGGCATTGGGCCTGCCCAAATCTGCACAACTGTTTATCCTTGGCCTCTTTAAAAACTCTCGTCTGCCCTAGAGAAATCATGTTACTCAACAGTGATTGCATTTCCCTCTCTAGGAAAGATGTCTTATGGGACACTCTGAAAGTCTTGAGTACTGAAAACACCTACCTGTTGCAGTTTTGTGCATGTGTTTTGCCTGTGTTATGTCTGAGTGTGGTGTTTCAACTCTTGCCTTTTCGAATATAAATAATGTATTTGTTTGAACATATAAACATATAGGATGTGGACAATCTCTAATTTGGTATTCATGAAACGTGTGTACCTTACCTGTTCACCAACCCACTCGCCTCATAATAGTTCAGCCTGGGCTGCTAGGCAACTCTACCACTTGGAGAGCCTGCTGAAACTTGGCGGGATCTTTTGTGCTTATCTAAGGAAGACGGGGAGACCCTAAGCAGAAAGCAGCATTACCAGGAGGGTGACATGTTAACAAGAAAGCTACACAAATCATTGAAAGATAGCATGAATTTACAAATAGAATAACAGTCTTCATTGTTGGTCAATTCTGATTGTTAATCAGTATACATGAGAATGCTGCCTATCCTGCCTGTGTTGTGGTCATAGCTGATATCTTCATGCCTTGTAGGCCTTTGTCCATGTCTAGCTTTTGATCTGTCAGCCAAGGTAAGGCAATAACGAGTGTGTCCAGGTCCTCATCTCCCTTTGTTTTCTAATGTTTCAGATGGTGTTTAAAGGGGAACTCCCGTGCATCCTATTTTTCTAAAACAATAATAAATAAATCACCAAAGCTACCTCAGAAAACAGCAAAAAACATAAACGAAAGATGTTTGTTGACCCTTAAAAAGACTTGCAAATGTCCTGAAGTCGAGATCGATTTAGTTTAATGCACTTTTTAACATTGATTTATGACATGCCATATACAGGTTTTATTTCGAATGTTCATTTTCTCCTCCTTTTTCTCTTTCACGCTCTCTCTACAGCTTCCCTTCATACACTCTATTTTCCTTTTGCTGTTGCTCTTTCTTTCATTCTTTTTTCACTTGCTCCTTCTTTCATCCACATGCTCAATTTTTCATTCCCCCTTTCTTTCGCTGTATTTCTCTGGTTCACTGGCAATTTTGCTTTTTCTTTTGCATCATTGAACATTAGATTGTGGTTTATGTGTCTAAATTATCATTGTTGCATTCACTTTCGAACCTGAGGGTGGTTTTATTGGAAAGAAACAGGACAAAATAAAGATGGTACAGATTGATTCAGGAACAGAAGCAATAACTAAATCTAGCAAAAAATTAACAAGAACAATATTCATAAAAATTAAAAAAAAACCTGGTTCTTCTCCAGTACCAGCCTGAGATTGTAGATCCGTGAATCTGTCATTCTGGAGACTAACCCCTGTGTTTTCATATTTGCCTTTGCCTGGTGTGCTGAATGTTCGCTGGTGGGTGCTAATCCTAGGATTTATGAATGAGAGTAAAATCAATGTGCTCACTGAAGAACCCTACGTGCCACTGGGTCAGGGTATCCCATGATTCCTGGTTTCCTGCGCAAACCCCATGGCACCATTGCATATGAGAGTTCTGCTGGTGGCTGGTAGCCTTTTCACAATTTCATGGGGTACAGTCCAGCTGTAGCCCTGGGGTGTGCCTACTGATGACCCCCACGCAAAATCCCCTTCAGGATCCTTGAACCAGGCATAGTTTCTATGTGAAGTGGGAATGTGAAATGGGTGTTGCAGCACACAGGCATAGCAATACCTGCCTCTGAGTGCAAGGTCAGAGAAGCTATATACAGAGAAAACCATTTCTGAATGGATGTCTGGATTCAAAGCTTCATCCGCAGATTAAGAATGAAAGAAGCCAATGATATTTAGATGTGGCGGTCCCCATTGATTGGGTGAATGTTTAAGTGGTGAAGTCATGCAATTGGGTCCTCAGATCCAAACCTTGTCCCCATTACTCATGAATGTGAATGGTCTGCTCCATGGCTTGGTAGAACATTTGGAATTGGATTAAGAGTCTGACTTGAATATTTGATGTGAGGAGAGGCCCGGCTGCAATCTATAACTCTCCAAGACCGCCCCGACACCAAGGATCTGCCTGGTCCTTCCTGTTAGGGCAAGACCAAACTGGGTGCCCACTCCTCCGTTTCAGCAGGACGAGCCTTAACCCAAACTTCCAACTTTGTGTCTTCTGGTAGTCTTCATGGTCTCTGTTCCGGCCGCTATGACACAGAAGAGATAGAGCACACACTGATACACTATTAATGGACAGCATGCCATGGCTGCGGTACTTAAACTCTACCAATGGCATACACTGACTCCACTCCCAGAGACAAGGCTCTACAGGTCAGGATATGACTGTGTTACACGCCAGCATGGACAAACACATGCCTGTGACTTTGCCACCAACACAATGGCAAGAACTCAGGTTTCCCAGCAAATGGTGGCCAAACTGAGTCTGTAACCCCTCTGTGTATATTTGCGAACATATTATTTTTGCATGGCTGAAGATTGACAGCAAGTATTTCTCCTCTAATGGCTACCAAATAATTTCCAAGGCCAAGGTACATGCCCACAACCTACTGAATACATGCAAGGTTCTTGGGATGTTTGACCATGGCTGCTACGGTACAATGACAGGCTGACTCACTGAAAAAACACAGACTTTATTTGAATCAATCTGGTTGATTGGGGTGAGGTCATAATAGCCCCATAAATAAATAAACGTATAAATAAAAAAACTGCAATACACCATCATATACATTGACTATTCAAGTGTAAATCACAGGCGTTCTTTAGCATCAAACCACACAATCAAATGGGGATGTGTAGAGGTTTCGTGGTAGGAATTAAATAAGGAATGCTGGTTCTAAAAGATTGGAATCCCTCACACCTAGGGTGCCTAGTGTCTCTGACAGACATATCCCAGTAATTTGCATATTGATAACTTCAATTCCATATACATGTAGATGACACAAATATCCACCTGCAATTGTCAAGAGATTTCATAAACACGAGAACAACATTATAGTATGTCTCATACATATCTTCTGCAAGATGATGGGCAGAATGCTGGTGTCTCAATGAATCCAAATTTGAGACAATGATAAGCAACAAGAGCCTGAAAGAGGCTGAAACATTCGACTGGCCTCAATAGCTCAGAACAGCACCAATCCCCAGGAGGAATGGTCATCTCAGAATTTGGTTTGACCCTGACCTTACCTTTTCTCATCAATTCGCATCTGTTCTTTAGAGCGCCAGCTTCCAACAAATGATGCTCAAAATCGAATCATGGGATGGCTTCATCAGGGCTCTGACGGACCGAACCCAACTTCTGCAATATGCACTATGCTCTATGCTGGAGCACTGGAAGAAAGGATCAGGCAGCTGGACTATGCCTCCTGCATCCCCTGAACTTTAGGGGAGTAAGTAATCAAGATCAAAATTGCCCAATCTACCAAGCCTTTGAAGAAAAGATCATCAAATATTAGCTCTGCGTGGCTTCCTGGGATGTAACGTCCAATTCTGCAATTTCAGATGTAAATAATCTTCTAGATTCAAGAGCAGAAAACATGATTCAAAACCACAAGATTGAATGCTGAGAGCACGCTTCATTGGAGCGCATTGGACTCACGTCTCAGGGCTCTTTCCATTCTCCCCACCTTCGACATAAAATATAATTGTTCATGAAAGATTTTGACTGTATACCAAATGGTGTTGGGGCCCCCAAAAAGGACCACCATACCCTGAGCTTTCCAACACAAAACCTGAGGAGGTAACTGAAGCACTTCCAATCTAACTCCCAGATTAATCCTAGTTTTTCAAGGCGCCTGAAAAGTGACATATGGGCAGTACATCAAATAACTACATGGTTTCAGAAAGCGACAGAACGCAAGATCCACAATGGACCATTCTCTCCATCTGAAAAATGCAAACAGACAGTGGACTAGCACAGATTTTAGAATTTGTCAAAGAGGTTTTTAGGTAAGTGCCATGATACTTTCAAAGCTCAGGAGTTTTGGGGTCGTGACCCTGAAGAGAGAAATATTACAGACTTATCCCACAAAGCGAATGCTCAGAGGATAACTTGGGGCTACCAGCTTTTCGATCACCAGTCTGTTCTGAGTTTTTCCAGTGGATGAGAATGACTAGAATCCATTGACTCAATTGAGCTCTTGATTTTGGTGAAACTCATTAGTACTTCCTGTGATATCATCAATTGCTTTTAAATAAAGGGTCACGTTTTGCTCCCCCTTTTTGCAGGTGATCATGAACTCAAGATTGACTGCCAGAATATGGCTGAGTACCCCTGGCAGGGAAAGAATCCAACACTCTCCAGACAAGCCTCGATGCTCGGGGACGCTGCGGTCATGGCTGGTGCAGTGCAAATGCTCAAGCATAACATAACATAACCCTTTCTGCAGCGAGGCACCAACATAGAACATCACTTGCATGGAAGGAATCCTTGTGTGAGTCCATGCACCTTTGCTTGTCTGTATCTCAGGTTGTATGTTCTTGGGTCTTGCATAATTTTACTTCTGACATTTGCATGACCCCTTGGTGCTTCAGATACCGCACGCCGTGGCCTCAGCAGAGCTATTCCTTATGTTGTGTGTCAGCCGCCAAGCAGAGAAGCTATCCATCATGATTCGCAGATATGACACCTTAGTGCAGAATATATGTGAATACTCATTCTCCCCACTCCCCATATCCTCCAAGCTCGCTACCCGTTAGCGTCAGAGGGATCACTCTGTTATGCTTCCCAAATATGATTATACATGTCCAGAAATCAATGCAAAATGTGGTCGCTCAGGAAATGTAAGCAGTTGGTGTTACCCAGAGGAGGGAGTTTTTTCTCCACAGTAAACACATACAACCTTGGGATCTGTCATCGATAGAGCCATCCAACCCTCAGTCCCAAAAATGAATTCGGGAAAAATGTAGACACTATTAAATGAAAAGAAATGGGACAGAAATTAATACAGACGTGAAAGACTGCCAACTTTACATGGACTTTCCCCAATATTAACACACATGATGTACCAACTCCCTTGTCATTAAACCAGCTGGCAAAGGAGGGCCATGGTGATACACAACATGAACATCAACACTGAAGCCCAGCATGTAGTGAATAGTCTCAAGCACAGCAAGTTCACACATGCCTCCAGTGAAAGGAAATCACAGCCCCATTGACCCTCACGTACACACGGTGACCACGAAGGATGGACCAGCGCAAGTTGTCCACTTCCTTAGCACATCCTCTGCCCAGATCCTGGAATTGTACCTATTTGCAAAGAAACAAAACTATATAACTTGTTCATTTGGTCCTCCAATATTTTGGAGCACAAAGTCCAAACTGGAGCGCCCGTTGACTTTTTCCTGAGGTCAGTAATCGGATACATGGAACCAGTAAGGGAAGGATATTAACACTGTGATCATGTCAATGCATATCCAATGAAGAAAGTGTAACGGCTGTTGATATGAAGCCCCTCTACACCAACAAAAATGTCAAAGAGTTTGGGGGAAATTGTTTGACAATAGAGACAACCCCATTTTCGCCTTAAACTTACTTGTTTTTTCATAATATTTTCTGCTGTCAAGAAGTATAAATTAACATCGGGTCATAATGCCCCTTAATGTTTGCGACCTATATGTTGCATCATTCGAAAAACAATATATCTACATAGGTCAAAGGTTATAATTATTTTCTGCACAATACGATAATCTGGAAGCGATTCATCGTTGACACTCTCATTCTGAAAAAGGAGAAGCACGGCTTTCCCAACATTTGTGACTGGGCTGAACTCAAGGCGTGAACACCTTTGATTCACCATAACCCACAGGTCATTTCTTTTATAATTGATTGCTGTCATGTTTTTATGATTGTTTCTAGCAATGTTCCCAGTAAAATATTGGTGCCATCAGCAGTAACAGGTCCGCCATTGCTTTCCTCAATTTGATGATCGTTGTGGATCCAAATGCTAAAAGCAGATATGTTCATCCCACCCAGAGGAGAAATAAAAACCTTCAGTTGCATTCCCACATCAACCGTCCAACAAATCTCAAGGATAACTTCTCAGTCAAGGCCATTCCCACAAAAGAGTCAAAACGACTTTAAAATGGGACAATTGTGAATACTTTGTTACATTCTTAGAAGAGAACCGAAGGTCGCCGCTACCTTACGAGGATATGAAAACTATCTTCGATACTTGTCATTATCTCTTTTCACAGCAGACCAATCATTTGAGGACACACCTCTCAGTCAACTCCAAATTTATAACAAAAGATCATTGATCATAAGATTGCATCCTGGCATAGGACCATAAGGAGTCTTAAGCTAATACACCAGAGTAAAATGCTAATTGCCGAGAAAAATATTATAACATAATTGTGTCCACACCGGAAGACACAGGAACACATTTTTGTGGTATTTTGTCTTAAAATGTAGAAGTGTCTCACCGTCTCTCTCAGACCTTTGCTCTCTCATCTGCTCATTTCCTCATTCCCGTCACCACCTGACATGTCTCTCCCTCGCCTAAGAATTTTGCAGTTCACCTGACTGATCTTTCCTCTACATGACTGATTTCCTCGTCATTGGGTCATTCTCTTTTGCTGCACCATTATCTTGAAGCCCAGGCTCCATCTGGGATTGCAAAGAGGATCACAGGACGGGACAATGCTAGCGATCCAACAGCAAGTGGGCCGGTTTTATACATATCTCGCCACACCGTCGGACAACACACTAAAATGTGCGAAGGAGCCTCGTGACAAGAAAGTACTGATTTCCACCTACCTGGGGGACCATAAAGAAAGTCTTCTTCGCATGACATACAATCAGCACTAAAAATTGAAAGAAAATAGTCAATTGAATATACAACTCATCCTGCCCAGTCTCTATCCAGGAACCAACCTATGCAGTGTCAATCTCACTAGATCAGAATGCTCAACCCAATATACCCAATATTATTGGCTCCAGATTTGTGACTTATGCCACACATTTGCCTCTGACAACTGTAGCTGCCTTGTCTAAATCTTCCGATAACAATTTCTAGATACCTTGCCTATTAGTCACCCTGCTGTGACTTTATAATGTCTGTTCACCTTACTCAGCCAGGGTTTAGAATCTCTATACTCTGGTTCTATGCAGGTTGGTTCTCTCTGCTTGGACTGAATTTGGATCACTGTTCTCCTTGCTCTGACTGTATTCTAGTCTTGGGTCACATTGCTCTGATGGAATTTGGGCTTTGCCTTCTGTTCCAGCTGTATTTTATCGTGGTGTGTGTTGTTTCTGTAAAGACTGCCCAGTGGTCTTTTTTTGCTCCCAGATGTGACTGAACTGTGTTTTTTGTTCTCGCTGCTCTGACTCTTTTAGTGTTTTTTGTTCTCCTTGCTAGAGCTGTATGAAGCTTGTAAGAAGCAAGGACTGTATTAAGGGGCCTTTTCTCCTTACTTTGGCTATACCAGGTTGTTTGTCCTGCTCTTTGTCATTGTTCTCTCTTCTCTAATTGTATTCTTGGCTTTGATATCTTTGCATAATGTATTATGGACATTGTTCTCTCTGCTCAGGGACGTCGTTTGGGGGTCGCTGGTGGTCGCAGCTGCCTGGACCCCTGGCATGGCCACTGTGTACCATATAAACAAAAATATATATTATTTTTTTTACCGGAATTCCGAGACTTCAGGCACATATCAGACTGGTCTTTATCTGACCTCAGGGGCTGCGCATGAGGTTGGTTCTCCATGCTCCTGCTTCCATCTCACTAGGCTGAGTTCTGACAAATGGTTCTGCCCTGTCCTCGGCTGGCCATTCATGGGGCTTCTGCTTCTTGTGTGAGAGCGACAGATCACACCCAGAGAGTGAGCACCAGGCAGCAAGCATTCAGTGACTGACAGACACTTCCCGTAAAGCAGACACCACGCAGGGGTGAACGAACCAACCATGATATTCCACAGCCATGGAGAGACTGAGCCCCCAGAGAGATGCCACTTAACAAGAGCCAGCCACACCGTGCAGACTACACCCCTATTGAAAAAGCATTGGTCCGTAGGCTACATCCGTGGCGTGCTCGTGCAGACACATCCCAATTTGAAGCTGCACCAGCGTAGAGAATGTACCCTTAAAGACGGCACCAGCAGAGGGGAGCTGTACATGTGAAGAGAGAGTCTACACCCAGAGAGAAGCAGCGCAAGCAAAGAGACAGCTTCTCTTGGCATTGGGGAGGGGCCGCTGTGCTGGGTTAGTGAGACCGCAGATGGGACAGAGGTGAGACCCATATGCATTGCTGAGTATGGGGACAGGGTGTGGATAGGAGAAGTAATGTTGCTGATTGTGGGTGGGGGCATTAGGTCGGAGCGTTATTGGGAGTTCTGGTAGGATAGTGCGTGTTTTGGGGGTATTACTTAGCGTTTATTGGGGTAACATGTATAGCGTATGTGGTTGGCACTGACAATATATATATATACATATACACACGTGGGATTGTGTGTTTTGAGATTTGTGGGATGGGTTAGTGTGTCTACTGTATAGTGGATAATAAAGGGTGTACTTTGGTGAGGTGTATCTGTTGAGGTTGTGTGCCAATGGGTAGTCTGCATATAGTGGATATTTGTATCCTTGATTTGTTCTAGTATTGTGTGTGCTTGTAATAGTTCATGCATTGTTTTTAGTGTGGATGAATTGAGAATCTTGGGGTAGTGTGTATTGAGGTAGTGGGTGAGGACATTTTGGCCGTAAGTGATGTGTGTATTGGGACACTGTGCAATATTGTAGTATTTTGTGGGTATTGTATATATCTTGGGTTTATTAGGAGAAAGATGTGTGCAAAAGGGTAGCGTATTAATCTGTGGGGCACCCTGTTGCTAAATATTGTGCCTCATGGCAACTCTGTGCCCTCTACTTGTTGAGTTGAGTTTCTCCGGCTGATTTAAGAATGGGAGAGTTGACACTGCTGGCAGCCACTCAAAGGCCATCCCTGCCACGGCAAACCTCTCCGTGTCACTCGGTGTTTGGGAAAGACCAGTGCAGAAACATGCCCTTGAGACCGACCGCAGCCACTGCCCTGCCGCAGAGAGAGGAGCTTGAAGTACTGCACTGCGAATGAAAACAGTTCTCTGCTATTCGTGTGAGTACTTTACTATGGTTTGTGTACTTTTCAAGTTCTCTTTATAAAACAGAGTATTCTTGAAAGCCAAACGTGGGGGTGAGACGGGGATGAGAGGGCAAGTGAGTCATGACTATATGCCCCGGATGTGGTGGGAAAGGTTGAAGTCCCAGACTAGAGGAGTTATTTTCTTTCGTTCGGGCCCTGTGTTGATTTTCAGGGTTGAGGATACATGTGGTGGACAGCTTCCGCCCACTTTCTTTAGGGGAAAAACGCAACCACTTTTGGTTGTTTTTGAGGCCAGTATCAAAAAAGGTTTACAGGCCGATTCATGCAATAATTAGCGCGGCGCAAGTGGGCAAAAACGTGCGAATCGCAGTGGAATAGCGAAAATCGCAGTGCAAGTGCGAAAATCGCACGAAAAGCAGCGCACATCGATTCATGGAAGTCCGTGCGCGAGAAAACCAGCGGATGTGCGATAAAAAAGTGCGCGGCGCACGTGGGCGCACAGGCCATCTAACAGCGTGCGCCAGGTCACAGCGAAAATCGCACAGGCCACAGCGAAATTCGCACATAGCGCGGCGCACGCAACAAAAGTAGGCGGAACACGGGCGTAACACTCGGAATGGGGAACAACTTGCCAAAACGTGGGCGTCACGGGGGAAGTTCAGGGCACAAGTGCGCGGAACGCCCACACGCTCGCCTACAACACGTATTCATGGAATAGAATAGGACAAAAAAGCGCACGCTCAAACCAGCGCACAGGCACAAACACGACCGCCACAAGAAAGCAGGCGGTAGCGTCTCTGCGGCTGTAAAAAATGTGCGCCAAAAGGTGCGCCAACAAATAGCACCTATATACTGCCATGATGAATGTCCTATACTGTGGCCCTCCAGGACAAATGACGTGCAAAGGGGTACCCACAAACACGGACACCCGCTGACAAAAAATACATGTGCGTGTATACCGGGGTGCGCGGGAAGTCTCACAACCGATTTGGGCAGGTACGTGGATTTCAGGGGTGCGCGGGAAGTTCCACACGCGAATTCAGCAGGGTACGTGTATTTCAGCGGTGCGCGG
This sequence comes from Ambystoma mexicanum, assembly GCF_040938575.1. Classification (NCBI taxonomy): domain Eukaryota; kingdom Metazoa; phylum Chordata; class Amphibia; order Caudata; family Ambystomatidae; genus Ambystoma; species Ambystoma mexicanum. The sequence goes on along the minus strand of NC_090921.1, from coordinate 260,832,884 downwards.
GAAGTTGCACACGCGATTGGCCCAGTGCGAGCAGGGTACGTGTATTTCAGGGGTGCGCGGGAAGTTCCACACGTGATTGGCCCAGTGCGAGCAGGATACGTGTATTTCAGGGGTGCGCGGGAAGTTCCACACGCGATTTCAGCAGGGTACGTGTATTTCAGGGGTGCGCGGGAAGTTCAACACGCGATTTCATCAGGGTACGTGTATTTCAGGGGTGCGCGGGAAGTTGCACACGCGATTGGCCCAGTGCGAGCAGGGTACGTGTATTTCAGGGGTGCGCGGGAAGTTCCACACGCGATTGGCCCAGTGCGAGCAGGGTACGTGTATTTCAGGGGTGCGCGGGAAGTTCCACACGCAATTTCAGCATGGTACGTGTATTTCAGGGGTGCGCGGGAAGTTCCACACGCGATTTCAGCAGGGTACGTGTATTTCAGGGGTGCGCGGGAAGTTCCACACGCGATTGGCCCAGTGCGAGCAGGGTACGTGTATTTCAGGGGTGCGTGGGAAGTTCCACACGCGATTGGCCCAGTGCGAGCAGGGTACGTGTATTTCAGGGGTGCGCGGGAAGTTCCACACGTGATTGGCCCAGTGCGAGCAGGGTATGTGTATTTCAGGGGTGCGCGGGAAGTTCCACACGCGATTTCAGCAGGGTACGTGTATTTCAGGGGTGCGCGGGAAGTTCCACACGCGATATCAGCAGGGTACGTGTATTTCAGGGGTGCGCGGGAAGTTCAACACGTGATTTCATCAGGGTACGTGTATTTCAGGGGTGCGCGGGAAGTTGCACACGCGATTGGCCCAGTGCGAGCAGGGTACGTGTATTTCAGGGGTGCACGGGAAGTTCCACACGCGATTGGCCCAGTGCGAGCAGGGTACGTGTATTTCAGGGGTGCGCGGGAAGTTCCACACGCGATTGGCCCAGTGCGAGCAGGGTACGTGTATTTCAGGGGTGCGCGGGAAGTTCCACACGCGATTTCAGCAGGGTACGTGTATTTCAAGGGTGCGCGGGAAGTTCCACACGCGATTTCAGCAGGGTACGTGTATTTCAGGGGTGCGCGGGAAGTTCCACACGCGATTTCAGCAGGGTACGTGTATTTCAGGGGTGCGCGGGAAGTTCCACACGCGATTTCAGCAGGGTACGTGTATTTCAGGGTTTCTGGGGAGTACCACACGTGAATTGGCCGTGTGGGCCCTCCCAGGTGTACGCTCCACAACCTCCACGGACCCTGCAGGCAGCCCACACCACGGGGGACTACCCTGCACCCATGCTCATGTCCCGCAGGCAGCCCATCCACCATGGGCATGCCCCCCAGCCAACCCACATGCCACCTTGCACTACTGATCAACAATGCATGTCTACTACCACCCCCACCCCCCTGCCACCATGGGCATCCTCCACCACCCCCACCCCCAACCCCCAGCAGTGCAGGGGCAGCCTCCACCAGGCCCCCACTCATGTCTCCCACCACCCCCACCCCCCAGCAGTGCAGGGGCAGCAGGCAGTCAGGCAGCAGCAGATGGCAGGTGGGAGCATGCTCGGGGCTCTGTGGGGCAGTAGTTCGGCCTTCTGGGCAGGAGCGTGGTCTTCCGTGTGCTTACGCGTGGCCAGCTTGGTACGGAGTGATTTGGCACGTGAAAATCCTGCACGTCAGCGTGAAAACCGAGGAAAGGCCCTAGCGCGTAAGCGTGTCAGCACGCATACGCGAATCTATTGGACCAAAGGCCCTCAGCGCGTAAGCGCGTCTGTGACGTGACCCACACGGGTGTTTCCCACACAGCACGTGATGACAGAGCACACGTGGAAAGACTGCACGTCAGAGTGTCATCGCGTGTAATTGGACAGCACGTCAGAGTCTCATCGCGTGTAATTGGACAGCACGTCAGAGTCTCATCGCGTGTAATTGGACAAAAGTGCACGTACACGCGATTGGCCTATGTACGTGTATATCAGGTGTGCGCGGACACTTACACACGCAAGTACGTCAGCGCACCTGTATCCCGGTGTGCGCAGGAATTTCCACACGCTATTGGACTGGGTACTGGATTTCAGGGGTGCGCGGGTCACACGCTCGCCTACAACACGCGCAACGCATTAATTAGCACACTAAAAAAATAACAAGCTCAGACCCAAGATGAACATACCGTTCCTAGCAGCAGTGGGCGTGGCCTACCAAAGGAGGAGGAGGAGGATAGTCAGGGCCAGAATATTCACACCCAGAACCAGCCTTTTCGGGATGCCTGATGACCAGGTGCATGGGAGGTACAGGTTTCCACCACACATCATACTGGACCTGGTGATTAAGTGGGAGGATGACCTCACATCACCCACCCTGTGCTCCCAAGCACTCAGCCCCCTGGAGAAGGTCCTCAATGTACTGCACTTCTTAGCCACTGGATCATTTCAGCGGACAAGTGCCATTGTGGGTGGTGTATCACAGGCCACCCAGTCACGCTGCCTACACCAGGTCTTGAACATCATCACTGCACGCCCATCAGTCCGCAGGCACATATACCTGCCCAGAACCCCTGCAGAAAGGCATGCTGCCGCCCTGGATTTCTACGCTGTGGCACGATTCCCCAAAGTGCTAGGTGCCATCGACTGCACCCATGTGGCTCTACGTCCCCCCAGGGCATCTGAGCACATCTATAGGAACCGCAAGCACTGGCATTCCATCAACGTGCAGGTAGTATGTAATGCCAAGGGAATCATCACCTCAGTATATGCCAACTATCCCGGGTCAACCCACGACAGCTTCATTTACCGAATGTCCACCCTAAGCCGGGACCTAGAAGCTGGGCGGCATGGCGATACATGGCTGCTTGGTGAGTATGAATGCCACTGCACATGCATGCATGTCAGATACTGAGCAAGGTCACAACCCCACCAATGATACCAATCACCACCTCCATAGGGGACAGTGCCTACCCTCTCAGCCCCCACATGATGACGCCAATTCGGAACCCCACCACGCCACCCCAGGTAAGATATAACGCAGCCCACATTACAACCCGGGGCATAGTGGAGCGCACATTCGGAGTGCTGAAGTCACGCTTTCGCTCCCTTGACCGTTCTGGCGGGCAGCTGTTGTACGCTCCCCCAGTAGTGTGCAGGATCATAGTGGCAGCATGTGTCTTGCACAACGTTGCAACACGCCGGGGCCTGGCCGTGGACATGGTAGTGCCCCCCATCCCCAACCACATGCACAGCCGCTGCGCATGGGAGGGGAAAGGGCACGGGGGGAGGCAGCCCGTACACAGCTAGTGGCTAATTACTTCACATAGAAATCACACCCCTGTGGAGTGCACACTGCCCTGGCACATTCCATCTGACAATCAATGATGACTCAACCTGACACTGATCCTGAATGTCTGGAGAAAGAACCGTGAAAACCATATCAGCCTGAGATTGTTCACCTGGAAGTGTCACAATGTGTGCATCCCTACCCACACAGACACCACCAATGCAGTTTTGTGAAGTTACACATTCAAGCAGCTAAAATGAATACCCACTTGCAAAATGCAACAAGAGGACAGTGCCATGTCAGCCAACCCAACCCCAGCACCGCCACACCACACACCGTGCCATGTCATGCTATTTGCAGGTAAACAAAGTAATCCGCACAACATGACACTAGTTTCACAATGTACAGTGTCCCTATTAGAAACTTGCAACACCTGAAATGCTCACAGTAATGCCGGACCAACAACAAACTTGAGCACGTACTACCATTAAGATGACATCACTAATGTTAAATATTAGTAGTCTCACCACCTGGAAATGCCTGCACTCCCACCACTACCTACTGTGCAGTGTTGGCGCCATGTAGAGTTGTAGGTGCACTGCTGCCAACATGGACCACATCTCCAGACTAGAGGTCCTTGTGTAGACATGAGGAAGGGACCTGCAAATTGGGAGGTAGACACAGAAGATGAGTTACACATCAATGCAACATGCAGTGTACAACACAACAGCAATATGCACTAGGAATGTATACACAGTATTGACTACAGACTGCCCACACAGCTCATGGGAGTCCAACGTCACTGTGTAATTCACTGTCACTTGGGCACACCCTTTGCAAGCCCATGGAAACGGGAAGCAGGAGGGGTGTGTGTGACTCAAACCCAAGCATCTGAACCAAATACATTACAAGCCTGCATGTGCCCAGCCACAATGCAGCGTATGCCCACAGGAACCACGGAAGCCAACAAATCGTCCCAAAAAAATTGGGAATAAAATAAACAAAAATAAAAACAAAAATAAAAATAAAAAAAAATAAAAAATTGCCATAGAAGGGCCCGGGGCGGTTGGGGAGGCCACCCAGGAGGTCCGAGGACAGGATGCACACCAGAACCCACCTGCGTGGATCCTGGGAAAAAAAAACACCTCCATGGGCTCATGGCCCACACGGCTACCCTATTGTGGGAGTATCACTGCTGTCGCTATTATCACCCTGTGCAGCTGCATCCGGAGGTGGTTGCACTATGGGAGGCAGCCCACGCAAGGCCCTAGTCTGCTCCTCCATGGCTGCAAGCATGCAGGTGTGGTAGGTCTGGTTCTGGAGGATGAGTGTGCGGAGGTCCCCATGCAACAACTCACGGGATGCCCGGACCTCCGCCCTCGTTGCCTCCATCTCAGCTGAGAGCGTACGGGTGAGACGCTCCAGCTGCTGTCCTGTCCTTTGGTGTGTTGAAGCCTCAAGCTCAACAAGAGTCGTCCTGAGGTGAAGGAGCTCCTGCCTCAGGGCTTCCCTGTGGCCCTGGGACTCAATGGAGATGGCCTCCTGCAGAGTCGCCAGTGCCGCCCGCCTGTCCCTGTTGGACCCCAACATGTCCTCCCTGTGTGACTGGCAGATGGAGTCGGTTGCCTGCTCTAGTCGCTCCATCAGCCATTCAGGGGGGACAATGGAAGTGGCCACCCTATCCACGGCCTGAGCCATCATCTCGGATGATGCTGCCTGTTGGGTTGCCATACCGTAAATGGATTGCTCCCATGCGGTATTGCCAGGTGGCGTACGGCCACCACGTCGGCGGGCACCACACCTGTCTGGGGCAAGGCGAACTGCGCCTTGCTGTGCCGGCACTGCCTGAGGCTGCAGGACTGCATTCCCCCTCTGATCTGCTGGCCCAGGAACAGATGTCGCGGAGTGTGACCCTGCATCCGTAACCACCAAAGGCGTAGCTGCCAACACTGACATCCCCATTGAGGGTTCTGACCCTGGTGCAGGTGGGTGAGACAGAACAGAATCCCTCCCTGGAACACTCACCTGCGACGGCACGTAGGTCTCATCCGAATCAACACCTGAGTACAGCTCGGGGGAGGTGCAGCCAGAGACACCACTTGAGAGCAGGACCTGCAGCACTTGTGGGTTCTCACCCACCACCACACCACGTCCCTCACTTGTGGTTGGTCGGCCCTCGGACCCCTCCTGGGTCTGCACCATCTCCACAACCCCAGCAGTATCAGGTGCGTCTTCCCCTGCAAAGACATAAACACAAAGAAATGGAAACAGGCATTAGCACCATGGCACACAATGAGGGCTGAGATGCAAGAGAACCAGTACTTGTTTGACATATGTCCCACATGACTAAAACCCTCCCATGCATGCACCCTCACTGCGTATGAAGGGCAGGCAAATGGCACACACTGATGACACCAAGATGGAAGATGAACACATTTTCTGCATGCTGTCTGGCAGTGGCATCACACATTGGCCTGTGATTGGCAGGTGAAACACACATGCCATCACACAGATGGCATGTACCATTGCTATTGAGTGAAGATGGAGAGGAGGGCAGCACCTATTCATTCAGTCCAGTTCCCGCATGTAATAGCTTTTCTAATTCAAACAGGTCAGATTCTTCACCTGGAGCTGCCAGTCCGAAATGGTGCAATTGCACAGGGACATGTTTGAACAAATGATATCCAGGTAACAAAGTCACTCCACTTTACCATAGCCATGTCAGACATGTGACTAGAGGACTGCGACATGCCTAGTAAAAGTGGTGGAATGCAAACAATCTGACTAAATGAACAGTGAAAAATCAAGCAACAATGTTGTGGCAAGGTGACACTTCAAGGGCAACTGGCGTGCAGTTGGGCTAGATGTCTACTGTTGGCAGAAGGGATACTGCTATGGCCAAATGCAGCTGCGCAGGATGTATTGCATGAAGCACATGGCTGACCCATACGACTCAGGCACACACAGTCTCACCTGTCACACAAACAGAAGCCCTCACACACACCATGCACATGGATGACACACACATGCATGTGCACTCACCGGACAATGCCTCGTAATCAGCCAAATCTCCCACGCCTTGGATCTGTTCCTCCGTGACGTAGGTCCCAGCGACTGACTCATGTGGAGTGAGTTCCATGTCTACTACTGGAGACCCACCTCAGGTCACTAGAGTTGCGGCATGACTTGAGGCCAGCTTACTCTTTGCCCTGCGCTTTAGGTCATTCCAGCGCTTATAGCAATCATTGGCTGTGCGCCTCACGATTCCAAGGGCACTTACGATGTCCGCAACGGTCTGCCAGTGTGCCTGGCGTTGTGCAGGTGTGGTCTTGGATCCTGCAACAATGACCATCTCGTTGTCATGTGCGGACACATACTCGACAAGTGCATTCAGTTCGTCATCCGTGAAGCTGGGCTTCCTGGATGGGCCGGACTGTGTAGCCGTGTCTGGGGCATCAGCCTGTGCCGGACGAGCACTCTTCCTCTTCCGCTTGGAAGGTGGTGGTGATCCTGAGTGTCCTGCGCCGCTCTGGACACTAGGGGCAGGAGCCCTGGTGGACTCTGTATCAGGAGTGTGGGATTGCACACTCAGCATGGGAGTTGGTGCAGGCATTGGCTCTAGTGTGATGGTGTCAGGGGGAATGTCAGCAGCATGGACTAGGACCGACACTGTCCGGGCTGGGTGTGTGAGGGCTGGGGTGGATGGAGCCGCAGCTGCCCCTGCAGCCTCTCCGCCCTGCCTACTTGGTGCAGCAGATGACCTTGCTGCCCCAGATGCACGTGGCATGGTGACATCAACGTGCACCAGCGCACGTGTCATAGGCCTGCTGACCTGGAAGTCAGCCATGGAGTCAGCCAGGTCTGGTGCCACAATGGGCTGGTCCAATAAGGGCTGAGCATGGATGGTGTCAGCCACATCAGCCTCAACGGGAGGGGGGGGATTATGGGTGCCCTTGACTGGTCCTCCACACATGGGGGGACAGGCTCACCCTGCAAGTAACGACCACGTCCCCTACCGGATCCACCACGGCCACCACTTGTGGCTCTTCCACCTTTGCCACCCTTACGGAATCCTCGCCTCCCAGCCATGGCACTGATGTTAATGTGCGTATGGGAGTGGCTGTAAAATATTGTCCTGGGCAATTGGGGGTCAAAGGGGTTGGGTACCAGATGGTAATTGTACCCTAGTGCTCTTGCAAGGTTGATTGTAACCCCTGGGGAAAGATGACGGGTCACGCTACGCACAGGAGCCCCAAAAAAGGGAGATGAGGTGCACGCAACCCCTCCTAGACCACGTGTGCAGAAAGAAAAACCTGCACTACGCTGTGGCACCCAGTAACACATGAATGAATGTATGCGTGTCACACGCAGCCTAGAATGACCTCTGAAGGGGTAGGCTACACACGGGGCAAGCACAGATGTTAGATACGTGCGTGACTCACCGTCTGCCAGGTAAAAGAGCGTGAAAAAGGAGCGCGTTTGGTTGGCAACACCCCCGCCAAAAGAAGATTTTTACGCTGTCTGAGGAGACAGGACAACAGTAGAAGGGAACACTGTTTGAGGGAACAGGCCCAGGTAAACCAGTAAAAGAGAAAAAAGAGAAAAAGCTGTCAGAGGTAACAGGAAATACGAACTTGAAACGCTGTGAAGTAAATCGCGTGTGAAACGACAAGAAGTACAGAATTCACCCACTCGCTCTCCACGAAAAGCACGTACAAGGAAATGGTGTTCTACGCGTACCTTTTATACAGGCCCTCACGTCCAGTGTCACTTACGCGGCGTGTACGCGCTAGGGCCATTTCCACCAATTACACGCTTTGTCACTTCTGCGTGTAGGGCCATTTCCACGAATCACACGCGATTACACTCTGACGTGCAGTCTTTCCACGTGTGCTCTGTCATCACGTGCTGTGTGGGAAACACCCGTGCGGGTCACGTCACAGACGCACTTACGCGCTGAGGGCCTTTGGTCCAATAGAATCGCGTATGCGTGCTGACGCGCTTACGCGCTAAGGGCCTTTCCTCGGTTTTCACGCTGACGTGCAGGATTTTCACGTGCCAAATCACTCCGTACCAAGCTGGCCACGCGTAAGCACATGGAATACCACGGCCCTGCCCGGAAGGCCGAACTACTGCCCCCCAGAGCCCCGAGCACGCTCCCACCTGCCATCTGCTGCTGCCTGACTGCCTGCTGCCCCTGCACTGCTGGGGGGTGGGGGTGGTAGTAGACATGAGTGGGGGCCTGGTGGAGGGTGCCCCTACACTGCTGGGGGGTGGGCTGGTGGGAGACATGAGTGGGGGCCTGGTGGAGGGTGCCCCTGCACTGCTGGGGGGTGGGGGTGGTGGTAGACATGAGTGGGGGCCTGGTGGAGGCTGCCCCTGCACTGCTGGGGGGTGGGGGTGGTGGGAGACATGAGTGGGGGCCTGGTGGAGGGTGCTCCTGGTGGCTGGGGGGTGGGGGTGGTGGGAGACATGGGTGGGGGCCTGGTGGAGGGTGCCCCTGGTGGCTGGGGGGTAGGGGTGGTGGGAGACATGGGTGGGGGCCTGGTGGAGGGTGCCCCTGGTGGCTGGGGGGTGGGGGTGGTGGGAGACATGGGTGGGGGCCTGGTGGAGGCTGCCCCTGGTGGCGGGGGGGTGGGGGTGATAGGGGACATGAGTGGGGGCCTGGTGGAGGCTGCCCCTGCACTGCTGGGGGGTGGGGGTGGTGGGAGACATGGGTGGGGGCCTGGTGGAGGGTGCCCATGGTGGCTGGGGGGTGGGGGTGGTGGGAGACATGAGTGGGGGCCTGGTGGAGGGTGCCCCTGGTGGCTGGGGGGTGGGGGTGGTGGGAGACATGGGTGGGGGCCTGGTGGAGGCTGCCCCTGCACTGCTGGGGGGTGGTGGGAGACATGGGTGGGGGCCTGCTGGAGGGTGCCCCTGGTGGCTGGGGGTGGGGGTGGTGGGAGACATGAGTGGGGGTCTGGTGGAGGGTGCCCTTGCACTGCTGGGGGGTGGGGGTGGTGGGAGACATGGGTGGGGGCCTGGTGGAGGCTGCCCCTGCACTGCTGGGGGGTGGGGGTGCAGGGGGACATGAGCAGGTGTGCAGGGTAGTCCCCTGTTTTGTGGGCTGCCTGCAGGGGCCGTCGAGGGTGTACAGGGAACACCTGTGAGGACCCACCCAGCCTAATCGCGTGTGTAACTTCCCACGCACCCCTGTAATACACGTACCAAGCAAAATCGCGTGTGATAATTCCCGCGCACCCCTGTAATACACGTACCTGGCCAAATCGCATGTGAGAATTCCCGCACCCTGCTGAAATCGCGTGTAAAACTTCCTGCGCACCCCTGAAATACACGCGCCCAGGCTATTCGCGTGTGGAACTTCCCGCGCACCCCTGAAATACACGCGCCCAAGCTATTCGCGTGTGGAACTTCCCGCGCACCCCTGAAATACACGCGCCCAGGCTATTCGCGTGTGGAACTTCCCACGCACCCCTGAAATACACGCGCCCAGGCTATTCGCGTGTGGAACTTCCCGCGCACCCCTGAAATACACGTACCAAGCAAAATCGCGTGTGATAATTCCCACGCACCCCTGTAATACACGTACCTGGCCAAATCGCATGTGAGAATTCCTGCGCATCCCTGTAATACACGTACCCAGCCGATTCGCGTGTAAAACTTCCCGTGTACCCCTGTAATACACGTACCCAACCAAATCGCGTGTGATAATTCCCGCGTACCCCTGTGATACACGTGCCTGGCTAATCGCGTGTAAACCCTCACGCGTACCCCTGTAATGCACGTACCCTGGCCAATCGCGTGTAGAACTTCCCGCGTACCCCTGTAATACACGTACCCTGGCTAATCACGTGTATAACTTCACGCGTACCCCTGATATGCACGTTACCCGCTTTGCGTTCCTTGTTTGGCAGCCCTGTAAACTGGTCCAGGGTTAGCGCAGCCCTTTGCGATGATTTAGCGATTTTGATGGCTTTTCCTTGCGCGAGGGCGTTCTTGGGGGCGTTACTGGCGCTGCTGCAGGGTCGCTGCGATACTCTGCGCCACAGCTGGTTTGGGAGCCTAAAATCCATGAATAGGCTGTGCGCGGAAATCGGTTTTAGCGCACGTGTCTGACGCAGACAATCGCACGCGGACACTCTGCGCCAGCCGCTTGCGACACTTTTCTGCGAAATTCTATGAATTACCCTGTTAATTGTTCAAGTGTTCATCTAGTATTTCACCACAAGTTGTTATGTTTCCAGTGCAGACGCTAACCCACAAGACCACACAGAAGTGTCATCAAAGCACACATGTCCTGTTTAGATTCTGTTTCCCTTGGGATATTTAATTATAATTGTTGAGTTTAAAATGTGGGCACCTTGTACACTTATAGAATTTATGCCCCAGAAACCTATGGGGCAAGACCCTGGTCACTCTAATCGAGAAAAATCTCTTCTTGGTTATTAAGTAACAATGTGAAAAAATGTTCTATTTTTGAATACAAAGTTAAGAAAAAAAGGAAAGATACACAGTATATATCTTTTAATTAGTCAATTGTATTCACAATTCATATAATTTATCACAATATTTGGAATTACCTCATTCATTCATAAAAATATTTTTTTCATCAAAATAGAAAAGCAGGTGGTCCTTACAAAAATAATGAATTTAAAAACAACATCCAGCAAAGATTTCTGAATTTGTAAATATTATTGTCAACTAAACCAATTCATCAAAAGGTTTCAACACAATCACATGTTGTTTATCCACTACGCGTTTCGGGGTTATCTTGACCCCTTCTTCAGGTGATGATGTAAATTGTGATTTTCTTGTTTCCTAAACAGATTTAATAAAAAGACAAAAATTCACTAAGTTTGTCTCAACGTTAAATTGAACACCAATGTATCATAGATTAAACTAAAAAATATAAAATTAACTGACCTTGGAAATGTCCAAGGTCTGCATGACGTTCAGAGGCTCATACGTAACCTCTGAATTATTTGCCCTTAGTTAAAGTCCTCCTGTGTTGTTGTTCAAAGGTAAATTGGTATGGTGGACAAGGTAAATTGTCCTTTCCCAATGGCCAAGTAGAATACTGCGCCCCATCTTTAAAACATAATCATATTTCAATCAGTCAGAGCTTCTGTCAAGTACAGCTACATAGCGAGACGTAGCCCTTGCTAATTCCAGTGTTGAAAGTAAATGGGTCTAGAAATGCTTACCTTATTTTAGAGTCTTTCAAACACGCAATGCGAGATCGGAGAAACGGCTGTAGATACAGCCTCCCGTCCCGCAGTGCGTTTATATTTCCTATTGTGATGTGTCACGTGATCGCCAAAGGATCACGTGATCAAACGTCCATTACGTGACGGACTCTTAAGGGAATTACCATGTGTATATTTTAATGAGGCCAAATAAACCCACTTTGAGTGATTATTGTAAGTGTATAGTACTAAAATGTACTAGTGGTGACTCTTTGTATAACGAGAAACATTTCATATTTACTGTTGTGATGTGTCACGTGATCTAAAAAAGGTCACGTGATCAAACGTCCGTAACGAGACAAGCAGTTAAGGGGTTCCCATGTCTCTATTTTAATGGAACAAGCCACAAACACTCCCAATATTTAATATAAGTACAAAATGCTACATTGTACTGACAATGAATATTAGTACAGGTACCACGTTCTTATAACTTACGTGTTTGTCATCTAATCGTGTTATACGTAAAGACAAGGAATCATCATGGTTTATTTCCCAATGTATATAAGATAAGTTTAATACTAGTTCACGTGAATTGTAGTGATACAAATTAAAAAAGATGCAATAATTAGAAAAACCAAGGTAGTGTGTATAGATAAATGAATAGAGGGTATTCTCCCAGTTCAATGCTGCCTCATCAGCTAACCACTACATATTAAGGAAAATATCCAATAATAAATTCAGTTATGGAAAAACCAGTGGGTATAATCATATAACTAGAATCAAAATTAAACTAGATACCATGGGTGTTCACTGTGACATAAGAGACAACTACAATCAAGTAACAGTGTAATTTCTTTGTTATGAACATAACTATCACATTTAAATAACAAAACAGTCCATCATTCCTGTATATACTTTGCCAGCATGGTTATTGGAAATTCTCCTCTCTCAGGTTATTTGTCCAGTGTTGAGTACTTATTGTTGAAAGGCAAATACTAATTTGTCTTGTGCACTTTCTTCTAAACGGAAAGGTCAATTGAACTACTTTTGTATATTTCAATTTAACTTATGTTAACTTGCTGTGCATATATTATTGGGTGACAGCCTTTGATTTTTTCTACAGAGGCAGAGATTCCTACCCTGAGTGACGCAAGGAGCTGTACCCATTCCTACATCGAACAACACATTTTACAGCAGGAATAGAAAAAAAGCAATATGATATAAACGCTCTGAGCTATCCAATTGCAGCACAATAAGCGGTGGAATCAATTGTGCAGTTAAAGCGAAACATTTATGAAGATATCGACCCACCAACCTCACAAATCCTTTTTATCAGGTTTATTGGTGTGCCATGACACATCCCTGCTGCTTCTAAGCACTGTCATAATAAGTGTTATGTTTATAAAAGATGTAACTCCAACAGCCAATACATTACCAAATGATGTGGTATGCACATGTAAGGATAAATAGCAGATAAGGCAGCTTTACTGGGCATATGATTACCAGACCTCAGGTGTGCAGCAATAAGTGGTATAAATTGGCAATAAATTGCCATATGAGGTTAAAGTAATATATGCATGGCAGTATCCAAAGCTTATTTTGGTTCTACTGTGTCTACCCCTGTCATAATATGACCCCCTCTATGGCATATTAAGGCAGATCCATTCTTAAAATCACGTTGGTATATAAAAAAGTCTTATGTCTGCTTTAGCCTCATGAAATTTAAGCTTTTTTGTGTTTTTAAACCTGTCTGTCACTTTAGGTGTTAACAACGGGGTTAAATGCCATTTGATGGCATTGAGGTCAAAGGTCATATGACATCACATTATGTGATGCCATCTGGTGTGTGATGTCACTTCTGCTACCCCTGGCATTTTGGTGAAATGACATCCATGTCTCTGCTCTGACTATATTTTGTTCTCCCCAGTCTGACTGTATTATGGCCTTTGTTCTCCCTCCTTGGGCAGTATGATGGCCTTTTATTCCTGTGCTCTGACTGCCGTTGTTCTCTATTCTCTGTACTCAACTGAATAATGCTCTTTATTTCCTTTCTTTGACAACACAACAGTCTCTGTTCTCCCTGCTTTTGTTCGCTCTACTCTGACTGTACTACGTTCTTTGTTCTCTTTGCTATGACTGCAGTTCGGTTTTTGCTATCTCTGCTCTGATAATCCTATAGTAGCCTGTTCTCCAAATTTGGCACAGCAAGGTAGGGCCACATGCTTGTCCCCTCAAGGAGATAAATGAATAATGAAACAGACAACAGGGTGTAGGGTGAAATATTTTATTTAACGATATGTTATGTAGTGTTTCACTTACCTCACTTTTATGGTTGTACCATCCAGTTCACCAGGGCGCTGGTTGGAATGTAGAGGAAAAGAAATAGAAGAGAACAATGGACAAAGCTCCCCTAGGCAAGGGAAGAGTGAACATTCTTGGGAATGACTGTTGAAGGAAAAAAAAACATTGGCAGAAGGGACAAAGAATATGCTGCATCTGGTGGCTGTCTAGGGGGCCGTGGTTGAAAATCGTTCCAGAACCGGGTTGTGTGTGCGAATCAGCCCAGTACCTTCCATAGTCCTTGGCTGCATGCCTTGAGCAGCATGGCCATGAATCGGACCTTGGGGAGCAGACAGCATGCCCGGTGCCCAGACTGGGTGAGCCAAGCAGTAAAGATCCCAGGAAACATTGGCGGTAGACCTAGGGAGATGAGCAGGGATGATCATACTGAGCCATACGTATGTGGTGGCCTAGTCCAATTAGTGTGGCCGGGCCCAGAAGATAGCTCCTGCCGCGCCACGTATGATAGGCATGGCGCAGTAGCTGAAGGAGATACTAGCTACTTAGAAATTCTGCCTCGCCCTTGTCCGCTCACCCTTGAAGAAAAGCCCAGGTTCACTGCATCCTTGAGGCACAGGTAAAGATTGGTGGAGCTCCGGCATGATGGCCAGAGTGAGGAGGAGTGCGCGACTGGCCCTCTTGCACTACCGCCAGTGCAAAGAAGACTGGGGTGGGAGTATGAGTGAACTACGCAGTGGAGCATGGTGGTGAATGATGGCAACATCCCCTTGACAACGAGGAGGCCGCCATAGAAACAACATGCCGCTAGGCATGGTGGTGATATGGCAGCGCCGCCCAACGAGGGCTGCACCATGGGTGCAACAGTCATGCTTCTGTCTGCCCGGACATTGGGACCACCTAAGAACAGTCAGAGTGTGCATATCGCGCATTGGGGATCGGATGGCCTCACGTGGTGGACAGGGTCACCCAGAACAGAAAACAGGCATCAGTGACACACAATATAGTGCACCATGTGGTGTACAGGGCACCACCAATAAAAATAGCATGACTGGAGTGGGTCAAAGACAGCACAACAGGAAAGATTTACTGAAAAGGGGTAGCTGACTAAATCAGCCACCCCTTTTTAATATACTATATACATTTGTTTGTCATTATTTGCAAAGCATTTAAATGTATATTTATGTCTGTGTGTATTTAACAGTATATGTGTATGTTTATAATTACTATTATTCTTAGTTATAGTTATTAAGTTGGGCATGCAATTAAGTTGGGGATGCATACAGAGTTTGGTAGGAGGTTAGATACGTGAGGGGGAATCGATAGTGTTGTTGTGCACCCTTGTGTGATAGGGAAACTGACGCATGCACCACGGCGAGGTAAGCAGAGGACCATCCACGGTCATATTCAGCTTGGTGCAAGTTTAGCGTAGCAAATTTATTGTATTGCAGTTTCGAACGTGTGTGGACACGATTTGAAACACTCGTTGTTGCTTTATTTTTTTTTCACATGCAGTATTGTGCTCACCAGCCATCTAACAGCTAAGAGCACTCGTACTTCGCTCCAGTGCTGCCTTTTTCAAATTGCAAGCAGCATTCTTTGCTGAACGGCCGGGTGAGTTCAAGTCCACCCTGACTTTGGTCCTCCCCCCGTACACGAAGCCTTTTAATTGACCACACAACCCATTTGGGTGATCTTTCTTACTCCACTCCTCTGCACCAGCATGGAGTGTTCACCTCCTTTTCCTTCACGGCCCTTTTCGTAGCAGCACACTATGTGGACACACCATATGGCACCAAACAGCCAGCCTAGCCTTCCACATATTGGCACCATAATAAATAAAAAACAATGCCGCTGTCTGTCTTGTTTTCACACATGGAACAAGACCAACAAGGGCTTTAGATCCTGCCTGTCTATTTTTGTCTCTACGTAGGGGACGGATGAGCCCACCAGACCTGGTATACACACACGTATGTCTGAATTGGATTCAAGATTGACAAATTAGTGGTCCTGAAGAAGATGGCTTCCAATTCAACTTGCCATAGAAACCGGTCGATCATTGGTCACGTGTTTTTCCGTGACCAGTTCTAGATATCCCAAATAAACAAGGGGGATACTATACTCTTCACTATCAAGATCTACTCACGATTTGTGAGTGCTTAATATTACCCAGAGTATATGAGTTTTTTGTTTTAGCCATGAAACAATAGAATTGACCAATTGTGCTTTGGGAAGCGTAATTCTCTAAGGGTGACTAAAATCAGCACTAAAATCCCCAGTTATTTTAGCAAACCCTCCAGGTCATTTGTGATCAAGACAAGATCTAATACGCAGTATTGCCTGTTGAATTACACATACAACGTGAACGGTTAACTTCTATAATTTAATTTTTAACTATGCAAACTTAGTTATGTTTTGAAATTGAACAATAAGACTGAGGGACAGTTTCCTTCTTACCTATACCTATTAGATAGGCGGTGCAACATCCGTTGCCTAGGGTCAGGCACCCCTGTCAGTGACAGGGTGTTCTTCCACTAGGGACAGCCAGGCCATGTCCTGTTTCAACATCAATTTTATTTGCAGGTTGCATAGTGCCACTTCCTGCCCAGCTTGTCTGGGGTTTGGGGTGGTTGGTTTCAATGTGGATCTGTCCCAGGCCTAGCGTGAGGGTAGTCACACGCCCTTGCCCAGGCTGGGACCAGCTACCTTCCTGTCTTGCCAACATGGCTCCAAAATACCTAGTGGAGAGATTCACCAGGCATACTTCAGAACGTCCCATCAGACTGGTGCAAACCAACAGCCTTAGAATCCCTAAATATGAACTCAAAAAAAGCAGGAGGGACTTGGTTTCCAGTCATGGCGTCCCAACTATGGAACTCAATGCCTGACTCATTAAGAGCTACGCTGTCCTTCCAATCCTTCAAGAATGATGCAAAATCGTGGTTGGGGACCCTCGACCCCTGAACAGGACTCTCACCACATAAGCTTGCACTCCAACATCGTATAGACCCAATACATATATGACACCTATTCCTCTAGTTTACTGACACCGTTAATGCCATCCCTATTGTATGACTGTTCTGTACCTGTAACTGTACATGAAAATACTGCTGTAAATAACCTGTAAATGCTGTAAATGTGTTAATGTATATCGAGTCAATGTATAATGCATAATGCCTGTAACCTTTACAACTGTACTGCGCCTAGATACCTCAGGGTTTGGAGCTCCATATAGATGAATATACAATACAATTCAATACAATGGTATTTATTCTATCTAATCTGACTGCACTACAGTCCAAGTTCACACTGATTTGACATTACAATGGTCTTTGTTCTGCGTGCTCTGACTGCACTGGGTTATTTTGTGTCGCTGCTCCAACTGCTATGACGTCTACATTCTCTCTCCTCTGACTACATTGTGCTCCTTACTCACCCAGCACTGATTATGCAATGGCCGTTCCTCTCTCTCTCCTCGGGTTGTATTAGAGTCTCACTTGTCTTTTCTCTGGCTGCATATGGGTCGCTGTTCTCTCTGCTGACTGTATGTGGTCTCCATTCGCAGGTCGCTCTGGAGTCGGTGCTCATTGTGGATGATGGACAGACTGCTGTCGAGCAAGGCCTGAGGGTGGCCCCCTGGGAGAGGGGGAGGAATGTTGCTGGACAGATACAGAGCTTTGTGGAGGACTTTTTAAAGAGCGAGTTTCCAGCTGTCAAGATTATTAGACTAACGAGAATAGAGAACCCTCCTCTAGGCTTGCTCTCAAAGTACAGACTGCTACATTCCAAGGTGAGAGGGCAAGGAGTGATTGGAGGTTTGGCGGGCTAACTGAGGAGATATTGATGAAGAGGGCTGAGAAAGGCAGGACAGCAATCATGAATGAGGAGAGCTGAGAAAGGCAGGCCAGCAATGATGAATGAAGAGGACTGATAAAGTCAGGCCAGCAATGATGAATCAGGAGGGTTGAGAAATGCAGGCCAGCAATGATGAATGAGGAGGGCTGAGAAAGTCAGACCAGCAATGCTGAATGAAGAGAGCTGGGAAAGGCAGGCCAGCAATCATGAATGAGGGGGGCTGAGAAAGGCAGGCCAGCAACCATGCATCAAGAGAGCTGAGAAAGGCAGGCCAGCAATGATGAATGAAGAGGGCTGAGAAAGGCAGGCCAGCAATGATGAATGAGGAGGACTGAGAAAGGCAGGCCAGCAATGATGAATGAGGAGAGCTGAGAAAGGCAAGCCAGCAATGATCAATGAGGAGGGCTGAAAAGCAGGCCAGCAATGATGAATGAAGAGGGCTGAGAAAGGCAGGCCAGCAATCATGAACGAGGAGGGTTGAGAAAGGCAGAACAGCACTGATGAATGAGGAGGGCTGAGAAAGGCAGGCCAGCAATGATGAATGAAGAGTGCTGAGAAAGGCAAGCCAGCAATGATGAATGAAGAGGGCTGAGAAAAACAGACCAGCAATCACGAATGAGGAGGGCTGAGAAAGGCAGGCCAGCAATGATGAATGAAGAGGACTGAGAAATGCAGGCCAGCATTCACGAATGAAGAGGGCTGAAAAAGGCAGGTCAGCATTGATGAATGAAGAGGGCTGAGAAAGGCAGGCCAGCAATTATGAATGGAGAGGGCTGAGAAAGGCAGGCCAGCAATGATGAATGAAGAGTGCTGAGAAAGGCAAGCCAGCAATGATGAATGAAGAGGGCTGAGAAAGGAGGGCCAGTAATCATATAGCAAGGTGGCTGAGAAAAACAGACCAGCAATCACGAATGAGGAGGGCTGAGAAAGGCAGGCCAGCAATGATGAATGAAGAGGACTGAGAAATGCAGGCCAGCATTCACGAATGAAGAGGGCTGAAAAAGGCAGGTCAGCAATGATGAATGAAGAGGGCTGAGAAAGGCAGGCCAGCAATTATGAATGGAGAGGGCTGAGAAAGTCAGGCCAGCAGTCACGAATGAGGAGGGCTTAGAAAGGCAGGCCAGCAATGATGAATGAAGAGGGCTGAGAAAGGCAGGCCAGCAATGATGAATCAGGAGGGCTGAGAAAGGCAGACCAGCAATGATGAATGAACAGGGCTGAGAGAGGTAGGACAGCAATGATGAATGAAGAGGTCTGAGGAAGGCAGGCCAGCAATGATGAAAATGTACCTGGGAGGGAGAAATGCTGAATAATATTCCTAGATGAGTAGATGTCAACAACAAGAAAATCTGAAAACAAAACTGCCAATACGCCCTCAAGTCTTAACAGCCCAGACGTACCAAAGTGCTACAGACTGCCTTGAACCTCGTAGCCTTGTAATGGAGGTTCACTTTACAAGTCTATGGAATATTGATTATCTCTCCTTCGCTTTACTCTTCTGGGTCTTATTTGCGGCACAGTGGGCTGACTTGGGAGTTCTTGAGAGCCTTTAGCTTTGCATGGCTAGTACTACCGAGTTTCCCTGCTGAGGATCTGTGCACACAACTCTAATCGCTAAGGTCATTACTAAGGTGGCTACACCCTCTGGTTGTGAGTTGTGGATGCGATGGTACTTCCAACTTCTTTCTGGCACCCAGAGATGTGCACTCTTAAGGAAGGTGTGAATGACCAAAGACGCATAGATCAGAGTTGATGAAAGGCCACTCTGTTTCAACTCAGTCTCACTTTTCCGGGATAAAATATCTGAGACTTTTGTCTACCATAATAGCCATTTCGTTTCATTGTCCTATTGCATCTGCTCCCCTGGCTCCCCTCCTCTCTCATTTGCCCGCACCAGTCATCAGTCTCAATACCACTTTAACATTTGGTGCCCACTACTGCTTTAACTTCCTGTCTTGTCTATTTGTCTCTTTGTCTTTTCTGCCTCCTTCTACACAAGGTACGGCTGCTTCTTTCCCCTTGTCCCAAACACCAACAGCAGGACCTTAATCAACATTTCAACATTTAAGTAAAAATTCCTTCCTTGTGCTCTAATGAAACCTGCATTTGACGATAACAGCCATTAAACGTGCTTGCAAAATATTTTCGGCGATCTAACCTGCCTAGAAGAAGACAACCATCTCCTTAACCCAAACCGCAAATGTGTAAGCCAATGGGTGGCAGTTGGGCCATAGCGCTCATCATGGCCTCTCTCAAAGCTACAGTAACAGAGAGAGAGACGGCCCTTGGGCCCCATCATTGCAGTCCAATGCAGCATCGGGCTAAGCTCTGGAGATGGCTGCAGCAGATTGGCCTTCTGACGAAGCTCAGAATTTGTGATCATCGCGATCCCGACCCCGGCCAATCAACTGGTTTTAAGGTCCTGCGCATCAACGCCTCACCATGCTTTCTGCCTTCCCAATGGCCACACGGGCAGGAAGTAGAAACCCCTTAACTGACAGGGAACCAACCTTACAGCAGCGCAAGCCTTTATCACAATGGGTTCTCAGGTGCCGGTGATCTCCATGCCACCCATCATTCCCTGACCAGGAAATGATTTTGTCAGAGTCAGGTTATGATGTAGGACTCAACCTTTAAATCGTAGACTCAGCATCTTGTGGTGGGGACATCCTGCAAGCTCCTGGTGTAGCTTGCTTGGTCCAGGTCCCTGTGTTTGGTCTTTTTTTAGAGATTGTGTTCAGAGCGAGAATGTTATGATATTTACTCCAGGATATCAACAGGAGAAGGTTAGAGTGTAGGGGGGGGGGGGTTGGCATGAGGCTAGCGATGGGATTATGATGAGAATACGCTGGTAAAATGGGGGACCGATTAACTCCGAAATAAATCTTTCATGTCATTAGTATTGGTCCTATTTATACAGTCTGAGTTACTGCACTGCTGCATTTTCAGCAGGTGTTCTATAACTTCAGTTTGAGAATATCAGCACTTCATCGCAATTCTTCTTTACTTTTAATTTGACCATAACAGCGGTTCGCGCAAGGGTTGCTATACTTGGACGACACCAGCACCTGCTTTACTTTTAGTCAGACTGTACCCGCACTTCCCAAAAGGGCTCCCGTACTCATGATGAACGCAATTCTCAAAGGAGCTGCAATTCTTTTAATCTCACGACACCAAACCTTTTCAGCATGGCAGCCATACTTTTAATGTAACAATAGCAGTCTTTTTCAGGTAGGGTAACCAGATGGGGAAAAAAAAGGGACAAACAATAGACATAGAAGTAGGACTAAAGTAAACACAAATAAAAGTGTAGTCCTCCTTCTATGTCGCTGGCTTGTGGGGGTGGGGGTGGGGGTGGTCACAGATACACTCCTCTCATTGGAGGAGAGCGGCCGTGGAGGGTAACGGGGAGGAAATGGAGACGTGAAAATCATTCACGCCCCCATTCATGCGCTGGAAGAGTCGCGCCAGGCCCAATTTCAGGATTTCAAAATTGGGTCCCGGCAAAAACCAGTACCATAGCCACCCAGCCATCCAATCTTGGGACGAGGTTTATAAAATTAAAAAACTCCAGGGACCCCGGGGTGGAGGGCGATTGCCCGGGACTGTCGCTGGAACACCGGGACGTCTGGTCAGCCTATTTTAAGGAGGCACGCTATACTTCTGCCACAAGAAGCACTTCTCATTATTATTGGCACATGCATTTCTCAAAAAAGCTGCAATACTTTAAACTTGAAGATGCCAACACTTCTCATCAGCCCTTATCTTCTTTTATTGTGGCAGTGCCAGGACTTCTGAGCAGGGATGTTCTTCTTTTAATGTGACAATGCAAGCACTTCACATCAGGCCTGTCATACTTGGAATCTCCTAGTACTAGCACTTCTCAGCAGTTCTGCTTTACTTTAATTGTGACAGCATCAACACTTCTGGGCAAGGCTGCTATACTTTTGGTAGAGAGCCATGAACATTTCGCAGATGGGATGGACTGTAGAAGCACGTCTCTGAAAAGCTGCGTTAACATTTAACATCCATCGATAATGCCCAGGAAAACATGATAGCACCAGCAATCCTCAGCAGGCAGCAGATGAATTGCCCCCCTGTTTGGCCGGATGAAACAAACGAGCAGTACACATCTTAAAACAATGCACGCCTAAAAGCAATGGATGAAATCTTAGGCAATAATATGCAGGCACTTCATAACTAACTTGTTCATCGATCATATTTCTTTAATGGGTCCCCAAAGCACAGAAACGACCCCTTCTCTTTGGTGTGCTGGGAAGCCCTCATTTCGAATTCACCTTTTCATTTTTAAATGTTTTAATGTTTTATTAGTATTATTCAGTATGACATATAGTCAACTTTAACTACAGTTCATCATCTCATTTATATAGGCAATAATATGCAGGCACTTCATAACTAACTTGTTCATCGATCATATTTCTTTAATGGGTCCCCAAAGCACAGAAACGACCCCTTCTCTTTGGTGTGCTGGGAAGCCCTCATTTCGAATTCACCCTTTCATTTTTAAATGTTTTAATGTTTTATTAGTATTATTCAGTATGACATATAGGGCCTCATTACGACTCAGGCGGTAAGGGTTTTACGGCGGTGTAAACAGCGCCGACCCTTACCTCCTGAGTATGAGGTCCCTTAGCGCCATTGGCGGACTTAACACCTGCTTTTAGCAGGTGTGAAAATCCATGGCGCTAAGGGACCATGGAGTTAATTACGCCACCGTAATTTACGGTGGCGTAATTAACGCCTTCCCCACTCCCATTATGCCCTATGGGGCAAAAATGGGAATGGGGAAGGGTAAATGGGGATTGGGGACTTACCGCCCCGCCAAGGTCGGAATGGGGCGGTAAATCCGCCAACCACCATGGCGTAAACGTAAATCGCAGAAAGCCACAGTAAAATGGCCGCCATATTTCCTCCAATAATATTGCTTCCTCATTTACTGCTACCTCATGCGGAAATGGTAAATTAGCGAACTTAGAAGATAGCCATAACTTTTCTGTCCATTGGGGAAAGCGGTATTACCGCGGGTGATGATGCTGGGTTTTGCATTTGTGTGCAGGCAATTAGATCCACGCCAAATCCAGAAGATGTTTCAGATACTAGTGAAGAGCAGTACAACATGTAGTATTCAGAAATGCATTAATTTATTAATTTTTATCATTTGTTATAGCGCCTTTCACCATAATACTGCATGTTTCACTGTTGTCACAGTGCTCGTGAGGCCGTAGTGGTGCCATATTTGAACGATAGAAGAGGGCGGATCCCAAAACCTGTGGTTTAAGCTTAGCAGAGCAAAAAGAGTTGTGAATGTGTGTGAAGTAGAAAGGGGTCTCCTGGCTGGAATATGATGATTATAGTAAAGCCTTTCCTAACAAGGGTCAGCCTTGAAGGTTGGCTGCAATGAGTGGTCACTGTAGTCTCTTCTTCTAATGAACTGTGCAACCTTCTCTCTGCTTTCTCTCTACCAGGCTGTCCTAATATTGATTGTGACGCCTGGAGAAGTTCAGGAGATAATCCACTCCCTCATCCCCAGGCTGGATAAGGAGGGGCTTTGTTTCCAGCAGCCGTTGACTCTGGGGGATGAAGATGTGAGGAGAATTTACCAGAATGAGTACGTGATAACGAAACTCCTGCCGGCCACAATGCTGATCCAAAGTTGGCTGCCAATTCATCCGAAGCAATCGAACCTGGACTATCTACTTACCCAAGGAATCACCTGGTTGGCCGACAAGGTAGAGGCACCCGACTTCCTTAGCCTGGGGTCACCCCCATTCCGGGTGCCCCTGGAGGACAACTCATTCCGACTGGACATTGATCTCTTTGGCACAGACCCAAGGAGTGCAAAGATGCATTTCCTGGCCCAGTTGCTGGCAGGGACAAAGGCCATGAAGGAGGGAGTGGTGTTCTGCGCCCTGTACATGGAGCTAGCCCTGTTCCCTGTGCTAGACGTCTTCACAGAGGGTATCAAGAGATATGACTTATGGAAGGAGCAGCTGGTGATGGAGAAGGAACTCTGAAGTCCCTATAAGCAGAGTCAAAGGAGCCTGTAGATCTGGGATGGTCTGCCTTGAGTCACCACAAGCTTCTGGAAATTAGGGTCAAACGTGATATGTATCTCTTGAGGGACGCCATTTGCCATGACTCTGGGCATGCCTGTGACACCCTTTAAGCTCTTATCATGCCTTGACAAATCTTTAATTGGATATCCTGTCATTCAAGTCAGCTGCACATCTGGTTCGAAGGTTTGCACTGTCAGAGTGGGCAGTTCATGCAGGACTGACCAGCAAAGATGTACAGCAAGTGTCTCACAGCAAAACACATTATTGCCATTTTATTGATCAGGAGATTGAGCAGTTAGACCAGAAATGCTGTACATTAGCAGTGAGTAGGGACATCTCTTCCTGGGTGCTGCACAAACTGAAAGTAGACAGAGTATATAATATTGAGGCTTCACATGGGAACATTGAAGGGGGTACCACAGAATAAGAATACAAGTCATGTATGTTATTTACAGATGATGAAGCTCTTTGCCCTTAGTACACATTAGCGGGGAGCAGTGGAGCAGCACAGAGGAAAGTGGATCTCCGGAAGGCACGCGTTGCTTCCTCCCTGAATACAAAAAGGAAGGTCTTGGTAGTTTTGAAGATTATAAAAGGGTCAATGTATTTGAATTTGCGAGGGGAACGATACGTTCAATTAGCCCGCATCAAAGAGAGTGAAGGAGTAGTAATCAGTAATTTCAGGATGCACAGAGGGTAGCAATGGAGACAGAGTTGGTCAGGTGCAGGGCATTCCATGAATGGATATTAATCGAATGAGTAGGAATTTGAAGAGGGGTGTGTGCTGCATAGGTGGGTGTTTACAAATAGTAGTAACGTTGAGAAGGTTATCTGGGGTGAGAAAGGAGTAGAGAGGAAGGTCCAGGTGAGAGATAGAGCAGTGGTTAAGATGGTTGATGACCAGAGTGGAAATCAATATATTAGTCTAACTGTAAGTCAGATTTAGACAAATATTGTGTTCATATTAAGAAAGGTGTAGTCTGCGATGGGGGAAAGTGTGGCAATGAGATCAGGAAGGTAGACGACTTCAGTCTTGGAAGAGACAAATATGAGTTACCTAAGAGATTTGTAGTGGCAGATGGTGGAGCAACAGGCTAGACCAGGGATGAAGAAAAGAAAAAAGAAGAGGTTTTCGCAAATAGAGGTAACCCAAAGAAAGAGATTATTTGCTGAGAATGGAAATATACAGCATGAAGGGAACTGAGCAATGGGGCAGCAAAGGGTCTTACTAAGCAATATTCACCTGCTCCCTGGGCTGTACTGGATAGAAATTGTGTGGGGCTCGATTTATTAGGTTCCAGCATAGCAAGGATCTTTAATGTGTGTCCGCGGGATGTTGGCAACAAAGGATGTTGTACAAAGGGATGTACAAGAAAGGGAGCCAGTGAATGTTGTGATTAGCAGCCTAGGTTATTGTCCGGGGGTGCAGCTAACAATGCATGTGTTTGAAACAATGGGCTGTGGAAAGCAAAATGTAGGGGATATTTAATGTAAATTGTATGCGTTTGCTAAAAGACTAGGAGAAATATATAAGGACGTAGTGTTAAGTTTTTGCATCTCATGTGAGAAAGTTTTTAAAATATTTGATTGTGAAATCCCAGCCTGTAATATTTAAAATGCAGGGTTTTTAAAGTCATATGGCAACCAGAATATAACATGTCATCTCTCTGTACTGCACTCTCCACTTCTTCTCTTCCTTCCCAGACCTCTGTACAGCTCTGGCCTCTCATTTCACAACCAAAATCAGGACATCCTTTCCTCTCTCTCCTCTACCCCTCCCTCCACCTGTACACAGGCCTCCCTTGGCCCCACTCTCTCCTTCCCCGTACTCACCCCCTTCTCACCCATAGCACCGGTTGAGGTCACTGAAACTGTCTGCTGTATGGAAGTCTCCTCCAAACATGTGCACCCCTGTTCCTCTAGAATTATCAAGGACAACATTGACTCCCCAGCTCCCTCCTTGGCTGAGTTCTGTAACCCGTCCTTTGCCAATGGCTCCCGACCCTCACCCATCAAGCACTGACTTGTGCACCCCCTCATAAAAAAGACATCTGCGCACCCTTCCTGCCCGGGTAACTATCGTCCTATCTCCACTACCCCATTCTTGGGCAAACCCCTGGAGAAGTTGGTGATCACCCAATTGATCCATCAACCCAAATCTGTTGGTTGCCTCCACAATCACCAATCTGGCTTTAGAGCAGCAAAAGGCACGGAAACTGCTCTCCTGAACAACTGTGATGACTTATTCTCAAACCTCAACTCTAATTCTCCATCTGTTCTCATCTTCCTCGATCTGCCTTCTGCTTTGACAAGATCAATCATTCCACCCTCATAAATCGGCTCCATGATACTCTGAGCACTATGAAACCTGGCACTGGATTGGTTGACCTCCTTCCTTTTGAATCGGCCCTCCCAAGTGCAATTGGGCCCTTTTCTCTCCTCCACCTCACTCTCTATACTTGCGGCATCCCTCATGGTTCTATCCTTTAGCTGTGGCTTTTCAACATTTACCTTGACCCTCTGGCCCACCTGATCTCCACTTTCTCCCTTCACTTACAGTGCTTCACTGATGACACACACCTCTCATTTAAGCTTCCTTCTTCTACCTCCTCACCTTACTCTCTCATTAGCGAATGCCTGTCTGCTATTCAGGCATGTTGTGCTGCAAATTACATCTGCCTTAATGCCAGCAAGACTGAGAACCTCCTCATTGGGACACTCGGCCCCATCCTTCCCTCCTACTCTCTAGCTGCCCTCCATGGGCACACTCCCCTCACCTTCATGTGTAGCTAAAAACCTTAGTTTCATCTTTGACTCCTCTCCTTCCCTCCTATCAATGACCTTGCCAAAAAGGCCCACTTTCAACTTGACCTCCTCAGAGGCATTCTCCTTTTCCTCACCTTCCCCCAGAAACTTAATGTCTCCAAAGCTTTGGTTCTCTCCAGGCTTGATTACTGTAAAAGCCTCTCCCACAATCTTCCTCTTTCCTCCTTCTGCCCTCTCCAACTAATCCAGAATAGGACTGCAAAACCTATCCTTGGCCTCAGGCCCAGGGACCACATTTCTCCAGCCCTACAAACTCTCCACTGGCTCCCAGTTGCTGCAATGATCAAATTCAAGACCCTCTGCATCATCCACAAGGCTTTCTGGGGTCTGGGACCTCGCTACAGCCAACTTTCACTCACTAAATACTTCACTGTTTGAGTCCTTCAGTCCACAAGCTCTAACTCTCTGCAGATCAGACAGTTCTCCAAGCAGAGTGTTGGGGTAGATCTCTTTCTTTGGCAGGAGCCTCCATCTTGAACAGCCTTCTTGCCCCTTTCCGTCTTGAGCTGGATCTCCTTAAGTTACGGAAGCTTCTCAAGATCCTCCTTTTCTCCTCCTCCTTCCCTCTCCCTTGCTGATCTCCACCTGCCATTGCGACTGGTTGCCTGTGTCCCCTATGAGTCTTAATGTGGCATAGTCCTCCTTCAACCAGCCTTCCCCTGCACCCCTTTACCAGCACTTGCATTTGTGCACACTTCACTGACCAGACTACTATTCTAGTCCTCCCTCACACTAGTTACCCCTACTCCTGTTTCCCCTTGGCACTTGCCCTCCTGGGCTGCCACCAGCACTTGTTCATTCCATGGGGCCCCTCCCCCAGCACTTCCTCCTGTTCTCCCTATCCCATCCCTTCCCATTATCCCCCTGCACTTCTTGTTACTGCACTTGCACGATCTGAATGTCACAAGGCCTAGTAGGACCGTTATTGTTTTTTCTCCCCTGTGCCCACCCCTTTCTTTGTCTTGTGGCATCTTGAAACACT
Organism: Ambystoma mexicanum; assembly: GCF_040938575.1. Taxonomy (NCBI): domain Eukaryota; kingdom Metazoa; phylum Chordata; class Amphibia; order Caudata; family Ambystomatidae; genus Ambystoma; species Ambystoma mexicanum. Next base: position 260,805,418 of record NC_090921.1, on the reverse strand, counting down.
TTCTGCTGTATAGGAATCATACAAATGTTCAATACATAAAATAAATCAAAATAAATAACTATATTAATGCTGTCTAATACATATTATTTTTAACATCTGGGAATTAAATCATGTACACCTTTAAATGCACACCGAAAATAAAACTATTGGAAATGCAAGAAAAAATATTCAGTTGACAAGTTACATTATAGATTTCATTGAAAGAAGTGAGTGAGAAAAGCATTACTATTTGAAATTGTATGCTGAATACATGGTCCCCTTAAGAACCAAATGTGTGATCTATTATCCTGCATACATGTTTTTGAAGCTCCAGGGGCCAAAAGCTTTTGAAGTCATGAGTCAGACAGCTGCTAAAGCCAGACTTCCCATAAATCTGTATTCAAACACATTAACCTGGGTACCACTCAAAAAGTCTCATGTTCAACTTGGAAAATGCTGAATACATTGAAGTAAACAAAACAGAAAAATACATTTCCACTTTTTGACTGGGAATTAGTCACATCCAGTTTTATACACCAGTAGGAAGCTCTTCCCACGAGAAAATAAATGATGCCACTATCGAACTTGAGACCCTAGCAATCAAATGAGCAGTGGATTATTTGAAATATGTGACCGGGAGAACATTCACATTAATAACTGACCACTGACCACTCACTTGGCTCAGTCTACGGAAGGAAACAAACCCTAGGACTATGCGCTGGTTCCTTGATCTCCAGCCTTTCTGTTTTCATGTAGAACACAGAAAGGGTAAAGAAAAGGCAAATGTTGATTTCCTGTCCTGAATTTCCCTTGGAGGGAGATGGGTGTGCCAGCTGCATTAGGGCAAGGGTATATGACGATTCACAAGGTGTCGTCACTTCTCCCCATGGGAGAGACCCTTCTCGTAAGGCTAGGGCGCTGAAGTCGCTACCCAATAGCTCCCGAGGGGTGGTTTAATGCGGGGGATCTCATGGGAAGGAACTAAACCCAGGCAATAATAAACATCTCCACATTCTCTAGCCCTTCCTTCCATCCCCAACCTTCTAGTTGAAAACACAAACATATTTACTACTGTAATGCAAAAGAAACAAATGGCCTCAAACACCAAGACGAGGAAGAACACAGGAACAGACTGGTTCAAATACTGGATGAGGTGGCCCCGAGGAGGTATAGAGATCAATCTGTCAAAAGGGACTTTGACAGCCCACCCCTCAAGAATGGACTACAATATATAAAGACAATCAATGGACAACAGCTTTGGCCAATCCCAGAGCAGAGCTCGGCTGCAGCACCTGCTGGGAGAAGCAATGGACGCACTGTGTTCACCGTGGTCTGGGTGCCAACCCGAGGAGAAGAGGAACCGAGGACGCCAGCGGTCAGCTGTGTGAGTTCTTGCATTGTTCCGCAGGTGCGGACCTGTGCACGATGTCAAGTTCAACAAAAGCGAGCGGCCCAGCACTGGAGACACTGGAGAAGTAGATGGGTAAATCGAGCCAGCCGAGAAGTCGGACCGCCATCCCTGCGAACCCCGGTGACATACCAAAGCCTGAAAGCGGGTAAAGGGTGGCATGGGAGACCCAGAGGGGACGCAGGCAGGAGGTGCAAGTCTTAACAGCCCAGGCGTACCAAAGTGCTACAGACTGCCTTGACCCTCGTAGCCTTGTAATGGAGGTTCACTTTACAAGTCTATGGAATATTGATTATCTCTCCTTCCCTCTACTCTTCTGGGTTTTATTTGCGGCACAGTGGGCTGACTTGGGAGTTCTTGAGTGCCTTTAGCTTTGCATGGCTAGTTCTAACGAGTTTCCCTGCTGAGGACTTGTGCACACAACTCTAATCGCTAAGGTCATTGCTTAGGTGGCTACACCCTCTGGTTGTGAGTTGTGGATGCGATGGTACTTCCAACTTCTTTCTGACACCCAGAGATGTGCAATCTTAAGGAAGGTGTGAATGACCAAAGACGTTTAGTTCAGAGTTGATGAAAGGCCACGCTGTTTCAATTCAGTCTCACTTTTCTGAGATAAAATATCTGAGCCTTTTGTCTTCCATAATAGCCATTTCGTTTCATTGTCCTATTGCATTTGCTCCCCTGATTCCCCTCCTCCCTCATTTGCCTGCACTAATTTTACAGTCACCAGTCTCAATAACACTTTATCATTTGGTGCCCACTACTGCTTTAACTTCCTGTCTTGTCTATTTGTCTCTTGCACCAGGTACGGCTGCTTCTTTCCCCTTGTCCCAAACACCAAGAGCAGGACCTTAATCAACATTTCAACATTTAAGTAAAAACCTCCTTTCCTGTGCTCTAATGAAACCTGCATTTGACGATAACAGCCATTAAACGTGCTTGAAAAATATTTTCAGCGATCTAACCTGCCTAGAAGAAGACAACCATCTCCTTAACCCAAACCGCAAATGTGTAAGCCAATGGGTGGCAGTTGGGCCATAGCGCTCATCATGGCCACTCTCTAAGCTACAGTATCAGAGAGAGACGGCCTTTGGGCCCCATCATTGCAGTCCAATGCATCATCGGGCTAAGCTCTGGAGATGGCTGCAGCAGATTGGTCTTCTGACGAAGCTCAGAATTTGTGGTCATCGCGATCCCGACCCCGGCCAATCAACTGGTTTTAAGGTCCTGCGCATCAACGCCTCACCATGCTTTCTGCCTTCCCAATGGCCACACGGGCAGGAAGTAGAAACCCCTTAACTGACAGGGAACCAACCTTACAGCAGCGCAAGCCTTTATCACAATGGGTTCTCAGGTGCCGGTGATCTCCATGCCACCCATCATTCCCTGACCAGGAAATGATTTTGTCAGAGTCAGGTTATGATGTAGGGCTCAACCTTTAAATCGTAGACTCACCATCTTGTGGTGGGGACATCCTGCAAGCTCCTGGTGTAGCTTGCTTGGTCCAGGCCCCTGTGTTTGGTCTTTTTTTAGACATTGTGTTCAGAGCGAGAATGTTATGATATTTACTCCAGGATCTCAACAGGAGAAGGTTAGACTGTAAGGGGGGGTGGCATGAGGCTAGCGATGGGATTATGATGAGAATACGCTGGTAAAATGGGGGACCGATCAACTCCGAAATAAATCTTTCATGTCATTAATATTGGTCCTATTTATACAGTCTGAGTTACTGCACTGCTGCATTTTCAGCAGATGTTCTATCATTTCAGTTTTAGAATATCAGCACTTCATCGCAATTCTGCTTTACTTTTAGTCAGACTGTACCCACACTTCCCAAAAGGGCTCCCCTACTCATGATGAACGCAATTCTCAAAGGGGCTGCAATATTTTTAATCTCACGACACCAAACCTTTTCAGCATGGCAGCAATACTTTTAATGTAACAATAGCAGTCTTTTTCAGGTAGGGTAACCAGATAGGGGAAAAAAAGGGACACGCAATAGATGTAGAAGTAGGACTAAAGTAAACACAAATAAAACTGTAGTCCTCCTTCTATGTCGCTGGCTTGTGGGGGGTGGGGTGGGTGTGGTCACAGGCACACTCCTCGCATTGGAGGAGAGCGGCCGTGGAGGGGGAACGGGGAGGAAATGGAGGCGTGAAAATCATTCACGTCCCCATTCATGCGCAGGAAGAGTCGCGCCAGGCCCAATTTCAGGATTTCAAAATTGGGTCCCGGCAAAAACCGGTACCATAGCCACCCAGCCATCCAATCCCGGGACGAGGTTTATCAAATTAAAAAACTCCAGGGACCCCAGGATGAAGGGCGATTGCCCGGGACTGTCGCTGGAACACCGGGACGTCTGGTCAGCCTATTTTAAGGAGGCACGCTATACTTCTGCCACAACAAGCACTTCTCATTATTATTGGCACATGCATTTCTCAAAAAGGCTGCAATACTTTAAACTTGATGATGCCAACACTTCTCATTAGCCCTTATCTTCTTTTATTGTGGCAGTGCCAGGACTTCTGAGCAGGAATGTTCTTCTTTCAATGTGACAATGCAAGCACTTCACATCAGGCCTGTCATACTTGGAATCTACTAGTACTAGCACTTCTCAGCAGTTCTGCTTTACTTTAATTGTGACAGCATCAACACTTCTGGGCAAGGCTGCTATACTTTTGGTAGAGAGCTATGAACATTTCGCAGATGGGATGGACTGTAGAAGCACGTCTCTGAAAAGCTGCGCCAACATTTAACATCCATCGATAATGCCCAGGAAAACATGCTAGCACCAGCAATCCTCAGCAGGCAGCAGATGAATTGCCCCCGTTTGGCCGGATGAAACAAACGAGCAGTACATATATTAAAACAATGCACGCCTAAAAGCAATGGATGAAATCTTAGGAAATAATATGCAGGCACTTCATAACTAACTTGTTCATCGATCATATTTCTTTAATGGGTCTCCCAAGCACAGAAACGACCCCTTCTCTTTGGTGTGCTGGGAAGCCCTCATTTCGAATTCACCTTTTCATTTTTAAATGTTTTAATGTTTTATTAGAATTATTCAGCATGACATATTAGTCAACTTTAACTACAGTTCATCATCTCATTTATATAATAAAAGAAAGTAATCCGGCGAATATTTCAATAACAATCCAAAGTTGCACCTTTTTTCTTGAAATGCTACGACCACAGAGTAAACTCGTATCCGCCATCCAGTTGCTCTTTCCCCGGCTGCTCTTCTGTGTACTGGTGTCTCGTGTTGTGCAGAGAACCCAAAGTGGGTCTGGGGACGAATTGACAACTAGCGGGAACTACTTTCACACCCGACTCATATCCTGCAAATCGCAGAAAGCCACAGTAAGATGGCCGCCATATTTCCTCCAATAATATTGCTTCCTCATTTACTGCTACCTCATGCGGAAATGGTAAATTAGCGAACTTAGAAGGTAGCCATAACTTTTCTGTCCACTGGGGAAGGCGGTATTACTGCGGGTGATGATGCTGGGTTTTGCATTTGTGTGCAGGCAATTAGATCCACGCCAAATCCAGAAGATGTTTCAGATACTAGTGAAGAGCAGTACAACATGTAGTATTTAGAAATGCATTAATTTATTATTTTTTATCATTTGTTATAGCGCCTTTCACCATAATACTGCATGTTTCACTGTTGTCACAGTGCTCGTGAGGCCGTAGTGGTGCCATATTTGAACGATAGAAGAGGGCGGATCCCAAAACCTGTGGTTTAAGCTTAGCAGAGCAAAAAGAGTTGTGAATGTGTGTGAAGTAGAAAGGGGTCTCCTGGCTGGAATATGATGATTATAGTAAAGCCTTTCCTAACAAGGGTCAGCCTTGAAGGTTGGCTGCAATGAGTGGTCACTGTAGTCTCTTCTTCTAATGAACTGTGCAACCTTCTCTCTACTTTCTCTCTACCAGGCTGTCCTAATATTGATTGTGACGCCTGGAGAAGTTCAGGAGATAATCCACTCCCTCATTCCCAGGCTGGATAAGGAGGGGCTTTGTTTCCAGCAGCATTTGACTCTGGGGGATGAAGATGTGAGGAGAATTTACCAGAATGAGTCGTGATAACGAAACTCCTGCCGGCCACAATGCTGATCCAAAGTTGGCTGCCAGTTCATCCGAATCGATCGAACCTGGACTATCTACTTACCCAAGGAATCACCTGGTCGGCAGACAAGGTAGAGGAACCTATCTTCCTTAGCCTGGGGTCACCCCCATTTCGGGTGCCCCTGGAGGACAACTCGTTCCGACTGGACATTGATCTCTTTGGCACGGACCCAAGGAGTGCAAAGATGCATTTCCTGCCCCAGTTGCTGGCAGAGACAAAGGCCATGAAGGAGGGAGTGGTGTTCTGCGCCCTGTACATGGAGCTAGCCCTGTTCCCTGTGCTGGACGTCTTCACAGAGGGTATCAAGAGATATGACTTATGGAAGGAGCAGCTGGTGATGGAGAAGGAACTCTGAAGTCCCTATAAGCAGAGTCAAAGGAGCCTGTAGATCTGGGATGGTCTGCCTTGAGTCACCACAAGCTTCTGGAAATTAGGGTCAAACGTGATATGTATCTCTTGAGGGACGCCATTTGCCATGACTCTGGGCATGCCTGTGACACCCTTTAAGCTCTTATCATGCCTTGACAAATCTTTAATTGGATATCCTGCCATGCAAGTCAGCTGCACATCTGCTTCGAAGGTTTGCACTGTCAGAGTGGGCAGTTCATGCAGGACTGACCAGCAAAGATGTACAGCAAGTGTCTCACAGCAAAACACATTATTGCCATTTTATTGATCAGGAGATTGAGCAGTTAGACCAGAAATGCTGTACATTAGCAGTGAGTAGCGACATCTCTTCCTGGGTGCTGCACAAACTGAAAGTAGACAGAGTATATAATATTGAGGTTTCACATGGGAACATTGAAGGGGGTACCACAGAATAAGAATACAAGTCATGTATGTTATTTACAGATGATGAAGCTCTTTGCCCTTAGTACACATTAGCGGGGAGCAGTGGAGCAGCACAGAGGAAAGTGGATCTCCGGAAGGCACGCGTTGCTTCCTCCCTGAATACAAAAAGGAAGGTCTTGGTAGTTTTGAAGATTATAAGAGGGTCAATGTATTTGAATTTGTGGGGGAACGATACGTTCAATTAGCCCGGATCAAAGAGAGTGAAGGAGCAGTAATCAGTAATTGCAGGATGCACAGAGGGTAGCAATGGAGACAGAGTTGGTCAGGTGCAGGGCATTCCATGAATGGATATTAATCGAATGAGTAGGAATTTGAAGAGGGGTGTGTGCTGCATAGGTGGGTGATTACAAATAGTAGTAACGTTGAGAAGGTTATCTGGGGTGAGAAAGGAGTAGAGATGAAAGTCCAGGTGAGAGATAGAGCAGTGGTTAAGATGGTTGATGACCAGAGTGGAAATCAATATATTAGTCTAACTGTAAGTCAGATTTAGACAAATATTGTGTTCATATTAAGAAAGGTGTAGTCTGCGATGGGGGAAAGTGGGGCAATGAGATCAGGGAGGTAGACGACTTCAGTCTTGAAAGAGACAACTATGAGTTACCTAAGAGATATCTAGTGGCAGATGGTGGAGCAACAGGCTAGACCAGGGATGAAGAAAAGAAAAAAGAAGAGGTTTTGGCAAATAGAGGTAACCCAAAGGAAGAGATTATTTGCTGAGAATTGAAATATACAGCATGAAGAGAACTGAGCAATGGGGCAGCAAAGGGTCTTACTAAGCAATATTCACTTGCTTCCTGGGCTGTATTGGATAGGAATTGTGTGGGGCCTGAGTTATTAGGTTCCAGCATAGCAAGGGTCTTTAATGTGTGTCCGCGGGATGTTGGCAACAAAGGATGTTGTACAAAGGGATGTACAAGAAAGGGCGCCAGTGAATGTTGTGATTAGCAACCTAGGTTATTGTCCGGGGGTGCAGCTAACAATGCATGTGTTTGAAACAATGGGCTGTGGAAAGCAAAATGTAGGGAATATTTAATTTAAATTGTATACGTTTGCTAAAAGACTAGGAGAAATATATAAGGGCCTAGTGTTATGTTTTTGCATCTCATGTGAGAACGTTTTCAAAATATTTGATTGTGAAATCCCAGCCTGTAATATTTAAAATGCAGGGTTTGTAAAGTCATATGGCAACCAGAATATAACATGTCGGTGATCAGTCAAAATCTTGAAAAAATAATCTCGAATAACAATAAGGTCGAAAAAAAAAGACAGAAAAAAAGTCACATTTTTTTTAAAATTATATATTTATTTTGGGGTCCGGGATTAAAAAAAAATGGTTAAAAAAAAAAGGGGGGGTTGGGGGAACACCCCATTTCGAATAAAAAACGTCATTAAAAAAAAATTCAAATTTTTTTTTTGGTTTTTTTGGCCTTTTTTTTCGAGATTTATTTTTTTGAGATTTATTTATTCGAGATTTTGACCATAAACCAACATGTCATCTCTCTCTACTGCACTCTCCACTTCTTCTCTTCCTTCCCATACCTCTGTACAGCTCTGGCCTCTCATTTCACAACCAAAAATCAGGACATCCTGTCCTCTCTCTCCTCTACCCCTCCCTCCACCTGTACACAGGCCTCCCCTGGCCCCACTCTCTCCTTCCCCGTACTCTCCCCCTTGTCTGCAGCTGCTGGAGAAGGGTGTGGCTTACCTGGTCTCGAAGAACATTCCCATTACTGTTGTTGGTGCAGTCAGCTAATTTGCCCTTGTGGCGCTAACATTTATTTCAAGATTGTTCTGTCAAATGGGAAATGATATCTTGCCTCCTATTGCTACGAATATATGTACATTGGCCTGCGCCAAGCTGCTTGTAAACCACTTGTGAAAGAATCCGTGTTGCAAGGTCCTGACCTTAGAATCAATGTAAGCCGCCATTTTAGGTCAATCCGCCAATTTAGGTTCTCTCTGTAAAGTCACTGTGTGAGTTAAAATGGTGGACGATGTCATTCCGAAATACAACATGGCCGTCTTGACCTCCGTGTGTAATTAATATGTAACTTGCCTGCAGGCCACTTGTTGGGTTCGTGAACTGAGACCTTGTCCTTCGCTGACCTGTGTGTAAAAGAAAACTTGTGCAATGAAACTAATCCATGAGCATATGTTAAGAACAATGTATCCAAATACTGAACTAAGAATACATTGTATTAATGTTTGAGAAGACCTGTATGGAAAATCCCAAAATACACAGTTGCCGTGTAGGCTTGTTGACGTATGTATTAAAGGCAAACTAGGTGCATGTGGATATGCGAACTCGGAATGAACCCTAGATCAGTAATGTATTAGAGGAATATTAACCCGAAGTAGGGTTGGACATCATGTTCGCAAATGGTATAAAAGAGCAACGAATTCTAATGTACAGCGTCTCTCACTAAGCACACTGAACCACGCTGGAGTTCGTTGTGTTGTACTGAGGGCCGATAGCTATCTGTTACTTTTCTTGGAAAACTGTTCAGTATAAAATAAAGTTCTTTGTATGTTCCTTTGTAACCCGTGTTCGGTGTATTTCCTTTTGAGGTACTCGGCCTCAATATTTTGATTTTGTTTTCACAGTTGGCGCCCGAATAGGGACCATCAAGATTGATGCCGGATTGTCGAAGGTTGACACTTGCTATCGGACCGGGATCGGACGGTGTGACAAAATAAGGGGCCCCTTCTGAACGAGACGCGACACCTCAGCAGCACTGCACGACCCGATCCCTGGACGATTAGCTTGTGGTCTGAGACAGCATCTCGAGACGCAAGTGTCAGGAACGTTGTCTTACGCGGAGGTAGCACGTACACCTGCCTCCCCGTTGGGTCTTGGCGCCTGGGATATGCAGCACTCAGGCATCCGCGACCCGCCGGGGAAAGAGGGTTAGGGTCCGCTGGTTTGGATGGGTAGGGGGAATTAGGTAAACTGGGTTGAGGGAAAGGGAGAGGTTTTGGATAGGGATGGGGTAGTTCAGGGAAAATATACGTTCAGCCCTCCGGGGTCTTCCGTGGGCTCTCTGGTACTGCCAGACTCATGCACCTTAGCACTTTCTTGTGCTTACCAATTCCAACACCCAGATTATTTCTCTTGGCTTGGATGCATTAGGCAATACCACATCACATTTCCCAGATAGCTCCTCTGGTTTCAGATTCATAGATTCATAGGTTATACCGTAGCACACACACACAGGAAAATGCCCCCCAAAACATTAACACAAGAGCAATACAATCACACAAAGGTTAAGACACTTAGCTTCAAGAAGTACGGGCTTCTGTCATGGATCGATCACTCCAATGTTCTTTAACGAGGCCGTGTAGTCGGCGATCTGCCACTACAAGAAATAAAACACCTGTGAATTTGGTGCGTAACTGCGTAAGACATTCACGAACTCAACCAGCTCGAGTGATGCGGGAGTCTACATGCAGCTTGCTGTTCAAAGTATCAAGGGTTAATGGTGCCGGTTCACAACAACATAGCATCCAGCATGCAACTCTGCCAAACAAGGGTTAATGACATCGGGTGCCCCGGTACACCACTACATTGGAGTCCGGCATGCAAGTCTGCCAACCAAGGGTTAATGGTGCCGGTGCCGGAGCCCAATCCGCGGTGTTTCACCCCGGAGTCGGAGCGGTTGAGTAGCACAAAAAACTCCCCACACGCCCACGCTCCCAACCAATGAATTATTCGAGTGAAAGCACTTATCTCTAGCGAGCAGCGGGGCCTGCAGTGTTCACAGGCGGGGAATGGCCCCGCTGACAGCAGCCTGCAGGAGCCCGCGGAGACACGTCTTCTCTGCCGGAGACTCTGTAGCGCAAGCGTAGATCCACGTGGGTTCTGCGCGCATGCGCGATTGGACGGGCGTGGTCCCTAAGCTTCCCAGAGGCTCGCGGTTGCGCGGGGCCTCTGGGAAATGTAGTCTTCTGTTCTTTTTTCCAGCGTTTGAGGACTTCGTGCCAGAAGGGCTGGTCCCAAGTCTTGTGCCTGCACTTTGGACACAGGAGGGCCCTAAAATAAAGACATTTGTTACTGCTAGGCAGTCTGGCAACAGTATATGCCCCAGCTACTCGTACAGGAGTAGGATTCTTGACAGTACTCCCCCTCCCAACAGGTCCCGGTTTGGTAGGGTTGTTGACATGAAACCGTCGGACCAAACGAGAGGCATGAACATTGGTCGCTGGCTCCCAAGATCGTTCCTCGGGTCCATACCCTAGCCAATCTATTAAATATTGTAGTACCCCATGTTGTATGCGTGAATCCAAAATAGACTGTATCTCATATTCTGGGTTTCCCTGTATGTCGATGGGAGGAGGCCTCTTTAGGTGAATGGATGCGGGTGCCGGCTTTAATAGAGACACATGAAACACTGGGTGTATACGCATCTGAGGTGGTAAGGTTAGGCGGATGGCTACTGGGTTTATAACTTGCTCTACTAAGAATGGGCCTATAAACCTTGGCTGAAACTTCTTGGGACCATGTAAGTGGAGATTCCGTGTAGCCAACCAGACCTTATCACCAATTTTGTACTGGGGGCCCGGTCGTCTTTTCTTATCAGCAGATGTTTTGTATGCTAGTTTTGCTTTGTTTAAATTTGTAAGAATATTTTTCCAAATCTTTACTAAGTGTTCTCTGTGTGTTTGAGCCGCAGGTACCATGTCAACAGCCCCATGGGGAACAGGTTGGAATCGCGGATGATAACCATAAGTACCATAAAAGGGTGTTGTTTTGGTGGATGAATGTACAGCATTATTGTAAGCCAATTCTGCCAACCAGAGAGTATCAGCCCAAGAAACATTATTATCATAGATCATGCATCGTAAATATTGTTCGAGTGTTTGATTGACTCGTTCAGTTTGTCCGTCTGTTTCTGGGTGGTAACTGGTAGGTAGTCTCATATCAATACCAGTTGATGTACAGAAAGCCCGCCAGAAACGAGACGTAAACTGAGAACCCCGATCAGATACCATACATTGAGGGATGCCATGTAACCTTACGATATTTTGGAGGAAAAGCTCGACTAATTCTTTGGCTGTAGGAACCCCCTTACAAGGTATGAAATGAGCTAGCTTACTTAAAGAATCTACTACTACTATAATTGTGGTGAGGCCGTGGCTAGCGGGTAAGTCCACAATCAAATCCAAGGACACAGTATGCCAGGGCGTTGGTGGTGTTGGTAGTGGTTGCAGCATTCCGGCAGGTCTTTGATGGTCCGCTTTGTTCCTCAAGCAACATTCACAATTTAATATATACCGCTGGACGTCTCGTCGTAGCTTAGGCCACCAAAAATGACGTCTCAATAATTCGCAAGTTTTGGCAACCCCCGGGTGTCCCACAAATGGCGAATCATGACACCATTTAATAGCTTGCAGTTGAATGGGTGTGGTAGGCAAATATAAAGTCCCTCCTTGGAAAGGAAGTCCCTCTTTAATGGTTCGTGAAGTCTTAGGGTCATTCCATCGTGCTAGTTCCTGAGCAGTCATTGCATTCCTAATGTCGTTGAATATGTCATCCACAGTGATGCTGCCTATGATGCGTGCGGAAGGCACGATAGGCCTTGGTTCTTCCTCCTTTAGTGTTTTAGGATCTGGTTCTGGGTAGCGGGATAGGATATCGGCTTTCTTATTTTCTGTTCCAGGACGATAAGTCACTATAAAATCGTACTCTGAAAATAGCATCGCCCAACGTAGTTGTCTGGGGCTTAGGGCCTTGGCTGATTTCAGGAATTGTAAATTCCTATGATCTGTTAATATGGTGATAGTGTGACGGGCACCCATCAAGTAGTGACGCCACTCATCGAAGGCCACCTTTATTGCAAGAAGTTCCCGGTCTGCAATCACATAGTTGCGCTCTGCAGGAAGTAGTGAGCGCGAATAGTATGCAACAGGATGTAGTTGACCTGAATTATCCCGTTGAGACAGAATTGCCCCCAGCGCATAGCTGGAGGCATCCGTTTCTACTATATAGGGGCGATCGGGGTCTGGATGAAGCAACACAGGGGCTGAAGCAAATGCGTTTTTCAGGGCTTGGAAATCAGTCTCTGCAGCTGCATCCCAAAGGAACGTGATTCCCTTTTTCAGTAGACGGGTGATAGGTTGCACCATCTTTGCAAACCCATTAATAAACCGTCGATAAAAGTTGGCAAAGCCTAACACCGTTTGCACTTCCTTCACTGACGTAGGAGAAGGCCACCCCAGAATGGCTTTCACTTTCTTATTGTCCATGGTTATGCCGTCTGGGGATAAAACAAAACCTAAGAACTCTATGGTGGACTGATGAAATTCACACTTTTCTAGTTTTACGTAGAGTTGGTGTTCCCTTAGGCGTTGTAGGACCGCTTCCACATGTTTTTGATGTTCCTCCGGGTTGTGGGAAAAAATTAGGATGTCGTCGATATACACCATGGTAAAAACGTCTAGATACCCCCGCAAAACTTCGTCCAGGAAGTGCTGGAAGGCGGCCGGAGCGTTGCAGAGCCCGAATGGCATGACTTGATACTCGTAAAGGCCAAACTTGGTCCGAAAAGCAGTCTTCCATTCATCACCCTCACGCACCCGCACAAGATGGTAGGCTCCTCGCAAGTCTAGCTTGGTGAATATCTTAGCGTCTCGTACTTGATCCAACAGAGTGGAAATTAACGGCAGGGGGTACCTATTCTTTATGGTTATACGGTTTATGGCTCTATAGTCAATGCATGTCCTTAAGTCCCCGGTCTTTTTTGGGACGAAGAATAAGGGGGACGAGACAGGTGACTTAGAATGGCGTATAAACCCATTGGCTAGGTTAGTTTCGATATAAGCTTTTAGGTGTTCATTTTCTGCTTCCGTTAGAGCATATATTCTGCTGCAAGGCATAGATGCACCTGGTTCTAAGTCTATCCTGCAGTCGAAGGTTCGGTGGGGTGGTAAGGTCTCGGCAGCGGTTTTACTGAATACATCCCTATAGCACTCGTACACTGCGGGTAACATAGTTTCGGTACTTCCTATTACTTGTTCTTCCTTGGTTGACACCCTACCAACCTGCAGACAGGTCTTAGAGCAGTAGCTTGACGGGAAACACAACGAACCTTGAACCCAGTCTATGTCTGGATTATGGGTACCCAACCAAGGTAACCCTAAAATTATTCCAAACTGGGGTGCTGCGATGACATCGAACCTGATGTCCTCATGATGCTGCGTATCGCATTCCAAATGTAACCACCTGGTTTGCTGAGTGATGCGACCTGAGATCAGGGGTGATCCATCTACGGATTTCACTTCTTCCTCATGCTTCTTAAGGGTTAGAGGAATACCTAACTGATGTGCCAAGATGGTGTCAATGAAGTTCCCGGTAGCTCCTGAGTCTATCATCAGCTTAACTGGCATACGCTGATTTTCCCAACTAATATGCCCGGAAACTGTTACATGTGTGTATTTTGATTGCTGAATATTAGCGAGATACTTAGGGGTGTCTTCAGATTGGCTCGCCGGGGCCACCCTTACTGGCGAGCTTTTTCGTTTCCCGACTGCTCTCCCTTAGGCTTGCTGGTGCAATCTCGAACAAAATGTCCTGCCTTTCCACAGTAAAGACAGAGTTTCTCACGACGTCTCTTGTCTTTTTCTTCCTTACTGAGAGGGCCTCGCACGGTTCCTACCTGCATTGGTTCTTCGGAGGATTTCTCTACTCTGGTATTTTTAGCCTGTTGATCTAGTCGTACTAGGGGCCTTGCATCCCATTTTTTCCTGTCTTGTTTCCTATCGCTCTGCCTTTGGTCTAACCGTAGAGCTAAATCAATCATAGCTGAACACGTTTCTGGTTGGGGATCAACCTGTGCTATGAGGTCCTTAGTTTCGTCCCGCAACCCTTGGTAGAATAAGGCCAGGCGTTTCTCTTGGGGCCAATCCGTTTCTACTGCTAACCTATTAAACGTAGTGACATAAGAAACTAAATCCCTGCCACCTTGACGTAAGGTGAGTAGCTCTCGATCCTTAATCAGGGTCGCTGCCCTTCGATTAAAAATCTTCCCAAACTCCTCAAGGAACATGTCCCATTGGTATAAAAGCTCATCGTCCTTAGACACTAATGGCGTAGCCCATGATGCTGCGTCCCCCCCAAGGTAAGAGATCACAAAAGCCGAACGAGCCTGGGAGGTACGAAAGACATTTGGCTTAGTAATAAAATGCAACTGACATTGCATGATGAACTGATTGAATTTATGTGGATCCCCATGATACCTTTCGGGGGCGGACAAGGGAATAGGGGCTTCCGTGGTCACCGATACCTGGACTGGGACAGGTGGAGTTGGGTCCGGAGGCAACGGAACAGCTTGGGCATTGGCTTGCACCGTAAGGGCATGGACCTGACCCGCCAAATTTGCATAATCATGCCGAGTAGCTTGCAATTCGTGTTTTAATTCTCGTAAGGCGTTTAAAACCTCTTCCATGGTGGCGACGTGCTACCCAGGCGCTTGGCAATACTTGGGCTTGCGCTCCTGTCAGGAACGTTGTCTTACGCGGAGGTAGCACGTACACCTGCCTCCCCGTTGGGTCTTGGCGCCTGGGATATGCAGCACTCAGGCATCCGCGACCCGCCGGGGAAAGGGGTTAGGGTCCGCTGGTTTGGATGGGTAGGGGGAATTAGGTAAACCGGGTTGAGGGAAAGGGAGAGGTTTTGGATAGGGATGGGGTAGTTCAGGGAAAATATACGTTCAGCCCTCCGGGGTCTTCCGTGGGCTCTCTGGTACTGCCAGACTCATGCACCTTAGCACTTTCTTGTGCTTACCAATTCCAACACCCAGATTATTTCTCTTGGCTTGGATGCATTAGGCAATACCACATCACATTTCCCAGATAGCTCCTCTGGTTTCAGATTCATAGATTCATAGGTTATACCGTAGCACACACACACAGGAAAATGCCCCCCAAAACATTAACACAAGAGCAATACAATCACACAAAGGTTAAGACACTTAGCTTCAAGAAGTACGGGCTTCTGTCATGGATCGATCACTCCAATGTTCTTTAACGAGGCCGTGTAGTCGGCGATCTGCCACTACAAGAAATAAAACACCTGTGAATTTGGTGCGTAACTGCGTAAGACATTCACGAACTCAACCAGCTCGAGTGATGCGGGAGTCTACATGCAGCTTGCTGTTCAAAGTATCAAGGGTTAATGGTGCCGGTTCACAACAACATAGCATCCAGCATGCAACTCTGCCAAGCAAGGGTTAATGACATCGGGTGCCCCGGTACACCACTACATTGGAGTCCGGCATGCAAGTCTGCCAACCAAGGGTTAATGGTGCCGGTGCCGGAGCCCAATCCGCGGTGTTTCACCCCGGAGTCGGAGCGGTTGAGTAGCACAAAAAACTCCCCACACGCCCACGCTCCCAACCAATGAATTATTCGAGTGAAAGCACTTATCTCTAGCGAGCAGCGGGGCCTGCAGTGTTCACAGGCGGGGAATGGCCCCGCTGACAGCAGCCTGCAGGAGCCCGCGGAGACACGTCTTCTCTGCCGGAGACTCTGTAGCGCAAGCGTAGATCCACGTGGGTTCTGCGCGCATGCGCGATTGGACGGGCGTGGTCCCTAAGCTTCCCAGAGGCTCGCGGTTGCGCGGGGCCTCTGGGAAATGTAGTCTTCTGTTCTTTTTTCCAGCGTTTGAGGACTTCGTGCCAGAAGGGCTGGTCCCAAGTCTTGTGCCTGCACTTTGGACACAGGAGGGCCCTAAAATAAAGACATTTGTTACTGCTAGGCAGTCTGGCAACAGTATATGCCCCAGCTACTCGTACAGGAGTAGGATTCTTGACAGCAAGGTCCGTCTTGCGGTCCTGGCATTGGAAGTATAGTGTTTAATGATATCTGGCACAGACAAACCAGACATGCCTCCGAACTTCAGTGGCCAATCAATGGTAGTTTTGAAATCCCTCGTATTGAGTATTTAGAGTCAATTCTATTAAAGAAAAAGGCTAGACCTGCAGCATTTGATGTTTTGCAGAATTGTAAAAAAGAAGCGTTGCAGCAACTTAAGAGTAGAGAAAAACATGCGCGCCGTCATAAGATGAATGCCGAAAAGGCATTATTATATGACCAAGATAAACATTCTGAGTCAACTAGGAATATGGATAGGGCTTTTTCACTTGGAATTCAGAAAATCTATCCTTCTAAAGACCTTCATGTTTCTGACAAATTCATAGACAAATTCTTAAATGAACGAAGGCCTGGTGCCTCTGCGCCACCTATGTATGTTCCTCTTCCTGCTGCTTTGCCTCTTCCTCCTGTTATTCCTGTTCTTCCTGCTGTTGTTCCTGTTGTTCCTGCTCCTCCTAATCTTCCTCTTCCTCCAGTTACTGTTCCTCCACCTATTCCTCCACCTCTTCCTATTGCACCAGTAACAGTACCTCCACTGAATTTGCCTGCTCCCCCTCTTCCAAGTGGTCTTGTACCGCTTATAGCCGGTCAGGGTGCGGGGTCGAGGGTTGTCACTTGCAATACTGTACCTCCAGAGAAGAAACGTGATTTTATTGCATGGGCTAAGCATTGTATGGAGAGAGATGATCAAGCTAATGTTTTTGCCACACTTTTTAATATGGATAATTTTCCTGAGAAAATTGTTTTTATTGAAGGTTTAGGGATTCATTTATGTGTAATGTTGGACAAATTAAATAATGCAGATCTCCCGCAAGGGTTAAGGGATCTTAACACTTTAGCTTTTTCAAGAGACACTGTGGAGAAAGTAAATGAGAATGTCGAAAGGTTATTTGAGTATAGAAAGAATGAGGATGATGAGGGGGAAAGTAGGTATGTACAGAAACGGTTCCTTCCTTGTCGAAAATAGATATCTGAGGAAGCACGAATTTGTACGAAAGACGCGCTTAGGTGGATTTCAGATATGTTGATAACTCCAGTTGAGGTATATGACACATACAGTCAGTATACGCCAGAAATGCAGAGAAAAGTGATACAGGTAATGATAGAGTACCTACAGGATGATTGTGTACAGAGAAAAAGTAGTTGTCCCACAGAGTTATTGAGTATTTATAAGAGAGCTTTTCACTTGACACTTCTTCGACTGCTTTAGCGCTCGACTTAGCTCTGTTGCTTAGTAAGCATTCGGAGTTGCCTACTTCTCAGTTGCCTATGAGAGAGGTTCCTCCGACATTTGTCCCGAAGTTTGAGATGGCAGCCGATGCTGCGGCAGGTATAGTCGCTGTGGACATTCCTGCACATTATGTATCACAGTTTGTTCATGTCCCGTTCTCAAGACAGGAAGTGAATACTATTAGACAATCTATTCCTGATATTAGGAAAAATCCGACAGGGTTCTATAAAGAAATAGAGTCCGTCTTGCGGTCCTCAGTATTCACCCTAGGTGATATTGATTTGTTATTTCCTGTACTCCTGTCCGCAGATTTGGGGAAACGAGTTAGGACTATAGACATCGTACCAGGGTTGGGAGATACATGGGCAAACATAACTAGATTCGATGGAGAAATGCCACCCCAGGTAATACTAACTTTGCCTGATAGAATCATTGCGAAATTGAAAACCATAATTCCTGAGAAAAGAATTATTTGGGACAAACTTACGGTCTGTGTCCAAGGGAAGTCTGAGGGTGCTACCGAGTTCTTTAATCGGTTTGAACAGGTATTCTCGGATTTCAGCGGACAAGACTTAGGCACAGAGTCTGGGAAAAGACAATTTGTTGACAAATTTGTGCGTGGATTGCTCCCCGACATCCAGTCACAAATTATGTCTTCCGAGAGCGCTTGGCAGGGAAGTCCCAATCGGAAGTACTGCACATGGCTCAGTACTATGAGAATCGTGTCAACAATGAAAAAGATTGAGTTGAAAAACGAAAAGGTGATTTAAAGACTAAAGTATTATTACAGCAAATTGTTAGAGGCCCCAGAGGGGGTAGTTCGCAGATTAGAAGTCAGTATGTTACACAAGGGAATGTGCCCTTGGGTCCTGTGAACATTAACCAGTGTGTCTATTGTCGACAAGAGGGTCATTGGCGTGTACAATGCCCTGTCCTTCGACAGAGGTCAAATAACACATTTGGGAATATGGGTAGATGATCCAGAGGTCGCCCGGGTGTAGGGGGCCCTGGTAGAGGTCAGTTTGCACAGGATCCTCAGAAACCTTTTTCACAGGATAATCAGACTCTGAGTGTGGATACTAGGAACATATTTGATCATCCTCCTGCTGCATATCTAGCTGAAGAGCTTCCTTTTGATGATAATCTGTTTTGTTAGGATTGCCCGAAGCAGGGTTTGGAACCTACACCTATTCCCGTCAATCAGAAAGGCCCTACGTTGAAATGGTGGTGGGAAATAGGAAAGAAACGTTTTTGATAGATACTGGAGCACAGAAGTGTTCCATTGATCATTCACGGGTTCCAAACATTCCACTGTCAGGGCAAACCAATGTTTCTGTAGGGTTTTCTGGCACACCAGTTGTTTGTCCAGTTTCTTCTCCGGTACCTATTTCTTTGGCTCCCTTTACGGACCACTGTCCATTCCTTTTGACTTCGAATTGTGGAGAGAATTTGCTGGGGTTGAACCTGTTAAAGGAATTGAATGCAGTAATTTATTGTTCTTCCGATGGAGTGCGCTTGATGATTTCACCACAGCAACTTTCTATCTCTCAATTCTTAACCAGACCTTTGCCGCCAGAATTCATTGATGTACCAGAGTGCTTATGGGCAGGTGATGACAATGATATCAGTGTTTCACAGATTGAGTCTGTTAAGATAGTCTTGAAACATGGAATTGAGCTGCCACGCATTCCCCAGTATAAGATTTCAGTTGAGGGCGAGCGAGCTTTGAAATGCATTGTTTCTGATTTTGTGCATCGGGGGGTGATTGAGGAAATTTCAGGAAGTTTGTGCAATAGTCCGATTTTATCCGTGTACAAGAAAGGCAATAATGCAATTCCATTCCATTTCATAATTGATCTACGTGCCATTAATAAAGTCGTCGCTATGCAATTTCCAATTGTGCCTGATATTACGACAATATTAACCATGATTTCAGCTACAGATACTTACTTTAGTGTTGTGGATCTGAAGAATGCTTTCTTTAGTATTCCTATACACAAGGATAGTAGATACCGGTTCGCGTTCACCTTAGGGGGACACTCGTTCACATTTACTCGTGCACCTCAAGGTTACACAGAGAGTCCTAGCATCTACAGTAGGGCTTTGAAAGAACAGCTTGATACCCATGAACTGCCCTCTACTTGCACATTGCTTCAGTATGTTGATGACCTGCTTTTAGCTGCTGACTCTGAGAGCGCCTGTAAGGAGGGCACTGTGTTGTTGCTTATCCATCTAGCTAAACATGGTCACAAAGCTTCGCTTAAAAAGTTTCAATATTGTTGCCAGGAGGTCGCCTATTTAGGCTATCTCCTGTCAAAGGAGGGAAGAAGATTGACACCTCAACATATAAAACACATTATTGGCACGTCTGTCCCAAATACACAGAAGGAAGTTAGAGCCTTTATAGGTCTGGCTTCTTACTGTAGGTTGTGGATCCCGAATTTTTCACTAGTGATCAAACCGATGTTGGCTTTGACAAAGAAGGGCATTTCTTCGCCATTGCCGTGTAATGCGGAACACCAGCAATCATTTGATTTGCTCAAGACTGCATTATGCTCGGCACCAGTTTTGGGCACACCAAACTATGAAAAGGCCTTTGTGTTGTTTGTGCATGAATGTGATGGATGTGCATTGGCTGTATTAACGTAGGAACATGGAGGGAAGAATAGGCCGTGCAGTTACTTTTCTTCCACCCTTGATCCTGTTGCATGCGCTTTGCCAAGATGTTTGCGAGCTGTTGCTGCTGCTGCTGCGTCTGCGTCTGTTAAACAGAGTGAGGGAATGGTCCTAGGCCATGATCTAACCCTGATGGTGCCTCACTCTGTAGATGTTCTACTGAACCGAACCCAAACACAACACCTCACTTCTGCACGGTTGTCGAGATATGAATCGATCTTGTTTGCTCTTCACATCCAAATTAAGAGGTGTGTTCTTAATCCGGCTGAACTCCTACCTTTCCAGCAAGGTACTACTTGTATACTACCGAACAAGAGACAAAGGGTAGAATTGATTTGAAAGACACTCCTTTGAATAATCCATAAGGAAAGCTGTTTTGTGATGGCTCCAGCTTCAAACTTCCGGATGGTGCATCCACAGCTGCTTATGCAATCACCACATTAAGCACGTTCGTGGTAACCAAGAGAATCACGCATAACTCTGCGCAGGCCACAGAGATTATAGCATTGACCCAAGCTTGTGAACTTTCCGAAGGGCTTACAGTAAATATATATACTGATAGTCAGTATGCCTTTGGGGTGGTACACAACTTTGGGAGACTTTGGTCAGAGAGAGGGTTCCTAACTTCACATGGCACAAAAATCCAACATGGCTCCCTAATAGTACAACTGCTCTCAGCGCTTGCGCTCCCTACTCAGCCATCATAAAATGTGCAGCACATCAAAAGATTACAGATGACATAGGAAAAGGGAATGCTTTTTCTGATCAGATAGCTAGACGAACTGCTACAGATCTCCTTACGGAGATGTATGTTTCAAGGGAGACTGTAAATGCCTATGCAATGGACGAGGGTGTTGGGTCTGTACGGGATGTCAAGCCAATGCCACGTTAGAAGAATCCAAGAGGTGGGCTGAAGGCTTGGGGAAACTCAATGAGGACGGGTGTTGGGTCGACATAGTTGAAGGGAAATGGCTACTCCCTGACGATTATGTAATGATGATGGTCATCATGGCCCATGGTCCTATGCATATATGTGCCCAGAAAGTAACAAAAATGTTAGAGAAAGTTTGGGCAAATGACAAAATTTTGAAAATTCCCCAGCGCTATGTTCAAGACTGCATGATTTGCCTACAACATAATGTGGGAAAGGGGACAGCAACTCCAAGGGGAAGTTTTGGGCCACCCTCTGTCCCCTTCGAAGTCATCCATTTTGACTTTATTGAAATGGAACGGTGCAACAATATGAAGTACGTATTAGTGGTTATCTGTGCTTTTAGTAAATGGGTTGAGGTTTTCCCTGTCAAAGATGCTACAGCCATGACTACTGCGAAAACCATGTTAAAAAAATACTTCCCGCGGTTCGGCCTACCAAGAGTCATCTGGTTGGACAATGGTCCACATGTTGTCGCTGCTGTAATTCTGCAGATATGTGCAGCATTACAGATCGACAAACGGTTCCACTCGGTCAGATACGCTCAGAGCGCCGCACTAGTAGAAAGACACAATGGTATCATCAAGAAAAAGCTCGCTAAGATGTGTGCTGGCACTAAATTAAAATGGCTGGACGCCTTACCGATCGTGTTATTAGCCATGCGTATACCCCTCAAACTAAGACTGAGCTCTCTCCATTTGAGGTGGTAATGGGGAGACCTGCCAATATCTGGAATCTTCCTAAATGTAGATCCTTGAAAAATGTTCAAAATGTACTTCTTTCAGATTATTGCAGTCAGTTTACTAAAACCCTGTATTTGATTTATCACCAGGTGCGAGAGGCTTTACCTGTGCGATACGAGGGCCCGGGCCACAGCATACGGCCTGGAAGCTGCGTGCTCATCAAGGCATTTGATCGGTCTTCCTGCCCTGCACCTCGCTGGCAGGGCCCATTCCAGGTCCTGTTGGTCACACAGACGGCGGTGCGGGTTTCTGGCAGAAAGAACTGGATCCACGCGTTGCACGTCAAGAAACTTCCTCACCCAGTGCCACACGATACAGAAGAAGCAGAACCCCTCGCGAACGCTGCAACCAACGATCCCAAACCAGTAGATAGCTCTGAGAGTGTATTGGAGAATCTTTCTGAGCCAGTGAGGCTTGAGAAACCTGCCATTTTGTCTCCACACTCTCCAAAAGTTTTGCTTCCGGAAACTGCTGTCTCAAATTTGGCATCTTCACTTGTTTCTGATACGTTGCGTCCAACGGGAAGTGACGACACATTGTTTCTGGATCAATCAATACCGGGAAAAGCAAGGTACAATCTGCGTCCAAGAAAATAGACTTACGGCACGGTTTTGCTGTGCATCTGATAGACTTACAGCATGGTTCGGCTGTGCATTCGGAGAAGGAAAGGATCATCGAGGGCTTGTTTTTGCCCAAATTTGAGAAAGGGGATTCTGTTGGCTAGGGTTGTGGAAGGACTAAGAAGTCGAAAGGCCGGGAGGTCGCCAGCAACGAACATTGGGGATTTCCTTTTGAAGACTGCAATGCCTGCCACCGCTACCGCTCGTATGGGACTTGTAAATGATTGTGTGACCAACCGGGATCATGGACAAAGAACTTGGGACCCGAAAACATATTGCTGTGTTTTTATAATAATATTTGGTTTTATAATAGTCACTGTATTAGGCTTATGGTACCTCGAGGAAAGTCATCCTTTAGAGTCCTTGTTACCGATTGAAAATGTACCTACTGTTCCTACTTCCTTTGTACATTTGCATACACTGTCCCCTAGGGACTCCGAGCATAGACAAAGGTACCACAATAATACTCTGCTACTTATCATGAATACCATGCATGCCATTTTTAATAAGTCCAACTGTTGGGTCTGTTCACATTTACCGCAACACAGGGATAAGGGTCTAGGTTGGTATATTCATCCTTTACCTTTAACAACTGCTTGTTATGCTTCTCTTAGAGCACTGTTCTTTGGTTGTTGGAACGATAGCATCTCGGGGAACTTTGATGGCACTAATTTGAATAGTTTTGAGAAACGTGACTCCCCTGGGATGCTCGCTTTTCGCAAATAGGAGTATGCTCAACGTTGCTTCTATTAGGCCTTCTGACAGACTGTCTCGTCCTTTCCAATCTTTGATTTCCTTCAAGATGGCCCCGATAGGCAATAAGGATGCCGTGCCTCCTTCTTATACTGTTAACCATAGCCCCAATTCTGTTTCTTTCTGCATACAGAGGAATGGTAATCAGTCAATGGGAGATTTTAAAGGTTGTGCCAACGTTGCAAATTTGACTGAGGAAGACAGACCTTTGTATGTAGGTGAACCTGTCTACTTTGTTTGCGGTAATGTAGCATTTCCATGGTTGCCCAGGGATTGGCAGGGAACCTGTTATTTAGGGATCCTGTTAACTGTGGTATTTATAGCTAGTACAGTAGAGGTTTCAAAGACTCGTCCACGGCGGGACGAGAATGGTGACACTCCAGCACAGATCTTGGGAGATGTAGCAAAATCATTTGTGCCATTTTGGGGGCAGATAGCGAATTCCGAAGATATCAGAAGACTAGCGAGAGTACTGGAGAGAACCATCAACCGGACCACGGACATACTCTAGAATATGACATTAGAACAGAAAGCAATAAGATTAGTAGCGCTTCAGAACCGGATGGCATTAGATGTCATTCTGGCTGAACGTGGTGGAGTGTGTAAATTAGTGGTGTCCGCTTGCTGTGTTTTCGTGCGAGATTCCTCCCCAACTATCTTCAAGGCAATACAGAATCTGCACGTCCTCAGTTCAGAAGTGTATGTTCCCGAGGGAAATTGGGATCTTAGTGCTTGGTTCTGGGACTTCTTGCGATCTTGAAGTTGGAAGGTACTTTCGGTCTTGCTGATCATTTTGGGAATTCTGTTGTCCCTTTGTTGTTGTATCCAGTGTCTACCTAGTATATGTTCGATGCTAGAGGGAAGTTGCGCACAAGCGATAGGTACGATAGGACATAAAGTGTATGCCCCGGATAAGACCTCCAAGGAATACGTGTTAAAGGAAATTTTAGCAAATGATCTGATGGCAATAGATATTTCTGACAGCGATTCAGCGTGCATGGACGATGATGCATGGAGTTATTTGCAAGGAGATCCGAAGTAGTTTAGCACTTGGCATAGGCCAAAAGGAGGGTTTGTCAAATGGGAAATTATATCCTGCCTCCTATTGCAACGAATATATGTACATTGGCCTACGCCAAGCTACTTGTAAGCCACTTGCGAAAGAATCTGTGTTGCAAGGTCCTGACTTTAGAATCAATGTAAGCCGCCATTTTAGGTCAATCCGCCATTTTAGGTTCTCTCTGTAAAGTCACCCTGTGAGTTAAGATGGTGGACAATGTCATTCCAAAATACAACATGGCCGTCCTTACCTCTGTGTGTAATTAATATGTAACTTGCCTGCAGGCCACTTGTTCGGGTCGTGAACTGAGACCTTGTCCTTCGCTGACCTGTGTGTAAAGGATTACTCGTGCAATTAAACTAATCCACGGGCATATGTTAAGAACAATGTATCCAAATACTGAACTAGGAACACTTGTTTAACTAAATTGTATTAATGTTTGAGAAGACCTGTATGGGAAATCCCAAAATACACAGTTGCCGTGTAGGCTTGTTGACATATGTATAAAAGGCAAACTAGTTGCATGTGGATATGCGAAATCGGCATGAACCCTAGATCAGTAATGTATTAGAGGAATATTAACCTGAAGGAGGGTTGGACATCATGTTCGCAAATGGTATAAAAGAGCAACGAATTCTAATGTACAGCGTCTCCCACTAAGCACACTGAACCACGCTGGAGTTTGTTGTGTTGTACTGAGGGCCAATAGCTATCTGTTAATTTTCTTGGAAAACTGTTCAGTATAAAATAAAGTTCTTTGTATGTTCCTTAGTAACCCGTGTTCGGTGTATTTCCTTTTGGGGTACTCAGCCTCGATATTTTGATTTTGTTTTCACAGTTCCTTTGTCTTCATGTTGCAACGTAAACCATATTCGATAGCCTCTAGTTACACTC
This sequence comes from Ambystoma mexicanum, assembly GCF_040938575.1. NCBI lineage: Eukaryota > Metazoa > Chordata > Amphibia > Caudata > Ambystomatidae > Ambystoma > Ambystoma mexicanum. Next base: position 260,780,272 of record NC_090921.1, on the reverse strand, counting down.
TTGCATTCCGGTGGTTGGTGTTCTCAACCTCACACTGCACGCTCATCTTAATTGCAGAGTGGAAATGGCCAGACAGTTATTCCACTGGTAAGTGGACCGCTTCAGGATCCTGGTTTGGCTCAAAATGAGGTAGTCTCAACTGCTGAGTAGAGCTGTGTCAATGAGGCAGATCCTCTAAGGTTTTAGGAAATTGGGGACTGAGAGGCAATCCCAGCCTCCAATTATGGGCCAATTCAGACTTTTTGTGACCACCTAATCATATGGGGTCTGTTGCATTCAAACCAAGTGAGTCTGTTCCCTGGCTTTTGGCTGGGATGTGTAGTTATACTGAAGCCCCAGCCATCCACACATTCTAGTCCTACCGGTTTGTTTCCAGAACTATTCCTGCATATGAGACCCTCATCCATACCTACCATTTCAAGCAAGCAGGACTTGTCTCTATTGCTACCTGTCAATAAACTGGTCAGCCCAGGGAGCATAGCCTCTGCTTTCCACAATTTGCTCAATGCCACACATGCCAGACAAACTGGAGCAAGTACCCTGCACTGGATTTTAGTTGGTTGTTCAGCCGAACCATCCTTTAGTTACAGCCTGTGCACCCACATTACACATCTGGTGACTGTCACCAACCAGTCTTGTACTTAGCAATTACTGTCCCATTACTGTATGTAATGGAATAAACAGGGATTTATGGAGTGCGGTCGGGCCATATCTGTACGGATTATCATCACTGGTGAACTCTTTCACTAGGTCTTTCCAGGGAAAAAAATAATTTGACAAAAAGGGACTAAGGGAACTTGACCAGGGCATCTCGTTGGAAGCAAGGTAGGGAGTTTCTTGCATTAGAGCAGGAACGTGGGCACCATGCTGATAGTGGAGCATATGCACCTGTTTCAACTGATTGTCTATACTCTGTCTATACTCTGCCCTGATGGACAGATGTATGGACGGCCCACCTAGTCTGGTGCCAGGGAAAACGCTGGTAGATGTAGCCAAGCCGATTCAGGGTGTGTGTATGAGTGGTCTGGGCTGGGTCTCAGGAGTTGGTGAGCTTGTAAGGGGTCCTCAATGAGTGCACATAGTGAGTCAGGAACACACTTAGAAAATCAGTTATAATCCCCTTCATGCCATATATCATTCATCCAGACCAGTCGGGATTCATCCCGAGCCGCTCCACCTCCTTGAATTTGAGACGCCTTTTCAACATTGACAAATGCAAATTTGGCCCCACCTTTGTCTCCTGGGTCAGTCTACTGTACTCCAACCCCGTGGCCAGAGTCCCACCTGAGGGCCGTTGTTCCCCCCTTTTTCACATTGCCAGGGGCACTAGACAGGGTTGCCCCTTCTCACCCCAATCTCCGCGGTGGCAATGGAGCCGTTTGCTGACATGCTTCGCCAGAACCATTCGCATAGGGGTCTGCGTACAGCTGGCTCCTCAGATATAGTCTCTCTCTATGCTGACGATGCTCTCCTCTATATTCGTTCCCCTGAAGTTAACCTGGCCCCAATACTGGAAGATATTGCTCTATTTGGACGTATCTCTGGTCTCAAGGTGAACTGTTCCAAATCAACCCTCTTTCCGCTCACTCCCAGTACACTCCCACCTCACGATACCATGGGATTCGCATGGGCCCAATCTAAATTTACTTATCTAGGCGTAGTGGTGTCCAGGCACACCGAACGGGTCCTGGAGGAAAACTATCAGTCATACCTTGCAAATCTTACAATAAAAGTACATGGCTGGAACAAACTTCCGATCTCACTGGCAGGCAGGATAGGGGTACTGAAGATGGTGGTACTTCCCCAACTACTGTATAGATTTGCCAATATTCCGCAATGGCTGGGAGCTGACTTTTTTCAGGCACTGACACGCATCCTAAACACCTTCCTCTGGCACTCGGGCGCAGTCCGCCTTAAACTCAAGACCCTCTCCGCCCCCATGGAAGCTGGCGGCTTTGGGGCACCAGACTTCCTTAGGTACTGGCTGGCGGCACAACTCCAACATACTGCACACTGGTTCAATACTCTGGACCCCCCTCCCCACGTCAGGCTAGAGAGACTATCAGTCAGTGACCGTGACATTCGATCTCTTGTGATCACACCTATGCCAGTGATATTAGACTCACTGGACCCAGCGGCATGCACATCCCTGGCCTTATCCAAATCTTGGCAAATACTGGGCACCACCCCTCCCTTCCACGGTAACCTCCCAATTTGGAATTTCCTCCCGGAAGTCCCACGAGTCCCACCCTCTGTAGTTCGTTCTTGGGCCGAGGCGGGTTATGAACTGCTGCGTGACATATTCGAACAGGGTAACTACATTGAGTGGCCTGACCTCCCGGCTTCCCTCAGACGGAGACCCTCCGTTTGGCTCCAATATTCGTCCCTCCGTAGAGCACTCAAGCACAAGTACACATGCTTCCCAGCTCTGCCTCCCGATGAACCTGCAATCACCGAACTAACCTCACCCATCCCCTTGAGGGGCAAAATCTCGAGACTATACACTCTGCTTCAAACCAGATCGCCCCCTACATTCCCAAAACTACGGCGCTCCTGGGAGACTGATCTCGGCCTCGAGGTGACCGATGAGCGCTGGGCCCATATGTGTTCACATATCCAGGGTGTCTCTTTCAACTCCCGATTCAAATTAATTCAATTTAAGGTGCTTCACAGGTACCACTACACCCCGACCAGGCTACATCGCATCTCGGGCGACTCCTCCCCTAGGTGCCCTAGATGTGGATATGATGATGCTGATTATATCCACATGATGTGGTCTTGTCCCTGACTTGCTCAATTCTGGACCTCAGTATGCTCTACTACGTCGTCTATCCTTGAATCCCCCATTCCCCTATCCCCAATGAAATGCCTGTTTCATGATTTCCCCGAGCTCCACCGTGACTCCAGAAAACTTGCTGGCCTCTGTATGTTACCTGCTGTGCGCACAATTCTGCTTTGCTGGCTTAGGCCTACCACCCCTACTCATGCACATTGGCTCAGGGCAGTGACGTGGGCCTCCGACACAGAAGAGTCCTGGGCGATACAGCAGCCCGCCCACTCCAGACCTAGAGATATCTGGCTGAAGTTTCGCTCATTTATGTCTCCCACTGACTCCGACTCGGATCCTGTGTCCCCAGCCCCCTCACCTAGTTCATCCCTAGGCAGTCCTTGAATTTTTTCATTTTTTCCATCTGGTTATGTCCCGACTTCCCATGTGTCCCCACATGTGCATATGTTGATTCTTTTTTCCTTTATGTGCTTCGTTTATACGAACTATGTGTATTTGTACCGATTGAACTGTTTTGATTTCATATGCCTTATTGTTACTCACCTGTTCCTGTGTTACCAAGCTGAATAAATAAAAGTTTTAAAAAAAAGAAAATCAGTTATAAAAATATTTATTTATGGCCATATGACACTGAGAAAGAAGACTACTCCCATGTAATAGCACACAACACTAAATAAAAGATACATATACAATCACTAGAGTAGGGCAAAAAGAACATAGAACCCCTGTAAAGGAAGGCAAATATTAGCGTGCCGCACTACAGATCCATAGAATTGCAACACTAACTTTAGAAGTCCATCCCTAAGATGTATGGGGCCTTATTTATTTTAATTTTGTATGGCATTTGTTATATGCCCAAAACCAGAGGTGGTATGGCGTAGGTTACATGGTTAATGTCAAACTTATCTGGTTGCAGAGAGCGAAAAAAGTACATGATAGCAGTGGGCAAGAACAGTAGCCGCATCCCTCTAGCCCTGCGACCCACCTACCCTCTCTCACACACCAACCCCAAAAAACCCTGAAAAGAAAACATACCTGTTCTCCCTCAATCTCTCACTACTCCTCGCCACTCCTGTCTCGACCCACCACCTCAATCTCCCAATCTCAATTATCAACACCCTCCACCCCCGCCTCACACTGCCGGAAACCCATATCCCTAGAATTCTCACCAACCACAACTGAAACTCCCAATCCCCCGCACCTCACCTTCAAATCCCCCGACCCAACTCCAACCAACCCGACACACCCGTCCAACCCCTACCCCCCTATCCCACCACCTCGACCGCCCGCCTACTCTTCCCATCATCCGCTGACGACCCCCTCTCTCTCGCTCTAGCTTCCACTCTCCCACCCACTTCCCCCCGCCAACCCCGCCCACCACCCCACGGCCCACTTCCCCTCCCCTCCCATCCTCCACCTTTGCTACTCCCACATCATCCTCCTGTACCGAAGTAAGATGCATTCTTTTTAATGCCCGATCCGTAGCAAAAAACAGACACAGCATCTTTGACCTCCTCGCCTCTGACAATCCGGAAATGGTCTTTATCATGGAAACCTGGTTCTCTGATGACTTTGCCCCTATCGCCAATGAAGCCTTCCCCCAGACTACTCCCTCATCCCACTAAACCGACCCTCGAGAGGAGGAGGAATAGCGGTTGCCTTCAAGTCACTTCTTAGCCTCAATCATCGACAACTAGCCAACCATCCCTTCCTGTGAATCGCTTCTCGTAAAACTATCCCCCCCCCTCGTTCTCCCACAGCTTCCTAATCATCTACCGCCCTCCTGGCTATGACAGACAATTCTCTAACAACCTCTGCGACTCGATAGCCACCCCCCAATTAAACCATCCCACCCTCACCCTTCTAGGAGATTTCAATATCTGGCTTGACATCCCCACCAACCCTATTCCTCTCTCTGGTTGACATAAACGGGCCAACTCACTATAAAGGACACACCCTGGATGCCATCTTCAGCTCCCACGACCAGATACATCTAAACCCCCCCGACCCTATCATCTGGTCCGATCACTTCATTGTCTCCTTCACCATTCACTCACCCACCCCCTTCCCCATAGCCCAACCAGAACCTCCAAATCTATGCAAATCCTGGAAGAAACTAAAAATCCTTCCCAACCTAGCTGACGCGCTCCTTCAGTCACCTCCCCCTACCCACCACCCAATGAACACCTAACCTCCAACGCCTTTGACTCATGGCTCAATACCTCTTTAATCCTGCTCACCCCCACTTGCAAACCATCAGCTCACCATGGCCCTTTTCCTAGATGGTTTACACCTGAACTGAAGACCGAAAACTATATAAATCCCTTGAACGCTATTGGCAGAAAGACAAAACCGCCCTGAGCAGATCCACCTTGGCCCGGCACCATCGCCACTACAAAGCTGAAATCTGGAAAGCTAAAAAAGCCCATTAAAACTCCCGAATCCTTAACTGTAAAAACCCCAGCAAAGAACTCCACAAAATCATCTCCGAATTCACCAAACCATCATGTACCCCCACCCATCCGACCCCCTCACAATCACTCTGCGACTCTCTCTCCACTTCCACACCACTGCTCTCGAAAGAACAAACTCTCTAACCAACAAACTAGCCCTCTTACACCCACCATGCAATCCACACACCCTACCTGCCATCCCACCGCCCACAGCCACCACCCTACTCACTTTCGACCACTTCACTCCAATATCAACTGACCAATTTCTCAAACTTCTCTCTGCTCGCAAACCTTCCGGCTCCCCACTAGACCCCTGCCCAGCCACGACCCTCAAATAAATGTTTGCCTCTACCTGCGCAGGAGAACATGCGAGAACCATCATAAACGACTCCCTCTCCTCTGGAATTTTTCCCGATGCGTTCAAAACTGCTCGTGTTAAGCCTCTCCTAAATAAAAATTCCCTCGAACCCAAAAACTACCGCCCCATCTCAAACACCAGGTTCCTTGCTAAACTCATTGACCGAACCACCTACTCACAACTAAATGTCTTTGTCGAAGACAACAATCACCTAGACCCCGCTCAATCAGGTTTCAGAACCCGACACAGAACCAAAACCACCCTAACCTCAATCTGGGATGACCTTAAAAACACTGCAGATTCTGCGGGATGCGCTGCATTAATCCTTCTTGACCTATTCGCTGCCTTTGACACAATCAACCACTCAATCCTCCATTCCCCGGGAATCCGTGGAAACGCTCTCAAATGGATACCATCCATCCTCAATAATAGGAACCAAATAACCATACTCTCTGCCTATGCTTCCGAAGCCCAACCAGTCAACACCAGAGTTCCACAAGGAGCACGCCTATCAGCCCTCCTGTTCAACCTCTATATGACCACCCTCCCACAAATAATCTGCTCGCACAATATCCTGTGCTACAACTACGCCGATGACACACAACTAATCCTAAAACTCCTTAATTCAAAACCTATCTGCCAACCCGACCTTGCTGCCTGCCTCCTCGACATAGATCATTGGATGACCACAAACCACCTCTTGCTAAACCCCTCGAAAAACGAAATCATGGTATGTGGCAACTCCGAACTTCTTCCGCACCCGCTACCCTAATCATCTGCCATGGGCAATTCCCTGACTCCCTCAAACTCGGTAAAAAATCTTGGATGCACCCTCGACTCAGACCTAACCCTCTCGCTCCAAGTCAACAACGTCTCAAAGTCCTGCCACTACCACCTCAAAATGCTTAGGTGCAATTTTCATTATCTCTCCTTTCCCAACAGACTCTCTGCAGTCCAATCAATTGTTATGTCAAGACTGGACTATGCTAACCCCCTCCACCTCGGAGTCCATGTGTACCACCTGACTAAACTACAAAGCAAAGAGCACAAAAAACCGCAGCCAAACTGCTACAAGCACTTGGCCCAAGAGATCACATCTCCCCAGCCCTCAAATCTCTGCACTGGCTTCCGGTTGCCAAAGAGTGACCTTCGAAACCTTATGCATCTCTCACGAGAAATGCATAAAACAGGACCCCAATATCTCCAAGACAAACTAAAACCCTACCATCCTCCATGCACTCTAAGATCAAGCTCTGCCGGCCTCCTAGTTATACCAAAAACCAATTCAGTCAGGTTAGGTGGATCATCATTCTCAGCCCTGGCTCCCACTCTGTGGAATGCACTTCCACCCCACATCTGACTCACTGAGGACCTCATGTCTTTCCGGAAATTACTGAAAACGTGGCTCTTCCCCTAAAATCGACTCTTAACTCAGACAGGACAACAGCGACAAAGACTTTAGCCCAAGGTTGCTATATCAAAAATAACAACCCACATCGTGACCCGATCGAAAAAATCGAAAACTTAAACTGCTAATGTAAATTAAAACAGATAAACTGAATAGAACGAGTGAAGTGGATGAAAAGAATGAAATGGATGAAAGGAATGAAATGGATGAAAGGGATGAAATAAATGAAAGGAATGAAATGGATGAAAGGAATGAATAGTTGAAAGTAATGAAGTGGATGAAATAAATGAAGTGGATGAGAAGAATGAAGAAGATGCATTGGGTGAAATTGATTCTGCTGGTGAAACGGATGAAATGGATGCAATGGATGAAACGGATGTAGCCGAAGAATCAGATCCAGAAGTGGTTGGAAGAGAGGAAGCAGATGGAACGGATAAAGTGGACGGAACGGATAAAATAGATGGAACGGATAATCTGGACGGAACGGATGAAGTGGATGAAACGGATGAAGTCGATGGAACGGATGAACTGGATGTATCGGATGATGTGGATGGATCGGATGATGTGGATGGATCAAATGGAGCGGACGGATCGGATGAAATGGCTAGATCGAACGGAGTAGATCAATCAAATGGAACGCATAAAGCGGGTAGAACACATGGAGTGGATGGAACGGATAGAGTGGATGGAACAGATAGAATGGATGGAACAAACAGAGTGGATGGAGGGGAGGGTGTTGATGGAACGGATGAAGTAGATGGAACGGATGAAGTACATGGATCTGATGGAGTGCTTGGATCAGATAAAATGGATCGGAAAGCTGGAGTGGATGGAAAGAATGGAGTACATGAAACAGATGGAATCATTGGAACGGATAGGGTGCCTGGAACGGATAGAGTGCATGGAATGGATAGAGTGCATGGAATGATAGAGTGTACAGAATGGATGGAATGAATGGAGTGGACGAAACGGATGCAGTGCTCGGGACGAATATGGTGCATGAGACGGATGGAGTGCGTAGGACGGAAGAAATGCTTAAGACGGATGGAGCACATGGGACAGATATGGTGCATTGGACGGATGAAATGAGTAGCACGGATGAAATGAGTAGCACGGATGAAATGCGTAGGGCATATGAAGTGCATGGGACGGATGAAGTGCTTGGGACGGTGAAATGCGTGGGACGGATGAAGTACATGGGACGGATGAAGTGGGTGAAACGGATGAAGCAGGTGGAACGGATTAAGCGGGTGGAGCCGATGAAGCAGGTGGAATGTACGAAGCAGACGGAATGGATGAAGTAGTTAGAACAGATGAAGTAGATGGATCGGGTGAAGTGGACGGATCGGATGAGTGGTTGGATTGGATGGAGGGGATGGATCAAATGGAACGCATGAAGCAGATAAAACGTTTGGGGCGGATAAAAGGCATGGGAAGGATAAAACGCATGGAGCGGACAGAACGGATAGAGTAGATGGAATGGATAGAGTGGACGGAATGGATAGAGTCAACGAAACGGATAGAGTCGACGGAACGGTTGATGTGGATGAAACGAATGAAGTACATGGAGCAGAGGGAATACACAGAACAAATAGAACGGATGGAGTGCTTAGAACGGAAGGAGTACACAAAACTGATGGAGTGCATGGGACGGATGGAGTGCATGGGACGGATGGAGTGCATGGGATGGATGGAGTGCGTTAGACGTATGGGGAGTGTGGGGTGGATGGCGTGTGTGGGACAGATGGGGTGCGTGGGATGGATGGGATGCGTGGGACAGATGGGGTGCATGGAACGGATGATGTGGGTGGGACGGATGGGGTGCGTGGAACAGATGGGGTGCGTGGGATGGATGATGTGGGTGGGATGGATGAAGTAGGTGGAACGGATGAAGTGGGTGGAACAGATGAAGTCGGCGGAATGGATAGAATGCACAGAATTGACATAGTGCACAGAATTGATAGTGCACAGAAATTGATAGAGTGCATGGAATGTGGGTGGAGCGGATGAAGTACATGAAACTGATGAGTGCATAGAACCACTGGAGTGCATGTGAGAGACTGAGTGCATGTGATAGACGGAGTGCATGGGACAGATGGAGTAGATGGAACGGATGGAGTAGATGGAACGGATGGAGTGGATTAAATGGATGGAGTTGATGGAACAGACGGAGTGAATGGTACGAATCGAGATGGCGGAACGGATGGAGTGAATAGAACGGATGGAGTGGGGAGAAACAGATGTAGATGGCGGAGCAGTTCATGTAGATGAACGATCGAGTGATAGATTGAAATGAATGACTAGTAAACCAAATGAAGAACCAGGCGAAATGTATGAACACACAGAGCCGATTGAACGCACTGAGAGAATAAAACGGATAGAATAAATCGCTCAGATGTGCGATCGATCTCAAACACCTTACCCAAAACCACTATATCACATCACCATGCTTACTCTCTCCTATACACCACCACTCAACTAGAACACAGCGATACTATGACACATTCAGTATAGCTGTTCTCATACTAACACCCACCTCATACGCCCCTATTTAAACACAGCTGGCTCAGCACACCCGCTAGCCTATGCATCTCCTCAGGCCCAACGCCGCCAGAAATCAGTCTGGGTATCACCCTGCCAGAATGAACACATACTCCTGACCTCCCAACCACAACATCTACGGCTAAGAAGCTGCTATCATACTTGTGCCACACCAACTGCACACATAGCCAGTGCTCCCACGCACCTTATGACTCTCTCCCTCTCTCTCTCTACTGACTTGCATTCAACCTACCAGCACCTTGAGATTATACCAATGATACATAAGGCGCTATATAAATGCAAAGTAACATACCATGACATAACCTGTTGAAAGGCCTCTGTTTTCAACAATACATCAAAGAACCTGGCTTCAGACAGATTTTGACGTTTGACATCTGGCTCAGCCATAAAATACTATGTGTACCTGCCTAATGGATGGCTTGAACACTCAGAGTCATGAGCCAGCTCTTTTCAGGTTAAACATCTAGCTTAAATTGACCTCAATGCATAGAAATTCTCATTTAAAACAACCTGTTTTGCTTTTACCTTTGCAATACTTAGGTCTTGTCAGAAAGCAAAGACAGTTGCCAGATCCGGGTAGCATTCCCTACAGCATGAGTTTAAACATGATATATTAATATATATATATATATATATATATATATATATATATATATATATATATATATATATATATATATATATATATATATATATCAATTATTCAAATATATATATACATTTAATACCATTATCATCTAATATTGCACTGGAGCATGTTGAATGTTTACAGATGCTGATTTGGTGCCCAATCCTGAAAATATATGTATTGACTATGTGAGAAGTTCAGACAAATGTTATTGAAGAAAAATAGGTTTTGGTTAGCAACTGAACAGAACCACCCCTTGTCATGTGGCTTAATATGTTGGGCACATCATATAAGAAGATGCTTTCACTGGGAGTGTCAACTCCTGAAGGGCACAATCAAAAATGAAGATGTCAAATGAAACTGCATGGGAAATACCTTGGCTTATAGGAGGACTCCATATGAAAGCCTTGTCCAGAGGAAGCCTGAAGCAGGACTTTCCCTAAATAGCACAACATTCCCTGAAAAGCATGGCAGAGACTAAAAGGTGTTGCTGACTTAAGCTGTGAATTACTATGCCAGTTTGGTTCCTTAAAAGAGAAAAACAGAAGTGAATATAAAAGTCTCAATACAATTACACATAGGCACTCAATGATCCTTTACCTGCTAGCCCAGTAAATGGGATGAGATGCAAGGGAAGTCACTGGGGAAATTTATTTATAGTTGAATTCTGTATCATTTTTAGCCCAAAATGCATCTTGTCATCTGAAAATAGCCAAAGTGACTGAAGAAGTATTTCTGAATAGAATGATAGCAAGAAATGCAAAGTGTTTTTGACAGTCCCAAGTAAATTAATCCCTGAGTTTTCACTGATGTAGTTGAAAACTGGAACTGTGTAAAACAAATCACAGTTTAAATAGGATTAATAAATTGTTGACCTGTGAAATCCATGGTTACAGTGCAGTCATGCCAAACTAATAGGATGGGAGAGAGTTTAATTTGTCCATTTGCATTCCCAGAAAATGATGCCAAATTAAATGACTTGACATTTTACTGATAACATTACCCTGCAAAGAAAAGTCACTGCATTAAAAGAATTGCACATTTCAAATATTACTGGTGGGCTTAGGGTCTCTACCATAAGAGAATTATATTTTCATGACTGGGTGATTTGTCATTGAACAACTACTTTGTGCTCAACCACATTAAATATTTTCTCCCTAAACACAAACCTATATATACCTAATGCAACCCAGCAGAGTTTGTGTTTTACATATGTGGCTACAGAAGAAGACAACAGCACCATACCTATATATGACAATAATACATAAATGAGGAAATGTATATTTAATGTGATATATGTTTTGATTTTCTCTGCTGCCAATACTTTTTAATGCAGTAAGAAAAACTGCAATTGAATATTAATTTTAAACTGTTCTCTGATACCGTCATGTGTGGTTATTTCAAAAGATAAAATGCACTTAATTATCTGTCATTTAATACATAAAAAGTATATTGCACTGTCCATTGATGATGGGAATTGTTAAAACACATGGTTGCCGACGAGCGGAAACATGCTGAAGTAGATTGGATATTACTGCCAAGAATAAGCTATAGAGATGTATATGACTGGTTGTTTGTGTGTTTTGTAAACTTGTCAGAAACAGCATACATGCTAGGTTACTTTATGTAGACAAGCTGGCTTTATCTGTATAATATTTGTGGTTACTTCATCAGCATAATGTTAGGGGCCCAACTTTGGTCTTGATTTGCTATTCTAAACACATTTAATGTTAAGCCCAAATACAGATTGATTCTTGTCCCAGAATATTGGGGTGGGATCATGTCATAGGCAGTGATAGATCAGGGAATGCTGCCTTGTAGAATTAGTCTATAATCAATAAACCCTCTGATTGACTGACACGTTGTTTAAAAAAAATACTCACCCAACGTTGCAGCCATTGAAATGAGAACAAGGTTCCAAGCACCTCTTCCATATCCCCGACAGACCCCGGATTGAAGGGTGGCGGCTAGGAGGTGCCACGTCATCAAGTGGTGAGGTGGAGGCGTGTAGCGGAGAATTAGGAAGGAGAGGCAAGGAAGCATTGGGTATTCCAGGCAGAGCAGGGAGCCATGAGCTTGCATGGAAAGCAGGCTTGGATCAGGCAATTTCAGCCTGTGTTCCAAGCAACCTGATTGGCTGCTGCACCAACCTAGGATGCTAATCACTGTGTGCAGTAGGGACCCCAGCCAGCCCATAGGACTGGGGGTTTCCCAAACAGCACTTTAAGATGAGTAGCAGCACCCTTGAGATGGATGGGGATGCAGATTAATACCCTCACATCAAATCAATAATGACAACTCAATAGTTTGGCAAAGGGAGTCCGTTTAATGACAAGTACAAAAAACAGGGAGTTCATGAATATCAGCAATCGCTCGATCTTCCTTCTCGCTTCAACTCCAATTAATTTCAGAAAAAATAGTATTTATACCAAAAACTCGTCTTCACTGATGTGTAACTCTTAAAACTTAGCATGCAACTTGATTGGTTCTAGGATGATTCTCAGGTTGTTATATCCTCTATATGTGAGTCAGTCCGGGTTCTTATGAGGTCATCATTCGTATTCCTTGAGCAACTTCTTAGCTTCTTCGGGTATTACATTCTGACAATCATCATTCTTTATCGTCTCACCTCTCGATATGGTTTTCTCAATGGGTACCTTACTGTCCAGGTTTTCTTAGGTGTTCGTACCTCAATAGTTGCTGTTATTCTGATAGGTACTGGACAGAGCCCCACTGCGGCTCTCTGCTGGTTCATTTGCTCATCACACATCACGTATTTTGGCGTGAATGGTCCTGGTACTTCAAAATGGGCGAGTGGAGTGCGAATTGTGCTTGGTACCTCCTCTACACTCCCCTCTATGGACGATTCATCGACCGATTTCACTTCTTCCTTTGTATCCACCTTTACTTCATCCTCTGGATCCACTTTTACTTCTTCCTCTGGGCCCACACATAGAGGTCTGAAGAAAAATCTCTTTGGCGTCCATATCTTTATTACTCCCTTCAAGCTTCCTGCTGATCTTACGTGCTCATCTTTGTTCCAAGTCATTAGTTGACATTGTACACTTCGACTGCAATAGATCCATCTTCCCATATAATTTCTGTGTTTCCGTGGATACCAAAACTCTGTTCCTTATGGTGCATAAATTTTGGCTTTCACAAAGTCTCTTATTTCTTCATCAGTCAGGTCCTTGGATTTCCATCCTGACTCAACATCAATCATGATCTTCACCCGTATGGCCTTTTTTGCAGTTTTTGGCACTGAGATATTATAATCTTGATAACACAGAATCCGAGCAATATCATCACTGGCAGGGCTACTAGGAATTTTAATGCATCTGCCATCCATTGTGGAACCCATGAAAACAGTGATCCAAACCAGCTGGCATCATCAAATTCGTCAGCTTCATAATCATTTGATTCTGTAGTTTCGTCAGCATACCTTTAGCCTCTGTTAAGGTTCCATTTTCATCATCGTGAGATGGTATAAATGTGCAACATGATTCTCCGATTTTTTCACAAACACCTCCATCTATGGCTGTGATCACGTCAAGGACATATCTTTTCTGGAGAGTCATTAATCGAATCACCCTTAACTCCTCCTTGATTGCATTGAATCCTTTTATGGTCGTGTTGATGGTCTGCAGTAACTCCTATATGGTTGTCTGCAACCATTTAGTATTTGCTCCAACCTGAACTCTTGGCATCAGAATTGTCATGAACACTGATTAGGTTCGGCTGAACAACCTGTGTTCATACGGGATCGCATGAAAGGCTTCTTCTGATTTGGCAGAAAAGTAATTCTCTCTCTTCATTTGGCTCATCAGTTCCACAGATCTCTTCTTTCTCAGGTGAGCATCTGCTTCCGGGAAACTGTCAATATTCAAATCACTTTTTGGAATCACCAACGATGGAACATGGACATTCACCAGTGTGCATATACCTCCCCAATTCTTCAGGAATCTGATATATGCTTTGGATTCACATGCCCAATAATGATCCATGATCACTGCAGTACCATGTACCATTCCTGGAACATCAAATACTTGTCCACAGTTCTGATTCTCTCCCATTTTCCTTGTGCCATTATTCCTAAAGCAGAATTTTGGACTGTCCAATGACACTATCTGCAAGGGTCTTCCTCTGTCTTCGAACCATGTCAATAGTTTAGCAAGTCTTGGCCATAATGGCTTGCATCCATTTTGCACTATGTCAATGGTACCCTGGTAATGCCCGGTGACCATCCATGCTCTGCAGATCACTACTCCTTTCTCCCATCTGTCTGATGAAATCACTGTTCCCCAGATTTGCATTTGGCCTCAGTTCTTCCAACTCCGGGATTCCTCTGGAGTTTTCATTGAACGTTCAGTCTTTGGTTTGTCACTCTTCTGATCTCTGCTCCTTTTACTCGAGGCTTCTCATATCTGATCACAATGTTTTTTGTTTTTCCATTGTTTCTTAATACAATACTTAATACAAACTCTTTAATACATTCTAGGTAGTGTTATATCTGGGTTCTGCTGTTTCTGCTTGTAGGTTGCAGATACTGGAACAAATAATATATTGGGCCTCATTATGACCCAGGCGGTAATCTGCCAACATTACCGCCATGGAGTAATGAGCGTTTACGCCGTGGGTCGATGGCGTAAAGAGCGCCACATTACGACCCATCGCGCACGAGCATTACGCCATGGCGGTAATGTAAATAACGGCATGGCGGAAAAGGCCCCTACCGGCATCGTAGGGCGAGCAAGGTGCACTTCCGCCACCGTAAGTAGCGGCCACCGTAATTAGCGGCCACCGCAATTAGCGGTGGCCGCAGTTAGCGGTCACCGCAAAAAGCAGAACCGGAAATAGCGTCATCGCGGCGGAACGGGAAACAGCACGTCGGCCATCTTTAAAAACACAATCCATTGCCATCCTTCCGAACAACACCAGATCCAACCCTGACACCTGTCCCAACCCATCACCCACCCATCCAACCACCCAAAAATGCCTAAAGTTGTTAAGAAGGCATGTGACCGCCAGCGCCAGGAAAGATTTAGCCGGGAGGAACTCTGCATGCTTGCGGAGACCCTGCAAGACAATGCAGCTGTCGTTTTCTCGCCGGAAATGGCCAGGCCAGCGATAGCAAAAAAGAAGGCCATATGGGCCTTGGTGGCCGAGCGCGTCAGCACGGTGGGGACCGTACCCCGCACCCCACAGCAGTGCAGGAAGTGCTGGGATGACCTTCGCATACGGGTCAGAGCCGTCATCTCTGCGAACCGCAACCTTGCCCTGGGTACCGGTGGAGGTTCGGAATCCCCACTGAAACTCCAACCGTGGGAGGAGATTTGTGCAACCACGATTGGCATGGAAGGCATTGAAGGCGTCGGAGGGATGGAAAGGGGAGTTCCGACATCAGGCGATGAAGGTAGGTGCCTCAAACAAGACATGCCATAGTCACTGCAGTCCATTCATGTGTAGCACAATGTTGCCCTAGAGTGTAAATGCAACACATTAGCTCAACACTGCCCATAGCCACATGCGAGCTCCACCCTGTATACACTGCTGGCACCCACATACCTGCATCCACATACCACACAAAAAGGAGACAACCTGCATGGCCCTGCCTGAAATCTGCCTCATCTACTGACCAGATTCATGTCAATCATTGTCATTCCAAAGTCTGCAGACCCATCAATAACGCCCTCCCTCCTTTGCTCCACCACAGGCACAGATTCACACCCCGAGGACCAGGACACCCCTGCGACGAAGAGAGCCAAGAAGGCCAATAATACCATCCCCGCACCCTCAACCTCAGCTGCAGTGAGGCAGACCCCACAACAAGCAGAATCCACTGCAAGCAAACCGGACGGCCCACCGGCAAGCACCCCAGTAGGCAGCAGGCCAGCAGCAGCAGCTCCACCTGTACCAACATTGCCTGCCACAGAAGGCACTGGGTCTGCGGCCAGCAGCAACATGGGTGAAAAAGCTGCAAT
This sequence comes from Ambystoma mexicanum, assembly GCF_040938575.1. Taxonomy (NCBI): domain Eukaryota; kingdom Metazoa; phylum Chordata; class Amphibia; order Caudata; family Ambystomatidae; genus Ambystoma; species Ambystoma mexicanum. The sequence continues at coordinate 260,764,094 of NC_090921.1, read as the reverse complement.
TGCTGCATGTTCAGACTCTGACATTGAGGAGCACGAAATCAGAAGCCCCACTGACCTTCTACATTCCCCCTGTTTGTCAAATGCCAGCCCCCATGAGGATCACACACAGGGGCACACAGAGGAAGAGGAGTGGCCTTCTACCCCATGCCCAGACCTCTGTCCACAGGAGGGGAGCAGCCCCTCCATCACACCACCAGCACTGGGCATGGCCCAGCAGGGGCAGCAGTCCCTCGAGGACATCATAGAACGGCAGCAACAACTGTCCACGATGCTGACTGAGCATGCTGCGGAATGTGTGGGGGCTAGGGCAACAATTGAACAGGCCACTGAGACCCTAAGGGCCGAAATAGCGCAGAGCACTGCCACCCTGAGGGATGCTATGCAGGCCATGTCTAGGGACATTTGTGGTGAACTTGCCGGGTTGCGTTGTGTGCTCACTGAGCTCACCCACACCTTACAGGACGTGCATGCACGGAGGCAGGCAGGGACATCCTCCGCTGCCAGTTCTGCACAGAGCAGCCCCGTCCGACGTTCTGGACGGAACCTGCGCTCCACAGCGAGGGGTGCCCCGGGGGCCGGGAGAGGGGGCTTGTAACAACCTGTGGCCACTGTCACAGGCATCTGTTGACACTTACATGGGGTGTGTTGGGGTGTGCATGGGGGAGGGGGGAGGCGGGAGGGGGTGTGTTGGGGTGTGCAGGGGAGGAGGGGGTGTGTTGGGGTGTGCAGGGGGGAGGGGGCAGGTGGGAGGGGGTGTGTTGGGGTGTGCAGGGTGGAGGGGGGTGGTGGGAAGGGGTGTGTTGGGGTGTGCAGGGGGGAGGGGGAAGGTGGGAGGGGGTGTGCCACGACGTTTTATGATTGAAATACACTTTTTGCTTTTCCGAAATGAAATGTGTGGACATTTTCATTGCATATGTGTGCTTTATTGGTGTACAGTCCACAGTGTGCATGTCCCAGAGACACACAGTGCCCCAAGTGCAGTCTCCATGTGATACACACCAGCCGTGTGTGCTAGAAGCAGTGGTCAATGATATTTTGGTGCATTGCACGCCCCTCCTGTGCATCGCCTCCTCCATGGGGTGCCGCCCCATCTGCACCCTCCTCATCCTCATCGTCAGGTGGTTGCAGTTCTGCGTCAGGGGGCAGGGGCACATTCCGTCTGACGCACATATTGTGTAGCATGACACATGCCATGACGATCTTTGCCACCTTCTCATGGCGGTACAGGAGTGCCCCACCAGACCTGCTGAGGCATCGGAACCGTGCCTTCAATAGGCCGAATGCCTGCTCTATGACCAAACGGGTACGTGTATGTGCACGGTTGAAGTCCTCCTCGTGCTGGTTCTGCGGGTTCCGGACTGGTGTAAGGAGCCACCTCTTCAGGGGATAGCCTGCATCACCTGTATGTAGGCGAGAATGTATGTGTCAGTCATGACGTCTGATCAAGAACATGATGTGCCACCATGGCTTGCATCCAACTGTTACTTTGGCTCACTTCTACATGCACTAATTGATTCACACAATGCAACCAGTAAATGCTCATGGCTCCCATGGCCTGTTTGTATGCCATCACCCAATGTATGCAGAGGGGTGGAGTGCATTGTGAGTGCCCATCCACTGTGTCCGTTCATGCCGTTTGGTTAGTTGGCCTGGCACATGTCCTGTGATGGCAATGCGCACATCATTGCAATATTGCTGTGGGCCTCATCATGACCCCAGTGAGCAATGCTGATGTAGACAGGGACATATTGGGGGGCCCTCATGTCTGTGTAATGGTGTGTTGATGTTTCTGTCCGTCATGTGCCTCCTTCGTGGGCAGTTATGGGGGACAGGCCTATCGGTTGATGGTGTTTGGTGACGTGCATGTAGGTGCTGTTCATTGTTGACAATGTGGTCTGATTTGGTAGAATGCACTTGCAGATGGTTGTGTCATGTTTGGGACACAACCTCATTCACATGGTAGGGCTGCATACATTGGGTATTGGCTTTACTGGTGTTGGGTGGAGTTTGGGTTGCTTTAGGGTATCATCTGTCTCCGTTCTCTCTGCTACTCACAGCCAGGTGGAGTATGCATCATCCCCCCCTTTCAGCCAGGTGGAGTATGCATCATTCCCCCACTTTCAGCCAGGTGGAGTATGCATCACCCCCCCCCCTTTCAGCCAGGTGGAGTATGCATCATTCCCCCCCCCCTTTCAGCCAGGTGGAATATGCATCATCCCATCATCCCCCTCCTTTCAGCCAGGTGGAGTATGCATCATCCCCCCCCCTTTCAGCCAGGTGGAGTATGCATCATTCCCCCCCCCTTTCAGCCAGGTGGAGTATGCATCATTCCCTCCCCCCCTTTCAGCCAGGTGGAGTATGCATCGGTACGTCATTCACCTACCCACTTCACATTTCCATGGTCATGACATTGGACTCACCGAGTAGCCAGGGTCTTGGGCCTGCATGTCGCTCCATGTAGCGTGGTATTGTGGAGTTCCTCAGGACCATTGAATCATGGGTTGATCCGGGGAATCGGGCACAACAATGTGTGATAATCTTGTTGGAGCCATAGACCATTTGCACGTTGATTGAGTGGAACTGTTTCCGGTTGCGGTACGGTACCTCCATGGCACGTGGAACCACCAATTCCACATGGGTGCAGTCGATGGCACCAATGCAACCAGGTATGCCGGCTAGTGCATGGAAACCCACTTTGGTGTTTGCAATCTCCTGGGCAGTCCGTGGTAATGAGATGTGGTCGTCTGTGTGCTTGAGGAGGGCATTGAGCACTTGGATGAGTGTTCGTGAGAATAATGGTTGTGAGATGCCATGCAAGTGCCCCACTGTGTGCTGGTAGGTGCCTCTGGCCAGGAAGTGGAGTACAGACACTACCTTCAGTCGGGGTGGGATGGCGGTTGGAGTTTCTATCATGCTGACGATGTCGTTGTGTGTCATGTCTACGATGGCGGTGATAGTGTCCCGGTCCAAACGGTACAGGGTGTGGATCTGCTCAGCAGTGAGGTTGAATGGATTGGTTCTGATGCGTGGGATTGGGGGCTGCCTGCGTGGTGGCACTGGCTGTGCTGGTGGGGCTTGCTGGGCCTGCCTTGCCCTCCTTCTCCTCCTGCGTCTCCTCTGTGCTGCCTGTTGTTGTTGTTGCTGTTGTAGCACTTGCATTGCTATCAGGTCCTCCAGCCCCAACATTGCTAGTCGTATTGGTATCATTGTGGAGTGTGACTGGGTGTGGGAAGGGGTGGGGTGTGCTCTTTTTGTACTTCCTGAGTCTGTATTGCCTTCACCTGTGCTGTTTCTGTGCACCTGGGGCAGCTGCATTCACTTTACATGGCCATTTACGGTTGGTTCGCGATGGCGTAATTAGCACCATGGCGGTAAGGTACTTAACGGGCTGGGTGATGGCGTTAGGTGCATGTCCGCTTGGGTCGGCATTCGCGTACCTTTCCGCCATGGCGCTAAGTATGGTGTGGGAGGGCGCGTGCGCGCGCCCTTGGCACAGTTAGCGGCAGTGTTAACTACGATGCCGCTAATGGCATCGTAGTTAACGGTCACGGGTTATGATCGGACCTAGCGGAAAACGATGGCGGTAACCATTTACCGCCACTGTTTTTCACTTAGCACCAGGGTCGTAATGAGGCAGATTGTCTCTTGTCTCTGTAAACAGTTCTCTTTTCCGTATATGAAAATGTCAAAATAAGGTAATAAGTTCAGCAAGTCTTTAGTTTGCGTGTTCAAAATGAACAAGCTACCAGTCAATGCCTCTTATCTGTTTCTCTCCAGAAGGCATGTCTTTTCGTTGTTAGCATGAGCAGAAGTGAAACTCTCTGGCAACACTTTCTCGATCTGTCCCTCGCCGGAAAGTTTACAATCTTCTCCGGTAATTCTGATGATGATTAGAAAGTTCGACCTGCATCACAATACCATGCAGGACCATGCTCACCTGTGTATAGTTCGCTGGGTCTCTAGTGAAAGTGAGAACGTCAACACTGGCAGGGCTCCCCACAATCTCTGGAAAGTCCTCGATCAGGCAGAAAAATACATCGCTTGCTAATCTGCTATCTTCTGGTGACAGGGATATTTGTCTTGTCCTCCCTGTATTCCGGAAGCAAAAGGAACTGCTCGGCAATCACAATGAGCAGCCTCCTTATTGTCTTTTCGTTTTCAGGATCTTGAAGAAATTTGGTCATGTTAGTGAGCCTTACCGCTAATGACGGGTACGATCTCAATACTAACTCGAAGTAGCTTAAAACGTCCTTAGAGATGTCACTACTGCGTGACACCATAAGTGAGTCCAAATAAGGCTTCTGTATTAAAAGTCTGGACACTGTATTTTCTTCCAATTTATGTGTCCTCGATCAAAATTTGGCATATCCTTTTCTTATCAAGGCTTCAGTATGCCTCAGTCCAAAGTTCAAAATCAACAGACTATGTTGTGGCTTATACGTGCAATTTTCTTCTTCACCCTGCAACTGGGATGTACAGAGAGTCCATGTTTATGTCCTTATCCCCTTATTTTGCTGAGAGAAAATGTCCAAAATTAAGCCACAACTTTGCACAAAAGTTATTTGCCTTTGCTTTGCTGGTCATGCATCCTTCTTCCTCATCATGGATCCCGTCTGCACGTGTTGTGGTTCTTCCCCGTTGCCTGTAGTCTCTACGCATTGGGGTACGGGCAGAGGGTCTTCTCCGATGTATGGCTTGATGTCACCCAAAAAGATCTAGGCTCTTCTTCCCTGTAACTTGACTGCAGAGGGAGTGACGTCCTCCACTCTGAATGGACCGCTGAACCTTGGCTCGTCCCACTTTTTCCTCGTTTGGTTTCTCACCAGGACTGTGTCCCCAAGGAACAGTTGTGGAACACGTAAACCCTGAACTTGGTCTGTTGTAGTATCTCCGTCTGTGTTCTGTGCTGCCCTGCACCCTTTTTGTCGTTACTGCAGCTGTCCTGAAATTACAGTAAGACAAGAAGTCATGCAATTCAAGTAATTTTGCATTTTTGCTCTTAACACCTGTTGGCTGAGCATCACATCTAGCTCTATCTCGGGGTGTCAATGGCATGAGCATCCTTCAGCCTGTCACTGTTTCATGCGGCGTGAGATGGTGGCCAGAACCAGGCTAGTTTCTGAGCGCATACAGTGCCAGTGGAAGGCAGTGTAGCCATCTCTTCTTTAGAGTAAGCTTCAACTTGACTATCCTTTCCTTTAGCAAGCCGTTGAGCTTCTCCATATCCCATTACCTTGAATATGATACGCCAAACAAAACTTGTGCTTTATACCAAGCAACAAGCTGATCATTTCAAACACTGCGTTAACAAAATGATGTCCATTGTCTGACCTCATGACCTCACATATTCCCCATCTGGTAAATACCTCCCTCATCAGAAATTTGGCCGCACAGGTAGAGTCTGGGTGTGTACATGGACCTGCTTCTATCCATCTAGAGAATGGACACACCACAACAATTAGGTCCCTGTACCCATTACATACTTGAATCATATCGACATAATCGACATTCAAGTGCTGAAATGGTCCATTGGGACTTGGGATGACTCCTCTAATTGCTACTAGTGTATGACCAGCCGTGAACTGTTGGCAGATGATACAGTTCACCATAAAAATTGCAACGTGCTCTGCCAAGTTCAGTATAAACCAGTCTTCAGCAATCGTCAATGCTAGATTTTCTTTTGTCATGTGCGCTGGATAGTATAACTGTTCCAGTGTATTTTCAATAATGCTACAGGCATCACCGGTTTACCAGTGCTGTCTTGTCACCACAAGCTCTCGTAGGGGTTTAAAGAACACCATCGCCGGTTCCAGAAGTTTTTCTCCTCCTGTGGTGCCTCCCCTTGGAGTTCCATTAATTGGGTTTTCTCCATATTACTATAATCTTCAGGTTCACTTCATGCAACAATCATTCTTTCATGCACATCAGTTATTTCCACATTCAATATTATTTTATCTTTGGTCGAGGCACAGTTGGCTTCTGTGTCTGCTCCTTAATTTCCTTGTGAGATAAAATCTGTCCCTTTCGTGTGGGTGGCAGATTTCACGACCGCTATGCCCACTGGGAGTTGTAGTGCCTTAAGAGCCTGTCCAATAAGGCTGCGTGCTTCACTGGCGTGCCTTCCGCTCGGAGGTAGCCCCTCCTTTTCCAGCACGCTAGACATGCGTGCACTGTTGATGTCACATAGGCGGAGTCACTGTACACCGTTACTTCCTGGTCTGCGTGATTCTCGTGTGCGAGTAACAACGTCAATAATTCTGCAGCTTGTGCTGAATAATGAGATGGTAATCGTGCACTAATGAGTACTCAAAATTCTCCATTTGCTGTTTGCTTCTTCACAGTGGTGCCGGTATATCTCTGCCCATCATTTTGATCGATTTCCGAAGAACCGTCATCGAAGATGATTTCTCCTTCTGCCAATGCATTTTCTTTCACTCTGGGAATCTCATCATATAATTCTTCATAGTTTGCTCTGTCATGTATTGGCTCTCCTTCAGTGACTGGCTCTGCTATAAACATAGCCGGGTTCACTATCTTACATCGAATTATCTTAATTGATGGATTTGATATGATCACTTCATAAGCAGAAGCTCTCTGAGATGTTAATGTGCCTTTCGGTTTCTCTAGAATGGCAAATAGTGCATGCTTGACAAATAGTATCTTTGAGTATCCCATCACAATGGTTGTAGCCTTCTCTATGGGGAACACTGCGGCAGCTAAACTTTGTTCACACAGGAAGTGACCTCTCATCACTGGGTCCAAATTCCCACTATAGTATGCCAGGGGGTTGTACCCCAATGTGGTTCTCTGTATGAGTACTGATGTCATAACACTGCCATTCATGTGTGAAAACAGGTAGAATTCCTCTGCATAATTGGAAATCCCTAAAACTGGTGCCATGCAAATGGCCATTTTTTTGTTCGACAAACCTTTCTTCCATGGTTTCATCCCACACCATTTTTTCTTTCGTCTCCTGGGCTTTCCTTAGGGCTTGTAACACGGGCTTGGTATAAGAGCTTTAGTCAAACACCCTGACATAATTGTATAATCCTAGAAAACTCTGTATTTTCTTTATCGTGTGTGGCTTGGCTGTGTTTAATATTGCTTCAGCCCTTTCAGGGGTAACCCTTTTCCCCTCATGTGAGATTAGCTGGCCTATGTACAGCACTTCTTGTTGACAGTATTGTAACTTCTCTTTGTCAACTTTATATCCTTTCTGAGCCAATACAGTCAATAGCTGAATAGAATCGTGTCTGCACCTCTCTGTCGTGCTGCAAATTAAGATGTCATCCACATATTGCAAGACAACACTCTCTAATGCAATATTGCTCAAGTACATCTGCAGGACTCTGTTGAAAATCGACAGAGACTCCCCGTACCCCTGATGTAACCTGGTACTTTTCAGACGCATTTGTCTGAACGTGAATGACGTCAAATCTTTGTTCCATGGGATTGAGAAAAATGCATTTTTCAAGTCAATCACTGTGAAATACTTTTCCTCAACGGGTATATTACATAGGATTGTGGACGGGTTAGGGACTAGAGGGAACTCGTCCTCCCCAATATCATTTATCAGCCTTAGATCTTGGATTAAACGCCAAGACCCTCCCTTCGATTTTTTAATCAGATAAACTGCGGTATTGCATGACGAGTCTGATGTCACTAAAATACCCTGCTCCATCATAGCAGAAATTGTCTTGAAAACCCCTTCATCTGCTTCCCTAGACATGGGATACTGTTGTGCTTTTGGTAAAATTGCTCCTGGTTTCAATTTAAGCTTTACGTCTCTGACTCCTTTCAACAAGCCATGTCATTGTCAAAATATTCAGGATGTTTTTGTGCCAGCATCATTCTCTGGGAAACCTCTCTTTTGATCATTTTCACCCAATAAATGAGATTAACCTCAACTGTTGTTTCATCTACACCTATACGCTCTTCAAACAGATCGCCATCAGTGACGTCAGTCAATCTGTACCCTTCCTCAGTGGCAATTACTGTGCACCATTGTCTGCCTTCCTCATCACAACCGTCGATCAGTGCCACTTGTCCTCGCACTATGGCTGTGTGTATTGCCAAGGGAAACACTTGTCCCTTTTCCTCATGCATAGGTATTCTTGGCCTAAATTGAAACTCATCGGGGGTTCTCATGGTTTTGTCTGCAAGGCCTGGAAGCCTTGCCATTAATATACGCACTCCACACGCAAATATTTCTGCTTCCAATGGAACAGCTCTCATAGCCGTTTGTTCTGTGTATGCTCTAATTATTTCGCATATGTTCAAATAATGCATTCCTGGAGTTAAACATACTATGCCCTTCTCCGTGAACGAGATTGTCATGTTTAACTTCGTCATTAGGTCTCGTCCCAATATATTTACTGGGGTTTGCCTTGAATACAGCAATGGCACATTCATGTCACATTCTCCCATGGAAACTGGAAGTTCTTTTGTAAAAGGATCATGACTTGTTGCTCCTGTGAAGCCCTGAGTATTTATGGCCATGCCAGACAAGGAAAACTTGCCTTCACATATACACCTGCATGTTACACCTGTGTCAACTAAGAAGGAATATTCTTTATCCCTATAGTGACATCTATCCTTGGTTCTTCGTGAGGGTTTGGTGTCACTGATAGGAAAGAACACATCACGTTTCCCAGTGAGCTGTCCTACTCCATATATAAATGTGTCCCATACTGAGCGAATGGACTTCCTCAATCACTGGTGTTATTTCTCATTCCAGAATTCTGTACCTGTCCTGTACTTGTTGTCTGTAACAGTTGCATCGACGACTGTTGAGACAGTCCTTGCGGGAAATTTGTCATATTCTGAGTTTGCAAGCTTTGCTGTGCTTCCGACGCTTGCTGTTGCACCGTGTGATTTTGTGCAACTCCATTTCCACCCTGCTGTAAAAACACATCAACATCCCTACTCTTGTTCCTTGGTCATTTTGCACCATGCCTTGACTTCTGCATGTGCGTGCTAGATGCCCTGTCATCCCACATGTCCAACATATTGACAGTGGTCTGATTATTTGCCCATTTGACATATCCTGATTGCCATTTTGCATGTTTTGAAAACCTCCCTGATTACCTTGAAAACCTCCCTGTCTCTCCCCCTTGGGTAAAACCCGTTATTGCCTTGATCACCCTGCCCTTGATTATTGACCTGCTGCATGTTTGATCCGTCTGTGCTAGTTATCATTGCCCCTTCAATGGCATATTTAGACAATTTCTTCTACACTAATTTTGCCTCTTCAGCTTTTTGTGCAGCCTCTTTTTTTGCGATTTTTCTCTTGCAGCAGCCTGCAATAGTGAGCTATGGTCAGCTGTATTTCAGACCACGGTTTGGCCTCAATTCCTAACAATTTCTTTAGCTGCTTCTGTATCTGATCTGGCAGCCCTTGGCATAATATATGGTAGAACACGGGTATGGACTTCCCCCAAGATTCGCGAGTTTCCAGCACCCATGCGTCTTGGAAATTCTGAATATAAAGGATCCTCTGACTCCTTCATTTTACATGTCATTATAGCTCCGGTGTCAGAAGTATCCCGTATAGCATTCATAATGCTTTCCATACCGCGGCTCTACAATTGTTAAACTGAGCTCCATCATGCAAAGTATTAACTGTAGTTACGCCAGGGTAACCTGCACGTGTCCACACATCGTCAGCTCTATCACCAAGTATGGAGATTAAAAGACCCTAACGTGTTCCCTACCGTCATGTTTTCTAACTCATATGTCCATTTTCTGGCTCCCGATGTCAAAATTGGAAGCTTATTTTTCAAATGTTCTCGATCCATGTGTAGCCAGGATATATACTGTGGCCTCGTTCCTCCTGATGCGGTGGTGGTGGAATGGCACAGTGGGAGTCTGATGAAGCAGCTGAGGTGCTCACAGGGCCAAGGACAAAAGCACATATCATATATCATATCATATCTCTGGCAATGGCTAAACAGCAGGCCCTCCAAACCCAGTGCATGTGGGCAGCAGGCACACACACTGGACAGACAGCAGCAGATGGCTAAGTAGGAGGCAGCACAGGACAGTAGGAGGCAGGTAAAAAGGCATGGAGGCAGGAATATGGGTCTTCCATGTATATCTATGATGGGAGCTGGGAACAGAGTGATGGGACTTTTAGTGTAATAAATTAGCATGGGCAGGTGAAATCCAAGGAAAGGCCCTCAACGCGTAACTTACGTGACACGTGCTGCACGCAGGCTTTGAGCACGCCATAATCGTGGATACATTAGTATGTGTAGAAGCAACTCTGAACATGCGTGCGAAGGGGAGGAGATGGACTTCTTATTTTGAGGTACCACGCCATCTGTCCACTTCAGGGACATTACAAACTCTTATTTCGGTGGGAGATTTGTCTCCATGCATACGCGCATCTAGCTTTGATTTTTGTGAGGGTAACGGTGAGTGGCATATGCATTTTTCAAACTCGGGATGACCCTATGTGTCGTGTACCCCTATTCTGACATTTCGGGTAGCTTTCTGGGGTTCGCATACTCATTTTATGTGTTGCTGGGTGCCACTGAGTATCCCATATCATTTTTTGTTTGTCCGGAAGCTATCCTGGTCTCGCATACGCATTCTTTTCTTTTTAGGGTGCCTGTGCATTACGCATACTGTATTTTTGACACCTGGGGTGCATTTGAGCCTTGCTGGACCACAGAAGTAGGTCTTCCATCGCATATACTGCCCCCTCACTCTAATTGCCCACGACAATTACTTGGTGTGCCTTCCATTTTTCCTTTGCACGTGGAACATGAGTGGAAAGGCGCCACGAGGGAAAGGGGCAGAGGTGGCCGGGGTCAGGCACGTCCTGCGGATGCAGCTGTCCCAGTCTCAAGAGTCCAGGGACATGCAGTGCTAGCAGCTGTCCCAGCCCAAGGGGTTCAGGGACCTCCTGCAGAAGCAGCAGTCTCAGGCCCAAGGTTTCATGGAAGTGCAGCAGAAGTAGCTGTCCCAGCCAAGGGGTTTAGGGACCTCCTGCAGAAGCAGCTGTCTCAGGCTCAAGGGTCCAGGCACGTGCAGCAGAAGCATCTGTCCGGCCAGAAGGGTAAGGGACGTGCAGCTGAAGCAGCTGTCCCAGCCCAGAAGGGTAAGGGATGTACAGTAGAAGCAGCTGCCCCAGCCCAGAAGGATAAGGTACGTGCAGCTGAAGCAGCTGTCCCAGCCAAGAAGGGAAAGGGACACGCAGCAGAAGCATCTGTCCCAGCCCAGAAGGGTAAGCAGTGTGCAGCAGAAACAGCTGTCCCAGTCCAGAATGGAAGGGATGTGCAGCAGATGCAGCTGTCCCAGCCCAAAAGGTTAAGGAACATGCATTGCAAGCAGCTGACCCAGCCCCAGGGGGTAATGCCATGCACCAGTCCACTAGTGGTCTGGCATCGTGAGCCCAGAGTGGTCCCAGCCACACAGGGGCAACAACAACACCATGTGGCAAGAAGAAAAAGCCTGCACAGCAGGAACAGGCTCAACCCCATGGCATGGCACAGGACACTGGCATTTTGAGGAAGAGGAACTTCCATGATGAAGAACTGCAGATCCTCATGGGCTACGTGACCATGCACCACTGTGACATCTGCCAGCAACCGGGTAGCACACATATACCTGCTCTCAGTATGGTGCATTGGCAGCATGTCACAGATGAGATTAACACCTTAGGTTTTGAGAAGCGCACTGCTGCAAAGGTAGCAAAGTCCTAGAATGACCTCACCCATTGCACCAAGTCCAAGCTGGGTGCTAACCTCGTCTCTGCTCTGGCAACTTGAGGGGGTCACCAGAGGAGGAGCTGACTGAGCATGAAGAGGTTATGAGCCAATTCATTCTAATGGAGCAGGTGCAAGGTGTGGGAGGCCGGGAAAATTATGAGGCCACATACGGTGAGTGACAAAGATTGCGCATCCTAAGTATGTGGAGTGAAGCATCACCAAGATGTATCATCATGGTGCAGATCTGGCTGCATTTGTATGATTGCCACGAGTGAACCATGTCGAGGTGTGCTGACTCCTGTCAGTGTACACAGAAGTGGATACAACCCATGTGTTGTACATCAGTTGAACATGGCCATGTGACAGTATTCACCCCCCACTAGCATACCCCCACAACATCTGCAACATGATACCACAATGTGCACTCATGTTAGCTGCATTATTGATGTCAGTGAACCAGCCCTGCTAGACAAGTGCTTGTGTCTAAAATACGAGTTACACTTCATGCCCTGCAGGGTATAAAATCTCTTTTCACACATGTACGTAGGTGCTTCCATGCTACATAGAACATAATAGATGACAACCAACATTCATTACTCCGTGCCATGAGTGAGTGCGCATAAGTCTAGACTTTGCACATTCCCACTGCACCTATGGCAATGACTCCTGAGGCAAATCGTTGTGAGGCCTGATCCCTCTTACCCTCCCACACTCAGCCCATACTCCATGGGTCCATTCCTTTCTCCCTCCTGTGAGTAACTGTACCTTGTTTTTATCTACAACTTCATTGACTTACTCTCTCCACTTCATGGGGCTTGGCTAGGTGGTACTCTTATGGCAATACATCAACTGGGACTGTTTCATTTTTCACAAACTTACCGCATGTTCCCATTGTGTGTAGTCCCTTTACAAGGCCTACACTGGTGTGGCATGTGATGGATGCAGAGTTGGATGTGGATATGTGTGTCTGCCTGTTTCCATGTCATGTAATTGCACGTCACAGAGCCACATGGCCATGCCCAGTTCAATGGTATTAGCCAACAGTTAGCTGTGCCAGGTGCCATAATGTTCTTGTTAACAACCCTGTTTGTTGGCAATGTGTCCACTGGCAACATGGACATTAGCAGGAAATGTTGTTGCCAGGTTGCATATGCCATGATCTGATAGCTTCTTGTACATAGTGTGTGGACGCTGTTTCTCTTACGGTGACATGCCCTGCATTTTGTTGTATGACAGCAATGTGATACACATGTTTACTTTAGACACGTTGCACATGACTCCACATGTCATTTTCTGTCCATGTGCAGATGAGGTGGCACCAGATGCAGAGGAGGAAGAAGTGGAGGAAGAAGAGTCTCTGGTGCTTCAGACCACCAGTGGAGGATGTGGCGTGGTAGGCAGTGAGAATCCTCTGGTGCTACAGACCATCCTGAGCCTTGCTGTAGACAATTCTGAATCATTGGACTCCAGTAGCTCTGACCTGAACCGGATGTGCAGTCCTCAATGCTGGCAGAGGTGAGTGCCCCAAGTGCTGGAGGTGGTCAGGTGCCTTCACAAGGCCAGTGTAACGCTCACCTGATTCCCGTAGAGGCGCCGGTCTTGACTGGGCGTATACCGTATCTTCAAAGGTGATGTGTAACACACGGCTGGCTCTTTGGGCTGGACCTCTGTGCACTGTATGTCTGACTTGAAGGGTAAGATGTCTTAGGTAAGTGAACGCCGTGCTCTCCATCTGCCTCGGGGCAGGGTGCTGTAACCAGTTTCTTCACTGGATAAGGGGAGCAGGCCTCTTGACTTCAGAGGACTGCTGTCCGTCGTTTACTGCACGAACAGTAAGTTTCGAGTAATTCTAATGTCTTTAAAGTCTTTAGTAATGATGTTTCTTGTTTTGCAGGGTTCCGGCGATGGCGGATGACGGGCTGAAGTGAGTTGAAGATGGAGCCCGTGTGATGAATAGAAGCGCCTGGAAGCACGTAAGTAAGCGCTTGTTGCCTGCTTCACGATGCGCTCTAACTGTCTTTTTATTTTGCAGGTACAAGTTCGGAGCGGCTGCAGGGTGCCGGAATACCCACTGGGTTAGATGTGGAAAGGAGTAATGGCACGTGAGTATTAAAGTTCCCCAATGTCTTTAAACGCACCTTGTTTTGTCTTTCAGATGCGGGATGCAGCGCCGAAGGCTTCCGGAGCGTGCAAAGAGTTGGTAAGCTTTTGTCTTTCAGATGCCGGAATGCAGTGTGAAGGCCTCCGGAGCGCACGAAGAGTATGTAAGCCTTTGTCTTTCAGATGCCGGAATGCAGCACGAGGCGTTGGTGACAGCCGATGGACCAGGTAAGTGAAGAGCTGTCACTGAAGCCCGTAATGCTAACCTGTTCTTTCTTGTCTTTATAGGTGTTGCTGAAGACTGGATTCAGGATGGTAAGCCTTTTTCCTTAGGCCCAGGATCAGATGCAGAAGACACGATGAGCGTTCTGCTGCAGAGGATGCAGAATAACGCAAAGCAAGATTCATCCATCGGGTGTGGTTTAAATAGCCTCCTGTAGTGCTTAGGTGTCTCCTTCCACAGCCACGCCTAGGTAAGAAAAGAGTTCCTGCTTTCCAGAAGAGTTCCAGTGTTCTGAATCTAGGGAGTGGCTCCTGCCCCACCCAACAGGAAAAGTAGTTCCAAACAGAAGAGGATCAGAGGCTCAACTGGTAGGCAAGTAAGCAGCATGGTCTGCTGCAGGTAAGTCCACCCAAGCATTATGAGCCCGGCGCTTCCAGCGCTGGGACTGGGCATATTTATGAGCCTGGTGCCACTGGCGCCAGGACTGTGTCCAAAAGGTCCCAATTGGGACTGGTTGGCACTCGGAACCTGGGTTATGGATCTGCTTCCAAGGGAGTTGGGAAAACTCTGACCTTTTGGAAGCAGAGACAGTACCCCCCCTCAAGGCCCCTCCCAAACCGGGCTTCTGCGGGGGTTTTGGCTTGTCAGGAAATGTTCGGTGAAATCTTTTGACTAGGCGAGGAGCGTGGACATATTCAGCAGGTTCCCAGGATCTCTCTTGGGGGCCGTAGCCTTTCCAGTCAATTAGGTAAAATAGTTTAGATTTGGAGATCTTGGAGTCCAGAATGCTTTTGACTTCAAACTCGAGTTCTCCATCAACTAGGATAGGTTTTGGAGATTTAGTTAGTCGGGTTTGAGGTTGCACGGGTTTTAATAGAGAGACGTGGAAGACCGGATGTATCTTCATGTGCGGGGGCAAGTCCAACTTGACCGCTACTGGGTTTACTATGGTAGTGATGGAATAGGGACCAAGGTATCTTGGGTTGAATGTGCGTGGCCCTTTTAGAGGTAGATATTTGGTGGATAACCAGACTTGATCCCCTACATGATATTGAGGGGCTTCCTTCCGATGTTCATCTGCTCCTTTCTTGTGTTGTTCTTTAGGCCTTTGAAGGTGAGAAACAGCTTCCTTAAAGGCTTGGGTGATTGTAGAATGCAGGTAGTCTACTGCTGGTGTTTCAAGATCTTGGAGGGGATCCAACTCTGAGGTTCGAGGGTGACTGCCGTACAAAAGAAAAAACAGGGTTTTCCCAGTTCCCGAATGGACAGAGTTATTGTAGGCATATTCGGCTATCCAAAGGATGTCTTTCCAAGTTTTTTCAGTTTGTTGCAGCATGCAGCGTAAATACTGTTCCAGAGTTTGATTGGTCCTCTCGGTTTGTCCGTCGGTCTGAGGGTGGTGACTGGTCGATAGTCTCCCATCAATTTGAGCCGACCGACAGCAACTTCGCCAAAAATGAGAAATAAATTGACTACCTCGATCCGAAATTAGAACCGAAGGAAAACCGTGCAGTCGGACGATGTTTTCGAGAAATTCTCGGGCCAGAGTTGCTGCTGTTGGCAAGCCTTTGAGCGGAATGAAATGCGCCATCTTGGAGAATAAGTCCACGATTACTAGAATCGTATTGTATCCGGAGCATGGAGGTAGATCAGTGATGAAGTCCATAGAAAGCGTATGCCAAGGGCGAGGTGGGATGTCAATAGGGCGTAAGAGGCCTGCTGGTCTTTCCTTTTGACTCTTGTTTTGGGCGCATACTCCACAGGACATTATAAAGTCTCTGATATCTTTTTTCCAAGACGGCCACCAGAAGTAGCGCTTGATCTTTTCTGAGGTCTTGGCCATACCGGGATGTCCTTCCATTAAAGAATCGTGATAACAAGAGATTACTTTTTTCTGCAAATCTGTGCTGGGTAGGTATAATCGTTCTTGGAAATACAATAAGTTGTCCTTTACTGCAAAGTCCTTTCCCTGCAGATGCCAATTCTGTATGTCTGCTGGAGTTACAAGTTGCCTGGCTTTATCCTTAACTTCCTCTATGGATTCTGTGGCGATTACACCCAGAATTCTTTGTTCGGGAATGATTGGTACAGGTTTAGGGTTGATCAAGTGTTCTTCCACTCCCATCCGAGAAAGGGCATCAGCTTTACCGTTCTTTGTACCAGGTCGATAGGTAATTATGAAGTCAAACTCGGCAAAGAATAATGCCCAACGGAGTTGTCTAGAGGATTGGGCTTTTGCGGTTTTCAAATATTGCAGGTTTCGGTGATCCGTAATCACAGTAACGGTGTGTCGGGCCCCCAGCAGATAATGCCGCCAAGCCTTAAAGGCAGACTTGATAGCCAGAAGTTCCTTGTCAGTAATCGTGTAATTGATTTCAGGAGGCGAGAATTTGCGGGACCAAAATGCCACGGGATGCAACTGATTGGTTACCGGGTCCTTTTGTGATAGAACTGCCCCCATGGCAAGGCTTGAAGCATCAGTTCCCACGATGTAGGGGAGTTCGGGGCGAGGGTGTTTTAAGATTGGTGCAGAGATAAATTTAGTCTTCAAATCCTGGAAAGCTTGTTCCGCCTCGGTAGACCATTCAAAACGTTTGTTTTTCTTTAACAAGGCAGTGATGGGCTGGACTATTCGAGAGAATTCGGGGATAAACCTGCGATAAAAGTTAGCGAAGCCTAACATGCTTTGCACACCTTTTACGGAGGATGGTGATGGCCATTTGAGAACTGCATCGACCTTCTTTGAATCCATACGCACTCCGCCAGGTGATAATATGAATCCCAAGAATTCAACTTCAGTCACGTTGAAAACACATTTTTCCAATTTAGCGAAAAGTTTGTGTTGACGCAATCTTTCGAGGACCATTTTCATGTGTTTCCGATGTTCAGATTCCGATGAAGAATAAACGAGGATGTCGTCAATGTAAACAACAACACACACATCTATGAGCTCTCTGAGGACATCGTTCATAAAATATTGAAAGGCGGCCGGGGCATTGCAAAGTCCGAAGGGCATGACCTGATATTCAAATAGCCCATACTTGGTGCGGAAGGCCGTCTTCCATTCATCGCCCTCTTTTACTCGTACCAAGTGGTAAGCTCCTCTAAGATCCAGCTTTGTATATATGCATGCTTTTCTGACTTGGTCCAGGAGTTCAGGGATCAAAGGTAACGGATATCTATTCTTAACGGTGATCTGGTTCAGGGAGCGATAATCTATACAAGTTCTAAGGTCTCCTTCCTTTTTTGGAACGAAGAACAAAGCTGAAGAAGCAGGGGACTTGGAAGGACGAATAAACCCATTTGCCAGGTATTGATCCAGGTATTGTCGAAGGTGAAGGTTCTCAGGCTCGGTGAGGGCATAAATTCTACTACAAGGAGGAGTAGATCCAGGTATCAGGTCTATCTGGCAGTCATAAGACCTATGAGGAGGTAGAGAGTTAGCCTGATCCTTCCGGAAAACATCTTGGTATTCTAGGTATTCGGGAGGTAACTGGGGAGTCTCTGAAGAAATTGCTGCCAGTGCAACACCAGGTGGAGGGTGACAAGTAGAGACATATTCTGGAAACTGGACCGTTCTTGCTCGCCAATCGATCAGAGGATTGTGTTTCTCTAACCAAGGTATTCCTAGAATAATCTGAAACTGAGGGGCCTTGATCACATCGAACACGATCTTCTCATGGTGTCCATCTTGACTTACTAGCGTCACCTCTTGAGTGGTATGCGTTACTGGCCCGGAGGCTATCTCTGTACCATCCACCGTAGTAATGACGTCCTTTACATCCTTAGGACAAAGAGTTAGATTCATCCTCAAAACCATTTCATGATCCACATAATTGCCGATGGCACCGCTGTCGACGTAAGCTTCAATTGCATGTAATCGATCCGGATTATCAGGGCTAATGAGGACCATAGGTATCACGAAATGCGAGGTCACGGAACTGGTTTTCACGCTCGGCAAGAGGACCTCTATTCTTGTCGGGCGAGGTCGTTTCCCTGCTCAGAGTTTGTAACTAGAGCTCCTACTGCCTTCTTGGCAGGTTTCATCGGACAGTCTCGAAGAAAGTGCCCTGAGTTTCCGCAATAGAGGCATAATTGCAACTGTTTTCTCCTTTCCCGCTCCTTTTGTGTTAGAGGACCTTTCAGACCCCCTATTTGCATGGGTTCCCTGGAGTCTACTCCTTTGGAAGGAGTTGGCGGTTTGGAAAATACTCGAGCATCAAACTTGGAACGATCGGCCTTCCTGTTCTGCAGTCTGTGATCTATTTGAACGACTAAGTCTATATAGTCCGAACAATCTTGTGGGGGATTCACTACTTGGGCTAACACATCTTTGAGCTCTCCACGTGGACCTCTATAAAACAGCATAATCCTTTTGTCCTCAGGCCATTGAGTTTCCACTATCAGTCTGTTGAAAGACGCAATATAAGCCAAAAGGTCTTGATTACCTTGTCGCAACGAAAGAAGCTCATTGTCCAAGGCCTGCCCCTGTGAATGTCTTGCGAACAGTTTTTCCATACTCTGAGCTAAAAAGCTTGAAAATCATGGAGGACCGGATCATCTTGATTTACTAGAGGGATCGACCAGTCTGCCGCATTGCCACTAAGGTACGAAAGCACGAAAGCTACTTTAGCTTGATCAGTTGGAAAGGCTGCTGGCCGGCATAAGAAATGCAACCGGCACTGATTGATAAATACTGCAAACCTCTTTGGGTCACCAGAAAATCGTTCGGGCGGAGCCAGAGGTACATTCCCAGGTAGGTTGATCTGCACTGGATTCATAGAGGATGTAGAAGGAAGATTTCCACCAGATGCGGGTAACGGGGTCTGTCCGGCTTGTGACTGTAGCAATTGTCTAGCGAGATCATCTGTTCGCTCCTTGGAAATAATCAGTTCCCTTCTTAGAGCGTTTGTTTCCTGACAGGCTGCATGCACTTCTGCCCTTAGTTCCCCAAGTAACTGGGCTAGCTGGTCGGTATCCGAGGTTTCCATAGCGCCTGGACGGGAGTTTTGTGGTGGGCTTTGCGTTCTGTAACGCTCAC
Source organism: Ambystoma mexicanum (assembly GCF_040938575.1). NCBI lineage: Eukaryota > Metazoa > Chordata > Amphibia > Caudata > Ambystomatidae > Ambystoma > Ambystoma mexicanum. The sequence continues at coordinate 260,745,016 of NC_090921.1, read as the reverse complement.
CTGATTCCCGTAGAGGCGCCGGTCTTGACTGGGCGTATACCGTATCTTCAAAGGTGATGTGTAACACACGGCTGGCTCTTTGGGCTGGACCTCTGTGCACTGTATGTCTGACTTAAAGGGTAAGATGTCTTAGGTAAGTGAATGCCATGCTCTCCATCTGCCTCGGGGCAGGGTGCTGTAACCAGTTTCTTCACTGGATAAGGGGAGCAGGCCTCTTGACTTCAGAGGACTGCTGTCCGTCGTTTACTGCACGAACGGTAAGTTTCGAGTAATTCTAATGTCTTTAAAGTCTTTAGTAATGATGTTTCTTGTTTTGCAGGGTTCCGGCGATGGCGGATGACGGGCTGAAGTGAGTTGAAGATGGAGCCCGTTTGATGAATAGAAGCGCCTGGAAGCACGTAAGTAAGCGCTTGTTGCCTGCTTCACGATGCGCTCTAACTGTCTTTTTATTTTGCAGGTACAAGTTCGGAGCAGCTGCAGGGTGCCGGAATACCCACTGGGTTAGATGTGGAAAGGAGTAATGGCACGTGAGTATTAAAGTTCCCCAATGTCTTTAAACGCACCTTGTTTTGTCTTTCAGATGCGGGATGCAGCGCCGAAGGCCTCCGGAGCGTGCAAAGAGTTGGTAAGCTTTTGTCTTTCAGATGCCGGAATGCAGTGTGAAGACCTCCGATGCGCACGAAGAGTAGGTAAGCCTTTGTCTTTCAGATGCCGGAATGCAGCACGAGGCGTTGGTGACAGCCGATGGACCAGGTAAGTGAAGAGCTGTCACTGAAGCCCGTAATGCTAACCTGTTCTTTCTTGTCTTTATAGGTGTTGCTGAAGACTGGATTCAGGATGGTAAGCCTTTTTCCTTAGGCCCAGGATCAGATGCAGAAGACACGATGAGCGTTCTGCTGCAGAGGATGCAGAATAACGCAAAGCAAGATTCATCCATCGGGTGTGGTTTAAATAGCCTCCTGTAGTGCTTAGGTCTCTCCTTCCACAGCCACGCCTAGGTAAGAAAAGAGTTCCTGCTTTCCAGAAGAGTTCCAGTGTTCTGAATCTAGGGAGTGGCTCCTGCCCCACCCAACAGGAAAAGTAGTTCCAAACAGAAGAGGATCAGAGGCTCAACTGGCAGGCAAGTAAGCAGCATGGTCTGCTGCAGGTAAGTCCACCCAAGCATTATGAGCCCGGCGCTTCCAGCGCTGGGACTGGGCATATTTATGAGCCTGGTGCCACTGGCGCCAGGACTGGGTCCAAAAGGTCCCAATTGGGACTGGTTGGCACTCGGAACCTGGGTTATGGATCTGCTTCCAAGGGAGTTGGGAAAACCCTGACCTTTTGGAAGCAGAGATCATGACAGCCAGTCAGTGGTGTCACGTCCACCTGTGGTGGTTAAGGCTGCAAGGCCACATTCCCATGTATTGGTTTATGGTCCTGGGTCAGGGAGTTGTGGGTCCCGCACTCGTGGTGGACTTGTGCAGCCTGGGCAGACAGCGTGGGAGCAGCAGGGGGCTGCCTATGAGAGTTTGGCTGAGGGAATGGATAGGGTGGCCAGTTCCATGAGCCCCCAGCAATACAGCTGGAGCAACAGCTGCAGGTAATGCGGTCCACATGCTGCCCCCACAGGCTGCGCATGGAGGGCAAAATCAGGGGGCGCCAAGCAGATCTGCGGTCTCTTCAGACATCCCTGCTTGCAGAGGGTCAGACTCACAGTCGTGAGTTGTTGGCCCACAGATCTCCAATCTGTGACGAAGAGGCAGCCACCAGAAGACTGTTCTAACAGGAGATGCTATAAATGAGGCAGACTATCTCAGAGGAACTCAGTGCAACCCGTGAGATTGTGCATGGTGACCTCCTAGCCCTCAGTCTGGCGTTCCCTCTCAATGTCACTCTCTCTCCCTCTCTCTGTTGTGGTACGCTGCACTCATGGGAAGATCTCAATCTATGCACTGTCACCCTCTTGCACCCTAAGGTGCTTCTGCAGTTGGTGCTCTCTGCTTATTTTGAGGATAAATTCATGTGTTGTCATGGATGTGCACGTTCTTTCTGTTACTATGCATGTCATTGCATTTAGAGGATGCGTATCCCGATGGGGTGCATCATATGCAATGCAGATGGCTACACTGTGAAGGTAAGTGAAGGGCATTTGCAGACACTTGTGTGGTGTTTGGCGCTGTGTGTGATCACTTAGGATTGACTTGTATTGTGGGGCACCAGTAATTCTTCATGGGTATGGTTCTGGTTATAGGACTGGGCATGGTGTTTGTATGCATTGGTGGGGTCACTGGTTTCATATTCTACATTGTTGGAGTTCAAACTATATGGGCCTTTCTTGGGTGTTTGCAGGGCTGGCTGTTTGTGGCCTCTGACAGGTGTTGATGGTTGTGCTGGTGTGTGTCTCATTGCACTTTGACCATGTGTACTGAGTGGCACTTCACATCCCTTGCAATGTTTGTGAGGTTATGGATTGACGGCACATTTAGCCTCTTTTGCTTAGGGTTCCCCAATTATGGTCTGCAGCACCAGTTACAAGCCACAGCCATGTGAACATTGAAGCAAACTTTTGGGATGCTATGTTGTGTACCAGCCCATGACGTTTAGTGGTGTTGATGTACCATGCATGTTTGCAGCTTCAACTTGACCGCAGCTGGATGCATGGTGCCGCTCCATTCAGTTGAATGCATTATTTGACCAATTGTATGCTGTCACAATGAAGTCTGCATTGACCATGTACCTTTTGTTTGCATCCTACATTTAGCACGCTTTTATCATTGCTTGCTGTAACAAATTGCTTTGTATTGTATGCTTATGTCTTCCATGGCAGTTGTCTCGGTGGCCAGCCTTCCATTCTGACATCGCCCTCTGTGAATTGATGAGTCAAGCCTGATCCTCCTGGGAATGCAAGAGGTGAGTATTTGTGTACTTGGATTCTTGTACTTTGCATCACGGATGAACTCTGCAGAATGTGCAGGGAAGTTGCCAACCCATCTGCTTTATCTTCTGGCCCTACTGCTTCACAGTCCCTTTGTAATGCACTCACCTCTCATTTCTTTTAAAACACCCTGGACATACTGAACATCCTTGTCAAGCACTCTTCCAACACAATCCTCCCCTCATAGTCCCCTCTACCACTCACCCTTCCTCCTTCCTCCTTCTTCTCATTAATTCGCTCCTGTCTCCCTTGAAGAAGTCACCAGAGTTGTCAACTCCATGGATGTCTTTCCCAAACAGGTTGGCCCATGCTCCTCCAGAACTATCGAGAGCAACATCTCCTCTCTCACTCCTGCTCTTGCTGATCACTACAACCACTCTTTTGCTACTGGTTCTCCTCCATCCTCCATCAAGCACTCCCTTGTGCGTCCCATCCTTATAATACCATCTGCAGACCCTTCCTGCCAGCCAACTACTACCCCATTTCCATCACCCCCTTCCTGGCAAAACTGCTCGAGAAGCTGGCCCTCACCCCAACTCAATGCCCGTCCCAAACTTGTTGGCTGTCTGCATGACCACCAGTGTGGATTCAAAGCTTCCTGAGCAACGGACACTGCTCTCCTGAACACCCCTGAAGAACAGCTCACATCCCTCAATTCAAAATGCTCTGCTGTCCTTATCCTCCTTGATCTCTCTTCTGCATTTGACACAGAGAACCATTCCATTCTCATAAAAAGGCTCCATGGTACACTTGGTATCTCGGAGCGAGCACTGGACTGGATTAGCTCATTCCTAACTGACCATTCCTCCAAAAGCATTCTGGGCCCTTTCTCCTCCTTTACTTCCTCCTCCACCTGTGGCGTCCCCCATGGTTCCATTATTTTGCCTTGCCTCTTTAACATATACATTTACCTGCTGGAAGACATCATTGGGGGGAAGACATCTTCTCCCCCAACTTCCAGCGCTATGCTGATGACACACAACTCTTCTTCAAACTTCCTACTGACGCACTTGCACCTTCATTCATCCCTGACTGCCTCTCCGCCATCCAGGCCTTGTGCACTGCAAATGACCTCTGCTTTTATGCCAGCAGAACCAAGAGTCTCCCTATTGGATCCCCTGCACCCTACTTCTTCCCTTCACTATGGCTTTTCTCCATGGGCTTACGCCCTGCTCCCTCCTCCGAATCCAGGAATCCTGGAGTCATCTTTGACTCCACCCTTTCCTTCCTCCCTCATAATCATGAAATTGCAAAGAAGTCCCACTTTCAGCTCTTCCTTCTCAAAGTAACTGTACCCATCCACACCTTCCCCCAGAGACTCAATATTACCCGTGGTCTGGTTCTCTCCAGGCTAGACTACTGCAACAGACTCCTCCTATATCTTCATTAGTCCACCCTGCAACCCCTCCAGCTTACCCAGATTAGGGCAGAAAGATGTATCCTTGGCCTCAGGCCCAGGGACAACATCACTCCTGCCCTACAAAGCCTTCACTGGTTCACGGTCTCAGCACGGATTAAATTCAAATCACTCTGTATTCCCTACAAGGCTATCTGGTACTGGGGACCCCTCTATCTTCAACGCTTCCTGATCAAATACTGCCTTTCTAGACTCCTGCTTTCCTCTGGCACCAGCTCCCTATGTGTGAAGCAGCAGTTTGCTAAACAGAGAGCTGGTGGTCGATCAGTTTCCTCAATAACTGCCTTCTGTGTAATAGCCTCCCCCTCCGTATGCGTCTTCAGCAGGACCTCCTTAAGTTCCGAAAAAGTATCAAGACCTTTCTCTTATCCTCTTCCTTCTCCTCCTCTCTTCCCTGCTAATCATACAGGAGCGTGACTGATGTGCAGGCCCTTATATATCCTCAGGTTCTGAACCCCCCCCATCACGCATCCAAGCCGCTGTCTGTATACTGCACTTGCTCAGGCTCAAACTCACCACAGGAGGTTGGACTTAGGTTTTTTATTTCTTTTCTTAGCACTTCACCACGTGCACTTCTCCATGTGCACCTCTGCAGCCTTTACCTTACCCCCTCCCCTCTATACTTGCACGTTCTGAACACTCACAAGACATAGTAGGTTTGTATCCCTCCCAGTTATTCTCATGATTTGTTTGTATTATTAATTCTATGAATTATCTCTGTTGTAATTCATTTTCAACCTTCCACTGTCCCCACCCTGTTGCCCTGTGGGCGTGTTGAACCAGTTTTGATTGTCTAAGCGCCTAATAAGTGACAATACATAAATGAATAAATAAATGTGCTCCCATTAATGTGTTCAGTGCACTGTCCCAATACTACGCTGGTTATGGCATGTCTTGTCATGTCATTGGTAGTCTTCCAGGGGTGTCACTGCTTTTTTGGGGGCTCAATTATTTGCATATGTGTTGTCTTCTCATTTTAATGCAGCATGTTCACTGATGCGTGCGTTGTGTATGTGCCATCGTCCAGTGAATGGGTATATATATGACATGCACATTTGCTGCATGTCATTGAGGGGGACAGGCAGTGTGGGGGATGTTTGTCAGTGTGTGTATTTTGTGTGTTGGATTTGCATGCGGTGTGCAGGTGTTGCTGCATGTGTGCTGGGACACATGGTGATGGTTGTCTTGTGAGTTGTTGTTTTCATGGGTTGTGTGTCACTGAGGGGTGCATGTGTGTCTTGAATTCTTGAGTGCATGGATGTTTTAGCTGCACTCCATTTTATTTTGTTAAGCGTCTGCAGATGCTTTTGTCAGGGAATGATGTCTATTTCATGGTATGAACTTTGACTGTCGACTGCATGTCCAGGGGACAGGTAAGATGTGCATTTATCTTGATCGTTATGAAATGGTTACTTTAGTTGCTGCATGGCTGGATGGGGTAATTATTGTGGATTGCGCTCTTTGTCACAATTGTCTATCACCTCTTGTGAATAGTTAGTTTTTTTGTGGATGGGGTTTATTGTGGTCATGTTGCCATGTTGAGTAACTTGTTGGTCAATATGGCACTGCTTTTCTACACCCCACAATAGGGACATCAATTGTGCTTGTTGTATTTTGTGTCCATGGAAATTGTTGAGGCCATGTATGGCTTGCAACTCAGACTTGATGTTTCAGAATATATCAATGCTTAGACATTTGCCGGCCATGTTAATTAGTCATATCCACCAGAGCACCAGGGGACCACTGCGGTGAGGATAGTGCGCAGTATAAATATCCTTTTACATTACATATGGGATGGTTTTGGTGACAAAGAGCTGATTTAATTAAATGGTTGGCATGGTGGTACTGGTGCCCTCCCTCTTCAATGTGTTTCTTTCGAAACACAAAATGACATTTATTTTAGTTCTAAGGGATGCACACAGTTGAAATGAGATTGCACAAGCTGGGTACACAGAAGGAAAATATTCAGAAGATAAACAAAGATTAAAAAGAGTAGTAAGAACGGATCAAAGGCATAACTATAGATGCAGGGAGATGGTACGATGGATCAGCAGTAGGTTAAATTTAGAATCTACATTCAGGCCCAGGTATGTTATCATGAGACAGACCTTCAAGTACTACTTAGCCTCTGTTAGTGAAATCAGGGCAGAAGGGCCCAGGCTGTATAGGCAACGGACAATAGATGAAATGAAGACTTTAGACCAACGCTACCCAACCCGGACAAACAGTTAGAGGATAGAGCTTGGCATGAAAATTAAGTCCTTTCCTTATAGGCAGGCAAAAGCAAGGGCGAGGGCTCTTATTGCTATAGTTAAATGAATTGACCTAAAACATGTAGCGCCCCAGTGCTATTCTAGGACTCTGGCTCAGGCTTAGATGATTGACCAAGACATTGTGTGCAGTTGCCTGTCCCTTTTAATACTTTATTTAAAAAGATTTCAGCCAAGAGACTATGGGCCACATTCCGAGTTCGGAGGTAACCACGCCGCTGTTTGTGGGATGGCTGCCTCCGAACTCGTCAAAACTCTGGCCTGGTGAATGGAGTAATTACTGGTCCATTCCGAGGTCGGAGGGACCGCTAATTCCCCATTCACCAGGGCCATTCCCCATTCCCATTTGAGCCCCCAGAGGGCTCAATGGGAAGGCGGCAATATAACCGTTATAACCGTTATTGAACCCGGAGTCCCTTTGCGGGTCCCGTCCTTAACGCCTGCTAAAAGCAGGCGTTAAGGAAGGACCCGCAAAGGGAACTCGTAGTAGGGCAGTAAGCGTTTAACGGCACCAGTCTCGTTACCAGTGACCGTTAACCCTTACCGCCCTACTCGGAATGACCCCATATGTGTTTCCTGTATTGCTGCAAACTTACTTTTCCAGCCATCTGAACTCTAGGGATAAGTGTATATGAATATACTGGGGTTCATTTCTGCCTCCTCAGTGCAATGTAATGGTCGCTGTACAAAGTGCAAATGTTTACCTGTTTCTTCCTTTATTTGCATTTACTATTGGGATTGTTCTATCGCATATGTTTAATGGGTTCATGGTGTTATCACGTTCACTTAAGGAAGAGGCACGTTTACAGTTATATACCATTTTTATGTGCCCAGGAGGTACACCTCTACAAGATACAGCACACCCCTCTGCTGTCCTGGTCTGTGGCCAACAAAACATTTTTCTACTTACCATAATCGAAAAAGATTTACATTGAGCTGTATCAAGCGCTGAACAATTTAATCAAACAGTACCAAAAATTTACAACATTGAGGAATAAGGATGAGAATGCTTGAAAACTGTTTTCTCTTAGAAAGAATGGAAAGGAGATGACATTTAAGACAGGAACGGAAAAAGTGAAAAGAAGTGAACAAGCAAATAGTAAGAGACGACCGGCAATTGGCAACCAAGAAAACATGGTCTGCTTTCTAGCACCTTCCTAGCTGAAGGGTCCATCCTCCTTTCGCGTCGGGGGTGCACTGCCGGTTTGGGACGCGCTCTAGGGCTGAAGAAGTTCTCTGGCGGGAAGAGTCGCTTGCTGCCAGCATGCCTGTACTTTCTCGTTTTCCTTTTGTAAACACACATATATTTTTGTTTTATTTTATTATATTGTGATTCTTTGTACACTACTTTGAATTTCCCAACTTCTGGATACAATTTTCAGGACCAGAGACGACCCAGTGAATTTCCAGACACGTGTCAGGGTGTGCGGCGATGGTTGAGTCTGGCTACTTCCTGTCCTGAGCCAATTGGATCCCGACCAGGTATCGCCCCATTAGGAGCTCTTTCCGGGTTTATCCGTTCAGTAACATGTGCCAGCCGTTCTGCCACTTGTGTGCTCTGCCAGATTATAAATGTAGAGGTAAAGCCCTTGACTGGATGTATCTCTTTAACCCATAGACAATTTATGCTAGAGAGCAGTAGAACCTACTCATTGCGCAACCAAACATCGCAGTCTCCTCTCCTCTCCCAAGTGTACTTTGAAATCACTCCAAGGCTTGCCAGTATCCAGTTATCTTTCAATTTGGCTATCAGGCCATTTTCCAGCAATCCGTATCTCTGAAAGCCCCATGGTATCCCAAAGCGTCTGGATCCCAGTCCTTGTACATCAAAAGCTTTCCAGTGGTCCCCTTTTTGGCTTACTGCACAACACACCCAGACTCGCTTGTAGTGGAAAAGTGTTGAGTAGTTTAATGTGAAAGGCCAAAGCTCACAAATAACCGCTGACCTGGCTCCCTGGCCTTACAGACTAACAAAATGTTTTAACAACCAATTTAATAATTCAACACTTTCATTTCCCCCAACAAATAAATAATTAATTAGTTCTACTTCCCTCGCACCTATCCCTTGGTCCCTACCATCTCATTACCATCTTCTCAAGGCGTCCCGCTTTCTCCCCGGGGCCATGCCCCTCCACCTTCAATACCTGTTCCCCCGGGGTAGCCCGTTTGTGCAAACAGCACCACCTCTAACTTTTCCCGTGTTGTTCCCCCATTGTGCTTCACTCCCCCCTCATCTAAAGGGGCCATGCCCCCGGCAACAGAAAAAATCCCTCCACCAAGGTGTTCTTTCTGCCCCACCCATACCAAATTCCTTCTGTTTCCAACCCCTGATTAACTCTTGCACCTGCAAAGTCAACTCTGACAGGTAATAACTGTTCCCGTAAATTGACAGGTAAACGCTATCCTCCCTGAAAATTTTGAAACCTTCCTACACTATTTCTTTGTGGTCGAAAACCTTCACTGCCGCCAATGCACACAATTTCACAATTTCTCTATTTATTCCCTTCCTTGCCTGCTCTATTGCTCCCTCACTTCTCGCTCCCCTCCACTCTCCGTGGCAACAGCTTAGTCCAAACTACAATTGCTTTTCATTTTTCTCAGCAGAGCACACCCGCGTCTCTTACTATGTCGTTCTCCCCTGCATCAATAATTGCCCCTCTGAAGACCCATAGCGCTCCTTCAGCCTGACAACCTAGGCAGCAGCTCATCCCAGCGAAGCCCCCCTAAACCTGACCACCTTACCAGAGCCACTCTGTAGCTGCACCCCAATTGCTTGCCAAAAACCTTTCTCTCCGCCTCCTTCCCCGCCCACTTAACAATAGAGTGGCCCACAAACTGAATCTGCGACATCTCCCCGACCTACTCGCAGCATCTGAAAAAGAAATTACAATGTCACTTTCCAGTTACGACCACCCCACCACATCCGCCCTGCCCAAGACCCCCGACCAGATTTCAAATAGGCCCTTTACCCAAGTCCCTAATATACCCTTTGTACTTCCCTGACCTCCACTGTCCTAAAGTCTTCACCTTATCGTCCAATAAGCCCAACCAGCTACCTTCAGATGCCGTACCCATCCTAAATAATGAGTTCCACACACCTCCACCTTTCCCCCACCGCTACTAACACCTTCCTCGGACAACCCATACTCACCTGGCCATCTCCTTATTCCCACTATGGAAACACCCCCGGTCCTCCTATAATTCTCACCTTTAACACCCATCCTTTAAACAATGCACCTACTGCCACTTAGACCCCCTTTCTCCTCTATCCTATTACCCTCCTGCTCACCCTTGCCCCCACCCTCCCTCACCTTCCAACTATCTTCCAACTATTGCCCTGTGTTGCCCACCCTGCACTGGGGGCCCACGTGCACCCCCGTCCATGCAGGCTCTTTTCCTCATTACTCCTCTCCACCACTGCACCAGGGACAAAACCTGCGCCCCGTCCGTGCAGTCCAATCCATATAACTTAATCTTCCAGCACCTTGCGTCCATTACCCCATGTTACCCACCTGCACCAGGGGCCCTAGTGCACCCACATCCATGCAGGCCCTTTTCCTCCTTACTCCTCTCCACCACTGCACCAGGGGCCAAACCTGTGCTCCGTCCATGCAGTCCAATCCATATCACTTTCTCTTCCAGCAACTTGCGTCCATTAACCCATGTTTCCCACCTGCACCAGGGGCCCTAGTGTACCCCGTCCATGCAGTCACATCTCATCACTTCTCCTTGCTGCACCAGGGGAGATCCCGCACCCCTTCCCATGCAGTCACGTCTCTTCATTCCCCCCAACTGCACCAAAGTTCAAAAGAGCCAAGTTCCTCCCGTGCTGTGCATGATCAATTCCCGCCCTAGCCTGTGCCCTGACTCCCAACAACCAATTTAATAATTCAACACTTTCATTTCCCCCAACAAATAAATAATTAATTAGTTCTACTTCCCTCGCACCTATCCCTTGGTCCCTACCATCTCATTACCTGGGCTACTACCGTACGCTCGAAGTTGCAATATCCTCTTAACCTCCATGAGTCTCTCCATATTTACTCTGTGCCGCTAATAACCCTATCACATCCCCCTAAAGCTTGATCACATTGTCGTGCAGCAAGCGTGAGGGCTTCGCCACTGTCTTCCACGTCTTCCCAACGACGGCCACCACCCCTTAACATTTTTCACAGTTACATCACCCCCCCGCGGCCCTCCCCTTGGTCCCTAAGCGTCATCCTCCTCACCCCCCTCCTACACCTTTGGGATCACCCCCCAAAACCTCTCCCCAAACTTTGAGCTCCCCCTCCTTTTCTCATAGACTGATGTCCACTTCCAGGAATTCCCCACTTTAACTGGCATACTGTCCTTCCCCCACCTCCTTGCCCCACTCCTCGCCCTTTTCCTACATCCCCTCCCTGAAAACACTGTGTAATCGGATGCCGTCCGCACACTTGCTGTAACTTGTGTTTAAATTTGCACATTATCTCCGTGCAGCCTTCTTTATTGAAAGCCCAACATGCTGCCGAGGGCTGACCCCTGCTTCCCCCCCACCCCTTCCAAGGCGGGGCAACCAAGAAAGGGCTACTGTTAGGACGTGCATTTGTCCTGGTCAGCTCCCTGACAAAACATAATGTGTTCCTCTGCCAGGGAGTCTGGATTTGTGTGCCCACAGCAGAGAATTGTGCAACCCTATACCCAGTCACAGTGACGTTCTGCTTATTCAGGAAACCAATACAGGAGCCCCGGAGATCCCAATGAGAGATTTTCTGTTCACTCAGGGAAACATAATAATTCACAGCCTGTGTTTTCCTGTTCTAGAAGGGAAAAAAAACATGTGTCTGCCTTTGTGATTATCCGTTTTCTCCAAAAATAATCAGGTGTTCCTCTGTGCTTTTCGGTTCTGAGGAAACACTCCATGTTCTTCTGTGATTCTGTGTCCTCTTAGGTGAATTCCAGTGTCACTCTAGGAGTTTGTGGTGGTTCCTGCAACAATAAACACTGCCATTCTGGAATCATGTCTCTGCTTAGAATTTATAATTCAAAAATTCTAGCTAATTGTCATTCTACTCTAACGTAGTCTAATTCAAACCCTAATCAAACCCTAATCTACCACCATTCTAAAATAATTCCCTTCCCCAAATTGGTCCTGAGCACTAACCCTAGGCTCTTGCCATGACAAATTCCTTTCGCAAAGAGATGCGATGCTTTAAACTGCGTGGCATGTTTGGCAAACTCCCTCCAATCTCAGGTACCTGGGCCTCGAAAAAGCTGAGAGAAGATTGCTTTTTCCTGACTGTGCTGAAATGTGATGGATTCAAGTTTACTGAACTGGATCGAGCATGCTCAGTCTCGCGCGTTGTCTTCCTTTGACCCTGTGGTGGACCTCAGGACCGCTCTGCATTTACTTTCATTTACCGTGGCAGTGTGTGGCTCGACTGCCTCCACTTTTAATTACTCATCACAGTGAGAGAAAGTGTGCCATAGACCAGTGCTTTAGTTGACCCGTCCTACCCAGCCCTTAGTACCTGTATTTCTTAATTTTGAGCATTTGAGTACCTGCGCCTCTCAACAGCTGAAAGAGAGTACTGGTACTCAACTATTTTGCGAGGTGAAAATGAAAGCTTTTAATTTCACTTTAACAGAACTTAAAGACTAGCCTTTGCTGGGGAAAGCAGCGCCCTCTCCCTCCTCCTCTCTCCACCACCTGCAGTGCCCATAATGTCTCCTTCAGTGCCCACCGTGCAGAACAAAAGGAGGGACAAGCATGCATCTACGGTGCGCTCAGCACACCAAGCACGTAACACTGTTTCACTAAGTTGGCTTCAGCTGTTACCATTGGCGTCCTTTGATGGAGCAGGTATTGATATGGAAAGCCTGGGAAATTACTTTTATAAGATATGTCTTTGTTATTATAAGTGCCTATGCTAATATGTAAATGATTAAAGGAATAGTGCACTCAAAAATGTTATTGTCCCGAGTGTTGGGGCATGTGGTTTTAAGCAAACAGTGATCGGTCGTAAAAACATTTCCTATGCACCTTACCTTTGTTTTCTGCACTTTTACACAAATTGCGAAATCAATGAGCGTGGCCATCTTGTTCTAATCTTATCCGTTGTTGCATCATCCTAAATTCAAGTGCCCTCGCGGCACTAAATCATATTACCCGCCCTGAAGCTGACATCACTATTCCCAGCAATATTCTCCACCTATTTTCATGACGTTAGTGGGCAGCGCAGCCAAACGCGCCCAGTAATCACCTACGTTTTAACATTAGTTGAATCAGAACCCGGAATATCAACGCACACATCCTCTCACAGCACAGCGCGTCCCAAATCAGAATAGAAAACACTAATTTTAAAGGTCACATCAATACTCTGCAATTTAGAATGTGCTTTTATTTCACAAAAAACTCTGATAACATCAGTTGATTTCGATTAACCACACATTTTTGAATGTCCTTGGGTTAGAGCATCAAATCTTTATCATGTGGCACACAGTGTTCCTTTCGGGAGAAGATGCGCATTGGCTTCGGCATCAGCTTCTTGCTATAGAACACCGTAAATGATGGCAGGTTACTCCTTGTCATTGGTACCGCCAAAGGCATATCAGTCCCGGGCGATCGTCCCACATCAGCGTAATGGAAATCCATCCGTTTAGTCGTATCTGCCACTGCTGGCTGAAGAAACCATCTGTCGGTATCTGAAACTGATGGAATTCGCAGAATGGTAAAATGTAGCTGTGTAGAAAACATAATAAAAATATATTTTAGTAGCCGGTCTTTATTCAAATGTATCCATTTTCCCTGTAATTCTGCACCGGATGAAGCCTAATAAAGAACATAAACCACATACAATGGAAACACACAGAAAAAATTGGGGGGTGTTTGAGTCCACGATCTGCTTGAGAGATTAGCACTTTGAAGTATGTATAGCTCCCAATGGGATGCAGAAACTGATGGAAAATGGAACAACAGATAGACAGCATTATAACGGAGTATTTGAAACAAACTTGGGGTTGGTGCATGGACTCCATGCTCACTGTGCTCAGAGAGGCACAGATGCTCCTCACTGGTGAGGCCCAGCAAGGCTGAAACACGTGTATGGGGTTGCTGTCGGTACTCTTGTTCAGAAGGGAATTGCCATAGCATTTTGGTGCTCGACTGCCCATATGGGTGGGACAAAGACCGATATTCAAACAGATATTTCCCATCTGTAAAAGGTACAGTGAGCAAAAAGCAATAGCTGCGGACTCTCAAAGTGGTAAAAAAAACACACAGAACAGATTATCATGCCATGTTCATTCTAGAGAGGGGCTCCCGCTACCTTTTTTAAAAATGTAACGGAACTGGCTTGGAAAATGTTCTGCACCCGACAAATCCAATAATGCAACGTTGATAGCACACCCTGATATACCATGGGACAAAGTGGTTTAGATATCACTAGCCTGCATACAGGTTGTGTTTGCTGGTGTTGCGGTATAAATTTAATCTACGGAATAAATTGTTGTGTACTGTTTTTTTTCGTCAAATGGCATATTCGCACGTTCTTGAATTGTTCCATATGCATACATTACAAATGCCAGTTCGAATCGCAAAATAAATGTTGAATTGTTATACTTGCACGATATTTGGTTGTTCCATTCTCTTGGCGCAAAGCAGTGTCCGCTCAGACCAACGGTTTGCATAGATTGAAAGTAAATGTTACAATGTCCAGTTTCAAGATAGTGAATGTTATCATTTCTGCCATTATTCGACACCTTATGTCCTTAAAACCATTGCAATTCCTCCCTTTCGTCCAAGGTCAAATTACAATTGAACCTTGTTTAGAGCGTGTATGCCTGTTAGACACAAGCAACATCACACAAATTGACCTTCACTCCATGGGAGCGATGAGCCCGGCTGGCTAACGTGGCATTAGAAATATGCCCAAAGAATAAACACATTTTTTTCTGCCATTCATTGATGCCACGCGATCATGAATACTTTTTTACGCATCAACAGTGCTATTGATTAGTGTTGGGAAGTAGACAATCCTTGCCCCCATTCCCTCTTTCGTCACTCTCGAAACATAACATGTAATAACCAAGGGGGGAGGCGTAGCAAACCCCTGCGCCATTCCGTTACACCACACCCCATCGCAAATAAGACATACACTATAGTTTCTTGCCCAGCATCAGGAAACAACTGAAATAGCCCGAATGACATCTTTCCACTAGGCCCGAAAATCCATCTCTGTACAAATGCAGCTCTCCCATCCTCAGCGCCTCGCACAGCCAGCCCACACCATCGCCTCCCCATTGCCACCTCTGCGCGAGCCCTGTTCTCAATGAGGAAAGTGCCCTGAGGAGAACATGAGACACTGACAAGTGATAAGCCCAAGTGCCCATTCATCTCCACTAAACTTCCCGTGCACTCACAGCCTCCACCCTGCCAGGCAAGAGCCCAACAGCTCAGACAACACAGTTCCTTTCATGCTGACATCCATCTGACCCTTCTGTGTCCTGATCAGTCAAGGACCCACATCACAGCCCTAATCCTATGTAGTAATATATTCTCCCAAAAAGCAACACACGTCTACCTATATCCTGAGGACCCTAGCAGGACAGATGGCAGATCAAACCTTTAGGGTGTGCATTTGGGTACAGAGTTTGTGGTATCAAAAATTTTCAAAGGTTAGAGGTTAGAATGCCTATACATTAGCTCATGTCGCCGAAGTGCCCCTTTTCATGAAAAATTGGATGTGTGCCATTATGTTTGCATTATCAGTTTCTGTTGTTCTGTTTAGTTAGATAGATGCATTGCTCCCTTGCCCTGAACTTCACACCGCGTAGATGAGCCCTACTGACCCATGTGTGCAAAAGAGCGATGGAGAGACATTGAGATTGTGCAAGACTAGTGGAGGGGGGAAGGAGAAAAGTGCGAGGCGAAAGCGGGAGGGGGCAGTTAGGGCAAGAGGGCCTCCCACCAGGTGAAACCATTATGGGAGAAAGGAGAGAGCACAGATACCATATGTAGATTTCATAGATCTGGTGAGGGAACAACAAAAAGGGTGTCAATGGGGGTTTGCCTGGAGGAAGCACTGGAATCGGTATCAGCGATATGGAGGCCAGGATTGGAGAACAGGATGTCCTTAAACTTCTTCCTACTAGATTTAGGAAGGAGAGCAGAATAGTTGACAGAGAAGCATCTAAACATGATAGGAGAGACAGAGAGCACCATACAGTAGGTAGGTTGTGGAGAGAAGAGGAAATGTGGTGGAGGAGGCAGGGGGAACACATGGGAAGTACACAGGGAGTGGCTCATGAAAAGCAAAACCCAGAGTTACACTGAATGGCATCCTAGAACAGGCCCTTCTTTCCAAAAAGGTGATAAAGAGGATACATTTGAAAAGACAAATTGGATGCTATGTTGACCTATGTCGAGCTCTGGAGAACTCCAAAAAATCACACACATCAAAAGACCAAAATACAATGTGAGTGTGTAAAAAGGTTCCCACTCGCTGAGGTGTTTGGCAAAATAATACACAGCTAAAGTGAAACATTCTGTTAGTAATGGGGTTGACACAGGTCAGGCGATTGATCATTGCTATGAAAATCTTACCCACCATAGGCCTTCAACGCCAGTGCCATGGTCGGGCAAAGGGATTTACAGACACCAAGTCTCAGTGTACCTCTGCCTGATGGCAAATATCCGTTTTCCTAGCAATACTTCATAAACCCAAATGGGCAGTGCAGCACAGATGTGCTGGGGCAATTCTATTGTGAAATATATTACCATAGCAACTATAGACATGTGTCTTATCGATCTAGGACCAGTAATATAAATTAACTGAAGGCAAAAGATATAAATTACTGACTCATAAACCGGATTAAATATGCATAATTAAATACTTCTTAAAACTTTTGATAGCATTGAAATTGGAGTTTAATAGCATTTGATTGTTGATGTACAATGTACAAACATTGGGGAACATACACTGCTGCAAATCATTTATACCAGGAAATCATCTGTTCAACAAGTTCAGCTTTAGGTGGACAGGGCTCCTTTGCAATGTCTTGTGGCATTGTATGTGTCCTAGGAACAAAATCAGGATCGATTCCATGTGTATGCATAGCCAACACAGTCAATAGGAGATCTTTCACAATATCGAATTCCATTTCCTGGTATATTGGCTTGCTTTTTTGCTTCATTTTGCAAAGGCCAAGGTGTAACAAAGCGTCCCAAAGTTTCCTGCAGTTCTCGATTGTTCTCTCCCGAAGTTCTCGTTGTGGGCTAATACAGCTAGTAATGTTCGGGCTTGCATACCGTCTATACCGATTTGCAACCTTTTGGGCCTGTACTTTAGGCACATATTGTGGAACACATCCAAATCTCCGGTATGACAGAATTCTGTGAGTCCCTTTAGGTCTCTTGAAAGAGTTTTATCAAACACGATCTTCTCAAGAGCTTTGTGTCTAGGTGAACATGGCACCAACCACTTCTTTATTGATTGATTTGTCAATGTGCCATACATCAAATGTATGAAAAATGTTTGGAAACTGCTGTCACATGGCCATGGCGATTGAAATATGTCTGTCAGTGGCTGTGAGGTCTATTTGCATTTCCCTTGATTGAAGATGTTCAAGGGATTTGATGAAACCATGTTTCTCCATGGTCACAGAGGATGTACATTGGGAGACCTGCACGATCTCGGAACTCACATTTTTTTAGTTTCCATGTCTTGAAAGTGGTATGTGCCGTACCTTGCTGAAAATCCGGGGCTGTCACACTGTCCTTCGCCAGCCAGCCTGAACCGTTTGCCAAAGACTGTGCTTTCAATTGACATCTGTTCAATTTTCCAAGCTTGACTAATAGCGGGGAATAAGAATTCCCTTTGATATTTGTAGTACTGCGTTTTAGCAAGGAATTGAAGTGCCACAAATTGACAGAAACTTGACATCTTACTGAAAGTCGAGCCACTGAAAAGTAAAGCTGATTAACACAGTAGATTTCCAGCTGGCACTTTGCCCAGCATCAGTTGAGCGGACCATGAAAATGTATCATTGAGGTGGACACAGGTGGCTTGGATTTTCAGGTTAGTGCCTTGTAATACACGAGTCACATTCACCAATGGCTCTCTGAATATTTTCCCCCTCACTGGATGGACACAGTTCAGCATCAGTATAATCTCTACCAGGCAGCTGTCAAATTAAACGTATTTGTGCTCCTTTATTAGCCAATCGTCCTGCATGAATGTGTTTTGTGGCTTAGCTGTGATGGACAAATCGCCAAAACTGCCCAAACTGTAGTCGAGATCTTTGGCAACTTCCTCAGTCAATTGCTTAGAAGCTTCAGTCTCTGTTAGTTCAGCTTGTGTTATTTGCACACGAACTGGAGAAACCGTCAACATCGAACGTTTATGGGGTGGAACTTTTTTTGCGGGTGTAGATTGTGTGAAGTGGTCTGAGAGGAATTCCACTGCATCTTCATTATATTCAGTTTCATCTTGTTGAGTTTTCACATTGTAGCAATGGTCCAAGAGAACTGTGCTGGTTTCGCCGGTCACATTAAATTTAGTTTCAGGTCATTAGGCATAAGCATCACAAGTCTGCTTATTGAAAGGACCACGCCGCACCTCCAATAGTAGTTGCTCCATGGTGAAATCTGTTTGGCAAGCAACATCTTTGGTTTCATTTGTTGTCTGTGTCTTTATACTTCTTTTCCTTCTGGGCCCCTAGGAGATGTGTTTTAAAAACATGTTCAATGTGTAGCATACATACAGCAGATAGCTCTTTCAATACAAAAACATGTCATGGAGAAAACACCAGCCCAAAAATTACTTGTTACTAACCCTTGTTTTCTTGATTTTCTGTGAAACCGTGGTCTTCTCTATAACAACAGCAGTAGCAAGCTGAAAAAAAAAAGTTTTTGTATGGTTTAAATCGAGCACATTTCATTTAAACAAAAAACAAATATATTTAAATATCTACAAAGAGAACCGACTTGATTGAATTTAAAAATATTAATACATAAAAATGTATTACAAATGCTATTTGATGTCCAATTGTATCCAATAGTAGTTTATGTTCACCTCGGATCCATGTGCCTCCTCTTCTAAGTCCACACCTTGTGTACATTCCTTGAATAGAATATTCATTAAAAAAAACAAAAGTCAATCGTATTGGAAGTTAAAATCTTTCATCGCGCACAGCCATTACATACATACCCTCGCAAACAGTGTACGTCATTTAGTCAAAATATAAATTTCAAATTTCACCTGATAGCCATCCGAGATGGCAAGTGTACTTGATCAGAGATCACAGTGCAAAATATACTAAGCCCAATTCATAGATTCCAGCGCAGAAGCAGCGCAAGCACAGGGTGCCGAGAAGGAGCGTGCGCCACGCGTGCACCAGTCGTGGCGGAAACCAGCAATTGCGCGGCACACATATGCAAGGATTTCCTGATGCATCAGTAGCCGTGGCGCAGTGAACAGCAAGCAGTGCCAGTAATGCCCCCAAACCGCCCCATGCGCAAGAAAAAGCCAGTGAAATGGCCAATACGGCGCAAGGCCCCACGCCATCCATGGCCCAGCATACAGCCCCCCTCCCTTAATCGCATGAAAAATTTGGAGCGTACCCCACTCGCGCCAGCCAAAAAGTGTGGAAAAGGCTGCGTGTACCCCGCGAAATCGCATTCTCCGCTCACGCCAGCCAAATCTCATGAAAAAAAACCTGTGTGCCCCATCTGCACCCCTGCGAAATCGCATACCCTGCTTGCGCCAGACAAATCACGTGCAAAAACCTGCACGCGCCCAGTCTGCACCCCGCGAAATTGAGTACCCCTGGACCTGGGTGTCAGCCAAATTGCGTATAAATGTCTGCGCGTACACCCACAAAATCACGTACCCCTCTAGCACCAGCCAAATCGCGTGGAAAGGGCATCGCATACCCCAGCAAAATCACCTACCCCGCTTGCGCCAGCCAAATCGCGTGGAAAGGGCTGTGCGTACCCTCGTGAAATCGCATACCCCGCTCGCGCCAGCCAAATCGCGTGGAAAGGGCTACGCGTACCCCCACAAAATCACGTACCCCGCCTGCGCCAGCCAAATCATGTGGAAAGGGCAGCGGGTACATCCATGAAATCGTGTACCCCGCTCGCGCCAGCCAAATCGCGTGGATAGGGCTGCATGTGCTACCATCAGCCGAGAACACACCCCACAGGTAGACCGTACCATAAGGGATCCCCCCCACCACCCGTGACCATACCTTGCAGGCAGCCCACACCACAAGGGACCCCCCCATCATCCATGACCATACCCCACAGGCAGCGCACACCACAAGGGACCTCCCCATCACCCGTGCCCATACCCCGCAGGCAGCCCACCCGTGACCATTCACCGCAGGCAGCCCACACCACAAGGAACCCCCCATCACCCATGACCATACCCCGCAGGCAGCCCTCCCGTGACCATACCCCACAGGCAGCCCACACCACAAGGGACCTCCCATCACCTGTGACCATACCCGGCAGGCAGCCCACACCACAAGGGACCTTCCCATCACCCGTGACCATACCCCGCAGGCAATCCACCTGTGACCATATCCCGCAGGCAGCCCACCCATGACCATACCCCACAGGCAGCCCACACCACAAGGTACCTCCCCATCACCCATGACCATACCCCGTAGGCAGTCCACCCCTGACCATACCCCGCAGGCAGCCCACACCACAAGGGACCTCCCCATCACCTGTGACCATACCCCACAGGCAGCCCACACCATGACGCGACTTCCTCATCAACCGCAACGATAACCCAGCAGGCAGGCCCAGACTCATGTCCCCCCAACCTCCACCAGTGATGGCAACCTGCAGGCAGGCCACGACTCATGTCGCCCCACCCCCACTAGTGACGGCAACCTGCAGGCAGGCCCCGACTCATGTCCCTCCACCCCACACCAGTGACGGCAACCTGTAGGCAGGCCCCGACTCATGTCCCCCCACCCCTCCAACACATTGGCCCAACATGCAATAATGTAGCATATGTCCACTAAAATGCCACCACACGCTGCCCTCCCCACAGTGCACCACAACACCCAACCATTGGTTATACATGAGTAGGGATTTTCAAATTATTCTTAAAAGCACACAAGACCCACTTGTCCGGCGTCCCCAGTGAGCAGGCTGCCGCGTTTTTTGTCCATAACAAACAGCAAGGACCGTACCTGCAGGGTACTTGCCTTTCCCCGCAACACCACCAGATCCCTGGAACATTTGCGAGCATCCAGGATCCCATGCAGCCTGCCTTTGCTGCCCTACTAAGAGGACAGCAGGAAGACGTTATTGACTAACACATGAAGCCTTTCGCGTCCTGAAGAAGATGGTCAAAAACCACTAGTGAACCATCGAAACTGGTCGATCAGACCTGTTGTGGCTGCACCACAACACCACACAATATCCCCAAGACCAACAGGGGGTACTGCCATAACTAAAAAAGAACCCAGAAAGCACAGGTTTTATCTTCAGCGCACCCCATACCCAGTGGGTCTTGTGTGCTTTTAAGAATAATTTGAAAATCCCTACTCATGTTGTTTTATATTCCCATTGTTTGGGCAACCACCAACATGCAAAGAGCATTGAGCCATCAGGGTAAATAAAAATTGTCAAAAAATCCTGATGTCTCCAGCCCACACATGCCAACCAAAGTTGCTTGGTTCATGGCTACGAGATCTAATCCCCTTCTCATACTCACCCACAATACCATTGGTTGCCCTCCCTTCATTTTTTTTGGCTTTTGGTGATAGAACTGTATGTGGTATACAGACAAGCACATGCAGAGAGCTAGGGTCAGTCTCTCCTCTTTTCCCTCCCAGATAAGCGTTACACCACCCACTGTCTTGGGTCAGGCACCCCCCGGCAGGGATAGGGTGTCTCCCCAGAGGGCCAGAACAGCTCACCATTTTGTGTCTCACGTTTGGGACTAATCTTGAATCACCACAATCACTCCTTCTTGCCTTCACCTGCAAGCAGATCAATGTTTCCCCATGTCCAGTGATGCCTCTCAAATTGCAAACAGAAATAATTAAAAAAAACATTTCTCCATGGTGAATAAAAACGTCCCAAAAAAGTTTTGGTCCAACTATATACAAAGCTATAGGGTCCATGATCCCAAAACATTCATCGAAATCTGAAAGAAACACATGAAGAAAACTATTTGCAAGATGCGGAGCAAAGTCCATGAACTCCAAATTAAAATGAAATAAAAAGGAACCCTAATGAACTATTTACAAAGGCAGCGGGCTAGTTCTATGACTCACCATTTCCCCCAAGAGTTTTGTCAGGGAATCATCAAATTATGCATCTATTTCCCTGAGGCGGGCCTCTGCTCTCCCCTCGAGAGCCTGCAGGGACTCCAACGTGCTCCTCTCAAACTCCTGCGACACTCCTCGAGGAACTCTGCCCGCCTGTCCGTCCGACACACAGTGTTCTCCACCCTGGCGATGCTGAGTCATGCCCCCTTTGCCCACTGCTGCTCTGGTACGATTCGCTGGCCCATTTGCTGCAACACGAAGGACATCCTTGTGTCAAGGTCCACGTTTCCCTACTGCTAGATGGCCGATACCTGCCCCCTTGATGTTGAGGGCCCAAGTACTGTCGCCTCCCACATCGAGCCTGCTGCCACCACAGAAAAGCCTGGTGGCTGCGCCTCCGGTACTGCCTCCGAGATTATGAGAACCTCTGGGGCTGTCGTGCATGTGCCCCGCTGCTTAGTGCCTGCACTACCTCCATTACCATTGGTCCTGTTGGTGCGGTGATCAACTCTGCTGATCCTCCTTCGACTCCCGGTTGTTTTAGGGATGTGGTCCCCACCAGACTGGCTTCCATGGTTGGGACAGGTACACAAGGGGCCCTGGTCGTATCTGAGCCGGAAGACGGCAGGGAGGACGACTGTCACACAGTGCAGGAAGAGGAGGAGAGGGTCACAGCAGTGGACAGCACACGTAAGAAATTTGTGACTATGAGCTGAGCTAGCCAGTTCATGAGGCGACAGACCTCATCGTGATGATGTGCAAGCTCCTGATTGAAAGCCTGCACATCAGCACGAATGGCCCCTGTACGCCTCGCAATACCGGCTAGCATCGGCTCAACCCTGTCACGAATTGCTTCATCCACAGGTAGTGGAAGATCTGTTTCCGTGGATGCATCCGTTACCTGCGGACAGGTCTGGGCTGAGGCATGCCCGCAGGTGCATACTGATGCAGTCGCAGAGTCAGGGACAAGGTCAGTCACAGGTGTCACAGGCCCCTCCACGGTGACCTGCACTGCCTGTGGCCCCAGATCCTGGACTGCACCAGTCACACCTACCTCATCACCCCTGCCGGGTCCCATGTTCTGGGCTGATGTGGCCTCCTCCTCCTCCTCGTCCACCACCAACATGGATGACTCCCCACTTTCTTCTGCATCGGATTGCCCCTGTGTGGTCTCACATGTCCCTACCATTGCTAAGGAGCCCACGACTGACTTCACCCTCTTGGGCCTTCCCTCAGCAGCTGCGGCCGTTGTTGCGGACATAGCACCAGTCTCCTCACTCCCGGAAGATGTTGGTACCTGGGAGGATGACTGGGCCCTGCGTCTTCGCTTGATGGAGGCAACCCTGCTGCAGTGCTCCATAGTGCCACCTCGCCCTCTTCCTCCGTCATCACCGTGGATAGGGAGACATTGAACACAAGCATCAGTGTACCGAACAAATGTCTGCTTGACACAAAGCAAATGCACATGAGTGGCACTGTCAAACGTCACAACCATCATCACCCTCCCCAACACACAGCTCAGTGCAAGCAACACACATGCACAAACATGCATGCCATGTGCAACAAACATTCACATCCATGTACAAGGCACTGCGGGCACATCAGAAGGGAGGCTGACCCTCACATGCATCATGGTACATGCACATCACATACACACACATCACCTGACAGTCATGCATCAGGCCATGTAGACCTCCCGTCACAGTGCACTTGGGACAACTGGGACGCATTAGTCAATCACGCATTGAGATGCTCACGTGTCATGCATCCATGGGGTTGGTCAGTCACACACTCACTACTCAGACACATGCACATGTACACCATGCATGTCCATGATGGTGACATAAGCACCCATTTGTCACACCTCTCGCATGCCCCAGTCCAGACACAGGTATGCAAACATGTGCACCTCATTACATGCCGGTGCGCATCACGCATTGCAACACAGACACCATTAATGTGGGTCACGCTTGAATGGTCTCACATGCAGCACTGTCAGGGACATGCACACAGACATCTGTACAGGAGGCATGCCAGACATGAGGCCAAGGTGCACACTCCAGCCACACGTCAACATACACATGCACTATGTTGGACAAGAACACATGAACACTTACCATTCGACTCCAGATGAAGCACCAAATCCAAGACCTGGGCATACAGGGCTGGGTCGATGCACTCCAGGACCCGCATCTCATCGTTGGTCAACCAGCCCCGGCACCTCGCTCGATCACTACCAGCCTTGAGGAGGCACCGGGCCTTGTTGAGGGGCCTGGACCTGAAGTCTTCCCAGCGCTTACGGACATGTTGGTAGTCGCAGGGTGCCACCCCCACCGTGTTGATCTTACTCCATCCTTCCTTGTCGAGTCACGATGGTCCAGGGAAGAGAGCATCATAATGCCCCAGGACTTGCTCCACCAGGATGCCAACTCCTCTAGGAGAGAAGCTGACAGCTCCCTGCCTCTCTGCCACTTGCCTCTAATGGGATAGGGTCAGACATGGCAAACCCCGAGGCAGGTGTGGGTGGGCAAGGTGGTCCTGGGGCTGGGCTGTGGAGAAGTGGTATGGAAGTTGGGAGTCTTCAGGACCAGCAGAGGTAGTCACAACAACAGGTTCCCTGGCAATGGATAGAGTGCAGGCACTAAAATGCAGGGCACGTGGGCAGCAGGCACAGAGATGAGCTGGCAGCAGCAGATGGCTTGTAGGAGGCAGCTCAGAGCAGTTGGAGGCAGGTAAATGGCCTTGTGGGCAGGAGCGTGGACCTTCCGTGTGCTTTCGTGTGGCCAGCCGGATGCCGAGTGACTCCGCACGTGCGGAAACAGCACGTTAGCGTCTAATCAGAGGAAAGGCCCTAAGCGTGTATGTTATATGACGCACACTGGATGTTGGGCATTGTCGTTCCGTATGGGTTAAAGGTCCGTGTAGGACCACAGTGCAATGAACGTGCTTTTTGTGGAGACCGAGGCTTGAGATTCATATTTTTGTTGGTTCACACACAAATTGTTCACGACTATGGCAGTGCGTACTTCTTGTTTTGGTGGGGGAGTTGCATACGCACACACACGCGTGTGTTTTTCTTCATTTTTCCAGGCAGACAGTGAGTCGCGCATGCATTTTTCCCACTGTGGTTGCCCCTGTGTGTCTCATACCACATTTTTGTCATAGTAGCCTACGTGTTCCACGTGTATGCATTTTCTGTGTTTCTGGGTGCCACAGCATACTGCGGGACATTGATTCATCGCACGTGGGCTACGAGGGTTCGCGTGCATGTATGTTTTTGTTTTTGGGGTGCCTGAGCATTGCGTGACCCGTTATTTTTTCCCCAGGGGTCACATACAGCCTTGCTGGAGCGCAGTGGTACGTTTTCCATCGCATACCCTGCCCCCTCACTCCAATTTCACAGGACAATTGTTGTCTGCACCTCCCATTGCGCTAGTACATCAGTGCCATGACTGGGAGGGCAACAAGTGGTAAGGGAGGCAAAGCTGGGAAACCTCCCAGAGGGGGCCACGGTGGGCGAGGTAGCCAGGCTGGCCAGGGTGGTCAAGGTGGACAAAGTGGGCGAGCTGGCCAGGCTGGCCGGCGTGGCCAAGGTGGATAAGTTGGGCGAAGTGGCCAGGGTGGTCCACAAAGGCAAGGTGTCCAGGCCCATGCAAGGATAGCCATGCCCCCCACAAAAGCGGGTCAGGGAGATGCAGCTGCTACTGACATCCCTAGCACCCGTCAGACCCGACAAGCAGTGCCATCTGGTGTCCCGAACAGCCAGGGTGTGGAAGCTGCAGGGGCAGCTACGGCTACCACCACCCAGGTTCAGGGTCAGCCAGCCCAGACTGCAGTGGTCCCAGAACAGGCACAGGGTGACTCAATGCAGATTTCTGTGTCTGGAAGGCCAAGCCACGTGTGGTGGAAGTTGCTGTCACCAGGACACGTGTATCTGGAGAAGCAGTGTCATCTGCTGCCCCGAGCAGCCAGGGTGTGGAAGCTGCAGGGGCAGCTGCAGCTAACACCACCCCTGCTCTGGGTAACCAAGCCCGGACTGGATTGGTCCCGGCCCTTGTCACCAAGGCAGGTGCGGCGAAGGGTCCTGGCGACAGCACCCAGCTGCCAATACCTGCAGTCCGACCATCAGTTGTTACATCATTGCCTGATTCTATTGGCCATTCCACCTGCATTTCAGCCCCTACTGACCAGAGCGGCACAAGCCACACAGGGTCCGCACCAACTAGCAAGAGGAAGAAGCATACTCCAGCGTTACAGGCTGGTACCCCAGACACAGCTCAGGAGTCCCACACGTCAAGGAAGAGGAGTTTCTGTGTTGAGGGACTGGACACACTTGTGGACTACGTGAGGGATCACGGCCACGACATGCTGGTGCGGGCAGGGAGCACACATACGACTGCTCAGTGTAAGGCCCACGTATCAGTGCCTTGGGACATGAGAGGTGCACAGCAGATGATGTTGTTAAGTGTTGGAATGGCCTCCGACACCGAGCGAAAGACAAGCTGGCTGCAATTTTCGCCTCTACTCTGGTGACTGGCAGTGGGATACCACCAGAAGACGAAGAACTCACTGCACATGAGGAGATCGCTGGTGCAGCCCGCCTTAGGAAATGCTTGAGAGAGCTGGGAGGATGGATGACTTCTAACTGGCTTAAACTTAATGCCAGCAAGACCGAGGTCCTGGTTGTGGGTACCACCTCCGCTCACCTGTTCTGGACAAATTACTTCTTGCCTACTGGGCCCTCTCGCTACTCCTGTCTCTTCTGTAAGAAATCTGGGGATAAAAATCTCTGTTTCCCTCATGATGGAAGATCAAGTGGTTGCAGTCTGTGGCACCGGCCATTTTAAACTTCGGGTCTTAAAAAAGGTCCTTCATTACATTCCCACTGCATCTCAGGCACCTGTGGTAGCTGCCCTGATCCTAAGTGGAATTGATTATTGTAGCTTGCTCTACTTGGGCCAACCCCTGTACCTACTTAGGTGGTGGCAAATCCTGCAGAATGCTGCTGCAAGATCAGTTCTACGTCCGCCATTTGGCGTACACATGTCTCCTCTGTTGAGGCAACTTCAGTGGCTCCGGGTGGCAGCACGTGGGAAATTTAAATCGATGTGCATAGTTCACCAAGCCTTCTATGACGTGGAAGCTGAGGACATAAAAGCAAATTTCGTGCAGTATGTCCCACCCTGTACTCTTCGTTCTTGTTCCGCTCTCCTGATAGCTGTCCCTTGGTTTAGGCGCACCCGCACCGGGGGTCGCGCCTTTTCAGTTTTGGCAGCCAGGACTTGGAAAGAGCTCCTCATTGAGTTACGGAAGGTTGTTGATCATCTCTCTTTCCGATAAAAACTGAAGAGACTACTTTTTTAGCTCTTCTCCTCTTTTTCTCTTCTCTGATTAAACTGTTCTGTGCTCCCTAGCGCCATGATCCCCTCGGGTGAGCTCGATAACATAACATCGATAGCATAACATTTCATCACTGTGGAGCAGGTCCAAGGCGTGGGAGACCTGCCAAATTATGAGACAATGTCCGGTGAGTGGTGATGCGTGCTTGTCCAGGCCATGTGTTTGTTGCTTGGGTAATGTGTTATGATTGACTGCCATTTGTGACCCATGTGATGTTGGACTGATACGTGCTTGTTGTCATGCAGACTACATACAAACCAAGTCCTGCACTCTGAGGCAATCTTCATCACCACACCTGCTCCCTCCTTCCATGGCAATCTCTTTGCAGCGTCTCTTGGCCCTATTCTTGCTCCAACCTATGGTCGCCGGTAGCCTATGATGATCTTCCACTCAACACTCACCTTCTATCGTCACATGACTGACGTCTCTCTGTGGTCACCCTGCAAGTTGTTCCTCCTCAGAGGCATTCTTCCTTACCTCTCCATCCCCCAGCAGCTCACTGTCTACAGGGGACTGGTAAATCCGATGGCGGACTACTGCACCAAGCTGTACCCACATTTATGTTATTATACACTCTTCCCTCTGCAACTCCGCCAGACCTGGACTGTGTGGAACATCCTTTGGCCTTGGTGCAGGGTATCTCACTTGGAATGTGCGGATGGCAGAGGCTCACAGTGGCGATGAGTGTTCATTCCTGGACACTGCATTCCCAGCAAGTCCATATGGGTCCTGGGCTAGCAATTCATTATACTTCATCTCCAGTATTTGCTTCCTTCTCATTATATTTGATCATCCCTTTCCTGCTCACTCAGGGTCAGTTGCTCCTCATGGCCATTAGTTTGGGATCCACGTCTGTGTCGAGCGGAAGCCTCACTCTGGTACAGCCTCACTGCCTCTACGCAACTGCTGTTGTAGCTTTCCGGGGGGCACTTTTGATGCTTCGTCATTTGTTGTGCTTACTTTCCTCATCTCACCTGCTGTAGTCCCAGATGACTGAAAGAATGCAATTGGCACCTGCCCACACTGCTTGCTACAACACATTACTCTGAGCAACCATTTTGAGCCATTCACTTCCTCCAAGCCATCCTTCACCCTTGGGTGTGGGGTTTACTGTATCCCTACAACCCACTACCAACACTTTTACACAGAATGACTGCACTTGCCATTACACTGCCATCAGTCCACGACATTCACAATACTGCCTCTGTGTTCTCAATGATAGTTAAGGCCATACACATGTACTGCACTGCACCCACACACTTCTCCCCTTCCACATGCCTATTCACTTGCGTGATGTCAAAGTGACCTGCCATTGATGAATCCATGTGCTTTCCTTCACTGTATTTCAATAACCTAGCTCCGTTGCAGCCTGTGACACATGTGTGTTTTATCATAGTGATTTCAATGAAATGTCAAATGACATGCATTGTACATGGCTCATGGACAGTAATGTTGACCTTCCATCTGGGTCTGGTTGACAGTTTGGCCATGGCTATGCTACGTGCCATCTGTGTGTTGGCATCTGTCATGCTTGTGGAAGGACTATGCCAGTCACAAGCTTGTGTGTGATGCAGGGGTTATGCACCATACAGTACATGTCTTATTTTGCCATTTCACATGCATCCATGCCTTCTTTCTGGCTCCCCTTTCATCTCCTTGACACATACGTGCCTGAGTTCGTATCATGTGTGACATGGCTGGTTCACGTGTTGGCTGTCAACATTGTGCTACCTATGTGTGTGGCATATGCTGTTAACATGTGTGTTCATGTCTTCTTTTGATTTTCTGCAGGTGATGAGGCACTGCATGCAGTGGAGGAGGACGTGGAGGAGGAGGAGATGGTGGAGGGGATGATGTATTCAGAGCCCCAACCAGGCACCAGTGGAGGCCGTGGTGTGGTGGGCCATGAAAATCCATTGGTGCTCCAGACCATCCTGGCCAGGGGTGTCTCTGAGTACACCTCTGAGGAGCCCTATGTCCCTGGTGCGGAATTTATGTTATGTTATGTTATTAGCATTTATAAAGCGCTCGTTTGCCCAAAGGCATCATGGCGCTGGAAAGGAAGCTACCTAATCGGAGAAGACCAGTGGAGAGGACAGGCTTAAAACAAATTAGTTTTCAGCGCTCTTCTGAATCCAAGATGGTTAGCCGTAGCCCTGAGAGATGCAGGGAGGCTGTTCCAGAGAATGGCCGCGGTGACAGAAAAGGCTCTACCTCCGAGCCTTGCCAGGTTAAACCTAGGAACAGTAAGCAGGTTAGAGGTGGCAGAGCGTAGGTCCCGGACCGGACAATATCGGGTGAATTTGAGCTGCAGAAATTCAGCTCCCTTGCCATGAATTGCCCAGTGAACAATGCACAGAGATTTAAAATGAACTCGCTCGTTAACCGGGAGCCAGTGCAATTGGCGGAGCACTGGCGTGATGTGGGCACCGTAAGGGGAGCCGGTGGCCAGCCTAGCAGCAAGGTTCTGCATACGCTGAAGGCGGTGTACAAGGCCACTCGGTTGAGACAGATAAAGCAAATTGCAATAGTCCAGTCGTGTAAGGACTAATGCAGCCACCACAGGGGGGCGGAGGACTTCCGGGATCAGGGGCATGACCCTCTTGAGGATTTGAATCTGGTGATGGGTGGACTGGCACACAGCCGTGACCTGGTTGGACAGCGACAGGGAGGCGGACAGAATAACTCCAAGATTCTTTACTTTGCTAACTGGATTGGGTAGCGGGCCCAAGGTAGAAGGTCAGAAAGCAGAGGTCCACAGGGAGGGGTTAGGTGGGCAGCCTACCACCAGTACCTCCGTCTTGTCTCCATTTAACTTTAGCCAGTTCTGATTCATCCAAATCCCAACTGCCTTAAGGCAGTCGTGGAGGCTCACTGAGGCCTGCGACTGATCCTGATCTAAACGGATCAGGATTTGTGTATCATCCGCATATGAGTAACAATTAAGCCCATAAGAGCGGATGAGACAGATCAGGGCCCAGATGTAAATGTTAAACAAAATAGGCGATAAAGAAGATCCCTGAGGGACACCACAAGTGAGGGAGCACAAAGGGGAAAGAAACGGTGGCATAGTGAGGGTCTGCGTGCGGTCTGAAAGGAACGAGGTAAACCAAGCAAGAACAGAACCAGATATCCCAATCTGTGAAAGACGAGAGAGAAGGATGGAGTGATCCACCGTGTCGAATGCGGCGGAGAGATCTAACAGGATCAAGGCCCCAACTCTGCTAGCGTCGACAAGCCTGGACATGTCATCCTGTACCGAGACTAAGACACTTTCCGTACCTCTCCCAGGCCTAAAACCTGCCTGAGCAGGAATTGGACAATGAACCCTCATTGCTGTCAGAGGTGAGTGATTCTGCTCTGGATGCTGGGGATGTGGGGGCACCACCATGTCCACCGGTACGCCCCACTGTGTTGCTACATTGTGCAGGACACATGCTGCCACAATGATCCTGCACACCACTGGTGGTGCATATAGTAGCGGTCCACCGGAGTGGTCAAGGGAGCGGAAACATGATTTTAGCACTCCGAATGTGCGCTCCACTATGGCC
The DNA here is from genome assembly GCF_040938575.1 of Ambystoma mexicanum. Classification (NCBI taxonomy): domain Eukaryota; kingdom Metazoa; phylum Chordata; class Amphibia; order Caudata; family Ambystomatidae; genus Ambystoma; species Ambystoma mexicanum. Next base: position 260,714,188 of record NC_090921.1, on the reverse strand, counting down.
CTGGTTGCAATATGGGCTGCGTTGTATCTTACCTGGGGTGGTGTTATGGGGTTCCATATTCGCGTCATCATGTAGGTGCTAAGAAGGTAGGCACTGTCCCCTGGGGAGGTGATAATGATTGTCATTAGTTGGGTTTGTCTATTTGTCTGTGTGTGGCATGCATGCATGTGCACAGGCATTTTTACTCACCAATGAGCCATGTGTTGCCATGCCTCCAGCTTCCAGGTCCCGGTTTAGGGGTGACATTCTGAATATGAAACTATCATGGGTAGACCCTGGATAGTTGGCATAGACAGAGGTAATGATTCCATTGGCATCACATACAACCTACACATTGATGGAATGCCAGTGCTTGCGATTGTGATAGATGTGTTTAGTGGCCCTAGGTAGTCATCAATGGCACCAAGCACTTTGGGGAAGTGTGCCACCCCGTAAAAATCCAGGACCACGGCCTGCCTTTCTGCGGGTGTTCTGGGCATGTATATGTGCCTGTAGACTGAGGGGCGTGCAGTCATGATTGCCAACACCTTGTGTAGGCAGTGTTACTGCATGGGCTGTGAGATGCCACCAACTATGGCAGTTATCCGCTAAAATGACCAACTGGCCAAAAAATGCAGTACATTGAGCACCTTTTCCAAGGGGCTCAGTGCTTGGGAGCAAAGGGTGGGTGATGTGAGGTCATCCTCCCACTAAGTGACCAGGTCTAGGATTATATGAGCTGGCAACCTAAACCTGCCATAGACCTGGTCATCAGGCATCCCAAAAAGGCTGGTCCTCAGTAATAAAAGGTGGGGTCTGGATATCCTCCTCCTCCTCCTCCAATGTCCCACGATCACTGCTTCGAATGGTACATTCATCGTAGCTGTATACGCGCGTTTGTTGTTTGCATGCACTTTTATGCATTGGTTTTGGTGCGCGGGGGTGCTTACGCCAGCTTTCGCGTGGCGTATGTGTTTCCGGGTTTGCGCCTCTTTTGCCCCGCGCCAGTGAGCCCTGTTCGATTCCATGAATACATGTTGTTAGCACGCGTGTGGCCGTTGCGAGGATTTTACTGCGGTGCTTCCCCCGTAATTCTCACATTTTTGCGTGTTGTTTCCCATTCCTCGTGATCCGCCCCTTATTTTGTGTGTGCACTGGATGGTGTGTACCTTCGCTGGCCGTATCGCGCAAGGTGTTCGTGGTGTCGCAGTGAAATGTTAGACCCGCGCAGATTCAATGCAGGTCTCAGGTAAGCCACGCGCAATGTGTTTCAAGAATACGTAAACGGGCGCTTACGTGCGAAAACGCATGAAAGCACCCATTTCGGTGCACACACATTTATTTCAAGGCCTTTATTACAGGCTTTAAAGAAAGCACAGGCAACGCAGGAATAAATTGTCTGGACTGAGGAAATGGAAGAAGGATTTGACGAATTGAAAAAGGCAATGTTCACAGCTCCAGTTTTAGGGATTCCTAATTATGCTGAGTAATTCTTTTTATTCTCAAATACAGATGGCACTGTTATGACAGCAGTCCTCACGCAGAGGACCACATTGGGGTACAAGACCCTTGCATATTACAGTGGGATCTTAGACCCAGTAATGAGTGGTCACTTTCCATGCGAACAATCTTTGGCAGCCCCCACATTCGCCATAGAGAAGGCTCCAAGCATATTGATGGGAAGCTCTATGACATTATTTGTTGAACATGCACTGTTTGCCATTTTAGAGAAACCAAAAGGTACGTTGAATTCTCAAAGGGCTTCTGCCTACGAGGCAGTAATATCAAATCCAGCGATCAAAATAGTTTGATGCAGAATAGTGAATCCTGCCATGTTTGTAGCTGAACCACTGACAGAAGACGAGCATGCGCATGACTGTTCGAACTATGAAGAGTTCTATGATGAAATCTCTAGGAAAAAAGAAAATGCATTGACGGGTGGAGAAATTGTTTTTATTGATGGTTCTTCAGGGATCGATCAAAATGATGGGCAGAGATACACAGGTGCTGCTGTGGTAAAGCACACGGCCAGTGGGAAGTTTCAGAAGATGGTAAGTGCTCGACTACGTCTCATTATTCAGCACAGGCTGCAGAGTTAGTGGCGCTGATTGTCACGCTCGAGAATCATGCAGACAAGGAAGTAACAGTGTACAGCGACTCTGCCTATGTGACATCAACGGTGCACGCAGGGTTAGCACATTGGAAAAGGAGGGGCTACCTCAGAGCGGATGGCATTCAAATGCAGCACACCGCCTTATTGGACAGGCGTAGAAAAGGCACTGCAACTCCCAGTAACCGTTGCAGTCGTTAAATGCGCAGCACATACTAAAAGGGCAGACTTTATCTCACATGGAAACCAAGCAGCAGACGATGAAGCCAAACTCGCTGCATGTTCAGAAAATATTATGTTAGATGATACGCCTGATGTAAATGAAAATAATTGTTGTAATGATGAACGTGTCTGAAGGATATAGTCATTTGTCAAAGATACAATTAATAGAGGTCCAGCGGGAAGCACCTCAAGATGAGAAGTATTTTTGGGTGCAAAGAGGGTGTTCTTTAAACCCCTATGAAGCTTTGTGGTGATGAGACAGCACTGGTAGTTTTATTAAGGGTGGCGCTGGAACAGCTACACTACCCTGCGCACACAACAACTGATTAGTTTCTACTGAGTTCCTGTTTGGAGGCGTCCATAGTGGTATCCAATAACAATGTTTCACGGATCATATTCAATGTTTTTCTCTTTATACTGTGCACATATCCTGCAATTGTGGGGAGAACTACTAGCATTCACATTTTCCTGCAAGATCCTAAGAATGGTTCAATTATAAGGAGATTGCTCGCTGCAACCTTTGAGCAAATTCTGCAGCTTCCTGAATACAGTGAGGAAAGGACAAATGCCCCTATCAGATTATAATACACATAGACTGGTCAGTTTGGTCTTCTATTACCTGGTTGAAGAGTTCCCACAGTTTGTTGGAAGACACACTGATGTGCGTACATTTCTAAGGGTTCTGAGAAATAATGCGGCATTAAACGAAATCTTGAGAGACATTATCGTGCAAGTGAATATCTACTCTGAGCAAACTCTGATGTCAGAGTGAAACTTTCCTTCAAGGGACAGATCGAGAGGTTGCTGGTCAGACAGAACCTTTGTTTCATGCTGAAAGAAATTCATCATGTCATCTGGCTTAAGACAGATTTACAGCGTAGTCTGGGAACTGGTGTATGTTGTTTAACTTATTTAGGCTTACTGAGGTAGATTGAGAACACTTCATATGAAACTTTCTGGAGAAAATACGTCTAGAGTACATTTGTTGAAGTAGTTTTTCTTCTTTCTGGAGAGGCATCTATATTTCGTCTGATGAAAAAGTGATTGGAGGAGATCATTGAGAGATTGTTCTTGTTATCCAGTAAGCAGACTGCTGAGTCAAGTCAGCAACTTCCAGAAGCAGTACATAATGTTGTTGTATTAAAGTTATTTTTTTCCTTCCTTTGGCAATAAAGATAGGAAGTATTAGTAGCAATACAATTATGCCAGATCTCGAGAGATGTCCACGTTGTCCACAAAGTCGATGCTGTAAAATCTCCTATCTCTGTATTATTTACGCTTGCATCCTGTTCATAATAATACTGCTTTCACTCACAGTATGCACATCGTACTACATTGATGTACATGGAGCTAAGACTCCTGTAAATTTTCCTTAGCAGAAGGAAGTTACAATCGTGGCAACTACTAGGCAGCCAAGACCCTATGTAGTCATTACAGTTCCAAAGAAAGATGACAAATTGCCTAGGTCTGAGCTATGTCACTAACAGTCATTCATATCTAAAAAGTGCCTTATAGACTCTTTTTGGACACCAGAGACAGGCTTTTCAAGAGAGGCAAAATAAATGGCTGGTAGAAGGTAATCCCACACAGATAAGGCATGCAAAATCACCTGATCCTGTGATAAATGATCAAAGGATAATTTCTAAAAGGAAGTCACACATGGGGATTCTGCAAGACATTTTAATGCCTAAAACGTATACTGAGAGGATGAAACTTTCTGAACTTTCTCCTACTCAGGCAGCACATATAGGTGTACCTTGTCCACTGATAAATGTACCTATAATTAATCCAGTTAGAAGGAGTTATGTTGACACACTTCATGGAATGATTATAGAAGGTCATATGAGAAGACCGAGGCCTAAAAGAATCAACAACGAAGATTATTTTGAACTAAATGATTACCTGGACAGTACAGCTCACTTGGGAAATACCATATGGTATCAATATATGAAGGAAGTGGAACGAAGAACCTCAAAAGAGGAATGCTTTGTATGTGCACTCCTGCCTTTTAGTATGGGGAAGTCTAAAATCTTCATAGCTATTGAAATAGATGTCCAGACAGCTCATTGTCTTTCGCACATAGCACTTTTCAGAATAAGAGGCCAGTTAATGGGTCGAGATGCTTATCTCAAATGGGAAACTGAATGGACAGATCAAGATGAAGATGACTATATCCAAGATACAAAGACAAGAAACATAGCCCACACTAACAATCATGTGATCAGATACGAGAAGCCTGGAGTGAAAGGAGCTGGAATCAGATGGGAAGTAAACAAAAGACTTGAGAGTGCAGGAAAATCTGCAGAGGACATTCGAATTTGAAGAGATAGAGGCCAGATGCAAATTTGGGGATCAGTGTTATCACCAGATCGCTGGGAAGAAGGAGTGGTTATCTGCAGAGCCTTGTTGGTAACTAATTGTCCTTAATTGAGTATTTGGAATGCACAGGTGCTGTGCAAGCCATTATGGCCAGAACTTGCTAAACTACTGACCTCGGTCAAAGACAGAGGAGGGCCCTTGCAGATAGTGCCTTTGGAGAGTGCAAAGCTGTGCCTCAGGAACAATGCCACAAGAAAAATTGGAGAGAATCAGAAATGTGATCATATCTTTGATACATCAGGAATGAACATTGGGACAGCAGCAATCATTCATCATTATTGGGCATGTGGGTCTAAAGCTTATATGAAGCTACCCAAAGATTGGAATGGAATATGCAAACTGGTGTATGTTCATGTTCCAGTGTTGGTGAGTCCAAAAAGTGATCTGAATCTTGACAGTTTTCCAAAAGCAGATGCTCACCTGAGGAAGAAGTGATCTGTGGAGCTGATCAAAAGGATGAAAATAGGGAAATATTTTTCAGCAAAATAAATAGAAGCTTTTGATGCCATTCCATACAAGCACAGGCTGTTCAGTCAGACCGGATCAGTCTTCACATTGATCTTTATGCTGAGTATCCAGGTTGGAGCAAATATCAAATGGCTCCAAATTACAAGATGGGAATTGCTACAGACGATCAACATGACTATAAAGGGTTCAATGCAATCAGAGAAGAGATAAGAGCCATACGACTGATGACTCTACAGAACAGATCCATCTTGGATATGATTACAGCAATGGATGGAGGTGTTTGTGCAAAAATTGGAGATTCATGTTGCACATTCATACCTTCTCATGATGATGAGAATGGAACCTTGACAGAGGCCATAGCCATGCTGACGAAGCTCCATGGTCAGATGATAGACAAAGTAGAAGACATTACTGATGGTAGCTGGTTTGGATTGCTCTTTTCTTGGGTTCTACAATGGATGACAGGCATTTTCAAGTTCCTTGGAGCCCCGATAGTAATGATATTGCTTGGATTCTTAGTGATCAAGTTGATAATCTCTCAATGCAAGAAGACAGCAAAGAAAGCCATAGGGATGAAGCTCATGATCGATGTCGAACCAGGATGGAAAGCCAAAGACCTGACAGATGACGAAATCAGAGACTTTGTGAAGTTCCTGTATCCATGCACCTTAGGGGACGAAGTTCCTGTATCCAAAGAATCATAAGGAGTATGCAGGAAGATGGATCTATTGCAGTACAAGTAGACATTGGGCCTCATTACACGGACGGCGGTAACCATGGCGCTATTAGCGCCATGGTTGCCACCAGTATTTTACCGAGTCCGCCATGGTGAATGGCAGAATTACCGCCCTATTTCAAAGTTTGTGGGAGCGGTAATTCCCCATTAACCATGGCCCTTCCCCATTCCCATTTTTGCCCCCATAGGGCTCAATGGGAATCGGGACAGCGGTAATTACGGTACCTCAAATTGCGGTACCGTAATTACCTCCTAGGTCCCTTTGCGGGTCCCGTCCTTAACGGCTGGTAAAACCAGCCGTTAGGGTAGGGTCCCACAAAGGGACCTCGTAGTAAGGCGGTAAGGGTTTACCGGCACTGGTACCCTTACCGGTACCGGTAAACCCTTACCGCCATCCGTGTAATGAGGCCCAATACATGCTCATGACATGGAACAAAGATGAGCACGTCAAATCAGCAGGATGCCTGAAAGGTGTCATAAAAATATGGATCCTTAAGAAGCTTTTTTTCAGAAGAGGATGCCTGGAAGTGAAGGATGATGAGAGAGTGGTCGATGAATCACGCAGAGGGGGGAGTGTAGAGGAGGAGCCAAGTACCCCCACCTCAACCGCCCCACCCATATTACCTGTATGTTGGAAACCAGAGTATGTGACATACACAGAACAGTTGAAACGGCAAAGGCCAAAAGGAATCCTAGATGCATGATTCCCACTGAGAAAACCATACCTGCATATTAGAAAATATTATGGTGTTTAAATGAGATTCCTGAAGAAGCAGAGCAAATAAATGGCAAAGAAGAATGGTGACGTCAACCATCACCAGTATACGTCACACAGAGCTGAGCTGACGTATATAGAAGATGCAGAAACAAGAGAATGAAGATATTCTATAAGGCATCAAGAAAGTATCAAGGATAAGTGACATCTCGGAACTGAGGTGAAGAAGCTTATGACACAGAAACAAATGAAGACATCAAGCTATTTTACATGTGTACAGATGCAAAAGAAATGCAAGCAGACAAAGTAATCTTGAGGTTAGCTTTATAGTGAATAGATTGCGGCAAGCACCTATACATATATATATATATATATATATATATATATATATATATATATATATATATATATATATATGGGCCAGTAAAGGATGGATGTTTCCACTAGGCATTATAGCAGTGTTGGACAGTAGCAAGAAGTTCTCATTTCTAGTATGTTGCAGTTACAAAACAAGTGTATTACAAATTTCAGCAGACAGGGTTGGATGAGCCAAGATCTTATCAAACTGGAGTAAACTGACATTGGATACAAATCGTGTGAAAGAACAGAACTCCTGTTCAGAAGGCATGAACAAAACAAGAAAGACATCAGAGGTTCTTTAAAAAATAGTATTTTAAATGCACTAGAAGCTCGATTTCATGGTCTCCAGTCACATGTCAAATCTGTCCCTGTGTGGCGCTGGTGTATCGCGTAGACACCAGCGCCACACAGGGACAGATTTGGATAGGAGGAAGGGATATTTAGAAATTTAACTCTATCCCTTTTCTGTCCTCTCTCACAGCCTTGTTCCTTTTTCTGCAAATGGTTAATACCAACAGCAGACTTCTGTTGTCCTCTTCAAAAATAATTCTGCCCTCAACCACGGTAGTTTTTATCCATAAAACAGGCAGTTTTGCCTGTTTGGTGATCAGATATGTTTTGGTTTTGACCCAAGTAGAAATACAGTTGGCAATTGCCCTACATTTTGTGGTATCCAATAGATGTGTAACCAATGGGACGTCGTACATTTAGTGAAGTTCATAGTGGTCATGTTTAGGGAAGGGCTTAGTTGCCCCGCCTGATGTTAAGTAACCAATTACCTTCACTCACTATCTCATACTAGTATGGATCGTATACTTAGATGTTCACTGAGAGCCTATCACTTATACTTATAGGTTTTTGTAGTTTGCCACGTAGGATGTCGTTAGTAAAACGTAGGTTAACATCACTGATGACGAGTTTTGGGTATAAAATCTCAGTTTTTACTAGAATGCATTGAGTAAGAGGATCGAGCGAGTTCGTTGATGTTTGTTGTACTCCCTGTTTTATATAATTGATATTAAAACAGTTTTCCTTTTGCCAACTACCTGAGTCATTTCGATTATTGATGTATGAATAAAAGTCTGCATCCCCATCCATCTCCAGAGTAATTGCTACTCATCTTGAAGGGCTGAGTTGATCAGTTCATCGCCGACCAGCACTGAGACAACGATTTTGAACTGCTGTGTAGGACAGCCCGCAGCCATCCATCCAGCTTTGTTGAATGAACTGTTTGCCACCTGATACCCGCAGCTGTCTCCCATTTTGGACTCTGTCACAGGAGCTGCAAAGTGTCCTGCAACTGACTCGACCCAGTCGAGCGCCAAGAACACCTACATGCACAAGGTACATTGTGGTTCTGTCCCCCTGGTCCTTTTCCGAAGGCCCCTACAGACATATTAAGACTCATTGTTCTCCTTGTGCAGAAGACAAGTATTCTTGAACTGTTGCGATTATTTACTATACTGACCACCCACATGTCAGTATCCAGAGTGCATCAATTTTCCTTCTTTGAAACGGTCTGTCCTCTGCATTCCTTTACAGGGTGGGTTGTAGTTCATAATGTGCTACAACTGTCTGTTGTGATAATAAAGTAGATATTTTAATACAAGTTTGACTGGACAGTCCCTTTTATCATTGGGTAATAATTGTATTTTTGCTGTGTTGCAACTAACCAACGATCCACAACCTTTCGGAGATAAGCCTGCAGTTCTGTCCATATTACCAAAATTGGACAAGCAGGTTTACAATTTGCTTGTGTTTCCAATCTGTTTCGGATCCCTTCCGGTGTACTAGAGGTGTGGGGTTGATTGATGGTTTAGAAACCTATGTTCATCTCTGAACCACTGGTGTCTGGAAGTTCATTCGTCACAGGGGGGTAGGATACATAGGGGCACAGAGGTTGTTGAGAGCACAGGGGCGGGCAGCATCTAGCAAGACAGGTGGCGGAAGTGGTACATGATGGCCTAAGTGTGGAGGAGGAGAGACTCCTTGAAGAGTTTGCGGTGATGTGGTTTTATCTGCGTTGACCCTTGATGGAGCTTGCTGCCGTGTGTAGAACACTTCTCAGGAGCACAAGGGAGGACGACGGGAGGCCTTCAAAGAGTCCATTGCCCCCATTCAGGTCAGATAGGACCAGTGCTTGAACGGTGGATCTAAAGCTGTCTGCAGGGAGGAAGGGATTGACTTTCCACAGGAGGGAGAACTGATATGAAGCACTCTGAGCTTTATTAGCTATGTGTCTTGATGAAGAGGTGTTTGTCAATGTGGCACCCGAGGGACTTGCCACAGTAGGTGAGCTTGGGTGTGAAGCCCTCCGAGTTCATGGTTGATAGCCAAGTCTGTGGGCCTCATCACACGGTAGGCGGTATGGATTTAACGTTACCGGTAACAGAATACCGGTAACGTTAAATCCCCATGCGGATTACGACCCGGCTCACCGTTATTAGCGGCACCGCTAAGTACGGTGCCACTAATAGCGGGCAGGCCGCATGCGCGCGACCCTCCATCTCGTAAATTACGCCATGCCGCTATTAGCACAGCATCACAAGGCTAGTGGACATGCCAATAGCGGCATGGTAAAGCCCCCCAAACCCCTTACCGCCATGGTGCTAATACCGGCATCACAAACCACCCGTTAAGAGAACTGAGCAGTGTTCCCACCTGCCACAGGTGGACACAATCAGCACAGGTGGGGGCAATGGAGACTGTGGCAGCTCAAAAGGAGCACACCACACCCCTTCCCACACCCCTTCCCACACCAAGATGGTTCCAATACTGGCAGCATTACATGGCCTGGAGGACCTCATTGCAGCGCAGCTGCAACAACAACAGGCAGCACAAAGGAGACGCAGGAGGAGGAGGAGGAGGAGGAGGGCAAGACAGGCACAGCAAGCACCACCATGGCACCTAATCATACCACAGAGGCACCCACCATTACCCAGGATCAGAGCCAGTCCATTCAACCTAACCCCTGAGCAGATACACACCCTGTACCATCTGGTCCGGGATACCATCACCAGCATCGTGGACCTGATACACGACGACATTGTGAGCCTCATAGACATCAGAACTGCCATCCCCCGCTACTGAAGTTGGTGAGTGTACTCCACTTCCTGGCCACAGGCACCTACCAGCATACAGTGGGACAGATGCATGGCATCTCACAACCAGTATTCTCCCGCACGCTGAACCAGGTACTCGATGCCCTCCTGAAGCATGCACCTGAACACACATACATGCCACGGACTGCCCAGGATATTGCAAACACAAAAGTTGCCTTCTATTCACTGGCAGGCATCCCAAGTTGCATCGGGCCATCGACTGTACCCATGTGGAATTGGTGGTCCCACATCACAATGAAGTAGTCTACCGAAACAGGAAGCAATTCCAATCAATCAATGTCCAAATGTGTGTGACGCTAACAAGATAATCACACAGTGCTGTGCCCGATTTCCCGGATCAACCCATGATTCCATGGTCCAGTGGAACTCAACTATCCCACGCTACATGGAGTGACAAACCGCACAACGTTCGTGGCTACTTGGTGAGTAGCAGGACAAGCACATAGCAGCATGATTGGGGGGGGAGAGATACATACTCCAACTAGGTGTGATGGGGGGAAGAGATACATACCCGAAATGGGTGTATCTTGTCGGCTGTCAGCAAAATGCACATACAGATCTATGCCAATGCCCATCTTGGAAGGCGGCAACGTACTTGAGATGAACTGACATGCAAGTATAAACTACACAACACAGATGACATTCCAGGTCTAGTAACATTAAACATCCATCCACATACACATTGCACAACATTCATGGCCACAAAATACAAACATTTCACACATGCCATCAAGATAGTCATCCTGAATTAGTCCAGCACAACATCAATAATGCAATGTGCCCTATAATGCATGCACAGGGATCACCCCTAGCCATAGCATTTCACCACGCACCTATAGCACCACTGCAGTGATGCCTCTCTGCATGGCAACATCAATGTTGGAATGGCAGTACACCAGCAGTGTTGAACCAAATCTGCCTGGGCCCAGGAACACCAAAGACCTCGCCTCACCCAGGACATGTCAATTACTGTTGGAGGCATTAATGGGGCATGTCCACTTGCAGGGTCGACCTCCCACTTGCACATTGCTGTCACACAGACCATCTGCATGTATGCTGTGAATTGTGTACTTGAATCGCAATGCAATGTCAATTTGTGTGATATGAACAGGACGCTCTTGAGGTGAACAGTAACAGGACCCCGTTCGTTCCCCCATACAGGTGATGCGGGCTATGCCCTGAAGACCTGGCTCCTCACACCTGTACGGAACACACAGAACAGGCACGAGGAGGAATACAATCGTGCACATACCCGTACCCGCATCGTGATCGAGCAGACTTTTGGCCTTTTGAAGTCACGGTTTAGGTGCTTTAGCAGGTCTGGTGGCGCTCTCCTGTATGGACATGAGAAGGTGGCCACGACCACCATGGCATGTGTCATGCTGCACAATATGTGTATCAGACGGAATGTGCCACTGCCCCCTGACGTTGAAATAGAAGCACCTGATGAGGATGATGATGATGGTGATGAGGACGGAGGTGAAGGGGATGCAGGTCTTGCAAGAGGGGATGGGCAGGAGGGACGTGCTGTGAGACAGCATCTGATCAACCAAATATTCTGAAGAACATGTTTTCGTACTGTCACATGGATATGGGTAGTAATGCACTGGTGTATCTTTGGAAGCACGCAATGGACCCTGTCGCCAATAAAGTACACAAACACAATGAAGATGTCTAAGCCTGTGTTTTGATCAGAAACCAGTGTATTGAGTAACGGAAAGGTGAAAAAGTCCCCAAACATCCCACCACTCTTCCCCCCACATCCCACAACAGACCCATAACACCCTTCCCCCCAGCCCCCACAACAGACCCATAATACCCTTCTCCCCACCCCCCACAACAATCCCTCATGTGTCTGCCATGTTTGCGTTGGCCCATGCACGCAGAGGAATCTCCATTGACCCCCTATTTGCCATTGTCTGTAGCAGCATTTGGAGGATGGGCAGACGTGCGCCTGGTGGTGCGTGTTGAGCGCCGGAGGGGGCTTGTCTGTCTAGAGCCGAAAGATGACGATGGAGCAGACTGGCCTGGTTGTGAGAAGTGGCGGTCCATTGTGTCGGCCATGCGAGTAAGGACCTCCCCGAGCCTGGATATCTCGTTACAGAGCCTGTCAGTGTTTGCGTCCATCCTCTCAGTGGCGTGCCTCGCCGTCTCCACAATATTCTCCCTGAGATGGGCAGCCTCCTCAACATGCTGGCCAACCAGCACAGTCAGTTTGTGTTGACGCTGCAGGATGGTGGTCAGTTGGAGGGCAGCGCTGGGTGATGGTGTAGTGGATGCTGTGCCCTCAGATGCATCCACTGCAGCAGGTGAAGCCACCATGGGGGACATAATGGCTGGATTGTTGTCCTCAACAGTCACATCAGACCCAGGTGTCTGGAATTGTGCTGGCTCTGAGGTTCTAGGGGGGCTTGGGGTGTGCATCTCCATTGGCCCAACTAGGGTGTCCTCAGGATCAGATAGGGGGGCAGTGGCGGCTGCCTCACCAGCTGAGCTTGCTGCAGCTGATGGTGGGCCCTCGGTGGCTGGTATTGGTGCCTGTGGGTTCACCTCCGGTGGTGGGGCTGCAGTTTGTGGTGCAGCTACTTCTGCCCTGGCAGTGGCACTCCTACGATGTTTCCCGCTCATCAGGTGTGACCTTCCCCCCTTGCCCCTGGATGTTGTGGGGGTGTCCTCCGAGTCCTGTGCCCTTGGCCTCTTACTCGTAGCTGGTGCCTGGGATGCATTAGCGGCATCCTCACCATCTGTATGTGAGCCTGTCAGGGACAAGAAGGGGGATGACATTGGTTGCGTTTCAATATAATAAATGTAGATTACATAAATGATGCAGTTGTGGACATTGGGACTTAGTAGTTGTGGATGCAGGTGATGTTCCAGTTCAGTGCCTCATCCATGCATGGTTGTGTTTGGAACTTGTCTCTGGTGATGTGTGCATGTGTGTGTGTTTGGGTCTGACACTGACATGGTGAGGGATGGATGCATGTGTGGATGTGTGTCCATGCATGAGAGGAGTCTGTGCTCACATATGGGGGGGAACAGTACATTCACATCACATCCTGTCATGTGTACACACACCTCCATCCGAAGTGGTACCCACGCCGTGCTCCATGGTGCCTACTCCCTCAATAGATTCCACAGCAATCAGGTTTCCACAGGTCACCTCCCATTCTTTTAGTCTGATTGGTGAACCAGCTCCACCTGCACTGGCAATGCAGTGGTTTTCCGCAAGGATGCCCCTCACCCGCAGTCTGAGGTCGTCCCACCTCTTCCTGCACTCACGCACCGTGCAGGTGCTGGTGCCCACTGCACTGACTGACTGCAACTTGCTCCCAGATGGCTTTTTTTTGGAGTAGTGTTGGCCGCTGCATGTCATTTGCAAAAACAACCTCTGCATTCTCAGCCAGGGTCTGTGTCAGCATATTCAATTCCTCTGCTGTAAATATCTCCTTGCGCTGCCTGTCAGTACTTTTTTTTAATGCCTTGGGCATGCTGCAGGTGTCCCGGATGATTTTGAACTGCAAACGACTCAAAACAGGTCCAGGGGGCAGAGGATGGCAATGGATTGTGTTTTTAAAGATGGCCGCCGTGCTCTTTCCCATTCCTGTGTGATGACGCTATTTCCGGTTCCGCTATTTGCGGTGACCGCTATTTGCATGCAGCAGGAGGGCGGAGGTGCAATCTGCACTTTCGTCGAGGGCGGTAGGTGACATTTTTGGGTCTTTACCACCATGGCGGTAGGGGGTTTACCGGCATGGCGCTATGCTTGTGTCCGCGTACTCGTAATGGTGCGTTATTAACGCACTCTTGCGAGGGCGGACACGTTGATAGCGCCATGCCGGTATTTTGGAATTTTTACCGCAACGTGTAATGAGGCCCTGTATGTCTGAGTGTTCTGTGTTGTTGGTGAGGAGTAGGAATTCGGTCTTGGAGTGGTTGAGCTTCAAGTATGCACTGGACATCCAAGACTGGATCGGCGAGAGGCAGGTTTTGAGCCTGTGGATGTCTTTAATGGAGTTGATCTTGAGGTATAGCTGTGTGTCGCTGGCGTATTGGTGGATGTGCATTTTTTGTGTCTAGGAGGGCTGCTAGAGGCTCCATGTGTAGATTGAAGATCACTGCAGAGAGGATGGAACCATGAAGCACTTCACAGGTGACGGGTTGCATTGGCGATCTAGAGGAGTCCATCTGAACAAACTTGTAGAGGAGCAGTCACATGCCTCTGCAGGAAGTCCCGCCACCCCTACTACCTGTATGTGGAAGACGGAAGTTGTGCCATGTTTGACACCAACAGTTGTGACTATTCCGTGTCGAGTCTTCGAGAAAAGGTATCCATTAAGAAAGCCCTATCAGATGTATTCCCGAAAAGATGAAGGAAGGAATATGAAGATGAAAGAAAGAGGAGTTGGTGACATCACAAGAGACAAGCATGACGCACTGAGAAGACGGGCTGAAGAAGAGAATGTATAGACTTTATAGAGGCTCATGACAAAGTAATGAATCAAATAAACTTTCATGTGCGGAGTGAAGAATGCACGTGTAAAGAGCACGCAGAAAATGCAAGCCATTTAATAACTGTACAGATGCAGCAACGCAAGTAGACTAAGTGATGGTCGAAGCTAGATATACGTAGTGAATATACTGCAGGCGAAACCACCATTATATAGAAACTGGACATCAGTGTCACAATTTTAGTAAGTTCAAGTCCATGAAGAAGAAGGTTGAAGCTGTGTCTCTGCAAGAAAAGCAGATGGAATCGTGGAAGGACTCAGATGTCAAATACTCGAGAAGCCAAGAACTGGTTATCTATCCTTGAAGAACAGTGAACGTGAGATGCTGAATTGACAAGATAGATCCTTTGTTAAGATACAAAGAAAGAACACCATGAGTGCCAAGTTTGTTAATTTAATACAATTAAATGCTAGAAAATGGGCCAAAATGCAGTCTCCTGTCACATGAGCCAAAGATGAAAACAGGAGTTGGGCATGCAGACCAGAACTGTGATAAGTGTGTGCCCACACTTCCTTATATTCCCAGAGACAAGAATACATTGCAAGGCCAAGTTCAAAGGCAATCTTCAAGGCTGAAGGCATGAGTGGTGAATGATATTGGGCTAATTGGATGGGGAGACACGGTCAAAGTCCACCCACTGACAATTGGGGTATGAGCCTACGTGCTGCTAGTGATTTGAATGTTCCAGAAAGGCATGAGCATGGCAACCAATTGTAGAAGGCCATACAACGAACAGCCTTATATTTTGCGTGCTTAATAAGTATTGTGGGTGACTTGCGCTATGGGTGGGCATACGTTGTCCACCTAACAGTAGATGTCCTACCACAAACCGACCCCGTATAGAACATATACTTAGATATTCCCCTTAAGTCAAGCACAACCCCTGGAGGTTTCTCTTATTTGACATGTAGTATGATGTCACGTATGAGGAATTGTTGCTATAAATGTTTTTTTAATGAAATGCTTTGAGAGAACGCAGTGCGACATCTGTTGATGTCCATTGTAACTCCCTGTTTTAGCCAATTGATAATAAACCAATAAAAAAGAATTTGCCTTCTTCCTGAATTAGTCTGATTATTTGTGTACAGATTTATTCTGTCCTCATCCACCTGCATGACACGCTACCTAAACAAGGGCCATTCGCTCAAACTGCTGGTGGTTGACGAGGTAGGACTTGAACCAGCGTAGGACAAGGTTGCTGATTCCCATGGGCTGTTGTAGAGTGTCCGTAAGCACCTGGGAGTCTATTGTGTCTAAAACGGCCAAGAGGTTGAATAGAACCAGGAGGCAGGGGTGGCTGTCATCAGGGATGTTGAGGGCCCTTGTGTACCACCTGTATGGTTGCTGTCTCCATGCTGCATCTGGGTCTGACCAGGATTGTTGGTTTTGATGTATTGCTGCAATTGTGCCGCTACCGCTTCAGCGTCGATGAGAAAGTGCCTTGAGTTAGGGAGCTGTTGGGGATCTCCAGTTAGGTGAGGAAAGCTTCTGCAGGGAGTGTCTTGAGGATGGAATCTAGTAGGATGTTGTCTGTATACGATCTGGCTTTGAGAGCGGCCAAGGTTTCTAACAGGTCCTCTGTCAATAGTGTCTTGAAAGTTGTCCAGGGTGTGGAGATTTATTCTGTCCCTATTCACCTGCATGACACGTTACCTAAACAAAGGACATAAGCTCACGTGGTAGCAGAGGATGGTTTGTCCCATCTATTAAGTAAGCTCCAGATTTACGGATGATCAGACATGATCAGACATCCTTGGCCATGAAGCCGGAAAATCATGGGGTTTCCTGTGGAGAGCAGCCAAATAAATAGCTTGCAAGAAAATCGAGATGGTGGGCAGGGTTCCTCTTTGATGAAATCTCGACCTGGTTTCCACAGGCGCTTTGCGGACAGAAGGCGAAAGTGGTTGGTTAGAGGAGGAGACGATACTTGGGGCTTGAGTCAAACGATCGAATGGTGAGTACATTGAGTGGAATAGCAAATTAAGGGGACGGGGTTGTGGTAATTTTAAAGTAACGACAGTAACAGGAAATATTGTGTGAAGATAGGGAAAGAGAAGCGCCCAAGAATCCTCACCCATGGGGTCTAAAAGAGGTCATCTCACACCCCAGCGGGGGTCCCTAGACTACATATGAATAGGTTCTATAAGGTTCTGTGATCAGAGTATTAATTAGGGGTGAGGAGAACAAAGGATGATACCGTGGTTTTTAAGTGCAAAGTCTACTAGTCTGTCCATGTAGTTGTGTGAAGGTAAGGTGTTTAAAAGTAATATATGTCGTGAAAGAATTGAGATAAAAGTCAAGGAGTTATACTATCTACCTAGGAAAGTGGTTGGTATCAATCCAGCGGTAGACAGGGATCATTGAAAAAGATAGAGGCTTGAGCGGCGATTGTTGGAGCACGCTCATATTTATTGTTTTAAAAAGTATAGAAAGGCGGTGAAAGACATTTTATAAAATCTGGTAAGTATTGACAAACAATTGAGATTCATCACAATGGGAGACACTCCTCTGAAGCATTTATGTAAGACATTGCCAAAGCACATGCCCTAACTCAAACAGTGTAGTGCAGAATGGGTGAAAGGCACGGCAGATAAGATGTTCATGTGGCCACAAAGGGGATCACTGTCAAAAGTTGTAATGCAACATATGACCACATACTTGCACGCTGCGTACATGGTGAAGAAATTATAGTAGAGGGTAGCTATTCTAGAGCTTGGGAAGATGTACCAGGAAAATAGGGAAGATCCTCCACCTGAGGAGTGGGTGCTTAATCAGTGTAAGGAGGAAGGTGTTGAGCCTTCTGCTCTCCTTACCTCACCTAAAGTATGTTGTATTTGAATTCATTAAATTTATAGAGCGCTTAAATCGAAAGCGCTTTACATAGCAACAACAAGATACACTAGAGTAAATTGGAAGCATAATTGTAAACATGAGACAATTCATCAAAAACAATAAGTAGAACAATTTGCCTAGGATTGTCAAAGAGAAGCAGAACAGAGTAAGAGTAAGAGGGAAGTAAAGAGATTAACTGGACGGGGGTGGAGAAGATGAGATTTGAAGGAAGAACAGAAGGAGAGGTATGAGGAAATGGAGCGGATAGAGAGAGGTAGAGAATTCCAGTGTAGGGGGGCAAGGAGCTGAAATGATCATAAATGAGAAGGGGCACAGGGAGGTGGTGGAACAGAGAGTAGGAAGAGATCAGCAGATCGGAGAGAGAGAGACGGAGCATAGAATGAGCGGAGAGAGGAAAGGTAGGGGGGCGAGATCATGAAGAGATTAAAAGAAGAGACAAAGGAATTTAAACTTAGGTTGAGAGTGGAAGGGAAGCCAGCCAAGAACCATGAGGAGACAGAAGACAAAGAGTACGGATAGCAGAGTGATAGAGGGATTTGAGGGGAGCAAGATGAGAGACAAGGAGGCTAAAGAGGAAAGTAGAGCAGTAGAAAAGACGAGAGTAGATGAGGGAAGAGATTAAGAGTTTAGTGGCATCGAAGGTGAGGGAGGAACAGATTTTACGAACATTGAAGAGGTGGTACCGACAGGCACGGGAGGTAAGAGAAATGTGGTGGGTGAAGGAGAGGGAGGAGTCGAAGTGGAGGCCTAGATTGCGAGCATGGTCAGAGATGGGGAGATTAGAAGGAGGAAAGAGAATAGAAGGAGGGGGAGAAGAAGGGGGAGCTGAGGTAGACGGAAAGAATAAGACTACAGTCTTATCAGTGTTGAGGGAGAGAAAGTGGGATGACATCCAGTTTTTGATGGCAGTAAGACAGGAAGAAAGATTAAGGTGGATGTCAGGAGTGAAAGACGAAAAAGAGAGAAAGAGCTGGGTGTCATCAGCATAGAAATGGTGAGAGATACCGAAGGAAGAGATGATGGTGGCAAGAAGCGAAGTGTAAAGTGAGAAAAGAAAAGGGCCAAGTATAGAGCCTTGGGGGACACCAAAGTCCAAGGGGAGAGTAGGAGAGGTACGACCGCCCCAAGAGACAGCGAAAGACCGGTTGGAGAGGTAGGAGGAGAGCCAGTTAAGAACAGGGCCTTTGAAACCAAAGGAAGAAAGAGTGTTGTGGAGTAAGGGGTGATCAACGGTATCAAAGAACGCAGAGAGATCAAGGAGGACGAGAGAAGAGGATTGCTTAGAGTAGCGAGCGGTGAGGAGGGAGTTGAGAACAGAAGTGAGGGCAGTTTCAGTGGAGTGTTTTGGGCGGAATCCAGATTGAGAAGGGAGGAGAAGAGGGAGATTGGATATAAAAGCAGAGAGTTTAGAGTAGGCTAAGTGTTCAAGAAGCTTAGAAAGGAATGGGAGAAGAGATATAGGACGAAAATTGGAGGCAAGGAGTGGGCTAGCAGGAGGTTTTTTCAGAATAAGGGTGATAGTGGCATGTTTGAAGGCAGAAGGGAAGGTGGCAGAGGAGAGACTGATGTTGAAGAAGGAGGTAAGGTGAGGGATGAAAAGAGGGTCAATTTTAGAAATTAGGGTGGTGGGGAGGGGATCAGAGGGGGCAGCAGTAGGGTGAGATTTGGACAGGAGGAGGGAAATCTCGGAAGGAGTAAAAGGGGATAAGTTAGACATGTGAGAGGAAGGGGTGGTGAGAGATGGGGGAGGAGGGGAGTAATAAGAGGAGCAAAGAATGTTTTGGCATATAGTGAGAATCTTGGATGAGAAAAAGGTGGCGAAATCGGATGGAGAGAGAGGAGAAGCAGTAGAATGGTCAGGGGTAGGCGGGGAGAGAAGTCAAGATAAGGTCTGAAAGATATGTCGAGAGTGGGAGGAGTGGGAGTGGAGGAGGTTAGAGTAGTAGGAGCACTTAGCTGAGTTGAGACAGGAATCATAAAGAGAGTGGTATGAGAAAACGGAGGTTTGATTAGCAGGTGAGTGGAACTTGAGCCAGCGTCGTTCAAGGCGCATAGACAGTAGTTGAAGGGAGAGCCATGGTTTAGAGGGTTTGCGGGTGGGGCGGAAAGAGGATAGAGGGTGAAGTTGATCGAGTCTGGAAGAGATACAGGAGGACAGAGAGGATAAAGCTTTGTTAGCCGAGAGAGAGGAGAAATCAGAGAGAGGGGGAGGGAGGAAGAGCAGGTGTCAAGGAATATAGAGGGGCTGAGGTTACGGAGATCCTGTCGAGAGAAGGAAATGGGAGAGGATGGAGAGGAGGGATGGAGAGGAGGGAGGGGGGAGTGAGGGAAAAAGAGAGTAAGGTATGATCAGAAAGATAGTTGGGAAGAGAAGAGACTGGGGAGGAGGAGAAGGTGGAGATAAAGTTAAGATCAATAATGGAGCCTGAGGAGTGAGTAGGAGAAGTAGGGAGAGGAGTAAGAAGGTAGGAGTCAAGAATGGAAAGAAGAGGGGATGGTTGATGGGAAGAGGGGAGATGGAGGTTGAAGTCACCAAGTACTCTAAGGGGAGAGGAAGAAGGGGAGATGAGGGAAAGAAGGTGATCAAGGTCATCATAGAAGGAGGAGAGGGGACCAGGTGGTCTGTGGATAATTAGGAAAGAGATAGCGAGAGGGGAAGTAAAGGATTTATACAGATATTCAAAGGAAGGGAAGACAGAGAGAGGCATTGGAGAGGAGGAGGAGTGCCAGTTAGGGTGATTGAAGAGACCAACGCCACCACCGTGGCCAGAGGGGCGGGAGATATGAGAGAAAGAGGAGAAGGAGGCAGTAAGGGAAGCAGGTACAGTGGAGTTGTGAGTGGGAATCCAAGTTTCTGTAATACAGATAAATTGAAGGTTGAGTCTCAAAAACATGTCCAGACCAGCTGCGGTCTTGTTGCAGAAGGATCTAGCATTGCAGAGTGCAAAGTTGATGAAGCTGGAGGGTTTAAGGATAGGGGGTTAGATGAGGTTGGGACGATGAGGAGGGGCGGAAGGGGGATGGTGTTGTCGGGGGAGAGGTTGAGCGAGGGGGTGATCATGAGGATGAGGGAAAGGGATAGGAGAAGAGGCAGGAAGTAGGGGAGGGGGCATGGGGAGGGGAAGGGAGAGTAAGGAGGCCGAGGAGGGCGGAGAGAGGGGACACGCATGTCAGCGGGGGCGGAGAAGGGATAGACCGAGAGAAGGTGGGAGTAACTAGAGAGGGAGGTTGAAGAGGGAAGGGGAGAGTTGAGAGATGGAGCTCAGAGGGGGAAGAGGGGGGAAGGGATAGGGGAGGAGGAAGGGAAATAAGGGGTAATGGGAGAGTACGGTGAGGAGCTGAGAAGCTGAGGGGTAGCATGAAGAGGAGGTGCAGTTGACTAGGTGGGGCAAGGAGCTGGTACAATGGGACTGGGTAAGAGGTCTGGGTAGGAGACACAGTGCTGGCTGGTCAAAGACGGAAGGCAGCCACGGATTGAGATGCGCCAGTAAAAAGTCAAAGTAAAAGGTGTAAGTGCTGAAAAAGTAGGATTGTATCCTTTAAAGGAACTAAAAGTGGCAACAGGGTATAGTAATCCGATATATGAACCACCCACGTACAGCAGTGATGATAGTCCAGAGGAGATTAAGAGAAAAGAGGAGATCTTTAAGATCATACAAAATAAAGAGAATACTGAGCAATCACATGCACCGACAGAATAAGAAAGATTAAGAGATGGAAAGGAGAGAAGGATAAAGCTGACGAGGTAATGCTTGTGCAGAACAAATGGATGGGAGGACAGATATTACTCAAGCTATATGGGAAAAGCATCGAGGAAGTAAGACAAAGACAAGATCAGGACGAACAGCATAGAAAAGAGAGGGAACGAGAAAAAAGATTAAAAGAAGATGAGCATAAAAGAACGAACAAGGAGTGGCGAGAACAAATGTATCAGGAGGAGCAACAACCGAAAAAAGAAAGAGCAGAGGAGCAAAGAAAATATGCCAATAGGCAGAGAGCAATGGAAGACAGGAATAGAAGAGAAAGGAAAAGAGAGGTGGAGGAAGCTCAGACATTAAGGGACAGAAGAATACAGAGACGGAGGGAAGAGAAAGAAACGAGAGCAGAAGTGAGGAGAGAAGAGATAAGACAATATGAGAAGAGAATAGGAAGAGAGGCTAGAAAGCAAAGGGAATTATATGAAGAATTAGAACGATAAAGGAGACAGCGGGATTCTGAATCTAGCCATGTTCGTAAGGAACCGGTAGAGCCAAGTCCAGCAATATGATGGGATAGAATAGGGAGTTTCTTCCGTTAAAAGGAGCAACATCACGGGCATCTAAGGTAGTGCTAGAAGAAGGCTTTGATATAGTAAGTAGCGTAGACAGGATAGAAAAGGCCTAGCAAGAATTAAATAAAGGTAGCAAATCTGGAAGCCGAGGGAATGGAGAGCAATCCCTGGAATTTCAATCATAGAGCGAAGAGGAAAATCCATTCAGACTCAAGCATAGATCCATATCCTTAAGGAGACTGACCATAAATAGAGGCGAAGAAGATGAGAGTCACACTAGTTGGGGACTAGATATGTCAGATGAGGAGAGAGAATCCTTCCTTGGGGAAAAGGGAAGGATAGCGTGTGTTACAGAGGAAAGCCTGCAAACAGACAAGGAAGTAAGATGGTCCGATCTAGAGCAACCTAAGGATAGGATGCCAGATCCCATAGCATATCCAGAGCGTCCCAGAGGACAATCGTATATTGAAAAAGGGGAATCACCACCATATGTGAACAGGTTAAGATCGCTACCAGCAAGAAGACGGTCAGTATAGGATAGGCAGACAATGGGAGCTGACTGCAGGTTAGAATTTACAGTTTCCCTTATAGGAAAAAGGTTGAGCAAGGCCACAGTATATCCCAAGGCCGCATATGGATAAGGACAATTTAAGATGCAAACCATAGAGTTTGACGTCGGGCACTGGGAAATTGATATACAAATTGGAAACAATGACAGGAGGAAACACACTGGCCATAGGGGACATTAAGGGTCTCTTAGCAGCTATTCCTAGGGAAAGAGCTGATGACATATGGAGGAGAGCAGGCTATTTAAGTGTGACAGCACAAAACACAGTGCATGATGGAGTGCCGTTTAATAATTGCAGAGCAGATGTTTGGAGGCCTCTCAGGGTGCAGTACCCTGACGATATGGGTGCAAATATGACATGTAAGATGAAAGAAGATGAAGACACTCTTCATTACATTCAGGATATTCAAGAGCGTTGTACTCTTGAAACGAGGGAGCTGTGGGAAAAAACAGTGGCATTATTTTACCCCATTTTATGTCAGGGGTTGCCCGACCAAGTACAGAGGAAAATGAAGAAGCAAGTGGGGATGGAAGAGAAGCCATGGGCTGAAACACAGTTGACAATAGTGCATCGCTGTCAGCTATTGCAGGAGAAAAATAAGAAGAAAGATGAGGCGAGGAAAATCGAGGAAGATAAATTAGTTCCGAAGAAATTGTCAAAGTATGCCATAGAAGGGGTGGTATTGACAAGCGGAGAAGGGTTGGGAATGCAGCACACATTGGGTACATCTCAGGTGAATAATCAGTGCCTGATGGACCAAAGAGAGAATGGGTTCATGCCACGAGGCAGAGGTATGGGCTATAGAGGAAGAGGTGGATTTCAAAACAGTCAAGGCAGGTTTCAAAATATGCAGAATGAGAATCAAAATGTGCAAGTCAAAATAAAGCTGAAACCAGGAGCGATTGTACCTCGAGCAAAACAGTACCCCATGTCTCGAGAGGCTGATGATGGTATTTTTAATACTATTTCAGCACTGATGGAACAAGGTATTCTGGTGCTGTTAGAATCATCGTACAACACCACAGTGTATCTTGTGAAATAATCAAAGGGAGGCTTGTGGAGATTCATGCAGGACATGCGACCGATTAACCAGATTGTAGAGGCAGAGTTTCCTCTAGTTTCTAACCCGGCGATAATACGATGCAGTATCCCAGTGGAAGCTCGATATTTCACGGTGATTGATTTGAAAAATGCGTTTTTCTCAATCCCATTGCACAAGGACTCACAGAACTTGACTTCATTTATGTTCTACGAAACTCACCTGAAACATACTCGGTTGCCTCAGGGCTACTGTGAGTCTCTATCAGTCTTTAACAGAGTCCTACAGATGGACTTAGGCAATGTTGATTTGAAAAGCATGATGATACAGAACGTAGATGACATTTTAATCTGTAGCACGACAGAAGATGAGTGCAGACAAGACTCGATTCAGCTGATGACTATCCTAGCAGACAAGGGATACAAGGTAGACAAGGACAAATTGCAGTATTGCCAAGAAGATGTGTTATACATCGGACAGTTGATTTGACATGAGAGAAAAAAGTGACACCTGAAAGAGCTGAGGCAATTACGACAACTGCAAAACCACATACAGCAAAACAGATCCAACAGTTTTTGGGACTATGTAATTACGTAAGATCCTGGGTGTTTGACTACAGTTCATACACAAGACCCCTTTTGCAGTCTTTAAAGGAAGCACAGGTGAATAAGGTTAAAATAGAATGGACTGAGGAGCTGGAGGTGGGATTTGAGGAGTTGAAAAAAGCAATTTGCACAGCTCCCGTTTTAGGAATTCTTAATTATGCTGAGGAGTTTTTCTTATTTTCAGACATGAATGGTACAGTCATGACAGCAGTACTTATACAGAGGACCACATTGAGGTACAAGCCTCTAGCGTAGTATAGTAGGTTGTTAGAGCCAGTTATGAAAGGACACTTTCCTTGCGAACAGTCATTGGCAGCCGCAGCGTTTGCAATTGACAGGTCTACAAGCATTGTGATGGGCTGCTCTACGACCCTCTTCATGGAGCATGCTTTGTTTGCCATTTTAGAGAAATCCAAAGGTACATTGACATCTCAGAGTGCATCCGCTTAGGAAGTAATGATTTGGAACCCAACAAACAAAATTGTCAGGTGTAAAATAGTGAATCCTGCCATGTTGAGAGCCGTGCCAGTGACAGAAGGTGACCGTGTGCATGATTGTGCAAATTACATTGAATTCTATGATGATATACCTTGCGTAAAAGAGAATGCCTTGCAAGGAGGGGAAATGCTGTTTATTGATGGTTCTTAGAAAATTGATCAAACTAGTGGAGAAAGGCATTCTGGTGCAGCTGTAATAAGGCATAGGGCCTCATTACAACCTTGGTGCTAAGTGCACCAACTTTACCACCATGGTGTAAACTCTGTTTACACCATGGTGGATGGCGGATTTACTGCCCCATTCCAAGGTGAGTGGGGCGGTAAATCCCCATTTCCCATTTTCCCTTCCCCATTCCCATTTTTGCCCCATAGGGCATAATGGGAGTGGGGAAGGTGCTAATTACGCCGCCGTAAATTACGGCGGCGTAATTAGCACCATGGCAGGTTAGCGCCATGGATTTTAACGCCTGCTAAAAGCAGGCGTTAAAATCAGAATCAGGCGTTAAGGGTTAACGGTGGCGTTAACCCTTAACGCCTGAGTTGTAATGAGGCCCATACAGTGAATGGCGAGTTTGAGATTGTAGCAAGTACCAGACTACCGTCTCACTTTTCAGCGCAAGCAGAAGAATTGGTAGTGCTCATTGAACCGCTTGATAAGCACGAAGGGCAGGAAGTGATGGTGTACAGTGACTCCGCTTGTGTGACATCAACTGTACATGCAGGGCTAGCGTGTTGGAAAAGGAGGCGCTTCCTCCATGTGAATGGCACTCCAGTGCCTTATTGGACAGACTTATTAAGGCACTACAGCTCACAATGTCCATAGCGATTGTTAAATGCACAGCGCACACTAAGCAAACAGACTTTCTATCTTGCAGAAACGAAACCGCAGATGCACAAGCCAAAATGGTTGCATATTCCCCAGATATTTCAAGTTTTTATACTCCAAATGTCAAAGAGAAGGAAGTCACGATTATGGTAGTAAAAGAAGGGTTTAATCATTTGCTGAAAACCCAATTAATGGAGATTCAAGGCAGTGCACCTCAGGAATCGCAAGAGCTATGGAAATGAAGGGGGGAGTTCTTTATCCCCTCAGAAGACTTATGGTGACAAGATAGCGCTGGAAAGCCTGTGATGCCAGTAGCATTGTTAAAGGTAGCGCTTGAACAGCTGCACTACTTCTGCGCATATAACTAGGGAAAGTCTAACTGCAACGATTGCGGCAGACTGATTTATTCCAAATTTGTTAGAACACGTTCAATTTTATGTAGTAAACTGCATTGAATGTCAAAATTTTACTGCTGGGCATACACTGAGAATGATTAGAGGAGTAACTCCTCGACCGAATCGTCCTTTTCAGCATTTACATATTGATTATGTTGATATGCTACAGGTGTGTAATGGATATAAGTATCTGATAGTGGTGGTGTGTCCCTTCTCTCGGTGTATCAGGCAGGTTCCATGTACACACCCTGACAACACTTGCACAGTGAAGTTTCTAGTACGTGAAGTTTTTCCAAGATGCAGAGTGTGTGAAGTGTTGAGATCTGATAATTGGCCACATTTTGTCAATTAAGTGTTCCAACAGCTAGGGCTATTGTTGAGTATTAGGCACACATTTTCTTCTGCTTATCACCTGCAAGCGAACAGGATATGCCAGAGACTCAATGGCCTCTTTAAAGAAGGATTGCCAAAATCAAGCTAACGTTGAAGAAGGGATGGCTACATTGCCTGCTCTTAGCTCTATATGCCCTATGGAATCAGCCTGGTTTGGACCATCACCTCACACCCCACAAACTAATAACAGGGAGGCGAATGAGAATGCCTCTTACACCTCCACTGAGGAGTAGAAGTGATCCCCAAAGTACAGCAAAACTGTTAGGAAATTAATTAAATAAATATTTGACATGTATGACCTGTAGCATCTCTCTCATTTCAGATCAACTCAAGTGCCAGGGGGGTGGGGGGGTCGGTCTCAGAACACAGATGAAAACCATTCAGCAACCAAATCAATTGAATTATTATCGACACCTAAACTATTTGCTGGAGATCGTGTTCTAATTGGACATTTTACCCGTAAGTGGCACGAGCCACGTTTCCATGGTCCTTTCATTGTTGAAAATGTCACTTCCTCAGAAGTAAAAGTCCAAGGCAGACGATCTTGTATTCATTTGAGCCACGTAAAGTTATACATGAGCGAGAGCGCACCACCCCCAACTGTTGATCCAGAAGCAAGACAAGAAGAATA
Organism: Ambystoma mexicanum; assembly: GCF_040938575.1. NCBI lineage: Eukaryota > Metazoa > Chordata > Amphibia > Caudata > Ambystomatidae > Ambystoma > Ambystoma mexicanum. The sequence continues at coordinate 260,687,510 of NC_090921.1, read as the reverse complement.
ATTTCAGCATGTGCAGACTCGATCAATAACAAAGAAGAAGGACGATAGAACTACTAGCTGATTAAAGGCAGATTGCATTTGGACTGTGAATCACTTTGAACACTCCTTATAGATATTATAGCAGGCGTGCAAATCTTTGCTGAGAGTCATAGGAATCTTTTGATAATTAAATTTTGAAAAATATTGATGTCTCACTGCATACTTGTTTGGTTGAATCTATGAGTTTAACAGACAGGGATGTCCACAGACTTAGACTAGCTGTTTTTGTATTTATCCTTCAAGCTTATCCTGCTCTTGTCAGAAGAGGTGTTGATATTTGCACTTTTTTACAGAATCCCAAGAACGGCTGTGTAATTAGAAGATTGCTCATAGTGATAATAGAGGAGGCACTAGAACTGCAGGAGTAAAAGTGCTTTTCCTTCCTTAAATGATTACAGTAGAAATGAGGAATGTCGAAGCTAGTACAATTTTAGAAAATAAGCAAGCCCAACCAATTCCAGAATGCCACAAATGATGGGAGTTGATATGTTGTACAACTATACACTGTGTCTTTCTGTTTCTCCTGCTTAGCATTCTTTATTATATTAATGCTCCACTTAAGGCAGAACTTACCTTGGTTCTCCCCACTATGAAGACTATTTTTGATTCAATTTGTGGTCAGTACACACACCTTGCATATGGGAGAATTAAGAGAAGTGTAGAGGCAGACCATGAGTTGATTAACACATATTTAGATAATACAGCACACCTGTCTAATAACATATGGTACCAGCGCGTGAAAAAGGTGGGAGAGAGAACATCTACGGATAGTTGCTATGTCTGCGCTCGCATAATCTATACCATGGATACTGCACAAACTTTCATCCCTACAGAAATTCCAAAACAAGATGTCAGATGTCTCGTTCATCTTGCAGCAAGTATGACCAGAGGACAGTTTCAAGGAAGTTGGGCCACTCTGCAGTGGAGAGCGAAATGGTTGTTTCCATTCCAGGATGATTATATCAAGACTCGCAGACAGAAAAGGAAGCTGCATGGAAAAGCAAGATGCTTATATATCCAGCGGAAGGACGAGAAGATGCAGTCATTAAGGAAATGGAGAGACTGGACTGTCCTGATAGAGCAGATATAGCTTAGATGCCTGGATGCAGGGAAAGAACACAAGTCTTAGTCTATGTACGAGTGAAATCCAAGAAGGGATGAGAAGAAGCACCGATGTCCTGTGCAGCTCACTTACTGAAAGATGAATATGTATGAGAAGTACAGAAAGTGAACGATGAATGTTTGAAGTTGTGGGCGAATCCAGATGATGGCCAATGCGAAGTCGTTGCAAATCACTCGCTGGGAGCTCCTACAGACAATCTACACCACTATAAAGGGATTCTATGCTATCAGGGAAGAATTGGGGGCCATAAGACTGATGACCCTCCAGAACAGATATGTCCTTGATAAGATCAACGCGATTGAAGGAGGAGTTTGCACCAAAATCAGGCCATCATGTTGCACATTCATACCTTCTCATGATGACGAGAATGGGTCTTTGACAGAGGCCATAACGTTGCTGACAAGCTTTCCCAACAAGATGAAAGATGAGACAGAAGATATCACAGATGACAGTTTTTTGCATCCATTTTCTCATGGGTTTCACAGTGGATGGCAAACTTCTTCAAATTTCTTGGAGCAATGTTGGTGATGATAATGTTTGGATTCTGTGTGATCAGGATAATAATTACACAGTATAAGAAGACAGCAAAGAAGGCAGTAGGAATAAAGATCATGATCAATGTCAAATCAAGGTTGGGACCCAAGGAATTTGACAGATGAAGACGTCAGAAAATATAAAGAAGCCAACATCATAGCACCTCAGGGAACGAAGTTCCTGCATCCAAGAAATTACAAGAAGTATGTGGGAAGATGGGTTTATTGCAATCCGAATGGACAGTGCAGTTACATGACCTGGAGAGTTGATAAACATGTAAATTCAGCAGGAGTGATGAGATATGGACTCCAAAGAAGCACCTTTTCAAGAGAAGATAAGAAGTGATGATGTGAAGATTGGTGATTGTGGCGGATTGATGAATCAACCAGATGGGTATGTGTAAAGGAGTAGTCAAATGCCTCTGCAGGATGTCCCATCACCCCTACTACCTGTATGCTGGATGCCTGAAGTTGTGCCATGTTCGCCACAGCAGTTGTGACTATTCTGTGTCCAATCTTCGACAAAAGGTATCCATTAAGAAAGCCCTATCATATGTATTCCGTAAGAGATGAAAATCTCTTGGAAGAGTTCCCTGAAGGAATATGAAGATGAAAGAAAGAGGAGTTAGTGACGTCACAAGAGACGAGCATGACACACTGAGAAGACGGGCTGCAGAAGAGAATGTATAGACCTTATAGAAGCTGTTGACGAAGTAAAGAATCGAAAAAAACATTCAAGTGAGAAGTGAAGATTGCATGTGTTAAGAGCACTGCAGAAAATGCAAGCTGTTAATAACTGCACAGATGCAGCAACGCAAGTAGACAGTGATCATAGAAAGAAGCTAGGTAGTGAATAGACTGCCGGCGAAGCCGCCATTATATAGAAGCTGGACATCAGTGTCACAATTTTAGTAAGTTCAAGTCCATGAAGAAGAAGGTTGAAGCTGTGTCGCAGCAAGAAAAGCAGCTGGAATTGTGGAAGGAACGAGAAAGGCTGTCTGGGCTGATGTCAAAGATTCAGCAGCCAAGAACTGGTTATCTATCCTTGAAGAACAGTGAACAGATGCTGAATCATCCCTTGTTAAGATACAAAGAAAGAACACCATGAGTGCCAAATTTGTTCATTATATACAATAAAATGCTAGAAAATGGGCCGAATTGCGGTCACCTGTCACATGAGCCAAGGATGAAAATTGGAGTTGGGTATTCAGACCAGAACTGTAATAAGTGTGTGCCGGCACTCCCTTATATTCCCAGAGACGAGAATACATTGCAAGGCCACGTTCAAAGGCAATCTTCATGGCAGAAGGCATGAGTAGTGAATGATATTGGGCTAATTGGGACACGGTCAAAGTCCACCCACTGACACCTGGAGTATGAGCGTATGTGCTGCTAGTGAATTGAATGTTTCAGAAGGGCACAAGCATGCCAACCAATTGCAGAAGGCCATACAATGAAGGGCCTTATAGTTTAAGAGCCAATGATATTTTGCGTACTTAATAAGTATTGAGGATGACTTGCACCAGGGGTGGGCATAAATTGTCCACCTGATAGTAGATGTTTTACCACAGCTCGACCACATATGGAAAGTAAACTTAGATGTTCCCCTTAAGCCAACCACAACTGCACGTAGGTTTTTCTTATTTGCCACGTAGTATGATGTCACGTATGACACATTTTTGTTATAAAAGTCAATTGTTTTATTAAATGCTTTGAGAGAATGCTGTGCGACATCCTTTGATGTCCATTGTAACTCCCTGTTTTAGACAATTGATAATAAAACAGTAAAAAAGAATTTGCCATTTTCCGGAATTGGTCTGATTATTTGTGTACAGATTTATTCTGTCCCCATCCACCTGCTTGACACGCTACCTAAACAAGGGCCATTCGCTCAAACTGCTGGTGGTTGACGAGGTAGGACTTGAACCAGCGTAGACAAGGTTGCTGATTCCCATGGGCTGTTGGAGAGTGTCCGTAAGCACCTGGGAGTCTATTGTATCTAAAACGGCCAAGAGGTTGAATAGAACCAGGAGGCAGGGGTGGCTGTCATCAGGGATGTTGAGGGCCCTTGTGTACCACCTGTATGGTTGCTGTCTCCATGCTGCATCTGGGTCTGACTGGGATTGTTGGTTTTGATGTGTTGCTGCAGTTGTGCCGCAACCAATTTAGCATTGATGGGAAGGTGCCTTGAGTTAGGGAGCTGTTGGGGATCTCCAGTAGGGAAGGAAAGCTTCTGCAGGGAGTGTCTTGAGGATGGAAGCTAGTGGCCAAGGTTTCTAACAGGTCCTCTGTCAAGAGTGTCTTGAAAGTTGTCCAGGGTGTGGAGATTTCTCGAGGACGGACGTGAGGTGGGTCTGTGGGTGCTATGTGCTTGCGAATCTTGCTGATTTTGTCAATGTAGGTGTTGATGCCATATCTGCTTATATTTTCTATTGAATACAGTAACCATATTCCCTTTTGGAAGAGCTTTACATCACCATGCCCCTGGACATCCCTGGGGCCACCCTGTTGGGGTCAGCCTCACTGATTTAATACAACTGAGGGAGTGATGCTCTTGTGTATTCAGTGCCAATTTCATAGTACAGGTTAGCCTTCTTGGCATCAAGGATCAGTAGAAGTTGTGCACCGGCCATAGCATGGCTCCAAGGCATCCGCTTCTGGTGGGAGCTGTGACATCCAGACAGCAGGAGTGAGGAGGGAGCAAGTGTTATTTGGAGATCAAGCGGCCTTCTACTCAGCAAGCAGAGTAGCCGGGCGGTATTTTGTGAGGTAAGAAATCACTCTGAAATATGGAACTGAGGTACTCGAACATTAAGTTCTAAACCGGGATATTCTCTGTGATATGATTTGATGTGACATTTATAACACCTATGCACAAGTGTTTAAAGGTGCGATCCAACACCCTAAAATAGTATGAAGGCAAAGTCACATGAATATTTATTTTCTAGGCAGGACCTCCATTGAGGAAACACTGATTTTTTTTTTAGTTAAGAAAGTAAAAACCAGTACTGAGAAGGAAACACTTGGACTCCAGACAATCAGAGGCTCGCTCTAAAGCATTCCTGTTGACCGTGGTGTGCAGCAGTCTTTACCTTTTATAGTCAATAATGACACTATGATTTGTGTATGATTCTGCAGTAGCCTAACCTACCAGGAAGTGGTATCTGCAGGTGTTGAGTCTGGAAGTGCAGTATATTTTAAATAGCTTCAAGGAACTGGAGTCATTCACTGATTTTTAGCAGGATGCTTGGTGGTTATCAGCAGAAACTCCTGTGTTGGAAGCACCTTATTGCTTGGAATTTGGAAAAGGTAGCCCTTGCCATCACCTACACCCAGCCCATTGCACTCCTGTACTTAAACACACTGTGATTATTGGAAGCAAGAAACATCTATTTGTCAAAACGTTTTAGAACTATCATAAGAAATAACGATTATTCCACTCTGTTTTAATCAATCATCCTTTTTTGAATTTGCCTTCTATAATCTAATATTTGAATGCACATGTATTGGAAATGCACTACCTCCTGGTCCACCCTAAGGAGAGGAGGCTTATACTCAGACCCTCGCGAACAGCACACGAGCAAGCCCTTCACTGCCTCAAAAAGTCTGCCTGCGAGCCACGCCCACGCACGCATAACGGTGACCTTGGAGCTACGTTCAGCGAACGTCTTCCAGATGAATCTGACGCTGGTTTCCTGTGGTGTGGCGCCAGTTCTGGCAGCGCTCCCATTGTCTTGGTAATATTGCGAAGTGAAGTTCAGGTCCTTTGCCCTTCTCAGCATTTCTTTGTACACCCCGCCTACACTTCTGGCAGGCACCTCCATCTAGAATCTGCGTGCACAACAGTGCTAGTGTCGCCATCTATTTTTAAGATAAGGGTGCGCGTTTGGAACATACTTCAATACACCTATTAATCATTGTTTTTGCTCTACAGTTGTCTCCACATGTGGGCAAAGGTAGCAGCAGAGGGTGGAACAGGTAGTGCTCCACATATAAGAGCCGTATGTGGCTTACATATAAGTGTGGACCAGTGTTACACGTTGTGAAGCACACGCAGTGGGTTATGTGAGCGCCATAGAGCGCAATAGCCCTGCACGCCGTGTGAGTGCTTGCCTAGGGACAAGAGGGAGAGTGTTTGCCCTGCAGAGTGTGAGCCATACAGAGTGTGAGAGCCTGCCAGATTGTAAGTCCTGCTCTTCCTCTGAGACCTAGGGTAAGAACGGCCTTAGCCCTACTCGAAAGACTGGTGTGGGAGCCGTATATCAGACGGAGAGAGCTGTATTTTAGAGCGTGGCAAGCGCTGTGCCGGACCGATGGCTGACCACAACAATGGGAAAGACATTCAGCTGGACTTTTGTCTTGCTACTGAAGAGGACTTTCAGGGGGTTGTTGCCATCTCTGGAGACGTGTACCGAGGATGGGACTACTTACCCTCACGATACCACAGCTGGCTGCAGGACACCAACCGGAGGACGTTTGTACTCAAAAGGAAAGAGCAAGTGGTGAGTGACCCAATGAGCTGTGCCTGCGATGGACATCCCCATGGCCCCACATCAACACCAAACATGATTTAGGTCTGGCTCAGGGATCAGCTCATCCTGACTCTCCTCCCCCACCGTTCCCATCTCCGATCCGAAACCACCTTCTCTGTTTATCCCCTGTATGCCTGCCACCTCGCCCCGTCCCCCAGCTCTCTCTTTCCACTGTTCTGCCTGTACATAGGTTTCCGCTCTTTCTCTGCAAACTATAGTCCCACAAGTTAACTGTTGTGACATCACCATAGTAACAAGCTGGTGCGTAGCTTAAAAGATGGGAGCTGCTGGGTAATGCAACTTGCAAAAACGGATATTCCCAGAGTGCTTTTGACCAGCCCTCATCAGCCACAGGCAATAGAATAGCTGCCTGATGCCCTGTCCCTAGGAGGTCGCCACCTCCTTGTGAATGGACTCCTCTTCCAAGGACTTCATTCTCGCCCGGCCCAGAGAATAGTGTGAAAGGGCCCAACCGCTTGCTCGGCCACCTGGGAAGAATTGCTGGTTTCCAAAGCCTTTCACTTCTGCATGCATTGAATCAGGAGTAATCTATGCCCAGCACGAATGATCATGATGGAGATCTGCAATGGCGCTGACATGGCGCTCATCCATGTGCAGATTTGTTTAGAAAACACCCTGCTTTTCTTTGGCGCAAGAAAAGTGGGCATAGAGTGCAGGCGCTCTCCATGGATTAGAAACTCCTTGAAGGGACTCTGGTTTGCAGTTTCGGGGATGGAGTGAGCATCCGTGGTTACCATAAAGTGTGGGGGGATTCCTCTCCACCCCATCAGATTAGCTGTGAATGGTGGGGACAAGGACAGCTGTGAGGTGAGTGGCAGTGCTGCGTTCAAGACCTCATTCATTGCAATGAATGGTGAGCTGCTTTGTTCTGCTCCCTTCCCCGTTGCCCTCTTCCCAAGCGCTTCCTGCTACAATGTGTCCATCTCATGGCTCCTTTCCATGATCCTCTATGTGCAAGTGCTTCCTTCACCAATGCCTACTTTCTGTGTAATCCCTTCCTCAGTGCTCTCTTCCCAAGTGCTTCCTGCCACAATGCTTCCTTCTTTTGGGTCCCTTCCCTGATCTTCCCTTCTGTAGCACTTCCTTCCGCAATTCTTTCTTTCCCTGTTATCCCTTCCCCAGTGCACTCTTCCAAAGTGCTTCTTGCCATAATTCTTCCCTCTGTTGGCACCGTTCCCTGATACCCTATTTCCCAGTGCTTCATTCCCCAATGCCTTCTTTCCCTGTATACCCATCCGGGGTCTCTCTTCCTAAATGCTTCCTGCAACATTACCTCATTTCACTTTAATCCTTTCCCTGGGTCTCTCTTCCCAAGTGCTTCCTACCACAATGCCTCCTTTCCCTGAAATTACTTCCCCGGGTGTCTCTTCCCAAGTGCTTCCTGCCACAATGCTTCCCTCTCTTGTCTCCTTTCCCTGATCCTCCTTTCTCCAGTGTTTTGTTCCCCAATGCCTCCTTTCCCTGCGTTCCCTATTCTCAAGTGCTTCCTTCCACAATGCCTTCTTTAACTGCAAATCCCTTCCAGGGGCTCTCTTCCCAAGTGCTTCCTGCCACGATTGTTCCTTCTCTTGGCAACGTTCCCCGATTTTCTCTTCCCAAATGCTTCCTTCCACAATGCCTTCTTTCCCTGTAATCCCTTCCCCAGGTTACTCTTCCCAATTATTCCTACCATAATGCTTCCATTTCTTGGCTCCTTTCCCTGATCCTCTTCCCTACACCTACCTTCATCATTGCCTCCTTTCCCTGTGTTCCTTTCACTGGTCTCTCTTCCCACCTGATTCCTTCCTCAATGCCTTCTCTCCCTGTAATCGCTTCCAGGTGCTCTCTTCCCAAGTGCTTCCTGCCACGATGCTTCCTTCTCTTGGCACCCCCTGATCCAGGTACATCTTTCCCCAATGCCTCCTTTCCAAGTGTTCCCTTCCCCAGGTCTCTCTTTCCAGGTGCTTCCTTCCCCGATGTCTTCTTTCCCTTTAATCCCTTCCAGGGTCTCTCTTCCCAAGTGCTTCCTTCCATGATGCTTCCTTCTCTTGGCCCTTCCCTGATCCTCAACTCCCCAGTGCTTCTTTCCCAAATGCCTTCATTCCCTCTGTTCCCTTTCCCAGTTCTCCAGAGGATTTCTGTGACTATGATAGCTTCCTAGGGTAGGGCGCAGCGTGTTTGCCATTTTTAAATGCAATTGATGATAATATATCTGTATATTACCACATTCTTTATGAAGCATTCGCAAAGTCAATAGTTCTGGTGTTTTCAGTATTTTATGACCGTTTACATTTATGAAAATGAATGCAGTAAAGTAGTGTGCCCTAGATATCAGGAACAGCCACACAGGTCACGATGTTAAACTCCATCAACACTTCTAGCAGGCCTGGGGAAGGAGAATATTCACACAGCAACCCGCCAGAGATTGGGACAAAGGGTAGATAGAGAGGAAGTCACTGACTATGTGTCTCAAGGCTGCAGTAAGAGGAAACGGATGGTTAGTAATCAAGAAACAGACATCAAGCACCCCTTATACGATGGGTTTATGTATACCTGTACAGTATACCAGTAGGTTTCCGAGCCAGGTCCAAGTAGGTTTGAAAAATGTCCATGACAACCGACAGTGCATGAGGAAAGAGGAAGTAGGGTAACAATCTGTAACCCAAAGGCATGCAGATAGAAGATCGTAGCTGTTGATAGTCTAAAACCCAATCAAAAGTGGTGATGGCTAGAAGGTTTAGAATTAATCTTAAATCTCTGCTGATTATTCTAGGCAACCCTCCAGACTATTGTTCTTCAGCCTGTCAAGTCATTGCAGAAAGGGGAAACAACATATGCAATCATGCTTGGTCCCACCCCAAAAGGGGCTGTCCAGCCCAACCTGATTGGTTACATTCATTCTGCGTGAGACTACAAGCAACCCCAGAAAGGTTTAATAATCAATGGGTGCCATCAGGGAGGTGGAGCGTGGGTCTCGAGGCCTAGCAGGTTTGGGACCCACGCCTGGGCATACCCGTCTGTGAGGAATTTGACCATCCGCACGGTGTGTGTGCACTTGCATGGGCGTTTTTATGAAATTTTAATTAAATTGAATGATGGTAATGCATGCTCCAGAAAAATTGTGGGGCTAATCCACACACATTTTCCTATGCTTTCCGCACGACATACACATAGACCCGTGTACTCTGGGTGGACACAGGCTACAGGTGCTGTCCCCCCTGTCATATTTAGTTGGAATATGACTGCCAAGAGTACATCATGGCATCTCTGAAGGGGGGGCAAAACCTTCCTCCTGCCATGGCCAGCCTATTTAACTAACACAGGCTCTATGGATCCGTACTTTCCTTTGTTAGCTGCTGGTGGCAGCCTCACATACTAATCAGAGATAATTCAAACAGGCCCACGGGAGGCCTGGTTGTAGCACTAACAAAGGACAGGAACCCCCCAACACCCTTTTCATATGCACTGTGTCAACCTGAAGCCAGCTCCCACCCTAAAGTATCAATGACAGTGAGCTGTCATGTCTGGTCCATGTGTTTACAGTAGTCATCCCAGCAGGGGGATACCATTGAGAAGGTATGAGTATGTGATTTGGCGGATACCAAAACTCTGGTCCCGCCGCAGCTTCAAGGGAGACCTGCCGCTTTAATCAGGAACCACAGAGAGCTCAATGAACCAGAGAGACACTTTGATCCACAACAGACAGGAAGTTGGGTGGGTCTTAGTATTACATGTTTTTACCCCTTTACCTTTTCTGTTGCAAAGCACTCTGGTTACAAACTCACGCATACAGGAGATTGCTGGTGGGGACCCAGGATTGGTTTGTTAAGGTAGGCAGAGCCTACACCAATTGCTGTTGCCCATTTTGCTTTAAAAGAGGGCCAAGTCCCTCTTTTGGGCAAATCATCTGAAGACTTTGCAAGGAATAACAAGAAGAGCTCATTTGGACACTGGCTAAAGGTACAGTCTGCTTTACACCTTCTGTCAGTGAAGGAAGGTCAGGAATTCCAAAGAGGGAAGCAAGATCCCTCCTCTAAACATCTCTCAAGGAACAGAGGGAGAAATTGAATCCACAGGACACTCCAGCAGCTCCAGATCCAGTACCCAGTCAGAACACAGCGTGCCCTACTAGGCCCTGCAAGCAAGCTTCCTAGGTGCCAGGGAGTCTCTGAACCAAACCAAGGAAAAGGCTGTAGCCTGCAACACTCTCCACAGCTTTGGGCCATCTACCTTAAAGGACGACACAAGCCCAGTGAAGAAGCTAGGAGTGCATCAACCAGCGTACGCCTTAAAAGATATTTTTTCGAGCTAGTTGATCCCCTCATGCTGCAGCCGACTGCACCGCTGACTGTTGTCATGTCACAGTTGCTAACATCGTCCAAGATGCCTCAACCAGTGCTTCAGACCCGCCAACCAGCACTGAGCCAAAGATTCCTGACCCTGAGCGGCCGTGTAGGCCAGTCTGCAGCTGTCTGTCCAGACTCACTCACCATTCTGCCTGCCACCTAATCCCTGCAGCTGTCTGCACCTCTAGAACTCGGTTGCGGGAGCTGTAAAGGGCCCTCAAACCAACTCGACCCTGTCGAGCACCAAGAAATTCTACAAGCACAAGGTATATTGTGGTTCTGTCCCTCTGGTCCTTCTCCAAATGCCCCTAGTGATATTGTCTGACCTATTGCGGTCCCTTTGTGTTGAAACATGTGCGATTAATTACTTTACCAACTACCCTCCTGTCAAAATCCAAAGTGCTTCCCTTTTCCTTCTTGAAACTGTCTGTCCTCTGCATTTCTTTAGTGGGTGGGTTGTATTTTGTAGTGTGTACAACCTTGACTGGACAGTCCCTTTTTTCATTGGGTGATAACTGTATTTTCGCTGTGTTGCAACTAACCAATGATCCACGACCTTGCAGAGATAAGCCTGCTGTTCTGTCCACGTTACCAAAATTGGACAAGTAGGTTTATAATTTGCTTGGGTTCAGATCCCTTGTGGTGTAATAGAGTTGTGGGGCTGATTGATGGTTTATAAACCGATATTCATCACTGGACCACTGGTTCCCCCGGAAGTTGATTCGTCACATGGTCCCACTCGGGCTGACTACCGCAAAATAAAAGAGGTGATGGCTCAAAGGTTTAGAATTAATCCTAACCTCTGGCATTGCTCTGGGCAAACCTCCAGACCATAGTTCTTCAACTGCCAAGTCATTACAGAAGGGGAAAGACCATATGCAAATCAGACTTGCACCCACCCCAGAAATGGCAGTCCTGCCCAAACTGCTTGGTAACATCCCTTCTGCTAAACCCTTCTTCGACTTGGCAGGTAAAGAACGATGGTCTGGGGGTTGCCCAGAGCTATGCAAGTCGTTAAGATTAATTCTAAACCTTCCTGCCCTCCCCTTTTGTTTTGCTCTATCTCATTTGATCTGTCTCTCTCCCTCCCACTCTCTTTTTCTCTCTCTTGCACTATCTCTTCCTCCACTCTCACTTTGCTGTCTTTCTTCCTCGCTCTCTCTCCTGCCCTCTTTCTCTCTCGCTAACTTTCCCTCCTCTCTCTGTGCTTCCTTTTTTTCTCTGTCTCTCATTCTATCTCCCTCTCTCCCTATACCATCTTGGCTGTGCGGTATTTCTTCCACCCTGTCTCAATCTCATTTTATGTCTCTCTCTCTTCCTCCCACTCTCTTATTCTCACTCTCTTGCTCTCTCTCTCTCACTCACTCCACTCTCTGTGCTGTCTTTCTTCCTCTTTATCTTATTCCATTTCTCTATCTTTCCCTCCCGCTCTCTTTTTCTATCTTGCTCTCTCACTCCACTCTCTGTGCTGTCTTTCTTCCTCTTTATCTTATTCCATTTCTCTATCTTTCCCTCCCGCTCTCTTTTTCTATCTTGCTCTCTCTCTCACTCCACTATCTCTGTGCTGTCTTCCTTCCTCGCTATCCCTGACACCCTTGTTTTCTCGCTCCCTCTGCCCTCTCTCTGGGCTGCCTTTCTTTCTCTGTCTCTCTTTCTCATTCTATGTCTTGCTCTCTCTGTGCAAGATGCATGTTTATTAATTCCACCTAAGTTTGTTGAAGATAACCAGAAAAAATTAAAGATATCTTGAAGGGGGGATGGTGGGTGCTGTGTTTTTTCGCAAAAAAGAAAGTATTAATCATAATAAAATATTCACACTTGTCTCACTAAGCGAAGCAAATTATCAAAACCTACAATAACTATACACAATTATTTTCGGATAGATTGACAATCTGACACACTCTGATTGTAGTCTTTCAAAATACCCCTATGAGAAAGGGGAAGGGGTAAATAGAATCAATGTACTGCTTGGCTGCTTTGCATAAAATCAACAAGTATTTTGAAACATTCGAGATATTTATATTTGACAAATATGTCTTAAATAGTTGTATGATTGCATCGCTAAGTATATAATACACAAACTGCCTCATTACCAGTTTGGCGGTAACCCTTAAATGCAGCGGTAAGGCTATTACCGCTGCATTTAAGGGTCTGCCAAATCACAGGCTTGGTGGATTTACCCACAGCTCTGAGCTGGGGGCAAATCCGCAGCGATTTTGATCATTTTCAGCACCATTACCGCCGGCCTTAATACCGCCAGCAGTAATAGCGCCAAACATTCCCCATTAGGCCCCATGGACTTTGATGCTGATTTGCACAGTTGCTAATTTGCACAATATACATGCTGCTATCTAGCACCAGCACTGTCAATGTAATGATAGCTAGTCGAGATGGTATTTATGTTAATGTTAAAGGATATTTATACAGTGCACTATCACCACCGGAGTGGTCCCCTGGCGCTCTGGCGGCTCTGAAAACGGGAAGGGGGGGGGTGAGTTAGTGGGAGTTAGGTGGAAAAGTGCAAGCGAGCAGTGATGTGCTGTTGGCAGCCACAGCCCGGTGGGTCCGTTGGCTGGGCTTGGGGTGTTTTACGGTCAGTAGTCATCGTGTGCTGTTGTGCGAGTCTGTGTGGTTTGTCTTGTTTTTGCAGTGTAGTGAAGTTTGTGCGGATTGCTGTGCTGTAGGTTTGTGGCTGTGTTTGGTTAGAGTTTGAGAGGTGTATGCAGAGGGGTGAAGTTGTTAGTGGATCAGTTAATTGGCATGGTGGCCTTGCAATTATGTCTAGCTGTGGTGCTTGCTATTATTCACCATTCCATCTGAGCGTGGCAATTGCTAGTCTTCAATATCCTATCTAGATGTGACGCAGGCTAAAGTTAAGCATTCCATCTAAGTGTGGCACATGCTAACATTCACATTTCTATCTGGTTCGACACAGACTACAGATGAGCATTCCATCTAGGTCCATAAGTGTGGCACATGCTAACATTCACATTTCTATCTAGGTGTGATGCGGGCTAAAGGTGAGCATGCAATCTAAGTGTGGCACATGCAAGTATTCTCATTTCTATCTAGGTGTGACGCAGTCTACAATTGAGCTATTCCATCTAAGTCCATCTAAGTGTGGCACATGCTAACATTCACATTTCTATCTAGGTGCGACACAGGCTACAGTTGAGCATTCCATCTAAGTTCATCTAAGTGTGGAACATGCTAGCATTCACAATCCTATCTAGATGTGATGCATGCCAACATTTGGAGTTCCATCCAAGTGTGGCACAAGCCAACATTCATATTTCTATCTAGGTGCGGCGTGGGCTAAAAATGAGCATTCCATCTAAGTTCATCTAAGTGTGGCCCATGCTAACATTCACATTACTATCTAGGTGCGATGCAGGCTAAGTTGAGAATTCCATCTAAGTGTGGCACATGCTAACATTCACATTTCCCTCTAGATGTGACGCCGGCCAATCTTCACAGTTCTCTCTAGATGCTACATTAGTCAACATGGGCAAGTAAATAAGTGTGTTATGCAATGCAACATTTACAGTCCAGCCATGAATTGATTTGGGCTGGTGGTCACAAATCTCTCTAAGTATGAATGGTATAAGTCTATGGTAGTCTACGTTATCGAAAGGTAAGGAAGAGTGGTGGGGGCTTTCTGGAGTAGAGTGATTGCTCTAAACCCCACCCATGAGACACAGTTTTGTTGGTGTCTGTTGACTTCATTGGCTTCCCCTGCGGACATCTGTAGACACGTCTTGGAGCCGCCAAAGTAGGAGCTGCTCTTTGCCTTGGGGCCCTTAGCCGCAGGGGCTGCTGGGCCGAGGGCTGCCTTGGGAGGGTCAGTTAAGACCAGATGAATCAGCCAATGGGAGGGGGCGGACGTGCTGGGAGGCAGGAGGGAGGTTCAAGGCAAGGACGTGGTCGCTGGGGTGCTACAGCACGTGGGGGATTGGGATCGTATTTTTCAACAAATGGCCCAAAATGGAGTCGTTATGGGGCTGCTGCACTTGCCTGCTCCTGAGATTAAATGGATGCAGGGGCGGAAGCGAGGACACATAGTGCGCAAAGGGGCTGGGGGGGGACTAAAACAGCAAAATGGGCATTAATAGCAAGGCCAGGGGACTGGGGCCAGATCACACTCACCTGCAGGCGTCGGGACCTAAAGAGGCGCGCGGGTTTTGGGATACAACACCAGGCCATCGGGACAATACAAGCCGCCTATCAGGGATGGGGGCGGGCGGGGAGGCGGGAGCTGGCTCCAGGGAGGAAGTGAGGACACACGGTGCACAAAGGGGCTGGGGGGTACTAAAACAGGAAAATGGGCATTAATAGCAAGGCCAGGGGGCCGGGGCCAGATCACACTCACCTGCAGGCGCCGGGACCTATATGCCTTAATATATAGCATAAGCGTTTTGCATTGTACATGTACTATGTACCTTGATGCCTATTTGCATAGTATAGATGCTGCAGTTCAGTATGATATATGCACTATGCACTTAATTGCAAATGTGCACAGTCCAAAAGCTGCTCTCTAGCACTGGCCCCTATTATGCAATTTAAATCCCATATGTACATTTGTACCCTTAAGAAATATTTGCTGATACGTGCCATTTACAAATAACATGCACCAAGCATTCTTACAACTTTTTTAGCTGAAGTACGCGGTTGGAAAATGCACGATTCTCCTGCGTGGATAATATTCGATTGTTGGTGTGAGGGTGTTTAAATTATTGAAAAAAGCCAGCAACAATTCCGTTTTGATTCGAGCATTGGCCGGAAATTGAAAACGTTGCTACACAATTTGCACATTTTTGCAATATACTTTTTACAGACAGCACTTTGTATCTCATTGAGGCTAATCTGTTTCAAAATGGCAGATAGAAAAGCAGACTGACTGTTTAGAGGCATTATTGTCAAGGAAAGCAACAAAGAACTATCATGAAAGAATGGAAAAAAAAAACAAAGACGAATAACCGTAGAGTTTCATGTTGTCAAGTTTGAATAGGGTTTCCCACATCTTTGATGTCGTGGGTGGTAGTCTTAGCAGTGCACGGTGGTGGCGCGAGTTATGGTTGCTTAGCTTACCATAACTGGCGAATTTCAAGGGTTTTTCGGTTTTACTTGGAACCATAATGTCCCTTTAACAAAGTTTTTTTCACTGAATTTCATAGGTTTAGTAGCGCAACTTAACCATAACGTCCCTTTAACAAAGGTTTTTCATTGAATTTCATAGGTTTTTAGGTTTTTATTAGTGCAACTTAACCATAACATCCTTTTCAATAGATGAAGACCACTAGCATTTTAGGTCCTCAAAGTGGGAACCCCAGGTGGTAAAAAAAAGATTTTTCTTCCCAAACCGGGACGCCGTGCAGGAAGGAAAATCTTTTACCAAGATGGCCACCATGGAAAGGGAAGGCGAGGTGTATAAAGAGAACACAACAGGGCATAAGCGGGGGGAGGAGGGGAACAGGAGAGAGACACGGGACATGAGCGGGGGCAACAGCAGGGAGACACAGGGCATGAGCGGGGGGTGGGGGGAAACAGCAGGGAGACATGGGGCATGATCGGGGGTGGGGGCAACAGGAGAGAGACACGGGCATGAGAGGGGGTGGGGGGTAACAGGAGAGAGACACGGGGCATGAGAGGGTGTTGGGGGGTAACAGGAGAGAGACACGCGGGGCATGAGCAGGGGGTGGGGGCAACAGCAGGGAGACATGGGGCATGAGCGGGGGGTGGGGGGCAACAGCAGGGTGACACGGGGCATGACCGGGGGTGGGGGGCAACAGGAGAGAGACACGCGGGGCATGAGCAGGGGGTGGGGGCAACAGCAGGGAGACATGGGGCATGAGCGGGGGGTGGGGGGCAACAGCAGGGAGACACGGGGCATGACCGGGGGTGGGGGGCAACAGGAGAGAGACACAGGGCATGAGAGGGGGGTAGGGGGTAACAGGAGAGGGACACGGGGCATGAGCAGGGGTGGGGGGCAACAGGGCAACACCAGGGAGACACAGGGCATGACTGGGGGGTAGGGGTAACACGAGAGAGACACAGGGCATGAGCGGGGGTGGGGGGCAACAGGAGAGAGAGACAGGGCATGAGCGGGGGTGGGGGGCAACAGGAGAGAGACACGGGGCATGATCGGGGGGTGGGGGGTAATAGGAGAGAGACACAGGGCATGGGTGGGGGGTAATAGGAGAGAGACACGGGGCATGAGTGGGGGGTGGGGGGCAACAGGAGAGAGACACAGGGCATGAGAGGGGGGTGGGGGTAACAGGAGAGAGACAAGGGGCATGAGCGGGGGGCAACAGCAGGGAGACACGGGGCATGACCGAGGGGTGGGGGGAACAGGAGAGAGACAAGGGGCATGAGAGGGGGGTGGGGGGTAACAGGAGAGAGAGACAAGGCATGAGAGGGGGTTGGGGGGTAACAGGGGAGAGACACGGGGCATGAGCGGGGGGTGGGGGCAACAGCAGGGAGACACGGGGTATGAGCGGGGGTGGGGGCAACAGGAGAGACACACAGGGCATGAGCGGGGGGGTGGGGGGAACAGGAGAGAGACACGGGGCATGAGCGGGGGGTGGGTGGGCAACAGCAGGGAGACACAGGCCATGACCGGGGGGCGGGGGGGAAACAGGAGAGCGACACGGGGCATGAGGGGGGTGGGGGTAACAGAGAGAGACACGGGGCATGAGCGGGGGGGAGCAACAGCAACGAGACATGGGGCATGAGCGGGGGGTGGGTGGGAGGGATAGAGACACACTGGGCATGAGCAAGGGGTGGGTAGGAGGGATAGAGACACACGGGGCATGAGCAGGGGGTGGGTGGGAGGGATAGAGACACACGGGGCATGAGCGGGGGGTGGGTGGGAGGGATAGAGACACACGGGGCATGAGCAGGGGGTGGGTGGGAGGGATAGAGACACACGGGGCATGAGCGGGGGTGGGGGGGACAGAAAGGACACACGGGGCATGAGCGGGGGCGGGGGGGACAGAAAGGACACACGGGGCATGAGCGGGGGGTGGGGCAGACATGGGGCATGAGCGGCGGTGGGAGGAACAGGAGTCAGACACGCTCCTTCTGACCTGACAAAGACTCTCATGCGGGAAAGAAAGATGGGCGTCTCTGAAGCCAGACGCACTGCACGCTTTCACCGCATCCAATGAGAGAGCACATCAGATCTCCGCAGACATCACGCAAGCTGCTGGCCCAATCACCGTCCTGTCCGCAGAGCGAAGAGGGACTTGTGTCCGCGAAGCGAACACAGATATCACTAATTTTTTTCACTAACATTTTTGTCATTTTTAAAAGAACTACTGGACGGATTTACACCAAATAAAGCAAAGCACGCTTTCGGGACCAAGCCGCCGGTCCTGCCGCAAATTTGATGTAAATCCGTCCAGCGGTTTGGGCTGTAGGCGTGAGCAAAGTTTTTTTCCCAATATGTCTATGGGGAAAAAAAAAGTTTTGGGACCCCCCCTATAACTTTGCCCCCCCTTGACGAATCCTCACCAAACTTTGGAAAGAAATTCAGAGTCACCCAAATACTTTTTTTGCAAAGTTTGGTGAGGATTTCTCCAGGGAGAGCGAAGTTATAAGCCGCCCAAAAAGTGCTCTTCCTATGGAAACAGCAACGTAACCATAACTACATGGCCACTACTGTGGCCATGTAATATATATTTAATTAAAAAACTTCTGTTAAGGGGACATTATGGTTAAGTTACGCTAATAAAAACCTATGAAATTCAATGAAAAAACATTGTTAAAGGGATAATATGTTTACAAGTCAAACCAAAAAACCTCAGAAATTCACCAGATATGGGCAGCTAAGCAACCATAACTCGCACCACCACTGTGGACTGCTAAAGCTAACACCCAGGACATCAAATATAACATCACAAATGTAATTGAGGACCTCACTGATAACATTACATATCTGGGCCACTTGTTTTTGTTCACTGATATGTATAGGCCAGGTGGTTTTGCTCACTGGCAGTCAGAATATTAAAATTGAAACGGTGCTATATATCTAGATGTTAACCTTGTCCTAAATTCTTAAAGTACGTTCCTTAGGGTTTGGTCTCAGCTGATGGTGCACATACATGGGGAAATAAGCAGGCCTCAAAGACACAATTCATTTGCATACATGAAGATAAACTTTGTTATTAACATTTTCTGATGATGCTGTTTCTTTCTTCCTTAATTTATTTTCCCTGTATGTGCCTCTGATTTGTATGCATTGTGGTTCTTCATATGTATTGTGTCTACTAGCACAAGTGCAGTAAGTCCTGAATTGTTAGCTAGTTAGTACATGTTTAACATTACTCAAAACTCACATAAAATAGCATTCATTACTGTACTTTCCAAAATTACAAGATTATAAATGTACTTCTATGGTGCATGCTGCAGCCATTGCCAATGTTTATATATAATTAGGTCCCTGTTTTAACAACAACACTCCAATACAATGTTGTTTAGATGAGTACATTCTTTAATACATTAAGTAGTTCATGATAGGTTTCCCGATCACCCCTGACATCTTGTTACCAACTTTATGAACACAACCCCTTGCAGGGAGTTTTCATCAAAATTAATTTCATATGTGCCATTTGTGATGTCATCTTTGATGTCCTGGGTATTAGTCTTAGCAGTGCACGGTGGTGGCGTGAGCTATAGTTGCTTAGCGTACCATAACTGGTGAATTTCTGAGGTTTTACGGTTTTACTTGTAACCGTAACGTCCCTTAAACAAAGTTTTTTAATTGAATTTCATATGTTTTTATTAGTGCAACTTAACTATAACCTCCCTCTAACAAAGTTTCTTCAGTGAATTTCATGGGTTTTTACCAGTGCATGCTATTTTCCTACAACTTACTAATATCATACTTGCCAAATATAGCAATATTTGTGTGCAATTTACAAAGTTTCACCTTAAAACTCTGGCATTTCCCACCTTCTAGCATAATTTTTAACACTTCTATACACTTTTTGCATCTTTTTCAACTGATATTGCGTCTGTAGACGTCCATGAACATCTGACTTCATCGCAGACATTCCGGAAAGTGCCACATGACCATAGGCTGGCCCGCAGCATGATGACATGTCCGGAAATACATCTGCACTTTTCTATCAGATCTGTGCTTTGCGGACCATTCATAACTGCATTTTCTACTGATATAGGAACTTTCAACTTCAAAATGTCCCTTCCACAGCTCCTACACATATTCTTACTCATTACCCATTAACAATCTAGTACACAGTACATACTTGGAAGAATTTCTGCAAAACTACTATTTATCTTAAAGATGGCACCAGATATTGCCATCTCTCCTCCCCAAGAGCCACCACCACCACCAGCTGGAGGACCTTCACAACAAAAAAAGCATAGTACTTCCATAGACAATGAAGAGGACCAAGAAGATGAGGTAGAGGAAGTGCCTACCTCTAGCACCCAGAGAGAATCATGGGTGTGGCAGTTCTTTACCACTGTTGGGAATGTACCAAAGGCTAAAGCTGCCAAAGTGAAATGCACTACTCATTCGTAGACTCCCTGGACTGTACTCCAACGGGACCACCTCCATGTGCTGCCACGCCAAATACACTGACTATAATGCTCTCAGAAATGTTTCTTTCTGAGCAAGTAGGAGGCTTTCTTACTCCTCCTCATCTTCCTCAACCAATACTGTAACCACACAGCCTACTTCAGTGGGACACAAAATCCCACCAGCTACCTTGCAAGCAATAAAAGAGGCTGTTGATCCATATTTGTTTAAGACAACAGTCCTTTGTATATACTACAACACAACATTCTGCAGAGGGAAGCAATTTCGAAGTGCTTTTGAAGCGGTAATCAAGGAGCATAAGAAACACTGCCCGCTACCTTGGAAGTAACACATGTGCAACATCTTCACCTGTTCACCTGCCCCTCCATATTAGTGCTTGGTGCCTCTTCCCTCTTTTCCCTCCCCACCTTTAGTTCTAAGCTCTCCTACCAAAAAAATAAATACATCAAAAAAAACAAAAGAAATGTTCCTTTAGGAACCACCTTTCACAGTTAAAAAATAGAACTAAAAAACACCGTATAGACTCCATCTACTTCAATTTTCTCAGTAAAGTACATAGACTAAATAAGATTTTCCACCATTTACATTAGCATTTTGTGCTATGCTAATGAGAATATTGTGGCGTTCATTCCCAGTTCCATGGACTGGAACAGTGGATACCAGCCCGTCAGCCCAAGCGAATCAAGGGTAGATATCGAGGTCTCCGGACCATTATCCCCCCATTCCAGCCACTGCAATGGGGGATGAAGGCCATTAGTACCCCAGGTTCCCAAAGCGGGAACCTGGGGTGCTAAAAAAAAGGATTTGTCTTCCAAGGTGTAGGAAGGAAAATCCTTTTCCAAGATGGCTACCATGGAAAGGGATTGCGGGGTTCCATACAGGGCTCCTCTTCGCTTTCCACGGCAGCCTGCAGAAGGTGAAGAGAGAACCCTATGACCATATTACCACAAGCACATTTTTCTTCCCTTTCAACGCTATCCCGCGTTCGAATAACTTTACCACAAAGCTGGTCCCAGGTGGACACGGCCACTTTAACCCCATGTGTTGTCTCTCATGGTCATGGCCAGTAGTCAGATTGTCCGGATCATGACCTTATTCCAGGACCCAGACAATGTGGTCAATGCCCATGGCCACAGGCTACACCGCAGTCACCAAAGGTATATCACTATTTTTTGTATCTACATTATGACACTTGTCAAAAAATAAAACACAGCACATTTGCAAAACCATGCTTTAAGGTCCTTCCCAATGCTCCTTCCACAAGTTTCCTGGAAATCCACCCACGTTTTATTTTTTCAAAAGTGTCAATTGTATGCACATACAATAGTCCTCTAACTTAGCCCAAAATTAACAAAATCCATTCAGACTTTACAAAAACATTTATATCTAGATCTAAAATCTTTTTGCAAACATTAGTGTAGATTCGTCAAATTGCACCACATTAATCAGCCTTTGCAATATTTTAGGACCCCCCCTCTAATTTTGCCCCCTCCTGACAAAATCCCAGCAAACTTTGCAAAAATATTTATATCTAGATATATTAGCAATTTGCCAATTTAAGTGTAGATTTGTCAAATGGCACCTCATTTATAAGCCTTTCCATTATTTTGGGATCCCCTTCTAATTTTGCGGCCCCCCTCTTGGCAGAATCCCACCAAACTTTGCATACTCATTCGATATCAAGTCAAAAATATGATTGCAAAATTTCATGCAGTTGTTTCGTTAAGGGGTGCCAAAGTTATAAGCCATCCGAGAACTGCTTTTCACCAACCCTGTAATGCAGAGGTGTCCGAGAACTTCACAAGACTGTTCGCGAGCATCCGGACTGTTTGCGGACTTTTATGATAAAAAACACCTTTTTTTTGCTTCTTGCAGCCACATTCCATCCAATCCTCATCACCCTTTGCCTCCCCAGAGATTATTTGATAGGTTTGACAAGTGCAATGTTGTGTTTTTTAATATGTTTTTACCCCGTCCGCGTATACCGCCCGATGTCTGTGAATCCAAGATGGCGCACTTCACGCTTGTCACCATCCAATCAGTGGGCGCGTTCGCGGACACCACGTTGCCTTCTAAGCCTATCAGAGACTTGTCCGCGGAGCGAACAGGGAAATTTGTCCGCGAACCGGACACAGATATCACTAATGTTTTGACTTACTTTTTGGTCGTTTTAAAATAAACTACTGTATACACCAAATTAACAAAAGAATGCTTTCAGGACCAAGCTGCCCCTCCTGCCACATATTTGGTGCAAATCCGTCTAGCGGTTTGGGCTGTAGGCGTGAGCAACGTTTTTCCCAATTATGTCTATGTAATTTTGGGACCCCCCTTCAACTTTGCCCCCCCCTGACGAAACCTCACCAAACTTGGAAAAAAAATGATTCAGAGCAGGTCAACTACTTTTTCTGCAAAGTTTGGTGAGGATTCATCCAGGGGGAGCGAAGTTATAAGCCACCCAAAAAGAGCTCTTCCAATGGGTATAGCAATTTAGCCATAACTACTGGGCCGCTACCGCAGGCCCAGTAACAACCAAAAAATTAGGTCTAAAAGAATTAGTGATATCTCGCTATGCAGACACACTTCCCCGTTCACTCCACCGACAGGACACCGATTAGCCAATCGACCTACGTCGTGTCCACGAACAGACAACATGTTCGCTGATTGGTTGGAGTGAAGTGTGAGGAGCGTCACATTTTATCAATGCGCCCGCCATTTTGGATCAGCAGACAGCGCGGCGTGGAATTGAGCATAAATCTAATTTTGGGGACTGTGTTTGTGTAGGAGTGGCTGGAGAGATTGGGGGGGATGAGAATTGGGTCAAATGCAGTATTTGTTTGGGTGGGAGAAGGCTGTGATGTGTTTGCGGTGTCTGCGGTCACCGTGGTTGTCCGTGGACATCCCAACCACTGGGCACACTACTCGGTATTTTACTATACTCTGATGTTGGTTTTGGGTAGTTAGTAGAGCATTGGGTGAAGAGGGTATGTATTGAAGAGTTTGTGCATTGGGTGTAATTATTGTTTCAGAATGTTAATTGAAGTGGACAGTTTTGGAGGTGGTTGTGTTATGTTTTTAGGTATGGCCATGCACCCAAGACTCTAGGCCCTGGCCACACCCACCGCAGCATAACATTTTGACTGTGGTATGTGGGCTGCTTAGAGGGTATGTTTTCAAAAGTTTGTGTACTGATTGGCAGTAGTGTAATAGTGTTCATGGGATAGTGACATGATGTGTGGTAGTTGGTTTGTTGGATTGTCTTCAGAATGTCTAGGCATTTTGGCTTTTATTGGTCAGGTGTTCATTTGCATGGGTGTGTTATGTTGCAGTGTTTGTGAGGCCAATCATTATATACTTACTGTCTGCTTTGTTGAGGCTGTATGTAGAGTTTTGGCCAGGCCATGAATTCAAGACTGTAGGGTTTGGCCACAACCACTGCAGCATAAGATTTTAACTTCTGATAGTTTGTCAAAGTGAATATTGACAAACTCAATGTTGTTCTCATGTGGGTATGTTTGAAAGCCAACAGCTGTACCAAGTGCTCCATTAACTAGTCCTTGCTCCACGTCAAGGTTATGTTTAAGCATTACTCTACAGTTTTTAAAGATAATTTTAATATTTTCTCCAAGCCAGCTGTGTTAGAGATAGAGTTTTCTAAGGTATTTAGTCGTGCTGTGGCTTGTTCACACATGGGTAGTGTCATACTGTGCACGTCTATTTTGTCTGTGGAGCAAATTTCAACTATTGGTTGCATTTCTTTTTTCAACATTGTTTCATTGAATTGTGCACAGCTTGCAAGAGTTGGCATCAAGGACATACCGTTTACATTGTTGTGTGCTAATTGTTCCATGACATCAGTAGCACATGAGATATGGCCATAGAGTGAATGGATGTGCCTGGTATTTAATATAGATTGTGCTTCTTGAGACAGTACACCAATTCTAATACTTTTTAAAATGTTGGCATACATGAGGTCTGCAGATTGATGCATGTTTTCAGTTAATTCTTTGCATTGGAAATGCTGCCGAAGGTTCACATTTCCTATGCTGCAAAGGGTTTTACGGCATAGCTTGTGCCCTGAGGTTTTAAAAATAGGTTCACCTTTAACTGCTGTTAATTGAAGAAGATCTCCAAAAACTTTAATGTGTTTTCCTCCAAAGAGTTCTTCGTAGTCTGTTTTCAGGACCTCTTTAATCTGAGGTGAATCAAGGCTAACATTAAGTTTGAAACCATGCTCACCTCATCTATTAGGAGCATTTTCATTTGCTTCAAAACTCTGCGTAGTTCCATTGCAGCTTCTGGAGAAAGTTTGTAGTAGTTTCATTTGTTTTGGTGTTCTACTGGAAGGAGTACTAATCGGTGTAAAGTGACACCGCCTATGTTGTAGGCGGCTAAACCTGTGGGGGCAGTTACAACAGCTGACAGTTTGTTGTTTGTCAATTGCTGGAGGAACGTCCTGATGATTTTTATTAAGAATGTTTTGCCTGAGCCAGCTTGACTACTCGCATATAGTAGTACAGGTTTGTAGACTTGACGGGTACAATTTTTAGTTTTGTGCTGCATACCATGTTCAATTTTGTTATTTCTAGAAAAATGCTACGCTGCTCATTGTTTCATTGTGATTTCAGTAGAGCAAAGTCTTCTGTAGATTAGATTGCTCAGACTGACACATGGTGTTTTCGACTTCAGTCATGGCTAATTCTGCTTCATTTGCTATGAGTGGCTGTCCAAGTGGTTCTTGGCTTCCTGTTGCAGAAGTTTGACTGTTGTCGGGAGTGTCTACATTTAGTCGTGCCTGGTGTTCTTCTTGTTGCTGTTCATTGTGTAACATTGTTTTGGACTGCGTAAAGTGTATGTCTGTTATAGTGCTTTTATTTGCTTTGAAAGAATCTTCATCTAGATATATTATCAATATGCCAACTTGTAGATTTGTCAAATGCACCTCATTTATAAGCCTTTACATTATTTTGGGACCCCCCTCTAATTTTGCCCCCCCTTGGCAGAATCCCACCAAACTTGGCAAACTCATTCGATATCGAGTCAAGAATATGATTGCAAAATTTCATGCAGTTGTTTCATCAAAGGGCGCCAAAGTTATAAGCCATCTAACAACTGCTTTTCACCAACCCTAGATACATGGGTATCTAGTAAATCATCTTTTCTCCATGGTTTAAAAAGTTGTAGTATGGACATCTAATATATTTCTTTATGTTGAGGGGTTTCTATGGACAATTTCATATGATTAATAAAGCTTTGTTTGGTAAGTTTCACTAGGCTGCCTTAACAATCTTCCACTCTGTATCTACCTTTCTTCTCATCTGGTTTAATATTATTTTGTATGCGAGGTTTTGGGCTATGTGGTATAGACACATGGTTTCTAAAGTGCTACTCCTTTTTTTGATAGTATGTGTCTAGTAAGTTGTTTTTCAAAATGTCTTCGCTGTTGGGATCATTTTTTGCTATTGTTTCTATGTCTCCATATGATTTGAGAACTCTTTTCTAGCTTTAGCTGAATCAAGGTTTAGCCATATTATGTTTTCAGATTTTCCATACAAGGCAGTACCGGTTAAATGGTCTGCGGCTTCATAGCAGCCACATTCTCTATGGGAGAGCATTTTTATGCCTAAACTGTACAATTCCTGTGATAGTGTTTTGTCAAATGATATATCACCCCAGTGTCATGTATTCTGTTGGGAGGCGTTTTTGGGACTTGTGGAGGCGCCAATAGCATGTTCCACTATGTCAGCGGCTGTCTGGAATCACCATTCTAGTGTTTTTCCAAGATGGCCGCCGTGTACTATAGTGCCGGCTCAGTGCAGCGTTCCCCGCGTTGTACCTTCACTGCTTTCCCACTCCGAAGGTAACGCTGTGTTTTCTACCTTATCCCACTCTCCCAGCTTGGATCCTGTGTTTCTCTTTGGGTATCTTGCCTTTCTGTTTTCTTTCCGGTATCTTTTTTCATACCGTTGCCTTACGCGCTGTTTCCTCCTTTCAGCTTGCCACCCTTGGCAGCCCTGCTATTCTGCCCATTTGCTCTCTCCTTTTCCTCCTGCGTTTCCGTTTTTTCCCCTTTTTCGCTTGTGCCAGCCCTCCGTTCCCTTTCCTCTCCCCTTTTTTCTTCTCCCTATTTTGTTTTCTCCTTTTTTCTCTCTTGTCCTTTTACTCGGGAGTCCTCTCTCGCTTCCTTCTTCTTGGGAGTACCTTGCTGGTATCCTCTGTTGTCAGGACGCCCTTCCCTTGCCAACTTCTGTGGACCTCTATTTCTCCAAGGATCCTGCTCATTATTGGTGTTCTCCTGCCAACTCATACATACCTCTGTTTGCTGCCGGATCAATGCAGCCACAGAAGATAAGAACACCAGTTCCACCTCTTACATGAGACCATCTTGCATGAACATCCCATTGCAGGGTTTTTTCTGCCGCTGAGGCTTTTTCCCTGCTCAGGAGCCGGCTCCCGGGAGTCCCCGCTGATCGGTTCCACAATTACTCGACAGAGTGGCATCCCAGGGAGGTCGCCCCTACTTACGCGGAAAGAAAGAAATCAAGAAGAACAATAAAATATGGACCCGGATACACCAAGGAAGGATGTCGGACCCTCAGGATAGCTCTACAGACGATTCAGGTGAGGAGGAAGGGAGGGAGACTTTTTTGCAGACCTTGACACCCAGAGGACTTTGAGCTATTTCTGCTTTGGTTAAGTAGGTTGTAACATATCATGCAACTGCAGTGGAATTGTCTGCAATGTATTGCACCTCTATATTTGCATTCCATAGGAGGGCAATTATTGCATTGTAATCATTGATGTATTTTGATCCTTCTGTTCTTTTAATGCAATATGTGTAATTAGGTGATTTACCTTTGACACTAATGTCTAACTGAAGACATGAAGTTGTTCACTTGACCTGTTGAAACTGGTCTAGAGCAACCAAAGCGGAACTTGGTATAGTATTTCACTTTGTTTTTATATTTGTGACGACAATACTTTCCACACTTGTGTCTTTGAAATTGTAAAATTTGTGCATGTAGGTCACTATGTGTAACTTGTGAAGGGATTTCAGAAGTGACATATTTCTGAATGAACTGTAAAACAGTGGCATCACTAATGCTACGCTGCTCATTGTTTCATTGTGATTTCAGCAGAGCAAAGTCTTCAAATTTAGGGGCATCTTTGATCCACAAAAGCATGTGGATGTGTGGTGCTCCTCTAGTTTGGTATTCTTTTCTCCAAAAGAAGGGTTGCACTTTTCAGAGGGGAGGCACTGTTTTATTACAAATGAAGTGTAGCATAGTAATGAAGCGATGATGGAAATATCTTGATACATTTACAGGATCTAGAGAGCAAGAGTTCTCCTGATGTTTTCACATCTATATTTGTTTTGTTTTTGTTTGCTATGCATAGGAAATCGCACAAATCTTCCCATGCATATGCTGCACAACTTAATGTCACAAACCAAGTGGGTGGCCCAAGGTTTCTTATCATACAGCGTACATCTGCATGACGTCGGAACAAGTATTCTTTTGTACCACGCATATTTGCTAAAAAATTTGTAATGTTTGATTGTTAAACTTCATCTTTTTCTTGCACTTTTTGTAGTAATTGCTTAGCTGACATATTTTGAAAATTGGTACCTGATTTAAATGTGTGTGCAACTCCGTAGAATATAGTTGCTAATTCACTTTCAAAGAGAAGGTGGAATATGTATTCCATGTTTTGTCTGAATCTGGGGTCTTCAGAATAAATTTGTAGAGAGCAGTATTCTGATGCTGTTAATTGTGTGGGCCTTTCATTGTACCTTCCTCCATTTCCAGTAGGAAAGAGTAGAGGAAAGGCTCGTGCTTCTACACTTTTGCCCATATGCTGATTGGAGATCCTTTGGCTTGTCACATTTGGTAAGTTTCCAGTGCATCATCTATGGTGTCTTTAGAGTGTAATGGGTGAATTGTACAATGGTCTAAAATCATGGATTCATTAGTAGGATCTAGAAGTTGAAATTGGCCAGTTCCTGACAAATTTTGAATTATTTTGGTGGTTTCCCTCAGGTTTACTTCGATGTTTATTTCTTTGTAGTATTCATTGTTGTCTTTTAGATATTGCAGGGCTTCTCTAACTTTATGTAAGTCCACTAGTTGCTGGCAAATATTTTTGTCTTTTGTAGGTACGCCATTTACTAGGATAATCAAAGATTGATCTATTGGACGTTGCACTCCCAGAGTGTGTACATTTTCTTTGAGATCTAATGCCAAATAAACTACTTTGCCACAAATGCCTTTTAATAATTCCGGCAGAGGTAGTTTTGCTGTTTATGGTTCAAAGCGTATTATTGCTTGAAATGAGTGCACTGTTTGAATTATGATGCTCTCATACAAGTTGTTGTTGCAGTGGTTTTGTTAGTGGGAATAATTCCAAGTTATTAGTGATGGCACGTGAAGGTATTTGGTTGTTGTCAAGTTTTGCAGTGCAGTAACTGTTAAGTATTAATGGGTTAGTAATTTCGTAATTGTTGTCTGCTATAAGATAGATAGCTAATTGGAACCACTTGGAATCTTCATTGTTTTGTATTTTGTACATTATATCAACAGTTTTTGTGATATTCTTATAAAAAGTCCTGCAGCAACACACACATAGATACATGGTTTGGTACTTCAGCAGATGTGCTTTTAAACTTAGTATTTCTTTTTTGTATGTGTGTAGTAGAAGGTTGTCATATGTAATGTTGTTGGTAGTTTCTTCTAAAGATGTTGAATTTTGCAAGTAGGTTTCCATTTCAAAATATTTTTTCTGGATGTGGTCTGTTTGTTTGTTTTAATATTTGAAATGCGCGCCAGTCCCGAAGGTTTCAGGGCGCAATAGGCATCAAGAGGGTTGTTCAGCTTTGGTTACATTGCTGTGCAAGAGCATACATTTATACAATGAATTGTAGAAAGGCAATATGTACAGAATACAAACATAGGACTGGCAGGTTACACACTACGGCAATAAGCACTGTTGGCAGTTTATACAGAGGGTCTATTTCTTCAAATAGTTCTTTGGCTGTACCATGTAGAAGAATTGTATTTAAATTGGACAGTGCTAAAGCAGGTTTTTGGCATAGTAGAGTTTATGAACGGGATTTCTTAGTCCAATGGTGTGTTGCTATCATTTTGATTTTGTGGAAGGTGCTTTTGCAAATAGATCCAGAAATACAGGATAATTAATGTCTTTGTAGTCCTGTGTATTTTCGCACTGGACAGGAGTCCATAGTTTTTTAATAGTTTTATTTTCAATTTGTCTTTGCCTTTTACATACTGATTGAGGAAGTGGCGTAAAGATGTGAAAGATTTTTTGCCTATGTTACACATTGATGTGCACGGCCGTTTGTAGACTGGACGTATTGGTTTAGTGGAATGGAGAGTTGATACTAAGTTTGCTGGGGATATTTTTGTGAGAAACGTTTCTTGTTCCATTTTGGTATTATTAAGTTTTTCATACCCTTATCCATTGCTATGTATGGCAATTGGTTTTCTTTGCTTTTGTTTGTATGCTTCTTCTTTGAAATATGGTTATGTGCTGGTGGTGTGACTCCATTCACCTCCCCAGATGTTTGCAAAGCTATCTTTGTTGATATTCCGTTTATTGAGAAGTCCTTTTGTAGTTTAGTAGTTAATTTTGTTAGTGGTTTTATTCTGTTTAAAACTAAAATAAATACTTTCCTTACTTTTGAGAAGGATTGCACTGTCTATGAGAGCTTCTATGATTAATTTTCTATGGTAGGTTTTGGGTTGTGCATGATTTCTCTCCTGTTTTTATAAGGTTCTGAAGGACTCTGTGGTGGAACATTTTTTGTAAAAATATTTTTTTTTGTTATGTTTACTTGTGTCTACATCGAGATGTATAGGTGCAGTGTTAGCACTAGTGGTAGCTGCAGTCTTTTTAATGGCAAAGATATCTTTCACCCTATGACCCTGGAACATTTATTGTTAAATCTTTATAGAACATTAACTGTTCAATGGAAGTTATACCCTAGTTAAGGCGCCTTTGAAACTCGGGCGAGTTCACAGGCACTATATCTTTCTTTGATTTATCATAAAGTACTTATGTATTCACATAAGCATGTACACTATCTTTGTCAATCAAATAATAATTGATACCTATTTGTATATTTGCTGTATAGTATATTCTTTATGATGTCACTGTCAACTGTTAATTTTTACATGTATGTTGTATCTTTTAGCAATTCTCATTTATGTACTACATGTTTCACATGATTAGAAAATAAATAACTGTTTCCTAACACATTAATATACCAACAAAGTGAGTGGTTAGTACTTTCAGACTCACTTTTTGGATCTCTTACTTAGGAGACCAAACTTTTGAAAAATGTGTTTGAGACAGGCCTCAAAATCTGTATCTGTCCCCCTCAGTATCTGCTTTATACTTTAAGCATTCTTTACCAGCAAGGGTACAAACAATTGTTTACACAGTATTTTTAATAACCTTCTGTTTAATTTTGAAAGAGGAGTCAAAGTTTCTTTACTGGAAGCTGCTTTAGTTTTGCTTAGTGACTGTATTAGCTGTTTTATTTGAACTTTTTGTATACATTCTGCTAGAGTGGATGCTTATATTGTACACTTTCATTTTGATTTGTTCTACTTCGTTGCTTTCTATGGAGTTGCTTTTTGGGAGGCATTCTTTGGGGTCTGTTGGAGAAATAAAGAAAGTGTGGGTTGGGACGTTGTGCATTGTTAGGTTATGTTATTTTATTTGTATTGCGCCCAAGCACGTGGGCATCCAGGCGCAGAGAGACAAAAGTGTGAGGCTTAACTACTAAAAAAATCAGTCATATTGATTAAGAAGTCTGTTTTTAACTGCTTTCTAAATTCAAGATGGTTTTCAGTTTTTCATACTGTAGATGGCAGGGCATTCCAGGCTGTTGCCCCCCGGACATGAAAGGCTCGACCAAGGCCCCTGGCACATTTAACCGGGTGCTGTTTCTAGGAACAGCTCTCAGCAGATCTCAAATTTCTTTGAGGTTGGTATATGCTTACTTGCTCTTTCAAATGCACAGGAGCATTCCCATAAATACATAGTCGTTAATAGTTTAAATTGGATACAAACTGCCACTGGTAGCCAGTGTAGTCTTTTCCATGCTGCAGTGGTTGGTTCTGACCGTTTCATCTGAAAGATGATACGTGTGGCTGAGTTTTGAATTTTTTGTAGCTCTTGAACATCTAATCTGGTTGCACCTCCCAGTAGGGCGTTATAGTAACCACTTCGAGGGAGGATCACGGCCCTCACCAGTTTAGTTCTATTCTCTATTGAAATTAGAGGCGCAATCTGTCGAAGCACCTTGAGGTGATAGTTTGTGTTTTTTCTGATAGCAGGTACATGGGCGTTGCAGTCCAGGCTTTCCTCCATGTAAGTGCCGAGAGTCTTAACTTTGGGCACAACCTTTATTTAGCTACCATCAATAGTAAAGTTGGAATACTTGTGGCTAAGGCCAACTCTTGTAAGTCTTGGGCCAAACAACATAAGTTCTGTCTTGGCCGCGTTCAAACACAGCCACTTAGTTGACATGTATATGTGCATTGTGCATGAGTGTCTGAGTATGGTGGTAGGCATGTATGTAAAGGTGTGTGATTGTGCAATGGGATGTTACTTTAGGTTGTAAAGGCTATTCTCGTTTTTATGTGTTACTATACTGGTGTTGAGATGACAATACAAAGAGTGCACCTGCTGAGGTGCAATCAGTAATACTGAATCTAATGCTGCAACATTAATACAATTGCTTGTTTTACAATACTAGAATTCTACAGTGTTTGAGTAACAGTTAGAACATTATGGCAGTATTACACTTACTTTTTTGGGTGCAAAGAGTAGGTTTCTTCGGAGTTCTCTTTTGTACTTCAGACGCTGCTGGTTTTCACAATAGTGGTCTTCACTGCAATTGTGAAAGAAAGAAGTTAGTACACATGTGTGTTAATAGTACTGTTGTTAATGTAGACATGTATTTGTTTGTTTTTGCAGTAATATTGCTTTCTGTTAGTTGTGCATAGCATGTACATGCAGTTTAATTTGTCTATGTGCATTCTGGATATTTTACTTAGAATCTGTCAGTTGAACTTGCCTTCGAAATGATTCCAATAGCAAGCACACAGAGCACACTTGGCTTTTTAAGGCAGTGTTATTTGATGTTAGGAGATAGGAGAAATAACAGAATGTGTTTCTTGGTAGTTAAACTGGGTAAATAACAGGAACTCTAGTGAAAAGCATGCAATGTATGTATTTACAATGCAGGGTACTGGTATCCAGTGATTCCCTCGAATACATAGGGCCTCATTACGACTTCGGCGGTAGCAAAAAAAATCGTTTTTTTGATGCATTTTTTTCGAGGCTTTTGCATTCAATGCTTTGGATTTCGAGGCTATAATTAGGAACCCAGGGTACCTGCTACTTACACTGGATAACTAGTAAAAATGTCATGCTGTCATTTCTCTCATCTGCTATGATCAAGTGTCACTTTGAACGGTGTGTGTTTTACAAGTTTTCATTTAACCATATCACAACACAGAACAGGAAACCATACATTGCATGCATTTGAATATGGTTCTTGCCATTTACAATCATACTGTTATTTCTCCCATCTTTTAACATGAAATGACACTTTGTTAGAAAGCTGTGTGTGCTGTGTCTGATTACTATTGTAATCATTTCTAAAGCAAGTTGAAATTATATTTTATGTAAAATGCCCAGAATGTACACAAAGGACACTGTATGTACATCCTATGCAATATAAAGCATGAAATGCTATTATGCTTGAAATGTGGATAAATATGTGGCAGTGGTTACAAAAATGACAGAATGGGCCTCATTACGGCTTTGGCAGTAGCCATGCCGCTATTGGTGGCATTGCTGCCACCAGAACCGGGTCCGGGTTCCCTGAATGGGGAATTACCAGGCCATTTCGAGTTTGGAGGGCCCGGTAATTCCCCCTACAGGGAACCCGGGCCCGGATCTTCCCCATTCCCATTCCCCGATAGGGCTCAATGGGAATGGATGCAGGGAGCTAACAACGGGCTGATTACGACTGGCCCATTGTTCGCTCCCTGGTCTTCTCGCGGGACCCGGTAACGATGCCTGGTTTTACCAGGTGTCCTTACCGGGGCCCGCGAGGGGGTCTCGTAATATTGCGGAATGGGTTAACGGGTGCCGCCACCATTAGCGGCACCCGTGAACCCATTCCGCAATTCTTGTAATGAGGCCCAATTTGCCCATTACAATTAGTTATTTGGGTAAATGAAAATTTGGAAAGCACACAGCTTTGCAAGTGACACTTGCTCATGACATAGCAGATGGGAAAAATGACAGTAAGTTTTTTTTTTGTCGGTCATACAGGGTAAGTGGCAGGTACCCTTGTTCAAATGCATTCATACAAGAGTTGTACATGTACAGTGCACAAAATATTCATACCTGTAGTTTGTGTACATATATGTGTATGTGCATAAATATGCAAGCATATGCAATCACAGCAGAATTGTACTCCGAGTGATCAACAGTACATCTAAAGTGCTGAACTGTGATGATGGAGTTAGTTGTAGAGTTCTTGGATGTGATTGGTGGATGGTTGTTTGACTGCTTAGCAGTAGCCAATGAGGGAATGGTGCAGAGTGTAAAGTGGAAAGGATAGAAGGGCTTCCCCAGTGTTATGCGCTCCACGGACACTGCGGCTGTTCGCAGACAGGGCATGCCACATCCAGGGTTTCTCAGCAAATCCAGCATGGAAAGGGGACTGCAGGGATTAGCCAATCCGGTGTTGACGTTGTTCTTTGCAGGAAGAGAGGGTGTGTGTAGTGAAGATGGCAGAGGTGAAGAAAGTGAGGGTGTTGGTTGTTGGAGATCTATTTGTTTATAGCTTGAAGAGGTATGCTATGTTTAAACATAAGGCTGCCAGTTTTGGTTTTGAATTGAAGGAGTGGAGGTTATTTTGGTCAACTGTGTCTGGTTCCAATATGCAGGCAGTGGTTGGAGCTTGTAAGACTTTCTGCATATGGAAGGGACCAGATGTAGTGGTACTGCATTGTGGTGGTTCTATTCGGGATACATCAGTGCTCTTAGTTTGTTGAGTGCTCTTCAAACCTGGTACAGGCAGTGATAAAGGTTGTTCCAAATGGGAAGTTGATTTTTTTTCTGAAATATTGCCTAGGGTACTATGGGAGAATTCTAATGTTTTCTGTCCCCAGCAAAATGGTACAAGGAGTTTGGTGAACAGAGGGATGTCTGCTTTCTTGTTTGGAAGAAGGATGTTGTCTTGTAACAATGACAATATTGGTTTTGTTAATGGTGACTATCTATTTTAAAGCAGATGGTATTTCTTTATCCATATTGGGAAATGCTATGTCATTTCAAAATATAAGGAGTGCTTTACAGAGAATAATTTGAAGACATCAGGAAGAAAATAAGTGAAAATAAATATAACAAAATGAAAGGTTTTTTTATAAGCACTTTCCAAAAAAAGAAAAGGCTCTTTTCAGAGCCAACCTCAAAGGGGAAGTGGGGTACACTATTTAAATTTTCATTCCCCACTCAGATTTTATGATTTGTCCATGGACACTGCAGTTGTCCGCGGACAACGAATATTACATACATGGATTTTGAGCCTGAGAGGCATGCAAAGACTGTGCAGGGCAAGGGATTGGTCAATAAGGTTTACTGGGTGTGATGTGTAAGAGAGACTTTGGCAGAAAGTCTGTTTCTGAGAGTAGAGCAGATAGCAATGTCTGTGTTCTTCAGAAGGCAGATTGTCTGGATTTTGGGTGACTCATGGACAAATTGGTTGGAGGTACATGCAGATCGCTGTGCAGTTGCTGCACATCTTGGATTCCCTCATGTGGATGTGCACTGGCATGGAGTGCTTGGAATGAAGTGGCTGGATTTGGTTCCTGTTTGTGCTACTTTGGTGACACAGCGTCATCCAGACATTATTATTATTCCTTGTGAAGGGAACAGTTTAGGACATGTCTCTGGAATCTCCTTGCAATTTGCAATGAAAGAAGGACTTGGGAAAGTCATGGACATGTTTCCAAACTTCCAAGTAATTTTTTCTTGCATTGCGCAGAGACCAATGTGGCTGCGTTCTTCTTCATTTGGTCCACAAATGGAGAAAGCGAGGCGCAATGTCAACAAGGCTGTATGTGCCTTTTTGAGAGATATTGGCATGTCCTCTTTCCAAAATGAAAATATTATTTTTCGTAGCACACACATTTTTCGTAGAGATGAAGTCCATTTTACTGAGGCTGGGAATAAGATTTTTCGGCGAAATATACAAAATGCATTGAAACCTTTTTTGGAAGTATAGCAATGCTTTTTCCAGTAGCTGTTTGACTACTTGAACTTTTGAAACACAAAAAACACCACAAAAAGGCTCTTTTCAGAGCCCCCACTTACTCCCAGAAAATAGTGCAATGGTTTTGATAGCACAGTACCCCAAAAATATCAATGTCCGCAGAGATCCAAAAATGCACAGGGCCCTGCAGCATTTCATTGCCACTTCTATTTTTAAACTATGAAAGGTGGCTCTGAAAAGAGCCTGTTTTTTTGTTTTTTGATGTTTTGTATTTTCTTAACAAGACACACAAGGAAAGGACGGGAAGGGAGGGTAAGAAAGGGCACCAACCACGGATATAAGAAAGGAGCAGTTGGAGAAACGAAGATGTAGGGTGGGCCTTAATCAGGTAGTGGGCAGCCCTTCTCATGCTCCCGGACCGCAGCCTCGAAAGCACTTTGAAGAGTCTCCCCCCTGCAGAGTAGTGTGCCACAGTACATACACAATACTGTGACCCTGGAAAGGTAAGGGTCTACTGTGTCACGTATGGCCTGCAAGGCAGCTTGAGGGATGCGCTCCCCCACAGGAGTGTCTCTTGTGGTGGCAGGAGCAGAAACGGAGGATGCTGTAGAGGAAATTAAACTACTACTTTTATCGCAGGGGACAACCCTCCGAAATGCGCCAGTGTGGAACGACTTTAGGTGTCGCTTCATGGAGGTAGTACCGTAACTGTACAAACCTGGTTTGCCATGACTGAGCAACATCTGGCACTCAGTACAGCGCACCTTGTTTGCACGAGCCTTGGGTACCCCTCCAACAGTCGTAAACAACCTCCACACCCAAGATTCACTGGGGTTGTGAGTAGTACAGACTTCCACTAACTCATCCTCGTCATCCTCTTCATCTCTGCATCCTCATGTCTGTTCCCCTCTCCAGGCCCTTGGGAAGGTGGTGGAGGGGGTGGGGGTGGTGCTGAAGCCGAGGCAACTGTACAGGTGGAAGCCATGGTTGCCATCTGGAATGTAGCACAGCAGGCATAGGAGTGGCACAGCAGACACAGCATGCACAGGACAGCAGGCAGAGGTCAGCAGCCAAAGCAGTGTAGATAGCACAGCACACCAGTATTGAGCAATGCTCTCTGTAGAGCAATGCTCTCTCTGGTAGCCAGAAACAGAATGAGGAGCAGTTCTGGGGGGTACCCTTTTATAGGGGTGTTGGTGCGCGCTCCGCGGACAGCTGCTCTGTCCACGAACACTTCGAACACCGAAAAGGGCTCAAAAAGTTCAGAAAAGTATCCAGATCGCTAGGGAGATGGTCTGGGACATGTGCAAGGGTGGAGTTTCACAGTAAAATACCTTGGATTGCTCAAAAAAGCACTTTTTGTATGTCTGAGGACCCGGACTGAGTTCGCGGACAAGGACCCATGCTTAGTGTGGGTGTGGTCACATGATGGCGTTGCGAGCACGTTCGCGAATGGGACGGCTGTCCGTAGAACACCGAATGCATGGGGTCAGATGTGCGCATGCACAAGGGTGTTCTACGGACAGTGTTTGGGTCCCCAAACTAATTAAAAGTGTGACACACGTGCGACGGACCAATACGAACAGGCATGATGTTCGTAGGACTCGAGGGTGTCATGCGCATGCGCACAAGTGTCCGCCGGACAGTGTTCGGGTCCCAATCTAATTAAAAATGCAGCACACGTGCGGCAGACAGATACGGACAGTCGCGATGTTCGTAGGACCTGAGGGTGTCATGCGCATGCGCACATGCGGACGGTCATGATGTCATCAATGATATTGGTGATCTCATCTTTGATGTCTTAGGCGTTAGTCTTAGCAGTGCACAGTGGTGGCGTGAGTTATGGTTGCTTAGCTTACCATAACTGGTGAATTTCAAGGGGTTTTCGATTTTACTTGTAACCATAACGTCCTTTTAACAATGATTTTTTACTGAATTTTAAAGGTTTTTAGCAGCGCAACTTAACCATAAAGTCCCTTTAACAATGTTTTTTCACTGAATATATATATATATATATATATATATATATATATATATATATTCAATTTAAAAAAAGCTTTCAGCTGAAATGCGAAAGTACAATATTCCATTTGAGCCAAGTCTCACATGCCACAACGCCACGTAGTAAGCATTGCTGGGAATTCACCTCCAGTTTAGAGGCACATCAGCAAGGCATTCGGGGTATACACATATACAAATTAGCTCAAATGCAGTCCTTTCTTTTGCTCTTGAAATAGTTTTTTCTTAAAAGTCAGTGCTATTTTATGCATAGCATAATCAACCTAAGAAAGACATTTCTCAAGACAACTACATCCTTGTTTTCAACATTAAGTCATAAGTCCCCATTTCGCTACCTTAGGTTCCGCTAGCCATCAGTAAACAGAAAAAACACCTCCAGTCATTGGGCTTCATGTACCCCAGCTCTTCTGTCTCGACTCGTGTAAATCACAATCTTGGTCTTTGTTCGTGCTTGTCAGGATGTCACTCTCTTCCATAAAACTCTCCATCACTGCTGGTTCACAAGCACCTTGGGTTGTGGACTGGTCATCTAAACCAC
This sequence comes from Ambystoma mexicanum, assembly GCF_040938575.1. Taxonomy (NCBI): domain Eukaryota; kingdom Metazoa; phylum Chordata; class Amphibia; order Caudata; family Ambystomatidae; genus Ambystoma; species Ambystoma mexicanum. The sequence goes on along the minus strand of NC_090921.1, from coordinate 260,649,502 downwards.
TGCCGATCTTAGCCAAGATCACTGGGACCCCAGGAATTGGTAGAGCCAGTCCTCTCGGTGCTGCTTACCTGTTCTTTCACATTTTTCTCCAGAACTTAGGTGATACCATTTTTGCCACTGAGCTCGGACTTTGGCACCTCTTGCTTTCCTTCCTTTTCCCCCTCCTCTAACCTTTCTGCGTTACTTTTCTCTTTGATAACTTGCAATGCTCTCCCCCTATTAACATTCTTCCACTTCACCTGTTCCCTTTCTCCTTCTCTGACTCCTGGCCAGTTGTTACGACATCATTCGTGCTTTACGTCTCTTCTTGATGTCTTCTCTCTTTCAGATCCTCTTCCTCCTCCTTGTTTTTTTCGGTGCCTCCCCTCCCCTCCATCTGCTCCTCTCCTGTTTGTGTTCACTCTACCCCTCCTTGAAATGCGCTGCCTTCATCCCCAGCTCCTCTACTTTTCTTCACTCTCCCTGATGTTACCTCTCCTTGCCGATGCCCTACTTCCTCTTCCTCTTTTCTCCACCTGCACCTCCTCCTTCTTTACCGCCTCCTGAATTCTTCCATCCGCCACATTGAAGCAATCCGCAATCAACTTGTAAAGCCTCCAACCAACAACCCCCACACCCTCTTGTAAATGATGGGCTTGTATACTAGTGAGTTTATCTGCAGAATCAATAATTCAGTAATTGGGGTATTAACTTCGGCTAGTCACTAGACCCTACCGAGCATGGGCATTGTCTTACTTGAGGTGAAATCACTGGTTTATCAGCTGATGGCAACTAAATTCCAGTGCAGCTCCGTAGACTGGGCACTTATCAGGGCAGGCCACCATCTTGGATCTATATTGCTGCATGGCACATCCAAGTCCAAATCCAGAGGCTCTGGGAGAATGTTGAGCTGAGGTGAGAGAATTCCATGCCTGCTCTGTGTTGGTGCCCACAAACCTCGATTTGCCAAGTTTCTGGCTGGCTGTGCAAGTGAAACCAGTTCCTCTTAGCAAACCAATCCAATATGTTTGAATCAAGTTGCCTATAGGGACCCTAAATTAAGCATTCTTATAAGAGTCTTTCTCCAGTGGTTACTGTCATTCATTGGTAGCTGTCTTACAGATAGCTTTAGGAGGGGTGCGAAGCCTGCCACATGGAGCCCTTTTCCTCACATTGCTGCTGGTTGTATTCTAGGAAGGGCAAGAAAACGTATGATGCCTGGGAATGGATTTCTCAGCTACTGGTGGCCTATCCCAGCTTAGTTCCCTGGTGTCATACCACCCTTGGCTCTATCATTCCCATGAAGTTTAAGCATGTATGTGGTGTCTCTGTCATCCTAAATATCTCAGTGTGTCTTGACTATGAAGTGACATGGGTGAGACACCACCAGTGACTAGGGTCCTATCCATCTTTTAAAACCTTAGCTGGTGAGGGACCTCGGAGGCTGCTGGATCATCTGTTTACCAGAGCTGGGATCTGAAGTATGGTGTATGTGGTGGCACCCAGCCCCATTGCCTGCCTGGTCCCATCACTCATCCTCTACCATGGTTTAATGAGCTGGAAAGCCATGCCCCTTGTCTCTTGCCATGGAAGCCCAATCAGCAGTTGTTGAGCTGTGCTGCAAGCTACCAGGTGATTGTGGAACAATGCAAAGTCAATGGTCACTCAGCCATAGCACACAGACACAGGTTCAGCTGGCTGGCTTTGTCATGTCTTTCCCACTTTTGTGTGTGAGCTTAATCCTCAACATTTTATTCTTGCTCTGATGATGCCAAAGTCAGAATGTGTGAGAGCCAAAAACGACAACTCCAAACAGCATTAGTGGATTGGATCTTCACATGTTCTACTTGCTCTGACTGTTCGGTGGTATTATTATCCACATTGTGACTGCATGCAAATCTCTCTTCAAGCTGCTTAGACCGTATTAAGGTCGTAATTATCACTTTTCTGGCTCTAGGATGATCTCTGATCCCTCTGCTCAGACAGTATTAAGGTCTTCTCTTTGCTCTGACTTTATTATGGTCTTAACCAGGACTTTTCTGGCTCTAGCGTGGTCTCTGTTCCCTCTGCTCTGACTGTATTAGGTTTTTTCACTGCTCTGACTGTATTACGGTCTTCCCCCTGCTCTGACTGTATTAAGGTCTTCTCTCTGCTCAGACTGTATTAAGGGGATCTCTCTGCTCAGACTGTATTAAGGTGATCTCTCTGCTCAGACTGTATTAAGGTGATCTCTCTGCTCAGACTGTATTAAGGTGATCTCTCTGCTCAGACTGTATTAAGGTCTTCTCTCTGCCCTGACTGTATTAAGGTAAGGTCTTCTCCCTGCTCTGACTATATTATGCTCTCTCTCACCAGATCGCTCTAGAGTCAGTTCTCTTGGTGGATGACGGAAGCACTGCTGTTGTGGAAGGCTTGAGAGTCGCTCCCTGGGAGAGGGGGCGAGGTATCGTTGGACTGATTCAGAACTTTGTCGAAGACTTTTTGAAGACTGAGTTCCCAGCTGTTAAGGTCATTAGGTTAACAAGAAGAGAGGACCCTTCACCGGGCATGCTCTCCCAGTACCGAGTGGTGCATTCCAAGGTAAGATGCCACTAAAATGGGACCCATAGGGAAGGACATGGGAAAGGGGCTCCTCATGTAGAGTGAAAGAAGGGACCCATTACTTGAGAGAGAGAGAGCTTCAATGAGTGGGCGAGTGAAGGATTGAGTGCATATGAGGATCTGCATAGCACATTGTTGCATGCAGAAGCAGTCTATGGACCTTTTCTGCCGGATCAAGTGTGTTTCTAGGGGATGGCATGAAAGCATTGAGGTTGAGACAGGCATTGGCTGGCAAGGTAGATGGTAAACAATCCTTTATCTTCTGGCACCGTAGCTCACCCATACCTGCCTCTCCGGGTTCCTGCTGGTCCTTTATTCTCAGAGTGCCAAGGGTTAGTGGAGAGGGATATGCCTAGCGTCGGTGCAGGAAGGCAGATAAACTGGATGGCATGGTATGGTAATGTTTTCAAATTCTCATTAGCATATTATTTACACTATAACACAGACTCAGTAAAGACACTGACTACGGTAAACTCTAGTGAATGGTTATTTGGTGTTTTTTTTAGCAAGGTGGTCTCCCCCCTTGGAAAAGGACTGCAAAAGCAGAAAAGCAGCTCTCTACAGTACAGCAGTGTTGCTACTTTTTAATCTTTTACAGCTGCCACAACACAGGGAAAGCAAGTCCAAAAGAGTCTACACAAATCTATAAACCTTCCCTGTGGCTGCTTTCTTTTTACAACGATGGCAGCATGTTCAGTGCTGCATGGAGGCCCAGATGCTCTAAATAATTCTTATTTTACTTGTCAGTGGATTGTGTCCTGGCAGACCTGCCTTGTCCCAGTGTGCAGTTCGCCAGCACCAGGAAGAGACACTAATTGGTTATGAAGGCTATGGCTTCCAATTGGCTGATTTTGGCCTTAGGCAGACCAGGAGGAGGAAGAACAGGCGAGATCCCCAGGCAATATATGTCAGGAGGGGTCCGGGAGTCAGGAGCGTCCTGGAAGCAGCATAGCATCTATCAAGTCCCAGGTCACCTATGGAATAGATGGTCCGATTGAACAGGAGCAATGGGGGAGTATCGCCAATTGCAGTCCTAGTCTGCGAATACCAAAATTGACCCAGGTGTATAGGTGAAGCAGAGGAAGGCCGGTGAGGATGGTACCAAGTTCTTTCCTGCATAAACCAGGAGCTACCTGGGTGAAGAGAGGGTATGGAGGACTGTCAGAGCTGGCAGCCTTGTGCCGTGGTGTCAAGTGTGTTGCTCCCACAGGCTTTGGGAGTGCCTTGTGGTATGGAGCCCCGAGGTTATTCTTCAGTCAGCAGAGGGCGTCAGTGGAGGGCCTCAATTCAGTGGAGCAGTGTGTGAGGCAGGCCCTCCAGGCAGAGGGGTCAGGTTTTTCAATCTGCCAATAGTATTTCATTCTGTTATGATAATTGGCACCTTTTATTAAAGTTTGTTTATTATTTATAATGCGCGTTCATACCCTAGGGTAACAGGGCGCAGCCTTTACATGAATTTGCGAGACTAAGTTACAACATCAAAATATATACACAACACAATGAGGTACACAACATAATACATATCTACAAGTGGCACACATGGTTACAATGTGTGTAGGAGGCGCATGTGTGACATGCTTGGCATCTGATTATGATGGGCCTACATATTCAGCCATAACTACCTTGGAACGGAAGTTATGGTATGGCATGTCCATTCTGGTCGTAGGCGGCAAGGAGCTCCACAATTTCGCAGCTTTCACAGGGAAGCTGTTGCCACCTATTGTGGTGTGTTTGAACTTCGGGACAGAGAGGCAGTCTTTATAAGTTGTTCTGGTGGGTCCCAGGGAGGCCTGTCTGTGAAATCTGTCTATCAGATAGATCGGGGCCGCGTTGTTAAGGGATTTATGAGTGAGTGAGAACGTTTTTAGGGTGACTTTATATTTGATGGGGCACCAGTTGTTCTGTTGGCTGTGTCCTGTGATATGCTCTTGTCTGGATATGCCTAGCGCCGCTCTAAGAGCATTGTTCTGAAGAGTTTGTAGTTTACTAATGGTGGCTTTAAGAGATCCTAGGTAGAGGGTGTTGCAGTAGTCCAGACGGGATAGTATAAGGGCTCTAGCGAGGGTGAGGCAGCTAGTGTCGGACAAGAACGGTTTGACTTCACAGGTCAATTTGCATGTATATGCCGTGGAAGATGCCAAGGAGCTCACCTGTCTGTTGAAGGAGAATTTGGAATCCAAGTAGAAGCCTAACGTTTTGACCTCTTGTGCCACTTTGATGTTGTTACCATCAATCGAGAATGAGCAGTAGGCAGGGCCCAATTTCTTTAAGCTGGTAGTCGTGCCCAGGATAATGAGTTCAGTTTTCTCATTCAGGCATAGTCCATGTGTGGCCATCCATGCCTGGATGATGATGTACACTCTATTTAGCAAGGCCAAATCATTTCCATAATCTCCAGAAAGCAGGAGGAGGATCTGGTGTAGGTGATATCGAGATGATCCAAATCATCGAAAAGGGGGTTGGTAAATATATTGTACAGTGTAGGGGAAACACAGGATCCCTGAGGCACGCCACAAGTGATGGGTATGGGGTCTGCTGCCGCTGAGGGTGAGAAGACCCTCATGGTCCTGTCGTTAAGGAACGATCTGATCCAGGTGATGGCCTCAGCCGAGAAGTGGGCCGCAGTGTGGAGGTGTGTGCATAGGACAGAGTGATCAACCAGGTCGAATGCTGCAGAGAGGTCGAGCAGGAGAAGTAGGGCAGCTTGGCCATTGTCTCTGAGCATATCGATCTGTGCTTTTAAGTCAATAAGAGCAGTTTCGGTCCCATGTTGGGGACGAAAGCCTGATTGTCTGGAACCTAGAAGGAGGTATTCTTCCAGGTATTTCTGTATTTGGACGTAGGCAATCTTGTCCAGGATTTTGAGGAGGAAATGTACGGTCATTATAGATCTGTAGTTTGTAGGTGTGGCTGGGTGGAGTGCGTTTTTATTTTAGTAATGGGAGTACCCAGGATTGTTTTAAATTAATAGGGATAGAACCAGTAGTGAAGGAGGCATTAATTAACTTTGTGATGAATGGGGAGAAGTTGCGTGTTGAATCTTTGATGATCTGAGCCGGGCATAGATCGCCCTGACAGTTGGAAGGTTTCAAGGACAGGATAATTTTTTCTACTGCAAGTGTGGTTACTTTAGAGAAATAGAAGCGGGTCAATTCTCTAATAGTAGGTTTCTCGGGTAGATTAGATGGTGGCATATAGCTTATGGAGGATTTTATGCGAGAGATTTTGTTTTGTAAGGTATCAATCTTATTTGCAAGGACATTTTGAATGTCTGTGCACCAGGTTTTATCCTTAGTACAAGTTACTAGTGATACTATGGGATTTTCAACTTCTTTAAGGATAGAGAATAGTTCCTTCATGTTTGATTTCGCTTGGGAAATGCGTGCATCAAAGGAGGTTCTTTCAGCCAGGTAGATTTCTTTTTTGTAGAGGGTGGAAAGTTTGGAGAGTTTAAGTTTGTTTGCTACTGAAGGGAATTTATTCCAGGTGGCCTCACAATTTCTTTTTTGCTGTCTTAAGTTTTTGAGGAATGGTGTGTACCATTTGTTTAGATGCAGTTTGGGTTTACTTGGTCTCAGTTTAGGGGGGGCAATTTGGTCTAGCGTGGTAGCCATAGTTTTGTTATATTCTTTGACTAAGGTCTCTGGGTCAAAGTTATCAGGGAGTGAGTTAAGTGTTTGGAGTAGGTTAGGGATGAGTCTCTCGACTGTGATACTCTTCTTGTTTCTTGTAAGTATGGGGGGAGCCCTAATGATCGGTGGGGGTCGAATGGTGGAGAGCATAAACGATATCAGGTAATGGTCGGTCCAAGTTAGGGGAGCAATACTGGTGGTGTCAGCAGAGCAATTATAATCAGCCACCCAGTCAAGAATTCTGCCTTTGGCATGAGTAGGTGCCATGCTTCTTTGTACAACGCCTAGTTCGGTAAGGGTATTGACTATGGTGCTAGCGGTTTGGTCTTGCGGGTCATTGTAGCCCATGTTAAAGTCTCCCAAGGAAAGTACTTGGGTGGTATTTTTAAGGTTACTGGCTAAAATAGTGTTCACATCCTCATCAAAGGTACCTATTGGGCCTGGTGGGATATAGATCAGGTGGATGTTGAGCGTTTGGGCATTGGTAAGAGGGACTTTGACTGTGAGTAATTCACAGGAAGGGACGTTGAGAGTTGTTACTGGTCTCATGGGGAGGCTGCATTTGTGGATGATGGCGACACCTCCACCTCTGAGGTTAGGCCGATCTTGTCTTATGATAGTGTGGTTGTCTGGAACTGCAAGCATTAGCATAGGGCCTGCTGCCGGATGAAGCCAGGTCTCTGTAATGGCTAAGAAGTCAAGGTCTTCTTTTAGGATCAGGTCGGCAATTTCTGTAGCATGGGCTACTAGCGATCTGGCGTTAATTAAGGCTCCCTTAATCTGGGGGCTAACTGTAGTTTTAATGGTGGTGGTATGGCAATAGTCCTGTGTGACTGCAGGCATGCACTGATTGGGATTGAATGGGGGTAAAGAGTTAGCGTTCTGCGGTGAGCTTGTTTTTCTTGTGAATAGGCTGGGTCGGGCCTGCAGCGGCTTAGGTTTCTGTCTGGTGGGCAATGAGCGGGCAAGGGGTTCATAGATTTTAGCTAATCTGGCTCTAAGTCCTGAATTCCTATCTGTGGTGGAGCGAGGGAGGCTAGTAGGAGGCTAGTAAGTGTCCATGCGTGTCACACCAGGGAGCTATGGAGCAGAATACATACAGTCTAGGGGATCCTGGGCTGTACAAAAGGCACAATGCCAGCAAACATATTTATGACTATACACATACTGGCACGTAATTAACTTTGAACCCACACTTTTGGGGGGGAAGCTACACACTGTCCCACTGTCAACTATCCTTGATCCTGAGGGTAGCCCATTTTTGACTGATGATTACATGCAACAAATATTTAAAGCTGGTTGACTTTAATAGTGTCCTGGACCCTCTGATGTACAAGTCTAGTCCCCTCATGTCAAGAGACTCTAAAATAGTCGTAGGCCTTTGACGACTCTTGAAAGACCTGGAAGTGGTGGACATGTGGAGGGTCTTATCACCAACGTCTAAAGACTATTCCTTCTTCTCCCGTGTGCACCACACCTCATCTCACATAGACCTGTTAGCCAGCCCTCAACTCCTCTCCTTCACAGATGAAGTGTGCATAGGCACGAGAGTACCATCGGATCATTCACTTGAAAATTGTCACCTCTAAATGATTGCGCAGCCCTAAGCGAATGGTAAATATCCTATTCAAATTGTATGTGTTATTGGACAAAAAATACAGTGAAACAAAGAGTCCAAAGCAATAGATTCTTTAGTCAAAAAAACGCTGTTGAAACAGATTGCAAAAACAAGACTGCTGACACGTGTTTCGACCCAAAACAACGGGTCCTTTTCAAGGCAAGACTGTGGTGTTGGTATGATTCATATACATTCCAATACAGCAAAATAATATATAATCATGCCATAAGGATAACAACTTTTGAAATATAAACAAAATTAACCAGCAGAGGAAGAGGAGGGGGCCAGAGTTAAAGAAGAGAACTGCAACCAAGAAAGAAAAAAGCCCATATGGACATTACATCCTGTCAAAGAGCAAAGCAACCATTTCAATGTGAAACATATCCCAAGTAAATAAGGAGTAAAATAAAAAAAAACATTTGATTTGTTACCATATGTTGTCGAGCCAAAAATCGCGGTCGAAGTGTCCATATGTGAATGTCCATATAATGAAAACAAAATAAATATGTAAAAAAGAGAGAAAACACCATAAGCCTGAATCCTAAATGAATAAACAACTGATACATTTTAACAATTTATTAATCCCATGTACACGCATAGTGCAAAGGTAACAGACTATTGTGCCAAGGATCAAAATGCTCATCCCTCATGCGCCTCATGGTGGTAAAATGTTTTATTACATTGTCACCCGTGTGTGATATAAATGTTAAAATGAATAAATGTTTTACCGTATGTTATTCAAACTGAGTTGGAAAACCCAAGCCCTCCTTAGGGGCAGATATATGGGCCAATTCTAAAGTAGTTGATTCTCCTCAAGAATATAAACCGCAAATAACTGAAAAATACATAAACAGAGCAACCCAAGACATGAGTTGTCTAGACAAGAGATCGACATATGACTTAAAGGGGTTGTCAAAAATATCCAAATGCGTAAAAATAATGGACAGCGATACCTGAAGCAGTCTCTGTTACTGATACATTGTGGTACATTCGCAGAACATGGGAGTTTGTTCAAACGTTGCAACTGCCACAAAAAAGATAATGTATCAAAACCCAATTCCGCAGGTAGGTCGAATAACAAATATTTGTACGAATAAGGCTCACAGTGAGATACTCTGAAAGTATTGTCAAGCCCATACCTGTAGGTTCAGGGGCTGGTTCCCCACTGTGGCCAGAATCCAAACGCTTCACGAAATCAGTGTTATGCAGTTCATTCCGTCCATGTGTTTAGAGAAAAGAACCTAACAATGTGTCACGTGACAGTCATGTGGTTAAATTTAGCGCAAGGAATTATGGTAATGGTAGTCCTTGTATTAAGTAAGGCAAGCGCTTGCATCTTGTTTGTGCCCTAGACAATGTCTACATGTGTTAACACAACTATTAAATATTAAATAAAAGTCTAATGCATAATAAGCTGTAATGGCAGTGTGCATGCGAAATAAAAAATAAAATAAAAACAAATAAAATAATTAAAATTGAAAAATCAAAAATCTCTGGAATGTTTAATGACGGCAAGGGACGGATGAGCAATTTGATACTGGCAAAGATTCCTGATGGTCTTGGTTGTTTAAATTTGACTAGATGTAAATACATGAAAACAAACAAGGAATAATGAAAATGCAGTTGCTGCAAGTATAGGAAATATTCACCAGCATTGTATAAAGCATTACAAAAATACATTTAGTTCCGTGTCCGTGTTGAGACCAAGACTGGTACAATGAACTTTGGCGATGGTGCGTGCCTCAAGCTGACGTAAAAGTAATTGGTGGTCCCCGCCTCTTGGGTGGGAATGCGCTTGAATGAGCCCGATGAACTTAAGATCTTTTACTGAATCCATTTGATGATTCTGTTGCCAATGCAGAGCAGTGGCAGCTTCGGATCTTGGCTCTTCAGGTGTGCAAAATGTTCTCGAATGCGGACTCGCAGTTCTCTTATAGTAGAACCAACATATAATTTGCGGCATACGCATAAAATGGCATCCACCACAAATTTCGATTTACAATTGATAAAATCGGAAATGTGAATTGACAAACCATGGTGGCAACTGAATGTATTTTGGATAAGGGCATATTGGCAAAAATTGCATAGACCACATTTGAAAAAACCAACAGGTTTGGGTGGAAGCCAAGTTAAAGGCTGTGCATGAGTAGGCTTTGGTTGTAAGAACGAAGGGCAGAGTTTGTTGCGCAATGTTTTGTTAAGAGTAAAGATGAGTTTGGGTGTAGCCAAGACATATGGCAAAAGGTCTGGGTCAAGTCTCAACAAATGCCAATGTTTGCTTAATAGGCGATAGAGCATGCAATGGTCTTCTGAATATTTTGTTATGAACTGTACATACTCCAGACTTGGTCTGGTGGGTTCTGTATTCGTAACCAATGTCTGATCCTGAGTGAATGAGTTGATACGGTTGAACCCTTGCTTAATGCATTGACTACTGTATCCACGTTCATGCTAATCGTACTATCGGATCATGACCTGGTGATCCTGACAGCCTGCATCCATAATCCGGAGCTGCCTCCAAGACCGAAATGCCCTGGTCACAGCCATCCAGCATAACTTTAAGGAAAACCCAAATGGCCCCACCTCAATTGCCACAAGATGGGAAGCAATGAAGGCGGTCATCAGAGGAAAGATGATAGCTCACACAGCAGCCTACATCAAATGCAGAGCTTCTCTATGAGAACTAGAGAAAGACACAGCCATAGCAGAGAAGAATCATAAAAAGGTATGATCACTGAAAGACGCCCGGACACCACGAGTAGCCCGCAACAAGCTAGAAGCACACTACACGGAACTGACCGCTCAATCCCTAACGCAAACTAAACAGAGCTACTACATACATGGCAATAAAGCCAGCAAGTTCCTAGTCAGGAAATTAGCCAAAACCCACTGGGGCCAAAATCAGAGAACCAGCCTTAAAGACCATAGATAGGTCACCCAATACACAGAAGGAATTAAACAGCAGCTAGCAACCACACATCTAATCAACACCATGACGAAGTCCGTAGTCACAAGAGCAATATATCGCGGAGGCCGCCCTCTAAAACATTCTGGAGGAAGATAGAAAATCCTTGGCTCTTCCAATCTCAAAGGAGGAAGTGAAACAGGACCCAGAGCCCCAGGCCCAGACGGATTCTCGCCCAAATTCTATACACTTTTCAGCTCCCTCCTCACAGGCCCATTGACAGAGTTTCTAAATTCCTTTTGAGAGACAGGCTCAGTGGCCCCATTGATGCAAGAATCCACCATCATTATGTTGCTCAAACCGGGAAAGACTCAAGGGAATGCACATCCTGTTGACCTATCTCACTCCTCAACATAGATGCGCACATTTATACCAAGGTGCTGGAAAACAGGCTAGCGAGGACTCTCACCACGCTTAATTACTCAGACCAAACAGGCTTTATTGCAGGGAGAAGCACTGGAGACAACATCTGCCAAGCCCTGAACTTACTAGAAATAGCAGCAGGAGAATACCAAGAACTGCCCCTACTCACCCTAGACGCAGCTAAAGCCTTTGACCGGGTCAACTGGTCATTCATGTACCTAACACTAGAAGCATTTCATTTTGGCCCAAAATTCCGCACCATGATACTAGCTAACTACAACGCCCCCAAAACAACTTTGAAGGTAAATCAACATAAATCAGCCCACATCACACTCGCATGCGGAACGAAGCAAGGATGCCCGTTCTCTCTGCTAATCTTTGGCCTAATCATGGAACCCTTTGGCCAAAGAGTTCTCAGCAACAATTCCATCAAAGGAATGACAGTAAAAGGGGAACAATATAAGGCATCCTTGTACACTGACGATGTGATGCTGTCGCTCACTAATAGCCGAAACTCGCTATTGGCAGCTCTGGCAGAGCTGGAGGCCTTCGAATGAGTGGCAGGCTTCTCCATCAACTACACCAAGTCGGAGGCGCTGGGGGTGAACTCATCAAAGGAGATGTTACATCTCCTCTGCTCTAACTGCCCAATGAAATGGAGTACAACAATGAAATACCTAGGACTACACATTTTCGGCTGACCCCAAAAAGCTATATGTAGTGAACTTCCCCCACCTGTTCAGTGGCCTAAAGGCAGACCTCAAGAGATGGGAGGATCAGGAGATCTCACTGCTGGGTAGAGTGACAGCATGCTAAATGAACTTAGTGCCAAGATTCCTGTACCTCTGCTCATCGCTATTGGAGAAAATCCCCCTAAAGCCCCTCCTCAAACTGCAGAAACAAGTCTTCTGATATATATGGAATGGGGGCAAAGCGCGGATCCCGCAGAAAGTGATGACGGGGGCATCTAATTGGGGTGGGATGGGAGTACCCAACCTCCACAACTACTACACAGCGTCCCAGTTGACAAACTCCTTGGCATGGACTGACCCCACGAATACCCCAGAATGGGTTAATATCGAACGAGCTAGGAGCCCGATTCGATTCAGCAACATACTACACACCTCAGCGGCAGCACGCAGACAATGGCCAACAATCCTCTCATCAACAAGGGCCACCCTAAGAACCTGGGATGGCTCACTACAGAAGAAAAAGATCCCCAAGGGGTTGTACCCTCTCTCCCCTATTCTCCACAACCCGGACTTTGCCCCGGGGCTACAGGTGGCAAACTTCCAAAACTAGATCCAAGGGGACCTGCAAACCCTCTCCCAGCTGTTTAAAGATGGATCAGTTCTAAACCTTTGGAATGTAAAACCCGCTTCAACCTGCCAGAATCGGACAGATTCACCTGCGCACAATTGTGTCATTGGATATCCAAGCCATTAATGAAACAGAGAGCTACTAGGAAGCTTATCCCCCTGGAACTCTCGTTGTTAGAAGGCCCCAGGAGAGGTCACATCACCAAAACTCTACAAGTTACTACAAGAGGGCATGTTGGTCATCAGACCCGCATACATGGCCAAATGGTCTAGGGCACCACATCGAGGACCAGACATGGGTCGACATCTGGTCCAGAAACAATTCTACCTCCAGGTGCATCAGCAATAAAGGAGCACTCAAACTGCTGTATCAATGGTACTACCAGGCGAAACGTCTGCACTATGTCAAAAGCCAAGTGGACTCAAACCGCTGGAGACAATGCGGCACCCGTGGAACATACTTCCAAATGTGGTGGGAATTCCCACTGGCACAATCCTTTTGGGAACAGGTACTTCAGACAATAGAAGCCATCACCCACCGCAAACCTCTGCTAACTCCAGAGGTGGTTCTCCTGGGTACCCCGCTACCAGACTGCTACCCCAGATCAGTATGAACCGCAAAGCTGATCACCCATCTGTTACTGGCAGCTAAGATCTCACTTGCGCGCAGTTGGAAATCCTGGGAAGGCCCCTTCGCGCCCCCCTATGATGGGCCAAGGTCTGGGACATCCGGGGTAGCTGAGAAGGTCACGGCGGCCAAAGAAGGGCACTCCACTACTTTACGGATTGCTGGGACCCAGTCCTGGAAAATTACATGGCCTTCCCAGCCCTGACTTTACAGCCACGACAAGCGAGAATCACCCTGCGGCCCTAGGATCACTCGGAAGGGCCTGTAAGAAGGAACAGATGCAGATGAAAGGGAACAAGCTGCTAGAACGATTTCAGGGGGAGAGGGGAGATTATTGGGTTGAAAGAAATTCTATTACCACTGCACAAAGCTATACATTTAAACTGCTGCAACCAGATGCAAATAAAGTTAACAAAAAGAAAAAAAGGATGCCACAAGTTGTCACCCTCTACTCGTGTCTCAGGCACCTCCGACTGTACTCCTGAATTTGTGTTAAGTTAATTCAGGGCAGAAGACTGGGGAGAACTGATATTGGGAACCTCACACTAGACACCTGATGATTCAAAGGTGAATGAATGATTAAATAGTTTAGTTCGGATATATTGCAATCCATAATACACATAAAAATGTGTTATGGAACATACAACATTCGTAAAAACAGCAATGGAAAAATACATCAATAGTGCACAGTGTCATACAATAACACCATCAAGCTTAGTACTTCTATTCCATGCCAAATGTAAAATCAGGCCATTTTGAAAGCACTGGTTGCATCTCTTATTGATAATAATAGTACAAAGTCGGGACTCCAATGCCTATAGCCGTATCGTCTTTAAAATCATACAGGTTCAGTTCTCTGAAAGTCCTTGTATATAGGACAGAAAATTAACAAATCGTCCAGGGCTTCATCAGCGGTGCAGACGCAGGTTGCACATGTGGACTAGTTTCCGGCACATCTAGTGGTTACTCCTTTGATGTGGATTGCATTAAACCTTCCTCTAGTCAGTAGGGACCTCTGGTATGGGTTATTGGCAAAATCAAGGTAGGGGGCCATCCCAAAAGTGGTCGGTGCAACTGTACCCTAGACCCTTGAAGGCAGAGATCCTCCTTAATGCTAGCCCAATATATAAAAAATTAGCTTCAGAGAACTAAAAAAGGACATATTTTAGCCTAAGGGTATCGGAGATAAAGACCATACCAGTCTCAAGCTGGGTGATGTAGGCTGCAGACAATACGAACACTTTCAGGAGATGAGAGAGAAAAGAATTTCCCTGAGAGTTAATCCCGTCATGTTTTCCATGTCCCAGAGTTCACTGCCGTGGGAGCCCACACCAATCCCTTTCGCCTTATAGACTGTTAGCATATGTGACACTGAAGAGTATTTCAGTTTTTTTTAATCTAAAGAGTCAGTCTGTGGCCTGTTTTATCTATGATCTCCTGGCATCAATGTTTACCTTCAGGGTAAGCTGACTCTTAAATATGATCCCTAAATATTCAAAGTGCTTACAAAAGGACAATTTGTGGTCCCCGATAAAAACCATCGGATCATACTGCCTGCTGGTTGAGAAGCACATGACAAAACATTTCTCTTTATTAACATAAATTCCAGGTGGGTCATGAGCCATCCACCAATATCTGGAGGGACTTAGGCGGTCTTGCGAGAAGTGGCGGATCATCAGCATAACTCGGAACCGTGAACCTTCTCTCCTCACAGTGTCGAGCATCAGTACCCTGCTGCTCCAAGCACAAAGGGAGGTGGTTAACATGCCAGCTAAAAGGATGGCATGCTGTGTCCTCCATGTCTCGCTCCAGGGTATGCAACTCTCAGAACAGATGCTGAAAGGATGGTGGATTCTGGGCTCGGCCTCTCAGTTGCAGCTGAACGAGCATCAGCGGCATTGCTCTTGGTCCAGTTTCAGTCTATGTGGCTCTATCCTCTTCCATTGGAATGCCAGCTGTAGTGTTGGCTTGGTCCTGGCTAAATACTCTAAAATGTCCTTTCTGGGTTGTAGCCAAGTGGCATAGTACTTCACCATTAGCTCTGCAGTTGACTTAGTGGCTCCAAACACGCTGTCTAAGGTGTACATGGTGTCAGCTGCTGAAAGGTCTGGGAGCTTGATAGACTGACTGGATGACTCATTGCACAGGAACACACCAAAACTCTATTACTCTATGCTGTTTCTCCTGATCAGGTACTAGCTAATCATGAAGCATCTGTGTGTCCTGGTCTACCTATATCTGGCGTTTGTCTTCACCCATCAAGATACATTTCGTATCGAAAACAATGACTGCACGAGGACGTAGGGACCATGCTCCAATGAAAAGGAGCTGGTTTCCTGCAGAATGACTTTGAAGTTATTGGCGATGGAGCAAACAATTTGGCATTCCTATCCACTGGGTATTGGACATTTCTGGGTCCAGGCCGGTAAGATGGAAAATTTGCCGTACCTCCTCATTATGATTTTCGTTTGAGATATTGAGGTTTGTAATTTCTGTTGCAATACTTGTAGATGACCCTGATTACGTTGACTCATATCAACGGTAATGCCCAGATAAACATATTGGCTCACGACATTGATTGTGGTGTTCTGTATGGTCCAAGCCTTTGTGTTGCGAGCTGTTATTTTCAGGGCGCACATTACAATTTTTGTTTTCTCAAGATCTATACTCAATAGGTTGGTCTGTATGTACTGAGTCAAAAGGGTTAATTATGTTTGTAACCCCATCGGACTCTTAAAACATAGAACTAAATCATCCGCATACAACAATGCAGTTCTGGACATACCATTTAATTTCAGGGCATCTGTCACTTGTCCTGCAAAAACCTCTTGAATGTCATGAATAAAGAAGCTAAATAGCGCGGATGCCATTATGCATCCCTGTTTTAGGCCCTAGCAGTTTTAATTGCTGAAGAAAGGAGCCCTTCTGCAATCAGTCTTATTCGTATAGACGTTTGTGAATGTAGTCGATGAATGATGTCTTTCATAGTTTCAGGGCAATTTGCCTTTGATAATTTAGCCATAAGTAACGATCGTGAGACCGAATCAAAGGCAGCATTAAAATCAACAAAGGCCAGATAGATGGGCTGTCTAGTACTTCGTGCTTGACTCTTAATAGCATTTATGCATGTCAAATTTATACTAGTGCCCATACCTGGAACAAAGCCCATTTGGTTAGGGTCCCGTTTTTTCTCACTTTTGGACCAAGAATTCAATTCTTGGAGCACCATTCTTGCAAAGATCTTGCCCGGTGCATCGAGCAAGGCAATGGGCCTGTAATAGGACGGCTTAGATCTGTTACCCTTCTTAAAGATGGGCACCACAATCGAGGTGTGCCAGAAGTCAGGTAAGCTTTTGGTATGTATAACTGCTCTGAAGATTTTTTCAAGGATGAGAGACCAAGCATTCGGATTTGCCTTGAACATTGCATTGCTCAACCCATCCGGTCCTGCAGCTCTGGAACTACTTGATCGTACTATTAGTTATCGTATAGATGTTATTGAGAACTCTAAGTTCCATGTAGTTGCTCTGGGGAATTCGTGATTTAAATTCGAGTTGGTAATATCCCTGTATAATTCTGAGAAGTGTTGTATCCACTGCCATTCTGGGACACCATTGATGTGGGCATGATTCTGTCTATCGTATTGGGCGTTATTTAGTAAAGCCCATATTTCAGCAGTACTTTTATTATTGATACTGCGCAGCATACATTCACTGTCCACCTGAAACTTAAAAGCCGCCCTTGCACGAGTTCAATTTCTGAATTTGGTCTTTGCTCTTCTAGTAGCTTGAGCTTGAAGCTCGCGTGGTAATAGTTGAATTGCACGTTTTTCTCTTCTCCAGGCCGCTTTTCGATCTTTTACCTCCTGGTAAAACTGATGTTTGTGATGGAATGCCTGATGACCATTTTTGCCGTTCTATACTTGTTCATGGTGCCGATGTAAGAGATTACATTTTTCCCACAGGCATCTAGGTCATTTCCTAGCATGTATAAAGTTTTGTCGGTCCATCTGAATCTGGATTTAGCATTATTCACCATAACACTTTGTGTCATTCTTCTGTGGGAATTAGAAGCTTTCTGAAAGGACCACGGCCATGTTAATGAGAGCAGATGATGGTCGCTATTAGATTGTTCTACAATTTGGAAGTGAGTGGCTTGACTGAATAGATTTTCATCTACATAGATGTAGTCAATGATGTTGCTCGATTTGCCATGATGCCAGGTGTTCTTCGGGGGTACATCTCCTGGGAGGGATCCATTGGCCAGTTTGAAATTCCTATCTACCATAAATCGAATCCACATTTCAACTTGCACTGATTTTCTTTGTTTTTGGCTAGATATGCAGTTTAAGTTAATATCCCCTAGAACAGTGGTCTTCAAACTTTTTTGGCTCGGGCCCCCCCCCTGAGCCAAGTTTAGGCAGGCCGGGCCCCCCTAAAAGTACTGGATGGACAGTATGTAGAAATCGCTATGAACTTTTGCGTGCCTTCACCGCACCCTACTCCCAGCACAGACCCTGGGCTCTCCCCCACTCTACTCCCACCACTATCCCAGTGCTGCCGCCCATCCTGCTCCCACCACAGTCCCATAACACAAACATACACACATCCATACACATTTAAATAAAAAATAAATCGCCATAAACGTACCTTCTGCAGGGGCCTGCGCGTGGTTGCTATAATGCCCCGCTCCAGGTTGCTCTGCCCGTATGTGCGAGGAGGCGCAGGAGCACCCCCTCGCACATACATACATGCAGTGCCCCAGCCAGCATTTCCAATGAGCCATGCAAGGCTGGCGAAGCAAAACACCCCCAACGTTGCATGTCTCAGTGGTCATGTGCGGCTGGGGAAATTAACTGTCAAAGGCAAACAGTGTTTCCCTTTGGCAGTTCAGCTGGCCCAGGAGCACTTCCTCAGCTGGATAAAGCAGCTGAGGGAATGCTCAGTGTTTCACTGCGCTGGCTCCTCGGCTCCTCCATAATGGGTGAGGTGGCCAGTGGGTGGATGCCTCCTCACCCATTATGGATGAGTCGGGAGGCTTGGACTGGCCTATAGGGCAATAGGGCGATAACTGTACAAAAAATGCAAAATGCTAGTGTAGGCCAATCAAAACGGGCCACTTTTTTTGGCCAATGTGGGCCAGTTTGAGGAGCTGCTTCACTATGCATCTAGCCGTTTTGACCATTGTTGCTGAATACATATTCTTTAAATATCAAAATTTGTTTACACTTGAATAAAAAACAACCCCTTGGGTACTATTCAGTCTGTGACTAAAGGACTGAATAACCATTTGCAACTGCTGGCCATGTTTTCATTGGCACCTAAGACAGTTTTATGGTCCATGTGATCTTCCCCCTCCCATTTCCTCCAATCTAAAAAAACAACAACAAAAAAGTGTTTTTTTTTTTTTTTTAAACACATTTTATGCTGGGCTCTGGCGCCCCCCATAGGAGGCGGCCGCGCCCCCCTGGGGGGGAGCGCCCCACAGTTTGAAGCCCTCTGCCCTAGAACAATGGTGGCCGAGATATCTGAAGTGGCCAAAATTAGATCTAGAAGTGATGACAAAGCACAGTAGAATGCATCGTCTGTAATGCCCGCTGGATTCCTGTACATATTTATTAGAGCAAAGGACGAGTTCTGTAGATTAATCTTGACCAGCTGGAGGAAATCATTCGGCGCAGCCCAAGGTTTCACAGTTAGGCCATTAGTTAGTTTAACTGCCACTAGCAATCCTGAGGTGGGTCTGGCTGTGGATGCCTTGGCTGCTGGTGACAATATAACCTTGGGTTTGTTCCAAAGAGGAGTGTTTCTCAGCCATGTTTCCTGTAAGGCTATGATGTCATAATCCTCAAAACAATTTCCTTTCTCTTGCTGTAGGTGGTTATGTCCACGGGTGTTCCAGGAGGCAAGGCAGATTTTCTGGACACAAATGGCTGATTGTTATGCTATGTGGTGCATAATGGACTCTGATGCAGCTGTTTGATAAATTTGAGGCATATGTTTAGGAGCCTGGACAGATTGCTGTTCTACTTGCCCTCTTGCATGCAGATCTTGGGCGATTATGAATCCCAACTTAAAAATCTCCATTTTTGCTTTCCACAGGGCATTCAGCACTACTCTCGATGTTAACCATAATCGTACAATCGACAGATCCTCATTGTTCAGGAATTCAATCTGGTCGATGTCTGTGGTGGATACATCCTCCAGCTCAGGAATGTCTCCAAATATGTTCAGAACACTTGTTCTGCACAAGACAAATGTGGCATACAGGGCAGCACGACATTTCATGATCAATGAATATCTCCTTTCAGTTGTTTTATTTGCTGGTTCCTTTTTATTAGCTTTATTTGAGTAGTTTAAGTTCTTGTCTCGAGGCTTTTGGTTTTTGATATCCGTGGTCTGTCCATTGCTCTCCTTAGGACAGAAGCACTGTGGCCATTCTTCAAGACTCTGTTGTATTTGTCCTAAAGCACTGTTAGTAAGCAATGTCATTGGGTTGTTCTGATGAGGTCCTTTGAATCCATAAGTGGGTTCCATCTTTCCAAAGTATTCATCTAAGCACGATCTAATCAACATTTCAATGAGAGTCTGTTCTTGCAGCAAATGTCTTGAGGCTTGTGCTGGACTATTGGGAGTCGTGTCTTCAGTTGGTATTGAAGCAAATCCCACCCTTTTCTCGTGTACTACGAAGCAGTCGGGTTGGGTGCTTATCTTGTGGGGATCAATCTGGTTTCTAAGTGATTCTGGGTTTCTCATGTCGAGCGCTGGGTACTGGTTCTCATGGTTTTTCGTCATGGATGACGTTGCACCCGAGCTGGCCTTATCAGGTAGCTGTGTTCTTAAATTACCATTTCTTTGTTGAGCATTTATATATGCATCCACGGCTTCTCGATTGGATGCTCTTTGTTGACTGGGTAGTGCTTCATTGGGCTTGAAAAATGGTTCTCCATATATTGTTGTCGTTTGGTTCATTTGATTCATTAACAAGTGCTCAACGCTCGTATCACTATGACTGAAGTTATTTTCCATATTAGTGTTAACCACTGCTAGCTGTTTTTTGCTCAAAGGTGCTTCAGACAAAGTAGCTCTCTGCGGCTCTTGTGGTGGCTGATTGCACACACTGTTTTCTTTATTTTCAAGATGTTTAGATATGCTTCAACTTCTTTTCTAATGTCTTGCCTGCGTTGTTCATGATACGGGTCATTATTTGAATCATTAATTCGTTTTTTCATTGTCAATGAGTCTTGCACAGTTTTTTGTTCTTTCAATGCTTTTGGACGAACATCTTTGATTACTGTGGGATAGGTCTCATTTTCCAAACTGGCAGATTGCTGGTGTTCATTTAATACATTAAGTAGGTCATTTAAGGGTGGATGCTTTAATGTGTGATCTCCCGAAGAGGTGGTAGGAGCATTTTCACCCACCTTTCACAGCAATCTTTGTCAGCATCCAATTTATTCTCTGTCACTCTGTTTATTTTGTTCTTTCAGGATACTGACGCTTGTTGTTGTTTCTTTCGCCCTAGTCTTGAATTTCGCATCTTTATTGTGAGCTTTTGTTTGGACTGCTGCGCTTTTTTGTTATTAGCAAAGATTTCAAAATGTCCTTCATCATTCTGTGTTTGATTTGGCTCTGGTATGTTTTCCTGTGATTTTTATTCTATGCTAATCCAAGAGTTGTTTTTTCTTGACTCAATTTCAACTTCAGGATCTACTTGTGGATCTGAAACCAACTCTGTAGGTAGCACGGGTAGTATAATGTTTTCAATAAACGGAACAGCTGTGAGATTATCATTCACAGTTCGCATGCTGGCTTCAGTTATTTTTGCAAATGGGATATTATGTCCTCGTTTTTCATTTTCTAGTGCTGGTTTGTTTTTTATGCTAATTCATCCGCAATCCATCTAGAAATGTCTTGTATCAGCTCGGTTTGCCTTGTCAATTTTGACTCTAACGTTTCAAACAATTTAAAGAGGCTTGCTATGGTCATATTTACTGCTGACAGAGTAATTTCTACCATAGTAGGGAGCACTGGAGTCGTTGCACGGGGCTCAGATCGAGGGGCTGTACTCCTACGTGGGGTAGGGTGTACGAAGGAAACAGCCGGAGACCCTGGAAACACCGAGCCATTTATGCTCAGCTTGAGGCAGAGCAAGTCTTGGATTCATTTGAGAGCTCATAAGCATCAGCATGCAATGAGATATCAGGTATTACATGACTGGTATCAGGACTCTCATCAACAATTCCATGTGTCGGGGTTTCCGTTGGAGGCAAGCGAGGGGGTACCCAAGTGTTTCCCAACAATGTTTCATCTGAAACTACTGGAACTTTTTCGGTCTCAGTGTCAATCTCCAACTCTGCCTCAGCGCTAAGAGCGTCAGAGGCTTGCAACCTTGAATCAAGGTTGCACAGAGGTATAGCTGTCTGTAAATTGGTGTGACTTGGGGGCACATTTAGAGTTGGGGGGGTAGAAAGGTGTCAGGGAAAATGTTTCAAATATCGCGTGAGGGAGTAAGGGAAGAGCATAGAGTTACTGGTGTGAGCGTTATAACTTTGCGCGATACGCGCATGGAGCCACTTCCTTTTACATTCCCCCCGCCCCTCCCCTTTTTTGAGGTACAAGTAGGTCAGCAGGCATGTCAGATTTTAGCGAATATAAGCGTTGCAACATACGTATAATTGTGGATACAAATGCTGTTCAAATGCTGTTCAGCACAAAGCAACGCAATGCCTAACAATGCCTAACAAGCGGCTCACTCGTACTTGGTAAACTTGGTAATCTTCAATAGCAAGTTCAAACAAATTCAAACACAAAACACAGACCTTCACTCATATGAAACTCGTCCAGTTACACTGAGCTTTAAAAACTCTACTCGATAATGTTAAAATGTTGTTTAAGTAAGGAGTGGGCTGGACACACGAGCACACAACGCCGTGGCAAAGTGGTCCTTTCCGGTCCTTGCCTCGGTGCGCACGCGCTGGTGCGTGCACGTTTCAGATTTATGGCAAATGCCCAAAAAGGGGGCATGGTCAATAGTTAACGCCTAAAACAAGTAAAATATAAGCAATTAGTATGTCTCTTTAGGCTATATATATATAACAATGATGTGAGTCCTTAGAGTCTTTCACCTCTTGTAAGGCAGCAAAGTTCAGCAAATCAGAAAAACGCTGGGAGGATAAGGAAAGAGACGTCTGTGGCAAAGTGGTCCTTTCCAGTCCTTGCCTCGGTGCTATGTAGGTTTCCTGTAAAACATAATTACAGACTACCAGTCCTATGTGTCTGGGGGGTCCCAGACAGAACTCCTGTGCCCAAGCTCCACCTCCCAGGAGAAGGCTAGAATAGCTATTAAGTGTACTACATGCCCAATGATTTTCTACTGAGAGCAGGCGTGCTTAAGTACATATAGACAACCTGGCCCCTGGACTCCGAATGGAAGAAACAAAAATCTCAATTAACAGGATTATGTTGGGAACAACGGTGCACACTGTTCTGTTGGCTCTGCAGCAAGCAGCTCACTAGTCATGGATATGAATCTTCTCCTGGTGGTCAGTGCAGGCACTAGCAGTCAACCCTGGATGGGTGAAGATATCTGGATTTGGATTCTCACAATGCAGGATGATCCCACAGAAGTAGTAGATGGGAAGAGCGATTGCAGGAACTATGGAGAGGGTTGGTAGGCACTGGACACAGGACAATTAGACTCTGGCTCCTGGCAGGAATTTCTCCTGATGTAGAACATTACAGAGAAAGGCCTTCACTTCAGGAGGGACCTGAAGTCCCTACTCTTCAAAGAACCTCTCACCAATCATTGATCACTCCACTCAACCCTAACTCTCCCCCTTTTGGAGTTCTCCTCTCCCCTCCTCTCCCCTGCTTCCCCTATCCATCCCAGTTCCTCTGCTACCTCCATACCCTTACTTGTAACAACCTGAGTGTATCCCCAAAGTACAAAGCTCTGTTTCTTCCCAGATAAGCTTGCACTTTGTAAATGCAATATAGTTCAATGTGGATACATCCCCCCCGACCCTCATTGATTTACACTGGCTCCCGCTGCAAGTCCATATCAGCTTCAAATCCTGCTGCAAAATCTACACCCTGAAGTCCCCAAGCTACCTCACTGAGAAACTTAACATCTCTCGAGGCCTACGATCCACCAGAAAAAAAGGACATGTGCAGACTTAAACTCCATCGTTGCAAGCAGAAAAGCTGAATACAGGCCTTTTCTGTCTATGCCCCAAGAATCTGGAACTTCTTCCCCATCAACATCCAACCCGTCACCTCGCATCTACAGTACTTCAGGGAATGAATCCTCCCTAACACTTAGGTCCATACAGCATCCACTCCCCACCTAACCTGAAACTGGGCAATCTGATCCCCACTGTTTCCTCCCCTGGTTACTTGTTTGTTTATTGATTTATATAGCACACCAAACCTGGTGGTATCTGGGTGCATTGCAGAACATGGTTACAACTTAGCATAAACGAGGTTACAGGCAATAGATGCATACATACATATATACAGGCATACACAGGAACAGGAACAGGCGTACACAGGAACAAAGCTAATGCAGTATGGTACATTTGATAATTGTTGTAAAGTAGTTGACAATAGGGTGAAAAACTATCCTATGCATATCATTGGTCCTTTTCAGTCAACCAGCTTATAGTCTTTCTCCTGAAGTTAGGAAAGGAATGGTTTGTTCTTAGAGAGGATGGGAGTGTGTTCCAAAGCTGAGCTGCCAGGACCGGGAAGCTGCTGTCCCCTTCTTTTTTTAGTTTGTACCTTGGAACTATCGGGCAAGAGGAGTTTGATGACCAGGTGAGGCATGATGAAGATTTTGTGACAAATTTCTCGGTTAAGTATAATGGGGCAGCATGATGAAGGCATTTGTAGGTTAGGGACACTGTTTTAAGCTGAATTTTGACCTTTATGGAAAGCCATTTATTCTGTCTCCTTGTCTCAGAAATATGTTCTCTCCTCGATATACTCAGAGCAGTCCTAAGTGCATTATTGTGAAGATTTTGGAGTTTTTTACAATGTACTTACTTGCACCTAAGTAGAGTGCGTTGCAATAATAAAATTTTGACACGATGAGGGCTCTGGCTAGGATAAGACAACTCTCTTTAGAGAGAAAGAGTTTGCATGCCCGTATCAACTTACATGCATAAGCTGTTGCTGAGGCTGTGGCGTTTACTTGTTTACGTAGGTTGAGAGCTGAATCTAGGTATAAACCTAGCGATTTCACCTCTTTTACCACTTTAATGTTATTCCCGTCAATGATAAAGGAAGCATATTTGTTTCCGAGTTTGTAGAGGTTAGCTGAGGTACCTAGTAGCAGGAGCTCCATTTTATCATCATTCAGGCAGAGGCCTGAATGATTAAGTACATTTTATTCACTAGGGCCACGTCAGTCTCATAGTTTCCAGTGAGAGGTATGAGGTTCTGGGTGTCATGTGCATAATTAGTGTAGGTGACCCCCAGATGATCAAGATCGTCAAACAGAGGCTTTGTGAAAATGTTATACATTGTCAGTGACACACAAGAGCCTTGGGGTACTCCACATGTTATCGGGATGGGGTCAGCTGCCGCTGAAGGGGAGAAGACTTTCATGGTCCTATTGTTTAGAAATTATTGGATCTATGCTATTGCATCCTTGGAGAAATAGGCTGCTGAGGCAAGGTGATTGAATACCACTTTGTGGTCCACCAAATTGAAGGCGGCAGACAGCTCCAATAGTAATAGCAGTGCAGTTTTCCCTTTGTCTTTAAGTTCATCAATCTGGGACTTTAGATCAATCAACGCTGTTTCAGTGCCATGTTGAGGTCTAAAGCAAGATTGTCGAACTCCTAAGAGGTGATTGGTCTCTAGGTATTTTGAGATCTGGATGTAAGCTACCGGGTCTAGTATCTTTAGTAGAAACGGAATGGTTGTAATTGGCCTGTAATTAGTGGGAATAGTGAGGTCCAGTGATTTTTATTTTAGGGGGGTTAGGACCCATGACTCCTTAAGGTTGCTGGGTACAGTCCCAGATGAAAAGGAGGCATTGATTCATTCTGAAATGAAAGGTGCCAGGTCTCTGGCTGCTTCTTTAATTATTTAAGCAGGGCAGCTATCTCCTTGACACCACAAGGGTTGAAGTGAAGCAATAATGTTCTGTACCTCGAGGATAGAGACTTTAGAGAATTTGAAAAATTGAGGTGGTTTAGCGGAATGCGTTTGAATTATAGGGGTGGTGCCTATATTGGATAGGTTCACTTTTTTGTCAGCTTTTTTTGTTTTGGAGAGTGGCGATTTTGTTGGAAAGGGCATTCTGCATGTTGGTGCACCAGAGTTTATCCTTCAGACAGGTGTCTGTCGGGGGGATAGGGTCCTCCATTTTTCTGAGGATAACAAAGAGTTCCATAGTGCTGGAGCTAGCTTTGTTGATCCTATTGTTGTAGGCCTCACATTTGGTAAGTAATATCTCTTTTTTATAATTAGCTGAGATATTCAACAGGTTAGTTTTATTCTCCTCGGTGGGGAGGTGTTCCAATTTTATTTTTTTCAGCCCGCAAGGCTTTTAGTTGAGGTGTGAACCATGAGTTCAGGTGAGCTCTGGGTTTGCCTTTGCGCGTTTTGAGTTGGGCAATGGTGTCTAGAGCTTTAGTGTTCGTG